>NC_062564.1:133769922-136299922 GCF_022837055.1 Prionailurus viverrinus | reverse complement strand
GAGGAGGAGGAGGAGGAGGAAGAGGAGGAGGAGGAGGAGGAGGAAGAGGAGGAGGAGGAAGAGGAGGAGGAGGAAGAGGAGGAGGAGGAAGAGGAGGAGGAGGAAGAGGAGGAGGAGGAAGAGGAGGAGGAGGAGAATAATGGCTAAGTAGAACACCATATGCCAACTATACTTCAATAAAAAATATATTGGCTATGTATCAAATTCTTACTTTTCTTTAGGCTAATATTAAATTAACTGGCCTCATTAAGTCACACTGGCTGAAGAAGAATAAAACAGGCTACGGAGAAACCATACAGGAAGAGGAAGCTGGAACTGCTATTTAAAAATGCAGCAGGGGCTCCAGGGTGGCTCAGTCAGTTAAATGTCCGACTTCAGCTCCGGTCATAATCTCATGGTTCATGAGTTTGAGCCCCACGCTGGGCTCTCTGCTGACAGCTCAGAGCCTGGAGCCTGCTTTGCATTGTGTCTCCCTCTCTCTTTACCCTTTGCCTGCTCACACTCTGTCTCTCTCTAAAATAAATATACATTAAAAAATTTTTAATTAAAAAAATTAAAAATGCAGCAAATTCATCAAGTATTGACAACATACCTTTTACCTGTGTCAAAAGTACCCTGTAGCATGATCCCTCTCACAACATAGGTACCAAGGGGCTTAAGAACTGAGGAAAGCAAAAAGAATTAGTGTCAAGACTCAGTTGTCACTATTATTTTATCTAAGGGCTCTGCAGTAGAAAGGACTGTCAACAGATGAAGAATCAGAGGCCAGATGGGACAGGTCACAGGCCCAAAGTAACACAACTCTCTAATGGCAGAGGTAGAGCAAGAATTCAAATCCCTTAATTTCGTGGGCCTCTGAAGTGCCATTATAAATAGGCACTTATCTTTCATAAGTAGTAATAATGAATACTTTAAAGGGATTAGGCCATACACAAAAGAACAAATAACTGTAATTAGTTTATTAGGAAAAAAAAAAATCTCATCCAATAGTCTTCTAGACTCCAAAATACAAGTACAGTACTTTAAACCCACTATAGCTTCACAACAATTAGTTGACTTAGTTATTAATCTAAGCTTGTAACTTCACCAAAATGGATGGTAGGTACCAGTACCACCTAAGTCTGTTTTCCTTGCTAAGCAGATTCAGTTTTCCTAAGGCTTAACAGTGTCTGCTGCTGGGTCAGCATAACAAAAAGAAAGGGTTGTCAAAGTGCACCCATAAGTCTCAAGCATGCTCAGATACTGTAGCACCTGACCACCATAATGCTCTTTTGCAGAATAGCACAAACAATGATATATTGAACTTAAAATAACTAAATGCATTAATATTATCCCAAGTCATACGCTAATATACTGCATACAAATAGAAGCAAGGATGATTTTTTTTTTAATTTGTGAGAGAACTTAAACTTAAGTCACTAGTAATTTTCCTTGACCTAAGAAAACCAATGTACAAATTTAATAGTAAGACCCCTCTATTAGAGAAATAAAATGAAGGCCCTACTCACGCATAACCATTAAAACAGCGACAACAAAAAAAACTCAAACCCAAAACAAAACAAAAACTCAGCACTTAGTGAAATTATAATTTTGTTGGTCACAATACAAATAGTACCCACAATAAGCAGACTAAGATATACAAAGTATTTCATGTACTAAAACACTAGAGGACCTATCACCACCAGGCCTGTCACAATGGATTACAACACTATGGAAGATCAATAATCCAATATTTATGTTATACATAAGACAGCCTACTGCACACAATGATTTTTAGTAAAACATAAATGGAAAAATTATTCCTATCCCTAACATATGGTACTTTAAATGCTCTGCCTCTTCTTACAGCTTTTGCAGGTAAGACACTTGGGATCTCCCACCATCCTTTCCCTGCAGGCTCAAAGACATGCAGGTACTGGGGAAGGAGACAGTCAGACAGAATGGGGAAGCCCGAGATGTAAGGACTGAGGGATTCAAGAGTTACTGGTAAGAGTTCCAGGCTTAAGATGATACCTAGATGTTCTGGGGCTGAAGACTCCCTGCTAGAGCCGGCCATTTCCCCAAAGGCCTGCACCAGGATAGTAAGGTAAATCATCAACTCTAATTGTTTGTTCAACCAAATGAAACTCACTAAGAAATACTGTCTATTTTATTTCTAGTACTAGACTTTTCACACCCTGCTCCTGCTTGAGTTGTTTATAGAAGTGATATTCTAGACCTATCAGTGGTTTATTAAAGAGTCAAAGGCCCAGTAATAAAATAGCCCCCAAAAATTCCTGCCAAAGAAAGGAAAACAGAAGTGCAAATGAACCAAAAACTGTGCAATGACCACCATCTATTTAGCCTGGAGAGAAATTATCTACATTTCTCTGTTACATTTACATTCGCTGCTAATGAATGAATGAAAAAATTTCTGAAGTATTTGTCATTTCTTGAGCTTGTGATTAGAGAAAGGGCAAATAAGGCAGTAGAGAAAGAGTTAAGAGATTTGGGGGAAGCTTGCCCATGGGTCTAAGGGAAGCAGAAGAAAGAACAGGCAAAGGCTGGTACACGGGTGTGCACTTAATCATTCACCCAGTATTTACTGAGCACTTATTATGCACAGCTCATTGCTCCAGCACTAAATGCACAGTGGTCAGCAAAACATAGAATCCACATTCACATCAGGGTAGCAGTCACTACACAGTACTGTTAAGTACCTCTTACCCAGTTTTCAGTAATTAATCCCATTTTCAGCAATTCTAAAATTCAACAGACATTAATTCAATGAAATAGGAATTCAGAGGTTTAAAAAAAAATTTAGGGCCTCAGCCTAGGGAGAGGAGACAAACAAAGCAGCTATTAAGTAGGGGTATGACAAAGAGTGCTAAGGGAACACAGAGGAGGGATAATCTAGCACTATTCCCAGAAGGAAAGGCTTAAGGTAAGAGAGGTGGCATACTTCAGAAACCTCAAGTAGGAGATAGGAATGCATCTCTGTCCATGGAGAGGACGCACTCTAGGGTCAAACTCACTGAGCTCAGAAGTCAAAGTCCTCACGCTGGCCTGCTTGGTCTGCCGGAGCCTCCACTAGCCTGACCCCAGCTCTCACCTCCCTCCGCCAACCCCTTGCTGTTGTCTAGACATCTCAAGCACCCTCCCCTCAGCACCTGCTCTTCTCGCAGATCTAAAACTCTCATTCCCTTGAATATTTTGAGTCTCTGCTCAGATGTCATAATAGAGCCTTCTCATACAGCCCTCTATAAATGGCACCACACCCACACCTCAGCAACCTACTGCTCCCTAACTCCTTACCCAGCCTTATGTTGTTCCATTGCACTCATTACCAACTGACAATAATATACACTTGTCATCTGTCCCCCTCTACAATTTAAGTCCCTTGATAAAACTCCATCACCTAGAACTCTGCAGAGCACTCAAATCTTTTTCTTTTTTTTTTTTTTTTTTAATGAACAAATGAATGGCTGTCAGAGAGGAGACTGGAGAAGCTAGAGCCTGGTCACAAACACAGAGCTTTGTACAGAATAGCACCCCATGCTTTAATGGCTCTTTGATGGCTTAGAATCTATTAAAAGATTTTAAAGAGGAGGAAAAAAAGCATATTGAAAAGATCATAACCATGTATTTTTCCAAATTAAAAAGGAAAATTTGTTTTGGAAACAGGGTGAGAGGAAGTGATGAGCAGAGGTGTGACTACAGCTGAGGAGAGTATGTATAGAAGGGCACTGTAGCACTTCAGCTGAGAAACAGAGGCCTGAATCAAGGCCTCTAAGGAGGAAGCAGAAGAGGAGAAATACTTAGAAGACAAAAGCAATTGGACCTAGTATGTGCCTGGGGGTGGAAACTGAGGAAGACAAAGGAGTAGAAGATGAAGGCCTGGATTCCACTCAGGACAGGGTAGATGAGAATGGCATTTCCTCACATTGAGAAGACAGGCGGCACAGGAAGGACATTTTGGGGGAAAGGTTATGAGTTGAGGTTTGGACAGGTTGAGGTTGACATGCCTATGGAACATCTCAGTAGGTATGTCTAAACTAGCTGTTGGATATATGAATCTAGAGCTAAGGAGTATAGTTTGGACGGGTAAAATAAATAAGGAAGAGTTAAGGATGTATACTAAAGTATCACAAATGTACCATTTTTAAATTATGTTTAAATTTATTGCTCCATCTGGAAAAACTAAAAACCATTATAGATCCAGAATAAAATCAGCACTCTGAATGCCATTAATACTTATTACACATGAGTATGTAACAAATAAAACTTGACCAACTTGATAGTAGCAATAAAAATCAAATATACTGAGGAGCACCTGGGTGGCTCAGTCGGTTAAGCGTCCAACTTCAGCTCAGGTCATGATCTCACAGCTTGTGGGTTTGAGCCCTGCATCGGGCTCTGTGCTGACAGCTCAGAGCCTAGAACCTGCTTCGGATTCTGTGTCTCCCTCTCTCTCTTTCTCTCTCAAAAATAAACATTAAAAAAAAATTTTTTTTAAATCAAATACACTGAATCAAAAATATACACTATCATCTTCCATTAAATTTAGCTTTCCAAGTATTGAAAGTGATGCTATATTCATTTATGTGTTAACACTTCTTACAAGTTCCTGGATGAGTTCAAAGATTACATGATTGAACTATTTTTTAAGTCCAAGCAAATTTGAAGAAATACTTTATAATTTGAGTTTTTTTAAAAAAGTTTATTTATTTCTTTTGAAAGAGAATGAGGGAGAAAGAGTGGGATGGGCAGAGATAGAGGGAGAGAGAATCCTAAGCTGGCTCCACTCAGTGCAGAGCAAAATGTGGGATTCAGTCCTGTAACAGCGAGATCATGACCTGAGCTGATACCAAGTTGTACACTTAACCAACTATGCCACCCAGGTGCCCCAATTTTTTGAGTTTTTTTTAAATTCCAAAGTTTTATGAAAAGAAACAAATCTTTACCTAGGTTTTTCTTAGCCACATTTAAAAAATGTTAACAGCTAAGTTTTAGAATTCCTTACTGATTCCTTTCAAAAAAGCAATTCATGAAAGGCAATTTCACAAGAAATCAAGAAACATCCTTTAAGTGCTATAGCCTTTATAGTGAGACCATGACTGATGACCAAGCCAAAAATAAAATTATTCAGCAATGCCAATCATAAACTTCCTATGTTAGTTCAAATACTACTGAAAATGAGAAGAAGTCAAAAATGTTGGGGCACCTGGGTGGCTCAGTCAGTTAAGTGTCCAACTCTTGCTTTCGGCTCAGGTCATGATCTCATGGTTCATGAGATTGAGCACCACATGGGGCTCTGTGTTGACAGCACAGACCCTGCGTGAGATTCTCTCTCCCTCTCTCTCTGTCCTTCCCACTCTTGTGCACTCCCTCTCTCTCTCTCAAAATAAACTTAAAAAAAAAGTCAAAAATGTTAAAGGAGACTACACACATAATAATTGCTGAAATTTTAATAACTGATAATAGTAAGTACTGAATGCAGAGCACCTGAAATTCTTACAGTGCTAGTAGGAATACAAAATACTATAGTCATTTTGGAAAAAAGTTTGGCTATTCGATATAAATTACTACTTTTGATAAATATACCCTTCTCCTAGGACCCAGTAATCCCAACTGAAAATATCTGTCCTTCACATTGTTTATTGCAGCTTTATTTCTAACTGACCCAAACTAGGCACAACTCACGATACCTTAATATAGGCCATGGTAAGAGTATTTACACTACAAACAGTAGCAAATACTATAAATTCGGGATTTTTTTTTGGAGAGCAGGTTAACACATTTATCAGCATACCACTGAAAAAACTACTGACACATGCAACAACTTAATGAATACCAACATCATTATGTTAAGTAAAAGACTCAAAATATTGCATATTGTAGGATTTCATTTATGTGATATTCTAGAACAGGGAAAACTATAGGTCTGTGAATTAGATTAATAGTTGCCAGGGGCTGGGGGCAGAGGGAGAGAACCTTTTGGTTGGATGGAAATGTTTCTTATCTTGATTGTGGTGATTATCCAATTGTATACATTTGTCAAAACTACTGCATGTATATTATACTTCATTAAACCTGATGACAAAAAAAATTAAAGTAGGAGTCATTTATCTCTTAATTCTTTTATGGATGGTAAATGCATCATCCACACAAAGGGAAACTGGAACTCAGTGGAAATATCAGGAAGGCAGATTTTAACTTACATAAACAGAAAAAGACTTAGAATGTTGAAGAAAGATGTGAACCTGTTATCATATAGGTATGAAAATCAGATGCCAGATGATCCTTCCAAGGATGCTACAGAAATGGCCCTACTTTGGGTGTGATTTCAGATTAGCATCACTAAGGGCTCATCCTCCTTGGGAGTCAGTGGTTCTCAAGTTCCATGATATAGTATGTTAGATAATCTCAGATCCACTTTTCCAAACTTTTTTTTTTTTTAACGTTTATTTATTTTTAAGAAAGAGAGACAGAGCAGGGGAGGGGAAGGGAGAGGAGACACAGAACTCGAAGCAGGCTCCAGGCTCTGCACTGTCTGCACAGAGCCCTATGTGGGGCTCGAACTCAGGAACTGCCAGATCATGCCCTAAGGCAAAAGGGGAATGCTCAACCGACTTGAGCCACCCAGTCACCCCTTAGATCCACTTTTCAATCGCTTGTCACTTACTCTGTTTACTACATTTTGCAAGACCAGAACATGTTTTCTAATTCGTATCTTCTTTGTGCAGAAATTTTTAATTCGAAATCTAACATTTTTTACATGAATCAATTTCAACACAGAAAAACAAACTAGTATAAATCTGTATTTCTAGCAGGTTGAGAATAGTTCAAAGTATAACATGTACTACTGTGCTCAAATGTCCTAGGAAGAGTTCTCAAATCAGTCTAATGCATATGTATTTCTAAATATAAAAAAAGAAAAACATACCAAGCTATTTCCTGTGCTTAGAGTCCCATGATAAAGTTTTTTTAAAGCAAGATTTATTTTTTGCTAGACCTATGTCCTAATACACACCTAGTTTTTTTTTTTTAACCAACATATTTTTGGTTCTGTTTTACATATGTTTGTTATAATTAGCCGGATGGTGGAAACTAATTGTTCTAAACCTGCTCTCAAATGATTCCAACCTGGAAATATACTGCTATCTCAAAGCAAAAGGTTTCGTTCTTCTTTTTTAATGTTTGGTTTTCAGACTACAATAACCATTTGGAACTACCAACTCATGCCCATTACTGAACAAAAAACTGTTTTTCCTATGCATTAGCACCATTCTCCCACAGGAAACAACCATTTTTAAGGCACTGGAAGTAGAGATAAGGATTCACACATATAGTAAACATCCTTTCAATCAGGTTTTATCCGATTATTTCAGCGAAAAGAGGACCTAATAGTGTAGATCTCAGAATTCAATGATAAAAATCAATGAAACGCTGCACCTGAGGATCAAACACTGGCCAGGTGGGCCAAAAGGAAAGGTCACAACTGCTCTTTGAACCCCACCGTAACTGTGAATGTTTGCGATGCCACCACATCCCATGCACAAGAGAATAAAAGGGCAAACACCCCAAGAGCATCTAGGTTCCTCGCATAAACGAAGGGTTTCCAGCACAGGGCGTTGGGGGAGACCAGGGCTTGGGAATAAGCAGGAGAGGCCCGGGAGACAGCGCCCGAGGGATGGAGGCCTCGCTCGGCTGCGCACGGGCGCTGGGGGGGGCTCCGGGAGAGGAGACCCCCACAGGGTCTGGAAATGGGGCTTTGGCGGGACCCCTATGCCTGGACCGCTAGGTTACACACTTCACTGCTCACTAGGGGCAACGTCCAGCCCTGTCCTCCCCCGCCCCCCGAAATACCCCAACATCCCTCCCCACCGCCAGCCGCGCGTGACCCCAACCCCGACCCCACCGCGACGGCGCCCTCTCCAGGCCGCGGTGGAGGACACAAGGCAGGCAGCCAAGACTGATGGCAGCGGCGGCTGGGGGCAGCGCGGTCCCGGGAGAGGGCGGCAGCTGGGCCTCGGCCTGTCCGCAGGGGCAGCGGGCACAGGGCCGCGAGTGGGCAGCGCCTCCGCCCCGCACAAACAAAGCGGCCCGGGTGGGCCGGGCGCAGGGTGGGGTGGGGGGCGCTGGCAGTGGGCACTCACCGGAGGGCGGGCGGGCGCGGGCGGGCGCGGGCGGGCCTGGCCCGGGAGCTGGGACCGCGGCGGGCCCGAGTGCGCGCCGGCGACGGGGAGGGGGCGGCGGGCACAGTGTCCGCGGCGGGGCCCAGGAGCCCCGCGGCGGGGCCAGGGGCCGCGGGCCGGCCTGGATTCTGCGACCGCGAGGTGCGGGAACCGGTCCGCCGGCGCGGGCAGCGGCGCTAGGCGGCCGGGGCAGCGACGCCGCCGCCTTCCCCTTCTCCTGCCCCGGTCCCTGCTCCCCCGCGTCCTCCTCCTCGCTGGGTCCCCGCCGCCGCCGCCGCCTCAGCCTCGGCGCTTCTCGGGCTTCTCCTCTCCATCAAGGCCGGGCCGACCCGCAGGGACCATCCCGGAAAGTGAGGGGTTGTTGCCGTTTCCCGCAGCTGTTGGTGGCCATCTTTAATCCTCCTCCTCCTCCTCCTGCTTTCTCCACCTCCCGCTGGCTGCCTGACTGACTGACTCTGGATCCTCCTCTTTCTCCTCCTGCTCCTCCTACTGAGCCGGCCGCAGAAATTGCAGACACTCTTCCTCTCTCCCCTCCTGCCTTTCCTTCCTCTTTCCTTACTTCCTTCCCTTCCCTCGTCTTCCCGCTTTCCCCCTCACTCTTACTGGCTGCTTTCGCCCCCTTTTGCAGGCAGCGGGCGCTGGGTTCCCTCCGCTTGAGTTTGGCCCCCGTTTTCACTCCTGCCCGTCTTCCCCCTTCCCTTCCAGACGCACACACCCCAGCTTCCTTCCCCTCGCCCAGCGCTCAGCTGCTCCCGTTTCCCTCTCCCAACTCACTGACGCTTTCCCGTGGTTCCCACCCGCCTCGGTTACAATTTCTCAAAAGACTCAGCTGTGTAAGGACACCTGGGTTCTGCTCTCCCTACCCTACACCCATTTGCTGGATGCTATCAGACGGCGATGGAAAAAAGGAAGACTGCGTTAATTTTACTCTAGCTGGAGTACAAAAGGACTGCCCACGCTAGCTATTT
Source organism: Prionailurus viverrinus (assembly GCF_022837055.1). NCBI lineage: Eukaryota > Metazoa > Chordata > Mammalia > Carnivora > Felidae > Prionailurus > Prionailurus viverrinus. The sequence goes on along the minus strand of NC_062564.1, from coordinate 136,290,777 downwards.
TACTACGCAGCTTTGAAACTCCTGGATGGTGTCGTGTTTGGCTCTAGTCCATTACTGGACCAAGGAGCTGAAGAGCCCAGTCTCAAATGTTGCCTTCCCTCACTGATCTTGAGCAGGTTACCTTAAAATTTTAGGGGTTCCCCCTTCAATTATTTATACCTTTGCAATCCTAACAAACACAGTGTTTACACGAAATTAACACGCTTTGATAAATCCAGAACTACTGAGTGATCATCAGTTTGCCTCTCTCATGTTTCTAACATGATCAACCCAGTAGACACTTTGGGGCAAGCCTCAGTTCTGGCAGTGGAGGCAAACTGAGTCAGCAATTAATTATGAGTGGAGACTTTGAAACAGGCTTAGAGTGGGGAAGTGGTAATACCATTGTTCTAATGACAAATTTTATTTTCCTAGCACTGCAATCTACAGGAGCTTGTGAATTTCCTCTACTGAAAATGAAGCAAAGGGGACGTGCTGATTGCTTCTTTTTATTACTTTGCCTTTGGCAAGTTGAACCCATTTGCAAGGATCCACACAAGGTGGCCCAAGGTTTCTGCTTCTTAAGGATACTAGCTATTAAAAAAAAAAAAAAAAAAAAAAGGCACTTTACCCTTTCAGAATAAAAGGATTAGATGTGTTCAAAGGCCAAATCGGGAGAAATGTTTCCAAATGTAGTTTTAGTAAACTAAAACTCAAAGTGAGTAATTTTTTTAAGTTTAAATCTAAATACTGTTATTATGAAAATATGTTTTAAAGTTCTCTGAAGACAGCATGTTCAACTAAAAATGTTAGTATGCTTTGAGGATCATGGAGATGGGATTCTATTTCTTTGACCATCACAAAGTAATGTGTACCCAGTTAGGTTCCAGATTTCAGCTGCCATCTTTCAACCAGTCATTCTACTAGAAATGAACAACCTGCATCAGCATCTAAAACTTTCAAACCCACATATGTCTTTGAGACGACTTTGCATAATACATTTTGGAATAAATTATTGAAAACAAAGCACCTTTAAAAAAAGCACCTATATGATGTGTGTGTGTGTGTGTGTGTGTGTGTGTGTGTGTGTGTGTTCTTTTCGGCCTTTTGATGTTTATTCTTTAGATTTTTTGTTTCTCCAGTCTATTACTAAGCAAAATTACCACAAAATTCTTAACTCTTAAGTATTTCCTTATAAAACTGTATATTTGCAGAAAAAAAGATTCAATAACATGAATACATAGTAAGAAAATCAATTGATTTCTAAACACTGAGACCAGCATGCATTTTAAAAGATTTTCAGTTACATATGAGGTTTCAGGAATCTTACTGTAATTTTATTTACACTAAGGAAAGCAAAGTTCTACATTTTTTATTAATATCTTAAATATAAATATTTTCCTGTTGAAAGAAATATGTTGCAATGAAGTTTACGTATAGATCAGTATGCAAATACAGCTGTTTCTTGTTAATGTCTTACAAACTGAAAATCTCAAAGGTTTTTCAATGATACAAAAACGTAGCAAGCTTTTTTCTCTTTTCCTGAAGTCATATAAACACAAGCACTGTAATAATGGATAGTATCCAGAGAAATCAGACCCTTCACAGTTACTTTTTTTGCAGCTCTGTTTCAGACCTATCATTATTACAGCCCTTACCTTCTTTAGTCTTTGTTACTGTATAAGAGTAGTTTCTCTGTCATCTTAGGGTTTGGATATCAAAAAAAAGGTCAGATCAGGTTCTTCCGTAACATGATTATTGTTTCATATGTATTCACCCTCAGATAAACTCAAGGTCCTCCGTAAAACAAAGAATTGTGTTAAAGTGGGATAAACCCTTTGTGCAGAGGCCAGATGGAAAGGGATCCAGGCATGTGCAGCAAACTCCTCTGGGAATAGAGGAACAAACACGAAGGGCTATTTCTAAGCAGAGCCTGGTCCCCAACTTACAGTTCATGAATAAGGTGATTGTGGAGAATAACAAGAGGATATCTGTGACAATAAACAAACAAAACCCATGTTTGTTTTTAACATGATTGAGAATTCTATGAACATGAATAAGCAAAGCATAAGTTTAAATGAAGGTAGAAATAAAAGGTTCATGAAAAATATCAAAAAGTAACAGGAAGAAAATAAAATATAAGGTAATTTTGGAACATTGTTAGGATAAATAATATGTATTGACAATTTGCTATTTAAGCAATTGTTTTCTTTACATTTGCTTTTAAAACTAAATAAAAAAATTAAACCTGGGCAGGTATATAATCTCAGAGATGAGCATAAATAAATTATAGAATTTTAAGATACGTATTACCAGGACACATAAGTGCTTAACTTACACTGGAACACAAAAACTAAATGGAATAGAAGCTTCAATACACATATTTTTAAATTACATAACCACTATATTTAAAATATACACCCATTTTTCCAAACTGTTAGGTAGAGCAATAATAGCATATTATTTTTTCTTGTTTGAAAGAACCAGATGGAAGATAAATGGGGATTTCTGGGGTCTCTGGGGATCATGGAAATTGAATGACTATAAAAAAAACATATTCCAGACAAGGGTATAGTCTTGGGGTAAATGTTCAATTTTATTCTCATAATCGCTGTTCTTTTAGAAAAGACAATATTTCTGTTCCAATGTCTTCCTCTTTAAACGGACTGTCCAAAATATCAAGTGAATAATGACAAGCCATATTTATCTGCACTGATTGAAATTTAGTATCATTCTTCACTCCTCAATTTAGAGAACTCCTTATAATTAACTGATGAGCTGTCCTCGAGACATTGCCATTTAGAGTCATTACTGCATTCTAATTGGGGAGAACTGCTTTTAGAAAGTTCCAATTAGAGATTTTTTCTGTTCTTATAAATACATTCGAAGGAGGTACTGAAACACTTGTTTTGTGGGCTTTTTTTGTTTTGTTTTTTGTTTTTGTTTTTGTTTTGGTGGGGAAGAGGTCATAGATTGGTGCTTTGTTCTTGTGTTTTTGCTTAAGTAAATAGCAGAAGATAAAACTTTAAATTTTGAAAAGTAACAACCACTTGAAGAAACCGAATAGTAATAATTTTTGCTTTTGCTTATAATAACGATCATGATTATAATAGAAAAAGTGTTTTCTGAACACTTCATAATTAGTGAATTGTATTTCTACTTAAAGGTTGAAACCTTCCTTGATCTTCAACCCCTTTATATATACTTACGGAGAGTTCAGACTTTTAAACCAGTATGTTGGCAATGTTTTTACAAGTTAACTATTGTGCTAGGCAGACTAGGTTTATCTCACTCATAAAAAAAATATGTTGGCAAAAAATTTCAAATGGCTTATTATAAGCCATTTAGTGTATATTTAATGACACTCTGAAGAGTCTCCTGACTCTCAAGTTCAAAAACTTCAGAGTTTAAAGGATAATCTTACAAGTGGGAAACTGAAGCCCAATGAAACTTTTAACTGTACCACATTAGTTTAAATATAATTTAAACTTTATTTCCAGAAGTACTGTTCAGCACTGACCTTTTTCAGAAATAAAGCTAAGGAACAAAGTAAAATAAACTGGGTTTTTATGTTGTTTACAAAAATGAGAATAATTGCAATAAAACAAAAAGCAAAATGAAAAAGAATTTAAGAAAATTCAAATTGACTAAAAATGTATGAAATTATTCTTTTAATCTATAACATCCCTTATTCTATAATAGTTAATTTTTTGTCAAAAAGTATAAAGTGAACCCTCAAAAATACTGTGTTATTTAATAGATTGAATCTAAATTAGGAGTCTAAGAAAGGAACCTCTTAGCTAAATAAAGTAAAACACTGCCATCTGCTGACCATATGAAAAATAAGTTGCTCTTTGACCCATCTGTAAGAAGATAAGAAATTCAAGGCAACAGTATTAATTTATTCCATATATCTTTTAACAATTCTAAAAAGTACTATGCTGGGTGATGTAAAATTAATTAATTTCCTATATAAAAACTTTGGATTCTATATTCTATACTAGCATGTGGTTGTTGGTAGCACTATTTGAAAGCAGGCTGCAAAGCAGAAGAGACTCTTAAAAACTAAGAACAAACTGAGGGTTGATGGGGGGTGAGAGGGAGGGGAGGGTGGGTGATGGGCATTGAGGAGGGCACCTTTTGGGATGAGCACTGGGTGTTGTATGGAAACCAATTTGACAATAAACTTCATATATTGAAATAAAAAAAAAAGAAAGCAGGCTGACAGTTAAATCTGATCATATTAATAAAATAGCCATATTTGGCCAAAACCACATTTACTTTTATGGGTAAAATTTAAATGAGTAAGCAAAGCTATTAACTTGGAATTTTAAATTGGGTAAATTATATGTAAAGATTTTTGTTTAAAAACATGTAACCAGAGTGGTCCCTGGCTGGCTCAGTTGGAGGAACATGCAACTCATGATCTTGGAGTCATGAGTTCGAGCCTCAAGTTGGGTGTAGAGATTACTAAAAATAAATAAACTTCAAAAATATGTAACCACACTAAAAATTATTTGGGAAATAAAAAATTATAAAGTTTGATTCTTGACATATTTATTTCATTTTGCAAATATTTGAGTGGTTGCTATGCCAGAAACTTCATTGCCTAATGGATATATATCAGACCTAGTGTCTGCCTTCATGTAGTTCACAGTCAAGTGAAGGAAAGAGATATAAAACAGAAAGTACAATGTATTAAGAATTACAATATGTAATGGTACGTGAGTATCTCATTCTGCTCTACTAGGGCACACAAATAGTTATCAGCAGTTTGTATAAATGGAAGTCTAGTAAGCATTTATTCCTGTCTTTAATTGTTGTGCATAATCCTGGGACTTGTGCAAGAACTGTATTTTATTTTATTTTATTATTTTTAATGTTTATTTATTTTGAGAGAGAGAGAACGTGAGCAGGGGAGAGGTACAGATGGGGAGAGAGAGAATCTTAAGTGGGCTCCATGCTCTGCATGGACGCAAGGCTCAATCTCACAACTGTGAGATCATGACCTGAGCTGGTAACAAGAGTCAGACGCTTAAGGAACTGAGCTACCCAAGCGCCCTAAGAACTGTATTTTAAAACTTTCTCCCTGAGTAATGTTTTCTATTGCTTGACTCAGAAACCTCAAAAGGCAACATTTATAACACTTCAATTTCTCCCATTCCCTGCATCAAGTCTACTCCCTAAATCTCTCTCAAACATCAACACTTCTTTCCATTTTCTCGGTCACTACCCTAGTCTCACTTTCACAACTGCAATGACTTCTTACTGGTCTACCCACATTCACTTGGATCCCTTCCAATCCATCATTCCCACTTTCAAACTTTCACTGGTTCTTGGGACCTAGCGTGGTTGGTCCACCATGTACCTCTGTAGCATCAGCGAACACCATGATTTGTTGCATTTTTTTTGCAGTTGCCACCCTGGTCTGCTTTCAATCCCTCTTTCTTGGCATGCTCCCTCTATCACAGGGCATTTCCACTGTCTATTCCCTGTGTCTCTGTTCTTCACTTACCATAAAGAAGCCTTCACTGAGCTATGTAAGTCACAAAATCTCACCATTAAGTTTTTGCAGAGGCACTCAACCTTTCTTCATAGCTCTCATCAGAAATGCAATTTTACAGTTTTATATGTTAGTAATAATATGTTATTAATAACATGTCTGTAGGTGCAAGAACAATCACTCTCTGTTTGGGATTTTTATTGTTCCAATTTTTGGAAACATAATTTTGCATTACAAAAATTTTCCAATTTGTATAAAAAAGTATTAAATCAAACAATTAAGAGCTTTCACTACTTGATGATATATACTAATAGAAGGGATGAATAAAACAAGCTGGATGATTGAGATTCCAAACACGTAATACTTTCTCTTATTGGAACACCAATTTTCTTTAATATTTTTCCTGCTTCTTTCCTATATGTCACAATAAGACTAGGAAACATATTTGCTTTCTTTAAGATTGCCTACTGGATCTAGTTATCTCAATCAGAATGCTTGTTAACTTAGAGGTGTGCTATCTTCAAGACAATATTATACTAGGGGAGGAGCTACAAATAAAGATAAACATGGACCTATTTTTTTCTTGATCTTCCCCATCACTGAAATGCTCTGTGCTTCCTCTTTTGTTTTTCCTTATCTCCTGACATTTCTGCCAACATTATGTGCCTTTAAAAATCAAGTTCCTTTTTTACTATACTTTTGAAACTTCCAGCCAGTGGGATATAAGTAGAGGGACATAATAACAAACAAATCAACCAAAAACACAACCTACAGCTTCTTTGTTTTACTTTTACATTTTCTCAATATCTTGAGTTTCTAAATAGAACCAGTCACTAATATACATTTCTATTTTCTTGCCTTGTCAAGAAGTTAAATCATTCTGAATTCAAATCTAGTTTATAGAAAGTCAATTTACTTTATATATATAATATCAAACATTCATTTTTCTTTTTCTTTTTTTTTTCTTTTTTTTTTTTTTTATGAAATTTATTGACAAATTGGTTTCCATACAACACCCAGTGCTCATCCCAAAAGGTGCCCTCCTCAATACCCATCACCCACCCTCTCCTCCCTCCCACCCCCCATCAACCCTCAGTTTGTTCTCAGTTTTTAAGTCTCTTATGCTTTGGCTCTCTCCCATTCTAACCTCTTTTTTTTTTTTTCCTTCCCCTCCCCCATGGGTTCCTGTGAAGTTTCTCAGGATCCACATAGGAGTGAAACCATATGGTATCTGTCTTTCTCTGTATGGCTTATTTCACTTAGCATCACACTCTCCAGTTCCATCCACGTTGCTACAAAAGGCCATATTTCATTTTTTCTCATTGCCACGTAATATTCCATTGTGTATATAAACCACAATTTCTTTATCCATTCATCAGTTGATGGACATTTAGGCTCTTTCCATAATTTGGCTATTGTTGAGAGTGCTGCTATGAACATTGGGGTACAAGTGGCCCTATGCATCAGTGCTCCTGTATCCCTTGGATAAATTCCTAGCAGTGCTATTGCTGGGTCATAGGGTAGGTCTATTTTTAATTTTCTGAGGAACCTCCACACTGCCTTCCAGAGCGGCTGCACCAATTTGCATTCCCACCAACAGTGCAAGAGGGTTCCCGTTTCTCCACATCCTCTCCAGCATCTATAGTCTCCTGATTTGTTCATTTTGGCCACTCTGACTGGCGTGAGGTGATACCTGAGTGTGGTTTTGATTTGTATTTCCCTGATAAGGAGCGACGCTGAACATCTTTTCATGTGCCTGTTGGCCATCCGGATGTCTTCTTTAGAGAAGTGTCTATTCATGTTTTCTGCCCATTTCTTCACTGGGTTATTTGTTTTTCGGGTGTGGAGTTTGGTGAGCTCTTTATAGATTTTGGATACTAGCCCTTTGTCCGATATGTCATTTGCGAATATCTTTTCCCATTCCGTTGGTTGCCTTTTAGTTTTGTTGGTTGTTTCCTTTGCTGTGCAGAAGCTTTTTATCTTCATAAGGTCCCAGTAATTCACTTTTGCTTTTAATTCCCTTGCCTTTGGGGATGTGTCAAGTAAGAGATTGCTACGGCTGAGGTCAGAGAGGTCTTTTCCTGCTTTCTCCTCTAAGGTTTTGATGGTTTCCTGTCTCACATTTAGGTCCTTTATCCATTTTGAGTTTATTTTTGTGAATGTTGTGAGAAAGTGGTCTAGTTTCAACCTTCTGCATGTTGCTGTCCAGTTCTCCCAGCACCATTTGTTAAAGAGGCTGTCTTTTTTCCATTGGATGTTCTTTCCTGCTTTGTCAAAGATGAGTTCGCCATACGTTTGTGGGTCTAGTTCTGGGGTTTCTATTCTATTCCATTGGTCTATGTGTCTGTTTTGGTGCCAATACCATGCTGTCTTGATGATGACAGCTTTGTAGTAGAGGCTAAAGTCTGGGATTGTGATGCCTCCTGCTTTGGTCTTCTTCTTCAAAATTACTTTGGCTATTTGGGGCCTTTTATGGTTCCATATGAATTTTAGGATTGCTTGTTCTAGTTTCAAGAAGAATGCTGGTGCAATTTTGATTGGGATTGCATTGAATGTGTAGATAGCTTTGGGTAGTATTGACATTTTGACGATATTTATTTTTCCAATCCATGAGCAGGGAATGTCTTTCCATTTCTTTAAATCTTCTTCAATTTCCTTCATAAGCTTTCTATAGTTGTCAGCATACAGATCTTTTACATCTTTGGTTAGATTTATTCCTAGGTATTTTATGCTTCTTGGTGCAATTGTGAATGGGATCAGTTTCTTTATTTGTCTTTCTGTTGCTTCATTGTTAGTGTATAAGAATGCAACTGATTTCTGTACATTGATTTTGTATCCTGCAACTTTGCTGAATTCCTGTATCAGTTCTAGCAGACTTTTGGTGGAGTCTATCGGATTTTCCATGTATAATATCATGTCATCTGCAAAAAGCGAAAGCTTGACTTCATCTTTGCCAATTTTGATGCCTTCGATTTCCTTTTGTTGTCTGATTGCTGATGCTAGCACTTCCAGCACTATGTTAAACAGCAGCGGTGAGAGTGGGCATCCTTGTCGTGTTCCTGATCTCAGGGAAAAAGCTCTCAGTTTTTCCCCGTTGAGGATGATGTTAGCTGTGGGCTTTTCATAAATGGCTTTTATGATCTTTAAGGATGTTCCTTCTATCCCGACTTTCTCAAGGGTTTTTATTAAGAAAGGGTGCTGGATTTTGTCGAAGGCCTTTTCTGCATCGATTGACAGGATCATATGGTTCTTCTCTTTTTTTTGTTAATGTGATGTATCACGTTGATTGATTTGCGAATGTTGAACCAGCCCTGCATCCCAGGAATGAATCCCACTTGATCATGGTGAATAATTCTTTTTATATGCCGTTGAATTCGATTTGCTAGTACCTTATTGAGAATTTTTGCATCCATATTCATCAGGGATATTGGCCTGTAGTTCTCTTTTTTTACTGGGTCTCTGTCTGGTTTAGGAATCAAAGTAATACTGGCTTCATAGAATGAGTCTGGAAGTTTTCCTTCCCTTTCTATTTCTTGGAATAGCTTGAGAAGGATAGGTATGATCTCTGCTTTAAACGTCTGGTAGAACTCCCCTGGGAAGCCATCTGGTCCTGGACTCTTATTTGTTGGGAGATTTTTGATAACCGATTCAATTTCTTCACTGGTTATGGGTCTGTTCAAGCTTTCTATTTCCTCCTGATTGAGTTTTGGAAGAGTGTGGTTGTTCAGGAATTTGTCCATTTCTTCCAGGTTGTCCAATTTGTTGGCATATAAGTTTTCATAGTATTCCCTGATAATTGTTTGTATCTCTGAGGGATTGGTTGTAATAATTCCATTTTCATTCATGATTTTATCTATTTGGGTCATCTCCCTTTTCTTTTTGAGAAGCCTGGCTAGAGGTTTGTCAATTTTGTTTATTTTTTCAAAAAATCAACTCTTGGTTTCGTTGATCTGCTCTACAGTTTTTTTAGTTTCTATATTGTTTATTTCTGCCCTGATCTTTATTATTTCTCTTCTTCTGCTGGGTTTAGGCTGCCTTTGCTGTTCTGCTTCTAGCTCCTTTAGGTGTGCTGTTAGATTTTGTATTTGGGATTTTTCTTGTTTCTTGAGATAGGCCTGGATTGCAATGTATTTTCCTCTCAGGACTGCCTTTGCTGCGCCCCAAAGCGTTTGGATTGTTGTATTTTCATTTTCATTTGTTTCCATATATTTTTTAATTTCTTCTCTAATTGCCTGGTTGACCCACTCATTCGTTAGTAGGGTGTTCTTTAACCTCCATGCTTTTGGAGGTTTTCCAGACTTTTTTCTGTGGTTGATTTCAAGCTTCATAGCATTGTGGTCTGAAAGTAAGCATGGTATAATTTCAATTCTTGTAAACTTATGAAGGGCTGTTTTGTGATCCAGTATATGATCTATCTTGGAGAATGTTCCATGTGCACTCGAGAAGAAAGTATATTCTGTTGCTTTGGGATGCAGAGTTCTAAATATATCTGTCAAGTCCATCTGATCCAATGTCTCATTCAGGGCCCTTGTTTCTTTATTGACCGTGTGTCTAGATGATCTATCCATTTCTGTAAGTGGTGTATTAAAGTCCCCTGCAATTACCACATTCTTATCAATAAGGTTGCTTATGTTTATGAGTAATTGTTTTATATATTTGGGGGCTCCGGTATTCGGTGCATAGACATTTATAATGGTTAGCTCTTCCTGATGGATAGACCCTGTAACTATTATATAATGTCCTTCTTCATCTCTTGTTACAGCCTTTAATTTAAAGTCTAGTTTGTCTGATATAAGTATGGCTACTCCAGCTTTCTTTTGGCTTCCAGTCGCACGATAAATAGTTCTCCATCCCCTCACTCTCAATCTAAAGGTGTCCTCAGGTCTAAAATGAGTCTCTTGTAGACAGCAAATAGATGGGTCTTGTTTTTTTATCCATTCTGATACCCTATGTCTTTTGGTTGGCGCATTTAATCCATTTACATTCAGTGTTATTATAGAAAGATACGGGTTTAGAGTCATTGTGATGTCTGTATGTTTTATGCTTATAGTGACGTCTCTGGGACTTTGTCTCACAGGGTCCCCCTTAGGATCTCTTGTAGGGCTGGTTTAGTGGTGACAAATTCCTTCAGTTTTTGTTTGTTTGGGAAGACCTTTATCTCTCCTTCTATTCTAAATGACAGACTTGCTGGATAAAGGATTCTTGGCTGCATATTTTTTCTGTCTAGCACCCTGAAAATCTCGTGCCAATTCTTTCTGGCCTGCCAAGTTTCAAAAGAGAGATCAGTCACGAGTCTTATAGGTCTCCCTTTATATGTGAGGGCACGCTTACCCCTTGCTGCTTTCAGAATTTTCTCTTTATCCTTGTATTTTGCCAGTTTCACTATGATATGTCGTGCAGAAGATCGATTCAAGTTACGTCTGAAGGGAGTTCTCTGTGCCTCTTGGATTTCAATGCCTTTTTCCTTCCCCAGTTCAGGGAAGTTCTCAGCTATGATTTCTTCAAGTACCCCTTCAGCACCTTTCCCTCTCTCTTCCTCCTCTGGGATACCAATTATGCGTATATTATTTCTTTTTAGTGTATCACTTAATTCTCTAATTTTCCCCTCATACTCCTGGATTTTTTTATCTCTCTTTTTCTCAGCTTCCTCTTTTTCCATAACTTTATCTTCTAGTTCACCTATTCTCTCCTCTGCCTCTTCAAGCCGAGCTGTGGTGGTTTCCATTTTGTTATGCATTTCGTTTAAAGCGTTTTTCAGCTCCTCGTGACTGTTCCTTAGTCCCTTGATCTCTGTAGCAAGAGATTCTCTGCTGTCCTGTATACTGTTTTCAAGCCCAGCGATTAATTTTATGACTATTACTCTAAATTCACTTTCTGTTATGTTATTTAAGTCCTTTTTGATCAGCTCATTAGCTGTTGTTATTTCCTGGAGATTCTTCTGAGGGGAATTCTTCCGCTTGGTCATTTTGGATAGTCCCTGGCGTGGTGAGGACCTGCAGGGCACTTCCCCTGTGCTGTGGTGTATAACTGGAGTTGGTGGGCGGGGCCGCAGTCAGACCTGATGTCTGCCCCCAGCCCACCGCTGGGGCCACAGTCAGACTGGTGTGTGCCTTCTCTTCCCCTCTCCTAGGGGCGGGATTCACTGTGGGGTGGTGTGGCTCGTCTGGGCTACTTGCACCCTGCCAGGCTTGTGATGCTGGGGATCTGGCGTATTAGCTGGGGTGGGTAGGCAAGGTGCTCGGGGGCAGGAGGGGCAGGCTTAGATCGCTTCTCCTTAGGTGATCCACTTAAGGAGGGGCCCTGTGGCAGCGGGAGGGAGTCAGATCCGCTGCCGGAGGTTTGGCTCCGCCGAAGCGCAGAGTTGGGTGTTTGCGCGGAGCAAGCAAGTTCCCTGGCAGGAACCAGTTCCCTTTGGGATTTCGGCTGGGGGATGGGCGGGGTTGATGGCGCTGGCGAGCGCCTTTGTTCCCCACCAAACTGAGCTCTGTTGTCCGGGGGCTTAGCAGCTCTCCCTCCCTTTGTCCTCCAGCCTTCCCGCTCTCCGAGCAGAGCTGTTAACTTATGACCTCCCAGACGCTAAGTCGCGCTTGTTGTGGGAGCACAGTCCGTCAGGCCCCTCCGCTTTTGCAAGCCAGACTCGGTGGCTCTGCTTGGCCGGCGAGCCGCCCCTCCGCCCCGGCTCCCTCCCGCCAGTCCGTGGAGCGCGCACCGCCTCGCCGCCCTTCCTACCCTCTTCTGTGGGCCTCTCGTCTGCGTTTGGCTCCGGCGACTCCGTTCTGCTAATCCTCTGGCGGTTTTCTGGGTTATTTAGGCAGATGTAGATGGAATCTAAGTGATCAGCAGGACGTGCGGTGAGCCCAGCGTCCTCCTAAGCCGCCATCTTGCCGCAACTCCCATTCATTTTTCTTTAAATCAATCCAGATTTCATTTAATGACATAGTGAAATGGTTAATTTTATGTGTCAGGTTGAGTGGACCATCAGGTGCCCAGATATTTGGTTAAACATTCTTGGTTTGTCTGTGAGGGTATTTCTTTTTTTTTTTTTTTTAATTTTTTTTTAACGTTTATTTATTTTTGAGACAGAGAGAGACAGAGCATGAACAGGGGAGGGGCAGAGAGAGAGGGAGACACAGAATCTGAAACAGGCTCCAGGCTCTGAGCTGTCAGCACAGAGCCCGACGCGGGGCTCGAACTCACCGATCCTGGGATCGTGACCTGAGCCGAAGTCGGCCGCTTAACCGACTGAGCCACCCAGGCGCCCCTGTCAGGGTATTTCTAAATGATATTAACATTTAAATAGGTACACTGAGTAAAGCAGATTGCCTTACCCAATGTGGGTAGACCACATCCACTCTATCGAAGGCCTAAATAGAACAAAAAGGCAGAATAAGAGAGAAGTTACCTGTTGCATGACTAGCATCTTCAAGCTGGGACACTGGATTTCTCCTAGCTATGGACTTGGACTTAGACTGGAAATTATACCATTTTTTTCTTTCTTTGTTTCTTTTTTTTTTTAATGTTTGTTTATTTATTTTGAGAGAGAGAAGGAGAGTGAGCTGGGGAGGAGCAGAGACATGCTTCTTCCTGGTTCCTCTCAAATTCTTTACCCATTCTTTCTCTCCTTTGCCAAATCTGTTTCTTCTGCCTGATCTTTACAGTTATTGTTCTCTGAGGTGACACCATTATTCCAGTGCTTCTTTCAGCAATGCTTAATAAATTCAATTCTATACACTGATTACATAATTTGACATCCCCAATGTCAGAGCAGAGAGAGAAGGAGAGAGAGAGAATCCCAAGCAGGCTCTGCACCAGCAGCGAGCCCAACACTCACGAACCATGAGATGATTACCTGAGCTGAAATCAAGAGTCAGACACTTAATATGCCCAGATACCCCTGGAACTTATACCATTGACTCTCCTTGGTCTCTAATTTGCTGACTAGAGATCTTGGGACCTCTCAGTCTGCCAAATTGTGTGAATCTCGTCCTTAAAATGAATCTCTTTATTAGAGCTATAGATTATGTCTATCTGTATCCTACTGGTTCTGTTTCTCTAGAGAACTCAGACTAGTACACATACCATGACATACAATGACTATAGGTACATAGATTTTATAGTATTTAAACATAGTTATGTTGATTGATTTTAGTTTTAAATTCCATGCAATTTTATCTTCTATATTCATTCATATCCATTCTATTTATAAAACAAAAATGGAGACACACATGATCTTTGGTCTTTTAAACACTTCCAAATTCTCTTAGTCAAATGGGGAGAAGTCTCCCAATCTGTTTTTTTCCTCCAAACTTTTCAAAGTAGTGCACTATTTATACTCAATTTCTCCACTTGAATCCCTAATAGTCATTCACTTGACTGTTACTTTACCACTCTGTTGAAACTGCTCCAATTTTACCATTCTGTTGAAAATGTTCTTACCAAAGTTGCTAATAATCTCCTTTTAAAAAAAGCTTATTTATTTATTTTGACAGAGAGAGAGAGAGAGAGAGAGAGAGTGCGAGCATGTGGGGGAGGGGCAGAGAGAGAGGGAGAAAGAGAATCCCAAGCAGGCCTCACACTGCCAGTGCAGAGCCTGATGCAGGGTTCAAACTCACAAACCACGAGATCATGGCCTGAGCCGAAATCAAGAGTCAGAAGCTCAACCAAATGAGCTCCTCACCAATATGCTCCTAATGCAGCATTAAATAATTTACATCTTATACTCGAGGTTCTTTCTCCTTATTTTGGGAATGCTGGTACTTTCTTTCCCTGATACTCTCTGCTTCCTTAGTTTATTTTGAAAAAGGACTTCAGGGGCCTTCATTTTGATCTCAAACTTTCTAGTTCTTCTTTTCAGCTGGTCTCTTGACTCAGGTGGAAGACCCTGAGGGCAAAACATCCCCAGATGGAACTAAAACTACTCCCTCAAGCACTAAGGGCTGCTCTGAGACAGCAAGACCCACACAAGATTGACTCTAAGACAGTGATCAATTTGACTTTCACTGTCTACTTGCACATACCCACCCACCTTTGCCTCACATTTTCCTTAGATAACCTGGAAGTATTTTCGGCAGTTTGGAGATAGTCTTTGAGCCGCTAGTCTGCTGTCTTCCCAGTGTTGGCCTCATTGAACTAAATTCCTTTCTTGTTTCACCACTACTCGTCTCTCTTTAGGTTTTTTCAGTTGCGAGTGGCTGAACCTGGTCTATTTGGGACCCCTAGAGCCAGGTGCTCTTGTACCCATGGACCTTGGCTACAATATGACATGCTTCTTCCTGGTTCCTCTCAAATTCTTTACCCATTCTTTCTCTCCTTTGCCAAATCTGTTTCTTCTGCCTGATCTTTACAGTTGTTGTTCTCTGAGGTGACACCATTATTCCAGTGCTTCTTTCAGCAATGCTTAATAAATTCAATTCTATACACTGATTACATAATTTGACATCCCCAACTAGACCTTTCCCCATACGTTCAGCCTCATATCCAATTACCCCTAGATATTTTATACTCAACTCTCTAAAACCAAAATCATTATCTTTCCCCTAAACTGATTCCTGCTCCTATTTCTTATATCTCAGTTGTAGTAGTTTTCATTTAACCTTCTTCTTTATGAATGAAAATGCTAGCATAATGGAGCAATATCTGTGACATACAGCGGGTGTAGTAAATTGCATTATTGTTTACAACTGCAGTTTACAAGTACTGGCTGTCCATCCCTAGAAGACAATTGTACTTCCCGGCCTTATTGACAACAGGTTTGACCATGTGACTTGCTCTGGCCAATGAAATGCAAGTGTAATGACTTGTCACTTCCTAGCAGGTACTTAAGAGCCAGAACATACTTTGTCATGCCCTTTTTGCCCTATGCAGGACAACCATAATATTCTAGATGTTCCATCATCTTAGGGGTAGCATGAAAATGAAGCCAATATGCCAAGAAATAGTAGTGTGACTGGCAATAAAGCCTTAAAATTCTAGTCACTGAATTTTGGGACTCATTTGTTAACATAACACATCTTAGCCTCTACTGACTAAGCTGGGACTAGAGAAGTTTTAAGCAGAGAACTTTATATCCATCCATTTAATAATAATGTGTAAAGGCAAAAGAAAGATGTTCTCAGATATGTAAGTCCTATCAGAGAGTCTTTATATGATTTTTTAAAATAAACACCTTAAATATTTCTCCAAGGAGTGAAATATGAGGTAAAATTTGGCACTAACGGAAAATGAGAATTTAAAATGGCTGACTGCCAGCACTGAAATGTGGTAAAAGAGTGATATCTGAAAAAATGGATGCAAATCTGCTTATAAACTGAATGCAAATATCATAGATAATTCCTAAAAGGAATATATAAAAATATTAATATAGTAACACCTTGAATCTACATCCTATATTGTATTAGCAGAGATGGATAAATTGGAAAAGGAAAAAAGTTTATAAAATTCATTGTATCAAATAGAAAGAATTTAAAATATATCATTCTAACTCTCAACTATGAATATTATAGAAATAGAGATTAAATAATTATGTTAAAGCTCTTAAAGAGTTTAGTAGAGACTTTTAAATATGGCAAAATAAAGACATTTTTACTTTATTCTCCTCCTTGAAACCTACTAAAAATAAAAAAAAATTGAAAAACAAGGTAGAGAGGGAGAAAACCCTCATCTTCAATGAAACAAGGAAATGATACAACCCTAAATTACAAAACAGGAAGCAGGTCTACCAGGCAATGAAGTGAAATGAGGAAAGAGACTGAGTGTATTGAGAACCAAAGCATGCCCTCTCTAACCTTTAGCAGGACACGGACTTCTGTCAAAGGAAGAGCACAGTCCTGAAAGACTGTGATTTGAATAGCAAGATCTGGGCCTGGAGGAGCCTCACAAAAGTGGAATGTCTAAGCTGAAGTTTAAGGGGTGGCGGAACTAAAGAAGACACCAGGCTGGCATGCCATCTTTACAGCCTTCCGCCTGCTCTCCGAGCCAAGGAGATTGCTGGAGCTAAAGCAGAGTGAGGAAAGGAAATGAAGAGCCAACAATCTCATATCACTCTCCAGCCCTGGATGAAATTTTTCCAGTAACTCATTTACAAGTACTTTGTGTCATGGCAACCACTAGCTGTAAGGAAGACAGGGAAAACAAATACCTATTATAGCTTCTGCCATAGAGACAAGCAAAGGAGAAAGGTAGGCAAATCTGCATTTTTTGCCACTATACAAAAAAAAGACGACGAATCAGAATAGAATCTAGGGAAAAAAAAAAGAGGAAAAAAAGAAAATAAATGAACCGAAAAAGGAGAGTATACAGTGCAAAATAAATTACCTAATAAATAGACCAAGAGTTAAAATATGTTTCTGCGTAGTCTTTGAAGTGGGTTGAATAAAGTTACCCCAAAATTCATGCCTTCTTAGAACCTCAGAATGTAATTAAGAAATAAGACTTTGCAAATGTAATTAGTAAAGACAGGTCATATTGGATTAGGGTGGACCCTAAATGCAATGACTGGTATCCTGATAAGAAGAGGTGAGGACATGCAGAGATACATATAGAAAAGAAGGGCAAGTGAGAGTGAAGGCAGAAATTGGAGTGCTGTGTCTACAAGCCAAAGAATGTCATGAATTCCAAGGAGCTACCAGAAGCTAGGAAGAGGCAAAGAAGAATTCTTCTTTAGATCTTCAGAGGGAGCATAGCCTGGCTGACATCTTGCTTTCAGACTTCTAGCCTTCAGAACTATGAATCAATAAAATTTTCTTTCAAGCCACCCAATTCATGTTACTTTGTTATGACAGCCCTAAGAAACTAATACAATCTCCAGGAATTTATATACAACATGAATGTGGTAGACACATTCTAGGGTAGTTCCCATGATTTCTATTTCTTGGTGTTAATGCCCTTGTATTATTTTTTTTCTCCTTCAGTACAGGCAGGACCTGTAATTTGCTTTTAACTAATAGAATTCAGTAAATGGAATAGGATGTATATAATTATATGAATGATATGGAGGTTAGTAAAAAATCCCCCTGTCCAGTCAAAAATCCACATAAACTTTATTTTTTAATTTATTTCATTTTTTAAGTTTATTTATTTTGAGAGAGAGAGAGAGAGAGAGAGAGAGAGAGAGAGAAGGAGCTCAAGCGTGAGGAGGAGGGGCAGAGAGAGAGGGAGAGACAGAGAATCCCAAGCAGGCTCTGGTCTGTCAACGCAGAGCCCGATATGGGGCTCGAATTCAAGAACCGTGAGATCATGATCTGAGCCAAAATCAAGAGTTAGATGCTTAACTAACTGAGCCACCCAGGCGTCCCCACTCTGATTCGTGAATCATTTAATAAAGCCAATTAGATAATCACATTCACTTGATTGAATCTTGTTATTTAACAAGAGTGATAGTTCACTGTATTCCCGGGAGTATGCTGAGCAGTAATTCACCAACATGTTGTGGGGCAGGTATGACGGGGTGTTTATCCTTTAAAACTTCTATTCCCTCTGTACATATTTGTTCATCTCAAAAACAAAGGCCAATTTTCAGATTTCTAAGAAAAGAAAAGAAAAGAAAAGAAAAGAAAAGAAAAGAAAAAAATTAGACTGATTATACAATCTAATGAAATCACAATGTAAAATGATATAGCAATATACCATGATCTGACATGAAAAAAAAAGATACCATATAGGCATAAGGAATAAAATAGATTTGAGGAAGAAAATAGAACAAACGTAGTTAAATGAATAACAATAAAACAATTAGATGGCATTTTCTGGACATTTAGACCAGAATTTGCAGATTGCAAGAGCAAACTTTATCCAAGGGGGGTGGGGAACTGATGCAAAATGAGTACTCCAAAAAAGTATCCTGGTACCCAATTCTATGGAAATTCTATGCAGAAAAGCAAGTAGCATTCAAGGTGGAAAAGAAAAAAGGCTCTCTTTGGATTTCCCCATAGTAGTACGTGAATGCCAGAAAACATAGGAATAATGTCTATAAATTTCTGAGGGAGAGAAAGTGTGACTGTAAAGTTTATCCCTCGCCTGGTTGTCCTTCAAGTATACAAAGAAAGGCACATATTCCCAAAGGTGCAGAAACTCAGGGGATACATTTCCCATAGGTCTTTTTGAAAAAAAGTATGTCAATGCAATTTAGTCAACTAAGAGGTGTATAGAATCATAGAACTCAAGAAAAAATAAACCAAGGTAAAAAGACTGATAATGAACACTGAATCCCTTTAAGTGTAAAGCCACCATTGAAAAGTGTCAAGAATTTTTATTGCAGAATAAAATGTAAATGTTATAAATCTTGACATTATATAATTAAAAATATGAGAAATGCAAATCTGGGAGAGGGTAATGGAAAAAGCTGTAAGTACAAAAACCTCCCCTTCTTTCAAACAAAAAGGCCATGACTGTGCAAATTCACATGTGGCTTCCAAAGTCATGACCCCAACCTCCTAACAGTTTTCTTGACTAAAGAGAAAAGTTTTAACTTATTGTTAGCAGTAAAGAGACATTGACTTCAAGTTCACCAATTCCTCCAGCTTCATTTCAGTTTCTCTTTTCATTCAATTACATTTTAATTGAATAATTTATCAAAAACAATCCTTTAATCCCCATTTTGATTCTATTTGCATAATTGAACATAGAAAAGTGAAATTACACTAGTCAAAGTTTAGTAATGGCTATTTTTGGGCAAAAGGACGTAGGATAAATTTCAGATATTTCCTTTGTACTTTTGTGAATTGCTTATTTAGATTTTCAAAATGATAAATGTGTACATTTTTATAAAACTGATTTTTCTTATAAATAAGTTTCATTAATTACTAATAAAATTAAAAGCATAATGTATATACCTAATGAAATGAAAGAGAAGATGAAATAAATTGATGATTTCATAAATGTCTACAGTCAAAATTCAACTATATGCTATTTATAAATATATACAGAACAAAATGATTTAATAAGCCTATAGATCATTGTGCAAGAAAACTTTAGGAAAATGCAAGCAAAAAGAAAGCATAATTGCTATAAGAAATGAATGCATTTCAGAAAAAAAGCCACCTACATTAAACAAGTTTTATAAACAATAAAGGAGACAATTCACAAATGTAACTTAAAGAAATATCATGTGTATTATAATGTATTAAGTAAAGCTATTTGAATAAAAGAAGAAATTAGCAGAGATACAAGTGAGAAAATTTAATTTAGAGTAGGCCAAAAAATAAAACAATTAAAAATATACAAAATATAAATAAAATCAGTTTGTACCCTACAAACAAAGAATATAATTTCTCATTGTCCAAGAACATCTATGAAATCTGAATATATATTGAGTGAAAAAAAAATGATGATTTCTGAAAGAAAGCCATATTCCCTGACCAAAATGCAATAAAATTAAATAAATAAAAAGTGACAACAAGAACAACAACAAAAGAGGAACTATCCAATCACGTGGAAATAATATTTTGCTAAAGAAATCATTGGTTAAAAAAAAAATAAATGAAACCTGAAATTATATACCAGTTAGATAGACACAACAACAATGCTATGTATCAAAATATGGGTTAGACCCAAAGCCTTCTCAGAGAATAATGCATAGTGTTCAGGTTTTTATTTAAATTCCACTGTACTTACTCTTTAACAAGATAAGGAAGAAAGTGGAAGAAAGGTAAGCAGGAAAGAAGGAAGGAAGAAAAGAAGGAAAAGAATGAAATGTATCTAAGAACCAAGAAAAATAACAATAGACAGCTATATAGAGAAATGGAACCAGTAAATATAAATCGGGTATTAATGAATTAGAAAATGGTAGGACTATCAGAAATACTTAGCTTTAGGGAACAGAAACTATTTTAACTATTTTCAATAGAGATGAATATAGTACAGTGAATCTGATACTTATAACCTAATTAGAAGGGCTGGAAAATCAAGCTTTTGCGTAGGCCTACAGGAATTGCCGGAAAAAATTTCTGAACAGCACTGCCAGTTGTTTTTTTAATTCATGAAAAAAAAAAATCCCTGATTTTTCTTCCTAAACTGTTTTTTTTTTCCTTCGTGAAAAAAACAACCCTGTTTTTTCTTCCTCAACCGAAACACAAAAATCTTATCAAGGAACAGATATAAGAACAGTCCACCTAATACCTGTGCAACATTCAATTCAACCTTGTTATACTAAGAGGCTACAACTGGAATGGTTGAATTCAAGAACACTGGTTAATATACAGGAACTGGAAATCGTGGATCAGAAGCTACCACTGTTGCAATTTCCTCTGCGCTGCTCTCATGGTTTGCTCTTGCAGGAAAAAAACAGCATTTCCACCATATGGGCAGGCAGTGGCAACAGCGGCAGCTGGATTAGATACCATCTATTTTGCATCCAGAAACCTGCCTCAAATGGACCTGGAAAATGTAGTTTTAGGTTTAAGATGCTTCAGTACAAAAAGTGACATTAAAAGCAGGCTGGAATAAATGCTTAGTACTAATAACCTACATCTACCATCATAACTAATATTTCCTAAGCAGGAATACTAGGCATTGTTTTAAACATTTTACACGTTTAAATGTAAACTTAAATTAAGTTACATGTTAAATTAACTGATTTAATCTATATACTATCCCTACAATTTTGGTACATTTATTAACCTCTAGTTTATAGGCAAGGAACATGTATATAGAGATCAAGTAACTTATGCCAAGTCTCGTGGTAAACGTTTGAGTCAGGATTCAAATACACACATTCTCTGACTCTAGAACTGGCACTCCAAACTTTATATACAACATTTGTGGGTTTTTTTTTCCTTTTTAAATACCAAGGAAAATGTAAAACTTCCATGAAAGTTAGTGGAGAAAAAAAAAAGGAGCAAAAAACCAAATATACACTACTAGGAATTAGGGGTTCTACAGCTGAGACAAAGGACATGACAAATATTATATGATGGTACCAGAGGTAACTTGATAGTATTAAATTCATAAATCTTAGTGAAATGGATATCTCTAAGCAAATATAGTAGTCTAAAAGGGATGCAAAAATGAATTTGGAAATGTGAGTGTATCAATAATCATGGTAAAAAATAGCCACCTCCCCTAAAATATAAGATCCAGACAGTTTTGTAAGCAACAGCTGAAAAATCCTCAGGGATTTTTATACCATTTTCATACCAATTTCTATACCATTGTGCTATTTATAAAATTTCTGAGCCACGTTATCAAGTATAGTGAAAATGTCACATTGCTTTTCTATAGTTCAACTTAACCACATTAAAAACAACCACATTATTTCAGGGCCCCTATTACAGCAGAAAAATAAGATTTTCATAGACATAATTCTCCCTATTGCTTTCTCCCTGAGTCTCCCTCTCCCTGGGTTAGCATTTACTCAAAGCATTTTTTTGAAGGACTTAAAAAACAACAACAAAAAAATCAAAGGGCTTAAGTATAGTCTCCTCATATGATGGTGTGAGCTTTCTGCAGCTCCTGGGCAGGCATCTGCCTGAGGGTTCAACCCCCAGTTATAGTCACCTTTCCTGAATGTTGTCTGCCGAGTCCTGGTTGACCTTATCTGTTTTCCAGTCATGCGATTCCATTATTGTCTACTGCCTAATTACCTCTCTCTTACCTGAGAGACTTCTTCAGTCTTCATAGGGTTCAAACTATCAGGAAGAAAAACATTTGGCTGCTCTGTCATTCCTTCTTAGGACACAAAGTGGCTCTCCATGAGCCTGTCTCACTTCAGAACTCCTAGATGTTGGGCAGAGGTTTTACTCGGCTATCCCACACTGTAAGTTTGAGGACATTTCTGGGTTCAGTATTCTGTAGATGCAACCAGACCTGAAACTGAGCACAGGTCTCTTCTAGTTTCAGATCCCCAGTATTTCCTGAGAGATCATCACTATCCCCTCTCTCTTTTAGGAGCTAATGGATCAGAGTGGAGGCTCACATGGAAAGGCAGGGGAACACTTGGCTTTTTTCTTGGAGATTGTACCAGTGTCCAAGCCTTGCTTCCTCTCCATCTCTATAGAGAGAAGAGAGGGAGAGACCATACTGATAGGAAACTAAATTATTTAGAAACTTGGAATCAGGAATGTGGTGGTCAGGAGTGGTTATTTACATGTCCTGTCAAAATATTTCTTAAACCTAGACTGGACCTTTGATGTTCAAAACTAAGAACTTGATGCTTTTGTTTCTCTGCTTTCACTAGGAAAGGAAATTAAAAAAGGAAAAGAGTTTGCTGACCTGTGGACTAATAACCGTCAACACTCTTAATCGATTGTAAGTTCAGTGCACACTTTCCTCAAAAAGTTACCACCAGAGTGCAGTTTAAATACCAGTCTCCTTTCTCTGGACTTTCTCTCAAGGCATGGTTGCAAAAATGGTCAACTTTTCTGCCATGTATTCGACCTTTATTTTCTATACCCAGTCCCTGGATCCTTATCTATTATCCTCACCAAGGTATTCTCAGTCTAAAATGGAGACCAACCTATTGCTAAAAGTTATAAAGTAAAATCAAGTATATTAAACTTTCACAAAATGAATTTGAAACTGGGTGGGGATAATTGCGCTTCATTGAAAGATTTTTGTAGTTGTTGTTTTCTCAGGTAAACATGAGGTTTATCTAATTGGGTTGTGGATACCTTGGGGCTCACGGACTAAATATTTATAGTTCTTTGTGTATATGATATGCTAAGTGGGAGCTTCCACAACAGCTCCAGCTGCAGAATTACTTTCTTAGTCTAGATGGAAACACAAAGCAACTCTACCGCTAGCTGAAGACTCCTTACCCATTTTCAGAATTTGTTGGCCACTCTCCTCACCTTCCATCTCTCCCATCCCTCTGCCAGCTGGTCCTATATTCTTCCCTCTCATTCTGATATCTTCTAAGTCTCTGCTCTGACTGCATGAACCCCTGGCACAGATCTCACTGTTTAGTTCTTGACTCTGAACAGAGCTTGCCTTCTCCGTGTCCACTCCACTTTGCCTCAGCTTCCTTTATTCCTTCTGAGAGGGCACGGCCAAAACATCTCCTACTCTGCCTCTGCTTCATCTCTCTTATCTTTTCGCAATCTCCTCCTTTGTTATTATTCCCAACGTACTGCACTTACTCTCTAAATATTTGTTGATTGATTGGTTGGTTCTGCATAATACAAAAGGGTTACTGACTCTATTTAAAAAATAATGAGAATTGTGACTTCCTGCAAGCATGAGTAGGGAATAAACTCCTGCATGACTAATTGAGAAAATAAACACTTTATCTTAGTAGATTGTTTCCACCGAGATACGAATGAAACAAGTGATAAATCACCACCAACTGAATTATAAACACTGCTTAGGTTTATAATAATCATTATTATATTTGCAACCATTTTTTGTTGTTTTTAAAATTACTATCTTGGTCAAAGGGAGTATGAAAAATGCCCATCGGATCAATAATGTGTTCTTTTAACTTGACCCAAACTCCTAACAGTGGTTGCAGACATATTAAATGTTGGTTAGTGTGGGGCTCCATCAGGGGATAAGGGATCAACACCAACATGAAGGGCAGCACTCCTGTTAAAGCTACACTATCTTGTATCCCACTTCTGTTCCGTTAACAGCTAGTCCATGGGTTCCACAATGTTTGATATATGAAGATCTGGATTTTGTATTCATTTTAATTCATTTGATTTTTTTTAATGTTCGTGAGAGAAAGAGAGAGAGAGAGAGCATGCACGCAAGTGGGGGAGGGGCAGAGAGAGAGGGAGACAAAGGATCCAAAGCTCTGAGCTGTCAGCACAGAGTCTGATGCAGGGCTCGAACCCATGAACTGTGAGATCATGACCTGAGCTGAAGTCTGATGCTTAACCACTTAACCGACCGAGCCAACCAGGTGCCCCTTCATTTGATTTTTCTGAGTGATGCTAGACTGGTTTCACTCACTCCCTTACTGAATTGTGTTCTCCATCCTCACCACGGTTTCATGGTTTCAAAAGACTGAGTCATTCTTCTCAAAATTTAGAAATATAATAAAATAGATTGAGTAGCTGATTGCACGTGAGCATCATTCCTCTTGTTTATGCCTCTATTGTAGGATTATTACATTAGTTGCTTTTCTGTCTTTTTAATTTACCAGATTAAAATGTCAGGGGATCATGGCTTGTTCACTCCTATTTATATACAGTCTGGAACATTGGTGATGCTCATTATATATTTAACGAATAAATAAACGAGTGGCTATGAATACAAGAGTTGGGAACAGAGAAGAAAAGGCATTTCTATTGGTTTATGATGTGACAAAACAGAGAGAGGCAGGAAAAAGCAAAGGGTATTTAGGATAAATAAAGGATAAAGACATTTCCTTACCTTGGTTGAAAGTTGTGACATGTATGCTGGGAATGGCTGAATGTGTTCAAATTTGAATCCTAGAATGAATGCCAGATTTAGGAGTTTGGGTCTTTATTCTATAGATAGTAAGAAGTTTGAACTATTTGTAACAGAAAAATGTCTTGGGGGAACAGTGCTTTAGGAAGATTAATCTACCTGCAGAATGCAGGAAGGACTAAATTCGAGAAAGATTGGAGATTATGTTATATTTGGGTTTGGAGAGCAAAGAACTATATGAAAGATGACTTTCGACTTCAGAGTCAGGTTAACAAAAACACTGTTAGTTCTAATGCCAATAAAATAGGAACCTGGTGCCATGTTGGGAGGGGGAAGGCATTGGAAATAGATTTTAGATATTTTACTTTTTTTTTAACGTTTATTTTTGAGACAGAGAGAGACAGAGCATGAGCGGGGGAGGGTCAGAGAGAGGGAGACACAGAATCTGAAACAGGCTCCAGGCTCTGAGCTGTCAGCACAGAGCCCGACGCGGGTCTCGAACTCACGGACCGCGAGATCATGACCTGAGCCGAAGTCAGCCGCTCAACCGACTGAGCCACCTGGGAGCCCCAGATATTTTACTTTTAAGGAGACTGAGAAATACATGCATATAAATATCTCACACATTGTTTAAGATGAGGGACTAAAATTCTGTGGAGAAAACTAGACCAAAAATAAACATTTGGTAGTAATCTATAAAAAAGTGATAGCTGATTTTTAGAGAATGGAAAAACTCTCTGAGAGAGATGCTAAGAGAACAGTAGTAATAAAAATTAAACCTTGGGATAATCTATATTAAATATGGTCATTTGTGGATGATGTACATGGAAAAGTAAGATTATCAAATTGTTGTTTGCAATTATTTTTCACTTTACCAGACAACTTAATTGTATTGTAATCTTTTTAAATAAATGTCTTAAAATAACTTAAGCTGAGTTCAAAGAGCTAATGATGATTAAAGGAATTCCATCCATCCTCATAGTTTTCAAAGTGGGAGATATTTAAAATCACAAACAGGGATGTTATTTTACTTATCATCTCATTCTACTCCTATATATATTTTATATGAATATAAAAATAACTTTGAGAAATTTATTATTTGTCAGTTTTGGCATTCCATGATGTTATAATATCAGAGTACACCCTTTCCACCCTCCCTAGTTTATTGTGATAATAGGACATCTTAATGTCAAATTTCTAAAAAGTCTTAGAAACAGTTACGCTTTTATCCAAATAACATTATGCAGATTGTCTCACATAATTCTTTTACTCATCTTATGTCTCAATATCCTGCAGGCTTATAACTCCCACTGAAATGTTATTAGTATTAACCAATAGTTATACAGTGTTTTATAATGTACTTTGTACATAATATTCAATTTGATGTTCATAGTAAATCTGTCAGCATATTATTATTATAATTACCAGCTTACAGATGAATGAAATGAAGCTCAGAGAAGTGAAGTAACTTTCCTAAGTTTGTTTTTTTTTCTATTTTTCTTTTTACTCCAAAGGCTCATGAACTCCCCAGTGGTCTCTAAACAATGGAATCAAGGAATGCACAAAAAATCCACTAGCTGTGAGAAATAATGATCATTTCTGTATTTTAAATCTAAAAATAAGAAAGAAGTTCAATTTTACTGATACTGTTATACAGACTGATCCGTGTATGCCAAATAGTTGGTATGTCATATGGTCATACTCTCAGGCACTCAGAGTCCACAGGTTCTGGAGGGAGGTGTGGGAGCTCCACATGCAAATGACTTCACAGGGGCCCCTCTCTTGTTGCTCTCTCTCAATGTATTATGTCACAGAGCAGCTTGCATGTGCCCATTTGAGAGGATTTATGGATTAGATGACTCATTTTTAACTAAACTCAGCCCCACAAAAAGTACAAATGACATACAGAGATTCTTATAAAAAAAGGAACATTGGAATAAATATTAACAATGCTTAAGCAAGTGAATTACAAAATGGCAGAACTGCCACTTCTGCTACTCATAGTGTAAGATTTTTATCAGCCATATTATAAGATAAAATAATGATCTGAAGAGCGGTTGGCCAAAAAAAAATATTTTTGACAATTAAGGATATTATTTAAAATACAGATTTACATTCACTGTCATTATTCATGAATGTCACATGAAGTGTATTTTCCCTTGAGATGTTGGTTAATGATTAGTAAGCCATGTTAACACTAAGTACCTAACATGAAGACAAACTACATGTTGGAAATCAAACTCAATCCAGTATTTTACAAAATTTTGCTAAAACCTAATGAAAAATTTGAGAGCTTTCTTTAAAATTTCTTATTCAATTGCAAAGGCAGCAAGACACACTTGCTCCAGACTTCCCTGTTTGAGGGATAATCTAGACATTGTTGGCTTCCATCAAAGTTTGATTTCTTCCTCTACCCCACTCCATTTTCTTTCTCTTTTCATTATAGACCTCTGTTCTTGAAAAACATCTTGTCCCCAACTCAGAAATATCTGCTTTCTCAGAACCTACCCTGCAACATGTATCATTTAGTAAAACCCCCTGTGCATAGTAAAAATTTGGAAACAGATTTTCTTAACTTGCTTTAAAATCTTTTTTAAAACAAAACTTTAAAATAGTTTTGAAAATATTTTCAAGAATGTAAAAATTAACTTTTGATGAGTTTATAGGATTTTAGTGATCAAAATCATGGAAGATCAAAATTTACTCTTCAAATTTCAACAAAATCTTCACTTATTTAGTAGGTTGAAGTGAATTATTTTAATAAGCAGAATTAATGATGAACTTTCTGGATTAAGTGGTGTATTTTTGAGCTAAAAACCCATTAATTCCAATTATTGGAATAAAATGAACTTAGACTTAGACTGTCAAATTGGTATATTACAAAGTATTAAAACAATGTTTTCAAGAATAATAAAATATTCACATTATTCTTCTAAAAACATTGGTCTCACTGAAGTAATTAATACTAGTGAGAGCAAGAATGTTTTACATACTCAATGAATAAAAATTCTATCTCGTCTTTTCAATATATTTTGTTTATATGTATATAATTCATAAATATGTTGGGGGTACTTAACATTTTTTCACTGATATGGATACAACATTAAAAATTTTGGTCATAATTGTAGTATGCCATGCACCGTCTTTGATATTCCAAGAAAAAAGACCTGTGACAAAGAGCTAGATGAACATAGGTAACATGAGAGGAGAACAGAGAAAAAAGCTTATATTTTAGCAATTAGGACACATTCCCTTATCCTGGAATAACATAAATTACTACCACAGGAGGCTAGACTCTCAGGAGGTTTTATTTGCCTACCACATAGTGTATTTTCACACCCTGGAATTCAGGCAATATTGTAGATTAAGAGTGTGATAGTTGGGGCACCTGGGTGGCTCAGTCGGTTAAGCATCAGACTTCGGCTCAGGTCATGATCTCATGGCTCGTGGGTCTGAGCCCTGCATCGGACTTTGTGCTGACAGTGAGAAGTCTGCTTGGGATTCTCTTTCTCTCTCTGCACCCCCAACCCTTGAAATAAATTAATTAATTAAAAAAAAAAGAGTGTGATAATTAATTCTACATGTCAATTTGCCTGGGTCACAGGGTGCCAAGATGTTTGGTCAAATATTATTCTCGGCGTATTCATAAGGGTGTTTCTGAATGAGGTTATCATTTGCATCAGTAGACTGAGTAAAGCAGATTGACCTTCCTAATTCGGGTGGGCTTTATCCAATCAATTGAAGACCTGGAGAGAACAAAAAGGCTGAGTAACTAGGAATTTTGAGTGCCTGAGCTGCAACATTGATCTTCTTCTCTCAGACTAGAACGTATGCTATCAGCTCTCCTGGGTTATAGCTTGCTGACTACAGATCTTGGAACTTCTCAGCCTCCCTAATCACATGAGCAAATTCCTTATAATTGTCTGTCTGTCTATAACTGAAGTGCAAGGGTGCAAGAGCACCTGGGAGCAGGGATCCCAAACAGATCAGATTCATCCACTTGCCACTAACAAAATCCAAAAGTAGAGAGAGTATGGTGAAACAAGAAAGGAATTTATTTCAGTGAGGCCAACACTGGGAAGACAGCAGACTAGCCTCTCAAAGACTGTCTACAAAATGCTGAAAATACTTACAGGTTTATATAAGGAAAATGTGGGACAAAGGTTGGTGGATATGTGCAGGTGGGAAGTAAAGGTCAGGTGGATCATTATCTTGGAGTCTGTCACCTGGGGCTTACTGTCTCAGGGCAGTCCTTATTGCTTAAGGGGTAGTTTAGTTACCATCAGGTGATGGTTTGCCAGCAGGATCTTTTGCTTGAGTCAAGAGATAAGCTGGAAAGATGAATTTAATCAATTAGTGCAGACTGAGGTCAAAATAAAGGTAATTGAAGTTCTTCTTTATGTCTATCTATCTATCATCTCTCTATTGATCCAATTATATAGATATAATTATATGTATAATTATATATAGATGTACCTATTTGATTAGATAGGTAATTCTCCTGCCTTCCTTCATCACCTTCTTCACAAAAACACTTTAACCTCTACCTGGTAAGCATAGGGAGGTGGAGGGAATGTTACCAAGTGAAGTTGAACTCTTTGTCCTTTGTCCTGAGAGGTCTCTAATTCTACATTGTTGGAAGTTCTTGGCATTAAGAAAATTCTAACATCCACCCTATTTGGCAAAGAATCGAACTATATTACTCACTTTATTACTTAGATCAAACTTAAAAAAAACAAGTTTAGGTATCAGGTAAGGAAAAAAGACCATACTTTTCCAAGTTACCTCAAAACAGAGAGAGTTAAATAATGAACCATACTTCCATTGTCAAACTGAACAATTATCAATATCTGCTATCCTTGTTTAATCTACTAGTTTATTCATTCTTTTCCTCTTATTTTTTTCTGTTCTGTTTAATTCCTGAAACTATAAATAATTTAATATGCACCACTAAAAAATAAGAATTTATTTCATTCTGACACAAACACACTGCCAACACCATTTTAAACCCAATTAACATATGTTCATAATAACAGTTAATGTATAGTTCATATTTCAATTTCTCCAATTGCATCCAAACTCCCTTTTCATGGTTGGTATATCTGATTAGAAATGCACATAAGATTCACACTTAGTATATTATTTGCTCTATTTTAACCTAAAAGAGTCTCACCTTTTTTTTTTTTTTTCCAACTTGCCATTGATTTATTGGAGAAACTGGGTCACTTGTCTTGGGTCTTGAGAAATGACCCATTTGTCTAATTGTTTTCTTGTGGTATTGTTTAACTTGTCCTCTACCCCCTATATTTCTTAAGCTAGAATTTGGTGTGAAAGTTCTAATTAGATTCAGATTTAATTTTTTTTTTTTTTGCAAGGCTATTTGTGCTGTATACTACATATTGCATCATACCTGAAGACAGATGATATATGACTGTCCAATTTTATTGATACTTAAGTTTGATCGCTGGTTTTTGGTGGTGGTAAATTGATCCTCCCATTGTTAAAGGTTCCTAGCAATTTTTCTCCTTGGATTTTTTTCATTCCATGAATTCATTTACATTTATTTTCTGTAATTTTTCTCCAAGAAACTTTCCTTTACCAATGAAGACTATTTTAAATATGTTACACAGAACTGATATGAAACCTTATTACTTTCTCAGTCATTGCCATTTTCAAAGAAACAAGTCAGTGCTCTAAATACCTCCAATGATTTCTGATGGGTTCTTGTTAATTTTTTGTTTTTGGCTACCTCTCTGTTGGAATAGCATTATCACTTACGCATTTTTATAAAATTATTTTCAATGAATTGAAATTACTGTTTTTATGCTCAAATTGTTGGCCAAGCTGACTCTTTTGTCCTTTTGACAAAACCCTATTCTATTTTGATGGCTGCTTTGTCTCTTGTCACTACAAGATATCTAAGGCTATAAATGTCCTGACCTGGACTAGAATCCAGCCATTTTTACAAACAGCCCAGTTTCTTTTATTGATGAATGATAGCTAGAGTTCATAATCTGTCACTAGACATGGTCATTGCTTAGACCTTTTCAGTAGACAGAGCTAAATTCTTCTCATTGAAAATTTAACCTCATATTATAGAAAATTTTAAACATACCTATAAGTAGAGAGAATAGCATAATAAATCCCTCATGTGCCATCTTCCAGTTTCAACAGATATCTGTGTTTGCTCATTTTGTTTTATCTAGTTCCCACCTTTCTATAAAAAGCTCTTGAAAATCTAGAATAGAAATATGGACAAGGGACAGGAAGTAAAACTCCATAAATGAGAAACCACAAAATGGTCAGAATACTTGGAATGATATTTGAATTTCACAATAATTCATTTTCAAATGACAAGAAATAAAGATTTAAAAAATGATTGCCCGTTGTGTTATAGGTTATAGAAAAACAGAACGTTCATACAATGCTAAAGGGAATACAAATTGGTGTGAGCTTTCTGGACAGCAATTTAACAATCATATAAGAAACCTTAAAACTATTCTCTCTTCTGTAACAAAGAGACTGTACAATGTAATGATTTAATTAAGAAAGAGGTTTACTTCTTTCTGCTCCATGGAGTCATTCAAGGGCACAGGTCAGCAGGAAGGCTGCCACATTATAAGGCATTTTCATCATGTGCATGGTAAATGCTGTATCACCACTACATCCAACTTCCTGGTGGCAGAAAGTGGGAAAAACATGGAAGAGGCATGTCCAATGTTGTCAAGACCAAGCCTGGCACATGTCACTTCTACTCATATTCTACTGGTGAAAATGTAGTTATATGGTGAAAATGTAGTTACATACTAATTTGCAGGCAAACCTGGGGAACATAGATTTGTGGGCAGCCATGTAAAAGAAGAAGGAGAAAACAAATTTTTGTGAACGGCTAGTAATCTCTGTCATACTTTCGACCCACTAATTTCGTTCTAAAAATTTAACTTTAAAAATTATGACTGTTCCCAAAGTTTTACCTGTAAGTATCACAGCTTCTAATTGTAGAAATTGTAATCAACACAAATGTCTAAAACAGTGGATTCTTTACATAGATTATTATGCATCATTATGAAGGAATACTCCGTAGCCCTTAAAAATGATGTATTGAATATTTAATGACAACAAAAGGAGTTCAATGCTATGGTAGAAATGTTTGAAACTCAAAGTGAATTAAAGACCTAAATGTAAGACCTGAAACCACAAGACCCCTAAAAGGATATAGAGGCAGTAATCTCTTGGGCATAGCCCTTAACAACACATTTATACATATGTCTCTTCAGGCAAGGGTAACAAAAGCAAAAATAAAATACTGGAACTACACCAAAATAAAAAGCTTTTGCATGGCAAAGGAGACACTGAACAAAACAAAAAGGCAACCCACTGAATGACAGAAGATATTTACAAATGACATATTCTGATAAAGGGTTAATATCCAAACTATATAGAGAACTTACACAACTCAACATCAAAACAAAACAAAACAACCAAACAGTTTAATTATAAAATGGGCAGAGGATCTGAATATATATTTTTCCAAAGAAGACATACAGATGGCCAACAGACAAATGAAAGATGTTCAACTTCACTAGCATCAGGGAAATGCAAATCAAAACCACAATGAGGTATCACCTCACACCTGTAAGAATGGGTAGTATCCAAAGGACAAGAAATAACAAATATTGGCCAGAATGTGAAGAAAGGAGAAGCCTCATGCACTGTTGGTGGAAAGATTAATTGGTGCAGCCACTGTAGAACACAGCATGGGGGGTTCTCAAAAAATTAAAAATGGAACTACTGTATGATCTAGCAATTCCACTACTGAATATTTTACCCAAAGAAAGTAAAAAACATGAACTTGAAAAGATAAAGTCACCCCTATGTTTATTTAGCATTATTTACAATAGCCAAGATATGGGAGCAATCCAAGTGTTCATCAATACATGAATGGATGAAGATGTTACACACACACACACACACACACACACACACACACACACAGTGGAATATTATTCAGGTATAAAAAATGAGATCTTGTCATTTGTGACAACATGGATGGACCGAGATATATTATGTTAAGTGAAACAAGTCAGACAGAGAAAGACAAATACCATATGATTTTACTTTTATGTGAGCCTAAAAACTAAACAAATGAACAAACAGAAAAATTACTCTCAAATACAGAGAAAAAACTGGCTGTTGCCAGAGGGGAGGTGGGTAGGGGGATGGGCAAAATAGATAAAGAGGATTAAGAGGTATGAACTTCCAGTTGTAAAATAAATAAGACACAGTGAGGAAGAGTATAGCACAGGGAATATAGTCAATAATACTATAATAACACTGTGTGGTGACAGATGGTCACTATACTTACTATGATGAGCATTGAGTAATGTGTAGAATTGTCAAATCAATATGTTGTACACCTGAAGCTAATATAACATTATATGTCAATTATACTTCAATAATTAAAAAGAAGAGAGAGAAATGTTAGAGGTACTCATCCAGCTCACAATATTTTACAATTAAATTTTAATCCCTATTTAAGGGGTGGGCTTAAGTAACCATTTTCATACCAAGTGATACTACTGTAGTAATCATTGGTGTTTCTGTGAGAAATAATCTTAAATATGTTTTTTCTCAATGTTTTGAACAAAGATGCACAGAACGCACTCATATTATATTGGGCATTGATGTTATAAGATGATGTACAGTCTCAGCTGAATGTATATTTTCATGTTCTGTCCATAAATTCTACTTCTGTTCTAAGATTCTTTGAATATTTTGTTTCTTGCAGTCAATGATCTAAAAGATATTATATATTTTTACCTAAAAAAGAAAACAAGCAGGTGACATGAACAGTATGATTCCTCTTTTCAAAAAGTGATAGGGGCGCCTGGGTGGTGCAGTCGGTTAAGCGTCCGACTTCAGCCAGGTCACCATCTCGCAGTCCGTGAGTTCGAGCCCCGCGTCGGGCTCTGGGCTGATGGCTCAGAGCCTGGAGCCTGTTTCCGATTCTGTGTCTCCCTCTCTCTCTGCCCCTCCCCCGTTCATGCTCTGTCTCTCTCTGTCCCAAAAATAAATAAACATTGAAAAAAAAATTTAAAAAAAAAAAAGAAAGAACAAAAAGACAAGTGATAGAAAACAGTTTCTACTACTGACAATAAGAATATCTCTGGGTGGTAGTATTACACTTGATTTTTATTTTCTTCTATTGATCTGTATTTTCTGAACTTTCTAAAATGAACATGTTTTCTTTTTATTAAAAAAATATGAATATTGTTTTCTAAAATTTGGTAGAAAATTCTAAAAATCGGTATTTGGTAACTTCACTGTCCTTTGGCACATCAGTCTGTCCCTGCTTCTGGGTATCGCTCCCATGAGAAGCTCAGGCAGAACTTATCAATATAGAGCAGTTGAAAAATCACCATATGGGAAATTACAAGCTTTGCATCTTATGGATTTATTGAAAACATTAATGTATTGAGTATGTATAAATTTTAATCTAATTTGCTTTTATAATCCTCAGTGTGAGATTAAGGAATAAGGAGAATTGCAGGGAGGTGTGATAGGTATTGAAATCAGATTATCAGTGTAGCATTTGTACCTGGATTTGTTCAACACACAGAGGGAAAAATTCTCAAAGGATGAGACATAATGAGAATGCTTCAAACCTGAATAGCATATGCACAAAACACAGACATTGTTTTGCATAATCTGTATGAACCCTCTAACAAAGATAACAAAGATAATTTGAGCCTCTCGGCTGAGGTGGCCCGCAAAGAAACAGCAAGACAAAAAAACCACAATTAGAATAAGGATTAAGTTGTAGAAAAACCATTTTAAAAATAGTTGTAACACTTCGCAATTTCAGTGGCAATCCTGCCTCTGATGCAATATAAATCATGTATTAGACTTTCAGCCTCCACAATAAATTTTTTATCAGCACCGCAAATTTAGACTATATAAAAATATCAGCACCATTATCCCAGTTAGCGGCATAACACAGTTCTCGCAGCTGTGATGTTCTGAAGAGCAGACTGAGAGAATCACCAGAACAAATTAACAATACAGCTTAATAGAAGACTTTATGAGGGTATAAAATGTATTTTCTTAGGGAATAATGATTTGTTTGCAGACTTTCAGTTATAGATAGCCCACCTCATCCAAAATCATCTTCCCTTCCTATTTCCTTTTGTCAATTTCCTTTTCCTTGTTTCCTGTCATTTAGGTTTAACATACCAGCATAATCTCTGATTTGTTCCAGTATTATTAATTGTCTACAATCGCAGGGCACTGCATAGGGAATGGATGGGATATGAAGATAATATATCACTTTTGCCCTCAAGGGGTTTGTAACGTACATACAAAAAAATTTACAAAAATGTAACTAAGACTTTTAGAAATAATGTGGCTAAAACATTAAAAATAATTCATCAACATTTTGTAGTTCATTAGATTTGTAATTTTAGTGTGAATATTGATAAGTTACTCTTGTCATGATATAAAGTCATATTCTCTTACTTTAATCTCTTGAAAAAAGTCACAAATCATTCATTGTATTTTAAGACTAAGTGTGTGACAGTTGAGTAAAAAGTTAAAAGTTTATTAGCTTTCTGAATTAATTCAAAGCTATAATTCAAATGAGCTTTGGAAAACACGAACTTTTGTCCGATTAGTCACTTTAATCGAGCATCTACAACAATCATTGCACTTTAATACTCAAAATGGGCAGTAACAGAAGTATGGAGATTATTCCTCAGTACCTTTGTCAGATTATTCCTCAAATTTTGTAAACCTATGCACGCCAAAGGGCAAGGCTCATGATAATCTGATAACAGTCGGGCCGGAGGTCATGCTGCCCTGAAATGTTATCTCCCTTCCCTGCTCTGCGGTGTGGGGGAGGCAACGTGGAGGACGTGACCGCCGCTTGACCCAGGAGCTACACCTGGGTAATCAATCAGAGGCTCCTCACCCCGCCCGCCCTTCCCCCCTCTGTCTTTGGAAGGTACGCTTCTCCCCTGTTCCAGCACCAGGAGCCACTTCAAGAATAGAGGCAGAAATGAATTAGGAATGTGTTCCTGAGAATCTCTGGAGTATACACATGACTGAACCCTATTAAGGCCTTTATAAACCCTTGTTTCTGGCAGGCTGGTGTGGAGGTCTCACCTGGCTGGCCCTCATTTGACAGACAAGCCTTGTGTATAAAAATAAGTTCCCTTGCTAATGAAACCTGCCATCTACAGACCCGGATCGGCCTGCCTCTTTCTTGGGTCTCTCCTGGCCCTCCCGCACCAGCGCCAGGTCAGAATTTCATCTGAGGAACCTCCGAGGTGTTCAAACCAACATGTGGTAAGACGGTTTTGGACTGTTTAATTTTTTAAACGGAAGTGTTCAGATAAATATCCTAAATCAGTATCAAATTGGGAAGGGAGGAGTTTTGACTTTAATTACATTTGCTCTCATGTTCTACACAAAAGTGATGAAGCCTTTTAAGACCTATAGTCTCCTCTTTCTTCCCGTGGCTTTCTTACCTCAGTCCCTTCATCAAGTACTCCCCTTCCTTGTGTTCTGACTCTTCCCTGGGGAGACTCCCAACTCTCTCCAGGTGACAGAAGAATCTTGAGGGAATCCCAGCTCCCAGACCTTTTTATACCTCCCATTAGCTTTCCTGTGGCAGGTTTCCTCTGGGAGGGCTTCACCTGTCCTGGAGACTCTGGGTCTCAGGGGATAGGAGGAGTCCGATCTCTGGAGCAGCACTGAGCTGGTAGGTGCTTTGACTTTGCTTCAGGGTCTCCATCAGCAATGGTGAGGCTGTTTATTTCTTGAGTTTGCCTATGCACAAACATGCCTCACCTATTTTAATATTCCTCTGAAAACCAGTCTATTCTCAACATGAACCATTTAAAAAAATTTTTTTTAACATTTATTCAATTTTGAGAGTGAGAGAGACAGAGCATGAGTGGGGGGAGGGGCAGAGATAGAGAGAGACACAGAGGGAAGCAGGTTCCAGGCTCTGAGCTGTCAGCACAGAGCCTGACACAGGGCTTGAGCTCACGGATCAGGAGATCATGACCTGAGCTGAAGTTGGATGCTTAACCGCTGAGCCACCCAGGCACCCCCAACACGAATCATTTTGATTCTTCCTATTAATAGGACTCCGACACTAAGCTTTAGGGCATAGTAGTGTTAAAGTCATTAAACAAGGAGGCCATTAGACCGAAATAGTGCTAATGTGTTGGCAGCCTGTGTAAACAAAGCAAAACCTAAGTCAGAGTCAATGCCTATTCAAGTCTCAGGGACGGGAGAGTAAAACCCAAGGACAACCAATCTCGAGCAGCCAAGTAGACTTTCTCAAACAGGCAACTGCTTAAACTTAGCCAATCAAATAATTTCCTTGCTTTGCTTCTCTGCCTCTGCTCTATAAAGGCCTCTCCCCCAGCTCTTATTGGTGGAGCACTCTTAACCACTTTCAATTTGCTGCTAAATGCTCAATTTGAGTAGAGGTATGTTCAAATACACAATTCAAAATTGTAATGTACCTCAGTTTATCTTTTAACAATAGGGTTATTATTATTAATAGTGTGCTATTTAAAATTTTTTTTTGTTAACATTTATTCATTTTTGAGAGGCAGAGAGAGCGTGAGGAGGAGCAGAGAGAGAGGGAGACACAGAATCCGAAGCAGGCTCCAGGCTCTGGGCTGTCAGCACAGAGGCCTATGCAAGGCTCGAACCCACAAACCGTGAGATGCCTTGAGGTGGAGCCAGATGCTCAACCTGACTAAGCCACCCAGGCGTCCCAGTAGTTCGCTATTATTATTGTGCTAGAGGAGGAAGCCCCTGGAAGGGAAAGGTGATGTATTCTTTACATAGGTATTTTATAAGGCTGGATTGTTCAGAAACAATACCAAAGTTTTAAGCCTGAGTTTAGTTTTCCTCCTGATAGTAAGTGATGAATTTCAATTCAGTTTGCCCCCAAAATATTAACCTCATGCAACACATATAACATCTTCCCAGAACAGAAGCCAGGGGCTCAAGTCTCTTCTTACCAAGTCCAATTTGCCATCATATCTACTATCTTTTGATTCTGTTTCCTTTTTTCCAACCTTTCTTAAGCTATTGGACCTACAGGATAAATTCTAAACTTTGTAGCACTGAATACAAGGCATTTTATCATCTGATCCTTGCCTAGCTACTTTGTGGTCTCATTTGTAGCTACTCTTCCATTTGTGGTCATGAAAATGCAGTACTCAGGTTTTCTACTGCAGGAAGCATAATTGACTGATGGCCCTTGTGTTACAATATTAAACCTTGTTAAGCAACTAGGGGCTCACCCTGTTGCATCTGATATTTCTGCTCTGTTCTTAAGGGTTCTGGCTGTTGATTTTTAGACTCCCCAGAGAGACTTTTCTAGGTTTATATGCTCTGGTTCCTCCCTATCTCTTCAGCTTTGCCTCAGAGTAACCTCTTAAAATAAAAGATCATTCATTCTAAAAGATTTACTTATTGAAAGTCTACTGTGTGCCAGGCACTTGGGACACGTTACTAAACAAGATAGAAAAAAAGGTGGGGGGTGGCGGCTGGGTGGCTCAGTCCTTAAAGACCCTTGATTTTGGCTTAGGTCATGGTCTCTTGGTGGTGGGATTGAGCCCTGCAATGAGCTCGGCACTGGGTTTGGAGCCTGCTTGGGATTCTCTCTCACCCCCTCTCTCTCTGCCCATTCCCTGCTTGTGTTTTCTCTCTCTCTCAAAATAAATAAATAAACATTTAAAAAAAGAAGAAAAAGACAAAAAGTTTTGTTTTTGTGGGGCTTAACTTGTAACTAGGGGAGATAGTCAATAAGTAATAAATATAATATATAATTTAATATAAAGTATGTAAGATGATATGTAGTATGGAATAAAATTGAACAGAGTAAGACACATCTTGAGTGTGTATGGGGATGGTGGGTGAGTTGTAATTTTCAATAGTTCGCAATATATTCAATCTTCTGCTCAAAACCCTCCAATTGCTCAATGAAGTTCAACATTGGACAGCAAGAACCCACACAATGTGGTCCCTACAATCTCTCTGACCTCATCTCATTATACTGCCCTCCTCTTTCCCTCTATTTGACTACACTGGCCTCCTTGCTGTTTCTAGAATAGTCCAAGCATGCATCTAACTCTGGCTGGACCAAGCTCTCTCAGATATTCACACAGTTGGATTCTTTATCATGTTAGGGGTTCTCAAATTTCACTTTCTCAGTGAAGGTGTTTACAACCACCTTATTTTAAATTGCTTTTTTTTAAATCCCCTGTAAGCCTTTCTCCCATCTCTTTAATCTGATTTCTTCTCAGTTGCATGTATATGTAATATACCATGTAATGATTTATTTACTCTCTGCCTCTCCCTGGCCTGAATATAAGCTCTATGAGGGCAGTATACTACTGTGCCCTGCTGTTGTACTGTGGAACTTAATAAGTATTCAATAAATATTGGTTGAAAAAGAGTCTGAACCTGGATCAAAATGGAGAACCTGAAAGATGGTGGCAGATGGTACCTGTTCATGTGCAACTTGAGACCTATTGGATAAAATTATCTTAGATAGTCTCCTTAGATTCATGTGTATTTGATCGCTTTCTGTAGTCTGGAGAAATTTGTTATCAAGTAGTAACTATAAATAGCCTCGGTAGCTTTGATGATTGTGATGTCTCCATACTTTGGTCTGTTGCATTATCAGGAGCCAGCTTGTTGTGATCTGCTAGGAGACAACAGAATATATACTTAAAAATCTAGAAAGGTAATTTTTCTTTACCTCATAACCATAGAAATGAGATTGTACTTGTTGCTAATTTCTCTGTCAAGTTAAAATTACTAGTGTTGAAGCTGTGTTTGTACCTGCATGTATTGATTTTACCATTTTCCATGAACTGTGAAATTTAGGTTTTGCAATTCACCAGAGCAGAGAGAGAGAGAAATTTACATATTTTAGAATCTCAGTTGTAATTGCTACTTTCTCCCCAAAAGTAGGGTTACTACTACACCTGAAGTTATGTTTATTATTTAGGTTTATACCTGCACATGTTGCTTTTACTATTTTTCTACTAACTATGGAAGTTTGGTTTTGAAATGTATCACAGCAGAAGGATGGACATTCATACACTACAGTATCTCAGCTGTAATCAGCTGAGCACTGCTGCGAGCCATGATTTCCAAGTGTTGGGAACAGATGCTATGTGCTGATTTCTATTCCTCTTATCTCCTGTAGAGAAGATTAGGTTACTATGCAGGACATGCAGGTATCCTTTTGGGCATGAAATAGAATGGATTGCTTTTTCATGAACATAATAAAGGCTTATGCAAGACATAGGCTGGCATGGTTTGATGCTATATTTATGAAGTTTTAGACTATATTAAAATTCTACCATTCCTGTCAGACTATATTTTAAATATCATTATATAAGATGCACAGCTCACATTTTGTTTATTTCCTTGACTTCTACCTTAGCTAGTCTATCTCATAAATTAGGAATTTTGAAGACATTGTTTAGGAACTCTATCTGATCCTCATAGTTTCTCCTTTATTTGCTGGGTTTCTAATGATTTTGTTTCTTAGTCGTAGGTCCCTGGAATTTTCTAAGTGAATACTATTAATTCAAGTCTCTAAATTCTCTGGGAACTGTTTTTTTTTTTTTTAATTTTTAATGCTTATTTATTTTTGAGAGAGAGAGACAGAAAGAGGGAGAGAAAGAGAGACAGAACGTGGGTGGGGAAGGGGCAGAGAGAGAGGCATACACATACAGAATCTGAAGCAGGCTCTAGGCTTTGAGCTGTCAGCACAGAGCCTTATGCAGGGCTTCAACTCACAAACTGTGAGATCATGACCTGAGCCAAAGTTGGACGCTTAATCAACTGAACCACCCAGGTGCCCCTGGGGACTGGTTATTAATATCACATACACCTTTTTGGTGTTCGAGCCTTTTAATAACATCATTGTTGATATCATTGTTATGCTTACTATATTCCCTGTATTGCTTTCATCAAAATGACTCTCTTTTGATTAGTTTACTTGACAATATATTTGTTTGAATTTTCTTTACTATTCCATCTGGGTGGGCTAATTTACAAAGGTATAGTATACCTAATATACATCTTAACCGTTGAAATATTGACAAATCTGGGCATAACAGCAGGTAACAAAAGGTGAATATCTGAATTCAACTGAGTTGAAGCATTAGTTATTGGGATGTTCGAATTAAATATAAACATCAGTATTGATAAGGGTTGGTCTTTCTATAGCTGTTTTTGTGACTCTTTTTGTATTGTAATTTAAAAATACACTGGATGACAGGAAAGACTTATTAACATTGCTTTATTGAGTTGCTAGAAGTTTATGCATCTGAGAGAAAGAGCTTTCCAGTAGAAAGCTTGATATTTGTGAGAGATGCATTCATCATTCATATATTCAACAAATATTTTATAAGAAAATGACATGCTAGGTAACGATAGTAACTAACAATACAAGAAATAGTCTTGGCTGTTATCAGCTAATAGGTGAGGACAACAAAGGAACATACAAATACATGACAATTCTGGTAGTAATAAGCCCTGTAAAAACACTAGGAAGAATAGTACTGACAGTGACTCAGATAACTTTAATGGAATTCCAGAGAAAGTTTCTGGAGAAAATGGCATTAAAGCAGAGGTGAAAAATTAGCAAAACAAGGGCTGCAAAAATCCAAGAAAGTAATGGTATGGCTGGATTAAAGGAGTGAATGGTACAAAATCAGGTCAGAGAGAAAAGCACAAGTCAGATCATGGGTGGCCTTGTGGGCCATAGCAAGGAATTTGCATTTTATTCTAATTGTGATTGAAGGCCACTGAGGAGTATGCAGGGGAGAGATACAATCTAATGAATTCTAAAAAGATCGCTCTGGTTTCAGTGGCGAAAATCGAGAGGGGAGTAGTGTGGCCGCTTTGGAAACTAATTTTTCTACATCATGAGCGGAAAGCAGGCAGTAGCATGGGGAAAATAAGAATCACTATACCTTTTTTACATACTTGAAAATCTGGAAATGGTTGATTTAGCTAGAACTTGCTGCTGCGTTCAACCAAATTGGGTTTATGCTAAACACACATACATTATATTCGATAAATGTCTAGAATGCTTATTAATATGACTCTTTTTGATGGTTTTACCCATTTTTCTTTTTTTTAAGTTTATTTTTTTGAGAGAGTCAGAGACAGCATGAGTGGGGAGGGGCAGAGAGCGAGGGGGAGAGAGAAAGAGAGAGAGAGAGGGAGAGAATCCCAAGCAGGCTTTGAGGCTGCCAGTGAAGAGCCCACCTGGGGGGGGGGGGGCCGGCAGCGGCTCAAAATCATGAAATTGTGAGATCATGACCTGAGCCAAACCCAAGAGTCAGAAGCTTAACCCACTGAGCCACTCAGGTGCCCCTTACCCATTTTTCTACTCTCTTGTCTGCCTTCTCCTTCTCGAGGTTTTCTCATTTCCTTGAACTCAGGTATAGGAGAAAACATTTCCCTTGTTAAGGATTTCTCTCTCTTTAAACCTTCTGTCAAATTTCTATAATGCAGATTAAATCCTTTAAATGAGAATAGGTAAAGATGAAAGTGAGAAATGAAATGTAACGCATTAAGTCAAATGTTAAAGAAAAGCCTTATTGAAGAAAAACCCAAGCTGGAGCATAAAAGCAGATTTGATTCGGGAATCATTGTGATAGGGAAAAAAGATCTTGGTATGCAACTGGGCTCAATTCTGAATACAATAAGGACAAGTCGGGTATTTATTGCCAAGGAGCAGGCTAGGGGGTCAGTGTATAGAAAATTACTAACAGGAAACACCAGGGAGGATTCTTGCTAAGCGGACTTGCCAGGATTCTTGATGAACTGGGCAATCCAGGCCCAACAAGTGTGGACACTGAAGCTCAAGGTTGAATCCTACTTGAAAAAAGGGCTCCGGGGAGCCTAACTGAAGTCTGGTGGAGGAGACAGTCTGTCAACCAGGCAGAAATAATCACCTATGTATTGCTACCTCTTCACTGCTAACATGAACAGGAAGGATTAATCTTGTGTAGACTGCAGGGTCCAGGGAATGATTTTTATTCAGAGGTAATAGTGTTAAGCAGATCTTAAGGGCAGTCTTAAGGGGAAAATAAAATGTCATAGGAGAACCATGTGCATTTTTTTTGAAGGATGTATAAAAGGGAGAAACAATAAACCAGTTATATCTTCAATACCTTAATGACTTAGGAAGCAGTGGATAAGTATTTTCAGAGCCACTGAGGGCTCTACTTTATTCTAGGAAAATGAATTACATTGGTTGCTGCATTCATGACCTGTATGCTACTCTACCTATATCCCTCATTTCCATACTCACAGCATGAAGAAAAAGATGAATCAAACAGCCACATTTTATATTGTTTGGCTCTGTCCCTTTGGCTATTGGTATTGGATTAGGAGCATTTGATCTAATGGTAGCTAATGCATAGATCTGTCTGTAACCTATGACATACATGACTTACCATGAAATGATGATTTGGGCCAATCACATTCTCACTCCCATTTACATGAATCAAGAAAAGAAAAAAAACAGGCCATTAATATTGGGTTTGAGAGGCATCTGGGGGATCAGTTGGTCAAGTGCCTGACTTTGGCTCAGGTCATGATCTCATGGCTCATGAGTTCAAGCCCAGTGTCGGACTCTGTGCTGACAGCCCAGAGCCTGGAGCCTGCTTCAGATTCTGTGTCTCCCTCTCTCTGCTCCTCCCTGCTTGTGCTCTGTCTATGTCTTTCTCAAAAATAAATAAACATTAAAATTATCTTGGGTTTAAAACTGAGGATGCATAGAGGGAAACCCTTGAGATGAATTTGTAGCTATGTATGAGAGATTAGGTTTAAGTCTATGAAAGGCCAGGACAATCCAAGTTATAAGCAGAAGCTGTGG
The DNA here is from genome assembly GCF_022837055.1 of Prionailurus viverrinus. NCBI lineage: Eukaryota > Metazoa > Chordata > Mammalia > Carnivora > Felidae > Prionailurus > Prionailurus viverrinus. The sequence goes on along the minus strand of NC_062564.1, from coordinate 136,247,032 downwards.
GGAGGTGGGGGTCAGAGGAATTCTAGAATACAGAAAGAAAAAACTAGGCTAATTGGTGTAGTAAATTAAAGATGGCTACAAATTCTTTGACACTCTGTCCTATGTGAATTTGAGGTCTGTATCTCCTCCCTTTTAATCTGAGTGGATTTTTTTTCTTTATTACTTGATCAATAAAATACAGTGGAAGTAACCTCGTGCTATTTTGGAATCTCAAGAGATTGTTAGCATCCAATTTCTGTCTCTTTGAAAACTTGCTCTAGGAAACTAGCCAACGTGTTATGCCACTACGAAGGCTCAGGGAGAAGCCCATGTGGAGAACTAAGGCCCCTCTCTTTTCTCAATAACCTAGGATGGGCTCCCAGCCAACAGCAGCACAACATACCATTCATGTGAGTAACCCATTAAAGAAGGGGATCCTCTAGGTACAATTGAGTGGTTCCAGTTGAAACCATGTGAAATGGAGATAGTGCCATCTTCATTCAGCCCTGCCCAAATTGCAGGTTCATGAACAATATAAATGACTACTATTGGTGTTTTATTTTTAATTGTGGTGAAATACACATAACATGAAATTTATCATCTTAACCACTTTTAAGGGCACAGTTCAGTGTCATTAAATATATGCACATTATTGTGCAGCCATCATCACCATGCATCTCCAGAACTATTTTCATCTTGCAGTACTGAAACTCTGTACCCATTGAACAACTCCCCATTCTCTCTCCCCTGATCCCTGGAAACCAGAAATACTTTATGTGTCTATGAATTTCACTACTCTAAATACCTCATATAAGAGGAATAATTCAAGACTGATTGATTTTCTGTTTTTGATGACTGGCTTATTTTACTTAGCCTCATGTTGTCATCCTTAGCATAACAGTCATCAATGTTGTAGTATCAGAATTTCCTTTTTACTTTTTTTAAGTCTGAATAATATTTCATTGGGTGTACATATCACATTGTGTTTATATACCACATTCATCTGTCAGTAGATACTTGGTTGCTTCCAGTTTTTGCTTATTGTGAATAATGCTGCTATGAATATGGATATACAAATACCTGTTTGAACCCCTGCTTTCAGTTATTTTGGATGTATAATTAGAAATGGAATTGTTCACTGACATTTGTTTCTGAAAAGTGGAAATATATTAAACTAAGGTGGTACTATTCTACTGGTTATGTTTCCCAAACTGGTCGAGAGCAAACAATCCCTTTAGTATAGAATATATGGCAAACAAATCACTAAACAGACATCTATAAATTTTCTAGATAGTATTTTTACTGGATATTATGGTGCCTTGTTCCAGAAATTACACTTAAAACTTCTAAATGAGACAACTTTGCCCAAAATCATTGAAACTTTGAATCCCTACAAATGTAGATGTTCCAGAGCTTTATAATATTAAAAATATATGTTCACAAATTGTTTTATTTTCAGATAATTTATTACTTAAAAGTACACACTTTATTTTGTCTCTGTCTTGTATTAGTCTTTTGGTTTCTATTTGATTATTCTAAAACTCACAGGTTAAAAGAACCATTGATTTTAACCATCAGCTTCAAGTGACTATCCTTTCCAGCTTGTCAATAAAATTAGCTACCTTTTATCTGCCTATATTCCTACCTTGATAGACTCTCTGAAAGGGGATAATGAGGAGCATAGAAATAACTGGAAGAGAGAGATTTCAAGCATTAGATTGTGGTTTTCAGACAAAATTCCAACCCCAATCCCTAACACCAAGCAGTTCTTGGACACCAGAAGGGTGTCTGTCTAGATGCCAACCACAAGCCCCAGGCTATTACCACTGGCTGCAGATTGGAGGTTTCAAGGTTCCTCCTTAGGTTCAAGGTTCAAGTTTCCTCCTTAGGTTCGATTAATTTGCTATAGTGGCTTACAGAACTCAGGGAATCACCTCATTTAACAGCTTACTAAAGGATATGATAAAGGATATGAATCAACAGCTAGATGAAGAGACACATAGAGTAAGATATTGGGAAAAGACAGGGTGCTTCCATGCCCTCTCAAAGGCATCACTCTCCCCACAGTTTTTTTTTTTTTTTAATGTTTATTTATTTTTGAGAGAGAGTGCTAGTGGGGGAGGTGCAGAGAGAGAGGGACAAAGGATCCAAAGCTGGGTCTGTGCTGACAGCAGAGAGCCCAACACAGGGCTCAAACTCACAAACCATGAGATTCATGATCTGAGCTGAAGTGGGACACTTAACCAACTGAGCCACCCAGGTGCCCCTACCTGTATTTCTATAAGCTCACCATCTTGGAAGCTCTTTAAATCATCCCTTTGGGTTTTTAAAGAGGCTTCATTACCTAGTCATGATTGACTAAGTCATTGGCCACTGGCTGATTCAAACCCAGCCTGTCTCCCCTCCTTGAGGGTGGTGGTGAAGTGTGAGAGGGACAGACTGGGACTGAAAGTTTCTACCCTCTCATCACCTGGTTGGTTCTGCTGGCAACCAGCCCCACCCATCTTTAGGCTACCCTAAGGGTTTTCCAAAAGTCACTTCATTAATGGGGCGCCTGGGTGGCGCAGTCGGTTAGGCGTCCGACTTCAGCCAGGTCACGATCTCGCGGTCCATGAGTTCGAGCGTCGCGTCAGGCTCTGGGCTGATGGCTCAGAGCCTGGAGCCTGTTTCCGATTCTGTGTCTCCCTCTCTCTCTGCCCCTCCCCCGTTCATGCTCTGTCTCTCTCTGTCCCAAAAAAAATAGATAAACGTTGAAAAAAAAAAAAAGTCACTTCATTAAAATAATGAAAGACACTGTTATTGCCTTTATCACAGGAAATTCTAAAGGTTTTAGAAGCTGTGAGCCAGAAACCATGGATGAAGTTCAAATACATATAATATCACAAGCATTAAGACATAATTGTCCTGGCTAATCATTCCCTGAATATTTGGGTTGGATGTGTGAAGGATTATGAAGAGTATTAATACATGAAAGGGTTATGTGTGTGTATGTTACATGTGTTTCTGTAGGAGCCCAGAACTGTAGTTCTTAACCCCAGATGCATAATGTTAGTATCACCTGGGGAGCTGTTAAAGCTATTCATGCTCAGATATTGCCCATTACCACCAAGTCAGAATGTCTGGAGATAGGATGTTATCAAAGATATTTTTTTAAAGTTCTCCAGATGATTCTAATGAGCCCCTAGAGTAGAGAACGACTGGACAAGAGAATAGAAACTGTATTTGTACATTTTGCAGATTTTGCACGGGGCCAACTCTTCTTGGAGTACTCATTAAACATTAAGGATGTCTCTATTGGACTTTGTTAGCAGATGAGGCCTCAATTAGCTAGCTAGCCACTCTATTCGATAGTGCTTTCAGTTTTCAAGTTCACACAGATAAGATGAACAGTATCCATGACAACGGCAGATGTGATTCATCCATTCCCTAGTTTTCTATTTCCTTTGGGACATTTTGTTCCCTAGGATGTCATTTAGGGCAGCTCATGTACTCTATCAGCCATCTGGCATTGCTGGTGATTTGACCACGTCTTCATCGACACCTTTTTAACATGATAATCCAAAGGCTATGCCTAATGCATATTATCAGTTTGCATACACTTTTAAAAAGTGACACGGGGCGCCTGGGTGGCGCAGTCGGTTAAGCGTCCGACTTCAGCCAGGTCACGATCTCGCGGTCCGGGAGTTCGAGCCCCGCATCAGGCTCTGGGCTGATGGCTCGGAGCCTGGAGCCAGTTTCCGATTCTGTGTCTCCCTCTCTCTCTGCCCCTCCCCCGTTCATGCTCTGTCTCTCTCTGTCCCAAAAATAAATAAACGTTGAAAAAAAAAAATTAAAAAAAAAAATAAAAAATAAAAAGTGACACAATATTTGTGTGGTTGTGATAAAATATACTGATTAGTTAATTTACTTTTTGAGCATTTACTGGGTATTTGTTGCACGGTCAATACTTGAATGTTGATCCTTGCCCTTAAGGATCTTATATTCTAAGTGATGATGTTAGTGCCCTATTTTATGCTGTCAGATCTATTTTATGATTCAGATTCTCAAGCTTGTATAATTGTATTAGTCAAGGTTCTCCAGAGAATACAGAACCAATAAGATGTATCTATATAGATAAAGATACTTATCATAAGGATTGGCTCACGTGATCATGGGGCTAGTAAGTCCAAATCTGCAGTGTGGGCCAACAGGCAGAGACTCATGAAAGCTGATGTTCCAGTTCTCTTCCAAAAGCTGGCAGGGTGAAGACCCAGGAAACCTGACAGTGCAGATCACTTCCCAAAGCAATCTGCTAGAGAATTTCCTCTTGCTTGTGGAAGTGCGTCTTTTCCTTCTATTTGGATTAGAAGAAGCCAATTGGAGGGCAATCTGTTTACTCAAAGTTCACTGACTTAAATGTGAATCTCATCCAAAAACAGTCTCCAAGCTGACATATAAAATAAGCACTTCTAACCTGGTTAGAGGTGTTTAGAGCTGATGGTGGTGATGATGATGATGAGAGTACACTATATTGAACGCTTACCATGTGCCAGACACGGTGCTACTCTGTTCACACTCTTTAATCCTCACACTGACCATATGAAGGAACTACTGATACTATCTTCATTGTACGGAGGAGGAAAATGAGACTTACAAAGTTAGGTAATTTGTCCAAATCAAACAGAATAATAGTTGTTCCTGCGGTTTAAACCCAGATCTGCCCTTACCCTTAACTACCACAAAACTTCACAAGATTTTTTGGGAAATTTTCTTTCTGCTATTCTCTAGAGTATACTGTTCAGGGGGAACAATGCATCGTTGTACCTTACAAATAAATTTTTTTCATTATTTGCAATATTTAATACTTACTTGGAATATGAGGGGCAACTGCATTCTAATGTGTTAAATTCAGAACAAAGGTCTTTTTGCACTGGAAAATTTTCATTAAAATTAAGTGTGCCTCTTCTTACCATTTGAAGTAGAGAGGAAATACATCTCACTAAAGTTTTATGAAGTGCCTTGAGATCCTCAAGTGACAAATATTCCAGATAGAGGTGTTGCTATGCTGACTTAAATAATTGAGTCAATTAACTTAATCTCTCTGATCAGTGTAAAGTATTAATATAGCTTTTTGGCTCTTCTGACTTAATTGCATTAGGTCATTTTATGAGCGTAAAAGTAATGTTGTCAAGAGAGCTGTGCTGAAAATCAGAATAGGAATCATGATCTTACCCATCAAGGGAAAAGAGAAAATTGGTTGAGTCACACAAATCATTCTTCAGTACAGTACCTTCTTATTTTTCATGTCCCTGGCTCACTTAGCTTTTATTTTAGCTAATTGTTTAGTTAACTAGTAATCATTCATTCAAAAAACTTTTAATGTGCGCAACTAATGTGAAAGGTGGATAACTAACACTTGTTTAGAACTTTAAAAGGCAACTTCACCCACAGCGTATTTATCCTTCCTCCTGCTCTGAGATGGAGAGCATTAACTCTTTTTCCATACATATTTATTATTTTTGTCCATGTTTTACTCTTTTGTTTTACTAGATTTGTACTGGTGAAGCTGCAAATCTGGGCTTTCTTCAGAAACAACTTAATAGCTGCTCATTTCCAAAAGTGTATGGTTTTCTCTGAAATTGTCCTGTTTGGTCTTCCCATTTAAGTCAGTAAGATTTATTTTTACTGTCTGTAATTCTTTAGTTGAACAGATCAGTATCCTACTGGTTCTTGTCATTTCCTTTAGAAAGTATCAATTATCAGTTCAGGGTGTCAGAATTTTGGAACATTGTGAAAAAATGTTACACGATGAGACAAAAAACTTTATTAAGCTTTATCTTGATATTGAAGTGAAGCATTAGGTACAGGAAGATTGTATTATAAAGGCACACAAGGGTATTTGGAAAAGAAATTCACATTTGACCAGTCAATGATTACCTAGCTTAAGTCTTACATACTGCAAAAATAATGATTGCTGGAAATATCTATGACAGATATGAACTGGCTCTTCTCCTCTTTACTTTAAAAAAAAATTTTTATTGGGGTGCCTGGGTGGCTCAGGTGGTTAAGCATCTGGCTTTGGCTCATGTTATGATCTCATGGCTTGTGGGTTCTATCCCCATGACAGGGTCTGTACTGACAGCTCAGAGCCTGGAGCTGCTTGGGATTCTGTGTCTCCTCTCTCGCTGTTTCTCCCCTGTTCATGCTCTCTCTCTCTCTCTCTCTCTCTCTCTCTCTCTCTCTCTCTCTCTTTCAAAAATAAATAAATGTTAAAAAAATTTTTTAAATGTTTATTTATTTATTTTGAGAGAGAGAAAGCATGAGTGGGGGAGGGGCAGAGGGAGAGCAAGAATCCCAAGCAGGCTCCATGTTTGGTGCAGAACAGGACACAGGGCTCGATCTCATGACCGTGAGATCATGACCTGAAGTGAAATAAAGAGTCAAATGCTTAATCGACTGAGCCACCTAGGCACCCCTCCTCTTTAAAGAGAAATATTGTGTTCACATTTTCCCACTAAATGTACTATCGTTTGCTTTGGAAAAGGCTGTCAATTAACTGCCAGGTCAATTCCAACATGCTGGACTATGGGATGTACAGTAATAAGTAATGAGATCATTGTGACTGTGAATATAGAAAGGTTTCAGTGAATTCTTTACTCTAGCAAGTTGATTTTATTTTTTATTTTATTTATTTTTTTTTAATTTTTTTTTTAACATTTATTTATTTTTGAGACAGAGACAGAGCATGAACGGGGGGGAGGGCCAGAGAGAGAGGGAGACACAGAATCTGAAGCAGGCTCCAGGCTCTGAGCTGTCAGCACAGAGCCTGATGCGGGGCTCAAACTCACAGACCGTGAGATCGTGACCTGAGCGAAGTCGGACGCTCAACCGACTGAGCCACCCAGGTGCCCCAAGTTGATTTTATTTTTATTGATACTTAACATCAACAATCATGGAGCCTTGAGTTTTGCTTTTTGTTTTAGGATTATATAGAATGATCTTTCTTTTTTTCTTTTCCTGATAAACACAGTGGTCATAAACATATTAAAATTAATTCATATGTGCTGATGGCTTACAGATCCTCAAAATTTTATTTTATTAGACACTTTAAAGTTAGTAAAAAAAATCTCTTGTTGACTTTTTGGGGAACATTTTCTGTATTTCCTGGTTCCCGTTTGCCTACCTTATCCTTCTCTACTCCACTCCAGTGAGGGAAGGTGTTGAATGGGATCCATCAGGACATTATCCAGGCTGTGTTTTTAGGAGCGGATGCATGCTCTCACCCACCCTTTTCCAGTTTCCTATATAGCATTGACAAAATAAGATCTGAGATTTGGACTTGGCTTTGGAGTGGAAATAACAGAGAAGATTTTCTAATTCAGAGTTCCTTAGGCCTATCTAGTGTAGAGAGGAGTTTTCTACTTGGTCTAATCTAGGAAATCGGGGCTTATCATGGGGTTTTGTGGCAGGACCCAGGCAGGAGTAAAGTGTGACTTTATTTTGATTTATCATATGTGCATATACCTCCCATATGATATTCTGGGGAGAGGTGGATTAAGGAAGGTGAGAGTATGTACATGTCCTAGCAAAGACTACCATGATGTCGTTTTAATGGCATCCATTCAATCAATATTTTTCGAGTGTTTAATAGACTATCATACCAGGTACCCTAAAGTAGACTTAAAGTAAGCCCACTCTATCTGTTTCCACCACAAACCCAAACCAGAGTCTTGAATTTTACCATATCAATTCAACAAAAGTCTTACTCGCCTTCTTCAGAGAAAAGGGGGATGAGAAAACATATGGTGTTAGTAGAAACTTAATCCTTAGTGATGGACCAAACCTGTAATCTAATCTGGGGGGGGGGGGGATAGATAAAGGTGGAGCAAAAAGGTGAAGAGAAGTTTCTTTCATTGGAAGCCAGCATTCTTTACTCTAGATGTAGTCTGAATAACAACACCCAGCACAAATCAACACAATAAACACTGAAACATAACACAAACACCCTGAAAGTAATACAACACTAATAATTGAGTTCCCTCCCTCTACCCAGTGCAAATCTGGCAAAAAAGTACAATTATATCCAGAGATAAAATAGTCAATGGCATGTCAAATATACCTAGTGAAGAGTTTAAAATCCCAGTATATAAGTTTTTAAGATATCCTATTTTAGAGAGAAGAAAACAAGTCTCTCATGCTTAATGATGACACCATTGTTCCGTTTCTTCCCTAAAGCACAACATTTGACACTACTCATTTATAACGAAAATTCTCCCTGAAAGCAAGATATCAGGTTAACTTAATTAATCTTAAATATTCATAATGAAGATACAAAAACAAAGTATTTGGTAACACTTATGGAATATTTTGTATGTGCTATGCATTCTATTATACTCTTGTTTAATTTGCCTGACCACTGTATGGCTGACCTTTAAAGATTAGGAAACTGGGGCTTTGAGACATTAAGATTTTGGAGGTCATACAGCTTGTAAGTAACAGCCCAGATTCTTTCTCAGGACTGTCCTACTCCAGAACCAGCCTATTTGTGATACTATTCTGCCTTTATTATATACATACTAGCATGGTATAATTTTTCTAGTTTAAATATTTGGTTCTGTAACAAAAATATTGTTATGCTGGGCAAATGTCTTCCCAAATATTTGTATCACACTAAGTGCTATTCATTGGCACTCTTTGTAAGTGTTGTACTATTTGGATACTAAACTTGTGAAAAACAATTAAAATTTATTTTTTTCCCCTACTGAGAAGAAATTTGTATAATTTTAAATGTCTATACAAAATTACCATTCTGTGACTTCTCTGTATTTTTTTCCTGGAATACATGGTAGCTCTTAGATATACCTTCATTTATTTTGAAGCAGAAATAGAGGGGTCCCTGGCTGGCTCAGTTGGTAGAGCATGAGACTCTTGATCTCAGGGTCATGAGTTAGGTGTAAAGCTTACTAAGAAAGAAAGAAAGAAAGAAAGAAAGAAAGAAAGAAAGAAAGAAAGAAAAAGAAAATCTTAAGTACAAGATTTAAAGATCTTGTCCCTTTAGAGCTTGAATACAAGATCTAAAGCTTCAAGTCTCCTATGAACTCAATTTGGGGAATAGTTTTAAATGGCTGGGATAGAGAGTCCCTGAGTGTATAGAGAAATAAAGATGTGGTTGGAAAGGTAGATTGGTGCCAGCCTTTAATATGGCCTACATGTAAACCTTGTTGGAATAGTGTTGATTTCAGCTGTTGAATTCCCCACGCCTTGAAATTAGTCTGCAGTGGGCACTGTACTTGGCACATAGTAAGCGCTTATTAACGTTTGAAGGGAAATCAACTCTGGCAAGACAACAAAATTTTAACAGAACATCATTAAGAATCACAGATGGATTAATGTCTTAATATTCTTATTTTTAGTGGCAAAAGAAGAAAACATGTAAGAATATTGGAAAATGCTTAACTCCAAATTAGATAATAATATAACGTAGAACAAGGTTTCTGGAATAACACTTAACGCAGTGCCTAGTGCACAGAAAGGGATTCAAGAAATGTTGAATAAGTTAATTAAAGAGTGAATGAAAAAACAAAAAAACAAAAAAGCAAAAAACAAAACAAAACAAAACAAAAAGATTAGGACAAGAAAGGAGAAAAGAAGAGTAAATGAAAAGTGCACATTATGTGTGTATATGTACACATTCACACCGATTATACCAGTAAATTATGAATAGGTAAAAAATAGTAAGAGTTCAATGTATTCAAATATATTCACATAAAACTCAAAGTTTAACTTTGGAAGATCCCAATGGGAAGTCAAATTCCACAAAGCTTGTTCTTTATCCAGTGCTGCTAAGCCTTTTGACAGCTTCCTTGAAATCTCACGTTCCCTAGTGCAGTACTACAATAATTTAGGGAAGAAAATCTGAAAGATGGTGTTGAAGAATAATTAGCATTTAACTGGATGTGAATGCAAGCATGAAACAATGTCCCAGTGGTAGCAGATATGAAAAAGACTTAATGAAGAAAAGTAATGATGATCAAAACAATAAAAAGATAACTCTTTTTAGACTTCAGGGTCTGAAGTCTCTGAAATACCATTGACAGTTGCAGTAACAGAGTAGCTTATGGGATACCTGAACATTTCTTCTTTGTTTGGTTTGGGGAAATTTAGAGGTAGTCTTGGGGCTAAAGGGAGAGTGTGGCTTTGTAAAACAATCATTTAAAACCACACCATCCTTCTCTTAACTTCTTCCACGTTTACGTGATCTCACTCTGTGTGAATTACTTCCTCTGTACGTGTCTCAAGCAAGTCAGCTTTGGAGGCTGAGTCTAAAGTTAAACCTCATTTGGGTAGAATTTTGTAGAATTGTTAAGGATGGTGGCATTTGCTTTTGTTAGAAAAATCAAACAAGAAGGCAACATTTTAATTTTGGTAAGTCATTAATTCAGTTTTAAAATCTGACCATTCTGTGGGGAAAAAAATACTCAAATTCTCCATCTCCAACTTTGATCTTTTGTGAATACATTTTTTGCCACATTTTTTGCATTTCTATAGGTTTCTCTATTTAGACGTTCTGCCAAAATTTTCCTTTGTTCCACCAACCAGCTTTGCAATCTCCCTATTGACACCCTGGTAATACATTTGGAATAATTTTTCCTTATGTTTCTTTCTCTGTTCACAGTTTGTTACCTTGCCTTAGTAATTTTCCTTTGAAAAACTGAATACTTAAAATTTACTTAAAAATTAAAATTAAATATGGGGTGCCTGGGTGGTTCAGCAGGTTAAGCATCTGACTTCGGCTCAGGTCATGATCTTGCCGTTTGTGAGTTCAAGCCCCAGGTTGGCTCTGTGCTGACAGCTCGGAGCCAGGAGCTTGCTTCAGATTCTGTCTCCCTCTCTCTGCCCCTTCCCTGCTCACACTGTCTCTCTTTCTCTCTTTCTCTCTCAAAATAAATAAACATTAAAATTTTTTTAAAAAATATTAAAATTAAATAAAGACTTGCACTCTTATTGTGCATGTCTGAATTGTCCTCACTAATTAATGGGTTAACCTAAAATATTCTTCAGAGAAATAAAGGTAATCATTGGGTTGTTGTAGGGTTGTAAGTTTTAAATGAATTAATGTATGCAAGAATATGCAGCATATACTTGATGTTTAGTAAATGATACTTAACCCTACAAAGCTTGGAAGCTTGTAGATTGTAATCGAGCAGGGGAAGAGATAAAAACCAGATTAACAAAGAAATAAACACAATGTGGTATATATACATAATGAAATATCATTCAGCCTTAAAAAGGAAAGGAACTTGACAGTATGCTACAAAATGGAAGAAACTTGAGGACATTATGCTAAGTAAAATAAGTCAGTCACAATAAGACAATTACTGCATGATTCCACTTATATGAGGTACCTAGAGTAGTCAAATTCATAGAAACACAAAATTGAATGGCGGTTGCCAGGGGCTGGGAAGGGGGGGAAAAGGAAGTTGTTCAATGAGTGTAGAGTTTTAGTTTCGCAAGATGAAAATGTTCTAGACATCAGATGTGCAACAATGACGTGTTGTTAACAGTGCTGTAACTGTTCACTTAAAAATGGTTAAGAGAGTTAATTTTATGTGTTTTTACCACAATAAATAGTAGAAATTATTGAGATAATCTCAGCTAAGTATAAGTTATTGTTAAGAAACTAAAGCAGGATAAAGCATAGAGTTACTTGGAGGCAATGCTACTTTAGAAAGCTCGTCTGAGGGCGTGGCTTTTTTTTTTCTGAAATTTATTGACAAATTGGTTTCCATACAACACCCAGTGCTCATCCCAAAAGGTGCCCTCCTCAATACCCATCACCCACCCTCTCCTCCCTCCCACCCCCCATCAACCCTCAGTTTGTTCTCAGTTTTTAACAGTCTCTTATGCTTTGGCTCTCTCCCATTCTAACCTCTTTTTTTTTTTTTTTCCTTCCCCTCCCCCATGGGTTCCTGTTAAGTTTCTCAGGATCCACATAAGAGTGAAACCATATGGTATCTGTCTTTCTCTGTATGGCTTATTTCACTTAGCATCACACTCTCCAGTTCCATCCACGTTGCTACAAAAGGCCATATTTCATTTTTTCTCATTGCCACGTAATATTCCATTGTGTATATAAACCACAATTTCTTTATCCATTCATCAGTTGATGGACATTTAGGCTCTTTCCATAATTTGGCTATTGTTGAGAGTGCTGCTATGAACATTGGGGTACAAGTGGCCCTATGCATCAGTGCTCCTGTATCCCTTGGATAAATTCCTAGCAGTGCTATTGCTGGGTCATAGGGTAGGTCTATTTTTAATTTTCTGAGGAACCTCCACACTGCTTTCCAGAGCGGCTGCACCAATTTGCATTCCCACCAACAGTGCAAGAGGGTTCCCGTTTCTCCACATCCTCTCCAGCATCTATAGTCTCCTGATTTGTTCATTTTGGCCACTCTGACTGGCGTGAGGTGATATCTGAGTGTGGTTTTGATTTGTATTTCCCTGATAAGGAGCGACGCTGAGCATCTTTTCATGTGCCTGTTGGCCATCCGGATGTCTTCTTTAGAGAAGTGTCTATTCATGTTTTCTGCCCATTTCTTCACTGGGTTATTTGTTTTTTGGGTGTGGAGTTTGGTGAGCTCTTTATAGATTTTGGATACTAGCCCTTTGTCCGATATGTCATTTGCGAATATCTTTTCCCATTCCGTTGGTTGCCTTTTAGTTTTGTTGGTTGTTTCCTTTGCTGTGCAGAAGCTTTTTATCTTTATAAGGTCCCAGTAATTCACTTTTGCTTTTAATTCCCTTGTCTTTGGGGATGTGTCGAGTAAGAGATTGCTACGGCTGAGGTCAGAGAGGTCTTTTCCTGCTTTCTCCTCTAAGGTTTTGATGGTTTCCTGTCTCACATTTAGGTCCTTTATCCATTTTGAGTTTATTTTTGTGAATGGTGTGAGAAAGTGGTCTAGTTTCAACCTTCTGCATGTTGCTGTCCAGTTCTCCCAGCACCATTTGTTAAAGAGTGAGGGCGTGGCTTTTGAGCTGAGACCTGAATGATGACGCGGATCAGTCATGAGAGTCTGAAGGAATAGTCAGTGCAAAGATCATGGGCAGAAACAAATTTATTCTATGTAAGAGAAGAAGAAGATAATTCAGAGGGCATGCAATGAATTTGCTGGTGAAGGCAGACAGATTCTGTAGACAGGCTGGTGGGCTTTGGAAAGGAGATTGAATTTTATTTAAGCATGATAGAAATTCATTCGAGAGTTTTAAGTAGTGGATGACAGGATCCGATTCACAATTTTTATTTTTATTTATTTTATTTTTTTATGTTTCAGGTTTTAATTTAAATTCTAGTTAATTAACATATAGTGTAATATTAGTTTCAGGAGTAGAATTTAGTGATTCATTACTTATATACAATACCCAATGCTCATCACAAGTGCCCTCCTTAGTGCATATCACCCATTTAGAACATGCCCCCACCCACCCACCCCCAACAACCCTCAGTTTGTTCTATACAGTTGAGTCTTTCTTATGTTTTGCCTCCTTCTCTTTTTCTTTTATTTTTTTCAAGTTTTTATTTTTTATTTTTTTTATTTTAATTTTTTTAAATGTTTATTCATTTTTGAGACAGAGAGAGACACAGCATGAACAGGGAAGGGGCAGAGAGAGAGGGAGACACAGAATGTGAAGCAGGCTCCAGGCTCTGAGCTGTCAGCACAGAGCCCGACGCGGGGCTCAAACTCACGAACTGTGAGATCATGACCTGAGCCGAAGTCGGACGCTTAACCGACTGAGCCACCCAGGCGCCCCTCAAGTTTTTATTTTAAATTCCACTTAGTTAACATATATGGTAAAATTGGTTTCAGGTGTAGAATTTAGTGATTCATCACTTACATATAGTACCCAGTGCTCATCACAAATGCCCTCCTTAATACTCATCACCCATTTAGCCCATTGCCCCTCTCCCTCCATCAACCCTCAGTTTGTTCTCCATAGTTAAGAGTCTCTTATTGTTTGCCCCCCTCTCTTTTTTCCTTCCCTTATGTTCATCTGTTTTGTTTCTTAAATTTTACATGAGTGAAATCATATGGTATTTGTCTTTCTCTGACTTATTTCACTTAGCATAATACTCTCTAGCTCTATCCAGGTTGTTGCACATGGCAATATTTCATTCTTTTTTATTCCATTGCGTGTGAAGATGTTCAACATCTTCTTTATCCTTTCATCAGTCAACAGACATTTGGTTTTGTGCCATAGTTTGGCTCTTGTTGATAGTGCTGCTATAAACCTGGGGGTGCATGTGCCCCTTGGAATCAGCATTTTTGTATCCTTTGGGTAAATACTTAGTAGTATAATTGCTGGGTCATAGGGTGGTTCTATTTTTAACTTTTTGAGGAACCCCCATACTGTTTTCCAGAGTGGCTGTACCAGTTTGCATTCCCACCAACAGTGTAAGAGTGTTCCCCTTTCTCTGCATCCTTGCCAGCATCTGTTGTTTCCTGTGTTGTTAATTTGAGCCATTCTGACAGGTGTGAGGTGGTATCTCAGTGTGGTTTTGATTTGTATTTCCCTGATGATGAGTGACGTTGAGCATCTTTTCATGAAGACCTGTATGTCTTCTTTAGAAAAGTGTCTATTTATGTCTTCTGCCCATTTCTTCACTGGATTATTTGTTTTTTAGGTGTTGAATTTGCTAAGTTCTTTTTAGATTTTGGATACTAACCCTTTATCTGATATTTCATTTGCAAATATCTTCTACCATGCCACAGGCTGCCTTTTAGTTTGGTTGATTGTTTCCTTCACTGTGCAGAAGCTGATTCACAGTTTTTAAAAAGTCAGCTAGCTATATGAGGAAACAGACAGAGGTAAATATAGAAGATGGAACACCAGTTGGAATGCATTTTCAATGGAACACAGATGATGGTGACCTGGCTGAGAGCTGGGAAGGAGTGAGGTTGTCAGATTGGGATATATTTTGAGGTAATGACAAATGGATTTGTAGATAGATTGGATGTGGGGAATGTATAAAGAAAAATCGAGGATGAACTTCTATGCTTTTGGCCAGGACAAAAATAGGGGGGAAACTGGGAGAGAAACAGGTTTGGGTTTGAGGAAATAAGAAATTAAAAGTTTAGTTTTAGCTCCATTAAGGTTTTTCTTTTAAACATCTGTATTAAGATATGATTCACATACCATAGAATTCAATATTTAAAGTGTTCATTCAAGGATTTTTTCGTATAATCACAGAACCGGTCAATCATCCTCATAATCTAAGTTAAGAGCATTTTATTACTTCAAAAAGGAAACTGTATTTTCCTGGCCCTAGGCAACCACTAACCTATCTCTGTTTCTATAGATTTTTCCAGTCCTGCCATTTCATGTTAAGGAATGCTATGACATGTGGTCTTTTTTTTTTCAGTATATGAAATTTATTGTCAAATTGGATTCCATACAACACCCAGTGCTCATCCCAAAAGGTGCCCTCCTCAATACCCATCACCCACCCTCCCCGCCCTCCCACCCCCCATCAACCCTCAGTTTGTTCTCAGTTTTTAATAGTCTCTTATGCTTTGGCTCTCTCCCACTCTAATCTCTTTTTTTTTTTCCTACCACTCCCCCATGGGTTTCTGTTAAGTTTCTCAGGATCCACATAAGAGTGAAAACATATGGTATCTGTCTTTCTCTGTATGGCTTATTTCACTTAGCATCACACTCTCCAGTTCCATCCACGTTGCTACAAAGGGCCATATTTCATTCTTTCTCATTGCCATGTAGTACTCCATTGTGTATATAAACCACAATTTCTTTGTCCATTCATCAGTTGATGGACATTTAGGCTCTTTCCATAATTTGGCTATTGTTGAGAGTGCTGCTATGAACATTGGGGTACAAGTGCCCCTATGCATCAGTATTCCTGTATCCCTTGGGTAAATTCCTAGCAGTGCTACTGCTGGGTCATAGGGTAGGTCGATTTTTAATTTTTTGAAGAACCTCCACACTGTTTTCCAGAGCGGCTGCACCAATTTGCATTCCCACCAACAGTGCAAGAGGGTTCCCGTTTCTCCACATCCTCTCCAGCATCTATAGTCTCCTGATTTGTTCATTTTGGCCACTCTGACTGGCGTGAGGTGATATCTGAGTGTGGTTTTGATTTCTATTTCCCTGATGAGGAGCGACGTTGAGCATCTTTTCATGTGCCTGTTGGCCATCCAGATGTCTTCTTTAGAGAAGTGTCTATTCATGTTTTCTGCCCGTTTCTTCACTGGGTTATTTGTTTTTTGGGTGTGGAGTTTGGTGAGCTCTTTATAGATTTTGGATACTAGCCCTTTGTCCGATATGTCATTTGCAAATATCTTTTCCCATTCCGTTGGTTGCCTTTTAGTTTTGTTGGTTGTTTCCTTTGCTGTGCAGAAGCTTTTTATCTTTATAAGGTCCCAGTAATTCATTTTTGCTTTTAATTCCCTTGCCTTTGGGGATGTGTCGAGTAAGAGATTGCTACAGCTGAGGTCAGAGAGGTCTTTTCCTGCTTTCTCCTCTAGGGTTTTGATGGTTTCCTGTCTCACATTCAGGTCCTTTATCCATTTTGAGTTTATTTTTGTGAATGGTGTGAGAAAGTGGTCTAGTTTCAACCTTCTGCATGTTGCTGTCCAGTTCTCCCAGCACCATTTGTTAAAGAGGCTGTCTTTTTTCCATTGGATGTTCTTTCCTGCTTTGTCAAAGATGAGTTCGCCATACGTTTGTGGGTCTAGTTCTGGGGTTTCTATTCTATTCCATTGGTCTATGTGTCTGTTTTGGTGCCAATACCATGCTGTCTTGATGATGACAGCTTTGTAGTAGAGGCTAAAGTCTGGGATTGTGATGCCTCCTGCTTTGGTCTTCTTCTTCAAAATTACTTTGGCTATTCGGGGCCTTTTGTGGTTCCACATGAATTTTAGGATTGCTTGTTCTAGTTTCGAGAAGAATGCTGGTGCAATTTTGATTGGGATTGCATTGAATGTGTAGATAGCTTTGGGTAATATTGACATTTTGACAATATTTATTCTTCCAATCCATGAGCATGGAATGTTTTTCCATTTCTTTATATCTTCTTCGATTTCCTTCATAAGCTTTCTATAGTTTTCAGCATACAGATCTTTTACATCTTTGGTTAGATTTATCCCTAGGTATTTTATGCTTCTTGGTGCAATTGTGAATGGGATCAGTTTCTTTCTTTGTCTTTCTGTTGCTTCATTATTAGTGTATAAGAATGCAACTGATTTCTGTACATTGGTTTTGTATCCTGCGACTTCGCTAAATTCATGTATCAGTTCTAGCAGACTTTTGGTGGAGTCTGTCAGATTTTCCATGTATAATATCATGTCATCTGCAAAAAGTGAAAGCTTAACTTCATCTTTGCCAATTTTGATGCCTTTGATTTCCTTTTGTTGTCTGATTGCTGATGCCAGAACTTCCAAAGCTATGTTAAACAACAATGGTGATAGTGGACATCCCTGTTGTGTTCCTGATCTCAGGGAAAAAGTTCTCAGTTTTTCCCCATTGAGGATGATGTTAGCTGTGGGCTTTTCATAAATGGCTTTTATGATGTTTAAGTATGTTCCTTCTATCCCGACTTTCTCGAGGGTTTTTATCAAGAAATTGCTGAATTTTGTCAAATGCCTTGTCTGCATCGATTGACAGGATCATATGGTTCTTATCTTTTCTTTATTAATGTGATGTATCACGTTGATTGATTTGGGAATGTTGAACCAGCCCTGCATCCCAGGAATGAATCCCACTTGATCATGGTGAATAATTCTTTTTATAAGCTGTTGAATGGTTTGCCTGTATCTTATTGAGAATTTTTGCATCCATATTCATCAGGGATATAGGCCTGTAGTTCTCTTTTTTTACTGGGTCTCTGTCTGGTTTAGGAATCAAAGTAATACTGGCTTCATAGAATGAGTCTGGAAGTTTTCCTTTTCTTTTTATTTTTGGAATAGTTGAGAAGGATAGGTATTATCTCTGCTTTAAATGTCTGGTAGAACTCCCCTGGGAAGCCATCTGGTCCTGGACTCTTATTTGTTGGGTGACCTGTGGTCTTTTATGGGTGGATTCTTTCATTGAACTTAATATTATCCATCAGTACTTTAATTGTTTTTATTGCTAAATAGTATTCCACCATAGAGATATACCACACTTCGTTTATTCATTCATCAACTTAGGAACATTTGTTTCTACATTTTGGCTACTATGAATATGCTACTCTGAATATGTGTAAGTTTTTCTTTGGACATATATTTTCATTTGTCTTCAGTAGATAATGAAGAGCAGAATTGCTGGGTTATGTAGTAACTCTGTTTAACATTTTGAGAAACTGCCAAACTTTTTGAAAGTGGCTGTATCATTTTCCATTCCCACCAACAATGAATGAGGGTTCTAATTCCACTACATCCATGTCAACCCTTGTTATTGCCTTTGTTTTTCATTGTAGCCATCCTAGTGGGTATGAAGTGGTATCTCGTTGTGGTTTGGATCTACATTTTCCTAGTTACTAATGATGTTGAGTATCTTTTCATGTGCTTATTGCCCATTTGTATATCTTTGGAGAAATGTGTGTTCAGATCTTTTGACTATTTTTAAATTGGTTTATTATTATTATTATTTTGTTGTTGTTGACGAGTTGCACTGCTTCTTTATATATTCTGGATATAAATCCCTTGTCAGATATATAATTTGCAAATATTTTTTTCATTTTCTTTGGACTGGATTTTCACTTTTATGATGGCATTGTTTGCAGCACAAATGTTTAAAATTCTGATATAGCCTAATTTATTTTTTTCTTTAGTCATTTCTGCTTTTAGTGTCATATCTAAGAAATGGCAATGTTAAATTTTAGATACCTATTAGACATCCAAATGGAGATAGTGGGTAGGCAGTTGGGTATGAGTCTGAACTTCAGAGGAGAGATTACATTGGGTAGAAATTGGGGAACAATTAGTGTATAGATAATATTTAAAACCCTGGGCCTTGGGGCACCTGGGTGGCTCAGTCGGTTGAACATCCGACTTCAGCTCAGGTCATGATCTCACGATTCGTGGGTTTGAGCTCTGTGTCAGGCTTTGTGCTGAGAGCTCGGAGCCTGGAACCTGCTTCAGATTCTGTCTCCATCTCTCTCTGCCCCTTCCCCACTCATGCTTCTGTCTCTCTCTCTCTCAAAAGTAAATAAACATTAAAAAAAATTAAAACAAACAAACAAAAACCCTGGGCCTTGATGGAATCACTCAGAGAGAGAGAGAGAGAAAGAGAGAAGTAGGCAAGTCCCAAAGGACACAATTTATAATCATTACACATAGCATGGGGTTCAGTGTGTGCCCCAGAATACTAGGATAATTTACCAATAAGGAGAACATAACCTAATGAATAAACACAAAGACTACCCACTTAGGGGTAGGGCAGATATCTCTGTAGAAGATCTTGTGAGATCGTTTCCACTCTGTGGCCACTATAGTAGAATTGACTTTTCAGAGTAAACTGGAATAGAATTTTCTCCATATGATCTTAACTTCCTAGGAAGCTTCCAACGTTGTCAGTACTCCTTCTTTATCAAACCTCTGTATGAGGTGTGCAAACTGGTCAAAGTGGCAAACCCAACCCATTCCAGCTTGTTTAAGCTAACAAAGAATTTAGTAGGGAAAATGAGGTAGCTCACAGAATTGTCATCAGGTCAAATTACCAGGAACCATGTTCAACCCTAGAAGCATGCTACAGGACTTGCCTAAGTGGGAACTGTCCCTGTCACTGCTGCCACAACCCAGACTTCTGATGCCAGGAATTCAATGTCTCTCAAATTGCTGTAGATGCCAGGTACTCTATATAATTGAAACTTCTGCTGCCACCTCCTTTTTGTTTGTTTGTTTGTTTGTTTGTTTTTTAAGTTTATTTCTTCTGAGAGAAAGAGAGAGAGAGAGAGAAAGCGAGCGCACATGTGCACACGAGTGGGGGAAGGGCAGAGAAAGAGGGAGAGAAAATCTCAAGCAGGCTCCACATTGTTGATAAAGAACCTGATGCAGGGCTTGAACTCATGAACTGTGAGATCATGACCTGAGCTGAATTCAAGAGTTGGATACTTAAGTGACTGAGCTACCCAGGCACCCCTGCTGTAGCCCTTTTAAAGCAAGATCCTCAGTTGCCACTTGTACCAGGAAAATAGATGCTCAACACAGCCTGTTTCCTCACACTGTGAACTGAAACCTCATGTGGGTGCACCTGCTTGCTGGAACCAAGGTGATCTGCTTGCATCATAGTTGCCTAGGATGGGGAGAAATCGGGTTTTCTGGATTTTCTCTTGGGAAGGTAAAGCTGGCAGTGGAGAAACTCATAAAATGCAGAAGACAGTTCAAAAGGTGATGGGAGGCCATGCAGGAGAGGTCTCCACTGTAATGTGCCATGTATACCTAGCAATTACAGGATTTCACTATTACCATAGGGGAAGGGTGGTTCGTCTTCAGATAGCATCTAATTAATGATGGTTACTGTCAGATTCTCCCATTTTGAAGTGACAATTTCTCCACCTAAATATAACATGAACTATATTTGTGAATTCACGAGTTTATCAGCTATTTGCATTTCTTTTAGAACAGGCCTAACAACTAGATGGTAACTCATTACACATATGGAATGTTATAAACATTTTAATATACATGAAAAATTCCACTGACCTTACAGTATTGAACATTAATAATTTCTCTTCATAGAGAAAGAAGTTTTACAATGTTACTCATTTAACGAGATCTACATGAATTATTTTTGTCTGTGAGATATCTGGCAAAGAAAAGTCACCATGAAGATATAGTACTTACTATTAATTTATTATAAATTCTTAAAATAGCAATTTAATGCTATTTTTTTGGATAAAAAATAATTTTGCTTTGCTTAGCCATTGATTTTTTTTTACTCAACTTTATTGAGGTATAATTTACATAAAATGAAATAAACCCTTTTTTATGTTTGATAAGTTTTGGTAATATATCCACCCAAATAATCACCAGTCACAGTCAAGATATAGAACATTTCTATAACCCTCCAAAGTTCCTTCACGTCCCTTTATAACATCCTCACCTCCCTAGACCTATGAAACCACTAATCTACTTTCCGTCACTACAGATACTGATTTTTTTTCAAATTATTGAGGCATAATTTACATACAAGATAATGCATTCGTTTTAAGTGTGCAGTTTGCCAGAGCCATTGATTTTCAAAAACTAAAATTACTATCTCTATAATGTTTTGCTCTTGAATTCTCTTACTGATCATTTTGTTATCTAGGAAAGCATTAAATAAATTCTTTTTGTTTTCTATACACACAAACTTACTCAGAGTCACTCCATACTTTCTGCACAGAACTGTGTGATATCACAATATTCTTGATCCATAAACTGCTCTTGAAAAATTGCTGATACAAAGGCCAGGAAAAGCAGATATAAAACTAAGCTACTGATTTAGACCCAAGCTACTATTAGCTACTGCCACACACCCATGAACCATAAGGTCCCTGAAATGTAGATACTAGTGTTATTCCTAGCTAATCACTCTTATAACATTATTTTAAGGAAGTTGGAGTATGAATCATGAGTAAAAAAATAAATAAGTAAATATACACAGTTGGTGATTTAATGTTTTATGTGTGTGGGAAATGCTAGATAGAGTACATGTTATCCAGGGACTTCTACTAATGATACAGTTCTAAAAAAGCTTATTTGAAGCTATTAGCATGTTTTATGAGTTATTGATTTCTAAACGTCTCCCCAGTTTGGCAGAAGAATCAGATCTTAGAGGATAATGCCAGCTAATCCCTTTTATCAGGTAGGATGGATAATGGTTTAAGTGTAGTCCGGCTCTCTGGATGTGAAATGAATAGAATTTTCCACAGTATGATGTCCCAATTTACATGTCCGTTATAGTAATAAATGCTGGGAGCTGCTGGGAGCAAATTATTATAGCTTAGAAATATGAAGCCCTTGAGAAAATTTTCAGGAAGGGGCTCCTTAACCATTTACAATTTGCAAATAAATAAGAATAGCGATTGTACAATCAGTTAATAGCCATCATACAATCAATCTATCACTTCTTTTTAGCAAGCATGTATTGTGAACATATTATGCCTGAAGCACCACTAACAGCCACAGTGATACACAGATGAAGAAAGGTTGCTCTCAAGTTCCTGCTTTAAACAGGCAGGATAGAAAGAACATTAAATAAACAATTGAAACATAGAATGCTAAGGAGAAATATGTCTAGGGTGCCATGGTGTCAGGGATAAAGAACACTGGATTTAGGCTGAAAGAACTAGAGAAAGCTTTCCAACGGTGATGATATTTTTGTTAAGTCAAGGAGGACCAGCAGAAACTAGCCAGAGAGAGGAAACAGAGTCTGTCTGGCTCCCTAAGAAACTTCCTATTATTAAAAGTCACATTATAACACATTATATGCTTTGGTGGAGAAATATACGTAAGAAGCTAGAGGGCTACAAGATTGTAATGTAAGTTTTTTTTTTTATTTCCACAGAAATTTCAATGGTAAAGATATCTCTATTGTTGTAGGGTTTTGTTTTGTTTTGTTTTGTTTTTGTATTATAAACAACAACAACAAAATGAAAATAAGCAAAATAAAAACTAAACATTTTTTCTTTTACTCTTTGGTCCCTGCTGCCTCCGTTCCTTCTGTTGCTGAGTCCTGACCTCACAATGTGCTTGCTGCATTTATTATAGGTACCAAAGGTAGAGAAGACAGCCCAGGATTACAGGTCCAAAGGAAAATGTTGGCAAGCAGTCATGTGTTTCTATGCTTTGTCTGCATGAGGTTTTTTTTCCCTCCCTCTACTAGTGAGCTATTAATTCCCAATAGAGATTGTCTTGTAATCAATAGTAATTTACAGAATACAAAGTAGGCTTTGTAATTAATTGATTGCTTTATGTCTGATTCCCATGTATAAAAGCTTGTTCTGTTGGAAAAATGCCTGAAATTTGGTGTGATTAGAGCATGAGGGTCTGTTGAGAGTGAGGCTGGACAAGTAGCCAGATCCTGGAGGCCTTTGTGTTCCAAGCTAAGGGATCTGGATTTTATTCTGAAAGCAAGAGAGGGTGATTGATTGATGAATTTCAGGGAAGGTTGAGAGATAGCATAAGATTTAAATTTAGAAAAGCCCCAGCCTCAGCCACAGTGTGAAATGTAGATTGGTGTGTTGGGAAGTGAGGAGAGAGACCAAATTAGAGGCTATTAAGATAATGAGGACCTGAAGTAAGGCAGTAGTAAAGCAAAGAAAACAATTTAGAGAGATAAGAAACATTGAAAGATTTTACTTAATGACCAACTGGATGTAGGGGTGTGTGTGTGTGTGTGTGTGTGTGCGTGTGGGGTGAGGGGGGGTGGGCAGTGTCTCTGATTCTGTAAGGGGGTGTCTAAATTAACTCCTTAAGGCTGACTTAAGGCTCCCAGGTGAGATAAGGGAGAAGCAGGAACAGGATTTCTGGAGGGGAGTGGTGGAAGAAAATAGCTCATGCATGAATTTAACGTGTATATGGGACATCTAAGAGGAAATACTCTATAGGTAGGTCTGGAAATCAAGGAATTTACATTACAGGTACAGGATTTGGGAAAATAAAATTTTATCAAACTAAAATGTACACATAGTTAAAATCATCAAACTGTATAAAGAAAAATCATGATTATCAATTTATGCAGTTATCAATTTATTGCCTCTCACTTCCGAGTCCACCCTCATTGCCTGCTTTGCAGTAATGGGCCTGGACCTTGTGAACATTTCCCCTTTGCACCAAGTACAGTGTTAAGCTTTCACATTCAATGGTGCTGGAAAGGCACTGGAAAAGGAAGAGATTTTTCGCTGATGCCTGTGTGTTCCTTCAGTCAGCTCCTTCAGTTTGGCTTCTGCTGGGGCCAGAGCTAAAAGCATAAGCTGCAGGCTCTAGCAATGTGCACAGCTTCTCCAACATGCAGTGACCCTCAGCTTCCTTGGATGTCTCCTCCGGCCACGTTACAGCAAGTTCCTAGATTTGGCGTCTCTCTGTAAATGATTTTCCTATGAATGGCTTTTCTGGCATCTCAGAAGGTGGATTTCCAGTCAGCTCCAGATGACAGACTGCCAGAAAATTCCATGGCATGGCACCACAGTGACTCCTCTGTCATCTAGTGAGCCACAGCTGTGCTGTCTCCTGCAAGGTCTGGATCTCATCTCAGCAGCATGCACTTTGCCCAAGCCCTCTAGCTCAGCCCTAGACACAGTGGCTGTTCTTTTTTCATCTGCTGGTCCTATGTTCTTCAGAGATCTCTTTAGTTCTTACTAGTCAATCTTTTGTTACTTCAACCCTAGGTTATAGTCAGTAGTGTATTATATTTGACTTCCCATCTTCAAATTACTGGGGTATTTCTCCTGATTGGAGTCTGGCTGATATAGTCATCTTTTCTACCCCTCCACAGACCTAATGCTATCCTCCAGAGGCAATAACTTCTCTCTACACCCAACATGGGCCTCGAATTCACAATCCCAAGATCAAGAGTCACATCTTGACTTGCCCAACTGAGCCAGCCAGGCATCCCTGTTTTTCCCATTTTTAATTGCTTCTCATTTTGGTTTTTCTGATTTCATTTTGGCTATTCTAAGATAAATGATGTTTGAGTGTATCTCTGTACTATCCACATCACTTCCCTTCCTTTTTCTCTTCTGCCATCCCTTCCTTCTCCCCTTGAAACTAATATCTCTCTAAGTTCCTCCACTGGTCACCCTGCAACTTCAAATTATATACATAATCCCCATTTCTTATTCTACTACCTAAAGAAAAAATATATATATTTGTCAACAACTTTGTAAGGTGATAACATTATCGCTTTCCTCCTTTGCCCCACTTTTTGCCCCATTTTCATCTCCCTATGTGTTTCAGCTCTGCTTTTATTTTCTCAAAAATTTTTTAAGTTGATAAAATTTACATTCTAATCTATAACCTAGAATAAATCATATATAGATAAATTCTTAACATTGAAGGCCAACAAAATAGCATTCACAGTATTCCAAGCTGTTAAAAAAATATTGCTTGGTGAGCCAGATAATCTATTGAGTATATACCCTTGTTTAAAATTACAGTCAGGATTCAGTGTCATCCAAAAGAGAATAATTCCAGTGTCAAGTTCAGAAGAATTCTTTTTGCTATTTACTCACACTCATGCCATGTTTTAGTTTATTTCAAATTTAAGCTGCCTTTCTTCTATAGCTTTTTCTGTTTCTTTTTCTCCTGTGTTGTTTTATCTCTCATTCTCTATTTATTTGCATCATGAGCATAAATGCATGCAGTCTTGAGGTTTTCATGTCCTTATCCATACCTTAGGTTGTATTGAATTTTCTCCCCTCCCCCTTTTCCTTAGAGACCTCTCTCTTAGAGGTCTCCATTCTCCTTTTCTGGATAAAGATCTTTGTTTTCTATGCCTGCTGTTTCTATCTCATTGTGTTAGCCCCTCAGCTGCATGTTCCCCATTTGTCTCTCTGTTTGTCTCACTTTCTATCCTTCATCCTGTTGTATGTCCCAGGAGGGTGGTTTTTAATGGACTGCAAAACCTAGCTTTTTTGACCTTTGGCTTCAGTTGTTGGGTTTGAACAATGGAAGGGATCATATTGGAAGGTAGGAGGAAGGTGAAATTGATGTATTTGTTCCTATGGAAACCTCCCTGCTGAGCCACGTATGGGCAGTAGTTGAATTTCTCTACAGAGAATCATTGCTCCTACTAGGCTTAACAAGTATTAATAAAGCTTAATGAGTAGGTTTTTGGAACTGCTCCTTATTCTTGCCCTTTCACACCCAGGGATAGTAGCTGCTTCCTACTGTTCCTAGACTCAGGGTGGCTCATTATTTCTGATTGGATTTCCATTATCACTGACCACACTTTTGTAAATTATCTAGGTCTTAAACTATCTTCAAGACTCATTTTGGGGGTGCTATTTTGTTTTTATGAGGAACCTGACTGATACAGGCCCCATATCATTTTCTTCTTGGTAGATGAATATATGCATTCAGGGAGGAGATCAATACTTTTGCTTAATCTCCTATTATGACAGATAGTTGAGAGTATAGATGAATCAGAATCAGAATATAGGTGATATTTGAAGCATAGAATAAAGATAAGGTGACCCAAGATTATGTTTTGGAGCACAAGTTGCATTTTTGCTAATCTTGTAGGGCCTATACTAGCAGCTTACCTTTAAGAAGTTGATCAACTGAATGTGAGCACATTTACAGAGGTTAGCTTCAACTGAGTATTACAGGAACTTTTTTTTTTTTTAGCAACTTACTGGTTTTGCATAAAACTAGTAAATAACTGATTAATTTAGACAACTTTTCATGATAAGTAGGGAAGTTTTATTTTTGGAGATTATTTTTTAGAGTTTATTTATTTTGAGAGAGAGAGAGAGAGTGCGAGAGAGCGCATGCATGCATGCATGCAAGTGGGGGAAGGGGCAGGGAGACAGGGAGAGAGAGAATTCCAAGTAGGCGCCATGCTGTTAGTGCAGTCTGAATTGGGGCTCCATCTCACAAACCATGAGATCATGACCTGAGCCAAAATCCAGAGCCAAAATCCAGAGTTAAACCAACTGAGCCACCCAGGCACCCTATTTTTGGAGATTTTAGTGTGACTGCTTATCTATTTTTTGTACCTGCAAAGTTTGTTGTTACTATCTATAAAGTAGAACATAACATCACTTATATTGACAATTTTAGTTGAAAATTTTTATTACTGCATGTTGTAATTAATAATACACATAAGTATACATACATTCTAAAGGGCAAGATACACCCCAGAATTGCATATTATTAGGGAAATAATAGGTAGAGTGGAATTTATGTGTCTTGAGGAAAACGCAAGTGATCCCAGAGACTTTATAGAGAAGGATAAGTTGGGGTTCATCCTACCAGAAAGTTAAGTGCATAGTCACAATGGATTAAAGGATATATAAGAGTGCTCTCTCTGTTCTAAACTTTTACTCTTTTTAATCTTCCATGGCATTGTTTTCCAATTCTCTCAAACTTCTCTATATTCAACTCATTACTTTGGTTAGGTAATAAAGTGGGGGGTGGGGTGGGGGAGGGGGGAGAACAGGTACAGCTTGGTGTGGTAATTAACTACTCCCAAATCCCTGAGTCCATTGATAGGGGCTGAGATGGATCACATACACTTAAAATAAAACTGCCCTTTCCCCAACAGAAGCTAAGAGACAGATGATACATTAGATTAAGACCATTTTACTTCTGTTTATTCTCATTGTTAGGAAGCCCTAGAAATCCATCTTTCCCTATGTGCTAATACTCATAGCCTACCAGCATAGCATCTGTTATAATATCTACCAGGACTACTCTATTATTACATTTATGCCTATTTATGTCAGCCTCCAAAGAAGTCCCCAGACATCCAGGTCACCTCACCTCTCCTATACTCTAATCCCCATTGAGTTCCATATACCCTCATTCTGTTCTCTTTCCCTGCCTTTCTCCAACCTCTAAAATTCTTCCATGGTGCCCTTTGGATTTTGAGTTCTATTAGAAGTAAAATCTCCTGTTCCTCAACCAATTCTTTGAATATTCTTTTCATCTTCTCACTCCAAAAGAAAACTGGCTCTCTCCTAAACTTTCTGCTTTCCTGACATCTGTCTCAAGTGATGGCTGTTGTTGTTCCATAGCTTTCTCACCACTGGGCCTGAGAGTGGAGAAGGTCTCTTCCTCACACCTTATTGCTGCTTCCAGACCATTCTCCCTTTTGCCCACCTACAACCTTTCAACATTGAATCTTGTGCCATCATATTATATCCATCATTGCCCCCTATTATTGCCAGCATTTACTGATTCCCAGTCTTTTCCTCTTATTTTCTCTGATTTTACATGTGGCTCATTTTCTAACATACTCATAATGATATGGTTTTGGAGTGATGGAGTGGAGGTCCAGACCTGATGGCCAAGAAAGACTTCTTGAGATGTCTTTGGTTCAAAAATGTGGTTTTATTAAAGCATGGGGATGGGACCCATGGGCAGGAAGAGTTGCACTGGGGTTGTGAGGAGACACTGATTATATACTTGGGAGTTGGGGGAGGTAAAGGCAAGAAGTTTCCAAATCCTTTTGGATTTGCTACAGAAGACTCACAGGATCCTGGAGGCCTAGCTATTGTCCAGCTAAGGTTGTTTTTCCCTTTAGCAAAGCATTATCATTAAGACAGTAGGGAGTTCTAAAAAAAAAAAAAAAAAAAAAAAAAAAAAAAAAGACAGTAGGGAGTTCTTGGAGAAATGTCATACTCTGCCTGTCTCAAGTATTTGTCAATGGGCTGCAGGTTACAAGGCAATTTAATTTTATCTATCGTTTGCTTTTGCCTTTGTTTCTCACATCAGTAATTCTTGCTAATTTTAATATGAACACAAAGAATCCTTCCAACATCCTGACCTGTTAGTTCCTTGAACTCTTCTCATGGCTATAGCCTAGACTTTGTCATTAGTCTTAATTCCATAATTTAATTTCTTATATCCTACTCCTTAACCAGCACCTCCTCTTAGCTCACCTCCTGCCATCCTTTTACCTCCACTGGGACCTACAGTTCATTGATCCACCACCTTTAAACTGTCTCTCTCTTTGTGACATCTTCATTATACTTCTTACCCAGCCTCATTCATGCACAATCATAATCATCTCCCTGACATTCACTCTTGACTCTCTTGCCCCACCTCTCCTTTCATTGTACTGCTTCCTGAAACCACAGCCCACAGCTGGGTTGAATTCTTCCCCTTCTGGGCCTACAACCATGGAACTTCCTTTGGCTGTAGAAAGAACATGGAACCATGCTGACTGGTCTCATTTAAATTCAATATATAAACCTCAAGTGGGCCCTTACTGCTGTCAGGCAATCATAGTGGCCCATTCAGTCTCCCATTGTCTTTTACAACTACTTAACATTCCTTCTCTTCACTCAAACCCATAACAGTTTCTTCCGGTCATCAGTCTCAACTTCCTCACCAAGAAAATTCAAGCAATAAAAAAGAGAAATTCCCTGGAATGTCCACCACCATCTCTGAATGTCCTCAAACCCTCATACTCTGCTTCCCTGCTTATTGCTACAAATTAACTATCCATGCTCTATTTAAATACCCATGCTCTATTTCATTCATCCTCTTGTGCACATGATCCCTTTCCCTCTTGTTACACAGTCACTTAACAGTTCTTTCTTCTACATATTTTCTTTGCTGTCTACTAGATACTTCTCATCAACATGCAAACATACTGTTATTTTTCCCATCTAAAATCAAATCTCCTCTTGGCCTCATTCTCTCACCAGTTACCCCCCTTTTTCTTTAATCCTCATTAGTGCAAAACTTCTGAGAAGAGTTGTCTGTATTGGCTGTCTTTAATTTCTCTTCTCTTTCTCTTCAACTAATTCCATTCAGGATGTCTCCTCAGCACTCCATAGAATTGACCCCTGTCAAGGTAACCAATGATATCCATATTACTACTTACTATATCTGGTGGCCAATTCCCAACTCTCATCTTGATTTATTTATCAGCACATTTTTGGGGGCTACAATATGGTTATTCGTATCTATCCACATATTTGACATAGTTGATCATGATGAGGGAATCAAAGGCAAACTGAGGGTAAAGCACAAGGTAATTCCTCCCCCCCCCCCCCCCCCACTTTGGGATATATGTGATATTCCTCAGTCACTCCTGGATGCCCAAGAACAAAGGAAAGGGAAAAACAAATGGTTAACTGATAGAGATCACAGTCTGCAGGACCTGAGTCTCTATCAATTTGCAACTATTTTAATGATTTACAAGAAAAAAGGTAATCTCCAGAAACTTATAGACTCAACATCTCCTTCCATAGTGCAGGTGCCCTCCCCTCCATAGTGATGTGGGGAACAAAGGCAAGAAGAAAAAGTAAATAAAATTAAATTTCTTTATAACCTGCAGCCCATTGACAAATACTTGAGACAGGCAGAGTAAAACATTCTTTCAGGAAGTCCCAACTGTCTTAATGTGAATGCTTTGCTAGAGGGAAAAATAACATTAGCTCAACAACTGGCACGGCCTCCAGTGTCTTGTGAGACTTCTTTAGCATATGAGAGTCCTTTTGGGAACTTCCCCTTGCTTTTACACCCCTCTCCCTCACCCCCCCATAACTCCCAGGTATATAATCAGTCACTCCTCACAACCCCAGTGCACTACTTACTGCCCAAGGGTCCTGTCCCTGTGCTTTAATAAAACCACCTTTTTGTACCAAAGACGTCTCAAGAATTCTTTATTGGCTGTTGGCTCGGGACCCTACCACCACTCCAAAACCAAATTAATCACACCATTTTCCTTGACTCAATTTCTTCACCTGGTTTCCATTTCACCACCCTCTTTTGTTTTTCCTCATACCTCACTGTTAACTCCTCAGTCTCCTACTCCTCCTTTCTCTGAGCTTGTCATGTTAGAGTGCTCTGGGATTGAGAGCTTTTGATTCCTTGATCTTCCTTTTTCTATCTATACTCACTCAAAGCTGTCATCTATTATCAAGCCAATGGTTCATAAGTCCAGACTTTTCTTCTGGACTTTAGATTCATATATACAACTTTCTGCTAGACAACGTCATGTGGATGTCTACTGAACATGTAAAAATCATCGTGTAAAAGACTAAACTATGAATCCCCTCTCCTTTACCTGTAGCCTTTCCCATTTTGGTTGATGGCAATTCTGCCCTTAGGCTTACTTGCTCAGACCAAAATTCTTGAAATGATCTTTAACTTCATTTTGCCTCAGGTAGTTCTTACCCAATCCATTAAGAAATCTTTTTGCTCTGTTTTCAAATATATCTGAAAGCCAGAGTCCTTACATAGTCTCTGAGGCTCTAGACACTCTGGCCCCTATTACCTCTCTGACCCACCACGTACTCTTCTACTTTCCCATTCTACTCCAGACATCGTTCCATATAAGAGGCTTTTTTCAACTGTTCTCTTTCTCTGGAGTGGTCTTCTCTCAGATGTTCAGCTGGTTTCTTTAAGTTTCTTGCTAAAATATTACCTTCTCAAGGAGACCTACTTCAAATAACACCCTTATCCCCATGCCCCCTATCCCCCATAGCCTGCTATATACAAGCTCAGAAATGAGAACTATCCCCTTAAAGGGCCTCCTCCTTTTTCATCTCTATTTTCCAAATCAAAGATTTGCAAAATGTATAAAAGGAATATATTTACTCTGAGATAACTTGTACGTAAGTAGTTTATACTTTTTTGAGTTTGTTTAGTTGAAATGGGATATATAGTAGGCGATTGTAAAAAAAGCCTTTCTTGAAATGTGATAAAAATACCAATCATGCAAATTCTTAGAGACTGGGGCACTGTGGTAGAAACTGGTTAGGAATACAGATAACTGTTGTCCCAATAATAACAGTTACTAGGGAACTTTCCATAATTCAGCTATTCTGAATAGCTAATATTTACGGAATACCTAATAAATGTCAGGCATTGTTCTAAATGCTTTACATATAACATGTTCTTATGCCTCACAGGAATACTGTGAAGTATTTCCCTAGTGTCTTCATGGAGAAAGTGTGAAGGAAGGGGATAGGCAAGTGTGGAAGCAAGGACTACATGAGCTTGTAGTCCTCCATGCTCCTAATTTGTTTTTCCAGCCCCAAGCTCTTACTTGAGAATCTGAAGGGATTGTGAATCAAGACAGAAGTGAGTGGACCTAACAGAAATGGTCAGGGCCAAAGGCACCTGGGTAACTAAGTTGGTTGAGTGTCCAACTCTTGATTTCAGCTCAGGTCATTATCCCAGGATTGTGGGATAAAGCCCCCACATTGGGCTCTGCACTGAGCATGGAGCCTGCTTGGAATTCTCTCTCTCTCTCTCTCTCTCTCTCTCTCTCTCTCTCTCTGCCCCTCTCCCCTGCTTCCTCATGTGCTCTCTTGCTCTCTCTCTAAAATAAATAAATAAATAAATAAATAAATAAATAAATAAATAAAATGCAATGTTAGGAAAAAAAAAAGAGAAGTGGTCAGGGCCAGAAGAAACAAAACATTGAGGCAGAAACAATAGAAACATTCTGAGTGTTCCATCAGGGTTAAGTTTAATGGCTGTTACTGTCTTTTGCCTCAAATAAATGTAAATATTTATCATAAATACAACTCTTCTAAGTGGAAATGTCTCCTGAAATTCTGGGACTTGGGAGAAGAAGGCCCAGCACCCTGGAGATGAAGAAGAACCAGAGTGTACAAAAATCTAGTTGGAGAATCGTGAATGAACTACAAATGCAGGAATGAGGGAACAATGAAGTTGTAAAGGGTTAGCAAACCAGGGTTTTGTGTGGAGCACAATTTTGTCACCTCAATCTGCATTTTCTGCCCAACATGCCAAAGCTCGCTGTCAGGCACTGAGTACAGGTGAGTAGACTGGAAGGTAGCAGCCTCAATTTCATGCTCATTACTGATTCTCCTCCAATGTGGCAAGGATAAATGATGGAAATCAATGTTCTTATCCTTGACTCCTTTCTATCAAGCTTCCCCACGTTCAGTTTTGCATGAGGATGCAAAGAGCTCCGGTGCTTTTTGTGATAATGAAAAGATCTGATGGCATCTTTTGATATCCAAAGTTGTGAGAGCGATGTTTCAATGCATATTTTATCTTGACACTCTTCTGCCCTGTGGCTGTACTTGATGGGAAGGGACTACTGCTCCAGTAATGATTAATCAGTAACTGACTCACTCTGTAATTGGAAATGCAGCACAAGAAAGATAATGCAGCTTCAAAGACCTTTGTTTATGAAGTGTTTTATCATAATTTGAAAAATCTACTTGTTTTCACATAAACCTATGAGGTAGGTTATTATCACTGCCATTCTAAAGATGAGAATGTGAAGCTTGGGTAGCTCCTACAAGGTCACAAGAGAAATTATTGGCTTAGTCAGGATGAGAACTCAGTCCTTCTTTCACCAGATTATTACCCTTGGAGTCACATAATTATAGTGACAAATAGAATGACCAAAGATAACGTGTTAAGGAGTGAGATAGAAGTCTATTGATGCATAGAAGTCTATTGATGCAAAAAGCTGAAAGGCAAAAGGGGCCATTATTCAGGCAACAAACATAGTCTGTGCCATGATTTTAAGCCACTAAGGACAAGTAAAATGAATACATATTTGCTTTTTTCATTGTTGTTATTTGTGCTGTCTCTATTGCCTGGACACTGACCTTGATTTTAGGTTTGTAGGGTGACTCCACAGTAACTCTTATCATTAGTAGAAACCACCTAGGTAGGCTTGATGTTCCCATGGTGCTCCATGTTTTCATGCTTCATACTCAGAGGGCAAATGGTGAGTGGATAATTAACTGAGAAATAAGATCAAAACATAGTAGAGGTTTTAACAATATCATTCTGCCTTTCTTTTTAGAATCTTCTGAGACATATTGCTCTCTTGAGAGAGAAGGACATTGAGGGTAAGAACAAAAGAGACTAGTTTATTATTTTACTTGATTTCCAAATGTGATGATTAACAAAGGGAGGTCTTTTATATATTAGGTATGTGAACCATAGATGAAGCCTGAGATGGAGTCAGAAGAAAAGCTCAGGCTTTATGATTCAGAGAAGGAAATTATTTTATTTGGATTTGATGCTGAAGATTAAAAAAAAAATTTTTTTTAATGCTTATTTATTTTTGAGACAGAGTGTGAGCGGGGGAGGAGCAGAGAAAGAGGGAGACACAGAATCTGAAGCAGGCTCCAGGCTCTGAGCTGTCAGCATAGAGCCCAACTCTGGGCTTGAACTCACGAACTTTGAGATCATGACCTGAGCTGAAGTCAGACGCTTAACCACCTGAGCCAACCAGGTGCCCCTGATGCTGAAGATTTAAAACAAAGGTCCTCATTGTCCCATTTTAATTGCTATACTGTCCAGGAGTGACAGGAGTGAAAAAAGGCAAGTGTAGTGGTGGGAACTTAGTGACAAAATACACGAAAGGGATGGCCTCTGAGTGCTGGCAAGAGCAGAGCTTGTGGACAGACATGGGAAAGACTAACCTATAATAGAGTGACAGCCCATTTAACTTATGTGTGAGAGAATAGGGAAACATTTGTAACCTCTGCGTGTCAAGAGTAAGAGCAATTATAAGTAGGAGAAAGGGTGAATGCATGTTGGTGTGGAAAAAGCCTTGGGAATTCATGTCAAGCTAAGATGGTGAAGGTGGGAGGCGCCTGAGTGGCTCAGTAGGTTAACTCTGATTTCGACTCTGGTCATGATCCCAGGGTTGTGGGATCAAGCTCTATGTCAGGCTCTGCATTGAACATAGAACCTGCTTGGGACTCTCTGTCTCTCTCTTTCTGTCTCTCTCTGTCTCTGTCTCCCCCTCCCTCCCTCTGCCCCTCTTCCCCACTTGTGCTTTCTCTCTCTCCCTCCCTCTTTCTCTCTCTCTCTCTCTCTCTCTCTCTCTCTCTCCCCCTCTCAAAAACTAAAACAAAAAAAGATGGTGCAAGGAGAAAGCAGTTCCTCCTGCCTTCCTCTCCTTCAGGAGAAAAAAATCTCTGAGACTACTCAAGTATAGCAGTAGACCATTGCTGATTTTTTCCTATACATCAGGACAATTAGCAACTGAATATTTTGGGGGAGGGAGAGAAAATTGGCTAGGTTAGGCTGCCTCCTTTGTTTTCTTACAGTGCCTTGTATCACCCACATAATTGTGCTTACAATGCAGTAGTTGTCTGTGCTCTTATCTATATCCCCCTTAGATGTAGACTCTATGAAGGGAGGGATCTTGTCTGCTTTTTCAGTGTGGTATCTCCAGTGTCTGGCACACTGTGCTTGGCACTTAATAGATTAAGTGGCTGTTGGTTGTCCAAAGGAGGACATGGTGGATCAAGAAAAGGGCTGTACAGATAGGAGGAAAAAGTCAGTTTTTGCTTCCCAAATCTAATCCTATTGGTACTCTTGAGAGACATACAGTGTGTAAGTAAGACCCAGACTACCTAGGTTCCAAATCTAATTTTGTCGATTCCAGGATGTGTCATTACATGGCATTCCCTAACTTTATCTGTGAATGGGGACAGTGACACTCACTTATATCAGTAGATACATCAGGGATATAAGTTTGGTTGTATGTGTAGAAAACCCAAATAAGAGTACAACGACTCTTGAACAACATTATTTGAAGTGCACGAGTCCAACTGTACAGTGATTTTTTTTTCAATAAATGTACAGTAGAGTAAATGCATCTTCTTTATGACTTTTAAAAAAATGTTTATTTTTGAGAGAGAGCACAAGTGAGGGAGGGACAGTGACAGAGGGAGACACAGAATCTGAAGAAGGCTTTAGGTTCTGAGCTGTTAGCACAGAGCCTGACATAGGGCTTGAACCCATGAGCCATGAGATCATGACCTGAGCTTAACCAACTGAGCCACCCAGATGCCCCCCTTATTACTTTCTTAATAACATTTTCTTTTCTCTAGTTAGTTTTTGCACAAATACAGTATATAATACATGTAACATACAAAATATATGCTAATCGACTTTATGTTATTGGTAATGCTTCTGGTCAACAGTGAGCTGTTGGCTATATTATTAGCTATATATTATAATATATTATTAGTTATAAGTTTTGGGGGAGTCAAATGTTACACACAGATTTTCAGCTGTGCAATGTAGAGTGGGGTTGGTGCCCCTAACCTCCACATTATTCAGGGGTCAACTGTAATTCAAATAGGATAAGAGTTTATCTTTTACTATCTAATGAAAATTCGCTTGAAAGAGAGTTCAGAGCTGTGTGGCAGGTCTATGAAGTAATGACCCAGGCACTTTCTACTCTTTCTTTTGGTCAACCTTGGAGTGTGCCTTTCACTATGGTCACCTGGCGGGTGCTGGAGCTCCAGCTCTTGCATCTGCTCTCCAGGTGGGAAAAAGGAGATGAGTAAAAACACACTTTATATGAGAGTGATTTACCTCCCTTTGAGGAGATTTCTCAGAAGTCTCAACCAAAAAGTTCCACTTGTATCTCATTGGCCAGAACTGTGTCACACGAATCCCCCATCTGAATAGGAGGCTGGAAAATGTGTCCTCTTTCTTTTAGCTGGGCATACTGCTACTCCCAAAATAAAGAGGATTAGGCTGGTAACAAAAATTAGGGGTTGGATATTAGATAGGTAATAACTGTCTTAGAGCGGATAAGACACACACGGTTGGTACTCAGGAAATGTTACTGAAGCCACACTTACATTAGGCTTAGAATTGTAATTTAAAAATGTATATAAATGGTGGATATGTAGACTTGAACACTGGATTTAGAAGATAAGCCTTTTGAGTGGCTTCTCAGCACATAGATAATGATTAATGTTGATAGGGTCTTTGTTGTGAACCTGGACCTTTGCTTGTATTCATTCATTTAGCCTGTGACAGTGACTCTGAGAAGTAGTTACAGCTATTATTTCACTTTGTGGATGAGGAAACTGAGAGTTAAGTAGGATGCTACCATAACCATCAAGTGCTAGAGCTAGGTAAGATTTGAACTCAGGCAATCTGCTTTCAGAGTCTGTGCTCTTAATCACCATGTAAGTGAGAGAATGTCTTCCAATAAAAGTGAATTTTTAAAAATCTCATCTTCTCAAAAAATTTCCCAGTTTTATGGATGGAATAAGTTAACCATAAAATCTTACAGATTCATTAAAACTTGTTGTGGCTCTGTGATACCATGTTCAAAATAAAGAATAAATAGCAGATGGTGGTATCTGTTAGAATATAAACCCAATAAGGGAAAAGACTGCCATTTTTCTGGCTGAAGGAAGTGCCTAATTTAGTGTCTCAAATATTGTGAAAGTACTTGGCAAATCACATTTGTTAGTGAAGCCCACACCACACTTTAACTTTCCCAGTTATCAAGCCTCAACATATAAATATGCTACAATTTAAGAGCTTCCTTTACAGATGGAATATTCTCGTCTTTAGTCAAAATGAGAATATGCTGTTTGTAAAAGCATTTAAAGCTGAATGATCACCAACCAAACAGCTTGAAAGAAAAGGCACATATAATCAGATTGCACATATACATACGTATGCATTTCACATGTATATATTATAAGCAGTCATGCTTGTAAAAGAACAGATTACCTGATTATTTTTAGAACATCTATCAGGAGAGGAGGACATTACCCAGGCACCCTTCAAGGAGGACACAGATGGTAGGTAGCCACAGACTAAGAGAAGTGCAAGTTATCTACACAAGGTCAAGCAAAACAAAGCTTTG
This sequence comes from Prionailurus viverrinus, assembly GCF_022837055.1. Classification (NCBI taxonomy): domain Eukaryota; kingdom Metazoa; phylum Chordata; class Mammalia; order Carnivora; family Felidae; genus Prionailurus; species Prionailurus viverrinus. Next base: position 136,209,787 of record NC_062564.1, on the reverse strand, counting down.
AGCCATGTCAGTGTTAGAAGGAAGGCAATTGAAATGCAAATGTAAGAGGGAAGGAGGAGGTAGCAATTACAGGACTCTGTCAATGACCAAATAATTATCAGTATTAACCCTGACTGCAAAGGCAGGAGGGGTGGTTGGCATTTATATCCTTTTCACTTTCTCTTGCCAACATACAAGGGGTTAGCAGTGGAGTGGGTGGCCTCTTGTAACCACTTCTGATTGGCTGATTTCACATCCTTCGAAAGGGGAAGGCAGGAGAAACTGCAGGTGGGTTTACAGGACCTGTTTCATAAATTGGAGACCGGATGCCATTTCTACTATAATTAATTCCAGGGGGGTTGCTCTTTCCCATTCTCCCCTCCTTTGTGTTTTGCTGGTGAAAGCCAATCATGTTGACCCTTCACTCTGCTCTCAAAGAAACCCCTCTGCCAGGGCTGGTGGTTGCTGCTTTCAGCCACACACACACTCAGGAATCAGTAAGTATTTCTCTGATTAGTTTGCATCTTTACCTCTGGACTTCATGGTTTGAGTGGTTGTTCTTTTCTTCGTGTTTGCACATCTACTGTCATAAGTCACTAAGAGAGCCAAATGAAGCCTGCCAATTCCATTCAAGCCCTCTGTGGTATTCATTGGCTAGTTCATAAGCTGCGATCTGTCAAGTAGGGGTGGTCAGGAGATCATGTGCTACTCTTGGTGTGGGGGAATCCCATAATAAAACTAATCTACAAAAAGAATATCACCTCTTGTGACATATCATGAATGCTGTTGTTATTGTTGAAAATTTTAGAGCAATGATCTTAGCTAGACAATATCATGAAAGTATAGGAAATCAACTGCCTTTTGATTTCAGTTGAGGGGTGCCTGAGTGGCTCAGTGGGTTAGGTGTCCAGCTCTTGATCTTCGCTCAGAACATGATCTCATGGTTCCTGGGTTCCAGCCCCATGTCGGGCCTGTGCTGACAGCACAGAGCCTACTTGGGATTCTCTCTCTCCCTCTTTCTCTGCCCCTCCCTGGAATGAGCGTGCTCACACTCTCTCTCTCAAAAATAAACGTTAAAAAAAGTATCATTGATTTCAGTTGAGGAGAGAAACTTTATCCTGTTATCTTGTCATTCTTTGTAGTTTTTGAAAATGTGTGTAATTTCCATGAAACTATATTTTCCTGAGGCTAGCAAAGATGAATGAGGACAAGAGGACAGTGATACCTATTCCTTTCTTTCTTTTAATGGAAGTTTTACTTGGTATGTTTTATCAAAACTTTGTAAAAGATATACACTGATGTTTGGAATTTTAAAAACATCCACTTTAAAACCTCTTTACAAAAATTTATTTTCATGACATCAGGATTTTTGCTTGAGCAAAACTGTTTAAATGTATTTCCATAGTAATAGGATAAAAAATATTGAATAGGTAGTTAAATCTGATTTTTCTGATTATTAAATGAAAATAGCTACTTATGTATCTTTGGACATTCCGATTTTTGGTATCTATTTTCCCTTTAGAAATACCCATACTTCATTAATTTGGGTGATGTTAATTGGCAATATGTCATAGTTCAGGCTGAGTGAAATTCTTCTAGCCAGGTCTTAAATCAATGGTACAGTAAATAGGTTGAGAAAACAAGATTGTAGAAAGAATGTGTCAAAGAAAAAGCAGAATACAGTTTTTAACTATTCACTCATTGTCTACGTAGAAGTAATTTGGAATCATATTTGCATTAAATAACTCAGTGGTTACAAGGCTTTTCTATTTCACCTACAAATGAGGGACACTTTATTCAGCAAATATGTGTTGGCAATCTATCTGGTCCCAAGAACTGTGATTGGCATATCAGAATGAATCGGAGAGATCTCCATCTTGGAAGAACTCAAAGTCTAGTGACATGATAGGCAGGAAATAAGTCACAATAAAAATAGTTAATATTCTTGAATGTGTATCAACAAAATGTATATGTTACTGTTTACAGGAGTCAAAAAAGCCTTAAGTATTTATTCAGGAAGTGACATTTAAATTGGATTTTGAGGGGAGGAGTAAGAAGTTTAGGGTGAGTGAAGTCAACAGATAGTGTACTGGGCAGAAGGGAAAAGGTCAGTACTCCAGAGTTGTGAGATGGTCTGTGCATGTGTGGATTGGTATATCTGAATGGCCTCCAGTGTCTCGTATGTTGGCCTGCTATATCCTTGTGGGATGTAACTTAGACTGTATAGTATGTGGGTACTAGTGCTGGTTAAGTGGAAAGAGACAAGGCTGGAAAGGGAGGTTGGGACCCTAGACCTCAGGGTCCATGTTTCCTCTCCTCTACCCTCAGGGGCACCATGGGGATTAAAGTTTGAGAAGCAGCAGACCAATGAAAAAAAGCACTGAACTTACCATATCTCAAGCTTTCTGGGCTAGTTTATATAAAATGGTGTAATCATACATACCTCTCAGGACCAGTGGGAAAATAAATTTAGGAAAAACATGTAAGTGCCCAGCAAATTATTTAGTACATAGTTGACTTAGCTTCTCTCCCTTTTAAAATGCTATTTACAAGAATCCTCCAGGAACTGTTTTTGTAAGTGAACGTTTTTCCTACTTGAAATTTGTTTTGTAAATATGAGTTATGGCTTAAATTGAAGTAATCTTTCAAATCTCTTTGATTTTAGAAACATGAGTAGAAAATCTGGAAATTAGAAGGTTTGGATCTTTAGGCTAAATTGAATCTATCATTTTTGATGTAGACTGGATTTAAACTCATGCAAAATTTTTGCAAAATTTCTTTCTCTTGGCCTCATTTTTCAAGAAATAAGAATAACCTATTTCTAACCAGTCTCCAACAGGGTACTTTGAAGGATAAAGTAATGTATCAAAAGTGATTTGAAGAAATCCACATAAAAATAATCCAGGGCACCTGGGTGGCTCAGTTGGTTAAGATCTGACTTCAGCTCAGGTCATGATCTCACAGTCTGTGAGTTCGAGCCCACGTCGGGCTCTGTGCTGACAGCTCAGAGCCTGGAGCCAGCTTTGGATTCTGTGTCTCCCTCTGTCTCTGCCCCTCCCCTACTCATGCTCTGTCTCTCTCTGTCTCTCAAAAATGAATAAATGTTAAAAAAATACTTAAAAAAATAATCCACAAAATCCTCAATCAGGTAAATGTGGGTTATTTTAATTTTTTTTAAATTAAAAAAAATTGAACTATAGTTGACACAAATGAATGTTGTATTAGCTTCATGTGTACAACATAGTGATTCAACAACTTTTCTTTTTTTCCTTCAAAGTTTTTATTTAAACTCAAGTTAGTTAACATATAGTGTAGTATTGGTCTCAGGAGTAGAATCCAATGATTCATCATTTTTTTTCTAAAATTTTTTTTTTCCAACGTTTTTACTTATTTTTTGGGACAGAGAGAGACAGAGCATGAATGGGGGAGGGGCAGAGAGAGAGGGAGACACAGAATCAGAAACAGGCTCCAGGCTCCAAGCCATCAGCCCAGAGCCTGACGCGGGGCTCGAACTCACGGACCGCGAGATCGTGACCTGGCTGAAGTTGGACGCTTAACCGACTGCGCCACCCAGACGCCCCCAATGATTCATCATTTACATATAACACCCAGTGTACATCCCAACAAGTGTCCTTCATAATACCCATCACCCATTTAGCCCATCCCCCCATCCACCTCCCCTCCAGCAACTCTCAGTTTGTTGTTTATAGTTAAGAGTCTCTTATGGTTTGTCTACCTCTCTGTTTTCATCTTATTTTATTTTTCCTTCCCTTCCTCTATGTTCATCTGTTTTGTTTCTTAAGTTCCACATATGAGTGAAATCATATGGTATTTGCTTTCTCTGACTTATTCACTTAGCACTCTAGTTCCATCCACATCATTGCAAATGGAAGATTTCATTCTTTCTGATGGTTGAGTAGTATTCCATTATATATATAATGGAATATATATATATATAGATACCACATCTTCTTTATCCATTCATGATTCAATAATTCTTTTTTTTTTTTTTTTTTTTTTTAGAGAAAGAAAGAGAGTGAGAGAGCATAAGCAGGGGAGAGGGGCGGGGGGGGGGCAGAGAGAGAGAGAGAGAGAGAGAGAGAGAGAGCGAGATTGTGCTTGAGAATCCTAAGCAGGTTCCATGCTCAGCGTGGAGCCTGACATGGGGCTCAATCCCACGACCCTGAGATCACAACCTGAGCTGAAATTAAGAGTCAGATGCTTAACTGGCACCCCAGTGATTCGACAACTCTTTATGTTATTCTGTGCTCACAAGTGTAGCTACCATCTGTTACCAAATAACGCTATTATAATACCATTGACTATATTCCTTATGCCATACCTTTTAATCTCATGACTTACTCATTTCATAACTTGAACACTGTATCTCCTGTTTTGTCCATTCCTCCACCCCCTTCCCTTTGGCAATAGTTTGTTCTCTATCTCTATATTTATTAGTCTGTTTATGCTTTTTTTGTTTGTTTTGTTTTTTAGATTCCACATAAAAGTGAAATCATACAGTATTTGTATTTCTCTGTTTGCTTATCTCACTCAGCATAATATACTCTAGGCTCATTCATATTCTCAGAAATGGGAAGATCTCATTCTTTTTTATGTCTGAGTAATATTCCATCACATACATGCGTATGTATATACATATATACATAATAAATATATATATTTATTCCCCATATTTTTTATCCATTTATCTACTGATGAACACTTGGGTTGCTTCCATATCTTGATTATTGTAAATAATGCTGCAATAAACAGGGATGCAAATATCTTTTCAACTTAGTATTTTCATTTTCTTTTTTTAAGATTGTTTTTTTAGTAATCTCTATACAGAACATGGGGCTTGAACTCACAACCCCAAGATCAAGAGTTGCATGCTCCACCCACTGAGTCAGCTAGTCGCCCCATGTTTTTGTTTTCTTTGGGTAAATACCCAATAGTTGAATTACTGGATTGTATACTATTTCTATTATTAGTTTTGGTTTTTTTAGTTCTTTGAAACTCCATGCTGTTTTCCACAGGGGCTGCACCAATTTACATTCCACCAATAGTGAATGAGAGCTCCCTTTTCTCGATATCCTTGTCAAACTTGTTATTTCTTGCCTTTTTTATTCTAGTCATTCTGATAGGAGTAAGGTATATTTCATTGTGGTTTTGGTTTGCATTTCCCTGATGAAGATTAGTGATGTTGAGCATCTTTGCAGGTATCTGTTGGCCATCTCTATGTTTTCTCTGGAAAATTGCCTACTCATGTCCTCTAAACCATTTTTTTAAAGTTTATTTATTTATTTTGAGACAGAGAAAGAGCACAATTGGGGTAGGGGCAGAGAGAGAGGGAGGGAGAATCCCAAGCAGACTCTGAGCTGTGAGAATGGAGCCCGACATGGAGCTTGATCCTACAACCTGTGAGACCAGACTTGAGGTGAAACCAAGATTCTATCACTTAACTGACTGAGCGACCCAGGTGCCCTCTTCTGACCATTTTTTGATCACATTATTTGTGTTTTTTTGTTTTTGTTTTTGTTTTTGAGTTGTATAAGTTCTTTGTGTATTTTAGATATTAACCCCTTATTGGATGTATCATTTGAAAATATCTTCTACTCAGTGAGTTGTCTTTTTGTTTTGTCAATGGTTTCCCTCACTGTCCAATATTTTATTTTTGCTTTTCTTTCCCTTGCCTGAGGAGACATACCTAGAAAAATGTTGCTTTGGCGGATGTCTAAGAGATTACTCCCCATGTTTTCTTCTAAGAGTTTTCTGATTTCAGGTATCACAATTAGATTTTAATCTATTTTGAGTTTATTTTTGTGTATGGTATAAGACTGTGGTCCAGTTTCATTCTTTTGCATGTAACTGTCCAGTTTTCCCAACACCATTTATTAGAAAGACTGTCTCTTCCGTTGTATAGTCTTGCCTGCTTTATCATAGATTAACTGACCTTGTAAGTGTTAGTTTATTTCTGGGCTCTCTATTCTTTTCCATTGATATGTGCCTGTTTTGTGCCAGTACCATACTGTTTTGATTATTATAGCTTTGTGCTATATCTTGAAGTCAGGGATTGTGATACCTCCAGCTTTGCTATTCTTTCTCAGGTTTGCTTTGACTGTTGTTTTAATTCTTAATACCTTAACACATCTCAATAATCTGTCTTTGGGAAATAAATTTCTGGATGAAAATGCAAGTTTGTAAAAGCTTTGATTGTTTCCTTAAAGATGGTAAATACTCAATTCCAAATGTACTTTAGAGTACATCTTTTTCATTTGTTACAGCTAGGCTATGGTGGGGGGGAGCTAGAGCAATGCTTTTTATATTTATTTTGCTAAAATAAATATGAATTTATTCTTACAGTTCTTAGTGTGTTGGCCAAGATCATCAGTTAGTTCAATAACAGTTAGTACATCTTGTAACAACTATTTTCAAAATAGTCCTAGATTTTAGGAAATTGTCTTAATTATTTATCATCATACATAAGGGCTAATTTCTGATTTGTAATCTTACCATAATAGCGATGATTGATAAAGTACACAGTTAACTAAGATAGACCTTTCTCTGATGTTACCCATTTTTCTTGGTCATTACTAGTTGCTCTAACTCTCTTGGTTTCATGAGAAGCTGACATTTTCTATTTGTGATTTTAATAGTGATTACTTTGTCCTTGATTGCTTCCATACATATGTCTGTGGCCTAATGAAACTGCTTGTGTTCCTGTGGCCATAACCAGTGCATTTTAGGATGTAAACTGGAGTTATGTCCAATGATCAGTTTAAAAAGGTTGTAAACACTTAGGTTTACACTAAACAGCAATATCAGTAGCTCCTGTGAACATTTTTTAAAAAAATTTTCTTATATGATATGCAGGGTATTTTAGTTGTGATGTTTAGATGTTGCAGAAGACATGTTACTATTATTACATTGCCATAGTACTTTTTAGAATTTGCTTGAAACTTTTATAGTGTGGTAAAATGGTATCATGGTTTATGTATTGCTTTAATTTCTTGCTTTAGCTGAGAGGTTTTAATACTATCTCCACAGGAAAATAAAATGTTTTTCAACTAAATGATAATAACATTAATATTAGCAGTCATCATTATTTTGTTACAGGGGTTAGTACTGAACCTTATGCATCTAATTTAGCATTATTTTGTTGTGACATAAAAGAGAAAGTATGAGGAAAAAACCTCAGTAATGTACATGCAATATATTTGTTTCACCATTCACCCCTAAGAACACTTGTAATTTGACCTTCACGGGAGCTATAAAATGTTAGACTAAAACAAGATCATAATGCGGTATTTACCTAAGGCAACACATTATTTTAGAATCATTTTTAATGTAAACATTATAATGATAAAATTAGAAAAATCTACTTGTTATGCTGATGACTTTAAAATGTGAATTATAAATCATTATCAGTCATCGCTTTAACTATTTCTCTACTTTATGTTCTCAAATGGAAAAAAAAATTGTCACTTTAAGGAATTCTATTTTGTTATCATATGGTGGTGCAGGAATTTCCTAAAAGGAAAATGAACATTTTCTGAAAGGGAATTGGTTACCAAATATATGTTTAACAACCTTGAATACTTTTTGGCTGGGTCCCTGACAAAGAATGAATGAACAAATATTTACTGAGTGTCTCCTATGGGCCCAACCCTGTACTAGGCAAGGAGGAGGTAGCAGTCAGCCAAAGTGACTGCTTTTATGAGCTTATATTCTATAGCCTAGAATGGTCTACTTTGCAATACTTTCCAAAACCCCAGTTGATAGAAGTATTGTTTGAACTACAGTGATAATCTGCTATTTTCCTATTGGGAAATTCTGACCAATGGTTGTTTCAGATTCCTGTTTTTTTTTTTTTTCTTCAATGTTTATTTATTTATTTTTGAGAGAGAGAACACAAGCAGGAGAGGGACAGAAGGAGACACAGAATCTGAAGTAGGCTCCAGGCTTTGAGCTGTCAGCACAGAGTCTGACTCGGCTCAAACTCCCAAGCCTGGAGATCATGACCTGAGCCAAAGTTGGACTCTTAACTGACTGAGCCACCCACGTGCCCCCAGATTCCTGCATTTTTAATGACATGAAAGTTGCATTTGGAATTAGATAGTAGCCATGTGGTCATGCTAGGGATTCATGAATCCCTATGGAATGAGAATTATTCATCAAAACTTGTAGATGGTCTAGGTCAGTGGTTCTTTTTTTTAAAAAAAATTTTTTTTTAACATTTATTTATTTTTGAGACAGAGAAAGACAGAGCATGAATGGGGGAGGGTCAGAGAGAGAGAGGGAGACACAGAATCTGAAACAGGCTCCAGGCTCTGAGCTGTCAGCACAGAGCCCGACACGGGGCTTGAACTCACAAACCGTGAGATCATGACCTGAGCCAAAGTCAGACGCTTAAACTGACTGGGCCACCCAGGCGCCCCTGTCTAGGTCAGTGGTTCTTAAACTTTAGAGTACATTTGAATCAACTTTGAAACTTGTCAAATGTAGATTCCTGACCCCACTTGGAGAAATTAAGATTCTTTTTTTTTTTTTTATCTCTTTCTTTCTTTTAAAAATTTAAATCCAAGTTAGTTAACATATAGTATAATAATGGTTTCAGGAATAAAATTTAGTGACTCATCAGTTACATATAACACCTAGTGCTCATCCCAGCAAGTGCCCTCCTTAATGCCCATTGCTCATTTAGCCCAGCCCCCCACCCAGCACTCCACCAGTAACCCTCAGTTTGTTGTCTGTAGTTAAGAGGCTCTTATGGTTTGCCTCCCTCTCTGTTTTTATCTTATTTTTCCTTGCCTTCCCCTATATTCATGTGTTTTTTTTCTTAAATCCCACTTACATACAACACCCAGTGCTCATCATAACTAGTGTTCTCCTTAATAGTCATAACCCATTTAATTCATCCCCTTGTCGACCTCCCCTCCAGCAACCCTCAGTTTGTTCTCTATAGTTTAGAGTCTGTTTTATGGTTTGCCTCTCTCTCTTTTTTCATCTATGTTCATCTGCTTCATTTCTTAAATTCCACATATGAGTGAAATCGTACAATATTTGTCTTTCTCTGACAGACTTCTTTTGCTTAGCATAATGCACTCTGGTTCCATGGCAAGATTTCATTCTTTTTTAATCACTGAGTAATATTCCATTATATATATACATATATACATTATATGTATATATATACACACACACCACATCTTCTTTATCCATTCATCAGTTGATGGGCATTTGGGCTCTTTCCACAATTTGGCTATTGTTGATAGTGTTGCTATAAACATTGGGGCATGTGTGCCCTTCAAATCAGCATTTTTGTATTCTTTGGATAAATACCTAGTAGCAATAATTGCTGGATCATAGCATAGTTCTGTTTTTAATTTTTTAAAAAATTTTTTTAACGTTTATTTATTTTTGAGACAGGGAGAGACAGAGCATGAACGAGGGAGGGTCAGAGAGAGGGAGACACAGAATCTGAAACAGGCTCCAGGCTCTGAGCTGTCAGCACAGAGCCCGACGCGGGGCTCGAACCCACAGATCGCGAGATCATGACCTGAGCCGAAGTTGGCCGCTCAACCAACTGAGCCACCCAGGCGCCCCTGTCTCTGTTTTTAATTTTTTGAGAAACCTCCAAACTATTTTCCAGAGTGGCTGCACAAGTTTGCATTCCCACCAGTAGGGCAAAAGGGTTTCTCTTTCTCTTCATCCTAGCCAACATCTGTTCTGCCTGAGTTGTTAATCTGAGCCATTCTGACAGGTGTGAAGTGGTATATTATTGTGCTTGTGATTTGTATTTCCCTAATGGTAAGTGATGTTGAGCATCGTTTCATGTGTCTGTTAGCCATCTGGATGTCTTCTTTGGAAAAGCGTCTATTCATGTCTTCTGCCCATTTCTTCACTGGATTATTTGTTTTTCGGGTGTTGAGTTTGATAAATTCTTTATAGATTTTGGATACTAACCCTTTATCTGATAGATCATTTGCAAATATCTTCTCCCATTCTGTTGGTTGCCTTAGTTTAGCTGATTGTTTCCTTTACTCTGCAGAAGTTTTTATCTTGAAGTCCCAATATTTCATTTTTACTTTTGTTTCCCTTGTCTCTGGAGACATGTCAAGTAAGAAGTTGTTGCGGCTGAGGTCAAAGAGGTTGTTGCCTATTTTCTCCTCTAGAATTTTGATGGTTTTCTGCCTTACATTGAGGTCTTTCATCCATTTTGAGTTTATTTTTGTGTATGGTGTAAGAAAGTGGTCCAGGTTCATTCTTCTGTATGTCGCTGTCTAGTTTTCCCAACATCCTTTTAGAAACTGTCTTTTTTCCATTGGATATTCTTTCCTGCTTTGTCAAAGATTAGTTGGCCATATTTTTGTGGGTCCATTTCTGGGTTCTTTATTTTGTTTCATTGATCTATGTGCCTGATTTTGTGCCAGTAGCAAACTGTCTTGACAATTACAGCTTTATAATACAGCGTGAAGTCTGGAATTGTGATCCCTCCAGCCTGGTTTTCTTTTTCAACATTCTTTTGGCTATTCAGGGTCTTTTCTGGTTCCATACAAATTTTAGAATTGTTTGTTCTAGCTCTGTGAAGAATGGTGGTGTTATGTTGATAAGGATTGCATTGAATACATGGATTGCTTTGGGTGGTATTGACATTTTAACAATATTTGTTCTTCTGATCCATGAGCATGGAATGTTTCTCCATTTTTTTGTGTCTTCAATTTCTTTCATAAGATTTTTATAGTTTTCAGTGTACAGATCTTTCACCTCTTTGGTTAGGTTTATTCCTAGGTATTTTATGGTTTTTGGTGCAATTGTACATGGGATCTATTCCTTGATTTCTCTTTCTGCTGCTTCATTTCGGTGTATAGAAATGCAACCGATTTCTGTACATTGATTTTATATCCTGCGACTTTGCTGAATTCATGGATCAGTTCCAGCAGTTTTTTTGGTGGAGTCTTTTGGGTTTTCCACATAGAGTATCATGTTGTCTGTGAAGAGTGAAAATTTGACTTCCTCCATGCTTATTTGGATGTCTTTTGTTTCTTTGTTGTTGTCTGATTGCTGAGGCTAGGACTTTCAACACTGTGTTGAATAACAGTGGTGAGAGTGGACATCCTTGTTGTGTTCCCTAACCTTAGGGGGAAAGCTCTCAGTTTTTCCCCATTGAGAATATTAGCAGTGGGTCTTTTGTACATGTCCTTTATGATCTTGAGGTATTTTCTTTCTATCCCTACTTTTTTGAGGGTTTTTATTGAGGAAGGATGCTGTATTTTGTCAAATACTTTTTCTGCATCTATTGAAAGGATCATGTGGTTCTTATTCTTTCTCTTACTAATGTGATGTATCACATTGATTGATTTGCAGATATTGAACTAGCCCTGAATCCTAGGAATAAATCCCACTTGATCGTGGTGAATAATTCTTTTAATGTATTGTTGAATCCAGTTTGCTAGTATCTTGTTGAGAATTTTTGCATCCATGTTCATCAGGGAAATCTGTCGTTCTCCTTTTTAGTGGGGTCTTTGTCTGCTTTTGGAATCAAGGTGATGCTGGCCTTGTAGAATGAGTTTGGAAGTTTTCCTTCCATTTCTATTTTTTGAAACAGCTTCAAAAGAATAGGTGCTAACTCTTCTTTAGATGTTTGGTAGAATTCCTTGGAAAAACATCTGGTCTTGGATTCCTGTTTGCTAGGATATTTTTGATTACTAATTCAGTTTCTTTGCTGGTTATGGGTCTGTTCAAATTTTTTATTTCTTCCTGTTTCAGTTTTGGTTGTTTGTTTCTAGGAATTTGTCCATTTTTTCCAGAATGCCCAATTTGTTGGCATATAATTGCTCATAATATTGTCTTTTATTGTTTGTATTTCTGCAGTGTTGGTTGTGATCTCCCCTCTTTCATTAGTGATTTTATTTATTTCGGTCTATTCCTTTTTCTTTTTGATCAGTCTGTCTAGGGGGTTATCAATTTGTTAATTCTTTAAAAGAACCAGCTCCTGGTTTCATTGATCTATTCCACTATTTTTTTTTATTTTGATATCATTGATTTCTGCTCTAATCTTTATTATTTCCTGTCTTCTGCTGTTTTGGGGTTTTATTTGCTGGGTTTTTTCCAGCTCTCAAAAATTTTTAAATGTTTATCTTTTTTTTTTTTCAACGTTTATTTATTTTTTTGGGACAGAGAGAGACAGAGCATGAACGGGGGAGGGGCAGAGAGAGAGGGAGACACAGAATCGGAAACAGGCTCCAGGCTCTGAGCCATCAGCCCAGAGCCTGACGCGGGGCTCGAACTCATGGACCGCGAGATCGTGACCTGGCTGAAGTCGGACGCTTAACCGACTGCGCCACCCAGGCGCCCCTAAATGTTTATCTTTGAGAGACAGAGACGCAGACAGAGTGTGAGAAGGGGAGGGCAGAGAGGGGGAGACGCAGAATCCGAAGCAGGCTCCAGGCTCTGAGCTGTCAGCACAGAGCTCAATGAAGGGCTTGAACCCACAAACTGTGGGATCATGACCTGATCGGAAGTTGGATGTTTAACTGACTGAGCCACCCAGGTTTCCCTTCCCAGCTCTTTAAGGTGTAAGGTTAGGTTGTGTATCTGAGACCTTTCTTCCTTCTTTAGGAAAGCCTGGACTGCTATATACTTCCCTCTTATGACTGACTTTGCTGCATCACAGAGGTTATGGACCATTGTGTTTTCATTTTCATTGACTTCCATGTACTTTTTAATTTCCTCTTTAATTTTGTGGTTAACCAATTCATTCTTTAGTAGGATGTTCTTTAATCTCCAAGTATTCATTGTCTTTCCAAATTTTTTCTTGTGGTTGTTTCGAGTTTCATAGCATTGTGGTTTGAAAATATGCAAGGTATGATCTTGATCTTTTTGTACTTGTTGAGGGCTAATTTGTGACCCAGTATGTGATCTATTCTGGAGAATGTTCCATGTGCACTTGAGAAGAATATGTATTCAGCTGCTTTAGGATGAAATGTTTTGTATATATCTGTTAAGTCCATCTGGTCCAGTGTATCACTCAAAGCCACTGTTTTCTTGTTGATTTTTCTGCTTAGATGATCTGTCCATTGTTGTAAGTGGGGTGTTAAAGTCCCCTATTATTATTATTATTAATGAGTTTCTTTATATTTGTGATTAATTGATTTATATATTTGGGTGTTTTACATTGGGGGCATAAATATTTACAATTTTTAGATCTTCTTAGTGGATAGACCACTTAATTATGAGGCAATGTCCTTCTTCATCTCGTTACGGTCTTTATTTTAAAATCTAGTTTGTCTCATATAATATGCCTACTCCAGCTTTCTTTTGATGACCATTAGCATGATGCTTTTCCATCCCCTTACTTTCAATCTGCAGGTGTCTTTAGATCTTAAATGAGTCTCTTGTAAGCAGCATATATATGAGTCTTATTTTCTTATCTATTATGATACCCTATGTTTTTTGATTGGAACATTTAGCCCATTTACATTTAGAGTGAGTACTGAAAGATATGAGAAATTTGGATTCTTTAGATTTAGGTACATGCTTAGAAATTGGCATTTTTGACAAGCACGTGGTTCTAATGATGGTGGCACCTCAACCATATTTTGAGAAACACTTGTTTTTAGATTTTATATGTGGCATTTACTAATATTACAAACTCCATCTAATTATACTAATTGCTACAAAAATTACAAATTTATAGATAACCTTAGGTGTTCATTGGTGTAGATAAGATATATGATCCGTGTGAGAAATTAATTTTAGCATGAGATGTAAGAAATATTTACTTTCTCTGGAGAATTAGGATATTCTATTCCAGTGATTAATGTCAAATGTGTAACTGACCATGCTTCTCTTTCCATTTTGCCAGTCAGGTGGCTTTGCATCACATTGATAACTAAAGTCAGAAATTGATCATCATAAATACTCTAATTTTTTCATAACGCCATCCCTACACCACCAGAGTCTGTGATTGTTTCTTCTAATTTACATTTCTCTGTGGTTCTGATGATAAATTTTTATTCAGCAGTTATACTTCTATAAACAGCCCCAAATGCTATGTAAAATGAGATATGCTATAAACAAAATGCTTCATAATTTCCGAGTTTTATTAATTCGGGCAAATATTTCTTCCAATTGAGTCTAATTTATGTATCACTCTGTTAAAGAGAAAAGATAGTTTTCTCATTTTGCAGTGGTCATATTTTTGAAATTTGTATTCATTTAGGAAATACTGAGAATGTGGTTAATAAATATTGGCATTTGTAATAACCATTATCCCTGGACACATGTGATTATGCAAATGTGACATGAAAGAAACAGGGTGCTGGAGAGTCCTGGACCAAGAATCACAAACCTGGGATTTAGTCTTAGCTCTATTTTCAATCACCTATATGGCTTTGGAAAGTCACAATCTCCTTGAACTTCTTGTCTTCCCTTTATGAAATCACATGGTTTGGAGTAAATAATCTCTGAGGTTCTTTTTTTTTAATTAAAAAAATTTTTTTTAAGGCTTATTTATGTTTGAGAGAGAGAGAGAGAGAGCAGGGAAGGGGTAGAGAGAGAGAGGGGCACAGAATCCGAAGCAGGCTCCAGGCTCTGAGCTGTCAGCACAAAGCCCAATGTGGGGCTCGAACTCACCAACCGTGAGAACTCACCAACCATGAGATTATGACCTGAGCTGAAGTCAGATGCTTAACTGAGGTGCCCCGAGGCTCTTTTAGGCCTATTTGCAGATCAACATAATGTCCTTAAGATTTATATGATATTAACCTTTTTTGTTTAGTATGTCTTTATTTTTATTTTATTTTATTTTTTTTTTGAGAGACGGAGAGAGAGAGAGAGTGTGAGGGGAGAGGGGCAGAGAGAGAGAGAGAGAGAGAGAGAGAGAGTATCTTAAGCAGAATACATGCCCATCACAGAGCCTGACATAGGGCTCAGTCTCATGATCATAAGATCATGACCTGAGCTGAAATCAAGTTGGGTGCTTAACTGATTGAGCAACCCAGGTGCCTCTAGTATATCATAAATAATAGATACATGCATATAGTCAAATGGGATATTTTTATTTAATTGGAAAATCCTTCCTCAAGAATTGATAGACATTAAGAAATGGGCCACACTCAATTCTGTGTAAGAGGCTTCTTACACATGAGACTGAAAGCATAGGTAAAGATTTGTTGACATCTCTGACCCCTGTCTATTTCATAGTAGCTATACAAAAGAGGATATAGGTATCAGGAAAATTAAATTACGTTCAGACAAATGTAAAGTTTTCATCTCAAGATTTGTCTCAATACTTTTCCTCCTATCATCTCCATACCCATTCAAGACTTCCACACACTTACTGCTGCTCACTCACTTGATTCTTCAGGGTAGACCTCAGATAGAGATTACAAACCATTGTCATGGTGATTTTCTAATGCTAATTTATGAGAAACTAAAATCAGCCTGAAAGTGTTCATCTCTGACACAATGCTCACTTAATAAACTAGGCTTATAAAAACATTTTTTTGATGACTCAAAGACACACTTCCAGTGTTCAGCGTAATGTCTTTGATGAGAACCTCAAAATATTCAAGGCCTCTCAATAGAATTTGCTGAATATATTATGAAATCTTGTTTCCTAGAGAGTGATACACAAAACATTTTCAGCACTCACAGTGGCTGGAGCATCCTTTTTTTTTGTTTCTTCTATGAAAAAAACCTTCAAACAGAGTCAAAGCTGTCAGAATATAACCAGAAGCGGCACAGTCTTTAGGCATCTGGGTAGTAAGAAGATGATCTATGGTCAAGAGCACACAGACCACAACCAGCACTAATTAGTCTTTTTTTTCCCCTATTGCACTGGTACTATAGGAACTGTCGTCAGGAGGAATGACCATCAGATATTTTATTAACATGTGCATGTTCTTTGTCAAGCTTACGGTTTTTAAGAAATGTTTGTCTCAAATAGTGTAGTCCTAGGGACCACATTAAGAATATAAATAATTGTGGCTGAAATTTATGATCCACTTTTTCTTTCAATTTTGACATTCCATAAAAGATATTCATTGATGATTAGACAGCAAATTATGTCTTGAAGACTGTCAGGAGTTGACTTTTAGTAGACTAGCTGGGGCAACCACAACTTTTTATTCAAAACCTATTTTGGGGTCTGTGTATCTTCCACTGTGCTAGGTACAAAGATTTGTTAGACATGATCACACCCCTGAGGGAACTGGGGAGCCAAGGCATCACCCCATGAAAGTGTGACTAATTTGTGAAAAAGAATCACGGAGGATAGCTTCAACAAAGGCAGTGCAGGAAGTCCTGAGGGAATGATGTAGACAATAAATGATGAATGTACAGGGGGGACAAATTACTGTGGGTACGAGCAATCAGAGAGGCCCCATTATTGAGGAAGGTGCTATTCAGCTGCTTGTGACTTTGTGTCCAGTAAGGAAGGGGTGGAATGTTTCACATAAGCAAATAGTGTGTTCAATATTAAAGTGACAGGAAAATGGAAATCCAGGGAATAGATCAGACCTGCTTTTAGAGTAGAGTGTTGTGACTGTAGAAGGATTTGGGGAGACAACATTGGAAAAGTAGATGCTGGAGAAAGATATATCCTTTAAAAGCTTGCTCAGAAGTTTGAGTTCTGTGCTATAGGTGATAGAGAACAATCAACCAGGAGGAAACAATCATTTAGGAAAGTGTAATTATAACACACATGAAGAATAGAACAGTGGTTCTCGTAGTGTTGTCCACAGGATACTGGGCTCTCCCAGATCTTTTCAGGAATCTATGACGTCAAAACTATTTTCATAATAACACTGAAATGTCATTTACCTTTTTCACCATGATGAAGTGGTAATAATTTTTAATATTGTTAAATCTCTTTATGCATCTTTTTACTGTTCTTTGTGACAAAATGGGAAGTATGCATAGATACTCTGCTGCACACTAACATATGATTTTTTTAAAGGAAATGCATTTATTCTGAGGTAATCTGACTTAGTTACTTAAAAAAAATGAAACACAATCTTTACTTGAGAGAAAAGCAAAGTGTGGCTACTCAGATGAGGTGCTTGATAGACATGTTCTCAGAAACTAGTGATTCTGGAGATCTAATGTAAAGTAGGGTGATTATAGTTAATAATAATGCATTATATACTTGAAATTTGCAAAAAGAGTAAATTTCAAGTGGTCTCACCAAACACACCAAAAAGGAATTATGTGAGGTGATGATTAGTTTAGTTAGCTTGATTGAGAAAATGATTTCACAATGTATATGTGTATCAAAACATTATGTTGTATACTTTAAATCCATATTATACTTTAATAAATCTGGAAAAATAAAGCAAAATTTGTTAATCAAAAACAAAGTGAGCCTTTGATTTCAAGAGAAACAGCTGACAGTGTTTGTTGTCAATGACAAAATTTGAGCATTCAGATGAAAATTAGAGTTTTGGAAAACTTTTGAGGTTGACAGATTTCCAATACTTAGAGACATTTCTGATGAGATCAGTACCTTTACTAAGAAATGTTTTTTGTTTCTGTTTTTTTTTTTTTTAGGAAGAAATTTGTCAACATTTGGAAGATCTGTATAATTCATTAAAGCAATACTTTCCAAGTGCACAATGTATGATGTTACAAAATAAGGTATGTGTAAAAATATCCATTCAAACTTTAAGACAAAGCAATGGAATTTAATGTATCCAAATTAAAAAATTCACGAATGTGGTTTCAGATTCCATATTGCAGCTAACCTTCAAGAAATCACCTTTGGTTGAGTTTTGCTGGTAATATTAAGGGAATGTATCTATAATTGTCTGAAAAGGCTATTGAAATACTCCTCCCTTTATCAACTATGTATCTGTGTGAGGCAGGATTCTCTTCATATACTTTAATCACAATAGCATATTGTAACAGACTGAATGCATCATCTCACTACATTTTTTTGTTTGTTTGTTTGTAAAATGTAATTATTTCTGCACATATGTGTAATTTGTGTTTATATTTTTTACATGAATTTCTTAAAACTTTCAATTTCAAATGAAAATTTTATAAAAATCTGTTTTAATTTACAATATAATAAATATCAATACCTATCACCTGAATAATAGGACCTACTCCAAAGGGTTCTTGTGGAGGTTAAACTTGTAAAACCTTTGGAAAATGATGATACATAGTAAAGATCCATAAATGTTTTCAGTTATTATTATTATATTTCCTTTTACTACTGTATGAGATCCTTAAGGAGAAGTGGGTGATTTATAGTGAAACTCTTAGGGATTCATGTCTTCAATGCTCATGTATCTGCCCACACTGATAATGGAGCAAGACACTTGCTTCTGTCTCTCTTTTGCCTTGTCAATCTCATAGGAACGTCTCTCCCTGGCAGACTATAGAGATTCCAGGGAATAGTGTTCCGTGGCTTTCAATCCCTGTTATACAGGAAAGCAACAAATGGTGCTGAGCTGCTAACAGGTAATCTGAATCACAGGAGTTAGGAAAATTAAACACAGTTTCAAAAATTAATTTGGGATTTCTTAAGGTCTTTATTATGCTAATGGGCACCTTAAAACTCCAAAGTAGATCAATTTATGTTTTCTAAGCACCTGGGCATGGAAGAGTCTATTGTTTTCTTTGAACATTCTGGGCTCAGCAAAGCATTATGATGCATATTGGCATTGGTGGACCAGGGTTAGTGAGGGTCAAATGTCACAGATTAGTACTTTAATTCTTAAAAAAAAATTTTAATTTTATTTTTGACAGAGAGAGAGAGAGAGAGAGAGAGAGAAAGAGAGAGAGGGAGAGTATGAGCAGGGGAGAGGGGCATAGGGAAAGAGAGAGGAGCCCAGTGCAGTGAGGAGCCCGGTGCAGGGCTCAATCTCACGACCCTGGGATCATGACCAGAGATGAAATCAAGAGTCAGACACCCAACCAACTGAGCCACAAAGGCGCCCCTAGTGTTTTAATTCTTGAGATGCTATCAGTTTCCTGGAAACATATGACATTTCAACACTCAGAACCATTGGGAAACTGTCAGATTGGTAAATAAGCTCTCATCACCTGAAGTTTTTCAGCCCCAATCCACCATGTCAGTCAACTTTGGTATGTCATGGGCACATTTTAGAACAAAGCAAAAATATAGTATAGAAGCAAATGAGAGTCAACAGGTTTCAACTTCATAAAATATGTTCCTACAATTGTGATGTCATATTGTACTTCGATTTGGAACAGAGATAGATTATCTAATTAGTGAGTTTTCAGTATGAATCAGTTATCAGTATCTCCTTCATTTTTTTGTTCCTTAATTGATATCATAAATAAATACATGTACATATGTGTGTAGATAGATATAGATAGATAGATAGATAGATAGATAGATAGATAGATAGATAGAATGTACCACAATGCACTAGGTATGCTGCTAGACATGGAAATCGAACAGTGGTAAAGAAGACATCTTTGCTAAAAGCAAGTTTGAAAGCAAGACTGTATAGTCAAGTTTTGTGAACTCCCTTTTCCTTCATACACTGTCTGTTTTGTTTTTTATTGAAAGTTTAGTGGATGAACCAGAGAAAATTCAAAATTCAAAGTATGAATGTGAAATAAACATTCATTATGACATTTTACTTTATTCTTTATTTTTTAAATGTTTATTGATTTATTTTGAAAGAGAGAGAAAGAGAGAGAGAGAGAGCGAGAGCAAGCGCATGCAGGGAGGGGCAGAAAGAGGGAGAGAAAGAATCCCAAGCAGGTTCCATGCTGTCAGCGGGCTCAGTTTCATGAACTGTGAGATCATGATCTGAGTCAAAATCAAGTCAGATGCTTAACCTCCTGAGCCACCCAGGCACCCTTCATTATATAACATTTTAAAAAACAGTTTTATTGGAGGAGCACCTGGGTGGCTCAGTTGGTTAAGTGTCCGACTTCGGCTTGGGTCACCATCTCACGGTTTGTGGGTTCAAGAAACACATCAGGCTCTGTGCTGACAGCTCAGAGCCTGGAGCCTGCTTCAGATTCTGTGTCTCCCTCTGTCTCTGCCCCTCTCCCACTCACTCTCTGTCTCTTAAAAATAAATAAATGTTAAAAAGAATAAAAAAAAAACAGTTTTATTGGAAAGATTAGCATTTTCATCAAAGAGAGGTAGAAGTCCACAGGGAAAATGATAAAACATTATTGAATGAAATAAAGGTTTTTTTGCTTATTTACCTTATCAATTATCTATGGTCTTCTTATTTCTTATGGCTGCTGACTTGTACTTCGTTTTCTAAAGAGTCAAACAGGTGCATTTTCAGTTCTTTATAACATTAAAATTACTGTCAGAAATTAGTGTATCTGTGATTGTATGATATATTCTATTGGTTTGTATCAACAAACTTAAAACCTCAGCTCTAGGAATTATATTTCTTCTGCTACCATATACCCAAAGCACTACACTTGTAATACATGTCTATAAGAAAATTGTATATATCAATCAATGGGGCTACTATACTGGTTGTGTCTCCCCAAAATTCATATGTTGAGCCTTTAACCTCCTGTGTTTGGAGTAAGGAAGTAATTAGGGTTAAATGAGGTCATAAGGTTGGGGCCTGGATCCAATTGGATTAGTGTCCTTATAAAAGGAGACACCAGAAATCTCATTCTCTCCCTCTCTCTGCCATGTGAAAACTTAGTGAGAAGATGGCTATTTTCAAACCAGAAAGAGAGACCTCATCATGCATCAAATCCTCTGGAAATTTGATCTCAAACTTCTTACCTCCAGAATTATGACAAATAAATTTGTTTGTTTAAGCCACCTGGTGTATGATATTTTATTACAGCAGCCTGATCAGACTAATACAAGGGCCAATGGATAAAAAAAATTCACCTGTCAGAGTTGAAAGCAAGAACATCAGTGATCTTGCTTTATTCTAGGAACCAATGCTAGTTCATAGGGGATTATCATTAGTTTTTATTGTTGCAAAAACACATAATATTAAATTAGCCATTTAACCATTTTTAAATATACAGTTTAGTAGTGTTGGGTATATTTATTCACATTACTGTGCAACAGATCTCTAGAACTTTTTCATCTTGCAAATCTGAAAGTCTATACCCACTGCACTCTGATTTCTCCTCCTTTGTCCTCACAGATTTGGCACCCATCTTTTTACTTTTTGTTTCCATGATTTTGACTACTTTAGATACTTTATACGAGGGAAATCATACAATGTTTGTTCTTTTGTGACTGGCTTATTTGGTTTAGCATAATGCCCCCTCAAAGTTTATCCATTTTGGAGTATGTGACAGGATTTTCTTTTTTTTTTAAGGCTGCGTAATATTCAGTTGTATGTATATATATATACACCATATTTTATTTATCCATTCATCTGTTGATGGACATTTGGGTTGATTCCACCTCTTGGCTATTGTGAATAGAGCTAAATATGAAGGGGATTACTTAGTCTGTTTATGCCATGAAATGATTTTGAAGAGTTCATTATTATTATTTTTTTAATATTTGTTTTATTTTTTTTTTTGAGACAATGCAAGAGACAGAGTGCAAGCAGCTGAGGGGCAGACAGAGGGAGACACAGAATTTGAAGCTGGCTCCAGGCTCTGAGCTGTCAGCACAGAGCCCGACGCAGGGCTCAAACTCACAAACTGTGAGATCATGACCTGAGCCGAAGTTGGACGGTTAACCGACTGAGCCACTCAGGTGCCCCAAAGAATGCATTATTTTTAAGGGCAGTGGATTCATTTAAGCTTTCATGTTGGTGATAATGATGTATAATAAACACCTGTCAATACTACAGCGATTAAATAGTTGGAGGTGTGAAAGAGGACTTTTAAAACAAACACAGAGAAGAAACTGCAAAGAACTGTGGTTAATGGCATAGTTGGCACATGTCAATTATACATCACTTCTTGCCATGTAATTCATTTGAACTTCTATAGCTGTTGTCATGGACAAGTTTCCAATGGTTTTCTGTCAGTGATAATATGATTACTATAATGTATAAAGTCGACTGCTAGTTTTTTTAGAGACGTACTAATTGAAAATAAAAGATTCAGAGTTATTCAAATTCCTTTTGCATTCTCTCCTCCCCTCCATCTTTGTTTAATCCTGTGTTACTCTCAAGTACATTTTTCTTGGAGGGCTTCTTCTTAGGTAATGGGATACCCCAAACACTCTCCTTGGACCTTCTCTCCGTCTACACTTTCTCATCCGGTCCTGTGGTTTTAAATATCATCTATATGGTAATAATTTATATAGCCCATTCCTGCTTATTCTGTGGATTCACATTTATATATTAAACCTCCATCTCTGCCTCAATTTATTTTTTTAAAGGTTTATTTATTTTTGAGAGAGAGAGAGAGAGAGCGAGAGAGAATCCCAAGCAGGATCCACACTGTCAGTGCAGAGCCTGATTCAGAGCTTGGACTCGCAAACTGTGAGATCATGACATGAGCCAAAACAAGAGTGAGATGCTTAACTGACTGAGCAACCCAGGCATCCCTCTGACTCAATTTCTGTAGCAATCTCCTAACTGATGTCCTTGCTCCACACTGTAGCCAGGAAAATCTATTCCTGGTTTTTGTTTGTTTGTTTATTTGTTTTAAGATGCTAATTCTCTGTCTTTACATCTCAGCAACATATTTCTTAAAATAAACTTTATTCTTTAAAAGTTTTAGGTTCATGGCAAAACTGAGCAGAAGGTACAGAGATTTTCCATACATTCTTTGCCTCCACATACATATAGCAGCTCAATCCTTTTGACTCATAAGTGGTACTATGTCATTTTCCTATTTGGAACCCTCCATATCACATAGAGAATAAAAGCCACACTTCTCACCTACAAGGCTCTTCATGACCTGGACTTTGGCTACCTTTTCAACCTCTTTTCCTATCAATCCTCACTCACAAGCTGATCCAGCCACATGACTTTTTGGCTACTTCTCAAACATGCCCATTCCCTCCCTATTTCTGGACTTTCATATTTGCTGTTTGTTCTATATAGACTGCACATTAGCCAGATCTTCACATGGTGCAATATTGGTTTCAGGAGTAGAATTCAGTGATTCATCACTTACATACAACACCCAGTGCTCATTATAACAAGTGCCCTTCTTAATACCCATCACCTGGGTAGCCCATCCCCCACCCATCTCCCCTCCATCAACCCTTTGTTCTCTATCTGTAAGAGTCTCTCATGATTTGTTTTTCTTTCTCTTCCCCCCACCCCCATATGTTCATCTGTTTTGTTTCCTAAATTGCACATATGCATGAAATCATATGGTATTTGTCTTTCTCTGATTGACTTATTTCCCTTAGCATAATACACTCTGGTTCCATCCATGTTGTTGCAAATGGCAAGTTTCATTATTTTTGATGGTCAAGTGATATTCTATTGTATGTATATACCATATTTTCTTTATCCATTCATCAATTGATGGACATTTGGACTCTCTCCATAGTTTGGCTATTGTTGATAATGCTGCTATAAACATTGGGGTGCTTGTGCCTCTTTAAATCTGTATTTTTGTATTCTTTGAGTACACTACCTAGTAGTGTAATTGCTGTATCATAGGGTAGTTCTAATTTTAACTTTCTGAGGAGCCTCCATGCTGTTTTCCAGAGTGGCTGTATTATTTTGCATTCCTACCAATAATGAAAGAGGGTTCCTTTCTCCACATCGTCACCAACATCTGTTGTTTCTTGTGTTGTTAATTTGAGCCATTTTGACAGGTATGAGGTGGTATCTCATCATGGTTTTGATTTGTATTTCACTGATGATGAGTGATGTTGAGCATCTTTTCATGTGTTTGTTAGCCATCTGGATGTCTTCTTTAGAAAAAAATGTTTATTCATGTCTTTTGCCCATTTCTTCACTGGATTATTTGTTTTTTGGGTGTTGAGTTGAGTAAGTTCTTTACAGATTTTGGATACTACCACTTTATCAGATATGTCATTTGCAAATATCTCCTCCCATTTTGTAGGCTGTCTTTTAGTTTTGTTGATTGTTTCCTTTGCTGTGCAGAAGCTTTTATTTTGACGAAGTCATTATCATTCATTTTTGCTTTTGTTTCCCTTGCCTCTGGTGATGTGTCTAGGAAGAAGTTGCTCTGGCCAAGGTCAAAGAGGTTTCTGCCTGTGTTCTTCTCCAGGATTTTGATTGTTTCCAGTCTCACATTTAGGTCTTTCAACCGTTTTGAATTTATTTTTTTGTATGGTGTAAGAAAGTGGTCCAGTTTCATTCTTCTGCATGCTGCCATCCAGTTTTCCCAACACCATTTGTTGAAAGGACTGTCTTTTTTCCATTGGATATTCTTTCCTGCTGTGTCAAAGATTAGTTGACCATATAGTTGTGGGTCAATTTCTGGATATTCTATTCTGTTCCATTGATCTATGTGTCTATTATTGTGCCAGTAACATACTATCTTGATGATTGTAGCTTTGTAGTATAGCTTGATGTCCAGAATCATGATGCCTCCAGTTTTGCTCTTCTTTTTCAGGATTGCTTTGGCTATTCGGACTCTTTTGTGATTCCATACATATTTTAGGATTATTTGTTCTAGCTCTGTGAAAAATGCTGGTGGCATTTTGATGGGGATTGCATTAAATGTGTAGATTGCTTTGGGTAGTACACACATTTTAACAATGTTTGTTCTTCCAATCCATGAGCATGTAATGCTTTTCCATTTCTTTGTGTCCTCTTCAATTTCTTTCCTAAATGTTCTATAGTTTTCAGAGTATAGATCTTTTACCTCTATGGTTAGGTTTATTTCTAGATATCTTTGTTTTTTTGTACAATTGCAAATAGGGTTTATTCCTTGATTTTTTTCTGCTGCTTCATTATTGGTATATAGAAATGCAACAGATTTCTGTATGTTTTTATATCCATGACTTTGCTGAATTCATGTATTAGTTCTAGCAATTTTTTTGGTGGAGTCTTTGGGTTTTCTATATAGAGCATCATGTTGTCTGCAAATAGTGAAAGTTTGCCTTCTTCCTTGTCTATTTGGATGTCTTTTATTTCTTTGTGTTGTCTGATTGCTGAGGCTAATACCTCCAGTACTATGTTAAATAGTAATGGTGAGAGTGAACATCCTTATCTTGTTCCTGATCTTAGGGGGAAAGTCCTCAGTTTTTCATATATGATCTTTCATATATGGCATTATGATGTTAACTAATAGTCCATCTATCCCTACTTTGTTGAGGGTTTTTATCCAGAATGGATGCTGTGTTTAATCAAATGCTTTTTCTGCATCTATTGACAAGATCATATGATTCTTATCCTTTTATTAATGTGTATTACAGTGATTGATTTGTGAATATTGAACCAGCCCTGCATCCCAGGAATAAATCCCACTTGATCAGGGTGAATAATTCTTTTAATCTACTCTTGAATTTTATTTGCTAGTATCTTGTTGAGATTTTTGCATCCATGTTCATCAGAGATATTGGCCTATAATTTTCCTTTTTAGTGGGGTCTTTGTCTGGTTTTGGAATCAAGGTAATGCTGGCCTCATAGAATAAATTTGGACGTTTTCCTTCCATTTCTATTTTTGGAACAGCTTCAAAAGAATAGGTGTTAACTCTTCTTTAAATGTTTGGTAGAATTCCCCTCGGAAGACATCTGGCCCTAGACTTTTGTTTATTGGGAGATTTTTGGTAACTGATTCAGTTTCTTTGCTGGTTATGGGTCTGTTCAAATTTTCTATTTCTTTCTGTTTAAGTTTTGGTGGTTTGTTTTTAGGAATTAATCCATTTCTTTCAGGTTACCCTTTTGGTTGGCATATAATTTTTCATAATATTCTCTTATTATTGTCTGTATTTCTGTGGTGTTGGTTGTGATCTCTTCCTTTTTGTTCATGTTTGTTTATTTGGGTCCTTTCTTTTTTCTTTTTAATGAGTCAGGCTAGGTGTTTATCAATTTTATTAATTCTTTTGCAGAACCAGTTCTTAGTTTTGTTGATCTGTTCTACCATGGTTTTTTGTTTGTTTGTTTTTATATCATTTATTTCTGCACTAGTCTTTATTATTTCCCCCTTTCTGCTGGCTTTAGGCTTTATTTGCTGTTGTTTTTCAGCTCCTTTAGGTATAAGGTTAGGTTATGTATTTGAGATTTTTCTTTCTTCTTCAGGTAGGCCTATATTGCAATATACTTCCCTCTTAGGACTACCTTTGCTGCATTGCAAAGGTTTCAGACTGTCATGTTTTCATTTTTATTTGCTTTCATGTACTTTTGAATTTCCTCTTTAATTTCATGTTTAACCCATTCATTCTTTAGTAGGATGTTCTTTAATCTCCAAGTATTTGTGGTCTTTAAAAGTATTTTTCTTGTAGTTGACTTCATGTTTTATAGTGTTGTGGTTTGAAAGTATGCATGGTATGATCTCAATATATTTGTACTTGTTGAGGGCTGATTTGTGACCCAGTATGTGATCTATTCTGGAGAATGTTGCATGTGCACTCAAAAAGAATGTGTATTCTGCTGCTTTAGGATAGGCTCAGTGTTCTGAATTTATCTGTTAAATCTATCTGGCCCAGTGTGCCATTCAAAGCCATTGTTTCCTGTTGATTTTCTTCTTAGATGATCTGTCCATTGCTATAAGTGGGGTGTTAAAGTCCCCTCCTATTATTTTATTATTGTCAATGAGTTTCTTTATGTTTGTGATTAATTGATTTATATATTTGGGTGTTTTTGCATTGGGGGCATAACTGTTTTCTATTGGTAGATCTTCTTGAGGGATAGACCCTTAATTATGATATAATGCCCTTCTTCATCTCTTGTTACAGTCTTTGCTTTAAAATCTAGTTTGTCTGATATAAGTATGGTTACTACAACTTTCTTTTGGCCTGACAACCTTTCCAAACCTCTTACATAGATTTGGTTTCTTTACCGAACTTCAGAACTGTTGCTACTTGATATCATATTATACGTTGCTTTGTTTGTGTTTGTTGTCTCTTTTTCCTGCTAGAATGAAAACTCCACAAGAGCACGGATGTTTCCAGTTGATTTTCTATTGAATCCCTGTTGCCTCAAACAGTACATAGCATCTTGTAGGTTCTTTATACCAAGTGTTTTGAATAGATATGGATGCATTTTGTGCTAATTGTTTTTTAATAGTGATTCTCCTCATGTTTGTATGCTCAACTGTTCTATGTCTTCATATCCTGCTCTTCCTGTTTTTTTTTTAATGTTTATTTATTTTGAGAGAAAGAGAGAGGAGAGAGAGAGAGAGAGAGAGAGAGAGAGAGAGAGAGAGAATGAACGGGATGGGGGGTAAAGAGAGGGAAAGAGAGAATCCCAAGCAAGCTCGATTCCACTAATTGGGAGATCATGACCTGAGCTGAAATCAAGTCAGACACTTAACTGACTGAGCCACCCAGGCACCCCTCCCTTTTTATTTTTATAGCAAGAAATTAGATTTTGCTCCAATGGGTTTTGGTTCATTAGAATATTTTTATTTAATTTAAGAACATGCAATTATGTTCTTTTCATCATCTCTAATGACTTTCCCTTTTATTCCCTCTTTCACTACCCATGACCAATGCTTCATACCTTTATATTTGTGGATTCCTTCAAATCCAACATGTTTCTTAGTAGAATATTTTCTGATTTGTCCATTGAAAATACAGTCCTTCTTAAGTATAAATTTCCTCACATTCTCTGTGTTTTTTTAAACCTCAAATTGTATTTAATTCTTATTTAAACTTTCTTTTCCTCTTATAGCAGAGAAAGAGGGCTCCAAACCATTGTCCAAATTTAAGCTTTCTTAATCTTTCTTTTGGCCCTCTTTCCTACCATCTCATCTCCATAGTTCCTTTGTCTCAGAAGTAATCTGTTATCTTCTCATTATCAAATCCAATAATTTTTCTTCACCTTCACACTTATGACCACGTGACTTTTCTTTGACATTTGACTCTATTGATCCATCCTATATTTCATATCCTGTCTTATTTTTTGTGACTTTCTTTAGCTTCTTTGTTTCTCTTTCTATATATTTGGTTATCATATGTTATTTATTTCATTCGTTCTTGTTTTTCATATACAATAACAACAACAAAAAAATGGATGCTTCTTGAGGTTCTATAATCAGTTATTAGGAACCAAAACCCAACTCAGACCAACCTAAGCAATAAGAAGAATGTAACAGTGGGCATGATTCATAGGCTCTAATATCGTCATTAGAATCTGTCTGCTCTATATTCCTCCATTCTTTGGTCCCATATAAAGACAAAGTTGACCACTGGCAACTTTAGACTTACATTATCATTATAGATATTGATCCTGGGGAAAAAAGAATGCCAATTTTTGGGTAACTTTATAGCTGTTTAAGGTATACTTTACTGGCCTTGCTTGAGTTCTGTGATCATTCCTGAATCAATCACTGTGACCAACAGAAGGGAGGACTTGGAATTACCAGGCCTGGACCACATACTCACTCCTGAATTTGGCGTTTTGGTTATATCTCTTTCTAAACCACATGGCCTGAAATTGGGAGAAGGATGGGCTCTCAAAGAGACACTGAGCATTTTCTCGTCCTATTCTTTACATTGTATCCCTGGGCTATTCTGTCCACTGTTTTAACTTCTATTATCATCCGTATGCTGATAACTTTCAAATCTCACAATACAAATGAACCTAATTACACTGCAAAGCCATTGGAAAATTAAATGGGGTAGAAGTTTTTGCCCTAACTGCAATGGCTGATTCTGATGAGAAAAACTCAAGGCCCAGTATGGTTTCTGAAGTGTCACTACCAGGATCTGGTAAATGAATTCAGTAGCAGAGTATTATTCAAACTCAGGTAGACTTGCAGGAATTCTTTCTAGTCTCATCAGGAAGTCCACGTAAGGCATATATGAAGCAGAATTGACCCCACAGCTAAGAGAGGACTAGAAGGAATCATTGGAGCATCAGGGCCCTACTCAAGCAGGCTGATTTTCAGTATAATACCCTCATGCTAAGGACAAATTAGAAAAGTATATAGACTCATTGGGAAGAGCATAGGATGGTGGTAGGCAGGAGTCCAGTATGGATGGGACCAGTATAAGGCAAGGATGGGAATTGGAAATCAGTGGCTTGGAGTCTACACCCAGGGTTTATTCATGTATAACAAGGACCAGATATGGTTAGAAGTAAAACTTTGCTATTAACTCAGAGTATTGTGAATGTTCAAAGATAGGCTTTTAGGCATTTCTGTTTTCACCAGTTGTATTTGTGCTTTCCTCTTTGTAAGTAAAGAATTACAAATGAAACAACTAGATTGGATTAACTAATTTCTAAGATATCTTCCAACTAT
Organism: Prionailurus viverrinus; assembly: GCF_022837055.1. Classification (NCBI taxonomy): domain Eukaryota; kingdom Metazoa; phylum Chordata; class Mammalia; order Carnivora; family Felidae; genus Prionailurus; species Prionailurus viverrinus. Next base: position 136,180,525 of record NC_062564.1, on the reverse strand, counting down.
ACAAGTCTATAATTCTAAGAGTATTGGAGAATATAATTAATAACATAAAAGCAGAGATTTTTTTCTGTTTTTCCCCATTAATTCATAAAGCTAGAACAGTTCTTTGAACAAAATAAATATTTGTTGAATTTCAAAAACTGTTGTTGTAGACAGAAAACTAAAAAGTGGGATTTTGCTTTTATTCTATATCTCTGAATTAAATAATTAGATTTAACATTTTTTGTAATTTATGACATTAAAGAGGGCTGATGACAGTTGACAGGAAACTTGGAGAGTTCTTCACTATTATAAGAAAATTGCGATAGAAGTAGGTCAAAGACTTTTGCAATGCTAATTTTCAAACAGATTTGATTTCAATTTACTTAAATGGCTCTTGGTCTTACCTGAAGTGAAGAAAGGAGGTAGAATTGTAAGCCAAATGTTTTTATTTTAGTATTTATTTTTGAGTAGCTTTAATTCTAAAAAAAACCCAGGCCTTCATCCAATACCATTCTGTGGAAGACTTTACTACATGATGGTATAATGTGCGAAATTTCCTTAGACTCATTATTTAATTAGGAAACCCCAAATTTGAAGTTATCTTTTTCAGAGTTGAAATCATGAATGTTGGTAGTGTCAAGTTGTAACACCAAATTATAACACTAGGTGGCATGAGATGCAAGTTGAAAAACAATAGTGTTATCAGAAAGTATAATAGCTGATCTATACCTGTATCTTAGTTTACTTTTATATGTAGGCATATAAATCTGGGAAACTCTCACTAGGAGAATGTGAATTTTATTTGAATTAAATACATATAATAAAATAAACAAGGTATGAAGCTCTTAGTTTAAGAAAAATAGGTTTAAAAAGAGCAATAGTTTTTGCTAGTTGAAGTCAATGGATACTGAATTAAAAAATTAGAGGGTAGGGGCACCTGGGTGGCTCAGTTGGTTAAGTGTCTATCTTTTGATTTTGGCTCAGGTCATGATCTCATGGTGGTGGGATTGAGCCCCACTGGGCACCACACTGAGTGTGGAGCCTGCTTGGGATTCTCTCTCTTCCTCTCTCTCTGCCCGCCCCCCCCCCCCCCCCATCTCTCTTTCTATCTCAAAATAAAAGTAAATAAAATAAAAAAAATTAGGGGGGTATTAGGGATAAATAATGTTAGCCCCAGGCAAAACTGCCGAGTGGTAGAGTAATTCCTATCTTTGGTATCCTGTGGAAATCAAAAGAGATGGTTCTCTACTTTCCCATTTACTTTTGGGAAGTCCCTTTTCCCAGCTGCTGCTCTTCCTGCTATCCCCAGCTGCTCCATGTTCACCACTGTGGGCACTTAGGAAACTCATTTTACTTGTACATTATCAAAACATGCCTATTCTATGTCTCATCCTCTTGGAGTCCAAAGTTTGAGTTCTTTCTATATATTGGCTAATCAAAAAACAAACCATACCTATTCATGGATGGAGAGCTAGCTCAGGTTTGTTTTCATTCTCTTAGATGAAGTGCAATTTCTACTGGTCAAGATCTGAGCAGGAAACAGAAGGCATATGCAATGGGGAAAGTAGAGAGAACATTAACTAGTGGTAGGGAACCGCCTTGGGACTATTGACAAGGAGGATACCATTACCACCCCTTGCCATGGAGTAGGTGCCTCCCACAAAGAGCTGTGGATAGAAATAGGAGAATGAAGTCACTACAAACTGCTGATGGTTGTGGTGTCTGTGTTTCTGTTAAAAGATAAACTGAGGCATATTAAAATGTTTAAGCGTTTATTTGAGCAAAAATTGATTTGAATCCGGCAGCATCCAATCTAGCCAATAGAAGGAAACTCCGAGGAGCTCTACAAACTGAAAGACTTGTAGGCAGAAGAGAGCAGGAATGAGGAGTTATACTAGACAAAAAAGCAGGTTGATTATTCTAAGATTACTTTTCCTTCAGGGGATGGCAAGGGTCTATCAGGCAGATTACATAACTAGTGCTAATCAGGTGATTTCCTCTTTTTCTTTTTTTTCCTTGAGAAATAGAGAGAGAGAGAGAGAGAGAGAGAGAGACAGAGAGAGAAAGAATCCTACAAGGGGCAGACAGAGAGAGAGCAATGAAAAGAGAGAGAGAGAGAGAGAGAGAGAGAGAGAGAGAAGCAGGGCTCATCTGAAGCGAGTCTCCAGCTCACTGGAAGCAGGGCTGGAGTACACTTGATGAGGGGCATGAGCTCATGAACGGTGAGATCGTGACCTGAGCTGAAGTCAGATGCTTAACTGACTGAGCCACCCTGGGCACCCTGATCAGGTGATTTCCTGATTGACTGTTTTAAAATTCCATTTCTGGAAGAGCCAAAATGGTAAGTTAAATCTTAGTATGGTGATGTGGAGCTTAGCATAAACAAATCTATCATGGGCCTGTTTTTTTTGTTTTTTGTTTTTTTGTTTTTTTAACAATTCCCTGCTTTTGATCAGACCCTTAGTCTAATTGAGAAATTTGATAGAAAATGTAAGGCATTAGTGCTATTCTCAGGTACCACTCTGGAGTTCTTGCAGGTTTTGCTAAATCTCTGTGTGTTATTTACAGGTCACAATGTTGGGTTCACATTCTTTAAGTTGGTCATTCTGTTTGTTCCTTTTATGATGTTCTATTCTTAGAGAGGTCATTTGCTCGGTGGTTAGCAGCTGTGAACATGCATTTAAAACTTTTGAGAGACTACAGTGCACTGGGGAGACTACTATGATTATTATGAGCAGGATCATTCTTGATGTGTGGAGTGCACTTTACAGCCATGGTCCCCAGGACCCAAAGCACTCAGACCCAATCCAATCAGACTTTTGAGGAAGTCCCTTCCTTAAGCCAACTGACTTGTTCAGTGATCTTATGTAGCTGAGTCTCAATTTCACAGAAATGTTAATTTAAGTGCAGCAAATGCTGTTGGCCATAGCACAGACATCTTGTTTACCTGAAAGATAATTAAGGGCTATCCTATTATCATAAACAACTTTGGCCAGAAAATCTTGGAGTTTGGTTGGGCAGCTATTTCTTTATCAGCAGAAAACTTTGTCCTTCTAACAGAGAGAAAACCAAATTCTAATTTTGCACCAGTGTGCTTTTGATATTAAAATTCATTTTAAAATCTTAAATACATCCATTCTAATCTTGACTAGCTTGACTACACTAAAATTTTTTTCCCAACAAAACTTCTACAACTATTTATATGCATTCAGATTTATTGTATTTTTTTCTTCTTTTTTCTCATACTGGAACAGTAATTCATTTTACTTTCCTTACCTACTTTTCAGACACATTTTTTTTCCTTTCACTTTTGTTATTTCCAAGTAGTTTTAATTACATATATTAATTAGAATTCCTTACCCTTCAAATCCTTTATTCCTAATGAAAACTAAGAAGTGAGCAATTGTGGATTGTCAGTTGCACTGGGATTTTCTGGATTGGCAAATTTATAAATACATTTCATAATTTCTAGACTTCTTCCTCATAGTAAATTTTTCAAAATAGCACAAGGCATGTTAACTGATTGACCCAAGTATCTTTAGCTCTTTTGTAATAAGAAGCCAAAAGTAGATAAATCTGTGTTTAATAATTAATGTTTCAGTATTTTATCTTATTTGGAAATGATCTAGATAGTCAGTGACTATCCATCATCTAAATTTTCTCAGTATAACTTTAAAGTTTCAAGTTACTGAAAAGATTATGGAAACTATTTTTGAGTAGATATACCATAAAGCATAATTCTTACTGGAAAGTTCATTTATAAACTTTTATCTTAATTACATCTATTTAATTCACCTGTTCTTAACAATTATGTTTCGATTAGTCATGAAAATTTTATGAGACATTAAATAACTAACCATTATCTTAATTATCTCTTTTGTTAACAAAGTCTGCAACAGAGATAACAGGCTTATTTGATTTTTAGTAAATCTAGGTAGAATAAATTTATATTTAATGCTGATAGCATGTTTTTTCAAAATTAAACTAAAAAAGGTAAACTCTCCTTAAAAATTTTTTTTTACTGAAAATTATCCTCAATCAAATGGAGTTGGGAACTATTTGGGTTAATTACTGTATTTCTGAGAATATACTTGATTTATATAAATACTTGTTTGTATTTAAGACAAGTCAACAGAGGTCTTTACAAATTAATGTGGACAATGCCATCTGGAGGTAGAAAAAATATCACATGCTTATAACATGTACACATAGACATACATAAACATATAGACAAATGCAAACAGATATCTTATAGCTTTTACTTTAAAATTTTAGCCATGAGACATCTCCAACAATGTAACATTTTTGTCCATAAAAGAACAGTTGGACCCAAATTGTGCTTCTGGCAGATGGAATAAATTAAATTTACCCTCTCAGATGACAGATGGCTAAAGATTTTTACTAATATTTGTGCAAGATAGTAATCAAAATAACTTTTCCTTTTCTTTTTTTCTTTTTTCTCCTTCTGATAAGAATTACCTTGGTTCCTAGAGAAAACCAAGTAGAATACTTGCATCTCAAAAAGCATAGAGAAAGAATGCAAGTTCCCCCAAGATAAATTCTATTCCCTAAGTCTTTTTTTTTTTTTTTTTTTTACAATATCTTTGGGCCTTTTGAGATGAGTAGGGGAGGTTTGGGATTGGCAAATAGGATAGGTGGGCTTTGAGTTGTTTCTAGAGTCACATTTCTGTTCCTATAAAGACTAGATTTGTAAGACAAGTACAGTTGTTTTTGGTTCCTCAGAGGACTGGATTGCAAACTGAAGGATATCAAGATGCTGACCCACCCCATCCAACTATATTATTTTCAATATGTTTCTTTATATTATGGAGAAGATCTTCAACTAAGATGTAAATAAAAAGTTCCTTATATTCTAGATTTTGAGTTGTGTGTCTTGGAATGTTTTAGTAAATCATTCCACAAAGATTTCAGAATGTTTCCTTCTGGGTACATAGTTTCACTTTAGCTTAGAGGAGAAGGTCTAAAATAAATTCCTATCAGGCTCTGAATGTCAGCTTCCAATTTGGCCAGCTTCTCACCATAAGAGTTACTTAAAAACACAAATATTGTTTTCAAATATCTTGTCAGGCTACAGCTAACAACAGTAAATATTCCTTGCAGCTCTGAACAACCCCTTGGACTCAAGAGGCATCCCCAAGGAGGGTGCAAAAGACACTGTCCTCCTAAGAACCAGAGCCACTCCCAAAGATAACCAAAGAAAGACTTAGACAATTGACCTGAGAGCTGGCAATGGTGGTAGGACACTAGCTGCAAATGAAGTACAACCCACATTTCTGTCCAGCCAAATCGGGTACAACCTGCATTTCTGTTTGTCCTTATTTTGGGACCCCAACCTGATGGCTGCCAAGCCAAGTTCTTAGGACACAAAATGAGACAAACAAGAAGGTAATGGCTGTCCCTGGGAGAGTAAGGATCAACAACCAATGGGTACCTGAAAACAAGTTCACAAGTCACAATTCAAAGATCAAATTCTTATTAGTGTATTAGTATTTTCTACCTGTCAGTGTGAATTTGGAAAGGAACAATGTAAAATTTTTTACTTTCCTCTCTCAACCAGGCACTACAGACAGAGATCTGGGAGAGCTAACTTGGGTAAGAATTCTCACCTCACCCCTTTCTGGCTTCTGCCAGTTTTCCCAGGATCCTGTCTGCAGGATCTAGAGCAAGTGAGGTGCCCCAGCAGGTCTCATTCTGGTCAACAGAAACTATAGAGGAAGAAAAGTAATTTCCCCTCTACCTTTTATGGTGAGTGCTTGGCTGAGACCGCTTTTTCTCTAGGTCATCTTATAAATGGATAAGCTTATCTAGGTTAAAATTTCTCTACTGTGGTCCCTGTAATTCAAGATTATTATATCCTTGATAAGATTAACCTGCTTATTCAGCCTTAAACTTTTGTTTTTATTCACCTGAGGCCCAACACTAGACCCACTCCAGCTTAAGTCAGACCTAGTCTAACCCCAGACCCAATCTTCTTTCCAAGTCAGACCCAATCTGACTCAGTCCAGTTTCTGGACCCAGTCCAAAAAAAGAAATGTTCAAATAAAGTCTGAAAACTGATAACATAAAAGCTGCAGTTGGAATCTGAGGGACACTTACCGATCACCTCCAAAGACAGTGAGAAGGCAGGCAGCTCATGGGGTTTAGCAGGTCCCTTCATCTGGTTGTTCACTGCTCCCAGAAGCTGTCAGGGGGCTTCCTTCAGTTTCCTCTTCTGACATCAGAACCGTTAAAAGTTAAACTGAGGCCTGCCTCAGCTCACTTGGGTGGCAGAGCTGTTTGAGCTCCTTCATAGGTTAGTTTTTTTTTCCTTTCCATGCAAAACGGTTCTGGCACTTTACCCTGAGGAGAATATCATGGGCCATAAGAGGGACTGAAGTGGGGGTGAACTTGGCAAGGACATCTCCCTGGCTTGATTTGGAAGATTCCACAAAGGATTGAGCCCAAGCACAATGAGTATTCTACATATAATAGACAGTTCTGCTATACTGGGTCTTAAATAAAAATTAAATTAGAAAATGCATTTTCTTATTTCTTTTTCCCTGGCCCAGATTGTTCTATGAGAAGAGATTAACATGTCTCCAGAGACTCTGGTAGCAAAGATTAGAAATGCTTCACCACTCCAGACTGCCCACTAGTTTTCTGAGGAGAAATTTTTGGAATAATTTAGAAATAATTAGAATGTTGGTCACCTTCTCACTTAGACTCTCAGATTCTCCTGGTACTTAGCATCAGGTTGCTAAGCATCTGGGGGTAAAACTATACCATCCTTCATGCTCTCCTATTTTACTTTAAATAATCTCCAGGCAAATTTATATGAGCCCACTGTCCCGGGTACACACAAATGACCCTCAGTTGAAGCATTCTTCTCAGATTCAAACACAACTGCTTCATAACCTGCTTTTCTAATCTCCTTTTCAGGTAATGCCACTGCAGTCCACCTGTGCGTGATCCTGCATGCCCCCTTCTTCCTACTTCTCAGTAAGTCATTCATTTCTATGTATTTCTTTAGTACCGCTGGAAAATTCTCCTCTCTGTACTGTTTGCCATGGTCCTAGGTTGGATCATTTCTCCACATGGGTCGTGTGCTTTGGTCTTATCGAATTGCTTGCTTTTCTCTAAACGAGCCATAGACCCTCATGCCTTTGTGTTGCATCTCTTCATTTTATCTGCTTTCATTAATCAGCTCATTGTCGATTCGTCTGTGATGTGACACAATGGCTGACTTCCCCAGTAAACTGAACACTCCTTTCTTTTGGTTCTGGTGGTATTTTGTACATATTTCCAATATGTTATAGCAATTATTACTGCACTATACATGCTTTTTCTTTTTTTTTTTTTTTTTTTTTTTTTTTCAACATTTATTTTTTGGGACAGAGAGAGACAGAGCATGAACGGGGGAGGGGACAGAGAGAGGGAGACACAGAATCGGAAACAGGCTCCAGGCTCTGAGCCATCAGCCCAGAGCCTGACGCGGGGCTCGAACTCACGGACCGCGTGATCGTGACCTGGCTGAAGTCGGACGCTTAACCCACTGCGCCACCCAGGCGCCCCTATACATGCTTTTTCTATATGTGTGTCATCAGAATCTTGAAATTCCTTGAGAATTAGGACTTTGTCTTAATATCTAAGGATCTCTAAATAATCAAGTCATCATTGAATAAATGTGAATTACTACATAAATGATCACACACACACACACACACACACACACACACACACACGGCATGAAATGGAGTGCTCATATTCCACTGATGAGATCTAGGCAAATGGCCTTACTTAACAAAAGGGGAAGCTGGGAGATATAATCCAACTTCATTCCCATGACTGGTGAATAGCTGGCTTGTCTGCCATAAAGAATTGTGTTCTTAGGAGGATACATATTTGGAAATAATAGATGGTCCTTTTAAATAAAAGATTTTGTCATTATAGTGAATCCTGATCATTCTTTTTGCCTTCACATCTATTTTTGTCTGTTATTAATATAGCTATACCAGATTTCCTTTGAGTGATCTTTACCTGGGGCATGTTTTTCATTAATAAAAACTTTGTAGCTTTCTATTAATCATGTAGATGTGTCTAGTAAATAGCATACAATGGAACACTTTCTATAAATCCAACAGAATAGTATTTCTTTATTGGTAAATTTGAACATTTAAATTTGAATTTTATACATAGTGTAATTTATGACATATTTGGATTTAATTCCTCCTTATTTTACAGTTTTTATTCTGTCCTTTTTGTATGATTTTCCCCCCTTTTATACCTTCTTTTGAATACAAAAAGATTTTTAAGATTCCAATTTTCCTTTACTCACACTATGTGCATCATCACTTTCCTAGCTAATCCCAAACTGTTTTCTAACATGGCTTTACTATTTATACTCCTATCAGTAGTACATGAGAATTTTATTTGCTTTCCATCCTCACCAATACTTGATACTGTTTGACTTCTATTATTTTTGGCAGTCTTGGAGGTGTGCAAATGGTAGCAGTTCTCTATGTCTTCTCTGCACCAGTCCTATGTCAATTATACGTGTCACAAATGTCTTTTTCTACTTTATTGCTCACTCCTTCTCTTTCTAAGGTGTTTTTTGATGAAAAGTTAACTTTAATGTAATTAAATTTATCATTTTTTCTTTGTATCAGTAATCTTTATATATCAAATATCTCTCCCTCTCCTGAAATCTTGACGATATTTTCCTGTACGATCTTCTGAAAGCTTTATGGTTTGCTCTTCTCATAGGTCTTTAATTTACACTGAAATGACATTATTCTGTGGCAGGAGACATAGAAGGGAAGGAGAAATAAGATAAAAACAGAGAGGGAGGCAAACCATAAGAGACTCTTTAAATAAAGAGAATAAACCGGGGTTGCTGGAGGGGAGGTGGGTAGAAGGATGGCCTAAATCGGTGATGGTATTAAGGAATGCACTTGTTGGGATGAGCACTGGGTGTTATATGTAAGTGATGAGTCACTGGGTCCTTCTCCTGAAACCAGTATTACAGTGTATGTTAACTAACTTGAATTTAGATATTAATCTAAAAAGAACTGTTGTTAACACACACACACACACACACACACACACAATGAAGATACCCAATTACCCTAGATTGTTTATTTACAATTTGTAATAACACCTCCTTTCCCCTAGTTTGTATTCATTCCTGTCATGTGTTACATATTCATGTATGCGTGTGTTATTTCTGGACACTCTTTTTTGTTCCATTGATCTGTTTGTCTACCCCTGAAGCATTACTAAACAGTCATATTTGCTCTAGCTTTATAATAAGTGTTGCTATCTTCTGGCAAGTTTCTGTCTAATCCATCCAGTGTAGCCTTAAGATGGAAGGCTCTAGGTTCCAGGAGTCAGGACATGCCTTTAGGACAGGAGTCATTTGAGTACCAATTTATCACACTGATTCTTGCTTTTTCTTCATTCTGTGGCCTCTGAGGACTTCTTTCACTTTTTGTATTTTTAGCTATTTACTTAAAAGAATCTTTATTGCAAGTCAGCTCACATCGGTGTTTTGTCTGAAAAGGTTTTTCAGGATATCTTGTTCTTTGTATTGCCAGAGGCCAAAGCCTCCTCCATTTGGCAAGGGGAAACAATGTGCTTTAAAGCACATTTCCAGATTTTAGGAGGAAATGTTACTCTAAAATTTTTGTGTGAGTATAAACAGGGAGCGGTGGATGGAGAAGACAAGTTTAGTTTCATGACTTACACCCATCATCATGCAATCAATTATTCTCAGTTCTTGATAGGCTCTACCAATTAAAATATTACATCTAGCATGGAATATTTTCATAGAGATTTAGCCTGCCATTTTTTTCCTATAACAAATAATAAATTCCTCTTAGTTGACTAAATGATGGTAGTATCTCAGAAGACCACTTTTTAAAAACAAACACTTAGCTTCTTCTCCGGGAATACACCAAATGGCGGATGACGCCGGTGCTGCGGCAGCGCCCGGAGGGCCAGGAGGGCCCGGGGGCCCTGGAATGGGAGGCCGCGGCGGCTTCTGCGGAGGCTTCGGCAGTGGCATCCGGGGTCGGGGCCGCGGCCGCGGAGCTCGCGGAGGCAAGGCCGAGGACAAGGAGTGGATGCCCGTCACCAAGCTGGGCCGCCTGGTCAAGGATATGAAGATCAAGTCCCTGGAGGAGATCTATCTCTTCTCTCTGCCCATCAAGGAGTCTGAGATCATTGACTTTTTCTTGCGGGCGTCACTCAAGGACGAGGTCTTGAAGATTATGCCTGTGCAGAAGCAGACCCGCGCTGGCCAGCGGACCACGTTCAAGGCATTTGTTGCTATTGGAGACTACAGCGGACACGTTGGTCTGGGTGTTAAGTGTTCTAAGGAGGTAGCCACCGCCATCCGTGGGGCCATCATCCTGGCCAAGCTTTCCATCGTCCCCGTGCGGCGAGGCTACTGGGGGAACAAGATTGGGAAGCCCCACACTGTACCATGCAAGGTGGCAGGCCGCTGTGGTTCTGTGCTGGTGCGCCTCATTCCTGCCCCCAGAGGCACTGGCATTGTCTCAGCCCCTGTACCTAAAAAGCTACTGATGATGGCTGGTATCGATGACTGCTACACCTCAGCTAGGGGCTGCACTGCCACCCTGGGCAACTTTGCCAAGGCCACTTTTGATGCCATTTCCAAGACCTACATCTATCTCACCTCTGATCTTTGGAAGGAGACTGTGTTCACCAAGTCTCCCTATCAGGATTTCACTGACCGTCTTGTAAAGACCCACACCAGAGTCTCTGTGCAGAGGACCCAGGCTCCAGCTGTGGCCACCACTTAGTTTTGTATGAGAAAAATAAAGTGAATTGAAGCTTGAAAAAAAAATAAAATAAATAAAAACAAACACTTATATAATCCTTACTATGTGCCAGACACTATTTTAAGAGGTTTACAAATATTGGCTCATTTAATACTTATACGACTTGATGGTGGTGGTGTTAAAGGTAGGTGTTGTTATAACAGATGGATTAACTGAGACATGGAATCATTAATTAAGTTGTGTACCATCAACAGCTGGTATGTGGTAGAGCAGGAATTTGAATCCAGACAACCTGGCTCCAGAGTCAGCACTTTTAACCACAGGACTGCGTAATTTAGCTCATGTTTCTTTGGCATTCACTGTCTCCCAGGTGATCAAAACCTTAATGATAAAACATGATAGTAAACTCTGAGGAGAGAAATGAGAAATCATCTAAAGTTATTTCATTACCTATATTTGGTATAATTTATAATAATTTGGCAGTGAGATCTCAAATGCAAGTATGATCTAGAAGTGGACTGTAGCATGCTCACATTATATTTTATTTATTCAACATTTTTTATTTAAGCGTTTTTAATTATTATTTTTATAAGTTCATTTATTTATTTTGAGAGAGAGAGAGAGAGGACATGTGGGAGGGGCAGAGAGAGAGAGTGAGAGAGAGAATCCCAACCAGGCTTCACACTGTCAGCACAGAGCCTGATGTGGGACTCACAAACCATGAGATCATGACCTGAGCTGAAACCAAGAGTTGGATGCTTAACTGACTGAGCCACCCAGGCACCCCAGATTCAACATTTTTGAGTCCCAATTATGTGGTAAGTATTTTGCTACATGCAGAGGTAAAAAATATGAATAATACATGCCCTCCTGCTTCCAATTCTTACTTCTAGAATCTAGCAGAAAGTTCCCCAGAATGTCAGATGTGGGTTATGCTGAACAGAGGTATCTCTCTGTAGGAACTTTCATATATATATATATGAAAGCAAGTAGGAAGATGAATTGTTTTGACCATTTCTTGATTTGCTCCTATTTTACATAAACTGGTGGCCTATTTCTATTTTCTGGGACAGTGCCTAAGGATTTCTTTTCCTCTGTTCTGGACACTGCAGATAAGATGTGGATGTGATAGATTAAGTTTGAGCATGTTAGTTTCAGGGAAATTGGTGAAGAAGGAAAAAGAAGATGGCACATCTCAGAGTTCACTAATTGTCATTTTTCCTGGAATGTGAAACAGGGAAAGCAAAACTGTGGAGTGTTCTAAGGTAATAAGGCAAAGGATTATCTGTAGTGTGAACATGATGGCCATGACTTCTGATTCTAGTTGCATAATCAACTTGTATGTGACCTTGAACAATTTGTGCTTGGGCACTTTTTCACTACCTGATTTTCAGAATTGTAAAATAAAAGCAAAACCAAAATGAGGTTAAAGTCTCAGAAACCAAAGCTGATAAAAAAGTATAAGTTCTCTGAATTTTTAGGTTATTGTTTAGTTGCAAGTTTTGTATTTTTGTGTGCTTGGTGAATACTTTCAAATAATGTAAAAAAAGCCACAAAATATGTTCTTAATATAGAGCTGACTCAACTAGTACACAATCAATAATATAGGTTCTTGGGTCCCTCTTCCAGGAGTAGGAATAATTCTATACTACTCTTTCCATTCATCTTATTTTGCCCAGCTTCCTTTCCTTTTGTGACAGATACCATGTAGAAAACCATTAAGTGGTATTTTGGTGAGATAGAACATTTATGTAAATTGATTTAATTAGCAAAACGTAACTACTGTATTGATTTTTGTACTAAAGAAAATGTTTGTTATTGTGCTTGTTGTATGTCATATTAGAGAAGTTTTCAATTAGCAGTAATTGTGCCTCAGATAAACCTCATTGGCTATGATACTGTCACTAAACAGAGCTTGTCTGTCATATTAGAAACCACATTGGAAATTTTAGAAAAATGGAGAAAAGAATTAGGCCAAGGCTTCCATATATATATAATATATTATATATATATTATTTATGTTTATATATATATAAAACATTTTTAAAGGGTGTATTAGTAACAAGATTTATAGGTGAGAAGAAACAAAATGAGAGCAGGAGCCTTTTAATAATCAGGAAGGCTAATGGAACACAGGTTCGCATCATTATAAAAGCATTTCAAAGAACTGGGAATCCACCCCACTTGGAGCTTTGTGCATGATTCTGAACCTTATATGAGAGGAATGATAATGAAGCATCAATAAAGACAGCCACGATGATAAAAGATCTTTAGGTCACAGATCCTTGTTGAGACTAAAAAAATGAGGTCAGTGCTCATACTTGAGAGGGAAATGAAAGGTGAACATGACAAATGCAGATAAAGTTTGGAAGATAGAAAAGGTATATAAAAGGAAACTCTTCAAGGATATAATAGTTCAAAAGCAAGAGGGCATGAAATAGAACAAAGAAGGGACTGACATTTAAAGAATATTATTGAGTGCAGTTCAGATGTGAAAATAATGACCAAAGGTGGCCATGGAAATTCCCATTTAGGAAGAAGGAATTTATTAGATAGTTAGGTAAAATCACAGGACAAATTGGAAAGTGTTGCAAGTAAGACCTGGAGGTTCTTTCATGAAGAACTTTTATTTTACATGCTGGGGTCTATGTTATAGATAGTTTGCTCAGAGGTAAAAGATCACATCTATTGGGAAGTTGATGGAATGTTATATGCTGCATTTAATTCACTGCTGGCAGTCAATGAATTGCTGTATACATGAAATTATATTCTGTAGTTTTTATTTACAAGTATTTACACGCTGACATAAAAACCTGTCGTTAGCAAAAGCTATATTTGACTAACTATATAAAGTATAAAAAGACATCCATAGGGATTACTCAGGTAGGTTTGGGAGGAGACCAGAGGTCAATTTATTCCAATTGAGTACTTTCTTTGTTAAGTGAAAGTAAACTGTATGTACATGAAATTTGTATTTCCCTGGACTACATCAGCTTAAGGGTAAACATGTGCTTATATTAATTACAGTAAATTATGTGGGTTTTTTTTTCTGGATTTTTTGCTATCTACTATTTCATTATTCCCATTACCCCTTGTATCCCTTCTATACATTTCTGGGCATCTATAGGGATGACTCCTGTGATCTCACAAATACATCTTTTTAGTTGCTATGTTAAGGCTTTTCCTTTACATAGCATGGTCCCACCAGGACCATGCTATATGGAACCTTCAGTGGGACATGGGCCCTCACCTATACTCAGCTCCCCTCCCCGTAGAGGTGCGAAAGTGTCTCTCCCATGTTGAGTTTTGTTTGTCATGAAGATACCAAACTGGTGCTGTCTTGGTCTAGGTGCCTTAGGTATTAGTGAAAAGATCGTGTATGTATATACATACACGATCTTTGTATATGTATGTATATATATGTGTATATATGATACTGTCACTGTATATATGATATGTATGTATACATACATATACATATTCATATACATATACATACACATATATATGTGTATGTATATACATATATATGAGTATATATATAATGATTTAAACCTAACTAAGATTGAGTAAATGGGTCAGGATAGATGGCTTATGATAAACACTTTGCTTTCTCTTTGCTGGTGACTAAGGTTATTTAGCCAAGTTATTTATATTCTTTGGACACCTTCTTTCCTGAGGGGCTTGCTTCTCAGTCCTGAATGCTAATGCATTTCTGTGTTTTCCGCTTCACCCCTTTTCCCAAGTCTGTCTGAAAAATTTAGACATATCAGAAACCTGGAAATGAACTATTTAGGTAGAAGCTGGGGAGATCAGGTTGAATGCAGAATCTTAAAAAATGAAACAAAACATACAATAATGAGAAGAAGAGATAGAGAAGTAGAAGAAAAAGGAAAGCCAAAAAAGAAAAAAATTTAAAAGAAAACAGTAAACCAGTCTTCTGGTCTGTTTTCCTCCCTTGCTCCATATGTGGTCTTTCATTAACAGTCTAAATCTGGTGTTTCTCAGTTCAATATTTAGCTAATTTCCCTTCTCTCGGCATCAAAATCTGGTGTTCCTTATCAGATGGTATCAATTAGAACCCAACAAAATCTTTACATTTTACACTTTAGACAGTAGATACAATTTCATTGTTGAAATGAAATTAAGTTTTGGGCAGTGATAAGCTTAGAGGGGTCTACTTTGATTCTCCTTATTTTTTGTAAGTTTATTTTTGTGTGAGAGAGAGAGAGAGAGAGAGAGAGAGAGAGAGAGAGAATCCCAAGCAGGCTCAGCACAGAGACTAATGAGTGGCTTGATCTCATAAATCATGAGATCATGACCTGAGCTGAAATCAAGAGTCAGATGCTTAACCGACTGAGCCACCCAGGCTACCCTACTCTCTTTACTTCGGAAGTGTACCCTTATGGTTGCTGCAGAGAAAGAAATTCTCTTTATAGATCTTTCTGATTCTCATCACCATCTGCCTTATGTCATAATATTTTTGTTGGTGGCTGGCTGCATCTTTATAATTTTCTGTGGCATAAATTTCTTTCCCCCTGGCCAGTAAGTTGCTTTTTCTGTGGCATAAATTTCTTTCCCCCTGGACAGTAAGTTGCTTTTTTAACCCAGTTGAGCAGATCATTTTCACAGATGTTTCGGTGACATCGACAAAGCCTGTGACCTACCAAACACTGTCAGGACCTGGCTATGTGGACTGTAGTTCCTTTAATCTCTGGATGGTAAGGCTGCACAACCTTACAGGCAAGATGAGGCAAGCCCTAAATGCCAGTACATCAGGAATTTCTAAGGCTAGAATAGCTTTCAGTTCTTTTTAAAATTAAAAAAGAATTTTTTAAAATGTTTATTTATTTTTGAGAGAGAGAGAGAGAGAGAGAGAGGGAGAGAGAGAGAGACAGAGTGTGGATGGCAGAGGCACAGAGAGAGAGGGAGACACAGAATCTGAAGCAGGCTCCAGGCTCTAAACTGTTAGCACAGAGCCTGACATGGGGCTTGAACTCATGAACTGCAAGTTTATGACCTGAGCCAAAGTCGGACCCTCAACCAACTGAAGTGCTTCTAGCTTTCAGTTCTTAAAGAGAGGAAGCATGCCATGTTCATTTGCTAATGACTTTAGTTGAAGAGTGAACATTGGTTATAAACAGCAAAATTAAGAAGGCTATGGCAAGTTTCTGTGGCATCGTTAAAACCTGGAAAGGAAGTTCAGTTTTAAAATTGAAATAATTGTAATTCACATACAGTTGTAATATATAATAGAGAGTGATCTCTTGTACCTTTTGCTCAGTTTCCCCCAATGGTAACAGCTATAGTGTAATAACAACCAGGATATTGACATGGATGCAATCCAACAATGTTATTCATATTTCCCCAGTTTTACTTGTACTTTCACACATATGTGTGCATCTGTATATTGTATGTGTGTGTGTGTGTATTCTATGCAGTTTTATCATTTTTTAGATTTATGTATCTGCCACCACAGTCAAGATACTGAACAGGTCCAATACCACGAGGATTTCTCATGTTATCCTTTATTTTATTTTTTTATTTTATTTTATTTTATTTTATTTTATTTTATTTTATTTTATTTTTTAAAGTTTATTTATTTTGAGAGAGAGAGAGAGAGAGCACGTGCACGAGTGCATTAGTGGGGGAGGGGCAGAGAGAAAGAGAGACAGAATCCCAAGCAGGCTCTGCACTGTCAGTGCAGAGCCTGATGTGGTGCTCAACCCACGAACTATGAGATCATGACCTGAGCCAAGATCAAGAGTCTGATGCTTAACTGACCAAGCCACCTAGGCACCCCATTGTGTTATCTTTTATAACCACACCTACTTTCCTTCTGCTCCCACGTTTTCCTTAAATAACCAGTAATCTGTTTCTTATTGCTGTATTTTGCCATTTCAATGAAGTTATATAATCATGCATGAAGTAATATTAAAAAAATTTTTTTAAAGTTTATTTATTTTTGAGAGACAGAGAGAGAGAGAATGAATGGGAGAGGAGTAGAGATAGAGAAGGAGACACAGAATCTGAAGCAGGTCCAGGCTCGGAGCTGTCAGCACAGAACCCGATGTGGGGCTTGAACCCACGAGTGGTGGATCATGACCTGAGCCAAAGTTGGATGCTTAACCAACTGAGCCCTCCAGGCGCCTCTGAAGTGGGCTTTTTTTTTTAATTTTTTTTAACATTTATTTATTTTTGGGACAGAGAGAGACAGAGCATGAATGGGGGAGGGGCAGAGAGAGAGGGAGACACAGAATCGGAAGCAGGCTCCAGGCTCTGAGCCGTCAGCCCAGAGCCTGACGTGGGGCTCGAACTCACGGACCGTGAGATCGTGACCTGAGCCGAAGTCGGACGCTCAACCGACTGAGCCACCCAGGCGCCCCTGAAGTGGGATTTTTTAAAAAATAGACTTGGTGGGGGGGTCCTGGGTAGCTCAGTTGGTTGAGCATCCAACTCGATTTTGGCTCAGGTCATGATCTCATGGTTCGTGGGATCCAGCCCTGTGTCAGGCTCTGTGCTGACAGCACAGAGTTTGCTTCAGATTCTCTGTTTCTCTCTACCCTTTCCCTCCACTCAAAATAAATAAATAAACTTAAAAAAATAGACTTTATTTTTTAGAGTAATTGTATGTTCACAGCAAAATGAGAGCAGAAAGTACAGAGAGTTCTCATGTACTCTAACACATGCATAGCCTCCCCCTCCAGAATGATGCATATATTACAATTGATGAACCTGAATTGACACATCATTATTAGCTAAGGCCCATAGTTTATACATTTTATATTGGGTTCACTTTTAGTGTACATTCTGTGGGTTTGCACAAATGTATAATGACATATATCTACCATTACTGTGTCACACAAAATAGTTTCACTGTCCCAAAAATCTTCTGTGTTCTGTCTATTCATTCCTTCCTCCCTGCAACCCCTACAACCACAGATTTTTTACTGTCTCTGTAGTTTTGCCTTTTCCAGAATGTTATCTAGTTGGAACCACACATATCATAGTTGGATTTCAAAATTGGCTTTTATCCCCCTAGTATAATTCTCTGGAGATTTAGCCAGGTTGTTGTGTGTATGAGTGGTTCCTTCTTTTTTTTTAAATTGCTGTAGTACCCCATGATATGGATGTGCCACAATTTGATTAACCTTCCACCCCTTAAAGGACATCTGGACAGATGCCTGTGTTTGGCTGTTATGGTTAAAGATGCTGGGTCCACTCACGCACAGGTCTTTGTGTGAATGTAAATTTTCCTTTTTCTGGGATAAAGGCCCAGGAGTACAATTGTTGGGATGTATAGTAGATGAGTGTTTAGTTTTACAAGATGCTGCCAACTGTTTGCTAGAATGGCTATATCATTTTATGATTTCACCAGCTATATATGAGTGATCCAGTTTCTGAACATAGCTTTGCCAGCCTTCGGTGGTGTCGCTTTTTTATTTTAGCCATTCTGTTAAGTGTGTACTGAAATTACACTGTGGTCTCAGTTTGTATTTCTCTAATGGCAAGGGATGTTGAACATCTTTTTCATGTGCTTCTTTGCTATCTGTATATTCTCCTCATATGGGCTTTCATAGGACAAAATTTTAAAGTCTGATGAGGTCCAATTTATTAGTTTCTCTTTTTATGGCTTTTGCTTTTGGTGCCAATTCTAAGAACTCTTCCTAGCTCTAGAGCCCAAAGAATTTCTCTTGTATTTTTTTTCCCTGAACATTTTGCAGTTTCAGAGTTTTATATTTAAATCTATGATCCATTTTGAGTTAATTTTGAACAAGATGTAAGATTTAAGTCAAGGCTTATTTATTTTTTTTGCCTATGGATGCCCAATTGCTACATAATCATTTGTTGAAAGGCATCCTCCCTTCATTGAACTCTTATGCAGCTTTGTCAAAAATCAGTTAAAATCATATTTATGTGGCCCATTTTGGGTTCTTTATTTTGTTTCACTGACCTATGTGTTTATTATTAAGGTAGTCTATTTTTGTGATCTAATTTGATGAGTGCATGTACTTTACATGAATTCACTGTATTTTATTTTTATGGTCATTCTAGATTTTTCTTGTTGTTAAAAATTAAACTGGTGAATCCAAAAGCTGAGATAATGAAAATAACTAAAGTGGATTGAGAACTTATTATTTTCCAGGTACTACTCTAGGTACTTTCTTGTGTACGATTTAATTTGTGCAAAAACCCTAAGAAGTAGGAACTATCCTTATTTTACAGATGAAACTGAAGCACAGAGGAGTTAAAGCTTATACTGCTCTTAGGTCAGAATATGCACTATGACTTTCAAGGTATGCCTAATATTCACAGTGTTAGGCAAGTTGCTACAGAAAGGTACTTATTTATACCTTGTGGAGCCCAAGCAATATGGTTCATGAAATATGTCTTTTAATACCATGTTGAAAGTTTATGCCTATATTTTGCTGACAAGTTGACCCACTATAAAAGTAAAGATGTAATTAAATTTTTTTTTTAAATTCATTTGTTTTTGAGAGACTGAGAGAAACACAGCGTGAGCTGGGGAGAGGCAGAGAGAGAGGGAGACACAGAATCTGAAGGAGGCTCCAGGCTCTGAGCTGTCAGCACAGAGCCCAATGGGGGGCTTCAACTCATGAACCGTGAGATCTTGACTTGAGCCGAAGTTGGATGCCCAACTGACTGAGCTACCCAGGCTCCCCAATAAAGATGTAATTTGAAAAGAAAATGTGACTACCTACAAGTGCACAGAATTTTCTGAAAGACATTTTTGAATGATCTTTAAAGCACTTTGTTTACTTTCCTTTGCTACTTGATGGCCCTTACTTTGCTAATATCCACTTTACTATTTTTTTAATTGGTATATAGTTGACTTATCCACATTATTTATATTAAGTATAAACAAAAAGCATGAAAGAAAAAGGTTATTATCTTTGGATCCTAGACAGTGCCATTTTTTCATGGCTTTATTTAAATTACACCTGGTACACATAGAAATTGTTGCTTTTGTAGGTGAGCTTAGAGTTTTTCTAATAGTGAAAAGAAAAATGATTTCTCCATGGGCTCTCCTCACATGGATGTTAAATGAAAAAAATTTGAAGCTTCTTAAATATATTCAGTGGAAAGCCCTTAATAATATTATGAAAGTTTTTTTTTAATGAGTGGTTTAATGATTGTGGTTATAGAAGTTGTTTTTCCTTGTTACTGTAGTATATATATATATATATATATATATATATATATATATATATATATATTTACTTTCATGGTGGTATTGACATTTGACGTTTTTCTGTTATTATGTATTTATAGTTGTGGTAGGCTAAATAATGGCTCCACCAAAGATATCTGTGCCCTAATCTCTGGAACCTGTGACTATTACCTTATATGGCAAAAGGGACTTTGCAGAAGTGAGTAAATTAAGGATCTGGAGATGGGAAGATTATCCTGCATTATCTGAGCAGACCCTAAATGTAATTACACAAGACCTCATAAAAGGGACTTGGAGGGAGCTTTGTGAAGATGATGGCAGCAAGAGATTGAAGTGATGCAGGGAAGGAGTCCTGAGCCAAGCAATGCAGATGGCCTCTAGAAGCTAGGAAAAAACAATAACATGAATTCTCCCCAGAGCCTCCAGAAGGAATCAGCACTGCCAGCAGCTAAACGTTAGCCCAGTGAAACTGATTTCAGACTTCCAGTCTCCCAAACTGTAAGAGAATAAATTTACATTGCCTTAAGCTGTCAAGTCTGTGATTATAGCAACCATAGGAAACTGATTACAGTAATCTTACACACAAGTAGAATAATGGAATATTGCAAGCCTAGTCTGATTTGTAGCATGCTGAGGCCAGGATCTCCTGAAATTTAGTGTAAGGTGGTTGATTGCATAATTATTTTTCTTTTGATACAAATGTCTTTAAAAAGGTGGTTTGCATCATCTTTGAGGCCAGGGCAACTGGAGAGAGGTGAGCCTGTGGGATGATATCCAAGGGAAAAGTTGACCTGAGAGGGATCAGGGCAAGCCAGGAAGGAAATTTCAAGATAGAGTTCAGGGAAAGAGTTCTTATTGGACAAGTCAAACTTATTAGGAGAAAGAAAGCTAAGGGCAAGGTGAAGATGGGATAACAGAAGGTCAGTGGAGGGGGACGTTGAGCTAGGCAAGGCTATGAAAGTTGGTATTGGTTTAAGACTCACTGGAATGATGAACTGGAGATGGCTCAAGGTTACTTTCACTTTGGTTGCCTAGCAAACAATTGTGTAAATTATGTCCACCAGAAAAGTATGCAGGCCAATGTATGCAGTTACCTGATGCCTCCCCTTGTTCCTTAAGGAGCTGCCACCCAGATCCTGTTGACAGTACTGCCTATGAGGAAATTTAAGAACCACTAGTTCAGAGAAGACAAGAAACTTCAGGTCCTTTCCTGCTGTTGAAACAATTACTCTATGGGTGGGGACACAGAGTACCAGTGCCAATAAAGGCATTCCTGTTTGTGTCTCAGTCACATTTATCTATGTTCTATTTTTTGTGATTTGGGCCCATGGCAGAACTGAACATAGCCTACCACATAAGCTTTCCAAGTGTTAAAGAATAATATTCAATAAAAGTTCCATTTTACATTCTCATTTTCTTAGCAATTGAGTTTATGTTGTTGTAGCTTTCCTCCTTTATTTCCCCAGTGAGGGGAGGAGGATCTGATCATTTTGAACTTGTCTGGAGTTGTTGCCAGATAAAAGTGGAAAGTAGAAAAACTAGGTGGGTTGAGAGGGAGAGGAAGGGACAGCAGGGATAAAACGAGAGTGTCTTGTTTCTTCCTTTCCAGGTTGTATCCCAGGAAACTGTTAAGCCCCTTTTCACATTCCACATGGTGCCAAAGTGACATGGCACTGTCACAGTGGGATATTAGACCTGGTTGAGGAGAGTGCTGTAGGCCTGTGGGAGGACACATTCGGTGTAACACTGAGAGTGCAGCCTGTCATTATCAGGCTTCCTTGGAGATAAGGAAGTCTACTGGGGCCTAAAACAGCCCTTGTTGGGGCAAGGAGGATGCAGAGGGGCCTAGAGAAGCTAGGGGTACTATAAAAAAACCAGCCATATTTTTGCAGATGCCAGTGTGGCAGACATAGGGGATCATGTGAAATGAGGGATATATTCAAGGAGGTGTGAATATTTGAAAAGCAGGGTCAAGTGTACATCAGACATCCCTTACATTGGTGCCACAGCGATAAGTAAGCGCCCCAAGATTTAGGTCAAGCAGAAAGCAGAGAACCTAAGTAAGTGATCCCTGAAATTATACCCCCAAAAACTAATCTAAAAGATCCTGAATTAATCTTTTTTAAAAGTTATTTATTTATTGAGAGAGAGGGAGGGAGGAAGGAAGGCAGAGAGAGAGACAGAGAGAGAGAAAGAGTTATTGGTTAGTTAGTTAGTTCACGGGAGGGGGAGAGAGAAAAGGAGAGAGAAGGAATCCCAAGCAGGGTGCACAGTCAGCCTGTGAAGCCCCATGTGGGGCTCAAACCTATGAACCCATGAGATCATGATCTGAGCAGAAATCAAGGGTTGGATGCTTATCTGACTGAGCCACCCAGGCACCCCCTTAATTAATATTAAAGAAAAGACTGAGATACCTTAAATGCACATATGAGAGTTTTTGTTTTATTTTGCTACTGTATGGGAATGAGGGCTGGAAACAGAATAAATTTAGTTATAAAAATAAATTTACATTAAAGTTTTTTTTTGCGCATTTAAATAGGAGGTTACAGATTTTATCCTTGTCACCCAGGATTATTCTTTTATCTATCTATCTATCTATCTATCTATCTATCTATCTATCTATCTACCTACCTACCTACCTGCCTATCTATCTATCTACCTATGTATCTATCTATTTATTAAAGTAAGCCCTACACCCAATGTGGGGCTTGAGCTTATGAATCTGAGATCAAGAGTCACATGCCCTAGCCAGGCGCCCTTCTGATGTCAGTCTTTTTTAAATTTGTGTTCTTAAATCTACTCCAGGACTGTATGCTTTACTCTCTGTTTTCCTACCCACAAAAATCTTCCTAAGTACTTCTTAGTTATCTCAAAGATTGGTCATCATTGGCTTTATACTTGCCAAACCTAGTGCTTTCTCTGCAGTCCTTATTCTATATGATTTCTGTGCCAGTCCTGTGACAATCTGTCCCCAGATTCCTCCTCATGCATATTCTTCTCTGTGTTGTGTGCTGGTGTCTGAATCCTTGTTGCTGTACTTCCTGGTCTCCTGGAGTTGTTCATGACTGAGTTAAGATGAGGAGAGGCAATGGTGAAGATTGTAAGGGAATGTCTCTGCTAACTTCAAAATCTGAATCATCCCTAGATCTGCTTTAGCTATTGTTTTCTTATTCTCTTGATTTTTAGACACATTTACTGCCATTTCAAAGGTCTATGGATTCTAATTTTTGCATTATGTTACAATAAACTGTTCACTGCCTTCCTTATCTCCAGCCTCAAATATATGTAAGTTTCTAAATGATGGCATAGCATGTGACTTACAGAGAATTGACCTTAAATAAATGTTTATTGGCTAAATGAGTAGGTAGAAGTATGGGATGAGGTAATAGAATAACTCCTCCTGAGGGAATTATCAGAATCAATGTTTTGCCAAGATTCTAATACTCTGCTGAGGATCACCCTCTGTGTTGCTCATCAGTGTGTGTCTTATCCCGAGGTGTTTTCATACAGAAAAAGATGAGAAGCTTTGCTTTATGGATAAGAGAGTTTCCTATACAGATATACTTCCTGAATCATTGGAAAGTAACAAGACTGCATTGAAAAGTAAAGTAGATCCGAACATAGTACAAGTGTAAAGACAATGCTTCTCAAAATTTTCCTCTTAATTATCCATAAGGACAGAAGAAGGCGAATATGTATGTCTGGACCTAGATCCATAACAGTGGTATAGATTAGGAAGCCAATCTGCCACCAATGGAGAGTTTCTCTTTAGAATTAATTTAAATGTACATTTGATCCTACGATAGAAACGTCTTCTACCTTGAATCAAGTTGACTTTCACAATGTGTGGCCCTGGTTTTACCCTGTGACTTCATGTGTCTGCTGGCTAACTGCTCCCTAGCACTTGCTCCACATTGTCCATGCTTCTCATTTGAGAAGCACAGCATGAGGGTACAGACAGATAACTTGATGTTGGCAGATTTCTTTCTAAGAGAACATTTTTGGTGGAAGAAGAGAGCTGGAGGCCACCAGGTGTTTGTAATAGGGGCAGGAGAGAAAGTTTGTCATGGGGGTAGGAAAGGTCAATGAACATTTAGGGTGGGAATCACTTTGGGTTTTTCCTTTGACTAGTCCTGATGTCTTAGAATCCATATAAATGAATTTATATGCCTCATATAAATACCTAAGTCTCTGTAATTGCTATTTGGCCATATGTCTGTAGCATGTTGACTTCTAGGAAAATATCACTTGGAGCACTTGCTATTGGTTACAACTCCCATGCTGCTGAATAGGATCATGTTTTACAACTGGGATTGGGGTGCAGGAGTGATTGGGAGAAACACTAGTGTGTTCCCTTCTCAAATGGCACCTCTATCTTTTTGAAACGCTCAATATATGTCACATGCTAATTAATGTGAGCCACAACTTTTCCCTTTAATAATTCTAAATGGCTCTACTTCCTGTCATGAAATTGCCAGCAAGAGAAAAATCTTATCTTGCTAGGTAACCTATGTATCCTGCCCCAAACCACAACTGCAAATCTGAATGCAGATTTACCATCTGTGTACATATTGTCACCGTGGTCCCAGACCACACGTCACATATCTGTTTCTTTTAGTAAGGTTGACATTTCTTGCAGTGCACTTCACCTTTGCTCTTACCGGATATGTACAATTTCATTTAGGAAAGAAGTGCTGAGATGGGAGGAAATAGAAGCTTTGAATACATTGTAAATCTGATATGCAAATTTTATCACAGTTGCATTATTTGCTAAAGTTCATTTTGAGGCACTCTGGGATGTGATTAATTTTAAGGGCAATACAGGATGTTGTTTGCTGAATTTATAGGCCCTGTGGGATAAATGAACCTGCCTGTTTCCTTATTACCAAGGGAATTTTTAATAGAAAATGGAAGCATAATAGTTAGAGTAGAACATTATAGTACCTTATTTTTACGGAGGCATAAACTATACTAGGAACTGAGCCATAGGATAAATGGGCCTATTGCAGCATAGGTCAAGCTAGTAAAATTAAAATGTGCTCAATTCTGTCTATGTGTACTTTTCTGTGCATCACAAGCATATCTTGTACCTCTTAGAGAAAAGGACCTATTCTATCCATCTATCTATCTATCTATCTATCTATCTATCTATCTATCATCTAATTATCTAATTATCTATTATCTATATCAATCAATCAATGAATCAGTCATCTATCAATATTTTCAAATGATTCCATATTTCCACAGCCATAATTACTACTTTCTTAAAAAAATTTATATTCCATAGGATTCACAACAATCATTTGGCAATTGGTCTAGTGTTATTTTGTTTGTTTGTTTGTTTGTTTTTTACTTTCCTAACTGATTTGTTTAGGAAAGAGTATCTTGGGATGTTTTCCATTTTTTTTCTTTATTTAAATTCAAATTAGTGTAAACATACAGTGTAGTATTGGTTTCTGGAGTAGAACTGAGTAAGTCATCACTTACGTATAACACCCAGTGTGCATCCCAACAAGGGCCCTCCTCAATGCCCATCGCCTATTTGGCCCATCCCTCCTACCCAACATCCCTCCAGCAACTCTCAGTTTGTTCTATGTATTTAAGAGTCTCTTATGGTTTGCCTCCCTTGCTGTTTCTTTCCTATTTTTCCTTCCCTTCCCCTATGTTCATTTGTTTCATTTCTTAAATTCCACATATGTGTGTTATTTTAAAGTTGATATTTAAATTCTATATTATTGCACAGCTAGTATCTTTTTTTCCTAACTGAATTATAAGCCTTCAGGGAACAGGGACTATAATTTACTTTTTGTATTACCCAAAGGTAATACAATTATCAATGAACAGTGTATTGACTTTTAATTATATAGGAACATTTTTTAAACCAATATAGGAAAATTGAGTTTCAAAATATTCAGCAGTTACTCAAGAAGCCAGGTGTATGCAGTCAGATTATATCCCTCTTCACAGGCAACTACCCATGCCAATTCATTTCATGAACATTATTGAGAATTTAATTTTTTAAAAAGTTTATTTATTTTTGAGAGACAGAGAGACCAAGTGCGAGTGGGGGAGGGGCAGAGAGAGAGGGAGACACAGGATATGAAACAGGCTTCAGGTTCTGAGCTGTCAGCACAGAGCCCGACACGGGGCTCAAACTCACAAACTGTGAGATCATGACCTGAGCCAGAGTCGGATGCTCAACCGACTGAGCCACTCGGGTGCCCCAAGAATTTAATTTTTAAGGGGCTGTGTATGGTGGAAGGGAGAATGGGTAAGTTATTTTTTCTTTGTTTACAAAACTATTTTATTTTTCTCCTGGGAACACAAGAAGACATATTTTCCCCAGTATCCCTTTGTGTCCAGGTGGACTGTGTCATTAAGTCCTTCTAATGGAAGGCCAGTGGAAGTGATATATGCCACTTTGAGGCCATAAACAGCCCTTGTGCAGTCTTCCTTGTTCTTCCTTCCTAACCACACAGCTGGAAGGGAGAGCTTTTAATATGGTAGAACTATGGAAATATCATGAGTCCTGAGGTTGAGTACCTGCAAGAGTGGCCCAGAAGATGTCATGGCCAGGAACTTTAGCTCTGGATTTTATATGAGCAAGAATATTGTATTATTGAATAAAACTGCTGAGACATTGCAGCTGTCACAAGTTAATGTTGAATAATACATGAAGAAAAATCAGTAATAGGGATTGAAGAGTTAAGAGCTTCAATTAGAGGAAAACAAATGAAAGAAGAGAGGGAGGGGGATTGGAACCAAGTGATTGGTCTTTGATTGGGCTCCATGGAGTGGATGATCAGAAGACACTGCTGGCGGTGTTAATGGCTGTAGGAACTTTAAGAAAGAAGGTGTGAAATATTTATTTGAAATGTTTTTAGAATATAGTACTTGAAACATATAAAAGAATACACAGTGATGTTTAATTTTACACACAGTGATGTAATGAACACTTGTGAACACACCGCTGAGCTAAGAATCAGAACTTTATCATTATTGTTGTAAGTGGCAGCTGTATGGATAAATTTGATAAACATGATGAAAAAAAGTGAGTCTCAGAAGATTATAACATTTATTTATAAAGCTCAAAAAAGCATATTAAAAGAATGAGGTATTTAGGGATACATATAGGCCTAATTTTTAAGTTGCTATGCTGTGCTCTTTTGTCCTAAACCTTTGGTAAAATATTTTCTGAATTTTGTTGGTATGCTGGGAGGATAAGAGCTGAAATTTAATGAGAGAAGAGAGATATATAAAATCTGACTATATTCTCACTTCTCAAAGTGAGTTCTGTGGGCCAGAAACCTTGGCATAACTTTGGATCTTGTTAGTAATGCAGAACCTCAGTACTAGTGAGACCTACTGAATCAGAACCTGCATTTTAAGAGCATCCTAGGTGATTTGTATGCACATTAATCTGAGAAGCACTGGACCACAGCACATTGTACAGCCCATTCTCCAGAATCCCTGTTCTTCCCCTTCTCCTGAATTGGCCCCATATACTGTGTTCATTGGGTAGTTCCACAGAAGGACAAAAGAAAGGATCGGGAAACTAATGTCTACTGAGCACCTACTTGGAAATACAGACATATCTAGGGTTACCCTTCTTTCCTCTTTCCCCAATCCCTAATTCTCTGTTATAATCAAGCTTATGGTAGCAGCAGTCATCAACTCCTCTAAATTCCTAAATCTCTGTAATTGCTGTTTAGCTATATGTCAGTAGCATGCTGACTTCTAAGGAAACATCAGAACACCTGTTATTGGTTATACTGTTACGTAATGCCACGTTCCTGAAAAGGATCATGTGTTACAACTTGGGTTGTGGTGTAGGAGTGATTGGGATGAAGCACTAGTGTGTTATTTTCTCAAATGACACCTCTATCTTTTTGAAATTCTGGGTATATTTCACACACTAATGAATGACCTTGCTGGCTGCTAATGCAAGCCAGAAAGCATTAATTTGATCCAGTTTTTACCAAGTACTGATGGATCCTGTCAGGAATAGGGCTAAAAGATGAGAGTAGACATTTCCTTAACTAGATTTTAAAAAAGGACAGACTCTTTAGCTCTGTAAAATGAGTTGACATGTGGCATTAAATTCATTGCTGTTATCTGTCATTGACTTTTCTGGGCAGAATAATGAATGCTAAACTTTGTTAGAAATATGGCTCAATCTTAATATTGCAAATGTGTTGGTAGACCAGAAGGAATGTAATTGTTTTATCAGAATGACTTTGGTTTGTGGAAGTGTAATTAATGGAAGAGATAGCTGATGCCATCAGAATTTTCCATTTATGTTTTGAAAATCCAACAAAAACCTAACAATGAAATATACAAAAAAAATAAATCATACTTCGGAATATAAAAGAGATTAAAGAGTAACTGAGGTGGCTTCTCATTAAACATGTTGGACAGCATATATGCATTCTCTACCACCGCCACTGAAAGCTCCCTAAAATGACAGCATAGAGATTAAAAAAAAAAGTTATAAGTCCCAAGGGCAAAGAGACCAGGAGAGGGGAAAAATACAACATAATTTGGATGCGGAAAACAGATTGCTCTGGTAATTTATGGCCACATAATTAACTATCTCAAAAGTTAATGGATTAAAACAAATATTATATCATACTCTACAATTTTTATGGTCAAAAATTTGGGCAGGATTCAGTTGGGTGATTCTAATATTTCATATGGTATTGACTGTGATTCCTGAGGGGTATTTCTCTGCAGTTGGACTGATTTGGAGTATCCAGGATTGCTTTATTCATGCACTTGAGCAGAGGGAGCTGGAGTCTGGGCTTAGGTGGATCTCTTTCTCTCTCCATGCAGTCTCAGGGCCTTCCAATGTCGTCTGTCCTACAGTGTGGTTCGATTGTTTCCCGGTAGTTCAGGCCATCTAAATGAGTGTCCAAGAGACAGGATCCGTAGGCTGTCACTCTCTTAGGGCCTGGGTCTGACAACTCGCACAGCTCCATTTCTGCCATATTTTATTAGTCAAAGTAGTAATTTCAATAGAACAAATGGGCCAAAATAATTATGGCCATCTTTATTCCCCAGATATATGAATAGTAACAGACCTAGAAGATGAGGAATCTGAAACTTAAGCTAGCAGTGAGGGAAACATCCAGGTCAGCTGAATGTGCTCCAGAGCCCTAGAAACTAGGCTTGGGAATTTCAGGTACTTCTGAAAAAGAGGGAGGGGGTACAAGCAGGGCCAAAAATGTAAGGATAAGTTGAAAGTCTATATAAAAGCCGTTAGATCTTCTGATCCCCTTCCACAGTTTGCTGAGCCCCTTCTCCATAGAAGACTAGAGTTAGAAGTCTTCTGGAGAAGACTCCAGAAGAAGACTTCTGGAGACGTTAAACGAAGCAGACTCTGGACTTGGGCATAACTGAAAGCAGGTGAAACATACAAGAAAACAAAGATATTAGATTAAAATCTTCACACTGTGCCATGAAATCCCCTTCCCCTCATCTCTTAAATGAGCTTTGATGATACTGGCAGGCTCTCAGGTAAAAACTGGAGGATTCCTCTCTTGAGATTTATGTCTCAGAGAAAATTTCTACAGGTGTGGACAGTTAGGGGCCCAGCGGGACAACACCATCAGATCCACTGTCAGTGAAGCAGTCAACAAGTCACATCTACACATGCAGCATCTACTTGGTTTTTTAGTGCCTCATTGTTAAAATCAGCGATCAAGGATCGATAGACATATGAGGCAGGTTCTTTTAGAGACCAAACCAAATAGGGGTGCCTGGGTGACATAGTCAGTTAAGCATCCCACACTTGGTTTCAGCTCAGGTTATGATCTCACGGTCTGTGAGTTTGAGCCCTGCATCGGGCTGTGCACAGATGGCATGGTGCCTGCTTAGGATTCTGTCTCTCCTTCTCTCTGCTCCTCTCTTGCTTGTGCTTGCCTTCTCTCAAAGTAAATGAATAAACTTAAAAAAATTTTTTTAGATGCCAAACCAAATACGTCGAAATAAAGAACATAGGGTAGATAAAAAATGTAAAAAGCAAAATAAAATAATGAAAACTATAATTAATATCCCTAAGTGATGAGAAATATTTTATAAATGAAACAAAAAGGACATCAAAGAAACTAGAATTCTTAGAAATAAAAACTATTGGATCACATTGAGTAAACAAAGAAATGAAAACTATGGGGCCAGAAATTAAATATTAAATAGAATCTTTGAAAGATATATTTGAGGAAAATTTATGAATAAAACAACAAAGAGATGAAAAATTTGAGAAATTATAAGAAAGTTAAAAAATAAGTTCAAGTGGTCCCCTATCCAGGTGCTAGAACAAGCAGAGATAAACAGAGAAAACAGAGGGGAATAAAAATTGGGGAGAATTATCAAATAACAGGCTAGAGGCTATGGACTGCCAGACTGATAGGGACCACTGAGAGAAAATAGGACAGATGAGAAAAGGATCCACACTTTGGTACATCATCATGAAATTCCAGAAAATTGACAAAGAGAAACTCCCAAAGTCTCTGAGGATGAAGAAAATTGACCAGTTTTCAAAAATTGTACTCAATTTCAGATGAGCAACCCTGAATACCAGAAAATAATGGAATGACATATTCAAAATTCTGATTGAAATGATTTCCAATCTGGAACTCTGTGTTCAGCTAGGCTATCAGTCAAGTGGGTAGGAAAAGGCATAATGCCTCTACCTGGTTAAAATGTGATAGAATATATTCAGCACGAAAAAGTTGTGAGTGATAATTTCTGTTTATGCATTCAATTCTCAATTAGACTCTAAAGTTCCCAAGGGATATGATTTTAATTTTGATTTGTCCTACATAGCATCTGAATAAGGTAGGCATTTATAAATGGTGTTTATGAATAAATGGACTCTGTTCAGCTTTAAATCATGATTATTGGAATCATGTGCTGAATATAATAGCATTGCTATTATATTGCTAAATAAATATATTGCATTGCTAAATAAGTAACTTATTTTCTTAGTTGCCGTTTCTTGATACCATACCTATTATTTATTCTCAGATGTTTTTTCATGAATTGTCTTTATTTAGAAAAAAAAAATTTTGTCTTCTTATTCTCTCATTCGGTCCAACAGTTCAAAGAATTTGTGGCTTGAATGTTTAAGAATAAGAGTGGAATAGGGTGCTCACATTTGTTATAACAAAATACTTTTGGAGCCTTTTATGGTGATGTTGGCCTGACAACACTAGGTACCAATAAATTAAAGACAAAATTTGAATTTTCCCTGTTGTAATTACTATCTGGACCAGTAATCAGGCGCTTAATTACTCTCAGCATTACTGTTGGTAATAAAGTGTTTATGGCCACCAGTGAATAGGAGCTATATTAAATAAGGGAACAAGCTGATTGGTTTATACAGTAGAGGGAGATGGCTCTGGACCCTAGGAATAGCGGCTCAAGGAGAACTCAGGGATCTGTAGGAGGACCTGAAAATCAGAAAAGACTACAGTTAGAATTGTCAAAAACAACAGAGATCAAGAGGGACAGTAAAGGGAAAGTCAGCTTGGATCAGATGCAGAAGTATTCAGGGTCTTGAGAAAATTCAGACTTCAGAATGATAGGAAGAAAATTTGACCTCAGGTGGTTGAACAGAAATATTCAGAACTAAATAATATAGGAAGTCACTCATTAACTAATGCACACCTATTTGTTTTTATTTGCATGTAGGTAATAACTGTAATTTCTTCTGCTTGTAGCAAAGCTTTTACTTTTTTTTCTTTTTTGCTTTTAAGAAGACTGACTTGATAATGTGGGATTTCTCATTGAGATAATTATAGAGGGTATGGTAAGAATTTCATATCACTAGCAAGAGTGTAAAAAAGAGCCTTCTGTGACCTCACACATCCTAATTAATGTACAATCTTATGATGGAGGCATTTTATTACTTATGCTCCCAAGGCAATACCAAGGTTGATTGCTACCACTGTGTTCACCCCTGAGCTAATCATTGACAAATTCTGTGGTGTGCTGGGAGCTAGCTGTACAAGGGCAAGACTAGGACACGGGGACAGTGAAGAATAAATGCCTTTGTGGTAGAGATGCCAATCATCTCTTCCCTACACACTCTTTTCATTAGGGAATCTGCTTTCCTGTAATCTGTGGCAGGGGTAGCCTTATGTATCACATGACACTATGGCTGACTGGACCATGGATGGACATCTGAGCCAAGTTAAGCCTGGAATTTGGAGCTGGGATACTGAGAGCTTGATTCAAATAAACAGCAGTAGGCACTGGACCCAGGAGATGATGCAAATTTGGGATTTGTGGACTTGTTGGCCACATGTGGTCATTGAGAGGGAAGGAACAGTAGACACAGGTAGATTCAGCTAATGTTTGACTGCTGCTGGGTGGAGAGTGATAGTGATTGGCTTTTTAAATCCAAGTCTTATTCATAGGAGTCCTAATTTTACTTAGGTACTTTGAGGATGTAAACTTCAGATACCCTCTACTTCCCATAGATTGAACGAAATTCTGCTCTTTCAGCAGTAGAGTCACATTCATCATTCCATTCAGTTTTTCTAACCCAGCAATAAAATTGACCCACTGAATACCAGTTAATATATGGTTACAGAACGCCCAGTCTGTTGCAATCACATGATTTCACAACTACTTGGATTTTATCTGTCTCCTTTAGAAGATTATAATTCCCTGAATTTTTAAACAAGGAATCTACACCAGTTTGTTTCACGTAACATGTGGCCAATGGCTTTTTGAAATTGGATATTTCCTGAGCTGTAGTAAACTTGGCTTATGAGAAACATGTTTAGTTTAATGCTCTAATATAATAGAATAATATTCCTAGCACTAAATATTGACATATATTTTCAATAAATTTCCTTTAGAGCTGTTTATATGAAAAGCTTGGTGTATATGTGTGTTACATTGTGAGTATCCTCCCAAACGATTGATTGCATTAAACATATCAAGTCCTTTTATGACTCATAGAGGAATTCTAGAGTCAACAGCCTGCCTCTTAACAACAGGCATGAGGAGCAGAGCCTGGCAGCATGTGGCTGGAAGCCTTTGGTCATTATGGTTCCCAAATAGTCATTCTGATTCCAAATGGTGTACAGGGCAGATGGTGGGCTTCTCCACCTTTAAGAACATTTGGATGAGCATATATCACTGTAAATTCAATTATTTGGCAATTGTTAAGTAAAATCATCTTTAGAAAATAAACTGTCTTTAGAGATATTTTCCCAGTTCCAAATTAAAAAAATATTGCCTATATAATAACACAACTGTAATATTGAATTAAGCTGCCTATTTATTGACTTTCCCAAGAGATTTCTTTCTTGCTTTTCCTGTGATACATTGTAACATTACCATAATGGGACTTTATTATTTCTCATTTTCCGCATGCATTGCTCTGATAATTGGGAAAAGTCAGAAAATCCAACTATTGAAATGAATGACCTTTACGTTGGAAAACTAATTTGTTCTACATAAATATAGGAGCTCACGTTACATCACTTAAAATACACAAGACTGACCACTGTCAATTTAACTTTTTATTAAAGGAAATTATTTGCTTAATCAAAATATGTATACCATATCTTTCTCTTTGTTTGTTTTTCTTTTTTTGGTCACTTACTGTATTTTATTTTTTGCCTCCTTCTCCCAAAATTCAACAATTTTTTTGATATTTATTTTTACACTTGAGAATTTAAAGATTTTGGATATAGGCAGTAATCAATGTCCAGGAAATTAGCAGCAAAAGTGTCATAACTGATACAGGCAGAGAAAGTACATGATTTATTCACCTTCCAGCCCAGTTTCCTCCCAGAACTCCTGTTGGAGGAGAGAAGCCTTGTGCTTTAGGACATCTTGTTCTTTTTTTAGTTGTTGTTTTTGTTGGTGGCAGTGTTCACAGTTGCAAATTACATCAATTTGTACTTTTAGAAACCTATAGTGCTATGGAATCTGTCCCTAAGTACTTTCCTACTTCTATTTCTGCTTTCACATCCTAGGTTTTTGCCTTGTTTAGTATTCAGCCTAGTTCTTTGTCCCTTTGATGAGGGGAAAAAACATTTATATATAAAAGGACTGCCAGTCCTGAGGACATTACTTGGAACTCTCCAGCTGCAGGCAGGAACCACTGAGTTCTCTCCAATGTCACTTCCCATGGTCATGAGCTGAGGGGGCCAACGTTCTCAGGGCCAGTTCCCACAAACCTCACATCCCTGCTTACCTTAAGTTTTGCCATTACATGATGAGACCTTCCAGATTATCCATTATTTCAAAAACAATTCTCCTCTCATTGCTCAGAGCATACTCTGGTCTGATGCTCTCTTCTGCCTTTCCCTGTCCAGACTCTTCCACTCTGTCTTCGGGAGCCTAGGGTCTGTTACCTGTAAGCGGCTCAACACCTCCGCCCCTTGTCTGATCGTTCCTATGACATTCTTGTTCAAGTGACACCAGCTTTTACTGGTACCACTCCCTCTGCAGTCCCTCCAGAAGTAGCTATGTTTTTTCTCGTGCTCCGTGTGCACTTCAGGGCTTGGAGGTGAATAGATGGCTTCTTATTTTTCTTCATTGCCTACAAATCTCTTTTTGTCTCTTTAAATACCTAGTTCTTTGGTTCCCAACTTCAGATGTTACCATTACTTCACCTTGTGGTGCCATCTACCCTCCTCTCAGGTGCCTCCTCTCACTACTGGTTCCTGGGTGACTGTGATTGTGGCTCATTCTTCTCTTGTTGCTGAGTTCTGCTCTCAGCTGCTTCAGGAATCTCTTCCTCCTCTCCATTTTCCTGACTTGTATATTTACTTATATCTGAAGCTGGTATCACTGGTGACTGCACCACCTCCCGCATCTCACTTTCCTCTTTGACTTTGCCTCCCAGCCTGCTGACCACTACCTCTTACCCTATATCCACTTGATAGTGCTACATCTTAAAGACTTCCTATCAATTGTTCCACATTTTGCTGTTTTAAACCTGTTAATGTCCTCCCTCCCCTTTTTCTCCAAATTAGATTCCGTGTTTTGGCTCTATAGCCATTCCCTCAGTAACATCTTTAACTCTCTTGACCTCCTTCTGTATGCACCTAAGCAAACGTGAGTCCCTCCTAGCCCCAGTTATCTGTGTATCCTGGCCCTACACCAGAGCAGGTGAATGGCGCGGGATAACAATTACACTATGCTACTCACAGGCCTTGCCTCAGGTTTAGGACCCCAGATCTCAAAATCATCAGACACTCAGAAAATTCTATTTCACTTTTCCAGTAAATTCACCTTTCGCCTCCCTAGATGACTCTTTCATATCTTCTCTTTAACCCTTCAGTTTCAAGACACTACTTATTCTTTCTTACTTTCAACTGATAACTTGGCTTTGTATTTCCTAGAGAAAAGAGATGCCACCAACAAGAAATGCTTCATGTTTCTACCACCCGCCTGTATTGTTAGCCACATATTCTGCCTTTCCTCCTCTGTTGCTCTTGACTTGTGTTCTTGATCAGTTTGCTTCTTCAAATCATTCTTAGGTTTTCCAGCTCCCTGTCTTTAGCACATCTCTAAATGTTGGATTGCCCCAGAGTTTTTTTTCAGCTCCGTAATCTTTTCTAGTTACACTTTCCTGAGGAGAGCCTGTTTAGTCCCATGGCTTTAAATACCATCTCTGTGCTGATGGCTCCCAAATTTTTAGCTCCACCCTAAACTCTGTCCTGAGCATCAGAAGTATACTCTGACTGCTTACTTAACATTTTCACTTGGGTGTCTTTTAGACTTTTCTAATCTAACATGGTCAAAACTCCTAGTTTTCTCAAAAAGAAATAAAAATCTATTCTCTCTCAATCCTTCCACATACCAGCAAATGGTACTGTCATCCATCCAGTGGTTGTTCAGGCCAAAATTGTGGAAATTGTTGTTGAATCCTCTTTAATTCATTGTCCCTGTTGAATCCACCAGCAAGTCCAGTTGCCCATATTTCCAGATTATATCCTGAATCTGACCACAGCCTATCATTTTTCAGACTTACACCAAATTGTCACTATGTCTTACTCAGTGCACTTAAAAGTTCCCGAAATTAGCACAACTCACATGTCTATGTTTATTGTCCACTTCCCCACATTAAAATATGAACTCTTTGAGCATAGAGCCTTTGTCTTGTTCATTGCTGTGTGCCTAGTGCCCGTACCTGGCACATAGTAAGGGGTCAGTAAGTAGTTTCTCCTGATTAACATTTCAGTCTATGGAGTCTGTCTTTCAGAGTAATCATTGAACTATATGGAAAGTATTAAAAACTTACATTCCTGAAATCCGAGCAAATTGTCTAGTGTCTGTGCTTAAAATTTTAAAAAGGTAATTGATCATGCTGGTGCCTAGATTTCAGCTCCAAACTCTTCACATGACATGACTGTAAAGAGATCATTTAAAAACATATATACCTGTGTATATATAATAACACAAAAATATATACAATTATATGCACATATGTGTGTGTATATATACACATAAACATATATGTACATTTAGTATATACATGCACAAGCTTACTATTTTATAGAGTCATATTGTAGATGCAGTTTTTTCCCTTTGTTATTTTTTATTTGCTTCTCCCTTCCCTACTTGTCTTTACCTATTACTATAGTTCTCCCAGCCCCCAAATAACCATCTGCTTTGTTTTTCTCCTGAATTTTTCTTCTGTACACTATTGTAAGTATAAAGACGTAAATACATTTGTTATATGTATTTAAATATATAGCTATAGAAAGATATTTGGTCATTGTTTTACAAAAATGGGATCACATTAAGCGTAATCTTGTGCATTTCACTATTTAAAAGGATACCTTTAGCAATTTGTTGCAAATGCTTCTTCAAATTACAGGTTCCTATTCTTGCCATAAAAAAACTAAGACTCCATTAAAACACTCCTGTGACATATAAATGAAGAGAGAGGGCTGAAGAATTATATCACTCTATTGAATAGGCCCTAAATAGTAGTTCAAGTAAGAATAGCCTAGGGGTTATTAGTATGACTAGTGATGGAGTCTTGAGAATTGTGTATATAAGTACGAGGACCCCTGCAATGTTGCTGTGGTAATGAGAGCATTGGTTTGGGAGTAAAATAGCCCAGATTTTTTTTTTTAGTTTATTATATAAATTTTTATTTTTAAAAAAATTTTTAATTATTTAATTATTTAATTATTTATTTATTTATTTATTTATTTATTTATTTATTTTTCTCCCTCCCACCCCCCATCAACCCTCAGTTTGTTCTCAGTTTTTAAGAGTCTCTTATGCTTTGGCTCTCTCCCACTCTAACCTCTTCTTTTTTTTTCTTCCCCTCCCCCATGGGTTTCTGTTAAGTTTCTCAGGATCCACATAAGAGTGAAAACATATGGTATCTGTCTTTCTCTGTATGGCTTATTTCACTTAGCATCACACTCTCCAGTTCCATCCACGTTGCTACAAAGGGCCAGATTTCATTCTTTCTCATTAAAATGGCCCAGATTTTAATTCATGTTCTGCAACTGACACAGTGGCTAGCCTTTGGCAATTCATTTAATCTCTCTGGGGTAACCTAATTTCTGGACAGAAGACTTGGGTTCAAGTTTATTACTAGGATTGTAATCTTATAAAGATCTTAAGTTATTAAGTTCTCTGATCTGCCAGCCAGAGATGGTAATAATATTTGTCATACCAACCCCATAGGTTATTGTGTTGGATTCTAGGAGATAAAATATTAAAACATTTCTTAGATTGTGATGTGATTTACAAATGGGAGTGGCCATTATTTTTTTTCCTCTCACATATCATTTGAAGGCTGTAACAGACATATTTGAGTGTTAGTTCAGTTGTTCCCTGTCCATTGTGGTAGCTACTAACCACAGGCAGCTATTAAGCACTGGCGATGTGACTAGGCCAGATGATACAGGCTGTAAGTGCAAATGCACCCAGGATTTTAAGACTTAGTATGAAAAACAAAGTAAAATATCTCACTATTTTTTAAATATTGATTAGTTGTTTAAATGATGCTTTGCAAATATATAGTTAAATAAAAATATTATTAAAATTAATGTCACCTTATTATTTTTTTCTTTTTAATTTAAAATTATTTATGTGTCAGGAATCACTCAGTTGAAGGTATGACCTTAGTGAATATGTTTGTACCAGGTGGGCTTACTGCCTACCTGCAGCTGGCACACGGTGGGACTTTTAGACTCTTCGGAATTCCCTGTCCAGGGCTCCTGTAGGGGTCACTTCCAGCATGAGATCAGGTCTACCCATTTCAGGTAAATTATTGGCACGTGTGGGCTCCTAAAGAGCTAGCAACCTAAAAATGTTCTGCTGTTTTCCTTAATTAAGTTTTGATGGATTAAGTTCCCTAACAGCTGGTTGTTTATATCATAGGAATTCAGGATGGTTTGCACATTCTGTCTTGTTCTTGCTTTGATTACCTGCTCAGCCTTCAGCTCTGATTCCTGCCTGATTTTACACTGCAGCTTTCATCTCTTTAACTGAGAGTCTTTTGTGATGACCTTCTCTTAAATCCTCCATCAGCTGGGTCCCCCTAAGCCCATCTCCTTGTTAAATGTGCAATATCTCATGCCTGATGGCTGTAAGGTCATAACCAGTGGTCTGGCTTCACCTCTTGAGTTGAATCCTAATGTTAACAGCCTTTGTTACCACTGAGGCTGGGCTCTAACAAGGATCTTGTTTGTTGTTTATTAATTTTTCACTTACATAGTATTAGGCTTCATAGTTACTATATACAGTACTGAGTAGATTGTCTTTTAATAATGCCACATTGGTTCACTGGTGTATCAATAGATGAGGCATATACTTTAATCTGAACAACTTGGAAGTATAAATGCAGAATGAATGCATTCGAAAGTGCGAATCTTGTGTTCACTAACCTTATGATGGCGATCATTTCACAATATACATGTACATCAAGTCATCACATTGTAAACCTTAAACTTATACAAAGTTATATGTCATTTATTACACACTAAAGCTGGGGAAGAAACCCCAACTATAACAAACCAAAGCACAAATCTTGAGAAGCTATACAGATACTCTAATAACATTGCCAATACTTAAGCATTACTTTACCGTCACGCTTTGTAAGGTTTTATTTTTATTATATCTGCATTTTGTTTCTAGAGTTTCAAGGGACTCAGTCCTAGTGCAGAAATAAAATGTACCCATCAGAATATCCACAGCTCACCTAAGGATGGTCCAAAGCTGGGAGGGAGGTATGTGCAGCTGGCTGGCAGAACCAGTATTCCAAAGAATGAGGGCAGGATAGAATGGTGAGCTAAATCAAACAAAAGTCAATTTGACTGAGTGTCCAGAAGATTAACTACCTGAAATAAAAGGTGGAGAAAACATGGTTTAGCAACATTATAAGAAAAAAGAAGAATGGTCTTGAACTAAATTATTAATATGCGATTTCAATTTCAGGGAGATGTGACTTACTTTGCTATCTTTGAAAATACATACTTTTAAGCCACGATGTTATCTTAGTTGTTCTTATCTTACTTGTTCTGGCTTTGGAGCCAGAAAGATGAAAAGCCAGGTGTGTTTTACTTTATGTATAAGTTTGTAAACAAACTGAAATCTTTCTTGTAATATTTGTAGCTTAGGGAAATATTTTTTTCAAGACTTAAACAATAAGAGGATAATTGAGTAATTCATAGTTTCCTCATCTATTCAGTAATTCATTACTCTATTTAAAGTTATACTTTAGAGTTCCTCTGGTGATTACACCTGGCTTGGCCAGTGCCCATGAGGTTATACTGGCTGGACGGTGTCAGGTGGCGGGGGTAGCTGGAGTGATGGCCTTTTGTTGGCCCCAGTGACAATGGTGGTTTTCACAATGAGGTGGACATTGAGGACTTCCAGTAAGATGAAGACTCAGTGATGTTTTTCTACCCCTGCTTGTGTGGAGATGACTTCTCCATCACCAAGAAAGATTTGGAGACTGGGAAAGATGTGGCAATGTGTTTTAGTTGTTCTCTCATTATAAAAGTCATTGATGACCAAGACCAGTTTATGTGTGGAGAAACAGTTCCAGTCCCTTTGACCAATAAATAATTAGTTAATAAGTGCTGAAGAAAATTTTAGGAATCCAAATGCCTAGCAGTTGGAAATGAGCCAAAGTGGAAACATCAAATACAAAGTTACTGGCTTCTTCACAGGAGACAACCATTTTGTGGTTTGCTATTCTGTTAGATGGTGGATTCTTTCCACTGACTTCTAAGTTAATCTTCAATCAAAACAGCAAGTGCATGGCAGGGCATACCTGGATTTTGTGCTCAAAACTTTGAATTGGAAGTGTTCTTAATTCTCTA
The DNA here is from genome assembly GCF_022837055.1 of Prionailurus viverrinus. Lineage (NCBI taxonomy): Eukaryota > Metazoa > Chordata > Mammalia > Carnivora > Felidae > Prionailurus > Prionailurus viverrinus. Next base: position 136,140,230 of record NC_062564.1, on the reverse strand, counting down.
CCTGAGTTTAAAGGAAGATAATTTCAGATAAGTGCTTTCTTTCTCTCAGTATCATTTTTTAGTGAGCTTGTTTTTTTATTTTATTTTTTCCTGTATTTTAAATTTAAATTTTAGTTAACATACAGTGAAATATTGGTTTTGGGAATAAAATTCAGTGATTCATCACTTTATACAGCATCCAGTGCTCATCATAACAAGTGCCCTCCTTATTACCCATCATCCATCTAGCCCATCTCCCACCCACCTCCCTCCATCAAACCATAGTTTGTTTTCTATCATTAACAGCCTTTTGTGGGGGTGCCTGGGTGGCTCAGTCAGTTGAGCTTCCAACTTTAGCTTAGGTCATGATCTCGTGGTTGATGAGTTTGAGCCCCGCATCAGGCTCTGTGCTGACAGCTCAGAGCCTGGAGCCTGCTTCAGATTCTGTGTCTCCTTCTCTCTCTGCCCCTCCTCTGCTCATGCTCTGTCTCTCTCTGTCTCAAAAATAAATATAAATTAAAAAATAAAATAAATAAAATAAATAAAAAAATTAAAAAATTTTTTAGTATTAAAAAAATTAAAAAAAAAAAGGAGTCTCTTGTGGTTCTGGGGTGCCTGGGTGGCTCAGTCAGTTGAGAATCTGACTTTGGCTCAGGTCATGATCCCACAGTTTGAGTTCGAGCCCCACGCTGGGTCACTGCTGTTCAGTGACTGCTTAGGATCCTCTGTTACCCTCTCTCTCTCTGCACCTCCCCCACTTGTGCTCTCTCAAAAATAAATAAACATTAAAAAAAAGTCTCTTGTGGTTTGTTTCCCTTTTGTCTCCTGCTCCCTTTCCCATATGTTCTTTGGTTTTGTTTCTTAAATTCCACATATGAGTTAAATCATAAGGTATTTGCCTTTCTCTGACTTATTTTGTTTAGCATAATACATTCTAGCTCCATCCATGTCATTGCAAAAGCTAAGATTTTGAGTAATATTCTATTATCTATCTATCTATCTATCTATCCCACATCTTTTTTATCCATTCATCAGTCTATGGACATTTGGGCTCTCTCCATAGTTTTGCTATTATTGATAGTGCTGCTATAAACATTGGGGTGCACGTATCCCTTTGGATCTGTATTTTTATATCCTTTGGGTAAATACCTAGTAGTGCAATTGCTGGATTGTAGGGTAGTTCTATTTTTTAGTTTCTTGTGGAACCTTTGTATTGTTCTCCAGAGTGGCTGCACCAGTTTTTTTTAAAAAAAAATTTTTTTTTAATGTTTATTTATTTTTGAGACAGAGAGAGACAGAGCATGAACGGGGGAGGGTCAGAGAGAGGGAGACACAGAATCTGAAACAGGCTCCAGGCTCTGAGCTGTCAGCACAGAGCCCGACGCGGGGCTCGAACTCACGGACCGCGAGATCATGACCTGAGCCGAAGTCGGACGCTTAACCGACCGAGCCACCCAGGCGCCCCAGAGTGGCTGCACCAGTTTTTATTCCCACCAACAGTGCAGGAGTATTCCCCTTTCTCAAATCTTCACCAGCACCTGTTATTTCTTGTGTTGTTAATGTTAGCCATTCTGTCAGGTGTGAGGTGGTATCTCATTGTGGTTTTGATTTGTATTTCCCTGATGGTGAGTAATGTTAAGCATCTTTTCATGTGTCTGTTAGCCATCTGGATGTCTACTTTGGAAAAGCATCTATTCATGTCTTCTGCCCATTTCTTCACTGGATAATTTGTTTTTTGGGTGCTGAGTTTGGTAAGTTCTTTATAGGTTTTGTATACTAACCCTCTCAAAAATTTGAGAGAGAGAGAAAAAGAGAGCGAGGCAGAGGGAGAAGGGGAGAGAATCCCAAGCAGGTTCCACATTGTCAGCCCAGAGATCATGAGCTGAAATCAAGAGTCAGATGCTTAACCGACTGAGCCACCCAGGTGCCCTAAAAATAAATTACACTTTAATAGAAGGTCCAGCTGCTTGTCTAGTGGCTATTGAAAATGTAGATGCTATGAGCAGAAACAAACTTTAAAGACTTGGCATTTTTGTGCTTATGGATTTATGGGCAATTTGTAGCTAGTTTCCTCCCTGCGTGGTGCTGCAGAAGAACCAGAGGACTAAGTTAGGTGGAAAGGTGATACTGCTTTAATTGTTGCACACATTTAAATTCTAAGGTCCTAGTAACATTCCTTAAGATGCTTGTTCCCAATAAACAAAAAAATAAACTCAGCTATAAGGTAGGCTTCCCAACATCCTTAGTAATGGTCTTCTTAGGTGCTGTTTATATTGAACTCTTCTGAAAACTGTGAGAGTTGACAGCACCTTTTCCAACCCACCAGACTTGTATTTGCATTTTTGATGATGATACAATAGCTTCAGGTCCATAGCTCAGTGAAATACAGTGTTCTGTGTTGAAGGAAAATGAGTGATGAGGACATGTTGTACTCTACTGATTGAACATAATGCAAGGACGGCTTTGGTTTGATGTGTTTGTATTATCTAAAAATCTTGCTTCTGACAATGCTTTGGCTCTCTTAGTCATCCTGCAAGGCCACAGGCCTGTCTGCACCCCTGTCCTCTGCATTGGCCTGCCTTTGTCCTGTGCCAGTCTTTCAGCAAAGCACAGCAAATGGCTTTTCTATCATAGAGGACATCCTGTTAGGGGCCAATGAAGAATATAGGTCCTTTAAAAAAACAAACCGGATTTCTTCATCTCTATGTGGTGATATTTTTCTCCATAAAAATAACAAAACTTTTAGGTTTTAGTTTTGTAACATTTGGATACCTCTATCAGATGATTTTGAAGGGAGCAGGTACAAATTTTGATTAGCCACTTTTAAAAAAAACTTTTTTTAATGTTTATTTGTTTCTGAGAGAGAGAGAGAGAGAGAGAGAGAGAGAGAGAGAGCAGAGGAGGGGCAGAGAGAGAGAGTGAGACACAGAATCCAAAGCAAGCTCCAGGCTCCGAGCTGTCATTACAGAGCCCAACATGGGGCTTGAACCCATGAACCATGAGATCATAACCTGAGCTGAAGTTGGACACTTAACTGACTGAGCCACCCAAGCACCCCTTAATTAGCCACTTTTTAAAAATTTTATTTTGAGAGAGAGAGAGAGAACAAGAGAGAGCAAGTGGTGGAGATGGACAGAGGGAGAGAGAGACAGAGAGAAAGAGAGAGAGAGAGAGAGAGAGAGAGGGAGTCAGAGAGAGAATCTTAAGCAGGCTCTATGCTCAGTACAGAGCCTGATGCAGGGCTAGATCCCATGGACCTGGGATCATGACCTATGCTCAGATGAGCAACCAACTTCCAGGTGCCCCTCAATTAGCTACTTTTAAAGAAGTTATTGTGGTTACTTCTTATCACAATAGAGATAAGATAGAGATCTTATTTGATAAAGAATCAGCTGGCAAAGGAGTGATTCTTCAGGGCTCCTAGTTACCTGACTAGTTAAAGTATGTTAAAGAATGTCACAAAGATGTAATATGGAGCCTTTTGAGTGCACACAATCTCTTCAACTATTTCTTCAAGAACTGTTGAAAAGTGTTAGCTTGTTAGAAGACTTATAAGTCATATAAGCTGAAACTATGCCTTAAGCTAATTTCTCAATGGGAAATACATACATACATACACACAGATTTTATTTTTAAATGAGAAATATAGTTGTAACAGCTATAGTTTTGAAAATTATTTATCATATTTAGTTACATTTATCAAAAAAAAAAAGAAACTCAAGGGGACTTTTTCTCTTGTTTGTTTATGTGATGACATAAAACTTCCCAAAGAAAGGGTTAAGAATGTTATCATTCTCATCGTCTTTAGAATTCATCTGGTTGAAGATGGGAATCCAAGTTTGAGAAGGGAAGAGAAAGAGAAGATGATGCATTTAAACAATTGTGCCTTGGTCAACAGGTGTTCTGTTTATTGCTTTCTATCTAGATTTATTAGCCATCATCTACCTTAAAGGAAAATTCCAGGGGTTGCTAGCATATGAAGGGATAACAGGCAAGATTTTCAAATCTCCATGACCAAGGCTCTCATCCTGTAGACCTCATCTTAGTCCACTGTGGGACTTTGTCAGTTGCGAAATATTTCTCCTTTTGTATTGCCCAAGATAATATAGGGGCGCCTGGGTGGCACAGTCGGTTAAGTGTCCGACTTCAGCCAGGTCACGATCTCGCGGTCCGTGAGTTCGAGCCCCGCGTCAAGCTCTGGGCTGATGGCTCAGAGCCTGGAGCCTGTTTCTGATTCTGTGTCTCCCTCTCTCTCTGCCCCTTCCCCGTTCATGCTCTGTCTCTCTCTGTCCCAAAAATAAATAAACGTTGAAAAAAAAATTAAAAAAAAAAAAGAAAATACAGAGTGGACTTCTCAGGTGTGCTTGAAATATGGGCTAAATAGAATTCAGCCTTAGGTATTAGACTATTGGACCAGATTAGGCTGCTGTCTATTCAAATCCCATGAACTTATTTTTTAAATATCTACCTTATATTAATTTGCTTCTACCTTTTTTTTTAAGTTAATTTATTTTCAGAAATAGAGAGCACAAGTGAGGGAGAGGTAGAGAGAGAGAGGGAGTGACAGAATCCCAAGCAGGCTCCACATTATCAGCACAGAACTTGATGTGGGGCCCGAACCCACAAACTGTGAGATCATGACCTGAGCTGAGACCAAGAGTTGGATGCTTAACCAGCTGAGCCACCCAGGTGCCCCATTTTGCTTCTACCTTTTAATGAAGTACCAAAAGTAAGGGTAAAAAGTCCAGTAGATAATGCTTGTTCCCCCCAAAAATGACTATTCTTTTCACCCTTGTCCTCCCATGAGATCCTCAGAATTAATCCTAGTATTTCAGGGACTATTTGACAGCTCCGTGTTTAATATCAGTAGGATTTTCTTGGGGCCCCTGGCTGGCTGAGTTGGGAGAGCATGCAACTCTTGATCTTGGGGTTGTGAGTTCAAACCCACGTTGGGCTTAGAGATCACTTTTAAAAAAATCAGTAGGGTTTCATTACAAGAAAATAGGAAACCAGCCTCAGAATACTCGAGAGGAGTCCCTAGAACACTTTGATTTCTTGACATTCAGAGTTATCCTGTTCTTCTAGAAACAGCACAGTGTATTTTTTTTAAATGTTTATTTTTTTTTATTTTTGAGAGAGAGAGAGAGAGGGAGAGAGAGAGGGATCGAGAGAGAGAGAGAGAGAGAGAGGGGCAGAGAGAGAGGGAGGGGCAGAGGGGGCAGAGGGGGAGAGAGGGGCAGAGAGAGAGGGAAACACAGAATCCAAAGCAGGTTCCAGGCTCTGAGCTGTCAGCACAGAGCCCAATGTGGGGCTTGAACTCATGAACTGTGAGATCATGACCTGAGCTGAAGCTGGATGCTAAACCAACTGAGCCATCCCACAGACTCTGGAACCTGAATATATGGTGTTGGATCCTGATTCTGCCAGTTAACAGCCATAAGATCTTGAGCAAGTTACTGAACCTATACGTGTTAAGTATAATAAATGTTTTCTACTATTACTATATTTATTAAAATCAGTGGTGCTACTTAATATAATTTCTTAGCATCCCTACTCATTTTTAGAAAATTAATATAAAGATACAACAAATAATCCCAATTCTCTCTCATAAGTTACTTAGGCTGGGGGTGGGATGTTCACATAAGATATTATTTTTGTTTGTTTTGATACCAATTTACTTTTAGAATGACTTTAATAAATGTTCCACTTACTATCAGGACAGGATTCTTACAGTTGGTGCTTTTTAAAAAAATTTTTTTTTTTAATTTAAAAAAAAATTTTTTTTTCAACGTTTATTTATTTTTGGGACAGAGAGAGACAGAGCATGAACGGGGGAGGGGCAGAGAGAGAGGGAGACACAGAATCGGAAACAGGCCCCAGGCTCCGAGCCATCAGCCCAGAGCCTGACGCGGGGCTCGAACTCACGGACCGCGAGATCATGACCTGGCTGAAGTCGGACGCCCAACCGACTGCGCCACCCAGGTGCCCCTTAAAAAAAATTTTTAAATTTAAAATTTTATTTTATTTTTTAAGTGCTCAATATTTATTGACTAAATGAGCTCCTGTGACCAAGTGTTAACCATAATTCCAAATTTAAATCTTCCTGGAGCCTAATATTATTCACAATTCCAAACCTAAAGATATTCTGCATCTAACTTCTAGGTCAGTCAGAGAAAGACAGATATATGATTTCACTCATATGTGGAATTTGGGAAACTCAACCAATGAACATAGGGGAAGGGAAAGAAAAATAAGATAAAAACAGAGAAGGAGGCAAACCATAGAGACTTTTTTTGAAGTTTATTTATTTTGGAGAGAGAAAGAACGCAAGTGGGAAAGGGGCAGAGAAGGAAGGGAGAAAGAGAATTCCAAGCAGGCTTTGCACCACCAGTGCATAGCCCGATGCAGGGCTTGAACTTGTGGACTGTGAGATCATGACCTGAGCTGAAGTTGGACACTTAACTGACGGAGCCACCCAGTGGCTCTTTAATACAGAGAACAAACTGAGGGTTGAGGGAGGGGAGGAAAATGGGAGGTGGTGGGTTAAATGGATGATGGGCATTAAGGAGGGCACTTTTTGGGATGAGCACTGAGTGTATTATATAAGAGATGAGTCATTGGGTTCCACTTCTGAAGCCAGGACTACACTGTATGTTAACTAACTTGAATTTAAATTAAAAGCAATAACAACAACAAAAATTTTTCTTTTGTCCTTATATCATCATTCTGATCATTATCTCTCACTCCATTCTCACACACAGGCCATGTACAGAGTGATGATCCAGATTCCAAATGATGTAGAAAGTGCTTTTTAATTCCCTTCTGTTAATGTGAAAACAAAGCTGAAGGCTCTTGTTTTTGGAAATGTTCACAAGGTCTTAGGATGGTGACTGTCATGCTGTCCTTGGGTATAATATACTATACTTGAATACAAATTTGCTAGGACAACTAAGGCGCAGTTTACATCTTAGAGTCTCTCTGGGAGTTCCATGAAATTGCGATTACTACTACATATCCTGTCCAAAGATGCAACATTCAATAAGGGAATTTCTTGATGTCTGTAATTTGGAGCAATTTGAAGAGTTTCTGCTTAAGGTATTTACACGTTTTTCTAAGGGTAGGAAGAACACTAAATTCGGTGTGTGTGACATACTTGAGAAAGAAACAAACCATTGAAAAATATATACTATTTCTCATGTACAACTTTAATTGATGGTATTTGACACCCCATGTTTCTAGTTATTGTATCTCTTAGCCCAAGGCCCAATGAGCATCTGCATAATTTGGAATTTTCCTGAACGGTGTATGTGTAATGTTTTTTCAAGTTTCTTTCCAGTCAGTGAGGCTTTTTTCTCAGGCTGCCCCTCATTTCACATCATTCAGTCCCACCAGAACCTATACTCGATCACTGATTCTGGTAACCTCTACTGCAGCTCTCCTATCTTCCTTCTGAAGTAGTGAAAGGAACTCATCATGCTTGCTACAGTGACTACTGTCCAAGATTTAATTAATTCTGACCATGTCTGTTCTTTGGTAACTGTAAAGTCTCAAGTGAAAGTATTCTCTGTAAGCCTGTCAGTGTCCTTAATGACATCACCAGGGTTGTGGATCAAAGACAAACATCTCGATCATCGATGTTCTTGTCTTACCATTGCAATACAGTTGATACAAGAAGATTCTTCATGTCTGAAATCTCAGTTCACTTTTATTCCATGACTTCCAGTTAAAAAAAACATTGAGTAGGTGAGAGTGGAATTACAGTATTCCACTGTACAGTATTAACTGTATTTTTAGTTATCTGAGAGTTAGTTTCAGGGCCATGTGGCCCACATAAAAACAATACATTTCTCCCAAACTTGCTCCAACAACTCATCAGATTAATGCATTTTAATGCATGTATGCTAATCATTCATGCATGGATCATTCATGATCCAATCAGAAGCTCATGAGTTTGAGTCCCGCATCTGGCTCTGTGCTGACAGCTCAGAGCCTGGAGCCTGCTTCAAATTCTGTGTTTCCCTCTCTCTCTGCCCCTCCCCTGCTCATACTCTTATCTCTTTCTCTCTCAAAAATAAATAAAACATTAAAAAAATTAGGGCGCCCAGGTGGCTCAGTCAGTTAAGCATCCAACTCCAATTCAGGTCATGATCTCGTGGTTTGTGAGTTTGAGCCCCTCGAGTTTGAACCCCATGTTGGGCTTTTTTCTGACAGCTCAGAGCCTGGAGCCCATTTCTGATTCTGTGTCTCCCTCTCTCTTTGCCCCTCCCCGGCTCACGCTCTCTCTCTCTCCTTCAAAAATAAACATTAAAAAAATTAGACAAAAACATAATATTTTCTTCACAAATTTGTTGTACTAAGTGACGTACTAAATGTATAGCACCTAGTATAGTGCTTGTGACAGATAACTTCTTTACTAAATTATATTATTAGTGGCTTGACGTTGCTGTCTGTTACCATTAACACGCATCATTTTCATCACCATCATCACCACATCACCTCTACCTGGGAAAGCACCGCTTATCTTTACTATTCTTCCCTAAGCCAAAACCTGACAATAGCAAAACTCAAAGTGTCTTATAAAGGATCTCAAAAAAACCTTTAGGCTTAGCTATCTTGATCTTCCATAACATGGCTTGGAAGAGAAGATTAATAGAAGTGTAAATCTTCACTAGAATTAATCTCTTCTTATTTTATAATTCCAAGGACCTTTCTATCTAGAAGCTAGTAGAAGGTGTTTATTCAATACCTCCCCCCCCACACCATTTCTGGTCTGTCCTTTAAAATTGAACATGTCCCCATGAGAAGCTCTCTTGATACAAACAATGTTTAGAATCTGTCCTGAATAATTGGCTTCAATCCCAGAGAAAATAACTTTATAATTCAGAAAAGATGGTCTAAATTATACATGTGTATGTCCTGAATTATAAACTGATTTGTTTGTTGGATTGTCATTCAAAACTTTGAGATTATTATTATTTATTTTTTAATGTTTATTTGTTTTTGAGAGACAGAGAGAGACAGAGTGTGAGCATGGGAGGGGCAGAGAGAGAGGGAGACACAGAATCCAAAGCAGGCTCCAGGCTCTGAGCTGTCAGCACAGGGCCTGATGTGGGGCTTGAACCCATGAACTGTGAGATCATGACCTGAACCAAAGTCAGATGCTTAACTGACTGAGCCACCCAGGTGCCCTGAGGAGATTATTATTAAGGTGACTTCGTTGTCACTGAAATTTGAAACTTCCAAGCAGTTTTAGATAAGATTAGACTGGGCCTGTGGGTTTTTTGGAGGAGGATTACAGAGGTAAAGTGCCATTTTCATTACATCATATCAAGATACCTACTGTCAACATGCCTTATCACTATTGATGTTGACCTTGATTACATGGGTAAGGTAGTATTTGTCAAGTTTCTGTCCTGTAAGGTTACTTACCTGTCCCGCTTCCCCTCTCCATACTATACTCTTTGAACAAAGTCACTTTGTGTAGCCCATACTTAAGTAGTGGGGAGTTTTACTATACCTCCTTGAGGGCAGAGTGTCTATATAAGTTATTTGGAATTCTTCTGTGTGAGAGATTTGTCTGTTCTCTCTTATTTATTTATTCAATGGTGTATTCATATCAATATGGACTCGGGGCTATTACACTGAGTTTCTATATTTTTAGAAAATAGAAGACCCAGACTAAAGTAGGAAAGAAATTAAAAAATACCTAGGTGTTTCATTGCAAATTTATTCTCTTTTTAAGTACTTGTAAGAAAAGTTCATCACTATTCCCTTTTTTCCCTACTAGTCATGCTGGTGTGGATATACAATTTCCATAATTTTACAAAACTTAAAACATATATAAGAATAGGAGTTAGTTTATATTTTAAAATAAAATACATGAATTTGAGGACTTTTATCTCTTTAGAAGTTCAATGTTAGGAAATATTAGAAGTATGATACTCAACAGAATATAGCAAAACATAGTCTGTATCATGACTTTCAGTCTTAGCCTAACAAGTAAGATGTTTTGTACATCACAAGATACAGTGGATATTCCAAAGAAGGGTCAATTTGTTTTACTACCCCTGAAAAACAATCTAGTGATTGCTTTATAATTTCTCTTGAAAGCTATTTCTCTTCTTAAAGGAGAGACTTATACTACTTCTGATTTCATATTTCCTATCTCAAACAGGGGGTTTATGCCATCCAGGTTCCACAATGATGACCAAAAGTATTACATTTGATTCCAAACCTGCTTACTGGTCAAACTTATGTTTTTAAATTCCATACTTTAGTTAAAATTATGCAAATCTAGAAGAGTGTGATAAGAGTGTAATAAACAGTAGTTGTTCATATGAAAGCTGAACTTAATACTGTGGAAAGACATGCTAGATGTAATTTGTTGAATTTGAGGAATTTGAGGAATTTGAAAAAAATTACAAATTCAGATTACTTAGCAAGTATTTAACTTGTTAAATACTTCATTGTATTTAGCATTTAACATTGTATGGAAGTATTTAACTCATTAAATACTTCAATGGTACTTCATTTAGAAAACTTCAAAGTGCAAATCATAGACATTGCATTATAGGTAGGCTGGCGGTACCTCCTGGCTTGTCTGGAACTGTTTTATGGTGGGAGATCCAGTATCCCACACACAATTTAGCATTTTCCCTGAAATGAAGCATTACCATTAGTATTTGCCTTAAAGTAAATCAGAATGGGTTGGACTTTTGTTTGGTACTGGCAGCTTCTGCCATGGCCTCTTCTCTGGTGTGGGAGATGCATGTGCGGCAAGCAGAGATGGCTTATTGGACAAGTTTTGTTTTGTAAAAAGAATTTACTGAAGAAAGGTGCCCTGAAGTAGGCAAAAAGGCAATACTCTGAAAATTTTGGGTTGAAGTATTTATACATTTCTAAGTGAAAAAATTACTATCTGTGGTAAAAATATTTTCTTATTTAAAAAATGTTATTTCTACACATAAAAGTTCATTGAAGGTGTCAACATTCAAAAAAATTTTTTTTTGTTTTTTTATTTGTGAGAGAGAGAAAGAGCAAGTGGGGGAGGGGCAGAGAGGGAGAGAAAGAAAGAATCTGAAGCAGGCTCCAGGCTTTGAGCTGTCAACACAGAGCTCAATGCAGGACTCAAACTCACAAACTGCGAGATCATGACCTGAGTGGAAACCAAGAGTCAGACACTTAACCACCTGAGCCACCCTGATGCCCTGAAGGTGTCAACATTTTAAAATTTATTGACTATAGGGGTGCCTGGGTGGCTCAGTCGGTTAGGCATCCGACTTCTGCTCAGGTCATGGTCTCATGGTCCGTGAGTTCGAGCCCTGTGTGGGGCTCTGTGCTGACAGCTTGGAGCCTGGATCCTGTTTCGGATTCTGTGTCTCCTTCTCTCTCTGACCCTTCCCCATTCATGCCCTGTCTCAAAAATAAATAAATGTTAAAAAATAATTTAAAATTTATTGACTATAAAACACTACTTTGAAAATGATTGCAAGCAATTTTGTGGGGGAAAAACAACCACCACCAAAAACAAACTAGTGAAAGCATATAAGAAAAACTACATCAGGGGTGCTTGGGTGGTTCAGTGACTTGAGCTTCTGACTCCTGATTTCAATTCAGATCATGGTCTCATAGTCATGAGATGGAGCCCCCATCTGAGCCCCGCCTTGAGCCCAGTGTGGGGTGAAGAGCCTCTTGGGATTCTTTCTCCCTCCCTCTCTCTCTGCCCCTTCCTCACTCATGATTTCTCTCTCTCTCAAAATAAATGAATAAACTTTTTTTTTTTAAAGAAAAACTACATCAGTTAGAAGAATTCCAGTGACTCAGGATTACAAAGACATGGTTAAGAAACTGATTAAAGCATGTGAATGCATATCAGTACTACTTAATTATCCTGCTTATTTTATTTTAAAATATTCACATAATTAATATAAAGATTTTAAACATTTTTTAATACATATGTACATACATTTTTAGCAAGAATTTTAATTGAGAATAGTTTTTAAATAAAGCAGTTTGTCAGTCAATAAGTAAATATTTCAAAAAATTATATAATTTTAATTAACAACCTCTTCATTCTCAAAAGCTTGATAGTTTGATAATAATTTATATGGTCACCCACAATATTGATGTGGAACTCCAGTCATTGATTTCATAATCAAAGAAAGGTACTTCTTTGGTCTTTATTTTAGAGGTTCAACTCTATTTCTTTCATTGTTTGTAAACTTTGAATATTTATTTATTTATTTATTTATTTATTTATGTGTTTATTATTATTATTTTATTCTCAAACTAGTTAACATACAGTGTAGTCTTGGCTTCAGAAGTAGAATCTAGTGATTCATTACTTACATATAACACCCAGTGCTCATTCCAAAAAGTGCCCTCCTTAATGCCCTCACTCATTTTCCACCTCCACCTCCATCACTCATTACCTCCACCTCCATCAACCCTCAGTTTGTTCTCTGTATTTAGGAGTCTCTTATTGTTTGCCTCTTTTTCTGTTTTTACCTTATATTTCCTTCCCTTCCTCTATGATCATCTGTTAAGTTTCTCAAATTCCACATATGAGTGAAATCACTTGATATCTTTCTCTAATTTTGTTTAGCACAATACCCTCCATTTCCATCCATGTTGTTGCAAATGACAAGATTTCATTCTTTTTCATTACTGAGTTGTATTCTGGTATCTATCTATCTATCTATCTATCTATCTATCTATCTATCTATCACATCTTCTTAATCCATTCATCAGTCGATGGACATTTGGGCTCTTTCCATAATTTAGCTATTGTTGATAGTGCTGCTATAAACACTGGAGTGTATGTGCCCATGTACCTCAACTCTATTTCTAATTAAAAATCAATGTTTCATATTATCCTTTTTTTGCCAGTAATTATCTATTTCATTGATTAATAAACTCAAACGGGGATTAGTTTCAGTTGTATGGAACAAAACAAGATAGAAGAAACTAAATAAAAATTTATTTCAGTCTCCAAATAAAAAGTAGTGGATAGAAAGCTGGCCATTGATCCAAAGTCTGTGCTCTTATTTATTGCTTGGTATGTAGGAGTTATAGTGCTTTCAAGTGTAAGTAAAGAAAATCCAACTACAAGTATCCCACTTAAACATAAGGAGTTTAATTCTCTATGTAATGATAAATCTGGAATTAGTGGAAGTTCCAGGGTTAGTTGATTTTGTGGTTCAGCGATGTCCTTAAGGATCCAGGTCTTTTTAATCTTTTAGCAATCTGTGACTGGAAGACAGATCAACAACAACCAGAGGAAAAGAAAAGGGTCTCATCTGTTGCATTTCCTGCTATTATCAGAGAAAACTCTTCTAAGAAATCCTACAGCAGATTTGCCTGTAGGTCTCATCAGCCAGAATTGGGTCACATGCCCATGCGTTAACAAATCACTATCAAGGGAAATGAGACATCATGTAATGTCATGATTATGACAACAGTCATAATTCACCTCTTGAGAATTAACCTTACATAAAGGAATGAAGCCCCAAACAAGTCTGATTTGTTATCAAGGAAGAAGGGGCCTAACTGTTGGGTACATTATCAACAGTGTTTGTAACAATTAGCCATCTCCTAATTTGCTATCATGATCGATTATGTTGTGGCTTCCTTCCTTCAAATGTTATAATCACACTAAACCTGTGGAAATTTTCCTGTTAACCGCAGTTGGTAGACATGTTTTCATGTATTGCAAAATGAATCTTCAATGATGACAATAAAGCTTGAGACTCTTTTCTTTTCAAGATATCCTCACGTCTCTTGGATAAATTGGATACATACTCCACTACCATAGTGTTAATTTAAAAAAGTATTATTGAAAACCCAATATATGCAAAGTAATCCCTGAATTGTGGTGGGATATAGAATCAATAAAGTATGGTTTCTGTCTTTAAGGATCTTAGATTATAATAAGCATAAAGATAATCATCATTATCTAAGCTCGTGAAAATTTTATTGTCTAAGTAGAGTAAATTTCAGGAAGCATTGAGACCTGTTGGCCAGTAATTCTCCTAGGGAACAACTTAATTCCAATTACATAAAAATTAAAAAAATCAGTACCTTATGTTCTTTCCTACATTTAAAATAAAATCCTAATCCAGGTTTATATAATAAAGATGCTGTCAAAATTGGCAATCTGTCTGGAAGAAAACAAAAATTAGATCTATTCCTTACATCATTCATTAAAATAAATGATAGATCAAAATTTAAGAAAAGAAAATATTAGAGAAAATAGGGAACGCGGCAGAAAATGAGACAGAAACCTGGAGCATAAAGGAGAAGGATGATATATTTCATCATATAAAAATAAAAATTAATTTGACAAAAGACCACACACAAATTCTAAATATAAGTGACAGTTGGAAAGAGCAATAACTGATATCACCGATCAAGGATTATATCCCTAAAATAAAAAGATTCCTGTATGTTTTTGCATGTGCAGGTGTTCTTCTGTACTATACAATTAACATGAGTGGGTGCTTGGGAAGTTCTCAAATCCTTTTTTAATTAGCTCAACTTAAGAGGTGTCTATCGTTGTATGCGCAGAGGTTAGCCTCCTACCTAGGCAAAACACCAGTCAGGCTGCTACAGTTTTCACAACCAAATGAATAGTTTACCTCCATTTTTCTTATATCTAAAGCATATGTTTTGGACCTGAGCTAATCACAGCCTAGATACAATACAAATGAAGCTAGAGACAACAATTTCTGCTGACTACAAAGCTGCTTTGCATAAAGTTCTCTTAAGATATCTGATACTTGAGAAAGAGTTCTTTTCATTCTTTAGTGAAGTCATCAGGGAACAGCGTGCCTAAGCCACAGTATCTCATCCTACTATCCCTTTATGTTTTGCTATGTCTTTACTGAGAGGGTTTGTAATTGAAACATGCATTTGAGTGACATTTCTGTGCCATTTATAAAGCTGTAATTGATTAAATGACAAATTTTTACAATGTTAGCCAGATTCTCTACTAGAGTCAGGTGATGAATTAATTCCTATTCAAATTTATTTCCAGGAATGAGGTTGTTTGTGCTGATGAATTTGTTCTCTTTCAAAAAATTATTCTCCCTGGGAAACTTAACATCAAGTACAATGTCCCAGTCCAGCAATTAGTTTCTTTCAGAAATCTTGTAAGATATAATCATCTTTTTAGGTGGTCGCCTTTCTACTTCAAAAATTTTTAAACTAGATTCTACAGTTTTT
This sequence comes from Prionailurus viverrinus, assembly GCF_022837055.1. Lineage (NCBI taxonomy): Eukaryota > Metazoa > Chordata > Mammalia > Carnivora > Felidae > Prionailurus > Prionailurus viverrinus. The sequence goes on along the minus strand of NC_062564.1, from coordinate 136,125,029 downwards.
CAATGTTTTTAATTTATTAAGTCACACAAGGTTTTGGAAGCAGAAAGTGAAAATCCCTCATCTTATACATAACAGAATAGAGGCTCAGAAATGCTAATTGGCTAGTTTAGTCTCACGCTAATAATGCAGTTGAACCAGGGCTAGAGGCCAGTCCCTTGACTGGCAGTATAGAATTTATTCTGTGTTACCTTCTAATTTCCTGGCCAAGTTTTCAGTTTGAGATACTATTTTTCCAGAATCAGGCAAATTGTAGTTTCTAGGATTTGATAGCAAATCTCAATTTCCAAGTCTGTCTTTGGAATTAATTTTTTCTGTTTTTACTTAAATTCTAGTTGGTTAACATAGAGTGTAATATTAGTTTCAGGAGTAGAATTTAGTGATTCATTACTTACATGCAACACCCAGTGCTCATCACAACTAGTGTTCTCCCTAATAGCCATCACCCATTTAATTCATCCCCCTGCCGATTTCCCCTCCCACAACCCTCAGTTTGTTCTCTATAGTTAAGAGTCTGCTTTATGGTTTGCCTCTCTCTCTTTTTCCCCCTATGTTCATCTGCTTCATTTCTTAAATTCCACATATGAATGAAATTATATGATATTCGTCTTTCTTTGACTGGCTTATTTTGCTTAGCATAATACATTCTAGCTCCATTCATATTGCTGCAAATGGCAAGATTTCATTCTTTTTTTACGGCGGTGTGATATTCCATTATCTATCTATCTATCTATCTATCTATATCTTCTTTATCCATTTATCAGTCAATGGACATTTGGGCTCTTTTCATAATTTGACTATGGTTGATAGTGCTGTTGTAAACTTCAGGGTATATGTGACCCTTGGAGTCAGTATTTTTGTATTCTTTGGGTAAATACCTAGTAGTGAAAATTGCTGGGTCATAGGGTAGTTCTATTTTGAACTTTCTAAGGAGCCTCCATAATATTTTCTAGAGTAGCTGTATCAGTTTGCATTTTCACCAACAGTGTAAGAGGGTTCCCCTTTCTCTGCATCCTCACCAACAGCTGTTACTTCCTGATTGTTACTTTGATCCATTCTGACAGGTGTGAGGTGGTGTCTCATTATAGTTTTGATTTGTATTTCCCTGATGATGAGTAGTGTTGAGCATCTTTTTATGTGTCTTTTAGCCATCTGGATGTTTTCTTTGGAAAAATATCTATTCATGTCTTCTGTCCATTTCTTCACTGGATATTTGTTTTTTTGGGTGTTGGATTTGATAGGTTCTTTATAGATTTTGGATACTAACCACTTATCAGATATGTCATTGGCAAATATATTCTCCCATTCTGTAGGCTGTCTTTTAGTTCTGTTGATTGTTTTCTTGCTCTGTGGAAGATTTTTATTTTGATGAAGTCCCAATAGTTCACATTTGCTTTTGTTTCCCTTGCCTCTGGAGATGTATCTAGTAAGAAGTTGCTATGGTCGATGTCAAAGAGGTTGTTGCTTATGTTCTCCTCTAGAATTGTGATGGTTTACTGTCTCACATTTAGTTCGTTCACCCATTTTGAATTTATTTTTGGGTATGATGTAAAAAAGTGGTCCAGCTTCATTCTTCTGCATGTTGATGTCCAGTTTTCCCAACACCATTTGGTGAAGAGACACCATTTGTCTTTTTTTCCATTGGATATTCTTTCCTGCTTTGTTAAGATGGTGGAGTAGTAGGGGAACCCTGTGCTTGCCTCATCCCTCAAACACAACTAGATAAATACAAGATCATTCTGAACACCCAATAAATCAATCTAAGCACAACTAGAGGGAGAGAAGAGGCCATATCATGGAAGGTAGGCAATATGGATTTGTGATTTGGGAGAGAAAAGGATCATGGGTGCTGCAGAGGGGAGGAAGCCCTTATGTTGGAGAGAGGAGAGAGAAAGAGAGAGTGTGAAAGTGAGAGCTATTGAGGAACACACAGAGGATCACATAAGAAAAGAACGTCCCCAAACCATTGAAAATGAGAAGGGCCTGATTACTGAGAGTCTTTACAACCAGGGAAGCTCAAAGACTGCAGTTTTAGAAGTCTACACCGTGGCTGGTATGGAGCCCAGCAGGTACAATTAAGTAATTTTTTTTTAATTTTTTTTTTCAACGTTTATTTATTTTTGGGACAGAGAGAGACAGAGCACGAATGGGGGAGGGGCAGAGAGAGAGGGAGACACAGAATCAGAAACAGGCTCCAGGCTCTGAGCCATCAGCCCAGAGCCTGACGCGGGGCTCGAACTCCCAGACCGCGAGATCGTGACCTGGCTGAAGTCGGACACTTAACCGACTGCGCCACCCAGGCGCCCCGACAATTAAGTAATTTTTAAAGGCAGTTCTTACAGTGGTTTAATCATATTTTAATGGTATCTATTAAGAGCAAGTAGACATATATTTAGATTTCTAATTGTCTTTTTACTATTTAGTAGTGGTCTGGCCCCATATTAGTGTGACTTTGACTTTGAAAGACCCAAATATTATATACAGTTATAAAATAATAGAATGTCACACAACATTTCTCCCCAAATAATTCATCAATCCTATTTTGTAAATGTTTCCACCCAGAAAAAAACACCACTTGATATATAACTAGAGGAATAAATTTCAGATTTTTTCTTTGTGACTTCTTAATCTCCTATTTGACTGAAAACCTAAGAATTCTTGAATCTGGTGGGTGTTCTCCAGATTTCAGAATTCTTTAAAAAAAATTTTTTTTAATGCTTATTTATTTTTGAGAGAGACAGACAGAGAGACAGAGTGTGAGCGGGGTAGGGGAAGAGAGAGAGGGAGACACAGAATTCGAAGCAGGCTCCAGCTGTCAGCACAGAGCCTCATATGGGGCTCAAACCCATGAACTGTGAGATCATGACCTGAGCCAAAGTTGAACGCTTAATCAACTGAGCCACCCAGGTGCCCCAGAGATTTAATTCTTGATTCAAAACAACCAATTTCCTATGATTTCCTTTCTAATTCTATGACATACCATATTATATATTCTCTGATATCTGGATTGCTAGTCTCTCAAAGGCCATTTGCAGCTATATATAGCATTCAAGTATTTGCCAAATTAAAAAAAATGTTTTTGTTCTGAGGGTCGCAAAAAAGGAAGCCCTGACTAACTATAGCTGCCAAAGTGGCTGACCATTTCTCCCTGATACTCTCTACTGCAAATGAAGAATGTGAACAGGTGCACGGACGGCTGCCTTTCTCTAAAGGAAAAAAAAAAAAAAGATTTTCCAACTAAACTACATTGCCAACCACACTAAAATAGGTTTTCTTGGAAAAACACAGGCCAAATTATTAGGGGTATCTTTTTCTTCATATTGATCCTGTTGAAGTCTCTGTAACTATGTGCAGAATTGGGTGAGGTGGGCAGTGTGAAACACTGCCAGCTTTGTAGTGAATCATCATAACCATTATTAACACATGTTTTCTAGAGCTTCCTGCAAGTCTGGATGGCACTGAGGTGGTTGCTATGGATTTACAGTGTTTAGTTTCCTACTGATGTGCAGGGTTGTGGGTGACAGCAGGTCACGGGTCTGCAGCAGAGGGAGCGGCTACTTCCCTCTCCCAACCCCAGCACAAGTGGAAGCTTTTCAGCTGGGAGACAAGGTTCTCACAAGACCAGAGTCAGCCAATGTATCAGACACAAGAGAAACTTTAAAAGTGTTGTAAAACATTACTCTGGAAAGAAATTTCTTTTGCTCTTCCAGCCATGTTGTGCATGAGTCTAAGTCTAGATTTCTATGGATGGGGACTTAACCGATTACTACAGTGCTACTACACCTTGCTCCTCACGATACCTTGAAAGTTCATTTTATGATAAGGAGATGTCAGATTCTCAGTACTCTATCAGGTGATCCCTCTCTTTATCTTCATGATGGAAAATTTTAAATAAAAACAGAAGAGAGAGGGGTGCCTGAGTGGCTCAGTCGGTTAAACATCCTACTCTTGATTTCGGCTCAGGCATGATCTCATGGTTTGTGTGTTCGAACTCCATCTGGAGCTCTGCACTGACAGGGCAGAGCCTACTTCGGGTTCTCTCTCTCTCTCTCTATCTCTCTCTCTCTCTCTCTCTTCCTCCCCTGCTTGTGCTCTCTCTGTCTCTTTCTGTCTCTCAAAATAAATAAATAAAAAATAAAACAAAACAGAAGAGAGAATACTGTAAAAACTGGTCATCCAGTTCTAAGAATTACCAGCAAATGGCCAATTTTATTTCAACTGTAACTCTTATATTCCCCTAACGGATTATGTTGAAGCTAACTTCAGATAGCTTATTATGTTATGTTAGAATTCAGTGTGCATTACAAAAATAGGGACTATTTTTAGCATCATTACATTCCCCAAATTAACAACAATTTCTTAATATCACTAAATGTGTCCGGCAGTATCCAAATTTCCCCAATTATGTCATAAATGTCTGTTTACAGTTGGTATCATTTGAATCAGGTCCCAGAAAAGGTCCACAATGCATATGTCTCTTTATAATATGCTTAAGGACAAGACTTCTAAACAACAGCACCTCCTTCCTGTTTTTTTTTTCTTTTTTCACTTGCCCTTTACTTATTGAGGAAAACAAGCCACTTGTTTGTAGAGTTTCCTACGTCCTGGATTTAGCTGATTGCATTCCAGGAGGTGTCATTTATCATGTTCCTCTCATTCCCTGGATTTTCTGTGAAAGAGCAGGGAGACCTAGAGTGTTGGTCAGACTCATGTTTGCTTTTTGTGGAAAGACCACTTGCTTAGTAGTACAATATATTTCTTCTTGGATCACATCAGAAAGCTCATGATATCTGGTTATCTTTTTTGTGATAATTGATCAGTGAGTGTAGTTGTTGTCAGTTGATTGATCCGTTATAATTTCCTCAACAGCCCTTTACCTATTGGTTTTAGCAGCCATTGCTGACTCTTGCCTAGATTCATGATTTCATTAGGGTTGCAAAAGGGTTCTACTCTATCATTTATTAGCCAGAATTTATCCATAAAGAAGAATATTCTTCTATGGATTATTTTGATAATCTGGAAAATAGTTTGTACAATAAAGGCAAGGCAACTATTTTATTTTTTCCTTCTCCTTTTATTTATCTTGTTACCATTTTGAGGCAACTATCAGGCCCTCATCCTGACTAATATACACAAGAAGGTACACACAAACCAGAGAAATGACATAATACAATGGATAAATCAGGGATCTAGACACATAAGAATTAAGGGGTTCTCATCTTTTCATTGCCTGGTGTGTTGCAGTTGGTTTATACATGTGACATTTCTGGTACAAGCAATTGCTCTGTGGGTTAAAGAAATACACTTTAATTATGAAGTTTGTATCTCTAAAAAGGAACTTAATTCTCTTATTCCCATCATTTCTGGCATTATCACGAGCTCTGTCTTCTACCTTTCATCATCATATACATTCTTAGTTCTGATAAATATGTTTGTAATGTCATTTGCCATTCATTCTATTTTGTGTTAGTTTCTTTTGTTCATCATGGAAAAACCCATTGAATATTTAGTTCCATTTTATGTACATAAATCAATTTTTTTGTCCTTTATCTTGCCCTCCAACTTAACCAACCCAGGAAACTGCTTTCAGTGAATTATCAAGCACTTACTCTGGCAGAATAAATTATGTATTTAGCTACTAATGTTTTTCCCTTTGATTCTGCTTCTTATTAGTTATGAGAAGTTGGGCCACATGTCTTCTTTCTCTAGTCTCAGTTCCCTCATTAGTAAAATTGGCAGCAATAGACCCAACTCCAGGGGTGTGCTGAAGATTAGCAAAGATAATTTATATGAAATGATCAGTCATAGAGCCATTTTAATATTCATTCATCTTGGTGAGTATTTCCTGAGCTCCTTTCGTGGTAGCTTCTGTGCTAATTTCTAAGGGTACACCAACTAAAACAGACCTGGGTCTTGCTCTCATAGAGCTTCAGTCTAATGGCAAATACCATTAAAATACAATTCAATACAATTGCACTGGGGTGCCTGGGTGGCTTAGTCGGTTGAGCGTCCGGCTCTTGATTTCGGCTCAGGTCATGATCTCACAGTTGAGATCAAGCCTCATTGTTGGACTCTGTGCTGATGGTGCTACTTTGGATTCTCTCCCTCTCTCTGCCTGTCCCCTGCATGTGCACACTCTCTTTCTCTCTCTCAATAAATAAATAAACATTAAAAAAATACAACTGTACTAAATCCATAGATGTTCTGCAAATGATTGCTAAATTTGACTTTTTTATCCATTCTGTTGTCACTTTATTTCTTATTTCTTCCCACTTAGAAGTTAATGTTTAGTTCTGGCTCACTGCTATTTTCACTGTACATGTGTCATCTTGGCTTCCTCTATTGGGTTCCAAAGAATAAAATAACACTGAGTCTTACTGTAAAACTTCCTAAGTATTAAATACGTAAGTGAAATCATGCTGGGAAGCATAGAATTTCCATTCCATTTATTCCATCATCCATTTATCAAGCATTCAGTGAGACTAGAATGTACAAGATGATTTTAGAAAATATAGAGATGCTCAGAATAATTTGTTTTATAAGGCAACAGAGGCGAGTTAATCAGAGTTAGACAATGCCTCTTCAATGTTTGACTGGCCATTATTGACTGAAAATTGGATTAAATATTTGAGATGAAATATTTGGATCAATTGATCTGATTTAATACACTAATAAGGCACTAATAACTTGAGAAAGCTTAATCATACTTTAAAAAAGTAATTTCCTTTAAAATATAGGTAGGAATATGAGATAAGGAAATGAATAGGGAATATCACCTGCCAGAACTGCATCATGACTTCTTAGTCTATAGCTTCATAAGCAAAATTGTGCAGTTTTCTCCTTGTCCCCACCCTCATCTGTATTTCTTTTTTCTTTTCTTCTTTCCACCTTTATTAATTGGCAAACATATATTTGGCATGCTTGTTTTTTTTCACTCAGTAATCTGTGAGGATAAGAGTTATTCTTCAACCTGTAGTTTAAAATATCTACGTGCTTGTGTCTTTGTGTGCTTAAGATAGTCATTGAAATGACTCATATCTAATTTCTGTTCAAATGTGCAATTTGGATTCAGTCATGTCTTTTAATTAATTTTTTGGGGGGCGGTGGTCAAGGAGAGTATATTATCTCATTGATATTTTAGTTCTTTTTCTTTTTATAATTTGATTACAATTCATTTTCTCCTAACTTTGTCATAACATTCTCATAACATTTCTCTTAACTTTTAGTTTTCAAGAGTGAGGGTGTGGTTATTTTTTTGCCCTTTTCTGTTTGAGGGTTATACTTCTTGACTCAGTTGATATCAGATTTGGTCAGTTGACTTGCTACCAAGAGAATGTGTGTGGAGAACGTTTAGGAGACATCATTTAGTTCTATTATTATTCCTTTTCCTCCACTGTGAGGTCAAAATAAGGGCTACTCTTTCAACCTGGGTCTCAGGATTGAGAAGCCATTCAGCAGGAACTGAAGCTAACAGAGACATAAATGACATTATTCTAAAAACATCAGATATTTGGGGCCATTTGCTACTGTAGTATATAACTAAGCTGACTAATACAAAGGAACATGGTAGTTTCATGGTTTCATAACTGTTAAGAGGCAGGTGGATGGACTGTTAGTACAACATAGAGGAAAGAGTACACATTTTGGAATTAGATGTGAGTTTGACTCATGTGAATTTTATTAGTTGTGAATACTTGGACTAGTTATTTTTTTTAAGTTTATTTACTTATTTTGAGAGAGACAGTGAGAGTGGGGGAGGAGCAGATAAAGAGGGAGAGAGAGAATCCAAAGCAGGCTCTGCATTGCCAGTGCAGAGCCCCACGTGGGGCTCGAACCCACAAAGCCACGAGATCATGACCTGAGCTGAAACCAAGAGTCAGATGTTTAACCAACTGAACCACCCAGGCTCCCCTGGACTAGTTATTAAACTATCTGAAACACAGTTTTTTTCTTCTATAAAATGGGGATAAACCCACTTCAAATTACTAACTTTTCTGTGAGGGTTAAATAATTGTGTTTATGTAATGCTTACTGCTCTAACAATCAGATGGAAACTTGCATAATGACTCCACATTTATAGAAGTTTATTTCCTACTTGGATAAACTGCAAAATGGATGACCCTGATTGTCAGATATTTTTTTCTCCAAGCATTGACTCAAAGTCAGTCTCCTTCCTTCCATCTTATGGCTCTGCTGTCTGCAATACATGGTGTCCATGGTTACCAGGGAACTATGTCCACCTCAGTTATCCAGAAGGACAAAGGAATGTGGAGGACCTCAGGAGGGAAGTTTCCATGAGGTAGGCATGGAAATGGTGCAAATTGCTTCTGCTCACATTCCAGTGGTTAGAATCCAGTTACATGGTCACACCTAAGTACCACGTAGGCTGAAAAGGCAGTCAGCTCTGCTTGAGAAGAAAAGGAAATAGGTTTAAGAAACAGTTAGTATTCTCCAACACAGTGATATATGTGAAGGGCATATACTACTAATGAGAACCTAGCAGATACATAATAAACATTCTTTCTTGTTTGCTCCTCTAGCTTCCTTCAAGCTTTATTTAAATATCACAAAGAGTTTTGTCTCCTGGGGATCGGACACATGACATTTAGGATGGAATATATAAATCTTGCAGCCACAAAAAAATTCTTACTTCACGGATCTACTTGCCTGATAATTCTTAATATTCACACAGCAACATGCTTAGCGCAATGATCTTGGTTCTTTGAGAACCAGAGGTAATGTTACAAGCATTCACTAAATGTTTTGTTGAATGCCTAGCTGAATAAATATACCTCTTTCATTTTATAACATATCATGACTGAGAAAGTGTTGCATGCTCTTGTAATGCATGCACTAAAACATGAGAAAATATATTGACTCTCTAGAGACTATTGCCTTGCTGTCTGAGAATTGACATTTGACTTTTATATACCATGGAAAATGTCTGTATTTTTAATATGACCTTAAAGAACTTTACACAAATTTTCAATTTTATTTTCATTGTTTTTGAGTAATTCCCTTCAATTTACACTTCCATGATGTTGGATACATATGAAAGCTACTGATAATTTCTGCTCATTGAAATCAAGATTGTAAGAATGTTTTGCAAACATGTAAATATAGGTTTGATTTTTAGTTTTTCTTTACCCCTTCTTAGTTAGTTGACCTTGGGCAATTTACCTTACATATTAGTGGCCTCAATTATTTCATCCATAATATGGGATGAGGATAAACCTAGGGTATATATTTATAGTAAGTTTTATTTATTTATTAAAAAAATTATTTATTTATTATGAGAGAGAGAGAGAGAGAGAGAGAGCGAGCATGAAGGGGGGAGGGCAGAGTGAGGAGAGAGAGAATCCCAAGCAGGCTCTGTGCTGTCAGCACGGATCCCATGAACCCTGAGACCATGATTTGAGCCAAAATCAAAAGTTGGACACTTAAACGACTGAGCCATCCAGGTGCCCCTAGTGAATTTTGAATGAGGCATAACATGTAAAACAATGAATACTTTTTTTGGTATATAGTAAATGCTCAGTAAATGGAAACTTTTCTATTAATATGAATAGCAATAGTGGTACTATTAATGATGAGAATAATGATAATAAGTTTAATAGAATAGTAAACTATTTTTAAATGTTTATTTTTGAGAGAGAGAGACAGAGCATGAGCAGGGGAGGGGCAGAGAGAGAGGGAGACACAGAATCTGAAGCAGGCTCCAGGCTCTGAGCTGTCAGCACTGAGCCCAATGTGGGCCTCAAACCCATGCACCCTGAGATTGTGACCTGAGATGAAGTCGGATGCTCAACCCACTGAGCTACCCAGACACCCTTAGAATAATGAACTATTACCAGAGAAAAGTGTATTTTTCTCAGAGACACACTATAGATGTGAAAGAGGAATGATGCTTAAACATCTTTTCCATTAAAAGCCATCATTCCTAGAGAAAACATAGAATGAGGTTGCTTCCTGTAATGCCCAGAGCGAGCTTTTGTTCTCACCTGAGTATTTTGACATTGCGTAATTGGATAGTAAACAAATTATGTCACATGCTTGGCTTGTACTTCTTCATAATTTTGAAAAGCCACTAGAGGGTGCTACTTTGTTAGGAAAATAAAAGCACCTCCCTACAGTAGCATTCAGTCTGCAGCGGCCACGTCTGATGTTAGGGGCCAGAACTGAGCTCTCTGCTGTGAGTATCCGGATACAATTTATTCATTTATTGTTTATGTCGGAAGTAAATAGCAATAGTTTAGGTAAGCCACAAAAGTTGATTCAAATAAAATCCTAGTCTTTTCTTTAAGTAAAGGTTTGTACCAATTCTATATGGAAAAACTGAATATTTCTTACCAAACAAAATAGTGAGGCTGTATGACTTTCTTATGAGAGATAAGCTGGCTCTAATATGTGTGTTGTGTTTTGACTAGATATCTGTTGCTTTAAGTTTGGTATAATGATTTTCTTCTTTCCTTGGTAGTTTTTATTAGAAGCATCAGTGAAGATCTTCTTGTATTATTTTTGCCCTCTGAAAAACAATATTTCAGTGATCCAGAGGTCACAAATATATGCAGGTGGGTGAGGTGCAGATAAACTAAGTAGGCGACCTTCATTTTCGTTACTCTGGGTTTAAAGTTAATGTTATGTCAGTGACAGTTTGTATGAAGTGTCAGCTTCAATTATGAGTAACAGCCGTTAGTCTATAGTTCATATTCAGCAGCAAGTGCATCTTTGTGGAGCCAATTATCTAAGGACAAAACACAGCACAGGGTTTAGTGAAAAGATTTCTGCAGATTAACTATTGTCCTTTCAGTCAGCCATGAGGTAATGATAGAGACGGAAGAAGATTGTCAGTTGTTGGATGAGAGGAAAGAAATAGATGGGGAGACCTAAAAGAATTATATTTCTCTAATAGAAGTGAACTATACAAAAATTGAGGGTTTTCAGGGTATACATTTTTGATCCCTGATGGGAGAGTTAGCTTCCTGATGGGTATTTCCCTACTACATATTACTTCTGAAATATGAGTGGAGGAAAGGGTTTTTGTTTTGACTTGCGTAAGTGAAAGGAACAACTAAAAAGTTTGAGATAAAATTATCTGGAAGAGCCCAGCTTCTCAAGTGTTCTGAGCTCCTCTTAGTCAAGGAAACTCTTCAACAGTCTGGGTTGGGTTTGGTGATTAAACAGAACATAGTCAGGGAACTGGCTCATGGTGTGTGTGTGTGTGTGTGTGTGTGTGTGTGTGTGTGCGCGCGCGCATGTGCATGCGTGCACTCCGCACACATCCTCTTCATTACAACTTCAAGAGGTCACATCAGTCAGGAGCTCAGTCTTATCCTATTTTAATTTTTTGTGTTAACGCAGCTTCTTCAGCTTGTTTGTCTTTTGGAACAGTTTTTATGAGTTAGGTAGTTAATGGTGGTGGTCAGAAAGGAGTCAGGAGACTCTGATTATTATTCGCCATTGAGATATTTTCAATTCCATACTTCAAACCCTGTACAAAGAATTTGAGACTGGCAACAATTGGATGACATTGAAATGTGAAAAAAATATTTTTTCATCTTTCTCATTAATGTAGATCATGTCTTTATTTTCACTTAAGTTCACTTGAGGATAGGAATAAAATGGAATGGGGTCATCTCATTGTCCATAGTAGGGGAGTAAGGAAACTCTAATTTACCTTTCTCTGGATATCAGAAAGGTAATTATCAAGTCTGGGCTGAAGTTTCACTCAGAAAAACATCTTTGTTTTAATTTTCCAGCTGTATATGAACGCATGGATTACAGAAAGTAATATTGAATTAGAAAGAATCTGGAGGTTCTTTTTTTTTTTTTTAATTTTTATTTTCAACGTTTTATTTATTTTTGGGACAGAGAGAGACAGAGCATGAACAGGGGAGGGGCAGAGAGAGAGGGAGACACAGAATCGGAAACAGGCTCCAGGCTCCGAGCCATCAGCCCAGAGCCCGACGCGGGGCTCGAACTCACAGACCGCGAGATCGCGACCTGGCTGAAGTCGGACGCTTAACCGACTGCGCCACCCAGGCGCCCCAATCTGGAGGTTCTAAGCTCTGTGGTTCTGATCTTCCATTCCTAGTTGTAACTGATAGCTGTACACTGAATAAACCATGGACATAACTACGTTTAGTGGTTTTTCTTTGTTGTTGTTGTTTTTGACTTTTTTTCGCTGTGAGAAAGAATAGTGTTGATTTGGCTTGTATCAGAGGATTGTTAGGGGTGGCATATTAAAAAATGCCCTAAAACTATAAAGGCCAATAGAAGTGTTGCCATGGTCTATGACAATAGGGTCATCAAAATGGGTTTTACTAGATTAATAGAATGCTACTAGGAAAATACCTGGATTGTTTTCCTATTTCTTGATTTTGTTTTCAGCATTCCAGCTTCTCATTGTATACATTGCTATCTTGCGAATAACTGTATTTATATTTCAGTCTGACAGCAGGTGCAAACGTGTGATGATGAGGGAAGTAGAAAAAGCTGTCGTGTGATACGCGGTGTCACTGCCAACTCCCTGCCACTATGCTTTTGCTTGTGCTTGCCTCATAACTTTTATGTGACCTAACTCCTGCTTGGAGGCACAATTGTGTTCTTGGTTTCTCAAGCTTAGATTCTCAAATAATTCCATGGCATCCCCTTTATAGATTTAAAACTGGAGTGGATGTAAAACTGGAAATACTGTACTTGAAACTCTTGTTTTTTGCTCAGATTTTCTCATTTGAAAATGTGAGGGGGCTAAGGTTTTTCAGTAGCTTCCTTTGGGGTAACTCCATGGCTCTGAAATCCTGGATGTAGGCTCCTCTTTATTAGTCACTTGACTGAATATTGTCAGGGAGTCCTCTTATTTTCCCTGGTACATCCTTTAAAAAGCCCAGTAAGGGACAGGCTGGGTTTCCTTGCCTTAGATAATAATCTACATACCTATATATATGTATACTTCAATTTTACTCATATGTGTGGGGTATGATAGATCAAAATGCTGCCTTTACCTTTATGATCAATGAAATTAATATTGGGGAATATGATGTGGGGAAGTGGCAACAATATTACCTTGATATCAAACTCCACCTATATGCTCTCTCAGAACAGCTGGGTCCCTTGAGGATGTGGGGAAAGTGGCTGAGCTATACCTACCTAGTTCCTCTCCCAAACTCATCAATCAGCTAACTGATTCTGACTTTCAGGGGTGAGAAACCTTGGAAAAGCCTCATTAAAGAAACCTGAAGGGAGGAGAGAATGTCCCCACTGCCCACACCTCAAAATACTCTCCAGGGGTCTGTTTTTTCACTTTATGGAGCTTAGCCGTGAAGCCTGTGGAAAGCAGGATCTGTGATATTGTCTTAGGGGAGAAAATCTACATTCCTTCAAGATAGCCTGCTCCCACCATCATGAGGCTGTTGCCCTCACTGATCTCCAACTTTTTTTGCAGATCTGCTTGGGACATTGGTAAGAGGGATGCCATATTCCCCTAGTAGGGTCCAAAAGGATCAGTCTGTACTAATGCTGAAAATTCTCTCCCCTTTCTATTCTCAATCCAAATTATTATCCACCTACATTGGCCAGCCTTACTAGAGACTTTGCAATGATATCAAATGACCACATGGAGCTATTCCAATAATAATATGCCAAAAAATTAGACATTCTAAATTTAAATATCAATCTCTGTCCATTCATAAATTCCTCAACAAAAATCAAAGTTCAAATTAAAACAGTGCAAATGAAGTAAAACCCAGAATCAAATTATTTTACCTTTGTGATTTCAGAGAAATGAGTGAAAAAAGAATCATCTTTGCCAATTTCTGATTCTGACCAGCTTCAACAGAGATTTCTTGAGAGGGCGAGTTTCCATCAGCAACTGCAGCCTGAATTATTTCTCATGAAATGGGTGTAGATCCTTTAATGACTTCAGAAATTGCATTAATTCATTGCCAAGTTTCTGATATACCCAATTTTTTAAAAAGGGGTTCGCAAGATTATGACAGCACTGGCCCCACTCCCACTAAATTTAGAAAAAAGTTAATCCCTAAACCTAGAGGAATTTTTCCAGGGAAAATTGTGTTCTCTAAACTCAGTATTTAGTTATGTTAAAGATTCCAGAAGAGGCTCAGTGAGGTCTAGAACAGGGTAGACAGTCTTGATTTTAATCTGAGCAGGATGCCACTCCTGTGCTAGTTTTTCAGAATCTATGACTTGGAAATTTGAATTCAATTGGGAGAAATTCACACATAAATATATTACCTTTGGCCCTTGGGAATTACCAGATCTTGAGAGAAAATCTCTGAACTGGTTTCTAACTCTTGGAAAAGGATGTTTGAAGCATTATGGGCAAGCTGCGGAATTTGCAAGAGTTTCTACATTCTTATTTGGCATGCCATTGAGCCTTTTGTTTGGGGCCTCTTGATGGTGATTTCATGTGGATTTTGTCTAGTGACAAATCCCCACTCTCTCTGGGCCTAAGTGGGTGATTCCATTAGTATGGTTCTTGGTAGGAAATTACTTAGCCCTTAAGGACTCTTTCACCTAGACAAAGTTTCTTTTTTCTTCATCCTTATTCCAACTAGCAGGTTTCTGAACTCACACCGGCACTGGTATTTCTTGAAGCTTGTATCTTTCAAGAGGTTTAATGAGGACAGGTATCTTTTTGTTTTCTTCAAGAAAATGTTATTTGGCACAAAAGATTTGAAGCTCAGACTCCAAACATGTGTGCTCCAAAAGCACTCATAAAACTCAGGCACTTGTGCATTTAAAGCCAAAGCCTACATATATGGTTGAGAAACATGGTAAAATCAACAAAAACTGTTTGACATGTTGTCCATACACAATAGGTAGTTCAAGGTCGTGATGTAGTGGCCAGTGGTCGTGATGTAGAAATCTCTGTAGCCCACGTGACTTTGTTTAAGGCCTAGAGAACCTTGACTATGTAAAAAGAACCTCTCACTGTATAAAAATAGCCACATACCTGTGGACAAGCCACCAAAAGCTGAAGTTTTCCACCAAATGCAAAATGTCATACTAATCTCTTTAAAGTCCAAAAATCCAGGGATGCTATTTAGGCTGCACTGATTATAAGCACATCCCACAACTGTGAAAACCTGTTGCATGGTGCAGTATAAGCTCCTGCAAACCACAAAAATCAACAACTGACACAGCCTGATCATACCCAGTGCCTCAAGATTCAATGTTATTTTTGTTTCCTAAATTGCACACCATGCAATATTCCATTTCTGAGTATTTGGGATGCAGGGCACCCTATCCTAACACTCCCTTGATGCAAGCTTCCAAATGGTGAGCAGAGGCAGAGCCTGCCCTCTAAACCATGGGATTTGGAATAATGGAACCGAATGCCTACACTCTATGGTCAGCTGGATCACAAGGAAGGGGCAAGCAGAAGGAGCTGGACACCTCATGTCTGGTTCTTTTCTAGAACTCACTGATCAGGTAACTCGCTCCACTCATGCACAAGAAGCTAGAGGTATTCAGGGAAAATCTCTCCTCATGGAAAGCAGAGGAGTGAAGTTCTATTCTCCCTTAACAGGACCTGATTGGATTTTCCCCCTGTGGCCTCCTTTGATAGTATGTTCTTGAGACCAGTTTAACTCTCCAGAATGAAAACTCCAAACCAAACAAACAAACACAAAAGACTTATGTGTTCTAAGTAATTGAGAAACTCAACCATTGAATGGCTCAACTGATACATCATCAATTTCAATTCTGCTGCAGAAACTTTCTCCAGGTGCTTTACATATGTTAGCTGTAACTGATCTCTTCAAACACTCTATGTAACACATTTCTGGAAATGCCTGGTTAAGTCTCGTTTTCCAAAAGTAGGTTGGAGAGATTTCAAATAACACAAATGGAAAAAAAAATGGAAGGAATAGGAAAATGATTCACAGTGCACAATGATGCAGGGAGATGTAATTATATTAAGTTAAATGAGGTAATAGTTGTGAAAGCTCTTGGCAAACTTCTGAAATACCATATGAAGATAAAATTTTAGCTATTACCTCCGTGAATGGATTGCAATTTGAAGTCTATAGTGCCTATTGTAAGAATTTTGGTAGGAACTTTAAAGTCTAGTTTCACTCTCTCTTAAAGAAACAGAGGCCTTGAAGTGAGTGATCTAGAGTCTGTAGTTACCAAATTAATGAATGGGCAAATGGGGCCATAGGACAGTTTGGTTGTCTTAACAACTGGTGCCAGAAGCTGGTGTTTGCTCAGTTTCAGGTGAGATGTAAGTGTGTGAGACCTCACAAAGATGAAACCCTGACCATAGAAATGTGTTAGTGACATCCACTCTAGATATGAAGGAAAAAAAGATGTGTATATTTTGGAACCTAAAAGGAATTAATCCTCCCCCCCTTTTTCCTTTTCTTTATAATGTAAAGATATTATTTGATTAGAAACAACTTCTTTAAAAAAAGAAATGATAAAACAGTATTGCCAAAGGTCTCAATCTGCCTGTGTCCTACTTCTATATGTATTTGGTGTACATAGAGATTTTATCCAGAGGACTAATTAACACCTTGTTATTTAGTCATTTAGTTTGAAAGTTTAGTTCAATGATGCATTTTCTAATGCCCTAATGAAATACCCCTTTTGATGAAAAAAAAAAAAAAACCTTCCTCATGGGACTTACAATGTAAAATTCTACTATGGTGCTTGTTTTTAAAACCCTGTGACATATTAGGGAACTGTGAGTTTGTCATCACACACAGTTTGTCTTTGCTTCTGCACAATTTTTTTTTTTTTTGTGAGAAACTCTAGTTGAATGCAGTCAACTGCAGCCAGCCGAATGCAGTGCGGGCACACGCACACACATGCACACACACTCTTCAACTATCAGTTACAGAAGCCACACCCACCTGTGTCTGGGGTGGGGGGAACTTTCAGACCCATTTCAGATAACTCTTCACCATTTCACAACTCACAAGTTGCAACCCTTCTGCAAACTTCAGGTCTGTCTCAGGGTAAAGTGCCGTGTTTATTGCGTTTTTATGTATTTTGTAACCATTTCACATGTACAAAACTGTGCTACCATTTTTTTTATTAGGATCCTACCTTTTTAAAAAATGTGTCACTGATGAAATTTCTGAGTGTTGTGCCCCTAACTTCCATATTACCATAAGCTCTGTAGTTTTTATTGTGTGGTTTTGCATAGCATGGAAATTTTAAGGAATGCAAATGTTGTTTTCTGGCAGAACTGACTGTATTTTAAATTCAGTTTTTCAGTCTTATTTATATGTCGGAGCACCAAGTAATATAATAATGTATTTCTCCTCTTTCTTCCCCCCAACCTTTTTTGATAGTATTGTTAGTTCATTGCAAGATCTCTGCAAAGTGTCTGCTGGCTAGTTTCTGTGGGAAGCAAGCCAGTTTGGATTTACATAGGCAGTGAACAATTTCTTGCAGATATATACCTTTGAAATGAGGCAGAAATCTGCAGAAGTTGTCTTTAACCTCAGAAATTCTAATTGATGGCAGTCATGCATCGGTGTTTTTCCATGCTTTGAATTTGAGAGGAAGTTTGGCAGTCAAAAACTTCCATATATGATATTTAATAAATATATATGAAATATACATAAGGAAAAAATGTTTCCCCATGATTTTATTTTTATTTTGTGCATATGTCTCAGGCCAGGTGACTAATATCACATATAGGGTATATGCCTTTACTTTGATATTTATTGTTGTATTTGTCTCTGGAAACCTCTTTTTTAAACTTTATTGAGATATAATTGACAACTAAAATTATAAGATATTTAAGGTGTGCATCATGACGATTTTACATGTGTATACATTGTAAAAGGACTCCTCCTATCTAATGAGTACATCCATCAGCTCACATATTTATCTGTTTTAGAAACTCCTTTGCTCTTGTATACTCCTTATCCCATTCATCATGCACTCTACCCTATGCACAGCCACAGTGCAGAAAGCATGTGATAGAACAAAATGTTCAATGATATGAGGGAGATATATTACCTGTTCATAAAAGGTGAGAAGAGATGTTAGTATTTACTAACTTCCTTCTGTGTTCCAGGAACTTGGCTACCTAGTTCGCTGGTAATATTATCTCATTCAATGCTCACAATATCCCTTATAGTTTTCACTTTCCATTTTAACAGATGAAGAAACCGAAGCTCATGGAAGGTCATTTGCTGTCTCACGTGGAGTGGTGTTAGAGTCCTGTGTCAGTTTGTGTTTTCCGAAATGTGAAAACAAAGATGAGAATTAGATTTGCAAGAGGTTTATTGAGGGAAATGCTGTGAAAGACAAAGAGAGGGAACAGGGAGGGTGTCCAGACCATGATACATGTCTGACAACTGGGAAAGGTGAGAAAATGAAGGAGGTCTTGGTAGAAGACCCTCAGGTTGCACGGAGTTCTGAGAAAGTTTAAACGAGGCCAGTGACTCAGGGAATCCCTGAGCCAAAGATGCCCATTGGAGGAGTCCTGCGCTGGGTAGAAATGGCCCAGTTCTGGTATTCCTGCCATACTCTATCACCGGCTGAGAGCAACCCAAGGGAAGCATGGATGAAGTGAGCCCCAAGTTGGATCCACAGGTGTGAGCAGCAAGAGGCTGCCAGTCACCTGTGATCTTGTGAGCAGACTCTCTTGCAGTGACACCTGTGCCACCCATGGTCATAATGCAAGACAAGATATGCCTCAGTCCAAAGTTCTTCTCTGCAGGATTAGTGGCAGGGGTCATTTCTCATCAATCGAAAGAACACTCTTAATAATCTCCAGATAATATCACCTAAGTAAAATTTGTGGGTTTGATAAGCAAACACGGTTTCGGGATAGTTTCTAAGTCTCCTTGCTTTCACCAGTTTGCTTTATGTAAGTTTCTCCTAAAGAGAAATTTTGTAGCCATCCCTTAAGAGCCAGCAACAGAGAAGCAGTTTTCTGAAGCAATGGTTCTTCATCTTGGAGGCACGTTACAGTCAGGGCAAGGGGATGGTTAATGTTTCCTATGGCCAGTCTGCACCTCCAACCAATTAAATCAGAATCACTTGGGGAAGTTAGGCATAAGTATTTTTTTAAAAGGTTTCCAAGTGATTTCAATGTGCATCCAAGGTTAAGAGCTACCGTTTAAAGGATAGAAGAATACATATATCTTTGAACATTTTTCTAAGTACCAATCTTTCTACCAGTCCCACTTATAACCTACCCCAAGGGTTACCTAATTATTTCAAGAATGTTCCCAGAGACCGACAAGCTTAAAAATTTGTGTGTGTGTGTGTGTGTGTGTGTGACAGGAATCCTATATGAGATTTTCCTATACCTAATTTGTATTTGCATTTGCATTTCTGTTTTTGATATACTTTAATTTGAACACATCTGCATATTTGTAATAAAACAAAAGTTATGAAACAAATTGTAACAAGAGTTCTGGTTTTCTGGCTATAGTGAGCAAGGCAGCTTTTGGAGATGCCCAGAACTCTGGGGAATTCTGAAGGTAGAGGCAGAGAGAAGCCCTTCTGTCTTTACGTGGAAAGGAATATTGCCATATTTCCCTAAAACGTGAAAGAAAAATCAGAAGAGAGTTAGAGTGTGGACTGAATTGAATAGACTTCAGATTGGTGTGTTTTATCTATGAACTTATTTTTATCTTAAATGAGTATCAATGAAAGTAATATGTTCATTGTAAAACTTTGGAAAAAATACAATGTAAAGAGATGAAAATAATATATTTAATAGTAATATTAGTTGTTTATTCAGAACTCTAAGCTGGTCAATATAGTTGCCTCCAGTAAGCTCTAAACTTGTTAGATTAGGATGGATTGATCAAGGTGTAGCCATTGGTACCTGATCTCCATTGTGGTATTAATTTTCCTATGTTATCAAGAAAAAACAAAACACAAAAACCCAAACTGACCATTTGCAGTGGTGGGCCAAGATTGGAGGTGGAACAGTGGAAATTTCTAGAAACAGGCAATAAGGGGGTATGTGGTTTGTAGAAAAGTTAACAACAATAACAAACCTAACTGAAAATTTATTTTTAAAATTATCACCATGCACTGGCAACTGAAATAACATCAATGGTATAATACTCATCCCTAAAATATGTATATATATATTTACTTGGTCTAAGTTCTGAATTGCATATTATCATGTTTTTATACTTATCCTTTAATAAACATTGTATTCTATGTTTAATTCTTCATGGAATATTCCCATTTACACAGTTGGCCTTTGACATATGTGAAATTAGTCACATCCCGTGTTTCCAGAGTTTTCTTGTAAAGGTTTGGCCTTTTTCTAGCTTGCCTGGGGCACAGCTTGTTTCCAACTTCTGAGAATACATATTTCTGCATTTAACCAATAGATTGAAAACAAACAATGGTGGCACAGTGAGCGTAAAGATGATGAACTAGAACTTGAATTATTTAAATTTTATTCTGAGTGATGGAGTTTTCATTTGCATTTAAACATTAAAATAGTGTGGACAGAGAGATGTAATATTTTTGTTTGGAAAATGCAAATTTTAGGTCTTACATAAAATGTTTTATTGAATTTAAGAGTGCCTGAGTGGCTCCGTTCGTTAAGCATCTGACTTTGGCTCAGGTCATGATCCCATAGTTTGTGAGTTCGAGCCCCACATTGGGCTCTTTGCTGTCAGCACAGGGCTGGCTTCAGGTCCTCTGTCTCCCCACCCCCACGCCCCCGCCCAGCCCCTCACTCTCTCTCTCTCAAGAATAAATGAACATTAAAAAAAGAAATGTTTTATTGAATTCAAATCATGTCTTTAACTTTGAAAGTTTTTCAATTTTTTAAAAAGTTTATTTGTTTATTTTGAGAGGAGAGAGGGAGGGAGAGAGAGAGAGAGAGAGAGAGCAAGCAAGTGGGGGGAGGGGCAGAGAGATAGGGAGAGAGAGAGAATCTCAAGCAGACTCTGCACTGTCAGTGTAAAGCCTGACACTGGGCTCAAACTCATGAACTGTGAGATCATGACCGTAGCAGAAATCAAGAGTTGGATGCTTAACCGACTGAGCCACCCAGGGGAGTTGGGGGGGATCCTCAATTTTTATATTTGTAAGTTGCTTTAGAACCAAAGAGCTAATCAAGGAAATGTAACACTGCATCAGTACGACTAAGTAGGTTTAGACATTTTAGTTTTACTAAAATTCACTTAAACTGGCATGATTATATTTTCACGAAATTTAGAAAAAAGAAAAGTTCACTGTCTTTGTATCTTTTCTGGCTGTTTCTCATTCTATTTCAATATTATTACTGAAAATAATTTTGTTTAGAAAGTAGGGGAATGTTGAAAATGCTCTTCTCTCAGTGCCAAATAATCCAGGTGTGATAGTGCTCAACTACTTTTGCAAAGCGCTTGAAAGTCACTGCACTGGGACTCAGACTTTATCCTTCATCGTGGCCGTTTTCCCCCTTTTTCCCTTCCTCCCTCCTACTTTGCTTGCTTCTAGCATTCAGTCTCCTAGGGCAAGAAATGTCTCCTAGAAAATGTAGAAAGAGGTCACTAATTATATTTACAGTTCTGGTTTTCCTGTGTTGTCAAAGAGGCTTAAAGTAATCTTGCCTCAGACCTGATCAAGGATTAGCTGAGAAAGCCTGAAGACATCAGTGAGATTGATTTGTCCAACACTAAGGGAAGTGTGATGAGTATTCTAAGAAAGATAATCTGATTTGGGGTGTCCAAAGGAGACTGGTCAGATTAAATGGTCAGTATATACTATAAAATCTGTTCAACAGCAGTGTTGAAACATTTCATTGCTCTTTAGTTGGTAAGCAGAGCTGACAGCTTGGTTTTTGAAGTGCATAGTTGAGGGAGAAAGGAAAAAATGGTACCTAGATTTATGGTAAAGCATGGAAGTGAGAAGTTTAAGATTGGAGGAGTTATTTCACCCCTGTACTTATGCTTCCAAATAGAATGACATGAAAGCACTTTTGGACAGTGCATCTTTCATTTATACACATTAATGCAAAGACTTGGAGTTGATGTTCTAGGTTCTCATTTCATTTCTGTGCGAAATAAATGCATGAATAAATAGGACAAACTGCATAATATCTAGGTAAAGATAGAGAGATTGAGTGTCAAACTCCCCTCCCCTTACTTTTTTAAAAAAGTTCATTTACTTTTTTTTAGTAATCTCTACACCCAATGTGGAAGTTGAGCTCATGACCCCAAGATCAGGAAGTTCATGCTTTTCTGATTGAGCCAGCCAGGTGCCTCTCAAACTGCTTTTAATGGCATTTTCAAGAGTGACTCAAGCTTGAAACGTACTACAAAAAGATATCCTGATTCTTCTGGTGTATGTTAACAGGATATAACTCTTGAAATCATCTTGGTTTTTCTTTTCACAAAAATAAACTAGAGGGGACTGTCTTTAACAAAAACACATCACTTTGAAGACTCAAATACTTACAACACATTCCAAATGGAAATAATTAGTATTGTTAACATGATCACTACCGCTTTAATGATCATAGATATTTTAATTTCTTGACTTTTATTTATTAAGCTATCCTTCAAATATATAAAAAGTTAAGAGAATATAGCAATTACCTATGTACCCAACACTCAATTTTACACAAGTGTAGTATTTTGACATTTTTCCTCTTAAAGCTTTTTTGAAGAAATTAAACATCAGGGTAACTGTTCAATTCTTTATTAACTTCTTTCTGGTCTTGTCTCCCTTCTTTTTCTCTTTCCCTAAGGGTAAACACCATCCTGTATTTTGTGGCTATCATTGTCATGTATGATGGGGGTCACTGTCTGCGCCAGGGCTAAGCCCAGTAGACCACGACTTTAGCTCTGTTCACTGCTTTGCTTTTCAAGTCTATATAATTTGTAATCAGTCACCTGTTAGGCATAGACACTTCAGATCCTCTTGTAATAACTTGTCTTTGGGACTCTCAACCATTCTTTTTTTTGCCACAGACACTGCTTTATTGAGCAGCTCTCTTTGGAAAACCCAAACAGTACCTTCACACAAGTGCAGCTACATAGCACTCACCATGCACTCTCTCATCCCCAGCATTTTCACCCCTGATTGAAGACAGACAGGTGATGCTATGGTCCCAAGCATGTATAGCATGGAAGTGTGTGTGTATGTGTGTGTGTGTGTGTGTGTGTGTGTGTGTGTGTGTGAAGGAGTTTGGGGGAGAGTTAAAGACCTATGTAGTAAAGCTTTAACCAATGGGAGATGGGAGCCTGCCAATAAATTCTTCCTTTCTTGCATGGGTTGGAAGTCATTTAAATAGTCTCTCAGAAGGCAGTCTTATGAGATGATCAATCAGTCATTTTTAATACCTTCAACTGGCTTTTCCTTCTTCCCTGTCTCATTCTTCTTTTCCTTCATTTCTGTTCCATGGGATTGTACTACCTAATAACGTAGTAAGCCTTTGCTCAAGGCTATGCTTTCTTGGGAGGCCCGGTTAAAACAGAGATATTTATCTTGTTCTAGCTCTGTCTCTTTAGCTTTATCTTTCCATATTTTATCCGTCATTGCTATCTGTTTGGAACAGAGGTGGTATATCTTGCTGTTTCATCTTGACTGGAAGCCATTGATTCTGTATTTGCAGTTTTTCTTGCTGAAAGACATTAGCATTATTTTCATATTCACCAAGACAATTTTAGCATTAGTTATTCATACATTTCCTATTACATGTAAAGCAATATGAACAAACTTAGAGCAGAAAGCCTGACATGAAGAGGAGCATGATGAATATTAATTACATTTCTGTACCTTCTTCTAAAATGTTATCCCCAAAGGTCTCAGAAATTGGACAATGTTTTTTATACTTTGTACCTATTTCTACTCCCATTGATACCTAATGTTGGGTATTTGTTCTTTTCCTCCCATAGATGTAATTGTCTTTCTTCCAGGACTGTGAATTTGGGAGCAAGACTTGTGTCTCATTCATCTCTGCAAACATGTAGAGTCTGGCCCAATTGATTCTTAATGAATGTGGAATAGATGTGACATTTGGTGTGTGCATAAACAAGCATAAACATTTTGGGTATTTTTATGCAATTCTCTTGACTTCTTCCCTGAACATGGAAAGCTATCAGTAGATTGTTGGCAGTTCACTGTTGTGATGGCATGTGTGTTTCCTGCTGCTGAGTGCAGCTGTTTGAGCAAATGTACTTGCTGATATGATAGTTCATCTGGAAAAAGGAATACTCTGCAAATAGCATACTTCCAGTAAGTCAAGACATAATTCATAATGAGGATTATATAATATCACAAGACAAGTGTCTCATTAGCAATAAAAGCTATTAATGTCACTCTCCTTAATGAAGGACTGAAATAACGTTGCTTGTTAGAATAGAAAGGGCAAGATTGATCCAATCAACATTGTGGTTGAATTGGTGATTCAACCAATTGGATGTTGGTGGTGAAAAAAAAAAAGTTGCAGTCCAAAATGACTCCAAGGTTTAAAACTCAGATAATATTAAAGATAGTTATGGCATTTTATGACACAGTGAAATAGGAAAAAAGATATTTAAGGAAAGTAGATGAATTTTGTTTTTAACTGACTTTAATACTAAAGAATAAACATTCCTTTAAGAATTCATTCAGTTTATATGGAACATTGTGGTATGCTCTGGGCACACAAATGATATTGTCTGTCAGGCATTCCCTTAAAGAACTTTGTGTCAACAAATTTTCAGGTGACTCAAACTTAAGTAGAATAGCAATTCTCTTAGATGAAATAATATGAATTAAAAATTCATATTATTGAATTGACAATGGTGATTCAAAATTAAAGAGATGAAATTCCATA
The DNA here is from genome assembly GCF_022837055.1 of Prionailurus viverrinus. Lineage (NCBI taxonomy): Eukaryota > Metazoa > Chordata > Mammalia > Carnivora > Felidae > Prionailurus > Prionailurus viverrinus. Next base: position 136,100,263 of record NC_062564.1, on the reverse strand, counting down.
AAAATAAATTTGTATGAAAAGAACTTTGTGTCTGTTAATGCTATGACATGGCTACCTCCCCAAATCAAATATATTCTTATGGTATATTAATACAAATATACAATAAACCAAGGATGTATTGTATGTTTGTAAAATAAATAGATGCATAAATGATAATCCACTGTAAACTTTTCAGATCACTTCTAGAGTATTGTGTTCAATTCTTGGTGCTTCATTTTAAGCACTAGTCAACTAGATAAGTTTAATTCTATGTCAAGTCAAGAAGGGTTAGAGGACCTAGTCAAAATTAGGAGAAATATTGCTTTGAAGTGCACAACACCAATGTTAAAACTGAGGCCATTTAGGTAGCAATCCTAGGGAGGAAGACTCCGATACATTATAAGATGTAACAGTCTAATAATTGGAGCTCTCCTGTGTGAATGAGAGCTGTTCAGGCTAAGACTGGATGAAGAGGAAGTAGCAGAAGGCAGTCCTATTAATAGGCAGTGGACTTTTTTATTGCTTGCATAAGGTTTGCAGGTACGTATTAACATTTTAGCAGCCAATTATTTCTTCATTATAAATCTAAAGGAAAAAAAGAAACAAAGGAATATATTATATATATATATATATATATATATATATATATATATATATATATATATATAAAATGTATATTATGTATAAAATCAATGGCTAAAATAGGAGGAAGTGGATCCATAAAATGACTTTGTGCTGTAGTACTCTGGGCATTTTCTTGTCAGTTGTGCTGTGGGGTGACATTCTTATAGAAGAAGAAAATAAAGAGAACATTAATTTACAAAGTTGGCTGGAGAAAAGGTTATTATGGCTGCATACAGATAAAAAGGTCACATTTAAAGTCTGCTATCCTATCCTAGGATGTTAAAAAGAAAACCTATAGAATTCCTTTAATAAGGGGATGTTAGAAGAACAGGTGGTATGTATATTTTAACTCTTTCTATCCCAGATGAATATATCCCAGTTTATTAGCAAAGCTAAATAAATGCTTGCAGGCAGGTCCCATTGATGTTGCAATTGTTCATAATTATTCATTCATCTATTCATTTATAAACCATTTACTAAAAGGGCTACAAAAGGCCAGGAAATAAAAAACTATGTCTGCAAAATAACTGCAATAACTGAAATTGTAGGAAGGGAGACAAGAAGTAAATGAATGATTGTTATAGGCTGTGATAGGTCATATGTCAGAAGCAGTGGCAGCCCTGATGAGGGTGATCAACTCTGTATGTATCTGAGCATGATTTACTGAAGTGCTCTCGAAGAATGAAGTTCATATGGAGGTGGAGGAATAAGAAAGTATAAGAAAGAAACGTACGCAAATACATCAGTATAATGGACTACAATCGAAGTGTTTTTAGGGTTCTGTGAGTAACTTAATTCAGTATACCAACAACAGTGATACCCAATAATTATTTTGTACTTATTATGTCCCAGGTACCAGTCTAAACACATTGTATGTATTAACTGATAAAATCTTCAGAGCAATCTAGAGTAGTCTGGTTCCAAAATCTTTACCTCTAAGTTCCATGTTACAGACTTTTTAAAAAATTTACTTTAACTTTTTAATTTTTTTATTATACAGAGAGAGAGAGAGAGAGAGAGAGAGAGAGAGAGAGAGAATATCTCAAGCAGGCTCCATGCGCAGAGCCTGATGCAGGGCTTGATCCCAAAATCAAGAGATGGACACTCAACTGACTGAGTCTCCCATATTACAGAGTTTTTGAAGAGATGGCTCAAGAGTTGATGGAATTTTGATTTTGACAGTATGGGAAATTAGATGCCTTAAAACTAAGTGAAAGACGAATGTTGGAATTTCAGGGCATAGCTGGAATATTTACATGCTGCTTATGGGAGGGTAAATTGTTATCAACACTTTGGAAAAGAGTTTTCTACTTACTGTCTTGTAGAATTTCATTGATTCAACCCTAGTTCAGACACAATTTCATTTCTGGGTATGTTCCCTAGTGTGATTCTTGAACATGTGCCCCAGGAGACAAGTAGAAAAGTGTTCATGGCAGCATGTTCGTAATGGTACATACACACGAAGCAAACACTCAGATGTTTGTTTTCAGTGCATCAGCAGTAACAGTAGGATGGATAGAAACATTGTGGTAAATGTACAGTTGACCCTGGAACAATGGGGGTGGGTGAGTTAGGGGCTCCAACCTCCCGCACAGTTGAAACTTTTGACTCCCCCTAAACTTAAATACTAATAGCCTGTTGTTTACTGGATGACTTAACTGATAACATAAACAGTTGATTAACACATATTTTGTATTCTCTATGTATTTTATGTTGTATTATTATAATAAAGTAAGATAGAGAAAAGAAAATGTTATAAGAAAATCATAAGGAAGAAAAATATTTACAGTACGGTCATATGTTTATTGAAAAAAATCTGTGATAAGTGGACCCATGTAGTTCAAACCTGTGTTATTCAAGGATCAACCATACATAATAGAATACCACAGTAGTAAAAATGAATGAGTTAGGGTGCTAGTATAGATAAATCTCAGGAAGGTTATACTGAGTAAAAAATGTACATTTCAGAGTACTGAAAGAACACTTTTGTGTAAAGCTCAAAATATGCTAAAACAAGTGACACATTGCTTAGAGATACAAACATATGTGGTAAAATGATAAGAAAAGCAGGAGGTGATTTTTAAAAATTCAAAATGGTGTTTCTCTAAAATGAGGACAGGGGAATGAAATATGGTAAGAATGTGTGGATAAATGTCACAGTAAAGTTCAGTTCACACTGCTGTTATTCTTCATACATTGTATGTTTTAGAAACTGTCTTTTGTAGGTACTCAATGATGATCACATTTAATTAATTTTTTAGCCCGTGTCTTTTCACATTTTAATACTTCTGAAATTGAGATGCATCTTAAAATTGATAGTATTATGCAGACGTAAGGGTCAGCATTTTTCTTTTTCAGTTTATAGAAAATAACACAGCGTCTTATAATTGAGGGCATCTGAGATCACATGAAATATAATAAGAAAAATAATACTCTGGGAATAATTTTGATAAATGCCCTTGAGACTATGTAGAGAATGTGTAGAAAAATAGTAAGAGACTGTAGCGGTATATGGAGCCAGATCACTGAGGAGGTTGCTTGCCACTGCTGAAATTGTTCATCCCATAGGAAAAGGGAAATTATTAGTGTTTTTATGGAGGAAAATAACATGATAGGTTTATATGACTTATTTGAAACTTTATTATGACATTGTCTTAAACTGATCCTTTTCATTCATGCTTCAATTTTCGAATAATAAATATTATCCTTAAAAAAACAGTGAACTTGGGTGACAATGAATGCAGCATTGGTTTATTTTTATTTTTTATTCTTATTTAGAAATTATTTATTTATTTATTTATTTATTTATTATTTTTAAAAATTTATATCCAAGTTATTTAAGATATAGTGCAACAATGATTTCAGGAGTAGGATCCAGTGATTCTATTCCTATATATAACACCAGTGCTCATCCCAGCAAGTATCCTCCTTAATACCCCTTGCCCATTTAGCCCATCCCCCCCCCAATCCCTCTAGCAACCCTTAGTTTATTCTCTATATTTAAGAGTCTCTTATGTTTTGTCCCCCTCCCTGTTTTTATATTATTTTTGCTTCCCTTCTCTTATGTTCATCTGTTTTGTATTTTAAATTCCACACATGAGTGAAGTAATATGGTATTTGTCTTTCTCTGACTGGCTAATTTTGCTTAGCATAATGGAACTCAAGTTCCATCCACATTGTTGCAAATGACAAGATTTCATTCTTTTTGACTGCTGAGTGATACTCCATTGTGTATATACATACCATATCTTCTTTATCCATTCATCCATCGATGAACATTTGGGCTCTTTCCATACTTTGGCTATTGTCAATAGTGCTGCTAACAACACTGGTTTTTAAAAGTAATATGGATCCTATGTGGGGAGGCTGGACTTAAAACCCCCATCTGACAGCAAATAGGTGTCCCCTTCTTCCTCTTCTGGGGCTGTGTCAGAGGAGGACTAGTGAAGAGTCAGGATTTTCATCATTGCCCAGAGGTAATGAGGCCACCTCCAGTGCAGTGCCAATGTAGACCATGTAGGATGCTGGAATGCCCACCCTGTCTAGCAATAATGAGGAGCCTTCCTTGTCCCCCTTAAGGTCAATGAAGACCTGGACGTCTGCCTCCACCTGGCTGTAACAAGACAATTCTCTCCACCAAGTCCACTAAAATGGAAGGCTTAAATAAGATTCAGAGTTTTGTAACATTATGGAAATATTCAAGTTTCAATTTAAAAAACCCACACAGCGTATTAAGAGCCAAGATCTCAAACTAAATGAAAGAAGGCAATAAATAGATGCTAATACTGAAATGACAGGGATGTTTGAATTATCTGACAAAGCCACTATTATCAGATATTTCAACAACCAATTACAAACACATTTGAAACAAATGAAAAATACAGAAAACCTCAGCAAAAAATACAAGATATAAAAAAAGAAGCAACTGGAAATTTTAGAACTGAAACACACATAACTGAACAAAACAAAACAAAACTCAACTTAGTGGATGGGCTCAACATCACAATGGAGGGGACAGAGGAATGAATCAGTGAACTGGAAGATAGAACAATAGAAATTACATAATCTGAACAACAGAGAGACTCTGGGCCAAAAAACAGCAGTCAATCAAGCAAACAAACAGAGTCTCAGGTACCTGTGAGACTCTAACAAAAGTTCCAACATTAATATCTTTAGAGTCACATAAGGAGAGTAGAAAGAGGATGGGCTTGAAAGAGTACCCAAAGAAGTAACTTGCCTAAGGTCACACAGTTAGCAGAGTAAGGATACAAATCTTTAATTCCAAAGTTTATGCTTTTCATATACCATATTGCCTCTATTTGGCAAATCATTGAGGGAAAGGGCAATAGTTTATCTTTGGAATAGTCTCATAGAGAAGAACTGTGTAAAGGTCAAGTTTGTTCCTGTAAGAGGAATCTAAGTCTTTTTATTACTTAAGATGTAACATTTCAGGACACCTGGGTGTCTCAGTTGGTTGGCTGACTTTGGCTTGGGTCATGATCTCATGCTTCTTAGGTTCAAGCTTCATGTCAGGCTTTGTGCTGACAGCTCAGAGCCTGAAGCCTGCTTTAGATTCTGTGTCTCCCTCTCTCTCTCTGCCCCTGTCCTGCTCACACTCTTGTCTCTCTCTCTCTCAAAACTAAATAAACATTAAAAAGTTTAAAAAAATTAAAATGTAGGAAAAAAAAAGAAAGAGTATCCAAAGAAATCACAGCTGAAACTTGCTAAATTTGACAAGAGACATCGGCCTATGGATTCAAGAAGCTGAGAGAATCCCCCAAAGCATAAAACCAAATAAATCCACTCCAAGATACATCATAATTCAACTTCTGAAGCTAAAGACAATGAACAATCTTTAAAGCAGCCAAAGTAAAATGACAGTTTATCTATAGGAGAAAAAAGGACACGATAATTCAAATGACAGTGGATTTATCACCATAAACCATGAGTCCAGAGGAAGGGGCATGATATTTTTCAAGGGGTGAAAGAAATTTCAGAATTTTATACCCAGAAAAAAATCCCTCTAAATGAACAGGAAATCAAGACATTCTCAAATGCAAGCAAACTAAGAGAATTTGTCACCAGCAGATCTGCCATAAAAGCATGGCTTAAAGAAGTTCTCTAAAGAGAAAGGAAAGGATAAAAGAAGAAACCATGGAGGATCATATGGGAATAAAGGATATGATAAGCAATCTTATTACTAAATACAATAGACTGTACTTCTTTTGTGTCTTCTAAATTATGTTCATTATTGAAGCAAAAATTATAACACTGGCTGGTATTATTCTGAACGCATGTAGAGGAAATATTTAAAATAATTATAAGGAAGGAAAACAAAGGAACATAAATGTGTGTAAGGCTTTTATACTTGAACAGATAAAATGATAACATCAGTAGACTGTAAATTATACATAAATAAAAGTATATAGAGCAACCAGAAAAAAATATATATAAAAAGATACACTCAAAAACACCATGGATAAATCAGAATAGATTTCCAAAATAATGTTGAAATAACCAACAGAAATTTATGAAGAAGGGAACAGAGAAGTGAAATCCAGGGAGAATAGTCCACAAAAAATAAAATGGTAGACTGAATTCCTAAGATATCAGTAACACATTTAACACATTTGTGTTACACATTTGTATTAAATGTAAATGACCTAAATATGCCAGTTAAAAGAGACGTTCTTAGAATGGATTAGAGAGTGACAACTCTACATGCTGTTTCACTTCAAAGATATGATATAGAAATACTTCATATATATGATGATATAAGAAGGTTGAAAGTAAAAGGATGAGAAAAGGTATATCATGAAAATATTAATTAAAGGAAATCAGGAGTGGCTATATTAGTATGAGGTAGAATAGACCTCAGAGCAAAGAAAATTATTAGAAAAAGAGAGTCTATTCACCAAAAGATGTAGCAAACAATAAAGCTACAAGTAAGGTAGAGAGAAACTGATAGAACTGAAAGGAGAATAGACAATTTCACCATTGTGGTTGGTGACTTCAAGACCCCTCTTGCAATAATTGATAGAGAAGGTGAGACAGAAAGTTAGCCAAAATATAGAAGAACCCAACAAGAACTCAACCTGACAGGCTTTAGAACTGACATTTATAGAACACTTCATTCAGCAGCAGCAGAATACAAAATGTTTTCAAGTGTCCATGGTACATATACTAAGATAGACCATATCTTGGCCATAAAACAAACTTCCACAAATTTAAAATAATTGAAATCATGCAGAGTATGTTCTCTAACCACAATGAAACCAAGCTTGAAATCAATAACTTCTGATGATAGGAAAAACTCCAAACACTTGGAAACTAACACACTTCTAAATAATCCATCAGTCACAGAGGAAGTCTCAAGGGAGGTAGAAGAAACACACTGAAGTAAATGAACATGAAAATACACCATATCAAAATTTGGGACACAGCTAAAGCAGTGCTAAAAGTGAAATTGATAGCACTAAAAGCATATGTTAGAAAAGGGGAACAGTCCAAATCAATAATTTAATGTCTCCTCTCAAAAACCTAGAAAATAAGAGCAAAATATACCAAAGCAAGCAGAACGAAAAAGAAAAAGTAAGAACAGAAATCACTGAAATTATAAACTTGAAAAACAATAGAGAAAATAAATGAAAATAAAAGCTAATTAAATGAAATTGATAAATGTGTAGCAAGACTGACAAAGAAAAAAGAAAGGCAACACAAATCACCAATATCAGAAATTAATAAAAGGGGAAATGCCAGGTTACAATAGTACTTTATGATGAAGTCAGAGACACAAGAGAATAAATACCAAGGAACCACAGTCCATCTCTATGGATATCCAAAAGTTGTAGCAGCATGTGTTAAAACAACATATGTCCTCCATTGAATTTCTTTTGTGCCTTAAAAAAAAAATCCATTGGGTGTATTTGTGTGTGTGTTTATATTTGGGTCTCTGTTCTTTGACCAGTCCTTTGGCCGGTCTTTTTCTGGATATTTCTTGATACTACCTTAGAATTAAATTAACATCTCACAGATAGTAATGGTTATAAAGATAAATAAAAATGGGCACCTGGGTGGCTCAGTCGGTTAAGCATCTGACTTCAGCTCAGGTCACGATCTCATAGTTTATGAGTTTGAGCCCAATATCTGGCTCTGTGCTGACAGCTCAGAGCCTGGAGCCTGCTTCAGATTCTGTGTCTCCCTCTTTCTGCCCCTCCCCTGCTTGTATTTTATCTCTTGAAAATAAATAAATATTTAAAAAATTAAATAAAATAAAATGTAAAGGAAAATATCTACCTTTGGAAAAGACAGCTGATTTGTTTTCTATGCACTGTGTCGGTTCCCCTTGCTATGTCTTTTATTTTTGATGATATTTTTGAGAGAGAGAGCACAAGCAGGGGAAGGGCAGGGAGAGATGGGTACAGAGGATCCCCAGTGGGCTCTGCTTTGTCAGGAGAGAGCACAAGGTGAGGCTCTAACTCACACTGACTGAACCACCCAGGCCCCAACCCTTTGTCTTATGTAAAATGCCTTGTAGATGCACAGGATCAGGTATGCATTGTTTCATACAGAACACTCATTCTGTAATAAGCTTTGAATGTTGATGATATGGACATTAGACATCAAAACACATTGCTCTTTCTAAAGATGCTTCTGATAGGTTAGAATAATTAATTTTCATGATCCACAAATCAGATGACCTCTAGGGAAGAGAATCACTGGAGATATTTTGTTCTCCATTTGAAGCCAAGAGGCCTAAGATTTCCCTCGCACATTCAGCTCACATCTTCATCACTAGGAGTGCTATCTGACCTATGTGCAATGAATGTGCAAGAATATTCTATGTGTGAAGGCATTCTGGAGCCCTGTCTTCAACTAAGGATTTCTTCCTCTCATTCCCAGAGAATGACCCCTTTCTTTTCCTGGAACTAAAAAAAGTCAGTATTTTTTGAAACCAGTTTTGTTGAAAAGGTAGTTTCAAATCTTTTTCTTTAGAGGGTTTAACTCATTTTTTAAATAGGTAAGATGAAAAACATGTTGGAACTGGCTTGGTAGATGACATTTAAGTTCTTGAGTGATTCATTTTTATCTTTGGTATCTACTAATTAAATTACCTAAACCTTTTAGCCAAGGGATTTCATGTCCTGACTTCGAATGTTTGCTCGTGCGTTATAGACCATGGTCAGGGATTCCAGTGCTGTTTTCCATTGTGGTAAATACCCACACAAGGAACAAGAATCATGTGGATTAACTCTCTTTCTTGCTAGATAGACGGAGAAATATGATAGACAGATAGCACTTTCATTTGTGTCTAAGTTCCTTTCACTTGTCTAACTGACAAAGAGATAAATATGACAGCTTCTGTACTTAAAGAAAACAAATCTAACAATACAACCTGTTTTATGTCTTTTAATAAAAAAACAATCCATTTGGTTGAAGAGGGGGTCCTTCCAAAATAACATAGCATTACCCTTCATAGTTTGTCCTTAATTTATTATCTCAATCTTTTTTTGTAAGCTTAGAAGACTTCACTTCGTAGACTTGTCCATCTGTAATGTAAGTATTATTTGTTTCAACTATTGTAGTTTGAGAGGGCCACACAAATAGCCACGGCTTCTCTGAGTGCTGACAGACACTGGTAAATAAATCAAATGGTATTGATTTTATGTCCCCAGGGAACATAATCACAGACAGTTTCTCTTATCCTCAATTACTTGGGTGGTATTGTAAATATAGACTGTTGGCTAAAGTAGAGTCCGGCTGAGAGTGTATGTATAACTTTGTACAAATTTGTCACCACTGCCAGAAAAACAGAAGATCCATATTTAACTGCAATATGGGCAGTAGTGTCACATATGTCGTAAAACAAATGATTATCTTCTATGTTCCAAAAATCTATGTTTAGGATTCCCCCCCCCCAAATTAAAGAGAAATGTGTCATTGGATTGTGTATATGTATATTGCTAAATTAGCATTTCAGAGTATAAGGTTATTTCATTAAAAATTTTTTTATTGTTTATTTACTTTTGAGAGTGGGGGAAGGGGCAGAGAGAGGGAGAGAGAGAGAGAGAGAGAGAGAGAGACAGAATCTGAAGTAGGCTCCAGGCTCTGAGCTGTCAGCACAGAGCTTGGCACAGGGCTCAAACCCATGAACTGTGAGATCATGACCTGAGTCGAAGTCGGAGGTTTAATCGGGGCATCCCAAGAGTATAAGGTCATTTCTAACAAAACAAATTGAAAACCTGAATTCTTAAAGGTGATGTTAATTTGGTTTTAAATTTCTTGTATTAACATGGCTAGTTTTTTGCTCAGCTTGGACTTTCTGAAGGGTGTTTGAGTTTTTGTAAGACTTCAACATAAGTGGGTAAATGTAATGATTCCTTTGTATCTTATATATAGAGTCTTTAATAAAAACACCCACAAACTTGTATTGAGTGCCTATCTTGAATGAAAAACTGTACTTCTTAGTGGTGGGGGAAGGGAGTTGTGTGTTATAGCAGTCCCTCTTTGATAGCTATATGCAGGAGAGGCAACATTGTGGGGTTGTTATGCTTTGTCCATGGCTCTTGTCTTACTGTGTCATCTCGTGGGCATATCAGGTGGTTTCAGTTCTTGCAACTCTGCCTCTATTCCTCAAAAGCTGCCTGTCCCTATCTCACTAGGGTGCTTTCTTCACTATGCAAAACGGTGAGCAGTTATTTGCCCTGATCAAAGAGGGTGTGTGTCCAAGGCTTGCTATGATTCTATATTATCATGTTTTCTGAGTCCCTTCTGGGGAGCAAAACAAACCCGGGGATGGTGGCAACATAGAAATTTCAGGTGTTGTAGAAGATATATAGGTTAGTGATTTCATGTGGCTTTTCTGATATCACTGTGTTATCATACCATGTGGATAGCCTGCATTTTCATGGAGTCCAAACTATACTTTACAAATGAGCATGTTTTAAATTAAGGTCATAATCATGATATTAAAAAATAATTAGAAGTATTAAATCTATGAAATATTCTCACTTAATTCTTTTCTTGCAATTTTGATGTAAGTTGAGTAAATAATATTATAGTAAAAATGCATGTGTAATAGATTATGCTTTACAATTAGACCTTCAATTTTGTGGAGTATTCCTGAGTACTCTGGTAATTCTTTTTTTTAATTTTAGAGAGAGAGAGAAAGATATAGAGAAAGAGGGAGAGGGGCAGAGGATGAGAGAGAATCTTTAGCAGGCTTCAGGCTCAGCACAGAGCCCAATGTGGGGCTTGATCCCATGACTCTAGGATCATGACCTGAGCTAAAATCATTAGACACTCAACTGACTGAGCCACCCAGATGCCCTCTTTTCCGTTTTTAAAAATTGGAATCATTTAGAAAGTTGGGGATAGTTGTTATTTTTTCCACATGTTCCTGGATTTTTTAATGCTTATTTATGTATAAATTCAGACATATTCCTTGAATTCTCATTGTGGTGCCAACTCTCAGTCTAGGGAGCAGGGAAATTTTCATGAAGAAGAAAAAACTAACTACTTGTTTGGGATTTATGAGTGAATAACTAGACATTATACCAATCTTATTCAACATACATATTATTGAAATGAAAAAAAGGGAAAAACAAGCATACACACACACACACACACACACAAATAAAAACAACAAAACAAGCATCAGCAGATATAACTCAGGCTATATAGTCATTAACTTTCTAAACTCCCTATCCAAAGCTGACCTTCTTACAGATGCCCACCTTTGCTGCACTGCTTCCTCGTTTACAAGATCACTTTATATACCTTTTTCAACAAGGTTTTCTCAGTGTGTTAAACCTATTGCTTGACAAACTCTGCAAGTCAGATGGCAAATTTGCATTTAAACACACTCTGGAAAGCTTTTTTTTCGGGGTGGGGGGGTAATCAATTCATTGGTTTCATCTTATTAGTGAAACAGCATGGAGTGCTTCTTAACTACCAGGAGGTATTCACCCAGTTTTAATTATATTCCCCATTTAAAAAGTAGATTCTGTAGTTTTAACCTGCAACATTGTGAGGGATTTCATCTTAGTGGATGCTTGCAAATGCAATATATAAATTCCTTATTTTCCATGTAATGTTGTATATAATGTAAGTCTCCAAGGAATCCAAACTCTTAAATGAGTCATATTTGCTTTCTTCTCTCTCTTATTAAAATGGAAGTTAAAGACTATGAAAATATACCTGTGCAGACAAATATATTATCCAGTTAAGAATAAAGTTAGGCTAAGAAATATATAAAAAATGGGCACCTGGGTGGCTCAGTCGGTTGAGCGTCCGACTTTGGCTCAGGTCATGATCTCACAGCTCGTGAGTTTGAGCCCTGCGTCAGGCTCTGTGCTGACAGCTCAGAGCCTGGAGCCTGCTTCGAATTCTGTGTCTCCCTCTCTCTCTGCCCCTAGCCCACTCGCATTCTGTCTCTGTGTCTCTCAAAAATAAATAAACATTAAAAAAATATATATAAAAAAATACTGCTGGTCTACAACAGTTTCACCACCTTTCTGCAGTTATCAATAGTTTTTATAAAACTTGCTCTCTTTGTGGTGATAATGTTATTCTAATGATTTTTTATTTACAGTCAGTTTAGAACTTTCGTCGTTATGAACAGAGCTATGTTCCAGAGCAAACTGTTTTCATTCTGCTCACTATCAACAAATAGTTTTAGTAGTGGTCTATAGTCCTTTTTGCTTTCTCTTTGTTTTGCTGTTTACTATCATGTATTCATCATAAATTGGTGGCCTTTGGACTGCAAACTGTTTTATTTTGTCAAGTCAGTGTTTCTATTTTTATTTTTATTCAATTTGTGTCCTTATAGGTGAACATGTACCTAAAGGATTTGCTGTAAAACAGCGGCAATCTGTTTTATATATAGCCTATTCATTTTAAATGCCTATACCTGGCTGGCATTTAATGGCATTTAAGTTTGTCACACTGGCTGTGGAAGCACTCATAAGAACAGGATAAGTGGCAAAGATTGAAAGTGGCAAAAAAAGAAAAGGTAACCATTACATGTAAATACAGCCTATAGGATGAATCATTTCACAGCAGAAGCAGTTAGGGAGAACAAGAAGCAATCATCTATTCTTTGTGGAAAAGTGACTGACAGAACTGAAAACTTTTGATTGTGATGCTGGAGGACCAGCATCAAAGTTAGATGGTTTTTAGCTTCATGCACATTCAGAAGACGGCTAGGAGTTTGTTAGGAGAACTAAGAGCCAAGCACAGTGAAAGCGAGGTTGATGAGATTATGGCTGCAAGCTATACCTAGCTTTGTGGGTTCCTGGCCTCTTTGAATCTGCACAACATCAAGTGAAGAGAGAGGCTGCAAGTGCCCATAATGCAATTTCTTAGAAGAAGGAAAATTCTTCACTTGATACAGATGAAACTGTTCCATTTTGGGGGAAAAGATGATGATAGAATGTATATAGTGAGGTGGTGAAAAGTAGGTAGGATTTTAAAACTGGCAAGGACCAGTGCAAACTTCCATTGGGAGAATGCATCCTGGGATTGCAGTGAAGCTTCCTTTATCTCCAACAGTTTTTAAGATTAGGACTATTTCATAGTTTGCAGAGCATATGTGCAGGGGAATAGATTTGTCTTTTGGCACAGCCCTAGTGATATCATATATGAAAGCAAAAATGAACACCCATGACTGAAGTCTCAAAATGCTGCGGGTATGGTTTTACTATGGGTTAAAAGTTTTTAATTTCTAAAATTGTGGTTAAATATTCATATTGTAAAATTTACCTTTTTAAATTTATATGTTTAAGTGTACAATTCTGTGGCATTAAGTATGTTCACATTGTTGTGCAATAATTATCACCATCCATTTCCAGAACTTTTTCAGCTTCCTCAACTGAAATGCTGTCCAATTTTACACTAACTCCCCATTCCTCCCTCCCTGTACCACCTCCTACTCCTCACCCCTGTAACCCCCATTCTAATTTGTCTCTATAAATATGACTGTTCTAGGTCCCTCATATAAGTGTAATCATACAATATTTGTTCTTTTATGACTGGCTTATTTCACTTAACATGATGTCTTCTAGGTTCATCCGTGTTGTAGCATGTGTCAGAATTTTCTTCCCTTTTAAGGCCAAATGTACCACATTTCTTTATGGATTCATCTACTGATGGACCCTCAAGTTGCTTTCACCTTTGGCTATTGTGGATGATTCTGCTATGAATATGGGTGTACAAGTATCTATTTGAGTCTCTGCTTTCAGTCCTTTTGGGTCTATAGCTAGAAGTGAATTGCTAGATTATATGGTAATTCTATCTTTATGTTTTTGAGGAATGACCATATCATTTTCCACAGTGGCTGCACGATTTTACATTCTCATCAGCAGTGTGTAAGCTTCCAGTCTCTGTACATTCTTGCCAACCCTTGTTATTTTCTGTTTTTTTGTTTTGTTTTGTTTTGATAATAGCTATCCTAATGGGTATAAACTTGTATTTCATTTCGGTTTTGATTTGCAAAACTATTGAAGTGTTGTTGAACACTTTTTCATGTGCTTAATGGCCTCTTGTATATCTACTTTGGAGAAATGTCTATTAAGTCCTTTGCCCATTTTTGAATTGGGCAGTTTGTTTTTTGATTTTGAATTATAAGAATTCTTCATATATTCTGGAATTAATCCCTTATCAAATGCCTGATTTGCATATATTTTTCTTCAATTCTGTGAGCTGCCTTTTCAGTCTGTTAATAGACTCCTTTGATGCACAGAAGTTTATAATTTTGATGAAGCCCATTTATCTACTTTTTTCTCTTGTTGCCTGTGCTTTTGGGGTCATGTCCAATAAATCATTGTCAAAGACAATGCCATGAATTTTTCCCCTTTGTGTTCTCCTCAAAGTTTTAGAATTTAACTTCCTACTTCTATTTATTTATTTATTTATTTATTTATTTATTTATTTATTTATCTATCAAATTTTTGTTTAAATTCTAGTTAGTTAACATATAGTGTAATATTCGCTTCAGGAGTAGAATTAGTGATTCATCACTTACGTATAACACCCAGTGCGCAACACAAGTGCCCTCCTTAATACCCATCACCCATTTAGCCCATCCCCCCCACATCTCCATCCATCCACCCTCAGTTTGTTCTTTATAGTTAAGAGTCTCTTATGTTTTGCTTCCCTCTCTCTTTTTTCCCCCTTCCCCTATGTTCATCTGTTTTGTCATTTAAATTCCATACATGAGTGAGATCATACGGTATTTGTCTTTCTCTTTCATTTCCTACTTTTAATTATTTGATTCATTTTGAGCTAATTTTTGCATATGGTTTAAGGTCATTGTCCCTTCCCCCGCCCCCCCCCTTTTTTGCATAAAGATATCTAGTTTTTCCAATGGCATTTACTGAATAATTTTTAGTTTTTAAAAGGAAACCTTTGATTTTTATCATGCCCTTTGGTTATAATTAATGTTTGCTTCCATTTGTCACTTTTTTTTCCTCTAAGTTTCATGTGAAGAGAGCATATTCACTGCAGGAATGCCAGAGAAACACACACACACACACACACACACACAGAAAAACATACGCACATCAATAAATATATAAACCACAAGAGTTGTGTTTGCATGAGATTCCTAGGCTGTTTGGGAAAATTATAGCAAGTAAGACATTATGGAACATACAGACATCGTTGAATTTAGGAAACAACTTATATAATATTTTGCAAAAAAGCAAAGGTAAATACCTTACCTTCTGGTTTAATTTCTACTATTATTTTTGTGATTATAAGAGAAAATACTTGTTTAATCAATATCAATATTCTTCACATTTTAAAATACAATGGCCGTGGGCCATGTGTAATAGATGAGTGTAACCACCACTGACTCTGATGCACACATTTTATGATTAAGCATGTTATTTATTTGAAAAAAAATTAAGACAATTGTATCTTTGATAGTTTTTCTTGAATAATTTCACATAGAATTTGGATTAAAGTTATCGTGAGTTATGAATAAATATTTTGATAGATTGGGTTTTCTGTAAATATTTTACAAATGTAACCTCCCAGTGAGAAGCCTCAGGTGAAATCTAATAAGATTTATTTTCTAATAAGATTTGCTACTATTTGGCTTCCTTGCAGAAGCTGAAACTTCTGGACTTAATCCTTTTTTTTTCCAACTTTATTTGCTAGGAATTTGTTTTATGATTAAGTATGCTGAAAATATTTAAGTAATTTAATAGAAAAAAGTTATATAATAGAAAGTTTTCTCTTCTAACTTTATAGAATTGTAAGCAATTTATTCCTATTTCAAGAGAAGTAGATCATGGATTTTGAATCTAAATGGTTAAAAAAAACTTATAAAAAGAATGCTATATGTATTGACCAATTTATTTGGAGATAAACTTTAGCTTAAAAATTTTTTTTAATGTTTTATTTATTTTTGAGAGAGAGAGAGAGACAGAGTGTGAGCAAGGGAGGGGCATAAAGAGAGAGAGAGACACAGAGTCCAAAGCAGACTCCAGGCTCTGAGCTGTCAGCACAGAGCCCGATGTGGGGCTCGAACTCACAGACCGTGAGATCATGACCTGAGCTAAAGTCGGAAACTTAACTGACTGAGCCCCTGCCCTGGTTCCATTTGCTTCTTACTGTGTTACATATTTTGTTATTTCAGCAAAGTGGCAAATATTTCAGAGTTATTGTACAGGAAAGTATTTAATTTCACTATTACCCATCAATGATTATTTAGCCACATATAGGTTAATAGCTATTTTTCCTCAGCACTCTGAAATTGTCTTCTGGCAAGTATTATTACTCATGCTTTAGTGTCTATATAGTTGTTCCTTTGTAGATAATTTGTATTTTCTTTATATATTTTGTGTGATGCACTCCTTAGATTTGATGTTCTCCATTTCACTAGATGTAGGTCTATGTTTATCCTACTTGGGACTTGTGCTCCTTAAGTCTGAGAATGGCTCCTGTCTTTCTTTAATTCAGAAAAACTTCAGTTGTTTCTTTAGATACAATTTTTACCATTATTTGTGTTCTCTCTCTTGGGATTCCATTACACATATCTTAGAACTACTCATTCTATCATTCATGTAACTCACATAGTCTCTCATATTTCTCATCTGTTTGTCCCTCTGTTTTGTATCCTGGATAACTATTTTAAATCCATTCCGATACAATAATTTTTCTTTCTAGCTGTGTCTAGTCAACTCTTCAACCTGTCTCTTGAATTATTTATTTCGATAACTCTAATTTTCACTTCTAGCATGAAATTTTTTTCTAGATTTATAGCTTTTCTTACTCATAGCTTCCATTCCTATCTTTTCAAGGTTACCATATTCAGTTTTGTGGTGCACATTCCTTCATTTCTTTGGATGACCCTTCAAAGGCTTTTATTTTCTCATATGGTTTGTTAATCTTGTGAGCTAGTCTTCATGAGGTGCTATTTTTCATGGGACTCAAGAGATTCTACATGATGGAATTACTCCATCCTTGTTCCAATTTTGCCTCTGCAGAGGCTCCAACTGCATTATTGACAAGTTCACCCAAATGTCTCACAGACACTTAAAAGTCAATTTCTCTAAAAAGATTTCATCATCTCCTCCACCCTAGCTTTGCTTCTGCTCTTATGTATTCCCTTTCTTAATGAAAGAGACTATATTAGTTTGCTAGGGCTGCCCATAACAAACACTACAGTCTGGGTTCATTAAGCAACAGACATTCATTTTGTTGTAATTCTGGAGGCTAGAAGTCCAAGATCAAGGCATCAGTAGGGTTCACTCTTTTGAAGCCTCTTTCATTGGCTTGTAAGTGGCCATCTTCTTCTTTTGTCTTTACATGGTCTTCCCTCTGCGTGTCTCTGTGTCCTAATCTCCTCTTCTTATAAGGACCCCAGTCATATGAGATTAGAGCCCATACTAATGACCTCATTTTAACTTAATTACCCCAGTTAAAGCCCTATATTCAAATACAGCACATTCTGAGGAACTAGGAGTTAGAACTTCAACATACAAATTTAGGGAACAACATAATTCAGGCTACAATAGATACCAACCAGTTACTCAAGCAAGAAATCTGGACATTTATTACAATCATTTATTACTCTGTATCTGTCCTCTCATTTCAAGCAGTCACCATTGATTCCTACTTTCTAAATATCTCTCAAATTTATCACTTCTATAAATCTTCACTGTCACTTTCCAACTTCTGGCCATCATTATTTTTTTCTGATAGATTATAGAAATAATCTTGCTGATTACTTTCTCTCTAGGATTACATTCTTCTACTCTTTCTTCCACATGGAAGCCAGGGTAGTGTTAAAAAATATGATTCTTATAATTATATTATTGTTTTCCTATTAAAAATAGAAATACCATAAGATCCTGTAACTTCACTACTGGGTATTTACCCAAATAGAGACTGGAATATTACTCAGCCATAAAAAGAATAAGATTTTGCCATTTGCGACAACATGGATAGACCTAGAGGGTATTATGCTAAGTGAAATAAGTTGGACAGAGAAAGACAAATTCCGTATGATTTGTATGTGGAATCTAAAAAATAGAACAAGTGAACAAGCGAAAGCATTAATAGACTATAAATACAGAGAGAAAACTAGATATTGCCAGAAGGGAGTTTGGTGGGGGGTGGGTGAAATAGATGAAGGGGATTAAAAGGTGCAAGCTTCTAGTTATAAGATAAATAATTCATGGAGAGAGATTGAGGGAAGATGGCGGCCTAGGAGGACGCTGGGCTCACCGCGCGTCCTGCTGATCACTTAGGTTCCCTTACACCTGCCTAAATAACCCAGAAAACCGCCAGAAGACTGGCAGAACGGAGTCTCTGGAAACAAGAGCAGACGAGAGTCCCACGGAAGAGGGTAGGAAGGGCGGCGAGGTGATGCGCACTACACGGACTGGCAAGAGGGAGCCGGGCGGAGGGGCAGCCCGCAGGCCAAGCAGAGCCCCGAGTCTGGCTTGCAAAAAAGGAGGGGCCAGACGGAGTGTATTCTGACAGCAAGCGGGACTTAACATCTGGAAGGTTATAAGTTAACAGCTCTGATTGGATTGCGGAAAGGCTGGAGGACAACGGGAGGGAGAGTGGCTGAGCCCGGGATGACAGAGCTCAGTTTGGCGGGGAACAAAGGCGCTCGCCAACGCCATCTCCCTCACCCATCCCCCAGCCAAAATCCCAAAGGGAACCAGTTCCTGCCAAGGAACTTGCTTGCACCACGCAAACACCCAACTCTGTGCTTCTGCGGATCCATCCCTCCAGCGTCGGGCCTGACTCCCTCCTGGTGCTGCAGGGCCCCTCCCGAAGCAGATCACTGAAGGATAAGTGAGCTGAGCCTGCCCCTCCTGCCCCTGTGCACCTTGCTGATCCACCCCAGCTAATATGCCAGATCCCCAGCACCACAAGCCTGGCAGTGTGCAAGTAGCCCAGACGCCACATGCCACCCCACAGTGAATCCCGCCCCTAGGAGAGGGGAAGAGAAGGTACACACCAGTCTGACTGTGGCCCCAGCAGTGGGCTGGGGGCAGACATCAGGTCTGACTGCGGCCCCGCTCACCAATGTTATTCAAGACAGCACAGGGGAAGTGCCCTGCAGGTCCACACCACTCCGGGGACTATCCAAAATGACGAAACGGAATTCCCCTCAAAAGAATCTCCAGGAAATAACAACAACTAACGAACTGATCAAAAAGGATTTAAACAATATAACAGAAAGTGAATTTAGAATAATAGTCATAAAATTAATCACTAGGCTTGAAAACAGTATAGAGGACAGCAGAGAATCTATTGCTACAAAGATCAAGGGACTAAGGAACAGTCAGGAGGAGCTAAAAAATGCTATAAATGAGCTGCAAAATAAAACGGAAACAACCACGGCTCGGATTGAAGAGGCAGAGGAGAGAATAGGTGAACTAGAAGACAAAATATGGAAAAGGAGGAAGCTGAGAAAAAGAGAGATAAAAAAATCCAGGAGTATGAGGGGAAAATTAGAGAACTAAGTGATGCACTAAAGAGAAATAATCTACGCATAATTGGTATTCTAGAGGAGGAAGAGAGAGGGAAAGGTGCTGAAGGGGTACTTGAAGAAATAATAGCTGAGAACTTCCCTGATCTGAGGAAGGAAAAAGGCATTGAAATCCAAGAGGCACAGAGAACTCCCTTCAGACGTAACTTGAATCGATCTTCTGCATGACATATCATAGTGAAACTGGCAAAATACAAGGATAAAGAGAAAATTCTGAAAGCAGCTAGGGATAAACGTGCTCTAGCATATAAAGGGAGACCTATAAGACTCGTGACCGATCTCTCTACTGAAATTTGGCAGGCCAGAAAGGAATGGCAGGAAATCTTCAATGTGATGAACAGAAAAAATATGCAGCCGAGAATCCTTTATCCAGCAAGTCTGCCATTTAGAATAGAAGGAGAGATAAAGGTCTTCCCAAACAAACAAAAACTGAAGGAATCCGTCACCACTAAACCAGCCCTACAAGAGATCCTAAGGGGGATCCTGTGAGACAAAGTCCCAGAGACATCGCTACAAGCATGAAACCTACAGACATCACAATGACTCTAAACCCATATCTTTCTATAATAACACTGAACGTATATGGACTTAATGCGCCAAAAAAGACATAGGGTATCAGAATGGATAAAAAATCAAGACCCATCTATTTGCTGTCTACAAGAGACTCATTTTAGACCTGAGGACACCTTCAGATTGAGAGTGAGGGGATGGAGAACTATTTATCATGCTACTGGAAGTCAAAAGAAAGCTGGAGTAGCCATACTTATATCAGACAAACTAGACTTTAAATTAAAGGCTGTAACAAGAGATGAAGAAGGGCATTATATAATAGTTACAGGGTCTATCCATCAGGAAGAGCTAACAATTACAGATGTCTATGCACCGAATACGGGAACCCCCAGGTATATAAAACAATTACTCACAAACATAAGCAGCCTTATTGATAAGAATGTGGTAATTGCAGGGGACTTTAACACTCCACTTATGGAAATGGATAGATCATCTAGACACACAGTCAATAAAGAAACAAGGGCCCTGAATGATACATTGGATCAGATGGACTTGATAGATATATTTAGAACTCTGCATCCCAAAGCAACAGAATATACTTTCTTCTCTAGTGCACATGGAACCTTCTCCGAGATAGATCACATACTGGGTCACAAAACAGCCCTTCATAAGTATACAAGAATTGAGATCATACCATGCATACTTTCAGACCACAATGCTATGAAGCTTGAAATCAACCACAGGAGAAAGTCTGGAAAACCTCCAAAAGCACGGAGGTTAATGAACACCCTACTAAAGAATGAGTGGGTCAACCAGACAATTAGAGAAGAAATTAAAAAATATATGGAAACAAACGAAAATGAAAATACAACAATCCAAACACTTTGGGATGCAGCGAAGGCAGTCCAGAGAGGAAAATACATTGCAATCCAGGCCTATCTCAAGAAACAAGAAAAATCCCAAACACAAAATCTAACAGCACACCTAAAGGAACTAGAAGCAGAGCAGCAAAGACAGCCTAAACCCAAGAGAAGAAGAGAAATAATAAAGATCAGAGCAGAAATAAACAATATAGAATCTAAAAAAAACTGTAGAGCAGATCAACGAAACCAAGAGTTGGTTTTTTGAAAAAATGAACAAAATTGATAAACCTCTAGCCAGGCTTCTCAAAAAGAAAAGGGAGATGACCCAAATAGATAAAATCATGAATGAAAATGGAATTATTACCACCAATCCCTCAGATATACAAGCAATTATCAGAGAATACTATGAAAAATTATATGCCAACAAACTGGACAACCTGGAAGAAATGGACAAATTCCTAAACACCCACACACTTCCAAAACTCAATCAGGAGGAAACAGAAAGTTTGAACAGACACATAACCAGCAAAGAAATTTAATCAGTTATCAAAAATCTCCCAACAAATAAGAGTCCAGGACCAGATGGCTTCCCAGGGGAGTTCTACCAGACGTTTAAAGTAGAGATAATACCTATCCTTGTCAAGCTATTCCAAAAAGTAGAAAGGGAAGGAAAACTTCCAGACTCATTCCATGAAGCCAGTATTACTTTGATTCCTAAACCAGACAGAGACCCAGTAAAAAAAGAGAACTACAGGCCAATATCCCTGATGAATATGGATGCAAAAATTCTCAATAAGATACTATCAAATCGAATTCAACAGCATATAAAAACAATTGTTCACCATGATCAAGTGGGAATCATTCCTGGGATGCAGGGCTGGTTCAACATTCGCAAATCAATCAACGTGATACATCACATTAATAAAAGAAAAGATAAGAACCATATGATCCTGTCAATCGATGCAGAAAAGGCATTTGACAAAATTCAGCAACTTTCTTAATAAAAACCCTCGAGAAAGTCGGGATAGAAGGAACATACTTAAACATCATAAAAGCCATTTATGAAAAGCCCACAGCTAATATCCTCCTCAATGGGGAAAAACTGAGAGCTTTTTCCCTGAGATCAGGAACACCATAGGGATGTCCACTCTCACTCCTGTTGTTTAACATAGTGTTGGAAGTGCTAGCATCAGCAATCAGACAACAAAAGGAAATCAAAGGCATCAAAATTGGCAAAGATGAAGTTAAGCTTTCACTTTTTGCAGATGACATGATATTATACATGGAAAATCTGACAGACTCCACCAAAAGTCTGCTAGAACTGATACATGAATTTAGCGAAGTCGCAGGATACAAAACCAATATACAGAAATCAGTTGCATTCTTATACACTAATAATGAAGCAACAGAAAGACAAAGAAAGAAACTGATCCCATTCACAATTGCACCAAGAAGCATAAAATGCCTAGGGATAAATCTAACCAAAGATGTAAAAGATCTGTATGCTGAAAACTATAGAAAGCTTATGAAGGTAATTGAAGAAGATTTAAAGAAATGGAAAGACATTCCCTGCTCATGGATTGGAAGAATAAATATTGTCAAAATGTCAATACTACCCAAAGCTACCTACACATTCAGTGCAATCCCAATCAAAATTGCACCAGCATTCTTCTCGAAGCTAGAACAAGCAATCCTAAAATTCATATGGAACCACAAAAGGCCCCGAATAGCCAAAGTAATTTTGAATGTTTTTTTTTTAACGTTTATTTGTTTTTGAGACAGAGAGAGAGACAGAGCATGGACGGGGAGGAGCAGAGAGAGAGAGGGAGACACAGAATTGCAAGCAGGCTCCAGGCTCTGAGCCATCAGCCCAGAGCTCAACGCGGGGCTCAAACTCACGGACCGCGAGATTTCGAGATCGTGACCTGAGCTGCAGTCGGACGCTTAACCGACTGAGCCACCCAGGCGCCCCCAGCCAAAGTAATTTTGAAGAAGACCAAAGCAGGAGACATCACAATCCCAGACTTTAACCTCTACTACAAAGCTGTAATCATCAAGACAGCATGGTATTGGCACAAAAACAGACACAGAGACCAATAGAATAGAATAGCAACCGCAGAACTAGACCCACAAACGTATGGCCAACTCATCTTTGACAAAGCAGGAAAGAACATCCAATGGAAAAAAGACAGTCTCTTTAACAAATGGTTCTGGGAGAACTGGACACCAACATGCAGAAGATTGAAACTAGACCACTTTCTCACACCATTCACAAAAATAAACTCAAAATGGATAAAGGACCTGAATGTGAGATGGGAAACCACCAAAACCCTAGAGGAGAAAGCAGGAAAAGGCCTCTCTGACCTCATCCGTAGCAATTTCTTACTTGACATATCCCCAAAGACAAGGGAATTAAAAGCAAAAATGAACTACTGGGACCTTATGAAGATAAAAAGCTTCTGCACAGCAAAGGAAACAACCAACAAAACTAAAAGGCAACCAACGGAATGGGAAAAGATATTTGCAAATGACATATCGGACAAAGGGCTAGTATCCAAAATCTATAAAGAGCTCACCAAACTCCACACCCAAAAAACAAATAACCCAGCGAAGAAATGGGCAGAAAACATGAATAGACACTTCTCTAAAGAAGACATCCAGATGGCCAACAGGCACATGAAAAGATGCTCAACGTCACTCCTCATCAGGGAAATACAAATCAAAACCACACTCAGATATCACCTCACACCAGTCAGAGTGGCCAAAATGAACAAATCAGGAGACTATACATGCTGGAGAGGATGTGGAGAAACGGGAACCCTCTTGCACTGTTGGTGGGAATGCAAACTGGTGCAGCCACTCTGGAAAACAGTGTGGAGGTTCCTCCAAAAATTAAAAATCGACCTACCCTATGACCCAGTAGTAGCACTGCTAGGAATTTACCCAAGGGATACAGGAGTGCTGATGCATAGGGGCACTTGTACCCCAATGTTTATAGCAGCACTCTCAACAATAGCCAAATTATGGAAAGAGCCTAAATGTCCATCAACTGATGGATAAAGAAATTGTGGTTTATATACACAATGGAGTACTATGTGGCAATGAGAAAGAATGAAATATGGCCCTTTGTAGCAACATGGATGGAACTGGAGAGTGTTATGCTAAGTGAAATAAGCCATACAGAGAAAGACAGATACCATATGTTTTCACTCTTATGTGGATCCTGAGAAACTTAACAGAAACCCATGGGGGAGGGGACGAGAAAAAAAAAAGAAGTTAGAGTGGGAGAGAGCCAAAGCGTAAGAGACTCTTAAAAACTGAGAATAAACTGAGAGTTGATGGGGGGAGGGTGGGAGGGGAGGGTGGGTGATGGGTATTGAGGAGGGCACTTTTTGGGATGAGCACTGGGTGTTGTATGGAAACCAATTTGACAATAAATTTCATATATTGAAAAAAAATACAAGAAAAAAATAATTCCTGGAGATTAAAAGTACAGCACAGGGAAAACAGTCAATAATATTGTAATAATGTATAGTGACAGATGGTGACTACACTTACTGTGGTGAACATTGGTATCATATAGAACTGTTGAATCACTATGTTGTGCACCTGAAATTTATATAACATTACATGCCAACTATACTTAAATAGTAACAATAAAACATGTAATTCTCATGGTTATATCCTTGTCTGCCACTGCTAAAAAGCTTCAGAACTCCAAAATCCTTTCCATGGTTTATGAATCTTTGATCTGAATGGAGCCTGCTTTTCTCTTTAATCTCATTTTTGTCTTATACTTTTTACTTAGCCATTTTTAGTTCTCTGCATAGAACATATTCTCTCCAGCCTCTGGCAATTTGCATTTGTTCATTATATATGAAGAAGTCTCCTTTCTCCCTTTCACCTTAGTTTTGATAACGCCTACATATCCTTTCAATTTTGGCATAATAGTTTTTTTGAGGGGCGCCTGGTGGCTCTGTCTGTTGAATGTTTGACTTTGGCTCAGGTCATGATCTCTTATCCAGTAGGTTCAAGCCCTGCATCAGGCTCTGTGCTGACAGCTCAGAGCCTGGAGCCTGCTTTGGATTCTGTGTCTCCCTCTCTGTCTGCTCCTCCCCCTCTTATGCTCCGATTCTCTCAAAATATAAAAGTAAACATAAAAAATATTTTTTAAAAAAGTTTTTTTGATGAGGAATTTCATCATCCTTTAAGCCAGGTAAGTTGTTGCTTAAACTGTCTGCCACCATGGTACATGATACACCTAATTACAATTGCTTGTTTACTGGCTGTGTAACTTCCAATTCTGGAAGCTCCATTAGAACAAGGATTATTTGGGGCGCCTGGGTGGCTCAGTCGGTTAAGCGGCCGACTTCGGCTCAGGTCATGATCTCACGGTCCGTGAGTTCGAGCCCCGCGTTGGGCTCTGTGCTGACAGCTTGGAGCCTGGAGCCTGTTTCGGATTCTGTGTCTCCCTCTCTCTGACCCTCTCCCGTTTATGCTCTGTCTCTCTCTGTCTCAAAAATAAATAAACATTAAAAAAAAAAAGAACAAGGATTATTTGTACATGGTTCACAGTTGTGTCTAAGTAGTGCCTAACCCATTGCACTTAATCAATACTGACACTTGGCATACACCATATCATTGTTACGGAACTGTGGAGCAAACGGCACCTTATTTTTCACATCATCCTACTGAAAATGTTCAACCCTACTGTTCATTCTTGCTTTATTTTTTTATAGAAGTATCCCTATCTGATTGTGTATCTACAGATTGATTTATTGATTGTCTTTTTCTCTCTCCCTACGTCTCTCTACAAGTGTGGGTCTGGTACTCTAGACTAAGCATAGAGAAGAACTGAAGGGTCCACTAACGTTTTTTACATGTCTGTTGATCGAAAACATTTTATACAAAGTAATTTCTGGTTTTGTACATTTCAGTCTTTGGTGCCTTCCTTAGGACATGTTCATATCACTCCAGCACTTCCATGTCATGAGGCTAGGTGAATTGGCGTTGTGAGTGATGGGAGCATTTCTGGAATTATCCCTGCATTGGGATAGCTACAACAACCCTGTGGTGACAGAGACGGTTTGAAGCTCAGACACATACCCTGTTACACCTGAACAAAATCTATCCCCAAATTTCTCCTGAGCCTTATCCCTTGAAATGCCTGTGACCACTCTAGTGCCACTGAACACCAGGGGAAGTGAGAATGGAAAGCAGCCTTAATGAGTTGTGGTTAATTTTCTTTCTACTTTCTCAAATTTTACAAAACATATGACCATGTGAACATATTGCTAGGGGGCTTAGAAGGGTCCTTGCAAATGAGGGTCTTTGATGCTTAACTTCATCATTTCAAGATAAATATAAACACCTGAAGGCAAAGCTGGCCTGGTTAAAGTGGGGATATGAATGGAATTGGAGGCTGGGGCCAAACCCAGTGAAATCCATAAGTTCCTCCCTTCCCCCTCCCCAAATTCTTCCCTTTCCATTCCTAGAAAAACCCTAAGAAATCTGCATCTCTGATGGCAGATGAAAACAACTTCCTTATACCATCTTACTTTCCAGTGTCTTTTCCTTTAATATATAGCTTAAAAATTAGATTTTCAGAAAGGAACATTAATTTTTTAAATATGGAGAGGAAGCACAATTCTTTCCAGCAGAAAACTCTTTCATAAGACTAGTCCTGTCCTTTATTATCAAAAAGATAATTCAAATCTCCACTCTTGATCTGTTGGAAAATAGCCAGACTTTCAAGATCCTATCAAAACAAAGCAGCAAAGAACCTCTTTTGAAAGGGAAATGATGAATTGGTGCAGAGTGCTGCTGTGAAGGCAATGAAGGGTGGTGCAATCAGGCTGTGATTATAGGTATATTACCTCTGTCTGCCGAGCCATCAAACCAGCAGTAGTGATTAGGTTGCACAATATAAATGCCTGCCCATATGAACACTATTTGGTAAGTAGCGCATGAAAGTTTCCAGCCACAACCAGGTGATATTATTCAAGAAGAGATGATTTCAAGACTCTCCATGCATGCGATAGGCCTCTTAACGTGGAAACTGTTTTCAGATTCAGTGATATTCAGGTTCCTGCTGCGACCTCGCAAGCAGGCAAAGAAAGGATTCCGAATGAAGCTATCATCCAAGAATGAAGGTTCTTTTGTAACTGAACTGTGCCAGGTGGTATGTAATTTAATCTCTGAAAAGAGAACCCCTGCCTTTTTGATTAAAAAAAATGGAATCTGTAGTCTAATATTTGTCAGGGTTGGTAAAGATAGTGACACAATAAAACACAAATATATGGTCAATTTATATAGTGTGGAAAAATGAACCCTGTTCTTGGTACCAGGATATGGGGAACCCAATGAAGTATCTTCCAAGAATTTAGAAAGCTAGCATGTCTTCTGGGAGTTAAAAGAATCAGGTCCAAATATAATAAATGTGATTGTAAGAGTGAATACGTAGGCAAGTAAAGGAACAACTAAAACACCAATGAAGGTGAACTGGACAGAGTCATTTATAGGAGAAAGTAGGGGAGTGAGACTGTAAATGGGGACAGGAAACTTCAAGAGTGATTTTATGCTCAGTGCGTGCACATGAGACAGTGATGGGTCTTGGATGCACTGATGTAGGACAGTTAAAGGAGCCCATGTTAACAGTGCCCATCTAAGCAGCATCCGGTGGCTTGGCCAAGTAGGTATGTATCTCTTAAGATAAGCTTCACGAGAACAGGAAGTCTACATTTTTTGTTTACTGGCACATAGTAGGCACCCACTGAATACATGTGGAATGAATTCATGAAGAAATAATGGTAGCAAATCTATCCTTTCCTCGAGAGCTGTATCTTGTCAACTAACTCCTCTTGTTCTGAATCTATGTTTCGTAGGCAAATTTCTGATAATTTGTATTGTGATTAGCTTGGTTGTAGGGAAAAAGTTCTGATTTGGTCAAATTGTCATTTTAGTATCAGAAATCTTTGTTATTCTGGTATGATTCTGGAAACCTGATTGATCGCAAATTGAGGTATTCTGCACAGTTTATGCCTTCATTTACCATAGAAAACAATCATCATGAGAATATGGTTGGCAGTTGCTGGTTATTTAGGTGACAGTCCACTTCATTAGGCAGCTTCTTAGAATGTGTAATATTTCCTACTAGTATTAACTTTTTAGAGACCTTTAAAATTATATTTAAAGATATAGGGTTTAGGACTGCAGAGAATATTTTTGTTTTGTGTTCATTAGCTACAAAGTATTTCCTAAGGAGAATCAATTATGTTATTGCAACAAGATCAGGGGAGAGGTGGTTCAAGGCGGCTTTCTACAACATAGATAGTTTAGGGATTGTAGAAGTTGTGGTAGGTCCTATTTGTTATTTCTCTGGTTATTGAAAAAAGTCATCCTTCATTATTACTGTATGTTAAAGATATGGGACAAATATCAACAGACAGGAGAAAAATAATAGTCTAGCAAGATGTCCAAGATAGGAAAGTATACTATTGGAAAGGAAACCACTGCCTCTGATCATGGTTGCACCACTAGAATAGAAAGATTCTATTATTGCTCTTGCTAATCACATTCACCAAGATGCTCAAAACAGAATTCCTGAGCCCTGGTGATGCTGGGAAAATTGGCAGGAGGAATAGAGGAGAATATTAATGCCTCTTGCCTTATACAGGGTTTTGTAGTTAGAGAATATGCAAAGTGACACATTATTTTTTTTTTAACATTTATTCATTTTTGAGAGACAGGGAGAGAGACAGAACACAAGTTGGGGCGGGGTAGAGAGAGAGGGAGACACAGAATCCGAAACAGGCTCCAGGCTCCGAGCTGACAGCACAGAGCCTGATGTGAGGCTCAACCTCACAAGCTGTGAGATCATGACCTGAGCGGGAGTTGGATGCTTAACCCACTGAACCACCCAGGCACCCCCACAGTGACACATTATCTTGTTGGACATTGAAGATTATTGTATCATTGCTCAGGTGAAAAACACTATTAGGATTGTTGTCATGATTTTATTTTTTCCCATTACAAATTAAATAACCTATGGTTAAGGGACACTTCATTTCCTCATATTATAAGTATTCAGGATTATTATTATTATTTAAAATTTATTTTGAGAGAGAGAGAGAGAGAGAGAGAGAGAGAGCATGAGAGAGTGAGGGAGGGGCAGAGAGAAATGGAGAGAGAGATTCTCAAGCAGGCTCCATGCTATCAATGCAGAGCCCAACGCAGGGCTCGATCTCACTAACTGTGAGATCATGGCCAGAGCTGAAATCAAGAGGTGGACACATAATCGACTGAATCACCCAGGCTCGCCTTGAGTATTATTTTTACCTGTAGTAGGTTGTGAAGGCCACTTTTCTAGTTTATTGCAGTGATTTGGACTAGAAAAAGTAAATGTAGTTGAACTCTGGGATACGTAAAGAATCTCTAAATAAAAAAAATGATATAATCATAGGCATTTAATAATCATTTGTTCCTGAGTTTATCATGGCTGTCTTACTTCTAAGTAGGAATGATAAATATGCTGACCTTTTAAAGCTATTATTACCATTATCAGTTTGTTTTTTATTTTAAAAATAAGATATGAGTTTACTTTTGTTGAAATGCACATTGTAAGTTCAATGAATTTGATAAATGCATACTCCATTGTAACCACACTGTTATCAAGATATAGCATATTTAAGGTTTGTAGAATTATGAATAAAACTGCTAAACTTATACAGGTCTTTTTGTGGATTATGTTTTTATTCTATTGGCAAATACTTAGAAGTGGATTTACTGAGTCATAGGGTGGGAATACATTTAACTTTGCAAGTAATTGCTGAACAGTTTTCCAAAATTATTGCCCATCTTATATTCCCACCAGCAGTATGTGAGTATTCTGGGTGTTCCATATCCAGGCCAACATTTGGCACTGAAAATCTTTAATTTTATTCCCCATTCGAATGGATGTGTAATGATGTCTCATTGTGCTTTTAGTTTGTATTTACCTGGTGACTAATACTGTTGAAGACATCTTGATGTGTGCATTGTCTATTCATATAACTTCTGTGAAGTGTCTCTATAAACCTTTTCGACCATTTTTAATTGGGGTAAATGGAAGTTTATCATTGAAGTTTTCTTTCACTTTACAGGAAGAGGCATACTATTGTGATAAGTTAAAAAATAATGGTGTAATTTCTAATGAAACCAACTAGATAACAAAGAAATAAAGCTAAAAAAC
Organism: Prionailurus viverrinus; assembly: GCF_022837055.1. Classification (NCBI taxonomy): domain Eukaryota; kingdom Metazoa; phylum Chordata; class Mammalia; order Carnivora; family Felidae; genus Prionailurus; species Prionailurus viverrinus. The sequence continues at coordinate 136,070,043 of NC_062564.1, read as the reverse complement.
CAAGAGAGGAGATAAAATGGAACAAAAAACTACACTTCCTTAGTCCAAAAGAAAGCAGGAAAATAAGAAAAAAAAGAAATAAAGAACAGATGGAACAAATGCAAAAGAAAATAGCAAGATAATGGACTTTAGCCCATCCATATCAATCAATTGCACCATCAGTTATTTATTTTGTACTATTTCCTCTTTCTGAAAGTAGATTTACATTACTTTAATCTGCTTGATATTTTCCCACAGATCCCTGAGTCTATGTTTAATTTTTTTAAATCTTTTTTTTTGGGGGGGGGTTCTAATACCCTCTTGTGTGTCCTCCAGAGTATCAGCTGGGCTCAAAACCCTTCAATAGCTCTTCTCTGCCAAGCATTATGCTTTCCCCAGCCTATACACAGCTTAACATACAGCTAAGGACAAAATGACCATGCCCTTGTCTGCATCTCCATTTCTGGGCTGCAATATAATCTTAACTGATTTCTTTTGAATACCTTTTAAAATACTGTTCTGAGGGTCAGCAAGAGATGGAATAGGGAATATCAGAGGAATTCTATGTATACAGGGAGAAACAAAGGAGTCACAAAATGACTAAGATTTCTGTAGAAAACTTTGAGTGAAAAAGAATGATCTTAATTTAGCATTTCTGGTTTGTTATGAGTTTTTGCTATCTGGACCAAAATCTTACAAAAGTGGAATTTACTAATACTTAGTACTGAAATTCAGCAGCATACGCTGGTACAGGGAGAGTGGTTGTTAACACATTGAGCACTTCCATATATGATAGTACATTGCCGCTGCTTCCAAACCCTCCAAGTGCCTGCCTGCTGCCCCAGCTGCCCCTGTGACCCTGCTCCTCATTCCAGAATTATCCATACCCACCCACAGTCCATCAATTTAAGGATTAAGATTTGGCTCAGAAGGGGCCTACTGGAACCTATTCCACACTACAGTCCATATCTTATGCCATATTATTAGTGGTTAAATATTCTAAGAGTGCCCTTCTTCATACATATGTTATGATTAAGCATCTCCATATTAACAGAATGGTGTTAAGCTTTTAGCTCTTTGAGCTTATTGGAAAAATACAATAGCTGCTGTACAGGTATTGTCTTTTTAAAAAAATTAAAAAAAATTTTAATGTTTCTTTATTTTTGAGAGGGAGAGAGAGCAAGCAGGGGAGAGGCAGAGAGAGAGGGAGACAAAGAATCCAAAGGAGGCTCCAGGTTCCAGGCTGGTCAGCACAGAGTCTGACACAGGGCTTGAACTCACGAACTGCGAGACCATGACCTGAGCCAAAGTCGGACGCTTAACTGACTGAGCCACCCAGTCACCCTTCTTTTTTAATGTTTATTGATTTACTGAGAGACAGAGAGAGAGAAGGGAAAAGAGAGAGGGAGACAGAGACTCCCAAGCAAGCTCTGCACTGTCAGTGCAGAGCCCAACACAGGGCTCAAACTCATGAACCTCAAGATCATGACCCGAGCTGAAATTAAGTTGGTTGTTCAATCGAATGAGCCACCCAGGTTCCCCTGTCAGAATATTTTCTTGATGTTACTGCCACACATGCTTTTTGGAAGTTCATACTAGCCATCTTCCTAGCCTCAAGATTACATGAGTGATAGGCAATCCATCCGTTCCCCGTTTTAAATTTGAGAGTTTATCCCTGAATTAAACCAAGTTGGCAGAGTGGCGTGTATTTTAGAGTGAATTGTTTTATCGCCTTTTTTGAGTTGTTTTTACTAAATTGCAGTTGGTAGTATACCATTAATTTGCACCGAACAATGTTTTAAGAAATACCATTCAGAATTCACTTTCTATCAAGATGTGTTCATCATAAGAATTCGGGGGGATAAACTCTTTCCAAGGCTTACTGGGCCGGGGGATAATTTTGCTTCTTGACAGTTGCTATTTGTTTTCATGTAAGGAAAACTGTATTGAATAACGAATTGTATTTCTCTTTCTGGATTAATCATTAACAATCTCAGAGCCCAAATTGTTTCTCACTTTTTTAAAAATCTTTTTTGAATTTAATTTTTTATTTTTTTTAAATTTTTATCCAAATTAGTTAGCATATAGTGCAACAATGATTTCAGGATTAGATTCCTTAGTGCCCCTTACCCATTTAGCCCATTCCCCCTCCCACAACCCCTCCCGTAACCCTCAGTTTGTTCTCGATATTTATGAGTCTCTTCTGTTTTGTCCCCCTCCCTGTTTTTATATTATTTTTGTTTCCCTTCCCTTATGTTCATCTGTTTTGTCTCTTAAAGTCCTCATATGAGTGAAGTCCTATGATTTTTGTCTTTCTCTGACTGACTAATTTCACTTAGCATAATACCCTCCAGTTCCATCCACGTAGTTGCAAATGGCAAGATTTCATTCTTTTTGATGGCTGAGTACTACTCCATTGTATATATACCACATCTTCTTTATCCATTCATCCATTGATGGACATTTGGGCTCTTTCCATACTTTGGCTATTGTTGATGGTGCTGCTATAAACATGGAGGTGCATGTGTCCCTTTGAAACAGCACAACTCTATCCCTTGGATAAATGCCTAGTAGTGCAATTGCTGGGTCGTAGAGTACTTCTATTTTTATTTTTTTGAGGAACCTCCATACTGTTTTCCAGAGTGGCTGCACAAGCTTGCATTGCCACCAACAATGCAAAAGATATCCTCTTTCTCCGCATCCTCACCAACATCTGTTGTTGCCTGAGTTGTTAACGTTAGCCATTCTCACAGGTGTAAAGTGGCATCTCATTCTGGTTTTGATTTGTATTTCCCTGATAATGATTGATATTTAGCATTTTTTCATATGTCGGTTGGGCATCTGGATGTCTTCTTTGGAGAAGTGTCTCTTCATGTCTTTTGCCCATTTCTTCACTGGATTATTTGTTTCTTGGGTGTTGAGTTTGATAAGTTCTTTGTAGATTTTGGACACTAACCCCTTATCTAATATGTCATTTGTAAATATCTTCTCCCATTCTGTCAGTTGCCTTTTAGTTTTGCTGATTGTTTCCTTTGCTGTGCAGAGCTTTTTTTTTTTTTTTTTTTTGATGAGTTCCCAGTAGTTCATTTTTGGTTTTGTTTCCCTTGCCTCCGGAGACATGTTGAGTAAGAAGTTGTTGTGGCCGAGATCAAAGAGGTTTTGGCCTGCTTTCTCCTCGAGGATTTTGATGGCTTCCTGTCTTACATTTAGGTCTTTCATCCATTTTGAGTTTATTTTTGTGTATGGTGTAAGAAAGTGGCCCAGGTTCATTCTTCTGCATTTTGCTGTCCAGTTTTCCCAGCACCACTTGCTGAAGAGACTGTCTTTATTCCATTGGATATTCTTTACTGCTTTGTCAAAGATTAGTTGGCCATACGTTTGTGGGTCCATTTCTGGGTTCTCTATTCTGTTCCATTGATCTGAGGGTCTGTTCTTGTGCCAGTACAATACTGTCTTGATGATTACAGCTTTGTAGTATAGCTTTAAGTCTGGGATTGTGATGCCTCCTGCTTTGGTTTTCTTTTTCAAGATTGCTTTGGCTATTTGGGGTCTTTTCTGGTTCCATACAAATTTTAGGATTATTTGTTCTAGCTCTGTGAAGAATTCTTGTGTTATTTGGTAGGGATTGCATTGAATATGTAGATTGCTTTGGATAGTATCGACATTTTAACAATATTTGTTCTTCCTATCCAGGAGCATGGAATCTTTTTCCATTTTTTTGTGTCTTCTTCAATTTATTTTGTAAGCTTTCTATCGTTTTCAGTGTGTAGATTTTTCACCTCTTTGGTTAGATTTATTCCTAGGTATTTTATGGTTTTTCGTGCAACTGTAAATGGGATTGATTCCTTGATTTCTCTTTCTGTTGCTTCATTGTTGGTGTATAGGAATGCAACCAATTTCTGTACATTGATTTTATAACCTGCAACTTTGCTGAATTCATGAATCAATTCTAGCAGTTTTTTGGTGGAATCTTTTGGGTTTTCCATATACAGTATCATGTCATCTGCGAACAGTGAGAGTTTGACCTCCTCCTGGCCAATTTGGATGCCTTTCATTTCTTTGTGTTGTCTGATTGCAGAGGCTAAGACTTCCAATACTATGTTGAATAACAGTGGTGAGAGTTGACATCCCTATCTCTTTCCTGACCTTAGGGGGAAAGCTCTCAGTTTTTCCCCATTGAGGATGTGTTTTTCACTTTTAAAAAGTTTTCATTTTATTTTTATCTTACTATTTTTAGAAAAATCTCATATGGCAGATATTTTTTATAAACTTCCTCAGGTCATTTTTAAACAAGAGTGAGTACAATTAAGTAAGTAGAATGTACAAATGAAACATAATAGGCCTTCACAAAAAATTTTCTCTTTATGTTGAGAAAGCTGGAAACTAACAGCTAGATTGCAAGAGCAGGGGCTTCCTGTGGTTCTGCAGAGTTTCATTGTTAACAGAGCTTGCACATTGTATGTCACTGATTCACATGTTTTCCACATTTTATAGTGAAAATCTAGATGCATTATATAATTGGTAGTGTCATGAATTAGAGGAATATGATGTTTATATATTTTTGTGGATGGTAAAGAAAAAGGAAGAAGTTGTCTCATTTTATAAACTAATCGAAGTCTTGCCTTTCCCACTGTGTATCACAACCTGTATCTCTCTCCCCATCCTCTGGCAAACGTGATGCAGTTTTCAAGGTTAAATACAGATATCACCTTCTCCAGGAGGCCTTTCTTGATCCCTCAGTTCAGGTTAGGGTGCTTTTTATGCTTTCAAGCATCCAGTGCCTTGTCCGCTGCACATACCATCCTCATTCATGATTACTCGCTCAGGTGTTTGAGAAACAGTATAGCAGAATGGTTAAGCATTTGGCGCCTGGAGGTAGACGCCGCTGGATTTAATTTTACTGTTAAAATTCTTGGGCAAGTTGCTTAAACTCTGTCCTTCTGTCTGTTAATCTGTAAAATTATAAATAGAATTTAATTTTATTTAATTATATTTAATAAAATATAATTTTATTATAATTTAATTTATAAATTAAAAAATAGAATTATGGTAATTTATCTCCTGGGATGATTTCAATGATTAAATGATTTAACACGTTGAGAACAGTGCTTGGAATAGAACATGTTTTTCCTCCTTTTTCTTCTTTTTCCCTTCTCCTCCTTCTTTGTCTTTTTGTTGTCATCCATGTTAGAATGTGAGGTCTGGAAGCAGAAAGTACCCAATCCCATTGAAGTCTTTCATTTCTAATTTCTTAGAACCCACAAGAGTGCTTGATACAGGAAAGTTCTTACTAGATGCTTGCAAATAAATTAAGTCCTGTATTAAATATGGATTTTGGGTGACATGTCATGGTTTAGTGAAAAAACTAAAAGGTGTTTGTGAAAATGCTTTAGGAAATTGAGCTGATATAATTATCAGCATATCTTTCTAGATGATGTAAAATCATTGTCTCTATGGAAAAGGATTTAATTACTTATTTAATACACATTAATCCAATGTCAGATACTGTCCCAGCTACTTGGGAATGCAGAGGTGAAAAAGAACCTCTGCCTTTAAGGAATTAAGTATATAGTGAAAAAATTGTTGGCATATATGTATTTTTTACACTGGGCATTTGATTTGTAAGGAAAATTTCCTTAAATCTAGCAGTTTGTGATAGTATATGCAGAAATACAAAAGTTTATTATTCCATGAATTTATTTTGTATCTCAAAGTTATTAGGGTGATACAGAACATATTAATTTCTTCCCCAAAATTAAAAAAAAATTACCCATATCCTTATCTAGTCTGTGATACATTAAAAAATTGGAATTGAGTGGCTAACTATTGATTGGAATTTTCTTTAGATTGTCTGAAAACCATTCATGATGTTGGCTAATTGTCTTTGAAAAACTTCTTGCATTTCTTGGCTTCTTTTAGTAAGTTATGTTTGATCTCACTTAAAACGACTACAAGTTGCTACATTGAGATTTGGGCTCTCAGTCTCAAGTTTTTCCTCTGGTATCCACTTAACTCAATTGTCTGGTACCTAAAAATAGCTCATTAAAATAAAGTCCGTGCTTTTTGTTCATGTGTATTTCTAAAACAGTGGTAGTTATGAATTCTCCTTTTTTTAAAGAAAGTCCTTGGGCACCATTGACTTGTATGGTGGAAGATTTTTTCTTGAGAGAGATTCTTACACAGTTGTTCTTTCATGAGGATTTTCTTTTTAACCTTCAGTTATTCCATGTGCTTTAGTGCATACTCTTAAGTTTTAGCTGATGTAATTTCTCCTATGGTACATAACGCAAGAGATGATTCCTCTAAAATGTTATGAGTACTATATACCAATCCTGAATTCTGGGGCAAGATCTCATCTCCTGAATATAGTTATCATTTATGGTCTTGCCAGTTTTCCTTCTTTCCACTTATTTATCCATCTGGCATTATACTACTGAGCATTACCATTTATGAATCATTGGCTTTATTCACACCCAGTTGTCTATGACTCACTAGAAATCTTTGCCAGATTTCTCAGTATTTAAGGGATATTTTCCTGTTTTATGTTCTCTCATTTTAACAGGGACAGTTGGCACATATGCTTCCTTATACTGTAATTTCAAAAATGGATGCCAGATTAAAAGTGTTTTCCATATTTACACATGTAGCTTCTTGTTCTAAAAACTCATCAATTAAGGCATTTTGGGGGCCTGTATGTCAAATGTAAACAATGTGAACTTCTCTAGACAAGACATTAGAGTGAATAAAAATGTACTCCACCTCTGTAGGGAGATTGAGAATGTTCACTCTCTCTTGATAAATTATAATTCCTGAGAATTTCTTCCTTATTTCAGTGACAAAAGCATAAGCTTTGTTACTTGCTAGCTATCTCTGTGATCTTACACATTTTTATAGATCTTTATACATGTTTCCTCATTTGTAAATATTTATATCTATAAGGTTCTCTCTTAAGTATTGTAAGGAATTCTTTATGTGGAGTTTGTTCCCTGGGAAATATTTTTATTGATTACAAATAGCTTAAAAGATGCTTACTTAAAATATAAATATATGGAGGCACCTGAGTGGCTTAGTTGGTTAAGCGTCCAACTTAATTTTAGCTCAGGTCATCATCTCATGTTTCATGGGATCGAGCCTTCCTTCGGGCTCTGCGATGATAGCGTGGAGCCTACTTAGATTTCTCTCCCTCTCCCTCTCTCTCTGCCCCTCCCCCACTTGCATGTACTCTCTCTCTCAAAATAAATAAACATTAAAAAAGATGAACATATGGAAGGAAAGACTGTGGTTTATATATATATATATATATATATATATATATATATATATATATATTTTTTTTTTTTTTTTCAGCTATAGGAGTACGTATACATAATCATCTCACATTGTTTCTTTGGGGGGGGGGAGTGTTGAACAAAGTATTATTATCCTAAGTATATGAAGAGAGACTATAATTTAACAGAATAAAATCCTACTAGTATAAAAATGTTAAAGATATGAACAGACAATTCTTGCAAACACAAAACACATAAAAAATTATAATTTGATTAAAAACACAAGTAAAAAATATTCAGTCTCCACGATCAAAGAAACACCAAATAAACAAAAAATCCCATTTTGTATTTGTAAATTGATAAAATAATAATAGGTAGTGTTGGCATGATTTTAGAAAATAGACATTCTTAGGCATTGTGATTATATTATTTCTAGGAGTCAATTTGGCATCATGTGGCAAAAGCCTTAATAGATTTCTTTTTTTTTAAGTTTATTTATTTGAGACAGCAAGAGAGAGAATAAGCATGGGAAGGGGCAGAGAGAGAGAAGGAGAGAGAGAATCCCATGCAGGGTCTGCTCTGTCAGCGCAAAGCCGACGTGGGGCTGGATCTCACAAACAGTGAGATCATGACCTGAGCTGAAACCAAGAGTCAGACGCTTCACCAACTGAGCCACCCAGGCACCCCCTTAATATATTTCTAATATGCTATAAACCTACAATTTATTTCTAGAAATTTGTTCTATTTATATTCACATATATTTATATATGTACGTATACCTATCAATTGAATGCCGTTATTAACAGCAGGAAATCAAAATAATAGAAATCTCCATCATTAAGATGTATAATATAGGGGCGCCTGGGTGGCGCAGTCGGTTAAGCGTTCGACTTCAGCCAGGTCGCGATCTCGCCGTCCGGGAGTTCGAGCCCCGCGTCAGGCTCTGGGCTGATGGCTCAGAGCCTGGAGCCTGTTTCTGATTCTGTGTCTCCCTCTCTCTCTGCCCCTCCCCCGTTCATGCTCTGTCTCTCTCTGTCCCAAAATAAATAAACGTTGAAAAAAAAAATTTTAAGATGTGTAATATATTTCTCCTACTGCCAGTAAAACTGCTCTTCTTTTGGCTTTCTCCATTTCAGTTAAGGGGAAATTACTCAGGTGGAAAAATTTGGTATCATCTGTTTCTTCTCCTTCCCTCACCTTCCACATGGGGTCAGTCCTCAAATCTACTTCTTGATACTCTAGGCTGAGATCCTTTCTTGTGTAACAGGGTTTAGAGAAGCATTGTAATTTAGTAAAATAACACACTAAATTTGCATGAGAACACCTGAATTCACAGATTACTAGCTATCGCTACCTGAGCAAGCTCCTTGACTACCTTTTCTTGTGTAAAATGGGAATGTGACATAGAAACTACTGATTTACTGACTTGCAGAGTTGCTTTGAGGCTGAAACAAGGTAATGGCTATGAAAGTGCTTTGTATTTTGTACCACAAGCCTTCATTTACCCTTGCCTGTGGCTATGCTCACTGTAATAGAGAGGGGGCAGTGGCGAGCAGGACCTGGTGTTGAGTGTCTGTATGGGACTGGGGATTGCCTTGTCGCTGGGTCAGGTTGAGATTCATTTCCACTCCTATCCCCCACAGTGGAAGAATTTTGCAGCGGGTGGGGAAGATTAAATAGAATAAACAAAGAGCATAATGTATAGCCTCATTTAAAATAAAATTGCTTTAGGTTAATAGTATTAGAAAAGTTAAAAGAAGGAGCATGTGTGTCTGTGCAACTGTGCATAAATGTGAGGGTCACATTGGCTCAGAGAGAAGAAAAAGAGCAGAGAGGCTGGATATAACAACCGACTTCTTTTGGATGCTCAACTAGTATAAATAATTATCTCTTTAGGGCTACAGGATTTTTTTAGTACAAAGTTTGGACCTTGGGTGATAGTCTTATTCCTTGAATGTAGTTTAGAAGAGACTTTTCTTACAAGGGGTAATAACAAGGAAGATGGAGCTCTATCTAATGTACTTACTTACTGTCTGAAATTATAATAATCTTCCCACTGTTTTTATTATTTTGTTGTTGTTGCTATTATACTTGGATTTGAATACATTTTGACCATCATATAAGACCTGTTCTTTAACAGCAGTTGGAAGCTATGTGACCTTTCTTCCTATCATATCTTGACACAGCTTTCTTGTAGATGTTTGGAAAATTTTTTTCAAACAATTTTAAATTCTTGTGAAATATCACATATTAACATAAGTTGGAAAGATGTGGTCCAATGTAGTTAAGTGAGTGAGTTGACTAAGTTTATTTAGCAAGAAAATCAATATTTAAAAAAAAATGAGCCCAGTTACGCTGAATATGTTGTGATACTTGTACAACTGGTTTTCCTTAGACTCTGGTTTCCCTGGTATTAACTGTTGTTCCTATTTTCCCTGAGCGCACATCAAATGGAGTCCGCAAGCAAAAACACTGGTGTCTACCTATAGTTGTCGTCCTGGCCTAAGTAGCTTGATTAGCTCCATTAGCAGGGATGCCCTGCAGGGAACTCTAGATAAAAAACATTAAAAACTTGGATTGTCAACAAACTCTTAGTCCTAGCTGGGCCTTGTAGCCAATTTATAAATTGATTGTCTCAAGTAATTAGATTTACTGGGGTGACTACATCAGTATCATATCAGAACTCTGCTTCTTTCTTTTTAAATACATGTAATAGACTTCCACTGCATAACTCATTATTCCATGTTTTATGGAATAATGTAGATTCCTACTGAAAGCACTGTTTGGTAGTATGAAAAAGCATTATAAGTCACTGGATATAGCCAATAGGATTAAAAAAACCCTTACTCTTAGCTAAATTAATGAAAAGTTCACAGAGAAAAGGCAATAAAATATCTCTATCCATAGTTCCATATTCTGATTCTTATATTCTGATTCTTATATATTTTTTAACAGTCAATGCTTTATAAGTTAATGTGCTTTGCACAGAAATCAGAAAAAATCAAATTGAATTTGGAGAAGTAACATTGCCTTCTATGTACCATTCTTTGGTAAAACCATTCCACAGACTTCACAGGCTATAATTTCAGATTTAAAAATGATTTTTAAGGGTTACTTTGTCGTAAAAGTTCTATTTGATTTATAAGGTTAATGTGATCCTTCCCTGATTTAATCAGAGATTTTCTTTTGGTTTTCAACATTCAGATTTCTCAAAGTGGCAAATAATAACATTTCTTTTGCGGGGTTCTTGTATTGATGAAATTAAACGAATGTATGTTAATGATGTGGAGCAGAACAGGTGCTCAATACTTGGAGAGAGAGAGAAAGGGGGGGGAGAGAGAGAGAGAGAGAGAGAGAGAGAGAGAGAGAGAGAGAGATGGCCATTTATCACTATCCCTTTTCCCTGACATTGAACCAATTTTCCATTCATGACAAAGTATCTTCTGCATCATAAGACAACATTAATTTAAATTCTCAAAGCATTCCTCATTAAGCAATGCTGTCAAAGTCTTCTAAGTAATCCAAATTAAATTACAGATTATCCTCTTTTCTACATGCTTATTTATTCACTTGTTTGCTTCTTCCTTCCCCCTCCCTTCCTCTCTCCTTCCTTCCTCCCAAGAATAATGGCAGATTAGTTGGGCAAGAGTATTTTTTAAAAGCGTTATAGCCTTTCCCAGTTAGTAGGTTGCTCCTTGCTCCTGCTTAAGTGTGCACTGATATCCTTCCTTACAGTAGGCATTATCAACTTGCCAGATAGGAAAGAGAGACTTGCCTTATTTTAAGGGTATACTTAAGGTATATACTAAATATAGTATACCGCTGTATGCTATTCATGTTGAATTACAACCCAGAGGAGAGAGGTTAGGTTCTTTTCTGCTTTTCCTCAGTATTTTGTGTATTCTGAATATGTCCTAGCTAGTTTCTGCTACTTTGCCAACTATCACATTCTGCACCAATTTGTGTGGTAGTGATTCCATGACATGTGGGTTCTCTGTGGTTTCTGTGACTTAGCTCCTTTCTTTCCCTGACTTTTAATGTTCTCATCCCTTCTTTTTATTAACCTCCTTTCTTATTGTAGAAATCCAAGGCAAATCCCTGTTCCTCCCAAGGACGTGTCTGCCCACATAAGACCTGAGCAGTCTGCCTTTCCTTTGAACCTCTGTGGCCCTGGGGACTGTGCCATTTCTTTGCCACATGTCATTTACTATCTCATATTGCCAGTGTTCTCATAATTTGAATTTATCATCTTTCACACCGAGTCCATTCCTCGTGCAGGGTTTCTTTCTTGGTGAATGATGAAAAACCATCCAAACAGGTGTTCAAGCACAAACTGGGCCTCACCTGTGACTCTCTCATCTGCATCCTCAACACGTTAACAAAAAATCTTGCACTCTCTCAATATCTCTGTCCTCTACCATTTTTTGGGAATTGTTCCTTAACTTAAGGTGTCACCATCTCTTGACTAGATTACTGCTACAGCTTTCCACAGCTGGTCAGATTCCAGCATTGCTCACATTTAATCTGTTCTCCCTCATGCAGCTGGAATGATATTTGCTGAAATGCAAATGTGACCTTTTTGCTTTCCTGCCTAAAATTTTTCAATGGTTTTGAAATGCTTTAAAAATAAATTCCAAAATTTTTAGCATGGCTTACGAAATCCTTTATGATTTAGACCACTTAGCTACCCAACTTTATATCGGGAACTCTTTCCACATTCCACTCTAAGCTGCTGCCATACTGAGACGAACACAGATATTGCCTATGATGGTGAACGTGGAATGAACTTTTCCTATTGTCTTAGAATTTTTGCTAAAACCTCAAGGTTAAGGGTAGTAGGAAATAGGTATCTATGATTTCTAGAGAGAGCTGCTAGACATTTCTAGAGAACTTTCTAAAATATAGCAATGTAAGTTTGTGACTATCATTTTCTAGAACCCATCTCCAGCCTATACAGGAAAAAATCAAATTCAAAAGACAGTTTGTTGAAAAGTAGGGGAATTTCTAGTGGTAGATGATGCTATGGTATTTTCCCTCCTCTTTCCATGGAAATCAGTGGGACTATGTCCTCTTCCCCAAGACATGCAAGAAGTTATAAAGAGTATCAGAGGCTAGAGGTGTCTGAAAGAGGGAACCCACATCTCACAAACTTGCTGTATATTTACTGTACATAGCATTGCTAGCTTGGGCTCTGGTGGAGAGTGGAGAGAATTCATCCCTGGGGATTGGAAACATGTGAACACAGAGTCTTGTAATTGCATTCCCCTGGTGAATTTGAACAGCAGGAGGCTGACTGGAGTAGCAACGTGAGGGGGGCCTGGTAACAGTTGGTAGAAGGAACATTTTTCAGGGAAAAGATGTGGGAGTTTCTCGTGGTCCACGTAGGTGTCATGGAGGGGAGCACCCAACTCCCACCATATTTCATTTATAAACTCCTTGAGGGAGTCTGCCAAAAGTTAGTGGAGGGAGTGTGTTGTGTGTTTGGAACAGATGTAGTGCAGAGGTCCTTGTGGAGACCAGGGAAAATGTCGAGAGAACATCCTAGCATCTCATGAGACAACCAGCATTTGAATGCTGTCTGTAACTGAGGGCCTGATAGCCAGCTGGAGTTAGCCAAGAGCGAACTACAAGCCTATCTGCCAGATAAGAAAACCTCTGCCCCATGTTTCTAATCCCTCCCCTTCATATCCACTGCTCCCTTGAGAAGCTTGGAGGCATGTGGAAGACTTAGAGCTGGGAAGAGCTAACAAGGGGACCCAGCTCCCTGCCCATTGCATGTATAGGAGGCTTGAGCTGGAGAAAGGAAAGTGTGAGTGGGATGTGCTTAACTCATTCCTTCAATAAACATTTATTGGACATTTATTGTATTCCTGCCACTATTCTGGACACAGGGAATACATCAGTGAGCTTTAAACATAGAAAGAATTTCACTTCTACAGACCTTACTATCTAATTGAGGAGGAGAAATGACCAAATTAGAGCAGTAAAAATACACTAAATATGTAAAAGGTGATATTTGCTATGGAAAAAATGGATAAAGTAGGAAAAGGAAGAGGACATGAGGGGAGGGAGTTCAGAGTGGAAGAGATGAGCAGTGTTTGCCAAGCAATAAGGACAGCCAGGTTTGCTGAGAATTGGATGTGGGGAATGAGACAGAGCACTAGTGTGATTTTTGACCTGGGCAACCGTGGGCTGAAATTCTTATTACCTGAGAAAGGTTCTGCTATAGAAGGAGGAGCAGGATGGGGCGGGTTAATTCTCAGATGTCTGAGAATTCACATCTGAGTGCAGATGTCATGCAGGTGGTTGAAGTTCAAGGGAGAAGCCGGGATTACAGAGGGAAATGTTGAAGTGGTCAGTGTGTGGCTGGCTGTTGTAGAAAACTGTAAGACTGAAGTCTTAATATGGCTCTGGAGTTTTCTTTAAAGTTTATTTATTTTTGAGAGAGAGAGCAAGAGAAGGGCAGAGAGTCAGCAAGAACAAGAGAGAGCAGGGGAGGGGCAGGGAAAGAGAGAGAGGGAGACAGAGAACCCCAAGCAGGCTCTGCACTGCCAGCACAGAGCCAGATGTGAGATTCAAACCCCTGAACTGTGAGATCATGACCTGAGCTGAAATCAAGAGTCAGATACTCAATCGCCTAAGCCACCCAGGCACCTGGCTGTGGAATTTTTAAAACCTAAAATTGAAATTATTTTTAGAGCTGAAAATGATTGAAAGGCTATTAGGATTGACCCAGGATGGCTTTAAGGGGCCAGGTGCAGGGAAGATCCAAAGAAGCATGATAGATCCAGCAATAGCAGGAAAAGAATATTTCCTGTTTATAGCCCATCAAATACAGCTCATTTAACAAACCAGTTATTCCCTAAATGGACCTTGCTCTCTTGAATCTTCCCGTATTTGCATGACTTCCCTCGCCTGGGGAGTCTCCATACCACCTATACTTATCTTTGCCTGGACAGCTAATGTGTATTTTTCTAATATTTGTGAGAAGCATTTTCTTACTCTCTTGTGGTTGAGTCAGTTTGCTTCCTATGAATGCTAAGACCCTTCCTTTCATGACACCCTTTACTTCTCTTTTTCCCTTTCTAAACAGGGAGTTCCTTGAGGGCAGGGCATGTGTCTTATTAACCTCTCTGCCTCTAGTGTCTAGTGTAGGACCCATGCAAAGTAGATGCCCAACAAATCATTAAATGTAAGAGAGATGCCACACTTTGTATGTTGTATTGTTTTCTATGGTACTTGAGTAGGTTGTATCACACTTAGGAACAAATCTGTAAATGTCAGTGTTGTAGAAGAAGTGTTGCTCCTCCATTTGTCTCACTATGGGTCCCAACCACTTGATCCTATAAGACAGTCAAAGTCCCAGGTTCTCTAAGTGCTGGTGAGTTTCTTCATCTCCAAACTTAATGAAGATGACAAAAGGGTTTGTTTTTTGTTTTTTGTTCTTTTGAACTGAATATATGGGTTTGTTTGTTTATTTATTTATTTATTTATTTATTTTTAAATATATGAAATTTATTGTCAAATTGGTTTCCATACAACACCCAGTGCTCATCCCAAAGGATGCCCTCTCCAATACCCATCACCCACCTTCCCCTCCCTTCCACCCCCCATCAGCCCTCAGTTTGTTCTCATTTTTTTTTAAGAGTCTCTTATGCTTTGGCTCTCTCCCACTCTAACCTCTCTCTTTTTTTTTTTCCTTCCCCTCCCCCATGTGTTCCTGTTAAGTTTCTCAGGATCCATGACTAAACTTCTCACTAACGACAAAATATACCCAAGTTAGCATCTTACTCTTTGGTCGGTACACTTCTTTTCCTCAGCTCTGTCCTATGATGCTGATATTCCCTTCTGGCATTACTTTCCAGAAGTTCTGTGCTGTGATTGGCATTGTATAATTTAGGATAGGTATAGCGGAATGTTACAGAACATCTAAATTAACATTACTTACTGAAATAACATAGTTTATTTTTCTCTATGACAACAGAAATTCAGAGATAGTACAGGGTGGATTTGGTGGGTCCATAGTCACTAGGGGCTCAAACTTTTTCACAATTTCTGGTTCTCCTTGTGCTTAGCATGTGCCTCCAACTTTAAGGTCACCTCATAGTCTAAGAATAGTTTTGATGCACCAGCCATCATGTTCACATTATAGACAACAGAAAGAGGAAGGGATAAAGGAATAGTAACAAGACTTTCCTTCCAAAGGAGGCAACTACTTTTATTTTATTTTTTTTAGGTTTATTTATTTATTTTGAGAGAGAGGGGGCGGAACACAAATGAGAGCGTGGGGGAGGTGCAGAGAGAGAGAGGGAGAGAATTCCAAGATGGCTCCATACTGGGCTCCATGCTAATAGCCCAAGATCTCATTAACTGAAAGATCATGACCTGAGCTGAAATCAGGAGTTGGACGCTTAACTGACTGAGCCACTCAGGCAGGTTCCCGTTGGAGAGAGCTACTTTTTTTTTTTTTTTACCCACAGAAAACACATATAATTTATTAGATGGACTTAAAAACCCACACAAATCAATTTTAGGCACTTCTTAGGTACAGAATGTGGGAACCTTCTTTCAAAAAAACAGGATATCTAACAGGCAAAACCATACTTTAATTTTTAGAAGAATACAACAACAACTAGACAATTGATTTAAAAAATTGCATAAGCAAACCAACTGTATCCTGTTATAATTTCTTCACAGTTTCACACACCATTTTAGGATTTAATAGAAACAGCCATTTTTTAGCATTCAAAATTTTAAAACTCTCTTTCCTTTACTTCACCAATATGATCTTAAAACTATCATATTTTCTTTGAGGGAACATGATATAGAAGTTCTACTTTTATATAGGTAGAACTTTCTTTAAATTAGTATTTTCTATATTGTGTCTATACCTGTACAGAATCAACATATGATGGTTGATGATTTTGATGTCTTCTAAAGTCCATTTCAACAGGTTTATTTTTAAAAGATAGGCTTCTCTTTATTAATTCTTTTAGACATCTAATGTTTATCTGTGTTCTTTAAGTAAACATGAGGAAAAAATAAAACGTGAGCTATGGTTTTAAGGGTATCTTCAGGTTAAATACTATATATATATTTGGTTTGGCATCTTTTTCTAACTCAAATAGTTTTATGGGTATCCTCCAAAATGTAATCATTTTTTGGTGGAAGATAACACACACATAATTTAATCCCTTACATGCCTAACTAGCAGCTTAAGGAGCTTGCAAAGTCTAGGTAGTTCTGTTATCTTTCTGAATCTGCTTTTCAGCATATGAAGCTAAAATTAAGAAACATTAAAATGTTAAATACAGTATGAAGGCTTTTACTACTGGCTTTTATTTGCTGTATATACAGCAAGCCAGTCTTCTGATATACCCCACAACCCTGACAATACACTCTAATGAGCAAAGTACAAATCAATACATCAACCCAGTAGTGGGGACACAGCAAAGAACTAGAGAACCTACTTAGAAACTGGTGGTTTGGGGAACAATGGCTGTAAGGCAAAGTTTAGAATACCTCCAGGACTGAGTAACATACCTTCACTGATGGTGAATGCAAATACAGGAGAGCAAGGGTTGGCTGAGCTATGGGAAAGCTGATCCCGAAGCAGGAAGTTTTAGAGTACATGTGGACATTTGGGAGGGGTTATTAAGTCATGTGAAGAAACCTTGCCTCTACCTAGCCTTAAAAGAGGGACTGATGCTATGATACAACTGGGCAATTGAGAGAAGATGACCCCAAAGTTCACAGGATAATCTGGGATGTGCTGCTATCCTCTATATACAAAGTAGAACACATTACAGATATATTCCCAAAAATGCCTGCAGAAAAAACTAGAAACCTATCTATAGGTTTTCTATTTAAACTACTATAAACATATTTTGAGGTTGCCTATACTGTATGTGGTTGCTGTAGTCACAGAAAGAAATGTAAAGTGTCTACGAGAAAGGACAATAAAATCCCATTTCCAGGCATCTTAATTTTATACATTCAGACAATAAAGAAAAGAACATCTCAGGGACTTCCTGCCTTTTCTCAAGCTCCCTGTACTTTTCTGTAACTACCTACTAGGCATTTCTTAAATGCCAGAAACAGATACTCTTTTATCTCATGCCACACTTCTAAAATCACCTTAACTATCTGCATTAAAAATGCCAGCCAGCAGGCTAAAGCACTTTGTTCTTAAGGCAAAATGTCATATCCCATACCCATTCCCTCTGTCCCCCAAACCACCTGCCTTCACTATATTCTTTGCCCATCATGAGAGCCAAAGAAGTCAGAAAGAACTGAAAATTTTCAAACTAGACTCCTCAGTATAATGTGTAAGATATACTTTATAAATGCTATTACCACAAAATTAAACTCATTAAATGCTTATAGCATATGGCTATTTTTACTAAGATATCAAGAATAATTGTATGACTTTCAAAATTAATATGAAACACGGGATATTTAATCCAGCCACAGGTACAGAGGTATGAGGCCTTGTTCTTTTCAAAGGTAAGCATGACTCTAAATAAGATGATTGTTTACCCCCAAAAGTAGCATATTAAAAACCAAAAGCATTGCCCTTCACTTAATTCTACTTAAATTACATATAAATTGCCAATATAACTATTCATAAGGCTCGTAATCATATTTGGAAAGAATACTGTTAAAATTATCTTGATGTATATTTATACATGAATTAAAAATTTTTCCTCATTGTAATTTTGGTTTTATGTACAAGCATACAGGTACAACCTTATTTCTAATGCTTGGCCTAGAAAGGTAGAATGTAACAAAAAATAATGTTTTATAAATGTGGTACAAGATTTCATGTATTCTCATGATGCCATGTCAATAACCTACTACACTAAACCACTGTAACAATGCAGTTCATGCTTTAAACATCCAATTAAGAATAAATTTTAGCCAACAGCTTGTTGACAAGGGAATGTGCTGGTATACTGCTGAACTCATGTGGCAGCAACCCACAAGACTAAACCATGAAAACTCAAAAGATAAAAAGGGTAAAAGACGTAGAGCTGCTGGACTACTTTAGAGAATATTTATCTCTGATGGAAATGCAACATCTGCAAAATGGGCTTGGGTTTTTAAGGGAATTTTTAATGTAAAACAAGTAATTCCTAATAGTGATTTGAAAAGTATGAGAACATATGAACAAATAAAGCTTAGTAATTTAGAATTTACTTTTGTAAAAGCAAGCTGACAAATATTAAAATGTTATACTTGCATTATGAACATTATAATATAAATATAAAACACAAAAGCCACTGTTAAACACTGATCTCCCATGCTTGGATTTAGCTACTGAGTATATTACATTTTACAGAAAGAAACTTTCAAAGTTTTGCCAATGCTTGTAGTATATACTATTACTCTTCATCAAAATCTCCACGAAATCCAAAAGGCTCATATTAAAGGTAGTTACGTATTTTCTTGAATACTCTAAAACATGCCAGTTTGGATCAGCCTTCAGATTTTTAGGGCATGAAAGATATACAAAGAGAGTACCCCAAAATATGTGTGAACACATTTAGGATAAGTCTGTTTACAATTACAATAAAAATACCTTCAACCTTCATATCTTTCCATTTTCAGTGAAAAACAAAATACCCTAATCAAACATAAGATATTTGGGGCCAAGTTAGTTCTTTGTAAAAATAATTTGTCATGTGTTGATCAACTTTTAAACCAAACTCTTTTTTTTTAAATTTTTTTAAATGTTTATTTATTTTTGAGACTGAGAGAGACAGAGCATGAATGGGGGAGGGGCAGAGAGAGAGGAAGACACAGAATCAGAAGCAGGCTCCAGGCTCTGAGCCATCAGCCCAGAGCCCAACGCGGGACTTGAACTCACGGACTGTGAGATTGTGACCTGAGCTGAAGTCAGACGCTTCACCGACTGAGCCACCCAGGCGCCCCTAAACCAAACTCTTAAAAGCATTAAAAAAATTGTATTTTATAGTTGTCAATGCATTCACGTTGGTTAGTAATAAGTGAAAAAGAAAAAAGTGTAGAAACAAAAAAATCTCAAACTATCCCAACTCCAGAAATAAGAAATTTTCAAATTAAGAAATAACATTTGTTGCTTAGAAAATAAGTACTTTTCATCTCAAAGTCACTCTAAATGCTTGTATGACTCAATACCTAAGAAGACTCTAGGTAAATTATTTTATAATATTTATAGGATGATACTTCTCTGGGTAGGCATATTTTACACAACAGCTTCCAATTAATGCTGGAAAAAAAATCACTTGATACTTTAATAACAATTAATGATTGACCGATTAATGGATTAACAGTTTTCTCAGTAATTTAGATGGCATAGATCCAATAAAGGAAACAAGAATTGCTCGATGTGAAATTCTGTCCATTTGTAACACTAAGCCAAAAATTTGCAGATACTCCACTCAGATTACATGTTTTCATATACGTAATGTGATCAACAAAAAAACAGGTACAAATGTCGAGCTTTCTTCTTTTCTTTCTTTCTTTCTTTCTTTCTTTCTTTCTTTCTTTCTTTCTGAGAAGCTCAATGATTTTGGGGGTTGGTTAGTACAATAAAGAGAATACAGGGGAAAGCACAAAATGGCACTTAACACCACTGCCAGTACTCATCTCATTATGGTTATAACTAAGGATAATATTACCTTTTGTGTTATTTGCTTTTCTTTAGAACATAAATCAAAGCCATAAACTTGAACTTGAGGAATATACACGATAGATACACAACCTAATGCAAAATACTTTTCATAAGTAACCTTACATTTTAAAATATTGGAAACTGAATATCTGTGCTGATTTGTATTCTGACTTAATGGAACAAGAAGAGAACAACATTCAACTAAGGTGGTTTACACTGACAATAAAGCTCATAAAGTTAAAAATGTCTTCCTCTCCCTTTGTGCTTACCACAGGCTATACAATGTCCTGAGAGGATTCATTATGAGAAAAATGGCAATCACAGCTTTAAAGACCTTGCTTTGGAAGGGACTAATGAGAAAGCAGATTGGAAAGTGAGACTTCATCTTTGTTCTCAAATAAGTGGTCTTAATTTTTCTTATAGAAAAAGTTTAAATCAGTTTATTATAAATATATCTAAACCATTATTTTTTGCAGCTTCCAGATAAAGTCCAGCACTTAGTTTATACAAAGTCTATGAGAAGAGGTCAGTAGGGATCATCTAATCTTAAATTGTGACATCATTCATTCAAGTCCTTGGCATAATCCCTCGCCAATAAAAGCACAGCATGCTTGGATATGCCACTGGTGATCTTTAATAGAAGTTAATTTCAAAAACTGGGAGATTTTTGCTACAGTCATTCATTCTTTAACATCTTATTAGCAAAAATCAGCAATCCAGATTTCCTTAGGTCCTCATGGGCTAACATTTTATAGAGTTCTTCTCTAGTTACAGAAATTCTTTCTCTGTCTGTACTGTCCACAACAACAATTACAAACTCTGTGTTAGTATAGTAAGTGTTCCAGGAAGAATGAAGAGATTCTTGACCACCAATATCCCACATTAAGAAACATGTTTTATTAATCATTATTTCTTCGATATTACTTTCAATTGTAGGTGATGTATGTACAACTTCATTCATAGAAAATTGGTAAAGGATGGTAGTTTTCCCTGCATTATCCAGCCCAACAATGATAACTTTGTGCTCCTGGTGATTGAACAGTCTCCATATCCTGGTGAAGAGAATTCCCATTCTTGGGCAGCGGACCCCCCTCCAGCCACCTGGGCTGCCTGGCCTCCCCTGGCTCAGACTGAAGGGAGGAAAGGAAGAACACGCCGGGGCCTCATCCCCTGCTGCTGCTACTCCCGAGGTCGTGGCCAGCTCGCTTCCTGGGAACCGGAGGGAGCTGAAGCCCAGGACGCCCTGCTGTATGTGAGGCCCCAGGAGAGAGCTACTTTTAATCAACCCTCCCAGAAGTCCCACTCAATACTTCTGTTTTTATTTTATTCTCTATAATAAGTCACAAGACAACTGCCTGCTCTAATGAAGGCTAGGAAATACTGCCTTTTAGCTAAACCTTGGGTTCTATTATGTACAGAAAAGGAGATTGATGGCAACTGAGAGCAGAGTCTCTCCATGGCTGTATTCTTGTATCGGGGTTTACTATTTACCACATGTCCCTTATCTTACACCTTGATCTCCCCAAGTACAAAATCTTTACTTATTGATTTGCACAGAATGCCACACTTCTCTCTGAAAATCTTGACTGATGGTTTTGTTTGTTTGCAGAGGAACAGCTATGGTCAGCTTGCTTGGCTTTGCCACTCCCTTTCTAACCACAAGGGTCCATTCTGCATCAATGTTCTCAGAGTCAGCTGCATTGTCCTTGGAGGGCAGGCACAGAGGGCAGAACTTTTTTATGCTCCATTTCAGTTAATATTGTCACTTTCTTGTCAGCATCTGAGCTGAAAATCATGCCTTGGCTTTGCAATATTTTGATACTTTCTGTGGCCAAAGGATGAGTGGGTGGAGGGTCTCACTGTGTACTGAAGTGTTGGCAGACTATTGCTCATTGGTACCAGGTACCATTTCTTGCTGCTTCTGATTTGTAGGTTGGCTACCTCTTCCTCCCCTGCTGGTCCCCTTCTGCCATGTCTAGACATAATCCCTTCAGTGAGTTGCTGCTGCCTCCATGAAAACTCTCTCGGGAAGACAAGCCCTTGATGCTCTACATCAATATCACATCAAACTCCATGGGTTTATTACTTTACTGAAAGATTTGAGTAACTGTGTTGAGTTCCATGTAGATGGTAGAAAATGTAAGCTATATTATAAAATAGAACTTTTCCATGGTCAAGGAAGAACCATTTAAGATACTCAGTCTTTCAGATGGAGCCTTTCTCCATTTCTTGTGTGTATTAAATTCTTTCTTGAGAGTGATTTTCTCTGAACAGTGATGTTCTCTGAACATCTTTGAAGAAACCTCTTCTCCTAACCATAGGAACTGGTTTCACACCAGAACCTATTCCTATCCTGATTCCTCCAGCAGTTCATTTCTCCTTCTCTAAAGTACTTTCCAACACTTCTCTGGAAAAGGATAACATCTGAGAGAGTTCATTGTCACCTGTGACATTCCAGGTCCACAGAATGATCCAGAATAGATTTCCAATGTTTCTCCAAAGGTGTGGATTTATTCTGATTGTTTGGTAGATAACTATACCCTTTCTACAAGATGCACACAAGCATATGCATATATACACATGCACACCTCTCTATCAAAGATAACTAGTATAATCAATCTATAAGGTGGTAAGCAAATTGTCTGAGAATTTTCATGCTCCAACAAGAGTCACTGGAGAAGGCTTAGGGGAACTTCACTGCTGTGGGCCAGGTTTCCATTTTGCATTCTAATACAAGGTTGCCTTGTTTCAATAGTGAGAGGCATTGGACGAACTCTATGGATGTGCTCTCAGAGGCCCAGCCATTTGTTTCTTTTGTTGATTTTGGGGTGCACTTGTTTGTAAATGAAGGTGTATTGATCTAGAAATAGGAAAATTTGCCTACTCTTTCAAGAAGTGAGTTTGGAAATTTTTTTTTTTTGTCTTTATGGCTTAGAAAATAGAATGTAAGCATCTAAAGACCTCAAATGGGAGAGATAGAATTGAATTATTATAGTTTAGCTATCCCATTGTTTGCATTGCTGGAGAACATTTTATTCACCACACAAAGTAACATTTTGACAAAATGAAAACTTAATAATACATGGTCAAGTTTTTTCTTTGTTTAAATAGACTTTATTTTTTAGAGCAGTTTTAGATTCAGAGCAAACTTGAGCAGAAAGTACAGGTTTCCCATATATCCACTGTATGATTAACTATTTTTTTTTTAGGGTGGGAGAGGCATAGAGGGAGAGAGAGAATCTTAAGCAGGCTCCACACTACTCGGGGCTCCATCGCATGATCATGAGATCATGACCTGAGCTGAAATCAAGAGTCCAACACTTAACTGACCTAGGCACCAGGTGCCCCTGTATGTGGTTACCTTTTAAGGTGCAATATTAATTTCTGTTCGTGCCACAAATTTATGATGAGATTCATTTCACTGTTGGATTTTAGTACTGGGTAAATCAACTTATTGGTAACAATAAGGATAGTAACAATTGGTAACAATTGAGGTTAGTCATTAACTGTCCCCACAATGACTTCAGCAGTATTCTTTTTCTCAACATGTGTATTATTTGATAACTCTTCCTGCTGCTCTTGGATTGAAATAATTTACAGGGAAATGGCTTCATTCAAAGACATTTTCTTTATATGGTGAGTAAATATTTTTAAATGAAAGCAGTTTAGTTATCTGAAAATTGTTACACCTGACAAAATAATTGGGTATGCATTGAATGGGAATCCTTTGCACTCTGCTATTATGGAAGGCATTTGTTGCCTGGGTCACTCTTAAGGTAGTAACTGTAATCTTGAAACTCCTTCATCTACCTAAGTAAGGGCTAATAGTGAAACTTGCTCTGCTACTGTAAAATGTACTTATGTTGATAGTTTTTTAGGAGATGTCCCTGAGGTTCCATTTATCACTAGGAAGGAAATGTTAGTGCCAGTGCTTCACAGAGAGTTCCAAAGCTTACATTGAGAACCAAAAACTTCCATTTATTTTATCCCACATGGGTTGATGAGCTCTCCTTAGGGACATTTTTTTTTTTTTAGTCTTGTAAAGTAGTGACTTGCATTTTCATTCTTTTCCCCTCAAAGTTTCTAATTCTTTTGAATGTTAGTTATATTGGTTTATGAAACTGAGAGGAGGGATATGGAAGTATAAATTAAGATTATTTAATTAATTTATTTATTTTAAAAATGTTTATTTTTGAGAGAGAGAGGCAGAGACAGAGAGTGTGGGTGCGCATGCGTGGGGGAGGAGCAGAAAGAGAATCCCAAGTAGGCTCAAAGCTGTCAGTTCAGACCCTGACATGAGACTCGAATCCACAAACTGTGAGATCATGACCTGAGCTGAAATCAAAAGTTGGATGCTTAACCGACTGAGCCACCCAGGTGCCCCTGAAGATTATTTTAAAAAGTATTCTGCTTCAGGGGCACATGGGTGTCTCAGTCGGTTGGGTGTCCAACTTTGGCTCAGATCATGATCTCACGGTTCATGAGTTCGAGCCCCACATCAGGCTCTGTGCTGACAGCTCACAGCCTGGAGCTTGCTTCAGATTCTGTGTCTCCCTCTCTCTCTGCCCCTCCCCTGCTCATGCTCTGTCATTCTCTGTCATTTATTTAAAAATAAATAAACATTAAAAAAATTTAAAAAAGTATTCTGCTTTATTATTTTTGTGCTTATTTCTTCCCTGTGGTCTGTTATATTAAATTTTCTGGACTTCATATATATTAATTGAAATACTTCTCTTTCTACCCTTTCTAAAATCTTGATAAAGATTCTTCTTATGTCTCTTAAATGCTGTTGTCTCCTTAGGAAAAAGAAACCTGGCCTAAACTGTCATATAAATTTTTCATAAATATTTGCCTGGAGTGGAGAATGTTTTGCAAAGTTGAAGCATTTTGCTGAGTGCAGCACATGTGTTGTATCCCTTCTTTCAACAATTCATTCATCAGCTCTGTTTTAAAGAATGAGTTTTCCAGGGTATTCTAGACACTGGGGAGATAAAGTGAGACAGGTATGATTGAGGCCTGAAGGAGCCTATGGTCTAATGGGAGAGACAGATTTGTGAATCAACTATGCCAGTCCTACGGGATAAGGGCTACAATAGAGGCCTGCTCAGCGACAACATAGATCAAATGGGATCAAGAAGGATTCTGGAATGGTTCCAGAAGTAGGCTGCCTTTGATTTGAATTTTGAAAAAGTAGGTAGGAATTAGCTTGAAAAAAGAAAGAATAAGCATTTGAGTGGAGATGTATCTGTTTAAATAATTATAAATCCACTGATGTGGGGCTAAGGGGAAGAAGAATGTGAAGGAGTGATGGATGAGGTTGGAGTAGGTAGGTGACTGTTATGAAGAGCTTTGCATATAAGTGAAGAATTTTGAACTTGAATATGAAAATTATAGGGATTTACAAAACGGTTTTCAAGCAGAGGTGAGAAATTATATTTATAGTTAGGAACATCATTCTGGCAGCAATTAGGAAGAGAGGTAGAAGCAGCACAGCCTGAGGGAAGGCCAGCTAATTATGACAGTGCCTCAGTATCCAGGAGAAAAGAGATGCAGATTTTAATCTAAGCAGTGATGGCAGAAGTAGAGGAGAAGGAACAGGTTAGAGAGATGTGAAATGATGTCTTTGGTATTTCTTCTACATCCCTGGACGAACTAGTAGGTTGATGATGCTAATACATAAGATGGGAAATGCAGAATAAAAAACAACCCAGGTTTTTTGGGGACAGATGATGTTTTGTTTTGGACATGTCCATGTAAAATGGCAATGGCATATGCACTCTAAAATTGAATATATGTACCTGAAGCCAGTGGAGGGTTCTGAGCTAAAGATATAGATGTGAAGTCATCAACCTATTTGCAGATACTGAAGCTTTGGTGTCAGGGAGGAAACTTGGGGTTTCCTCTTTGCATTACTCTTCATATTTGTGAGGCATGTGGGAGATGACCTCATGCGATATATTGAAAACAAATGACCCTTAGAACATTATCTTATACATCCATATCATTATTGTACACTTATCTCCTGAATAGTAAACTGTGAATAGAGTTTTGAGGGGAAAAGTAAAGGGAGGAGGAGGGAGGGTAGAAGGAAGAGTGTCTTTCAAACAGAATACCTTGTGAAGTTATGGAATCAAAGACAACATAGGGTAAAACCCTAGATCCTTTCTCTGTAAACCTTGGGATAAAATTTGATTTACTTTAGGAGTGTCCAGAGGTATTTCAAATCATCTGCATTATATGTTTTGAAGATAATTTTTTTTTAGAGTTTCCACAAAGATCCACTTTAGGGTTTTTTTGGGGCCTGTGCTGTGGCAGACTTGCTTCCATGGGATACACTTGGAAAGGTCCCTGTGCTCAGAGGCCTTTGGGAATCACATTGAAGTTTTGGGATTGTTTGCCCGTGTTAGTTCTATTTGGCCTAACCTGTTATTGGCCAGGAGCTCAACCTGCCCCTGAAGAAACAAAAGGACAGGGTGACATTAGTGCTGTAATATTCACATTGACCCTACTATGCCTCCACAGTGATTCATCCAGGGTTTTGGGTATGAAGGAAGAATACATGGAAAAATTCAAATTCAAGACACGTGAGAATGTTTATTTAAGAACCTGTACTTCTAGCCTCAGCATATAACATTTGACTCCCAGTGGATGAGAGAAGTCACCATCTTCTTGGTATGGCAGAAGTATGAATTTATGCGTTTAGGTCAAGTAGCCTATTATTCCTGCCTCTCTCTAGCCCCCTTTAATTGGCACAGATGCCTCTTAGATCTCAGCTAGTGCTCTCTTACTTTGTTTGTACATCCCTTTTAGAACTCTTTATGTCCTAAAACATGTACAATCTGTCTGTAATTATTACTTTCTTAGGGTTGGGAAATTCTTTTCTTGTTTATAAGTTGAGCCGCATTGGGCATAATCTAGAACCCCTAAAAATACTGCGTAGAGCAATAGCCTTTACTAGTCAGGCTTCTGTGTTTTTTGTTTTTTGGGTTTTTTGTTGTTGTTGTTAACATCATTTATAAATGGACTTTTAGAACTTTTCAGCACTTTCTCTTAGCAAAATTATGAGAAGGAATGACTAGCCATGTACTGCTAAGATGGGTTACCTTAATAAGAAGAAATAGAAAAAAAGGAGCTAATTAAAGCAATGGTCATGTCTTTAGACAAGACCATTGAGAGAAGACATGCAGGAGGTGGAAGTGGTTCAGTGAAAACAAAAGTTCAAGGCTAGTAATTGGAAAGCAGCATTTACTTTTTCTTCTGAATTTAATCCCATCAGACGGTCTACTGTGCAAAAGTGTCTAGTAAGCTGTCAGCCACCAACTTCATATTCTCTCTCACTGGGTTAGGTTTGCCTTCCTCTTTATGATCAGCAGATGGAATTCTCAATTAATGCTAGATCTACTATTATAGAAAAAAATATCCAAAGAGTGAAGGACTCCCTGGAGCCCTTACAAAAAGACAATGGTGAATGATTAGGCAGTACACACATCTCAAGTTCTTTGGAAAAATGTTGAGTGATAGACACAGGGGTAGGAATAGTAATAGGAGTGGGCACCCTGGTCTCCTTTGCACACTGGGACAAAAAAACAGATCTAACAGCACCAGACATCAGACTCCAGGAGAGGGAACCTGGCTGTGAGTTTATAAACTACCTGCTTAGGAAAACCAGCCCCTATCCTGACATAATCAGGGGCATAATAAAGATCACCTAGTAGATATTTGTTCCCTGGCCCCATTTTTCCACCTCAATATCAGGTTGGGAGAATATCAACCTTGCCCTAGGCCTGATCCAGGCCTTGTGGTGGCAGTTCCATGCTTTGGTGGCCCATGGGCCTGATTTACCAACTTAGTGTTCTATGGGGGTTGCTTTAGCCCCTGGTTCTAGTTGTTTTCCTGGTGCCCTACAAATTTCTCTTTGAGTAGCCAGTCTGTGGCAATTGGTCTTAGGCAAATTAACCCTTCCCTCTTATGTCATTCCTATAATCTCTGTAATACCCAAATAACTGTGCAGCAGGAATTGAGAGGAAGAGATCCTTGGAACATCATAGTCCCTTCCATGTGGCACTGACAGTCATGATGGAACTGCCTTACAAGACAGACTTGATTTTCAAAGAAATTTCGCGTGATTTCAAAAAATCCTTTTTTAATAAAGTGTTTATATTTTTCACTCAGTGGTGCTAGCACTTTGAGAGCCTTAGCTCTTAGCGAATCCATTTGCTAAGCAATTTAAAGTTTATATAACTAACAGATAATGGGTGCTTACTAAGTGCCAGGTACATAATGTGGCACTGTCATTATGTTTGTTAAAGATAAGAAAATGGAGACTCTGAGAAATGAACTCACTTACCCAAGGCAATGTAGCTAATAAATAGTCAAAGTGAGGTTCAAGACCAAATAGGTATACCTGGATCCAAAGCTTACTAAAACTATGGCTTGTGCAAATATAAAGGCCGTACTTAGATTTATGCTAATTTTCAAGGGTCTTATATTGCAATAGCTTTTTACCTCCTTCTGATTCCTCTAACATGTTATTTCATGCTGACCTACACATGAAATGTGCATTTCCTTAGTTTTACCCCACAATCATCCCACAAAACATGGATTAGCAAATAGAACTCACTGAGAATTTATTGGAGGAGTCAAAAAAGGGTTTTTACATTACTGCAACATACTTGATTTTTTAAAAAAATGTTTATTTATATTGAAAGAAAGAGAGCGAGAGTGTGTGTACACAAGTGGGGAAGGAGCATAGAGAGAGAGGGAGAGAGAGAATCCCAAGCAGGCTCTGCGCTGCCAATGCTGAGACTGATGTGGGTCTCGATCCCACAAACTGTGAGATCATGACCTAAGCCGAAATCAAGAGTCTAATGCTTAACTGACTGAACCACAGAGATGCCCCGTGACACACATGATTTTAATTGTCAACATAGAACTAATTGAAAAAAAACATTTACCTTTTGCCTTGACACTGTGAAGAACTTCTCATCGTAGCCTTTCTTGCCCTACTGGACTCTTCTCTTCCCTTCTCTCCTTTTTGCAACTCCCTTTCAGGAATAAGCAAGCAAGCCAGGAAAACAACAACAACAACAACAACAAAAACAAACAACAAAAAAAACTAATCAAGAAGCAAATCTGTCTTTCTTTAAAAAAAAAAGATGTAGACAAAGCAACTCTTCTCTTCCTCTGAAACTTTGGTATCAGCCAAAGCCAAGGTGCTCAATATTTTACCTTCTTACGTGAGTAATTATGGATGTATTCCCCTCCCTTTCCCTCTCCCTCAGAAAACATTTACTCTATAAGGTGAATACAGAGTTTGTAATTTTATGATCAGTAGATGTAATACTCAATTCACTGTAAGCAATGGATAAGAATTAAAAAAAAATTAAATAGGGTAAATGCATGATCAGGTCTATATTTAAGGGAGGAATAAAATATAACCTTCTTTTGGTTCAGATTATTCATGTATTTCAAGATATAGCATATCAGGGCTGCTATTATTAACAATACTAATCAATGTTTTGGATATATTCAAGAGAGTAGATTAATCAATCTTTCTTGTTAATAGTATGATGAATAATAGAATCCAGTATCCCAACATATAGGACTTTTCTAGAGGAATTCACTGTAAGTGTGACAAAATTAAATGCCTGGCTATTACTTCATACTGGTGTTAAAAACAAAAGCTGACAGTCAGATTCTCTGACACATTCATTAACCATAGACAAGGGAACAGCAGAATTTGCTTAAATAAATGCAAATGGATCCCATTGTCCTTAAGAGTGAAGACAACACAAAATAAGGAGGACATTTTGGCACTGCTTAAATAGATATTTCTTTTCTGTGCAGAAATAATGTCTTTTTCTCGTGAATTGTACTGAGGTGTCCATTTTGCTTAAATCTTACATTAGTGGTATGTGTGGTTTAATTCTGGTCAAGATGAGGACATTTGAAAAAAATCTCATAAGAAACTTATCCAAATCTTATTTTTAAAAATAACCTTTTATAAAAAGCTAGATCAGTATATTATGATATCCTGTATTCTTATAATTACTATTTATAAAAATGAAATTAAGGCACTCCTGCTGAGTAGATCTCTATTATAGTAAATCTTGTTAAGAATTGTACATGAAACTAGTGAAAAACTATTACCAAAAATGTAACAACTGCATGTAACAAAATCCTGAAATAATATGATTATAAGGTAATCATGTCTTCAATCAAATTAACATTTTGGGGAATCCATTGTGCCTTTGCACATGTTCTTTCCTTTGCATGTGTTCCTCTGGAAAGGCTCTTCCTCCCCATTTTTCTCATGGCTGGCTTCTTTTCCTTTTTTACATCTTTAAGAGCCTCAAAAAATTAAAAATAGATCTACCCTATGACCCAGCAATAGCACTGCTAGGAATTTACCCAAGGGATACAGGAGTACTGATGCATAGGGGCACTTGTACCCCAATGTTTATAGCAGCACTTTCAACAATAGCCAAATTATGGAAAGAACCTAAATGTCCATCAACTGATGAATGGATAAAGAAATTGTGGTTTATATACACAATGGAATACTACGTGGCAATGAGAAAGAATGAAATATGGCCTTTTGTAGCAATGTGGATGGAACTGGAGAGTGTTATGCTAAGTGAAATAAGTCATACAGAGAAAGACAGATACCATATGGTTTCACTCTTATGTGGATCCTGAGAAACTTAACAGAAGTCCATGGGGGAGGGGAAGAAAAAAAAAAGGTTAGAGAGGAAGGGAGCCAAAACATAAGAGACTCTTAAAAACTGAGAACAAACTGAGGGTTGATGGGGGGTGGGAGGGACGGGAAAGTGGGTGATAGGCATTGAGGAGGGCACTTGTTGGGATGAGCACTGGGTGCTGTATGGAAACCCATTTGACAATAAATTTCATATTAAAAAAAGTAAAAAGTAAAAAAAAAAAAAAGCAGATAATCAGTTTTGTTTGGGTGAGGATATGCATGAGTCTTAAGTAAATAGGAATGTACCAGGGGTTTAGGGCGGGAAAGTAGGAAGCATCCTGTGGTTGGAGTGTAGTATGCATGTATGTGTGTGTAGGTAAGTGAGTTAAAGATTCAGCTATAAAGATAAGCAGGCATCAATCAGGCAGGACTTTGTGTATTATTCTACTGCGCTTGTCAAGGCAAAATAGACTGGAGAAAATGATTTGAATTTTAGAAGCATCACTTTGATGGCAGTATGGAAGGTTGATATTGGGAAGGGATGGGGCAAGACTGGAAGAAGGGGGTAATTGTTAGTAGACTATAGTAATGTTATGGACAAGAGATTCTGGGATTCTGATTCATGATTCATTGAGATTCATTGATTCATTGATTCATTGAGATTCATTGAGATTCATGATTCATGAACTACATCATGACCATAAAAGTGGAAAAGTATAGTGGGGTGATAGATGTAATGGATAAAAGCTATTTTACCGAGAGAAGTTGGCAGGATGAATATAGGTATAAATGGAAGACAAAAGAGATTATTTTTTCGCATTATTTCTGGTGTTATTTCTAGACTTCAATGGATAACTGGATTGTGGTATAACTCTTCAAAGTGGGAAATGTAGTAGGGTTACTGAATTTTAGGGGAAGGGTTTTCAGTCAAGGTATGTACAATTTAAGTTTGAGGTGCTATGAAAAATTGGGATAGATCAGTGATTTTCAAAATATGACCCGTCAATGCCTGAAGTCTTCAAGACCCTTTCAAAGGGTCAGTGAAATCAAAATCATTTTTGTAATAATATTAAGACATTATTCCTCTTTCCACTATCTCTTCGTGCCACCATAATGGTGTGCATGAATGTCCTGGCAGATACCCTCAGGAGCATTAACAGTGTTGAAAAGAGAGGCAAGTGACAGGTTCTTATTAGGCCACATTCCAAAGTCATTGTCTGATTCCTAACTGTAATGATGAAGCACAGTGTGAATGATGAAGCAAATTTTAAATCATTGATGATCATAGAGTTGGGAAAATTGTTGGGAAACTCACAGGAAGATTAAATAAGTGTGGAGTGATCAGCCCCAGATTTTATGTACAACTCAAAAGATCTAGAAAAATGGCAGAATAATCTGCTGTCATCCTGCCGGTTTGGTTTCATTGTACTGATAACCTTAGCTGGCATCATGGACCATGAAGAAACAAGACAGAAACACACAGGAGGGAAAAATCATGGGATTCTTTTTCTAGGGATGTAATACCTATGTGCCAAAAATACCTCAATGGAAAAAAAAAAGACATTATTGCCTTTTTAACTATGTTGACATGTGCACTGATTGTGGAAGAGCAATTGTGGGTAAAATTATTGGTGACTTAGCATGAATAAGGCAATGGTGCCAAACTGCAGTTTAAAAAAATGCCCAATTTTACTTAAAAATGTCCTTGATGAAGCACAAAAATTATTAATTTTATTAAATTTTGATCCCTTAGTACATGTACATATCTTATTTTAAATTAATACAAATTTGATTTGTTTTTTTTATGAATTGAAACTGAAAAACAAATGGGTCTATTGTGATAGAAATCGCAGGTTATGAAAAAATATGAGGGCAATACCATGGCAGGGAGATTAGTTAAAACTACTTATTTAGAAACCAACTTATGTAAACCTGTGCCATTCTGAGTCCAAAAATTCTGTGTATGGTTCGGTTGGTAAAATATTTCTCTTTTTCCTTGGAATGCTCTTTTTAGTATTGCATATGTCGGAGTTACTCCTTAGAAATATGTAAGGTACATATCTTTTTATATTCCACTTGGTGAAATGGGAAATATGCATAGTGAATTATAGAGTTTGCCTGGAGGACAGTAACTTGTCTTTGACTTATGAGCTGAACTAACCACTTGTTTTTCACAGAATATCATTTTTATTTGAAAGTAAAACTGAAAGAAAAGCTATGGTTATTCAGAATTGAGTCTGTGGCTGTTATGTTCTTGCAAATGGATGAAATTTACTTTGAGAAAAATAACTGATGGTATTTGTTGCTAGTGATAAAATTTGAGCTTTCAAGCAAAAATAAGAATTTTGGAAAGCTTGTATTTATCACCATGAGCTTGATAGTTTCCCAATGCTTAAAAGTTTTTCTAATGAGATTGGTGGTAACATTAAAAATGTAGTAAAAAAAACTATTGTATAATAAAATGTGCCAACATATGGAAGATCTGTATAAGTAAGTAAGTGAACCAATATTTTTGAATGACTCGTCTGTAGTGTTACAAAACCATGCAAGATAGACAAATAGATTTTCAGTTCATTGATTTTTTTATGAGCTCTGTCAAGTATACTGATGAGATTCTCAATAGAATTATCTCTGATGTTGTGTTTTTAAATAAATTCACATATTTCTGTGTGATTCTTATAGTTTCCATTTCTCTACTAAAGCTTATATATTCATACATGCTGCTTACCTTTTTATTGGATAGTTTAGTATATTTACCATAGTTCCTTTATTTTTCAAAATTTATTTTTTTCATTTCAGTTATTTTAGAGAAAGAGTCAAAGCAGGGGAGAGGGGCAGAGGAAGAGAGAGAGAATCCCAAGCAGGCTCCATGCTCAGTACCAAGTCCAACATAGGCTTGATCCCACGACCCTGGGATCATGAGTCAGATGCTCAACTGACTGAGCCACCTAGACACCCCTACCATAGTTATTTTAAAGTCTCTTGTGTAGTTCATCAGATTCTGGTTCTCTTGTTTTAACTTTTGAAAATGAATTATTTTTCTTTTATCTTTTGAATATGAATTGTTTTCTCTTTTTGTGTATCTTGTGTCTGTTTTTTTTTTATTAAATGCTGGACATTGTGTATAGATCAGTAGAGATTGAGATAAATAGTATTTTTGCAAGAAAGCAAGCACTTTTTCACAGAACTCAGTGTAGGGAGTTGATGCTATCTAGTAAAGAGTTGATCTCGGTTTGGTGTTTGCCATTGCTATTGTTATCTTCAGTGCACCACAGTCTTCAAATTGTTCTTGGATTGGGCTGTTTTTCCCTTTAGTTTAGTCTGGGGGCTGGGGACCAGCAGATTTTTCTGGGTTGGTGCTCCACCTTTAGCTTTCAGATGTCCTTGCATGCCTGTACCACAGAAGGGATCTTTTGATGCTCTTGCTGATTACACACTGCTAGGTTTATTGTGGTGGCGATGAGGTTCTCTGTTGTCCTAGTTGAGTCTTATGAAGTGATTGTATACCTAGATCTCAGAGTTGGGCCGTTCTCGGCATTCCTGCCCCTCTTCCCTGTGGTAGATAAACTGTCTTGTATCTGTGGCTCATCTTGGATGGGCGTTTCTCCCTTAACCCTAGCAATAGTAGACTTCTGTGTTCTGTATATGTACAGGTTCCTGGAACCAGGATGGTTTCTTGCCCATCCTTGGGGAAGAAAGCTTTCCCTTGTACCCTTCCCTCAAATGCAGTGGGTCATTGCCTGTTCTCTGGGAGTTATAGTGATTACTGCCCCATCTCTAGCAGCTTAAGGCTTCTGCTTCTCAGTAAAGAAGAATCCTGGGAAGCAAGCAGGAATTCATTTCTTTTCCCCCAGCAGCAGCTGACCACCCACTATTGTCCTATACCATTGTGGTTGGTTCTTCCTGGTCTCCTGACTTGCTCTGTTCTTTCATGTGAATACTTAGAGAAAGTCCAAGAAAAACAACACACAAGTACGTGCAAATGTCCTTTGTGTCTGAGGCCCCCAGCTATTCTAGAATAATACGGTAGTCCACAATTGACCCTTAATAACTAATTCAAAATTTAATTGATTTCTTTTTATCTATTTGCTTAGTGGCCACCTCTCTTTCCCATGTCCTGCCACAAGTAGAACACTTTGCATATTCTGTCTTAGAGAAACTAGTTTTAACTTAGAATTCAGGCTACTTGGTTGCCTTGTGAATTTAGCTGTCTAATGGGATCAAAAGAGTTTTGATTTTATACTTTATCTGACTTAGTCTCTCATTGTTACTTTTCAGCTTTCTACATTCTGGACCAATGGATTTTAATATAAATTAAAATTATGAATACTTATTGATGTGATTTTAAATTTCACATTGCATCTTACTTTTAAGAACCTACTACTTTTTGAGTTTTGGTATAGTATTTAACGTTGTATATTCACAATTATGTAAAATAACTATTCAAATAATCCTCGATTTTTAAGCTAGTTATCTGTGTGAGGATGAATTTCTTCATGTACTTCAACCAAAACAATAACATATCAGCAAACTGAGAGAAGCAAATACGAGAATTCAGCTATCTTCTATTCAGTCAGATATTAAAAAACTTTGCAAAAAATAAAAAAGTGTCACATTTCTCACTATTTTTATTTTGAAAAGTATAGTTTTTAAAAATAAAAAACCTTTAGGGGCACCTGAGTGGCTCATTTGGTTACGCATCTGACTCTTGGTTTCAGCTCAGGTCATGGTCTCATGGTTCATGAGTTCGAGCCCCATGTTGGGCTCTCCACTGTCAGCACAGAGCCTGCTTTGGATCCTTGGTTTCTCACTCTCTCTGCTCCTCCCCCCACTCTATATCTCTCTGTCTCCATCTCAAAAATAAATAAACATTTAAAAAAATTAATAAAAACATTTATGCTAACATACAATGGATTTATTATTTTCAAATGAATTAATATTTTATTTAATATTAAATTAAGTATGTAAAATAATAAATATTTCAAAAATTTCTCATTTTCAATCACTGATAATGGTAAATCTCTATAGCTACAACCCACATAGATAGTAGCTCTTTTGGGATTCTTAATATTTTTGAGAATGTAAGGGGCTTAGTTCTTGGCATGAAAATATCTGAGAACCACTGAAATAGATAATTTAATAGCAGTAGGATATATGGGTCTGGAGATGGAGAGATATGAGGTAGAAACATTGCTTGGGAATCAACACTGCATGGTTTATAGAGGAAACTTGGTGTATGGATAATATTATACAGAGACAAATAGAGTGAGAAGAAAAGAGAATGAGGAATAGATTCTGGGGAACAGCAATATTATGGCTCAGTGGAGGAGGACGAGGGATAAGCATGAAATACTGGGAAGGAATAAATAGGATAATAGAGTATCATAGCAGTCAAAATAGTAGAGTTTGAGAAGAAAGGGATGGCTTAAATGGGCCAGTCAATAATATTGTAGTGAAGGAAATGTTCCTTAGGTCCTCACTGTGACATACTTAATGGGTGGTGAGGTCATAGGTAATAAGTCCCCTCCAAGATCCCATAAGCCATTGGATTTCTTCCTGTATAGTATAAAAAGAATTTCTATCATCTTAATTTCATTTAGTA
Source organism: Prionailurus viverrinus (assembly GCF_022837055.1). Classification (NCBI taxonomy): domain Eukaryota; kingdom Metazoa; phylum Chordata; class Mammalia; order Carnivora; family Felidae; genus Prionailurus; species Prionailurus viverrinus. The sequence continues at coordinate 136,033,840 of NC_062564.1, read as the reverse complement.
CAGGACAGTGTTGAGTCTATATTCCAAGTGAACTGGTAGAAACACTTGTAGCCATTCAAGTTAAAATATTGACACCAGAATGATTTATTCAGAGTTCCCTTATCAATGTATTTATTCCTCTGAAACTCAGACTTGATTCCAGGCAATAAAACTTGATATGTTAAGTAAGTTTTGCCACATCATACCACGAATTATCATTATTCTATATTTTATTGGCAGTGAGATTATTACTGCCTTCAAATCTAATCAGCCCATAGGTGATTCCACATTCCTATCTTTTGAGGTTCTATTTTCTGGTATCAAATGTAAAAGCCACTCTCTCCGGCCCAAATTTGAAGGGCTTTAGGATCAGGAACTTGAGGTTCCTACAACTCTAGGAAGAGCTGGAAAGCAAAATCAGGGAAATTGCCACTGCCAATCTTAGCATGAAGCACAGAAATGAGGACATCTCAGGAGACTGCCAGGGATCTGCTTGGGAATGTTACAACATCTGGCTGAACCTGACTTTGGAGAGTAATGGCCTCTCCTTTCTCCAAGTCTCAGTGAATGACAGGGTCTCATTGAAAAACACAGAAGGAAGAGGATTCTGGGATATAGAGTTTCCAGCTCTCTCTCTGCAGTCAAAGAACATTTTAAAAGAAGAAGGTAGTGATACTGAGGTGACTAGAAGTGATTCAGCACAAGGTGTGAAGCGCTGCATTATACTGGGAGATCTGGTAAGATTCAGATGCACTGGAATTAAAAAAGTTTGATGGCAAGCAAAAAGACATAGGGGAATGTTATGGCCTAAAGACTTGGCTGCATATTGAAGTTCAAGCCAGGGAGAAGGCAAAACAAGCAGTTATTGGTCATGTAGGTCCTCCATGGTATGTTCCAGAGCTATCTTTCCATTCTTAATTCCAGACCTACACTAAACACTCTATGTTCAAGACCTTCCTTCATTCCTTCAAATTTTAAGCCTGATGCTCTTTTGTCTATGATTCTTTCCCCACATTTCTGCATATGGCAGCTCCATCTTATTTTTTTAGGTCTTAGCTCAGAAACTTCTCCCTCAGAGAGGTATTCTCCTACTGCTCTAACTAAAATGTTTCTATACTCTATCAAAATGCATTGGTTGTTTCCTATAGAACTTTTGGCACAATGAACAATTGCTTTATTTGAGTTATTTCCTTAATTGAGTTTAAATATAAGACAAGCCAACAACATCAAAAATGGGAAAGAAGAAATTTATTAGTGGTTAGCAGGCCAGTACGGGGAGCTATTTGAGTCACATGACTTTTTTGGGACCCAGCAAATCACATGTTGATAGCTGCTATTCTGTTTATAAAACACATATATCCATATAGATAAACATAATCTTCCCTTTGTTCATATGTGTGTAATGTTATTACATTCTTAGTTTAGAGTTTCAGTGAATTGCCATAAAGCCTGGTGCATTTGGATGTCAATTACCATATGGTCACAATTGTTAAATTGCTGATTTGTTTATTAGTTCATGTCACAAATATTTTATGTATATCTATTAGTTCTCCAAATTTTCAAGTTCCCAAGCCTCACTGGTATTGAATTTGCATGGCAATTAGATTATAGCTGCTATTCTCTCTCAATGTCCCTGCCCACCAGCTTACATTGGCTAAGATATAACTATGATATAGCAGTTTATTTTATTTACTTTCCATTTTATGGAAGCAAGCACGAATAAAAGCACAGAAAAAAAACTGTTAAGCTGTAGATTTCTTTTCTTTTCTTTTCTTTTCTTTTTAGTTTTTACTTATTTATTTTGAGAGAGAGAGCACAAGTGGGGGAGGGACAGAGAGAGAGGGAGAGAGAGAATCCCAAGGAGGCTTGCGCTGTCAGTGCAGGCCCAATGGCTGAGCCCAGTCTCATGAACTGTGAGATCATGATCTGAGCTGAAATCAAGAGTTAGACGCATAACTGACTGAACCACCCAGTCAGGAACTGACTGAACCACCCAGGAGCTCCATCCATAACCTGTAAATTTTTCAAGAGACAATTTCCTAATTCTCAGTATATATTCAACTGCTTAGGTTGGTGGGAACTGTTTGCAATATTGTTAGTGATAAAGGCAGAACTTACATCTATGTTATAGACTGAGTGTTGTAGACTTTTATTACATACATTTATTTCTAGAGACAATATGTGGCAACGTTGAATCCATGGAGTAAAGATTCTCCTTCTATAAAGACCAGGTTCCATTTTTCTCCTTATTAAATGGCACCCTATGTGTTTACTTGCAGAATTATGTATTTATGTGCATATGTAAACACACAAACATACAGTAATAAAATTTGATAATGTTGGCTTTATTTGGTTATTATTTATCCTTTATCTCCCTTTGCTTCTCTTCTTAATTACTTCACATAATCAGTCACCAGGCCTTATTCATGCTACCTCTGCCAAGTCTCTCAGACAAACCTTTGCGATTTGCATCTTTGCAGTAATTTAATCCCTCCCTGATGATCTCTTTCTTGGAAGTTTGCAACAGATTTTAAACTCTTTTCCTTGATTTGTTTCTTTTCTTGAATTTGTTTCTTTTATTTTTAAAGTTTATTTATTTATTTTGAGAGAGTCAAAGACAGCACAAGTGGTGGGGGCAGAGAGAGAGGAAGAGAAAGAATACCAAACAGGCTCTAAGCTGCCAGCACAGAGCTCAACATGGGGCTTGAACTCACAAAACTGTGATATTATGACCTCGGTTGAAACCAAGAATTATGACTGAGCCACCCTGGTGCCCCTGTTTCTGAGCTGCATTCTTTGGTGGATTACTTGGGGCCAGTTAAGTACTTTTTCTGAGGTTCAATTTGTACTTTTGCAAAATGGACACAATCATAACAGCCTTTTGTGTTGTGAAGAGTAAATGAGCTAATGTATGTGAATTTTTAGCACTTAGTAAGTTCTCAGTAAATGAAAGGGGAAGACAATGTTCTGTATAATATGACTTACGTTTCTAGTTTCATATGAATCTACTTTCCCAATTATAGTCTCTGCTGTACTCAAACTCCTCATTATTCCCTCAATATGCCCTATGTTTACCTGCTGCCATTTACCCCTTCATCTCCTGCAATCTAACTAAGGGTTTAAAGTTCAGTTCACATGTACCTTAAATCCACAGCCTTCACTGATTCTAACAATTAGAAATACATCGTCCTTCTTGCTCTGAATCAAGGCCTGCTCTTGCTCTATCATGTTCCCATCCTAGCTGTTCTGAACGTGCCCTAAGTTGTCTGTAGGCCCCTTTCCTGTCTTCCAGAAAATTAGAGGGTATCAGAGGAATAGATTTAGAACCTTCATCTTGAGACTCAGTGGACTATAGAAATAGATGTTTTCCTTTGCTTGAAGGTAGAGAGGCCATGCATTTCCAAGATATCATTCTGTGATGACTTGCCCCTGCCCCAATACCAGATACAGCAGCCAGTCTATTGTCTAGAGGTTTCTTGGTCCATGTCCAATTTCATCTATTGCTTCCTTGCTGTACCCTCTTGTATCATATATTCTTTCAACAACTCCCTAGGTTTCTTTCTTGTCTTAATTCTTAAGCAAGGCTATCTTTTCTTCTTTGCTCTTCCTATTTCCATTTTGACCAACCTACTGGGTTACAAATTCATGATAGCAAATGCCTCCTATTATTGTGTCTCTCCTTGACTTCATCATTTAAAATTTCTGTCTTAGGGAATAATGTGCATAACCTCCAACATTTAGCTGAAACTTTAATACTGTTAGTTGTTTTTCCTTGCCCTTGAGACATCTAATTCCATTCTAGAGATTTATCCTTCCCCTGCCTCCATGAATTCCTCTTTTTTTTAAATGTTTATTCATTTTTGAGAGAGAGAGAGAGAGAGAGAGAGAGAGAGAGCTAGGTGGGAAGGGGTGGAGAGAGAGGGAGACACAGAATCTGAAGCTGGCTCCAGGCTCTGAGCCATCAGCACAGTGCCCGATGCGGGGCTCAAACCCACGAACTGTGTGATCATGACCTGGGCTGAAGTCAGAACTCAACTGACTGAGCCATCCAGGTGCCCTGCCATGAATTCCTCTTAATCAGAACTACACTTTCCCTTCCTCCAGCCCCCATCTTTTACTTGCATATTTCTGCTTAGCTAGGAATTTTATACCAAACATTTGGGAATAAACCATCTTCATACATTACACTTTCCATGTACCTGATATTTATCATATCCAGTCCTTACTTATGGGTTACAATGGCTTTAATTTTATAACTCCTATTTATTATAAACTCTTTGAAGATAGGGACAGCACATTAAATATTTTTATATTCCACACAGTCCCTTCCTTAGTGCTTTGAAAATAATAGGCATAAATAAAATAAAAACATCTAATGAGTGAATACAATTTTAATTATCACTTGGATTTGAAGATGTTAATTGTATATAACATGGAATTGTTTTGTTTGTTGCTATTCTTTCCTTTAATTTTTTTTTCCTGGCTAACAAGCCATTGGTTTTGACCTAGAGCTTCTCACTATAGATACACAGAATTTCAGGCCTCAGAGAAATTGCTGTGTGCCTCATCCGTCAAGCACCAGATGGAAAAAAATTCATTCTTGGAATAGTCATTTCCTTTTTACCCCCTACGTGCTAGGACTGAGGCAGGTGGTGACAGGCTGCCCTGGTAAGTTCACTAGGGGCTGCAAGACAGTGAATAAAGAAAATGTCAAGTGCTTATAAAGTCATCTTCCAAGGAATCCCAGTCTTGGCCCATGCACAGTGAAGATACTGCTTGCCCTTGCTGCTTCTCCAGTCAAGCTGTATGTGTTTGTGTTAGTAATACCAAGTAGTTCTCTGGAGACCATGATGGTGTCAATTCGTCAGGTTGTATAATAAAAATGCTTGAAACTCATGCTGATTTTTGTCAGCTTTGCAGCTCAACAGTGATGACTGTAATGACAGGTAAATTAAGTGGATGGAGATATTATAGCCAAAAGGTGATAATAACAATAATGAAAACTAATAAAGTGACTAAACAACGAACAGTTTTCATGTCAGCAAGGAAGCATTTTCTGGTATTGTTCTAGGTATAAGACACAATTATGGAATATACATTTTTTTCACAGTTTGGTTTTGTATTTTTTCCCCCTCAGGCTCCTCTACTTTCTATTTTTACTTCCTATTGGTGTATGTGCATGTGTGTGCATGTGTATTTATTGCTTTCTTTGCTAAGGGTTTCTGAGGATTTAGGGCTTGGGATTCTTTTAAAATAGTTGCGTGCCATACAGGTCAGGCATTGCATTCTTGGCAGATGTAAGTTAGTGGGAAGCTAGGTTATTGTCAAATTGTATCAGTGGCAATGGAAATACTATAAAAATGGGTGGTGGACTGTTGATATGTGCATTTCTGATGTGGTATTTCTGTACTCAAGTCTGGAATGCTTGGCTTCTCAGAGATCACAGAAAAGCTGGGGTAATTAGCCTCCTTGTGAATCTGGAAGTCTTCAAGTGATGATTTCCTGGTGCTACCTGGGTCCAACCATAATAGCTAGGGGAGATACGGGTATGCAAGTAATCAGGGGACTTTGACCCACTTGAGGCACCCATGAAGCATACAATGGATTTCAGTAAAAACAAACAAAACTTCAGGGAAATCTCAGTGCCATGCCAACCTTAGGAACTTGTATTTATAAGGCATATACATGATCAGATCTTCTATTGAGCCTGACCCAGAAAACTCCTCTGAAGGACTTGTTTATTCCTCCTAATTAACTGGACTATTCTGTAGTTAGAGACTAGTTTTGAATAAGTCACACTGGATACAAGAGCTCTAAAGCAAGGCTTATGTGGGGCTGAGGAAAAGTGTGACAATTGTTACCATTGTGAGGAGATATCCATTAGAAATGTTCCAACTTGATCCCAGGACTTGCTGATCAGAAGCATGCCAAGTCACACATGAGAGATTCATTATGACCTTATCTTTACCCCTGATTCTGTCTGCTTTAAGCCAGAATTATGCTGTCTTATGGTCCTTACACAGATGTCTAGTTTTCTTGCATGCAGCTACCATTCCATTAGCCCTGATCCCAGGGAGTTTGGTATTAGAAAATCCCAGTTGTGTTAAACTATTCTTGAGGATGCTATTGAATCCCTTATAGCAAAAGGCTATGAGAGCTGGGTGAAAAGATCAAATATGAATAATAAAAGCTTGTTTTTTACTACAAAAAGTAGAATATTGAGTAGCCTTCCTTAACATAGTCAACAGAGTCAACACTTATGTAATATGCTACTGCCCATGATGTTAATTCCTCAAGATATCAATTTCTTCTGACAATGCCTTTGATTTTTGTAGCTAAATGTTTGTGTCCTTTCTTATTTTAAAAGATAAGGTAAAACTGTATATGAAAAAAGAAGGCTGTCTGAATAGGCAAGCATCGTAACATTGATTTCACTTCATGGTGATGTAACTGTTCTAGGTAGAATGGTCACGTGATCCAGTCAAAGTTCATAATGAATGCAAAATCCTTTGAGAGTTCAGGAACTATTGTAAAGGAAAATATTTCTTTGCAGATATCACTAATTCAATTCTCCATTTCTTTCCCATGCTGGGAAAAAAGATATTCAAGAAATAGAGTAAATTAGTGTGACATTTTGCCAAGTGAATCCTCTTTGAGCAGCAAAGGTTTTTTCCTTTGGTACTAGAATGGTTCTCTAGCATCCTTCTCAGTCCCTTCCCACACCCCCCCCCCCCCCCCACCACCATTAACCATGCCTTCTCTTCTAGACATAGAACATCTATGACCATCCTCCCTAATGTAGGAGCCAAACTTCTTCGATACCCTTTGCATTTGTCCTTACCCACCAGTCTTTCTCTTTCTTCATCTTTTTATCCTTTTCTTCCCCATACCATACCACAAACGTTCATTCATGGTGGTGGTATGCAGACCTGAACCCAAAAATATTTAGTTGACATCAAATTATTAACCAAATCATCTTAATTGAGCAACAACTGTCAATCTATTAGTGACTATCCCTAAAGCGCTGATTCCCAAACTTGAGTCCTGGGTTTTTAAAAAAAATAAAAAAAACATTCTTCATTAAATGCCTATTTACAGTTCAAAATGTTTATCTGAAAACAACATACTTCCCTGTTATAAACTGCAAGGCTGAAGCATAGATTAGTTTTGGCTGGATATAGTAATTCCTGTGGTAACCACACAGATGATCACATGCTCTGGCTATATGCATTTTAGGAATATCTCACTGCATACTTAGTTGATTATGTCATTGCATAATAAAAATGGGAAAATACATTAATTACTACTTAGTACAATTTGCTTTGGTACACACTATGTTTTAATCATAGAGTCTGATGTGGAGGGGATAGTAAAAAGTAAACATGGGATTAAAATATTAGTAAATATTAGTTTTCACATTTTCTTCTGTGGAGACTTGAGGTGGAAATACTGAGCACAAATATGTAGTTATTTCAACCAAAGCAACTACAGGTTTATCAGTTTTACATATATAGATATCCATAATGTTTGGAAACATTTTTTTTCACAGATTAGGGATGTGTTTGGTGACATTATATTCATTTCTGGTTTTAGACTTTATGAACACTTTGTAGTATTAGACTTCTGAATAAGTGTTGATTAGAGAGAGTATTCTGAGGCCATAGAATGTTGAAAACCAATGCTTTAGAGTGCTTTTATTTGTCTTAGGTTCCCAGAAACAAGAGCAGTGCCTTTTTATGTGGGTTAATCTGAAAGCATTTGTCCCATGGTTCCTTACTCAAATGGTCATGGGCAGATAGTTTTCTAAAAAATATTCCTCAGAATCACTATAGTAAATTCCATTTAAAAATGTTGTTGAATCTTGGGGTGCCTGGGTGGCTCAGTTGGTTAAGTGTCCGACTTTGGTTCAGGTCATGATCTCACGGTTGGTGACTTTGAGCCCCACATGGGGCTCTGTGCTGACAACTCAGATCCTGGAGCCTGATTCAGGTTCTGTGTCTCCCTCTCTCTCTGCCCCTCCCCAACTCACAATCTGTCTCTCTCTCTCTCTCTCTCTCTCTTTCTCAAAAATAAATAAATATTAAAAAAATAAAAATATAGATAGATCTAAACACAAGGTATAATGATGATGTGATTTATGATTTTGAAGAAAAGCCATCCTTTTACAGAAGTCTGCTTCAGATTAAGTATAACCGCGGTCCTTTAGACATTGATTGAGGAAACTCTTGACATTTTTTGAGAGCCACACAGTAATGGGTGGGATATTCTGCTTCCATTTTATTTTGGAACATGAGCTGAGACATGAAAATATAAAAGCATTCCTTCTGTTCAGTGAACCTATTGCATCTTTATATAGCCTACACTCTTGCTGAGGCATTTCTGTTGTGTCTCCTTTTCATTAATAAAGAGGGATGGCCTATTAGTATAAGAGAAACATTTTGGAAAAATCACATTTTGTTACACAATGTAAAATACTGTGATAAGGATGCCAAAGCTGCATCTCCTTGTACACCCTTCTCATCAGGGCTTTTTGAAACAATGGCCATCTTAGTGAAAACTACCTCTAAGCTTATTTAAAAATGAGGAAGTACTGTTCAAAAAGAAAGTGGTAATGGGCACAAAAGGTTTGCTTCAAAATATCTAAAGTGCAATTCCAAAGCACATGATTATCACCTATCCATCACCTAACATGAAATTTCAAAGTGTCCTCTGTCTCCTGTGTGAGAATAAAATTGTTGGCAATCTTATGTTTTTGTTTAAGCTTTTTATTTTGGAATAATTTTATATTTATAGAGAAGTTGCAAGGATAACACAGAGAGTTCCCATATACCCTTCACCTAGCTTTCTCTAGTGTTAGTATTTTACATAACTGTGGTACATTTCTCAAGACTAAGAGATTAACGCTGGCACATGATGACTATTAACTGAACTCCAGAGTTTAGTTGGATGTCTCAGTTTTTCCACTAGTCTTTTTTTCTTTCCAGGATCCATTCAAGTATACCACATGGTAGTTAGCCATTATGTTTTGTTAGCCTCCTCTGGCCTGTGACAGTTTTGTAGTCTTGTTTTTCATAACCTTACTCTCTAAGGAAATTTATTATGCACAATATTTAGTTGATCTACAAGGTTTTTTTTTTTAATGTTTGTTGACTTTGAGAGAGAGAGATAGAGAGTGAGTGGGGGAGGGGCAGGAAGAGAGGGAGACAGAGAATCCCAAACAGGCTCTGCAGCTGTCAGCCCAGAGCCCGATGTGGGGCTTGAACTCATAAACCATGAGATCTTGACCTGAGCTGAAACCAAGAGTCAGACACTTAGCTGACTGACCACCTAGGTGCTCCAGCCACAAGCTTTTTATGTACAAAAAATTCGAAAACAAAATTCAAATTCAAAATTTCCTAGTTTTTGAATTTTAAATCTTGATTGCTGTATGGATCCAAGTTCTTTTATACTCTTCTAGATAAATGTAGTTTGTTTGTTTTGTTTTGTGGTGTGTTCGTTATTTCATTCACAGTCATGCTCAGTTTTTCTCTCCCCAGGAATGTTTAATTCTTTGCTCAAATATGAAATAGTGGGAGGCTGTCTTCTGTTTGAAGTTGTGGACTAAAAGAAATTCTTTTCTTAGAGGAAAAAAGCTGTCTCCTGAAAAAATAAAGAAATATCTGACAACTTTTAAAGTCTACCCCAGAAAATAGTGAGCAAAAAAGTATTGTAAAAAGCTGTCAGAAAGAATTTGAGTGTGAATATAGAATCCCACTCTCAGTGAGTTTGGTATTAATCAGTTTGAAATCATTCAGAGATCTGGTCAGACATTACATGACTCCAGCTAGTATAACATTAAAAGAACATGTGATGATATTTATACCTAGAACTATAGTGTTTTTATACATGGTTTCAATAGATTCCTTTGTGTCTTGGGTTGTATTTTGCAAAATTAGGCAGTCATTATAGCCTACACTTGATATGCCAGATAGGGAACTTGAGCCAGTGGTTCTTTCTTTCATGAGTGTTTTTATCCAACATTTAAGGATAGCTAAGGTTTTAAGACCATCACCACCACTATTTCTTAAACTATAGTTTCCAGGGGTACCTGGGTGTCTCAGTTGGTTAAGTGTCCAACTCTTGGTTTTGGCTTAGGTCATGATCTCAAAGTTCATGGGATTGAGCCCAGGTTAGGGCTCTACACTGACAGTGTGGAGCCTGCTTGGAATTCTCTCTTTCCCTCTCTCTCTCTGCCCCTCCCTGGCTTGTGCTGTCTTTCAAAATAAATAAATTAAAAAAGATAGACTACAGTTAACAAAAATATGTGACTTTTTTCATAAAATTACACAGCAAGAAACTAGTACCCTTCCCTTGCCTCACCCTATGGCAGATAGGCAACATTATTATTAACATGAGAACTAGTCAATTGTTCAGAAATACTACATTAGTGATAATGTGGCATTTCTCCCAGGCAAAAGCACCATTGACTTCCTTAATGGGACCAAAGACTGGATAAAATAAAGTCCTGGATCAGAATCAGTCAATAGGTCATGTTTTGTTCACATGTGATCCAGAACGAGATCAGTTCAGTTTAGCAATAATTGAGCAAAAAGAGTGTTGCTGCCCAATATTTTATAATAAGTAAAATTCTAGTTCATTTTATCTTGATGCTTGTTGTATGATGAGTAAATCTAAACTTGACATTTACACAAATCGATACAAAGAAACCTAGGAAGTCATGTCCTCAAATACAGTGTATTTTAGGACCCTAAAGCCATTTGTTTTCAATTTAATGAACACACCTGTCCAGTAACTTTGATTTCCTCCTTGCATAAGTTTCCTTCTAAGGAGGTATATTCACTCTCTGTGATACTTCTTATTTATTCTTAGATAAGTGTTTTATATTTAGTCAATGAATATCTTGTTTAAAAATGTTAACTGAATATTTACTGTCATATCCTTGGATTTGGTGAGATATGTGGATAAAGCAGGATTTAGAGCTACTGGATCTACTCACTGAAGTCTTATCAGCATTGAAGTAGTTGATAATCTAAAGAGGTCACTGGTTAGGGGACCAATCTGGTAATCAGGGAGAATAGCCAAGGATTTCAGCAATATCTGGTCATATTCGACTGGCAGAGGGAAGATTATGTGAAGTAGTATTTTGTTGTAATAAAAGGATCTGGTTCAATTAGAGGGAGTTGTGTGGAAAGGGAGTTACATTTTGATTGAAGAGGAGCTTAGCACACAGTGTGTCTTAAAATCTGTACTTGGACATAAAGGACCCAGTTATTGTTGGCACACTGAGTAGTAGGTTATCACCTGGCAACTCACAGCAAATGACTAAGACAGAAGTTCAAGTATAGAATTGAGATCCATAAGACTATGCATGAGAGGAAATTAGGAACTAAGAAAAAGGTAAGAATCTCTATGTCACATCTTTGGAGCATTTGCTGGGTTAAGACCTCTGAGAGACAAATATCAAAGCAGAATAAAGGTTAAAGAATTTTATTAGAGGAAATGGCTGTGTGGGGGGGAGAGTAGGGAAGGAAGCTGTAAACCTCTGTGGTAGCCAATAGACTGGATGCAAATCTGACCCTAGAAGGGAAAAGGAGAGAAGGTTGGGTGGAAGTACCTTAGTCTACCATGCAACCTAATGAAGGTTCCACAAAGCTGTTTGGGAATTCTCAAGCCAGGGTCAACCATAAAAGACCTGGTATTTCTCACAAGAGGGCACCTGCCCCATTATGCCTGCAATGCTCAGTTATTGGCTTAGAGGAGCCTATTGGAAAGTGTGGTCTTGGTGTGAATGTGGCATTGGATTTCAGAGCACAACTAAGACCCTTTGTCAGTTGCTTTCTCTGGAGTTGAAAGAGTAAGAAGCACATCCTTATGACCATCCCAGTGTATTTCATCAAGAGTGATTTGATGCCCATCCAAAACCATAGAACTGTGGCTCTCACTTGAATTGGTATCAGACCATGGGGATAGAATACACTTTATAAGGGGAAATCAAGTGATCCACACTGGGAAGAGGGGAATGGTTGTGGAGGTTAGGAACCAGTTTGAGTCTGACAGCTACTTAAAGGTGTCAACGGTTTCTTAGCTCTAGTTTTTGTACGTATGCATGCAGTTCCCATGTTAAGTGCTTTTCTAGTTTGCAGCTCATTATCCAGTGTTATTAAGCAGTACTAAAACTTTTCTTTCTGATATTTTTTCTAACAGTTTTCACTTCAATACCAAAACATTCTATACAGTTTTTCTGGTATATGCACATTTCACATGCCCCCCTCATAAAATGTATTTTCTAGGCTTAACATTTTTGCATAAAAGCAGACTTTGAGTTTTCATAATACACAACGAGGGGAGAACACCATTCTTTATGGCAGACTCCTATCACAAAGATTTTATGATCAGTGTATAACCTAATTGTGTCAATTCTCACATACCATTTTGATGGTTATTATAATTAAATATTCAAATTGCTTAAATATTGTAACTAAATAAAACCACAATATCAAAAGATAAAGTGATTTATTTTAGAGGTTGTTAGCTTTTCTTGTTCCATCTCCTTTTATTATGTTACATAGGAGGAATGTTGGGAAAATGCAGTTTCTCAGACACAAAGAAGTAGTCAAACGTCCTGATACCCAAAAGTGCCTTGAGTAATACTGAAAACAAATGGGCTCCTACTGATATTGTATTTATAGATTCCAATGCTGTAGTGTGAAAAGTTAAAAGTCTTAAACTGTATATGGGATGAAGACCTGCAAGGTCCTAGGGTTAGGAAAATACACGTTATGTCTATGTTAATGGTCCCCATTAACACTCCTATTGCTAAATGTATTTTCTTAATGAATTTTCCTGTTTTAATCTTTCTCTCTGGTCCTTTTCAATTGGCATAGCTTATTCTCTCTGTGCTATTTTTTCTTAAAACTAATATATTGGATTTACTATCCAGTAATGAAGTTTTAAAAGTTACTTATCTAGTCCTCAGAGTGCTTTAGATCAGATTTTCGTGGTGATGTAGCTGGTGCTGACAGCAGGAAAGAAGAGTTGTTGAGAAAAGGCAGGAAACTAATGTAAGTTTTAGTTGACAGAGTCTTTACTGAAATTTGTCCTCTAAGTTTCCTTCTAAGGCACTAGCTGACTGTCCACGCTTTTCTCTCTTCTTGAATCAGAATTATGAGGACTAATCACAACAGAGGCACCACAGCAGAAGATGATAAATGATAAGTATGATTATTAAAGGATAATTATCTCTTATGATATCCACAACTGCTTGTATAATGTATATACGTGTACATACAGACACATATATATGTCTACACACACATATATACACATATACATATATGTATACATACCACTTTTAATCAATTTGGAGAACAGAGGATTCAACAATAGCATATATTGCAAGGTTCATAATCTTGGAGAGTTCTATCATTCATGGTGTTGGTTCTTTCTGATGTAGTATTCATTAGACTTGGGGCTTCTGATTTCTGCTTATATTCATTTCGGGGAGCAGCTTAGCAACTACCCACATTCTTTCTTACTTTGCCTTTATTAAAGATAATATTAGGTTACACAAACCTTTCCTCTGTTGGCCTTACCTCCCATACTGAAAATATAATCAGGTTTTAAGGTACATTATGTGCCAATAACTGGGATTCTTTTCACTGAACTGAAGGATTTAGATTCCTAAGGACTTGTAATGTGGGTATCATTCAGTTCACTAAGTCTGTTCAATTCACTAGAATGGCCTATGGTAGATTTTTTTCTACAGTGACCATAGAAAATCACAACTCTAGTATCCCTGTACCTTGCCTTGTGACTTGTCTATTCCTTAAAGCAAGAGATGGAATTTATTTCTATGTACATTGAATCTGTGCTGGCCTTATTACTTGCTTTGTCTAATAGAGTGTGGCACAAGTGACCCTTGCAAGTTCTAGAGCTTAGGCCTAAGAAGTCTTATAGCTTTTATTCTTACCTCATTGGAACCTTCAAACCACCATCCTGTGAAGAACCCAGACTAGCCTACTGAGGAGGAGAAGCCAAACGTGGGAGAACCAAAGCTTCCAGGTAGACAGCCAGCACCAACTGCCATGCGTGCATGAAGCCATCCTGGGCCCTCCGGCCCCAGTTCAGCCATCAGATGACTGCTCCTACATGAGTGATCCCAAGTGAGGCTAAAAGAACCACACAAATAGACAACCCATAGAGTTGTGAAAATAGTAACTCATTATTTTAAGGTGCTAAGTTTTAGAGTGGTTTTTATATAGCAATAGATAACTCAAATAACCCAGGATAGAGACTAGTCAAGGAGAATGGCCCCACCTCCAAAGAGTCTAAGGCTGAGGTATAATCCAAACTGCCAATCCATAATTATAAACTTCCTTTGTCTCATGTTTCCTTTAAAAACTGTGTGATTTGGGATTCTGTTCAATGATGTATCTATGTTTATTCTGACCCAGAATTAAATTTAAGAATTTTCCTACCACTAAATATAATGGATGCTTAAGAAAGGTATGTTTTATTTATCTGTGGAAACATAACTCTTGGTATACCACTCTGTATCCCAGTTTGAATACTGTAGTATTAGTAACATATAGCTATTGAAATGCAAAGTATTAGAAAATAAGGTGATTTGAACTGTCCATCTTTTGTAGTTTAGTCTGAATGTTGTTTCTCTCATCGTTTGTGATATGATGAGCTCTCCTGCAGTTTCTCCTTTGTATCCTTGAATAAGAATGAATCTTAGTTATCTAATTATGGGCAGTGTTCATAAGAGACTCCAACAAGAGCCTTCAGACCCGGTTTTGGTCAGTTCTCTACAGACTTAAGGCTTTGTTTTTTGTTGCAAAAAAAAAAGGTGACCTGTTCATTTTTGTTGTTGCCAGAATAAATTAGTTGTTGCCTAGCAACCAGTTTGCCCATCAGCTCCCTAAAGCAGGAGGTGTTGCTAGGTAAATCGCTTTACAGTTTTTCAGAAAAGATTAGATTTATCCAAACATGTTCTAGGGTTTGTAAAATTATCCTGGAAGCATCAAGGTCACAAGAAAAAGTCAGAGAATGACCTGATTTTTACATTAAGCCAGTTTGTCCTAGTTTTCTGCTATTACAATATTGAAATACATCCATTCTGGTCGGTAAATGGCCACTGCTCTAATACAGATGGATGTTCCCTATTCCCAGGTATCTTATTCCCTCCCCTGAGCTTACCTCTACCCTGTACCTCCAAAGGGTTAGGATCTGGAACCATAAAACTATTCTTCAGAACTCTGTTCCCCTTAACAAGTCAGTCATTCTGGTTGTTAAGCATTTTTAGTATCATCCTGGAAATCACCATACTATAATGTTCATATTCATACTAGTTCATATTCATACTAGTTCAATTCAGTTTTTATCAGAGTGATTGGGAGAACAGATAAAAGAAAGTATGAAACAATAAAAAGAACATGAAACTGTCAGCAAAAGGCCTTTTCATATATGACTTTAGGACTAAGTAGCTGAATAAACAATCTGCTCTATTATGTCCATATCTGGATAACGAAGGAATTGACTTATATGATCTCTAAAGCCATGATCAGTATGAATATGTTTATGATTCTAGTTAACAATCTCCATCATTCAAGTTGAACTACATCCTAATTTAGGAAACATGTAGTATTTAATTAAAATAAAGCTGAAATTGCAATGCTGATGGGTGACATAAGAGGCAACAAAATAAACAGAGGGATTCTGCTAGCAGAGACTAATTTTAAATCTCTGAGAGTAAATCAGAAAGCTTCCACAGGCAGTAAAATAAAGTGAAAGAAATAAGAATGCTGGTTATTGTATACTGATTTCAAGCATATGTCTCTGAGGTGATTTATAATCGAATTTATTAAGAACTAATTATACAATTACAAATTTATTAATAAGAGTTAATCTAGTGGGAGGAGTTACGATGGCAGAGAAGTAGAGGGGACCATGGGCTTTCCTCGTCCCTCAAACGCAGCTGTAATGTGGTCAGATCACTTGGAACACCAAGGACATCGATATGTGGAGTGGCGATAGGATCTCTACAGTTGGAGGGAGACAGCTTGGCAAATGTGAGGTGCGTGGATGTGAATTGGGGTAGAGAGAAATGGTGGCACAGTGGACGGGGGAGGGAACCCTTTCCTTGGAGAGACAAAAGGGAGAGACTGAGGTTGAGATAGTGCAGCATTGAGTTAGCACAAGAGATAAACCTGTCTGGACCACGGACTGGGGAGGGAGAAGTTCTGAGTGTCCCAGTTTTTTTTTGCAAGCAGCTTTTGGAGCTCAAACTCTGAAGTTTTGGAAGTATGCAACGTTCTCTGTAGCAGAGCTGTGGAATGCACTCCTGGGAAGGAGGAAATTGGCCCTGGAGTACATAGTGTAGTGTAGACATCTCTGGGGTGCACTGGGAGAGAACAGACCCCATCCTGGAGTACTTTTGGAAGAAGGTTTATTGCCTCTCCAAGGACAAAAGACCTTGCAGGTGCCAGCCAAAGGCCTTTCATCAACAGGGTAGAGAGGCTTTACTCTGGAGGAGGGGAGTGGATCCATGCAGTGCTGGGTCCTTTAAGCCTTTTTTTTTAATTTTAAATTTTTAATGTTTATTTTTTGAGAGAGAAAGAGAGAGAGAGAGAGACAGAACATGAGGTGGGAAAGGGCAAAGAGAGAGGGAGACACAGACTCTGGAGCAGGCTCCAGGCTATGAGTTGTCAGCACAGAGCCTGATGTGGGGCTGGAACTCACGGACCATGAGATCATGACTTGAGCTCAAGTCGGAGGCTTAACTGACTGAGCTGGCCAGGTGCCCTAAGCCTTTGGGTTTTGAATCCCAGCCATGCACCACAGAAAAAATACAGCAGAATTGTGACACAGGGAAACCTGACTGCCCTGCACAGTGGGGTTTAGATCCCTAGTCTGGGGACAAGAGATTGGTGTGGCACCATTTTCCCCCCAACACCAACATGGTGGGACTTCAGGGAGCAACACAGCAGCCCCCAGTGGACGCAGGATCTGCTTAAACCAAACCCTGCCCATCCATGCCTGGAAACTGGGGCAGGACTCACTCTGAGCCAACGCAGCCAGCCTCTCCTCTAGACCAGCACAGCCAGCAACCTCCAGGCACCAACTGACAGCTCTTTTTTTTTCCTTTTTGTCCTCCTTGTTTTTTTCTTTTGGAATTAGGCTTATAGTTCCTTATTCATTTTTTTTTTTAAATTTCCTTCTCTCTCCCTCACTTTCTCTCTCTCATATTTAAAAAAAAATTGTTTAATGTTTATTTATTTTGGAGAGAGAGACGGAGCACAAGTGGGAGATGGACAGAGAGAGACACACACACACAATCCAAAGCAGGCTCCAGGTTCTGAGCTTTCAGCACAGAGCGCAACATGGGACTTGAACTTCTGAACTGTGAGATCAAGATCTGAGCTGAAGTGGGACCCTCAACCTGCTGAGCACCCAGGCTCCCTCTTTGTTTGTTTGTTTTTTGATTAGGAATATTTATTCTTTTCTTTTTCCTTCCTTTTTCATTTCTTCTGCTTTTTCTTTTTTGTCCTATTGTTTTCCTTTCTTTTTCTTTGGAATAAACCTTATAGGTTTTTGATTCTCTGTTTGTTTTTGTTCCCTTTTATTTTCTCTTTTTTTTGAGAAAAAAGAGGCTTTCCCCCCTCCTTTTGTTTCCCCAGGGTTACTTCAACATACAAATCTTTAACCTAGTTAAAGATCCAAACACTCCATCCCTGCAAGCAAGACGGAGCTCTGCAAAGGACTGACCAGTTGGAAAGAGCACCCAAAACACCACAGCAGGGTGCATACAGCATAACCAGAAGCACTTCCTGGAGTGCCAGTCCCTGGACAGTGTATGATCCCTTTGTAATCGAGTGGTAACCTCAGGTGTAGGAAACATAATGAGCTTTTAAAAACACACACAAAAGGCATAAACCTAGCCAAAATGACAAGATGGAGGAATTCTCCCCAAAAGAAAAATCAAGAAGAAATCACAGCCTGCGACTTGCTCAAAACAGATATAAGCAATATATCTGAACAAGAATTTCAAACAACAGTCATAAGACTACTGGCTGGGTTTCAAAAAAGGCAAAGAAGACACCAGAGAAAGCCTTGCTGTGGAGATCAAAGACCTAAGAACTAGTTAGGATGAATAAAAAAATGCAATAACTGAGATACAAAGAAACTAGATAAAGTGACAACAAGGATTGAAGAAGCAGAGAACAGGTGAAACAGAAGATAAAATTATGGAAAATAATGAAACTAAAAAAAAAGAGGGAAAGGAAATTACTAGATAAAGGGGGGAGATTTAGAGAACTAAGTGATTCCATGAAACAAGACAATATCTGTATCATAGGAGTCCCAGAAGAAGAAGAGTGAGAAAAAGAGGCATGAGGTTTATTTGAACAAATTATAGCTGAGAACATCCTTAATCTGGGGAAGGAAACAGGCATCCAAGTACAAGAGGTACAGAGAACTCCCTTCAGAATCAGCAAAAACAGGTCAACACCACAATATATCAGACTGAAACTTACAAATACAAAGATAATGAGAGAATTCTGAAAGCAACTAGGGACAAAAGTCCTTAACCTACAAGGGGAGATACATAAGGTTAGTAGCAGACCTGCCCACGGAAACTTGGCAAGCCAGAAGAGAACGGCTGGAATTATTCAATGTGCTGCATAGGAAAAATATACAGCCAAGAATCCTTTATCCAGCAAGGCTGTCATTCAGAATAGGAGGACAGATAAAGAGTTTCCCAGACAAACAAAAACTAAAGCAGTTTGTGACCACTAAACCAGTCCTGTAAGAAATTTTAAGGGGGACTCTGAGTGGAGGAAAAAAAAGACCAAAACAACAAAGACTACAAAGGACCAGAGAATACCACCAGAAACACCAACTCTACAGGTAACACAAGGGCACTAAATTCATATATTTCAGTAATCACTCTGAATGTAAATGGACTAAATGCTCCAATCAAGGACATAGGATATCAGAATGGATTAAAAAAAGTATCCATCAATATGCTGCCTACAAGAGACTGATTTTAGACCTAAAGACACCTGCAGATTGAAAGTAAGGGGATGAAGAACCGTCTATCATACTAATATACATCATAAGAAAGCTGGCATAGACATACTTACGTAAGATAAACTAGATTTTAAAACAAAGGCTTTAACAAGAGATGAAGGGGATTATATCATAATGAAGGGCTCTATCCATCAAGAAGATCTACCAGTGGTAAATATTTATGCCCCCAGCTTGAATGAACCCAAATATATAAATCAATTAATCACAAACATAAAGAAACTCAGTGATAATAATACCATAATAGTAGGAGACTTAAATACCTCACTAACAGCAATGGACAGATCATCTAAGCAGAAAATCAACAAGGAAACAACGGCTTTGAATGACACATTGGCCCAGATGGACTTAATAGATACATTCAGAACATTTCATCCTAATGCAGCAGAATACACATTCTTCTCAAGTACGCAAAGAACATTCTCCAGAATAGATCACATACTGGGTCACAAATCAGAACTCAATAGGTACAAAAAGACTGAGATCATACCATGCATATTTTCAGACCTATGAACTTGAAGTCAACCACAAGAAAAAATTTGGAAAGCCCTCACATACATGAAGGTTAAAGAATATCCTACTAAAGAATGAATGGGTTAACCAGGAAATTGAAGAAGAAATAAAAAAATACATGAAAGTAAATGAAAATGAAAACATGACAGTCCAAACCCTTTGGGATGCAGCAAAGGCAGTCCTAAGAGGAGAGTACAGTGTAATTAAGGCCTATCTCAAGAAGCAAGAAAGATCCTAAATACACAACCTAACCTTACACTTAAAGGAGCTAGAAAGGGAGTGGCAAATAAAGCCCAAAACCAGCAGAAGGAGGAAAGTAATAAAGATTAGAGCATAAATAAATGATATAGAAGCAACAACAACAACAAAACAGCAGTACAGATCAATGTAACTAAAAGCTGGGTTTTTTTGAAAGAATAAATAAAATGGATAACCCCCTAGCAAGACTTCTCAAAAAGAACAGAGAGAGAACCCAAATAGATAAAATCATGAATGAAAGAGGAGAGATTACAACCAACACCACAGAAAAAAATTATTAGAGAATACTATGAAAAACTATATGCCAACAAACTGGACAATCTGGAAGAAATGGACAAATTCCTAGAAACTCACATACTACCAAAACTCACAGGAATAAATAGAAAATTTGAACAGGTCTATACCTAGTGAAGAAATTGAATCAGTTATCAAAAATCTCCCAACAAATAAGAGTCCTGGACCAGATGCCTTCCCAAGGGAATTCTACCAGACATTTAAAGCAGAGTTAATACCCATTCTTCTCAAACTGTTCCAAAAAAATAGAAATGGAAAGAAAGCTTCCAAATTCATTCTATAGAGCCAGTATTACCTTGATTTCAAAACCAGACAAAGACCCCACTGAAAAGGAAAATTACAGGCCAGTCATCCCTGATGAAAATGGATACAAAAATTCTCAACAAGATACTAGCAAATTGAATTCAACAGTGCATTAACAGAATAATTCACCATTATCAGGTGGGGTTTATTCCTGGGGTGCAGGGGTGGTTCAATACTTGCAAATCAATCAATGTGATACACCACACTAATAAAACAAAGGATAATAACCATGTATTCTTTCAATAAATGCAGAAAAATATTTGACAAAATGTAGCATACTTTCTTGATAAAAACCCTCAAGAAAATAGGGATAGAAGGAACATACTTCAACATCATAAAAGCCATATATGAAAGGCCCCCAGCTAATATTATCCTCAATGGGGAATCACTGAGAACTTTCCCCCTGAGATCAGGAACACAACAGGGATGTCCACTCTCACCACTGTTGTTCAACATAATACTGGAAGTCCTAGCCTCAGCAATCAGACAACAAAAATAAATAAAAGGCATACAAATTGGCAAGGAAGAAGTCAAACATTGTTTTCACATGATACTCTATGTGGGAAACCCAAAAGACTCCACCACAAAACTTCTAGAACTTATACATGAATTCAGCAAAGTCACAGGATATAAAATCAATGTACAGAAATTGGTTGCATTTATATGAAATGCTTCACCAATAATGAAGCAGCAGAAAGAGAACCAAGGAATCAATCCCATTTATAATTGCACCATAACCATAAGATACATAGGAATAAACCTAACCAAAGAGGTAAAAGATCTGCACACTGAAAACTATAGAAAGCTTATGAAAGAAATTGAAGAATACACAAAGAAATGAAAAAGCATTCCATGCTCATGGATTGGAAGAACAAATATTGTTAAAATGTCAATAATACCCAAAGAAATCTACACATTCAATACAATCCCTATCAAAATAACACCAACATTCTTCACAGAGCTAGAACAAACAATCCTAAAATTTGTATGGAACCACAAAAGACCCAAAAGAACGAAAGTAATGATGAAAAAGAAAACCAAAGCAGAAACATCACAATTCTGGACTTTAAGCAGTATTATAAAGCTGTAATCATTAAGACAGTATGGTACTGGCACAAAAACAAACAAACAAACAAACAAACAAGCAAACATACATAAAAAAACCAGACCATAGATCAATGGAACAAAAGAGAACCCAGATAGGGATCTACAAATTTATGGCCAACAAATCTTTGACAAAGCAGGAAAGAGTATCCAATGGAAAAAAGACAAATCTCTTCAGCAAATGGTGTGAGAAAACTAGACAGCAACATGCAGAAGAAAGAAACTGGACCACTTTCTCATACAATACACAAAAATAAATTCAAAATGGATGAAAGACCTAAACATGAGACAGAAAACCATCAAAATCCTACAGGAGAAAATAGGCAGCAATCTTTTTGACCTCAGCCACAGCAACTTCTTATTAGACATGTCTCTGGAGGCAAGGGAAGTAGAAGCAAAAATGAACGATTGGGACCTATCAAAATAAAAACCTTCTGCACAGTGAAGGAAACAATCAACAAAACTAAAAGGTAACTGACAGAATGGGAGAAGATATTTGCAAATGACATATTTGATAAAGGGTTAGTATCAAAAATCTATGAACAACTTATCAAACTCAACACCCAAAAAACAAATAATCCAGTGAAGAAATGGGCAGAAGACATGAATAGACACTTTTCCAAAGAAGACATCCAGATGGCCAACAGACACATGAAAAGATTCTAAACATCAGTCATCATCAGGGAAATATAATCAAAACCATGAAGAGATACCTCACACCTGTCAGAATGCCTAAAATGAACAACTCAGGAAACAATAGATGTTGGCGAGGCTGCAGAGAAAGGGGAACCCTTTTGCATTGTTGGGAATGCAAACTGGTGCAGCCACTCTGGAAAACAGTATGCAGGTTTCTCAAAAAATTAAAAATAGAACTTCCCTGTGACCCAGCAATTGCACTACTAGGTATCTATACAAAGGATACAAAAATGCTTATTTGAAGGAGCACGTGTACCCCAATGGTTATAGTTGCACTTTCCACAACAGCCAAACTATGGAAACAGCCCAAATGTCCATCAACCAATGAATGGATAAAGACGATGTGGTATATAAATACAATGGAATACTACTTGGCAATGGAAAAGAATGAAATCTTGCCATTTGCAACAACATGGATGGAGCTGGAGGGATTATGTTAAGTGAAATAGTCAATCAGAGAAAGACAGAGATATGATTTTACCCATATGTGGAATTTGAGAAACAGAACCAGATGAACATAGGGGAAGGGAAAGAATAATAAGATAAAAACAGAGAGGGAGACAAACCATAAAAGACTCTTAAATATAGAGAACGAACTGAGGGTTGCTGTTGGAGGGTGGAATAGGGGGATGGGTTAACTGGGTGATGGCATTAAGGAGGGCACTTTTTAGGGATGAACACTGGGTGTCATATGTAAGAGATGAATCACTGAGTTCTACTCCAGAATCCAAGACTTCACTGTTTGTTAACTCCCTAAATTTAAATTAAAAAAAAAAAAAAAAGGAATTTAAAAAACGTGCCCAATCATCTTAAAATTGTGGTGTCTATAGTGAGAAAATATTTAAATAATTTTCTGCAAAGCATTTTTTTAGAGCTAAAAATCTAAAGAAACATTTTAAAATAGTCTAGAAATTAGGGGCGCCTGGGTGGCGCAGTCGGTTAAGCGTCCGACTTCAACCAGGTCACGATCTCGCGGTCCGTGAGTTCGAGCCCCGCGTCGGGCTCTGGGCTGATGGCTCAGAGCCTGGAGCCTGTTTCCCATTCTGTGTCTCCCTCTCTCTCTGCTCCTCCCCCGTTCATGCTCTGTCTCTCTCTGTCCCAAAAATAAATAAATGTTGAAAAAAAAATTTTTAAATAGTCTAGAAATTATATTTATACTTCTAAATTATAGTACTATGTCTATCTGTAATCCTAGATCTTTGTAATTCATTATTTGATAAAATAGAGTACTCTTTTCTTACAACATTTTTGTTATAAGCATAAATAGTTTTGTTGGAGAGATTACTGTTAATTATGTTTTTCTTTACAATATTTAATATCTTTGCTTAATAATTTGTAATTGAGTAGTTTAGAATTAATGTAAATCAATATAATTTGCATAAAATTATAAATCAAGATTGGTATAGAGTGAAATGTCTAGTTTTACACAATATTTACGGATAATAAAGGGAAATTGACTGACTTGTGTCTATTCAGTTTGCAAAGCATCTGCCAAAGTGTTGCACAAGGTTGTACTTCTGAATAGATATTAGGTTTCCTAGTTCCACTGACTTCTCTTGTTGAAAGTTTTCATAGGATGCAAACAGATGTCTAATTTGCTAATCTATCACAAAGAAAAGAAAACTAGGATTAGAGGTGATGAATTTGTCTTGTTTTATTGAATTTGTGTTGTTTTATTATTTCTGAAATCCTGAAAATAAATGAGAAATAGAAGCATGAATCTACAATTTTGTGAAATTTTGAAGACATACCCTTTTTAAGAAATTATTTTTTGGTCAGGGCAAAAAATTTTTGTAGAAATGATAAATGTCTCAATTTCTTCTGAGATTACTTGCCCTTTTGCTCTTAGTATATTTGTGTCTTTATACTTAAGTGATTTTAATACTTTGCAAGCATGGTAGTTTTGATCTCTAGAAGTTTTATTTGAGTGTATTTTTATATCTCCATGTCTCCAGTTAACATTCCCAGTTCTTCTAACTTCCTGAGCATATGGAATGCAGTTATAACTGTTTTATTGTCCTTGTTTACTAATTCTATCATTTGTATACTTCCTTTTTTTAAGTTTTTTAAAAATGTTTTTATTTATTTTTGAGACAGAGAGAGACAGAGCATGAGCAGGGGAGGGGCAGAGAGAGAGGGAGACACAGAATCGGAAGCAGGCTCCAGGCTCTGAGCTGTCAGCACAGAGCTCTGTGCGGGGCTTGAACTCACAGACTGTGAGATCAGGACCTGAGCTGAAGCTGGATGCTTAACCGACTGAGCCACCCAGTTGCCCCAATTATTTGCATAATTTCTGGGTCAATTCCAACTGATCAACTTTTTTCTACTCATGGGTGAAATTTACTTATTTCTTCACATGCTGGCTAATTTTTTATTGGAAGGCATACATTACAAATTTTACCTTGTTGGCTGCTGGATATTTTTGTAAGTTACTTGGAAACCATTTGTTCCTTTTGAGCCTTTCACTGAAACTGTTATGTAGAATGAGAGCTGCCTGGATTCTAGGGCAGCTTTTTTCCAGTATTGAGGCAAAACCCTTCTAAATACTATAATCAGTGTCCTGTAATTTATGTGTCTTGGCTGCTGGGACGAGGAACTGTTCATGGCTCTGTGTGAACTTTGGCATTTTTTCCCTCTAATCATTTTGGATGTTTCTTTCCTTGGCCTTGATTCCTCACACTTAGGCTCGGATCAGGACTCAGCCAAAGACAGGAGGGGGATGCTCTTCAGCTCTTGGTATACTCTCTTTTTGCAGCTCTGCTCTCTCTGAATTCCAGCTGCCCTGACTCTCCTGAAATCCCAGTGTCATCTTCTCCTATGAGTCTACCAGGCATAGGTTCTCACTCCCTGAACCATGACCCGTAAAGCTCTCTAGTCACTAAGATGACACGGTTTCGTGTCTTTAAAGATCACCTGTTTTTTATTGTCTGATGTTCAATATCTTGAGAATTGTCATTTCATATATTTATCCATTTAAAGTTTTCTTTCAGAAAAAAAAAAGATAAGTCCATCCCTCGTTACTCTATTTTTCCTGGAAGAGAAAATTTCTTCTGATGTTATTGGGTTCACACAATTTTGGGTAGAGCATCTTGAAGAGAACAATTAGTAAAAAGAGCTCAAGATCTGGAGGGAGAAGATGTGGATTTTGAGGATCTGGGTTTTGTGGTTCCTGAAATCTTTGGCAAATATGCTCTTGGAACTATGAGAGCACAGAAGATAGGTACTTCATTGAACCTAATTGGAAACTAGCCTTTCAGTATGTTTACATATTTCTGTGTTTAAACCTCTCAAATGACTCCCTGTGGTAAAGGAATGTAGATATGAGAGGGTGCAAAAAAGGCTGCAAGTCTGTCATTTGTATTGTATGACTGAGACTGTGTGTATGTGTTGTAGTAGTTGTGGGTGAGGTTTCGGACAAGGTGACAAGAAATGAGGCAGGAGATATGTATGAGGGATGCATCTTAAGACTTGTCTGAAATTTCCTAATCACAAATACTTCCAAAGGAAGTAATTCAAGAATGACTAGCTTAAAATAAAACAGATGCAATTCACAGCTCAGCTGTCAGAAAATCTGCAACAATTTGAAAAAAATTAAATTTGTACTGTAGAAAAATTACAAACCGTGTCCTGCAAACCTTTAGGGTCACTCTCCAATAGCCTTGGGTGAAAAGTTAAATACATAAAATGTCCCCAATCTGTTATTTATTTAACAGAGATAGGAATGTCAAGATGAAGCTCTGGAAGGGTGACTAGAGTAACTTCTGGACAATTCCTCCTTGAGCACATTGGATTCCTGCCAAGCATTTCACACTTCATGAGACTGATTATAGGCTTACTTTTAAATTAGAAAAGTTTAGACCATTAATGATTATAGATCATTTGCTAATTGCACAACATTGCACTGCACGCTGTGAGACATTACAAAGAAAAGAGAAATCATGGTCTTGTTACAACATACATTTCTAGAGGCCTGACATTTTCATTTGAAGATAAAAGGCAGCAAACTGAATGCTCACGAATTACATGAATGGAAATATTTTACCTAATTCTATCACCGTCGGAAACACATCTTTATTTTTCACATAAAGAATGTATCATGAAAAGTTTTGTTCCTAGACATAGTAGAGGCCAAAAACATGACTTTGTAGAGATCTTTGGATACGAGTTCTGAGCTCCATAGAATGTCAAACTATAATGAACATATCTCTTAAGCTTGCAGACATAATTCAACTCAAGGGCTAATTTTTCACTATATGCCTAACCTGTTCATGAAATGTTTTGTTTACAATATATTCTTCAATGCAGGGTAATGAGAACAGAAATTATTTTTGTAATGCTTCGGGCAACTAATATGGAAGCATATTGAGATGATAAACTTAAAGCAATATTGGATTTTATGGTTAACTTTTTTTCCTGCATGATAGAAAATAATGAATACTTATATTGAAGAAAAATATATAAATTGGACATGCTCAGAATATGCATTATATAATATAATGAGGTGACTGCAGGATCTATTTATTGATCTAGTCATCTAACAGAAAGGGACCATTTAAAGAGTGTGATTTTTAGGTAAAGGGGAATCTTCCGGTATTCACTGATAACTGGGAGTACCACACATTGACATATATTTGTTTTGAGGTTGAAATTTGGTAGTAAGTGCCAATGGTGATTTAGAGATGTGAGAAAACCTCAGATTTTATCCTGATAACATTCTTTCTCTAATGAACAGGATATCTATGCTTATGGGTTTTTAAAACACTTGGATTGATTTGGTCACTTACAATGGTTGATGCTCTGAGTCTAAAAACATCTAGACCCTAAATACATAAAGTCCAATTTAGTGAATGTAAAAAGCAGGAAGTATAAAACTGGACCTCTCTTTTAATATGGGAACTTCCTGTATTGAGGGAAGTACAATTCTTTTTAAATCAAGCAATGCCAATTGATGTATTTTGGAATATTTTGGGGGAATATTCTTGTGCCTTTTTACCACTTGTCCAACTCTTTTCTCTTGTGGTTTACATTTCAATAGGCCCTTCATTTCATAGTGGTAATCTGCCAGCTGCTAGATTCTTGTTAATGAGTTCATTTGGATGCATACTCTTCCTTTAGTTAACACATGCCAAGCTTTCTCTTCATGAAGTAAATCTTCTAATTTTGCTTGCCAAATTGGTTGTTGGTGGTTGTTTATACAGCTTCCTGAAATATGCTACCTGACAATTTTGGATTAATAAAGATTGAATTGCATTGTGGTGACATTTTCAGTCAGGATTACAGCAGCTCATATTTACACTTTCAAGATGGTAAGGGAATAGTTTGTCAGACTGAAGAAATTGTGCTTCATTTTAATGCTTCCTTACTAATATCAACAAGGCAGATTTTCAAATAGTTCATTTGCATTTCATCCAGAACCCTGCTCTTTATTTAGATAGGGTTCTGGGTTGTCTGCCTAGATGGCTCTTTACTTGCATCTGGGCTTAGCTAACGTCTCATCCTTTAGGACACAATTAAGGCACTATCTTGTCCCTAGAGACTTCCTCATGCTTATTGAAAATAATGCTGCAATAAACATAGGGGTGCATGTATCCCTTTGAATTAGTGTTTTTGTATTTTGGGGGCAAATACCCAGTAGTGTGATTCCTGGATGGCAGGGTAGTTCTATTTTTAATTTTTTGAAGAGCCTCCATACTATTTTCCACAGAGGCTGCACCAGTTTTCATTCCCACCAACAGCGCATGAGGGTTCCTTTTTCTCCATATCCTCACCAACACTTGTTGTTTCTTGTGTTTTTTATTTTAGCCGTTTTGACAGGTGTCAGGTGAAGCTAGAGAGTATAATGCTAGGCAAAATAAGTCAGAGAACGACAGCTACCATATGATTTCACTCATATGTGGAATTTAAGAAATTAAAAAACAAACAAAGGGGGAAAAAAGAGAAACAAAGCAAGAAACAGACCCTTAATTATAGAGAACAAACTGATGCTAATGAGAGGGGGGGGCGGGTGTGGGGGTGGGTGAAATAGGTGATGTGGATTAAGGAGAGCACTTGTTGTGATGAGTATTGGGTGAAGTATGGAATTGTTGAATCACTGTATTATACACCTGAAGCTAATATAACACTGTATGCTAGCTCTACTGGAATTAAAATTAAAAACTTAAAAAGAAAAAGGCTTTCTCATGCCTAGACTTAGGGCCAGGTGCCTCTCTTATACCAGTCTAGTGTCTGCCTCATCACAACATAAGTTGCCTGCTACCACAATGACCTGTTTACATGTGTAACAGCTTTAGCCACTAGAAAGTGGATTCTTTGAAGGATAATGGTGTGTCTTTTAACCTGGGGGTCTCCAAAGCTTGGTACCTAACAGGCACCAATAAAAGTTTGTTGAATTAAGAACGGTATAATTGTGGTTGTTTAAGATTGGTGAGTATCCGTGCTTTTTTTGTGTGTATAGAATATTTATAAAGTATGTTTTTCATTATGGGGTATGTTTTTGTAGAGTTGGTTGGAGAATATCTTTATAAAGGATATTTTCAGGTTACCAGTTAATCACTTTAGGTCTTGTTTTTTTTTTAACCAAGGTGCTAAAATCTCTGGGTAACCAGGGTGCGACTTCTCAACCTAACTCTGTGAAATTACTCCTTTACTGTCTCAGTATGCTCAAATGATTGTGAATGGTTTTCTAGGTCTTAGAAAGTCTTTTGGTATTTAAATAATAACATATAACTTAAAAACTATTTTCAAACATACACAAAATCATATTATGTAGCTGATATGGAACTACTTCCCACAAAGTTTTTATATAAATAAATATATATATATTTATGAGAATGATGTTCTGAAACTATGTTTCCAGTAATAGAATGCATAAGACCTAGTTACTGAATGCATAAACTGTATAAACATATGTATGTGATCTAGTATTGACCCATTAAACCAAACACATTTGTTAAGATTGAATCAGTAGCAGAAAATGTTTCAATATTTTTTTTTTCCTTTTTAGAATACTGGTTGAGTTGGGTCTGCTGCTTATAATTCTGAAGGGTAAGGTAAGAACATGAGTTGAATACCTACCATATACCAAGCATCTTATATAAATAGTCTAGTTTAAAATTTATAATAAGCCTAGGTTACTGTCCCATTTTATAGATGAGAAAAGTGAGTATCATAGATGCTTATGCCATAGATCTTATGTTTGTTGTTCAAATTTTCAGAGTTAGTCAGTGATGAAGTCTGGTTTTGAAGCCAGGTATGTTTGAGAATAATTGGTAATAGATTTGGCCCAATAATTGCTCTTTGAACTTTAGCCATTGACCAATTTGATTTGTATACCCAGGTCCCTTTGATGTTGTAGTAAACAAAAGCAACACATTATTGCTGAAAATATATTATTGTTAAAAAGAGTTAACAGGTACCGTAAAGGATTTTATACCATTATTATGTATAACCTGGGTTTATGCAGATTTGTAAAGAATAATTTAACATATGTCTCTTATGTTCTTTTAATTTCTTTTTTCTTTCTTTCCTTTTTAAAAAAAAGTGGCTAAAGACAGATGCTGCTTTTCTTTTTTTTTTTTTAATTTTTTTTTCCAACGTTTACTTATTTTTGGGACAGAGAGAGACAGAGCATGAACGGGGGAGGGGCAGAGAGAGAGGGAGACCCAGAATCGGAGACAGGCTCCAGGCTCTGAGCCATCAGCCCAGAGCCTGATGCGGGGCTCGAACTCACGGAGTGCGAGATCGCGACCTGGCTGAAGTCGGACGCTTAACCAACTGCGCCACCCAGGCGCCCCCAGATGCTGCTTTTCTTATGAGTGCTTATACATGTATAAAATCTCTAATTAGGTTTTCTTAAATATTAGCAGCTTTTTATCCAGTAGAATTTGTCAAGAAGAAAATAGAACAAAGAATATTTATACCATTCTTCACTTATACATATGAAAAATTGAAAGTAAAAGGTATCTGACCTGATAATGGATGCCCGCTAACATTTTGGAAACTTTTCTAATAGAATGCAAAATTACTAAATGATAGAGAAAAAATATCTTTTGGTGACATGTCTGAAGATGGTAACAGTGCAAATTTTCTTTCTATATAGAAAACAGTTGACATTAATGCAGTATATAATGAACATTTTCAAAAGATGCCAAGTGAATGTAAATTAGCTATAACCACACACAAGGATAAAGCCAGCCCTGAAGTTACAGATGAAAAAACAATCTATTGGATTAACCTTTGTTTCCACAACTATTATAGCCAGGAGGAGAAGGGTCACACTGAATATTAATAATTTATATCTCACCCCCATTTGTAATTAGAAGGTTACCAGCCACCATTCCCCCATTATCTTTCCAAGTGGTACACCATCTTAATATGTCAAATAGAATTTGTAGATGCAGCAGTAAATTAAAAAATAATAAAAATTTAAACTTAAATTAAGATTAAAGAGAGAGAGAGAGAGTGAGCGAGAGAGAGAGAGCTATTTTGACCTGAAGAGGGGAGCTCCAGTGCCAGACCCATTCCCTGGCATTGACCCAGAGACAACAATCCTGGTGGCAGAGCTGTGCTTCATTTAAATATTTTTATTATTTATTTTTCTCTTGAAAATGTATGCTGTGCACATGACATCAACTTCCAAGCATATAAAAAGCCATTCCCAAACATAAACCTTTCTTTTATTGTCTTGTTTCTATTTCCCAGAGGCAACACCATTGCAGTTTTTTGAGACTTTATCCAGATTATATATTTATTTTAAACAACGGAATTTCTGGAATGCTCTGTCATGTATATGTCCCCATGAAACACATTAAGTGCACTTTCCTTTTCTATTCTGCACCTTTGGCTGAAAATTAAAGTTGCCTGGCAATTCTGTCATCACATGCTTAATATGATATGTAAATTGTTGGCATCTTTGCCCTCTGTGGCCTCAGCTGCCTGAGAACTCCCACAATAGCAGCAGGATGAATGACAGGCCACATCCAGTAGCATGTGTTTAATTTTCAGTGAGCTACCATGAGAAAAAAGAATACGTCTTTGTATTTAATGAAGGTTCAATATGCTTATCCTGGCATTATATTACCTTTCTGGCAGCTAGGTGATTGAAAAAGAAAATATGTGTATTTGTGTGTCTCCTTACACAGTTGTCATGTATGTAGAGAGTGATTGAGGGCTTCTACTTTATGAATTTATGAAAAATTCCTGTGTTCCCTGGGAAGCAGAAATCTGTCTCTACTGTGCCTTTCCACTGTCATCTTGGCGGTGCTATAAATTCTTATCTCCTTATACTGCTTCACTGAAGCATAATTGGCACACAGTAAACACCACATATTTAAAATACTTAATTTGATAAGTTTTGACCTAGGTATAAACAGTGAAACCATCACCACAGTAAAGATGATGAACACATCTGTTACTGCTAAACGTCTCCTAATGCCCTTTGGAATTTCCTCCCTTTTGCCTTCCCCAGCCTATACCCAACGACTACTCTGTTTTCTTGAACTACAAATTAGCTACCATTTTCAAAAACTATACGTAAATGGAGTCATGTACTGTATATTCTTTTTCATCTGGGTTTTACTCAGCATAATTATTTTGCATTTCATCCCTGTTGCTGCATGTATCAGTGGTTCACATCTTCTTCCTGTTGTGTAGTACTCCACTGAATAGATGTACTACAATTTGTTCATCCATTCACTTATTTAGGGATGTTTGGGTTGGTTCTAGCTTTTAACTCCTACAAATAAAGCTTCCATGAACAATTATGCTCAGGTCTTTCTATGGTCTTCTTTCATTTTCTTCGGTAAATGCTAAGGAGTAGGATGGGTGAGTCATATGATAGGTGGGTATTTAATTTTTTAGGAGACTGCCAAACTGTTTTTCAAAGTGACTCTACCATTTTACATTCTCAACAACAGTGTATGAGAGTTCTAGTAGCACCACATCTTGCCAACCTTTGATATGTTCAGTGTTTGAGTTTTGATAATTTTAATAGGTATGTAGTGGTAGCTCATTGTGTCTTTAATTTGCATTTTTTCCAATGACATATGATACTGACCATCTTTTCATGTTCTTTTTTGCCATCTGTATCTCTTCCTTGGTGAAGTGTCTGCTCAAACTATTGCTTTAATTAATTAATTCAAATTGTTTTTGTATTTAGTTTTGGAAGTCATATATATTCTAGATACAAGTCCTTAATCCCATATGATTAGCAAATATTTTCTGTATGCAAGTATTTTCTCAACCTATGGTATGTTTTCATTATCTTTACAGTGTCTTTCAAAGAGTAGACATTTTAATTTTTATGAAGTCTAGTTCATCAGTTAAAAAAATATGGGTTATGCCACTAGTGTTATATCTTAGAACTTTTTGCTTAGGTCAAGGTCACAAATACTATCTCCTATGGTTTTTTTTTTAGAAGTTTTTAAATTTAGGTTTTACATTTAAGTTTGTAATAACTTTTGAGTTAATTTTTATATGTGGGGTGAAGTTTTTTTTTAATTTTTTTTTTTTTCAACGTTTATTTATTTTTGGGACAGAGAGAGACAGAGCATGAACGGGGCAGGGGCAGAGAGAGAGGGAGACACAGAATCGGAAACAGGCTCCAGGCTCTGAGCCATCAGCCCAGAGCCTGACGCGGGGCTCGAACTCACGAACCGCGAGATCGTGACCTGGCTGAAGTCGGACGCTTAACCGACTGTGCCACCCAGGCGCCCCATATGTGGGGTGAAGTTTTGAACATAGTTTATTGTTTTGCCACTAGTGCTACTCTGTCTTAATTACCGTGGCTTTATACAAATTTTGAAACTCCCAAATCTAAGTCTTCAAACTTTGTTTTTCTTATGTAAAGTTGTTTTAGCTATTTTGGTCCTTTTCATTTGCATATGAACTTTAGAATCAGTTTATTGATCTTCATAAGTAGGCATGCTATACTTTTGATTAGGATTATATTGAAACTGTAGATCCATTTGGAGAGAATTGACATCTTATCAATGTTGAATCTTTTGTTCCATGAACATGGTAAATCCTCCCGTTTGTTTAGGTCTTCTTAATTTCTCTTAGCAATACTTTCTAGTTTTCGGTGTATAGGTCTTACATATTTTTAACAGATTTATTTCTAAGCGTTTCTTATTTTTTAGGTTATTGCAAATGGCATTAAAATTTAATATCTGATTGCTCTTTGCTAGTATATAAAAATATAATTGATATTGATGTATTTTTCTTGTATCCTTCAATTTTGCAAAACTCACCAATTAGTCCTAGTAGCTTTCTGTTAGATTCCATAGAATTTTCTACATGGTCATTGTGTCATCTGCAAATAAAGATAGTTTACTTATTACTTTTTAATCTGTATGCCATTTATTTACTTTTCTTGTCTTACCACACGTCCTAGCACCTCTAAGACAAATTTCAATAGAACTAGTGAGAGTGGTCATGCTTGCCTGTTTCTGATCTGAGAAGGAAACATTAACTTCCCCTTCAGTTTTAAAGATATTTTTGTTTTAGTATGACAGTGCTTTAAAGGCAGCACTCCACTGTCTTCCAACTTGTATTTTTTCTAATGAGAAACTTGTAGTCATTTTCATCTTTGTTCCTCTGTGTGTGCTGTGTCTTTTTTCTCTGACTGCTTTTAAAATTTTGTCTTTATCATTATTTTAAGCAATTTGATTTTGATGTGCCTCAATAGTATTTTTTGTTTATTTGTTTCTTGTTTTGGAGGTTAATAGAGATCCTTGGATCTATAAGCTTATAAATATATTTTTAAGTCAAATTTGGACCTTTTTCAGTCATTGGTTCAAATATTGATTGCTTCTGTCTCCACTCTTCTTTAAGGACTCTACTTACAATTACATCATACACTTCATAGGCTGTCTCATAGTTCACTGATGTTCTCTTCATTTGTTTTTGTTTTTGTTTTTCTGATTCATTTTTGATGGTTTCTAATGCTATGCCTTCAATTTTACTAATCTTTTCTTCTGTAATGTCCAAATCATTGTTTATTCCATCTAGTGTATTTTTTACCTCAGATATAGTAGTTTTCATCACTAGAAGTTTGATTTGCATCTTTTTTATATCTCCCATGCCATTACTTTTTATAGATGAGGAAACTGAAGCACATAGAAGGTAAGAAATTTGCCCAAGATTCCAGAGCTATTAAGAAGTGGATACCAGGGATACAAATTTAGGCAGCCTGATCCCAAAGACTTCATTTTCAATCAATGTGTATATTCTTTTTTTTAAAATTTTTTTAATGTTTATTATTGACAGAGAGAGAGACAGAGCACGAGTGGGGGAGGGGCAGAGAGAGAGGGAGACACAGAATCTGAAACAGGTTCCAGGCTCTGAGCAGTCAGCACAGAGCCCGACGCGGGGCTCGAACTCACGGACAGCCAAGATCATGACCCGAGCCGAGGTTGGACGCTCAACCGACTGAGCCACCCAGGAGCTCCTCAATGTGTATATTCTTATTTTAAATGGTATATCACTATCCCATACTATTCTTTTCCAAAGCATTTAGAATGATTGTCACTTAAAAGAACATAAAAATTGTTATTTTTGTTGTTGTAGTAAACTATCAGCAAGCTGCAAAACTTCCTCAACTTTTAAAACTCAACTTAGATGACAGTTCTTAAAAATCTTCCCGATCCTTCACCACCAATACAGGCATTTCAAGCCTTTGTTCTTCTGTCTATAATGGTATTATAGCATTTTGTAGTTGAATTTTGAATTCAATATTCAGTTGAATATTGAATGGAGGGTAGGTTGTTTGGTGGACTAAGTAAATATTTAGGGCATGTACAGCCTATTTTATGGTCAGTGGTTGAAGTGCTGACAGCAATCAAAGAAGGTCACCAGATACTAGCAAGAAGGATAGATAACGTGACTTCTCAGCATAGGTGATGTACCATGGATAAGGACTGGGCAGTCTTCAAGGGCTACCTTGGCTCCAAAAGGCTTCTCGGGTTGTTGTATATGGTGACACTACTTCAGAGGGTTCCATTCATGTCAGTATCTATGTGAATAGTAATCCCCTAGAATTGTGGAGTCCATAACCATCACAATGGCATGCAGCTGCTCTTTGAGGTTACCAGGTATATTACAGAATAAAATGACTTAAATTGGAACTCCACTGGAGGCAAGGTGGCCTCTGAGTACTAATTCTTCTTTCAACAGGATTCCCTGAGGCCTCGTTACACTGTCTTAGGCTCTACAAACGTATCCTCTCTTGTAACTAACTACTTCTTCCTTTCCTGTTTACTTAATTTCTTCTCTTTGAATCCGGGGATGTTTTTCTTCTGTCTTTGGGACAGTAAATTCAGGTCTAATTCATTGGGTTTCTCCTTTGCCCTGAGTCCCGTCAGAAGTTAGGCTTGAAACTTAAAAATATTTATATTTTCTACAGTAAACCAGTTTTCCTTGAAGATTATATACTGCAAGATCAGATTATTGCACAAATGGAGGAGTGAGTCAGAAATACTGGAAAAGTGAGAAGTGTTACTTATTATTTCAAACACATTTGTCTCCCCAAATAGACCATGAACTCCTTAAAGAATTTACCCTCAAGGGTAAGGAACATGTTTTTTATAAACAAAGATATTGGATTTGAGTGCCATACAGATTTGCTGCAAGGTACATTTTCAGTTCTTTCCATTTCTCATTAGTTGCTACTACTTCAGAGGAATTCTGTTCTATTATTGCATTTTGCAGAATTTTATCCCATCCCTGTAAATGTGTTGTGTACCTGGCTAATAATTTATATCTGTGCTACAGAAGTGATTTAGTTTATAAGACTAAATTAGTTTCCCTAATTTTAGTAACTATTATATTAATTTTTCTCCTCTAACCCTTATTATAGCTTATAACTATTTAAATTGATTACATTCCATCATGCAAGCCTCTTAGATTCATGTCTCTGAATTTTGAACAGTGGATGACCTATCCCAGTCTTTAATATTAACTATCAGGATCCTCACATTTTTTTTGTGTGTTAAAATGATCTATTCCATATTTGCATAGGTATTAGGTAATTATACTTAAAACAATAGAGGCAAAGATTTAATGAGTTGGTATTCATTTTATTTTGTATATCTGGAATTACAATTTATACCTAAAATGTAATTTAGTGTTAATTATGTACAAATTAGAATATGTAAAAATAGTAATTAGTTGCCATCACCTGCTGGCTATAGACACAAATCAACACTTAAAAAAAATCTCACCTGAGCTTATTATTTGCCTTCTTCTTTTTTTATTTTTTATTTTATTTTTTTTTTAACGTTTATTTATTTTTGAGACCGAGAGAGACAGAACATGAATGGGGGAGGGGCAGAGAGAGAGGGAGACACAGAATCGGAAACAGGCTCCAGGCTCCGAGCCATCAGCCCAGAGCCCGACGCGGGGCTCGAACTCACGGACCGCGAGATCGTGACCTGGCTGAAATCGGACGCTTAACTCACTGCACCACCCAGGCGCCCCTCTTGTTTTTTTAAAGATTTTTTAAAAGTTTATTTATTTTGAGAGAGACACAGAGCAAGTGGGGGAGAGGCACAGAGAGAGGAGACAGAGGATCTGAAGTGGGCTCTGTGCTGACAGCAGAGAGCCCGGTGCCCGGTTTGAACTCATGAACCATGAGGTCATGACCTGAGCTGAAGTCAGATGCTTAACTGATTGAGCCACCCAGACATCCTGAGCTTATTATTTTCAGTAGTAAGAACTATGGATTCACGTGGTGTAGACTTACCTTCTAGTTTCAGTTGTAGAAGTTCGTTTTGTGACTTTGAGCAAATATTTAACTCTTCCAGTTATCTGTTTTCTTGCCTTTATGATGAAGGCATTGGATTGGATCTGTTGTAAGCTCACTGCTTTGCTTGAATGTCAACTCAGGAAAAATTATCCTTTGAAACAAATAAAACAAATTTTATTGATTATGTATTTAATCAGGAAATTCAGTATCTGTAAAAATATATGTACTATTTCTTTTATTATTTCTCTGTGAATAAAGAGTTTCTCTTTTGAATTAAATTTCAGGAACTACATTAAAATGCTATCATGAAAAAGTGTTGAGACTTCTCAACACTTTAAATGAATTAAAATTTATTTTTGAAATTGCTATATTTTGCCTCTTTACTAGCTTTCTAAACCACTTAACTGAAAATGTGTTGTATCATATCAGGACTCTTGATATTGTATTCTTCAAACCAAGATTTTCCCATTGCAAATGGGAAAAAATCAGCAGTGTTTTTAATCTAAAAAATATTATTCCCCAGGCCTCTTATGTTGGAACATATGATTTTCATCAGCCACTTTTCTTCCTCTTGCCAATGGCCATAGAAGTATTTTATGTTTTATTTATTTAGAAAACAGCCTGTCACATACACATTGCCACCTGCTGTTTTTTTTTCTCCTATATTCCACACTGAGCAGATCGTTTCTTACATTGCTTGCCCAGTAATTTCAATCAACATATTCTTCCCTAATAGCCAGACCCAAGGAATAGAGCTGCAAAATATTGATTAACAAGTCATTTCTAAAGGCTGAAAAATAGTAGAATTTGGCCCTCTCCAAGCCCCATTTCTGAGCTCCACCAAAAAGTTAAAAGGGCCAAATGTGGTCTGTGGATTTCAAAATGTGCATCAATATACTCTGTCATTTCTCAGATTCCAATTTTGAGAAAATTGGGGAATAATATTTTGGAAGCTTCAAGTAGTCTGTTACAGGTTGACAGGCCTAACTAGCCCCAGATAAAGAATATCAAGCCAGATTCCTAGAACTCCATTGAATTTGAAAACCCAGATTGACCTAGAAAGGACACAGCTTTCTTCGAATTTGGACCAGTGTTTACATAGGACGGCAAAGTTCAATGGGCTCATACAGAAAAAATTTAAAAAACAGACCACAAAAATATCATAACTGTAATAAAATTGCAAACAAAAATTTTCTAACAGTAACTATTGGTCCAAGTAATAATAGTATTTTCATGACAATGGAGTGTCTTAACAGATTTAGCAGAATTTAGAAGTACCGGTCATTAACAAGTTTAAAGTATTATTAAGTAGCTGAGTGCTACAAGGTGAGAAATATTTATTGCTGGTAAATTAAGTTCACATTTATAAAATGCATTACCATTTCATCCTGCTTGAGGCTGATGTGGTAGAGATATGCTATATATTCTCCAAACCTCATTTTATATCTCTCTTAGGCACATAGATAGACTATACTTTCCAGTCTCTCTTTCAGTTGGGAAGCATAGTCATATGATTGAGTTCTGACCAAAGATGTGGGCAAAAATAAAATATGCCCAGTAGAGGCCTGACACAAAGCTCTCTTATCATCCTTCACATCCTTTATCCATTCACACAGCCTTGAAGGAGGATTCAGTGGAAGATTTCAAGGCTGCAGGGAATAATAGAGACATTAGATTGGAAAAGCAAAAACAAAAGTTGTTCTTTGAATTGCTGCAGACTAGAGCCATGGCCACTTTGACATTCTGCTTAGAATTGTAAAGTGAGTAAAAAATTAATTTTTACAGTGTTCAGCCAGAGATTTTGGAATTGTTACTTATGGTAGTTAGCTTACCTTCAGCAATACAACTTATTGGTAGATTTGCCATTCTTCCTAAATATTGTGCCTACCATTCAGAAATCAACTGTGGGTTTTTTTTTAATGTTTTTATTTATTTATTTACTTAAAAAAATTTTTCAGGGCGCCTGGGTGGCTCAGTCGGTTAAGCATCTGACTCTGGCTCAGGTCATGATCTCATAGTTTGTGAGTTCGAGCCCTGCACTGGGCTCTGTACTGACAGCTCAGATCCTAGAGCTTGCTTCAGATTCTGTATCTCCCTCTCTCTCTGCCCCTCCCTGGCTCATGCTCTGTCTCTCTCTGTCTCTAAAAAAAATGAATAAATGTTAAAAAAATTTTTTTGAGAGACAGAGACAGAGCATGAGTGGGGGAGGGGCAGAGAGAGGGAGACACAGAATCTGAAGCAGCCTCCAGGCTCTGAGCTGTCAGCACAGAGCCCAACGCGGGGCTCAAATCCTGAGATCATGATCTGAGCTGAAGTCGGATGCTTAACCGACTGAGCCACCCAGGCACTCTTATCTATCTATGTATCTATCTATCTATGTATCTATCTATGTATCTATCTATCTGTCATCTATTTTTGAAAGAGAGAGAGAGAGAGCGTGAGCAGGGGAGGAGCAAAGAGAGGGAGACAGAGGATCTGAAGCGGGCTCCACACTGACAACATTGAGAGCCAACGTGGGGCCCAAACTCATGAACCATGAAATCATGACCTGAACTGAAATCAAGAGTTAGACACTTAACCAACTGAGCCACCCAGGCAACTCAGAAATCAACTGTGGGTTTTGAAGTTTTGGTTCAACCAACAATGGCAAATAGATTTCACCTCATTGGACAATTATAGGATTGATTGTGGAAAGCTGAGGGGTTAACCTTTGCAGAACTTTGAGGCTATGTTTAATTCAGTCGGAAAAAAGCCCAGATTCATAGTGATTTTTGTCTTGAGCAAAAAGAGAAGAATGGTGTTCTGGATGCTATATATTTGAAATCTCTGGATAGGACAATTAAGTCTTTAGAAGGCATAGATAATGGAAAATAGTGAGAGAAGCCCAGTTGCAGTCAAAGTTACTTTTCTTAGAATAATCACATAATTTACAACTGAAACTATGTAATTATAGCCCCAACTCTAAATCCTAGCATAGGGCCTGGATCTTAATTTGGTAAATTTTGGGAGAATGAATAAGTAAATAAACAAACAGGAACTAAAGGTATTTGCCTAAGAAGAGGAAATTCTTTTAAAATACGTTGTAAAGAAAGGGTACATATTCACACATGGGTGTCAACTTTTGGATTATTTTTTATGCAACAATTATTGTAACTTGAGCTCCATGAAGACAAAGACTTGTCTGCTTTGGTCAAAGCTGTACAACCTGACACCCCTGGAAGAGTACCTGATACACTGGAGGTGCTCGATTAAATATTGTCGA
Organism: Prionailurus viverrinus; assembly: GCF_022837055.1. Lineage (NCBI taxonomy): Eukaryota > Metazoa > Chordata > Mammalia > Carnivora > Felidae > Prionailurus > Prionailurus viverrinus. Next base: position 135,993,602 of record NC_062564.1, on the reverse strand, counting down.
ACTAATCAAATCCAGTTTATATTAATCTTTTTTTTAACATTTTTATTTATTTTTGAGGGGGGGGGGCAGAGAGAGAGAGAGAGAGAGAGGGAGACCAGACTCTGAAGCAAGCTCCAGCCTCTGAGCTGTCAGCACAGAGCCTGATGTGGGGCTCAAACGCAGGAACTGTGAGATCATGACCTGAGCTGAAGTTGATGCTTAACTGACTAAGACACCCAGGCTCCCTGAGTTTGTATTAACCTTATTCTGGCTATGATGTGTTTTCCAGAGGTAAAGGTCTTCCTCTGCTGTGCTTACAGTTGGCAGTACCTGTGTACTTGACACTACAGGTCTTGTAGACAGGCTGTTTAATTAGCTATTTATCCATATCAGAAAAACGTATTCTTCTTTTTTTAAGTTTTATTTATTTATTTATTTATTTATTTATTTATTTATTTAGAAAGGGAGAGAGAGGCAGGCTCGAACCCATGAACTGTGAGATCATGACCTGAGCCTAAATCAAGAGTCGGACGTTTAACCAACTGAGCCACTCAGGCAGGTATTATTCTTAATGTGGAATGGGATTTAGAATCAAATTACAGAGGCTACATCTTGTGCTTCTTAGTCTCTGAAGTAAGTATTCAGTTCTGTAAGCAGAAAAATGAAGTATTTGATAACAACATTATGCAAACACATTACTGGTCCTTCCTGGCAATTTGTGCTTCTGAATTCAATAAATAAAGAAATGTGTAAAAAGTACCAATACACATACTTCCAGTGAGGGTTTGGTTTCCCCATCTGCTTTTTCCACAATTTCTGAAGCATTCTAAATGCACATCAATCATGATATTTTTTCATACTGGAAAAGAGTAAAGAAGGCTCAGTGCTAAAAATAACATGTGGGGATGTGTCACGGGTTTGCAGTCTGTGTAGTTGCCCTGCCTTTGGGTAGTGCTCTTAAAATTCTCAATCACTTTTGACAAGAAACCTCACATTTTTCAATTTATACTGCACCCACAAAGTAGGTACTAGCCCTGATCAGGTGGCATTTTCTAAAACACAACTTCTAGATAACAGGGCATTGCCTGACAATGACCAGGTGCCCAATAACAAAAATTGCTTTTAGAGTAAGCAAATGGGTGAATGAAAATGTTCAATAGCATATCATAAAATACAAATATGTGTATCAAACACTTCAGCAGAAGAGGTTCTTATTCAAACTAGAAAATGAAGGCAGGAAGAGTCAAGAGTAAGAACAGGTCAGTCAAGTTCTTTTCTTTCCAAATCAACAAGAGTAAAAAGCTGAGCATAAGTTCACTGCCTATAAGACAAGTAAAATAATTCATTTCTTATAACAGTAAATTATTATTTTTTAACTTTTGGTATTTTTTATGGAGTATTTCCTACTCAGAAATATTCAAGGGTTTATAGAGGATCCATTGAAAACCATTTTCTATTACCAAATTCAGACAGGCTCCCTTTAATTTCAGTGAATATTATTTCTCTAGTGTCATGATACATTATGAACAGTTACTTGTGATTTTTGATGGAACTTTTTCTCTATGAAGCCCAGTGTTTAAAAAACATCAGCTTCCTAACCTGCCCAATATTTGGCCACATTTTGGCAGGAAATAAACTCAGAGAGGTTGACATTAGATCAGTAACAGAAGGAAAAGTAACCTCAAGCTTTTCAGTCCAACCTGAGAAATTTAGATTCATCGTGTAGTGTAGATGTGTTATTTGCAACACAATATCATGCATAGTTTTATGCAAATTCTAGTTCATACCAAACAGGTTAAGTGTTGGCATAATCATCTTCCAACACTTTTTACACAGCCATTGAGTGTAGCTCTGATCTAAATGTCATGGATTTGCTTAGGTTGGGATGTGGTCTATTTGATGCTTATTCAGCCATATTGAGAGGCTGATCATTCTGCCATTGTGGCTTGCCACTGCAGTCCTGGCCATTGATTGAGGTGACTTAGGTAATGAGTTTGGTTATGTTTCATATTTATTGTTTTTGTCTAGCCTAGAAGCCCATTTTTGCAAATGCAACGGTTGTGGCTGTATGACTAAATACTAAATTTAGGATTTATATTTAACTTCTCAGTAATTTGCCTGAGACTAAGAAAGGTGTATCTGATTACTTCTGTTAGACGCTAGTTAATAAATTGTATTCTCACTAGAGAGGTATAATTTCTTCTGGAAGAAATAAAAGACTTGATGGCTTGATGGCTAACCTGATAGCAAGTTCCCAGTCCATTTTGGCGCTACTGACAAACATTCTACTTTCAGAAAGTAGCACTTTCAGATTAAGTTGAAATATTGGCATGCAGGATGACACTACTAATTTCATTTTTAATGGAGAAAAAATTAGCTAAAATGGGATATTGATTTGATTTTGAAGCTGTATTTCCTTGCAAGAAGTTGGTCTCATTTATTACAAATTAGAAGCTATTTAGCTGACTGCTATACCTATCAATTTCCTCTCTAATGTTTTTAAAAAAATTAATGAAATATGAATACTACATTTCAAGTTTGTGATACACTTTAATAGGGTCATTAAATATAGGTCTTTTATTTGGAGTTTTTACAAAAATTTTAAAAACTGGCACATGTCTAAAAGTTTTAGAATGTCAATAAAAATTTTCATATGTTATTTTAAAGTATGCATATGTAGTTTTCCTCATTCCTCTTTTATTTATTCATCATTTATATTTATACTCAATAATGCCTAAAAAATGAAATATACAAAAAAATTTAACTTTATTTTTACTTGCATCTGTTTATTGCTCTGTAGATACATTAATTAATGACATTTGTTTCCAAGAGCTAATAGGAGTCATTTTTGTCTCCAATTCTATATCAAACAGAACAGAAAAAAAAATAGGACTCAGAATCAGAAAAGACAGCAATATGGTGTTATATGAGATTTTGAAGAACTCCCACTGTGGACTGAAACTTCAGGCACTGACCATGTAATGATGCAATCACACTTATTTTATGGGAACAAAGGATAATAATGAAATAAGGAAATTATTCTTAAACAAGGCAGACCAACACAACTTCTCCCTTTCCTATAATGCCTCCAAATGTACTTTAGGGGATACAAATAATAAGTAAATTCTTTTATGAAATTCATTTATTTTTAATTTTAATTTAATTTAATTTAATCTTATTTTATTATTATTTTTTAATTTAAAATCGAGTTAGTTAACTCGAAGTGTAGTATTGGCTTCAGGAGTAGAACCCAGTGATTCATCACTTACATATAATACCCAGTGCTCATCCTAGCCATGAAATTCTTTTTTTAGGAATCCCACTGCTTTACTTTTGATAAGTATGTTTCTCTAATTTGCTTCAGGAGAGATTAGGTCCTTTGCAAAAACTGTTCAAAAGAAACATATAATGTTATCTGTCCGTAGGTCAAGGCCTAGAGGTATTTTATCATGGTGGAGTATATAATTCATTTTTACCAAGGCAAAAATCATACACCAGGGAAAATAACACAAGATTTAATATACTTTTTTGTTCCCAAGCAGGAACTCTGTATTAAAAATTCCCCAGAGATAGTTTAACTAGTCAGGAAATCTCCTTATCATCTAATCCTTAATCAGCAAGCTAGAAACATCAGCCTCAGGGCTCAGAACCATTTTCCTTAAGTGGGCAGAAAGTTCAAGAGGGTATATATGATAACCAAATATTGTTTGAACTTTACTTTTCATAGGAAAGTTACCATATATGAAACACTTTATCAGTTCTGTCTCTTGGTTATCCTGAGATATCCTTCTTACTATTATTTTACAAATCAGATGAGGAGCTCTTCCCTTACCTACAATGTGGAACTTGAGGATGTGGGAGGTTAGGGGGTTGGGGAGCCGTAGGCCAAATGGCAGAGGCTGTGGAGAGGTGGGGACTGTTATGACTAAATGGTATAACCCCTGCTACAGCACCCACCTATACAGTATTGGGCAAAGCATAAATCCTCAGTGAAAGGCAAACTTCATTGGGCCTTTGGGGACACATTCAGTAAGTAGCACCCTTCTCCCCAGCCAGGATTGTGAAAAAGTTGAGAAATAAAAGGAAAGAAAAGTAGCAAATAGAGGCATAATATATATATATATATATATATATATATATATATATATATATTAACTTATAGAGCTGGGTTGAGCAAGTGGCTTTAGGTTTAGTAGCCAAATGAGCTCAGTAATTGAAGCCCAGACATATTAGATTTCCTGGCCCAATCAAAGAAGCTAAGGACCAGGGCAGACAGAGACTTGGAGGAGGAGCAGAAATCATGCTCTCCATGTATATCTTACTGTCTAGAGAAAGAAGGGTGAGGCTCACTGTGCCCATTCCAGTTTGTTCTTCCAAGATTTATTAATCAGATTTCTGTCTCCACTGGGCTGGACTGAGTAAAAGGTGCGGAAATTCTGGTCCTCTGAATAGGAAAAATCCTGACGTCAAGAAAACTTGGAGACATTATTCACCTCTAAAATTTATTTATTTATTTTTAAGTTTGCTTATTTTGAGAGAGAGAGATAGAGAGAGAACGCAAGAGAGTGTGTACATGCAAGAGCAGGGGAGGAACAGAGAGAGAGGAAGAGACAGAATCCCAGGCAGGCTCCGAACTGTCAGCACAGAACCCTATGCAGGGCCCTGATCTCACTAACCATAGGATCATGACCTGAACAGAAATCAAGAGTCAGATGCTTAACCAACTGAGCCATCCAGATGCCCCCTTCTCTAAAATTTATTTATAAAGGGAGGCAGGAGTCAGAACTGTCTATGACATGATAGGCTTTGGATCTCATAGGAAAGATGGTGGGTATTTATTAAGGAATTTTAATAATGGAGGTAAAAGAAACAATTGACTTTTAGAAAGCTCATTCTAGAATGGCATACACCGTAGGCGATAAATGGGGATAGGGTTTGGGGAAGAGAACAGGTTTGGAAAGCAGGAAGCTCATTTAGGAGGCTTTCCCCATATTAGCTAGAATTATGACCACAAATGTTGCTAAAAGATTAAGAAAAGTATGCTTATTTGATGTACCACAATTGTAACCACAGATAGTGGAATTCATCAAAAATCAACTTCTACAGGGGCACCTGGGTGGCTCAGTTGGTTAAGTGTCCAACTCTTGGTTTTAGCTCAGGTCATTAACTCACAGTTCATGAGTTCAAGCCCCGTGTTGGGCTCTGCACTGGAGGTGTGGACCCTGCTTAGGATTCTCTCTCTTTTCCTCTCTCTCTGCGTCTCCCCTGCTCACTCTCTCTCTCAAAATAAATAAATAAACTTAAAAAAAAATAAACTCCTACAATTCATTGTGATTTTTAACCTATGCTCTCTTTTGTTGTAAGTATAGATTAATGTCAAAGTATGCTATTTCTAGGACAGTTTCAGTTCTCTGAATAGACATAGCTAAAGAAAGAAAAATGATCCAATGTACTTCAAAATACTGTATGAATGACTGAAAGGGGCCAAGAGAAAAAGCATTGATGCAGCAAATATTTTTAATCCTTGCTTTGAAAGGTGTAGAGAGTTGACACCTGAATTTCCTGTGCTTTCATCTGATGTGATTCTTAGAGTGATGTTCTTTGTATAGAGTCCTCAATGTAGTTATTGCCTGTGATCATGACGCCTATCAGCAGAGATTGATGGGACCCTCATGCTGGATACATTAAATACATGTAAATTATTTATTTTTCCTAGAGAAAGCATTCCAAATTATTATTATTTCTTTGTTTATTAATACATAATTGTTCTCTTCTATCTTTTTTGAGAGAGAGAGAGAAAGAATGTGAGCATGCTTGCACATGTGTGAGTGGGGAAGGGCAGAGGCAGAGAGAGAATCTCAAGCAGGGTCTATGCTCAATATGGAGCTCAGTGCAGGGCTTGATCTCACAAGGGTGCGATCATGATTTGAGCCAAAATCTGGTGTCAGATGCCTAACTGACTGAGCCACCCAGGTGCCACATGTAATTGTTATTTCATTAAAAACATTCTCTTTAAAAATTCAAGCTGTATTGCAAAGAATAAAGAAGAAATTAAAGTAAAAAAAAAGTGCTAAAATTTTCACAACCAAAAAATAACCAAAATTTAATAACATCATTTCAAACCTCTCTCTCTCCATATATACAGATATATTTTTAAAGGTAATCTTAGAAAAATAAATGGATGATGCTATACATTCAGTTTTGAAGCATTACATTTAACTTTAATTACATTTAACAAAAGTACAATCCTCTTAGATAAAAAGGAATTGCTGAATTATCTGAAGCAAAAGGCTTCAGATGAATGTTTCTCTAGGACACAAGAGATTGATTGGGTATTTAAATATCTCCCTAAAGCTAAAGAATAATTAAAGTTAGAGTAGTCATTTATTCCTTTGTTTGTTGATATTTAATTCCATGTTTCTACTTTAGATAGTACCATGAAAGTGAAGAAACTAATTGGCAAATTCACATTTTCTTCTACTTCCTTGCTTAGGCTTATATGTATCTTGCGTTTTCTTCCTGAATCCTTTATGATTTGTTTTTTAATCCTTGTAATTTTATAACTTTCCCTAAATATAGTATCTTAAAGTTGCTAATTTTGCATCAGATTTTTATATCAAATTTTCCAGGGACACATCTTAATTTTGGTGACTGTCTACTTTTCTCACTTGCTTCCTGGTGAGCCACTTCAATCTTCAGTTTTAATTTTTATTTCAATAATGTTTTCTTCTGTGATACTTTTAAATTTTTTTCTGTTCCACTTGCTTTGTTTTCTACATTACAAACACGGATTATACATCAGATCACTTTATCTCTTTCTTATCAGTAATCTTTATAATTAGTTTTATTTTGTGTGATATTTTTATGCTTAGTTTCTGCTTCTAGCTTTTTTTCTTTTCTTTCAATTTTTGGGCACCATCAGCTCAATTTTTCATCTTAAAAGGGATATTATACTTTTATTTTTAAATCATTTTGAATTATTTAAAAATTAGTGAATGATTTGTCTGAACTCTCCTTCTCTGTATGGATTTTTCATGGCTCTCTCTTAGTTTTGAAGCTTTTGTGTAGAGGTCCCGGAGGAATTCCTTTCTGTTTATATTACTCACTTTTTAAAGATTTGAGTACAGTTTACACACAATGTAACATTAGTCTTAGGTGTACAACTTAACGATTTGCACTGGATGCAAATCGGGTTGGGGGTTCCCTTTATTACCTTGTCTCTATCTCTCTTGCTGTTCCATTGGTATTCTCACTATCTTTGGTTGTTCCGTAGCTGTTCTGTCAGCCCTCAGTTCTTCAGGAGGAATTGTTCTATTAACAGGTGTAATTTGGTATGTTCCATGGAAGAGGTGAGTTCAGTCTTCCTATGTCACCCTCTTGAAACAGATCCTCTCTACTCACTTTTGATGAGACCAGTTATTTGCCGAAAACAAAAATAATGAAGGAAGATGTGGAGGAAGTGGGTGCCAGAGAGATACATGCATTTAAAAATGAGACTTTTGTGCTGTTCTTTGACCAAAAGAGGAATTTGGTTGTCTCTCCTATTCTGTGAGTGTGACCCATGGTTCACACATCTCTTGTCTGTCTCCTGGGTTCCACCTTGTATGCGATGTTGTCCACAAGCAGTTTTTAAAATGAACATTTTTTTTTGGATTTGGAGAAGCCACAAATGAGCTTTTTTTATAAGTTGTTCTTAACTCTTAATTTCAAACACACACATAAAATCAGACAACAATTGCATTGTGGTTTGTGAGAGGGTTGGATGGAAGAAATAGTGGCAGCTGGGAAAGACTTCAACGTCTTTCCTAATTGTCGTATTTATAAATGTGTATTCCTCCAAATTGCTACAAGGACATTTTTTTTCCTCCCCCTCAGTTTAGGGGTAAAAAAACCCCAAAAACCTTTAATGCTGACTGAAGACAGACTGTGATGTGGATGCTTATTTGTCCTTTCCAGGGCCTGATTTCTGGCCTTGTGTAATGTGTAGTTAATGAAGTCACACATCTGAGACCAGCAGTGCCTAGCAACCACTTGCCTTTAATTCCCAGAGAGCCTAGCATTCCCAGAGCTGGCAAGGCAAACTAATAATGGCCTGCTGTAGATTCACTTTTACCGAGTTCATCAGGACCTTGATTGACATCTTGAAGGAGGTGAGAGGGAGCCAGAGATCCCAAGAGGTGAAAACTGGGATTGCCTTTCACTGCTCTGCAGGAAAGTTTCTCCTCCGAAATGGTCAAGTTACCACAGAGTTGTCATGACTATCAAAACTCCCTTTAAAAGTGAGCTGTTTGGGGAGGTCCCATTCTTCTGTTTAACATTCTTTTCTCTCATTTCTATAATTACCATTTAAATTTTGTGAAAATGTCATCAGAGAAGCAATATGCTGTAAGATTAAAAGGTAGAGAGTGACTTCTCCAGGAAATGGTTATTGACAACTTCATGAGGAAGGGAAATTTATTTTTGTTTCTTGCTAATAAAAACAATACGTGTCTTTGTGGAAAATTTTGTCTATACTAGAATGTATAAAGAACAAAATAACATTCATTCAACATCTCATTCTTTAGAAGTACATGCTTTAATATTTTGCTATGTTTCTGCTCAGCCTTTTTCTGTGGGCATGTATCTTATACATTGAAATTAAAGTGTCTGTACAGTTTTGTAATCTGCTGGCTTTTTCATCAAACATTATATCATAAAAATCTTCCCACATTTTATTTTTTAAGAAACATAATTTTTAATCTCTGAATTATGCTCTGGAATAAATGTACATATCACAGTTTATTTGATTTCCCTATTGTTGGATGTTTATGTTGCTCCTAGTTTTTTTTTTTTTTTTGGAATTATAAATAACACTGCAATAAAATAAAAATAAAAAATTGGAGAGGCATAAATATTTACTTGAGCTTTGTATTTTTTCCTGAAGGCAGATTTTGGACTTACTGGCTCAAGGAGTATGAATATTTTAAGCCATTCTAGCAAATATTTATTATTAGGGCCTGACACACATTTATTCCAACTTTCTACCTTGTCTTTGTGATTTAGCATTTGGTACTAGAAGGATTTGCATGTTCCTAAAATGTCATTGGACTTACATATATTAGGCATTTCATTGGTACTATTTAGAGTTGTGTGTGTGTGTGTATGTGCATAAGTGTGGATGTATGTGTTTGCGCATGTAATGACGAAACCAGTGTTTGTCAAACTGTTTTCCATGAAGCATTAGTTCTATGAGGTATTAAAGCATGTGCTGAGGGGCAAATGGTTTACATTCATTAAATGCTGGTCCACCTGCTGTTTATGTTTGCTCTGCCTAATTACTCACCCATGGATAACCCAGCCCCAAATGAGCACCAATAAATTGTATGAAAGTGAACACCCCCTTTCTGTGCTTTATTGCCTGCAAACAACTGTGCGTGGGGCTGGAGACCTGAAATATTGGTCTTTCTAATAGGGAATCTTTTTCAGTCTAAGGAAAGTCAGGTGGCAAACAAAAGTTGTGATGCTCTCTGATTTACCTAGTGTGGAAAGAGAAATGGGATGAAAACAAATATGTTTGAAGGCCGCTTAACTCTTTCAGGGCACAGAGAGGCATGTGGCCCACTGAGATTAGCTGAATGAAATCTCAAGGGCCCGGGGCCTCACAGTGACATACGTAGTGTGTCAGTGTGTGTTCCTCATATTTCTTTTCACGTATTTCCTAAAAAATTCTTGGTTCCACCTACGGTAAACCAGATATTAATCAGTGCTTTTGCAATTATGTTTTCCCACATAATAGAAGGGATTTTCATTTTAAACAGACAAGGGAGAAGATCAAGGATGCTGTAATTATTTAGAGGAGTTTTTTGTCAACTGGTAATATTTTTACTTCTTTTCAGTTGCCCAGAATGGTGCACTTGTATATGTTTTGATGTAAGCATATCTTAGTTTTTATTACAGTTCAGAGAAGGTGGCTATTGGCAGAGAAGGTAAGAGAAGATGGCTGTTGGCAGCTATAATATTCTTGTTTCTTTCCTCAGGGGACTGGTTGGAGGTATTATACTTGGTTATTTACAAAAATCTTACGGGTAGTGGCTGCCAAGAAATTAAAGATATAATTATTTAGAAAACCTATTAAATACTCGTGACACATATTGTTTTACACTTCCTCAAAAGCAAAGATGACTATTTACTAAATAATTTAAAATAATACCCTTATTAAAAGCACCATAAAAATCAATCAGACCTTTGTTTTAACCAGCAACTCTCCTTATGTATTTATAATACATTTGCATTAGCTATAGAAACCAAAAAAAAAAAATTTCTTTTTTTTTTCCTTTGCCAAATTGGTTCCAAACCTCCAGCATTAGGAAATAACAACAGGGTTAGTAGATGTTCCATAAAAAGGAAAACTGTAGTTGAGGTAGTGTAAAGTTCTCAGAGAAAACTTGTAGGAAAGGAAATTATGCACAATATTTTACTAGCTTCTTGTCTTTACAGGGGATGAGATTTCTCTCCTTTATATTTTTAAATTTTTTAAAAGTTTTTTAAAAGTTTATTCATTTTGAGAGAGATAGAGAAAGGTAGCAAGGGAGGGGCAGAGAGAGAGGGAGAGAGAGAACTGTCATTATGGAGACTGACGTGGGGATCAAACCCATGAAATGTGAAATCATGACCTGAGCTGAAACCAAGAGTCCGACGCTTAACTGACTGAGCCACCCAGGCAACCCAAGATTTGTTTCCTTAAATTCCCACTCTTTGATCCTAGTTCTACTCTTTGGAGCTACATGGAATATGTCCAATCTTCCCCCAGAAGTATCCCTCCACTGATTTGAGAACAGTCATCATGATTTTCAAGAACGTGTCACATTGTCACAATTGCATATACATGTATGCACATATGCATGTATGCCCATGCACTTCTAATACCATGTACACGTTGATATAAAATTTGTCATGTATATTGTATTCATAAGTTTTGTTAGCACTGCATGCTATTAGACAAATGATATCATTTTGGATAATTATTACTAGAAGTATTTTGTATGCCTTTGTCAAATCTTCCCTTTTCCCTTTTGTCCCTTCTCAGTCATTAAGAGGACATAGATGTATTCTACACATGTTTCCATTCATTTCTGTGAGTCAAGGTGTAGTTAGAGGAGTCAGGAATAGAAATTTTTCTTAAAAAAATTTTTTTTAATGTTTATTTTTGAGAGAGAGAGAAAGACAGCGTGAACAGGGGAGGAGCAGAGAGACAGGGAGACACAGAATCAGAAGCAGGCTCCAGGCTCTGAGCTATCAGCGCAGAGCCTGATGTGGGGCTCAAACTCACAAATCGCAAGATGGTGACCTGGGCCAAAGTCGGACGCTCAATTGACTGAGCCACCCAAGCGCCCCAGGAATAGAAATTTTTCTAATTCTCTGATGGCCCCTAGAAACCAAACTGTTAACTCTTCTTTCCTGTCCTTGAGAGACTTCTTGACTCATCAAATCTTTTTAGAATCTGAAGACTGGTATTCAGTCTTCAGATAACTGGTATTCAGTTATTTCCTTCATTGACTTTATGTTTAGAAATGTCTGAATATGAAGCTTAGAGGTAAATTACAAGGCACACTTCACAAATCCTCCTACAGATGTGGGCAGTTCAGTTACCAGAGATTCAGGCAAGAACTACTGATTATTTTGGGGAAGCCCAGCCCCGTCAAATTGGGCACAACTCTTTTCTTACTCACCTGCTGCTCCCATTTGATTGTATTAAACCTGTATAAAAGTTTCAGACCTCTCTGGATTTCATAAGACTGCCACTGGTTCTGATTTTTAGGACAGGCAGTTTTTGAAGGAAGTTTCAGCTCCTAACAACTCTTTGAAGTTAAATAATACATGGAAGGCACAGGAATTGTTTTTGAATAATTTATGTGATAATATTCAAAAGGAAGAAGGTCATTTGCATCAGAAATAGAGGTCAATGATAGCTCAAAACGTCTGCAAATTTAAAAATTATTAAGAAATTACCAAGAGAAGACATTTACATTCTTAGAAGTGTAACTTAGAGAATCAATTGTGTTGGGGTCAATTTTATGTGATTATAATTATCACTATCATCTTATAAGTTACTCAAATGTACAAAAAATTGAGAAGGCTGGGTATGTACCCTGACTTAAAAGAAAAAGGATCTTTATGTAACATCAATTTTGACTTCCTTACCAACTCTTGGATATGTAGTTATTAGTGGTAAGCTAATTCTCCTCACTCGTGGGACCAACTCTTGGATATACAGTCATTAGTGGTAAGCTAATTCTCCTCACTTGTGGGATCTGTGAAGGGAGCCCTCAAGGTAACTTGACTTTGCTCCTGGATGTCTGGGAATTGTGACAGAGACAGTTGAAAAAAGATTAACATCATAGATCATACAACCAGACTGCTTGAATTCAGATCCTGGTTCAGTCACTTATTAGTTACAAGTTTTTGGGCAATTAACTTAGCCTTGCATTCATCTATAAACTAGAGCTAATAATTGTGCCTATTTCATAGGATTTTTTTATGAGGAGTAAATAAGTTAATATTTGTAAGCTACTTGGAACATTGCCCATGGTTAGTGCTATATAGGTATTTATAAAATAAGATAAAATAATAAAATAAAATGAAAAGACTGGCAATCTTCTCTGTCTGAAAAAGACTTGGGTGTAATGACCTGCAGTTTCCACATGTTTAATAAAGACTTTTTCTTTAGTTTTGGAGTTAAGTCACCAGGTGTGATTTTGTGTTACAACTTAGCTCTCACCTACCAGGTTATATCTCCTGGATAAAGTTCTCTAGGTCCATCATTACATCTAGAAAGAGACTGACACAGAAGGGGTTCGATGTATGGTGCTCAAGTTTCCCATTTTCACAGTCGTGGAGAGCTAAGGTCTGGCCTACAGGCACCAGGATATGTCTTTGACGATTAAATAATAACTTAATATTTATTAAATATATTCTGGGAAAAAGATTTTTGGTGCTGATATCCAATCTGATTATTTTTTAACTGATTATTTGACTAAATCAAGGAACTAAATTGGCTTGGTTTTTCTGGGTAATGTGTAGACAGCTAATCTCAGAGAATGAGTTATAATCAGTCCAGTAACAGTGTTGGAAATAGATTTAAGAAATTTTGAAATTAAATCCTGTCTTGAATTTCTTTCTTATTTTTTAAAGTTTAATTATTTGAGAGAGAGAGAGAGAGAGAGAGAGAGAGAGAGAGAGAGAGAGAATATGAGTGGGGGAGGGGCAGAGAGAGAGGGGGGCAGAGTATCCAAAGGGAGCTCTGTGCTGACAGCAACAAGCCCGGTGTGGGACCCAAACCCATGAACTGTGAGATAATGACCTGAGCTGAAGTCAGATGCTCAACTGACTGAGCCACCCAGGTGCCCCTCCTGTCTTGAATTTCTTGAGTATTGGTTCCACTTTTGGGTTTGGGAATTTATAATTATTTAGATCTATAATAAAAATACAGATATAACCTTTTAGGAAGATATGGACAGAATCTGAAGGGAAATGTATACTATGAGGCTGAGGCAGTGGGAAAACCTATTAGAGATCTTGAATACTTAGCATTTTCTACATAATACATTGCCTTTAAATTATATTGACCCTCAAAGTTATATGCTCTTTGAGGAGTTTTCCATAGTAATGGTGATATAAGCTTCTTTATCACTACTTTGCAAGTAAAGAATTTTTTTTCTACCTCAGAAGGTCTAAATAGCTCCATGGGAATCAAGTGTATTTTATCAGCCCTGAAAAGTACCATATTCAAGAGAAACGAGTAACATCAGGGAGGAAAACAAAACAAAATAAAACAAAGCAAACAAGCAAACAAACAAACAAAAAAGCCCACAATAAAATAACTTCACTTACACCAAAAATAAAGCGATCATAAACAAGTTGAAGACTCATGAAATTCAATGTATTAAACTTTATTGTGTTCTTGTTATTCACAATAACTTTACAAGGAATGGAATATATAATAATTAACAAATGAACAAGAATTAATAAATTATAGCTCTGGCCCTGGGAAAAATATCTTCTAATACAACCAGGGAGGCTGGCATACAAAATTAACAGTGTCTTGTGACATATTCTGTAAGAGAACTGTAAACCAGGGACCAGGAGAAGCAGAAAGCCACGTTAGGCTTTACAGGGGAGACACCCATGAGCTGGGTGACGTATGTCAAGAATAGTTAGAAAAAGAGAAGAATATGTACAAATAATAGAGATGGAATGAACACTGAGTATTTGTGAAATGGGGATTGGCTTAGTTTTTAGGGAAGGCAGAGGTTGGGAGGGTAATTGACGGTGTGGCTGGTAAGGTAGGATGAGGTTAGGGTATAAATGGCCATGTATTGCCAGACATAGGATTTTGGAACTTATTTTATAGGCAATGAGAGGGCCACAGAAGTTTCTTATCACATAAGAATTTATGTTGCTAAAAGAAAACTCTAGCTTTAGAGAATTAACTGGCATTTTCCCTATGATGTCTCTCAGCCATTTAAGGTATGCATGCTTGTGTTAGTAAATTGTTTTTCATGTTTAAACTGCCAAAAATAATGATAGCATATTTTTTTAATATTGCATTTTAAAAAGATCATTAAAGATCATTTTACACATTTGCAAATACAGTAAAACTTTGGATTGTGAGTAACTTGTTCTGTGAGTGTTCCTCAAGGTGAGCAAACATTCTAATAAATTTTAACTTGGTAAACAAGTGATGTATTGAAATATGAGTAGTGAATATCATGTGATCACAACTGAGCCAGTGGCTCTTCTCTCTCTCTCTCTCTCTTGCTCACTTGCTGCAGAATTGTGAGTGATTGTCAAAGCAATGTCATATTTCCATGCATTCATTAAAAGGAGGCAAAAACAAGTGTTATTGGATAGGTTCCTTGTTCAAGGTGCATGAAAAGAAAATGGTTCCACTGAGCCAATAGATAGCAGGGATTCCATTAGTAATAGTGAAAGTTGTCCTACATAGGGGCGCCTGGGTGGCTCAGTCGGTTGAGCTTCTCACTTCAGCTCAGGTCATGATCTCACAGCTCGTAAGTTCGAGCCCCGTGTCAGGCTCTGTGCTGACAGCTCAGAGCCTGGAGCCTGCTTCGGATTCTGTGTCTCCCTCTCTCTCTGCCCCTAATCCGCTCGCATTCTGTCTCTGTCTCTCTCAAAAATAATAAATAAACATTAAAAAAGAAACTAGAAAAAAAGAAAGTTGTCCTATACAGTAACCCTCCTCTCTATTGTCTCCCTCACACTAGGTATGAAGGTTTTCAGTGGTAAGTGCAGGTTTGTTTATTTTTTTATATTTTGTATTTTCTTTATTATTTTGTTTTATATTACAATATTGTAATCATTTTTATATCAATATTTTTGGGTTGCGGAATGAATCATCCAAGTTTCCATTCTTTTTTATGGGAAAATGCTCTTTGATATACAATTGCTTTGGATTACAAGCATGTTTCCAGAACAAATTGTGCTTGCAAACCAAGGTTTTACTGTATTGACTTTTTTTTTTCTCTGCTCAATACTAAGAAAAATGGTATCGGTAGTTTAAAAATTTTTTTTTGAATGTTTTTATTTATTTTTGAGACAGAGGGAGACAGAGCATGAGCAGGGGAGGGACAGAGAGAGAGGGAGACACAGAATCTGAAGCAGGCTCCAGGCTCTGAGCTGTCAGCACAGAGCCAGATGCGGGGCTCGAACTCACGGACTGTGAGATCATGACCTGAGCCAAAATTAAGAGTTGGACCCTTAACCAACTGAGCCACCCAGGCACCCCAAGAAATTTTCTACCATTTAGCTTTAAAATATTTACTTTCTTTTTCTAGATGAGGAAAGTACTATTTATCTACCTCTGCCAAATCTCTTAGAACTCTAACACAAGTAGGTTAAGTGGTACACTCTTGAGTTTGGCTCAGGTCATTATCTCACTGTTGTGGCATCGAGTCCCGTGTGGGGCTCAAAGCTGGGTGTGAAGCCTACTTAAGATTCTTTCTCTCCCTCTCCTTCTGTCTCTTCCTTGTTAGTGCACATGCACTCTCTCTCTTACACACACACACACACACACACACACACACACACACAGAACCCTAGCACAATAAAGACTGTTGTTAATTCATCTCCTTCCTAGTGACTGTTGTACTAAAACACTTCTACTTGCATCATTTGGTTCTAGCAATCCATGGTCAATAAGAATTCTACAAACTTCTTTGCCAAATGAATTTATAAGTTTGGCTCATTTCAAGTGTAAGTAGGTAAGGATTCAGATTTATGGTTTCATCCTGTCTCCATTTTTCTGAGTTTTACTTATGGCCAATCACGGTCCTTTATTGTGGCCTGAGTAGCTCTTTCCCCATGGCTATGCGATGGATCTTATAGCTATATTTCAGGTCTTTTTCTGATCTGTGTCTCTCATTTGATGTTACTTATTCTGAGGCAGTTTCAAAGCAGTCTAGAAGTTGGTGATCCTATTGGAAGATATCACCTGAATACCTAGAGTTAACAGAGCAAAGATTTGAAAAATGGTAGTGTCATAAGTAGACTTCTGTTATAGACTACCAGAGTATTATACTCAAAGTTCAACAAATATGTCATGGTTTAACTGCTGAATATGATTAAGAGAACTGCAAAATTAAGGGAAGTAAATTACTTTTTCACCCCAAAAATTATTTATTTTTTTCTTTTTAAATTTATATCCAAGTTAGTTAGCATATAGTGCAATAATGACTTCAGGAGTAGGTTCTAGTTCATCCCAAAACATATCTTCCTTAATGCCCCCTGCCCATTTAGCCCATCTCCCCACCCACAACCCTAGCAACCCTCAGTTCTCTATATTTAAGAGTCTCTTATGTTTTGTTCCCTTCACGTTTTTTATATTATTTTTGCTTCCCTTCCCTTATGTTCATCTGTTTTGTATCTTAAATTCCACATATGAGTGAAGTCATCTGATATTTGTCTTTCTCTGACTAATTTCACTTAGCATAATGTACTCTAGTTACATCCATGTTGTTGCAAATAACAAGATTTCATTCTTTTTGATTGCTGAGTAATACTCCATTGTATATATATATATACCACATTATCTTTATCCATTCATCTGTCACTGGACATTTGGGCTCTTTCCATACTTTGGCTATTGTCCATAGTACTACTATAAACATTGGGGTGCATGTGCCCCTTCAAAACAGCACACCTGTATCCCTTGGATAAATGCCTAGTAGCGCAATTGCTGAGTCATGGGGTAGTTAACTTTTTGAGGAACCTCCATACTGTTTTCCAGGGTGGCTGCACCAGTTTGCATTCCCACCAGCAGTGAAAAAGGGTTCCTCTTTCTCTGCATCCTCACCAACATCTGCTGTTGTCTGAGTTGTTAATGTTAGCCATTCTGGCAGGTGTGAGGTTGTATCTCATTGTGGTTTTGATTTGTATTTCCCTAATGATGTCACTCCAAATTTTTTGATCAACTTTTCAAGATATAATTTACATACATAATAAAATCCACTAATTTTTAGTTCATGGCTAGGGGAGTTGAAAAATACATACACTTGTGTAACCACCACCAAAATCAACCTGGAGAACATTTATATCACCCCAAAACATTTTCTCGTGCACCTTTTCAATCAAACTACCTTCAGCTTTACTGAAGTTATCAGCTACTACTGATAACTAGTCACTATGGATCAGATTTGCCTTTTCTAGAATTAAAATTTAAATGAAACCATAGAATGCATACTCTTTTGTATCTAGCTTCTTTCACTAAGCATGTTTTTGAGGTTCACCTGTATGTGAGTCAGTAGCTTGTTTTATTGTTGGGTAATAGTCAATTTTATGGATATACCAATATATGTTTTCCCATTCACTTATTGACAGATATTTTCATTATTTCAAGTTTACTATTATAAATAAGCCTGATATGAATACGCATGTATAATTCTTCACGTGGACATAAGGTTTCATTTTTCCTGAGTGAATATCTAAGAGTATAATTGTTATATCATCTGGTAAGTGTTTGATTAATTTTGTGAGAAATTGCTAAATTGTTTTATAAAGTAATTGTACCATTTTATACATTCAGAAGTATGTGAGAGTTCCAGTTTCTCCCCATCCTTCACAATATTTGCAATTGTCAACAATTTTAATGTTAGTCATTCTAATATGTAATGATATCTTATGGTATTTTTAATGGTATTTCTCTTATGGTAAATAATATTGAGCATATTTTCAGATGTTTATTGGTTGTTTATTTTTGCCTACTTTTCAATTAGGTTGTCTCTCTCTCTTTCTATATCTATATCTACATCTGTATCTGTATCATCTATACCTATGTATCTATATCTATATGTCTATATCATCTATATGTATATATATGTATATATACATGTATATGCCTAATCACATCAATTGTTAATATACTTAATTATATCAATTGATTTTCTAATATTAACCCAAAATTGCATTCCAGGGATTAACCCTATTTGGTCATGATTTTATTTTTTTATTATTATAATTTATTTGCATATATTTTTAAAATATTCTAATATATGTTAATGAGAAGTAATAATCTGAAGTTTTCTTATAATATGTATTTTTCTGATTTTGCTACTGTAGTACTAGTGGCTTTTGAGTTTAGAATAGCTTTTAATCTATGTTTAATTTAGACCTACTACTAAAACATTTCCTTTCTGGATTTTCTCCTTAATCCCCAGGTATTCAAGAAGGACTCTGCCCTTTGGCTAGCCAAAACTCAAATGTCTCCTAGTCCCATATGTGCTCTTACTCAGATCTCAGCTCCCAGGTTGTTATTTGTCCTGACTTGTGGGATTCTACTTATGCATCATGACTTTGTATTTACCAAGGGTGGAGGAGGCCCCTATGTGTATTTCTGGCTCTAGCTTTATAGTGCTTTCCTCTCTAGACCTCTGCCCTTCACATTCCAGCTACTCATCTTCACTGCACTCAGATCTCTGTCTTCCTAACTCAGTGAGATGTCTGCTTTGCTTAGGATCCTTCTCCCTGTATCATGTCTTAGATAGTGCCTTGAGGTACAAAGCTGAGAAGATTGTAGGGACCACTTCATTTGTTTCCCCTTTTGCCATGAACATTTTATTTGCTGCCTGTTGTCTAATGCCTGAACACAGGTTTTAAAATCTATTTTGTCCAGTTTTCCAGTTGTTTACTGTGAAGGGATAAGTCCTTTTCCCTTTACTCTATCATGGTCAGAGGCAGAATTCAGTGTTCTACTTTTTGTTGTTTAAAACCTATTGAGTACAATGTCTGATCCTGCACTCTGGATAGAGTGAATGAAACACTGCATGAATGAATAAAGCACCGGGTATTTTTTCTAATTGAAGAGCAATATGTGCCTTCTTACTTGAAAGAGGCCACAAATAGGCATGCATTCATCAGTTGGACACTCACTGAATCAAAAACCAGTTTGGTCAAATGACAAGGCTTGGAAACATGACTGAGATCCCTTAAGAGCTGACTATTTGTTTACTTAAAGATTCACATATTTACAAAGTGATGAAAGAGTTTTTGGTTCATATAGATGTTTCAATCTAGTTAGGCTTATTTGAACACTATTTTTCCACCTTCTGAAACAGTACATGAATAACAACCAGAAAAGCTCCCAATGTATTTGGATTCATGCAGCTAAATTTTATATAATTTTAACAGTAAGCCCAAGTTAGTGAGGAGGAGAACTGAAGCTGGTATGCTGTAAAAGAGAAAAATTGCCATATTACTTTATGGGCTTGGAGTATCAAAAATTAAACTGATTCAATCAAATATGATAAAGATGACATTCATGATCAACATTATGAAGTCATATATTTTACAATCATGATTTTTAGTTATGGTGAGAATTTGTATAACTTACTCATATGTCTATTCCCTTCCATGACTAGCTTGAAATTAGATTTTAGCCTGTAATCATATACTTCTGAAGTAAATTTGTCTTTTAAGGAGTCAGACTATTAACTTGGGCTTCTGATCAGCAGAATACATCAACCACTAGTCATTTTGTATGTTACTGACATTGAGGTGTGGTGAGAATGTAGTTTGAAAATTATTAATGTGCTTTTCTCTTTTGTCCTTTTGAGTATAAGATCTCTGCCCTAGTTCCCCAGGAGTTGACATTACCTTGGACTATATTAGCAACTGATATCACATAATACAAAGATAAAGACCTAGTTAATATTAACTTTCTGACATGCAAACCAAAATTATGCTACATGTTAGGCTTTTAAATCCTACCATAGCTTTAAAAAAGGGTTTTCCAAATTCCTTTCCCCCCTTCTTTAGCATATTAAAGCTAGGTTTGAAGGACTCTGTTCATAATTCTTTTCAACAGTGTAAAGAGGATGCTCCTTCCATCTATGACAAGCCTTCTCTGAAACAAGGAAGATATGATATGACATAAGGGAAATAGAAAAAAACTCTTTCTCCAAAAGGGTGGCCCCTATTTGCATGAAGAAGGTAGGAAAGAAAAGAAGATATCAAAGCATTTAGGAGTATGTCCCAGTTACCTTTTTGGATCCTGGTAGGCATCAAACTCTGCAGCTCATTAAATTTAAGAGATTCAAGGAAGTTAGTACTTATTGGGGTCTCTAAGAGGAGGCTGCACATTTAAGTTGGGGTGTACCATTGATAAAATAGATACTTTGAAATTTAAAAATCTGGGCTCAGAATCAGGAGGCATTGCAAGGGGCAAGGTGACCCCAGCTGCATAGGTTGCAGTGAACACTCAACCTGGGGCCAGGAGAGGAGGAGCTATAGGCTCAGCAGTTGCAATCATCAAGAACTGAAAGCAGATTGAGTGGATGATGGTTACATGGCTGATGCTTCCTATGAATGCTTGTAGAGCCAAAGGACTGAATCATGAATTACCAGCCCTAAACTGCAGTGAAAGAGGCCAGTAGGACTCAGTGTGGCGAGGTCAACAAAGGCCATAGCACTTTAGAACAGTGGACAATAATAAGCATATGTTTGAGGGTTAGCATGAAGTTATTTCTATCAGTGCCAAGGGAACCATAATGCCCACCAAGGCATCTGTGTTACACATTCTACCTTTCTCTTCTACTCATGCAGATTTCTTAGGAAGTTAGCGAGAGGAGGAGCATATCCTAAACACTGGGAATTTTTATCCAGAGAAAATAAATTTTGTATGGATTTAATCCTAAATCTGTAGCTGAAATCTGGATTGGAGAATTAATTAATCTTTCCCCTCACTCACTAGGGAGTCAACTACAGGGATTATTTGTGGCTAAGAGTTTGTTAGAATGAAATAAAAAAGCTTCATTTTCTCTACATGTTTAGCCTGAATAAAAATATCACTTTAGTTCATGGTTTATAATTTCAGTGTAAATTTTAGATGACTTATTTTCACTTATCTGATTAGTCTCATTGAAAACAGAAATCAAAAATGTACAAAGTTCTCTTTGAAGTACTATGGCAGAGTCAGCAAACATGCATGAGTGCTAGCATATTCTGCCCCTCCTCTACCTCCGGTTTCTCCCATTCTGCAATCATACTCTCAACACCATCACTAATCGGTCAAAGGATTGTTTTTTACTGAGCCAGGAAATGGGCTGCAAAAGGTTTTCAACCTGGCACTCTAGGCAGCAACCATTACTTGCTCAAAGTTGGTGAGGGAAAGACATTTGTTATGGATTCTTGTACAATAAGGAACTCAAAGATCTTTAATATATGGTCTCTGCCTGCAAGTGAATGATTTAATCATGTACAGTTAAGTTAATCATGTAAGTTAAGTCATGTATAGAAGTTGACTAGCAAACTAGGTAACATATGATATAGGATGTGCAAGTGGTCGAGTAAAAACAATACAGGATTTCACACAAAGAAGAGAAAACTGGAGGCTGAGAGAATCAAAGAAATGTTTATTATAGATGGAGTTCTTCAGATGCCCCGTGAAGCAATTTGGAGAGATGGAGAGGATAACGGAGGAAATCTGCCAATATCGTGTGTGGTTCTCAAATTCCCAGCACTAGAATAAGCTAAGTATGCAATGTAAAAAAGCATATAACAATTTGGGTTCAAAACTCCACTCTACCACTTACCAAATGTGTGAACTTAGACAAGTGACATCAGCTCTTTGAATCCATTTCCTCATCTGTGACAGTGTGAATGATGATAATGAAATCATAGTATTTTGGGGGATTAAATGAAATTACTTAGAAGGCACTGAGTTCAGAGCCTGGTGCATAGTCCAACAATGCAATTTAACTCCATTTCCTTTCTGTTCATCATTGCCTTTCATCTCCTTTGACTCAGCAAGTTTCTTTTACAAATTTTGTTCCACATAGAGTCTTCCCTTTTCATTATTACCTTGTATGACACTTTTCCAATTCCTATTAGGTTAAAAAAGAAAGGGTCATTTTAAATAAATGCTTCTAAAAGGAATCACAAAACCGAGAGTACTTAATTTAACTGTCACAGATTTAAATAAACGTTAACACTTCACACTTTATATTTCATAAGCTCTACCTTAAACCCTAAATACAATGTGTTTTCTCATAAGTAGAATAGTTAAAATGATTGCATGTATTTGAGGCTTTGTGTTAAGGATATTACATTTTCTTATCATCTGCAAATATGGTTACTACGTTTTGTTGACTATTTTCTGTTCAAATTACACAGTGTATATGGATTTAGACACAGGGAAATGTAGTCATGTGGTTCTTGTCATTACACTGTCAGAGAAACCTGAGTTTTGCTGTTATGTTTGATTTACTTCTTGCCTGCGGGCTAAAGTGGAGGTAAGGAGTTAGCACATGTAGCATTAATGAATTGGTTGAGATTATATTATATATAATTAATTGGATGAAGAAAGTCCACATTATCAATTTTTTCTGCTGGAAATAAGAACCCACCTGTTTTCTGAATACCTGTATGGTAATCCATAAGTGGTAAAATTATGTTTCCTATGTGTTTTGGAGAATCCATACAGAACTCGGTGACTTGCCAACAAATGTAGCAGTCAGTTAATAACTAAATAGGTGTTATGTGCAGTGTAGCAAACTGGGTTATACATTGGCAAGGAAATCTCTTTCTCTCTCTCTCTTTCTCTCAGTCTCTAATTGCTGCCAAGGTGCCAAGGATATAGAAACTAGAGGGAGTGAGGTAATGACACAGAGCAGAAACAAGAGCAGTAATTTTAGTAAGATTTTTCTCTTGCCCCTAAATTCTTTATACTTGTGACATTCCTGGACTGTTAGGATTCTGCTACGGTTGGGAAAGAGACTGAATTCTTGCTACTTCCTGGTTGTTTTCAGTTTAAGTTTACATCCCATTTTTGACACAAGTAATGTATGTGTTTTTGTTTAGAAATTGTTTAAATATACCAGGTTCTCCTAGTTCATCAACCAGACTCAGAACTAGCAATGCTAAGTGGGGAGGAAAATGGAGTTGATGCCTGAGTGTCTCTCAAAAATATCTCTGCCTGTGGCTTCCAAATATCCCAGAATATCTGTCTCCCCAAACTATTATTAGATACTTCCCTCTTTTACAATATGTCTGGTGCCTCCTAAGAATTGAAGGAGGAGGCAGCCTGCTGAGAGGCTGGTACAAGTTATGGGAACCACTAAGAATTTGCAGTTTTCTAATTGGTTAATGTTAGCTATCTTTTGAGATCAAAGGCTCAGAAAAATACAGACTTTTGGGTCTCTGGGCTCACTTGCAGTTTTGGACTTTTTTCTCTTGTCAGTAAGACCGAGGCCTTACTCCTGGGATGTCTTCAAGTTAGTCACATAATCCGGATGGTTGTAGTTTTAACAATGATCCCTGGAAAAGTGGCTCCCAAGTGCTAATCTAAAAGACTTATACTGTCAGGGAGCCTGGTTGGCTCAGGTCATGATCTCACAGTTCATGAGTTCCAGCCCCACATCAGGTTCTCTGCTGTCAGCACAGAACCTGCTTTGGATCCCCTATCTCCCTCTTTCTCTACCCACCCCCGCTGCTTGCTCTCTCTCTCTCTCTCTCTCTCTCTCTCAAAAATAATATATATATATATATGTATATATATATATATATGTATATATATATATATATACATATATATATATATATATATATAAAACTAAAGACCAATACCTGGCAGTAAGAAGGGTTCCACTGGTCCAAACTAAATTGGAAAAAAGTGTTAGTTTTGCAAATTTATGGGGGTAAATTTTAGGGGTCTATGAAATCCCAAAGTCAGGAAATTATTGCCCTATAGCATAGTAGGGCAAGTGAATAAAAAGATGAAAAGGATCCAACTACATTTGAACTCACCTATTACAGTAGCTGAAAAAAATAAATAGGGCAAATGATAAAATCAGCAACATTGGTCACTGTCAGGGAGAAGATATGATGAAAGCTAAATTAGATCCTGTTTTTATTTTGTGTATATAAAAATAAAGATAAGTGGCCATGGCTAACTCTATTTAGAGAAATTGCTTGGGAAATTTACCTAGGGGAGGTGAAATGCCAGGGAGGGTTTTACAACAATAATTTTTTTCTACTTTGATACATTTATATATTGTAATATGATTTGCTGATGTAGTGATATTTATCATGTTATGTAAGTATTGTACAATATTGTTGTTTCATTCATTATACTGTGTGTTAGATCTCTATGGTTTAGCTACTGATTATAAGTTTGTACCTTTAAACACCATTGCTCTTATCCCCCACCCCCACCTCCTGGCAGCCACCATTTTTCTCTGGTTTTTACAGGTTTAACTTTTTTAGATTCCACATATAAGTGAAATCATACACCGCTTGTGTTTCTATATGACTTATCTCACTTAGCATAATGTGCTTAAGGTCTATCCATGCTGTTGCAAATGGGAGAATATCATCCTTTCTCGTGGCAAATAATATCCAGTGCATACATATACTACATTTTTTAATCCATTCATCTATTGATGGGCATTTGGGTTGTTTCCATATCTTGGCTATTGTGAATAATGCCACAATGACCATGGAAGTGCATATATTTTGTCAGAATCTTCCTCTCATTTCCTTTGGGAAGAAGTAGAATTGCTGAATCATATGGTATTTCTCTCATCCAAGTACTAACCAGGTCTGACCCTGCTTATCTTCTGAGATCAGATGATATCAGGCATGTTCAGGATGGTATGGCCTTAAACTCATGTGGTATCTCTAATTTTAGTTTAGTTTAGTTTTTTTTTTTTGAGGAGCTTCCATATTATTTTACATCATGGTTGGACCAATTTACATTCCCACCAACAATGTATAAATATTCACCTTCACCACATCTTTGCCAGTATATGTTGTCTCTTGTCTTCTTGATGACAGCCATTCTAACAGATGTGAGGTGGTTTTGATTTGCATTTCCCTGATGATTAGTGATATTGAGCATCTTTTCATATGTCTGTTGCCCATTTTGATGTCCTCTTTAGAAAAATGTCTGTTTAGTTCTTCTGCCCACTTTTAAATTGAGTTGGATGTTTCTTTGTTATTGACTTAACTGAGTTTTTTATATATTTTGGATATTAATCACTTATTTGATAATATAGTTTGCAAAATTTTTCTCCCAGTCTCTAGGTTGTCTTTTCATTTTCATTTTTTTTGTTTTTTGTTTTTGTTTTTTGTTTTTGTTTTTTTTGCTGTGCAGAAGTTTTTGAGTTTGATGTAATTTCACTTGTTGATTTTTTCTTCTGTTGTTTCTGTTTTTGGTGTCATGCCCCTCAAAATGATGCTAAGACAATTATTGATGATCTTCTTTCCTATGTTTTCTTCTAGGAGTTTTATGGTATCAGGCCTTATGTTTAAGTCTTTGATCCATTTTGAGTTAATTTTTATGAGTTGTATGAGGGGTCCAATGTCATTGTTCTGCATGTGTGTTTTTTTTCCAGTACCATTTGTTGAAGAGACTTTCCTTTCTTCATGTCGAATATAGTCAAACATATCAAATATAGTCACATGTCGAATATAGTCAAACATATATGCCAGGGTTTAATTCTGAGATCTCTATTCCATTCCATCAGCCAATGTGTCTATTTTTGTGCTAGTACCATAGTGTTTTTATTTGTGTTACATTTATTTGTGTTACATTTTGTACCTGGAAAGCATGATCCCTCTGGCTTTGTTCTTTTTGTTTTTTTTCCTCAGGATTGCTTTCGCTAATCAGGGTCTTTTGAGATTCCGCACAAATTTTAGGGTTGTTTCCTTTATTTTTGTGAAGAATGCCTTTGGTATTTTGATAAGTATTGTGTTGAATCTAGATGGCTTTGGGAAATATGGTCATTTAAAAAATATTAATTCTTCTGATCAGCGAACATGGGATGGGTTTCCATTTGATTGTGTCTTCTTTGATTTCTTTCAGCAAAGTTTTGTAGTTTTATTGTACAAGTCTTTCACTTCTTGGTTAAATGTATTCATAAGTATTTTATTGTTTTTGATGCTATTTGGAATGGGGTGGTTTTCTTTATAACTTTTTAAGATGCTTCATCATTAGTATAAAAGAATGCAATTGATTTTTTTAAAGAAATTTTTTATTTAATTCCAGTTATTTAACATATAGTGTTAGATTAGTTTCAGCTACACAATATGGGAATTTAAAACTCCCACATATCACCCTGTGCTTATCATGACGAGGGGACTCATCAGTCTTCATCAGCTATATAGTCATTCCCATACCCACTTCTCCTTTGGTAACCATCAGTTTCTTCTCTATATTTAAGAATATGTTTCTTGGTTTGATTTTTCTCTCCCTTTTCTCCTTTGGTGGTTTGTTTTGTTTCTTATTTATATTTCACATATGAGTGAATTTATATGGTATTTGTCTTTTATCAATTGACTTATTTTGCTGCATAATACTCTCTAGCATTCTTTTGATTGCTGAGTAATATTCCACTGTGTGTGTGCGTGTGTGTGTGTGTGTGTGTGTGTACCTTTCTTTATCCTTTTCTTTATCCATTCATCAGTCAGTGGACGTGGGCTGTTTTCATAATTTGGCTATTGTAGATAATGCTGCTATAAACACTGGGGTACATGTATCCCTTTGAATTAGTATTTTTGTATTCTTTTGTTGAATACCTAGTAGTGCAATTGCTGGATCATAGATTAGTTCTATTTTTAAAGTTTTGAGGAAACTCCATTCTGTTTTCCGGAGTAGCTGTTCCAGTTTGCATTCCCACCAATAGTGCAAGAAGGTTCCCCTTTCTCCACAACCTCACCAACACCTGTTGTTTCTTGTGTGATGATTTTAGCCATTCTGATAGATGTGAGGTGATATTATAGTTTTGATTTGTATTTCCCTGATGATGAGTGATGTTGAGCATCTTTTCATGTGTCTGTTGGCCATCTGTCTGTCTTCTTTGGAAAAAAGGTCTATTCACATATATTCTGCCCATTTTTATTTGGATTCTTCATTTTTCTGGGTGTTGAGTTTGATAAGGTCTTTATGTGTTTTGGATTCTAACCCTTTACCAGATACATCATTTGTAAATATCTTCTCCCATTCCATAGGTTGACTTTTAGTTTTGTTGATTGTTTCCTTTGCAGTGCAGAAGCTTTTTATTTTGATGAAATCCCAATAGTTTATTTATGCTTTTGTTTCCCTTGCCTCAGAAGATATATCTAAAAAGAAGTTGCTACTTCCAGTGTCAAAAAGATTATTGTGTGTGTTCTTTTCTAGGATTTTTATGGTTTCAGGTGTCACATTTAGGTCTATAATCCATTTTGAATTTATTTTTGTGTATGGTATAATGTTGTCCAGTGTCATTTTTTTGAATGTTGCTGTCCAGTTTTCCCAACACCATTTGTTGAAGAGATTGTCTTTTTCACATTGGATATTCTTTCCTGTTTTGTCAAAGATTAATGGACCATATAGTGGTGAGTTCATTTCTGGGTTTTATATTCTGTTCTATTGATCTATATCTATTTTTGTGCCAGTACCATGGTGTTTTGATCACTACAGCTATATAATATAAGTTGAAGTCTGGAATTGTCATGCCTCAAGCTTTGCTTTTCTTTTTTAAGGTTGCTTTGGGTATTCAGGATCTTTTGTGATTCCATACGCATTTTAGGATTGCTTGTTTTACCTCTGTGAAAAAATACTGTTGGTATTTGATAAGGATTGCATTAAATGTGTAGATTATTTTCAGTGGTATAGACAGTTTAACAATGTTTGTTCTTCTAATCCATGAGTATAAAATGTTTCTCCATTTCCTTGTGTCATCTTCAACTTCTTTCATCAGTGTTTTATAGTTTTCAGAGTATAGCTCTTTCAACTTTTTGATTAAGTGTATTTCTACGTATCTTACTGTTTTTGGTGCAATTGTAAATGGGGTTGATTCCTTAATTTACATTTCTTTTTTTTTAAGTTTTTTAATGTTTATTTATTTTTGAGAGAGAGAGTCAGCATGAGCGGGAGAAGGACAGAGAAAGAGGGAGACACAGAATCCAAAGCAGACTCCAAGCTCTGAGCAGTCAGCACAGAGTCTAACGTGGGCTTGAACTCACAAGCTTGAGATCATGACCTGAGCTGAAGTCGGATGCTTAACCAACTGAGCCACCCAAGTGCCCCCTTAATTTACATTTCTGCTGCTTCATTATTGGTGTATAGAAATGAAACAGATTTCTGTATGTTGATTTTTGTATCCTCTGACTTTACTGAATTTATTAGTTCTAGCAGATTTTGGGTGGAGTTTTTTGCATTTTCTATATAGAGAGTATCATGTCATCTGCAAATGGTCAGTTTGACTTCTTCTTTGCTGATTTGGATGCCTTTTATTTCTTTTTATTATCTTGTTGCTATGACTAGGACATCCAGTATTATGTTAAATAACAGAGGTAAGAGTAGAAAGCCCTGTCTTGTTTCTGACTGTAGAGGAAAAGCTCTCAAGTTTTTCCCATTGAGGATGGCATTAGGTGTACGTTTTTCATAGATGGCCTTTATTATATTAAGGTATGTTCCATGAAAAACTACTTTGTTGAGGGTTTTTATCATGAGTGGGAGTTGTACTTTGTTAAATGCATTTTCTGCATCTACCGAAATGATCATATGGTTCTTGTCCTTTCTTTTATTAATGTGGTGTATCATATTGATTGATTTACAAATATTAAATCACCCTTGCAACCCAGGAATAAATTTCACTTGATTATGATGAATAATTCTTTTAATGAATTGTTTGATTTGTTTTGTAAGTATTTTATTGAGAATTTTTGCATCCATGTTTATCAAGGATTTTGGCCTGTAGTTCTCTTTTTTAGTGGAGTCTTTATCTGGTTTTAGGATCAGGGTAATTCTGGCTTCATAGAATGAATTTGGAAGTTTTCCTTTTTCTCCTCCTCCTACTTCATCTTCTTCCTCCTCCTCTTACCCCTCCTCCTCCTCTCCCCCTTCTTCTTCTTCTTCTTCTTCTTCTTCTTCTTCTTCTTCTTCTTCTTCAAATAGTTTGAGAATAGGTATTAACACTTCTTTAAATGTTTGGTAGAATTTGCCTGTGATGTCATGTGGCCCTGGACTTTTCTTTGCTGGGAGTTTTTTTGATTACTGATTCAATTTCTTTGCTGGTTATCAATCTGTTCCAGTTTTCTATTGTTCCTGTTTTAGTTTTGCTAGTTTGTAAGTCTAGGAATTTCTCCATTCCTTCCAGGTTGTGCAATTCATTGACATATAGTTGTTTTTAATATTCTCTTATGATTGTATTTCTTTTGTGTTTGTTGTTATCACTCCTCTCTCATTTGTTGTTTTATTTACTTGGGTCTTTTCTCTTTCCTTCTTGATAAGTCTGGATAGAGGTTTATCAATTTTATTATTATTATTTTTTTAAAAAGCCATCTCATGGTTTCATTGATCTGGTTTTTAGTTTCTATATCATTTATTTCTGCTCTAATCTTTATATAAGTTTCCTTCCTTCTACTGGCTTTAGGCTTTGTTATTTTTCTAGCTCTGTAGGTGTAAGGTTAGGTTTTTGCATTTGAGATTTTTCTTGCTTCTAGAGGTAGTCCTGTTTTTGCTATATACTTTCCTCTTAGAAGTGCCTTCACTGCATTCCAAAATTTTTGACTAATGTGTTTCCATTTTCATTTGTTTCCATGTATTGTTTGAATTTCTTCTGTGATTTCCTGGTTGACCCATTCATTGTTTAGTAGCATGTTGTTTAACTTCCATGTAGTTCTGTTATTTCCAATTTTTTTTCTCGTGCTTGACTTCTAGTTTCATAGTATTGTGGTTCAAAAAGGCACGTGGTATGATTTCAATCTTTTCTGTATTTGTCGAGACCTTTTTTTGTGACCTATGCATCTATTCTGGAGGATGTTTTGTGTGTATTTGAAAAGAATGTGTATTCTGAAGTTTTAGGATGGAATGTTCTGAATATATCTGTGAAGCCCATCTTGTCCAATATGGTCATTCAAAGTCATTTTTTCATTGTTTATATTCTTTGTAAACAATCTGTCCATTAATATAAGTGGGATGTTAAAGTCCCTTGCTAATATTGCATTATTATCAATTAGTTTCTTTATATTTATTATGAATTGTTTTATATATTTGGGTGTTCTCATGGTTCATATATTTACAATTATTATATCTTCTTTTTGGATTGTCCTCATTATGATTACATAATACCCTTCTTTTTTCTTTTTACATTTTTTGTCTTAAAGTCTAGTTTGTTTGATATAAATATTGCTACTCTAGTTTTCTTTTGACATCCTTTTGGGTATTAAATGTTTCTCCACCCCCTCACTTTCAATTTTCAGGCGTCTTTAGGTCTTGTAGGCAGAAGATAGATAGAACTTGTTTTTTTTTTTTAATATTTATTTTTTTTGAGAGAGAGAGAGAGAGAGAGAGCAAGCAAGGGAGGAGCAAAGAGAGGGAGATAGAGGATTCAAAGAAGGCTCTGTGCTGACAGCAGAGAGCCCGATGTGGGGCTTGAACTCATGAACTGTGAAATCATGACCTGAGCCAAAGTTGGATGCTTAACCTACTGAGCCACCCAGGTGCCCCTGGGTCTTGGTTTTTTAATCCATTTTGATACCCTTATGTATTCTTATTGGAGTGTTTAGTTCACTTACATTCAAATAATTATTAATAGATGTGTATATATTGCTATTTTATTACTTGGTTTGTGGTTGTTTCCGAAGATTTTTCTGATCCTTTCTTGTCTTTCCCACTTTTGGTCTCTCCTGTGCACTCAAAAAGTGCCCTTTAATATTTCTTGCTGGGCTGGTTTTGTCACAAACTCAAGGTTTTGTTTGTTTGGGAAACTCTTTGTCCTTCCTTCTATTCTGAATGATAGTCTTGCTGGATAAAGTATTCTTGGTTGCATATTTTTTCCCTTTCAGCACTTCAGATATATCATGCCACTCCCTTCTGACTTGCCAAGTTTCTGTTGAGAAATCTCCAGCCAGCCTCATGAGTTTTTCCCTTGGAAGTTAAGGACTTCTTTTGTTTTGCTGCTTTCAAGATTTTTTCTTTATCATTATATTTTTCAAATTTAATTATAATATGTCTTGATGTTCGCCTGCATTGTTGATTCTGGTGGGAGTTCTTTGTGAGTTCTGTATCTGGATGTTTTTCCTTCCTTGGATTAGGAAAGTTTTTCTGCTCTTATTTCTTGAAATAAATTTTCTGCCCCCTTTTTTTCTCTCTTCTTTTTCTGGGACTCCTATAATACAAATGTTGTTATGTTTGATGTAGTTAATGAGTTCCCTAAGTCTATTCTCATGTTGAATAATTCTTTTTTTCTCTTTTTTGGTCATCTTCATTATTTTCCATTATTTTGTCTTCTAGGTCATTAATTTATTCCTCTGTTTCTTCCAGTCTGCTCTACATTGCATCAAGCCTGTTTCCAATCTCATTTATTACATTCTTTTTCCTTGATTGATTCTTTTTTAACTCTTTCACCTCTGTGGTAAGCATCTCACTGATGTCTTCTATTCTTTTCTCAAGCCCAAAGTGTATTTTTATGATTGTTGCTTTAAATTCTCTATCAGGCATGTTACTTATATCTGTAATTTGTTGGCATGTACTTATTCATAGTCATCTCTTATGATGCTATGTGTTATTGTAGTATCCATTGTAATGTCTCCTTTTTCATGTCTAATTTCATTTTTTTGGATCTCTTTTTCTCTTAGTCTAGCTAAATGTCAAGTTTGTTTATCTTTTCAAAAAGAAAACTGCTCTTAGTTTTGTTGATTCTTTCTGTTGTTTTCCTTTCTCTGATTCATTTATTTCCACTTTGATCCTTAGTATTTCCTTTTTTATGCTAACTTGCGTTTAATTTGTTTTCCTTTCTCTAATTCCTTGTGGTATCAAGTCAGGTTGTTTATTTCATATTTTTCTAATTTATTAATACATGCAGTTATTGCTATAAACTTTCCTGTCAGAACTGCTTTTTCTGCATCCCATAATATTTGATGTGTTGTGTTTTTATTTTCATGTGTTTTGAGATAATTTTTTTATATAGATTACCCAGGATTTCCTGAAAGGGGAACTTCATGGTGTGGGTGGCCTAGTTATTTATCTGGTTGTTTTCCTAGTATCTGTGTCATACAATTTGCAATATGTTTATTCAAAATAAATGACTTTTGAAATAAATGTCCTGGCAATCAAAAGCTTACTGCCAAGCACTTATGCTCCAGTACTCCACTTCTCGGAACTTCATTCTGCCAGAATAACAAGATGGTTTTTAAAAATTTTTTTAAGTTTATTTATTTTTGAGAGAGAGGTAGAGAGAGTGAGTGGGGGAGGAGCAGAGAGAGAGAGAATCCCAAGCAGGCTCTGCACTGTCAGTACAGAACCCCATGTGGGACTCAAACTCACAAACTGTGAGATCATGACCTGAGCCAAAACCAGATGTTTTAATTAGATGTTTTAATTATAGACTTTAACTTTAAGATAAGTAGCCCTCTCTCACTCAGCCACACCCCAACC
Organism: Prionailurus viverrinus; assembly: GCF_022837055.1. Lineage (NCBI taxonomy): Eukaryota > Metazoa > Chordata > Mammalia > Carnivora > Felidae > Prionailurus > Prionailurus viverrinus. The sequence goes on along the minus strand of NC_062564.1, from coordinate 135,960,715 downwards.
CAACCCTTAGGGCAAACATTCCCATCCAATTGGCAGAGAATAACCACTTATAGCAGCCTAATGGCTGAACTGAAATGGACTGAAACCATTAAAATTTTTTTTTTGAAATGTTTATTTAGTTTTGAGAGAGAGAGAGAAAGAGAGAGAGGGAGAGAGAGAATGAGCAGAGTAGGGGCATACAGAAAAGCAGACACAGAATCCAAAGCAGGCTCCAGGCTCTGAGCTGTCAGCACAGAGCCTGACACAGGACTCCAACTCATGAACCCTGAGACCATGAAATGAGCCGAAGTCAGATGCTCAACTGAGCCACCCAGGTGCCCCTGAAATGGACTGAAACTATTAATTCTACTTCAAAAGGTGAATAATTTATTTAATTTTCATTGGTAGTAACAGGGTCAAGACACAGAATTTTTTACTCCACCTAACTCAAGATGAGACTAAGGAATTATTTCATTTTATGCCATTTAATTGGTATGGCTTGTGCCAGAATATAGTTATAATTTAAGTCTTTTTATGAACCGATAGCATATCTTCTTTCATCGCTTCTGATGATACTTTTTTTTGGGGGGGAGTGAGAGAGAGAGAGAGAGAAAGAGAGAGAGAGAGCACAAATTGGAGAGGGGAAGAGAAAGAGAGAGAGACAGAATCTGAAATAGACTCCAGGCTCTGAACTGTCAGCACAGAGCCTAACATGGGGCTCAAACCCACCAGCTGTGAGATCATGACCTGAGCCAAAGTCAGATGCTTAACCGACTGAGCCACCCAGGTGCCCCTCTTCTGATGATACTTTAAATCAAGCTAATTAGTCTAACATGAATGATTGTACAAACAACCAAACTCTTAGCTCATTTCAGAGGTGATTAATCATCCTACAAAAAAACTTGTACTCTCTTATTCTGTAGCTGTCTGAGGGTTTATGTTTCTCAGCTACTCTTGTATCTAAGTGGGCTACACTTTAGAAGATAGGTTCTTGCCAGCAGAATGTGAGGGGGAATGAATTCTGCCTATTTCTCATTTTGGTGGCTTTATGCAGATGAGCACAGCCAGATGTTCCAACACCTTGGAAGCCAGATGTTGAAGATGGAACAGCCATGAGATAAAAACAGTTTCAGTTCTTGAACAAAACTTTGAAGAGAGAAACTGATTAGGAATACACATATTAGATTTTACAAAAGGAAGAAATAAACTTCTATGTGTTTTAACATTATAAATTTTAATTTAATTTTTGTCTCCTGTTAGCATCTAAATCTGTATTGTGCTTCAGCTCTAATATCTGATTGAACATCTTGTTACTTATTCAGTTATCAAATATTTACAGAGAACTTACTACCCGCCCCCCCAACATACACTCACATACATGCACCTACCTAGATAGATAACATTTACAGAGAAGTTACTGTGCCAAGCACTAAGGATACTTGGAAAAGAAGGTACTTTCAGCTTCAGTAACAATTAATTACCTGGTTTAATAGAAATTTTCCATGAGCTGCAAATTTCTCTTTTCCTGCTTTCTCATTCTTTTTTTGTTTATCAATAGCAATTTTCCAAGGCCCTGTCCTCTTACTCTTTATAATCTATCCTTTTGCTCAATTAACACCTCTGTGAAGGACTTCTAAAGCCATTTCTCTGGCAATGTCCTTTTTCTGTGTTCTAACTTTTCATTGCAATTATTTACAGAACATCTTTACTTGCATGTCTGCCATCATCTTAAGTTCAATGTGACGGCAATATGGAATTATGATTAATAGCATAACAAAAATAAGTTTAAATTTTGATTAAAGTTAAATTTGCTATGACAGGATGACTAGTAATTGAACAAATATCAAACTCTCTTGTCGTTGTTTCTATCAATAATTTTTTCTTATAATGAAATGCAAAATGTATGCCAACAGAGTTTTAGTCAAAATGAATTTGTGTGTTTCTTTTACATAAACAAGCTAGCAATGAACTACACACTCTAAGGAAAGTGTGACTAGCTATAGCAAGTCAAAGGCTCTTACCATCACCTTTTATTCTGACACAACAACTTCAAGCACCTCTTCACCAAAGGAAACATTTAAAAAGTGTCTTTTGGGGCTCCTGGGTGGCTCAGTTGGTTAAGTTTCCAACTCTTGGTTTTGGTTCAGGTCATTATTTCATGGTTTGTGAGTTTGAGTCCTACCTAGGGTTCCCTGCTGACAGTGTGGAGTCTGCTTTGGACTTTCTGTCTTCCTCTTTCTCTGCCCCTCCCCTACTCACTTTCTCTCTCTCCTTCTCAGATAAATGAATAGACTTTTTAAAAAGTGCTTGTAAATTTTAACCTCTTCCCAAGTTCTGTATAGAATAAGAGGACAAAGACAGGTGTCTGAGCTTGAAAACATCTGTCCTAGCTTGTTGGGAGAGTTATCATGAGTTCTATTTGCATATAATTTCCAGAAGATTTTGTGAAAGAGAAATACTGGGCACATTGGAACCTGGCAGGTTTTGCCTCTAATGACCCTGTACTAAGACCCATAAGTGATACAATCATAACCCCTTCATATCTCTAGTGATGTCATGACTACACTACTTGATGGAAAAGAGTCAAACCAGTCAAGCCTTTGGGGATATTGTGGTTGGGGATCAATGAAAGATAATTTTAGACATAGCAATGGAACATCAATAAAATTAACCTCTGGCTCCATCCCAGGGAATCAGTGCCAGATTCCTAGAGAAAAGCATGGGGAAGCAAACTAAAAAGAGTTAAATGAAGATGTCATATCATCACAGGAATGTTGGAAACAGACAACACAAGGCATCTAGGTTTTAGACTTTATATATTTCATATACATTAATGTCCTTCAGCGCATTGTTCTTTGGAGCATAGCAGAGGAGAAACTGGGACTATAGCAATGGGGGTATGGACAGGAAGGGCATGTGTGGATAGGAAGGTTGGAAGCAAATTTATATGTAGATGGTGATAAGTGAGATACATTTTTTAAAAAGTGTGTCTGAACCTATCTTCTGAGAAATTTTATAGGTGCCATCATAATGCCTTCTTCCCTCCCTCCCTTCCTTCTTTCCTCTTCTTCCTTATTCTTTCATCTTTCAATCTTTTTAATAATATTTATTGAGTACACGTGTACTGGACACTGTGTTAGGTGTTAACAATACAAACCATTGCCTTATTTTCTATTGTGGAAATTAAGAAGTAAATAAGTTACAGAACATTAGGGGAAGTGCTATGATAAGTGTATTCAAAGTCTGCATGAGAACCCAGAAGCAAAGCACCTAACATGGATGGAGGAGTCAAGCAAAACTTTCTTAGAGTTTGGAGAGAATACATTGACTCCTAAGGCCAAGCTGACTAGATGAAGATTGGATATGCAAGGGGAATCCAGATAGAGACATCAAATAAATTTAATAATGACTGGAGTTGGAATGCCGTGAATTAATAAATGCTGCTATTATAAAAAGGCATTTAAACAACAACTGCTTCAAGATTGAGTTCATCATCTATTTATTATTGTAGAATTATAGTCTCACTAGTGTTTAAGAACATGGATATGAAATAGAGTTTGAATATTTAAATTGTCCAAAGCTGAGGTTTTGTAAGGGAAAGAACAATGGAAGGAGAACGGGTATAGAGAAACGCAAGGATAATGATGAAATCAGAGGGTTCAGGCGAGATAGAAAAGGAAACAAAGTCAGATTCCTATGAATTAATGAATTCTCCTTGTCACTACTTTCCCTCAGCTAATAGAAAAATAGAAACCATTCTTTGATTTTTTTTTTTTTCACTAAACATCAGTGAGGTGCTGATTCATGTCAGGATAAGAGCTAGAACCTAGGAATGCCAAAATGAAGTCAGAAATTATCCTGTCCTTAAAAGTTTTGCAATCTAGTGAAAAGAGACATGTGTTTAAACAAAGTGAATCAAGGGACTAGGATGTGCTGTCTTTTCTTGGTTCTGGAGAAGAGGATGCAAGTCTTGTGGCTGGGTTAGGGGGATGGGAGATCATAGAGAAGGAGGCTGAATAAGTAGAGCTCCTATTCTTACCCTGTAACATTTTCACTAGGACCACCCATTTTTTATTCTTTTTTTTTTAATGTTTATTTACTTATTTTAAGAGAGAGAGAGAGAGAGAGAGAGAGAGAGAGAGAGAGAGAGAGAATCCTCAGCAGCTTCCACGCTGTCAGCACAGAGCCTGACATGGGGATTGAACTCATGAACTGTGAGATCATGACCTGAGCTGAAATCAAGAGTCTTATGCTTAACCCACTAAGACATCCAGGTACCCTTCGGATTCTCTTTGTAAGGAAGAACTGGAGAATGAATATTGTGTGGGCAACTAGCAGAATCTGCTTCACCCAGATAAGAAAAAATGAGTAAATAAGTAAACGGTTTAGTGAATGTGTGCATGAAGAAACAGAAAAACAGTCATTTGGAAGTCCTGGATGAAAAGAGAGACATTTGAAGATTGATTGTGTTTCTGGGGGCTGTGAAGAGACAGAGACGACTACTGTTTTGTTTCTACCTCCATAGTCTTTGATTGAATCCCTAAGCTCCTATGTGTTTTGTTTTCACTTAGGTTTTCTCTGGCCATTTAGAAATAAATAAATGAGCTGAGAGGTAAAAGAAATATAAAGATTCTTGATTTCTATCTTCCTTTAAAATTTGTAGGAAGATGTCATGAATTTTCTTGAAATGAGAAGAACCCTTCCCCCTATCTGGCAATCACTGCCGTTGATGGTGGGGGTAGCAGCAGGGGGCATGATGAGTAAAATCCTGAGTTGCAGAGCCAGTTGTTAGGGGTGACCTTATTGGGCAATATTACAGGGAATCAGAGAGCCACTGATGCTGTTTAAGGATTGATTTCTCTGTCAGGTGGTTGCTAAGGTCTTGCCTTGTTAAAAAATAGGAAGTATGCATCTTATGAGAGCTCATATCTTGTTCGTTGACTGTGGAGAAACCCTTTGGAAAGAAATTTTTAAATCAAGCTTGAATGGCCATATATAAAATATCTGGATTTCTACCTACAGCACTGAATGAAACACAGACCTAAAACACAAAGGTATTTTTTAAAGGAATCTGTAATTGTCATTATCTTTCAATTAAGATTGAATATCATTTTAATTTCAATAATAATTGCTTAAAGAGTTGGCTATTTTATTCTGGTAATGAAGTACTACCACTTCCCCCACCCTAACACAAATTCTGAAATAATAGTAAGTACTGACTGTAGAAAATCTCTATGGGGAACACGCAGCCTTTTAATGATAATGATAATTAAAAACCCTGTGCCTATTTAGGTGATTACGACTAATTGTGTTTGAGGATAAAAAATGAGAGGAAAAAGATCAATGTTTTAGGCAGAAACACATATATATGTGAATTCGTTCATTAGTATGAAAGAAGACACAAGTTATGTGATAACACAAAGTGATTTTCTCCATAGTCGTTAACAACAGTGTTCTATCAAACCCACTTTTCCTCTGGGTGGCAGGCTCTCCAGTGGCATCTTATTTTAACTCTACCATTTGGGTTACATTTAACTATTAAAACAGTCTTATTGTAGTTTTGAAATGGAGTCCTGCTTATTTTACAAATTGCTATCTCATATTTAATTCAAAATGCTTTCTGGCCCAAGCCCAGGTGGACTTATTGTTTTAGCCCCTTGAGGTAGAGGGTCCTTCTCACACTCTCCTCCTTAATCCCTGACTAGGGGATTGCTGCAGAAGCTGTAAGGACCAGCAAGGGGTCCATATATAGCATAGTTGTACCTGAAGTTGACATTGCCAGGAAGACCACTGGATCCTTGGTATTACCCATGCCAAACGGAGGTAGTGTTGACATCCTTCTGTAATCCCCACTTCTCATTCCATCTCTTCCCTTATCCTTTTGGCCATATCTCAATAGAACTATTAGGCCAAATGGTCCCTTTAAGTGAATTAGAAAATCTATCCATTTCCTTAAGAAATGTATCACGGTACCAGGTATCACACCTTGACTTTGGAACATGGGTTATATTTCAGTCCTTGTCTGCAGTCTCAGCTAGGTGCTCTTGTTAAGGGTACAATCTCTATGGTCACACGTTGTAGTCCAAGTTTTGGGGCACAGCTTGCTAGACAAGTCATTCAGCACTCTCAAGATATAGGAAGATGCCTCTCACCAACAAGGTTATATTGGGTGAGAACTGGTAGGGTACCAATAACCTTATGGTAATATGCTTGAGTTGCTTGCTCCTAACACAGGGGAAAAGGATGAAAGAAAGATTGCTGCTCTAGAAACTCTGCATTATGCCTAAAAGCAATCTCGCAGACCCCTTTTTATAGCTCTAAATGGTAAAAGTCTCCAAAACAATCTCTTCCTTGGCTACTGAGACCAGGGGAGTCATGTGATTTCTTTGAAGTTGTCCCTAGATCAGTGCTTCTCAACTTGGAGCAGTTTTGCGGCCCCTGGGGGGACATTTGGTCATGTCTGGAAACTTTTTCGGTTGTCACAGCTGGGAGGGAGGTGCTACTCCCATCTAGTGGGCAGAGACAGGAATGCTGGTAGACCCTGCAATGCACAGGAGAGCACCATCTACCCCCAACAAGGAATAATCCTGCCCAGAATGTCAATAGGGCTGAGGGTGAGAGAACCTGCCCTTGAGTTCTGAGTACACTGTTCCTCAAATTACTAGGGGTCCGGAAATGACCATACCCAAACCTCTCACAGGAAGGGACCAGGGGAGCTAAGTTCTTGCTTCATTTTCTTACTTAAGTACAACTCTAGACAAATCTTTGTCTCAATTTCTTCTATCAAATGTAATGAAAGTATTTGTTGTACTGCTTTTATAAGGTGGTGATGAAAATGAAATAATAGATATGAATTTTGTCTGAAAAATTTTCAAAAAGCCACAAAATTCATTATTGATGCTATGTTGAGAGCTTTTCAGACACAAAAACATTCTAACTGACTGCAGCTGAATTACTCTCTGCTTTATCCGCTTGCTTAACTGTAACATCAAACAATCCATTTTAGACATACATCACTTGTTTAAACACAGGATACGTTCTTTAGATGAGAGAACTTGCTTGGAGTGATTGTCTTTGGTATTTATCTTTTCCTACACTCTATTACTTCCCTTGTCATCACTTTTTTTTGGTCCATGTTGACATAGTATATTATCTACTTCCCTGAAAAGATTAAAGGTGGGCTAGTTTATGAATTAGTAACATCATCTAAAATGCCATCATTTTTGATCAGAGTCTGAACTGAACCTGTATGATTTTGAACTTGACATAAGTGAAGTAAATTGACCTTGGGGATGCACAATCATTAACAATCATTTGACACAAACACACATTAAATGGGATGGAACATTATCGAAAGTCTATGTACATATGAAAATGGTTCTGTAGATCCCTATCAAAATAGTGCTGAAGGTAATGTGAATGGGGCCCAATGTAAACTTATTATCAGTGGTTGCCCTTTTACCAGAATAGTAGGGTAACTTCTTAGAGTGTGTATTTAGTCAGCAAACCAATTGTAAAGCTTCATCTTAAGAATTAAGAGCGATAAACTGGAAAATGATATTAGAAATATGCATCAAAAATGTATTACAGCCTGAAAAAAGCAAAATGGATAAAAGCTTTCAGTTTGTCCCTTTTGGAGCCTTGTTTAAAAGGTGTCTCGATCATGTCAGGGTGTCACGTAGCCAAGTTGTAGATAAAACAAGTTAGTTCCAGAGAAAGAGGTATCACAGGTGAAAGGAAATTCTCCACGTCCTATATGATGATTGCATGATCATACAGAAATGACACATCTGGCATTCTCTTTGTTTCTCTGGAATCCTAGAAAGGAATCTTAACCAGATGTTGTTATTATCTTGTTTCCTTGGTTAGGATTATGATACTAGCTATGGTTATATTTAAATCCATTATTTCCTTTAAGGTTTTAGTGCTCCATCATTTGATCTTCTTTGTGTTCAGCTCTCTAGATTGTGCATTACCATTCTCCCATTTGCTGAATCCTGTTGTATAGAAACAAGGAGCACATGGTGCATTAAATGCTATTTTTGATTTTGCCGGGGAAAGAAGAGCCAAGATTTCATGGCGTATTTGGGGTTCAGATAAGTGTGTAAGGAATAGGAATTGAATATGGGTAAATGTCCTTTGATTTCTTCACCCACATTTATGCATTGGCTTTCTTTTCTGCCACTTCTGTAAATAAAACACCTTTTTTATAGTCTTTCAAAATACTGCAGATTGGGCAGGGAAGAAGGGGTGGTAAACTGGCTTATACATTTATAAATTGTGACTTGAGTCTTTCTCCTTTCAGTACACAGAATGCAGGTAGCATGCGTCAAAGCAAAGGTATCCTTAATAGGCACATAATCAATTAAGCAATTGCTGAGTTTGCTTTATGGCAGTAGTGTAGTTGCTGAAGTAGTGTAACAAAGCATGCCCAAACAATGGCCAGAATTTAAATTGCTACTTACTCCAGATTGACAGATAGTATTACTGATGAAACATGAGGGCTTCGGCTCACCACAGCAGCTCACAGGACTTTATGGCATGTTTCTGCCTTGTTCTAGACGATGCCTGGCCCATTTCTGGTGCTCAGTGAGCATTAAATAATACCAATACTGTCAAGTGCTTCTTATTTCTCACCTGGGAACATTTATAATTCTGTGCTTCATGTACTTTCTAATTCTTCATGCTCAATGATGGGAATGAAAATTAATTACTCTGGGAATGTGAATGTCGCCTTGACAAATCATTCCTATAATATTAAATAAAGTTTTCATTGGTGAAACCAGGAGGTCCCTGGATTCTTTTCTGTTGGCCTATTCCTCTATTCTTCCTTCTTCTGCCCTAAGATTTTTTTAGAAATGCCAAAACTGAAAAAGAATAATTGCCTTTTAATTTAGGTTTGGGATTTAGATGTGATTTATTTTAAAACCTTCCTAAGTGTGGCATTTAAGTCTGCTTGAAATTCCCAATTCTCTATTCCTGTAGCTCAGCCAAACGTGTCGTTTTGATTTCTGAGCTGCACATTCCTGGGAGCATGGGTCTCATTTGTCTGAAAAAGAGAGATGTAAGCTCATTTGAAGTTTTAGTTGACTTATAGTTCTTCTTTGACCTTTGCTACTAATAGCTGGCAGAGAATAAAACCAGACATGTCAATCACCGTCTAGATTTTATAAACTATTGACTGTTTCTTGAAGGATTGTAATGCTTATTTTATTGGCCTGTTGTACCATAGTAGGAGATTTACAGAGTGTCAAGAAAATGAAAACCATGGCTAGCTAGCATTTTCCAGATCTTCTGGCAATATAGTCATTGAAATTAATAATTATCAATTAAATATAAATGTGCAGAAATCGCAGCAAGGAAAGAATCGGAAGCATTTTAATCCCCAGGTCCTTTTTGGCATTGCCATATATATATATATTTTAAAACTAAAGAATGATTTATCTTCCATAGGACACTAAAACATTTTCTAATAAACATCATTTACTTATTACATATAACGATGCCATTCAATTATAAAGGGAAAGAGCTTTTAAATCCTAAGGTTTATAAACTTTTACAGTAAAATGCAGCGTCCAATAATCCTAACATCACATTTAGAATATAATATAACAAGAATAAAATCCGTAAGAACTTGACAGCACCCCAGCAATACCTTTTACTGCATCTATTTTCAGCGGACATTTTTGTTTTTCAAAGGTGTGACTCTTAAAGATGGCAGCATTGTGCTTGAATCAGAAAGTTCATCGGGACTGCCTCGTCCTGCTGCTCTAGAGACTGCAGCCAATAGACCTTTCCTTAGGAATTACTTAAAGGCACTATATGAAGTTACAGCACTACTTTGGTATATAAACTCGAGCCAATTACGTTTTTGCTTGCCTCGATATCCTTACTATAGCCTAAGGAGGGATTATCGTGTATTATGATACAGCAAGGCCATCCTGTTAAATCTATATTAAAAAAACAGCCCCAGAAAGTGACCCTGGTAATTTACTACAATTTCACTTCTGACTGAGTACAATCCCACTCCGTTCATAATCATTTGTGCTCTAGAGAGGATTTATTTCTTAAAAGATTCTGTAAATCATTGAATTAACGAGTTTTCCTGGTTTTTGTTTAGCCGAACATTTCCTCTAAGTTTGTTTAAATTCAATAAACTTCCAAAGGAAGACTCTATAAGTCACTACTTATTTGTGTTGTCATCCAGGAGGGCTTACCCTTTTTCTGCTTTACCCCCACTAATGCTTTAAAGATTTTTAGCTCTTGGCAGACCGCCACATTCTCCACACAGTTCCTACCATATTACCGATGATTTCTAGTACTCCAGCCTCTCAGTTTTTGAACTTCTCTCTTTCAATGATTTTGCCCTACATCCTGCCATAGACACTCATTCCACTGTCCATACCCTAGATCAGCAGTTCTCAAACTATGGTCCAGTAGACCCTGAGGTGCCCAGGACACTTTCTGCAGACCCATGGGTTAAAAACTACTTTCATAATATTGCTAAGGTGTTACTTACCTTTTTTATGCTCATTCTCTCATGAATATACAATGTTTTCCAGAAGCTACGTGACATGTACTATCACAATAGATTGAATGTAGAGAAGGAGTATGGGAATCCAGCTCTTTTCTCTTCAGCCAGACATTAAAGAGATTTGCAAAAATGTAAAACAATGCCACCTTTCTCATTGTTTTATTTTTGTTGTTTTGGAAAACAGTTGTTTTTTATACAAACTATGTTATGTTGACATTTAATCGGTTTTCTTATTTCTTTAATTGAATTAAGTAAATATTTTTGAAATCCTGTTTTAATTTCTAGTACAGTAATTACTAGTAGATATAATCTACATAAAAATATTTTGGCTATCAATAATTTTAAGAATAGGAAAGGATCCAGAAATCAAAAATCCAACAACAGCTTCCATTGGCCAAATCTCTCAAACTGCCAATGAAGAAGAAGAAACTCCTCTTGGATGTTATTGTTGTGCAATGTCTAATTCATTACAGAGTGATGCTTGTGGAAAATGAAATTAAATCAGTAAAAACTGTAGATGGGGAAAAATGGCAAACCCATAATCAGATGCTTGGGTGTCATAGCACAGTCAAATTGCTGTCAAATTATTATTCCCACTTTAAGGAACTGGGTTACAGGGAGGTATTCAAGTGGACCAAAGTTATACAATTAGTTAAGCTCGAGTTTGAATTTGAATCTTGGCAGGGATGATTTTTGATAGCCTTCACTTGTGACTTCTAAGCTACATTAACTCATCAGTAAGTTTGCCTGAGACGACCCTAGTTTATACCTATTATCCAGGTATATTATCCACTCTCCACTTAGGATGTCTCACTTAGGATGAAAACTCATGTAGCCTTCCTTCTCAGAGGTCATACAGGGAGAGATGCTTGTGGATGGGTGGAAGGAACACTGGGGGAGAACACAGACAGATCCAACATGTCACCCAACAACCATTTATGTTGTGTTCTGGAGGGGGACCTTTTAGAGTAAATTTTCCTTTTCACCCGTGCTTGGCCTTGCTTAGAATGAAATAATTTTAGTTTTTATTAAAACATCAAGAATTGAGACTAGGTATATAATCTGTGCACACAAATAAAATCTCCACCTATTTAATGTGTGATTTTGGAGCCACGGTAAGGACTAGGGATGAACATTGTCCTAACATAGATGCCACTGTAGCAAAGTGAGATGTCATCAGCTAGTGGTGCATAAGATAGAGCTGTTGTCTCCAGATCTCGTGGTTGCATACTCTATCTGTGAGAAATGTTGAATTTGAGCCACCAGTACATTCTAGTAATATGTAAGTATTCAAAATATATGCAGAAATAGAAGTGAAAATGGATGTGATGAAAATCAAATATAATGCTTATTGTAAACTATTTTTTAATTTCTAATTCATTAATGGAATGGTAATAGAGAACTCTTTATTCTCACTAATTTAATAATAATTTAGTGTGTATTGTATTATTTTTAAACTTTTGTCCTAGTTTTTCATAGAGTGATTTGAAGACCTGGTTCACTTCATTTGAATATTTGTTCTTAATTTCTCTCATAGGTTAGATATATCTTACAGAAATATCCAGATACAGGTGGGAGGAATGCCGTGTTAGCTGTACTTCCTAAATCATGACTTTCATTTTCATCCCAGATACTAATCACGCAAATGTTTTTATTAAAGTTTAGTCATTAAACTTTCTCTAAAATAATGTGGAGAATGCTGCATTTTTATATATTTAATATATGAATCCAAAATCCACTGCAGCACCTTTTTGGAAGATTCATAAACAGGTGAGAAAATTCTAGTTATTTTTTTAAGTAAACTTTAAGTTTAGAAGAGTTTCAGATTACAGAAATACTGCAAAAAGAGTGTCTTGAATTGCCACGTGGCCTACCCCTAGTTTCTCTACTCTTATCATCTTACACCAGTACCGTACATTTGTCACAACTAATGAGCCAATGTTAATATCTTATTATATATACAGTTCATACTTCTTGTAGATTTCCTTTGTTTTTACCTAATGGCCCTTTTCTGTTCCAGGATAGAACATGACTCCTTAGGCTCTCCAGAGTGTGACACTTAATTTTCCTTGTTTTCTCAGACTTTCTTTGTTTTTAACAATCCTGACAGGTTTGAGGAATACTGATCAAGTGTTTTATAGAAAGCTTCCAAGTTTTTAAAGTGTGCAGATATGAATTTTTATAAATGGTACAAATTATGTTATGTTACTTTTTTTTTTTATAACAAATGCATATAACTGTAGAAACATTGAAAAACGTTTTAAACAACTTTCTTCTCATCAGTCTTCAAAAGTGCCTTTTTAATTGCTAATTATTAAAACTTCACCTTTACCTTGAGGGGGTAGGTTATGGATAGTTATCATTATTTTTTGAAATGATCTGCTCGGGGGCATTCTCCCAGGTGCTACATGTCCATGGAAAAGTTAGCAAATTTGGAACACGTGTCTCCTTTTAACAGAAAAATGCACCGCCCATCTTTAAGTTCAACAACTCTTTTCAAGACTTTGATGGAAGATAACACATATATCCCTGGGCTATGCCACAGGTTCTCTTGTTCACCTCCCATCTCATTGCTGAGGTCCTGTGAGAATTCCGCTATATTTTAAAGGTCTTTTTAAAAATGAATGGCACAGTTACTTCCTGCAGTACCTTGTGTACTTCTAGATTTTATTTCACCCACATTGCTTGCTTGTGAACGATGAAGTGACTGGATTAAAAGTGTGGCCCTATCTCTGTACTTTTTCCTCATAATCTTTTCTTTACTCCAGCCCAAATAGTTGTTCTATTAGTGTTGTTATGTAAATTTCATGGGAGAAAACCACTAATTTTTAAAAACTTAAAGACCTTATTTTCTGTCAACAATGTGTTTTATGATACATTTTTTAAATTCCACAATGCAAAGAAAGCTAGTTTTTTTTCAGAAAATTAGTTTTGATGTCTTTTATTTTTGAAATAGATTCTAGCAAGTACAGCATACTAACTCATATTAGAAATGAGAAACTTTATACTTCCACTGAACTTTAGAGAAAACATACCACCATGCTCTTGTTTCTTCCAGACTTCAGAATCATGTTCTGTATATTTTCCAAAACTCCTATTTACTCATACAGGAAGGCATGTTATTTTGTCTCCATATCATGTGTATGTGTGTATGTGTGTATGTGTGTGTGTGTGTGTGTGTGTGTGTGCGCACACACACATGTGTGTTTGTACATGTGTGTCTTTAGCTGGTTTTTACCAAGGAATAAAAGAATAAGGGTGACTTTTAAACATGACTGAAAAAATTATGGATCTCTGTCTTCATGCTGTGTTTAATTTTAATATGCCTTAATAGCTGTGATGACTTCATACCATCATTAAAATCTCAAAGAACACTATATAAGATTTATTGTTAATAGTAGATATAAATCCATATTTCAAATAAACTTTTTGATAATTTTAAAGATTTTTTGAGAGAGAGAGAATGAATGATGAAGGGAGAGAGAGAGAGGCAGAGAGAGAATCCCAAGCAGGATCCACTGTCAGTGCAGAGCCCAGCACGGGGCTCAAACTTGTGAGCTGTGAGATCATGACTTGAGCTGAAATCAAGAGTTGGATGCTTAACCAACTGAGCCACCCAGATGCCCTGATAATTTTAAAGATTTGGTCTACTTGTTAGGTATGATTATGTTATCACAGTTTTCTAGGGCTGATGGAAGAAGGGTAAGGCTTTCTATTTTCTTGTTTTTCTCTTGGGCTTGCATGATTCTTATTATGCTCAATCTGTTTTTTACCTGAAAAATTTTGACTCATCAATTTGTGAAGATTTACTTGATTCAAACTAGATAATATGATCTATAAATCCACCTAACCATTTACATTCATGCTGGAAGGTATTTCATTACTCTGAAAGTAAGGTGATGTCCTTTCCTCCCCCCCAAAATATATGTCCTTCCAGAAGCCTGGAATAAGGGTCTTTACAGATGTAATTAGGATAAGGGTCTGGACTTGAGGTCATATTGGATTAGATGGGCCATAAATTCAATATTAGGTATCTTATAAGATACAGAAAGGGAGACATAGGAAAGAAGAGTATAGGAATCAGAAGCTCAGATTAATGTGTCTACAAGCCAAAGAATGTCAAGACTTCCCCGTCAAGAATTCCACCAAAAGGTGAAAGAGGTAAGGAAGCATTCTCTCTTAGATACACCTTGACACCGTTATTTTGGACTCCAGAACTCTGAAAGAATACATTCCTGTTGTTTTAAACCACCAACTTTGTGGTTAATTGTTATGACAGCCTTAGTAAACAAATATAGGTCTCTGTCCTCTCTTTTGTCCTGAGAGTGTCCCATGCTTTACCGAGGGTACTAAATGCTATACCTGACTTGAGTATACTGAGTGGGGTCAAAGTGACCACCCATGTATTAATATCAGGACCTAAATACTAAGAAAGTCTTTATACTGTCTTCTGATCGTAAATGGGTGCATCATCTTGCACAACACCTGGGGTGCATTCATCCCACTTTGGAGACTGCTAGGAAGGACTTTTTGTATTTCACTTCTATCTGTTTAGTTGTTTGCGCCATTATCTCAAGAGTCCTCTCAGACAATATGCTGAGGCCACACAGTAGCAAGTTTATATTTTTTGAAGAGCTGAGAAAATAAGATGAGATGAAGGACAAGAACCAAAACATGGTATTTAAAGGCTGTAGAGTAGGGAAGACAGACACCAAAGTTCATATTTTAGCCCAGGATATAGCCCTGGCCTGAGTCTTAAAGTGCTAGCGTAGCTCTTTAAGGTCACACGGTGTAAACAAACTTAATAAATTAAAAAAAATATTTCTACTTCTTTTCAGATGTGATTATGTCATTATTTATTTATTTATTTATTTATTCATTTATTGTTTAATTTACATTCATTTAGCATGTGGTGCAACAATGATTTTAGGAGTAGATACTTTTTGAAAAAATTTTTTTAATGTTTATTTTTGAGAGAGAGAGAGAGAGAGAGAGAGAGGAGAGAGAGAGAGAGAGAGAGAGACAGAACATGAGCAGGGGTGGGGCAGAGAGAGAGGGAGACACAGAATCTGAAGCAGGCTTCAGGCTCAGTGCTGTCAGCACAGAGTCTGATGCGGGGCTCAAACCCATGAACTGTGAGATCAAGACCTAGGCTGAAGTTGGATACTTAACCGACTCAGCCATCCAGGCTCCCCGGAGTAGATTCTTTAGTGCCCCTTACCCATTTAGACCATCTCCCCTCCCACAAGCCCTCCAACAACCCTCTGTTTGTTTTCTGTATTTAAGAGCCTTTTATGTTTTGTCCCCCTCCCTGTTTTTATATTATTTTTGCTTCCCTTCCCTTATGTTCATCTGTTTTGTATCTTAAATTCCTCATATGAGTGAAGTCAAATGATATTTGTCTTTCTCTGACTAATTTCGTTTAGCATAATACCCTCCAGTTCCATCCATGTAGTTGCAAATTGCATTTTAAATAATTAAAATCATATCAAGTACTTTTTGTAAAATGCAGTTGAAGATTTAAAAAAAAGAAAAGTAACATCTATGATGCTATTATTTGGTATGTTCTCCTTCCCCCTACCTCCCAGTATGTGTATTTTTAAACTGGGATCACAGTATATATAGATTTTTCTTTTGAACTTTAGTTTACTTATCATTTTATTGTGTGAATATTACTTTGATTGGAAACTATGGTATTATGGGTTGAAGAGTGTTCCACCAAAATTCTTACATGTAAATCCTAACATCACTCCCAACCTCAGAATGTGACCTTATTTGGAGATAGGGTCCTTGCAGATGTATAGTTAAGAGGAGGTCATACTGGAATAGGATGGGCCCATAATTCAATGTGACTGGTGTCAATAAAAAATGGGAATTTGGACACAGGTACATGCATAGGGAGAGCGCATGTGAAGATGAAGACAGAGATAAGGCTGAAGCTTCTACAAGCCAAGGGATATCAAAGATTGCTAGCAAACCACCAGAAGCTAGGGGAGAGGTGTGGAACACATGCTGCCTCAGAGTCCTCAGCAATATATCCTATTGTATATATATAACACACCTTTATCCATTCATCTGTGGACGGACACCTGGGCTGATTCCATAATTGGCTATTATAAATAATGCTGCAGTAAACATAGGAGTGCATATATCTTTTCATATTAATGTTTTTGTATTCTTTGGGTAAATATCCAGCAGTTGAATTACTAGATCATACGGTAGTTCTATTTTTAATTTTGTTGAGGAACCTCTATACTGTTTTGCACAATGGCTGCACTAGTTTGCATTCCCATCAACAGCACATGAGGGTTCTTTTTTCTCCACCTTCTCACCAACACTCACTGTTTCTTTTGTTTTTGATTTTAGCCATTCTGACAGGTGTGATGTGATATCTCATTGTAGTTTGATTTGTGTTTCCCTGATGATTAGTGATGTTGAGCATCTTTTCGTGTGTCTGTTGGCCACCTTGATGCTACATATTTAAAAATTCCTACTTGAAAAGCTATGTTTTAAAGGGATCCCCTCATTGTATCTTGAAAATCATTAAGCAGTTCAATTAAAATTTTTTGCTCATTTTATTAAATTATTAATATTAATATGTATTATATGTAATACATTACATATTATATTATATGCTTCCTTTTTGTTACTAATAATGGTAGTAAGAGTGAATGAAATTTATTAATTTTTAAAAGCTGAGTTATGTAAGATGTATTTGGTTGATGAAAAAAAAAACTGGTTCCCATGGGAAATATACCAGAGCCTCTATCTTTAGTTAGAAGTCATGCATCTTGAAGTCATTTACTCCAACCTGCTCTTTTCCCTATAAGATGTTTGACTTGATCAACCCTTTGCTAATAAAATTTACTTTTCTTTTCAGTTTTATCACTGAAATCCTGGAGATGTTCTTCTGACCCTAGATAAATTGCTAAGACAACCTACAAATGCTTTGAAGTGACATGACTTCTATTCACTGAGCAACAAAGCCTGTGCACAGTATATCCATACAGAGACTGCAATAACACTGCAGAAGGCCTTTGTAATATGCTGTGTGCCAGGGACTCACAGGTGGAAAGAGGCTGAGGAAAAGGTTGAGGGGAAATGGGCGGGGTGGGGCTTTAGTGCTGTCAAGAACAGAAGCATATTGATCAATGCCTGTATAAATAACAATATGCTAATATCATAATATTGTGGTTTAAAATAAGCCACCCCATATACAGTGTGTCACCAAACAAAACTTTGTCCTCAATGCTATCTTCTTAGGTAAAATTCGTCTTAAAAGGTGCTGATGAGTTAGCGTCAAAAGGAGCTTTTTATTTTTCTTCCTTAGGAGTTAAAAAAGTTAACTGAAACAAAGATCAAAAAGAAATCTGTTGTAAAGTTTAATTATCTTATGTGTAACATGCTTACATTTAGGAGTTCAGAGGCAGTTTTATTGGCCCTTCTAGATCACGTAAATGATTCTTTGGTATATTTCAGTGATCAAATTCTGTTAGACTCAGAGCAATCATCATATGTGTGTTGAGTTCCACACACACACACACAAAAGAATAGTCTATTTAGTCTTTTGAAAAATTATAAAATGGCAAAAATCAAAACATACAAGCCAAAACTCCTTACTGCTTGTCTTTACAATAGAAGCTGAAGAACTTTGTAATAGAAGCTGTGGTAGAAGGAGAAACGATTTTAATCCACTGTTTATTCTTGTAACTTGCATTCAATAGTTATCTGTTCGGGATCTACTAGAGCCGGTTCTACTCATGAATCTGGGGAAATGACAATGAACAAGAACAAATCCCATTGCTGGGGATTTACAATCTGGTGGGGAAGGTAGATTAATGAATAATAATAATAATAGCACATCTGTTATTAAAGAAGGATGTAGGGGCGCCTGGGTGGCTCAGTCGGTTGGTTAAGCGTCCGACTTCGGTTCAGGTCATGATCTCACAGCTGGTGGGTTAGAGTCCTGCATCAGGCTCTGTGCTGACAGCTCAGAGCCTGGAGTCTGCTTCGGATTCTGTATCTCCCTCTCTTTCTATGCCCCTTTCCCACTCATGCTCCGTCTCTTCGTTTCTTAAAAAATAAATAAACATTTAAAAAAATTAAAAAAAAATAAGGATGTATGCAGAACCATGAGAGAAATGAGAGCAAACCCTACTCTGTTGAAGTGAGGTAGATAGGCAAAGGGCAAGCAGAGAGCCTGGAGAAGGTACCATCTGAACTAAAGGTTTAAAGAGAAATAAAAGTTGAGGGACACCTGGATGGCTCAGTTGGTTAAGTGTTCAACTCTTGATTTTGGCTCAGGTCATGATCTCACTGTTCGTGAGTTTGAGCCCTGCGTCTGGCTCTGCACTGACAGTGTGGAGCCTGCTTGGGATTTCCCTTCTCTCCCTCTCTCTCCATCCTTTCCCTGCTCATGATCTCTCTCTGCCTCTCAAAATAAATAAATAAACTAAAAATAAAAAATAAAAACTGAGCATAGAATGAGAAAAAGAAGAGAAAATCAGTGAAATGACAGGAACAGAGATGCAGAAAGATGTCTTTCATTTCATGTGCAGGAAACTGCATGCATTTTGGTAAATCTCAAATGCAGTTAGGTAGGAATAGGAGGCCAGAATGGCATGCAGAGCTTTTATGTCCTGTTAAAAGTTAGATTCCCACCATGAGTAATGGGAATACATCTAGGATTTTAAGCTGGACAAGGAGCTTTATTCTTTGTCTCACTTTTAAACTACTCTGGGGACTGTTCCTTTCCTGCCACTGGATGAAATTTTGCACAGGTCTCATTGAATTTATGGTGACTTTTAGGGACAAGTACAGTATCATTTTATCAGTTACAGTGCTAAGTCCCCATGATAATAAAAACAATACTTTCATTTTGAGTTTGATCTTTCTTCTCCCCTAGATTGGGTCTTCTTCAGAATAGGAAGCTGGAGGACAGAAGCTTCTTTTCTGTTCTGTCCTTGTTCTTCTCTTCTTTCCTCTCTTCCTCTCCATACACCAGGATTGGAGTGAGTCACAGGTAGAGGTGTGGTGGATACGCGCTCGTGATCTGACTTTGGGGCCCCATGGGGCTTTGGGGCTGGACTCGCTGTCATGAGGTGCTTTTGACATTTTCTTGGAGATTGATCCTTTCAAAACCTGCAGCTGCAATTCCTACTACAGAAAAGTACCTCTCTCTTCCTTAGCAGGCCACATTCTCTCTTCTTCTGTGCCCTTCAGAATCCTAGAAATCCACCCCTCTGTGGGGTTAATCCAGCCCTTTTGGGTAGAGACCCTTTCAAGATGTCTCTAGGCCACCTCCCTCTGATCTGGTCCATTTGCATATTCACTGTCACCTCCATCATAAGTGAAAATGCAGGTCCCTCCTAGGGCAGCCCCTTTCTCCAGCTCGCCCTAACACACTCTCTTTCTTTTTCTTTCTGTTACACACACACACACACACACACACACACACACACACACACACACACACACACGCACACATTCTTTCTACCTCTCTCTTCTTCCACCATGGGGTGATCTAACTTCAGCATCTCATACTAGTTCTCAAGCTCCGCAAATGCCTAACACCTAAACTTCTAAACAGCTGTTAGCTATCTGACTAGTATCCTTAAAGTACCTGTCACTTGGCTTGGGATCCTGGAAGGTAGAGGTGTGCTCCACGGCTCTCTCTAAACGCCAGATGAATTCTAACCTTTCTGTAACTGAGGAGAGTGATCTCTAATTCTTGAAGATTAGGTTTTACTATCCCTTAGCACATTCTGATAAATGACTTTGTAGTCTTCTGTGGGGTCTAGGTACAGGTTTCCCTTTACAGTGTTTTTCAACCTCTGGAGCTGAGAAGTAATAAAGAGAATTGCACGTATCATTATGTTAAATGAAGAATTAGATTAGAATGTAGGAATATTTAATGTATCGATGAAAATCCTAAACATATTCAGATAAGGGTATCTATATTTACTGGGATTTCATTCTCAAAAAAGAGGCTTGATCAAGGCAAGTGTCAGCAGGGCACTGGTAGAAAGAACACCTTGGATGCATGTGAGACAGGATGGAGAAGACAGTTATACTAGACAGGCAGAACATGTTGAAGACCTACACCAAGAAAGCAACAATGCCAGTGAAGAGGGAAGGAAAGCAGAATGTCTTGGGCTTGGAGATCTATAAGATGTTATTGTGGACTGAACTGTGTGCGCCTCAAATTCATATGTTGAAGCCCTAACCCTTAGTATCTCAGAATGTTATTATATTTGGAGATAGGACATATAAGAGGCAATTAAGGTAAAACGGGGCCCGTATGGTGGGCTCTAATCCAATATGACTGGTGTGTATGTAATAAGAAGATACTGGTACACAAGAGACACCAGGGATGTCACAGAGAAAATGCTGTGTGAGCATACAGTGAGAAGGCCGCCATCTGCAAACCAAAGAGAGAGGCCTCAGGAGAAATTAACCCTGCTAATACCTTGATCTTGTACTTTCAGTTTCCAGAACTGTGAGAAAACAAATTTCTGTTGTTTAAGCCACCCAGCCTTTGGTATTTTGTTATGGAAGCCCTAGCAAACTAATACAGATGTCAGTAGGAGAACGGAGAAGGGGAAAGGACCTTGATTCACCAAGATAAGAATTGTGTGATGTGGTCAGGTGTATGATAGTCTTGGGAGGAGGATTCTTGCATTTCTCCTTCTGTCCTTACATTTCTTGTGTATCATTCACTGAACAATCAAGCATTGAACTGTTGAACTAAACTAACACACTTTCTGTGTTTATGAAAGATAAGGTCAGAGGGATTAAACGTAGTGGTTCAAAGCAAGGACTTTTGAATCAGAAAAACTCATGTTCAAATCCCAGCTATGCCATTTTGAGCAAGCCAGTCTTTTGAATGGACCTAACCTCTTCGGTCTCTTGCATTCCTTTGGTAAATGTTATGCTAATTAACAAATATTAGGTTTTGTTCAAAGATAAATGAAGGATGTAGAGTCTCAGTCTCTGAATTGTGGCTTTTGATTAGTCTTTCAAAGTGCTAACCAGCCCTGGAATATTTTCCCAACTAGGTACTTCAGATGTGAGTAACCACTCTAGAGAATAAAATACGATTATGTATAAAAAGGTATATCACATTGGTCATATTGAAGAACTTTAAAATAAAAGAGAGATAATATAAAACTCTCTAAGTTCACTTGCCCATCTGTAAAATGGAGTAATTTCACCAACTCCATATGCATAACACAAAGGTTAAAGTAAATCATGTCTGGAAAGCATTGCGCTCACTCCATTTCTAGCATATAGGAAGAGCTTAAAAATCACTAGTTATGTTCACTGACATGGCTCGACAAAGAAAATAACTGCCATTTTGTTGCTAAGTCAAAAACTAGGAAATCTGACCTAGGAATCTACTAATCAGCAGCAAACAACTTTGTGCCCTACAGATCATATCAATTAGGTGGTGACACAGAACTGTCATATTTCTCTGGTCTTGCTAGAGATGGGGACTTACCACATAGATTCTTTGTTCTTGAATCTTTAAATATCTTGTCAAGCTTTTGTTATAATACATCTTTTTTTTTAATCCCAAGTAAACAGTTTTTCTTTCAGTCTTTACTTATCTCTGTTAAGTAGTATATATTTATATTTTAAAAAGGGTGGGGGAATACTACCATAGATCCCATTTTAAGTTGTGGATAATTTTTCATAGGAAAGTGTGTTAACTTTGTGCAGAAAAGTTGAGTGTCAAGAGAATGTTTGAGGTTTAAAATGGTCCTGTGTCCACTGGACAAAGAGTACGGATCAGAATATTAAAGTCCATTTTGCTACTGAGAGCATATATGACTTAGGATGATATAATTTAAACTCTGAACCTACTTTCTTGATTTACTACATTGCCTTTTTCTCCTTTATTATTAACATTTCTTGGTGTTTTGCATGTACAATTGGAAATATTCGGAGAAAATGCAGTGGAATGAAGTAACTTCCAGAAAACCTGTATTTACTGTAAGATGCAGCTATTTAAATATAAACTGAGAAAGTCAGTCAAAATGTGAACATTTGGGCTATGTGATAATCCTCCTAATATTTGGAAACATTTTAAATGGGCTAAGCTGAAAGAAGGAAACCTGGTATTATTACAACTAAATTCATAAACAATGATTGATCTCCCTCTTTCCAAAACCGTAATTTAAGCAAGAAAACATGTTTCCTTAGCCACTGCCATATCCTTTAGAAATAAGAACAGCTGTTTTGCCAGCAGTATGGGCTCCTTTTTCTATAGTGTAAGTAGCATTAGAAAGAAGGGTTTTTCTGATTTCGAAAGCACCAGCTGCTTTGATGTTTTGGGAATATTCCCATATGTTCTGAATGGGAAAAATTAAATGAAGCCAAACCAAAGACTTTTGACTTCATAGAGGAGACAAAGCTTTTCAAGACTTTCTCAACCAGAAAGTTTATAATTAGAGTATTAATTTCCTGGAGGGTATTTTTGCTTCTTTGTGTAACTTAAAGGACAAATTCTTTATCCATTCTCTCATAGGAATTTGTTTTGTACTTAGAATTAATAGTCCAATGATCCAAAAATAGTCCCTGATGCTTGGCTGAAAAGCTAATTGGAGAGCCACTAGAAATGTATTAAAACATGAATTAGTACTCAAAATCACAGTCTTGTAGCCCATCAGAGAAATATTTGAATTTGCTTTACAAATGACTAATTTCATATTTGTGTTTAGGCTAACTGGCACCACTTTAAAGACATCTGTTTTATGAATACTAACATTTAAACTATATAAAGAAGAACAAACAGAAACTTGTCTCCCAAGAAACTCCTTGCTGAGACACTAAATGGCCTACACCTTGTGAATCAGCTCTAAGAGTCTGGCTTAGAAATTAACCAACTTTTCTCCCACCCGTAAGGATGGTCTTCCATTAACTTGTAAAGTCTCTCATGGTTATTTGTGAACTAAGAGAACATGCAATCCTTTGGTCAGGCTGGACAATCTACATGAAATAGGCTGAGAAATGGACCCATATGGGAGGACATGAACCAGAATTTTTCAGGAGGGCGAGGCCTGGAGGTGACCTCTCCACCTGGAAATTGTATATGATCTTGGACCTAATAAATGTGTATGTTCCTTTAATTTTAAAGAGTAGATAATCTGAGCTGGTTGTTTGTGTTAAAGGAGGAAATTTAGTACAGAAAAATAAGGGAATTATGTGTCTATTAAGATAGTTTCCAGTTCTGAGACTCATGTGTTCTCTAAGTTAGCATTTTTAGCCCATGCTATTTCTGCAGTCCCTTTATCTTCTTCAGAGTGTCAACCTCTAAGATAACTTTGTCATACTTTTATTTCAAATAATAGATACATTAAACATACTTTTTGCAAGATACATACACATACATTCCCCTCCTCTCCAATATTTATATATACATTGAGGAACTTCCTTCACTGTTGCTTCATCCTGGCTTTTGAGAATCAACATTCATGTGTAAAGAATCTGTTTATGTGGCCAAACACTTCACTTAAATATGATTTAATTTGGGGAAACTGATATCAACTGGTTGTTTTCTGGCCAATATGGTGTCATGGTTAATGATAATAATGATTTAAAAAATAATGACATCGGCTGACACAGAATGTTAACCATGTTCCATGGGTGACATATTATGTCACTTTATGTTTTCAGCAATCTTTTATGGCAGATAGTTTTTTAAAACTATCTCTTTTCTTTATGGATCAGAACACTAGAGCTCAGACAGATTAAGTATCTTGCTAGGGTCACACAGCTAGTAAGAGGAAAGCTAGGATTGGAAGCCTGTATTGCCTAATTTCAGATCCAAAGCCTTCACTGTTTTTTTTTTAAATTTTTATTATTTTTAATTTTTTTAATGTTTTTATTTATTTTTGAGACAGAGAGAGACAGAGCATGAGCAGGGGAGGGGCAGAGAGAGAGGGAGAGAGAATCCCAAGCAAGCTCTGCATTGTCAGTGGAGAGCCCCACACAGGGCTCCATCTCATGAACTGTGAGATCATGACTGCGGCTGAAACCAAGAGTCAGACACCTAACCTACTGAGACATCCAGGTGCCCCTACATTCATATCTTTTTAATCTCCCTCCCTTCTACCACAGGCACCTACTCTTTCATGCTGCCATAGGAAAAGTTATATGTGTAAAGTTATTAGGCTATTGTTCTTGGAGATGGAAACTTTTATGACAATTTTATGAAAAGAATATAGGCAACAGGCAGTGCTTACTACAAATGAATGAATTATAAGTTGCAGGATTTCTGCTTTGGGTTCAGGTTTTGAGAGAATTGAGGACTTGCTTGAAACTCTTACCATTGTCTCTTGACCAAGTTCCTTCACATAAGGGTGACCTGGGGTGGGTTGGTGGTGGAGAATGGGCTTACCCGGAAAGCTGAAACTAAGGATGTCCTCTTTCTTGTCACACCCACATAACCCACTACCTCAGATCAGGATGAAGCTTTGGTGAATCTGATTGTGGTTCAAGATCCAGAAAGCCCTGCAATAGTAAATATTTCCCTAAAGCACAGAGCATTGATTTTATTTGCAAGTGCTTCTAAAATGGTGATTTGAATTGGAAGAATAGGAGAGTGGTAGCAGAGTAAGAATTAAGTTTCCTGGATCCAGTGAGACCCTACTTTGCATGAATCGGACACTTGTAGCTTATGTTCCCTGTTAGGGCTTCTCAAAGCTAGGGAAATTTTGTTGAGATATACCATAGCTGCTGCTACCCTTTGAGGCTGCCTCATCTTTTAAACAGACTTGGTTTCCTAAAATAACTAAATTGAGAATAAAATTTAGTTTCATAGACTATGTATGTAAGTGTATATAAGTTTAGGTGGTACATGTATGTGTATATGCATGTACATGCATGTGTGTGAGTGTTTCAGGGATGGGGATAACTCTTCCTTAACCTAACAGAAACGCTGAAGTGTAATAAAGCTGATGTGTTATCTCTCAATGGCAAAACAATCTCTAGATTTCATAGGAGAGTTTAATCAATTTAAATAAAAATATTTTTCATTTTTTTAAATTTGAATTTATGTCTTAGAGTGGGAATTGATAAAAAAAAAAGTTAGCAATAGCCAACAAGATGTCTTAAAATAGATTCCCCATTTGGCATGACTCCTATACCAATCATTATCTGAAATAGTATACATTGTTAAACTAAGTAGAAGTGTGTGTCAAGAACTGTGAAGGATTTAGAATTTTACGTTAGCTGCAACCTAATGAGATAGCCTGCCACGGTTTCATTGATGGCAGGAATACAAGGTTTTTTGCAGAGACTTATTACAGTTTGTTACAGCTAATACATGCAACCAGGTAATCAGCATTTTTGTGCTGTTCCCTGAGCCCCAGTTCCCACAGGGGGATGTGAAGAGGCCAGTGACACCCATACACACAGTGGGTGAGTTACAAGAGAGGAGTGCTAACCTTAGGTAAAAGGCAGTAAGCAAGGCCTCTTACTTGGAGGAAAGTACTATCTCTGTTTCTCAAGTCTGCTTAGTATGCAAACATCCTTGAAAATATAGTCTACAAGAAAGGACTTTTAAGACATTCAGATATGCAAGCAACTGAGGGAGAATTCTCTCCACAGTTTCTCTACTTTCCATTTCTTGTTATCTACTTTTTTCCCTTTCCAGTACCCTGGCCACACCATCACCTTGCACTTAGGATCAAAACTAACAGAGAGGAAAATGGTCAGTCTGTTAGTTCAATAATCACTTTGGATCTGTTTCATAGCTGACCTGATCATTTGTGCAGAAATTGGCCACTAAGACTGTCAAAAGTAACAGTCATGCAAACACCCTACTGGAAATGGTTTTCATCAAACCAAAGCTTGAGGATCAAGAGCCTGTCTAGAGGAAAGCCTAACTGGGATAGTCAGGATCTGGAGACCTTCAGGCCCAGTTTGAGAACAAAGAATCAAAAGAAGCAGCTGAACATCAACAAGTATGGTAGCTCTGACACTAACCTAGAGAACTGGATTAGAAGATGAACATGTTAAGGATTAGCTTCCTTAATTTTTATTTCTGCTTGGCCTTGTCCCTTAGATCCCTTGTCCATCTTTTCCCTCACTGTCTGCCACAAGATGCCTGTGCCTGTGGACTACATTACCCAGAGTCCCTTGGCAGCTGGCTTCCTTTGGGAGGCCAGTAGAGCTTGAAGGTGGGAAGAAAGCCAGGTAGGAGATTCTTTCCCATGTCATGCTTGGGCCATATTTCTGGCAGTGACTCAGTCCTTCTGTAAGTGCAGCACCAGGTCCTCTCAGGTAGCACCTCCTCCGCAGCTCAGGTTCTGAATGGATCCCAGTGTTTCAAGATTAGTTGGGAATGGCTTCCCATTGTTGTTAGTCTTAAGGTGCCTTAAAGTCCCTGGGTGATTCTCTTGCCCACCTTCTATTGTTGAACTTCATTCAAGTCTCTTGAATATTTTGAGTCATCATCTGTTTCTTGCTGAGACCCTGATATAACTAGAGAAAAAGAGTTGGACCTTGGTCACAAGGACCTAAGATAGTAATAAATATGTAATTGAGCCAATATTGTGTGAGTTTAAGCCTCCCTGCAAGGCCGTAGTAGAAACTATTACTCTGTGAGACAAATGAGGAAACTGGGCACAGAAATCGAGTACTTGGGGGGACAGAGACTTAATCCTAAACTGTTGGACTCTGAAGCCCTCACTGTTGTCACTACAGGCTGTTAAGACAGATCAGCAAAGTCAGACACTACTCTATGCTTGCCTGCAGGGCAGGGGGGTTACTCATCACAATCACAGGAGGAGGCAGGCAACCTCTCAGGAGGGAGAAGGCAAGAGTAAAATGACAAGTAGTGTTCAGGATTAGTGTGGGGTCAGGCACAAACCTGTCTTGTTGCTGAATCACTGACGTTTCAGTCTAGGACTAGTCCTACATCATAAGCCTAGATTGAATCCAATTTTTTGAGGTTAAGATTCCCTTGCTATGGGAAATAAGGGCCACGGGAGCAAGAACTCAAGGGGGGGGGTCCTTTACTGTGTCTAGGTTTCAGGCTATAGAATTGTATGTCCTTTGTAAATGATGCATTCATCTAAGAAAGGTAAAATATGCTCTCTGAATGCAGTAGTGAGCGCTATTCAGAACCAATTAGAGTGCAAACATATTTCAAAAAAGAGCTATATATTAAGAAAATAAACTCAATGAGTCAAACAGATTGAGCAAAAAATAATTAGCATGTCCAGTTGGGCGATTATCTGGTTTTCAGACATCGGACACTATTTATTTTCCAAACCAGCAATGGACATGAAAATAAGCAAAGGGGCTAATCATCCAAAACAATACAAATATCCCATAATATATCTGGTGACATTTAATGGCTACAGGGAAAGACATTACTTCTTTGGCTAATAATTACAATAAAACTCACTTCTTACTGGCACCAAAGCCCAGACACCCTGGAAAAATACTAGGGTAAACAGTGAAAAATATTGATGAAAGAATATTTTGAAATATCTACATACTAGTTTGTCTCAGAAAGACAACTGGCTAGTCTCATTGCAAATGAATGTGGCCAGAAGAGAGAAGAAAGCAATGAATTGTTGTGAGGGACTGTGATGAGAAGTGACAGCCAGTAACAGAAATCCTCGCTAGGGAGGAGGCAGAAGAAATACCAATTAGCTGAATATAGCATCCAGAGGTCGTTTGTAGTGCTGGAAAGCATAGCTCAACCTCCCCTGACACCTTTACCATGTCGTATTTGGGGCACTCCAATCAGCACAGGACAGGAGCCCGTGGTCATCTGACTGCCTCGACTCCCAGCAAAGCCTTCTGCATACTGCCTCCTTTATCACTATTCTATAGCCCTGCTTATATTCTCAGATTCTTAATTTTTGTTTTTGTAGTTTTAGAAGCTGCTCTGGGGAAAAATTAAATGTAGGAAATGCTGCTCATAATTTCTTCCTCTTGGAGATTCTCAGTGAACATTAACATGCCAAAAATACGTGAGATTCTAAGGAAGCCCTTTTAATTTTGCTTAACCCAGTCTGTCAAGCTACTTTGGTGCTGGGAACTTTCTATTTCTGTCTCAAGAACATTCTTTGTTCTTAGGAAATGCTGCTGTAGTCACTGCAGATCAGACCAGATGTGTCGTGGAGTCACCTGTATCGATTAGGATTGGGTAACATAAGGAGAGTTTAATAAATGGACTGTTTGCAAAAGTGTGGGCTCAACTTATGTAAAGGAACAAGGGAGAGTGAGGAACATGGGTAGTAGCATCAGGGAGCCAATACTGTTCCCAGGCTAAGGAAACAACAGAGAGAGAGCTTGTAAGGCGGGAGGTAGCCTCCAGGAGAAAAATGCAGCCACTGTGAGGTGACCAAGTAGAAGGAGAGAAATGCATAGATGCCTGACCTTCTCTTCCTCCCTCCTTTTGACTCTGCTGTTGCCTCCTCTGTATACCAATGGCTGCCTTGTTATAAGCTAGAGGGCGAAGTGTTTCCCAGCACAATCCATGCAGGTCAGTGTCCCAGTGTCCCAGTGTCCCAGGGTGGAGAAGGGTGGGAATAGCCGTAAGGGGCAGAAAAGACACTCAGCACAAATTTCCGTACATCAAGTTCAAGCTTCCTAACTTAAAGGCAAATACTCTGCGAAATATGTGTTATATTTAAAGAGAGGCACAAAGAGATCTTTCCAGAATTTAATGAGCAGAAACATTGGGATGAATCAGTATAGTATTCCTTATCCATGCTATGTAAGACAGCTCACAAAGGACAGCTCCTGGTAGATTTTGAATCAAATAAATCTGTTGAATAACTTGGTTCATGCATGCAGCTAAATTAGTCTCAAGCTGTGTTTCATGTGAGTACTTCCCAGCAAAAATATCAGAAAATGTTGCTATCTTCCGTTCACTGATTGCTGAAAAGTATGCACAAAGTTGCTTGACTAGACTTTCAGAGTCAATCATGGCACTCCATGATAAAAATACAACGTGCACACTGGAAGCTGCAGGCAAATATTTTGATAAAGAACAATTCATTGACCTATTTAGAGAAATAATGCAGAGAATTTCTGTTTTGAACTATAGGTATATATTTTGTCATTCCAGGGAAGCAGTCTTTTAGAGTAAGCACAAGAATTTAGAGTCAGAGAGACAGGTTAGAGTCCTGATCCCCTCATTTATTTTTTTATTTTTTATTTTTTTTTCATTTTTTTTTCAACGTTTATTTATTTTTGGGACAGAGAGAGACAGAGCATGAACGGGGGAGGGGCAGAGAGAGAGGGAGACACAGAATCGGAGGCAGGCTCCAGGCTCTGAGCCATCAGCCCAGAGCCTGACGCGGGGCTCGAACTCACGGACCGCGAGATCGTGACCTGGCTGAAGTCGGACGCTTAACCGACTGCGCCACCCAGGCGCCCCTCCTGATCCCCTCATTTAAATGGCAATACCCACCTGGTAAGTTCATCAGTCTCTGCTGGCATTATTGTTTTGGTTACATTATAACCTGATGATAATAGGAGCTAGTGTTCACAGAGCTCTCATTTTGTGGCAGGCACTTTATGCATAGTATCTCAATAATCCCTATAGTAAACCTAGGGAAGGTACATATATTATTCTAATATTCAGACAAAGAAGTTGAGTCACTTGCCCAAGGTCACATTGTTAACATGTGTAAGCCCTTGGCACATTGCTTGGTAATGATAAATGTTTGCTGAATGTTATATGCTTAAATTATTTATTAATATTATTGTTACTTTTTAAAAAATTAAAGTTTATTTATTTTGAGAGAGAGAGAGAGAGAGAGAGAGAGAGAGAGAGAGAGAGAACAAGCAGGGGTGGGGCAGAGAGAAAGGGAAAGAGAGGATCCCAAGTAGGCTCCGTGCTGTCAGCACTGACAGTGCAGAGCCTGATGCAGGGCTTGATCCCACGAACTGCAAAATCATGACCTGAGCTAAAATCAAGAGTCAGAGGCTTAACCAACTGAGCAACCCAGGTTGCTATTATTACTATTATTAGTAGTAATACCTATTATTATTAGTAATACCTATTATTACTATACCTATTATTACTATTATTGTTAATATTGCTTGTCAACCTCTATTCTAGAAATAATAGGCAAATAAAGTGCATCTGGAATACAGTGAATGTGGCTACTTTGATTTTATATGCCTGACGATATTACCGGCCCCCATTAAAATAAAGTGCAATGATAATTGTTCTTTAGAAAATGTAATTATTCTGAAATTTTCAAATGTGTTACCCATTTACTTACTTTAGAGTGATTTAATACATGAAGGGACAAGTTATATCTATTTTTCTGTTTTGTTCCCTAGATTGTATATCCTTAAAAGGGGAATGTTTTAGCACCAACAAGGTTCCAGAGAAAAAGAAACACTTGACTGAAGCATTGACCTTGAAGATGCAGGTTTCTAGCATCTGGGAAAACACTAAATATCATTTATCCATTTACTCAGCCATGCAAAGTTATTAAACTCCCATTATGTTTCAGGTAGACCAGAGATTTTGAAAAGATAGTACCAAAAATTGGTCATTGACTTGTTATATCGAAACAATATTTCAAGGCCTACATGAGGCCCCTTAAAAAAGAGAACACACTGTTTATTCCATAAGTTCTAGAATAGGTGAAACTAACCTATGGTGAAAGGACATGAAGGAAACTTCTGGGGTTCTCCAGATAGAGATGTGTGTTGCATGCAGGATTTGTTACGTAATTTGCAGGGTCCAGGGCAAAATAAAAATTTGAGGCTCCTTATTCAGAATTTATTAATACTTTTGGCAATAGCAGAGCATTAAACCAAACACAGAGCCCTTTCAAACATGAGTCTCTGTGTGACTGCACAGGTCACACATCCAGGAGGCTGGTTCTTGATTATACAGGTGTATCCATTTGTCAAGCCATTGAACTGAACACTTAATATCTACATGTAAATTATGTCTCATTTGAAATGTGTAAAATTAGGGCACCTGGGTGGTTCAGTCTGTTGAGCACCTGACTCTTGATTTTGGCTCAGGTGATGATCCCAGGTTTGTGGGATTGAGCCCACATTCAGGGTGGAGACTGCTTGGGATTCTTTCTCTCTCTCTCTCTCTCTCAACCCCCCCCCCCCTTTCACTTGCTTGCACATACACACACACACTCTCTCTCTTAAAAAAAAAGAAAGTGTAAAATTAAAATAGAATAAAAATAAATCAAGTGGAAGAAGACTGGAGGTTGATGTCTTGTTCCCAAGTAAACCATTGGTGCAATCATTTGTTCTTTGTCAAGCATTAACTGAATGACCATTCTGATGGGTGCTAGTGATTATCTCTCTCTCTCTTTATAGAAATAGGTCTATGTCTAAGTATGTCTCTGTATATGTCTCTCCCTCTATATGTCTCTCTCTATTCTTCTCTCTATATATCTCTATATATGTCCTTATATGTCTCTGTGTCTCTCTCTATGTCTCTCTCTATGTGTGTGTGTGTGTGTGTGTGTGTGTGTGTGTGTGTATGCTGTGACACACACACACACATACAGCAATGCTTATGTAGATGTATAGGCATAGTTCTTACACTCAACACTGAAAGAGCTTACCTTACGGTTGGAGGAACATTCTTCTCACCTTAAACTCTTGGTAAACCAAAGCTTTTATATCTGCTTATATACCCAATCTATGCTTTGCTGTACTCCTCATTCCAGCTTTCTACTCTGAAGGCTGACCTCAGCCATACTGATATTAGTTTGTTCTATCAGAGCTCAGGTCACTGGCCAGTGCTTCTGAGTTCCCAGCATCTGATTGCAGTTCCGTATCCTGGAGACTGATGTCCTTGGGCTGCTCTAGGCCATCTGGCACTGAAGTACATCTGCTGTCCCCTAGTGCACGTGGAGCCTAGGTCCCCTGCTCAAATCTAAAAGTAATATAATACTTTGGGTAAATACCCAGTAGTGGAATTGCTGGATCATACGATAACCCTATTTTTAACTTCTTGAGGAACCTCCAAACTGTTTTCCCACAGTGACTGCACCAGTTTGCATTCCTGCCAACAGTGCCTGAGGGTTCCTTTTTCTCCACGTCCTTGCCAACACAAAGGGAATGAAGAGTACACTCATTGTGATGAGCACTGAATGATGTACAGGTTGTTGAATCATTATATTACACACCTGAGACTAATATAACATTGTATCTTAAATATACTGGAATTAAAAAATAGGTAAAAATGATGTGATACTTTTAATGTCACAGCAATACTTAGTCTGCATTTTAAACAATATCCTTTATGCCTAGAAATCTTTTAAAAGCCAAATATTAAAGCTAAAAAAGTAGCCTGTTGATGTGTGTAAGGAGTCTCTTTTAGTGATGCTGTTGGATGAAGTTGAGTAACAGCCTATAGGCTACATGAAAATAAATGCTATCATAAATGAGACGAAATGCACAATGCTTCTTCATTTAAGTGAAATATAAAGTAGTGAAGTGAGGGTGACGAGGCATGTACAAGTGGTATTTTTATTGCCCGTGGTCATATAAATGGACACTGACAATAATAAAGAAGGGGGGGCAACGACCTGTCAGCCTGTGTCCTTGGAACCAGTGAATTCTGCATACTGGGATCCAACCAGGCCGAAAAGACAAACATTTGCTGAAACATTATATGGGGATTTTAAATTTTAGATGGATGTTTGGAGAACTTAAATGTTTTCTCCTAACCCAGAGGCTCTTATTAGTTTAAGATTTCCTGGGGATCAAACCAATTATTTGGGAAGAGGTTACTTTATTTTTTTAATTTGACAACTGATTGTGTTTTATAATACCCAGCCTATAGTTATTGTTGACGTTATTGACTATATAGTTGATGTTATTCACCAGTTTTTGGTTACTTACAAGACAGCAGCCATATTGAGGTCTATTTTAATAAAGATTACTCAATTTCCCACTTCCTGTCTCTGTTTTTTCTATGAAAAACAGAGAAAAACCTTTATTTTTTCTGATATGTGGTCTTCAACAAGATTATGGGCATATTACTGAATTTGAACTGCAGAAATCAACAAATGTTGAAGTGTTTGTCCGAAAAGGATTCTCCATCTATCATGGATACTGTTTATATCAACCATCTATTCACCTTTTTTATGTTCCTGGGTATATCAAATAATTCTTTTGAGAATGCTATTAGGACATTGTGTGAAAATGAAGTGTTTATGGGATTTCACAATTCGTCCACAGAAAGAGCAAAGGGTTATTCTGAAATATATAATCTTGATTTGTTTCATTGTGTATAATTTACCTGCTCAGTCAGACTTTAGATTCTCAGAGAACTAAGTGGTGCCTTTCAGCCCTGTTTTTATCCACAGAAGTGCTTAACACAATGACCAAAGGCCTGAGGCAGTGCCGGATTCAATACATTCTCATTAAATGAAGGACTAAATCTGGAGTTGATATTTTACAAAAACTGGGGAATTAAATTCATTTTGAGGTTCACAAGGTAAATGTGTTTCAAGATTAATCAATACTAATTTTCCTTTTTTTTTTTAACTCCTGGAAAAGCTATTGAGGTAATTGATTATTTCTACCTCCCTTTTTTAGTATTAATTTTTTTAATCTTTATTTATTTGAGAGAGAGAGAGAGAGAGAGAGAGAGAGAGAGAGAGAGAGAGAATGCGAGCAGGTAAAGTAACAGAGAGAGGGAAACACGGAATCTGAAGCTTGCTCCATCCAGGCTCTGAGCTGTCAGCACAGAGCCTGATGCAGCGCTTGAACTCAGGAACTGCAAGATCATGACCTGAGCCAAAGTCGGATGCTCAACCGACTGAGCCACCCAGGAGCCCCTCCACCTCTCTTAAGTATAGAGAAAATTCCGATTCTCACTGAATTCACTACAAACTTCTGTGCTTTTTACTCTTGGAGGAATTTAACTCAGATAGACCAGGAGATATTGGTGAGCATCTAAAACCTAACAGGCATATTTCTGCTCCTCTCCCAGTTCTTTGCTTGATGGAGTGTATCTTGTAAATGATGGGTAAATATCACCTAACTGATGAGCCACCCCACTGTTATTTTTCTTAATAATTGTTTCTGCAAGTAAAGGTGATGTTTCTTTGCAATTACTCTGCCTGCAGAGATAACCATGAATATTTAATACTCTGGTTTCAGAAATGGCTTTAGTGATTTCACTTGGGATTGTTTAAAATGAAGTGACTTCCTTTTGTGTGTAATACAAATAGCTATAGCCCTCACCAGTTTGTGATAATGCCCTGATAGCAGTTGAATCCAAACTTTTACTGGGTAAAAGTTTGCCCTGGATACCAAGCACTGAAGGCCTGAAAAATTCTTCCCAAATATATCTGAGATTCTTCAAAGGCATTTCCCTTGTGCCCCCACATCAGTCCTGCTTGTTGATGCTGCCACTGCTGGAGGTCTTCTGTGGCTACTCTCTATATGCAGAGACACACAGTCCATGCCATTGATTTTGGATTGAATAACACCACCACCCTTGCTTCTGTTGCCAAGACCAGGGATCTGTAATCCCTGACGCTATCTGAGCTGGAGGCGAACGCCCGCTGCTGTGGTTGCCAGGCAGTGCGTAACCCTCACCTCTGCTGAATGGGACCCACTGCCAGGGTGGACAGCCAAGCTGTTGGCCACAACAACAGTGCTCTTATCCTTCCCAGTTCTGCCACAGAAGACTGGACATGGGAATGGCATCATCCCTCTAAAATATAATTGATTATGGGCATTCCTTAGCAAGATAGCTTAGACCTTAAGAGAGATGTTAGGAGGTTAGTGAACTGTTTCCTTAGTTAGCAATATTGGCCTTTTCTTTTCTAGGGTGTATATAAACCCACTGAGAATGTAGGTGGGGAGAGGTTCCAGGATTAGCTGTGTATCTGGAACCACATCTCTTCTCTGACCCTCACACTCTGTGCGAATTCTTCTCTACCTTTTCATATTTTCTCCTTCAGATTAATTCTTTCTTAAGTTCCTACTGACCTCGCTTAAAATTTTACTTCTGCTAGTCCCCTTTGCCTATGTCCCCAGTTTGCTAGACATGTTTATATGCAATCATACTTTGGGAGATTTATGCACCTGTGTAAATCAGCTGATACAATTTGATGTGGGTCCGGGGAGGAGTATGATGCAAAGGTGTTGCATAATTTAAATATTCCAGTTTGCCCAACTCAGCTGGGATGGTCTTTATATGTGAAAATGTGAGCATTTACACTCTGATTCTTAGAATGTCTGATTTGATTGAAAAGTTCCCTCAGATGATTCTGATACACTGTTATGTGAGGACAGAGAGAGGGGGAATGAAGGGAGAGTGTGGGTATTGGGGGAGGGTAGCTCCCTTGTAGCCTATACCAAAGCATCACTGTCACTAATAGGATATAGTATACATCTCAAGTTATAAAATAATGTGGCTAACTTAGTTACGCTTAAGCAAGGGTAAAAGTAGGTAAAACAGAATTCTCAGAATGGGTGTGAGGGATTTGAGGAGTAAGAGTCTGGGAAGCCTCTGCTCATAGCTTCTCCAGGGCTTTAGTTTATACTAGTTTTACTGTGCTCTCTATTCTGGCTCCTGCAAACATCATGGTTTAATTATATAACTGTCAGTTTTCTGAGATCCTGTCTCAGGTGGGCTTTTATATTTTTCTCACTCTATAGGAGTGGTTGGTGTGATGATTTTTTACCCTCTTCCCCTTGAAAATATCTTTGAGATAGATATTTTAAACCTATCATTTAAGAGGATATGGCTGCAGCTATATAGTCCAGTTACTTTAACTCTATTGGTCAGTGGAAAATACCAGAATCAGCTCATAAGAGAAGAGGAGGCCACAGGGGATTGGGAGTGACCTTCTGGAAGCATAAATATTCTTCAGAATATGCTGATAATGGACACATCTGGTACTTGAAGCTATAGCAAAGCAGGAACAAATTTGGATTAGTTAATGTCGTGTGGTGATTTGCAAGGTCATTAACAGGTGAGGTGAAGTCACAGAATTAGAGAACTTTGGAGCTAGAAGGGATCTTCTAACTCAGTGACTTTCCAACTGTGTTGGTTAAAACCTATAATAAGAAATGCATTTTATGTCATGCCTCAGTGTCTACATAGGTATATCTGGAACAAGAGTTTTATGCACACACACACACACACACACACACATACACACTCCATAATACATACATACACTTACCAGAGGAAAGCACTTGTTCTCCACTCTATTTTTGAATCACTAAATTAATTATATATTTTATATATGGTTGTGAAAAGAAGTTGGAAAGTACAATTATAGATCACCTTGACGAGCCTTTAATTTTACAGAAGAATTGGAAAGTTCTAGCAATTAAGTGAATTTCACAACCTGTATGTCCAGTTAGGCCTTAGAACCCATATCTTCTGATTCTTCTGGGGATGCTCTGTTCTTGATATGAGTGTGTAATTAGTAGTGCATGGCATTAATTTTTATATTTAGTTGGACAGTGTATATGTTAGGCTGCATAAGGATTATAATTGGAGCTATATAATAGCTTTGAATATAAATATATATTAAGATACTATTGTTCAGTTGTGATACACTCACTTTTATCATTCATGCAAAGAAGGAATAGGCAGAGGCTCAATAACGTGAAGAATGAAATTGGGAGCTAGAATTTTGGGTTCCTTGTCCCTCATAGTACTCAGATTTCCTTGATTCTCAGTCAGTCCGCTCCACAGCACATCACTGCCCTGCATGGCCTTGAGAGGAATTAACTAGGGGATACCTTTTATGAGACTAGCAAAAGGCTTTCCCTCTGGAAAGGGGTTTGAGCATTCTGAAGTCCTAAATGGTCTCTTGTTAGGAGTTAGTGCCCATCAGATAATGTCTCTTTCTGAAGTGCTGCTCTGATACTCTCTCTGCCCTCAATGAGTCAACTGTCTAGCATGGGGCCTATATTTTGAATTCCCAATAAGTGGTATTGAGGGTTTTTTTAATATATAGGTCTGATTCTACTTTTTATTTATTTATTAGAACAAAGCCTGCATTTTGAAGGCAAAGAATTTTTAAATAGCTTTAGTATTAGGAAAGCTTGTTAACATTGACATAAAAGTTAACTCAATGTAATAATAACCTATTGTTTAAAGTTTTCACATTTTCCAAGTGCTCCCCTATCTCTTCCCTCTGTGGGACAGGAACCATGTCTAGAGTATCTCAGAGATTTGTCCATGGTATCTACACAGAGCCTGTTGTATAGGGTAGTGGTATTGAGTTTTAATGAACTCATATGGTGCCATTTCAACCTGGTGGTACCCATTACAAAACCAGGGGTTGACCAAGTATTCTGCAAAGTGTTGTCATTAGACCATTAGTATCAGGTATGCGGTGTGTTTATTAGAAATACAGAATCTTAAGCCCTGCTACAGATCAACCAAACTGGACTCTCCGGGATGAGCCTGGGAGTCCAGATCTTTGACAAGCTTTTCTTCTGTGCACATAGGGTGATATTGTGAGTTCCATGTGGGCAGGCATGATATCTGTTTTGCTTGTCATTCCATCTACAATAAGTGTCACATAGTAGGCACTTAAGAATTATTTGTTAACTGAATGTTCTACCTCATACTTCATTATCTTCAGTAATGGGGTAGCTGATCAACCAACACTTCAGAAAAGCATAGTGAGACAATGTAGGGGTTCTGGAGCCTGTCTTTCTCTACCATTTACCAGTTGTTCAACATTGAGGAAGTTGTTTAGCATTTCTTAGCCTAAATATTTTTATCTAATAAGGTGGAGATGTTTCTCCTACCTACCCAAAATTTGGTTATGAGGATTAAATGAGTTAATGCATAAAAAGCACTTAGAACAATGGCAGACATATGGCAAGTGCTCCTGAAATATGTCAAGTAATTTTTATTATGTGCTAGATACATTCTTGAGTGTTATCTGTCCTAGTCCTTTACCTTGTTGGATTGTTTTCACAGATGAATAAAGTAACCCCTAACACAGACAGCAACAGTGGTCCCTTTGAGAACACATTCTTTCCTGGTGCCTGAAATT
The DNA here is from genome assembly GCF_022837055.1 of Prionailurus viverrinus. Taxonomy (NCBI): domain Eukaryota; kingdom Metazoa; phylum Chordata; class Mammalia; order Carnivora; family Felidae; genus Prionailurus; species Prionailurus viverrinus. The sequence continues at coordinate 135,922,192 of NC_062564.1, read as the reverse complement.
TCACCATTAGACATTAGAGCAGAGTGAGCACCTGGGTGCCTCAGTCATTTAAGCATCTGAGTTTGGCTCAGGGCATGATCTCATGGTTCTTGAGTTTTAGCCCCACTTCAGGTGAGCCTGAGCCCCACTTCTCTCTCCATCCTCACTCACTGTGCCTTCTCTCTCTCAAATAAAAAAAAAAGAAGTTAGAGCGTAACTTTGAACAGCCTTAAGACATGCAAATCTCTAGAATAAATTACATGGTATTGATTATTGAAACATAATGATTTAGTTTTAATGTATTTTTTTTGCGGCAAACAGATGAATGGGATAAACACAGACATAATTATATGTAATTATATACATATATATTTTCCCAAAGCACTTAATAATATACACTATGTATAATAGATGCTTAATAAGTAGTTATTGAATTAATGAATGGATGAATGAATGAACAAATAAAGAATGAATAGAAGTGGAGGCCCCAAGAATAGACTGCTTTTCTAATACATATGAAAGAAAACACTGTACAAGGAGTTTTATTTTTATTTATTTATTTTTTAAGTTTATTTATTTTGAAAGAGAGAGAGAGAGTACAGGGGAGGGGCAGAAAGAGAGGGGGAGAGAGAATCCCAAGCAGGCTCCTCAGTGTCAGCACAGATCCCGATATGGGACTCGAATTCACAAACTGTGAGATCATGACCTGAGCTGAAAGCAAGAGTCGGATACTTAACCAACTGAGCCACCCAGGTGCCCCAAGTAGTTTTATCTTTTTAAACAAATGAGGAAATCTGGTTATGCTCAAATTAGTTGAAGAGTAGAGAGAGAGACAGAGTGTAGAAGATACTAGTGTACTTGAAAGAGTCAGTTCTCAAAGCAGATGGACAGGAATGGGATAAATTTCCTAACTGGAAGGGTTATCTTTGCAAAGGTGTTTTTTTTTTTTTTTCAACATTTATTTATTTTTGGGACAGAGAGAGACAGAGCATGAACGGGGGAGGGGCAGAGAGAGAGGGAGACACAGAATCGGAAACAGGCTCCAGGCTCTGAGCCATCAGCCCAGAGCCTGACGCGGGGCTCGAACTCACGGGCCGCGAGATCGTGACCTGGCTGAAGTCGGACGCTTAACCGACTGCGCCACCCAGGCGCCCCGGTGTTTTTTTTTTTTATGTGACTTTTTCCTTTCTTGTAAGAATAAAAGCAAAATCTTTTGCAAGTAAATACAGATTCTAGAAAAAAATGTAGTGCATAAATTCCTCCATTTTATTTATATTTTTTGAGCTTAGAATGGCTTGAGTTAAACTGATTTATTCTCCTGCACGTGCCATTTGCAATTAAGGACTATTCAGCATCAACCATCAACACCTGCTATTTGTCTTAGATTTTTTTTTTTTTTTTTTAACCTGGCACTATTTTCAAAGGCTCTATTTCTAAATTATAGATTTCCTTTTAGAAAGGACACAGCCCTAATTTGCGAAAGGAGACACTGTGCAGTCTAAAAAGCAAAAGCTGGTGAGTGAATTTATATTTTAGTTTTTAAATTTTGTGCATGACAGTAAAACATATATGGAAAGACTCCTAGTCTCTGCATTAGATAAGGGTATGTTGCATTGCCAAAACGTTAGCTCTTTGTTGGTTGTTGAAATTTGGAAATTTTGAAATCAATTTATGCATTTGTGTGAGACCAGCTAAATTTAATCTGTTTGACAAGGATATGTTACAAGTGACTTGTTTGATAGATCAACTGTGTGAGATGAAATGCAAATGAAGAAATGATGAGTGCAGGGGTAAAACTTCTGTTCTTTGCCAATAAGAGAAATGGCTAAGCACATTCTGAGTACACTTGCTGGGCCAGTTCAGGATCAGATTAACAATGCTAATGGCAAAAAAGGATCATCCTTTGTTGTTTTTAATTCAAAAGGCATTTCTAGGGTTCAGATGTAGTTTGGTACTGGGTGCTGGGATGTCAGAAAAGAGATCTACTGCTTGTCTGCAGTCCAAGGAATCAGACTCAAAAAGTGCTTTAAAAGATGAGCTCCCCAGGCAAAGGGTGAACTGAATTCAAAGTGGCTACAGTGTCTGTATCTGCTCCTTACAGCTATACCTCAAGGATACCAGCTCTCAGTTCTATCACCTGGTTGCAATCCTGGCCACCTCCAATTGCCAACTGTTTAATCTACAATGCCTGGCTAGTAATGGTATCTAATTTATGAAACTTTTGTGAGAACAGAATGAGGAATTCCATGTATAGACTAAGGACAATGCCTCAGAATATGCCCTCTGTTAGCTATTGTTATTCTTCCCTTTGATTATTAGAAGTAGGAAATAAGAAAGTTCAACCCTATGCAACGGAAGGAAGCCCAAGAAATATTTTTAGCTCTAACTTTATTTCAGAAAACCTGCCCTGCTCAATCTCTGAAACTAAAAAAGCAGAACAAAACAAACAACAACAAAAAAACTAAGCAAGCAAACAGCAGCAGCCACCACAACAATGGTGATTTAAAAGCTTGAAGGCTAGACAGACCACAGTCTGTCCAGCTGCCAGTGAGGCTTTCTAATAGTGGGGGGCTTTGCTCACTGCAAGACACCTTGTACTCATGGGAGGTATGGTTCAGGAGCTGTCACTGCCTCTGCCTAGCCCACTTGCACAATGTAATTCCATCCCCTGTGCATCTGAGCACTGAGACACCTGCCACCTACACAGGAACGTGGACAATATCTCTGAGACCAGACACTGTGACATATGGGATTGATGGGAGAAGGGGAGATAGACAGTTCTTTTTGGCATGATTTTTTTTTACCATTTCAGCCATTTTTAAAAAATTTAAATTCAAGTTAGTTAGCATAGTGTAATATTGGTTTTAGGAGTAGAATTTAGTGATTCATCCCTTAAATTTAACACCCAGTGCTCATCCCAACAACTGCTCTCCTAAATGCCCATCCCCCATTTAGCCCATCCCCCTGTCCACCTCCCTCCATCACCCCTCAGTTTGTTCTCTGTATTTAAGAGTCTCTTATGGTTTGCCTCTTTCTCTGTTTTTAACTTATTTTATTTTTCCTCCATTCCCCTACGTTCAATTGTTGTGTTCCTTAAATTCCACATATGAGTGAAATCATACAGATTTTGTCTTTCTCTGGCTTATTTCTTTTAGCATAATACATGCTAGTTCCATCCACATTGTTGCAAATGGCAAGATTTCATTCTTTTTGATCACCGAGTAATATTCCCTTGTGTGTTTGTGTGTGTGTATGTGCATATGTACATATATATATATATATATATATATATGTATATGTACATACATACAACCTGTTCTTTATCCATTTATCAGTCGATGGACATTTGGGCTGTTTCCATATTTTGACTTTTGTTGATAATGCTGCTATAAACATTGGGCTGCATGTGCCCCTTTGAATCGGCATGTCTGGGATCTCTTTCTTACTGATCAAAGCCAATTTCACTATGACCTACCCTATGGTAAGAGACCTTCAAGAGAGTTTTGTGAATTTCTGTTACGTTATATTGGCTAGCTGGTGATATTTTAACTGCCCAGTTGACATATGCAATTACATTTATTAATTAAATAAAAACTCTTTAAAAAAGTCAAAGGCACATTTTTATATTAGAGTTAAATCATCTAAAAGACAAAGAATTTAGACATATTCCCTTTGATGAATCATATACCCCATTATGAAGACAGAATTAGGAAGCAGGTATAAATCCACATTTGTAGAATATGCAAATCTGTATTGCAAAAGTTCCCAGAAACTGAAGCAGCAAGGCAGGAAATTCACTACCAATCTCTAGTACTTTTGAAGATTCCATAGCGATACCTACTGACAAACTATTCTGATAGAATGGATTATTGCTTACCAACTTCGTTCTTATTCCGTATTGGAACTATACATTTACAGCCTTTGCATTGCCTCCCAGTAGAGTAGGTGGAGTATCTAACCTCACCCCACTGACTTTGGGTTTGGTGATGTGACTTTTTGGCCATGGAAATGTTAGCAGATGTTACAGGAACTGAGGTTCCAAATGTGTTTGCATGTTTAGGTGTGGCTTCTTGTTTTCCTGCCATCCAGATGAGAAGACCATGCTCTGGGAAGCCACTGGTCCCAGGACAAGAGACATGTGGAACAGACTTAAAACTGAGCTTTTAACTGAACTGACCCACAACCTGAAGCAGATCTATCCTGGTCAATCTAAAGATCCACAAGAGAGCGATAAATGTCTGCTGTTAGTAATTGAAATATGGGAGGTTGTGTATTAGATGGCATTAGCAAACCTCTAGCTAATATATCTAGAATATCATTTTCCTTTTTGAACTCAGTTTTGTATGAGGTTTATAAATAATAATGGACACATATAAAGAGATGTGGTGAGGTTACCTCTGCAAAATCTCAATAAGCATTAAGGCCTTTGGAGGTAGGATTTGTGTCTGTCTTTTGGAAGTGCCTGTGTGTTAGTTAACATGAGTTTTAGAGAAAAATAAGAAAGCTCATTTGAAGAGCCTCATACACACACACACACACACACAAATAAATAAAAACATTTTTTCTTACTGTTTATTTATTCTTGACAGAGAGAAAGAGAGAGACAGAGCGTGAGCGGGGGATGGGTAGAGAGAGAGGGAGACAGAATCTGAAGCAGGCGCCAGGTTCCAGGCTGTCAGCACAGAGCTGGATGTGGGGCTCAAACTCGCAAGCCCAACATCATGACCTGAGCTGAAGTCAGTCATGATGACTGAGTGACTGGGTGACTGAGCCACCCAGGCGCTCCCACACAAAGGTTTTTAATGGCATATTCAGTCCCAAGGTGGTGTCCGACATATTGATTTGGAAATACAGTCTGAGTTGTTACCTTAGATATCTGAGCATTAAAGAATGCAGAAATGTGGAGTAATATTTTAAATCCTTTTTCAGGATGTAAAAAGGACAATTTGGAGAGTCTAATGCGATTTTTCATTCCAGAAAAACTTCCTGCTTTTATGCCATGTCTATGTCCCTCCAGAAAACATTGTTATGATCTTTTTAGCAGAGGACATTTACACCTCCTGACACCGGCAGGATCCACTCAGCCCAGCTCCTGGGACAGCCCTGGAACATGCAGGCAGTATGCTAACCACCTCCCACTTGTACCAGCAGGTGGGGCTATAGAGCTAGTCATGCTCCAGCAGGGTCCGTCAGCCCTGTTTTGCTAAAAAAAGACTGCCTTGGATAACCACCTTTTATTTGGCACAACTCTGTTGGCCCAGTGATCAAACTGTTTGTGTGGCTGAGCCTTTTGGTTTCCCTATGGACTTTGTCTACCCACCATCACATCAGTCAACTTGATTGGAACTCTGTTATCCTCTCTAGCTTTTCAAGTCCTCTTTTACTCAGGAATTGGACTCTTCATGCCTACAGATGTAGTCCACTCTATGCATTTAGCGTAAATAGTACCCCATCCACCTGACTCTTAGCTTCATCCATGCTTGTGCATATGCCGCATATGCTGAGGTTCCCTACATTTCAAAATGGACCTTCTCATACCTAAGGTGAGTCTCTTGGTCATTTATTAGATATCCTCTAATGGATTACTGATTGCTACTGTTGGATGTTAGTCCTTCACCAGGATTGGTTATTACCAGCATCGCCCCAGTCTGTTTCCTCCAGTTTATGTCTTCATTCTCTCACTCATCAACAAAAATTGCTGATATTCTTCTTGATGGAAATTTATAAAATATAATTTTGGCTGGGGCACCTGGGTGGCTTAGTTGGCTAAAGTGTCCTGCTCTTGGTTTCAACTCAGGTCATGATCTCACAGATCGTGAGTTCAAGCCCTGCATCCGGCTCTGCACTGACAGCACAGAGCCTGATTGGAATCCTCCCTCTCCCTTTCTCTCTCAGCCTCTCCCCTGCTCTCTCTTTCTCTCTCTCTCTCAAAAAGAATTATATATATATATATATATATATATATATATATATATATAGCTTTTGTTTCCTTGATCTCCTTTTAGTAGAACATCCCCCCATGTATTACTTTGCCAGAACTACCATAACAAAATAATGAAAATAATGCAGACTGGGTGACTTAAACAACAGATTTATTTTACAACAACAATTTAAACAACAATTTATTTTCTCACAATTCTGGAGTCTGGGAGTCCAAGATCAATATGCAAGTTTCTTCTAAGGCCTCTCTTGTTGTTTGCAGATGGCTGCCTTCTCACTGTGTCTTTACATGTTTGTCTCTGACTTAATCTTCCATTCTTTTAGTCATACTGGAGCCTACTCAATTTTAACTTAATTGCCTCTTTGAAGTTTCTATCTCCAAATATAGTCACATGCTGGGGTATTGGGGGTTAGGGCTTCAACATAGGAATTTTGAAGAGACCTAATTCAGCTCATACACCTTATTTTTCCAAATAAAAATAATTTTTATTTTTTGATACTTCATTAAATCAGATTTATTTTGAAGCATTTTATTTCAATTTCAAGTAATGGTCATGTGACATGTAGTTTAATCTTTGATTATTTAGGATACTGATAAGAAGAGGGACCTAATTTTCTCAATTTCCAGTGATGGATGTAGTCTCCTGCTTACTTATTTTGAAGAATCTGCAGAATTGTTTCAAAATTACCTATAAAGTAGTGATTTAAATTATTTTTATATCATTGCTCCATAATTTAGAAATGGATAGAGAAAGAAGAGGGTGGTGATAAAAAGAAGTGGGCATAGATCTTGGTAACAGCATTACTTAAGAGGGAATCAATCAAAGTTTTGCCACTCTTTTAAAGCCTCTGACTTATCTCTAGGCTGTGAGTGTGAGTCTTCAGGCCATGAATTCTCTCCCTCAGTCTCTTGTTCTCTCATGTGTAAACTCATTTTATCTACCTCTATTCCTCCACAGTTGCTTGGAATCCCAGCCTTTCATACTCCCTTATGTGCCTTGCTTTATTACCTTCTCTTTTCCAAATTTGCAGGCTCTTTTCTTGAGCAACTTTCTAGCCACTTATTTTTAAGATTTATTTATTTATTTTGAGAGCGAGAGAGCAGGGAGGGGTAGAGAGAGAGAGGGAGAGAGAGTATCACAAGCAGGGTCTGTGCTGTAGGCAAGAAGCCCAATGTGGGGCTTGATCTCATGAACCATGAGATCATGACTTCAGCAGAAATCAAGAATCAGATGCTTAACTGACTGAGCCACCCAGGCACACCCATCCCCTTCTATGCATGATTAAGTCTTGCTCATATATCAATTTTGCTGCATAAAAATCCATTCAAAATTCAGTGACTTAAAACAATGCCATTTATTAAACTCTTGAGTCTTAGTGGGTGATCTAGATTGGGTTAGTGGAGCAGTTCTCTGGTCTTACATGGAGTCACTCACAAAAGTGTGATAAGGGGCTGGGGAAATGACATCCTCATCCCGTATGCCTCAACTCATTACCATCAGGTGTCTAGGCTCCACCCTTCCACAATTCCACAGAAACTGTTCCTACTGAGAATACAATGACCTACTTAGTTTCCCAAACTAATGAAGGATTTTTGGATCTAACTTACTTAACTGTATTTCAGCTTTGGTAATAATATGGCCATTATCTTCATGAAATATTTTTTTTCTCATTGGCTTCCAAGAGTTCTTTATGTCTCTATTTTTTTTATATTTTTAGTCTCTTCTCACTTATTCTACTCTTCCCACCCCCTACTCATTCCTATTCTGTACACAGAACTTGTCTCACTCTGTCCTGTCTCCCTAAGCAGTGTGTTCACTCCCATGACGTCAGTTGTCAGCTCTACTGTCTGAAGCAGAGAGCTTGAGTACAAGGTAGAGTAGAAGTTCCATTGTGAGAATTGGTGGAAAGCTATGCCTTAGCTAAGACACTTTATAGAACCATATTTTAAGGAAAGGCAAGGCAGGTAAGCTGGAGGGGGGAGTACAAAGGGGCCACCCAGTGAAAGAGGAAGATCAAAGACACAGCTTGAATGTAAGAGAATAGAGCCTGGATCAGAGAGGTCGGAACAAATAAGAAGGCAGACAACAGGCAAGCAGGGAAGATGAATGGGGTGGAAGGTGTAAAATGTATTTGAATGATGGGGATAGTCACTGTTCCATATGGCTCATATTGACAGAGTTGTTCTATGTTGCATGGAGGACAAGTTTTATTTAAAAGGCCAGGAATGTATTTATTCAAAACACATTTATCAAGCATTTACTATATTCCAGTCTTTGTTCTAGGAACTTGGGATATGTCAGTAAAAGAAAGAGGAAAAAAGATTCTGTGTTATTATAAAGTTAATACTGGGGTTGGGGAGTAGACTGTAAAAAAATAATATGATAAATAATGAAAACATATTAAGAGGTTATAACTACTATGTGAAAAAAGTTTGAAAAAAATAGTAAGGGGAATCATGAGTGCAGGAGTATGTTAAAATGTAAAGGGTGATCAGGATTGGCTTCTTAAGGTAGCATTTTAACAAAGAGCCACATAAGCCACATGGATACCTTGTAGAAGAGCACTTCAGACAGACAGAAGAACCACTGCAAATGTCTTAGGCCTACAGCCTTAAAGGTTGGGAAATAAAACTGCAGACAGCATCACAGAGGCCAGAAAGCAGAGCAGAAAATCATTTAAGTTCTTATGTGTGCCAGGAAGGTACAAGGTAGGCTGGCAGTGGGCTTTTGGGGCAGGAGAGAGCTTGAGGTTGAAAAGAGGCCATAGTGGTGCACGCTTACCAATTCAGCCCTGCCAAGGCTAGTGGTATGGATGCAGTGGGGGCAGTCTGGCTGCCAGGGCTAGAGGTGAGGGCAGCTAAGTCTCAGTGTGGTCCAATGAGGGCGAAGGCCATCACCCAGATGCCATTCTCTTTGGTAATTTGGGAGTTTTTGGTAATTAAATTTTTTTAATGTTTTTTTTTGTTTTTGTTTTTGTTTTGTTTTGTTTTGTTTTGTTTTGTTTTTTGAGAGAGAGAAAGAGCATAAGCAAGGAAGGGGCAGAGAGAGAGGGAGACACAGAATCCAAAGCAGTCTCCAGGCTCTGAGGCTGTCAGCACAGAGCCCTACGTGGGGCTCGAACTCATTAGCCATGAGATCATGACCTGAGCTGATGTCGCACACTTAACCAACTGAGCCACCCAGGTGCCCCATTAATTTAAATTATCTTAGGGGACAAGGGAGTCAAAAGAGAACCCCCAATGTAACTATTTACCCCAGGAGACTGAATTTTAAATTAAAGGGGAAAACAAGTTCTCTGCAATTGGAAACATTATATTTGTTTTTTTTTTCACTTTTTTATTCTTGAACAGAAATTGTAACTTGAAAGCTAACTTAAACTGAGTTACATTTTTAGACACATGACAAATATTATACTTGCCATGTGAATGGTTTGTAGATGAAGAGAAACCAAGAGTTAATTGAAAAAGTTATTCAATTTTTAATCATTGAAGGTGATGTATCAGCTTGTTGACAGTGTAATATTCATATGCATCTGCTATTTATCAAATATTTATTGGGTACCTCCCACATATAAACAACTGACTTAGATTACAAGTAAATTATGCAGCTTTGCAAGACACTAACCCTGTACTCAAGGGGCTGACAATGCATAATATGAAATTTTTTGTTACTGGAAACATTATTAAATAGTCTTTGAAAATTTGCTTCCAGAGGGACATAGACTTAAAGGTGAATTTTTTTAACAATTTACAAAAAATTGAATAAAAAGTATGGAGCTTCCATAAACCCTCTTATGTAGCCCCCAAATTTCTCCTGTTATTAGTTAATATCTTGCATTAGTTTGGTATAGGTTATGTTTGTTACAATTGATGAGTCAATATTGATGTATTATTATGAACGAAAGCCCATTGGACTTCACTCTATGTGTTATACATTCTATGGGGTTTGACAAGTATGTAATGACAGGTGTCCACCATTATAGTATCACAGAGAGTAGTTTCCTGGCCCTGAAAGTCCTCTGTGCTCTGCTTATTCATTTCTACCTCTTGCTAAATAAACCCAGGCAACTGCTGTTCTTTTTACTGCCTCCATAGCTTTGCCTTTCATACACTGTTATATAGTTGGAATCATACACTATAGAGCCTTTTCAGATTGACCTCTTTCCCTTAATAATAGGCATTTAAGTTTCCTCATGTATGTTTGTGGTTCAATAGCTTATTTTTTTTATTGCCAAATCGTATTCTATTACATGGACATACCATCATTTGTTCATTCATTCACCTATCAAAGGACATCTTGGTTGCTTTGACAATTATTTTTAAACTTCTGTTCTATGATTGATTTTTTTTCTTACTTAAATTTGGTCCTTCTATGTTTTAAATGGAAAGGGACTGATATAATGTACTAGAACTTGTTCGATTACAAGTGGCAGAAACCCAAACTGAATCAACTTAAGTAATAGTTTCATTTACCCTAAGGTGATACAACACATGGAGCCTGAAGACAGGAACAAGGCTGAGCCTGGGGAACAAGTGGAACTTCTCTGAGGACATTTCATCTTGGTTGTAAAATCAGATTATATATCTGTGTATCTATCAATCGAGCTCTCTGTGCATACATATGTATGTATGCCCACGTACATATGTCACAGGTTCTTTTCAGATTGGTTTTTAATTAACCAACAGCAAGAAACTCATCTGATTTTTCTCTTTTGGTACCCGAACCAGATTCCTGTGAAAACCCCCGTTGGTTCAGCCCTGGTTTCCTCCTCTGAATCAATTTATCATGCCATGGTAACAGGGTCAAGAAAAGACCACTTTCCTGTAGTGACCAAGTAGAAGGGTTAATTGGGATGGGATGGATGATAGATGGTATGTGGACAGAAGGAAATAGTGCATCTAAAACAGCTATGAAGTTTAACAAATCAGAATCCATATTTTATATTTAAAAACATTTTTTAATGTTTATTTTTGAGAGAGAGAGAGAGAGAGAGAGAGAGAGACAGAACACAAGCAGGGGAGAGAGAGGGAGACACAGAATCCGAAGCAGGCTCCAGGCTCTGAGCTGTCAGCACAGAGCCCAACACGGGGCTCGAACTCATCAACCTGAGATCATGACCTGAGCCAAAGTCAGACACTTAACTGACTGAGCCATCCAGGCATCCCCAGAATCCATATTTTAAACGCAATTTGATTAGAATTATATAAAATGTCTCTGAATATGGAAAAAAAGAACAAAGATAAAAGTGACAAAACATTTTAGGGATTATATTTTATTTTTAGTTTTCTAGATTTTACAAAATTCTTTTGCTGTTTGTTTTCCCCATGAAGTGATCTGTTAAAAATTAAATCCACATACAGGTATTAGAATAATATCTATTGTGGAAAAAACTTTGTCAGTGTGCTTTTGAGATGAATAATTTAGAGTATGTGTCAGTTCCTTCTTTAGGTTGATGTTGGATATAGAAGGAAATAAGACTTTTCAGTATTCTTTGGACAAATTAAACTCCCTTTATTATAAGTCCCTGTCTTGGTTTTCCTCACCTGGTTCATGAACTTGTCATTACAGTCAATTTGGAGAGAGAGAAAAACAACAAATAATTTATGTTGCATCTTAAATCATTGGTAACATTCATCAGCTGATTAAATTGGCTGTATGGCTAAAAGCATCAATGACAAAGAGCATAAATATGTTGTGGTTTGTGTCTCAATACAGAAGGGTAGAAGTATCATTAGATAGGCATAAATGACATAACAACAGTCATTCATTGTCCCTTTATCGTTATTCATCTATTAATTCAACCAGTGTTTACAAGTGTTTACTATAAACTCTCTGTGAATCTTTTACTAGTTTGAATTCTCTGAGGCATGACTCCTGCCTTTTTGTATCTGTCTTTGTATCTTTAGTATATAGTGCTGCCCTTGCTTAAGAGTAAGGGCACAATAAACAGGCATTGACTCAAACTGAACTGGGTTGACTGGGGCAGGCAAATAAGGGATGATTGAAAGGTATCTGTTCTTATGGACTTCTGTGTAGTGGGGGAGACACGACAGCAATGTGTTCCCTTTAATTGAGAACATATTATATGCTAAGTACTTTTACATAAAGCATCTTTAGACTTGACAGCAACTGTGTGTGTGTGTGTGTGTGTGTGTGTGTGTGTGTCAGGGTGGTGGTACTATATGGAAAAATTAAGACAGAAATCTATGTGTCTTGTCCAGTGATACCTAGCTAATAAGTGTTATAGCAGATTCACAACCACACTCTAAGAATTTTGTATTTAAATTTATTACTGACTCATATGGTGAGCTTGGTTGGCTTGTTTTTTTTCCATTTAAAGCAGTTCCTCTTCCTTTGTATGCAGTCAGAAAAATAATGCTATTGATTTTCAATAATGCACTTGAATTGTTTTTCCAGTGGGATTATGGGACTCATTAAAATGTTCATGCTGTCTCATTTGTGACTAATAGCAGACATTTCATTATCAGGACTAGGGTTCCTTAATTAGCAACCTCTTCCTCTGTGTGACACTAAATGGCTCTGTGGGGGTGGGGCCAGTGACCCTGGCATCATTAATGCCATGTGTTAGTCAACTGAGCTCTAGTGCACTATAGACTCAATATTCCCTACAGCATCTCTTTGATTTGAATAACCATCAGCTTCCAGATCCTAGTATTCTTTCCTACTAATAATTGGACTCTGAAAACACAAATGCCAGAAAATATATATTTTTAATATTCTTAAATTAAATATTAAAGATATATGTTTAGCATTTTTGTACACATAGTCCTGTAAAAGTATGTGTAGTCAGCAAAGCAATAACATTTTTAGAAATGTGATCTTACAGTTGAGAAGGGCTTTCTTAAACAAGAAGGGCTTTGGATCAATTCACTCTACAGGCAGCGAACCTGAGGCATTGTGACTAGATTACATGGAATCTTTATCATTCTCTTTTGTCAAAATACCTCTCTATCACTCAGTGATGTGAGCACTAACAGGACCTGATATACTGAGTAATCATTCCCTTTGTTTCCTGCAATCACCTCTATTCACTGCCACGCTCTTTAGCAATAACAGATTTTTCTTAAATAGAGAAGCCTAAAGCTAAATTTATCTCAAAACTATTGCCCAAAGTGTGTTCAAAATCAAGAGCTCAAATGAGGCAGTGGAAGGCAAGAGAAAAGAATGGGTATCCTTACAGTTCAGCATCTTGGAAAATAAATGTCTTTAGACATCAATCATCATCCCTTATTGGACACTGACACAAAATACCGCTAAGTCTGCTAAATGAAAACTATGCTTCTAGAATCCAGCATTTAATTCATCATGTCCAAGATTAAGAATCATTTTCATTCTTAAAAAATTAAGTTTACTTTGCATATTAATTTTTATTTGCTTCGGTTAAGGATTGTGAAGTATTATACCTTTAGCCTACTGAGGCATTGCATTTCTACTGTCATCATCAAATTGTAGTGTGAAAGTTCAAGTGCTAGGATAAAGGAGTCTGGAAAAAATTTAAGCTTGAGATTTTTATTGTAATTAGTATGTCTATGTTAATATTTGGATAGTTTAAGTATTTTTTCTAATAGAAAACAGAAAAATAATTACAAGTTGAAGAGTTTTGTTTTTCTAACCCAAATTAATGGAGAAGAAGTTAAAGGAATAGTTTCTAAAAATAAACTAGGAATAAACATAGGAAGTTTCATAAAAGAAAAAAATAACCCACTAAATATTAAGCTTTCTTTGCAGTTGTGTTTATATTATTCCAGTCTTTAAAATGAAAAGTAAATATATGAATGGTTTGAAAAGACTAAAAATATACTTTCCATGTGTGATAACAACTGATTTTCATTTTAAAGCAGTCATTCTTGAATATATCCTCATATGACATTCATTTATAAGAAGGAATCTATTTTTGATCTCTTTGGGGGATTTTTAAACTAAGAGACATTACAATCCTTGTTTCATCTGTCTTTTGCTAATGATTTGCCTGTGTCCTTGATCATAGTTTTCCAACCCTACCTTTTACTATGACTGTCCTTTAGTTCCTCTTTGTACCAAAGTGTCCCTGGCACCAGGGTTCAGATATTCTACAGACCAGGCTGAAAATTTCCATGTCATCGACTTAGTAAGTTACATTTCTATAGATGGTGGGATACTGCCACCCAAAAGAGGGCAAGACATTAACTGCTCAATAAATACTTGACTCAATTACTGTTCCCTCCCATATATATGGAAAAGCACTTCATGCATTCATTATCCCCTGCCTCTAATATAAAAGCAAAACATCACTGGGCAAGTGTCTACCTAGTTTCTTGGATAATCCTACTAATTGTAGCATGTTAGCATTTTGTTATACATTCTCTGAGTGGAGGGAAACCAAAATATTTTTCATATGAAGCCCCAATTTACAAACATTTGTAATCTGAAATACAAATATATTATTTGTCCATTTCTTCATTCAACAATCAGACATAGAACGTTCTAGGCACAAGTGCTGGGATCATAATGACAATTAAGGGGTAAGACATGGTTTCTTCCTCTCAGAGCCATTAGTCTAGGGAAATGTCAGACTTGAACAAGGAATGAAATAACATTTATCACAGCCACTTAATGCACAAGGATTAAACACACCAAATTGCTTATAGCCTTTGCTATGGACAGAATGTTTGTAGCCCCTCCCCACCCCCATTTCATAGTTTGAAGCCTAAATCCCCAATGTGATGGTATTTGGATGTGGGAGCTTCGGGAGATAACTAAGTTAGGAGGGTGAAGCCCCACGAGCATGCTTGGTGCCCTTACAAGAAGAGACAGGATAGAGACATTCTGTTTCTTTCTCAGCAATGTGAGAATACAATGAGAAAATGACTGCCTACAAGCCAGAATGAAGGCTTTCACCAGACACCAGGTCTGTTGGCGTCTTGACCTTGGACTTTGTAGCCTCCAGAATTGTGAGAAATAAATTTCTATTTTTTAAGCCACCCACTCTATGGTATTCTTGACATAGCAGCCCTAACAGCCTAAGGCAACCTTTACTGCTAAGATTCTTTTGGGACACAATCCCTTTACACATGGCTGTTTCACGGGTCTTTGATTAATAAGTACACAGGAGCAAAAGGAACCCAAGAGAATAAATAGTGAGAAAAGAAATTTCTGAGGAATATGCACTGTCAGAAGAGCCTTCATTATCCGAGTCATTCACTTATTTATTGAAAATATATTTATTGAACACATTATATATCAGACACTGTATGGGATTTGCATAGTGATGAACTATGGAGAGATGGCAACTCTCATGGGAAATTCGAGCAAAAAAAAAAAATCCACCAGTAGAAATCTAAATAGGATGCAAAATAGTACATAAAAACCTCAAGTTGTGATAAAAAAAAAAACCCAAATCTGGGGCTTATATATTAGATTGTAAGCAAAGTGAAGGAAGAGATTTCTGTCTGTTGTGTTCACTAGGCGTATCTACAGGAGCAAAACAGCATCTGACACACAGAAACTGCAACAATAAAATATTATTGAATGAATCTGAAAAATAACAGGGATAGCTATATTAGTGGGATACTCAGTATCAGTTTCACCTCTGCTGTAACAGATTACCACAAATTTAGTGGCTTAATTAAAACAACACAAGCTTATTATCTTACAGTTCAATTATTCGAGGTACAAAATAGGTCTCACTCAGCTAAAATCGAAGTGTCAGCAGGACTGACATTCTTTTTGGAGGCTTTAGGAGAAAGTTTCTTGCCCCCCCCCTGTTTTTAATTTCCAGGCAATCACATTCCCTGGTTCATGGCCCTTTTCTTCTATGTTTGAAGACGCCAAGTCCTTCTTACATTGTGATCTCTCTTGTTCTCTCCTCTGTGGTCATATCCTCCTCTTTCACTTTTAAAAACTCTTGTGATTACATTGGAACATCAGGATAATTAAGGATAGTATCTTAATTTTTTTATTATTGAAATATAGTTGCAATACCATGTTATATTAGTTTCAAGTGTGTATAGCACTGTGATTCGACAATTCTATACATTATGTAGTGTTCACCATGGTAAGTGTACTAACCATCTGTCACCATATAAAGATTATCACAATATTATTTACTATATTCCCTATGCTGTATTTTTTGTCTCTGTGACTTATTTATTTTAAAACTGGAAGTTTGTACCTCTTAATTCCCACCTTCCTCCCTTCTGGCAACTATCAGTTTGTTCTCTGTATTTATGAGTCTGTTTCTGTTTCTGCTTGTTTTGTTTCTTAGACTCCACATGTAAGTGAAATCGTATGGTGTTTTCCTTTCTCTGCCTGATTTATGTCCCTTAGCATAATACACTCTAGGTCCACCATGTTGTTGCAAATGGCAAGATTTCATCCTTTTTTATGGCAAAGTAATATTCCATTATACATATATTTCATTACCTATGTATTTATATGTCATGTCTTCTTTATCCATTCATCTATCAACTGACACTTATGTTGCTTCTAAATCATGGCTGTTGTAAATAACGCTGCAATAAACATAGGGGTGCATATATCTTTTCAAACTAGTGCCTTTGTTTCCTTTGGGTAAATACCCAGTAGTGGAATGACTGGATCATATGATAGTTCTATTTTTATTCTTTTTGAGGACCTTCCATATGTTTTTTCACAGTAATAGCACCAATTTACACTCCCACCAACAGTGCATGAGGGTTCCCTTTTCTTCATACCTTCTCCAACATTTGGTATTTCTTGTCTTTTTGATAATAGCCATTCTAATTGGAGTGAGGTAATATCTCATTATGGCTTTGATTTGCATTTCCCTGATGGATAATCCAGGATAATATCTTTGTTTTAAGTCAGTTAATTAACAACCTCATTCTACCTGCAGTCATAATTCTCCTTTGCCATGTAACATAATATTCCCAGGTTCCAGGGATTAGAATGCAGACATCTTTGGGGGGGCATTGTTCTGTATCCCACAGTTTTCTCTGAGTTGTGATGTTGAAGAGCTAAGATCTGAAAGATGGAAGGAGCCAGTCACGCAAAGGCTATGTATGTGTGTATGTGTGTGCATGTGCATGTGCACATGTATGGTATGTGTACATGCATGTGCACATAACCTAGTGGGGAGGCCATGCTTGGGAGACATGGGGATGTCAGGGGAGACAACCCTTTAATATAGTCTGTGGGAAGGAGTTTGGATACTATTCTAGGTATACTTGGAAGCTAGTGGTTTTAAGCAAATTAGTGATTTGATTTATAAGAGGGTCATTCCCAGGAGAAGTTGTAAGTAAGAACAAAATGGAGCCAATAAAGACAGCATATATATATATATATATATATATATATATATATATACACACATACGTATATATATATATACACATATATATATATGTATATATATATATATATATGTGTATATATATATAAAATTTGAGGAAGCCAGAACTGTGATGGTTGGGTTTGTAAGGGATGAGAGCTCGGGGCCAAGTTGTGCACTTGGGGCCTAAGGAATCTGCCTGGGGCAGCCTGGGGCTCATTGCCTCTTCTCAGCTGCAGTTCTGGTCAGGAGAGAAGGGTTGGAGCGAGGTGGGTAGTGGGAGGATTGTAGGGGCCTGAGCAGAGGGCAGCTGTTTTCTCTGTGAACACATTCTTCACAGGTGAGTCTTTTCCAGATTTTTGGACAAGGCGAGGAAGACTTTATAACAAGATCTGGCTCTGTGTCTGCTTTTAACTTCTATATTTCAAAGAGGATAAATGAGAAATAGGGTCATGAGACCAGAGAAGATTCCAGGATCTGAGACACTGATAAAGCTGTGGCTACCTAGAAGTAGCCACATTTGGCAAGTACATAATTTTTGGAATTTCCTTACCCAAAAGTTTTATGGACTGAGACAGTTTAAATGAAAAATTGGACCTAGAAAATTCTATTTTTTTTTATTAAATTTTTTTTTTCAACGTTTATTTATTTTTGGGACGGAGAGAGACAGAGCATGAACGGGGGAGGGGCAGAGAGAGAGGGAGACACAGAATCAGAACCAGGCTCCAGGCTCCGAGCCATCAGCCCGGAGCCTGACGCGGGGCTCGAACTCACGGACCGCGAGATCGTGACCTGGCCGAAGTCGGACGCTTAACCGACTGCGCCACCCAGGCGCCCCGAAAATTCTATTTTTTAACCCAGAAAGAAGGAAATGCATTTCATTTTGTTAATGTCCACGAAACGCTGGTCCCATGGAAAATGTAGGAAGGAACTTTTCATTGTTTCTTCATTATAGGAGTAAATTATTATTATAAATTATACTAAATAAATTTCTTATTATAAATTATAATGGCAGTCCAGGGGACTGGGAGTATCTCTGGTATGTTTTGAGCCCCAGGCCACTGGGGATGCTCAGTCAATGCTAACGCTCTGGGCAGCACCTGCATGGTTTAATACATTTTAATCATCATCATCTTCATTTTGTAGTACTTACTAAAATGTCTTCAGGTAAAGCATTTTATCAGTGAGGGGGTCCATACAGTGCTCTTTGCTGTGTTGTGATATTAAGGCATTTACTGTGGAGACTGAGGAGAAACTAATGCTGACGGTACCCTCTGCTATTAAGATATCCGAACCTATTTGCCGTGCCAAGCATGCCCTGAACAGGTGACTTGGCAGAGTCTCAGCCATAAACAGATGCTCATTTGGATGCTAATTAAAATTTACAAACCATGTGCCACTGTTTTCTTCTTCTTCTTTTTTTTTTTTTGTTTTGGTTACACACTTTGAGAAGTTATTTGTTAAATATCTTCCAAGTATATCCCTTAATACCTGATTAAAAGCATTTAAAAAGAATGTACTGTTGTAAACATAATGCATTGTTTTGTATATGCCAAAAAGGAGAACAGATTGTAAGGAAATCTCCTGCAAGATATTCCACGTGGGATTATTAAAAAAGAACACAAAACTTCATGCAGGGGTATTTCAGGTGTTTGGTGGTAAGAGGTTCAAATGACACATCAGTCTGGGAACTTGTAGTTCTACCCCCTCTCTGCAGTTCTCTGCCTTCAAGTGCCACCAGGAGGACTCTGCTTTCTGTGGCAGAGGAGCTATGGGGTCCATTTTCCTGGTGTCCTCCCAGCTTCTCTCCAGTGACTCATGGTTCTCGGAGGAAGCCCTGCCACAGATAGCGAAATAACAGGGTCATCCTGAGAGAGGGAACAAACCACTGACAACAGCAAGCAAGGCACACAGCAGAGTGAGTAGGGACTCCCCATCAAGAGCGTTTAGGTAGCACACAGTTGGGTTCTGCAGATGGAGGGGTGAAAGCTTTGGAGCAACTGGAGCCTCTTTACACTGCCTTGGTCTGTGGGAGATCAGAGCACACGGGCGGTAATGGAAGAAGCAGATGAGGCTTTGTTTGCTTGGCTCAACTGACAGGGAGCTGGGATTGGCAATCAATGAAGACATATTTTCCTTTTTTCATTCTCCTTGATCCATTTCTCTTTATTCAGTCCTCTTCTGTAACCCTTGTTTTAAAATAAGCAGGAGTTAGGGGTACCTGGGTGGCTCAGTTGATTGAGCTTCCCACTTCAGCTCAGGTCATGATCTCACAGTTCGTGAGTTCGAGCCCCATGATGGGCTCCGTGCTCAGAGCCTGGAGCCTGCTTCGTATTCTGTGTCTCCTTCTCTCTCTGCCCCTCCCCCGCTCATTCTCTCTCTCTCTCTCTCTCTCTCTCTCTCTCTCTCTCTCAAAAATAAACATTAACAAATTAAAAAAAATAATAAATAAAATAAGGAGTTACCATCTCACTTGTGCTTACAGGCAAAGGTAGAAAGAGGCTATTCACTGTGAATAAAAATAATGAACTTCATTGGGATTTTCATATAATGCAGGAAAGAAAGAAAGAATAGAAGGTTGGTTGTGACTTCCAGGGAGAAAATCCTGCTTAGAAAGTTTTATGGGGTAGTAAAGACCTAAAAATGAGCATTTTAGTCATTGTGCCATTATGAATTCTAGCCCATGTAACAACCTTAGAACTCTCTCCAATTTTGCTCCAAGGCATCTGGTAGAATTCTTTTATTTATTAAATCAAAAAAATATTTGAATTTCAGGCATTGTATTTTGGTGTTATGTATATAATGAGCATGACATACAT
Source organism: Prionailurus viverrinus (assembly GCF_022837055.1). Taxonomy (NCBI): domain Eukaryota; kingdom Metazoa; phylum Chordata; class Mammalia; order Carnivora; family Felidae; genus Prionailurus; species Prionailurus viverrinus. Next base: position 135,902,144 of record NC_062564.1, on the reverse strand, counting down.
GGGCTCACCCCTTAAAGATGACATTTCTTTTTTTTAAGTCTATTTATTTTTATTGAGAGAGAGAGAGAGAGAGAGAGAGAGAGAGAGAGAGAGTGCAAGCAGGGGAGGGGCAGAGAGAGAGAGAGAGAGAGAGAGAGAGAGAGAGAGAATACCAAGCAGGCTCCATGCTGTCAGTTCAGAGACCCATGTGGGGCTCGATCTCATGAAGTGTGAGATCATGACCTGAGTCGAAATCAAGAGTCAGACACTTAACCGACTGAATCACCCAGGTGCCCCACATATCATTTCTTAACCCAGGCTTGAGGAGAGGGCTAGGTCTGAACTTTATCCTAGGCAGAAGAGTTATATCATGTTAACTTTGGGACTATATAGATTTTACTGACCCCAGTTAAGGAATCATTCATAGTATCAAAATTATTATTAGAACTAGAAATACCCTTTGTTTGGTGCAATCTCCCAAGGGATGTTAAATGAGCATTCATGATTATAGAATAAATTTCAGAAGCTTGTATTTATGAACAAGGTATATATGTGTAAGAGTGCTATGAAAAGAATCATTTTTCATTTGAGAGATGTTTTCATTTTAAAAGCATGGTCCAAAGCACTTTGAGAATGTACTTTTATTTTCATGAAGAGAGAAATCTCTTTTGTTTGCATTTTATTGATCATTAAGAGAATAACAATTGCCTTTAAATATGTAGGAATACATTAATGAAGCACAAAATGATAAATGAGAATATTGGCAAGATATAAGATGATAAAAATGTGTATAAACATTAACTGGAAATTGTATTTGCAGTATGAGTGTAAGGATGTTTAATTACCGAGTCATTCATTCATTCATTAACTCTGATTGAATACTTACTCTTTACTAGGTAATGGGAGTATTCCAATGGGAAGACATGATCCTTGTCCTCAATAAGCTCATATACATTTCTTGGAGGCAGAATTTCAAGGGAACAATTGTAATTATTATGAAAATGTCACAGCAGAGGTCTCATAGACTCGGCAAAGAGAGGGTCTGGGCCCTAACTGAAAAAAGTCAGGAAGGCTTTGCAGAAGAGGTAATGGTAGATTTAAAACATTAAGAATGAATATAGTTTTAAATTTTTTTTAGCATTTATTTACTTTTGAGAGACAGTGAGAGACAGAGTATGAGTGGGGGGAGGGCAGAGAGGGAGAGGGAGACACAGAACCCAAAGTAGGCTCCAGACTCTGAGCTCTCAGCACAGAGCTTGATGTGGAGCTTGAACCTACAAACTGTGAGATCATTACCTGAGCCAAAGTCAGATGCTTAACCAATTTGGTTAAGCAACCCAGGGAGCAACCTTGGGAGCAACCCAGGCACTCCAAGAGTGAGTATAGATTTTCCTTGGTGAATAATCAAGGGAAGAACCACTGGGGCAGAAATCACATTCTGGAAAGAATATAGAATGTTGTAGAATCAAGAACAGCATGCTAAATAGGGAGCAGAGGACTCTTGGGAGAGTGGTGGTCAGTGAGTCTGGATAGACAGGTAATGGGTGACACTAAGGAGCTTTATGCAATATACCAAAGTTTTTATTTAATCCTGAAGAAAAAAAATTAAGCAAGGAAATAATAAAATCCAATTTTCCAGTCAAAATGATCTTTCTGATGGTAGAGATAATAAATAAATGGGAAGGTTTTGAGGAATGTGGATTAGTTTCCTATGGCTGCTGTAAGAGATGGCCACAAAATTCATGATTTAAAGCACTACAAATATATTGCCTGCCAGTCTGGAGGTCAGAAGCCCCAACGTCAAAGTGTTGATAGGACTGTGTTCCTTCTGGAGGCTCTTAGGAGAGAGCTGGTTTCCATGCCTTTTCCAGTGCTAGAGGCCGCCTGCATTCCCCAGCTCATGGCTGCTTCCTCCATCCTTGTAGACAGCAGTGCAGCACCTTCAGGGGTCTCAATTACTCTCTCTCTCTGACCCTCATGCCTCCCTTTTGTAAGAACACTTGTGATCACATGGGGCACACTGGATAATCCAGGATAATCTCCCCATTTTAAAACACTTAATTTAATCACATCTACAAAGTGTCTCTTATCATTTCAGGTAACACATTCTCGGGCTTAGCATGTGGAAAGCTTTAGGAGGCCATTAGTCCACCTGCCACAGGGTGGGAGGAGAAACCCGAAATGGGGCTATCCTTTAGCAAACAGTTTCTCTAATCCAGATTAGCACTGAGGAGGGCTTAAATGAGGTCATGGATGAGCAATTTCACTCCTAGGTGTTTACTCAAGAGAAGCAAAAACATAGGTCCACAAAAAGACATGGAAAAAAATGCTCATAGCACTCATTACATCCAAATTACAGTCTAAATGTTCAGCAACAGATTAGATAAACAAATTGTGGCATATTCATACAATGGGACACTAGTTAGCAATACAAAGGAACACATTTCTGGTATTAGCAGAATGGATGAACCTCAAAACGTTATGTCAAATGAAAGAAATCAAACAGAAATGAACACCATGTGACTCCACTTGTTTGCAGTTCTAGAATAGATGAAGCTAATCTGTGGTGAGGACAATCAAGAATGAGGCTGATTGGGGCATATGGGTTGCTCAGTTGGTTAAGCGTCCAACTTTGGCTCAGGTCATGATCTCACAACTCATGAGTTTAAGCCCCGCATCAGGCTCTGTGCTGACAGCTCAGAGCCTGGAGCCTGCTTGGGATTCTGTGTCTCCCTCTCTCTGCCCCTGCCCCACTTGTGCTCTGTGTCTCCCTTTCTCAAAATTAAATTAACATTAAAAGAAAAAAAAAAGAATGAGGCTGATGGTGAGATTTCCTGGAAAAGGGGCATGAAGTAATGATAGAAATGTTCTACATTTGGATTGGGGTGGGATTACTCAGGGGTTTACCTAACATCAAAACTCATCAAGCTGTATACTTAGGACCTGAACATTTTATTGTTTATGAATTATACATCAGTTCGAATAAAAGTACATTAAAAAATAAGGTAGTAGCAGTGGGGATGAAAAGGGGACAAGATCAAGAGCTATTTTGAATCTAAAATTGACAATAACTTGTAAGCTATTGAATGCCAGGGGAGAAGAAAGAAAAAGAGAAATGAACAGAGCAACAAATTTCCAAACAGCACTAAGAAAACAAAATCAACCAATATGGTTTTTAGACACAGATTTCTGTTTTACCAGCACTATAAAAATAAGACACAAAGTGTTGACTAATGACTTACAAAAGAATAAATAAAAAGCACTTAAGAATTCATTTATTGTTCCTCTCCTTGTGCTTTAGTAAGAGGACTAAATATTAGTTATTAACCTCAGAGGGGAGCAGTGACTAAGTTTGGATCTCTGGTGTGAAAAATAGGGGTGATAGGAATCAAGCTTATTTGTAGTATATATAAATATATATACTTATATATATTATATGTATGTTATATATAATATATATAAGTGTATATACATATACTTTGTATATTATATATATAACATACATAATATATACATAATATACATATATAACTTAAGTATATAAAATAAGTATATATACACTATATATATTTATATATACACTTACATATATACTTATATAGAAATATATATGTAATTAACACTATATATAAGTATATTTTTATGTAGTGTATATATTTATACATATAAGTATATACATAAGTATATACACTATATATACACACACACACGCACACACACACACACTACATATATATGTAATTAACACTAACTTTGCTGTATTCCAGGACCAGTGTTTGAGGCGAATATATTCAGCAATTAGTGTTATTTATTCAGAACATGAACAGAAGATTTTTCTTGAACTTTCCAGAGCTTTTGCCTGCTGTGAACATTTACATGGCCATCAATACATTCAAAGTGATTTAAAGAATAAATTCAGTTAAGATGCAGATTATCTTTAAAAGATGCTGTTATACTAAGTGTCATTCTAAAAATGACATTCTAAAATGTCTAAAATTCTAAAAATGTCATTCTAGAAATGGGTTGCTTTAGAGAATCTGAATAATTATTTTTGGAGTTTAATGTAAACAGACACCATCTGAATCTCTGTTACAACAATCCCATTGATTAGCTAACTGCTGGGTTCTTTACTTTGTTCTCTCTGCCAACCCTTCCCCTACCCTCCTCTCTCCTGTCCCTGTCTTCTAGACTCCTCTCTCCCACTGACTTAGTAGGTAATATCCAGTTCCGCATACCATTTGTATGCTGATAACTCTCAAATTTCTAGCTGTAGTCCAGACCGCTCAAACAAGCCTCAGACTTACATTTCCCATACTACCCAGAGGCTGTAGCAATTCAAGGATTTGCAGGTTGAAACAAACTCTAACAGTATCTATTGTCTATAGAGTCCGCATTAGTCTATAGATTTCAGTCTGGAGATGGCTTGAACCTCTGGTTATGTAATACACTCCTATATCTTCCCATCTTTTCATGCCTTCTCCACAATTTTCTTTGGGAAGCTTTAGTAAAATATTTTAGAAATCTGTACTTTTGTCCTGACCAGCTCAGTTTAGTTCCCTATACATAATAATCAGTATAACTACCAGATCTTTATTTACAATCTAGGTAGTTTACTATTTTAATTACTGAAATTTTACGTGTATCTGTGTCCTGAGGCAACTTAAAGAAAAGGGTATAATTTCTGAGCCTTTGCACAATAAATTCATGAACACAAAAAGCTGTTTTCAACCAGGCTAATAAAAATAGACTAACTTTAATTGACCATGAGCCACAGCTCAAGCTGAACACCTGCATCATGTTGACCTTGTGAAGTCTCTGGTGAAACATTTTAAGCTAAAATTTAGCCAAGCAAAGTTTTCTACAATTTTGTGGAAAGTTGAAGTTTAGTACAGGTTTATGAGAAAGCAGAGTTAAGAAAATGGGTTTAAATGGAAGGAATGGAAGATGTGGCTGTTCTATCTGGAGAGTTCTTTTGGTGATTCTCTTAAGGAACTATGAATTCTTCATTTGTGCTTTTGCAAAACCATTTGTGAAAAGAAGAGTCATGGCTTCTGTGAATTTTCTGTTATAAACCAGAAGAAACATCCCATTTTTGGTGTTAGCTTGAGAGTAAATGGTTTTGAAAAATCAAAAGGGAAAATGCCTTCATGTCATGCTTTGAATTTTTACTGCACAGTCTGAATGGAATGGATAAAACATGAGAGGGTTTTTTTCTCCCCATTTTACTAAAATCTAAATAAGATATAATGCTTTGGGAAGACAGCTTAGTTGACTGGAGGTTAAAATTTATTGTCTGGGATGTAATGCTGCATAATCTGGAGGCATTATTATTCTGAGGATACACTAAAGACTGAGAAATGAGAAGCTGTCACTCAAGGGTAAACCTTTCTTTGAGGGACTTTGCAGGGACTTTCTATTGTTGGTCATCATTTACATGGTATGGTGCTGGGCAAGTTTTTTCACCTCTTCTGGGGTTTTCATTTATAAAATGAAATTAAAAATGATAATCATAGCCCCGGCCTCATGGGATTGCTGGGAAGATTAAATGAGATAAAATCTGTAAAATACTCAGCACCAAGTCTGACATACGGTCCCTGTCAAATAAACGTTAGCTTTATCCACATTACAACATCACCTTCATTTCCTACTTCAAAACTAAAGATTCCTTGTAAGAGTCTATTGCTAGAGGATTTAGATTTTGATCTTAATGTCATTATTGTGTCAGGATTTTCACGTCAGCAAATGATTTGGGTTCAATCAGACTTTCAATTCAAACTCCAAAACACAAAAAGTAAACTGAAAAATCCAGGGAGATAACTTTGGTTATGGCTTGATCTTGGAGCTCTAATGATGCTATCAAAATATGGTTTCTCTTGGGAGTGTAACTCTGTATCCTGCTGTGTAGGCCTTATTTCCAGTCCCACTGAGGTTTCAGGCTCTTGTTCCTAGTCTCAAATGTAGTGGCTACAGAGTAGATGCTCCGTCAGAGTGGCTTCCCTTACCTCTTCCCCTTTCGCTCTGTAAATGTTTCTCGTATCCTTGAGTCTAGGCCCTTTTGATGGTTTGTCTCCCAGCCTCTTGTGTTCTAGAAATCGCTTTATATTCTTTCTTTTTATTTTTGCTTTCTGGCTTCTAGCCTGCTTTCTTTCTAAGAAGCCAGTCTAGCTTTCCACAGTCTCCTTAGCTAATAGAACACAGCTCTGGGCCCAGTAGCTGGGCCCATAATCTCTTCACTCATGTTTTTACAGGAATGTAATGTATACTTTAACATGTTTAAGACAATCAAGCCCGAAGAAGTCCTGATTTTCATCTGTTATAGCACTTACAAGACTTTAGACCGATGTATTCTTTAATCTTATAATAAAAATTCTTACTTTCAAAAAACTTTCTCTATGGGAAGTTTGAAAAACAAAAGAAACAGAAATCAGAAAAACACAAGGAAGAACATGGACATGGCTACTGACCCACCACCTAGAGAGCACCTTTTACCTTCTTGCTGTCCTTCCTTCCTTCTTTTCCCCCTTCCACCTTCTTTTCTTCGTCCTTCTCCTCCTCCACCTTTGTCTCCTTATTTGAGCATGGGTTCTCATCTAAATGATATTATAAGTTCTCCTGCCCTCTGGCTCTTTCTTTTCAGTCTTTTCTGGATCTTCCTCATCTTTCTAACCTCTAGATGTTAATGTTCTCATGGCTCAGTCATTGGGCATCTTCTTCATCTACTCGCATTACCAAGGTGATTTCATCTAGTCTGTGGCTTTAAATCCTAGCCGTGTGGTGATAACTCTAGTTCAGGCCCACTCCTTAAATTTCAGACTCATGTGTTAAAAGTGCCACTTGGCACTTCTGCTCAGATGTCAATTAGGCCTGCCAAATAGGAACTGTTAATTTTTATGCCCAAATTTGCTCTTCTTGTGCCTTCCCATCACAGCAAATGGCAGCTCTATCCTTCCAGTTATTCAGGCCAAAAACTTTGGTCTCATGCTCTGTACTATTTCTTTTTGCACTACACATCTAAACCATTAGCAAGTTTTGTTTTCTCTACCTTCAAAATATTTTCAGAAACTGAACTCTTTCTCACTGCTGATACTGCTTGGTTAAAGATTATTGCTTGCCTACATTATGCAGGCTCTCTGCTTTCACCCTAGCCCCTCCTTGGCAGTCTGAGGGATTCTTTTAAAATGTTAGTGATTTTTTTAAACATCACTCCTCTTTTTGAGACTCCTCAAGGCTTCCCATTCACACAAAATAAAATCCCAAGTTTTTATGATGGCCTAAAAGCCTCTGCTTTATGTGATCTGCATCCCCAGCCCAAACTTTCTCAGATCTCATCTTTCATTTTCTATTTTCCTTACTCCATTCTGGCAGGAGACTTCTCCGCCTCCTCCTAGCTCCTCAGTGGTCTCTGAGACAGCAGTTGAATTTTGCACTTGGGTGCCTGCCTGAGAACATCATGGGTCATTCCAGGGCTTTGCTCTATCTAATGGATACTTAGCAGTGGACTCTCGTACCAGTTTACTGAAGATTGCCATCTTTCTTCTTCTCTTACTCTCCTTTGTTTGGTTGTGACACCTGCTCCCACAAAGAAAAATTATACCTTGGCCCCACTTGGTCTTCTTTCCCCCCAGAGTAATTTCTGCATACCCAGCTTTTAATATCTCTCTCCTTACTCTGTTTTAAAAACAAAATATAATCATTGTTCTTTCAGGGAGCAATGATAATAACAATAATAATATAAAATAATATTTCTATGGCACTGACCTACACACTTTGAAGGAACTCTAAACTGTCTTGATTCCTTCCAGATTGTTCTAGAAGAAATCTAGAATGGTCAGGGTTGGAAATTTAGAATCAAAGTCTTTTTTTTTCTACCTCACTTACTCTGGCTCATCATGGTAATGCCTGTGTACTCTTGATGCCAAAAGTGACAGATATATCACTGATACTGACTGAAGGTATTGTTGTCCTTCTGGAGCTGCCAATACCCAGGACCAAGGAGCCAACATTTCCCCCTAGTTCCCTGATGTTTGATATTAAAGGCATTGATGGTGCTGCTGTCACTGCCAAAGCTCTTAACCATGATGACAGCATCTTTCAATGTCCCAGTGAATTTATAGACTCTAGCTCTTTAACTATTCCTGCTTTGTTTTTGCAACCCACTCGTGCTAATCCCGGATGTTGAATAACCATTTGGGTGGCAGATGGTGTGCACATGTTCATACACGCATAATGCACACGTTCACTTGTTCCAACCAGGTGTCTGTCATGCACAAAACACGACTATGGGCCCTGGAAATTACAGCAGTTAGCAAGTCAGATGAAGTCTCTGCCCTCATGCAGTTTACCTCCTAGTGAGTGAGTTAGACAATAAAGAAAATAACTTGCTACTCTGCATCATTTCTGATGGTGAATGCTATGAAGAAAAATAAGGCAAATTAAGGAGGTTGAAATAAAATAGTTATTTGGGCCTTCTCTGAACTCATGAACTAATATACAGATCACACTCTATGGTATCAATTTAAAAAAGTTCCCTATGCAGTTGCAATTGGTGAAGGCATTAGACCCTGACAGTGTACAATCTTATAGCTCTCCAAAACTTTAAAACTTGCTTCAGACTCCCATTTGGGAAGTCATAGGGAACGTGCAGTCTCGTTCTCTAAAAGTCTATTCTCTGAGTCCAATGACACAGGGGCCACAAATGTGTTAGAGTACAGGTGGAGCCTTTGTACCCAATCTTCCCACTCTATTTTATATAAAAGTGAAAGTGACTTTGGATGAAAGACTTGGACACAACTCAAAGCAGAGTTGTTTGTCTAGATTTAGGAGCCGTGGGGGCTTTTAAAAGCCTCGGGTCACAAGACGGAGTGGCAGTGACTAAGCCTGGCTAACTTGTAGGGAAAGGAAGGGCCTCTTTCATCTGCCCACACAGCAAGACCAGTCTGGAAGGCCCCGCATCTGCCCAGCCCTGCAGGATCCTCTGTTGGTCTTTCAAATCTGAGACGGACGTGCTGCTCAGCTGAGAGAAGGTGGATGGCCACAAGGCCTAAGGCAAATCAGAAAACTAAAAACCCATTCTGAAGTGATTTCTACAAGTCATGTCTTTGATGGAAAAGGAGGTGGAGCAAGAAAAGCCCTTGAAGCTGCAGTAGTTTTTTTCTTTATGTGTTTATTCTCTGTGCCTTATGCATTATTAAAATGAAATTATTCTATAGTGAACCACTTGGAAGGAACCACTTGTGTAAGAATTAATATTGACTTTCTAAAAGTGTCAGAATTCATAGACTCAGCACTGTCAGGCGAGGCCCGCTCGTTATAACAAACGGGAGATGCCGTTCTCAATGGTCATGATTTGGCAACAGCAAAGAAAAATGAGGTTTAATTTTAACTGTGTTGCATCATAAAAAAGAGGACAGTTAAATGTATACAGACTTATAAATATTTAAGTCAGATTTTTTTCGACATCTTAAAGGAAATTTTACAAATATATCAATTTGACTCTCCAATAAAAGAGCTTTTAAAAGAATATAGCGATATGAATTTCTAGTAGAAAGGAACACTTTAAAAAGAGTAGTGGAGGGGCGCCTGGGTGGCGCAGTCGGTTAAGCGTCCGACTTCAGCCAGGTCACGATCTCGCGGTCCGTGAGTTTGAGCCCCGCGTCGGGCTCTGGGCTAATGGCTCAGAGCCTGGAGCCTGTTTCCGATTCTGTGTCTCCCTCTCTCTCTACCCCTCCCCTGTTCATGCTCTGTCTCTCTCTGTCCCAAAAATAAATAAAACGTTGGAAAAAAAAAATTAAAAAAAAAAAAAAAAAAAAAAGAGTAGTGGAACCCATTGAAGTCTTTTCCTCTTCCAGAACCAGGACCACTTTAGTTCCCCAAGAGCACGATAGTGTAATGGTGATCAGATAAATTGGCGCTAGACTGCAGTCTTCTTGCCAACAGTGGGACCAGGGACAAGTTTTGTAATCCCTCTGTGCTTTCATTTTATGCACATAGAGATAATAATGGTACCTACTTAGTAGGGCTGTTACACATTAAACAACTAATAGACAAAATGTACCTACGAAACTGTTAAATAAATAATAGCTCCTACTGTGACTACTCATCATTATTAGCTTTATCCCTCACGTTGCATGACGTAAGAGACAGTTCTCCTGAAATCCCAGGACTCAAGAGCCTAAAGAAAATGAACTTAGAGACAAACAGAAAGAAATCTAGTGTGTCAATAGCACTAATGAATAAAGAGGAGTTGGAGAGGGAATTCCCTAAGTTTTTGAGTATTATTAAATGTAAGAGTTAATCACATAAGGGCCAAAAGACCAATTAAGAGAGAAGGTGGTGTTTGATGGCTTCTATTTGTTCCCAGCTCTCTCCCTGAAGTACAAGTAAATGACAGTTATAGTTTGCACCTACTAAATTTGGTATGTGAAAAAATGCTCTCTTGTACTTGGCTTCGAATTGACTCCTCCTTCATCTTTATAATTTAGCAGGATCCCAAGGCCTATCAATTAATATTATTACTTTGGAGAGCTCCATTTTCCATTCTGTGTTTCTGTTTCTAAATGTGGTCATCAAGTCTCTCTAAAGCCACACCTACATTCAGATGCAGAGAGAAAGTGCTGAACATTATAGAGTGGGCACCACCGAAATCAAGTTCCTTCTTTGTACTTTATGTCAATGTATTCAGTTTTCACAACTTCACTTTGAAGATGTTTATTATCATTCATGGGGTATTGGGGAATTAGCTGGCTTGTCCGAGATCAGCCAAATAGGAGATGATGCCTGTTCTGTTGATGGGACCGATTTGTCGATTACAGTATGACTTTAATTCACCAAGTTCTTCAGAGAGCATAGAGTTTTAGAATCAGAAACTCTTACTTCATTACTTACTAACTGTTTATTTGGCAAGTCATTTAACCTTCCTGATCTTTACTTTCTACTGTATTAAATGAAGCACAGACCAGCTGCCTACTTCAAAGGATTGTTATGAGGATTAGGTGAGATGATGAATGGAAAGTGCTTCAGAATCAGACAGCTCTGGTTTCAAATCCCTACTTTACCACGGAGGAACTTGGCCAAATTATCTCAACTCTCTGCACCTAAGTGTTCTGATCTGCTAAAAGAGCTGAATTATACCCCTTTTTTAAGGTGTCTCTTTTAAGGTATGATAATGTAGGTAACAAACCTAATCCAAACACTAGAACACAATACAGACTTCATAGATGGCTGTGGCTAATATTTTTTTGTATAATTTAAAACATTTTATACATGTAATTCTAGGGGCCCAATCTCCTCATAACTCTGTATAAATTACTGAGAATGTAAATTTGAAAATGTGGTGACATTTATGAACATATGGCAAAAATAAAAGTCTAAAATTATCCCTTTATTTTGCACATACATTGTCATAATTTAAGACTTTTTTCCAAAACATCTAAACACTAAATACATAAATTACATACATGCCCACCTCACTTAAACTCTACAAATGGGAACATTTTGATCTATTGCAAGGATGACTTACCATATTTGATAAAGGGTAGTTGTGTGTCTCTTGTAAACTGAAAACAGAAAATTTACATAGAAATTCAGATCAAGAGGCCCTGGGTGGCTCAGTTAAGCGTCCAACTCTTGATTTCGGCTCAGGTCATAATCTCACAGTTTCATGAATTCAAGCCCCACGTCAGGCTCTGTGTGATGACCAATGCAGGAGTCTGCTTGGGGTTCTCCCTCTCTCTGCCCCTCCCCTGCTTGCACTCTCTCTGTCTCTCTCAAAATAAATAAATAAACTTAAAAAAATGCAGATCCAGCTGGTGGTAGACTGACAGTTGTTTTGCACATCCATTTTCCTGGTTTTCCTTTTTAGCAGAGTTTTGGCTGGGCACACAGCTGTTCAGCTAGAGCTTAAGCTTCCCCATCCTCCCTTGGCATGGCCAAATAATGACATGGCTGACAAAAAATATGAGCAGAAGTGAGTGTGTCCCTTTCAGGTCTTGTCCTTAAGGCCCTGTAACTGTAGTCCTTCTGGATCCCTCCCCCCTCTCATCCTGAGCATGGTTACCATCACGCCACACTTGGAAGCTACATATTAAGGATACCAGAGTTGCTTTTCCAGTCTGGATTCCTGAAGAGCCTTCTGGAGTGGAGCTGCCCTATATTCCTGGATCAGATGGGCGGTTCCACAGAAGGGACTTAAACATCCCCCGTGTTTAAAACACAGGGTCTTTTTATTATAGAAGCTCACATTTTGCCCTTTGCCCTTGCTAATACACAATTAAAGTCAGAGTCTGAAAACCGGCAACCAGCTTGGCCAGCTGTTCCCTTTCTCTGAGAGGCAGGGTTTCTGTCAAAGAGAAATGTACAAGGAAGAAGCAATGTTCATGGTATAAAGCTTTAAGGTTAAGTTTCATTTACAATTAACAAAAGTTAAATGAAGGCTTTTATTGAAATTTTTGACAGCTTAAAATTTCCTCCCATAAACCTGTAGATCTAAAACCTGCCATAAACCACAAACTGTGGTTCCAAAGCACACAGCCTTTTCATTAATGCAGATGTTACCTTTATCTTATTTAGCAACGTAATTCTGGTAATTTTGGCCTCATGTTGGCTGGGGAGAACTTACAGGCAGTGACTAATAGGCAAATAATTTAAGAAGTTGCTTCCTTAAATGTTTTACAGGCTTGAACCTTCTCTTTCTAAAAGATTAGACTATATTTCAACCTGTGGGGAAAAGCATTTGCTCAATTAATGTTTTGAGAAAGAGTGTTTGAATAAATGATGCAGAAATGGTATTAATGCAGTAGATGATTGTTAAATATTCAGTGACCTTCAGTGAGAAGAGAAAATTATGCCTTTTACACTAAAAAATGAAAAGCACTTTCTCTTTTACCACTCTTTCCCAAAATGATTTAAGAAATCTGCTTCACAGTTTACAAAACTGGGTGAGAGTAACTTCTGGGAAAAATACATAATTAAAAAGGCAAACACATAGTATATTAATATAAATTTATGATGCCGAGTAAGGATTTAAATCATGGGGGCCTAGCAGTCTAATTAACAACCAATGTTTTTGTTTTTGCCTAAATAAGTTTTGTGATTTTTTAATGGTGATGGAAGTCACCAAAACCATGAAATCCATATTTGTAAGAGAAAGGAAATATGAAGTATCAAGTTCTATCTTAAGTGCATCTTTTTAAAATCAAAGAGCCTAGTCTTCCTTTTTATCATATAAACCACATCACCAGCTTCTGATGTCCAGCTGCATGGAAGCTGCATGCCTTTGGGATATCCTCAGGATCTGCGTTTCTCTGGAACCCAGGGGCAGGGACTATCTGAGCCAACCTGAAGGCTGCCTTCCATCTTTAAAGTTCCAGCAGTTCAAATTAAGAGCCCCAATCATCATAAAATCTAAGAAAACTTCTAGACTGCAGGGGTTTCCAATGCCAAATAACACCATGGTTATACTTTTAGGAGTGATTTTTCATGGTGAGAACTTGGCATTAGAACAGTTTTTCAATATAATTGATTTCCTGTACAATCCTGAGGGATCTGAAGAGCCTACAGGCTTTACGAGACTGCCAAGGAGTCCACAACCACAAAATGTTTAAGAAACCCTGATCTAGAGTATTGGGGATTAGTAGGTGTTGACTAAGGCTCAGCACTCCATTCAGACTTGAGGTGAGGGCTGGATTCTACTTCTAGCAGGGAACAGGCAGTATAAAAATCAAACAGGATGCTGGAGTTCAGTATTTGCTTAGGTGCCCATAGTACTATTTAAGACCCTTCCATTTTCTCTCTCCCTGACCAGCACGCACATTCACAGTGGCTAATAGAACACACACAACTCCACAGATAGTTTTAAAAACTTTCTTTTACACACCAAATGTCTCACCATTGACTTCCAAGGGATCAGTAAAATATTTCCATAAACTAAACTCAATATTCATATAAATTCAAGAAAATGTAATTTTACAGGAAAAAAAAGGCCAAATATCTAATTGTTAATCCTACCAGTGAGAAAATTATTTGTCAGTCACAAAGACATTCTTCTCTATGTCCTTTTGTCTTCTGAGAATTTAGTGCTATCTTCATAGGTTGTGTTGATATGGACATATTTTAGGCTAAATAAACTCTACTAGTGTGTTTTATAAACACTTGGGGAAAAACCAAACTTTGTTTATACTTTGCTGAGCAGTTTTTTTCATTTATAAATCCATTTATGTTTGAAAACAAAATCTCTTACACATCCCCCAAATAGTTTACCTACCTATGAAAATCCATTCAAAGACAAAGCTGTTTTGATTTTAGATCTAAATCTATCTATCTATCTATCTATCTATCATCTATCATCTATCATCTATCTATATATCTATCTATGTATCTATGTATCATCTATCATCTATCTTTTCCTTTCTAGTAGAATGCAAACAGTCCTATTTCACATTCTTTTTTCTAAATTCCAGTTGAAATTTGGAACTTTGGGCTAAATGGAATGACTGGAAGGAAGTCCGATGGGGCTAAAGAAACCTGGCTTCAGATAAGACTACAGAGCTCAGTAGCTGTAAAGATTTGACCACTCTACTTAATTTGGTGTTTCTCAATTTGGTGACATTAGAATTATACAAAAGCTTTAAAACATGTTTTCTGAGGCTCCCTCTTTCCCCCAAGCTTGGGTTCAAATTGTTTGGCATTGTTTGGCCTCCATATTTTTTAAATGTTTATTTAGTTTGGAGAGAGGGAGAGGGAGAGAGAGAGGCAGGGTACAAGCAGGGGAGGGGTGGGGAGGGAGACACAGAATCTGAAACACGCTCCAGGCTCTGAGCTGTCAGTACAGAGCCCGATGCGGCGCTCTAACTCACAAATGGTGAGATCATGACCTGAGCCGGAGTCAGCCGCTTAACCAATTGAGGCATCCGGGTGCCCCATAGGCCTCCATATTTTTTAAAAGCTCCCTTTAGTGATTCTAATGGACAATCAAGGTTGAGATTATTTGGGTTTCAATACTCCATATGATTACAAAAATGTATCTGAATTTTCTATGTTCTGTGGTAATTGTTCAGATTAATGGAAATAACTTAAAACTATAGAATTAATGATGATGAGACCACATGACAGAAGACATCTGTATTCCTTGCTAAGCATCACTAAGCCTTGCCCGTGTTTCAGTTTTAGTGTATATTTCAAAATATATAAAGAGCAAAGGTTTACAGTTACCATTGTTATTTTGTTGCTTTACTTGTTTTTCAAATAGGTCCTGGCTTATTTATTGTTTCTTTTAGGATAAATAATGGAAACAATTTTATAATATTGTTAATATAAAAACTTCTTTTATTATTTATTTAGACATTAAAATCAGAACCTTATTTATTTTTAAAAAAATTAATGTTTATTTTTGAGAGAGAGAGAGAGGGAGAGAGAGTAACAGAGCACTGTCTGGAAAGGGGCAGAGAGAGAGGGAGACACAGAATCTGAAGCAGGCTCCAAGCCCTGAGCTGTCAGCACAGAGCCTGATGCAAGGTTTGCACTCAGGAACCATGAAATTATAGTCTGAGCCAAAGTCAGACACTTAACCGACTGAACCACCCAGGCATCCCCCAAATCAGGACTTCCTTTATTATGAGGTTGATATTTTGGTTACCATGTAAATATTTTTACAATGAATATCTTGGATTTGTTAAGCAATTTGATAATCTTGCTCAAGGTTTTGCACTATTACTTTTGTTTCTTTGTTTATATTGATTTTAGAGAAACAAGAACATGCCCTGTAGGTTACTGGCTACATAGGATCATTTGAGGAGGTGTCTTGTGTCAGTTTCCTTGGAAGCAGAACGTGAGATAGGGATTTGGATGTGCATGATTTATTGAGGGAGTGCTCACAGGAGAAAGGGAATAAGGGAAGTCAGCTTGCACAGGGGAAGAGGCTAAGCAATGATATGTCTTCGAGAGAACTCCAGCCTCAGTCTGATCCCACAGGGAGCTCAGAAGCATCAAAAACACTGCAGAATTTGTCCCACCCTGAGACAAGGGGGACACCCTTCTGTATCCCAGTGGCAGTCAGATTTTGGATGAAGGCAACTCTCTGGAGAAGATAGACAGCTGAGCACCAAAACAGTTAGATTGGAATGTGTACACTGGCTGGTAAAAGAGGCCTAGGAAGGATACCCACCACATTTAATCCAGCATTTAGTCTCCTGACGCAAGTATTCTTCTCCCCATTTGTCGTATATGTTAATAATTTCATTCCTTTGCATATTTAAGAGTCTTGAGCAGGATGAAAATTTCCTTTGAATGGATCACATTTTAGGTTGACAGTTTGGTTCTCAAGGGAGAAAAGACAGATGTTTATTGAGCACCTACTAGGTTTTAGTCACTATGAGGTACCATCATCCTCCACAAATATTTTCTTATAATTCAAGGGATACTTTAGAGAGAAACATTTGGTTGTCTGAGAACAAAATATATTTAAGAGGGATATTTGAAAAGAAGGAGTAATTTCCAAGAAGAGAAGAAGCTATAAACTTTGAGGTCATGTACCAAATGTTAATATTTTTATGTATCCCCAGTGCAACATTTTTTCAGGAAATCGATGCTAAACACATGAGTAAATAAATGACACCAGGTAATAGAATGATGGCAGAAAAGACCTATTAGTAGAGTATGGCTTATTCATAGTTTATCCCAGAGTTAGGGGAAGAAAAGAGAACCCAAAAGGTAGGGATTCGATTTAGACTGGAGCTATGCAAGGACGGGATTTCTCTTTCACGAGAACTTTATTTTTAAAATTGAGAACCTACTGTTATTCTGAGGTATTTATCCTGAAAGATAATTGATTTAATGTGATACATGACAAATTACCAATTATGTCAATATTCTGTAGATTCCTCCTCTAGGAACCAAAGCTAGGACTTGTTGATTTGATAATCACAGTGGAAAACATTTGTTCATTTCCTTACAATCTTCCAGGCAGAATGCCCATCAGATTTTCATCAGCCTTGCAAACACATTCTTCTAGCATGGGACATGATTTCATTAAATTGTGCTGGAACTTTCTTCCGGGGTTGCATGAAACAAACTGCAGGTGTGAGTCAGGGTGTTTTTTACTTCTCTGTGCTGCAGACTGCCATCCTTGTAAACTCCAGTTTGCTGTCTAATCAAAGGAAGCTTCAGAAAATCCACCTTTTTCCTGTCATCAACAAGTCCCTCTACTAATAAAAGTGACTCGTCTGTATCCTGGGAATATTGGTATTTGGTTGTTTTTCATCCTCACATCTCAATACCAGAAAGATCCCCAATTTGCAAAAATAAACACCCACTTATTTCACTTCCCCATCTCTATCATCTAGCAGCTGTCGAAAACCATGATCTTCTTCTTATGGGCCTACTCAACCATTTGAAGTTTGCACTACTTTCCATTCAAAACATTAACACAGAAGCAAATGTTTTATTAAAAATTAGTAAAGTGCCAACCAGCTACAGATATGTTGATTTCAGAAATACAGACATAAGTATACTGGCAACTATGATAAGCCATAAGCTCCTTGGCATTTCTTTTATGGGTAATAGATTTACATTGATTTGCTTATCATCTCTACATAGTTACCTTGGTGCTATCCAGAAAAAAGCTGGAACTGGCTGGATAGGCAAGGTCACTGGTCATGGAACAGATTAAAGTTATTTGGTAATAAATATGTGGTTTGCCACAGTCCAGTGCTCCCACCTAGTGTCTCTCTACCTTTTCTCTTCTTGACCCATGTGACTGATGCATTTAACATGCCAAACACTATCCCATAGGTGGGGGACATCCACGTGGAGCAGAATAGCTATAACCCCAGTGCACAGTTGAGCTCATTTCTTTCTGATGAAAGAAGCATATCACAGTGGAATAGAAGATTGGAAATCTTAACAAGAGGAATACTCTTTAATCTACCGTATTACTTACTATTCACGATTCACTTTACACTTGATCTTAGCAAAAAGGCCGAGAAGCGATTCACGATTCACTTTAAACTGTTGCTCCTTAAAGTGTTATAAGCACCATGTGGCCTGTGATATATATCCCAGTGCATCACAGTACTGTAGATGCTCAAACTAACACATCAGTAGGCCACTCACAGGAAGTGGTCAACAGTTCACCACTGATTCCTGCAGCCACAAAAGGCAGGATGGTATCAGTGGGGGCATGGCTAGAGGGGGGTTAGATGACCTGATTCTACCTGTGCCCCCAGGGTTAAATCTTTCCAAACTACTTCAAAAGCACAAGACTAGATTAGATGATTCCTGGTCTTTGAACAGAAGCTAAAAATCAGTCTTAGACTCCAGTAACCAACTAAGTGTTCCACAGAGATCAACAAACTCTCTTGTAGCCTCAGAGAGGTGAGGTCAGTGAAAGTGCACATGGTGTTACTGATAAGAACAACTTGGTGAACACAGGCTCTGTGTCAGCCACTCAATTGGGGATTATCTATAATCCTTTGAACAATTGAGAAGAGTAATAGTCTCCTTTTACAGATGAGAAAACAGACTTCAAATAACCAAAGTACTACATGGAGTTATACAGAGAACGCTCCTATCAAAGCCACACATTTTCTTTCTTTCATTTCTTTTTAATGTTTATTTCTGAGAGAGAGAGAGACAGAGAGAGACAGAGAGAGAGAGAGACAGAGACAGAGAAAAGGAGACAGAGTCTGAAGCACAAACATAGAGTCTGAGCTATCAGCACAGAGCCCGATGTGGGGCCTCCAACTCACAGACTGCGAGATCATGACCTGAGCTGAAGTTGGACACTTAACCGTTTGAGCCACCCAGGTGCCCCAAAGCCACACGTTTTTAAGTACACTTAGAACTAGGACATAGGTTCCTTCTCTTTGGAGCTTTTATAGTTTTACCAGTATCCTAAATGTTAGCAACAGGCTACTGTAAAAACATCAGAGTGTAGCTATAGAATGTAATACCAGTAAGTAAAAATGATGTGAAGCAACTATATTATTGAGTACAAAATAATGTAAAAAGTTGTTATATTATTATAAAATAATATAACAAGGTCCTATAAATGTGTATTTTTAGCCATACAAATACATCAAAGTCTTCCCAGTAGTTGAGTGTGGGAGACAGCATTTGAGGTGAATTCCATTTTTTTCCCCTTATTAGAGTTTCTAAACTTTTCATAATGAACAACTGCGACTTTATTGCTTAACCATGTTGAGCCTCAGTTTTCTCATCTGTAAAATGGGGATAATAATGGTACCTACCTCATAGTGTTGGAAGGATTACATGACAAAATCTGGTAAAATGCTCAACCTAGTGCCTGGTAAACTGTATGCACTAAATAAGTGTCTGTCACTGAAGGAAAAAGAAGATGTTATTTTAACGTGAGTTCTACTTTCTCTTTAATTGTTGTCTAACATAGATTAGTTTTAAAAGTCATTTAAATTAAAATTACTGTTTAAGGGGTGCCTGGATGGCTCAGTTGGTTAAGTGTCCAACTCTTGACTTCGGCTCAGGTCACGATCTCACAGTTTGTGAGATGGAGCCCTGCGTTGGGCTCTGTGCTGACAGTGTGGAGCTTGCTTGGGATTCTCTGGCTCCCTCTCTCTCTGCCTCTCCTCTGCTCACACATGTACTTGCGCTATCTTTCTCTCTCAAAATAAATACATAAACATTAAAAAAAAGAAAAAAATAAACTTAACGTTTAAATTTTTTGAGAGATTACTATCATTCCGGAAGATACTTGTAGGCACTGGGAGGTATGCTCCAACCAAAACTGGACTATAGCCCATTTTTACCAAGGCCAAGGCTTCAAGTAGTAATGTATCTGCTGCCGTATAATTAATACATAAACTTTACTGAAATGCAAGTGCGATGGAAGCTCCAGCCAGAGACTAAACTGTGTTGTTTACGATGGGATGTAGGCTATGTCTCAGCATGTCCAGGAGACTGGTAAAGGCTACGTCTCCTGTATTTACTTGCCTGAAAGATGGAGAATTCTTTTGGGAAAAAACCTAGGGGAAAAAACAGTGCAGACACTCCAGTTTGAATTAGAGAAAGAAAAAAAAAAGACAGATTTGCAGAAGGTTGATTTTGAGGTGTGTTTACTATGCTTTGGCCAAGCAAGTGGGCCATTCAACTAATCAAGATTTAAGGAGATATGGTGCAGAGCTGGCTTCAGAAGAAGGCGGGGAGTCATACAGGGAAATTTAACAAGAGTCTAAGGTCCCTCTCTGGAGCAGCAGCATTCATGGATCAGAGTCTATGAGCTTACTGGCCCCATCTATTTTAGAAAACAGAATTTGTTTTCTTGTTAGATAAATTCCAAAACCAGCTAATGTGGCCTCCAGGATCCAGGGAATGTTAGAATCCCAGACAATGCTAAATCAGCAAACCACCCCCCCCCTTTTTTTTTTCACTGATCTACCTAGGAAAAAATAAGTGCTACACAAAATCCTCTGCTCATGTTTTCACTTTTCCAGTGTCTTTTCAGGATGAGCCCTGACAGATAGTTGAATGATTGCCCTTTGGATAGTGCATGAAGATAGCTGAGCAAAGGGCCTGGGAATTCTGAAATACAGATCAGATGACATCCTTATAACTTAATTTTCTTGAGTTCTCTAACATTCTTTTATCTGTCAACATTACATATTAAAATTTTATCATGCCTGAAATGTTTATTCCTGAAGTCAAAATCATTCCAGGTTGCAATCTTAAATATATTGCTATTTGGTTTTATTTCATCATCCATCCTGATAAAAACTGGCATAACCTTGAGCCTGAATATTTACTGTTGTTGGATTAGTGTTTCTTATGGTGACACACCTATTCCATTGCGTAAAATTCGAAGCTGCAGCAGGCTGGGAGGTATGACTGTCAGCATCCAGAAAGCGGGAATATAAATGACCATGATGCATGAACAGCCAGTTGTCAGGGCTTTCCTGGTCTCAGTAGGAATAGATTTTTGCCATAAACATCACAGGGGTGTCTCATCCTGGTTTTTTTATTTATTTTTTTAAAATTTTTTTTTTTTTTCAACGTTTATTTATTTTTGGGACAGAGAGAGACAGAGCATGAATGGGGGAGGGGCAGAGAGAGAGAGACACACAGAATCGGAAACAGGCTCCAGGCTCTGAGCCATCAGCCCAGAGCCTGATGCGGGGCTCGAACTCACGGACCACGAGATCGTGACCTGGCTGAAGTCGGACACTTAACCGACTGCGCCACCCAGGCGCCCCTCATCCTGGTTTTATAAGCAAATTATACACATCCAGGTGTGCTGATCTTGTGATACACTGCTCAGCATCCTTTAGAAGAGAGATTCCAGCCGTCCTCTCCCAAAATGTTCCTGGAAGGGCCTAATACCTTGCACAGCTGTGTTCCATCTCATTTCTATTCCTAAAGAGAGGAGATGGGTTAATAGCTGTATAGACAGAAAATTGTTTTCAGAAGGAGTTGGGAACAGAGCTGTAAAAGCATAATGTCTTCCAGACCAACTTTTTATCATTCAGGCAATCATAACAGACACTCAGTATTAGTCAGAGAGCTTTTCTCCCCTTTTCTGATCCTTCTTTAGAAGCCGACTTCTTTTAATAGTATGTCTTTATACTTGGCTTCTCAAGCAGGAGATCCATCTTAATACGCATAAAGTGAACTTTTTTTTATCAATGGTCTTGTCTCAGATTTTCCTATATCTGTCCCTCTCTTCCATCTATGATAATTTTAGATTCTCAGATCTCATTTTCTTCTCACACCTCTTTTGTCTTTGTATCCACCTGTCCATAATATCTTTGTGACTCAGTACCTACCTACATCAACTCCACGGTAGACTGGGTTTGTCGGTCTCCTCAAGTGTGTGACTTTCCTTCTACTTTTTTGCTTGTGTCTATGGAATCTGATCACATGAATCTGTTTAAAACTTTCTTGGCTTTATTTCAGGTTTCCTTGTCAAGTAAAGTTCCTCTTATTATACAAGTTCCAACTCTTCACTGACTTTTGAGAGACAATGTGTACTTGTCATTCAGACCCAACCTACACCATTCATGCTCATAAAGTTATCCTTATTTCGTTGAATTAGTCTCAATATACTCACCTTATTTTTAAGTTCTCTATGACATTTTTCTTGGGTGGTTTTTTTCCTCACTGGTTTAAAAATCTGAGTCCTAGCCTTCTAAATGGAGCCAACTCTCATTCTTAAGAAGAATCATCTGGATATTTTGGGGTCACAGTAACACACAAGGGGAGCTGTTTCTGCCATAGAATTTTGTTGAGAACTACATAACTAGCCACCACTGACTTCATTTATCAGACATTCAGCTCTTCCTGCTCCTGAGAAAAAAGAACCAATGGGATCTTAAGGAATAACTTAATACTATGATTATTCCACAGAATCCCCAGACACACAGTGTCTTTGTTTCTCTCTTTGTTAAAATAGGTGTTACTTGGGGCGCCTGGGTGGCTCCATCGGTTAAGCGTCCCACTTCGGCTCAGGCCACGATCTCGCAGTCCGTGAGTTCGAGCCCGCGTCAGGCTCTGGGCTGATGGCTCAGAGCCTGGAGCCTGCTTCCGATTCTGTGTGTCTCTCTCTCTCTGACCCTCCCCTGTTCATGCTCTGTCTCTCTCTGTCCCAAAAATAAATAAACGTTAAAAAAAAATAGGTGTTACTTTCTACTATTTCAGCCATTTGTTGTTTCTTAGGCTTATATAGTAAAAGCTGTCTTTTTATCTTCCCTTTCCCCAATAATGTTACATATATCTTTTGAGCTGATTTTAGGATGTTCACATATATTTCATGGCAGATAAATAACTGTTTGACTAGAAACTTCAGCTGAAACTATCAGAAATCTTCCACAGAGCTACAGCATTAGACGAAAGGCTCAGGTAGGTGTCATTTCCAGTCTCTGTCTGATCTGTTCTGCTCAAAGTGGCAGTGTGTTAAGGAGTAATGTTATAATGAAAGTGCCATCAGAAATAAAATCACGTCCCTGGAAAGTTTTAGGACTAAAAGGAACCTGAGTATTCTAATTCCATAATTTTAGGATGAGGAAACCAAAGTGCAGAGAGGTTGCTTGTCCAGGATTTCAACAAGGAAGCAAGGCATAACAGAGTGCATATTGCTTCCATGACATTTAGTGATATCCCATTTATCAGTATTCATATACTCAACATAAGATCCTTTCCCAAATACTTGGGGCTTATTTCTCCCCACCCCCCTGCCATTTTATCCATATAAGGAAAGCTTTTTGATTGATTGATTGATTGATTGATTGATTGATTTTTGAGAGAGAGTGTGCCCACACATGCAGGAGCAGGGGAGGGGCAGAGGGAGGGGGACAAAGAATCTTAAGCAGCCTCCATACCCAGCATGGAACCCAACTTGATCTCACTACCCTGAGATCATGACCTAAGCTGAAATCAAGAGTCCGACGCTCAACGGACTGAGTCACCCAGGCACACCCCTTTCTGACTTCTTAAAAGAAAATATTGGATTTTTTCTAGATGTCTCTGTTCATAACTTTACAAATACAAATTATTATCTGGTGCAGTATGATTAGGGAGCATAAGTTCTATTTGTTTAGTCACAGCAATAAAATAAGACCTGGAACTGTTCTGTTGTTTTTTATCATCCCCCCAAATAGCTTTTCTCAAACTTTCCTGAATCTACTTATCCCTCCTTCCTTCCCCTCTGGTCACACATTTAAGCTTGCCACTTCTAATCTCCTGTAGATTGAGAAATATTCAGGTAAATATTGTATGTTAAGTAATAATTACTAAAGCTCTTAGTGAGTGATCAGGAACATAATACAGGCTTTCATGCTACAATAGCCCCTTTTCTGTTTATTTTTTTAAATCTGGGTGATGATCTTGTGATCTCCAAGGAAGGGGAGAATAAGGCATTTCTTTCACTTAACCCTACTGAGAGGGTATCAGTATTCACCCAGAACACTTGGTTGAAGAGGGTTCTTATCCATGTATTTTGAATGAATCCCCAAAACACTAGTATTTGAATTTACAGGCCTGAAAGAAAACTGAAATTCCACTCTTCCAAAAATATTTTAATTGATAATTTTGGATTACCTCTTATGTGCTATGATTTTCCTCAGACCAATTAACAACTCCATTTAGAAAAGAATGAACGGGTGCACTCAATTCAGAGCTGTAGTGTGAGATGTATTCAGAGGCCCAATGCTCTTGATCTAGGTGAAAGAAGCACTTTGTGAAAGATGCTGGCTTCCCAGGCCTTCCCTCTGCTGAGCAGGTAAATGGAAATAGCAGAGAATGGCTGGCAGAACAGAAACACCACTGGACAGGTCTCTCTTTGTGAGTAATGAAGTACTATTCCTTCTAGATGTCAGGGTTCTCCAGACAGGGAAGATGCTTTTGGTGGTTTTTTTTTTTATTTTTTACATATTGGTTTCTCACGTTAGAAAGAAATCTCTCTCTCTATCTCTCTCTCTGTGTATATAAATACCTATGCATTTCCAGATAGTGATTATAAGTAAAGTAAAGGAGGAAGATGTATTTCTTTTTTCTCTAATTTCTTTTTGTCCTTGGGTACAAATATTTCACTCCTCTGTTTACCCAAATATTAAAGTTAATTTCAAAATGGAGTGTCAACTCACTTTTGGCACTAGCTTTTCTAAAAGGGAATCTTTGTTTTTAATATTCTTTCTTTCTTACACAGGAACATTCATGTTAAGTGATACTGAATGCTATGAAGTTCAATGATTACTTAGAATTCCTCATTTAATTAATTTCATGTGGTATTTCTGTTTGGCATTTAATTTATTAGATCTTGTATATTTGTTCTGAAATATTTTGTCATTAATATATTTAGAAACTTGGTTCTGTTTTACTTTAATGTGATCAGTTGTGGTCTTGGAGACCCTGAACAGTCACAGGCTGAACTGAAAACCTGCATTTAGGCACTGCGTCTCACAGCCAACTGAACATACAGTTCGAGCCTTATGTGCTCATCAATGTGCCTGGTAAGAGAGTGAATACATGCGATATTTTCAATCTGTATCACTTGTTAATAATATCTGCCACTTGGTTGTTTAAAAAATACATATTATCAACTATGATCCTTTACTCTGGATGACAGTACTATTTTACGACTGTATTTGGTGTTCCTATAGATTTTATTTTAAAAAGAGAGTGACCTTATCTATCCAAGTTTTTAAACCATTACATTAGGGCTCTGTGGCTCTTTTCTCTCTTATTCATCAATGTTTCTTGTTCACAGTAATGCAAATGGGTTGAGAGAGAGAGAGAGGAGGGGAGGCGGGAGGGCAGCAGGGAAGGGGGAAAGACACAGTAGTGTGTGCTTTTTGAAATAAAGGAAAAATACTTGAACACAAAATGAACATGTACAAAGAAGAAAAAGACAAATGAAAAGTAAATATGATTTGAACTGTAATAGGAGATGGAACTAAAGTTCTATATTTTTCATGATAATAAAAACTTTTATGAAAAAAATTTTAAAAACATGCTATGTATTTCAAGTGATAATTTTAAAAGTATTAAGCTACTTGAATTCCTAGTCATGTAATAAACTAATAACAGAATTTCAAAAGCCATCATTTTAGGAAAACATAATCTTAGATTTTCAAGTGATTATGATTCTGTTTCTTGACACAGAATCCAAAAGAGTTGACTGCTGTGTACCTAGCCTCCCACTCCCTACCATCCCCAGGCTGGTCGCTAGTGTTAGGAGTAAGAGCAGAGACCCAGCAGGAATAAACACAAAGAAAATGGGGGCTTAGGAGTTGGACAAAACTATTTTCTATCATAGGTGGAAAACTTCTTGGAGAACTGTCAAAGCTTAACCTGAGGCCAGTCTCTGGGAATCTATGACCACGTTAGAAAATAGGAAAATGTCTAGACTGTCATTTCAAAACATATTAGTCACCAAAAACTTTGCATTTATTATTAAGATCTCACAAAAATAATGATTTCGCTCTGCCACATTGATATTGTTTACTCCCTATTGGCTTCTGACCTTATCCTTCCTTCTCATTGCTCAACTTGTGCTCCGGCTTTCCTGAATTCCCAGCAGTCTGACATGCCCAGAATGATCTCAGGTTGACTCTGACTATCCTGTGTGACTCTGGTTATTTTACCCATCCCTGACTTCCCCACCATCTAACTTTTGAGCCCAGGACTCCTGAACTTTGAACCTTGTATTGTTCCAAATGGCCTCTCTCCCTAGGATGAAAGGACACTTAATTCCCTGGAAGAAAATGAGTATTTAGTTTTGGTCTTTCCCTCCTGGTCTTCCCTATTAAGGGTCACCAGCTAAATCCTACCTGCATTTCTCTGCTGCCATTTTTTGGTCACATTATTCACTATAGTATGCATTAGCTTTTTAGGTCCCATATATTTCATGGAATGTCATAAGAACTGTATACCCCTTTCTTTCATTCCTAGTCTCTAATACACTTATGCATGATTCAATCAGCCAAAAAATGGTTAAAGAGCCAATTATGTACTCATAATTGTGGTAGGCATTTGGGCAGACATTACAGGACAAATATGTCAGTGTTGTTGGCTTTAAGGAGCTTATTTTATTCAGTATCATTGACATAAAAGTTAAATTTGTGGGAACGGACTGGCCCTTTTGACCAAAACACACACAGCTCTGCTCTACCACATGAGTAGAGAAAAGCCCCCAGGAGGAGAAGCCCTGACAGAGGGGATTACAGTTCAATCAGACTCTGACAATTTCTTAGCTGGAGTTGTTTCCTTGCATATTGCCTCTGCTACTTTATCCTGTGTCATGCCCCCTCCCCCCCCAGGCCAGTTGTACCTCAAAAAGCCCTTCTCATATTCACTTGAGCATAGTAGATACAGTTTTTCATTTTCAAAACATATTAAATAGTAGGTAAAACAAAATTTTAATAAACAATAACAATCCTCATATTGTACTGCATGTTTTGCTGGTGATGGTGGTGTATATGATAAAAGGAGAGACCATGGAGTTTTGCAGAACAAGTACACGTCAAGAGGGTTGTAAGTCATGAATAACACATCATAGTTCAAGGTCAAGTCTTTCCTTTGCTCTATGGGATCCAGTAGAAAAGTAGTCTCCCAATTCTAAGAATACTAGCAAAAGGAAAAAAGACATAATCCACGCTAAAATTTTTCACACTCTAGAGCAACATTTACCATAAAGCTTTCTTTGGGTTGGAAGACCTATGCAGCTTTACTAGTCTCTCCTTCTCACTCCCTACCTGCCTGTTGGCCATGGAGACCATCTTGTTTTCCAGCATTCTGGAACCCATCAATGTGAATAACATTCTCCACTGAAAGACAGACAACCACGGATAAGATCAAGCCTTTTCTTATTTTAGCCTTCTAAGCATGTCTTAGATGCAAAGGGAAATTCATTTCAAATTTCTCTTCAGGTTTTGCCTACTTTACAACTGATTTAAAGGCACTGAACATTAAATAATACTTTACCACATTCTGGATTAGGTTTTCAGTCTTGCTTTTCCAAATAACTTTAAATAAAAGATTTTTGGCCAAATCTAGAGTTAACCACACAAATATTCAGGATGAAGTGTTAATGTCTGCTTACTGAAGTTTACGTATGCAGACAATGATGGTGGACTACTGTGACAGGTAGTCTAGCCTTCATTGGCAGACCTTTTTTGGCTATTTGCAAGTCAGTGTCTGCTAAACCATATTCTCCAGTAGGTTGCATGATCTTTGACGCTATTCTGATCAAGAACTATCTCTGCCATGATGTTCTTCTACTCTCAAGGACTCAATCTCCAGACAATTGCTTCTAGGCTCACACTGAGAATTTTGGAATGAAGGTGAGAGGGCCTGAGAGCATTTTTCCCATGGTAGAGACTGGGGGCATCTGTTTTTCTGCCCGCTCATTCTTCATTCCTACAATGTCCAATGCCCCTTGGCTGTTGACCCTTTCTTGGTCCTTTGACTATATCTATCTAGCTGCCCAGTCAACTTGTAGAGATATTGTTTGCATGGACTTTGAGCTTTTTGACACCTTCTGGTTTTGGATGTTTGCCCACTTGAATTGGACTCACCTACTGCCTACTTTTCTTGTTCACATAGAGACTACTTCTTGGTCTTGAAGTCCTTAATCTGCTGCCTCTCATGAATATAAAGAACAAGCTGATTTTTAGATGATTAAATGTCAAAATTTCCTGCAATTATGTCCTTTCCTATAATATCCTTGTAAAATCCAGCCTCTCCCTTGTGGTTGCAACTATGTTGCTTAGTTATCTCTATAGTAATTTTTCAGATTCATCATGTGAATTTCAGTCTTTATATACCTGTTTCAGAAATCTTAAAATGAGATGTGCTTGATTTGGGTATGAGAAGACTGATTACCATTTAAGAATGCATTACTGATCAGATCATTATTGGAATGAGGAATAGCGCTTACAGGGTTTCTTTTGAAAATAGAAATGAAGCATAGTATGCTTGGTGTCCATGGCAGCCAAACCTTTATTTGTGAAAATGTTGTGATGTTAATGTCGTTTTTAAATTAGGTTTTGGGAAGTTGGAAAAGAACTGGAATAGAAGAAAAATAACGGCATTAGACAGACTTAGGTTTTCAGGTCAGTACGGTTTGCTTACTCTCTAGGGTGAGACATGTCACTTAACATTTCTGAATATTGATTTCTTCCAGACTCCATACAGTAGGTTAAAGAATCAAGTGAGACGATATGTACAAAGAGATATACAAAGAGTCTAGCATAAACTCTTAGACCAAAATAGGTCTTTAACAAATATTACCAACCCATACCCTGTTATATCAAACCAAACCCTCTATTTTTACACGACCACTACTCTACACACAAATTTGATCATGCCAATTTCTTTCTTGGACCTTTCAGTACCTTAGTATGAAGTAAGAACTCTTAGAATGGAGATAAAACAGCATGGCCACAGTATACTATTTTATTCATTAAAGTACCTGAAACATAATAGTGTGCATGTTCTGGAGGCCATTCCTTTGTACAGATGGTCATTTTTTCTGCTGGACTATCAAAGGGAGAAAAGAGCATAGCTCTTCTGAGTGTACAATATACATTGTTTGTTGGGGTAGAAATTAACCTTCTATGTCCTCAGTTCCGATGCAACTCCTGGGTGGAAGTAGTGGACGTGGTCACTTGGATGCATGTGTGGAGAGTTCAGGAGAATGATTTTGCCAAGTCTGTGTATCTCTGTGTCTCATTCCTTTGTCCCTCCCCCTCTGTCTCACTGAATCTCTTTCAGCTGCTCTCTTTCTTCACATTGGGAAACTCTTTCTAGACTAAAATTAAGAAGCTGTCTTTAAATCACAATGCATTCTCCCCAGGTCTATTGCCCATTTACAAGAGTCTTAACACTATCCTGAGTTATATGCTTTGAACCTATTTTTTGGTTGTGCTGTTTTCATTGCTTTCCTTGTGCCATCCTCCCTTGCCTGAGGCAAATGAATTCATAGATTGAAGGCACAGGGAGAAAAGAATACTAGAAATAAAAATACATTGGTTAATATTTCAAAGATGGTATCTCATCATATAAGTGTAATCCACACAGAAATGTTCTAGGAACTATGTACCATGTGAACATACTTATGTGAGAAAATGTATTCTCAATTTCAGTCAACGTTATTAGGAACATATTACCTGCTGTTGTAAGTGTGTGGGACCAGGGTAGATTGCTTCCTGTCACCCCATCCACAAGGCTACTAAGGAGCTGAATCGAGGGCTCTTCCAGCTCTGTGCTGGCAGATGAGGATCCAGAGAAAGCTGAGGCAATGTAAACCTTCAGGTCACTTCTTCAATTCAGGCTTTCTTCCGGCCTTGTTTTCCTGCTCTCTCATGAGCTTTTCCTTTCCTTTGTAATCACTAGTGGCCTTTTATGTCAGCAAGGATTTCTCTTCTCCCCTGGGGACTGTGGTAGAAGGGTCTCTGTAATTTTGGTCCTCATCCTCTGTCTCTGAAGTTAGTTAATAGATTTTTGTTGTTGTTGCTGTTTTTAGCAAAATGGGCACTCAGTCAAGGAAAAATCACTTTTTCAGGTCTGGTTCTGATTCTTTCACTATTTGCACTCAGGAAAGAACCTGTGCTCTAGTCCTACATCAGTGGGGCCCACCTCTGAAGTTAGACAGTTGCACTGGGAATTATATCCTGTCCTGTTGCTCACACCAGAATTTAGGCACATAACAGGCTGAGTGAAGACTCAGCTTCATTTAGGAGAGAAGATAAAGTCAGTTTTTATGAGAAAAGGTGGGACCCCTCTGGGAGAGATGCAAGAAGAGGAGATGGAACAAGGTCTGTGAGAGACAGGACTGCCAACCTGTTTCCTCTTTATTCTCAGCTCTGTAAGCCTACCCTGGGTTATTTTTGGACTGGTGTGTAAAGCAGAGATGAGTGGTGGAAGAAGATAAAAAAGGAAAGTAGAGGAATTCCAAGGATAGGATGGGAAATTCAGCCATTTGGCAAGGCAGCTATTGACATTAAAAAGTTGTGTATAAGTTAGTTGTATATGTTAGGAACTACTTAATTGGAAGGTTGGACACCATCATGTTTTCTTGGGTCAGATACCACTGATACCTGATTCAATTTACCAGCTTTCCAAAGAACGTCTTCCTGATTTTTGTCTTTGAATTCTTCATCTTTTCTAGCATTTGCCACAAATATTGAATGTATCGGCCACCTTGGTTCTATAATGCTGTATTTTGGAGACTCATGAAGGTCAAGGTCTCAGAGAGCATTTGGGGAATGAATGAAATGGGTGTTTTCTATAGGTTAATGTAGCAGAGACTTGATGGAAGATGTCTAAGGCTGAATGGTAGGAATAATAAGAACCCCCATTTGTTAAATGTGTTCCCTGTGTCAGGCACTGTGGTTTTCACTTCACATGCAATAATTCACTTTGTGTTCAAAACAGTTCTGTGGAATACTATCATAACACTGTTAACTCCCAGCTGGACAGAACACACCTATAAGATAAGTGCAGAGGCAGGAGCTGACATCTAACAAAGAATGGTGTACAGAATGGCCATTAACAAGGGCCAAAAACAGCAGAATCCGTTATTATATATATAATGGTAGGAGGTCAGCCAGCAAGTGAGAAGTAGACTGTTGAAGCAACTGGTACCCAAGACTAACAAAAATAAGGATCTCCAGGCAAAATCCACGGTTCTTATAGAATAGGTGGTTCAGCTTATTGTTGGAAGTTTCTAAGAAGTCATTTAGCACCGGTGACAGTCTCCCAGTATATTATTCCAGCTTCTTTGCCCCACCTTTTATAATTCCATTGGTGAAACATCTATTTAGATTCTGGTATGTGTGGTTTTCTAGATCTCATGAAATCATAATATTAACAGTAATCCAGGTTGCATTGCAGATTGAACTATGAGCTTTGAATCTTTCATTTTTAAACAACCCTTGTTATCTCCAAAGGATCTCAAATAATTGGCAGTTTCATGAGTATATTGTAAAATGTTTGAACCTCTGTATTTCTAATACACAAACATCAATATAAACATTGTTCATGCCAGAGACTTTGGGTTCTGTGGTATGAAACTGGTGGTCAAGTAGGAGGGCAGTTGAAATCCTCTTGGAACATAAATATATTGAGGCTTGCTAATGAAAGGCTAATTGATGGTAATAGGAATTAGCCAATTTTAATATTGTAATTTATTCAGTGTCACTACAGCAATTAAGAAAAAGAAAGAAAAAATAATAAAAATTTTAAAAAATAAAGAGAAAGAAAGAAAAAGGTTTAAATCTCTAAATTCTATTTTGAAAAATCCACCGTTAAGATAAGGTTGTAGCATAGCTTGTTTATTAACATTGTTAAAAATAATGATCAAGTTAATTAAAATTGAATTATAATGGTACCATCTAAATAGACTCATAACAGCCATTTTAATGGGTTCCTTTGAAGGTAGCAATAATAATTAAGCCATTTTGAAACCAGCTCAGTGTTTTTATTTGGAATTCTTTGTGTACATTTCTCTCATGTCCCATTGGTAAAACTGTAATAGCAGGATATATAGACTGTGGACTCTAGAAACAGCTGTGGCCCTGACTGCTCTGTGGTGAACTGTGCATGCTATTTGAGAAGAGTAGTTACGGTCAATGTATGTCATTCCTCTCAACTCGACTCTTCCACCTTCAAAGAGCACTGGTAACACTAAAGGAGAGGGAAGAATCTAAGGCAATGATCCCCAATCTATTTCTAACTCTTTGAGACTCTTTTCATGTCAAAATATTTAAAAGTCTCCTCACACATATGTAGTTGTTTAGTATCCTGTTGGTTAATCAAATGTATAATGAAGCTTTATGGTTTCAGCAGTAATTTGCATTTTTCAAGTCACAACTTCTGCACACCTAAGGGAACTATCAGTGAATTCTTGTTTGAGTCTATGATTTGTTAGTTCTCAGACAGAGCTGCTGTATTTTGTTCTTCCTTTTTCCTCTTCCAGAATTGGGTTGGTGGTATTAGCAATCTGGAAAAAAGATAGGTCCCCGTGTTTTGTCAACTTCTTGTAAGTCAGTCTGAGCAGGAAGTTGGGAAAAAAGAGAGGGAATTACCATGGTGTAGATATCAACACATCTGACACCTACTTGCTCCTTGCATGAGGATGTTTTTCTTAGAATTTACTATAAATTTCTACTTTATGTATTTGTTTTTGTAATTGGAACAAAATAAAATTAAAGGAAGAATTAAGCTGGATATTTATTCTTTGCCCCTGATTCTGTGAATATTGAGACTTTATGTAATGAATAACTAAAAGCTTATTATTATATGGTAAATAAATTTTGACTTGACTGGGCTTAGGAGTGATCAATGACATTAGTAAACATTGCTCAATGTAGATAATTTATTAATCTTCTTATTGCAGCCTTTTAAGTAAATAATTTATTTTTTATTATGAAGCTTCATGGTTGCTCAAAAACCACACAAAATTCTGATAAATACCCATAGGTTGACTTATTAAGGCTACTAATGAGCCTTAATAAAGAGTCATGGTGTTGTAGGTTGTTATAAAGCTGTGTGTTCATGGACTGTGTGTTCATCTGAGCACATTGTGTTTCACCCTGAATAGGACTATTTTTGTAGGTGATCCCTGCATCTAGTAAATAAAATAATGCAATCATAAGGTCGCTAAACTTAACTTGATAAAATGTAAATGCAAATTTTTTACTATTAATGGGTTTGTATACATTATGATTTTTTTTAAAGAGGCATAAGCAGTAATTACAAACTCAAATTGGGTATAACATGGGTCATTAACAACATTCACATAAAGAGTTGAATTTTTGGCCTATTTGATGTTATATTTAGAAATCACTTTTCTTGAAAAATAATCTCAGAATATGATAATCTACTAAAATAAATTGTATGTAGACAACACTAAATTTAGACAAGCATTTTAACTCTAAAGTTGATTTTTTCATTAATAAATTAAAGAACATTATTGCTATAATCTTCTTTTCATTGAAATATTAACATAAGTCCTTCATTGCAAAAATTCTAAATTAAAATTATCTCTGTGCAAAATGCAACTAGATTCTCATTGTAATTTGATTTTAATTTTTTAAAAATACAATGGGGCATATCATGAAGAATTAATATGTCATTTTTTTATGCAGCAAGTAGCTTAGTCTTAAATAGTTGTCTTATAATATTAATTTTATAAAAGTCTAATGAAATGGGCATTTGTACAATGATCCTCCAAAAAGAGAAGAATGATAGGGGGAAAAGGTTACTTTTGAATCACTTTTAAGCCTACAGATTATATTTTTCTAAATTTTGTCAGGTTTTGTCATGAATAAGTATGGGAAACTTTAGCCTAAATGTATGTGGTTTAGAACTTCATAAGCAATCAAAGCTAAAGATTAAAATTAAAAGAATTTGCTGTTGTTTTAGGCTTTCCCAGTGTAGTTTTCAATCCAGAAAATATTTCAATATTTATAAACTGATTTTCAGAAGATTTGATACTATCACTAAATTTGTCATGTATTTAGAGTGAGTGTTTTTTCTATTATTATAGAAACCAGAGATTTCTAATATAGTTCAAAACCAGAGATTCTGTGCAATGCATGCTAAGAGAAACTCATGTGGTAAGTACCTGGGCAATTTTCACATTAAACAGGTTCATTGTCTTCTGGCTAAAAAACAATGCATTAAAATTTTTAAAAATAAGTGGAAAAAAGGTAAAATATGTCAAAATGTCTTTACAGACTGGTTAAAGTCAAGGCTAGCTTCTGTTTAAAGTAGTGAAATAACATTACTATATGAAGAGTTAAGTCTTTTGTTTGTGTGTGAAGATGATGGGCTTAACTTTCAGAGGCTAGATACGAGCTGAGAATAAGCTACTGTATTGTAGGATTACTTCTGCACTACCTTAGAAGAAAAAAAGACAGATTTACTCTAAACCTTTTTAATTCATGCATTCTCAGTGGTTAAATATAAGTTTCATGAAGGCACAGATCACATCTGAATTGACTTTGCATTTTGCACAGGTGTTGCATTTGGGAGGTGTTGAACATCTCTGGCCTGTGTAAAGGATCCATCCATGTACAAATTTGCTCATTTCTCCCAATATTATTTTTCCTTAAAAACTACCAACATTGGGCTTAACTACACTGTACTTCTAATTCCTTGTATAGTGCCATAGTATCCACAGCAGTTTACAGGGTAAAATTTACATTAATAATGAATGTTTAGGTACTGACTAACATCTAGGCTTTAGTCTTTAGGATCTGAGTCTCCACCCAGTAGGATCAATGGAAGTCCCCATCCCCATTGAGCCTCTTGCCTACCTCTCGCAGGGTATAGGCATCTTATGTCTTCTCCTTGGGGGTTATTGATATTTTCCTGCCACATATTTCTCTGCTAGTGTCTGCTCTCTTACCTGATGGCTTTAGTCTGCCCCAGGGTTGGACATGGAAGGCACATCTGAGTTTGATCTTGCTGTAGCTGCAGCTGACTTCTACAGATGTTGCATACCTCCTGCTCCCAGTTGAGATAGGAGATTCTTTCTCTAAGCAGATCTTAAAACTATTTTATTGGGCTCCCTAAAGGGTGCTCACATTCTCTGTCTTGTTTGTTTGTTTTGGAAATCCCCTTTCTTGAGGAATTTGGGATCATTTTCCCAAGTTGGGTTCAAAAGACCTTTGACGGAACTTAAGTGATGTCCCCTCGAAAAGCATTCTTCTTTCTTAAAAATGCATCAGTGTCTTGGGCTGAAGTTTTGGGACTTCAATTTACATCTCCTGGGACAATTTCCACTAGAATTTAGCAGCTTCTTTTACTGGTGTCTCCATTCAGGAATAAAGTACGCTGGGCAGAATCTTCCACTGAAGACGTCCAGGACAGACTGAGAAAGCCCAGCATTCAGAAACCCCACCTTTGTTCTCCTCAGCCTCAACCCCAGCTTAGACCACCATACTCCCAGACTAACCTGTCTGCTCTTGCAAAGTAAGGCTTCACAAGCTTGCTTGCTACTGTTTTAAACTTTGAAAAAGCAGAGACATTTGAGACAAGAAAATATATGGAGAGGATAACTTCGTAGTCTTATTTTTTTGTGTCTGCTTAATAGCCCACATTAAATAAATAAATAAAATAAATAATAATATTTATTATTAGTAATTAGTATTAGTATTAATAATAATAGCCCACATTAAATAAATAAATAAATAATAAAAACATTAAAATGTTTTTAATTTTAATTCCAGTAGGGTTAACATACAGTGTTACATTAGTTTCAGGTGTATAATATAGTGATTCAATAATTCTATACATTACTCAGACATAATATGTGTACTCTTTAATCTCCTTCTCCTATTTGACCCATCTTCCCACCCACCTTCCCTCTAGTAACCATCAGTTTGTTCTCTATACTTAAGAATCTCTTTCTTTGTCTCTTTTTCTTTCTTCAGTTCTTTTCTGAAATTCCACATATGAGTGAAATCATATGATATTTGTCTTATTCTGATGTATCTATTTCAGTTAGTATTATGCTCTCTAGCTGCATTCATGTTGTTGCAAATGGCAAGATTTCATTATTTTTTATGGCTGAATAATATTCCATTGTATGTATGTGTGTGTATATATATATATACATTGTATATATATATACATTGTATGTATGTGTGTGTATATATATATATATATATATACACACACACACACACCATTGTGTATATACACCATTGTATATATATGTATATATATATATGTATGTATATATATGTATGTATATATATGTATGTGTATATATGTATATGTATATATATGTATGTGTATATATGTATATATTTGTATGTATGTGTGTGTGTATATATATATATATATATATACACACACACACACACACACACACACACACACACACCATATTTTATCTATCCATTTATCTATCAATGGATACTTGGCTGCTTCCATATTTTTGCAATTGTAAATAATACTGCAATAAACATAGGGGTGCATGTATTCTTTCATTATAGTGTTTTTGTTAATAGCCCACATCTTGAACTGCCATTTGGTCATTGTCTTCCTGAAATATTCTCCTAGTTTATTTTATATATACATGACACTTCCATTAGCCATATGTAAATATTAACAATTTAATTTCTGTCTGCCTGTGTATAAGGCATAGGGAACTATTTTTAAAGTTATACATAATTTAGGTAGCCATAAGTAAACAATTCTTGGGAACAGAATGATTTTATTTCAATGGTAGTATTTAATATTCTACAAAACACAAACTTAATGAGAAGATTCTGACATTAGCTTGCAATCTATAATAAGGTATGTGTATTGAGAGTAAGCCCATTTTGCTATTACTCAGGTACTCAAATGGAATTAAATTTTTAAAATATTTTAAGTTTCATCCCAGTTTTATGTTAAGAGTTGAGTCTACAAGTGGAAATTTGCATGTCTGGAAGAATGCTTTACTTTATGGATGTGCATGTGTGATAGGAGTATGCATGGTATGAGTGTGTGTGTATGTTTATGTGTGTGTGCACATGCATGTACATGGATGCCTGTACTCATGGGTGAGTAGAGAAAGGAGATGATGTGGTGAGCAGAGATGTGAATGATGGGAAAATGCAGGCTATTTTAGAGAAATTGAGTCAGCAACACAAGGAAACTCTAGAATAGTAAGTGAGAGATTTAGAAATGGCCTCTAAAAGTATAATGAGATTTTTCTGGGAGCTGACTGGGCATGGGGCATCTGCATATCTTGGAAGGGAGAGTTTAGTTCTTTAATAGAATCCGGTAGACTCCTGAGTCTAGGTCTAAACAGTATTGAAGAAAACCATTTTAATTGGAAAATGAGGTTTGAATTTGTGGCCCAGGCAAAAAGAACTTTACTTTGGTAAGTAATATGATTCAAACTGTTATATATAAGATAGGTGCATACAAAGCAGTGAAGAATCAGTTAGACATATTAAAAATGTTAACAATACTTATCTCTGAATGGTGATATCATAGCAATTTTTAATTTCTTCATTCTATGTTTCTTTGTGGCTACTAGTTTCATGAGTTAATATATATTAATTTTGTAATTAGGTAAGAAACCAGCAAATATTATTTTGAAAATAAATTTAATCAATTTAATCAATTTAATACGTGGTTTTTTTTTTTTTTTCTGTTGTTGTTGTTTTGGGTATGATCTAATCTGGCAGTCTAAGGGATGATGGAGTGTGACACAGGCTACCACCAAAATATGCCAATTAAATAGTGATGGTTGGTACTATGCTCCACTCAGGATCTAAAGAGGCATATAGCATGCTTCACTTTTAAAGGACTTGACTTACAGAAGGCCTATGATGGAATTATAAAGGCAGGAAGAACTCTAATGCCACAGTAGCCCTTCTCTTTCGTAATCTCCTTCATTATCTTGCTCATGGGGATTTAGTTGGATTCCTTTGGTCCCACCCTTTTTAATAGTAGTGATACATCCCCTTTCCCTAAATTGTATGATCTATAGTTTTGGGGACAGTAGGCATGAAACTCCCTCAGTCTCTTCCAACCTTATTTAGCTAAGACAAAACTGGACTTTATCAAAAAGGAACTTCTACAAGGAAATGAAAACACAAAACCAGACATTTTGAAATAGATGCGTTTTAAAGCACAGCCTTGTATCTTAATACTGAAATCAGATCTTGGCATATTTCAGTACCCACACAAATTCTGCATTGTTGGTGAGAGCCTGAAGGAAATGTTAGGATTTTGGCAGTTGTTGACTATTCAGTTTTGTTACTATGTTTTTTGCCCTCTTAGGAATGTATTTTTCCCCAAAAGAAAACATAATTAAAGAGTCCCAGTATCTGATATTAATGGCCAAGTGGGTAACATGACAATACATTACTCTATGCTAAGGTCTTCAAAGAATCTGGCAAGGAATCTGGTGAAAAATTGAAAATTTTAAAGTAGTAAAGTGTACTAAAACATGTTTTTAATCTATATGTGTTTTATTTTATAACTGGAAATTTGTATCTCGATTCACTTCACCTATTTCACCTACCCCCACCCCCATCCTTATATGTTTAAAAAATTTTTTTTAACATTTATTTATTTTTGAGACAGAGAGAGACAGAGCATAAACGGGGGAGGGTCAGAGAGAGACGGAGACACAGAATCCGAAACAGGCTCCAGGCTTTGAGCTGTCAGCACAGAGCCCGATGTGGGGCTTGAACTCACGGACCGCGAGATCATGACCTGAGCTGAAGTCGGACGCTTAACCGACTGAGCCACCCAGGCACCCCCCATCCTTATATGTTTAGTAGTACCTTTTGACTCAGGTATTTGAAACATTAGACAACGTGATTGTGCAAACTGTTGTTGAGGTTCCTCTAAGTCAATTCCAATCAAAGTGGCCTGACAGAAACAGTATCCAGGGGACTCTGTCTATGGACGCTCCTTTGTCCTTGACTCTGGCAATACTGATACTCCAACTTGTCCAAGTGTAGTGAGACCATTATCTTTGTTCTCTCCTCCTTCTCCTCTTTCTCCTCTTCCTATTGCACTTTTAGGTCCCTGAAATCCCCTTGGTCCTGGAGGTATTTCACTTCTCCCTTGTAAATCTGAGGTCCCTCAAACCCTGCCTGCCTTTTATACTGACTTTCATATACCCTTCTTCTGAGGAATCCTTCTTCTGACTTAGGAATCTTTAGGAAAGTTATCCTTCGCCCTTGAAACATTTGTGGGTTTTGTGGAGTTTATCACAAGCATGCTTTTAACTCGGAATTGAGTTGATTGCTAAAATTCAGCTTTAAGTGATGCCCTGGGCAAGTTCTTCCTTGATGCTCTGGGAATTGAATGACAGACACCATCTTCCCTGGAGTCTGGATGAGTCACATCAGCAGGCTCTTTTGGTTAGAGTCTTTTACATCTCTAAAAGTTTATTTCTCCTTTAAAGTCCTACAGTTTGTATAAGTGATGTCTACCAGTCCCAATTAACCACAAGTAAGAGAGAAATAACGGTCTGAGTCCACAGAACAAGGAAGCGTTTTCTAATCTGGGTTATACTCTCTAGTAACAAAGACCTTTGCTAAATCCCTAAGGTTTTCTAGAAAAGGAATACAGTGCCCTTGTCTTTCTGTAGAGAAGTGAGAGGGAAAGAGTGGGGCTTTGGTAGATATAACACCCCTGTGCTTAATCCTCAGGTGAAAATCTTCCTATCCTTCAGTTGTATTGTCTAGCTTAAGATAATCACATACATCACACATGTCAATGAAGTGATGGTAAATGGAAAGCATGGAGACCGAAGTCAGAAGATGAGAAGGGCAATGTTTGAGTATGAGGCTGTGTCCCGAGGCATGTCTTAACCTTTTGGATTAGGGACTAACCCAGTAACTACCCTGAGCTCAATTTTGTATTGTCTTGAGTCTAAATTGCTCGAGGTAATAATTGTTAGGTCCTGAAATAGGTTACTGACATGATAGTTTCCTTGTCTTCTTTAAATGTCACTATCGGGGCGCCTGGGTGGCGCAGTCGGTTAAGCGTCCGACTTCGGCCAGGTCACGATCTCACGGTCCGGGAGTTCGGGCCCCGCATCAGGCTCTGGGCTGATGGCCTGGAGCCTGTTTCCGATTCTGTGTCTCCCTCTCTCTCTGCCCCTCCCCCGTTCATGCTCTGTCTCTCTCTGTCCCAAAAATAAATAAAAACGTTGAAAAAAAAATTTTAAATGTCACTATCTTGAATCATACTTATTGACACTTGTCTTCCTGAGGCTTTTGAGTCCATCAAGTGTGTGCAGATTTCATTTTGGTTAATTTAATTGTTTTTCAGCTTTCGTCTAAAACTGCCCATCGGCATTTACCTTCCAGGATGTAGCTGGAACTCATAAAGCCATATGGGTTGATAAAGGTCATTTATTCCTACCAATTAGAAAATAAGCTACCTTGCTTCTGGTTAGGAATTCCAAGCACATTTTAAAAAAGGAAATGCCAAAAGAGAACCCCTCCTCCCCCTGCAGAACTTAATTTGACTCATTAAAGGGCTGAGAATTTTCTAGCCAGAAAATCAATTTTTTAGCGGGGCATCAGGTTGGGATGGGGCAGATCACCAGGAAGAAAAACTCCAAGGAAGAGATAAAAGAGAGAGAAAAACAAACAAACAAACAAACAAACAAACAAACAAACCTAAGAGTATACATAGGCTTTTATTTTTGGTGTTTCTAAATTTGCACATATGTTCTTCTATATCACTGCAGATTTCTGATGAGAACACTTTTATTTTATGTCTTAAAGAAATCTGATGATGATTTGTAAGCAATCTAAAGCAGAGATCTTTATAAAGCTTTTTGAAATAATAATACTGGCATTCCAGATAACCTATATTGTAAGATCTAGATTTGAAATAGGCATATTTTGGTGGTGGTGGGAAGAGAAGGGGTTCCATCAGCCAAAATTTTACTACCCTGTCCCTTCTCTCATACTGTGCAATTCTTAGAGCTCTTAAACCATGGCAAGGAGGTGATTATGCTTTCCATTTCTCCAAGGATCTGAGAGCATCCATCTAAATAAGCATTTCTAGGAATGCAGGTTTAAAGACTCAGGTAATTCTGATTGGAGAAATAAGATTTTACAGAGAGAGCTGAGGGAAGCAGGTGAAACCTACTATGTGTGGGGTTTGGCCAAAGAAATGCAGGGCTCCTGGAAGGCAGGAGACAAGTATTTTTCATTCTTCTCCGCACCCAGAGTCCCAGATCTGGTGACCGATACCTATCTATGATACGTAAGAAATGAAACGAGTAATGCCAGCTACGGGGGGACAGAGGCAGGGTGGGCTCTCTCTGGTGGGGGCGGGGGGGGGGCGCGGGAACCGGGCGTCGGGCTGTGTTACTCAGCCTACGAGATAACCTAGCGGTGAGACGCAAGGGCCAGGGCACCGTTCTTCCCTGACTCCCCAGTAGTGCGGCTCGAATCTTCTAAAGCTGCCAGTTGCCAAATGAAATCTGAAACCCTGGGCTGCGTCTGAGGGTTGGCCCTGCTCAGTTGTTCCAGCCTCTTGTACTGTATATTTACACATTCATACACAATCACTCTTTCTAACTTCTGGGACTCTTTGCGCAACTGCTAGGATTTCTCAAGTGCATGTGGCAACTCAGCCCAGCTCCGGGGGAAACCGGCGGGACTCCGGAGGGTCTCCAAGGCCCGGGGAGCTGTCAGGACTGCTGCGGGGACAGGAGAGGATCGAGACGTGGGCAGTGGTGGGGGGAAACACCCACAACTTTCCACCCCAGCTGCAGCTCTTTCGGCCGCTGCGTATTTCCTCTGAAACCACAGCTGCTGAGCAACCAAGTGCATGGGGCATAGCACGTCCCCTTGTTGTGGGAAGTAAAGTAGCTTTCCCTCCTCTCTTTTTTCTTTTCCCTTTCCTTCGGCTCGTCCTGGGAGCCTTTCCCTCCAGAGCAGCCGCAGTCCCGTGTCCGTCGAGTGCTCCGAGCGGGGTAGGTGACGCTGCGCGGGGGTGTGCGCCGGGGCCACCGCGGGAGGCTGAGATAGCCGAGGCGGCGCTCGGGGGCTGCCGGCACAGCTGCCTGCGACAGGGAGGGGGCTGGAGGGATCGCCGGAATCCCATGCTGGTGCAGTGTGTGTGTGTGTGTGTGTGTGTGTGTGTGTGTGTGTGTGCGCGCGCGGGCGCACGGGGCAGTCGCGCTTGTGTGTGTGTTGAGAAACAATGTTCTTATTTTTAAAAGGAAGAAAAGGCGTAAATGGTAGTATGTATTTCTGTCGTAAAAGTAGATGGAATTAATAAAAACTGTACAGTTCAGCTCCCTTGCTATCCATCCTTCCTTCTCCCACCGCGCCTCCCGTTTGTTTCCCCTAGTGTCTTAGGAGAGTTTCCTAGATAACAGGCATACAGAGGTAGGTTTTAATAATGAACACTTTTATTGCAAACATAAAATGATAGGGAATCTTTGGTGAATTTTAAGCCACCCAAAAGAATCTAGATTTTTTAAAAAACTTTCTGAAGATGTATCCATCCTCTCTGAAATATAAATATATAATTTATTTTCATTAAAAAATACTTCAGACTGTATTTCTTTTTAAGTTGACCAATTAGAAGGGGAGATAATATTACTCTTGGAATAATATTTCTTAGCTATACTAGGTTTCAATACTAACTAGTAATAGGGAATCCAGACTCCCTTGTAGTTAAAATATGAATTAAATGTTTCTTTAATTCATTCGAATTAAAAGATAATCTCCAAACTATTTCTCTTTCTATCATAGCTTTTGTTATTATTTTTTTTTAACCTTAGCAAGACATCATCATTTGATCTCTTTCTAAAAAAAGGAAATAAATCATGCTGGGTATTTTAAATAAAAAAGTTGTAAGGCGTTTGCATATCCATAAGTAAAACAATATGTGTTGCTGTGTCTACTAAGGAAGACAAATTAATTGAAATCCAGGGATATTTACAGTACAGTTAAGAGCTTTACTCAATTACTGAGAAGATGGACAGACAGATTAAATACAAACAATCTGTCCCCTGATTTTAATTAGAACTGAAAACCAACCCTTAAGGGCAAGAATGGATGTTGGTATTAAGTTGGGCATCATAAAACACAGGGAATTAATATATTAGAAAAAGCCAGAAAACAAGTATAAAGCCACATCAGACTTGTTAAGATCTCGCTCTCCCTTTTAAATTTCTTAATACTTCCTCTTCTCTGGGGACATTTCAACTTCTAAGAGAGCCTAATAATACAATTCCCCTTTTTGTCTTTCTTGAGTGCCTGACCTTCAGGTAGCAAGTCAAGAAATCTATTCTTTAGATCCATTACTGACTTGTCAGAGAAGTCACCTTAGACATCTTGGAAGACCGAGATATTGACAAAACTTTAAAGTAAATAACATTCTCCTTCCACTCAGAGGAGATATGTTCTTGGTGGAAGACCTTTCAGTGATTGGAATAAGGGATAAACTATGAGTTGTTCAGATCTGGAATTTAGTTTGAGGTATGTGTAAGGAATATACAATAGTCTGATAAAAGGAAGGAGATTCTGTAATTTTTTTCTACATCTGAAAGGCTGTTGAAACTCAGTCTGTCCTTGGCTTTCAACTGTATTGTTTTGTTTTATTACTTAATCATAGGGATTTGGAATTGAGAGGTGGATGGTCTCTCAGTAGTGTTCTTTTGGGCTGTATATACTGGTGAATTTGAACCGTTTTGAAAATAAAACTTGATAATAAGTGAGGAAGAACTAAGTTCTCAAGAAAAAAAAAATCACTGCAGAACAAATAGCACTGTACCCTTCCAGACAAGAATGGTACATTTAAGTGTAAAGTGAAAAAGTGTTCTGAGCTTAAATCTCCAGTGAAATCTTTTCAGGTTTTGCTTGGTATAGTAATGGCCAAAGCTCTGGGAGTTTTTACTGGTCATGGCTTCATTTACTGTGTGATCTTGGACTCTCTAGGATGGAGTTTAGGGGTTAAGGGAAAGGGCAGGAAGGGTAAAGAATGTGCAACAGGTGGTAATAAGTGGTTTGAGTCTGATTACTTTGCTGTCTTGGCCAAAGCCTATTTAGTGTTTACCAACAGTGCCCTTAGTAGTTTTGTTGTGACCTACTGGCCCATTTAAGTGCATTTTCTTTCTGGCTCTATTAGTGTCCGGGTTGGTTTCATAGGGCTAAAAGCAGGCAGAGCTGCTGCAAAATCCAGACCATGGATTTTGTTTCTGTTTTTAGTGTTTACAGTGCTGTAGGACCATCTTACTTACCTGTAGTTATTTTCCTGTGGCATTTTCAGGCAGGTGGTAAAGGGTTCTTTTCCTATGAGTTGAGCTTACATAATGCAGATCGCTTCTTTCTGCCATGTGTCAAGTTTTGGTAACGGTGAGTGTTTTGGAAAAACAAGAGGGAGAAGGTGGCTAGAGCCTCACCTTGGAGTCCAGTGGAAGGGACAGCCCCTCAATTATTCACACATGG
This sequence comes from Prionailurus viverrinus, assembly GCF_022837055.1. Lineage (NCBI taxonomy): Eukaryota > Metazoa > Chordata > Mammalia > Carnivora > Felidae > Prionailurus > Prionailurus viverrinus. The sequence goes on along the minus strand of NC_062564.1, from coordinate 135,857,760 downwards.
GCATGGAGGAGGTTAACAATAACAAGAACCTGGGGCATCCTTTCTACAATGGTCATATTTTACTGAGAAAAAAAGCATAAGAGATTTAAAATCCAAAGATGCTTGTTTATTCTTTAATCCATGGCTGAAGGATTAAGATTTCTCCCAGATGGAAAAAGGTATTTAAAAATAAAATTGTAAATAGTCAACTTAGCCATGAAGTTAATGCTCTTCATGTGAAGAGTTGGAGCCTCAGATTGAGTCTGGAAATGGTGACCCATCTGTCTTCATTACTCAGACTCAAACTTTATAAGATTATGATGGTTTCAGCGGCTAAGTAAAAGCACATTTGGACGTGGGGAAATTGTTCTGGTGAGATTCAAGGAATGTTCAGTTTTCAGAGGTTATTGTGTACATATGTGCTTTAAAGCAGCATCTACACTGAACTGTGGCAATGCTACAATTAACCTTTATAAAGGGCAAATCTAATTGTGTCAATCCCTTATTCTAAAACCTTTGATGGATCCCAGGATCCCAACAACCTACAGCATTAACTTTAAACTCTTCAATATAGTGACTAAAAGCTTTTCAAAACCCTTCCTTTTTAGCTTCTCCTTCCTGCACAATGGCTCCTCATTGTTCACACTTTTGATTTTTTTTGCTAATGGATCTCCTTTCTCCAGGAATTCCCTTTGCCTGGAAAGTCCCACTTGATTCTTGGTGGTCCATTTCAACTGGAACTTCCTTTGGGAGAATTTACGCAATTCTATGTAGAAATAATTTATCATTTCATCTTGTCTGCTTCCGTGGTGTTTTGAACATGCTTTCAATAGTTTTAAAATAATTTTTATTTTTGAAACATTACTACCAACCAACTACAGTGTGTTCCTTTATAGGTATACTGGTGGTGGGGGACCCACTTGTTTCCTCGTGTTCAGCCCAATGACTGAAACATATAGTAGACACATGTTAATGTTTCCTTAATAAATGGGCAAACAAAGTTATAAATGAATAAAGTACTAGTGGACTCCGATTTATGCAGATAATTTTTTCCCCAAAGGTCCCATTTGAAAAATATCTATTTGGACTCAGAGTTTACTTTCCAAAAGTAACAAGGCAACAAACATAATTCACTTTCTAGACCTGCCCACACATGTCTATTTAATTCTATAATAGATGAAATTTGTGCTTTTGAAATTATAAAGCAAAAGCAAAACAAAATGAAAAACTACTCGGAATCATCTTTTTCTTTTGAAAATCACAAAGTACTCTTGAGTTTAAAGGTAATAGAAACACTTATAATAGATACACATTTTTCACAGTTGTTTTTTATATTGTACTATGAAATCTGTAATCGATCAAATCCCAGTGGGAGGTCCTGGATTTGGCTGTGAGGAGTAATAATAGAGTTAAATTTGGAGATTCTGTTGCCTGTAGATGGGCAATAATTTTAATTAACCAAACAAAATAGAAATACTAATTTTGGCTATTTAATAATTATCTTGAGTGCTAGTGCCTGAAGGAAGTTGGATTTAATTAAAGGAGAATGTGGAGGTGGCTGGAGAGGAGGAAATTCAGAGGGGCATCTTTTTTCATGTTACTGATTTTTTATTAAATTTCTTTTCATCTCATTTGCACACTTTGGCAAATCCAGTGTTTCCTTTTGAAAAAAATTCCTGTTCTACAGTTATTTCTGCTGCCTGACATGTAGAAGGGGGTTGTTCTCCATTTCAGCCGAACTACAAATTGCCTTATTTCATTTTCAGAGCAGTGATACCTCTGTCACTTGCATACTTCTTCTGTTTAGCACAGGGATCATTTTTCAATCAAGAATGCATAATGCGTGTGTTTTAGGCACCAGCCAGGGACCTTAAGGTCAAGTTGTTCCTTATATAGTATATCTGAGAAGACTGAAAGAGCAAACATTGGTATTTCAGAGTAATAGTCTACGTTATTTCTACTCTAAATCTTCCACGCTCTCTATTTTTATCAAAGCGTATGACCAGAAGTTTACCTGTCCCACTCACATTACAACACCTTTTGGTTAGGTTGTCTTCATCACACAGTCCTTTAATGTAGCGCTCTATTTCTTTTTACAGAGAGTCAGCATAAAAAAGGCTGCATGGAAAATATTTTGGCACTTTTTGTTATGTATTCCCATAGTCTTTAGATAAGGATCGCCATAAATTAGTTTTTGCTTTTACTGCTTTAAAAAGTGTTGCTCTTCTGATTAGCTAGTGTTGTTTCTTTTGTTAGAAGAAAAGAGAGTAAGAAATCACCATGTTTCTCATGTTGGCTTGTCACCCAAGAAGCTCACCTAATGTAACAAGAAAATCAGAACAAACTTTGATGCTCAGTTGTACCCTGGTCAATCTTCTTATGACACAGTTTGCATCCTTCTGGCCCTATTTTTATGCACCCATCATACCCATACCCTTTAACTAAGTTAACTCAAATCCATTATGGAAATAGATTGGATTACCTTCCGTGTGTGTGTGTGTGTGTGTGTGTGTGTGTGTGTGTGTGTGTGCGTGTGTGTGTGTGTGCATATTACTCTTTTTAGACTTGTAGTTAAATATTTATAAATCTCTATTTTGTAACTTCAGTGCAGTAATTGGGAGCCAATAATTTTTCCAGATTCTTATGTGTGTGTGTGTGTGTGTGTGTGTGTGTGTGTGGTTCCTAAAAACATTCTAGGTACTGTTTTTATACTCCTGATGAATAAAATAGACTTGCCCCAAATGTTACATTTCTTGAAAAACTTAGGTGTCATATGAATAATTTTGAAAATAGATATTTAAGACCAAACATGTGAGTTCTTTTCAATACACGTATCACAAATGTATGGAAGAGTGCCCTTAGGGATATTTCTGAGAAACAGAAGTGAAAACTTTCTTTTTGTTACAAATGAAATCTATCAGTAAATCGAGGCTTATACCCTATACCTAGGGTGGTTTTCTGCCTATCATAGTGAGTTTTCAGAAACAAAGTAATTTTTCAAATTTCTTAAGGTGTAAAAATAGCTCTAATTTTGTCCTGAATTTTTTTCTCTCTTTGAGTCTCACAGACTCACATAATGATAATCACTCTAATGAATTAAGTACCTACCAAGTACCAAACATTCCATGAGATGTTTTTACATATATGACTTATAATTCTAGAAATAGTTAGAAGTAATTAGTAATTCCACCAGTAATATCTGTTCTATCTAATTCAGATATTAGTAGTCCCATTGCATGAGAAAGTTTACACTTGGAGAGATAAACAAGCTCACCTAAAGTAACACAGAAGCAGTAGAATCAAGAACCAAAACTATGTCTACCTAAATCCAGATAGCCTGCTCTATTTACAATGGTACCTTCCTCTTGGTCCTTTTCTCTTCAATTATTAATTTTAAAATCATAAAAGTCTGTGTGTTTTATGAGTTTGGCATATAGTAAGGACCCTGGTCTCAACCCGATATCCATGAACTGGCCTTGGAAGTCTCTTATGGCTCTTTCAGGTGACAATATTATTGTGCTGATGAGTGGAGGGGGGGTGGGGAGGGGCTGGGATGAGTTACCACTATCTTGGTTCTCCTGTGAGAAAAGAATCCAGCAACCTCAGACTCGTAACTCAATCTGTAGTGATTAGCCTAATCAGAGATTATTTTCTGGTAAGAAGTAAATAGAAAAGGTATGATCCATGGGACTTAAGTGATCTATCCCCATTATTTAATTCTCATATATGGGACATATGCCCCAGGGAACTCTGTGAGCAAATACCTGGAGTGGAAGAATGAGAATGTGCAAGTGGTTCTTGGTCTGAGGATTGGAAACCCAATTTAGGAAAGCTGAAATATAGCAGGAACGGATAATGTTGTTGGAGGTAGCTACTGAGAAGGGGAGAAAAGTTGAGTTGGTGGTGGTAGTACTCACTGGTCACAAGTAAGTGAAATGAGCAATAGGGGGAGTCATTTGCAAGCCAATCTTTCCCAAGGAAGGACATTTACTACAGGAATGGTTGGAATTCATCTCAGTCTTGTTTGTAAAGATGCCTACAAAAGGGAATTCTCCATCCTTCTTGAGGAGTCATCTTTGATTGTTTCATTGTGTTTTCCAAACAATGGCTTAAAAATTTCTCATATGAAGGAATTTGTAGCAAGAAAAGATGAGTCAGAGAAGTCAAAAGAACATGATGTTATCTTGTTGCACTTAATTTCATAAATCTAGAATTTAGCTATGTGAATGCCACCTTCATAGTTTCATTTTGGTTCTAGAATCCCATTTATAGTTTAATTGTTATACAAAATAGTCAATGCAATGTTCATGATTTTATATAAAGGCATTATGGGGTACACAAAAAGCCTCAGCCTTCTCACAGTTATGATTTGCTGATTAAATACTTCATTTTTTTTTGGTAACAACTTACAATTTCATCATGGAATAACTTTTCTGTATCTTTGGAGTTACATTCAAGTTGGCAGGTTCCATGGTGGAGCGTTGGTTTTTGGTGCTTAGAGTTAGGTGGAAGCCACACGGAATTGTCTGGGACAGGAGTTCTGAGAGCTTCTGCACAACAGATGGAGCTGGCAGAGAAGATGGATGGGAGAAGGGCAGGAGCAAGGTCATAGGATAACTTGGTATTCTCAAAAGCTGAGTAATTAGGAGGAAAGGCAACTCCAGAGACAGCACTGGGAACTAGAAGCCAGGAGAAGGGAGGCCGTGTATGGTGTGGCAACAGAGAATTCTGTCTCTTTCTAATAAAATATAACAATTACCAAAGACTTACTATGTGTTTAGTTATGCCAAGCACTTGTGATGGGTCATCATCTTCTTTAATCCTCACAGCTCCCACATGAGGAGGCCCTATTATTATCCCTCTTTTATAGATGCAAAAACTGAAACTTGGAGAGGCTTAGTAACATCACAATCACTACAACTAAGTAGTAGATCTGGGATTTAGATCTAAAATATCTCACTCCAAGGGAGCAATCTTTATCAGTATGCTTTGGAATTAGGCTTGTGTTCCATCATGGCTCTGATACGCACAAATCTTGTGACCTTGGGCAAGTTACATTAATACCCTTGAACCACAAATTTCCTTTCTGTGAATATGGGCATTTAATAATACCTACTTCATAACGTTATTATGGGTTTTTAATTTATGAAGTGAGCAGTGATTGTAAAGAGACTGGAAGGGTACCTGGCACCTGGTAAGTATCAATGCATGTCAACAGTTACTATTATTAAATTAAATGATGAACATGAGAGTCCTGAGCAGGATTTTTCAAGCTGTGTTCATAAAATCAAGTTAATGGTTCATGACCAATGTTTCTTTTTAAATGAAAAGGAATAGAAGAGAATGGAATAGAATGGGGAAAAGTCAGGATTCATTGTATATAGTAAAAGTAAGAATTGATTCATATGTCTTAATTCTGTTTTGTGTGTATGTGCATTTTGCATACTGGGTAAAAAGGAAAAAATATATTTCTGATTATTAACTGTCAAAAAAAAGTGTTTTAAAAAAATCTTTTCAAGTAGCATTTTTCAAAGTGTGGTCCAGGAACCAGTAGCATCAGTTTCACTTGGGAATTTGTTAGAAATGCAAATTGCTGGGCCCCACCCTTGCCCATTCATTTGATTTTAACAAGCCCTCCAGGTGATTAAGGGCAATTATGTACTCAAACATGGCATTTGGAATTCATGAAAAAATTAGATAAGGATATATATATATATATATATATATATATATACACACACACACACACACACACACATATATACATACATATATATACACACAGACATATATACATATATATGCACATATATATACACATATATATGTATATATATATAAATTATTTAAGAGTATTTAAGAGTACATGTTGTGTTATATTGACTAAAGATGTAAATTCTTCACAGAATGCCATCTTGTGTGATTTTTGTTTTCTGCAGCTGTTTCCCCAGTTTTTCTACACTGCCTGCTCACAGTGCAGGTGCTCAAGTCCCATAGACATCAATTAGTTTATATGTAGAAGGACATTGAATATTTAGATCCTGTACTTTCTTCTAGCACTACAAGATAAAAAGTTAAAATTCCTGTGAGTAGCCCTGAGCCTGAATATCTAAGTTGTGTTTAATTTGAAACATTTTACTGATAATAGACCAGATGCCTCAACAGCTGCAGAATTAGGAATTAAATTAAGAACTCATAAAAAACTGCACTCAATATTTTAGTAATGGAGATATTTATTTTGAAAAGCACATGCAGGCAAAAAGACATTGACAATCTAGTTAATGTAAAACTAATAGTGATGATAAAAAATCTTTTTGGCAAAAACAGAAATGATATCGATTTTTTCACCAAAATATTTTTCCCTTCAAAGGGAACAGTGAAGGTGTTTAAGATATTTATTTATTATTGTATTCCATTACTGTAAAGAGACAGCAGCTACTACTGCACTGATGAATATTTGTTGATTATTGTGTTTAATGTAATTTATTGTTGTATTTGGTTTGGGGTTGGAGGGTCTATTTACTTTAAGAGTTAAAAATATACTCTTTGAACACAGCATCCAAATTGACTAGAAAAATCTTGAAGACTTTCTTTGACAAATTTTTAAATAGTCCTTTGGATTTTTAAAAATGTATTAAATTTTTTCCCTTGGATTTTCAGAAAGCAGTTTTTTAATGAATACATGCGTATTAACATTTCTAAGTTTTTAGTGGTATATGAAAATATTTTTCAAGACAAAAAGTGTAAGGAAAAACAAAAGTGTACCTTCTGGCTCACCACAGGTGGAATTTCACATTAACAGTAGCTTAAGAGGCATTTCCAAAGATCCTTCTCTGCTTTGCATTCTGTGGTTGGAGAAGAATGGAATGGGAAGAAGGCAGGGAGGTTGTGGGCTGTCTCCTCTTTCTGGTATTAATTAGCATCGGTGAACTCAGGCAAATCATATAGTTTTTCTGAACCTTAGTTTCCTTCTCTATACAATAGGGGGTTTGGATTACATACTTTATAAGATTGTTCCAACCTTGAAAAAATCTGGGTTTCTAAATGGTCATGTGTTCCTTTTGAACAATTTTGGTAAGACTATGGTTATGTATATATATTAGCAAGGCTCAAAAAAAAAAGAAGGCTTATAAATAACATGACAAAGTTAACTTGACCTTTCCTTGACACATTTCATGTATCAGTGGGCTAGTTTTCATCAGCTTTGGGTTTGGGAGCACAGGTGATGCCACTCACTGGGCATGAGGGTGAAAATACATGAGGGTGTTCTTGGTCATCACAATGACTGGGTGAACTGGCATTTAGTGCCCAGGGATCAAGAGTGCCACACATCTTGTAATAGTTTTTGACAATTCCTCCCTACAAGGAAGCTTCCCTCCCTGAATTGCAAGAACAGCCCCATTGGGAACTAGCTAATGAAGTTTAAAGATTTAGTTTTAATTCCATATTTTTATAAAGTCATCTGGGAAATTAGAAATGAAGTGGTCATATATTTTCTGTTGTATTAGTAACACAAATGCATCTATTCTTAGATGACAACTGGTGTTTTTATGATGCATGGGAGAGAATAGCCTCCAGCTCCATGCACTATATATTGACGATGCAGTAAGAAAAGCAGTAAAAATCTCAGCTCCGTTAGTACAGTGTGCAAATATAACTTGAAAACATACTAGGAATAGTTCCTTTGAGTATGAAGTTACTAGTTGCCTGATGATAGCCATATTTTCAAGGAAATGGCTTACAGAAGTTTCCATTCAATATAAGTAGACATTTCTTGTGTCCAAATAAATGTTCTGATAAGACATTAAATGCGTAGATTTGATTCTCTATAATGGGAAATACCACTTGCCTAATAGCTCTATGCATGATGATGAGTGAAGTGAGTACTTCTTGTTCCCCCTCTGGCCTCTTCTGCATGTGGGTTGGCCTTCGCATATTCCAGGTCAGGTTAACGATAGAATTCATTTAGCAAGAGTGACTCATCCAAGGCCACCCCAAGACCCTTAGTCACTTTGCTTTGCAATCACTTAAATCACAGGATTAGTTTATTAAATTAAAATTATTTTTCTCTCCTATCTTCTTGAGCTTGTCAAGTCCTTGGTTTGTTAATGTGATCATTTAATTTTAAATTTACTTAAGTTAATTTTAAAACTATTGCTTATATTCAGATCTTAGATACTGTGAGTATAGAAGGTATTGGATAGGTAAAACTGTTGTCTAGCAAACCAAAGCCAACTTGTTATTCTCCAGGAATGAAAGGGAACCCCTGTTTTTCCTTCCTTTGGTGAATCTGGGCCTTAATACTGCTGTGGGAGAAGGGGGAAAGGGAAATTAATTTGAAATGTATAACTTTTCTTTTCATATAAATTTGGTAAAAATTTAGATTTCAGGACAAAGAATTACAGAATTAAAAGAAAAGTCTTTTTGCTAATCTTTCATATTCAATATCTATGCTAGGCCTCCATAATTAACAAAAATTATACACTACATTCCTCTTAGAATGAATTTTTTGGACATCAGAACAAAAGTCCACTTAGAAATTAGCAATAACCATCTTACCCCAATCTTTCAATACGGAAAATAGGGTCAAAGTGATGTTAGTGATTTGTGGTCTACCCAGAGTACAGAGTCAGGACAAGGCAGACCAGGCTCTTGAGTTTGGTGACTGGTTTTCCTACCCCACTGCCCTATTCCTCAGAAGCCTCCTTGACCCTGAGTTCCCTAAGACAAATAATTGCAAATGCTAGCCTAAGATGGCCAATGCATATGATGAATTACCTTCTCTGCTCCACAACTGGAGAGGCACTAGTTAAGTACCATCTGGCAAAATTGAGAAAATAGTCACTCATGATTTTTGGTGCTCAATTATTTAGGTGAGAAATTATGGCTGAGAAAAGAACAAGTGAATCTGTAACTAAAATATTAAAAAGCATTTTTACTGAGACTAGATTAACCCTAAAGACAGCTGAAAAATACACCATGTTAAAATCAAGGTATAATATTTCCTGGTTTTAGTTACATTTTAAAGCTAATTCCTTGCAATAATATTAATTATGTTGAACCCATATGATATGAACGTTCTCAACACACTGGATTTTCATTAATTCAGTCTTCAAGCCACACTACAATTGTACATTCTTCTATTATGCTGTTCATATTTCTGAAAACAATGAAACAAGTAAGCCTGATGGTATTAAATAAAGGATTTCATGCAAAAAACAAAAACAAAATTTAACAACAACAACAAAACTGGTTTATCTCTTTGGGCAATGCCTTACTGAGTCAAGTAAATCATTGAAGGTGAGTGAGAAAATGGAAGAGGGGGGAAAAGAGGCTTCAGCTCATGGCAACTACTGTATAAAGCTGAGAAACAGGGAGCGTCCTTTCTGTGCTGTGCTTTTATTATCTCTCTGTTTGTGATCCCATCGTCTACTGTTTAATTTGTGGAACATTCCAGGGAGTATCCTTAGCTTCCCTGACAGAAGTCTGGGCCCGGGGCTTGAAGGCTCTGAGGGATTCCTTTCTGAAATAAGGTTGGACAAATAGAGCAAGTTGTCTATTCAGCACATGGCTCAGCTGGTTGTGGCAGACTTCTCATTGGGAGCAGGTGAGATCTTTGTGCCACTGAGCTGTGGGAGGCCAGAGCGTGCTGCCCCATGCAGTGTTGCAGGCATTTCTGAAGAGTGTAGGGTGTGATCTCAGAAAAATGGGCTTACTTCTGTATCTCAAAAGAGAGAACACTAAATGCTTAGACTTCCTTCACACGTTTGCATGTGGCTCAGTGGTGTTCCATCTGGGAGTTTGCTTCTAATGTATGTATTTTCAAGCAAGAATGGCACAGTGGTGGCTTATGAGGGTTAGTTCTTATTAATTTAGCTGATGACACTCTGACCAAATGCGTGGAAATAATAATAGTAGCATACTTTTGCTGCTGTTTTCTGTTTGTTTGATGTAGTAAAGGTTTTGTTAATGTCTTAGAAAGAGCCCTTACAGAAAATAAATTTATATTGCACTATTTTGTGGAAATGCCAAGCAATTAGTGTATGGTATCATTAATGAGTTGTATTATTAATGTGAAATGCTAAAATAATTCAGAAAGCATAAATGATATGTAAAGGCCGTCTTACCACGAGCCTGGAGAGGGTGGGCATGGGGGGGAGGCATAAAGAGAGAATAAGTAAACACATGTGTGATGTTAAGGCGGAATGTACTGAAATTGCCGGTAATATTTCCTAGTAGTCAGCGATATGCTGAGTTACAGCTGGTGCTGCTACTGTTTGTCAAGGTCATCAGGGAACAGATCCTATGACTGCTTAAGGGATGGGAGATTGATTCCTGATACCAATTTTGACTCATAAATTGTAACCAGAATAATTAGGACTGTGTTTACAGACTTGGGAACAGGCAGCAAAAGCCTCTGGTAACTTATTTCAGATGGATCAAGTTAAATTTTTATCTTAAATCTGAGCTTTGATTTGAAACAAAGGTATTAGCTAGTTTTTTTGAGATGGTAGTTCCTTTACCTTGCAACTTCCTGTTATTCTATTGTTAAGTTTCCAGAGAATTCTCTTTATAATACATTCACATAGAAATCAGTCTACCTGCCTGCTTTCTGAGAGACTGAATTTGATGCTGTAGTTTATTTTAATCAGAGGCAGGGAAATACTATTATTTTTTGACTATTAAGAATTGTAGTAAGCAATTTAGACATAGAATATTTGTTTGGCAGCTTTTGGAAAGCTATTAAACTGGCAGCCCCAACTCCTATTAGAACGATGTATGTACCTCTGTGGTCTGAGTGTAGTGCTCTGTTTATGGGAAACGAGTGGCCACTAACTAGGAGTTGACCCACTTATTTGAAAACATTTTTTTTCAAAATAGAACTTATATGAATAAGTTATATTCATATAACTTATATGAATAGAACATGATACCTTAAAATTCGTCATTATTGTATGGTGAATTTTTTAATTCATTTGTATTAATAAATTTTTCCCATAGAGACCATCTGATACGAGTTTGAGTCTCAGATGTTTTAATCTTTATCAAATTTAATCTTTATTTAATCTTTATTTTTAGTCCAACACAAGTTCTTCTTTCTGTAGCCTACAATTTGCCTTTTATTAATAGGTGTGCTTATGTTAACACTTTTCTGATATTCAAGCATGATTGACTTTTATTTTTTTCATTTGTGAATGGTATTTATAAGAGTTAGTGCAAGACTTAGTATTCTGAGTTGATCAATTATCCTATTATCTTGCTTTATTCTTTTCAAAGTTTTGACTAAATTGGGCATGATATTAAATGCCTTTCACTTTATCACATAAAAATAATGCTTTCTTAGACCAATTTTAAGTTGATAATGTTTTCATAATTAATGACTTTTTAGATTATAATTGTTTATTTTTTAGTTCATTAGTGGCTAGTATGGTATATTTCTTCCATTTAAAGCAAGCCTTTAGGAAAATAACAGTTCTGTTCTCTCTTCTTTTTTTGTGTGTGTTTGACTATAAATATCAGAGTCATAAATTATGACTACAAAAATAAGTAATGGAAACATCTCTTTTGCTATTAATTGCCACTTACTCTTCTGTGACTTTTTTTTTCTTGTTTGATATTAATAAGTCAGTCAGGCTCTATTTCAGTTCAAGTGCTATCTAGAAATCACCAGGACTCCTGGAGCCTGTTCACACCCACATGGCTGTCTGGAAACCAGACTGAAAAGAACAGTGATACTGGGAAGGGGTCCTAAAAGGGATTCTGAGTGGATTAGCTACTTATTGGGGTATTGGAACCAGTGGTTTTCATCTATACTTTGACCATGAATGTACACTTGCTTCTTGGTTCAAGGAAGACGTTTGCCAGAGTACGTTGTCAACCAGTAGACCAAGGATTTTCTCATGTGATGACAGCCTTCAATACCTCTGGGAGTCCCTAATGCCATTTCAGAAGAATGAACCTGAAGTTCCCTTAGAAGTTTCAGCCACTGGAAGTTTCTAGTGAATTTGAAACTATATTGAGCAGGTGACAGACCCACATCAACAGCCCTTTCCTCTTGTAAGCTCAATGCCTTGCTTCAGTCCTTTCTCTGACCACCTTTTTCTTTCTTTTGTCTTTCTTCAATTTTCATTGCTTTTCTTTCTTTGCTTTATTTATCACCCTGGAATCTTACCGTATCAGTTTCCTGTTTTCTTCCCATATTCCTTCTCATTATTATTGTTCAGGGTATTTATCTGGTCCTCTTTCTTCTTCAGTTACACATTTCTAGGCTGTACTGCATTGATCATTGTTTTTGTTTCCTTTGGGTTGAATCCATGCACTAGATATTATACTTTGTCCCAAACTTCTTAATGAACTGTTGTATACCTATTATTATTAACTCCTTTCTATTCCCACCCCCATAAAGCTTTTGTAGAAATGTAAAACCGGATAAGCAGTGGATTTCCAAATATTACATCGGTTTGTTCAAAACACTCTAGATGTGAGAATAAGTTCTAACATTCACTAGGATTGGCAAGTCACCTGAATTATTTTGTAAAATGGAGATAATGATAAAATGAGATAATATAACTGAAAGCATTTCATGGTACAAAAGTTAGTTATTGTTACTGAGAATTATTATTCAAGAGAATTACCATTTAATATCACGGGACATTTTAAAATTTGTATTTTACTTTTTATGTTGAAGTAATTTCGTGCATAACAATTTGCAAAAGATAGTACAAAGAATTCTCGTTTGACCCTTTCTAAATGTTAGTATCTTAAATTTATCAAAACCAGGAAGTTAACTTTGGTATAACACTATTAACTAATCTATAGATGGTATTTAAATTTCATCAGTTGTACCACCAATGTCCTTTCTCTGGACCTGGATATAAACAGGAATCACATATATGCTCAGTTGTAATGCATTTTAGTCTCCTCCAGTTCTTCAATTTTTCTTTGTCTTACATGAATTGACAAAGAATAGTGACCAGTTGTTTTGGAAAATGTCTCTTGATTTCAGTTTTCTGATGGTTAAATTCAGGTTATGCATTTTTGGCAAAAGTACCATAGAATGATGCTATACCTTTCTCAGCTCATCATATCAGGAAATAAATGATGTCAAGATGTCTAATTACTAATGATGTTAACTTCAATTCCTAAGTTAAGTCTGACAAGTTTCTCCACTGTTAAGTTGCTAGTATCCTTTTTGTAATTCGTAAGCATGTTGTGGGGGAATACTTTGAGACTAAATAAATGACCAGTTTTTTCATCATACTTTCAATCACACATTTTACCAATCATTGATGATTGATATCAATATTGATATCAATTTATATCAATCATTGATGATTCCTGCTTGAAACAGTTGTCATTGATGGGGCACCTGGGTGGCTCAGGCAGTTGAGCATCCAACTTTGGTTCAGGTCATGATCTTACATTTCGAGAGTTTGGGCCCTGCGTTGGACTCTGTGCTGACAGCTCTGAACCTGGAGTCTGCTTCAGATTCTGTGTCTCCCTCTCTCTCTGCCCTTCCCTTGCTCACACTCTGTGTCTCTCTCAAAAATAAATAAACATAAAAAAAAGAAACAGTTGTCATTGAGATGTTTGCCCAATGATTTTTTTTAATTTCCTCACTCCTACATTAAATTATTCTGTAAGGAAGAGCTTTCCTTTCTCCTTCACTTATTTACTTATTCAATTATTTATTTATATCAGTATGGACACATGGATTTTTCTTTTATTCTATGAGTTATAATCCATTATAACTGGTATTTATTTTGTTGTCCACATTTGGCCATTTGACCAATTTTCAAGTTGGATTTTGTGTCTTTTCTTCATATTACCATCTTCACACTTCTCATTTTCTCCAGGTGCTCTTATACTCTCAGATGCTCCAGGTGAATCTTATACTTTTTCTGATCCAGCCCTTGAATCAGACATTCAAGGAGCCCAGATGTCTTTTATTGAAGAATGGTATTTAGAAACCAAGATCTAGGTGTTAGATATGCTCAATCACAAATCCTTCAATTACACATAAAGCACTTTCAGAATTACTAGCCCATATCTCTGTGAAAAACAAATTTCCTAACTAAAGTGCACTACTTGTGTACAACTGTTTTTCTTTTGCCTTGGAAGATAGACTTGAAACACTGTGGTCTACAAGGAAAACTCTGGAGATGTCCTCTTTATCTGAATTTGAGTAAGTAAGCAAGTAATCCACTAGCCAAGGTGTTTTCTTTACTAGACTAATTTTGATACCTTCTTTGTTACCAACGTGAGAAAGAAGCGTCATATTTCTAATAGGTTTTCTGGCTATTATAGAATTTGGGCAAGAATGCTGCCCACAATTAGGAAAACGTAAAATCCCATGGAAACTGCATGTCATTATATTTGAAAATTTTAACTTTTTGAGTTTTTGCTAGAATTTGGTCAGGAACTAGTGTAAATGGCTGCTATTTATGGCATCATTTCAGCCTCTTAAATTAACCCTCACAGTTATTGTTCTAGTTCTTTTGCAATTTCCCCAGCTCCACATTCCCTGATTCTTTTTCTTTAAGTCTACCCTGAAAATTGAATCAGCCTCAGGTTGTGCAGGTGAAGATGATGTACAATTTTATAACCCTACTCCCTATTTCTAACATTACTGAAAATACTGTATCGTTCCTGGCCAATTCTGCATAAGAGACATTCAAAAGACAAGGAGGACTTTTTTCTATTGCACATACCTGTTGTCATTATAGGTATGTACCACAGCTTGCATCTGATAGAAAAACAAAAACAATAAAACAAAACCCCAAACAAACAAACAAGGAAAAAAACCCAGAAGTCCAGGGCATTTTTTTTGTCATTGTGTTTAGCCAATGTTAAATGGCTGAGACAGCACTGAATTCCGGTTAATCCCTAATATTCAGGCTTCCTCCCTGCCTTTTCCCACCCTTGCTTACATCCAGTTAACTTTAGATGCAATTAACAACACATTAATGTTCTTTACCTAAAACTTTTATCATATGCACTTTGAATTCTCTCCCCTCTTTGGGAAACTGAATATTACAGTATCTCAGAGTATGTAGACTCTGGATTGCTTACTCAGGTTCTGATCCTGCTCTACCAGCTCTGTGGTTCTTTGTCGAGCTACTTAATCTCAGTTGGTAGTATTTTTCTGGAAAATGAAAACCAAAATAGAACTCCTTTATGTGGTTGTTGTAAAGTTTAAATGAGCTAATAGATAGTGGTGCTTAGAAACATCCCTGGCACATAGTAATCATTCACTAAATGTTATTGCTGTTGTGGTGGTTATTACCTGTGTACCATGGCTCCCTTGTGGTCTCTGCATCATACTGCATTTTCTAGACCACTAGATATGTGGGCACTTAAGATGTATATGCACGGTAAGGAATAGGAAGTTATTCCTCCATTGGAAGGAGTCAGTCCCTCAGGGGAGGATGAAGTTGAAAGGAGATGGCAATTAAAAAGTAAACAATACATGGGGTGCCTGGGTGGCTCAGTTGGTTAAGCATCCGACTTTAACTCAGGTCATGATCTTGTGATTCCTGAGTTTGAGCCCAGTGTTACTCTCTGTGCTGACAGCTCAGAGCCTGGGGCCTGCCTCAGATTCTGTGTCTCCCTTTCTCTCTGCCCCTCCTCTGCTCATGCTCATGCTCTGTCTGTCTCTCTCTCTCTCTCTCCCCCCAAAATAAATAAACATTAAAAAAGTAATACAAAATACCATGTGATTTCACTCATTTGTGGAATTTAAGAAACAAATGATCAAAGGACATGGAGGGAGAGAGAGAGAGAGAGAGAGGGAGGGAGGGGGGAGGGAGGGAGGGAGAGAGAGAGAGAGAGAGAGAGAGAGAGAGAGAGAGAGAAACCAAGAAACAGACTCATAACTATAGAGAGAAAACTGATGGTTACCAGAGGGGAAGTGGGCAGAATAGGTGATGGAGATCAGGGAGTGCACTTGTTGTGATGAGTACTGGGTGTTGTAAAGAATTGTTGAATCACTGTATTGTACATCTGAAACTAATATAACACCTTATTAAGTCTACTGGAATGAAAATAGAAAATTTAAAAAGTAAACAATACAACATTACTATGTACTTTTTACTCTCCTAAATCTTCTCTATTGATTTAAGTCTCTCCCATAAGAAATAAAATCATAGAAAACAGCCCTTTTTTGAATTTTTTTTCTTATAATAAGATAAAATTTCATGAGAAACTCCAAGATAAGGAGAAACCTAAGCCAAAAATAGACTCTCCAACCTGACAAGCCATTTTGTCTTTCTGAAAGATGAGATCTGTAAACTGCAGGGTATCACAGTCTCTTTCTCTGCTTTGTTTCTGGTTTTCAGTGAAGAAGGAAGGGAGCTGGAAGGGATGGGGTTGGTAGGAAATGCTAAAAAGAGGAGGAGTGTCCCAAATCAAGTAGTAGTTGAGTCCAGAAAAAAATTGTTATTAATTTAGAATTATCAGATATGAGGACAGAGTGACTTCTATTAGAATGTCTATTTTTAATAGTGTGTCTGGATTTAGCACCCTATAACATGATGGGTGTTGCCAGCACTTCTGATGTTCCGATAGAGGTGTGATAGTGACTCAGTGCTCGGGTTTCTCTCCTTAGCTGTAATTTATGAATGTCAGCATGATTTATCTGGGATGGAGAAAGACAATTTTAATGTTTTGATAGTACTGCTTATTTCATATATGTTTGCATCTCATTTTGATTTGGTGTCTTCAAAAGCCCAGGGACTGTATGAAGTAGTTACACTACTGTTACTCTCGTGAGATTTTGATCTTTTATTTTAAGTAGCATAGTGAACTCTTTCTGTCAGTGAATGCATTTTCCACTATTAGTCACACTTGGTGGTTACAAGGTTCTGTTTTCTTTTGTACAAATGCCAACATTTTTGTAGCTTATTGACTGATGGAGGGTGCATGTTGAAAGCTACTGAGAACCATGAAAAGGAAGAGACTACAGGTGTTTATTTACTGAGGGTTAATAAGAGACTCATTGATATGGTATTCTCATCCTTTGTCTGCAGGGATCTAGGAGAGTTTATGGTTGCATGTGGCTTTGTGGCT
Source organism: Prionailurus viverrinus (assembly GCF_022837055.1). Lineage (NCBI taxonomy): Eukaryota > Metazoa > Chordata > Mammalia > Carnivora > Felidae > Prionailurus > Prionailurus viverrinus. Next base: position 135,840,714 of record NC_062564.1, on the reverse strand, counting down.
TAGCAGTTGTAACACAGGAACAGCTTGTGAGTATCACCATGTGACAGGGCCATCAAGCAGCAGAAATAGGTCCATCACAACCACTGTTGACTTGTGCATGGGAATCCTTGGTATGGTGGGAATGTTTATTTATTTACTTTTCATAAACTAAAGTAAAGAACTGCTTCCTTGAAGAAGTCTATTTCCCCTCTGGCTTTTGAGAAGATTATAATCTTTTGCATGATTTATTGATCACCTTTTGACCATAAGTGTATGTCATGTCATATTGGATAGGTTTCAAGTTCAACAACATATAAATAAAAATGGCCATGCAACAATGTGAAGACAAGCATACTTAAGCTCCAGAGTATGTTCAGTTGTAATGATAAAAAAGCACAGCCTTAGGTCTTCCATGGTTCATCACATTTTCATGTGGGTTTTGCAGATTCCTGGCTACAGACATTAGGACCCGTATTTTGGTCACAAGTTGAAAACCTTTGGGAAATTGATATTACCCAGTGTCTGTGGTGAAAGTTTATCCTTTCTGGGAAAAGTTCTACCTACAAAATAGAGAGGGATGAGAAGAGATTTATGGATAGACAAAGAAGGAATTAAGTCATTTTATAAAGTTTGTAAGTGGACAAGGAAGGAAGAAAGTCATCTCAAGCAGAGAGAAACCCAGGTGCAAAGAAACAATGCAGTGATGAGAATATCAGGAGACATTTGGTAAATGTCCAGGAGTCTAGGATGAATTTGGACACTGCTGATAATGGAGGAAAGGAGTAAAGAACTATGAAAGGGTTAACATGACTAAACTGGGTGATTAATTAATGGAAGGAGGGTGAGAGAGAAGGAGATGGGAAAGACCGGAACCAGCTGAGCTTATTAGTCACGGATGTTAGTGACCACGTCTCACTCTGCCACATCCATTTCTGAATAGCCCAATTGGGGTATTAAATCATGTGCTTTTGTGAAGCCTAAAAATAGTTTCATGCCTCAAATCTGTCAGTCCTATGAGCAACTTTGAGAAAATAAGTTCTGTGTGTATTAAATTCTGGAAAAGAACATTTACTTCTCAGAGATTTTATAAGACTAGTTGGAGGAGAGAAGTCACTTTGTAATAACTATATAAATGCAAAATGTATCGTTACTCTGTTGCCCACTACCACTAATGGTCAACATTAAACATGTGTGTTTGCAAAAGCAGTTCCTCTGTGCTAAATTAAGAAATGCAGCACCTTGTCCTTAATTTTTTAGTGATACTGTTGTAGCAGTCTCTGGACACATTGTGGCTTTGCCATGCACTTGGGTCTCCCTCCAGCATTCCAGTCCCTTTTCCATCTTTTTAATTTCTGGTCTAAACAAGAAGTAGTTATGGCTGAGTTCCTTTTTATCTTAAGTTGGTTAATGAAAAGTGTGCAGTCCTTTTATCCAAGTAAAATAAATGCATAAGCCATGAGGCAAGCTGATAGTTTATTTTCTTTGGTGACAGGAGCAAGGAGATTTTTGTGAGGAAACAAAATACTTGTTTGCAAAGAATCAGTGTTAATGTGTCAAAGGTGACTAACATTTCGAATCTCATCCAGACACCTACTACAGGGGAACTAAGGACACAGTAAAATAATGGCCATCTTGATTGAATACCTGGCTTGGCTTTCCAGATTAGATTTCCATGTTGCTTGTACAGGTCTGGACCAAGTCTCACTAAAATTTTGTAGACAAAACCTTGCTCCTTTAACCCAACACTAGACAGAAAATAGCCAAGTGCTGTTATTTTTTTCTATGACCTGCTTGCATTGGTATTCTGAATTTTTCAGGGTTACTAATGGGAAAAGGAAGAACACTGTAGAGCACAGAGGCTCTGTGTCCTGTTTCTGAACTGAGCCTCATGCTGAACTGCCTTTAGAGAGTGAGATTCTACTTTCCTAAGAGGGGAAATCCATTGGCCAGGGCATAACAGAGTGAAGAGAGCAAAGAGAGTCTTTCTCCTGTAAAGCCCGGATAAAAATTAGAATCTTTGGAAAGAGGGCCCTGGAATTTATATTCTAATTTCTCACGTGAGTCTTGTGTACATGAAAGTTTTAAAGTATTTACTAAAATATCTGCACCCTACCAGGGTCATTTTATGAAAAAAAATGCATATATGTACAACTAAAAACTGCTTATCTACATTCTAAGGAAATGAAAGGTACTTCTAAGAGGTCACGTGGCTTTATGTGGGAGGCCAACACCTGGAAGATCAGAAAGCCTTTATCAGTCTTTCATTCCTCTTTCCTCCTCCCTGCGGTGATTACTCAAGTTCAAATATGTGAAACCATGAAAAGTGAAGGCACATTCTCAAGGGGTCCAGTTGAAGAGAGCTCCCACTTGGCTTACACCCTTGACTGGACCTAGGATTGGTCCTTCCCTTGCATCAGCTACTACAACCATCTTGCATTATCACCACTTAAAGGAAGGTTCCATTAAACAACAAAGTGCAAACCAAAATAAGACAAAGAAACCTGTGCCTTGCATATTGTTGCTGAAGGAGAAGGGTGGATAGTGATTGACTCAGCTCTGTGCTGTTCCGCATGGTAGCCACAGCTATTGAGCATTTGCCCTGGAGCCAGTACAACTGAGGAACTGAGTTTTTAATTTGTTTCTAATTTTAACTTAATTAACTTATATTTGAGTTTAAAAACACATTTTTTGGGGTGCCTGGGTGACTCAGTGTGTTAAGCATCTGAGTTCGGCTCAGGTCATGATCTCACAGTTCACGAGTTCAAGCCCCGCGTCAGGCTCTGTGCTGACAGCTCAGAGCCTGGAGCCTACTTTGGATTCTGTGTCTCCCCTCTCTCTCTCTCTCTTTCTCTCTCTGCCCCTCCCCTGCTCATACACTGTCTCTCTGTCTCTCTGTCTCTTAAAAATAAATAAACATTAAAAAAATTTTTTTAAACACATTTTTTTTTCAATTGTTGCAAACAGTTTAAGTATTTTTTGGAATAACTAGGTTTCTGGAAATCTGCTTTTTAAACTATGAGTTTTAAATTTCATTCCTAATAACAATCAAGTATTTCTGATACAAATTTAGCCTCCAAATGGAGATGTGCTATAAGCATAAAATATACACTGTATTTTTAAGACTTAGTAAAAAGAATATAAAATATCTCACTAATATTTTTAATATTGTTTGCATGTTAAAATGATACATTTTTGGATACATTGGGTTTAAGTACATTATTAAAATTAATGTCACCTGTTTCTTTTTACTTTTTTAATTGTAGGTAGTAGAAAATTTTATACATGACTTTCATTATAGTTCTGTGAGACAGCACTGATTCAGATGTTTAAGACAGCCCCATATTTCCATAATATTGAATACTTAGAAGTCTGGGTTCCATAATATTCATTTTAATGTCATGGCTCCAACAGAGAATAAACATATATTAGGTGATGACAATAAATAATTTTATGTCCTTAAAAAACAGTTGGAGGACTCCTGGGTGGCTCAGTCGGTTAAGTGTCTGACTTCAGCTCAGATCATGATCTTGCAGCTTATGGGTTTGAACCGTGTGTTGGGCTCTGTGCTGACAGCTCAGAGCCTGGAGCCTGCTTCGGATTCTGTGTATGTCTCTCTCTCTCTGCCTCTCCCCTGCTCACACTCTGTCTCTCTCTCTCAAAAATAAATAAACATTACAAAAAAAAAAAAAAAGAAAATAGTTGGACTGCTCTATTACTAAGAATACAGATTATTAACCCAGCGGGAGCTAGTGCCAACCTAATAGGTGTCAAATCATTAAAACAACTAAGAATATTTAGAGTGAGGATGGAATACATGTTTACCAAGATCTTTTTCTTATTCCAGATTTCCTTCCCACAACTTTTGAAGAAATTTATCTTAGTTGAGATTAGCTAGGCAAAATATACTGTTTCAATTATATCACATGACACATACAAATCTAGCAATAAATATTTATGAATCGTCAGTTCAGATGTGGAATGCTCAGGTCCTCAGAGAGGAATATAGGAGCCTATAAGACTTCATTCTTGCCCATGTGAAACTTAGAAATCTGGTATAGTAGGTAAGAAACATATTTTAAAATTTGGAAATATAGGGGCACCTGGGCAGCTCAGTCAGTTTAAGTGTCAGACTCTGTTTCAGCTCAGGTAATGATCTGGCCAGTTTGTGAATTCGAGCCCTGCATCAGACTCCATGCTGACCATGCAGAACCAGTTTGAGATTGTCTCTCTCTCTCTCCCTCTTTGCCCCTCCTTTGCTTGTGCTCTTTCTCCCTCTCAAAATAAATACATAAACTTAAAAAAATTGAAGATTTGGGGCTCCTGGGTGGCTCAGTCAGTTAAGTGTCCGGCTCTTGGTTGCAGCCTAGGTCATGATCTCAAGGTTTGTGAGATCAAGCCCCGCATCAGGCTCTGTGCTGACAGTGTGAAGCCTGCTTGGGATTCTCTCTCTCTCTCTCTCTCTCCCTCCCTCCCTCCCTCCCTCCCTCCCTCCCTCCCTCTCTCTCTGCCCCTCCCCTGCTCACTCACTCTGTCTCAAAAATAAATAAACATTAAAAAAAAATGAAGATATAAAAGGACATACATAATGGAGGATTAAATTGTAGACTCTAATTGTTTGGAAATTTGGGGGCAAAACCAAACAAATGTGAACTGAGGTTTTGTAAAGTGAAAGCTGTATAGTGAAGATGGGTCTTGATCTAGGATGGTCAGATTTGCATGGCCCTGGGGGAGGGAGCTCCCAGAGATTTGCACATTGACACATGGGGCTTACTTTTGGGTCACTGATCACTTCCCTAAAGCTGTTTACTTGCCTTCCTACCTGAATGTGAACTTTTTGAGGACAATGATTCTATTTCATCTTCTTCATTCCAAAGCCTTTGGTGCCTGGTGTGTGGTGGGTATTCAGTTATATTTATGGATTTCATCAATATCTGAATGAGTAAGTGAGAGCATTCTCATCAGAATAAAGAGAATAACCCAGGAAACAGTAATAGGCATGAGCATTATGAGATGTGGGTTACAGAAGACCTTTTATCATTTTACTTTCTGATCTAAAAAAATAGAAGTGTTTCCTAACTTTTTCTGAGGGTTGTTGGAGATCTTCACACATGAAGAGAAAGGACCTTATAAACTATAATGTACTATTAAATCCCAGACTTCACTATTATTCACCCAGGGACAGGTTCTTCTTCATCTTTGTAGTTGTCACCTTGTATAGAAATGGATATTCAATAACTGGTTGTTTAATAAAAGAGTCAAAGAATGAATGTCTTGCCACTTTCTTTATTTCTGTTTTCCACCCCCTTGAAAATGCAGGTAGCCTTCTTGTTAGAAAAGTGTCTAAATTCTGGTTAAACTTTGAAGAGAATCTTGGCATCTTTGCTTATGAATCAATTTCATGTATGTGAGTCCATGAATTTTTTCATATCTCTTTTGTCTTTTCGGTACAATTAAAAAAAACTTTTAAAATGTATTCTTTGGCCATTAGAATTGATTCAGATTTTTGAAGTTTCCAGGTATATGGCCTCAGGATTGAGTTTTCCACTCAATATATAGAAATATATTGAGATATAGAAAGCATATCTCAGTTAAAATATACCTTCACTTTGCTCATGTGATTCCTCCTATGTAAGGCAGTTAGGGAAGACATGAAATATCTTTCCTAAAATCCTGATTCAGATACACCCAACAACAATAATTTGGGGGCAACAAGGTCAAGATTATTATTAAAGGAAATACCGCATTAAAAATGCTAACTTCAAAAAAAGAATTTCCAACTTAAGAGAGATATGGGCAGAATTGAGTGGTTTATTCTGAAGGTTGCAGGAGTGGTCTTCCATTCTTAAATTACAACTCTCGAAGAGTATTTCTCTGTGATGTGTGCTTTCCATATCTTACAACTGCATTTGTCAATTTTACGTCAATAAAACTGGGGTAAAAAAAAAAAGAATGTTTCTCTTCCTGACTCATAAGCATTTGACCTAAGGCTAAAAAGGCTCAGAAATGTTTTGCCACCACCAGCCGAAATAGAAGCACAATGCAGATCCTATAGATAAAACTCCAACATCCTGTCTCCAAGCTCTGAGCATTCATTTCTCATAATATTCCTTCCTTCCATTCTCATTACTGTCACCCTTCCCCAGGCCCTCCACCTTCTGACACCTGGATTATTGCTGTTTTGTACAACCATTTAATTTATCTGCCTTTAGCTTTTGCTGGAATTAAATCCATCTTTCATATTGGTGCCAGTTCAGTAAACCACTGCTTTCTTCCTATCTTTCCTCTCTCCCCAAGTCTACACTGGCTACACTTTTTGCTGGGGCTTTCCAATCATAATTGACCCAGTCAACCTTCTTTCTCTGTGTCTTTCCACTGTCCTCCTCCCACACCCCAGTATTACTCCCTTTTCCAGTCCTTTCCCTGCCTGGAATTCCCTCCTCCCTCCTTGTGTGAGTCTGGTCAGCCCTGGGTCCTGTCCTGTCCTTCCATGAAACCTTTCCTCCAGTCTGTCCCTGCAAGGAGTGATCCCTCCATTGTGTTAGGTTTTAGAGAATTCTAGCTATACACTTGATTGCATCATTTATCAGATTCTGCTTCCTAGTATTAGTTTTTATCTGTGTGTTTTAACTGGATATTGCTTAATTGGATTAGAAAAACAAAGTATAAAAGGAATATCTAGATTATAAAAAAGACACATGCACACATTTAAAAACATATGGAATGTGTTATAGAGGACCTATTTATCAGTATATTAAATATAGAAACAGTTTCTAGCACTGAAAGTTGAAGCAGGACCTGAAGAAAACTTTCTCTTTGAGAAACTCTTTCTTTATCCAGGTATTTAGAAAGGCTCATCTACTCTAACCTGGTGGCATGTTTATTCTTAAAGCATAATAAAAATGTGCTTCAAGATCTGCAACTGTAATGCTGCTGAGTTTCCTTTTGCTTTTTCATGATACTTTTTCTGGTTTGAAAATGTTAAAGGATATTTACTTTGAACCCTGAGGCTTTTCATGTAATTTTTAATTACGTATATGTATATTTACATTTATAATATGTAATAAATACATTTACAATTATATATTTATAAATTAAATACGATACATTAAAAATGCTACTTTTGTACTATGGGCTGTTGTAATTGTGCCTTTTACTGAGAAACCCTTGCTCCTAATAGATATCATACTCTAATAGCACAAATGTAGAATGGTGACAAGATGTGTCTCCATATTTATGGCCCTTGATCTTTACTATCCAGAAATATTTTTCAAAGATCAAACCACAGCACACTTGGCTCTTGGCACTAGAAAACTTGGGCTTTGATGGTGATCAAGTATTGCATGTGATGTGGCGGCTCTTAAAAGGGACTCTTCAACAATGTGATGGGGATATACACTGCTCTTTTGTTTCAGAGAAATACTTTGCCAAGATTAAAAAAAAAAGACTTATAAGAGTAGGACTTTCCTCCTTTGGATTTTTGACTGGATACTTATCTTTATGAAAAAGTGCCATGGAATGTCTCATTTCATGTCGAAGCTGGCACTAGGACCCTGAAGAAATGTCTGCCATCAGGGCAATGAACAGACAAAATGTCACACCTTCACACAATTCAGAACATTTTTTCTCCCTTACTGTCTCTTCCGCCTCATCTCTTTTCTTCTCTCTGTATTTCTCTCTCTCTCCCTCCCCCCCTCCTCCTTCCCCCTCAACCCCTCCTCCCCATTTCCTTGCAGGTTCTCCACCTGCTTCCCCTTATATCTTCAGGCTCATTTTTCTTCTTCTGCTCACCCCACCCTGCTTTTCCTTGTGTGTCCATCTCTTTCTCTAAGACTTGGAAGTCTCTAAGACTTCCAAGACAAGATATCCTCACTGTATCTTTCCTGTCTTTCCCCTGAGTCTGTATTCTCTCTCCTGGTTTTTTCCTCTGGAAGGCAAATCCGTGTCTGTGGTCTGGTAAATTGTTGGTTGCGTAGGATCATGTATGGTGTAAGCTTGTCTTGTTTGTCCTTTCTACTATTAGTCTGTTTCTTCCAGATGAGCTCTTAGAGTGTGGTAATTTATTTAATTTATTTAAATAAAATAGTTGAACAGCCACCCACAAAATACAATGAATCCTTTTTTAAAGATGAAAATTGCTTCAGGATAGATGTTGACCATTCCTGTAATTTAAAAGGCTATTTTGCAAAATATTTAAAAATAACTACAAAAATTGTGTTTACAACAGCTGAGGCAGAGACTAGGAACTCTGATTAAAAAGTATATATATCTGTCTTATGTGTATCTTCGTGTAATTAGAATTCATTAAAATTGAAAAATGATACCTATTTTACATATAATTGAATATTTCTTTTATCATCTAGGAAAGATTTAATGCTGATGTGGTAATAAAACATGGCATGCTGAAGGCATTGGAGTTAGGTAGTTTCAAAACCCAGAGATGTATTTTCTCATAGTTCTGGAGGCTGAAAGTCTGAAATCAAGAAGTCAGCAGGGCCATGGTCCCTCTGAAACCTGTAGGGAAATCATACTGTGCATCTTCCTGCTTCTGGTGGTTTGCTGGCAATCTTCCTTGGTTTGTAGCTATATCACTCCAATCTCTGTCGTCATTGTTGCCTGTGTTCTTGCTTCGTGTCTCTGTGTTCATGGCCATCCTTTCATAAGGACACATATTGGACTAGGGGCCACCCTACACCAGTGTGACCTCATCTTAACTAATTATATCTACAATAACTATATTTCCAAATAAAGTCATATTCCTAGGCAGTGGGGGTTAGGACTTCAAAATATCCTTTTGGGGCCCTTCTAATCTCTTCTCCAGCCAGTGGCTCTTCAGCCTAGCACTGCTTTTGCCATGGCCCTCAGTGATGTTGGTGTGCAAAAGCAGATTAAGCATATGATGGCTTTTATTGAACAAGAATCCAATGAGAAAGCGGAAGAAATAGATGCAAAGGCAGAGGAAGTGTTCAACATTGAGAAAGGTTGTCTTGTGCAAACCCAAAGACTGAAGATAATGGAATACTATGAGAAAAAAGAAAATCAGATTGAGCAGTAGGAGAAAATTCAGATGTTTAATTTGATGAACCAAGCAAGACTCAAAGTCCTCAGAGCGAGAGAAGACCTTTTTACAGACCTACTACTAAATGAAGCAAAACAGAGACTCAGCAAAGTGGTAAAAGATACAACCAGGTACAAAGTGCTGCTGGATGGATTTGTCCTCCAGGGTTTGTGCCAATTGTTGGAGCCCAGAATGATGATTGTTCATTGCAGGCAACAGGATTTCCCTCTGGTAAGGGCTGCAGTGCAAAAAGTGATTCCTATGTACAAAATTGCCACCAAAAAAGATGTTGATGTCCAAATTGGTCGGAACTACCTGCCTGCGGAAATAGCTGGTGGATTGAGATCTATAATAGGGATCATAAAATATGAGCTTCCAATCCCCTAGAAAGCCGGCTGGATCTCCTAGTCTCTCAGATGATGCCAGAAGGGGAGGTTTATTTGGTGCAAATGCCAACAGGAAGTTTTTGGACTGAACCTTTGGGAGAGGTGGAGTTGATCCACTGCTCTCCTGCTATGATGTGGAAGTTCCTGATATTTGAAGAAACAAGATACCTGTGTGGCTCCCTCTTCACTAATAGTATGTATTTATCAGTGGATACTTTTCTGTAGCTAATGCCCGTGGTGCAATTGTTAACAATGAGAGAAAGTTTCACTTAATGTAGTCAGGAAACCTACTTCTAGCTTACCTAAAAGTAGCACAGCTGTCATTTACTTCTGTAGCATGAAGGTGAGGGTATCAGATGCTGGTTATAGGAGCTTCACTAAGTCTTCTGCTTTTCCTCTGGTTTCAGTTCTCTAGCCTAGAGGGTGAAGTGTGATGTTCTTTAATATTAAGTCTCTCTTTTTAGGCTTAAAATGCCTAGAGTGCGGGCATGCATTCCTTCCAGCAGTAGTAGCTTCGCTGTTAACCTATTTGGGCCTAGAAGTATTCCTCATCTGTAAATGTGATATAAAATAGAAGCTATGAATATGTTTTATTTGTTGAAACAAAAGATTTACATGGAAAAATGTATCTTTTTGGGACACAATTTAACCCATAATAGGCAGTCTGGGTTCTCGGCTCATTTCTCCACTAATTAACCATGTAACCTTTGGCAAATTACTTAGCCTCACTGGGCTTCAATTGTAACATGTAGATAGTTATGGTTCTATAGCATTGTGCTATCAGGATGAAATGAGATACTGCTTGGCAAAATGCCTGGCACATAGTAAGTACAAGTACATATTAGTCATTCTCCTAGTTATTGTTATTTAGGTTGTTATTTTTATTGCTATTGTAGTTGGAGATACTATAGCTTAGTACCTGACCCATTGTAGTTGCTCATTAAATGTTAAATTTCAGTCACTCAGGGCCATTATAACTTGTGTACTGTGGATGTTGAAAATGCTGTCAGAGAATATTCAACTATAGAGTGGTTGAAGTTACTATATTTTGCTAAATGTTTGCCATCTGGATGCTAAAGGATTTTTTAATTTACCATGTCTTTCATAATTGTTTGGAAATGTAGGGGAGCCCTAGGCTAATTTAGCAATGTAGGTCATGAATAATTAATTGAATTGAAGTTCAAGGAAGCTGAGTCCTGATCAGCTTTCTCAATATCTTGTCATAATTTTTTTTTAAAAAAGAAAAAGGCTATTTAATTTATATGTAACAAATACAAAGCTAAGACTATTAGATATTATATGATAATGATGATCCATTTTTTGATCCAGAAGAAAGAGGGGCTGAGAAAGGTTAAATTATTTCCCATTGTCACAAGGAAGTGCAAATGAATTAGAGGCTAATTAAAATCAGTACTCCATCATCCAGTAATTCCACTACTGGGTGTTTACCCAGAGAAAAGAAAAACACAAATTTGAAAAGCTACATGCACCCCGATGTTTATTGTAGCATTATTTACACTAACCAAGATATGGATGCAACCCAAGATGAATGCATAAAGATGTGGTATATATATACATATGTGTATGGATAGATAGATATATAGATAATGGAATATAACTCAATTATAAAAAAGAATGAGATCTTGCCATTTGGGACAATATGAATGCACCTAGAGAGTATAATGCTAAATGAATTAAGACAGTCAGGGAAACACAAATACCATGTAATTTTACTCATATGTGGAACTTAAGAAACAAAACAAATGTACAAACAAAGAAAAAAAGAGGCAAACAAAAAGTCATACTCTTAAATACAGAGAACAAACGAGTGGCTGCCAAAGGGAAGGTGAGTGGGGGGAGGGGTGAAATAGATAAGGGGGATTAAGAGTACACTTTCCATGATGAACACAGTGTCATGTATAGAAATGTTGAATCATTACAGTAAAGCCTTGGTTTGTGAGCATAATTCGTTCCAGAAACATTCCCATAATCCAAAGCACTTGTGTATCAAAGCAAATTTCCCCATAAGAAATAATGGAAACTCAAGTGTTTTGTTCCACAACCTAAAAATATTCCTATAAAAATGATTACAATACTGTAATATAATACAAAACAATAAAGAAAATATAAAATATAAAGACAAATAAACAAATCAACCTGCAGTTAATCTTTGAAAACTTTTGTGGCTGGTGTTTGGGAGACACGGGAGAGGAAAGGTGGGTTATTGTGTAGGATGACTTTCACTATCACTGACAGAATCACTGCTATCTATTGGCTCAATGGAATCTTTTTCTTTTCATGCAACTTTAACAAGGAACCTATCCAATGACCTAGAATGAAATAAAGCATTCCTTAACTTACTCTTATATGGAAAAGCAAAAAACTGTCCATAGGTGCTTTGAAGGGACAAAAAATACACTAGTGCTAGTTGTGGGTACCTTCCAGTGTTCTGAAAAATCACTGGGATTTTTCTGCCAAACGCTACTGCCTGGGACTAAACATCTGAGCATGGAGATGATCACCCACAATCCTACATCAAGAGTAAGAGAGAGAGAGAGAGAGGGAGAGAGAGAGAAAAGAACAATTGTCTCAATTGTGATCATGTGGCATTCAGTGTCATATACTACGTGTATTGCAAGACATCACTCTTCTTTTTATTTTATTTTTTAATTTATATCCAAATTAGCATATAGAACAACAGTGATTTCAGGAGTAGATTCTTTAATGCCCCTTACCCATTTAGCCTATACCCCATCCCAAAACCCCTCCAGTAACCCTGTGTTTGTTCTCCATACTTAAGAGTCTCTTATGTTTTGTCCCCCTCCCTATTTTTATATTATTTTTGCTTCCCTTCCCTGATGTTCATCTGTTCTGGGTCTTAAAGTCCTCATATGAGTGAAGTCATATATTTGTCTTTCTCTGACTAATTTCGCTTAGCATAGTACCCTCTAGTTCCATTCACGTAGCTGCAAATGGCAAGATTTCATTCTTTTTCATTGCTGAGTAATACTCCATTGTGTGTATGTATGTATGTATGTATATATATATATACACACACATATATACATATACATATATACATATATACATATACATACATATACATATATATATATACACACCACACACACACACACACACACACACACACACACACACCACATCTTCTTTATCCATGCATCCATCGATGGACATTTGGGCTCTTTCCATACTTTGGCTATTGTTGATAGTGCTACTATAAACATGGGGGTGCATGTTCCCCTTAGAAACAGCATGCTTGCATCCCTTGGATAAATACCTAGTAGTGCAATTGCTGGGTCGTAGGTGGTTCTATTTTTAATGTTTTGAGGAACCTCCATACTGTTTTCCAGAGTGGCTGCATCAGCTTGCATTCCCACCAGCAGTGCAAAAGAGATCCTCTTTCTCTGCATCCTCTCCAACATGTTTTGTTGCCTGAGTTGTTAATGTTAGCCATTCTGACAGGTGTGAGATGGTATCCCATTGAGGTTTTGATTTGTATTTCCCTAATGATGAGTGATGTTGAGCATTTTTTCATGCATCGGTTGGCCATGTGGATGACTTCTTTGGAGAAGTGTCCATTCATGTCTTTTGCCCATTTCTTCACTGGATTATTTGTTTTTTGGGTGTTGAGTTTGATAAGTTCTTTGTAGATTTTGGATACTAACCCTTTATCTGATATGTCATTTGCAAATATCTTCTCCCATTCTGTCAGTTGCCTTTTAGTTTTGCTGATTGTTTCCTTTGCTGTGCAGAAGCTTTTCATTTTGATGAGGTCCCAGTAGTTCATTTTTGCTTTTGTTTCCCTTGCCTCTGGAGACATGTTGAGTAAGAAGTTGCTGTGGCCAAGATCAGAGAGGTTTTTGCCTGCTTTCTCCTCAAGGATTTTGATGGCTTCCTGTCTTACATTTAGGTCTTTCATCCATTTTGAGTTTATTTTTGTGTATGGTGTAAGAAAGTGGTCCAGGATCATTCTTCTGCATGTTGCTGTCCAGTTTTCCCAGCACCACTTGCTGAAGAGACTGTCTTTATTCCATTGGATATTCTTTCCTGCTTTGTCAAAGGTTAGTTGGCCATACGTTTGTGGGTCCGTTTCTGGGTTCTCTATTCTGTTCCATTGATCTGAGTGTTTGTTCTTGTGCCAGTACCAAACTGTCTTGATGATCACAGCTTTGTAGTATAGCTTTAGGTCTGGGATTGTGATGCCTCCTGCTTTGGTTTTCTTTTTCAGGATTGCTTTGGCTGTTCGGGTTTTTTTCTGGTTCCATACAAATTTTAGGATTATTTTTTCTAGCTCTATGAAGAATGCTGGTGTTATTTTGATAGGGATTGCATTGAATATGTAGATTGCTTTGGGTAGTATTGACATTTTAACAATATTTGTTCTTCCTATCCAGGAGCATGGAATCTTTTTCCGTTTTTTTGTGTGTCTTCTTCAATTTCTTTGATAAGCTTTCTATAGTTTTCAGTGTATAGATTTTTCACCTCTTTGGTTAGATTTATTCCTAGGTATTTTATCGTTTTTGGTGCAATTGTAAATGGGATCAATTCCTTGATTTCTCTTTCTGTTGCTTCATTCTTGGTGGAAAGGAATGCAACCGACTTCTGTGCATTGATTTTATATCCTGCAACTTTGCTGAATTCATGAATCAGTTCTAGCAGGTTTTTTTGGTGGAAACTTTTGCATTTTCCATATACAGTATCATGTAAGACATTGTTCTTTTATAAAGTTAAAATTTATTAGAAATGTTTGCTTGTTTTGTGAAACACTTGCAGAGCAAGTTACTTGCAATCCAAGGTTTTACTGTATATTGTACTCCTGAAACTAATATAACATGGTATGTTAATTATAAGTCAATTAACAAAGGGTGGGAGAAATCAGTATGCTGTCAATTGTTCACACTCCAGAGGACAGAGTGCTGAAGGATTTGAGTGTATTCTCAGGTTAGGTGTATGAATCATCTCAACCAACTCATGGTTAGCTCTGGCTTACATTTCCTGCCCCTTAGATTAATTTGGCTTTGTCTCTGCTTTGTCAATCTTCAACACTTCTCTGTCACTCCTGCCTTTTACCTCCTGCTGTACAGGAGGTAGCAGATAATAGCTACTAGACCTTTACTTATTCATAGGAATATCTCAATCAAGAGGTGATTTTTCAGGGATTTTTCCATTTAACTCCAAAAGAGGTTGGGAAAGAAATTTATTAGATTCTGTCAGTTCATAAGTGGCTGCCAAACCTCCAGTGGACAGCTTGAGTGAAGAGGAAGTGTATCAGAAGTGAAGAGGAATCAAGCATGATCGGCCACCAGAGGAGACATAAATCTTTTCCCAGTTGCTGCCATGTCAGCCACGTGTAGATTCTTCCTTCAGTGTTCATTTTGGCCACTGGGAGACTACTAATATGCCCTCACTGGTCAGCTAACCATAATTTTTAACACACTTACAAAAGCAGTGCAAAATAATCATAGCACACCACATTTAAGAGAAACATTTTCTTTTGTTCAATTTTTCAGTTCTCCTATCCAGCTGCCTAAATAAATATGCTCAGTTTAGAATTACTTCCTTTTTCTCTTTAGAGGTTTCTTGTCGTTTTTTCTTTAATTACTTGATTGCACATATATATATATCTGGTCTTTAGTCATGAATCTTTGCTGAAGACAGAAAACCAGTTTGAAATAATTTTAACACAGAGAGGAATTTGTCAGCTCATATAAGCAAATGGTAGGAGGGGTTGGTGTGGAAGTAACATTAGGGTTGACTGGGTCTGGGGGTTGACTGCTGCCAGGATTCTTCACATTTATCTCTTTCATCTCAGTGTGATGGTTCTTTTCTCTGAGACTGTATTCTCCATCAGTAAGGGGACCTTCTGTAGGAAGACCTCATTCACATTCCTACAGCCTGACAAGGAGAAAAGAAGAGTTTTCTTCTCCTAGCACAAGCTTGGGCAATCTCAACAGGCTCAGATTAGCTCAGCTCAGTAGAATATGTACATCCAACCGATTGGGGCTCAGTCATAGCTAACACCAGAGCCACGTGGCCAGGGGAAAATGTTTTGAAAGAATAGGTGATATTTGGGGTGCCTGGGTATCTCAGTCAATTAAGACTCCAACTCTTGACTTCAACTCAGGTCTTGATCTCAAGGTTTGTGAGCTTGAGACCCACATTGGGCTCTGCTTGGGATTATCTCTCTTTTTCAAATAAATAAATAAATGAAGTTAAAAAAAGAAAATATTAGTTAAGAAAAGAATAGGTGATATTTGGGTACTAAAATAATAAATGCCCAATGTATCTGAGATTGTGAAATGCTTTCTTATCTTTTGCTTTGTTTTTTTTCCACAATTTTTTTCCCCTTTTGGGATGGGTTCTCTTCTCCACTCTTCAGATTGCCTGATTCTGGTTTCTTTATAATTTTGATGTCTGCACGAGAGGTTTGACCTAAGTCACAGTTGCAGTGTCCTCTCTTGTTCTATTTGAGAGTTGTCATGACAGGGGTCCTAATGTGTGTATGTTGCTTTTACCTCCAATTTGTTCTCACATAAATGACCTGAATTCCTGTTTTCTGTCTGTGGAAATTAGGTTCTAGTCAGTCTTATTGAAAGTCTTTGTGGAGTGGTCCATTGTCATACAATTCCCACAACTTTTACTCTTTATGATGCAAGTTCCCTCTTTCAGCATAATACTTCATACACAGTGTATCCCTTTTCTTTTCTAGTGTTAATTCTTGGTCACATTGTTCACCTTTTCCACATTCAGTAACTAATCATATCCCCAGCAGTTCTCTTGTATAGGTAATCCATTTATTTTTTAATGAGTTTAAGAATGAGATATTTGGATTGCCTTTTGCAGCAATACATTAACTATCACATATAATTTTATCTACTGCTTTGCTTATGCAAAATGTCAGTCACAGTGAGTCTTAGAGCTATTACATAAATTGATTTATATTGTCTAAAATTCTCATGTCAGTAGCACTTTATTAAATATTTATGAGAATCTGAAAATGCAAGATGAATTATGGAGTTAGATGGGTAACAAAGGTATTATAGTATTCTTTCCATATTCATAGAGGCTAATTTATAGAGGGCCATTCTAATAGACTGTTCTGCAGATATTTATTCAAATCACTAAATGTTCTCCTCTTTTCTAAGTTCCTTCACATCATCTTTCTCTAGTAAGAGAAGCAGCCTCATTCAGGTTCTTTGACCTTTTACTCCTCTCTCAAATGTCTTCTCATCTCCTTTCCTACAGGAGGATTTGTCCATGACACAAAACTATTTGTTGGCAGCTGCAGGAGAAATTGCCATCTATAGATGGGAGCAAGAAAAAAAGGGAGCTAGCACAAATGAATAGCATTGGGAAGGAAAACACATTAAAACTACAGATACAAAAGGGATTTAAAGTTTGTAGGAGAGTAGCATGACCAGATGGCAGTAATAACTTGAAGTTTTAGATGAAATAGATAATTTTCTAACAAAATATAAATTATTAACCTAGCCTCGAAAAATAGAAATCATGAATAAATCAGTAACCATGAAAGAAATAAAATTAATGGTAAAATGTCTTGCCCTTCTTCCACACCAATCTTCAAATAACAATCCCAGATATTTATAGGCATAATTTTTAAAACCTTCAAGAGCAGAAAATGTCTATCTTAGGCAAACTGAGTCAGACACTCAAAATGGGAAATCTAACTGAACCACTTTATGCAGCTTGTATAACTTTGATGTTAAAAATGGATATAAGGATAAGAATAAGAAATAGTATAGTATATTTTCATGTATGACTATAAAAGCAAAAACCTTAATGTACCATTGACAAAATATTTTCAGCAGTGTATAAAAAACTACATGATAGCCAAAAGATTATCCAAATCCAAAAATGCAAAGATGGTTCAATTTCAGACACCTGTAAAATTTAGGAGAAAATTTCATATGGTTTCTCAACAGAGAAAAAGCGTTTGGTACAATTCAACACTCAATTATGATATAAACTCTTGGTAAACTAAGGATAGAGAAAATTTTCTACTATTTTGGAAAGAGATATCTATCAAAAACCTCCTACAAATGTTATTGTTATTTAGAAAAACTTATAAACATTCCTGTTCAAGTCAGCAACAGGATAAGAAATCTGTGATTATCCCCATTATTCAGCTGGATGTCCTAGCCAAATTTAAAAGGCAAGAAAAATAAGACATGCAGGAACTTAAAAGGAAAAGAAAAAATTACAAGTAATGAAACTGACTAAGTAGAAAATCCAAGAGAAGCATTAGATATATCATTAGAATAATTTAGACATGAATTTGGCATGTTCACCTGTTTCAAGATTAATATACATAAAATAGTAACATTCCTGGAAATCAGCAATTAACTAACTAGAAAATGTTAGAGGAAAAAATACACACCATTTATGATAGGCAAAATAGTGACCCCCCCCCCAATTGACTGTTCACCCTGAAACCTGTGAATACGTTACTTTAGCTGGAAAATGGGGAGTTCAGTTTATAGGTGGAATTAGGTTTAAAATAAAGGGATTATCTTGGATTATCCAGAAGATTTCAATGTCATCACAAGTGTCCTTCAAATATGAAAGAAAGAGGGAGAGGAGTCAGTATCAGAGTGATGGAGAAAGACTCTGCCTGCCATTGTTGGCGTTCAAGATGGAAGCAGACTGCCAAAGAATATTGGCAGCCTTTAGAAGATGGAATAGGTAAGAAAGAGGATTCTTCCCTAGAGCTGCTCAGTGTGGAAAAAGATAGCTGGCCTTTTTGCTCCTGCTAAGGTTCCTGAATGAAGCTCCCTTCTCTTTTCCTTTCAATCTTCCACACTCAAAGACCTGCAGGGCTCAGACTTCTGGTCACTTCCCTACTTGGGCTCCTGGGGTTCTGAGAAATTAGGCTTATGTAGGGGAAACACACAGGGATTTCTTCTCAGATATAAGCCACTCACAGACCCAGTGACCCTTTGCATCAGGACTGGTAGAGAGAAAAGCGTTAACAGTGAAGAGGAAGGAAGCCCTAATTAAACTTGTCTAAAGCTCTTGTCCAGTGACCTATTGACTACAAACTCAGACTGGCTCAGCTGACCCACTGGATTATGTGTTGTCTCTGCATTAATAAAATATATGGAATTATTTTAAATTTGTGATAAAAGTGATAACTTTTGTGATTAATTTTTTTTATTTAAAAGTAATACAACCTGCCTCAGTTTGGGTGTTCCCAAAGCAGACCCTGAAACAAGGATTTGAGTGAAGATCATTTGTGGGGAGGTGATCCAAGGAAGCCTGTTGAAGAAGTGAAGCCAGACATGGGAGAAAGAAAAGGCAATGAAGGGTGCTTATGGAGAAGGTGATGGCTCTGAGCAGCTGGGTCTCAATCCTGCTGGGAATTCTCTGAGAGATGATGTATTCTTCAGAATTAACTCATGTAGGAAGCTTGAGCCTAGGCTTTATTATTCAGAACTTTTAGTCTGTACTGCATGGGTGAACCAAACATGCTCCTATGATCCAAAAAATGCTCAAAGCAGAGGAATTTTGCAATTCCTCCCCCCAAAATCTTTTTCTTTTAATGTTTATTTGTTTTTGAGAAAGAGACAGAGAGTGAGTGGGGGAGTGGGAGGGGCAGAGAGAGAGGGAGACACAGAATCTGAAGCAAGCTCCAGGCTCTGAGCTGTCAGCACAGAGCCCAACATGGGTCTCAAACTCACAAGCTGCAAGATCATGACCTGAGCCAAAGTCGGATGCTTAACCGACTGAGCCGTCCAGGCACTCCGTCCTCAAGTCTTTTTTACATGTACCTTAGTAAATCTTTTAACTCATTTTATAAAGTTTATTTATTTATTTTGAGAGAGAGGGAAGGAGAATGAGAGCACTAGCACAGAGTTGGGGGGCATCGAGAGAGGGAGAGAGAGAATCCCAAGCAGACTCCACACCATCAATGCCAAGCAGATGCAGGGCTGAGCCTGATGCGGGGCCATGCTTGATGTGGAGCTCAAACTCACAAACTGCTAGATCATGACCTAAACTAAAGTCAGATGCTTAACTGACTGAGCCACTCAGGTACCCCTAATTTGAATTTGTCTTACTTTGAGAATTCCATCTTTTTTTATTTTTGTGGGCCAGGAAATTTGTATACCTTTTTTGGTGGGTCAAATTTATGTTTTTGTGCATTTTTTTCTATTGGGATTTTGGTATTTTTATTTCTCAATTTCCAAGAGCTTTTACATATTAAAGTGACAAATTGAAAATTTATTCTTCATGATACACATTGCAAATGTCTTCTCTGTCATTCATCTTTTGACTAATCAAAAAGTCATGCAAAAGTTTTTTCTTTAATTTTATATTATTTAATTTATCAAATGTTTATTGGATTTGAATTTTAAATTATAACTAGAAAGGCTTTCCGTGTATCTACATTTTCTTCTAGTACTTGTATGTTTTTTTGTTTGTCTGTTTTTGTTTGTTTTAACATGTAGATATCTAATTCATTTGGAGTTTATTGTGGTATATGGTGTGAGGTAGGATTCACTTTTATGTTTTTCCAAATAGGTATCCAATTCCCCCAACCTCAGTTTTAAAAAAGTCCGACCTTTCCCCCAGTGATTTCAGATGACACTTTTATCATGTAACAAGTTTCCATGGTGCTTGGGTCCATTTCTGAGTTTTTTCTTTTTTTCTGTTAGTTTGTAAATACATGGACCAATACCTTATTGTTTTAAACAAAGAGAGGCTTCAGAATATATTTAAACCTGTATATTTAGCATGTTTAGTTAATACACTACCATATAACTATAATAATTCAATAAAACATAATTTCCTTCACCTAACCCTTATTTTTGGACAATTAGGATTTTCCTTCCAACTTTAACAACAAATATTGCTATCACATTATCTTTGCCTATGTAGCATTTCCAAATATTATATGATGATGGACTTTTTAATGATTCTTTATGTTGATTTCTAAATTGCTCTTCAAAACATTATGTCCAATACATGGCTCTCACAAAATTAAAAACTTTTTACATTAAAAATATTTTTTAAAAAGTTGTTACTTTAGTAGCCAAAGGCTAACTGATGTATATACTTTTTAGATCATTAAAAGGGTTATTTTCTCATATGTTCATTCACTAAGTATAATTTCTTCTTTGTGACTTGCTTTACACTGTTGCTTTTTAATTCATTGTCTTCTTGTTGACTTATATGAACTTGCATATAAAGATATTAATCCTTCATCAATCATGCTTACTGCAATGCTTACCCAGTTTATTAAATTTTTAATGTTATTTGCATTTTGTCAGGCTGATATTTTATACTTCAGGTTGAAAAACTGATTCTTTACTTTTATTATTTCATTAGTCATTTCTAAAATAATTTCTCTTTTAGGAGTTGGTATGTATTTATATTTTTCAATGAATACTTAATATTTGTTGGAAATACAAGAACAAAGAACAATTCTAGCTTGCCTGGTGATTTCCATCCCCAGACTCATAATGTAGATTTGAAGCAGAAAATTAGGAGGCAGAGTGATATTACAAACACAAACTCTGACAGCTTTAAGAAGTGGCTCTGATGAAAGGAGAAGAGACTTTCTAAAAATATCACGCAGAAATCCTAAAAATTATAGCAATTTAAGGCCATTGAAGGTAGAGCAAACAGACCTAACAAAGTGCCCACTTAGCAAAGTACCCTAAACTGGTGTTCATAAAGTGATTGCAGAGTTATGAAAATAATAAATGATGTCCAGGTTATCATGGGGGAAGAATAAATAAATATACAAGATGTTATTAGAGACATTTCTAACTCAAATAATTTTTAAAAAGTGCTTAAAAAGTGTAAAATCCTTAGGCAACCAGAAAAATTGGCTGTGAAGGATGACTTTTTTCCCAGGGGTACCAGTTAGATGACATGTTATAACAATTATTTGTCACCTGTTTTATATGTCTTCCTAGATTTTAAACTCCTCAGGAATAATGATCATGATTTACTCTTCAATTCCTTTTAAGTGGCATGTATTAATAGGGACTAAATGCCAGCTGAGCGCCATTGTTCTATATTGTTCTATATACTTATTTTTTAACCCACTTATTATACCACTTTCCCAGGAAGGAAACAAAAACGTGGAGAAGTTACACTTTCTACTCAAGGTAGATTTTGAGTCCCCTACTGTCTGGCTGTCCCCACAGGGCTAATTCCTTTCTCACAACACCTGGCATGGTATCATACATAGACTTCCTTAATGTTTGCAAAGTAAATAAGGAAATTAATTATTTTAATTATGAATTATTGTGACAGGTTGGAAATGGGTGACATGGTTTATAATTTTGTTGCAGAAACGAGACACACATGAAACGACACCTCAATGAAATCATTATTTAAGTTCATCATTTTAGTTACCTTTCTTAGAGCAACTGAATCAGCCCAGAAGCCTTTACAAAGAAGAAAGTAGTTTCTCCTAGGACCTGAATGTATTTGTTTTTGTAAGAATACAGTTCTCATCAGTTGACACCAGGATCAAAGCAATATATGGTCACATGTTGGATGCCTTCACCCTTCCCTCCACTGGGTTCTTCACTGGGACTGACAATCTTTTAATCTTGTTGATTATAAAAGAGAAATGAGAGAATGTTTTTTTTTGTCTGTCTTCAAAGTCCTCCCTGTCTGTGGTTTGTTGTCAAATGTTCTCCTACATCATTTTCCACATTCCATCTTGCAAAAATGTTTTTGTGGAGATGATGACTTTTGCATGTCACTTTTATACCTTTTCTGTCCATCTAAATATTGACACCTTTCTCCCCACCCCTGTCATTTTTAACAACTTTGGTGAGGTATGATATCATATTTTATGAGGATTTAAAAATATGCTTGCTTAGTAAGATGTAGCTATTTGCACACTCTTCCTTTGTACTTGATGAATTATTGCTTCAAAAACATATTTGGCCTTCTTTCTCATCATAAACCAGCCAAGCAAGACAGATAGTGTATTAAAAAGAGGTTTAATTTCCACATTCAGTGTAGGAAAACATATACGATTTATGCAGTTTTGTGATGCAAAAGGTGAAAAGGTTGTCAGGGACTTCTCAAATGATTCATAACTCTGAAGGCCCAGGTGATGGAAGAAGGATATGGATAAGTCACTAGAGGCAATAATTTCTCAAATTACAATACCATTTTCTCAAGGAATACAGCAAATGCCAAAACTGATTACATTATCTACTTTGATTTCATTTTATATAAGAAATTCCTAATAGAGAGGGTGAGCATAGGTAATGTTCCCTTTGAGAAAGCCAATTCTGCCACAGTTTTCAATAATGTCTAATGTAGTACCAAGAACACAGTGGGTCCTCAATCAATAACAATTTGCAAATGCAGGCAATGATAAGGGGAAAGGAAATTTCCTAACTATTTGTCCACATTCTGCCTTCTAATTTATACTAAAATACCTGTTGTCTTTTCTCTTACTTGTAAGGTATTTAACTCACTTAGGTCTCCTTTATCCATGTAGTGCCCAATTCTACCAGTGTTGACTCAGAGGATAATCAGTTGAACATGTAAAATGCTTGGTGCAGGAAATCTTGAAGCTGCAGAAATGAATGAGCATTAATTGGACTTGGCTGGGCAAATATGGGGAAAAGGAAATATTAGGCAAGTTTAATGATTTGGCCAATGAAGTTGGTGACAATGTGTAGTATACTTAGGAAACACTCAGGTAGATGACAATTATTCAAGTAGAAAGTGTGTTGGAGGAATAGGAAAAAAAAATTAGAGGATAATTTGAAGGCATGAAAGTTTGCTGAGAAAAACTATACCAAATTATAGTTTAAATTTTATTTGGTTATAACATGCCTGCTTAAATGGTCTTTTTCCCAAGCCCTTTAACAATGGCCTCGATATCCTGACTCTCAAAGTATGCTCTTCTTAGTGATACTTCCAGTCTTTCGGTCATTCCTTCCCCCCTTTTAGCATCTCTCCCTACTGCTGATTCTAATATCCTCTCTATTCAGTTTATAAAACTAGTTGAGATTCGTTTTAACTAATTGTTACCTGTTTAAAATGCTCTTAGGAGTACATATTTTTCATGAGTCCCACAAGAAACTCTGCAGAAACTGTCTCATTATGACCCATTTAAGAGCCTGATAGAATTATCATTTATTAGTGACCATCAAGGACACGAACCAAAGTTAATGGCAAGCTGCTATGTTAGGAAGAAATACTTTGTATCAGAATGTCAGTGGAAAAACGAAAGCTATCAAGTTATTTAGCTCTCCTTTCTTAAATCATTCAAATGTTTGGTTACTGAACTGTAGAATTTTCTGAGAAGTTTATAGAAAATAGGAAATGATATGTATCTTAGTGTATAACAGTGCTGGTTTTCAATTCAGTTTGTGTTTGGATTCTAGAAAAATATGCTTTGTGTCAATTGTTCTGGCAAGTATTCAATTAGAACTTCATAAAAAAAGGATATAAAAATTCTAGGCACCTGTTTTATTAGTACCTGAATATAGGGTAAGCCTGGAAAAGAAAAATAAGGTTCTTAATTGACCTTTGATTTATTCAAGAGCATTGTGAAGATCTATATACTTCCAATGGCACATTAATAAAATAAACCTTATAAATTTAGTCTAGCTCAATCATACATCTCGGAATATTTGTTTTGCTTTTGTTTTTTGATTTAAGTGATAAACTCAATTGATGAAACATCAAAATAGCAAATACCTAGCTTACTGCAAATCATTGTTTTCACAACACACTCTCCATAATATTGTATAAGTGTTGGTTTTGGTGTTAGAAGTAGCAGCAGCAGCAGCAGCAGCATTGATGTCGTGGTGATAATAGATATAGGCAATGTGTTGTTATTGATACTTATACTACTCTTTCTACATTATCTTTCCATTTACATGCATTCTTGTCTGGTCACGAACTGTTCTAGGTGTTTCATAAGGATTACCTGTAAACATCACAACAGCCGTTATAACTAGGTAGATGGTCATATTCCTCCTTTTCATAAGTAGAGACTGTAACTCAAAGAGCGTAAGTAATATGCCTAAGGTCTTAGAACTCATAACTTGGTAGAGTCAGGATTTGAATTCAGGATTTGGCTCCAAAACTCTTGCCTGTCTCAGTACATTGTGCTGTTCAGTTATCCTGTCTCCATTTGTCCACAGGATACAAAGTGAGGGAATTGTACAATCATGTGATTTTTCTTCTTCCTTTGGGTCAGTTTAGAGATACTGTAGAGCTATAGTCTCACTTTCCCCCTTCATATTCAATTCATATAATTGGCTGTTTTAAGATCTGTCTGATGCGTGCATGTAAATAGCCTGCTAGTCATGTGACCACATACCAGATGGGCTGGTCATTTGGCTCTTTGGCGGCTGACACACATCCAGGTGGCTCTGCCAGTCTTTGACATGGTAGAATGGTATCTGATGTATTCCGATAATGTTAGCTATTCAGTACTGAGAACAAAGGCTCATACATAAATGGAGACCACATTCTTTTCTCTGACAGTAAGGAAGGCCTCTGCTATTTAAGGATGCTTATTACATGTCTAACACGTCCCCATGTGTCATCTAATTTCACCGTTAACTCTAAAATGAAAATAATGTATTAAGTCACTTAAATTTTCTTTTGAGAACTAAAATACTTAATCAAGTACTATATGTGACTCCAGATTTCCCATTAAAAAAATAATTTACAATTGTAGCTTGCAGCCAGTCATATATGCCCCAGAGTACCTCCTCATTGCCATCCATTGCTATATCTCAAAGAACATAAACCCATTTTAGACATGACTTAATCAAATATGATTAGAGAAGCAGCTCTGGAAGAGATAAACATATGCACTCCTGAAACAAATATAAATTTGTTATTTGTACCATTGACAACCTCACTAACATAAATGAAACTTTTCCTAAAGATGATAAACTTTATTCTTTTCTTTCTCCTTCTTTAATTCATAAGGCAAATATGGCAAAGACTGTTAGTTGAGTCACTAATTTCTCTGTAGCTGTTGCATGAAAGTATTGAGGGTCTTTCTAGATCTATTTAGGGAAGTTAGGGATCTGTGCTTCAGTCTGATTATGTAACATGTTGGGTGCTTGTGTTCTCAGTAAGAACCCTTTGTGGGATTCACTGAGCTCATGTATGTGAAGTTCCTCTCCTTATGAAACAATATAGCATTAAAGTTAAGATTGGGAATAATGAATGGTATCCCCTTAAAGCTCATTATCTTGGTCAGTGTCATGATAGTATTCAGATTTGGAATTTATGTGAGATCCATAGGTAAATATTGCTGGCATGGTTTGCCTTCTGATGTGGTGACATTTCCAAGCCAAGCCAAATTTGAATTATTATTTCCTATCCATCTGGTCTCAGAGATATACTCTTTTTATCTTTTAGGATTCCAAAGTGGCTTTACAAAAACACAATACAGAATAGTTCAGAAATGCTTTTCGTCCCTTACCTTAAAGATAAATGGTGGAAAGTGACACAATTACAAAAATTTTACACTTAGCTAAAGATAATTGTGTAACTAGGAACAATTTGAAGACGTAACGTTGAAAATGTAATTTTAGAGATTTTTAGCCTGTTTAAAGGAGCATGTTAAATTTCTAAGTCGAATCATCACCCATAATAGGTAAATGTAGTTAGCAATAAGGGTCACTTAGCTTGTAAGCATGTAAATGCCTTAAGAATGAGTTGGCAAAAAGGTTATTTTTTTCCTCTCTGGAGGAAAGTTTATTGGCAAGAAAATGAGACAAAGTATTTAAAGAGTTTGATTCTACTGACTTTGTTACATTAGAATTAAATTTTATAGGATATAGGTATGTCAGTAAATATATATTTTTGACCCCATAACATGTACTCATGATATAATTACACTGTGATGGGATCGATCCTTAAATAGATTGGCCATTTTCATGTAGATGTGGTGGTCAACAACCCAATTCTGTGCCTATGGTTTACATTTGTATATATAGACAGTTTTTTTAGATATTGGATAATTTATCAGTTATTATGGGCTAAATTGAAGATAACAATATTCTCTATACGTGTCATAGTTTTGCAAAGTGTGGTTTCCTTGTGTCAGAATTTTCTGGAATATTCTGCTGCAGAATCTTGACCTTCATTTTGGATCATTGAATCAGAATCTTGGGATGGGGCCACCTTTTCCCCAAATTCCTGAGTTATCTTAGATATTTCATATTTAATAACTGTATTCTTGGCATAAATATTCTTTGATGTTACCTCTACTATTAGCCTGTGACTTAATAAACACTGAATACCCACCATATAAGATTTAACCATAATAGACTGGAATTTAGTTTAGTTAAATAAAGTCTCTATCGCAGAATTGTGGAGTTAATAATAATAGTATCTATCAAATATTGAACATATGAACATAAAATGATATCTTCTGGCCATCCAAGATCTGCAACTTTCACAGAAGCCCTGCATGGTGGATGATACTATTCCCATTTTGCATGTAGAAGACAGGTTAGAGGGGTGAGTAACTTGGATAAGGCCACACTCATAGTAAGAGATGACATTCAGATTTAAATCCAAAAATGACCTGGTTCAAAGCCTGTAATGGAATTACTATAACAGAGTGCCCATTTATGAATTCATAGCAGTGCACAGGGTCACAATGAGTTCATATGGTACTTTGATATGAAGTAGAAAATATTATTTTCATCCTTCATAAAGCTGTGGCCCATGTTGGGGTGCATGAGCAGAAAATGGGGTAGATTTCACCTCTCTTCTCTCTTTCCTTCATGCCTCCCTGCAGTGAGGAACCTGAATCACTGCAGGTGGTGGCCTAGATGACACTTTTAGTGAGGAAATTTTAAGGCTCTCTAATATAGACCTAGTATCTTATAAGCACAAAATGCATGCTAGCAGACTAAAAATCCAGTGAATGTCACAGGCATGAAGAAAGGACAAAATTAAGAGCTTATTGATTGCCCAACTCTGTTAATTTATTTTGGTTTTCTGCAGGGTTCTTGTGAATGAAGTGGCTTTACTTTCCTATTTTGTAACAGAGGATACTGAATGATCTCAACCTTTTAGTTAGAGTGCAGCCTAATTTGACTTGGTTTCATTTGCATCTATACTATATGCACTATTTTATTAAAATTCAAGTTGTGACATTTTTAATACCAAAGGTAATATTTAGAAAATATTCAAGATCCAACTGGACTTTTTCCTATAGCTATATTTTTGTTAATAGTTTCACATGCCCATATATTATTAGTATTTTGAAAAACAAACAGCTCATGCTTGTGGCTCATGCAATATATTTATATCCTCTTCATACCTCTTCTACCTTACCTTTTAGATATCGTACTATATTTGATTCAAACTTTCTTTTTTCTCTCCACTAGGACTTATCTCAGAAACCCAGGGAAGGTTTTAACCATTCCATTAAAAAAAGTCAGCTTACCCAATTTTGATGAATTTTCTTAAAAAAAAAAGTCATCATGGAAAGTCATTAATTTCTCAAAGTGTCTAAAATCTTCAGTACATACTGCTATTTGAGCCAAAGGTGTTATATAAATAAACTACACTGGTTATTGAGCACCTACTGTGTGTCCTGTCCTGTCTTCGAGTCTTAGCAAGTATTTAGCTCATTAAATTTAGTCACCATAGTTATTCCTTTGGAGATTGCATTCCAGGGAATAGGTGATATACTGTGGCTGCTTCAGTACAGACCTGTCACCATTCTTGGAAAATAGCATCCCAGTAGGTAGTTCACTGTTAGTATATCAGCCATGGACACTGACTACAATGAGCCACAACCTGGAGTTTCCAGAGAGTCATAGTGGATGTTCCCTGGATTCCTGTTTTCTTAGAGAGTCACCTTTTCATTCTGCCTTTTCATTTATGTTAGAAAAATAGAATCAAGGTTTTTTTGTAGGGGCTTTTATCCTCCCCCAGGCTGCCAGTTCTCAGAGGTGTATGCTTTTAATCCTTTTGTTGCATTTCCATCCTTTGAAATAGAGATGATGGACCTAATGAATCCAGAGTGTGTTTTGATGGACATGGACTGATGGACACTAACTTGACTGGACAGAGCATGAAATACGTTTTAAAAGTTCCTCCCCCCAACACATACCTCAATATAGCTTTCTTAAAATTAGATTATAAGGTAAAAAAAAATAGGTGCCTGGGAAAACCTTTATGATTTTAGATGTTAGATATTATTGATATGGGGCCTGTCTTGAAGTCACTATTGAAGACTACAAGGATTCTACTTGTATGAAAAGAGAAGACAACTCATGGAATTACTTTTCCTGATTGTTATCTAAAAACTCACTTTTATTTTATCTTTTTCTGAGGATCCTACCGGAGATGACTACTGAAATTTTGAAAGCAAATATTGCTTTAATTACTCCTATTGAACAACTGAGAGTCAGTAATAAATTTATGAGTCTCTCACATAGAATACATACATGGTGAAAATATCTTCATCTTTAAATTTGTTTTAATATTTATTTGTTTTTGAGAGAAAGAGGGAGAGACAGAATGTGAACAGGGGAGGGGCAGAGAGAGAGGGAGACACAGAATACGAAGCAGGCTCCAGGCTCTGAGCTGTCAGCACAGCTCGATGCAGGGCTTGAACCCACGAACCGTGAGATTGTGACCTGAGCCGAAGTCACACATTTAACTGACTGAGCCACCCAGGCGCCCCTCTTCCTGTCATCTTTAAAGATAAATAATGTTCAACTTATTTATATTGGATACATACTTATGGACCAATTCTATTATGTTGTGTTAATATTTTAATTTAGGACTATTGCACATGATCTGTATATTTTTATGTAACTTACTTCTTAGGAGTTCAAATAGTAATTTGATTCTCGACTGAGTTCACTCACTGCTTTGTCTGTTATGGGTCAGCAATATCTTGTGCATTTGATTTTTTCAGGGAATGTGGGATACACCAACGGAATAGCACCAGAAAATGTGTGCTAGAAATATTAAAGTACATTATTGCAGGGAAAGTTGAAGTGAGAACAGTTTCAAGAAACATTACTGTCTTTTCCGAGACTGTATCTTATTAAGAATTCATTATAATTTAAAATACACAGTAATTTTACATTTCTTACATTCAATATAGCTTCAACATATTTTCTACTACCTCTTCATAAACTTCACTTGTGATTTCTATTCAATTAGCAAACTCTTTCTGGGCATTAATTGTGTGTCAGACACTGCACTTGATAGAATGCAAGGTACTGTGATGAACAGGACTTTGTTTCCTATTTGGGAAGATAAGAAATGCATATTAATAATCAAGAGTCAAAATTAAAAGTTTTGAGTAAGAAGGTTTGCATAAAAGTGTTTCAAAACTTCATGTATGATGAGGTCACTTCCAACTTGAAGCCAATTTTCTCCCGTATGTCTCCCCATCACCTATCCCATCAGAGATCTTTATTTTGCATATGGAAAATTTTATCTGAGTGTGTTGAACTGTTTTAATAATCTCTTATTTTATACTTTAGTTTTCTTTTATCTAAGGGAGGGTATCCTGATGCTTTCTTTTGTATACTCATTCTGCTTACGAAGCATCACTTTGAAAACAGAAATTCTCTTTCACATCTGCCAGTATTTTTTCTTCTGTCCTTTAAATGACTCCTGAAATTTCACCTCATGCACAAAATCTTCTGATTTGATCAGAGAGTAGATATGGATTTTCTTGCTGCTCAACATTGACAACAAACACCCAATTTCTTTCTCTGATTTCCTGAGACATACATTCAATAAGTTTGTTTAGTACCTTTTATGTGTCAGGAACATAAATGAATCTGGAATGAGTTTCTGAAACACTGATAAAGAAGACAGATGTATGAACAATAGATTTTATAATATGACATGGTCAGTGTAGTGTATATTTGAGATACATTATGAACCCAAAGAATAGAATGTCTAGCTATGGGGGAGCTGATGAGTAGGACTGCACCAGAAAAAAAAGAGAGAGTCACTGAAGGAAGGAATCAATCTATATAAAGGCACAGAAGCATGGAAAAAGGTGTAGATATGGGTCAGACTGTGGCAGACCCTGTATTCCATACCACAACAGCTGGATTTAAATAGGGTAATACACATAAAGTGCTTAATGCAGGGCTTTATCCATAAAGCACGAGAAAACTATTAGCTATTATTGCTAAGATTACTATTGCATATTTTTAATCATAATAATCCAGTAAGAAATCAGGGTCCACTGGAGATTTTTAAGCAGAGAAATTAATGTGTAGATATGGTACTGAAAAATGGCTCTGGCATCAGTGTAGAATATGGATTGGAAGGAGAAAGATTGGTGGGGGGGGGTGCAGAAAATCAGTTGACAATTAATGTAGGCAAGATATAATTAGGTTCTAATGGCATGAGTGTGAGAATTAACCTCTTTGTATCTCAGTTCCCTCATCTATAAATATAGAAATTATAATGGCATCTAATTTATAGGATTGACATAAGGGTTAAATGAGTTAGTATTTTCAAAGCTCTTACAAGACTTGTGCCTTGTATGACTATGTGTTTGTTAAACAAAATTCAAGCAGCCGAATGTTGTTT
Source organism: Prionailurus viverrinus (assembly GCF_022837055.1). Taxonomy (NCBI): domain Eukaryota; kingdom Metazoa; phylum Chordata; class Mammalia; order Carnivora; family Felidae; genus Prionailurus; species Prionailurus viverrinus. Next base: position 135,809,709 of record NC_062564.1, on the reverse strand, counting down.
GTATGTCTTATGCATATGCATGAATTCTTGGTTGTAACTGGACATGAATTATATCTATGCTACATCCTCTGCATAGGCAGTGATAAGGAATTGTTCATTTAAGTTGACTATAATTGTAATAATATTTAATTGACACTTGTATATTCAATACTATCAAAGATAGAGTCAAGTCTTGATTTTCTGAATCAAATACATAATAATATCTTGACTACTCTTCAGCTGGTTGTCTCTAGTGATGACAAAATCCTTCTTGAACATATCATGTAGTAGTCATTGTAATATGTCACAGGTATACATACTTTAAAGGTTATGTGCATATAAATATAAAATGTTTTTTTTATCATTAGTGACTCTACTGGAACTCAAATTTGCTCCCAAGAAGAGACTATGAACTATGGTGTTCTAGATGCACCAGTCATAAATCAAATTGTAGATTTTGGCAAGTGCACTGGGATGCATACTTTTGTTGCATACTACTCTGAAGTCTAATTCAATGAAACGCCAGTTTATTTATAAGTGAATTTTGGACTGTGAAAAAACTTGCTTGACTTGGTTTACTATTCTGATTTTAAAGGTAAGATTTTTGGTGATTGAAAACAAAATACAAGTTTAACCTTTCAGAGGATTTATGCAAGTTCAGTTGGCTTGGAATTCTTTGGAGCACTTTTTCTTTGGCTTTTCATCACCATTTAGATATTTTAAGAGGGTTGCTCAATCTCAGAACTATTGACATTTTTGATCAGATAATTCTTTGCTGTGGGAGGGCTGACTTGTAGGTCAAAGACCTGACATTGTAGGATGTTTCATAGTATCCCTGGCTTCTACCCACAAGATGCCAATAGAACCCCTTTCCCCAGTTGTGCAAACCAAAGTATCTCTTGATATTGTCAAACGTCTCCTGTGGAACAGGGGCAGACCACCCCTAACTGAGAACAACTGTTTTAAATGATGACTAATAGAAACTAAAAAGTTGTGATTTTCCCAAGTCATGCATCGAAAAATCATTTTGCTCAAGGTTTATCTCAATATTTTCAGCTTTTTTACTAACATTTTTCAGGAAACAAATATATTTCTTGGGGATAATATGTTAAAAGTATTTTCTTCCAAATTATTTTATTGGCTTATCAATATTTTAGATATTGCATTTGGAAAGTTTCTGCCAAGCAAAACCTGATGTACCATCTGACTGTGAAGCTAATTTCTTCATTTCTTTATTCAGCCTTATGAATGTTGTTCTATTTGTTTGTTTTGTTTCAAACTTTTATTTAAATTCTAGTTAGTTAACATATAGTATAATATTAGTTTCGGGAGTAGAATTTAGTGATTCATCACTTACATTTAACACTCAGTGCCCATAGCAACAAGTGCACCTCCTTAATGCCCATCACCTATTTAGACCATCCCCCACCCACCTTCCCTCCGGCGACTCTCAGTTGGTTCTGTATAGTTAAGAGTCTCTTTTATGGTTTCCCTCTCTCTTTTTCCACCCCCCTCCAATATGTTTTGTTTCTTAAATTTCACATATGAATGAAGTCATATGCTATTTTTCTTTGACTTATTTCACTTAGCATAATACACTCTAGCTCAATCCATGGCATTGCAAATAGTGAGATTTCATTATTTTTTATGGCTGAGTAATATTCCACTATATTTATTTAGATATTCTAAGAGGGTTTCTCAGTCTCAGAACTATTGACATTTTTGGTCGGATAATATATATCACGATATAGATAGATAGATAGATAGATACCACAATATAGGCGTGTGTGTGTGTGTGTGTGTGTGTGTGTGTGTGTGTGTGTATTTTATCCATTAATCAGTCAATCAGTCAATGGACATTTGAGCTCTTTCCATAATTCCATAATTTGGCTATTGATAATAATGCGGCTATAAACATGAGGGTGCATGTGTCCCTCAGAATCAGTATTTTTGTATCCTTTGCATAAATATCTAGCAGTACAGTTGCTGGGGCATAGAATAGGTATGTTTTTAACTTTTTGAGGAACCTCCCCACTGTTTTCCAGAGTGGCTGCATGAGTTTGCATTCCCGTCAACAGTGTAAGAAGGTTCCCCTTTCTCTGCATCCTCATCAACACCTATTGTTTCCTGTGTTGCTAATTTTAGCCATTCTGACAGGTGTGAGGTGATATCTCATAGTTTTTATTCATATTTCTTATTTTCTAAATCTCTTTCCATTTTATTTTGTTTCTTTTGAGAGTTGGTTAATTTAAGTCTATTCCTATCATATTCTTAATGCTAAGGACTAGAGTGGCATTCAATTAATATTTGTTGAATGTATGAATGTATGAAAAAATGGACTGCACTCTTATCTATGGTAAAAGTGTAAATCTATGGTGAAAGAGTTGCCTTTTTTCAATTATTTTTTAAAAGGGATCTGCTTCTTAATTAAAAAACAAAAAAGTGCCATATACTTCTCCATGCCTAGTTAACAAGTGAATATTTCCAAGCCACTTTTTATTTTTATCAAAAATGTAGGGCTCTAGTGGGTCTAAAAATAGTAGAAGAGCATTAGATATGAAGCCTGTGAAGTTTTACCAAATGTGTACTTCATTTTCCAAAGGAATCATGATAAACCATTCATCTTCACAGTGTAGTACCACCTTATTATCAGAACTTCTCCTATGTGAATATTTGGTCTGGACTGTTTCACTGTGTTATTTAACTTTCATGAGAATATCTTCTTTACCCCTTCCACTAGTCCAGCTAGCTTATCACTTTGGAAGTCTCTAGGAACAAAACAGCTCTCTCTACTATATCTTTTTATACCTCATTTTGTAGTACAAAAGGTACTTAGGATCCATTTCTAGGTTGTGATTTTCCAATAAGCACCCAGTAGTACTTTACTGAGAAAATATGATACTGATATATTTAATACCAGCTTTGCTAATTGATCCATGTGTAATATCTCAGTCCCCCCAAATAGACATTCATTCATAAACACTCTTTATAATTCCCTAGTATAAAAATAGAGTCAGAAATCATTCAGCAAATCTAGATTCTCTTCATGAATGGTATTGTTTTATGTATTTAATTATGCAGGGATCCTTAGGAAACTCATTCTAAAGACTGGGACAGCTTAGCAATTTTTGTCCAAAGAAATAATTAATGAGTAAATGACTGTTAGGTTTTAGGTTTTTCATTTGTACAATGTTCAGGGATTTTATTCCGTAGTCAAAGTGATATGAGGTTTAAGAATAACTTTTATGTAGTTTGGTAGTATTCCATAATTTTCTAGAAACACTAATTACATGGGCCAGATGGTTAGTTTCAATTTCTGTATAAAATTCTGTTATTTTTTATAGTATAAATGTTAAACGTATCAATGGGACCTTGTGTGCTAACTCTTTGAGCAAGACTCACAGTCCAGCAGCTGGCCTGACATACAAGTTAAAAAATATAAGAACAAGAGAGGAATATTTGAACAAAAGAAATGCACACCAAATTCTGAGAGATCGCATTGTTGATGCCAAGATACGTCGATGGTATTTATTGTTCACTACTCTGTCCCCAAAACTTAGAAGAGTGTCTGGAGCATAAAAGGCTCTCAATAGATATTTGTTTAGTGAATGGATAAATCAGTGGTATAGAAGAACAAAAGTTCTCTAAACACAGGACTTTGTCTGACATGGGTGAGTGTGGTGGATGGATGAGGAGTATTTTCCTTCTCACAAGTGACTTTCCAGGAATAACTTATTTGCAGCTTCTCCAAACCATTTTGATTTTAAGCTGATCATTGTGTGAAAACAGAAGCATCTCAATACCTAGTATTTTATTGCTGGCCTTATAACTTATTTATATTAATAGTAGGTATTTATACCATCTTTGCTTTAAATATACGATAACAACTATGCTGAGCATATTACTTTGCTTTTTCATAAAATACTAATAATGTTCAAGGACTGTTTTTATCCTTACAACAATCCTATAAAAATCAGTTTTTACTTACTCCATTTAACAAGTGAAGAAACAAAAGCTAAGTAAACTGATTTGTGCGTGATCACTTGTACAAGCTAAAAAGTACCATTCCTGGGACTCCATCTCCAAGTTTCCTATTTCAAATTTTATCTCCTTTCCACAGCATGCTGTATCAATGACCAATTCCTATGGTTCTTTTTGTCATAAGCACTGATCAACTGTAAAGTCCTAAGTCTTGCAGGGCTCATTAGGATATGCTGTCTATCTAGTAAAATTGCAGAGCACAAATGTTTAAGTTATGGTAGCGTATATTCAGCCATGAAGTGATAATGGAGATGATGGATACCATTGTTTTCAAGAATGAATTTTATAGTCATAATGTGAAATGAATTGTGGTCAAAAAAGGTAGAAGTATGTGGTAGGACATTTCATTGATTCTTATTTTGTCTCTTTATAAATGATAGTGTTTCACTTGGGGTCCTTTTGGGAGAATAAAATTTACCCTAGATGGTCAAGATGAAGAGATTTTAAGGAATGAATTCCTTATCAGGACAGAGAAAAATGGGGAATTATCTTATTGGGGTGAGGGCTGTGGATGGCAAATGAATAGTAATTAAAACAATACTTATGAAGATTATATTATTAATTTTTGAACATAATCTCTATTTGTAACTATAATCATGTCTGTCTATATCTTTCTTCAGATAGTATTGGAGAGTAAATTTGGTATTGTAAAAACATCATTCTTTATGTGCAGTTTGACCCTACAGAATTTAGTCTCTTCATGTAAGACTGTATAATATTTAATGCCAAATATAATGTTCTATAATCCTTAAAAGAAGAAAATACAAATACCGTGATCACACCATAAACACATGAACATTGGTTAGCATCGGACAATAGTTATTCCTAGTGGTTTATTATTTTCCATGAGGTTCTGCCATTTTCACGATATTGTTGCATGAAAACAAACTTTGTGCCATGATCATTCTAATCCTGTCAGTTCTAGGAAGCCTCATCAAATCCTAAGTGTATAGTAATGCTATTTTTACATTATTCTCTGATTTCTGTCAGTGATGGAACGCTTCTGAGTTCTGAGTTCGTTCTGGTCACTGATTGGTGGCAGGTCTCAATAGGCAAAAGCCAATTCTGTCAACGAAAGGCACTGACTTGGGAGAGAAAACTTCTCTAAAACCACAGGGCGATACCTGGAACAAAGTCACCTTCAAGGACATGGCTGTGTGTTTTGCTTTCCATATATGACATGTTACAAAAGTTTAAATAAACGTTCTAGGAGACAGTGTGAGATAAAATACAAGGGGGGTGTTTAGTGGAGAATTTAGAAAGAGAAGTAGCTACTATTATGTTTGTGTGGGGGCTTATGGTATTGTCAACTGAAATGTTTCCTATTAATCAAAAATATAATTCATATATACTTTGGGGCACCATCTTGAAGGAGGTTTTTTTTTAACCCCTTTTTATCCATTTTTATCCTTTCATTGTTATTGTTTTTGTTGTTCACTTTTTCCATAAAGAAATTCCTGGTTTCCAAGCAAGGTTTGGTGAAATGCATTTAATGTTTTTCCTACATATCCTTTTTAATTATTTTTACTTTTGGCCTTAAATTTATATTATTCTGTCAGTCAAATTGCATTGTATTAATAGTTTTTAGAACTTAGATTTTATTTTATTTTTTTATTTTTTTATTTTTTTTTATGGACCTTGAGAGCTTGTTTGGAGGTTCTAGCAGGAGAGCACAGCTACTCGTATACCCTTGACCGAAGAACGGTCCTCCTCTATCAGGGAAGGTCGTCCTCTTCGACCGAGCACACAGCTTCGGGAAGGACACACATGGAGTGGTGAGGGAGGAAGGGGACACCCGCCTAGCTAGCCAGATCAGCCGAATCAACCCTGGCGATCAATGGGGTGACAGATGTCACAGCCAGATCGCCCTCACATCCTAGAACTTAGATTTTAAATGTTAAATTATTCTCTTCTAGGGAGACAGAGGGTGTATGGGACATTATAACTTAATTAAGACATTTTCCAATATAGCACTGAGCTTGGCTGGCAATATACATGAGAGCTCAGGAGAACTCAGTCATTATGGAATGGCTGAGAAATCTGCAAGTCCTGGACCAGGGAATGAGGGAATGGAATGATATGATGCAGATGAAATTAGTCTAGGGAAGTAGGTGAACCAACCAACACTGCAATGGAGATTATAGCAGAGGACACATGTGTACACACACACACACACACACACACACACACACACACACACACACACATATATAAACTCATCATAAGTTGAAAATATCATAAATGGAAAAATGCATTTAATATTCCTTACCTATGGAACATCATAGCTTAGCCTAGCCTACCTTAAACATCCTCAGAACACTTAGATTAGGCTACAGTTGGGAAAAATCATCTAACACAAAGTCTATTTTATAATGAAGTGTTAAATAGCTCATGTAATTTGTTGAATTCTATACTGAAAATGAAAAACAGAATAAGTGTATTGGTTGTTTATCCTCATGATCAAGTGGCTGCCTAGGAGCTGAAACTTACTGCCGCTCCCAGGCATTACAAGAGAGTACTGTACTGCATATTGCTAGCCCAGGAAAGGATTGAAATTCAAAGTATGGTTTCTACTGAATATGTATTTCTTTTGTACTACTATGAAGCCAAAAAATTGTAAGTCAAACCATCATGATATACATACATATACATGTATACACATACACATGATCCTAACTTATATATATACACATATAATATTAGATATAGATATATAATTAATATATACCTAATTATATATATTATATATAATACTATATAGATATTGATATTGATATTGATATTGATGTAATTAGATATAGAAATGGAAAGCATTACCAGTAAGGACAGTTAAATGATTTGGGGTTACTTTAAAAAGACACCAGGGAAAAGAAGAAAAGTAGGATTATTGAATGACTTCTCTATTCATTTAACTTTTGGTATACTCTGCTTCATGTAAATCACATAATACAGCAAGTTTGGTTTTAAAAATAACTTCTTAAGCTATTAATAATTAATAGCTTAATCCTTAACTCATGAATAATAGCCTTTTATAAGTAACTTCCTTAAGTTTTCAGAGCTAGGAAGTGACTGGACTGGGATTCTCACCCAGGTCCCTCTGGGGGACCACTAAGGTCTGTCTTCTTGCCTCTCCCTCCAGCAGAAGGTGGTTGGGAATAACAAAAGGAGCCCATGTGGTGACAGATTTGCCTGTTTATAGGTACAGGGTATTGGCCTTTTGTTTGGGAGAGCAGGCAGTTAGAGAAGATTAAGGGATGGAAGTATGTCAGGGTTAAAAGAAGGGTGGTAAGGGAGAATTAGTGAGAAGTTTTAGAAACCAGGATCAGCTCAGCGAAATAGAGTGCAGTGGCTACTCCTTATATTATTCCAATGCTTAGCAATACATAAGGCTAATTGTACAAAGCCTCCTGTTGCCAATTTCAGGCATATGTAATATCAGTGGGATCCTATTTTTTGACTTCCCTACTTTTCTGACTTAATCAAAATCACTAGCAATGGCCTCAGGGCAGCAGATCAAAGTGACTGAATAAAGGGACCATGATTATTCTCCCATCTAAAATACACATAGCTAAGATCTGCTGGGCTTCTGTTGGCCATATTTACAAGTCAAAGACAATAACCTCCCTAAATCCTTGTATTTAATTATGTGAATCTGAATGTCTCCCAAGACAAAGAGTTAAAGTGTGTGGAACACACATAGTCCAACTCAGACTTGAAATGTGTTATTTCCTGGAGCTCATTTGCGAAATGTAATCATAAAATGCCTCAAATTTAGATATTGATTGATTTTCCACATAATATTTAGGGGAACAAAGATGCATTATTTGTATAGCTGCATTTATTTCATTATAGCTTTTAACAGATGGTAATTATAACTTTTTGTTAAAGAGAAGTAAAAAAAAGGCTGAAGTAAAAAAAATCATTATATCCAAAATTATTCCTCACTATTGCAAGTCAGACACAAAATATTCTATTATGAATGAAGAGCACACATTCAATTCAATACATGTAACACCACTAATTGAAATGTGCATATCAGATATAAGGTAAATACTTAAGAACATAGAAATTCGCAATTACCATGTTATTAGAAGCACACAAATTAAATGAAAGTTAGGAAGGGCTCAGAGGAGATTTAGAGACATAAATTTGTTCCATGATTACCTAATTTGACATCCTAGTGATGATTAAAGGAAAGGAACCCATAAGAACTCAGAAGGAGGGATGTGATTTGGTATGGTGAATAATCAGTTCCAAAACTAAATGTTGTCACATCTGAATCCCAGAGCTCTTCCTACTGTCCATCAAATTGTTCCTAATTTCCCTTCTTCCCTCTCCCCTCAAAAAGATACCAAGATGGAGTTTACACAAAGCTTCAATGACGTGATGTGATGTGTGTGTGTGTGTGTGTGTGTGTTTATGATGTATGTATGTGTGTCCATGAATATGTCTCCTAGTCCCTTAGGCAGTTTAAAAGTCCTATACCTCTAAATCATGGCTTTATTTCTCCATTTTCTTTGTTACTGATTTTTTTTTTAATTTTTTTTTCAACATTTATTTATTTTTGGGACAGAGAGAGACAGAGCATGAACAGGGGAGGGGCAGAGAGAGAGGGAGACACAGAATCGGAAACAGGCTCCAGGCTCTGAGCCATCAGCCCAGAGCCTGACGCGGGGCTCGAACTCACGGACCGCGAGATCGTGACCTGGCTGAAGTCGGACGCTTAACGGACTGCGCCACCCAGGAGCCCCTCTTTGTTACTGATTTTTGAAGAAGATAAAACATGATGGTCCATTCTCACTGTCCCCATTTTCTCATTTCTGTTTCAATTCTGTTTCTATCACCTTTAAATTCTTTCTGTTTAAACTGTGTAGTTATCTCCAATCTCCAAACTTGGTGGCCCCACTCCACTTTCCCACCTACTTAGCCTTGTTACTTATCCCTGCACATCTTTCATTCTTATGTATATTTTTTCCTCTTAGACTTCCTTCATACCCCTGTCCTAAGTGCTGACTGTTCTCATAGTTCCTCAGCCATCTTTTCAATGCCTTCCACCAACTACTTACCACTTGAATATTGAAAATATGAAGGGTTCTATTATCAGTTCTCCCAGTTGGTGAGCACTTGTGTCTCATGATATTAACTATATATGTATGCCATGATTTAGTTTACATTTCTAGTGTTCAGTGTTTACCTGTGTTCCATTCATTCAACAAATTTAACATCAATATTTATTATCTGTCTCTTACGTGCCCAGCACTGTTTCAACTGAAGTGATACAATCATGACCCTTACTTGCACGCAAAAATAGGACACGTTAGTTGGTCTCAGAGAGCTTAAGGTCAACACAAGTGACTAGACATTAACAAAAGAATCACACAAGTAAATATAAAATTATATTTGAAGCAAATACCACAGAAGAGAGGTATATGGTGCTTGCTATGAACACTTAAAACTTTCTTGTTAAGGAGATCAGCAAATACTTCTCTGAGGAAGTTAATGTTTCAACCTTCAGCTAAGCAGATAAGTACTTGAGTTTCCTTGCATCACCTGTAAGTGGTTTAATCTCCAGATGACCTGTATCTTGTTTGGGGGTGTAGTTGCCATGTCCTGAGGACTGAGGTGCCTAGGAGTGTTATTGATAGATGGGTGGGATTTCAATATTTCAACCCCTGTAAGTATAGGATCCTTACACTATATCCCTAGTACAGGACAATAAGCTACATTTCATCATTGTTTAGCACCGTCAACATGCATACCCTACAGGGCAAACACATAACATATAGCACGTATAGATGGCATATATGTTATGATAGACATTTTTTCTATAGATTAGATATATTACAGATCACTGAAAATATACTGGTGTAGTAACTATCTTGAATGGCCCCTCATATTTTGTTTTCAAGTCTGTCCCAAATACCTTTTTATTACTCACTCAAACTCTGGTCAACATATCTACCTAATTATAATAGATTGCTGTTTCAGTGATTCAACTCATAAACAAAAGGTGTGGGGGCTTTTGATCAGAAGTACATTTAATGTTCAGATGCAAAAATTTAACCATTTTGCTAAATAAGTAATAGTATCTATGACAACTATGACAATTTTTCTTTATAATAGAAAACTTTAGATAAATTTTGTGAGCTTAAATTAACTATGGATTTTGAAGAAAGATGACCAATAGTGAGGAACAGTTACCTTTTGATAAAACTGTCAATGATAAATTACCATTAATGTATTAACTTGGATGTGATTTGAAGGATAGTGCCTTTTTTGTAACTTAAAATACATACAGACATACAATGATGTGAGTGTCTCACATTTATTTATAACTTGGAATTAAAAATATTTATAAGTTGTCAATAAAAATATATCTTATGAACATTTCAGGTCATAAGCAATTTTATACAGTGAGTTATCAAAAATGAATATCCAAGCCACAAGAATTAACTCATCCTTACTATGGGCAATATAGGAGGCCACGGTATTCCAAGCACATTTTGTGAAGACGAACCTAACTTTTTTACCAATTTACTCAAAAAAAAATTCATCCAGAGAAGGAAAATCATTTTTACTGAATAACATTGCTTGCTAGATACTTTATATTTTATTGCTATTATTTTTTATAGTCTCTTTATCATTTACATTTTCAGTCATTGGACAAGCATGTATTGAGTACCTGCTTCAGGTTCAGTTCTGGTCCAAACATGAGGGGATTATAAGATACAATCCTTGACCTTGAGAAGTTTTCCGTCTGGTTGGTACGATAAGGATCAGACCTAAAACACAATGAGAGAAAAACACATCGACTATTGATGCAAGGTCTCCCCTCTTGTGCCCTCATTGTGCCATTCATACTCCAACATTCTTTCTTTTCCTCTTTTGATTATTGACTCTAGTCCAGGGCAGAAGGTGTCTATTTTGAGCAATGGAAATATAGGACTTTAGTGTGAAAGAATGTGAGCAAAAAACAATTCAACTGTAAAAATCCATATAGAGCTCAGAGATTCCTGTAGGGAAAAATAATGTTCTTCCTGGTAAATTTTGAAAGCATTCTCTAGGGTAAGCTGGGTTCTGATACCTAAAAAAAGTATTGCTTATTTGAGTTTTTAAACACTTCTTTTTCACGTGTTTACCTTTGGTATTTGCAATTGCAGAAAACTTTCTTCAGGATTGTAATTAACTCTTGTTGTCACTAAGCATGTTATCACAAACTGTGAAACTCTCCGGCCATTGGTAGTCAGCATATCACTGAGGGAAAATATTTTAATTGTTGAACTTGTACCCATAGAGGTTTCTTTACCTTTGGGTAATTGACAAGCCTGAAAATAGTCATTCAAAAGTATTCAAAGAAAGCATAGGTTGTGGTGTATACAAGTCACTTAATAACATCTCACTTGTATTTTGGTGTGAGAATTCTCTCTCACTGACATCTTCTTTCAAGGTACAGATATGTATATCGAGTCTGAAAGGAGACTTGATAATTTAGGGAAGATGTACACTGGGGAAATAAATTTAGTAATCTGAACAAAAAAAATCATTTGTGCTGTCTTGGGAAAAAGCAATTTATGTTTTAACCCAGTAACCATTAAGAATTGAGGGAGAAAAAAACAAAACAAAGCAGTAACACTCTCATGGATTTCTCCTTCCTTGGACTTTGAGGTATAAAGTTGGTTAGGAAATAGAGGTAATATAGACACTCGGATCTAGAATATTTACTCAATAGTTTTATTATTAGTGCTCAAGAGAGAAAGTAGAAAAATTCAATCTCCTCTGTGTACATATATTGTAGGAACATTGCATTTTGAGTGCAGTGTTCAATGTCGATTACTTCCATTTTTGTGCTTTGACTTTATATTATGTTCAATCAGATGAAATTACCATTTTTGCAGGTCAAAATCTATCAACTATCAGAAATTTGGTATGGATCAACCTCATCAAGGGGTAGGGGTGTAGGTGATTATATTTATGGTATGTGATGGCAGTTTTATCATTTGATTTTTGAAATCATAGCTACCATGACTTAACAAAGTCTTGTGAGAACATGGCATACGTACCAGAAGCGTGTGGACTGATTCAGTTATTGGAAATATTCCAATTAAAAAATTTTTAGAGTGTAGTTGACATACAATGTCACCGTAGTTTCAGGTATACAACATGGTGATTCAAGTTCTTTGTATGTTATGCTGTGCTCACAAGTGTAGATACCATCTATCACCGTACAATGCTATTGCAATATCACTGACCATATTTCCTATGCTGTGCCTTTTATTCTGGTGACTTATCATTCCCATAACTGGAAGCTTGTATTTCCACTCCCCTTCACCCATTTGCCTATCTCCTACCCTCTCCCCTCTGGCAACCATGTTTGTTCTCTGTATTTATAGGTCTGATTCTGTTTTTTCAGCAAATAATGTCTTATATCAGTCATCAAATAGCTTCTGAGCTTACAATGGAAAGTTGACTTTATTATATAGTGATGAAATATCAATATTATAGATATTGGTATTTCAGTTTAATTTGCGTTATTAATGATTTTTGGGTCCTGATGGCTTTTGCAAAGAGTTTTGCTTCCACTTTCCCCATATTACTGTTAATGAATATTTAATCAGAACAATTGTTGAATTTGTGGATAATTAGAGGGATGTGTAAATGGTAAATACATCATGGAATATGAGAGTTTACCTACAAAATGAGAAAATATCTATCCCTGAATTAGATGTTGGCATAGTCTCTAAGACCTGAGCCAAAAATATTTGGTTTATCTGTGTATCAGAGCTATAAGCATAATGCAATATTTTTGTTAGGAATTCAAATACAGTGTTTTCCTGTATGTTTCATTTAGCAAATGTGGGAATTACTTTCCTTCTTTCCAAGTTTTTACTAGGGAAAAAATAAAGGATACCATGATAAGAATGTAAGCATAAGATAAATTTTTTCACTTATAATTTAGTATGTATTAAGATAGCAAACCATTTTATAGCTTTATTTAAATCGTCTGTCTTACTTTCTCAAAGTAATTCCCTTAACCAACGTTAAAATATTCTTTGAGAAAGTAAATAGCTATAATTTATAAAATAAATTAGAAAAACTACAGTAAAGTATATATTAAGAAGATAGGGTTTTAAAATACTGTTGTAAATGGAAACTACAGTTGTTACTTTTGCTCCTTAGACTTTGCCAACCTAAATGATCACCTGACCCCAGATATTTTCACCAAATTTAAATTGGTTAGGTGAAAGAAAAAGTCTTTGCAATTTTCAAATTTCAAGTAGTTTTCTACTGTATTCATTGTAAAGATTTATTGGAGTAGTATTGTATTTCTAAAGGAGCTAGTCAGCCAGGTTTGTGATATGGAAAATAATGTTTTTTCATATAACCTTATTAAGATTAGCACAAACTTTCCTGGTTTTAAGCAACTCACTACATTATTTAAAAATGTACATCAAAATAATATAGTATTTAGAAAATTTGTTTTTTAAATACAAATTTGTGATGGCTTATTGATATTCATATATATCAATATTTATAAACAAACACAATCAAATGAAATTTCAAAAATTCAAATGTAATGGCATTTCAAATCAACTTAGAACAAGAAAGATACTTAGAGGCCCATTTTTTAAAGTTTTTATTTTAATTACAGTTAAGTAACATACAGTGTTATATTAGTTTCAAGTGTATAATTATAGTGATACAACAGTTCCATACTTTACCCTGTGCTTATTCGTGGTAAGTGCACTCCTTAGTCCCCATCACCTATTTAATCCATTCCCCTACCCACCTCCCTTCTGGTAACCATCTGATTGTTCTCTATAATTAAGAGTCTGTTTCTTGGTTTGCTTCTCTCTCTTCTTATTTTTTTCCCTTTGCTTGTTTGTTTTGTTTCTTAAACTCGACATATGAGTGAAATCATATGGTATTTGTTTTTCTCTTACTGATTTATTTTTCTTAGCATAATACTCTAGCTCCATCATGTTGTTGCTAATGGCAACATTTCATTCCTTTTTATGGCTGAATAATATTCCATTATATATTAAAATTGAATATATATAATATATATACATATATATGTATATATTCTATATAGATATAGATGAATAGATAGAGAAGCCATCTCTTCTTTATGCATTCATTAGTTGATGCACACTTGGGATGTTTCCATATCTTGGCTACTGTGAATAATGCTCCTGTAAACATAGGAGTGCATACATCCCTTTGAAATAATGTTTTGATATTCTTTGGGCAAATACCCAGCAGTGTGACTGGGTAGTTCTTTTTTAACTTTTAGATGAAACTCCATACTATTTTGCACAGTAGGTGCATCAGTTTGCATTCCCAGCAGCAGTGGAAGAGGGTTCCTTTTTTTCCACATCCACACCTATTGTTTCTTGTGTTGCTGATTTTAGCTCTTCTAAGGGTTGTGAAGTAATACCTCATTGTAGTTTTGATTTGCATTCCCCTGTTGATAAGTGATAATGAGCATCTTTTCATGTGTCTGTTGGCCATCTGTATGTCTTCTTTGTGTCCATGTCTTCTATGAATTTTTTAATCAGATTATTTGGTTTTGGAGTGTTGAGTTTGATAATTTCTTTATGTATTTTGGATACTAACCCTTGATCAGATAAGTCATTTCCAAGTATCTTCTCTAATTTTGTAGGTTGGCTTTTAGTTTTGTTGATTATTTCCTTCACTGTGCAGAAGCTTTTTATTTTGATGTAGTTCCAATAGTTCATGTTTGCTTTTGTTTCCCTTGCCTCAGGAGACATATACAGAAAGAAGTTGCTACAGTTGGTGCCAAAGAGGTTATTGCCTATCTTCTCCTCTAAGATTTTTATAGTCTCCTGGTTCACATTTAGGTCTTTCATCTATTTTGAATTTATTTTTGTGTATGGCTTGCAAAGTCATCCTGTTTCATTCTCTGCATGTTGCTTCAACATCATTTGTTGAAGAGACTTTTTCCCATTGGACATTCTTTCCTGCTTTGTCATAGATTAATTGACTATATAGCTGTGAGTTTATTTCTGGATTTTCTATTCTGTTCTGTTGATCTATGTTTGTATTTTTGTGCCAAATACCATACTGTTTTGATCACTACATCTTTGTGGTATAATTTGAAGTCTGGAATTGTGATCTTCCAGCTTTGCTTTGCTTTTTCAAGATTTTTTTGGTTATTCGGGGTCTTTTGTGATTTCATACAAATTTTAGTATTATTTGTTCTAGCTCTGCAAAAAATGCTGGTGGTATTTTTATAGGGATTACATTAAATGTGTAGATTGCTTTGGATAGTACAGACAGTTTAACAATATTTGTTCTTCCAATCCATGGGCATAGAATGTTTTTCCATTTCCTTGTTTCATCTTCAGTTTCTTTCATCAGTGTTTTATTGTTTTTAGTGTATAGATCTTTAAACTCTTTGGTTAAGTTTATTCCTAGGTTTTAGTGCAGTTGTAAATGGGATTGTACTGTTTTAGTGCAGTTGTAAATGGGATTGTTTCCTTAATTTCTCTTTCTGCTGCTTAATTATTGGTGTATAGAAATTCAATAGATTTCTGTACATTGATTTTGTACCCTGTGAATATGTGTATCAGTTCTAGCAGTTTTTTGATGGAGTCTTTCAGGTTTTCCATATATAGTATTATGTCATCTGCAAATAGTGAAAGTTTTAATTCTTCTTTGCCGATTTGGATGCCTTGTATTTCTTTTTGCTGTCTGATTGTTGTGGCTAGGACTTCCAGTATTATGTTAAATAACAGTGATGACAGTGGATATACCTGTCTTGTTCCTGATGATAAAGGAAAAGCTCTCAGTTTTCCCTCCTTGAGGATGATATTAGCTGTGGGTTTTTCATAGATGGTCTTATTATGTTGAGGTATGTTCCCTACGAAACTGCTTTGTTTAGGGTTTTTATCATGAATTGGTATTGTACTTTGTCAAATTCTTTTTCTGCATCAATTGAAATGATCATATGGTTCTTATCCTTTTTCTTATTAATGTGGTGTGTCACATTGATTGATTTGCAAATACTGAACCACCCGGGTAACCCAGGAATAAATCCCACTTGATCCTGGTGAATGATTTTTTTTAATGTATTTTTGGATTGAGTTTGCTAGTATTTAATTGAGAATTTTTACATCCATGTTCATCTGGGATATTGGCTTGTGGTTCTCTTTTTTAGTGGAGTCTTTATCTGATTTTGATATCAGGGTAATGCTGGCCTCATAGAATGAATTTGGAAGTTTTCCTTCCTTTTCTATTTTTTGGGATAATTTGAGAAGTATAGGTATTAACTCTTCTTTAAATGTTTGGTAGAGGGCGCCTGGATAGCTCAGTCAATTAGGCGACTAACTTTTGGTTTCAGCTCAAGTCATGATCTCATGGTTCATGGGTTTGAGCCCTGACAGTGCGGAGCCTGCTTGGGATTCTCTGTCTTCCTCTCTCCTTGTCCCTCCCCCACCTCAAAATAAATAAATAAACCTTAAAAAAATCTTTGGTAGAATTCACCTGTGAAGCAACCCCAACCTGTACCTTTGTTTGTTTGGAGTTTTTTGATTACTGATTCAATTTATTTGCTGGTTATTGGTCTGTTCAAGTTTCTATTTCCTCCTGTTTCAGTTTTGGGAGATTATGTTTCTAGGACTTTCTCTATTTCTTCCAGGTTGTGCAGTTTGTTGGCATATAATTTTTCATAGTATTCTCTTATGATTGTATTTCTGTCATGTTTGTCATTATTTCTCCTCTATCATTTGTGATTTTATTTATTTCTGTCCTTTCTCTTTTTTCTGATAAGTCTGACTAGAGGTTTATCAATTGTATTGTTTTTTTCTAAGAACCAACCCCTGGTTTCATTGATCTACTCTATTTATTTCTGCTCTAATATTTATTATTTCCTTCCTTCTTCTGGTTTTAGGTTTCATTTTTCCCCCTAGCTCCTTTAGGTATAATGTTAGTTATTTGATATTTTTTTCTTGCTTCTTGATGTAGGCCTGATGTAGGCCTGTATTGCTATAGATGTCGCTATTAGAATGACTTTTGCTACATCCTAGAGGTTTTGGACTATTGTGTTTTCATTTTCATTTGTTTCCATGTACTTTTTAAATTTCTTTTTTGATTCCCTGGTTGATCCATTCATTGTTAATAGAACGTTATTTAACCTCCATGTAGTTGTGGTCTTTCCAGAGTTTTTCTTCTTGTTGACGTCTAGTTTCATAGCATTGTGGTAAAAAAAATATGCATGGTATGATTTTGATCTTCTTGAATTTGTTAAGGTTTATTTTGTGGGCTACTGTGTGATCTATTACGGAGAATTCCATGTGCACTTGAAAAGAATGTGTACTGGGTTCTTTTAGGATGGAATGTTCTGAATATGTTTCTTAAATACATATTATCCAGTGTGTCACTCAAAACCATTGTTTCCTTGTTGATGTTCTGTCCATTGATGTAGGTGGGTGGTAAAGTCCCCTACCATTATTGTATTATTATTGATTAGTTCCTTTATGTTTGTTATTAGCTGTTTTATATATGTGGGTGTCCTGTATTGTGTGAATAAATATTTACAATTATTATAACTTTTTGTTAGATTGTCCCCTTTAGTATTATTCAGTGTCCTTATTTGTCTCTTGTTATAGTCTTTGTTTTAAAGTCTATTTTGTCTAATCCAGGTGTTGATACTCTGGCTTTCTTTTGATATTCATTTGCATGACAAATGTTTTGCCATCCTATAACTTTCGATCTGCAGGTGTTTTTAGGTCTAAAATTGGCAGCATATAATTGGGTCTTGTTTTTTTAACCATTCTGTCACCCTCTGTCTTTTGATTGGACCCTTTAGTCCATTTACATTCAAAGTAATTATTGATAGATATGTATTTATTGCCATTTTATTACTTGTTTTGTGGTTGTTACCCAAGATTTTCTCTGATCCTTTCTTGTCTTTCTCCCTTTCATATTTTGCTGATTTTCTTTAGTGATGTATTTGAAGTCCTTTTTCTTTATTCATTGCATATTTATTAGTGGTTTTGATATATGATTACCATCAGGTTTATATATAACTTTGAGACCCATTTTAATAATATTAATAATTCAGTGCAACCAACTATTATGAACACTTACTAAGAATATTCAGTTGGCTAATTTCTTCTCAGTAATCAGCAAAATAGATGAATAAAACACAATCCTTGCCTTGTAGATGATAACACTCTAGAAGTTATGATCAGCATATTTTTCTTTTTATAACAGTTTTATTTGGGTACAATTTACATACCCACTTTATACATACATAATTTACATAGTTTAATACACTTTTATGTGTACAGTTTGATGAGTTTGGCATATATATATGTATATATATATATATATATATACATGCATATATACATATGAGATATTTTGAAGTAACTGTCACCCCATATAAAATATATAATATTCCTTTCACCCTAGAAATTTCCCTTGTGATTCTATGTAGTTACCTCTGGCTCCAAACAATGATTGTTCTGATTTTTTTTCCCACCATAGACTAATGTTGCCTATTCCAGAAATGTTTTATGAATGAAAACATGTAATTAGGAGACAATGCTCCAACTATATCACAATTCTGCATGTCTGTGAGCAGTGGTAATGACTGCTTTTGTTCCAGGACCATTTTTCCAAATATGTTTGTATAGTGAATAACCTTGGAAGGTAGAGGTAATGTCTTCCTCCTGGGAAAAGACCAGGTTTATTATTGTGCAGTGTGTTAAAGATAATGTATCCCTGTGGGGCAAACGTCAGGTAAGCTTGCTGCCCATTGTAATAGATTCAGATTCCCAAAGTTCCCACATTCCTCTCCTGTAACACAATTCACTGTGCAAGTGTGATACTCTGACTAATCGTATTGCTTTGAGTAATAAAGTCTTTTGTCTCTGACCCAGCAGTCTCATATCTTATGCCAGCAAACATGAAACTTACAAGCTTATTCACTGTATGAAATCTCAAATCTTTCCCAGTTCTTGACAACAGTATGTATTCTTTTGTGTCCGCTTTCTTTAGTTTAGCATAATGTTTTTAAACACTGTTCATGTTGTTTCACAAATTAATAATTAGTTTCTTGTATTGCCAAGTTGTACTAATTGCATGATTATATCAAATTGGTTTATGTTCCCTTGTTGACGGGAACATTTGGGTTGGCAACAGTCTGGAAGTCAAGATCAGCACATTTTCTAAGTAATAGTTATTATACCATGTAATTCAATAGAGATATTTATAAAATGCTATTATAGTACAGGAGAAGGAGTGATTAATTATGAAAAAGTAAATTTCACAGATGAGTTGACATTTGAGGTGGAATTGAAGAATGAGTCTATTCTCTTCTTTAGAGTATAGAAGGCCTGGCTTAGTGCCCTATTTCAAAGAAATCAGTTTTATTCAAATTTCTAGTCTTGGGATTTTTATATATGTACTTCTATGAATAAGACATTTTTTCCCAAAAAGTTATATGCTCCATTTGAAAGTGAGAGAGGTGACTCTTCTGTTTTTAAGCATGCTCAGAACTTTATTTAACTCTTCCTTCAGGTCATCAGCATGATGTCACTAATGGCACTATAATGTTTTGAGGGGTTAGTGGGGTGCTGTCCACCCTCCTCCATACTTAATGAATGAATAGTAATTTAACTAATATGAGTTTCTGTATTCCCAATATTATGTAGATAGTAAGATTATCTTTAGGAAATGCTGCTATTTTTGTAATTTACAAACTATAATCTAAGTAGGTGTACTAAATAGTTTATGCTACAAACTAAATAAGTGTACTTATTTGGCAACTATAGTTTCAAAGGCTCTGAATGTGTGATCTTTCCCCCAAGCATAAAGCTGTCTTGCAGCCCCTCCTGTGTAGACATCCTCAAACAGCCCAACCCACACTCCAGTCTTCACCCTGTCAGTGGCTTACCACAGACAAGTCTTGCTTCAGCAGACTGTTGGTGAGAGAAAGCTTAGTTGTATACATTTTGGCTAATTATAATTCTTGAATCTTTGTCTTTCATATGTTTTCTTTGAATAAAATGGTCTCCCTTAGAAATATTTGTTTTGGGCTAACTGTATATCTAATATTAAGGGGCCTCTAAAAGAAACAAAAC
This sequence comes from Prionailurus viverrinus, assembly GCF_022837055.1. Classification (NCBI taxonomy): domain Eukaryota; kingdom Metazoa; phylum Chordata; class Mammalia; order Carnivora; family Felidae; genus Prionailurus; species Prionailurus viverrinus. The sequence continues at coordinate 135,789,577 of NC_062564.1, read as the reverse complement.
TTTTGGTATAATTTTATAATTTATTAAATAGATAAAAGTAATATATGTGAAATAACTAAAAGCTAACGATGTTATTGACAATAAGTGCATTGAATTAATTGGTAATTGAAAGGCATACAGATAGTGGTTGAGTGTAGAATGTAAAACCAAACTGCCTGGTTTGAATTCTAGCTCTATTATTTACTAGCTGTGTGACCTTGCAAGAGTTATTTGACTGCTTTGGACCATCTGTAAAATGAATGATAATAACAGCATCTACCTCACATGGTAATTGTGAAGATTATGTGAGTCAAAATGTATATAGCATTTATGATATTGCCTGGTACACGGTAAGCAATATATGTGTTTGCTGTTGATGTTGATAATGATGACGATTTTAGTTGTAGTAAGTTCCAAGAAGAAAGAGGTAAGAATAAGCACTGTGTGTTTGGGTTAAATTTAGTACACAGGTTTTGGTGACTGCTTCACAGGGCATTTGTTGGGGGAGTAATGAACAATAAATTGGGAAAGTAAACTGAGTTAGATTATGGCAAATTGAAAATTAGCTAAGTTTAAACAGGGTGTGCTATGCATCCAGCACCTGTTAAAGGTTCTGGACCACGTAAAATATGTATTTGGAATTATCAGTTTGGCAGTGGCACTGAGAGAAGGGCCCTTAGAAGCATGAAATTGAAGTTTAGAATGAAGTCATCATCTACATGTGAGGCAAAGGGATGGTGATGAGAACCGAACAAAGCTAGTTAGGGCAGAGGGAATGGGGAGGATAGGGAAAAAATAATATTTTAGTAGGGGAGCAGGAAGAATATCATCACCTGTTGGTATAGCTAGGAAAGAGAAAATTATGAATGAATCTGAATTATTTAGCATTCTGTTAATGATAAAAATCATGATAGATGACCTTAAAGCATTATAAGAATGGCTTCTGGATCTCAAAGCAGCCTGAATTGTGTTTACAATATTTTTGATGATAAGTGTGATTGTTTTTCCTAGTTAATTGAAAATTGGCCATCTATTCATGTTATACAAGACAGCATTTTAAAAAAAAGCATGAATGGACTTCATATTTGATTAACTTGAATGTTACATTTCATAACCATATTGGGAAGCAGAATTTTCTACAATCCTTAAATTTGTTTCATGATTTCTTTTTACTCTAAGATTGTAATTTAAGTTGTGCTAATACTTGAATTTTTATGCGACCCTTTATGTGATATTTTCATCTTATGTTTAAATTCTTGAAATCCTAAAGCAGCTCTATGAGAAGTAAATACGATTAGTGTATTTCCTCAAGGGTCTGTTAATTTTGTGTTAACATGTTTTTATAACAATGTTAATTTATGATAGAATAAATATTTGAGTGCCTACTTTTGTTCTGTTACCACTTTATTTGTTGTTTCATTTTTTAGAAATGCTAATAAGTAAAGGTAGTGGTCTATATAAGGTTATGGTGTTAAGTACTAAGCAATGTAGTTTAGTGAGGAAACAAAAGGAAAGAAAATCTTCACAATCCAGAGTAAAATAATACCTGTTCAAATATTTCTTAGGTTTATGGCTTGAACAAGCCACCTTTGCCTCTTGGATCATATATATAGCAGAGACATCAGCCGCATTTCTTAAAGATTGTTTACCAAGATTATATGAAATTATATGGATTACATGGAGTTTGTGAAAGCCTTATGTATAAATATTGATGATGATGATTATTATTTGCAAGATAATGTGTTAAGAATGCCAAAATATGATGGATTCCAATTCTTACTGTTGCCATAACTCCTTGTCTTTTCTTTCTCTCAGACAATTCCATTGCCACTTAAAAGCATTCTTGCTTAACATCTGTTCACCTTTATTTTTTCTCTCAATCCCCCATTTTTCCCATGAAAGGTAAGCTTGGGATTTGCATGAGTAATTTTCCAGTGTCTAGGGACGCCTAACTGAGCTAACCTCGTGACTACAGATGTCAGCACCTGGAGTGAGAGAATATGTGTTAGTCATGCTGTAATAAAACCCTTAGGAGTTACAACGTTGTGCTTTTCCAACTAAAATGACACTGTGCTCTATGGTTTCATTTTTAAAGGCAAAATGGACCTTGTCACTTTCACTGCTAATTTTCTCTTCGTAAAGGACTAAGCACTGAGCCTGACTTTTTTCCCCTGGGTTGAGAACATCAATTGTGCTGCAGCATGGCTGGGCTTTATTTGCTGGCCTCTGCAAGGAAGGAAGAAGCAGCAGCTTCTGAGCTCTTCCCCCCCGACTGCTTTCAAGCTGCTGAAAGGGAAAGAGCAGCAGATCAATGTGGCAAAAGCTTCATGTGGAAAAGTCTGCCAAGTATTAGAATGTTAAAAGTAAAAACTCAAAATATATGAGCATAATATTAATATAAGCATAAATAAGACTATGCATAATAACATTTATATATCTATCCATTCATATAGACATATCTATAGCAATAGATCTAGATATGTAGACATATGGATCTATATGTGTGTCTCCAGGTATTTGATTTTGCCCTAAAAAATGAATGGCATTTATTACTCAGATCACTCTTTCTTATGGAATTTTTGAAAGTATAGGTCTTCGCTAGAGTTTTTTTTAAAATTTATTTTGAGAGAGAGTGTGTGAAAGAGAGAGAGCATGCGTGCGCTCAAGAGGGGGAGGAGCAGAGAGAGATGGGGGAAGAGAGAATCCCAAGCTAGTTCCATGTTCAGTGAGGAGGCTGACTATGGGGCTCAGGCTCACGAACTGAGAGGTGGTGACCTGAGCTGAAATCAAGAGTCAGAGACTGAACGAACCCAGCCACCAGCTAGAATTTATTTTTATGTAATATTTAAGAAGCAGTTTAGAGTAGTGGTTAAGAACAATGTTTCTACAGCCACACTGCCTAGGTTCAAATGCATGTTTTTTTTTTTAATTTTTAAAAATGTTTTATTTATTTTTGAGACAGAGAGAGACAGAGCATGAACAGGGGAGGGGCAGAGAGAGAGAGGGAGACACAGAATCCGAAGCAGCTCCAGGCTCTGAGCTGTCAGCACAGAGCCTGATGCAGGGCTCAAACTCACAAACCGTGAGATCATGACGTAAGCCGAAGTTGGACGCTTAACCCACTAAGCCACCCAGGTGTCCCTGCATAGTTGTTTTTAAATAGCCACTTATCAGCGGTAGTACTGTAGGTATCTTCCAGTACCTTAGTTTTTCCATCTGTGAAGTACAATTAGTAACTATACTTACCTCTCAGAGTTGTGAGGATTAAATACATATATATATGTATATGTATACATATATCACTTAGAATAGTGAGCTGAGTATATGTAAACCTTATATATCATTTATTAAGCAAGTAAAACTCATATTTCTATCTAAAAGTAAAAAGAATGTCATATATAGAATTCAGTAGTAGTTAATGTTTTTTGTAGTCTTCTAAATTAAGGCATGGCATTTTCAAATAAAATGATAGGATGGTAAATTAGCATAGCAATTCAATAAAGGGCCAGAAATAGAACAGGACTCCTAATCTATTTATTACCCTTTTATCTTTAGAAGTATTAACTGTAACTGAACTAGAAAAATTTTCCTACTAATCATGTCACTTCTAGAAGTACAATGTTATTAAAAGGCCATTTTGAAGAATCATGATATTTTAGAATTAGCAGAAACTTTAGATATCAAATTGTTCATTCAGTCTCTTGATCTTGGAGATCAGAGAACTGAGGTGAAGAAAATCAAATGACTTTCTCAAGGTCAGGTAACTAATTCCAAAGCCGTGTTTACTAACTTCTAGCATCACTATCCAGTGAATAATAGAATTTGCTTTTCTTTGGTGTCTTTTTTAGTAAGCGATATATGTTGTATAATTTTTTATTTTGATATACTTTAACACTTACAAAAAAGTTATTAGAATAGTACTAGGAACTCCTAGACACCCTTTACCCAGATTTACCAACTGTTTATGTTCTGTTTCATTTGTTTTATCATCCCATATATATGTCTGTCTGTTTATGATTTTATTTTGGGTTTTTTTTGAAAATAAATTAGAGACATCTTATCCCTTTATAAATACTGAGTATGCATTTCCTAAGAGCAACTGCAATTATCAATAACTGAAATGAGAGAATTTAACATTGATACAATAATCTAATCTAATCAAGTTTATGTTTAAATTTTATCAATTTTCCCAGTAATACCCCCTTTCTTTAAAATTTTTTTTTCGGGGTGGCACCTGGGTGACTCAGTTGAGTAAGTATCCGACTGTGGCTCAGGTCATGATCTTGCAGTTCATGAGTTCAAGCCCTGCATTGGCTTGTCTGCTGTCGGCACGGAGCCCTCTTTAGATCCTCTGCCCTTTCTCTCTCTGCCCCTCCCCCACTTGCTCACGTGCTCTCGCTCTCTCTCTCTCTCTCTCTCTCTCTCACAAAAATAAACATTAATTTTTTTATTTGAATATAATTGACACACAATGTTACATTAGTTTCGGGTGTACAATATAGTGATTCAACTTCTCTATGTGTTATGCTATGCTAAGTTACCATCTGTCATGATGCAACACTATTATAGTACCATTGACTGTATTCTCTATGCTGTGCTTTTATTCCCCTGACTTATTCATTCCGTAACTAGAAGCCTGTATTTCCCATGCCCCTTCCCTTATTTTACCAATCTCTCTACTTCCCTCCCTCTGGCAACCATCAGTTTGTCCTTTGTATTTATAGGTCTGATTCTGCGTTCTGTTTGTTTATTTTTCTAATTAGATTCCACATATGATTGAAATCATATGATATTTCTTTCTCAGTATGACTTATTTCACTTAGAATAATAATACCCTTTAGGTCTATCTATGTTGTTGCAAATGGCACAGTCTCATCCTTTTTTATGTCTGTGTAGAGTTCATTGTATTTATATACCAGATCTTCCTTATCCCTTTGTCTATTGATGGACACTCAGGTTTCTTCCATATCATGGCTATTGTAAATAATGCTACAATAAGCATACGGGTGCATCTATCTTTTCAAATTAGCGTTTTTGTTTTGTAAGTACCCAGTAGTGGAATTATTGGATCATGTGGTATTTTTATCTTTAATTCCACACTGTTTTTCACAGCGGCTGTACTAATTTACATCCCCACCGTGTATGAGGGTTTCTTTTTCTCCACATCTTTGCCAATATTTGTAATTTCTTGCTTTTTTTATTTTAGCCATTCTGACAGGTATGAGGTGATTGCTCATTGTTGTTTTGATTTTCATTTCCCTGATTATTAGTGATGTTGAACATCTTTTCATGTTTCTGTTTACCATCTATATGTCTTCTTTGGAAAAAATGTATATTCAGGTCCTGTGTTTTTTTAATTCAATTGTTTTTTTTTTTTTTGGTGTTGAGTTGTAGAAGTTCTTTATATATTTTGGACATTAACCCCCTATCAGATATATCATTTGCAAATATCTTCTTTCTATTCAGTAAGTTGCTTGTTTGTTTTGTTCATGATTTCTTTTGCTATGCAAAAGCTTTTTATTTTGGTATAGTCCCAATGGTTTATTTTTGCTTTTGTTTTTCTTGCCTTAGAAGACATCTAAAAAAATGTTGCTAGGCCCAATGTCAGAGAAATTACTGCCTGTGTCCTCTTCTTGGATTTTTATGGTTTCAAGCCTCAAATTTAGGTCTTTAATCCATTTTGCTTTTACTTTTGTGTATGGGGTTAGAAAGGGGTCCAGTTTCATTTTTTTACATGTAGCTGTCCAGTTTTCCTAGCACCATTTATTGAAGAGACAGTCTTTTCTCATTGTATATTTTTGCCTTCTTCGTTATAGATTAATTGACCATGTAAGCTTGGGTTTATTTATGGACTCTCTATTCTGTTCCATTGATCTACATGTCTATTCTTGTGCTAGTATCCCACTGTTTTGATTACTACAACTTTTTAGTATATCTTGAAATCTGCAATTTCGTTATCTCAAGCTTTGTTTTTCTCTCTCAAGATTGCTTTGACTATTCGTTTTTCTGTGTGGTTCCATAGAAATTATAGTATTATTTTTTCTAGTTCTGTGAAGGATACTGTTGGTACTTTGATATGGATTGCATTGAATCTGTAGATTACTTTGGGTAGTATGGACATTTTAACAATATTAATTATTCCAATCCATGGGCATGGAGTATCTTTCATTTGTTTGTGTCATCTTCAATTTCTTTCATCACTCTTTTCTAGTTTTCAGAGTACAAATATTTCACCTCCTTGATTAAGTTTATTTTTAGGGTTTGTTTTTTTTTTTTGGTTCAATTGTAAATGGAACAGCTTTCTTTATTTCTCTTTCTGCTGTTTCATTAGTATATGGAAACAGTACTGATTTCTAGGTATTAGTTTTATATCCTGAAACTTTACTGAATTAATTTACTTATCCTAGTAGGTTTTTGGTGGAGTCTTCAGGATTCTCTATTTATAATATCATGTCAACTGCAAATAGTGACAGCTTAAGTTCTTTTTTACCAATATGGATGCCTCTTATTTCTTTTTCCTGTCTCATTGTTGTGACCAGGACTTCCAGTACTACATTGAATAAAAGTGTGTAATGCCCCATTTCTTTCTCTGTTCTTTTCCAAGATCCAAGCCAGGGTCAAGCCTTGTGTTTAGTTGTCAGTCATGTCTCTTTAATGTATTTTCATTTGGAGCAATCTCTTACCTTTTTCTTTTGGCTTACCTTGATATTTTTGAAGAATACAGACTAGTTATTTTGTATAATGTCTCCCAGCTTGAGTTTGTGGAATGTTTCCTCATGATTAGTTTGAGGTGATGCATTTTTGGTGGAACTACCACAAAAGTGATAGATAACGTGTCCTTCTCTGAGCATCACATCAGGAGGTGGAGTGATGTTAGCTTATTCTAACACTGATGGTGTAAACTTTGATCACATTGGGTCTTCCAGGTTTCTCTGCAGAAAAGTTTCTATTTTACCCTTTCTAAATAATAGTTAATTTGGGGGAGATACTTTGAGATTATAGAAATATCTTTCCCCCACCAAATTTTTACCCATTAATTTTTATATCCATTGATAATTTGTAACTTTATTATTGTTTCCGTATTTATTAATTGACATTCTACTAGAAAACAGAGACTTCTCACTTCTTCAATTTGTGTATTTGTTTAGTTGCTTATCTATCTATCTATCATATCAACAGAACTCATGTATTCTTGCTTTATTCTACAGGTCTCATCTATTACTATCATTGATTATTCAGACACTTAAATTGTCCTATATTGGGCCAGTGAGAACCATTTTAAACTGGCTTCTGTGTTCTTTTGCTATTTTCCCATCATACTTGAGTATTTTCTTACTTTCTGGTACATGTTATTCTAGGATCATCTTGTTCTTTTTTTGACCAAGCTGTGGAATAACCTTTTTATCCAAGTAGCCATGATTACATTTCACAGTAAATGACATTTAAAAGTCAAGATCTAGACACAAGATGTACTCATTCATTGCCACTGATGTATCATTACTTCTAGGCCCTCTCAGTGAACAGCAGTGAATATATTTCTACAGTTATTTCTATATCTATGCATCTATCTACTAAAAACCATGATATGTTGTTCAAAGGGTACAGAAGTGCAGTTATATAGGATGAATAAGTCTAGAGATTTAATGTATAGCATGATGACTATAGTTAATAATACTTTATTGAATACTAGAGATTTGCTAAGAGTAGATTTCAGATGCTCTCATCATACACAGAAAATGATAACTGTGAGGAGATGATATGGTAATAGTTTGACTGTGGTCATCATTTCACCATGTATAGGTATACAAATCATCATATTGAACACCTTAAATATATACAATTTTTATTAAAAATAAAATAAAAACTATTAAGTCCATACTCATATCTATAATTCTGACTTCAAACCATTGGATACACTCTTTCTTCCCATTTCCATATTTGTAAATTTATCTTCCAACAGTGAGAAACCTGGCTTCCCATGAGGTTCAACATATATATTTATTTGCTCAACTTGGAATACACAAAAAGTAATTTCATAATTGCTAACCTAAACCACAGCAGAAAGGAAATCTACTAACTAGAATTCAATATTTTTCAGTTTTTCTGAGTAAAATTTATTAGAAAAATATAATTTGTTCACAAATATCAAGTGTATGGTTCATGAGTTTAGATAAATGTCTACATCCATGTAATTCATGTCCCATCAAGATATAAGACATTTTCATTACCTTAGAAAGTCCCCTGTGCCCTTTCCCAGTCAATATCTGCCCCCTCAAGAGTAGCCATTTTTTTCTGATTTCTATCACCACAGACCCTTTTGGTATATTCTAAAACTTCTCCTGAATGGAATCATGACATGTATATTCTTGTATCGGGCTTCTTTTATTCATTATAATGGCTATGGAATTCATCTATGTTGATATGTAGTAAAACCTTGGTTTGTGAGCATAACTTGTTACATGCTTATGATCCAAAGCACTTGTATGTCAAAGTGAATTTCAAGAACCATTGGTTCAGTTGTGATCATGTGACATTCAACATCACGTACTACCTGTATTGTAAGACATCACTCATTTATCGAGTTAAAGTTTATTAAAAAGTGTGTGTGGGGCGGTACCTGGGTGGTTCAGTTGGTTGAATGTCTTATGTCAGCTCAGGTCATGATTTCGCAGTTCATGAGTTCGAGCCCTGCATCAGGCTCTGTGCTGACAGCTTAGAGCCTGGAGCCTGCTTCAGATTCTGTCTCTCTCTGCCTTTCGTCTGTGCTCTGTCTCTCTTTCTCAAAAATAAATAAACATTAAAAAATAAAATAAAATAACATTTATTAGAAATGTTTGCTCATCTTGCCCAATATTCACAGAACAATTTACTTGCAATCCAAGGTTTTACTGTATATGTACAGTTTGATTCTTGCTATTGCTAAAGAGTAGTTATAACTGGTTATGCCACAGTTTGTTCATCCACTCACTTGTTGATGAGCATCATTTGGGTTATATCTATTTGGGGCAAATATAAATAAAACTTCTATGAACATTTTTGTACAGATATTTTTGTGAACATATGAATTCCATTTCTCTTGGTTAAACATCTACAATTGCAACTGCTTATCATAGGTAGGATTATGTTTAATTTTGTGAGAAATTGCCAAACCTTTTATCAAAGTGGTTTTCCATTTATATTTTCAACAGCAATGTATGAAAATTCCAGTTGCTCGATATCCTCACCAACATTTGGTGGTGTTCAGTCTGTTTTTAACTTTGGCCACTTAACTATTCATGTAATGGTATCTCATTGTGATTTTATTATAGATTTCTCTGATTTCTAATGGTGCTGGGACTTTTTCATGACACTTTTGCACATTTGTATATCTTCTTTTGTGAAGTGTCTATTTAATTTTTTCCCATTTCTTAACTTTTTGTGTTTTTACTATTGAGTCGTAGGAACCCTTTGTATAATATAGATATAGGTGTTTCAGCACAGACCTATGTTTTGCAAGTATTTCTTGACTGTCTAAATTGCCTATTCATTTTCTTAATTATATCTTTTGATGAGCAGATGTTTTTTATTTTAATAAAATCAAAATTATAAATTGTCATGGTTATTGTTTTCTGTATCCTTCTTAAAAATCACTTTCTTTCCCCAGGTTGTGAATTTATTCTATGTTTTCTTCTCGAAGTTTTGCTTTTAAATTTAGGTCTAATATTCATCTTGAGTTAATTTTTGTGTATGATACAAGGTAGGGGAATCTCTATGTGTTATAAACCTAGATTTTTTATTATTTTAAAGAGAATTTTCCCAGAAGTATTTTCATTACGTATTTTGCCTTGGTTTCTAGGTGGCAAGTGAGTAAATCCAACTCAAACTAGATTGAGTAAACAAGAATTTGTTTGCTCACTTTGCTGGGAAGAGTAAGACATATCTCATAGAACCAAAGGCAGATACACAAAGGCCAGGACCTCAAGAAATAGAACTAGGATGGGTATTCTGGGACTCTTTCAATTTTCTCACATCTGCTTGTCTCTGCACAGCATCATTTTGAAGACAGCTTTTCTTTACAGGGCAGGGGAGATGAACGCTGTTAGCCTCGCATGCTCATCCTTCCAGTTTCTCTATAACTGTCCTGAGGAAGGACTCCACTTGGCACTGCTTCAGTCACGTGCCCACTCCCTGGGCTGGTCACTGTTTTCGGAGAGCTTAGAAAGTCTGTATAATCATATCCAGGCACATCCGGTGGCAGTGGGATGGTACTACAGACTGAAACAACATGGCATGAGGGAGAGACATTTCCCCAAAGATAGGCTTCAGGATGTTCCAAATAACATATGTCCTGCCATGCTTCCTATTTTTTTTAATGTATGACATTTATTGTCAAATTAGTTTCCATACAACACCCAGTGCTCATACCAAAAGATGCCCTCTTCAATGCCCATCACCTCCTCTCCCCTCCCTCCCACCCCCATCAACCAACCCTCAGTTTGTTCTCAGTTTTTAAGAGTCTCTTATGCTTTGGCCCTCTCTCCCACTCTAACCTCTTTTTTAATTTTTTTTTGCTGATCCACACCAGCTTCCTATTTTTTTTAATGGCTTTTTATGTTTAGGATTTAGTTATTTTCACTGAACTGCTAATTACAATATTCAGGTGTGGTAAAGCTAAGTTTCAAACTAGAGTGTAAATTAATTAGATATTTTGAAGAACTAAAATGTGTTCAGATTATATGAGAATAATGATACCTCATCCAAGATCAAAGTTTAACACATCAAAGTCCATCATAATGTGAATGAGTCTGGATTAAGTAGAAGAGCAGTGAGCTTTTTTTTTCATGGTGACATCCGTCCACTTTCTTCAAATTCTAATGAAAAAATTGTATTGTCAGTACTTCAGTGTAATAAACCATTGGGAGAGCAACTGTGGTTCAGTGATTAGGACAAGATTTATATACTCAGAGTACCTAGTAATTTTCCAGAGCTTATAAAGCAAGGCTGATGATGTTCACCCCACAGGATTAATTGACAAAGAAGAAACGGTCCTGATTGGAAATCATTAAGTACCGCAAGGCTTGCACTTGAAGAAAACCTGAGACTTCCTTGTAGACAAATGACTATCTCAACCAAAGTTACCTACTTGTTAAAGTATTTTCTTTGAAGTGTGGTTGAATAAAAAGCTGGCGCCTTAGAGACCCTTGAAATGATAATATAATCGACAACATATCTGATTTTTTGGGGTTGGACTCACTACAGAAAGGAATCTGACATTAAAAGTAGTATTTTATACAAGCTTTTATCTAAGCTTAAAAAGGTGACCATCAGGGGAAAGAGATGGAGGAGCTTTATAAATGATAAATCCTGAAGTTATTTCCCGATTGTGGAGAGGACCCAGCTGAGAAAGTACCCTCCCCGCATCCCTGCCCCTAAGCCTGACTATCTTGCTCAACATTCCACTTGCTTTGGCCTGGCTCTTCCCATTCTTCCCACTGTGTACAAAAGCCCTCCTTCATTGCTGCCATTGTTCCGGCATTACTTTTCAGAGTTAGGTGTGGACAACCTCTTTGTTCCTTTGAGACAGCTTTCCAAAACAAAGTTTTACTAATGAGCTATGAGCGAGGGAGGGAAGGGAATCACAAAAGCTTAAAAATTGAGATGTTTATAAAAGAAGCTTTCTGATCCTATTTTTAAAGGTCTAGTCATAGATTGGAATAATTAATATAAAATAGGAACATCCACTTCTATTACCTTTTCCCTACTTAAGATCTGTTTTCTTCATTCTTTGTGGCCATATGATACAATAGTTGCTGTGTTAGAGCTCTCTGTGAGCTATTAGGTCTTTCCATTTAAAAAGGTTGATTTCTATGTTTGCTTCAGGAGTACATATACTAATATCGGGGCAATACAGAGAAGATAACATGGTCTCTGTGAGAAGATAGACATACAAATTCGTGGCACGTTCCATGTTTTTATGTAATGTACAGCATGGTGACCATAGTTCATAATACTGCATTGCATATTAAAAATAGCTAGGAGTTTGGATTCTGATAGTTCTCATCAAAAAAGAAACACATTTTTTGTAACTGTGCATGGTGATGGATGTTAACTGGACTTGCTGTGGTGATTATTTTGGTGTATATATGAATATTGAATCATTACATTGTACACCTAAGACTAATATAACGTTATGTCAATTATACCTCAATTGAAAAAAAAAAAAGAAGGTAGAAGAAGTTGGGTTTCTCTTCTTTTCCCATTTCAAATGTCATTCTCTGTTGGCTCAGTCGGTTGGGTGTCTGACTTTGGCTCAGGTCATGATCTCACAGTTCATGAGTTCAAGCCCTGCCCACATTGGGCTCTGTGCTGACAGCTCTCAGCCTGGAGTCTGCTTCGAATTCTGTGTCTCTGTCTCTCTCTGCCCCTCCCCCTGCTACTGCTCTCTTTCTTAAAAATAATAAACATTAAAAAATTTTTTCAAATGTCATTCTCTCTTATAAAGCACCTGAATTTCTATTTTATGTTAGAGGGATACCTTCAGTTCTTGGTTTGTTTATAGAATTGAAGTAATAAAGACACCCCTTCTCCCTTTCATGAATGATTGATTGGTTGTGACTGTCCACAGGGTTGTGTTGAGAAGTCCTCTGGGGGTGATTGTAGGTTCCATAGGGAAGAGCACTGGGATTAGTTAATAATGTCTTCCATGAGCTTGAAGAGCGGCAAGATAGTTGCCATGTATCTGTCATTTCTCTCTTAATCCCATTTATGATAAAATATTTGTTTTGATTTGATTTTTGTTTCTACTCAGGTTATCAACATTGGGAATTCCAATGATTTTCTTCTTCATTTATCCCTCAAATAGTGATGTGGTGGTGGGGAACACATCTAAGTATATACAAAAATACTTACTCCCTATCTAATTTAAAACCTCCTTAAGAGTGAGCAGATTCTCTCTATGGAGTATGAAACATTAGACATACAATGAAAAGAAAAGAAATACTTAAAATGTTTTTTTAATGGTTCATCCTATTAAATCATTTTGGTTTCTTACCAAATGCATATGGAAATATTGAAGCTTAAAATATAAAATGTGGATGGATATTTCTGTGCATCCCAATATGTACATAATTTTCTATTCTCTGATGTTTTGGACAATTTAATTTCAAATGAATCAAGGAATAATATGTTTAGTGTTTCCTCAGGAAAATAACTGCACATTTACAAAATTATTACTATTAAAGTTCCCTCAGGTATGCTCTTCCAGTGAATGTTTAAAAAATGTTTTTAACGTTGATTCATTTTTGAGAAACAGAACACAAGTGGGGGAGGGGCAAAGAGAGAGGGAGACACAGAATCTGAAGCAGGCTCCAGGCTCCAAGGTGTCAGCATGGAGCCTGACACAGGGCTCGAACTCATGAAGTGTGAGATCATGACCTGAGCCGAAGTTGGATGCCCAACTGACTGAGCCCCCCAGGCGCCCCCCAGTAACTGTTTTAAACTTCATGTTCATAACTGTCATACTTTATTAAATTTATCTGTCTTCTATACACATAAACTCATGAATCTGAAGAAGCAATGTTTCTTTATTTTAACTCAAGTTATGATTAAGGGTAGCATCCAGTGATACAAATGAAAGTTTTCTTTGCTCAATAGCTTCCGAAGTTCAGTTTAGCTTTAAGCTACTAAAAGCTTAAAGGGTTAGATTTAGATGGAAGAATTTGGACTGAAGTCTTTGTACTGGTGTTTAGTAAACATGAAATGTTTTAGGATTTTTGCACTGTACTCTGGGGAACCTTGAGGTCTCTGGGGCCCATTCTAGTACTCTCCAAAGACGGATGTTTTTTGTCCATTTATATAATCCTTCATTTATTTACATTTATTCAATAAACCTTTGAGTACTCAGTATATGCAGTTAGTCTGGGGGTTTCAGGGAGCCCATATCTACAATGGGTTACAGTGTAAAAGACTGAAAAGTAGTAAGCATATGGCCCACATGTGAGAAAGGTTGTTCCCAGTGATATTGGAACCCATGGAAAGGGAATGTCCAGATCGGGGATGGCAGTGTCTGCAGGGAAGCCTTTGTAGAGGGCTGAAGGATGGATAAAGGTTAGCCATGAAGTCCAGGCAGTGAGGACAACCATTTGTGAAGACTCAAGACTGTTTGAAGAAATTGCTTCCTAAGAACAGATTTAGGTTCCTGGAATTTATCTTGGAGCTATCTTGGAGATAGTTTTAACTATCTACACTAGATCCCCTGCATTCTTGGGTTTAGTGTGCCAATTCCCTTATAGGCACCACAGTTTGATTCATTCTTCAAGTGAAGAGGTGGTGCGGTGAAGAGTGAGGGACAGAGAGTAAACTATTTTTCCCTCGCTAGTTCCCTTTCATTAGTGGTTACCTCACTTACCTCACAACAAGCTGCTAAGATTTAATTCTTTAAAGTTTTTCTTATACATATAATTTATATTTTACATATACACATTGTGCTTTCAAAATTTTGTTAATGTTTATCTATTTTTGAGAGACAGAGAGAGAGAGAGAGGGAGAGAGAGAGGGAGAGAGAGAGAGCATAAGTAGGGGAGGGGCAGAGAGAGAGGGAGACACAGAACTGGAAGCAGGCTCCAGGCTCTAAGCTGTCAGCATAGAGTCCAATGCGGGGTTCGAACTCACAAACTGTGAGATCATGACCTGAGCCAAAGTCAGAGGCTTAACTGACTGAGCCACACAGGTACCCCTACACTGTCTTTTTAAAAAAGTTTATTTGTTTATTTTGAAAGCGAGAGAGAGAGAGAGAGAGAATCCCAAGGAGGCTCTGTGCTGTCAGTGCAGAGCCCGACAGAGGGCTTGAACTCACGAACCAAACCGTGAGATCATGACCTGAGCCAAAATCAAGAGTTAGAAGCTTAACCGAATGAGCCACCCAGGTGCTCCTAAATGTACACTGTCTTAATCTGCCCTGGCCAACATAATAAAGTACCATTGATTGGGTGGCTTAAACAACAGAAATTTATTTTCTCACGGTTCTGGAGTCTGGAAGCTTGAGATTAAGGTGCCAGCATGGTCAGGCTCTGGTAAGAATCTCTTCCTGGTTTGCTGAAGACCACTTTTTCACTACATGCTCATATGGTCTTTCCCTGGTGTCTGCTCAGAGAGAGAAAAAGAGACAGAGAGACAGAGAGAGAGAGAGAGAGAGAGAGAGAGAGAAATGCCAAGTCTGAAATTATTTAAATATTTAGAATATTAAAAAGAGTTTTAAGTTCTAAATCAGGTAGATAATTATAGTTATTGAAGAAATATTCTGGGAAATAATAAAAACAGAAATAAATTGATAACTTCATAGGTTGTGGCATATACCATGATCAAGTTTTTTAGTGAACATCCTATCTCAGAGCTTTTTTATTTTCTTTGCTTCATCGAAGTTAGGTCTGCAGGAATATGTTTACATGTCTTCTAGTGGCATAGAATTTAATATTTTAAAAATGAGAGAAAAATGTCGGTAAATATTTTACCTTTTTTGATTTTCTTCTCTAGAGACAACACACAACAATGTATATATATAGCCACACGCACACACACACGGATATGCATGCACTTATGTATGCACATGTGCTATTTCATTCTGTGTGTATATCCTTGTCGTGTGAGCCATTACCTATAGAATGGCTGTATGCTAGCATTTAGATATACAGCCCAATAAAATGTACTACCTCTTGACAAACCAGCATGTTAGCAACAGCTACAAAGCAGCTTTAAAAAAATAAAGTTTAGAATTTAGATAAATATTGGCTATCTGTGGTTATATATGGTATATAGTGCAATCACATTCATTTTGCAAAGGAGTCAGGTTCTAATGTCAATCCCAAAAAGGACAGTTTGATGTGAACGAAATTACTCTTGAAAGTCACATAAATCTCTCACAAATTGCAGCATTTTCCCAAATCTGCCAGTTTTATTTCTGTTTTCTCCCCTAGCAATAGAACAAA
Source organism: Prionailurus viverrinus (assembly GCF_022837055.1). Lineage (NCBI taxonomy): Eukaryota > Metazoa > Chordata > Mammalia > Carnivora > Felidae > Prionailurus > Prionailurus viverrinus. Next base: position 135,773,636 of record NC_062564.1, on the reverse strand, counting down.
TCGTTGTTCTTTGATTGAACAACTGGAGTAGCTGTTTGCGTTGAGGCACCGTGTGGTGTGAAATCGTGTGTACTCTGAAACTCGGGGATTGCATTTGCACGGTGAAATACTTGCCGCCAGTGGGGGCCAAGGGCACCGACCCTGGCCGCAAGAATGCCCCTCCCACTTTGACCTGGGAGCATGTGTTCATTGAATGTGATGGAGGCTGTGTCATGGAATGTCATGCTACTGAAGTTGTTCTCTCTCCCTCCCCTTTCTCTCTAGCTCCCTCCTTTGTCATTCTCTTGTGTTTGCTGAATATGTATAGTCATGTAGGTAAATTCACACACACCGCAACTTTATAGCATATGGCATGTTATACACATCTTTGTTTATGTGCTTATTTGTATTTTTTCTGTTACATGAAGTCACATATATGCATACTTACGTGTGTGGCTGTTGACTTCTGGAAAAGTCTGTTAGGAGTGTGAATTTCATCTCTGATTGCACCATGTAATACTGTTGGGTTCCTAACCCATGTGATTGCAAAAATGATACACAAACCAGTTTCCACTCCTGGAAAATAATTCAAAGCTACTGTTCCATCATCACATGATGGGAACTTTCTAAGCTCCATCATGGTATAGTAGTTATCACTAGGGCTTTTTCCTAAGATTGATATGAAAATATCAGTTAAATTCTCAATTCTGTTTTTTGGTTTGAATAACCATTTATTTATTGTATTGTTGTGTTGTCATTTTTATATTGGTTTGCTAAACGCTGAAGTTGATAGTTCTGTTTTGTAATCTCCTGTACTACCCAACTACTGTGTCCTGACTACAGTGAAAGCACTTTCCCAGTGGAAATTCAGTTAAATCATTCTCTGAGAATTTAAGTAAACTGTATTTTTCTTCATGCTAAACCACAATTGATGACATGTATTTCCTGCCAAGGCTAAAAAGTGTAAATTTTGAATGTTATATTTCTTCATGAAGGGCAGTTTCAAGTTCATTTTAGTTTGATGATTTTGACATTGTGTTTAAGTACAATTTTCATGCTAATTGAAGTCTTTCATGTCAATGGAAAAAAGTCACAGTGTACAGTCTTAAAGTATACAATCTTCTGTAAGGCATTATATGTAATTAAAAAACCCCAAAGTATTATTTGTAAGAATTCTATTGTGGTTGTCACATAGCTTATTCATTGATTCAACAATTGTTTCCTGGATACCAAATAAGCACTCTTAAAAGCACTGGGTGTATTGTAGTGAGGAAAAGCAAGTCCTTGACCTTGTGAAGCTTATGGTCTCCTGGGTCTCCTGGAAGGATGACCGGCAATAAACACCTAAAGAAATAACAGCCTAGTTAAGTTTCAGGAAGATGAAGGTCAGAGTTCAGTGGTAGAGAATAACAACAGGAGAACTGATGCCCTGGATGATTACTGTTTGTTGAAAAGGGTAAATTTTTAAAGCTGAGACTTAAAGAATGAGAAGGGGTCGGGCATGTAAAGAGCATTGGGGCAGAGTAGCATAGGCAGAGATCAGCAAGTATCAAGACTCAAGGCATAAAAGGGCTTGGGTATTTCCAGAACTCGTGCGGTTGCTTGCATCAGAGCTTGTGTGTGTGTGTGTGTGTGTGTGTGTGTGGGTGGGTGGGTGGGTGGGTGTGTGCGTGTGAATTGGAGTGGCAGAAATGAGGAGGAGGTGGCATGGGATCAGATTAATTAGTAAACAGGTACCAAATGATTCAGAGCCTTACAGGTCATGGTTAGGACTGCAAATTGTAAAATAAGTACAATGAGAGCCAATTAAAAATTTTAAAGTAGAAAATCGTTAGCTGATTTAAATTTTTAAAAGCTCATTTTGGCTTTTTTGTGGAGAATGAAATATGTGTGAGCATATGTTTGCATTTGTGGTTCAAAATGGACACAATGAGACCAGTCAGAGAGCCATTAGAATCCCCTAATCAAAGACAATGTTGGCTTGGATCACGGGGTGGGAGTGGACATGGAGCCGATTGGATGGATCTGAAATATTTGGGGAAGGTATATAATTTTCTGAAATTCAGGATGAGGAAAAGTCAGGAATCAAAAATGATCACTTTTCTTTTTCTTTTCTTTTCTTTCTTCCTACCTCCCTTCCTTAACTGGGAGTATCACGGTACCACTTATTAAGATCAGGTTTTGGGCAGGATCAGATTTCAGGGGGCGATCATGTTCACTTTTAGATATCTAGCACCAAACCTATTACAAAATTTATGAACCCAGCAAACATTGATTGACTTCGCCATATGTCAGACATTGTACTAGGTGTTGATGATATCTGGTGTCTATATGCCTATGGAATTACAGAGACGGTAGATTTCAGAGTGCTGAAATTTCTCAGGGACCATAGTTAGAAATGATCCAATGCAGCATCCTCATTTTAAAGATGAAGCGTAGAATTTGAACCTTCTAATTTCTCTAGAATATCAAAACTTCTCTATAAAACTCATGGTTACTTTAGAAAAACTTAATTTTACTCATCCAACAATAGTCATGGCATTATTTTCTCTGGAATATGATACAATCTGCTTTCATTCGTGTTTCAGTGAATTGTTACAACCAGTACTGTTAAAAGACTTTCTGATGATTCTGAAGTCATGAAAACATATGATAGCCAGGAGTTCAGTGGGTGATACTGTTATTGATTTCACTGGATTTATAAAAGACTGAGGCAGGGGAATCATGAACCATGTTCTAATGTGCACACATTTTTTATTCAGATTTTTTTTTTAAATTTTTTTTTCAACGTTTATTTATTTTTGGGACAGAGAGAGACAGAGCACGAACGGGGGAGGGGCAGAGAGAGAGGGAGACACAGAATCGGAAACAGGCTCCAGGCTCTGAGCCATCAGTCCAGAGCCTGACGCGGGGCTCGAACTCCCGGACGGCGAGATCGTGACCTGGCTGAAGTCGGACGCTTAACCGACTGCGCCACCCAGGCGCCCCTTTTATTCAGATATTAATGGTAGACAAAGGCAGAATTAGGCGTTTATATTTTCTATGTTACTAATGGTAGGTTACTAACTACCTTGAAGCATGTTAGCAGGGATTTTTCAAGTTTAATAGAAAACATGAATATGAGATGAAAGGGAAAAAAAAAGAGCCTGAAAAAAATTGTTTTGTGCAATGAATTAGAAATATTTGTGTATGTCTGCATGTGTGTGCATATGTTGGAATGTTTGTTTTAAGGTCTTATTCAACTTTATAAGTTAAGATATTTGGTCAAAGAATAAATGGATGGTGATGAAATAGCAAGTTGTGTAGATGTGAACAGTTTAAATACTAGGAAGCCAAAAAAGATGATTTAGAGTGGTCTAAATAAGCATGCTTATTATCTAAATTATGTTACAGCATTTATTGTTCATTTAGAATGAGGTCTACTTGGCTCTTTATACTAGCTGAAGTACTCTGAAAGAAAAAAGAAGTGAAAATTCCTGTCCTAAGGGCATAACAAACATGAAGCATCAGGCGTGATCCAGTCTGCACACACACAGGCACACACAAGATGGGAGAATGTTTCCTGCACTAAATGGCTTCTCTCATGGGAATGCCCTATAGAGCAAAGGAAGCATTGAGATGTTTTGCAGAGATGAGGGCTGTTAACGAAGAGGGTATTTCAGTATAAGAAAGGGAAAAGTGGGTACTGAATGAGACTGATGGTAGTTAAGCGACCTCATTGAAGCTTAAAAGCAAAGATGGAGATAGATTGCAATGCATGCCAGTGGAAGAGACAAAACTACTAAGATGGTTGAAATGATCAAAATAAGAATTAGAACCAAAGTTTTGCTTCATCCCTGCAACCAGAATAGTAGGACAAAATTCAAAAAAACCTAGAGGCCCAATGTGGAGTTTGACCCTGGACCTTTAAGGAAGAAATGTAAATGACCAAAGACTGACAATGAAAACTATATGGAATTTATAACCAGGATTCTGTACATACAAATCAAGTGAAAAATTAGTGGTGAAAATAAAGGCTACACAGAAGGACAACTTGTCTTCTGAAATCAAGCAGAAAAAAGAGGTCTGTGCATGAATATGCCAAACAGGAATATTCCATGTCTTATTAATTAATCTGTATTCTTACATCTTCCTCAAAGACACAGGGTAAAGACTGGACTTTTCATTTCCTGAGAAAAGTGCTTAGAAATAAACATTAGCAAGAATTTTCAGGACACTTTTAGGATAGGAAAATGTCATATTCTTGACTACTTGTCCACAGCTTTCCCAGAAAGCCACCTCCTCTGTTGTTACTGTGGTAGTTAACTTCTCACCTGTGGATTAATATTTCTTTCACGATAAACTCATTTTCTTGCCATGTAGAGTGTGTATGACACTATACTCCTTCACACATAACCTTGAAATGTTCTTCCTCATGCAGCTGGAGTGTACCACCCACTCCTGGAGTTGAAGGAAACTCAACTGTCCAAGCCGGTTTTTTTTCCGCCTAGAATTTTTCAGCTGCACTAATTCGTGACCAGCCAAAGAAACTTCAAGGGGATACTTTGGGAGAATGGGGGACAGATACATCTTGAGAAATTTTCACATATGTAGAACAAATGTCTTCCATTGAGGTTTTAAAAATAGTCTCTTTAAACTTTAACATGTGTTGGTCTAGTGTTTGCTCAGATAATCACAGGCCTGCATAAGCAGGACACAATCAGTGCACGCCAGACACAGAGTCTCATTATCATGAGAATTGTGTTTTTGCTGGGGTTTTCATTTATTTTCAAAACTTGCTTCTTGGGGCGCCTGGGTGGCGCAGTCGGTTAGGCGTCCGACTTCAGCCAGGTCACGATCTCGCGGTCCGTGGGTTCGAGCCCCGCGTCAGGCTCTGGGCTGCTGGCTCAGAGGCTGGAGCCTGTTTCCGATTCTGTGTCTCCCTCTCTCTCTGCCCCTCCCCTGTTCATGCTCTGTCTCTCTCTGTCCCCAAAATAAATAAACGTTGAGAAAAAAAACTTTAAAAAAAAAAAAAAAAAAAAAACTTGCTTCTTAACACACTACCTGTAGAACTTACCCATTCTTTAGTTCTACTTAGGAAAAAAGGAATATTATCACCCAGCTGACTTGTTCCTTAAAGGAAGATACAATAAACTTTCCCCAAGGTTTCTCCAAGCGTATTGTTGTCAGGTCTGTGGCTTGCCTCTAGAAATCTGGCAAATGAGTTGATATGCATTTTTCACTCTTCCTGCTTTTTTTTTAAGGGACAGAAGTAATTTTAGAGGGAATTGAACATATCAGAATACCTAATTTTCTCTTTCTTTCTTTCTTTCTTTCTTTTCTTTCTTTCTTTCTTTCCTTCTTTCTTTCTTATTTGCTAAATAGGAAAGTTCATCAGCTTAATAATGGAGGAGAACAATGACTCCACCGAGAACCCCCAACAAGGCCAAGGGCGGAATAATGCCATGAAGTGTGGGTGGCTGAGGAAGCAAGGAGGCTTTGTCAAGACTTGGCATACTCGCTGGTTTGTGCTCAAGGGAGATCAGCTCTACTATTTCAAAGATGAAGATGAAACAAAGCCCTTGGTAAGTAGGACAAAATAAAAAGCACTCTGGTCATAAGCAATCCAAGAAGTAGAAAGTTTGTTAGAAACTGATGGAGTCTGAGGTCAACCCAATTTCCCTCCTCTTTCAGTTCATTGGCATCTTTCATACCTTTTCTCATTGTTTACTTTGGTTTAAGATGATGAACTTGCTAATTGAGGCCAAGAGGCAAATTATACTTGTCTAATATTAATTTTGACTTTTACTAAGCTGGAACAGAATGCGTGAGTCCTTCGGGCATACTTACTTTACAAGAATTTTTAATGAACATCTGCTAGACGATATATATGGTAGCCAAAACATCTTTCCTTTTCTTAAAAATAAGTTAAAAGCACAGAATTGAAGGAAAACTATAAACACGACTTTCAGTAATTTTTGAGACACCTTTAGTATCAATTTCCTGGGAGCTTCCTTCCACCTTCACTCACATAAAATATGGATATGGTGCTAAATGGAACAATGCTGATACATCCAATCATCATACACAATATACTCTTCTGGGGGTAGTTTCTGTGTCTTTTTGTGGTTCCTTAGTGGTCTTGTATTTACTTATTTACTTATCATTTTCTCAGCCACAAATCTCTAGGCTGCAATGAGAGAGAGGAAAAATCTCCAACTCTTCCTGTAGCTACAATAAGCTTTCTTAGCTGTGATCATCAATTGATGGAAGGAGCTACAAACTGAAGTATCTCCTGTGTGTTTTCCCTTCATTTATATCTATAGGATATATAAATGGTAGAAATATTGTGGATTAGATGACATAAACATCCCTAACAGTATGTTTTTGAAGCTATTTTTCTTGTGTTAAAGTTCAAGAACTTAATTTGGATCGGGGCTCCTCTTTAGTATTTTATATTCTCAGACCTTGTAATTTTGCAAAGGTTCCATTTGTCTGGTTGAATTATAAGAAATAGCAACAAGTGCACATACTATAAACATGTTTTAAAATTGCTACTACATTTTAAGCATTTATTTACCAGGGCCAGGAATTAGACTGAAAACTTTGTGTGTGTGTATATATACATACATATATATATATATATGATTATATATTATTAGATACTTAAAATAAATAAGAATATTTACATTATAGAGAATTTATATAATATATAAAATATAATCTATAAATATATGATATATTTATATTATAATGCATTTCCATACCAGTTATTGCATTTGTCATAGCAAACCAGTGTGGAATGTGGGGATTATCACTACAGATGGAGAAATTGTGGCGTAGTGATATGAAACAATGTGACCAAGGTCATAGGGACATCAGAGGCTTATAAAGCAGTAGAGTCTTTTGTCTCTTATCCTATTCTCCAGGGTTCTTGTCTCATTGTACCTTGTTTTATACTGTATAGTATTCACATTATGGCATTGTCTTGAATATAAAATCATCTTTATTGGGGCACCTGGATGGCTCAGTCAGTTAAGCATTAGACTCTCGGTTCCAGCTCAAGTCATGATTTCATGGTTCGTGAGACTAAGCTCTGCATCAGGCTCTGTGCTGACATCCCGGAGCCTACTTGGGATTCTTTCTCCCTCCCTCTCTGCCCTCTCTCTTTCAAAATAAATAAATAAACATTAAAAAAAAATAAAATAATTTTTATCAAACTCAGAGAAAGGGATCAAGTTAATGTGAGAAAACAGAATATGGAGGATCTAATATGGGGACTTTGATATGGAATAAAATGGAAGTATGAGTAAGAGCCAATGTTTTATCCCACTGAGTCTTATTCCTGGCATAGTGTGGCCAGAATGGGTACAGATTAAATGATTAATTATGCAGCATCCAGAACCTAAATGGGGGATAAGGGGAGCAGAAGATTCAGGAGTTGAGTGAATGAAAATGTGAAAGAAGATCAAACAAATGTTCTGACTCTTTGGTGAACTTAGTGGACCTTCTAACAATGAACATGGGATAGAATGGATCAAGCTCATGCTCAATGTTTCTAAAATCTGAGAACTGGAGGATGTTAGAGAATATGCAAAGGAACCCCAGTTTGAGGAACTCTGCCCTAAACTCTTCAAAGAGGATATTATCATACAGCCTTGGCTATGCTGTGTCATATCTCTGTGTAATTTCCAGAAGGTCTACACAGTCACAGATGGTCTTCAGTGCAGTGTAGTTATTTTGCTAACAAATTGGAAATATAAATAAGAAAATGCAAAACATTCTGATTAATTCAAATGAAAATCTGCCTCAAAATAAAAATCACTTTAATTCATAATATTTCTAAGTTGTGTTTTGATATCATTATAATACTGATGTTTTTAAGCTTATAATAACTAAAATCAACAAATGAGAGTTGTATTGATGAGAAAGTACTGATGCTTATACAAAGCAAATATAGGCTATTATTTCCCTTAAAAAAGTTTCTTAATTTTTCTTTACAAATATCATTTGTTAATAGAGAAGTCAAACTTTGGGGTAAATAACTTTGACTTATTAATTATATATCATCTTTCATAGCAGTTCAAGCACCAGGAATTTTGACTTTGTGCTTTTTAAATTTTTTACACTAATGTTCAAATACATACACAAAGAATCAGATTAAAAACTGGCAATTTCTGTATCAGAAGGCTCTTAGTAATTTTAAAGGACCATATATTTGCCTATGAATGGACAATTCCTTACTTAAAAGTAGTTTTCTTTAATGCCCGGCACATTGTAAGTTCTGAGGCATATTTTTCACGAGTTAGTGAGTCAACAAAAGGTATCTATCTATAAGGAGGAAGGACGGGAGTACCAGGGGTTATGGTGATATTGACTAGTCTCAACCACATATATCAAAGTCATAACTCAAAAGCAGAACGTGATATATTAAATCATAATCACTTTATAACAACAAAGTTTAAATCACATTAAAGAAATCTTTTTAAAGAATTAATCACCTCAATGAAGAATAATTAAACATCTTGAAAAATGTTAAAACTGGAAAAAATTTAGTTGTTATAAATGCCCCCCTTTTACAGATGAAGTGTGTGTGTGTGTGTGTGTGTGTGTGTGTGTGTGTGTGTGTGTGCATGTGAGTGTAATATGTTGTTTGTACTGGCCATGGGATATTGTTAATGACTGGCAGATGAGGAACAAAAACAGATCTTCTTGCTCTTGATCCAGTGTTCCTTCAGCTTTGCTTTTTGCCTGCTCACAAATCCTTAACTTTTCTTTAGATTTGCTTTCAATCAGAACTACTTCTTGGTTGTTTATTTTCGATATTGGTGCTTTCAAGCATAGGAATGCCCTTGGCCTTCATATAGTTTGATGAGGGTTATTTCATTATTACTGGAGGGAACGTCACTAATGAAATGAAAAATTCACCCTTTTAAGTATTCGTAACCAGCTAAAAATGTTCAATAAACTTAAACTGGATTTGTTTTTCTCTCTCTTAAAAGGCATTTCTAAAATGAGAGTATTAACACCCTTGAAATGTGTGTTTCTCCTCTCCTAGGCAAAGGTTTTCAATTTATTTTAATAAAACTTTTACTGAGTTTCTTCTCTTCCATTTTCAATAAAGAGAGTCAAACTCCGTATTATCCTTGCTATTAAAAACTACACATCTGTTGGGGGGAACAGATATGCAAAATTATAATTGGGACAGGCTATCATGTAAACACTAGATGTTCTGAAGACACAGATACAATTAATGCCAAGAAATGAGTGATGATGCTGTGCAGAAGAGTTGAGGAAAGTGGCACAAAGCAAGAGGTGACCCTTACCTGGGGTGCTGAAGGTTGGTGGGAGTTCTCCAGATAGATAAATGGAGGAAAGGAACTCAGAGCAGAGGAAAGACATAGAGTCACAAATAGACATTTATAGATAACTCCATATTGTTAGGGTTGTGAAATGACAGGAAATGGGGTTCGAGTGATAGGAGGCGACAACATAAAGGGATGTGTATGTTGTACAAAGAGACCAATTCTCTGGCACACTATGGGAGCTATTTCTAGAACACCTATGCTACTCAAGATGTAAAACTGCATTAATCTGTTAGAAAGGAATAATGGTAGTCATTTTTAAGAAATGTATTCGTCTGCTCTGGCTGCCATAACAAAATGCCATGTCCTGGGTGGCTTACGCAACAAAAATGTATTTTCTCACAGTTCAGGAGGCTAGAAGACCAAGATCAAGGTTGGTCTCTGGTGAAGCCTCTGTTCCCAGCTTGGAGATAGCTGCTTTCCCTCTGTTTCCTCACACGCCTGTTGCCTTGTGTACAGAAGGATAGAGAACTCTGGTATCTCTTCTCTTTAAGGACAAGAGACCTATTGGATCAGAGCCCTACCTTTATGATATCATTTAACTTTAATTATCTCCAAGTACAGGTACATGGGGGGAGGGTAGGCTTCAATATGTGAATTTTAGGGGGACACAATTCATTCCATAATACCTACTCTGTTGCATACCTCTGTTAATGAATATAATTTTTTCAATTAGGTTTTTCTCCTATTGGTACCATCAACTTTGATCTCCACTAGAACCTAATATATCTGAGTTAGTGCATTATACATTTAATTATTTGAACCTACTATTGGTATCTTATGTTCTTATTCAAATTGCTCCTTGTCTTTTAAATATTCTACAACCTGCACAGGTTTGAGAATTTAGAAAGTCTCACTGCCACTGTTCTTGTATTTTCTTTTTAAGCAAAAGATAAAAATACCTATAAGTTCTCTCTCTGGTGACAGTACCTAATTTGTAAATAAGACTTTCAAGCCTTGGGGCACCTGGGTGGCTCAGTCAGTTGAGTGTCCAACTTCCGCTTAGGTCCTGATCTCACAGTCTGTGAGTTCAAGCCCTGTGTCGGGCTCTGTGCTGACAGCTCAGAGCCTGGAGCCTGTTTCAGATTCTGTGTCTCCCTCTTTCTCTCTCTTCCCTTGCTCATGCTCTATCTCTCTCTTCTCAAAAATAAATAAATGTTAAAAATTTTTTTAAGTAAAAACAAACAAAAAAGACTTTCGAGCTTTAACCATGGTTCTCCAGGCAATAAATTAGAGGTATACCTCAAGATATAACTATTTTGTATTTAAAATAAATCAAACTGAAATCCTTAATATCCCATCATTTTTAGAAGTGGAGAAACTTCAGTTTGTTTAGTTCAAAACTTTCTCCCAAAATCATTTTCTACAGTGTCTGCACTTACAGATTTTATTCAGAACAGATTTAAAAAATAAAGTTGAGGGTGTGTACGTGTATCTGGCTGGCTTAGTTGATACAGTGTGCACCTCTTGATCTCGAGGTCGTGAGTCTGAGCCCTATGTTGGGTGTAGACATTACTTAAAAAAAAAGTCATTCTCAAAAAATAAAGTTAATTTTGGTTGTTTCCAAACAGCAACAGAAGCATGGAAAAATGTATATAGCAAATTAAAAAAAAATAAATTAATATATCCATAATCATTGTAAGCATTTATAGTACTACATATTTCTAGCTTTTAGGTAATGTTTTTCTTTTTTATATTTGAAATTAAGTCCTACTTATATATGGAAAAAAAGTTAAAAGTATACTGTGTGAAGAACCTTTGAAAAAAAGTTCTTTTATCTACCCTGAACAACTTTAGGACTTTTGAAAAGCTATGAAAAGAAGGTTTTAAAGGAGACTTACATTGAGGTTGTGACAATATCTGTTTGGCCATCTTTCATTCATGATCATGACAAATGACTGTGACCTTAATTATAGATATTGTAACATGATGGAAGCAGATGAGTCTGAGATAGAATATGATCATTATAATTCTAAAAGTAAGGCAGTGTATAGATTTTGCAGCTGAATCCAGTGATGAATTCTAGTGCTTTTTTGAAATCATCTGTCTTACTTCCATCACGAAGTATATTATTACCTAAATAATAGTGAAGTTTCAAGCTTGGCCATACTTGTGAGTATGTTTGACATACTTTGGATACTAGAATTTGAAACTGAAAAGCAGCAATTGTTAGAAGCTAGCCTGAGACTCCTGATAACAAGATTAAAATCCAAACAGGCACAACTCAATTAATCTAGTCTAGATTTTCAAAAACAGACATTGATCTGGTTGTGTGGAAAGGGTTTTTTCCTGGATGTGATGAAGATGATACTATATTAGATCACAGTGAATTTTCTTAACTTAGAGAATAGTGATTTTGAGTGAATTATAACCTGAGGATTGACCTCTAAATGTGCAAGAATTGATTACTGATTTAAGAGCAGGCTCTAATTTTATATATTTAATGAAACTTGTAAGTTAATGAAATCAAGAAGTCTCTAAGGCATTTGCTGTTTGTTAAAATACATGAGCTAGAAGAAGACAAAACCCCAATTAAGTGTTTAAGGTAATATTAGGAACCTTGAAACTTGAATTTCATCCTTAAATCTAAAACTGACTTTCTGCCTAGCAACTAAATCTCTTGGTATTTAAAAATATGCATACAATGGGTCACCTGGGTGTCTCAGTTGGTTAAGTGTCTGACTTCAGCTCAGGTCATGATCTTGCTGTTTGTGACTTTGAGCCCCGCGTCAGGCTCTGTGCTGACAGCTCAGAGCCTGGAGACTGCTTTGGATTCTCTCTTTCTCTCTCTCTCTCTCTGCTTATGCTCTCTCAAAAATAAATAATTTTTTTATGTTCATGAAAGTATTTAATGAAATAACTTGTGATAGGTAGTAAAATCTTGAGTGGACTATAATGCTTTGCAGCAAATTTGCACCTGTTTGGACAACAGATTGAGGTCAAGACCCAGCTGAGTTCAGAGAATCTCAGTTCTAGAGGGCCGATGCTGGAGAGGAAAGCTAACGTATTGGACGGTCAGATATGAATGATAAAATAAAAATAAGTGCATATTTCCCCATTAAGACAATTCAGAAAAGTATTTATGAAGTATAGCTTTTTAAATTTCACTTTGTAGGTCTGTGCATAAAAATAAATAAACATTTAAAAATTAAAAAAATACACATAAGGTGGCACTGTGTGTCATCATAAATTTTTGGGAAATTTTAGTTCATTCCTAGAAAGGATTATATCAAGACAGTGTTATTAATATGAAATTTTTTTATTCTGCTTTTAGTTGAAGAATTTTTTAATCACTGACTTCTACACAGCTATTTCAGAGTGGTTAAAATATAGACTTTGAGTCAGATTGTTTGGATTAAATCTTGACTCAGCCAGATACTAATTATGATACACTGAGTAGTGAGTAAGCTGATTTAAACTTCAATTTACTAATCTGTGCAATGAGATAATAATAGTACCTATTTCATACCATTGTTAGGAGGATTGAATTAAGTAATTTATATAAATGATCTTAGAAAGCAGTGGCACATAGTAAGGATAAAATGCATGTTAGCTGTTTTTATATTAGCATGACAAAAGAGAATCTATTTCTTAAGATATTCATGCTACTTATTCATTTGATTTTTTAAAAAAAATTCAACACATGTTTATAAATTTCTAATGTGCTGTAGTTATTATGCTAGTTTCCAGGAAACATAAAGGTGATATAACCAATCCTAAATAAAAAGACTCCCCCCCCCCAAAGAAAAAGAATTTAAAAAGAAGCAACTTGTTTCTTTCTCAAGTAAAAGTCCAAACAGATTCTAGGTAAGTGACGAAGTGTCTTCTTGGTCTGCTGCAAACAACTGTTTAGAAACCCACACTGCCAGAGATTTTGTAATTTTAACTTTTGGCTTCCAAACTCACCATAGGTCATTCCCTTCCCAGTCAGATAGAAAGGGAATATAAAAGGGAGTATTGCATAGAAGGTTTGGGTGGACCAGGTGTGGTAGTGGCTCTTAGAGCTCACATTTCATTAACTGTTCACATTTCATTAACTAGAACGGAGTCATATGACCAAACCTAATGGCAAAGAGGTCTGGACATGTAGCCCAGCTTTATCCTGGGCTTTGTCCAGAGGAGAACTGAGTATTGGAAGGAGTTATCAGTCCCTGCCACAGGTGATTAAATACTACTAAGCATCATGAATCCGGTGTTAAATTCTGGTGGGTATTACAGATTTTTGCAGTTGCTATACAATATAACTCCAATTACCATTGGAGGCCATAGGAGGGACACTTATCAGCACTTCAAGGTTCAGGGAGAGTTTCTCAAAAGAGTATATACTGAAAATTGGAAGATGATATAGCTTTATTACAAGCTGTTGGGGTGGTATATGTGGCAGAATAAAAGTTTAAGCCATGGCTCTTTGGTAGACTATTGGGAAATACGTGATGGTCAAGTAAGAAAGAAGACAAGAAGTGATGAGAGATGAATTTGGAGACATATGCACAGACAAGTAAGCTGTGTTAAGGATTGTAGATTTTATCTTGGGACCTTACATTTCCCTTACTTTTATGTGCCTCTTTTCCTTCTTTATTGAATTTAGAGCTAAACAGTGAACATAGGACTCATTCTAGGTGAAGCTCATTGTGAAGGAATCCAAAATGCTCACCTAACCAAAAAGTCCTTCTCAGACAGTTCTACAGCTGTCTTGGGTTCCTATAATTGGCTATTTTGTATTATGACATAATCTCTGGAAAAATGATGGACAAGCAACTATGCTACAGTTAAATGCTTGACCTTCTATCATCCATTATAACCTAAGCATAAATTGTGGGCATGCCCATCAGGTCACTTTTTTTTCCTTCATAGTAGAAAGGATTGAAAAATCTGTTGCTGCTGGAAAGGGCACTTGGAGTGACGAGCAGCAGATAATGTCTTGGGCAATCATAGAGATGGATGGGTGGGACATGGTAGCCAGTGGGAATACAGTATATGAGATTTCATCCTCATAATTTTCTCCAGAATTGACCTTGTTCAGTATGGGTGTTTCCCTGGAAAGCAGCTGAACCCAGTTGTTTTGTAGGTTTTAGTACCAGACTGCCTCCGGTCATGTAAGACTCCATCAGTAGCTATAAGCCTTGGGTAAATTTTTTTACTTACTTGACTAAGTTACTCATCAGTGAAATGTAAGTAATAAAACCTATCTCACAGAGCAGTTGTTTGCATACAGGTTGTATGCATGATGTTTGCATGATGTTTCTAGAATACTTATACATTACCTGACTACATATTAAACTCTCGGTAAATATTAAGTTGTTGGTATCATCATTATCATTATCATCATCATTTTTACCATCTTTGACTATCAAGATAACCTGACAAGGCAGTTTAGAAGTCAGGATCTACAATATATTCCTTGTTAGTTGAATAATGAAGAAAATAATAGATGATCAGCCCATGTAAGTAATGCTAACTTCAGAGCAGAAGACAACTTGTTTTTGCTTGTCACCTATGTTGTCAAAACACTGAACTCACATAGAAAATTCTCAAAAAACAATGCTCACCTTTGTAGTATGTCTTTTCTTTTTGTTTAAGTTACTTTTGGGGCTCCTCTAGAGCTTTTCGAAATGATTATGACAGCTAAGGAGACTTGAAGGATTTTCTTTGCAGAACTGGACCACCCCAGAGAGAGACAGTCCTGCTTTTCTTATCTCATGTACAACACTTATTCCTCAACACCAGTTTGAGAATTACCGGAGTTGAATCCCTTGAGTTCTGCTTCTAACATTTAATCATATTGACTGAATGATTTTGTATTTTGTATACTGTATGCTTTTGTATTTGCGATGCAACTCAATATATGGAACCCGATAGTCCCTATATGGATTAGCTCATTAGCATAAACCTAGGCATATTTCCATTATCTCAATTAGTGGAGAAGAAAATTTAGAGAAAAAATGAATAGGTGAAAATGTCATTTGAACGTTTACATTTTTAGTGCTCAGAGAAATATATTTTAAAAGGCTACTTTTTCTTCCCCTGATGTATGAAGTTATTTCACAGCCATTTGCTAGTTATTCTTTCCTAAGTTTCTTTTGGGCACTCAATCTTCCTGTCCTTTCTTCTGAAGCTTTATCTTGCCTAGATCCAGCTGTTCTCCATTTTTCTAGCACTATTACCATATGTTCATTCATTCAGTGAATATTTATCAATTGTAAACTATATAAATTATACTTTACAAAATGTTTTGACCACTTTTACAAGGAAACAATGCCAGGTGCATGAATTGTTATTCTCATTTTCTGAATTTTGGCTTCCTTTCCTTAGCATAATATTTTCAAGGTTTATCAATGTCTAGGATGTATCAGTACTTCATTTCTTTATAGGGCTGAATAATATTCCATTATTTCAATATGCTACATTTTGTTTATCCATTCTTCACTTGATGGACATTTGGTTTGTTTTCACTTTGAGGCTGTTATGAGTAATGCTGCTATGAATACTCGTGTACAAGTTTTTGTGTGGACAAGTTTTGTGTTTTCATTTCTCTTGGTTATGTATTCAGAAGTGAAATTGATGGGTTATATGATAACTTCACTGTTTAACCTTTTGAGAAACTGTGCCAGTCATTTTTAATGATTACCTTTCAATTTAATTTAAAACTCAAGCTTCATGCCTGGCTTAAATCTTATCTATGTCTCTCTACACTCCATCTCGGCACTTGCCAGTCTTGACAGGGTATTTCAAGTAGGGAAGAAGCACAGTGTCCCTCTGTTTTCCTGTCTCTGCAGCACTGAGAGATAGGGCAGGGAAGGTAGGGAGAGACAGAGAGAGAGAGAACGTGTGTATATTCTGTGTGTCTCTGTGTTTGAGAGGGCCACGAAATGGATACTCTTTCCTTCTTTCTGAGGTCTCTAGTATTGAGGACTGGCAGAGGGGAAGAGAGAGCAAGGACAAATGTATCTCTAGGAACCTATTATTGTAGGGGGACTATGATGGTTGCTCCTGTTTCTCTGGCTAAATTCATGGTTATTTATGAGCATCTTGACTGCCCAGGATATTGGAGATAGGGAAATATCTTGTCCTCGTTTTTCAGCCTTCAGGTCTCAGAATGAGCATTACACACATGGCTTCTTGCTGCCAGGACCTCATTACCAGGTGTCCTGCCTTCCCTGGTTAAACTTAAATTACTGGATATTCGGGTATGGCTGACATGACAAATGTAGTACTACAGACTCCTTTACATTGTCACACAATTTTCTCTGCCCTGCAATTCTTTTGTCCTTTACTTGTGGATAGGTTCAGAACAGCCTAAGCACATTAAAGAGTGAGGAACGAGCTGCCAATCTCCCCAGTTGCTAGCGATTTTCCTGGAGTTTCTTGTTTGCCTTGAGGAGCTTATGGCTCCCCCCCACCAGACATCTTTCCTTAGGCAGGAAGAGGAAGACAGGTAGTGGTGCTGGCCACAGTGGTATCTGATTGGGTTTCATTCTTTCCTTTCTTATTGTATCTGGTAGAAGAGAAACACATCTTTCTTTATTTCTGGTTTTAGATCCCCAAAATCAGTCTGGGACAACAGGATAATTCCTACTCAACACCCTATTATAGAAAACTTCTGTCATACTTTCACAATTTTTAAGTCACAACTTATAAATAAAATGCATATACTTTTTTCTCCCAGATAAGTGGAACTAACATTCCTTTATTAACTAATAATTCTGGAGATTGTTAAAGTCCTTCATGTGTCTGACTTCTTATGATTATTAATTTGAAACAATATTCTGTTCCATTTATGAGTCAGATAACTTGTCATATACAAAAATATGATTTTGGAGGGGGGGGATATTTATACCCTTTGACCTCCTTTACTCATTTCTCCCACCCTGCCACCCCCAACATCTGGCAGCCACTAATCTGGTCTTTGTATCTATTAACTTATTTTTTTTTAATTTGTTTTAGATTCCCCGTACAAGTGAGATCATACACTATTTGTCTGTCCCTGCCTAATTTATTTCACTTAGCATATTATTCTTTTTATTCTTTCTATGACTGAATCACATGCCACTGTGTATGTGTGATATGTATCTATATCTATGTATCACATTTTCTTTATCCATTCATGCATTGATGATTTTTTTCCCATATCTTGGCTATTGTAAATGATGTTCCAGTGAACAAGGGGATGCATATATCTTTTTGAATGTTTTTGGTTTTTTTATTGATAAATATCCATAAGTGGAATTGCTGGATAATATGGTAGCTCTATTTTTAACTTTTTGAGGAACCTCGGTGCTGTTTTGCAGAGTGGCTGCACCAATTTACTTCCCCACCAACAGAGCACAAGGGTCTCCTTTTCTCTACATCCTCACCAACACTTGTTATCTTTTGTCTTTTGATATTAGCTGTTCTGACAGGTGTGAGGTGATAGCTTATAGTTTTGATTTGTATTTTCTGATGATTAGTGATGTTGAGCATCTTTCCATGTATCTGTTGGCTCTCTGTATGTTTTAAGGAAAATGTCTATTTAGATCTCTGCCTATTTTTCAAATAGGGCATTTTTGTTTGTTTGTTTGTCTCCCTCCCTATCTCTCTTTGGATTATTGAGTTGAGTTCTTTGTATATTTTGGACATTAACCCCTTATCAGATATATGATTTCTAAATATTTTCTCCCATTGAGTAGGCTGCTTTTTAATTTTGTTGATGATGATTTCTTTTGCTATACAGAAGCTTTTTAGTTTGATGTAGTCCCACTTGTTTATTTTTGCTTTTGTTGCTTCTGCTTTTGGTGTTAGATGGAAAAAATCATTACTAAGATCTGTGTCACAGAACTTATTAATTATGCTTTGCTTTAGGATTTTTATCATTTCAGATCTCATGTTCATGTCTCTAATCCATTTTGGTTTAATTGTTGTGTACAGTGTGAGATAGTGGTCCAGTTTTATTCTTTCCCATGTGTTTGTCCAGTTTTCCAGCATCGTTTATTGCAAAGACTGGCTTTCCCATTGTATATTCTTGGCTCCTTTGTCATAAACTAATTGACATTAATTAAATAAACTAGTTGACATAAACTAACTAATCATATAAATGTAAGTTTATTTATAGATTCTGTACCATGTGACATTGATCTATGTATTTATTTGTATGCCAATACCATACTGTTTTGATGACTACAACTTTGTAGTAGAGCTTGAAATCAGGTTTGTGGTGCCTCCAGCTTTGTTTTCCTTTCTCAAGATTGCTTGACTACTTGGGGTCTTTTGTGGTTCCATACAAATTTTAGGATTGTTTGTTCTATTTCTGTGGAAAATGCCTTTGGACTTTTAGTAGGGATTGAATTGAATCTGTAGATTGCTTTTGATAGCATGGACATTTTAACAATATTAACTCTTCTAATCCATGAGTACAGACTTTGTTTTTATTTGTTTTTGTCTTCTTTAGTTTCTTTCACTAATGTCTTATAGTTTTCCCAGGTCTTTCACCTAATTTGTTTAATTTGCTCCTAGGCATATTATTATTTTTGATGCAATTATAAATGGGATAGTTTTCTTTTTTATTAAGTTTTTAATGTTAATTCCAGTATAGTTACCATACAGTGTTATATTAGTTTCATGTGTACAATATAGTGATACTATTCTGTACATTACTCAGTGCTCATCAAGATAAGTGTACTCTTAATCCCCATCACATATTTCACCCGTCCCCCCACCCACCTCCCCTCTGGTAACCATCCGATTGTTCTTTATAGTAAAGAATGAGGCTTTTGATTGAGAGATCAACCCTTTGTTTGTATGTTTTGCTTCTTAAATTCCACATATGTGTGAAATCATATGGTATTTGTCTTTCTCTGACTAACTTATTTCACTTAGCATTATACCCTCTAGCTCCTACCATGTTGTTGCAAATGGCAAGATTTCATCCCTTTTTATGGCTGAATAAAATGTTCCATTATACATTGATATTTCATTATTAGTATATAGAAACACAACAGATTTCTGTATATTGATTTTGTATCCTGAAATTTTACTGAATTTTAACATTAGTTTTAACAGTTTTTTGTTGGCATCTTTAGGGTTTTCTATATATAGTATCATGTCATCTCCGTATAGTGACTATTTTACTTCTTCCTATCCCATTTCTATGTTTTTTCATTTTTTTTTTCTTGCCTAATTGCTCTAGCTAGGCAAATATAAAAAGCCCTATATAAATTAACTTAAGGTATCTTTCTCTTCTAACTCATTGTTACTATTTGTGTCATAGTCATAGAAGAGATGAACAGAATCAATTCAGTGTATTAGCATAATCCGCAGCTAATTTTTATGAACCTGGATTCCTACTTAACTATTTTCTAAGTACACGATCACAAATACTTAAGTAATAGGGCATCCCTTACCACAGCTAAAAAAAATATTTCAGATAAATAGATGCACATCTTCTACTTGGGCTACCTTGTGGCCAATCTTAAGAAATTAGTTTATTAGAATAAAGAACTGAATCTACAGATGTGAGCTCACTGACCTGAATGTGGGTTGAATGTGCAATAGTCCTGGCCTTGCTTGCAGCATGAACAGATGATTTAAACAAGCCAACATAACCCTAACTTAACTGTTATTTAACATTCAGAACCTCCTCCAGGGAAGGCAGGCAGGAAACATCAGCAGGAAGACTCTCATACATTTTCAGACAGCTTTACAGTGCCGAATACCTGCATCTATTTTGGATCTTTTTCCTAGATTTTGTTTGTTTGTTTGTTTGTTTGTTTGTTTGTTTGTTTTAAATGCTTAGAATTAATAGTTTCTCTAGATTTTTAAAGGAAACTTTCTACATCTTGTCAATTTTTGTCTTTTTATATAACCCCGGGGCTCTCCTGGGTCATGGACTTTATTCTCCCATTAGTGAGGAATATCACCTTCAATGAATCACTTCTTCCCATACTTCCTCTGTTAAATGAAGACATGAAGCTGATGGTTTCAGAATTGTTTCTCAGTTTCAGGTTTCTAGAAATTTTGCTTAGTTGCACAAATGCTCCTGCTTTCTAAAAATTAAGCTTTCATGATGCTTCCAGTAAGTTAATAGTTTTAGTTATTTCCTAAATCATTACATTTGCCTATAAAATATACATTGTAATATTCACAATTAATTTGGAAAAGGGTAATTTATGTTTAGGATATCCTTGGGGAATAGGAACAGGAGTTCCATTTTGCAACCACACGCAGAGGTCACAAATGTTCTCAGTGTTCTGTTAGTCTGCATTTTGAGTATTTGGGCAAAACTCTGATGAAGGCAGGTTTAGTTATTATCACAGATAGTGACATACTTATCTAAAATTCTCAGTGTTTTCAAAACTTCCTCTTTAAAGTGTCATCATTTCACATGCAATTGTGATAAAATGATAGTGGTTACTTAAAATATTGTTTCTCTTTTTGATTTTTAAAACTGCTTGAGAATATTTTATTTTTTTAAAAAAATTTTGATTATTCATTTTTGAGAGAGAGAGAGAGAGACAGAGCATGAGCAGGGGAGGGGTAGAGAGAGAGACACATACACAGAATCCGAAGCAGGCTCCAGGCTCTGAGCTGTCAGCACAGAGCCTGACATGGGGCAGAAACTCACAAACCATGAGATCATGACCTGAGCCGAAGTCGGACGCTCAACCAACTAAGCCACCCAGGCTCCCCGAGAATATTTTATTTAAAAAAAATTTTTTTTCAATGTTTATTTATTTTGGGGACAGAGAGAGACAGAGCATGAACGGGGGAGGGGCAGAGAGAGAGGGAGACACAGAATCGGAAACAGGCTCCAGGCTCTGAGCCATCAGCCCAGAGCCTGACGCGGGGCTCGAACTCACGGACCGCGAGATCGTGACCTGGCTGAAGTCGGACACTTAACAGACTGCGCCACCCAGGCGCCCCAGTCCCTGAGAATATTTTAAAGATACAAATGAGTTTGCCCCTTCTGACACCCTTTCCTTCCAAAATTGTAAGATGTAACACTCGTAAAATAGACAATTTGGCTGGATTTTTTTTTACTTTTAATTTTTTTTAATGTTTATTGTTTGAGAGAGAGACAGAGCATGAGTGGGGGAGGAGCAGAGAGAGAGGGAGACACAGAATCCGAAGCAGGCTTCAGGCTATGAGTTGTCAGCATGGATAACTTGGCTAGATTTTTAAAACATGCATAAATTGTCCATTAGACTGTTGTTTACTGCTTGAAACTATCAATTCATTTTTCAAAGCAGATTCTGTTACATTCTTTGTGTTGCTATGCAAAACCTTTACAATGGGGTCAGTGTAAATATCAGACAGTAATTTTTCAATTCTTATAGCAAATTTTAATATTACTGGGGAAAATAAAAAAAAACTCAAAATACTTATGGATTTCAAGTAATAGTATGACTTAAAACTTTCAACATATATGTTTTTTATTTTGAGAGAGAGAGAGAGAGCATGCAAGTAGGGGGAGAGAAGGGGGAGGAGGAGGGAGGGAGAGAGAGAGAGAGAGAGAGAGAGAGAGAGAGAGAGAGAGAATCTTAAGCAGGCTCCATGCTCAGTGTGGAGCCTGACACAGGGCTTGATCGCACAACCCGGGGATCATGAC
Organism: Prionailurus viverrinus; assembly: GCF_022837055.1. Lineage (NCBI taxonomy): Eukaryota > Metazoa > Chordata > Mammalia > Carnivora > Felidae > Prionailurus > Prionailurus viverrinus. The sequence goes on along the minus strand of NC_062564.1, from coordinate 135,751,733 downwards.
CTGAGCCAAAGCAAGAGTTGGATGCTCAACTAACTGAGTCACCCAGGTGTCCCAACATATTTTTATTAAGATATTATGAATCACATAATTTGTTTTGATCATAGAAATCATCATTTTTTGCAGCAAAATTTGTTGTCTTTCCAAGTTATGTGTCTCTGATCAGCTACCTTAACTGAAATTGCATTTTTGATTCTGACCTGTTTTCTCATCTTATATTCAAGATTGAGGAACAGGAGTTGTGTGATGCTATCTGTGGGGACCTGTATTATGTGGCATTCCACACATTTGATACCTGTCCAACTTCTTACTTTGATATCTGCCTGAAATTTTCAGATTTTTTTGTTTTGAGGTATATTAGCAATTTTGCTGAATTCTAGAAACTAATTTTATTTAGTTAAACTTATTTTAGAGTGTAATTAATTCAAGCCATTCACCAATTACATTTTTTTTATTGGAGTGGCAATTAAAAAAGAGTTCCTGCTAATAAAAATTGAAGATACATTTAAGAGGTAATTCCTCACTCTATTATGGCTCTCTAAGAAGACAAAAGGGAGTAAGCATTTGTTATGAATTGTTATGCATTATGGTCCATGTTTAGTACCCTGTTTGTATTATCTCATTAATTCTTACAACAATACTATATGCATAGTTTTTTTATACGTAGGGAGACTGAATTTAATAAAGGTTAAAAAAATCTATGTCCCAAGGCTAACAATTGACAAAAACAGGTGGAACAGTGAGATAATATAAGAAGAAGGCCAGGAAAGAAAAAAAATAAATGTTCTGAGGAGACGGGCAGGATCTAATCTAGTGTCAAGAGGTTTTGAAGTACACATAATTTTCAGTATGAGAGAGAGAAAAAGAAATGAATACTTATTTTAATAAATAAGAATATAGCTTGCATAGAGCCTTGATGAAAAACGCTGTACTTTTTGAAATAATGATGCCAATGTAGAGACATACTCAGGGTCCCATGAATTATGGTACTCATAGTTTTTGCTGAGAAGTTCTAGGAAAGGATGTGTTGGCCTCTGTAGGCAACACTTGGTTGTTTAGGAGATATGCTCAAAGAGCATATTTCCAAGATGGGATGCACAGCTTGCTAAAACCCATCTGTCCACATCTAATACTCAGTTTTTGTAGTCATTCATGAAATCAACCCCCGTTAGCTCTATTGGGATCTACAGATGGTTCCCACATTACACTGCTCTGATTCATCAATATCACCTAATAAACCTGTTTGTTAATTTCTTGCTCTCTTTACAAATGCATACAATGAAGAGGATTTCATGGACATAACAGATGGGATGCATTCTGTTTCTAACACAAGACACAAGTGATACATAGCAGTGGCTGCTGATTGTCTACTGAATTCCTATATGTAACATGGAAATGGCTAATAGGAAATACACCATAGAGCATCCTCTTGGACTTGTGGCAGGAAACTGAGTAAAGCATGTGATGGCCTATCAAACTTATTTCCTGTCACTCATTTTTGTGGATTCCTATGGAAGCAAATCTGGAATGTACTTCTGATCGCTGATGTCCTAGAGAAGAACCTAAAAGGATTCACAGTAAAGGCCCTCTTTTTTAAATAATTTTTTTAGGTTTCTTTACTTATTTTGAAAGAGAGAGAGAGAGAGAGTGTATGTGTGTGTGTGTGTATGTGTGTGCACAAGCAGGGGAGGGGCAGAGAGAAGGAGATACAGAATCCCAGGCAGGCCCTGCACCATCAGTACAGAGCCCAATGTGGGACATGAACTCACAAACCATGAGATCATGATCTGAGCTGAGATCAAGAGTCTGATGCTTGACTGATTGTGCCATCCAGGTGCCCCAAAGATCCTCTTTAAATTACACATCTATTTCAGAGTTATGACTTTAGAAAACAAAAAGGCTGTGGGACTTGAACAACTGCTGATAAGACGATGTTGGGGAATAGGTTTGGGCATTTCTGGCAAGGAATGAATTTAATTTTTATAATTTAATGGAATAGAGGAGATAAAAGATGCAGCTTCCCTTCCATTCTCCTTACTCTATCCCCAAAGAGAGGAAGTTCTGCTTTGGCAGGTCACACTTGAAGACTTTTTCACTGGCCACTGTGCTAGTGATGGTTCACAGTAATGGGTTTAAAAGGCCAATTGGGTGCATCACCAGACATTAATCCCCATCCTCCCTTTAGTTCTCCAGGGACTACTGTCCAGAAGGAAAAAGGGCCAATTATCTGTCTACCATTGCATCTGATTTGTTCTTGGCCCAAGTATAAAATAAAAGACTTGATCTTGATTCCTCATTAGAGGAACAATTTCTGACCCCTGAATCTCTCTGATTTTCTGAGTCACTTTTTGTGTCTCTGCATCTCTCCCTTGCTTTTACTCCTTCTCTCCATTCTACTGTTCTAGGGGCTCTTGCCTCTCTCAAGGATGGTCTCTTTTGCTTTGGAACCTCCTTTTATTCTCTCTCTCTGTCTTTTGGTTACCTTTCTCTCATTCTTGCTCTCACTCTTTCAGGTGTGTTGCTAGGCATTGAATCTCAGTGGCATGGTAAGGCTTGGATTTTGGCTTTAGAGTAAAAATAGAGGAGATAAGATACTATAGCTCAAGGCCACTTATACCCACCCTGCATAAGGAAAAGGAGTCTTCTTTGTCAACAGTTTTTAATCACAGATCTAGATAGGACTTTTGGGCTAAAGCCTGAGCCAATTTTGGGCCTTGCTTTAGTGCCTTTGTCTTGTGGTGACAGGTGACTCATTAAAAGAAAGTCTCAGATATCCCTATATTCTCTGCCAAATGTCATCATAATGCCATGGCATGCCAATACAGATATCTCATACAAAATGTTGCTTAAATATCAACTGTTCCAAGTCCATCATTTTATAGAAGAGGAAACTGAGGAAGTCAGAGAAGACTGTAGTTTTGTATATAGGGGTTCTCATGGTTAATAGAACTGAAAATTGCTTAGATTTACATAAAACATGTTTTTGAGCAGAGTTTCAAATCTAGGTCTTTTTCTATAAGCCCTGAAGCCAGAGGATAGACCATAATTCAGATGTGCCTGTTTCTCTAAATGGGAGATGAATAAATTCCCAATCAGAATTTTTAACATATTCATAGTAATTTTTAAAAAATCTGTGTAACTATTATATAATCATGACTGCCTCATGTTTTAAATGGCTCTGTTTAGTTTATTTTTATAATCACATTGGCTTCAATCACATTGGGTCCTTAACTGACCCAATAAAAGAATAGAGGTATGTTTAATACAGAAAATATTGGATTCCCTAAAAGTAAAGGCCAAATAATGGTACCAGGCAATACTGTTTGAAGAAAGGTTCTCACTTGTTGGGAAGAGGTAAGTGGTAGGAAAATTGAGGCATCACATGCTCTCTGTGTTAGAGTAATCCATACCTAATTTATGTGAGTGATAATTAATTTTTTTAAATAACATCATCTAGCTAATCACACTAATGTTGATAATTAAATTATATTAGTTTTTTTTAGTTTGTTCAGCACAGATTTGTAAATTTCTTTGAGTTGTATGTTAATACATTATCTTATTAGCATAAAATATTACATTAAGAACCAGTGAGAAAGTTTTTCCTTTAGACATACAGGCATTAGTCAAATCTGACAAATAGTGGTCTAAGCAAGCAGCATGTTAATAGATACAGTAAATACAGTTGCATCCATGGCTCAGACTTGATAGGTAGGACTCTTGATGTCCTTTCTCCTTTCTTCCTGCCTTCCATCCTTCCTTCCTTCTGTATTTCATGAGTAGATGTATGAATGCTGACATAAGCCAGGTGTAATACTTGATATAAAACAAGTCATTGCTTTTGTGAAGCTAAGGTATAATGAGGGAGACAACCATTTAATACATAGTAATAACATAATAAAGTGGTATAAAGGAAAAGAATATACATCTACACAGACAATAATGATGCAACAGTGGTGGTCAGGGCTGTAGAGAAATGAAGAGTCAGTCAGGGAAGGACATTCTGGGCTGAGGGAAGAGCACACACAGGGAAAACAAGCCTGCGTGCTGGTGACTTCATCTGTGTGGGGTTTCTCATCATCCTTGCCTTTATCCTGGAAGTGGTTTTAGCCCAACCAATGGTACTTTATCCACTGATCAGTGACTGAATACTGTGAATGCACATGATCAGATTCTTCACAAAAGCTCCCTATTGCTTTTTAATACTACATTGATGGTGTATCTGCTTGATAAATGCCTTGTGTTGTCCTTTAATGTAATAGCTTTTTTTTCTTAAGAGAAAATAAAAGCATGTTTCATGTCACTCTGCTTCTTCATTCCATGATTTCCTTCTTCATTCTCTGCCCAGGGTGGGACATGGAGGTGGAAATTAGTAGCTTCTTCTTGTGAATTGCAAGTCCTGTTAATATCTGCTTGATAGCATTTGTCATAGAGGATTGCTGTCATTTTTGTTATCTAACTGTGACCCCTTGAGTCCAAAGATCTTCTCACATAGTACATTGTCTGGCACACAGTATGTACCCAATTTACATCCATTGACTGAAGGAGTATCATAAGCTCATGTTCAACATGAACATACGGTTCTTTGAAGTGTATGGTTGTGAAAAAATTATTATAGAGGAATACATATACATAATTTTTCAAAATGATGACTCTCTACTTAAAAAATTGTTTATTTATTTTTGAGAGAGAGAGAGTGAACAGGGGAGGGGCAGAGAGAGAGGGAGACACAGAATCTGAAGCCAGCTACAGGCTCTGAGCTGTCAGCACAAAGCCCGATGCAGGGCTGCAACTCACGGACCGTTAGATCAGGACCTGAGCCGAAGTTGGACACTTAACTGAGTAAACCACCCAGGTGCCCCTTGACTCTCTACTTTTATACTTGGGATTGTTTTAAATTGGCAATTGGGGGTTAAAATAAGCTAAGTCTTTATTGGCTTTCTAAGGTTTCAAAAATGTTGGCCTTTATATTTTATTGTCAATGCACAGTTTCTAACATGCAGGGCAGGGAATGTAAAGACAGCGATTGCTAAAGTCTTTGTGCCCTGAATACTTGACCTCTTTTTCTGATCCATAAAGTTTCTAATTTAATTCTGATTTAAAATGAAGAAGCATGAGAAGTTGTGTCCTCTCTACAGGCCATCAGGTGATATTCTTAGAGGTAAATCACCTCCAAGGTGAAGCTTGGAGGAAGACAGCTTTGTAAAAGAAATTGCGTTGGGAGTCAGAGACATTAGAATATGATTGATAGAGATCAGTAAACTCCACCATCTCCTTCTGGCTCTGCTCAGTAGGGCTTCTGTAGGCATTTGCATGGAGGAGATTTGTGTTTGATTATAGATGGAACTGAGGTCTGGTGGAGACCAGAGGACCTGCATTTTACTCCTAATTCTGCCACTTAAGATCTGAACAATTAATGACTCTGCAGCCTCATTTTCTCAACTTAAAAAAAAAAAACAAAACAGAAAATTCCATTGGAGAAGATCTAATATTTATTTTAGCTTAAAATTTTAATAAATGTTAAAATAAATCTTTTATTAATATTCCATACATTCATTTAACCTTGTAACACACAAAAGCCAGAGAGGACAGGGCATTGTGACACTGGTAAGCTTAACTAGGGAAAGGGTTTTGTATTTTTTTACATTTGATATTTGAACAAGTTCTTTTTATCATGTAATCATGATAATGGCTGGTTTTGGAGCATGTATGAAAACTTACTAGGTGATGAACCATGTTCCTGGTAACAGCTTCCTCCACCTCTGGCTAATGCTAAACCTTTTGTTCCTTTGGTTCTCCTATGGAGTTATCATTGTCCTCAATTCTCTCTTTTGAGACTAATTCCTCTTGGATTTAGCTAGAGACATATCTTTGGCTAGAGCAATGAGTTGGTTACAATGAAGGCTGGGTGTGCTTCAGGGCAACCAATTTAACAGATTTCCTTTGTTAAAATTACAACAAAGGTACTTTATTCTTTACAGCCAAAGGAAAGGACACTGAATTTTGAAATGAAAATTTGCACTTTGTGTTTCTGTGGGTTTTTTTAGAGCATTTAGTTTTGAGACAACTATGATCAAAATATTTTGATAAATATATACAGCGCATACTAATCCTTTATGCTTTCACAGAAGATTCAAGAGCTTAAGAAATAGGATGTAGATTTTCATTTCACAAATGTTTCCATCTTATTTGTAAGTCCAGAACCATTGCTGAAAATTTCCATACCATGCCATATTTTTGTACAAATCACTATAAGGTATCTTCTGCAAGTTTATTTAGATTATCCCCTTTTTAAGAAGGAAAGGAGAATACCCTTTGAAAGTAATGCTTAATGTGTGATTGTAAAAGGCAGTGAATTGGTAGCATAAAGATGCTAATGTTTAGAAAATGACTATTTAATGTAAATGAGATTATAATTTGTTTGGAATGGGAAAAAATACTTGTTCCCATTCTTCCTCCCTCCTTCTTCTCTCTCTCCCCCCTCTCCATTCTTTTTTCCCTCTTTCGTTAATTAAAATAAACACTCATTGAGTATCTGCCATCTACCATGTTTGCCCTTCAGAAGAACATACTTTATAGTAGATCCAATTTTATTGCTGGAAACTCCCTACAACTTTTATCAAAATTATTAATATACTTTTCAATAGACCTAAAGATACAGTTATTTAAAATTTAACATAAACACCTTCACTTTCTTAACAAATTTGCCACAACTCTTAGAAATGTGTATGAGAAAAAGTTAGAGTAGTCAAATATTAGTAAAAACCATTGGTTTAGTGTTCACAGTTGCAAAATGAAAAGATTGACAAAAATAGTTTCTAATGCTCTGCCCAGGAAGCACAGATAACCTGGTATAGACAGAATGGGATATGGCAAAACTAGAAACCAAATAACGCCTGGAAATGTGCTCTAATTTTCTTTGAAGAAAACTGTGATGCATGTTCATGAGTTCAGTTTTATCTCAAGGATTCTAATTCTTACATGACTTGTAGTCTTGTGCTTTTGGGAATGGAGCCAGCCAGAGTGGTGTCAACATTGAAGGTCAAATATCAAGTAGAGAGTGGGCAGTGAAAAAGACCAGCAGTCAAGGTCTTGAGCCTCAAAGTATAGCTATTTAAAAACAACTGATGAGTGGGCATTTCCCAGTTTTTGCTTTGTCTTCCATAGAAAATATTGTTATCTTGGTAGTGTTTACATAAGTGCCAGAGGAGGGAAGAGAAGTGAGATGGAGTTTTTTCAAGAGTTCGAGGAATTCTTTTCTGCTTCAGCTAAAGATGGCTGTGGTTATGGAAAAAGCAGTTAAGATCCTATATGTATTTTCTTCCCATAATCTTACTTCTCTTTCAATTCTAAGACTAGTTTTTCTAAAATAGAAAATGGAAAACCCAAGGGTCTAGAATCTTGAATATTCTTCTGAAATAGAAATGGAATGAAATTTTTTAAATTTATTTTTATTTTTTTTAAATGTTTTATTTATTTTTGAGACAGAGAGAGACAGAACATGAGTAGGGGAGGGGCAGAGAGAGAGGGAGACACAGAATCTGAAGCAGGCTTCAGGCTCTGAACTGTCAGCACAGAGCCTGACGCGGGGCTCGAACTCACGGACTGAGATCGTAACCTGAGTTGAAGTCACACTTAGCCAACTGATCCACCCAGATGCCCCAAAATGGAATGAAATTTATAAATAAAACGTTTCAAGTTATCTGACATAAACCCTGGATGTTCTAAAGAGAAAAAAAATAGAGATTTTTATGGCTTAATAGCTAGATTTTTTTTTTCACTACAGTCAGGAGTATGGAATCTAATTTAAAGTTTTCCTTTACAATTTTTCAATAGTTTTCAAAATATCCATTGTTTTTATTGCTAACTAGGTATTATAATACTTTAAGTCCAAGTACCTTGTGAAATAAAATTACTTAAAAAAAAGTTAGAGAGGGAGGGAGGCAAACCATAAGAGACTCTTAAAAACTGATAATAAACTGAGGCTTGATGGTGGGTGGGAGGGAGGGGAAAATGGGTGATGGGCACTGAGGAGGGCACCTGTTGGGATGAGCACTGGGTGTTGTATGGAAACCAATTTGACAATAAATTTCATATTAAAAAAATAAAATAAAACATATAAAACCATCATTTGTAAAAAAATGCTGTTCATATTTAAGGAACAGTGATTAGAATATCTATGGACTGTACTCACCCTGTCACTAAAAAACACTGGGTCTTTGTAAAGCAAGGATTTCATTTTTTATGGTAACCCTTAGTATTTGAACATATATTTTTGGTAGATACGTTACTTTCACGAATAGCTTACATATTAGAAATCATGCTTAGGAAATTTTTTTTCCCACTTGATCTTAAGATATAAGATTTTATTGGTACAAATTGGTCATCAGAACAAAAGATAAAGTTATTGGTGTTCTTTTGTTCACTAAAGGGAAATGGACAAATTCTCCTTTCCATCACATATCACCCAACATCGCTCCAGTACGTCCCAAAGCCCACAACTCAATACTTACTGTTTTTGATGTGTAAGGGTTCCTTGCTTTAAATATAGTTATTAATTAGAATATGAACTTTGTGAGGGAAGCTGGAGAGTCTTATCCATGTGATCCCATTGCCTAGCACATAGTTAGCACTTAATTAACATTGGTTGAGAATAATATGAGTTAAGAAATTAATGAGAAATTCCTTGAAAAAACCAAGTTTCTTGAGAAAACCAAGCCCTATTGGAGGAAAGTGAAGTGGCATCTAGAGAGTAAAAAGGGTGGAGGTTAAGGATTGCCTACAGGGATAAGGAATAAAGAAATGTATAACCTATTTCCCATTTTATGTGTGTCTGGTTCTTTCTCTTCAGTCACGTGGCTTCCACTAAGATCTTTTAGGCAATTTATACGAAATCTCTTCAAAAATGTAAAATTAGGCTCTTTTTAGCAGTGACTATGTATTTTCTCTGTGTAGACACTAATGTATGGGAGGCATTCAATAAATGTTTACTTAAAAGAGTATAGAGAGAGAGAGAAAAAGAGAGAGGGGTGGAATTTTTGTTATAGCTATTACCATAAAAATCCTGACAATTTCCATTTGGAATGGTTGTCTCAACAGATTGAAAAGCAGAGAATATTTTTTAAGTTAAGTTTTGACAGAGCTTCAGAGAGAGAGAGAGAGAGAGAGAGAGAGAGAGCATGCACAAGCAGGAAGAGGCAGAGAGAAAGGGAGAGAGAGAATCACAAGCAGACTGCACTGTCAGCACAGAGTCCTATGCAGGGCTCAAACTTCATGATCCCATGAGATCATGACCTGAGCCAAGATCAGGAGTATGATGTCAGTCAGGCTCAACTGACTGAGCCACCCAGGTGCCCTGAAAAGAAGAGAATCTTCATAAACAAGTTTAACTTTCAGAATATCTTATCAGTTGAGCCTACAGTAAGTTTTATGTAACACAAAATTAAACAATTTCCCAATGAAAATACCACTGAAGATATCTGAAGACTTGTGAATTCCCACTTATGACAGATGATGGTATTGTGATGGTTGACATGATACTTGGGAGAGTATCCAATGTAACTTTCATCCTCAGTTTAACTTGGAGAATGATTTCAAACTCTCCTAAGAGATTGATATGTTCATGTTGAATATATCACAAGAGTTCTTATTCATTATACAGCCATATTATAAGGTGAAACAACGTAGATACTGTATGACTTCTCAAAAGATGAATTTAATACTAATTCATCAGTTTATTTTAGAAACTCAATTTATTTCCTTTTTTAAATGAGGTAAAATCTGAGCTATCTTCTGTCCAGTTATTAAATGGATACAAGTAGTGGAGTTACTGAAAGGGTGAATTCATTGGACCCAGGTAGAGAGCTGTCCTCACATTCTGCAGTTATACCCATTTTCATGATTCATATTATATTTAGATATAGCAGAATTATGGTGGCTAATTTTCACTTCCCCTAAAACCCTCCATCACTTCATTTATAAGAAAGCTGAATCTCAGAATGGTGAATATCTCATTTCAAACTACACAGGTGTTTACAGTTGAAAGAGCCAGACAGTATGTATTTGTGTGTATGTGTGTGTTTAACATCCTTGCCAAACCATTATTTGATATTTCTCAGTAGTTCATCATTATTCTAATGTATATTGATTCCTTGAGATTGTTTGTGCTTGAAACTATTATTTAGAAAGAAGAAGATAGGGGCTGGCTCAGTTGGTTAACTGTCTGACTTTGGTTCAGGTCATGATCTCATGTTCATGAGTTCGAGCCCTGCATTGATTGGGCTCTGTGCTGACAGTGCAGAGCCTGGTTGGGATTCTCTCTCTCTTTCACTCTCTCTCTCTCTCTCTCTCTCTCTCTCTCTGCCCCTCCCCCACTCAGACTTTCTCTCTTTCTCTCAAAATAAATAAATAAACTTTAAAAAAATGAAAAGAATAAAAATGAATGGGATCAATCAAGGGGTTGAATTGTGGTGCTGGATCTCATATACTATTAATGGTGGGTGACCTATAGTAATAACCCCATTTGGTTATATGATCACAGTTTTTTGGAACTTGGATATTCAAGTTTGAAGGAATTTTAGTCATAATTTTTAACAACATTTCCCAAGGCAAACAAATAATTACAAACTGAAGAAACTATCAGGCTGTTCAATGGAATTATAATGCTGGTCACAAATGCAAGCCACATAAGTAATTTTAAATTTTCCAGGGGCCTAATTAAAAGGAAAAAAATGAACAGGTGAAATTAATTTCATAATGGATTTTACTTGACCTAATATATCCAAAATATTATAATTTCTACATGTAATGAGTATAAAAGTCATTGAGATATTTAACATTTTCTTTTTGTAGTTACTTCAAAACCTATGTGTATTTTATACTTACAGAATACCTTAATTCAAGTAGCCATGCTTCGAATTTTCAAAAGCCACGTATGGCTAGTGGCTACCACGTTGGACGACACAAGTCTAAGTGGTATAATATACTACTAGCAGTGAAGGGGGGAGGAGGAATTAAAACAGGAGGTGATTAGCTATCTTACTCTGGAGAGATGTTTAGAAGAGGGTGCTGGCATAAGGTATTTAAACACAGGAGGGCATGTATCTCACTTCACAGGTGAGGATATTGGGGCCTAACAGTGTTGAATAGCCTGCATAAGAGCCTGTACCTATAGAAATGGTTGAACTGAAAACAGAGCTCAGCTGCTCTCGAACTTTCCATTCTTTCTCCACTATACTTGATATCTTCTCTGGAAAAAAGGAATCATAAAATAATGCCAGAAAATAATCCCTGTACATAAAAGGTCTATAGAAAAGACGTCTGCTTACATTAGAGGATTATTGGGTAGAAAACTTCCATTGGATTTGTTTACCCAGGTGACCCCCTCCTAATGGATGTGTTATATGAATAACCACACTTTGGCCATGTTGATGTAATAACATTGCACCTCATGATTTTATTGAAAGGAGGCATTTTCCTCTAAGAGATATATGTGGATTGCTTTTAAAATTGATGTGTGAAATTTTAGTTTTGTATTATATGTACATAATTCCTACCTGTAAAATTCAAGTATAAGTGAAAATGACTCTACTACTTATATTTAGTATTTTATAAAGTGTCCTTCATAAACTCTATAATTGTAGTAATTATGGATGCTTTACAAATTGTGGTATGTGAAGGTAACTATTTTTTAAACAAATGAACTCATTTTACATTATTTGTTCATTCAGTTAATATATAAATATATATTTAATTCTTATTGTGTACCCAACAACCTGTTTGATGCTAACACTAAAATTGAGGATGAGGTAGCTTGGTATCAGTCCCATGGAGTTAACATTTTATTTGGGAATACAAACAACAAATATGTAACTAAAAATAAATACATGGTTATAAACCATGTTAAGTGTTACAAAGAGAAAAAGAAACCAGTGTAGTGAAATAGAAATTAGGGGATAGAGTAGCAGATATCCTCTAGGTAGAGAGGTCCAGTGTAGGGAAGGGAACAGCAGGTGCAAATGCCCTGAGGTGAGAAAAGCATGGGCTGTTATAGACACAAAGGGAAGTCACAGTGACTGAAGCAGAGTCATGCAGTGACGAAGGACAGAAGAATCAGGAGCTATAGGCAGAGTCCCTATAGCTCTGTCCAGTCCCCTGTACAGAAAGTACAGTCCCCTGTTAAGAAAAATAAGGACAGTTGTTTTCTAGCATGTAATGGAAAAATGTATTAAGGAGTTTTAAGAGGGGGAGTGATATGATCCAATTTGTGTTAAAAAATTCACTGTTGCTACTATGTGGAAAATGAGTTTCAGAAGAGCGAGAAAGGAGCAGGGATAATAGGAAGACCATTGAGTACTCCAGATGAGGAAATAGGAGATGGGCCTTCATCTACCAAAGAAAAAGATCTAGAAGGCACAACACGTTCAAATTTTGGTATAGAATGGTTTTGCATCAAGGTATCTTAGAGAAATCACTTACCTTCCTTTGGAAGGATAAAACCCCGCAGGATATTTTAGATTACATGTGGTGAAGTATTTTCACAATTCAGGCATTTCTGAGCTGAGCTACTCACTTGCGTTACTTCTCCTTCATTGTGTGGTTTCCATCAATATGCTTTTCATATAAGGAACATGTAATATGCTATACTTATTCAACTCTATTAGCAACTGCCACGAAACTCTTTTAAAAAACATTCCCAGGGCAATGTATTCAAATTGATGCATGCCTTGAAAAGCCTTTTAAGTTATGCATTCTGGTCATCTTTTACAAAAAGAGTGTAAGAAATGGATACTCAACTCAGACTTTCTTCCTCAGCAAGATTATTGGTAAGTAATGGATAAAATTTGAATATGCTCTTAGGGTGGCTCTTACAGCGCAAAATAATGTATTCATTTTGTTCAAATACTTCAGTAATATTACGGCATATTGAGCATTTTTATTTTCTTCATTTTTTATTATTTCTCAGAATTCTGTAAGAGCCCTTTCTGTTTCTTTCCTTTATGTCGTTCATTACAATCTATATATTTTTTTTTAATTTTTTTTTCAACGTTTATTTATTTTGGGGACAGAGAGAGACAGAGCATGAACGGGGGAGGGGCAGAGAGAGAGGGAGACACAGAATCGGAAACAGGCTCCAGGCTCTGAGCCATCAGCCCAGAGCCTGACGCGGGGCTCGAACTCCGGGACCGCGAGATCGTGACCTGGCTGAAGTCGGACGCTCAACCAACTGTGCCACCCAGGCGCCCCTACAATCTATATTTTTAATTTGTTTTGTTTTCTATTTCTCAACTGAAATGTAATTTATGGAGAAGTGAAATCATATTCTGTTATGTTCTGTTCAAGGTTGTATCACTAGGAACTCCTATAGCTATTGGTGCATAATAGGTACAAATAAATATTTGTTAGATAAATAAATGACTGGCCCCTTGGAAATAAACGCCAGTATTTTTACTATATCAAAACCCATTTAGTAGATAACTATTTGCCCAGTGTTATATGAAGAAACCTATTCTATTTGAACCTCTCCTTTAACTCACTTTATATTAAAGCAGGGTTTCAACCTCAGCACTATTGATATTAGAGGCTGAGCAATTCTTTTTCAAGTACATTGGACAAATTCAACGTTCTATGTATTGTAGGGTGTTTGGCAGCATCCTGGTCTCTACCAACTAGATGTCAGTAATACCCTCCAAGTTGTGACAACCAAAAATGTCTCCAGATATTGTCAAATGCCTCTCGTTGAGAACCCCTATGGAATTATTTTCACTGTATGCAAATAATGATGTTTAAAATACCTAGGTTTTGAGGCATTGAAAACTGAATTTTGAATTGAATTTTGCATTGAATACACATTTTCTATGTGGAATGTTTTAATTTTATTGAATATTTTATCAAGAAGGAAAGTAGAAATGGAAATAATCATTTCTTGTGTCCATTTGGAAAAGCTATTAAAAGGGTTTACTTATCCTTTAATCCTATTAATTCATAGAAATCAAGAAAGAAGACACACTTTCTTTTTTTTTTTAATATTTATTTATTATTGATTGTGAGAGAGAGATAGAGAGCAAGGCGGGGACAGAGAGAGAGGGAGACAGAGAATCCCAAGCAGACTCCACACTATCAGTGCGGAATCCAACATGGAGCTTAAACTCAGGAACCATGAGTTCATAGCCTGGGCCCCAAACCAAGAGTTGGATGCTTAACTGACTGAACCACTCAGGCACCCATTGGAAAGAACACACACTTTCAGTGAGACTACTTTGCTGGCAACAAAATATTAGCATATGAATTTAGTTTCCCAGCATGGAAACATAGAAATTTTGTAGCAGGCAAGAAGGGTTCTACTACAGTGATTAGACAGTAGGAAGGAGAGAGTGCAGAGTGCAATTAGCAACTCATGAAGGCCGAGGGCTTTTCTTTCTTTATTTTTTTGAATTCCACATTTTTAAACTTATTTTTTTTAAATTTACATCAAAATTAGTTAACATAAGAGTGTAATAATGATTTCAGGAATAGAATTTACTGATTCATCACTTACATGTAACACCCAGTGCTCATCCCAAGTGTCTTCCTTAATGTCCATTGCCCATTTAGCTCATCCCCTCACCCAAATTCCCTCCACCAAACCTCAGTTTGTTCTCCATATGTAGGAGGTTCTTGTGTTTTGCCCCCCTCCCTGTTTTTATATTATTTTTGCTTCCCTTCCTTTATGTTCATCTGTTTGGTTTCTTAAATTCCACATATGAGTGAAGTCATATGATATTTGTCTTTCTCTGACTGAACTTTTTTCAGTTTATGTTTTTAGATCCATTTTAGGTTCAAAACAAAATTCAGAGAAAGGTATAGAGATTTTTCCATATACATCTTGCCTCCCCACATACATCGCCTCCTCTGTTATCAATATCATTCACCAGAATTGTAAGTTGTTACCAAGGATGAACCTAATGAACACATCATTATTACCCAAAGTCCATAGTTGACTTTAGAGTTCACTCTTGGTGTTATACATTCTGTGGGTTTGGACAAATATTTAATGATGTGTATCCATCATTATAATGTCCAACAGAGTATTTTCACTACCCTAACAATCCCTTTCTACTCTGCCTGTTTATCCTTCCCTGCTCCCAATGCTGGTAGCCACTGATTTTTTACTGTCTCTGTAGTTTTTCCCTTTCCAGAAGTCATAAAGTTAAAATAATATAGTATGTAGTGTTTTCAGATTGGCTACTTTCACTTAATAATATGCATTTAAGTTCTTCCATGTCTTTTTGTAGTTTGATGGCCCATTTCTTATTAGTACTGAGTAATATTCCACTGTCTGCAAGGACCATAGTTCATTTATCCACTCACCTACTGAAAGACATCTTGGTTGCTTCCCCATTTTGACAATTATGAATAAAGCTGCTATAAATATGATGTGCAGGTTTTTGTGTGGACATGTTTTCAACACCTTTGGGTAAATACCAAAGAGAATGATTGCTAGATCGTATGAAAAGACTATCAGAGATTGCCCAACTCTCTTCCAAAATGACTATCATTCTGTATTCCCACCAGCAGTGTATGAGATTTCCTACATTCCTATGTTGTTCTACACCCTGGACAGCATTTGGTGTTGGCAGTGTTCCAGATTTTGGCCATTTTTACCATTTTGGCCATTTTTACCGCTGTGTGCAGTGGTATCTCATTGTTTTAATTTGCATTTCCTTGATAACATATGATGGAGGGCATCTTTTCATATGCTTATTTGCTATCTGTGTATTTTCTTTAGTGAGGTATTTTTTAAAGTCTTTGGACTATTCTTTAATCAGATTGTTTTCTTATTTTAGAGTTATAAGATTTCTTTGTATATTTTGGATACCAGTCCTTTATCAGATGTGTCTTTTGTAAATATTTCCTACTAGTCTGTAGCTTGTCTTCTAATTTTCTTTTTTTCTAAAATGTTTATTTACTTTTGAGAGAGAGAGAGAGAGAGAGAGAGAGAGAGAACAGAGAAAGAGGAGAGAGAGGGGGACAGAGGATCCAAAGAGGGCTCTGCGCTGGCAGCAGCGAGCCTGATGAGGGACTTGAACTCACAAACTGTGAGATCATGACCTGAGCCAAAGTTTGACACTCAACTGACTGAGCCACCCAATGTGCCCCTGTCTTCTAATTTTCTCTGCCTCTTGCAGATCAGAAGTTTTTAATGTTAATAAAGTCTAGTTTATCAATTATTTCTTTACTTCTGTGGATTATGTTCTTGCTCTTGTTTATATCTAAAAATGCATCACCATACCAAGGTCATCTAAGTTTCATTCTATGTTATCTTTTAGGGGGTTTATAACTTTGCATTTTACATTTAGGTCTGCGATCCATTTTGCATTAATTTGTGAGAGTTGTAAGGTCTGTATTTAGATTTTTTTTTCTTTTTTTGCATGTGTATGTCCAGTTGGTCTAGCGCCATTTGTTGAAGAAGACGTCTTTGTTCCATTATATTGCCTTTGCTCCTTTGTTGATCAGTTGAGTGCATTTATGGAGCTCTCTTTCTGGAGCTTTTTGTTCCATTAATCTGTTTGTCTATTTTTTTTGCCACTTCACACTTTTTTGATTCCCCTAACTTTAGAGTGAGTCTTCAAGTCAAGCAGTGTCAGTCCTCCAACTTTGTTGTTTCCTTTAATATTATGTTGCCTATTCTGGGTCCTATATAAACTTTAGAACCAGTGTGTAGATTTGTAGATATTCACAGAATTTGTAGACATTCACAGAATACCTTACTAGGATTTTTATTGAGATTGCATTGAATCAATAGATCAATTGGGAAGCAAGACTTTTCTAAGTAAGAGTGTGGGAAGATAGCCAGGGTCTTTTTTGTGTGATAGATTTTTTTCAGTGAGATGTTTACATTGCTATTTCCTGAATATTGTCTTTTTTATTGACCAAAGTAAACCTGGTACAGATAAAATTCTGCTTTATTTTATTTTATTTTATAAAATTTTTAAAACATTTATTTATTATTGAGAGACAGAGAGACACAGAGCATGAACAGGGAAGGGGTAGAGAGAGGGGGAGACACAGAATCTGAAGTAGGCTCCAGGCTCTGATCATCAGCACAGAGCCTGACACGGGGCTCGAACTCACAATCTGGAGATCCTGACCTGAGCTGAAGTCAGTTGCCTAACCAACTGGGCCACCCAGGCTCCCCTAAAATTCTGCTTTAAACATGAAAAAGGAAATAGCACTTGAAGGCAAAAATATATCATATCTTATGTAATTTCCAAAGCAACATGTGATAAAACAAATGACCACACAGTTTATAATGAGGTTTGGCTCTTCAGAAGAAACACAAAGGTTTAAGGGAAGATTTGAGTTTGCAGCAGGAAAGTAACTTCAGAGCTCATAGCAGAGTTAATTGCTTCTTCATCAACTATTTTGTTTTATTCAGGGAAGTTTGCTGACCAGACAAACAAGAATGCATAGTCCTATTTAGAAGGAAACAGTGGAGGGGTGCCTGGGTGGCTCAGTTGGTTAACTGACTTCAGCTCAGGTCATGATCTCACAGCTCGTGGGTTTGAGCACCGTATCAGGCTCTGTGCTGAAGCTCGGAGCCTGGAGCCTGCTTTGGATTATGTGTCTCTGTCTCTCTCTCTGCACCACTCCCCTCCCCACTCATGCTCTGTCTCTGTCTCTCAAAAATAAATAAACATGAAAAAAAAGAAGGAAACAGTGGATATGTTTCTGGTGCTCAGTAGACTCATTATCACATAAAAATGTAATGATATTGCTCCCCCCCCCCACACACACATCCCAATACCATCTTTTGAATCTGTGTAATTCACATATTCATTTATATTAAAATTATTTTACTAATTACAAATTAAGAATTTATAAATGATAGCAAATAGGACAATGATGCACAAGTAAGTCCAAAATCATGTAATATATTGTCATACTAAATTCTCAGTGGGATTTTTAACGCAGTTGATTGGGGGAATCAAATGGTGGTCTCTCTTTTCCTGCCATGGTAAGTTCTGAATGTGTCTCTCTTCATGTCCTATTCTAAGTTCCTCAATCCTTAAGGACTGAAAAGGGACTTTCATCTGAGGTCCTATAATATTAGATAATAGAGAAAAATCTTGCAGTGTTTTGTGATGGCATTGAAAAAATTATCTTTGATTAATCATTATTCCCTCATTCCATCAAACTTCCCTATTTTAATGTCTAATATGTTAGGAATTATTTTATATCTCACGCTCATAAAAACCCACCTTCAGTAACATTTGTGAGCAAAGATGTTGCTTTTTTATATGCAGCAGCCCATTTATTTTGTTATGCCACATGGCACTGTGAGGAAAAAAAATTACATAATCATTGTAAGAAAACTAGTATTTTCCATTTTCAGAAGAAACTGAAGTTAAAGTTTTACATAGTTAACATAGTTTTTTGTCATTTATTAATTTGGCGGATAGTAAAATGCACATAATAATGTGTCTTTTCTTAATTTTTAAAATTTTTTAATGTTTATATTTGAGAGAGAGAGCACGAGCGGGAGAGGGGCAGAGAGAGAGACTAGACAGAATCTAAAGCAGGCTCCAGGCTGTGAGATGTCAGCACAGAGCCCAACGTGGGGCTCAAATTCAGGAGCTGTGAGATCATGACCTGAGCCAAAGCCGGAAGCTTAGCTGACTGAGCCACCCAGGTACCCCCATGATGTGTCTTTGATAAAGTCATTTATTTGAAGGGCTGAATAAAACACATAGAGGTAATTGTCCACCTTGGAAATGCACCTACACAGGGACTGTTCTTTTAGGCTCCAGTTCACTGCTGACCATTGTAGCATGGGTGCGTCTCACTTATCATCCTTGACATCTTCCCCCGTACAATGGCTTATTAATTTATCCTTTCATAATATTTTAGGTATAAAAAATATTCCTTACAATTTTTAAAGGACCCTTATAAAAACAATTTGAATACCGAATATCTTTTTTATAATACAGAGATATTATGTATTTCTTTGTAAGAAAAAAGGAAATGAGTTAATACCTTAAATGTTATCAGAATATCATTAGTTTTCTCACCTCACACCAAATTTAAATGAAAATAGTCACCAGTAGTACAGTATGGGTGCCATACATTAGAAAACTCACTGTAACTAAAGACAGAAGAAGACATATCCTTTCATTTATTCATTCATTTCTTCACTCATTTCATGTTTAAATTTTGATTTCCTCATGTGTTTCTGGCATGTGCTAGGTTCTGGGGATACATTTATGAGATTACACTAGTGGTTCATTAATGTACCTGCACTAATGGGGCTTATAATTTGATGTTGCAGATAGATGTAAGCAAATGCATGTAAAATTATAGCTGTGCTGGGAAGAGAAGTTCCTGAGGCTATAGAAACACTTAATAGGAGAATTTGACCTTAACTGGGCAGTCAAGAATGTATTCATTAAGGGAATGATATGTAAGTTCAAGTCTTAATGAATAAGATGTAACTTGTAAAGATGGGGTAGCAAGGGGACCCCATTTGTGGTGGTGGTGGTGGACTGTTGAAACAGAGGAATGGTATATGAGAACATGCTGTGGTGGGAGTAACTAGAAGTAAGCCCATATAGCAGGGATAGGATAAAATGATGTGAGAAGAGTTTGGAAAGCTGTGATAATTAGAGGCTATCATGACAAAGTATAGGGTTTCCATATTCTAAATGTCACACTATCTGTAGATGGGGAAATGTCTACAAGGAGGCTACATTCAGGAAGGTTTCAGAGGCCTTGAAATGTGGAAGGAGGGTTAAACCAAAGAGGTGATAGGTGAGATGAAAAGAAGTGGATTGACTCCTGGTCATGTAAAGAATGAAAGTCAAGAGGGCCTGAGAAAGGATTAGATGGCAGTTAGGAGGGGGAGACTTGTAGCTACTGTGATCAGATTCTCTACTCTGAGAAACAGAGCATTGCAAGAGGACCAGTTTTGCAAAGTCAGGTAATCAGTTATTTTACTAGAAGGTAATGGGCTAGACCTGCTGAATCAATTAGGTAGCCATATAATTTCCATCTTCAAAGTCAAAGCTTACATTAGAACAAGCATCTTTTATTAAGTTGCCACCTGAGCAAAAAGGAGACTCATTTTCCTTTCCCAGTATCCTAAGAACTGTGAAAAAGGTGGTATGCATCTTTGCAAATCCTGGTAAGGCAGCTCGGTAAATATCATGTCCATTGGGCAGAATGCTATCTGTAGAGCACGATGTTGCCTTAGACTACAAAAGCGGATGATGTCAAAATGACTGGAACTTGACGTTTCCTGTTTTCCAGTAACAGCCTTACATGACTCATCAGGCTTGAATGAGATGCTTTGAACTGTGGTGACTACAGTGATGCTCTCTTCTGCATGTCAAAGTGGGAAGCTCTTCCTTAGACTGTCCTTTCTATTGCCTGCCATAGAAATTTCCAGTGGTTCAATACTTGGAAGAAAACTATGGCTATATCTTTTAGAAAAAAAAAAGATCCAGATGAGACAGATCACTGATAAATTACCCATAGTTAGTAAACATGAAAATACCTTTATTAATATTGAGCAAGCTTGAAATGATATGATTGGA
Source organism: Prionailurus viverrinus (assembly GCF_022837055.1). Lineage (NCBI taxonomy): Eukaryota > Metazoa > Chordata > Mammalia > Carnivora > Felidae > Prionailurus > Prionailurus viverrinus. The sequence goes on along the minus strand of NC_062564.1, from coordinate 135,731,169 downwards.
ATAAACCTTCAAAACCAGCAACTGGGGACTTGGTGAGATAAATGCTATTTGTACGTTGGAACACTAAGAAGCCATTAAAATGTTCTTATAGATGATTAACTAATAAGAAAGAAAAAATGTTCATGATATTTTTAGTTAAAAAGCTGTATGTTTTACCCCACTTTAATATTTTGATTTTATTCAGATCTATGTCTAGGGCCATTCATACATACATAGAAAGAACCAAAGCTAAAAATATTTATGCTGAAGTATTGACAGTAGTTGTTTGTATATATTAGGATATGTGAGTGATTTTTATTTTATTCTTTTTCATGTACAGATTTTCATATTCTTTCTGATGACTACATACTATTTTTACCATAAGATAAAGTTATAGAGAGATTTTTTTTGGTCTATAAAGTTGGAAAATATTTTTAATAATCAAATATTTTTTTTTCAACGTTTATTTATTTTTGGGACAGAGAGAGACAGAGCATGAACAGGGGAGGGGCAGAGAGAGAGGGAGACATAGAATTGGAAACAGGCTCCAGGCTCCGAGCCATCAGCCCAGAGCCTGACGCGGGGCTCGAACTCACGGACCGCGAGATAGTGACCTGGCTGAAGTCGGACGCTTAACCGACTGCGCCACCCAGGCGCCCCTTTAATAATCAAATATTGACAAAACTTCAAGGAAATATATTGTTGAAAGACTTTAATCAGGGCACCTGGGTGGCTCAGTCGGTTGAGCGTCCGACTTCGGCTCAGGTCATGATCTCACGGTTTGTGGGTTCGAGCCCCATGTCAGGCTCTGTGCTGGCAGCTCGGAGCCTGGAGCCTGCTTCAAATTTGTGTCTCCCTCTCTCTCTGCGCCTCTCTGGCTCATGCTCTGTCTCTCTCTCCTTCAAAAATAAAAAAAATTAAAAAAAACATTTAAAAAAAAGACTTTAATCTAAAATAACCCTCCGGATATAAGGTTTACAACATACCTCAAAAACTTAAACTGTATATTCTTTGGCCATCAATTCTACAAAAGGGGATTTATTCTAAGAAAAATAATCAGATAACTTTACAAATATTTATTTGCATGATATTTTCATGGCTTTATTTAATAACAGTACATAGGAACAATAAAATATCTACAAATAAGGGAATGGCTAGATAAATTATATTGTCTTCATACAAAAAGAGCTATATGTAGTCATTTTGATGTATGTTATAAGAATACTCAATGACATGGAAAATGCATATATTCATTGTTAAATTTCTAACAAGCAGGTATGAAATAGTATGTACACTAAAATCTCAACTATATAAAACATATACATGCATATCATGGAAATGAAAACATGCAGAGACACGTTACAGTTATTTTTCTGAACAGTGAAATTGCATCCATGCAGGAAACTTATGATTTCTTCTATGTTTTTCTGTACATTTCTAAATTTCTACAAGGAGTGTGCACTAAGTTTAACAACAACAAAAATATGTTTCACCCTGAAAATATTAATGGGGAAATAGGGATGGGGATGTCCAGTAACTAAGGTGTTTATGGGGATTTCAATACATTCCTTCTGGAATTATAAGTTATTTATGGTGCTGACCTCATTTTCTTATTCTCCTTGGAACCTCTTCAGGAACCACCTGCCTTTCTACTCCTCTCACTGGAGTTCTTTCAAAGATTTTCAGTCACGTGGGAAAGCATAACACTTTTGTGGTGGGTAGCATTCTCGATTATTCAGATTCAGATGCAACAAAATTTATTGAGAACATACTGTGTACCAAGTATCTTCACTCTTTGGGGGCATTGCATCAGGCCACAAAGGAGCACTTAGGATTTCTGTAGAAAGAGTTTAAGATATAGATGTCTAAGATCAAAGTTTGCATTCAGAATCTACCACCAATTAGTTTTACAACGAGAAAATCACATTCTTCTGAGCCCTTGTATTCACTCAGTTATTCATTATTCATTCATTCATTCAACACACATTGACAAATTCTGACAGGCACTATTCCAAGCCCCAAGGATAGACCACTAAACAAAACAAACTCTCTCTCCTCATTCTGGCAGACTGGAACTGAAAATATATAAATACATAAATATGTCATGTGCCAGATGGAGTTAAATGCTTCAATGAAAACTTAAATCAGCGAGGGGATAAGGAAGGGCTGGAGGGCAGGGTGGAAGATGGTTGTTTTTATAGAGTTGCCGAAGAAAGACTGATAAGGTGACATTTGAGAAACTCTTGGAGGATATGAGACACCCTAATAGCAAATGTCTTATTTCCTTCCCCGGGTTGTTAGAAGAGCTATGTGAAAGGGCTTTGCAAACACAGAAGGGAATCTTCAATACTATGCAGCTTAGTTCTATTTGCCTTTGGTAAGAGAGGACCTGAGTTCACTTCCCTCTACCTGAGGGAATTCTCCCTTTGGAGATGGGGTAGGCATTATAAATAGATGGATGTGAGTAATAGAATCTCTCTCAGGGCCAGAATGGTCAGTTTCCATTCTGCCTAAGTGGTACTAATGAAATATAGATCACAACATTCCCTACAGAGAGCTGTACACTCTCCATCAAAGCCCCTTTAAGTCTCTTATTTTGATCATAAAGATTCTCCAAAAAAAAAAAAAAAGAAAGAAAGAAAAAGAAAAAAAAGAATAGTGAGAAATGGCAGGAAAAAAAAAAGAAAGAAAATAATCCACACATTTTAACAGTTCACTGGTTTCAGGTCAGCAAATATCACTAAAAAATGTCATACCATCTGTGGTCTCTGTGCTCTTTCCCTAAAATATTTATTAGTAAATTTACTTCCTTCTTACCTCTCCTAGGTATCTCTCTGTTGATTTGTCTATATTCACATATGACCCAGCCACTCTGAGATGAATTTTAAATTATAAGGAAGGAAAAGAAAAGTTTTCAAAAACTGTCAAACATTAATTTTGATCCTTCCGCATTAGGCCCTGTGTGATGGCCACACTATGCCAAGTTTGTCGGGATTTGAGTCTTGTGCTTTCCTTCAGGTGTTGATGGGGCTCGAGCGAGGTGGAATATGAGAGTGCGTGATGCTTGGTGCTGGCTGCAGACCAACTCAAAGCTCTGGGGCTTGGTGTTTATACAGGTGTGCCTCTTACTGTCGATGGGTCTGCAGTTATATAAAGGAAGCTATAAAATGTGTCAGGGTAGGGGAGAGCTAGGAATGAAATGAAAATGTCTGACCTCTATTTAAAGATGTCTTCTATATAAGGTCCTTTTTTGGTCTTTAACAGATGCTATCGTGTTGTTTATAATGAATGGGCAGAAGCACATTGTTCTAGTGTATACTCAAAAAAATGAACTGAATTTAAGCAGGAAGAAAGGAAGGAAGAAAGGAGAAATGAAGGAAGGAGGCAGGAAGGGAAAGAACAGAGGAGGGAGGTAGGAGGTTGTTGTAATATGTAACACTTTAGGACATGAATCAGTCATGTTAATGAGGAATTTTTAAAGGTATGCTAATTACTTAATGTTTCTCTATTTTTGTCAATAGAAGCAACAAAGTTGAGGGCTACAGTTAGTGCAGATAGCTGAACAGTTTCTAATATGCTGACCACTCCCTCTGTCCCCTGTACTCATGTCACATATATAACCTCATCTGTGAAACCTCTTGTGTTTATTAGTTACATATAAACATGTACACAGTAATATTCGTCTCTGTAGTTATATACTAACTCTAGCACCTGGTTGACAGTACTCACTAAATATTCTTTTATATGAATTCATTAACGTAATCAAACCAGAGGATTTTCTTTAGTGTTAAGAGATAGATTCTGGAGCCATATTGCTTAATTTGAACACTCACTCCTCCACCTACTACCCATGCGACCTTCAACCTGTTATTTAACCTTTCTGTGGTTCAAATTTACCATCTGTAAACTAAGAATAAAAATATTACTGGCAGCAAAGGATTGTTGTGATGATTACATTCTTTATACATCCACCTCACCACGGGAAGACTTGGTTTTAACTTCTGTAAACATCCATTAATCTGGCAGTGGCAGAACTTCATGAAAATGAAATAAATCACAATGTCCACGTCGATGTCTATCTCTTTTTCTTGATGTAATTCTTTTGAGAGTCACATATTTTCATTTGAATAAGCGGTTCATTCTGTTTTAGGGCTGAATAATTTGTAGTGATTATAAATAAGTTCATAAGAATATATCACAAAATATTATACATTCTCTTAATGGCAGACCATTGGTTTAGTTTCAGTGTGGGGTGTTATGAACATAAAGATATTGTAAAAATTAAAAGTGATTATTTATATAAAATGCTTAGAAAAGTGTTTAGCATGTAATAGGTGCTAGAATAATATTTGCTCTTATTTAATTGTATTTAATGAGGAATTGAATAAGTCCTCACTCTGAAATGAAACCCTACACAATTTTCTATTTTGTTACACATAGACTAAATGAAATCACTAGCAGATGCTGGGTGGTGCTATCAACTGAGTTTGTGAACACCATTCGCCAGCAGGAACAATGATGTTATTTCTGTTCTAATCTAGAACATTTGTGTTGTGACTGTCCAGTTGATCCTCCCCTATGTGCCCTGCAATCTTCTGGGAGAGAAGTGTCACATTGTTGCAGGACTCGGTTTTTGTCACTGCTTCTACAAATGCTTTGAGTTCAGTGTCAGTCCAATACATGTCAACCTCTAAGGCAACTTTATTTCCCTCTTAACATGCTCTATAAAATACATGCTCTTACTTAAAAAAAAATTAAGCTGGGAATGTTTTCAAGTCTTTTCTCACATTAGTGCGTCTTTGTGTGTGTGTGTGTTTGTGTGTGTTGTGTTCTGTCACTCTTGCTCACATTACAACAATGATGATGGTGCCCCAACACCTTCCGGTTTTGAAGGATGACAAAATTTTCGATTGGGTTATGAACTGAAAAAAAGATTCTTCATCACTTAGCACTATGGCACTTTCAGCATAAATGCCATCAAACTGCATCTGGTCTGCAGTAACTTACCTTATTCCTAGCCACTTCACAACAGATATTTCTAGAGTGCTTTTTGGTTGGGGCATAAAACAATTTAATGAGCATTGTCTACCTGTGTGAGCACCCTGAGGGCATGGGCCAAATCTGAGTCAAGTTATTATTGTTCAGGACCAGCAGTGTTTGTATCAGTGTGTTTAACTGAAGGTAACAGAATGCTATGCTTTTAGGCATGTATTCCTTAGATTATTGAGCCAAACTGATATATTTTAGTGGGTTCGGATCAGTATCATCCACAGAAGTAGATCAGATGCAAAGGTTCTGAGATGGGTGAAGCTGAATTGAAATAATATTAGAAATCGATCTCTCAAATTGGTTTCCAGCCTCTTAGGGAAAAAAGTGGCATACTTGCTCCCCATAGTGATTGTTACTACCATGGTGCACAGAGGTTCCCATTTTCAAAGGTCTTGTGTTTGTTATAGCGCCCAAGATTCCCATTAACATTCATCAGGAGTCTTTTACTGTCTCTTTCGCTGTATCTGCAGACCCTCTACAGCCATGCCCCCAAAACGGTGGCTCTTATTTTCCCTTGGAGACTTAAGACTGCATGGGGTGAAAGCATGAAATTTGAAATCAGTGACACCTGGATTTGTCCTAGCTGTTAGTGTGGTGTTCTATGGGCACGAGAGAAATTGAGAAAAACTGCCTTTTGGCATCAGTTTATTCATCTAAAAAGTGTAATAATACTAGGAAAGAGGATGCTATTTATTAAAGAAAAGTGGAAATAGAAAAAAGTGAATCCATTTAAAGAAGGACCCAACTTTATAATAAGTAATAAACAAACACACTTTATTGGGTCCTTATCTTTAAAATACAGAGTTATGCAAATAAGTGTATTTCATCTAAAATAGAACAAGTCATAATTGCAACCATGTGCTACTACTGTGTGATAAATTGGGAATAATATTTGAATGGGAACTAATCTTATAAGTCAGTGTATAAGTGAATATTTTGTATTGTCAAAGTCTTCATTGTCTAATGTGACCTTCTAAATATAGGGAGTTGGAAAATAAATTTCCAAACGAAAAAAAAATCACCTAGGGGCACTTGGGTGGCTCAGTGGTTAAGCATCTGACTTGGCTCAGGTCATGATCTCACGGTTAGTGAGTTAGAGCCCCATGTTGGACTCTGTGCTGACAGCTGGGAGCCTGGAGCTTGCTTCGGATTCTGTGTTCCCCTCCCTCTCTTCCCCTTCCCCGACTTGTACTCTGTCTGTCTCTCTCCCTCTCTCTCTCAAAAACAAAAACAAAACCAAAAATACCTCACCTAAAGTTATTGTTTGCATAAACTGATATGCACAAAACACACATGCCATAGAGTTGGGTGAATTAAAGTCCTTGTATAATAATAAGCATGCGTCTCCACTGGATGCCAAGGCAATTATCCACCTAAGAAAAATAGCCTCAAAAACTGCATTTAGAAATTATTTTTAGCTCTTCTCTTAAAAACATTTTTGGGGTGCCTGGGTGGCTCAGTCAGTTGAGCATATGACCTTGGCTCAGGCCATGATCTCAGGGTTCGTAGGTTCAAGCCCTGCGTTGGGCTCTGTGCTGAGCGCTCAGAGTCTGGAGCCTGCTTCAGATTCTGTTTCCCCCTCTCCCACTGCCCCTCCCCTGCTCACACTCGGTGTCCTCTCTTTCTCTCTCTCTCTCTCTCTCTCTCCCTCTCTCTCAAAAGTAAATAAACATTAAAATTTTTTTAATTAGGGACGCCTGGGTGGCGCAGTCGGTTAAGCGTCCGACTTCAGCCAGGTCACGATCTCGCGGTCCGTGAGTTCGAGCCCCGCGTTGGGCTCTGGGCTGATGGCTCAGAGCCTGGAGCCTGTTTCCGATTCTGTGTCTCCCTCTCTCTCTGCCCCTCCCCCATTCATGCTCTGTCTCTCTCTGTCCCAAAAATAAATAAACGTTGAAAAAAAAAATTAAAAAAAATTTTTTAATTAAAAAAACATTTTTTTCAGCTTATGCAGATGTTTGGATTTATTCATTAGCACTCTAAAAATTAGTAAGTCATTACCTGAACTATTTACTGGTGGTCTCCATCCTGCCACATACCCGTCCTTCTGTGACCCAATTCCATCCTCTCAGGATGTTCTTTCCTAAGGAAAACAGTGCAGGCACATGAGTCTCCGAAAATGCAGAGTGAGATGTCTGATGAAATGTCTGAAGAAAACATATACTGCCTACTTGTTGAAAGTTGATGGGGGTATGCAGGAAACAGGTGAGCACAACTTGCTTCCTTTCAAACTCTCACCTTGTTTTGCGTGGCACACACATCGTTTCTTTCTTCATTCAGGTATTTCATTATAATCCCCTACATGACCTGTATTTTCTCCAGATTCCGTTGTAGTGCTAGTGTTGTAATTGATTGCACGCACTGGCAAGATACCCTTAAAAAATAACTGGTGAAGGTAATTAGGATTATATTTCTTCTTTGGTGGTTACTCAGGCGAATAGATGGATAAACTGGGTTCTCTTTCATTACTTTCATACACACACACACACACACACACACACACACACACTATGCAAATGGCAGTATGCTAATTTCTAGACCCTTTTCTGCAGTTGTGAAATTGCATTTTAAGACCAAAGTACAACAAGATGATACAAGTAGCAAAATGCAATATTCAGTCTTTAGATAGTACCTTATTTTTCTCTTGTATGAAGAACCAGTCTGAAGCTATACACTGAGAGGAATGTTTTCTTTTCTGTTGAATATTATGTTTAGTTTTAATTATGAAAGATTTCAGAAACTCCGAAAAGTAAGCCAATTTAAAAGATAACCACGTATGCACCACCTACGTTGAACAGAATTAACCTTTTGCCATGTTTTTTTCGGGCAGCATTTTTGTAAAGGAATAAAATGTTCCAATACAGCAAAAGCCCATCCTTTCCCTCTTTTTCATGTTAGAGTTAACTACCCTGCTAAAGTCAGTGTGCCTAATGTCCATGCATGTTTTTGCATATTTTTACATACATGTGTGTGCATAAAAACATACACTAGGCTCATATTAAAAATGTATAAATAAACATTATAAAAAAAAGTTTGATAAGTCCCTGAAACTCCTTTCATGGCTTGTTTTTATCATTTTGCTTTATTATTTGAAAGTTTTATCCATGTTGATGCATTTAATATCCAGTTCATTAATTTAAACTTTTTTATAATATTCCATTGCATGCATCCAGTCCTGATATAAGAGACCTTAAACTTACTGACTGTCTCCAAGTGTCAGGCATTATGATAGATATTTACATATATATTTATGGTTTGATTTTTGCTGTCAGGTCATACATTAATTGGATGATGTTTTACTGACTGACAAAGCTGGAAACGAGAAACTTTTATTTTCCTGTCCAATACAAAACGCAGCATTTCTGGGATCACTATACATCCTTTTAGTTCTGTTTGCAAACCAGTCAGTTGTTTGCTGAGCTTGCCTGTTTACTTTAGCACCATGGCAAATTCACGTACCAGAAGATTGCTCATTCTTTTGATATTCTAGCTGGAAACCTGCTTGCCTAAGTTTACAAGTACATTAGGTATATTTTCTGTCCCCACATTATCACAGGAAACATTTTTACCGAATATTTTACCACTACATGAAATGGTTCCCTATTTTTCTAGCTTCCAATTATAGTTAATTGTCACTCACCATCTGACCTGAAAGTCACTGCTACATATATTAGGCTTTTGGCACATTAGTACCTTAATTCCAGGTACCAATTTCTTTATCACTTATCTTTTGCCACAGTAATGCATAACAAACTATAATGATACTCAGCATCTTATAACAGTCGTCAACGATTGTTTTCACATTGGATTTTCACAATTGGAGTCTGGCTGCTCCAGGTTGGGCTTGGTTAGGCTGGATTGTAAGCCACAGATTGAATCCAGATTTGTTCCACTTGCCTTTTCTCTTCCTGTGACTATGGGCTACTGGAGGATTGACTTTTTCTTGGTAATTGCAGAAGGCAAACCTCAATACTACAAGCACATATTAAGCATCTGTTTGCAACATGTTTATAATATCCCACTGTTTAAAGCCTAAGGTCAAGAATCACGAGAGGGTACTCAGAATTGCAAGGCAAAGAAAGAGAGAGGAGTAAAGAAGTAAGAAAAATAACGCAATTGGGGCGCCTAGGTGGTTCAGTAAGTTAAGCGTCTTACTCTTGATTTCAGCTCAGGTCATGATCTCATGGTTTGTGAATTCAAGCCCCACATTGGGCTCTGTGCTGACAGCAGGGAGCCTGCTTGGGATTCTGTGTCTCCCTGCCTCTCTGCCCCTCCCCCGCTTGTGCTGTCTTTCTTTCTCTCGAAGTAAATAAATAAACTTTAAAAACAAATAATGCAGTAGTCCACAAGAAGTAAGAATAATTTATTTTTGTTAGTTGACTCCTATGTGCTAGACATTGCTGTAAGGGCTTTACATACATAAGCTCACATGATTCTCATATCTCCATCATGAGATGTATATTGTTATTTCCATTTTACCAGCAAGGAAACTAAGACTCAGAAGAGTTACCTGCTTATCTCAGTAAGTAACCAAACCAGGAATTTCATCCAAGTCATTAGGTCTCCAAATATATGCTCTTTTTTCCAAAAACCATATGACTTCTATTAAAATACTCCAAATTTCAATGTAAAAATTTAGACACATATAACCATAGAATTTTAAATAAATTATAGTATTAATCAGTGTCTTATTGTGTCCTTCAGAATCGCTTTATCCTCACTGCCTTTCTTGTGAGAAACAGAAGAGATAAAGCATCATTATCAATTTGGGGCAAAAAAAAAAAAAAAAAAGAAAAAAGAAAAGAAAAGAAAAGAAAAGAAAAAAGACCAAACTTACAGTCAGAATAAGAAGTCTGAGTTTTTGTTTTCTTCTTATGTTTTTAAGCATATAATTCTTTCCTTTAGAAAACTTCAGGTGCAGGGGCCCCTGGGTGGCTCAGTTGGTTAAGTGTCCAACTTAGGCTCAGGTCATGATCTCATAAGTTCCTGAGTTCAAGACCTGCATTGGGCTTGCAGCTGGGGCTATCAGCATGGAGCCCCCTTCGGATCCTCTGTCTCCCTCTCTGTCTGCTCTTCCCCCACTCACTCATACACATTCTCTCTCCTTATCTCTCAAAAATAAACATTAAAAAAGGGAAAACTTCAGTGGCAAAATGTATAATCAGATTACATCAATGAAACTGAGGGAAAGCGGTAAAGAAGTCTGCCATCTCTGTTCTAAACAATGTCTACAAGAAGAAAACAAAATAATCTCAGGCCCCCAAATGTCTTCTTTACTCCACGGAAGTAAAGTGATGAAAGGTAAGCGGGTGGCATCTCACTACTACCACTTACTAGTTGTGTGACTTTGGGAGTCTATATAATATCTCTGGGTTTAATTTCCTTATCCATACAATGGTGGAAAGGATACCTACCTTAAAAGTTATAAAAATTAAACTGAGTGCTTATCAGGGGAAGGAATTTGGGATCATGTTTAGAGGAATTGCCTTAGGTATACCCATGTATCTTTGATACAGAGAGAAAAGTGATTTCCTTTGCAATGACTAATTTAAGCTTTATATTTTTGACTTTTAAAAGTTTATATGAATATTTGTACATAGAACTTAGAGTTTCAAAGGAAGTGAAGCTATTGAAAAAAACCAGTGCTTTAAATCTTTAGCCATGTTTCTTATCATTGATTAATTTGCATCCAAATGACTGTGATGAGCCCAGCCCAGTGATTTTTGCCATATTAATTAATAATTTGTTGAAGTTGTTATGTGATTTATGTGGACACTGGAAATCTTCACTCATTCACCAGGAATTGAACAACCTGGTAATAAAGGCAGAGTGTTAAGCTTTCTTAGGGGATATGAAATTAGTAAGGTGTTATCACTTCCTCAAAAGGATTTTAATCTGAGAAGGGAAATAAGAACAAAACTAAGCAACTGTTAAAAAGAGTGGAAGGCGGGGCGCCTGGGTGGCGCAGTCGGTTAAGCGTCCGACTTCAGCCAGGTCACGATCTCGCGGTCCGTGAGTTCGAGCCCCGCGTCAGGCTCTGGGCTGATGGCTCAGAGCCTGGAGCCTGTTTCCGATTCTGCGTCTCCCTCTCTCTCTGCCCCTCCCCCGTTCATGCTCTGTCTCTCTCTGTCCCAAAAAAGAAAAATAAACGTTGAAAAAAAATTAAAAAAAAAAAAAAGAGTGGAAGGCTGGGGCGCCTGGGTGGCTCAGTCAGTTGAGCAGCCGACTTCAGCTCAGGTCATGATCTCACGATTTGTGGGTTTGAGCCCCGTGTGGGGCTCTGTGCTGACAGACCAGAGCCTGGAGCCTGCTTCCATTCTGTGTCTCCCTCTCTCTCTTCCCCTCTCCTGCTTGCACTCTGTCTCTATCAAAAATAAATAAACAGGAGCTGGGCAGTGAGCTGCGCTCTGGGACTCAGAGGACACAGTGGCTAACCGCCAGAGGCGGGAGTCGGCATGGGATGAGATCACTCATTCTGGGGAAGAAAGCTCTCATGTCATGAAGACAACCATGCAGCTTTACAGAGTGATCCAGATAGTGAGGAAATGAGGTCTCCTGCAACTTGCAAGCCATAAATTGGGGAAAAAGGGACCTGGGAAGATGGCGGCATAGGAAGACGCTGGGCTCACTTCATCCAGCTGATCACTTAGATTCCACCGACATCTGCCTAAATAACCCAGAAAACCACCAGAAGACTAGCAGAATGGACTCTCTGGAGCCAAGCTTAGATGAGAGGCCCATGGAAGAAGATAGGAAGAGCGGAGAGGTGGTGCGTGCTACACGGACTGGCAGGAGGGATCTGGGGCAGTGCAGGGGCAGCCCCATAGGCAAGACACACCCCCCGAAGTCTGGCTTGCAAAAGCAGAAGGGCCGGACTCTGTGAGCTCTGACAGCCAACGGGACTTAACATCTGGAATGTTAAAAGTCAACAGCTCTGCTCTCGGAGAGTGGAGAGGGTGAGAAGACATGGGGAGGGAGAGTTGTTGAGCCCCAAAAGGACAGAGTTCAGCTCCGCAAGGGAAATGTGATGGCAAGTGCCATCTCCCTCTCTCATCTCCCAGCCAAAATCCCAAAGGGAACCAGGTCCCATCACGGAATGTGCAAACACCCAAAGCTGTGCTTCTGTGGATCCATCCCTCCGACAGGCCTGCCTCCCTCCTGGTGCTGCACGGTCCCTCCCACAGGGAACCACTGATGGCAAAGCGACCTAAGCCTACCCATCCTGCCCCTGTGCACCTTGAGGATCCACCCCGGCTAATATGCACTTGGCCAGATCCCATTGAACCAGTACTACAAGCCTGGCAGTGTGCAAGTAGCCCAGACAGGGGCCACACCACTCCAGTGAGTCCTGCCCCTGGGAAAAGGAAAGATAAGGTACACACCAGTCTGACCATGGCCCCAGCAGTGAGCTGGGGGCAGACATCACATCTGACTGCAGCCCTGCCCACCAACACAAGTGACCCCGGACAGCACAGGGGAAGTGCCCTGCAGTTTGGAGCTACCACAGGGACTACCCCAAATGATGAAACGGAAGAAATCTCAAAAGAAACTCCAGGAAGTAGTGACAGCTAATGAATTGATCAAAAATGATTTAAGCAATATAACGGAACAAGAATTTATAATAATAGTCATAAAATTAATCTCTTGGCTTGAAAAAAGCATAGAGAACAGCAGAGTATCTATTACTAGAGAGATCAAGGGACTAAGAAATAGTCATGAGGAGCTAAAAAATGCTATAAATGAGGTGCAAAATAAAATGGAGGCAGCCATAGCAAGGATTGAAGAGGCAGAGGAGAGAATAGGTGAATTAGAAGATAAAATTATGGAAAAGGAGGAAGCTGAGAAAAAAAGAATTAAAAAAATCCAGGAGTATGAGGGGAGAATTAGAGAACTAAGTGATGCAATCAAACAGAACAATATCTGTATCATAGGAATTTCAGAAGAAGAAGAGAGAAAGGGACTTAATTTGTACTTGAACAAATCATAGCTGAGAACTTCCCTGATCTGGGGAAGGAAAAATGCATTGAAATATAAGAGGCACAGAGAACTCCCTTCAGACATAACTTGAATTGATCTTCTGCATGACATATCATAGTGAAACTGGCAAAATACAAGGATAAAGGGAAAATTCTGAAGCAGCTAGGGATAAACACACTCTAACTTACAAAGGTAGACACATAAGAATAGTAGCAGACCTATCTACTGAAACTTGGCAGGCCAGAGAGGAATGGCAGGAAATCTTCAATGTGATGAGCAGATACAATATGCAGCCAAGAATCCTTTATCCAGCATGTGTGTCATTCAGAATAGAAGGAGAGATAAGTTTTCCCAAACAAACAAAAACTGAAGGAATTCATCACCACTAAACTAGCCATACAAGAGATCCTAAGGGTTATTCTGTGAGTGAAATGTTGCAAGGACCACAAAGTACCAGAGACATCACTACAAGAATGAAACCTACAGACATCACAATGACTCTAAACCCATATCTTTCTATAATAAAACTGAATGTAAATGGACTAACTGTGCCAACCAAAAGACATAGGATATCAGAATGGATTAAAAAAACAAGACCCATCTATTTGCTGTCTACAAGAAAATCATTTTAGACCTGAGGACACCTTCATATTGAAAGTAAGGGGATGGAAACTATCTATCGTGCTACTGAAAATCAAAAGAAAGCTGGAGTAGCCATACTTATATCAGACAAACTAGACTTTAAATTAAAGGCTGCAACAAGAGATGAAGAAGGGCATTATATAATAATTACAGGGTCTATCCATCAGGAAGAGCTAACAATTATAAATGTCTATGTGCCGAATAAGGGAGCCCCCAAATATATAAAATAATTAATCACAAACATAAGCAACCTTATTGATAAGAATGTGGTAATTGCAGGGGACTTTAATACCCCACTTACAGAAATGGATAGATCATCTAGACACACGGTCAATAAAGAAACAAGGTCTGTGAATGATACATTGGATCAGATGGACTTGACAGATATATTTAGAACTCTGCATCCCAAAGTCACAGAATATACTTTCTTCTTGAGTGCACATGGAACATTCTCCAAGATAGATCACATACTGGGTCACAAAACAGACCTTCATAAGTGTAAAAGAATTGAGATCATAGCATGCACACTTTCAGACCACAATGCTATGAAACTTGAAATCAACCACAGGAAAAAGTCTGGAAAACCTCCAAAAGCATGGAGGTTAAAGAACACCCTACTAAGAATGAGTGGGTCAACCAGGCAATTAGAGAAGAAATTAAAAAGTATATGGAAACAAATGAAAATGAAAATACAACAAATGCTTTGGGATGCAGTGAAGGCAGTCCTGAGAAGAAAATGCATTGCAATCCAGGCCTATCTCAAGAAACAAGAAAAATCCCAAATACAAAATCTAACAGCACACCTAAAGGAAATAGAGGCAGAACAGCAAAGACACCACAAACTCAACAGAAGAAGAGAAATAATAAAGATCAGAACAGAAATAAACAATATAGAATCTAAAAAAACTGTAGAGCAGATCAATGAAACCAAGAGTTGGTTTTTTGAAAAAATAAAATTGATAAACCTCTAGCCAGGCTTCTCAAAAAAATAAAAGGGAGATGACCCAAATAGATAAAATCATGAATGAAAATGGAATTATCACCACCAATCCCTCAGAAATACAAGCAATTATAAGGGAATACTATGAAAAATTATCTGCCAACAAACTGGACAAACTGGAAGAAATGGACAAATTCCTAAGCACCCACACATTTCCAAAACTCAAACAGGAAGAAATAGAAAACTTGAACAGACCCATAACCAGCGAAGAAATGGAATCAGTTATCAAAAATCTCCCAACAAATAAGAGTCCTGTACCTGGGGACTCTTCCCTGGGGAATTCTACCAGATATTTAAAGCAGAGATAATACCTATACTTCTCAAGCTGTTCCAAAAAAATAGAAAGGGAAGGAAAACTTCAGACTCATTTTGTGAAGCCCGCATTACTTTGATTCCCAAACCAGAAAGAGACCCAGCAAAAAAAGAGAACTACAGGCCAATATCCCTGATGAATATGGATGCAAAAATTCTCAGTAAGATACTAGCAAATTGAATTCAACAGCATATAAGAAGAATTATTTACCATGATCAAGTGGGATTCATTCCTGGGCTACAAAGCGGGTTCAACATTCACAAATAAATCAATGTGATATATCATATTAATAAAAGAAAAGATAAGAACCATATGATCCTGTCAATCAATGCAGAAAAAGCATTTGACAAATTTCAGCATCCTCTCTTAGTAAAAGCCCTCGAGAAAGTTGGGATAGAAGGAATGTACTTACAAATCATAAAAGCCATTTATGAAAAGCCCACAGCTAATATCCTCTTCAATGGGGAAAAACTGAGAGCTTTCCCCCTGAGATCAGGAACACAACAGGGATATCCACTCTCACTACTGTTGTTTAATATAGTATTGGAAGTTCTAGCATCAACAATCATACAACAAAAGGAAATCAAAGGCATAAAAATTGGCAAAGATGAAGTCAACCTTTCACTTTTTGCAGATGACATGATACTATACATGGAAAACCCGACAGACTCCAACAAAAGTCTGCTAGAACTGATACATGAATTCAGCAAAGTCGCAGAATACAAAATCACTGTACAGAAATCAGTTGCATTCTTATATACTAATAATGAAGCAACAGAAAGACAAATAAAGAAACTGATCCCATTCACAACTGCACCAAGAATCACAAAATACCTAGGAATAAACCTAACCAAAAATGTAAAAGATCTGTATGCTGAAAACTATTGAAAGTTTATTAAGGAAATTGAGGAAGATACAAAGAAATGGAAAAACATTCCATGCTCATGGATTGGAAGAATAAATATTGTTAAAATGTCAATACTACCCAAAGCAATCTACACATTCAATGCAATCCCAATCAAAATTGCATCAGCATTCTTCTCAAAGGTAGAACAAGCAATCCTAAAATTTGTATGGAGTCACAAAAGACCCCGAATAGTCAAAGTAATATTGAAGAAGAAGACCAAAGCAGGAGGCATCACAATCCAAGACTTTAGCCTCTACTACAAAGCTGTAATCATCAAGGCAGCATGGTACTGGCACAAAAACAGACACATAGGTCAAAGGAATAGAATAGAAACCCCACAATTAGACCCACAAAAGTATGGACAACTCATCTTTGACAAAGCAGGAAAGAATATCCAATGGAAAAAAGACAGTCTCTTTAATAAATGGTGCTTAGAGAACTGGACAGCAACATGCAGAAGAATGAAACTAGACCACTTTCTTACACCATTCACAAAAATAAACTCAAAATGGATGAAGGACCTGAATGTGAGACAGGAAACCATTAAAACCCTAGAGGAGAAATCAGGAAAAAAACTCTGACCTCAGTCGCAGCAATTTCTTACTTGACACATCTCCAAAGTCAAGGGAATGAAAAGCAAAAATGAACTATTGGGACCTCATCAAGATAAAAAGCTTCTGCACTGCAAAGGAAACAATCAACAAAACTAAAAAGCAACCAACGGAATGGGAAAAGATATTTGCAAATGACATACCAGGCTAAGGGCTAGTATCCAAAATCTATAAAGAATTCACCAAACTCCTCACCCAAAAAACAAATAATCCAGTGAAGAAATGGGCAGAAAACATGAATAGACACTTCTCTAAAGAAGACATCCAGATGGCCCACAGACACATGAAAAGATGCTCAACGTCGCTCCTCATCAGGGAAATACAATCAAAACCACACTCAGATATCATGTCACGCCAGTCAGAGTGGCTAAAATGAACAAATCAGGAGACTATACATCCCGGAGAGGATGTGGAGAAACGGGAACCCTCTTGCACTGTTGGTGGGAATGCAAACTGGTGCAGCCACTCTGGAAAACAGTGTGGAGGTTCCTCAAAAAATTAAAAATAGATCTACCGTATGACCCAGCAATAGCACTGCTAGGAATTTACCCAAGGGATACAGGAATGCTGATGCATAGGGGCACTTGTACCCCAATGTTTATAGCAGCATTTTCAACAATAACCAAATTATGGAAAGAGCCTAAATGTCCATCAACTGATGAATGGATAAAGAAATTGTGGTTTATATACACTATGGAATACTATTTGGCAATGACAAAGAATGAAATATGGCCTTTTGTAGCAACGTGGATGGAACTGGAGAGTGTTATGCTAAGTGAAATAAGTCATACAGAGAAAGACAGATACTGTATGTTTTCACTCTTATGTGGATCCTGAGAAACTTAACAGAAGACCATGGGGGAGGGGAAGGAAAAAAAAGAGAGGGAAGGAACCAAACCATAAGAGACTCTTAAAAAACTGAGAACAAACTGAGGGTTGATGGGGGGTGGGAGGGAGGGTAAAGTGGGTGATAGGCATTGAGGAGGGCACCTGTTGGGATGAGCACTGGGTGTTGTATGGAAACCAATTTGACAATAAATTTCACATAAATAAATAAATAAATAAATAAATAAACAAACATTAAAAAAATTTTTAATTAGAAAAAAAAAAGTGTAAGGCCATATGTGATTTCTTGTAAAATAATTACTGATAAAATTATGTAGTTCCAAAGAATGCCATTACTTTAAATATTTTGATCAAAAAATTTCTCTGAGGGGAGATGGCAGAATTTTGATAGGAAAGGCAAATTTTCATTATTCCAGGGAGACAAATTACATGTTATAAATAAGGAAGCACAAGGACATATGCTTATGGAACTGGAGTGTGGAATACTCATACAAGTAATCAGAGGGATCTGATCACATTAAATAATAGTTCATTGGCTGTATATTGTTTCCCTTGTTTTGGTGCAGGAGGTCAATTAACATATAATATGTAGAGGCTTTTGAGATTAATTTCATGTTCCACAGAACTCCTGAACACTACGCATCCTATATAATCTAGTAGACTACCAGATTGATACCCATATACCTATTCTTGCCTTGAAAAAATGAGATCCAACCTAGGTGGCCAGAACTGTACTTTACTTTTGGATTAGCTCCCGTGGTAAGCATTGAATAAAAAACATCAGACTCAATATTAAAATTGTTGCAACTTTTGAGAAAATGATAGAGCTACTCTAATACAGACTGTTTGGAAATTAAAAAAAATGTTTACTATGCATTTTGAAAAGTGTATATATGTAAAATTTATTTTTAATCCAATGAAATATTTTATGAGGAGACATAAAAGTATGCAGGAAAATCATAGAAACTTAACAGGTATTCTAGAAATGATGAGGGGTATTCCATTATATTCTTTTGAGAAACAGAAAACATGAGACAAAAATGAATGAGGAAATTCAATGCAAGCCACTTCATAACTATGTGATACAGTAAAGTAGAGAAAAAGAAACTGGAGACATTAAAGTCTATGTAGGGGAGTTGGAGGTGAAATGGGATATGATAGGAAAAGATTAGGGAAATGTCTGTTTCAGTCTTGAGTTCATCAGTTTATTTTGTGAAGGCAGACATTTTATTGACTGAAATGTGAAGCAGCTGAACATATATCATTCAATCTCTTAAAAAGGGAGGTAAACCACCTTGTAGAAGGAGACAAATAACTATATGACAAACTACCATGAGGACTTTTTAGGTTGAAGAATGTTTCACAGTCACACTATCTGTATCCATACTCCCTAAATCTTGACCCAGTGTTGACCAGCTTTATTCCATTAAACCCTAGGAGGTTGAACTGTATTACTTCCAGAATAGCCCTAATTTTCTCAGGGCCATCCATTCTGAGCCAGGCAGGAGCCAAAATGCATGTGGATTGTGAGCCTAAGCACCAACCGTGGAGCAAATTATACACATTTGATCCATTACTCTCCATTATACAATCCTTCAGGGTGAATTTTCCATGCCTTTAAAGCACTTAAATGTCACATTAACTTCTTTTGATAACATCTTATATAATTCTGTCATTCTTAAAAATCGCCCATTGATCTTGTGATTAAACTAGGCTATCAAAGAATCACATAGATACTTATTAATAGGTGGCCCTCCTTCCCCATCACAGCATTGTTTTTATTGAATATAATTTGATTTGATGCCCCATGCCTATATGTAGAAACATTATAAGATGAAGGCCTATGAAAACTAACTTGTCACTATATTTATTGTAAGGGTGTTGTGTATCATATTTCCATCTTTTTCTTAAGATAACCCATAGAAGCAATTTGTCTTCAATGTCATTAAGAGAAAAGGATGTGCTTTTCCCTGACACTAGGTGTACATTTGTTTTATGAACACTCTCCATTTTTCACATTTCATTTTGTTTTTCTTCCCTCATTTTCCGTTCCCCTCAGTTTTATTGCTTTTAGGTTATTGATTTTACTCTGTAATATTTTTTTTATCTGTAAAACATGTCTTGGTTGAAACTCTTCTTAAAATGAAGATAAAAATTAATTAATTTTAAGAACAATTCCTGCAACAAATATTAGTCACTGAGAGATTTCCTTCATATTCACCAGTGGCAAATGTAACTTACTATGCAGTTTACCTGAACAGAAGTAACTAAAGTCCCCCAGGGTACCATTTGGCTTGCCTAGTCTGAATTTCGGGGTGCCAGAATCTTTTCCGCAGTTCAGAGTTGACTTTAGACATGACATTGCTCATATCCATTTTTTTTTCAACGTTTTATTTTATTTTTGGGACAGAGAGAGACAGAGCATGAACGGGGGAGGGGCAGAGAGAGAGGGAGACACAGAATCGGAAACAGGCTCCAGGCTCCGAGCCATCAGCCCAGAGCCCGACGCGGGGCTGGAACTCACAGACCGTGAGATCCTGACCTGGCTGAAGACGGACGCCCAACCGACTGCGCCGCCACCCAGGCGCCCGGCTCATATCCATTTTTAAAATTGCTAGATGTTAGTTTGATATCAAAACTATTAATTGAGAATATTAAACTCATGATGTAGAATTAACTATGTTGTAATTATGAAAATTTTAAGCAAATAACACCTTGTAGAGAGCAGATTGTGATTACAGTGCTTCTGATATTGCTAATTAATATATAATGTGGAAATCTTCACAAAGAATTAGTGAAAATCTTAGTTGACAAGATCTATTTCATTAGTCACTGACTGGGCTTTTTAATAATTTTTAAAAATATTTATTTATTTGAAGAGAGAGAAGAGAGAAAGTAAAGAGAGGGAGAGAGAAAACACAAGTGGGGGAGGGGCAGAAAGCGAGAGGAGAGAGAGAATCCGAAACAGCCTCCACACTTAGCATGGAGCTTGATTCAGGTCTTGATCTCACAAACTGTGAGATCATGACCGGAGCTGAAATAAAAAGTTGGATGCTTAACCATCTGAGCCACCCAGGTGCCTCTAGTCACTAAGTATTTTTAATTTGTGTAAACATGCAAAAATATGGCTCATTAAGAGTATTCTTTATATTATTTATCTAGGAAAAGTAATTAATAAAGTGTCTATTCAAGACAATGTCTTTGGCTGGGTTTTGGACTAAATCTAGCTTGTTTGTGTATATGTGTTTCTCGGATGCTGGAAGGGTGCATATTTTTTAAAAACTTATGTGCCTCAAAGCAGATCAGACTCATGGAGAACTCAGAGTTTTAATAACCGCAAACTGGTACCTTCAAAGGAAGAGAAACTTTTATGCCTTTTCTGCATCACTGAGTCCCTCATCTCATTTTCCGGCCTGAAACCAAAGGCATGAAACTATATTAATCCTTCAGCTGAGAGGCATATTTAAAATAAAGGATTTGATGTTATCTTAGCAACAGCTTTCTTGAAATTTCCAAGCAGCTAATATTGTGATCAGAATGGCTGACAGGGAGTTATGTAAAGCATGGTCTGTGTGTCGTGAAGAACTTGTGGATTCTAGCTTCACTGAAATTTTTGTTTTTGCCATGTCTGACCTTTGAAAGAAAACATTAATCTTAACAGTTTGCCATGACTTCCTATTTTGAGTCTCTTTATCATATTTTAGATATTTCTGATGTTCGAAGTCTCAAAATATTATTAGCACCAATTCCCTTCTTGTTGGTCCTGAGTTTGTATAAATTATAAGGCCTGGAAAAATAGATACAGAAGGGATTAAGTTACTTTTTTTTGTACTGTGTCCTCTATTTCCGGTTTTGCAAAGGCTATCTCCTTTGCATATTTGTATTTTCACTCTTTTCCAGGAACAAATTGAAGTGTTTTTCTCTAAATTTCATATTCTAAGAAAAAAAATTTGCCTTTATTCACATTGTCATAGGAAAGCATAACAGTATTCATGTATGTATATATTTATATTAAATACAGCCACTTAAATACAACTATTAAAATATTTTTGTATGGCTATATGTTAAATATATCTAAATGTTAAATATATCTGTATACCCAGATATAGATTTTATACAGAGATAGACTTACATGTGGATATGCAGCTATATTTAACATTTTAAAGCAAAAATTTAAATGTCCAAAGGAGTATAGAGTGGAATATCTTCCTCCTATTTCTTCTTTTTTTTTTAATTTTTAAATGTGTATTTATTTTTGAGAGAGATAGAGACAGAGCATTAGCG
Source organism: Prionailurus viverrinus (assembly GCF_022837055.1). Classification (NCBI taxonomy): domain Eukaryota; kingdom Metazoa; phylum Chordata; class Mammalia; order Carnivora; family Felidae; genus Prionailurus; species Prionailurus viverrinus. The sequence continues at coordinate 135,709,564 of NC_062564.1, read as the reverse complement.
GGAGAGGGACACAGAGAGGGAGACACAGAATCCAAAGCAGCCTCTAGGCTCTGAGCTGTCAGCACAGAGCCCAGTGCAGGGCTCAAACTCACTACCATGAGATCATGACCCCAGCGAAAGTGGGACACTTAACTGAATGACCAACCCAGGAGACTCCCTTCTTCCTATTTCTGTTCCTCAGGCTCCCGTTGCTTTTGCAGAGACAACCTTAGTTACTATTCAAGAGATAATTAATGCACACACAGACACCACGAGTATTTTTCCTCTTTTTTATAAAGATTCAGCAAATTACAGACTTTATTTATTTTTTAATATTTATTTATTTTTGAGTGAGGGCGGGGGGAGAAAAGAGAGCGGGAGAGAGGGAAAGAGTCCTAAGTAGGGTTCCACACTGTCCATGCAGCGTCGGACACAGGGCTCCATCTCACATACCATGATCTGAGCAAAGTCAGACGATTAACCAACTGAGCCACCCAGATTTTATTCTTTATCTTGTTTTTCTTTCTTATAAAAATATATCTTTGAATACACACATGCACACAAGTACTTCATCATCACTTTCATAGCTGCTGCGTAGGATTATATTTTGTGGATATACCCCAATTGATAGGCATTTTGATTGTTTCCAGCCTTCTGCTAGCCCAAATAATACTTATGTAACATTTTGCATATGTATAACTTCTCAATAAGATAAATTCATAAACATGAAAAATGATTTTTAATTATGGAAATATTTGTGAATTGTCACCTATGGTGATTTTGCTAATTTATACCACCACTAGTAATGTATAAATTGGTTTTTTTCATTCACTCCCCCTCCAACATTGTGTGTTGGCAAACTATTTTTTTTTTTTGGCAATCTTCTGAGGAAATATTTTAAGATATTTATATTGACAGTGCTTATACTATCCCCTCCACACACGTGTGTGTGTGTGTGTGTGTGTGTGTGTGTGTGTGTATGTGTGTGTGTGTGTCCACACACATATATGAAAGATACAGGTATTGGTGGAGTTTGTAGAATTGAAATTTTCAATCATTTCATTTTTTAGAATAGCCTATATATTTTTTAAACAATTTTTTAAAGTTGATTTATTTATTATTGAGAGAGAGAGAAAGAGAGAACAAGCTGGGGAGAGGCAGAGAGAGAGGAGACATAGAATCCGAAGCAGGCTCCAGGCTCTGATCTGTCAGCACAGAGTCTGATGTGGGACCCAAGCCCACAGACCCACAGACCGTGAGATCATGACCTGAGCCAAAGTCAGACGCTCAAGTGACTGAGCCACCCAGGCACCTGAAAAGGTTATATATTTTGCATCATACTTGGGAAGGCCTTCCACACTCAGATTATTAAAACAAGTTTCTCATGCTTTCCTGTAGTACTTTTATGTCTTATTTTTCACTTTAACTTCAATGATCCATCTGGCATTTGTTTTCATGTAAATTGTAATCTCAATATCCTAGTTACTTTTGCATGTTGCTATTTCTTTATAAATTATAGAATAAACTTGTCTAATTGAGGGAAAAATCCCATGACTTTTTTATAGGAGATAATTTAAAATTCTGAATTAGTGAAAATTGACATCTATATGATATTTATAATTTTAATCAAGATATATGTTCTAGTTCCTTTGGTATCTCCAAGTAGTATTTTAATGTTTTGTTCAAATAGATTTTCCACATTTTAGGAAAAATTTAATGTATGTATGTCTTTCTTTTGCACATTTATGGAAGAGGGTCTTTTTTTTAACCATTACTGGTGATTATTTATATACATAGATACTATAGATTCTTTTAATTAATTTTGTAACTAGCTGCCTTTATATAAACCTTTTTCATTTTCCATACATTTTCAGTTGGTTTCCTTGGATATTATTCGTAACCAATCATATCTCTCATAATTTTACCTTCCCCACATAGTTAGCACCAGCTAGCTTCTAAAATAAGCAGTAAATCTCAGTGGCTTAACAAAATAAAGTTTTATTTTACAATATGGGCCAATGCAGTCTGATGGGGTGGGGTGACCATACCCAAAGAGTATTCTAAGGAGATAGGTATCTTCTCTCTTCTATTTCTATCGTTTTAAGACAAAGGTTGTCAAAATTTGTTTCCATACAGGGCCAGACAGTGAATATTTTAAGCTTTGATGACCATATAGTCTCTCTTGCAACTCTTCAACTGTTGTTATAGCTTGAAAGCAGCCATAGACAATACGTAAATGAATAAGCATGGCTGTGCAATAAAACTTAATTTGCAATTTAGGCAGCAAGCCAGATTTGGCCCATGAATCATGGTTGGCCAACCACTCTTCTTAGGCCTCAGGATTCTGTATTAGATTCTTTGTATCCAGCTGTGGGTGTGGGAGGAAAGAACCAGGATCACTTGGAATGTTTTCATTAAATAGACTTGGAATTAGTTCACCTCACTTTTGTCCATATTCTACCTGTACAACTCAATTATATGGACTTGCCTATTGGGAAATTTAGTTTATAAAGTGCCCTAGAAAAGCAAAAAGCAGATATGGTGATCATCTGACTAGTTTCCACTATTACCGATGCTTGAAAACCTTTAGAAGAATAATTTATCTCTTTTGTATAATTCAATGGGCTACCATTGCCAGAAAGAGTGAAACAACAGTGATGATAGTGAAGATCCTTTTCTTTGTCCTTGACCTTAATGGCCTGCTAGAATTTGTCATTAATCTGAATGATTAGTTTTAAGACTACAGAAGATGAATTTTATCATGTTATGAAAGATTTATGTTCTTTGTATTTGTATCCCACAACAAATTTGCATACCTGTTATTCACAGAAGGATCTGTGTTGGTAAGGACCATGAACTAAGAATAGATTTTATATTTGTAAAGGGTTACAAAAATAGCCAAAGAAAGTGCAACAGAGACTGTATGTGAATCACAAAGCCTAAATATTTGCTGTCTGATTCTTTACAGAAAAAGTGTGTCCAGTCTTGCTCTGGAACAGGGCTACTCAAAGTGATCAGAGATTAGCAGAATTAGCGATACCTAGAACTTCAGCAGTGAACATTTTAAGCCAGGTTGTTCTTTGTTGTGGGCACTCCCTGTGCAACATAGTGTATTTAGCAGCATCTCTGGGTTCTATCTACCTTGTCATTAGCACCCTCCCACATAGTAGCTATAATAACACATGTCTCCAAACATTGACAGATGTCCCCTGGTGAGCAAAAGCCCCACCTGCTGAGAACCACTGGTCCAGAAACTTGTTAGAAATACAAATTCATGGCCTCATCCCAGAAATACTGAATTAGACTTTCTGGTCTAGTCCATGTTTTAATAAGCTCTTATTTATACTAAATGTGTAACGATGATTCTTATTTACACTAAAGTTTGTTAAATACCACTCCAGAGTAGTTTAAAGAACTTTAGAATCATCTGTTTTCTGAAAAGTTTGGTACAATTACCTGTATAACCATGGTGTGCTGTTTGTACAGGGTAACATGCTGATAGCATCCTTCATATTTTTCACTTAAATTGATCGGTTTAGATTTTTTATTTTTTTGGTGACCTTCAATAAGTCATATTATCTAAAATATTAATCATTTCATCCATGTTTTAAAATGCATTTTCACAGAGTTGAGCTAAATAATTTCACGTGAATTTTTTAAAACTTTATTTAGGTAATGGCTTATAATTTTATTGATATTTTCAATAGTAATTTCTGATATTTTCATTAATTTTTTTGTTTTGCTCTTGTATCTCAACCTGTATTTTTATCAATTTCTCCATTTGGTTTTCCCTGGGCTTTTGGTTTTTCCTTTTCAAAGTTCTTTATATATAATTGTTAATTTAAATTTTAGCTTAATATGAATATTTACAGTATGAATATTCTTCCAGGCTCTATCAGGTATCTCCCCAGGAGTTTTGCTAAGTAAATATTCTAATACCAATATGTTTTGTATATATTATAAAATTTAAGTTTTGATTTTGTCTTTGACTCATGTCTTAGAAGAGAAAGTTAGTTATTAATTTTCAGATTTTTAGCTCTTTTGTCTCATTGTCTTCTTCATTTCTAGTTTTATTAGATGGTTACAAGAAAATTCTACCTATGCTGATTCTACTCTTTTGAAATATATTGAGGGTTTCATACAGTTGATTTTGTGTGTGCATGTGTGTGTTTTAAATCCTTCTCTCAGATTCAACATATAATTGGGTTTCCCTTTGTTTTCCAATTTCTTTTTTTTTTTTTTTAACATTTATTTACTATTGAGAGACAGAGAGATACAGAGCATGAGCAGGAATGGGGCAGAGAGAGGAGGAGACACAGAATCCGAAGCCGGCTCCAGGCCCTGAGCTGCCAGCACAGAGCCCAGTGCGGGGCTTGCATTCACAAGCTGCGAGATCATGACCTGAGCCGAAGTCAGCCACTTAACTGACTGAGCCACCCAGGCACCCCTCCAATTTCTTTTATATATAATTGTTGAGTTTAGCCCTATAATATATTGATATGATTGATATGAAAATTCTGTTGTGTCCTTTTACTCAATGCTTTTAGTTTGTGTAGGATATTTTTTTCTTTTCTATTCTTTTCTTTTTAGAGAAAGAGAGAGAGAGAGAGAGAGAGAGAGAGGAGGGAGAGAGAGAATGAGTGGGGGAAGGGCAGAGGGTGGGGGGTTGGACAGAGGATCTGAAGTGGTTCTATACACTGCCAGCAGTGAGCCTGATGCAGGGCTCAAACTCAAGAACCATGAGATCATGATCTGAGCTGAAATTGGATGCTCAACCGAGCCACCCAGGTGCCCCGGATATTTTTTCAATATTTTGTTTTGTGAGCTTGTGTATCCTTTGTTTTGCATGTTTCTTCTGATAATATGGACATTTTTAGTTTCATGTGTGAAGCTACCTTTAAACTAGAAATTTATATAAAATCCTTAATTGTCTATATTTTACACAAATATCTGTTTACTCCCTAGAAGGAGGAATGATTATGTTAGCATATTTCTCTCATCACTACCCTCCCTTCTCCACACTCAATTCAGTTGAAGTGTTGTATTTCTTAATGTATATGTGTTTTTTTTTTAATTTTTTATGTGTATTTATTTTTGAGAGCGAGAGAGACAGAGTGTGAGTGGGGGAGGGGCAGAGAGAGAGGGAGACAGAATCTGAAGCAGGCTCCAGGCTCTGAGCTGTCAACACAGAGTCTGACATGGGGTTTGAACCCACGGATCATGAGATCATGACCTGAGCTGAAGTCAGATGCTTAACCCAGGCACCCCAGCTACATGTGCTTTTAAATAAGCTGAAATGTCTCTAATTAATCACCTTTAAATGATACAGTTTTTCAACTAGCTGTAAGAAAAAGTAACTTTACATTAAAATTTTTTCCAACCTTCTGTCTTTCTTCTCTTGCCCATATTATTAGATTATTATAGTGCCAGGATAAAGACCATTTATAAAAGTTTTATAACCCTACTCCCTACATGTTTTAGTTAAATAGATTCAATATTCACTTCTAATCATTTTGCTATAGTTTCCCATTCTTTCCTGTTTGGAAAAAACCAGTATTCACATCACTTCTTCAAGATGAGCTCATAGCAATATTTCTTGGTTTTGCTTGTTCAAAAATATCAGTGGAAAATTATTGGATCATACTTTATGTCTTTGAGGTCTTCACAGCCATTTTTTCCCACTACTTTCTAATGTTGAATATTGTGGTAGATAAAACTAAGATTAGACTGAATTTTAGGTGCGTACAAATGTTGTGATTGTACTGCATGGCCACCCAAAGAATTTTTTCCTTACCTAACAATAATGTAACTAAGATACACCTCATTGTGAAATAGTTTTGGTATATGTCTTTTGTACCCATTGAACCAATTCTTCTTTTAGTTCTAGAATATTTAATTTATATTTTAATATTTTCTGTGTTCCTTTGTCTGATTTCCATAACTGTCATTTGTATAAAACCCATTTTACCTCTTTCTTTTAAAATTTTTCTTATATCTTTTCCATTGTACCTGTGTCTTATAATTTAGTCTGCTTTGATTTTTCCAGTGTTCTTTTTTTTCCTTCCAGTTCTTTCCTGAGTTTTATCAGCTTGTGATTCAACTGTTTTTGCTTTTCACTATCTGTACGCTGATCTATTATGTAGCCATTTGCCCGTATAAAACTTTGGCTTATATTACTACTTAAAATACTAAGAAAATACATACTGGGAGACAATTAGCAGTTTCTTCCACAAGGAAAGATTGGCCTTCTAGAGAGAATATTTTTTCTTGTTTTAAGCTATATGACACGTAACTGGGGAAATAGGAACATGTATTGCTTGAAGAACTACCATTATTTTATTGGTGAAAGAATAAAGAGAGTTGTTTGTGGCAGGAGGCATTTTCTTGTGGTCTCTGGTGCAAGGCCTGAGAATTCTATCTCGCTGGATTTTACATAGTAACAGAAACCAAGGTAGGTTGTTAATGGAAATGCAAAATGAAATATTCCTGCCATCCCACTATGTTTTTACACCTTTTATATCATATATATACAGTGGCGGGTTAGGATTTGATTTTATGCAAACAGGTATGCAGCCCAGCTTCCACGTCTACATTAATTAATAGCAAATTAATGTCTAATGTCAATGTCCAGTAAAATGTTTGACTCCCCAAGCTCCATTTAGTTTTGCAATTCCAATTACCTGGTGCTATATATTTCTTCATGGCATGAGGGTATCATTTGCAGGTTTATAAATGTTTTTTGAATATCAGGAGATAAAATTAGATTGTGTTTTCCCTGGTAAGGTAACAGATGTTCTAGGACACTAATTACCCTACAAACAGTATCATTTACTTAGAATATATTAGGCTCATTAAACATTTTTCCTCTTGGTTTTGTTACAATGGATAGCATTTTTGCTTTCTTTTATATGTGTGTTTGTCTCAAGGGAAATAATAATGAGCACACTGTTGTCTAGCCTCTACTGTTTTGAGCTCCTAGAGAAACTTGGCTATTAAAATGCTTAGTAGATGTCTACATACAGTGTTACCACACTCCCATATGGAAATCTTGGCACTTCTCTTACTAACAGTTCATCTGAATGGCTGCCTGTGTTTTTCTTTGCTTTTCTCACTGTCTGGCATTTCTTTGGCTGTCTCTCTGAGTCTCTTTTCCTCTTGATGTGTATCCTTTTGGTTATTTGTCAGTCTAATTATAAATTACACACATAGAGAAGGCATATGCTTTGTATGATATTTTACTCTTTCTTGGATTATATTGAAATGTTTAGAAAGTTACCTGGTATAAATGATTTTGACAAATTAGCATGTAATTTAGTCTTTCTGTAACCAGTATTTATTCAATATCTTCTATTAGGATAGAATGTGCTATCATGTATTTATATTGGGCAATTTCTTATAACTCTAGGCATCTGCAAGATCCTAAAATTTTAATGTAGGCTGCTCCTTGAACTGACCTGTTTATTTTGCCTTATGTAAAATATACAATTTCTTGCCAAGAAGTTCTTCTAGCAGAGAGATATTTACAACCACTGACTATCTTACCTTTTTACCTTATTCCCTCTCACCGAGATCCAGGAAATTAGAAGGCAGTTTTAGATTAAACCTTAGATTTTTATCCCCCTTTTAATTATAATTATAAATAAATAGCTCAAAACAGATATTTTTAGAATGGATGTGATTTTTACGTGTTTCCTAAAATATTTTGGGAGACTGTTTCTTCCTGTAAAAATTATGCTCTGAAGTTTAGCTTAGCTCAGCAACTGGATGCCTCTGATTTTGGCCCCTGTGAATCAGCGTGATTTTCCCTTGTCAAATAAATATTTCTTTGATTTTTTATTTAGATAGGTCCTTAATTGTTTCCCCAGCTACACTCTGCAGGAATATGCCCCTTCTGAAAATACTGATTATGGTTTTTACAATTTCTTCTATGTAAATAACGTGACATGACACTTGAATGTAATTATGTAAATTATTTTTGCATATAATAATTAGCAGTCAAATCTAATTAAGAAATGAAAAAAATTTCTCAAATAGTTTGCTCCCCTTTCAGTCAATGAGTTAGTGTTACATGTTGATGTACTTGATATACGGTGGGGAACTAAAAAGATACCTTGTCTCAATATTAACACTTTTGTTCTAATAATGAATGAGCTCTATTGACTATTCTGTAGAGTTCCTTAGTTCAATAAACTTGTTCTGTCTCTAATTATCACTAATATTCCTCAATATTCCATTTTTAATTTCATCTTGGAGGTAAATTAAGATCATACTAATAGTCAAATATAAGTTTTCTCTGGCTCAGCTCTTTTTCAATTTTCAGGAGCTTAAGAATCTTTAAATATGTCCAAAAAAACTAGTAACTGATTTCAGAAGATGTCTACTGTGTGCTCAGTGAATTATATACCCTTTGGCTTTTAAATAAATTCTGTGAAGTTTTTTCTCTCTCACATCCCTCATTACTTTATTCCTATATCAGTTATTTCCAGTGTTCATAACAGGTGTTATTGTTCATATTTGCTTAAGCACCAGTGTCATTACCAATATCCACATGTGTTTCTTTTTCTTTTTCTTCAAAGGTTTTATTTAAATTCAAGTTAATTAACATATAGCGTAGTACTGGTTTCAGGGGTAGAATTTAGTGACCCATCACTTGCATATAACACCCAGTGTTCATCACAAGTGCTCTTCTTAATGCCTATCACCCATTTAGCCCATTTCCCCGACAACACCCCTCTAGCAGCCCTCAGTTTGTTTTCTGTATTTAAGAGTCTCTTATGGCTCACCTCCCTCTCTGTTTTTTTATCTTATTTGCCTGTATTTTTAAATGAACTCATCTTCCAATCTGGTAGAGAACCTCATCTGTACTTAGTTTAAAAATAAGTATTTCAAAACATTCTATGGTTGTCAGCTATATTTCTAGTACCTAGATGAGTTTATGATTTTTTTCATGAAGTTTTGTCATAGTGAGTACACGAACTACTTTTTAACCAGTCTTCTTCCATATCTGTACTTCTGGGTTGAAAAGGTTGTTGGGGAAAATGAAGAACCATGAAGACTTTACCAACTAAAAAAAGCACGGTGTCAAACTACACTTGAACCTTTCCCAATATTCAGCAACAATTTTATTCATTTAAGTCATTGAATTTTATTTGTAGAGACATTATCAGGTCTTTTTCAAGTAATCTTCACCCTTTTTAATTTCCCAAGCCTGCTTATTGGTTCTCCACTCGGGCAGATGATTTTGCTAATTTCTAAAGTATACTTTCTCTAGAGGCTACATGGACTTTCCTCTTTTCGTTTATTTCTACCTTTTTGTCTTTTCATCCATTTCATCCTTCTTTCTATGCTTAAGGAAGTAGCTCAGAACACCTTGCTAATACATTCATTCCAACCCCTCAAATATCTGGTGACCTAGTTAGTGAATGAAGACTTTCAGAAGTGCTGATAATTATTTACCTTTTGTTATACCTCTCTCCTTTGGTGCATCAAATCAAAATTGTCAGACTAAGGGTTTATTATCATTGTCTCCTTTATTTATAAACCACTTTCTCTTTATTTCAGTGAAAACTGCCTTCTGAATCTGTTGAATTTCTCTCTCCTTCTAAATGAATCCCATGAGTTTTTCTCACTGTATTCTTCTTGATCTTCATACATCATTTGGTATGATTGTCCATCAGTCTTCCTTCCTTGATTTCCATCATATTACACTTTCCTTGTTTTCTCATGGACTATCTCTCTGTCCTCTTTCTTCAAGTTCCTTTGCCAGCTGTGAGTATTTCCCAGGGCATAGGCCTTAGCCTTCGCTATTTGTCTCTGTGGATGCTTTCCTACAGTAAATTAATAATATAAACTTCATCACAAAATAATATCTCCAGTCTCAACTTCATATAGATATTCAAACACCAGAGTCCCCTGACACTCGAATATTCCACTATTACTCTAAATTCTAAAGTGTCCAATCCAATATAATAACTAAGACTTTAATAACTAAGATCTATAAAGCATATATTTTCTAGCTCTATGGATCTTAGCTATTAAACCTCTCTGTGTTTCAGTTTCTTCATTCTTATATCTTCATTATTATATATTATATAATCACTATTAACCATCATTATTACTCCTTCACACAAAATTGCCAGTGAAACTAGGGTGTTCTTATTCCCACCCACTGAAAATGCAGTGGAAAGACTCACTTCTATTCCTCTATTAAAACTCTTTCCTCACTCTTCAATTGTCAGTCCTACCCAGTCATCTCTGACCCACTGTGAGTTTGAATTTCTCCATGAAGTCTCCTGATAAATCCAAGGCCAATTAGCTTCTCCCTTTTTACGTCACTTTTTACAGTAATAATATGCACTAATTTGATGTATATATTTTTGCAAACCAAACTGTAAACTCTTTGTGCCAAGATCCATACTCCTATTATCTTTCTCTCAGTGTTTTGTTATCTACACATGGTAAGCATTTTGTAAATAACTTTTTGAAAAAAGGAATGAATTTCTTTAGGGTGTCACGTTGCCCCCGAAGTGTCACATTCAATGGACAGTGGTTTTCCTGCATAGATAAATGTGTAAACAATATTGAGTCTGGAGCCAAGTTCAACTAGAAGAATGTATAAGCTACATTAATTGAATGCTTGAGTTGCGTAAGTAGCCAGTGTCACCTAGAAGTCAGTATTTTTTGTTTGTTTAGTTCTAAGGACGTCATTCTGAATCAACAATACTCATAAGGTATCTGAAACTGGAATACATTTCCCTGGATCAAAACCATGGTATAACTGTAGGTATAACTACAATTATAGACCCTACTAACAAACAAACTGATGAGCCAACGTCAGAGCAAAGAATATAATCCAGGTTTTTTCATATCAACTTTCTAGTCTCTACAACCCCAAATTTTGGCAAAAAATAAGTGCGGGGATCATGAACAATAGAAGTTTTAGATTAATTGATATACAACTAAATAGTCATCTCAGCTTCACAGGTTTTTCCTTTGTACACACACATTGGCCCTCAAAGTGTTCCTCAATAACAGAATCCAACGATCTAGATATGGATTGTCAATAGCCATACATGTTAACCACTAACCACATGTGGCTATTGAGGACTTAAAATATCCTCGAATATCTAAGTTGAGAGGTGCTCTAAGTGTAAAAGACACTCAATTTCAAACATTTTGTATTGAAAAAAAGAATGTGAAGTATCTTATTAATATTTTCAACATATGATCATATTAAAATAAGAATATTTTGAATCTATTAGATTAAATAAAATGTATACTTAAAATTGGTTTCACCTGTTTTCTTTTTCTTTTTACTTATGTAGCTACTAGATAATGTCAGGTTGAATGTTTGGCTCACATGTTTCTATTGGACAGTGCTGCTGATTTAGATCCCAGACATATTTGAGGCTGTTCACTAAAATAGGAACATGTGTAATACAGAAGACTATTATTAAGATCTAGGACTGTGATTTGCATTCTTATGAGGCTTTATCTAACATCTACACTCCCTTTGCGTCATCTCCTGAGCAGGAACTTCACCTGTACCACACGCCATCTCAGTGGGAGCACACTTCCTGTCCCAATCTCTGTTCTCAGGAATCAGCACCAGGCAGCCCAGGAGTGTGGCACAGCTTTGTAGTAACTTGTCTCATCTCCGCCCACTTCTCTCCAGCCATCATGGTCTTGCACGTGCAGAATTCTAGCTCAGCCCTGATTGAAGACCCACGGCAGTGATTAAATAGAGGAATAATTTTGTGTTAGTCTTCTGGTCCTTTATTTTAGATCCAAATACCACTTTTAATGATACTCACTAGACTTGTACATGTTATATGATACAACTTCTTCTGAGTAGTCAGATTCTGCTTGACTTAGTGGTTTTAGTTCAGCTGTTCCAACGAATTTAGAGAAGAGCCTGTTGCAATTTAATATTCTTCTTTCTTAACACCTTTTGGCACCACTTGAAAAACTAAAGAGATGCATTCTTCAATTGACATGTCACTTCTCCAAAACCCTCTCTTGGTTATGGGAAGAGAAATTCCATAAGTAATAGTAGCTTGTTTTAAACCTGAAGAAAACTCAATGATTCTAAATTTAGCAAAGAGGGCTATGAGTTCTTGTTCTTTTTTTCCCCTTTAGTATTAACATCAATTTTAATTTCATTTGTGTGTGTGTGTGCACATGTGTGCACATGTGAGTTTTTGCTCATACGATGTGTGAGGCACCATGTTAAACTAGATCAGTGAGGAGTCTCCCAGAAGCTTCATTTTTAACTTAGATTACAATTTACATTTAGTTACTAGAGTATATATCAGGGACAGATATGGGATATCCTCTGCCCATCTGATATTTATTATTATTTTTTATAAAATATTTTTTAACATTTATTTATTTTTGGGAGACAGGGAGATAGAGTGCAAGCAGGGGAGGGGCAGAGAGAGAGGGAGACACAGAATCCGAAGCAGGCTCCAGGCTCCGAGCTGTCAGCACAGAGCCAAACGCGGGGCTAGAACCCATAAAGCGCGGGATCAGACACCTAACTGACTGAGCCCCCCAGGCGCCCCTGATATTTATTATTAAAACCCCTCTTCGACTCTTAAAAACTGAGAGTAAACTGAGGGTTGTTGGAGGGTGGGAGGGGAAAGTGGGTGATGGGCATTGAGGAAGGCACCTGTGGGGATGAGCACTGGGTGTTGTATGGAAACCAATTTGACAATAAATTTCATATTAAAAAAAATAAAAATAAAACCCTCTTCTTTAAATTGTGAGGATAAATAATTCCTTTAAGGAGAGATTAGTGATAAAAAACCTAGTGAATTATGACGCACCTGGGTGGCTCAGTCGGTTGAGTGTCCAACTTCAGCTCAGGCCATGATCTTGCGGTCTGTGAGTTCGAGCCCCGCATTGGGCTCTGTGCTGACAGCTCAGAGCCTGGAGTCTGCTTCAGATTCTGTGTCTCCCTCTCTCTGTGACCCTCCCCCGTTCATGCTCTGTCTCTCTCTGTCTCAAAAATAAATAAACATTCAAGAAAACGCTAGTGAATTAAAGGCAAGAACCTAGTGCTGTTGTTTCATTTCATTAGGCATTGAATTTAGTCACTAACATACTCTTATGTTCTAACTTTCAGAATCTCCTTACCTCTTCTTACTTAGACCTTCTGTTATTCTGTGGGGACATGAAGTGGAAGAAGGAAGGTAGATTATTTTTTAGATAGCTGCTTCTAATAAATATCTAATGGAATGGTGATATAGCTTATTGATTCAATGCCATACATTTCTATTCTTGCTGATTATTCCTCAAGTTGTCCTGAAGTCACCCAAAACAGGGGAATGTATTCCATGGAATTGAAAATCAGATATGACCACTATTAATCACAATGGTGGGTATAACCTATCTCTCACTTGGCTACTTTAGGAGAGATTGACTACCAAAAATTCAATAGTATTTTTTACTTTAGTAAATTCTAGAATCTCAGTGCATTTTAAGAGCCTATATCCATATGGCTAGTGTTATCCTGAGTATTTACATTGAAAAAAAAAGTCTTGCTATCCCTAATTAATAACAAGACCCGTATTTTATTTTTTAAAAATGTTTATTTATTTATTTTGAAAGAGAGAGAGAGTGCAAGCGGAGGGGCAGAGAGAGAATCCTAAGCAGGCTCCGTGCTGTCAGAGCAGAGCCCAATGTGGGGCTCGAACTCACAAACTGTGAGATCATGACCTGACCTGAAATTAGGAGTCAGATGCTTAACCAACTTGAGGCACCTAGGTGCCCCAAACCTATATTTTAAAGCATTATACCTCAAGATTTTAATGTTGACTATAAGATTTTCATGATATAGTTTTTAAAAAAATATTTAGAGAGACAGAAAGAGTGAACCAGGAAAGGGAGGTGGGGAGAAAGAGAGAGAGACAGAGAGAGAGAGAGAGAGAGAGGGAATCCCAAGCAGTCTTCATGCTCAGCAAAGAGCCCAACACAGGGATCCATCCTGGAATCATGACCTGAGCCGAAATCAAGAGTTGGATTCTCAACTGACAAAGACACCTAGGCTCCCCCATGGTATACTTTTATGTTTATTTAACAAACATTTATTAAGCCCCTATTAATTCTAAGACAATCCTAGGCTTCATACTGTTTTTGAAGGTCAATGAGATATAGTATTAGTTCTCAGAGAATTTATAATCTAGTTGATACTAATTTTCTTCAACTCAGTAAGAGAGTGATGGTTATTTGCAATGTGATTGTCATCTCTTTTTATATTCGCTACCTCTTTAAATGCATTTCTTTTTGTGTTTGCATAAATATAGTCAGGATTTGATTTTCTGGCACTATCAGGAGGCCACAGAGTATCTTATATCAGTTGATAGATAATTAAAAATTAATTATATTGATTTAATTACAGAAACAATTTTTGCTTCTATAGACAGATGCAAGGTAAGTCAAGAATGCAGCACTCAAATAGGGGAATTACTTGAAACACAGATGAAACTGAATCATTTCTTGGTTTGCTTTCCATGCTCTTGGGGAATCTTCTTTTCTATTTATATAGCATTCTTTTGCAGATGAATGCAAAAGATGTGCCATTTTAGCTTCATATTCTGTATTAGTTTTCTAGGGCTGCCGTAACAAAGTTCCACAGACTGTGCAGCTAAAACAACACACGCTTATTTTCTCAGACTTTAGCAGCCTAGAAGTCCAAGATCAAAGTGTCAATGGAGTTGATTCCTTCTGAGGTTTTGTGAGAGAAAATCTGTTCCAGACCTCTCTCCTTGGCTTGTAGCTGGTCATCTGCTCACTGTGTTTTTACACCATCTTCCCTCTATATGTGTCTATGTCCAAATTTCTTCTTTTTATAAGAATACCACTCATATTGGATTAGGGCCCACCCTAATGACAGTCTTTTAACTTAATAACTTCTGTGAAGAGTCTCCAACTACAGTCATAATTTGAGGTACTGGGACTTACGACTTTAGAAGGATTTTGGGGAGGTTGGGGGGGGCACAATTGAGCTCATAATGTATTCCGTAAGTGGTTGTTGAGCTAAAAGAAGTAACCTCAGTTTTTACTTATGTTTTTGATTCCTGCTACATCCCAGATTGCATTGTTAATGACCGTTCCATCCTTCCTAGTTGTTCAGACCAAAGACTTTGGAGTCATGCTTGGCTGTTCTCATTCCCTCATATTTCATATATCTCACATCCAATCTGTTAAATATATTCAAAATATTTCCAAAACTTTATCATTTTTTACACCTCTACTGCTACTGGCCTACTCTCACTCACTATCATTTCTTACCTAAATTATTTCAAAATTCTCTTTGCTTATCTCCCTGCTTCTTTTCTTGTCTTGTCAGCCATATATTTTTAACATAATAGACAGAAAAACCTCCTAAAACTTAGTAAGTCAGGCCATGTCACTTCTTTGCTTAAAATCTTGCAGTGTTCTTTCTGATACATAGAAAAGAAGACATAGCCTTCACAGTGGCCTTCAAGACCCTTCAGCATCTGGCCCTAGGTATCTCTCGGTCTGTGTCCCCCACTTCTTTCTCCCTTGATCACTTCCCCACCCAGGGACTGAAACTCCAGTCATAATCACACCTGTGACTTTTGCAGTAGTTCTTCTGTCTTCCTCAGATGCCTTTCTTCCAGATAGCTTCATGGTTAACTCTCTTTCCTTCATTAAGTATTTTCTCAAATATCACTTTCTCAAGAAGGCTTATCTGGATCACGCTACTTAAAATTGCAAACTGCCCTCTCCTCCACACTTCAAATACCTTTTAACCTGGTATTCTTCTTGTGTGTGTGTGTGTGTGTGTGTGTGTGTGTGTGTAGATAGATAGATAGATAGATATAGATATAGATATTTCTTTTTTTGTTGTTTACAGTGTTTATTAACTTCTAAGAAACTATAAAGTTTACTGTTACTATAGTTACTCTGTGTGGCCTATTTCTCCCACAACAGTACAAGTTTATGAGAGAAGAGATTTTTGTCTTATTATCAGAAGAGTGTCTGATTGATAGTAGGCCCTCAGTAGATAGTTGCTGTAGGAAAGGACAAGCGAATGAATTAACCAATGTGAACTCCCATTGTTATTTGTAGGGGTATATGCAGAGTGTTACTGGCAGCTACTGGTTTGAATCTCCCAAGAAGTTTGGGAAAGCTTAGCTTGAAGGCTGCTTTAATTTCTTTAACTATGTTATTAAATCTTAGATTGGAAGTTAGTCTAAGTCAGAGATGATACCTGTTGACTTTACTCTAGGTGCAGCCCATGAGGGGAAAGCTGGCTATTTGTAAAATACCTGCAATAGTATATCTTGGTTGAGAGCAAGAGCTCTGGAGCCATCATTCCTGGTCCAAAACAATCCATTGTCTTACTAGTTATGTGAAGGGCAAGTGACTTAAACTTTGCTGTCTCAGTTTCCTTATCTAGAAAATGGTGAAACTAAGAGTACCTGCCTGACTTTGCTCTTATGAAGATTAAATCAATAAAGACTTTAGAACAAGGCTTGGCACATAGGAACTAGTATAATCATCAGATATTAGTATAATTACTACCTTGGGGAGGTAGCTTTGTTCGTAATGGAAAGAACATCACATTAAGTTTAAGACTGAAATTTAAGTCTGACTTCATCGCTAGCCAGTTGCATGGGGTTAAGAGTCATTTAATTATTCTGCCTGTATTTGAAAACGAAAGAGTAGTACCAGAATACATTTAAGACCTCTACTGTCTCTAAAAGCCCATAATTCTTTGATAATGATGATGATGGCATATTTTCTTAAAAACATTTATGAAATGCATAACTCATTTCTGTAGGATATTTATTCTCTAGATAATTTAGAGATGACTAAACTGGTTGCATTTATTCTTAGGCTAATCCTTATTTGGTATTAAAAGAATTATTGGGATTGCAAGGATAACATGGGCTTCAAGAAATACTAATTAGTGATGATGGCATATGTGTATGACATATCACAGATAAACAGTATAAGCTTTTGAATAATATATACAAGTGCCTACTTTTGCTGTTTTGTGGTGAACTTTTCTTTAAAGGAATACTACCGACCTGTGTGTAGCATTAATTTTAGTCTACATGACAATTATATATAGACTTTGCGAGATCTAGCAAAATCCTATTAAATTGTCAGAGTTCAGTTTGATAAATAGAAACTCATGTGCTTGCTAACTATATAGATGGTGGCAAGAGAAAAGAGCAACTCATTTCCTGAACTTTTTGTAAAGATCAGGTCTTATAATGACAATCATGAAAGTGATCTGTTACTTTAAAAAAATGATCATTAAAAGTAAGAGTAGCCTAGGTGATAAAATTACATTTACTCAGATTTCTCTTGGATAAATTCTGGCTATGGTCAGTGGACATCTGCTTTATTTTTATGCTTTAGTATTTGTTTTCTTTCAGTTTGTAGCTTAAGATAAAAATTCCAGATAGTTTAATAACAAAGAGTCCATCATTTAAAAAAAATGCCTTAATCAAAATTTCCATATAACAAAATTATTTTCATGTTTTGTCATTGGCACATTTAATTCAAACACTATTTCATATAGTAAACTTCTGGGGACAATAGGACAGAATCATGATGGTTTTGGTAATGGAATTTGGTCCTAAGCCTCTCTTTTTTTTTTTTCCTTAGGCTCGAATTTTTATTTTTATTTTTTTAAATCTTGATTGCATTTGATATTTATATTGCTTTACGGCCAAGAATGAGAGAGTCTGTGTGATAATCAAGGGGAATAGTGGAGAGCAGCTTTTGGTTATAAAGAAACTGAATCAAAGATAGAAAATATGAACGTTTACCCTAATGCTGGAAAATCCTCTTCGAGTATGAATACAGTCTTTGTGTAAGGTCCAACTGACTTTTAAAAAGCCGGTGTGCAGATGCCTGACCCTGCGAAATGGGCATCACACCCACATCATGCTGTCTTGTGCTAAATGCCCTTACTCAGCAAGCTGTGTTTCAACCCTGAAAAAGAAGCTCAACTTGGAGGGAAAATTTGACTCCCAGTAAATATTTTTCACATAAGTATTTTTTTATAGTGTGGATTTTGAGGTCCACAAGAGGAAATTGATAATCCAACTGAGAGTTTTTTGAAGACTCTATGTAAGATTTTAAATGGCTTTGAGATTATTAGTCTAATTCTATGGAGATTTCAAAATACATTATGAATCTGTGTTACAGAATAATGTCTTAATTTTTCATTGTTTCTATAATAGATAGCGAACTATAAATGTTACTTGTATCTCATTAAACAAATATTTTAAAAGGTTTTCCTTTAGATTATGCAGTCATTAAGATGTCAAAAAATGATATACTACAAATACCTACCTTTTGTTCAGTTTTCCATTCCTTTTGATACTATTAGTTTGAAAGAAGTCTGTACCATTATTTCTTACACTAGTACAATTTAGAGGCACAATTTATATTTATCTTTACCTCAAAAGTCCTTTTTCAAAGATTCGCTATTTTAGGATTAAATAATTATATATACATAAACCTTCATTGTATAAACTATATGAAAATGTCACTATTTGACTCATTTATAATTTTTTAATATCATAAATTTTTTTGTAATCTCTGATTTATTTGTCTCATATGTTTCTGCAAAAATATAAAGGAACCAGGTAGACAGTGATCTGGCCATGGTGCCATGTCATTTAGAGTCTAGTCCAGGAAATGAGAGTGTTTGTTCTATTTGTAATTTGATTTCAATTCAGCCCATATTTGTTAAAAATATACCATTAGTAAAGCTTTGTATTTAGATTTATGCAGCATAATAGGATGAAAAAGACATTGCATCTGCCACTTAAATATTCATAATTTAATGGAAGAGATTGACTGGCATAAAAAGTCAGCAGTTGGGTTCAGAATATAAAGGGAACAGAGATGAATTATAACTGGTATTATAGAATTGAAAAGAAATAGTTTGATAATAGTATTAAAGCTAGAAGTTTATATTTGCAGGACATTTCTCTAATAAAATAAGTGGGGAGACAGGCAATCCAGTTAGGTCCAAGGGCACAAGGTTAGGTGTGCAAGGTAAGAGGTAACAGCAAAATTGGATTTAATTATTATAATTAATATTTTATGAAGTATATTTTCTTTGCAGAATATTCTACTTAATTATTGTGCTGAATTTGTGAAGCCAAATATGAACAAATCATAGCAAAATAGCAAATTGATCAAAATTATCCAACATTTTCCTGCCTTTTATTTTTTGGTGTCCCTCAGCTGAGTTTGGCACCTAACAGCCTTGTGTCCTAGGACATTAGGCTGTGGTGACCCACACCTGTAGTCTAGTCACCATGGTATAGTATCAAGTATGCACATTTGAGAGTCAACCACCTGGAGAGGATGTCCGGTCTCTATTGCTCATAAGGGAGTGATACTGAACAGGTTATTTAAACATTTGTCACTTTATTATTTTCACATCTGAAACTAATAGGAAAGAACACTAACCTCAAAGAATAAAATGCAATAATGGACATAAAAATGAGCCATAATCATAATAACTGCACAGAAGTTGATGAAGGTGCTGCCCACTGCCATGATGGTGGTAGTGCCATGGTGAGGCACTGAATCCCTGGATGTCACATGTCACTGATTTTTGCTCAGATATCATCTTCTCAGTGAACCTGATCAGACCAACCTTTTAAAAATTGCAGTCCGCTCCCTGCAACCATACTCTGTCCATTGCTGTTTTATTTTTGTTCTTGAACTTACCACCTTCTGTCCTACTATACATTTTATTTAATTTCATATCTGTTTTCCCCAACTAGAATTTAAACTCTGTTGTGAAGGAAAGGATTTTATTCTACTTTTGTTCACTGCTCTATCACTAATGCTTAAGCAAAGTGATCACCATTGTTTGAATATTGTTTTATTGGATGAGAGCATACATGTCCCTAAGTAAGTCAGGTAGCCTAGTCAGCTAATACACTTCATGTGACTTGTTCATACCTATCCTAGGCAAAAATATGTATGCACTTACAGATTATCTCCAGAAACAAAACCTTAACCCAGTTATTCTAAAGGTAGAAGCCCCAGATCCCATGCCATGTTGGAGAAGGGGTAGGTAAAGTTTTGTCAGTTGTGTCTTACAGAGGTCCTGCTTAGAAGTCGCAAGCTGAGGTACCTTTCTTTCTGTATCTATCTATGCATTCTGGCATCTTGCTGTCTAGTGCATACTATTCTTAGATATTCAATCATACCTATAAAAATGAGTTTAATATATCGTGAACAGAGTTTGAAGTATGTGGGCATCTGCTACTTAAAACCACTTTAGAAACAAATGAAAAGATTGACACAGATAAAAAGAATTGCAGTTTGTGTTCTTTGAGAGCACAGATGACAGGCGTATGTAAATATATGTTGTATATTGGAGTTTTGCAAATAGATACACCAGATTCACCCCACCCAAAACCAATGACAGAGAAGACACCGCAAAGCAGTCAAGGCCAAAGATGCAACATTTCCATTTATTATCATAAATTCTGAAACCAAAAACATAATAAAAACTATTGTTTGTGCCTTCTGAGTTCTTAATAGGAAGATTTTCAGTCAAGATATAGCTTGTGACTTATGAACTAAAAATTAAAAAAAAATATGTCTCAGCTTATGAAATTTCTGCTGGTGTGATACATTTTAATTATTTTGAAAAATAGCTTTATTTTTCTTTCTAGAAAGCTGGTCACCCTTATCCCCCTGGAACTTAATTATTGTGCCTTGGGGAACTTCCCAATGTCTGCCACCTAATTTTCTTGTGTAAAACATGTTGGTATTTTAACAGTACACTCAGTTAAAATGTCCTAAAATAGAACATATTAAAATTTTGCATTTAAAAATATTACCAATTAAAAATTAACCTTCCTAAAAGGAGATTACAACTGGATCACATATGTGCGTTCAGAACCTTGGATTATGGGAAAAAATGATAAGTTGACATTTTATTTCTGAAAGTACAATGCTAAAAAATGGCTACTAATAAACTAGGTAATTGTCTGGCAGATACATTGGAAAAGCCTTTTTGTGTGAAGCATTTTAATTCCATAGTGTTTACTAAACATCTAACCTATGACTGGAACTCTGCATGTTATGAGAACAAAGTCCTCAGTCACAGAATGGCTTTGTTCAGCAGCCAGCTCCCCTTGTCTTGGTGATCTCATTTAGCATAGGAACCAGGTATTTTGTTTTAAAATCCACTATCATATTTAATGTTTATAACAGACTTGTGGGAGTATATATGACCATTTTATTTTTTTTTTCAATTTTTTTTTCAACGTTTATTTATTTTTGGGACAGAGAGAGACAGAGCATGAACGGGGGAGGGGCAGAGAGAGAGGGAGACACAGAATCGGAAACAGGCTCCAGGCTCCGAGCCATCAGCCCAGAGCCTGACGCGGGGCTCGAACTCACGGACCGCGAGATCGTGACCTGGCTGAAGTCGGACGCTTAACCGACTGTGCCACCCAGGCGCCCCTATATGACCATTTTAGAGATAAGTAAACGGTCTCAGAAGTATTCAATTATTTATTTATTTATTTATTTATTTATTTATTTATATTTTTTTCATTTGAGAGAGAGAGAAAGAACGTGGGAGTGAGGGAGAGGGGCTGAGGAAGAGAGAGACACGATCTTAAGCAGGCTTCATATTTAGCACAGAGCCTGATGGTGGGCTTCATCCCATGATGCTGGGATCATGACCTGAGCTGAAATCAAGAGTCAGATGCTCAACTGACTGAGCCACCCAGGCGCCCACAAGTGTTCAGTATTTAGATGAAAGTCTCACCGCTGCAAGTAGGACAACCAGAAACCAAACCCAGGCATTTGGACTCCAAGTCTAGGGTTTACTTCACTGTTCTACAGCCTCCTTTCTTTATGACTTGGTATTCTTCCTGGCATTTAATATAATGTAAAGTCTTCTTTGTCACTTGGTATCCAGATTGCTTTAACTCAGAGTTAAGAAGTCATTGAGTCATATGATGGTCTGTCATAGATATGTCTGATCCATAGAGACGGCTATTGAGACTTATTCTCAAAATTCAATATTCTCTGATTGTGAACAAGACCAGTCCAACAAAACCAGAACAAATTTCCTGACAGGGTCCATTTATCTTTCTTTCTTCATCATTCATTAGACAAGCAATAAAGTGTGTATGGACTATCTCCCAGCACTGTGTGATGTCTTGCATAGATTCAGCAGTCCTGATGTTATTTAATCAATAATTTCCTTATATTTATTTGATACTCATTAGAGTTCATAATGCCTTTAAATGTTAGGCATTGTTTTCTTCTTTTTACAGGTGAGAGAATTGAGGCATGGAGATAGAAAGGTAGTCATAGAAGGTCATGTGGGTAATAATGGAGAAAAAAAGAAAAAAAAAATCCAGACTTCTTAACTCCAAATCTTACAGTCTTTCCACTACACTAACTTCCATGTTTCTTACTTACACAATCAAAGACATTGTACAGTTCTGATATATAGTGTAAATATTAGAAGTATAATGACTTCCCACAATGTTATCAGCAGTGATTCGGGATAAAAGAATCCATATTTTTCCCTGAAAGGTTGTGCTGTGAAATATACTGTTACTAATGAAGCAAAAGATGGTGGATTTTAGAAGTGAACCATTTAGAAGAATAATAAATACTACTTCTGGTTATTTAGTGTCACTGTCACCAATGGAAGCCAGGACAGACTTAGCCACACTTAGAAAAATTAGTTAAGCAATTTTTATATGAAATCATCAGAACACAAAAGTATTACCTCAATTATTTCATTCTTCTGTATTTTAAATAGTGAGTATATATTTAGCATTGTTGTTAACAGCAGACTACTGGGTTTGACAGCCCATTCACTAGCTGAATGAAAACTTTACCAACAATCTCTGAGCTTCTAGTTTTCTCATATGTAAAATGGGGACAATAAGAGTGCCTATCTTGTTGGGCTGGAGTGACTGATCTGTATATCAGTTGATGACTTAATATGTGTCAAATACTAAAACAATGCCTGGCCCTATATAAGCCGTATCTGTATATGCCCTTGCTACTGTTATACTATTGTAATCTGATAATCATTAGTGTTAATACTATACACAACGCAATATGGAAATATAGCCATGAGTAAGAAGTAGGCCCTATATTCTAAATACTTAATATCCAACTAAGGAGGTAAATTCTGTGTCAGAAAAGACTGATGAAGGAAATGGGGTTTTAATCAAGAAAGGGAACACTGAGAATAATTAGGGATCTGTGAAAGTGGTCACCTCAAGGAGACCATTTCTGGAAATAAATACAATATTCCTAGATTAAGCTTCTTATTTAAGTGCAAATTGAGCATTAGCAATTAGATATGAAGTTACAAATTCCCTCAGAGGGTCTAATTAAGTATAAGGTTCTAGAATAACATGATTCTTTGGGCTGACTTTAGATAGGTGACCATTAACCACCTAAAGGTTAAGCAGAAGCTAACCTTGTAGGAACATGTATGTGAGGAGAATATTCTAGCAGAAGCTAGCCTTGTAGGAACATCTATGTGAGGAGAATATTCTAGGTGGAAGGAACAACATATGCAAAAGCTCTGAGGTAACAACAACAACAAAAAAAGTTAGTGAAGTTGGAGCAAGAGGGAGAGTGGAAGGAGAAGAAGATGGGGAGTGAAGCAGATGTCGGATCATATAGGTTCTTGGGTGTTTCTGAAAAGAGTTTGGGTCTTCTCTAAATGTAATGGAAAGATATTAAAAGGTTTAAAGCAAGAGTGGCCTCTTACTGAGTAGAGAAGACTTAGGGAATGGGGAAAGGTAAGAGGGTGTGTATGTGTGTTTTCTAATAACCATACTCTTTAATTTGAACTGCTGATTGACCATGAAGAGTTAAAAAAAAAACCTAGCTCACCCTACTTAAACTTTATACTGGGATATGTCACTATCTAGGCAATTTCAAATTAGACACAATAACATAAAGAAAGCAAGCCTATTTGAAGATGTATGAGAATCTTGCACTGAGTTTCACCTGCTGGAGGTGATGGATTAAGCTAATGCTCCTAGCAGAGTGGATTACAGAACACAAAGAAGTAGAAACAGATGGAGCATGGACCTCCCTGTCATGAGCCTACAGAGTAAAAGGAGTAAGGAAACCCTCTTTTTTCCACAGATTTACAAACAATACAAAAAATAAATATTCTAAGATGGTACAAATGCAGATATTATTCCCTTGTGTCAATTACATAAAGCATGCCTAATTATAAAGAATGCTAATTCTTATTAAAGAATCACAGGAACAAGTAATTCACTTAGTTCAGGATTTGTAGTTTTGAGTAATATTAACGACTGAGTAAAGGCCCGGGGCAGGAGATACCTATTGGTGGTGGCTGCAGTGTGGGAGTTCTTCGGAAGTTCTGAGCTTTCCTCACGTGAGCTAGACTCAATATCACCTTGGGAGAAGACCAGTAGGGAGACTAATTCATCAGTCCAGGGGTGGAAAGTGTGGACTGATTAACAAAAGTTTTTGTAGTAGAAATGACAGGAACTGCTGATGGATTGAGTTAGATATAAGATTTGAGGGCCACAAAAGAATTAAGAAAACTCCAAAGTTTTTCCAGATTTTTGTTGTATTCACCTACATGGAAAAGGCATGCAAATTTCCTATTCAGTTCAGTTTTTAATAATTATAAAAATTATATAACATTAAGGTGTAATTTGAAAAATTCCTCATGATACCAGTGTTTCATTTTAAAACTTTCCTTTCTAGCCTTTTTCCCAAAGTAGTTTTCATAACTGGGAATATAGTATTTCCATACTTGAATTTTTCTGTTTTCACTTAATAATAGGTCATAAGGGTTTTACATCACCTGTATATAATTTAATATTTTGATGACTGCATGCATATATATTCTATTAAGGTCATGTCTTTAATTAAATTAATCATCCTCCATTATTAGTTATTTCACTGAGTAATAAAAAGTATTGACTAAACCAGACCTGGTTTTTAAAAGCATGCTTTGATCTTTCAAAATTAGACACAATATTAACAGGTGAATGTAGAGATGTCAAAATATATTTTTTTTTAAATTTGGAAAATGAAGAATTTAATGTCTTTCTCAAAAAACTCATGTCTTAACCTAGCTTATACTCTGAGAATTTTTAAATGCTGGCAAAACTGGTCTATTGTTTTGCTAGCTCACTTCAACAAGTTTTTTTAGTGTTAGAGCAAAACATAACTTTATACTACATGTTATATTACAGTGAAAAAAATGACCAATGTTCATATAGAGATGTTTAAAATGTTCTATATTTGTTATTTAATAATAAGTTAATGAGTGATTAGATGATTTTGACATGTTTACTTTGTAGTATCTTTATTGAAATGTCAATTTAACCACAGTGATAGTGATAGTACTCCATGTAACAAAATAGAATTACTAATCAGGGACAGTTGTACTATCTTATTATCCCGCAGCATTACTTTATGTATTCAGCCTATGAACTGGGATATAATACAGAACGTGAAATTGTATTTTTTAATGAAATCCATGAGAAATTGATCCATCACTACAATATAAATTAGGGTTTTCAAGATTATTAATTTAGCATTCCCATTCTTTGTGTTTCTTGTGCCTAGAATTTTTAAGGCAAACATATTTTAAAGCATAGCAAAAATTCTCATGTCTGCAGAAGTATTTAATGATGATGAAGATGAAGAAAGAGAAATTTTAAGCTTTGTATTACATATTTGCTGAGTTATTCTAGCACTAGTTCTTGAGATATGAGCGATAAATCTCCTTTCCTCCAATCGATAATGTAAAACAAATGGAAGAAAAGATTTGCCACTGTTTGA
Source organism: Prionailurus viverrinus (assembly GCF_022837055.1). NCBI lineage: Eukaryota > Metazoa > Chordata > Mammalia > Carnivora > Felidae > Prionailurus > Prionailurus viverrinus. Next base: position 135,683,737 of record NC_062564.1, on the reverse strand, counting down.
GTCCGCAGAAACTGTAGACTTTGGGAAGGCCAAATGGAGGTGGTATGTTTGGTGCACTTCCATTATATAGAGCAATTGTTGCACAGTTGGTATTTTTTTTTTAAAGTTCCGTATGTATGTATTTATTCATTTAGAGAAAGAGAGAGAGAAAGTGTGTGCATACCCAAGGTGGGAAGGGGCAAAGAGGGAAGGGAGAGAGAGAATCCCCAGCTGACTTCATGCTGTCAGCAACAGAGCCTGAGGAAGCTGGAAACCAGGAAAGATGAGATCATGACCTGAGCCAAAATAACCAGACACTTAACCAACTGAGCCACCCAGACACCCCTGGTCTGTCTTGACTGGCTGGGTAGAGTAAAGGAGGAACTTTGAAATAATTCATACACTTATGTGATGATTATAATCAGGATTTTTGTTTGTTTCTTTTTCCTTTAAACTTGGGCATAAGTTTGTTTCCTTGGTTACTTTTTGTTTTTGTATTGATTTGTTTTAAATGTTAATTTTGCCTCAAGATGTTAAGAGCTCTTGAGATATATTATAAACATATAATAGTAATTTTTTTTCCTAAAATGATATTCATAATGGTGAACCTGTGACTTTAAGACAAGGCTAAATTATGTCCCGAGGCAGAGGGAAGTCTGATAAAATTTCCAAACAAAAAATGATAATGTACAATGAAACATTACTATGTTTAAATGTGTGACTTTGATTACACAGAACTGAATAAAACAAGAACTCATCACTGTTGTAGATATAGAAGTCATCTTATAGTTTCTGCTTATGAATAATGATAGATTCATTAGAGGACTTACTATACTAATTAGGAATATTTGATACAGAGGCCTAGAGAAGTCCCTTTATGTATTATGTGGTAGAGAAACTTAGAAAAATCTAAACAAGGTGAAAGTTACTTTGAGTAGGTGTAGGCGCTCTAGATTTGCACTTTCCAAAACAGTAGCTACTGGCCATATGTGGCTATTTAAACATAATTTAAATCAAATAAAACTAAGAATTCAGTTCTCCAGTTGCATTCTCTGTATTTCAAATACTCAGTAGCAACATAGGCTTAGTGACTACTCCATTGGACAGTACAGATCATAGACTATTTCCACCATGGTAAGACATTCTATTGGGCACTGCGGTTCTAGGTGCAACTTACACATATTTCATCATCTTTTCTTTTTATTAACAATTATAATTATCTAGAAGTAGAGCTAACATTTTGGTACTGAGTATATATCAGAAAATGTATATTTTAACATACATCTTTTTTTGTGGATAGTTAAAAAATCCTATAATGTAGCTCTTATTACTCTACTTTACATATGAGAAAACTTGACCAGGATGGAAAAGATAGTAGTTGACAGAGATGGGATTTATGCCCAGGCCTCTCATACTATATATCATGATCTTTCTTATACATACCCTTTTTAAAATAAAAATAAAATGCCACTGAGCTACTGAGCCACTCAGGTGCCCCATGAATAAAATTACTCATGGACTCATGAATAAATATCAACATTGTTATACACATTTGAAAATAGAAAATCTGAAGCTATTTATGCAACTGATAGAAATCTATATTCTACAGAATGAGGGCAGGAGGATGGGGAGGCACTTGGCTACAGATCCTTATCATAGCTATTGACACTTTCAAATGTATATTATTCTCTAGTCAGATTCATGACAACAGGTATTCTATAACGTTATCTAATGGGTACATGTACATGTGTGTACTTTGTATGTTACCTTAGTATTAATAACTGAAAATGGGAGCGCATACATTTTGAATATAAGAAAAAATTTTATATGTTATAATTTATTCAGAGTAAGTACTAATTAAACTGAATATGTAGAACATTAGCTATATTTTAATATGGTACTCTATTTTTAATTTTTCCTGTCATTTATTGGCACAGAAGAGTTTGTCATTCAATTAAAAATGCTCATTCTTGGGGCGCCTGGGTGGCGCAGTTGGTTAAGCGTCCGACTTCAGCCAGGTCACGATCTTGCGGTCCGTGAGTTCGAGCCCCGCGTTGGGCTCTGGGCTAATGGCTCAGAGCCTGGAGCCTGTTTCCGATTCTGTGTCTCCCTCTCTCTCTGCCCCTCCCCCGTTCATGCTCTGTCTCTCTCTGTCCCAAAAATAAATTAAAAAAAAAATGCTCATTCTTAAAATGTTTCTTATATTTTGGATATTTTTCATTAAAAACATATAACTTTTTGGCATATTTTTTAGGCCTGTGTGGACTTATGAACATTCTTTCCTTTAACATGGTATTCAAACTAGGTTATGTACAGTCAGATTGCAAGAGCTATCTATGTTCAGGGTCATAGGGTGATAAATACCTTCACAATTAGTTAAGTATTTTCCATGAATATTCCTGTATCTGATGGACATTTTATCAGGCTTATTACACAATCATATTATTTTAGTATTGTTATTGAGTAATGTCCTTTAGGGATTTGCTACTGCAAAATAACTTTTATATGAAGAATTGAGTAGGAAATTTTAATTTTTATTTATTTTAATAACTTATTCAGTCTAAAAATTGCCAAAGGAATTTCTTATGCATAACTATTTAAAACATTTTTTTAATGTTTTATTTTTATTTTTGAGAGAGACAGAGAGAGAGAGAGACAGAGAGAGACACTAGGAGAGGGTAAGAGAGAGAGGGAGATACAGAATCTGAAGCAGGATCCAGGTTCTGAGCTGTCAGCCCAGAGCCCGATTGATGCAGGGCTCAAACTCATGAACTGAAAGGTCATACATGACCTGAGCCGATGTTGGACACTTAACCCACTGAGCCACTGAGCCACTCAGGTGCCTCTTTTTAATTTTTTTTTAATGTTTATTTATTTTTGAAAGAGAGAAAGAAACACAGAGAGTGAGCAGGGGAGGAGCAGAGAGAGAGGGAGACACAGAATCTGAAGCCAGCTCCAGGCTCCAAGCTGTCAGCACAGAGCCTAATGCAGGGCTGGAACCCACAAACCATGAGATCATTACCTGAGATGAAGTCAGATGCTTAACTGAGCCATCCAGGCGCCCCTCTTAAGCATAACTCTTGATCATAAATATAGAAGCTTTAAAGTGGAAGGTTGGTTAGACAATGACTTGAGAGATTAAGTGTAACATACACTTGAAGAAAATAGGCATTTGAAATTTTTATCGGAATAAAAACAGTTTCACTCAGCAGCTAATGAGAAGTCACCTTTTATTGAGTTGCTTTCCAATAGAATAAATATGCTTTTTCCTTAACTGCTGGATGAATTCAAGTTGCAAATTGCAGCTTTAGAATTTGCCTACAGGTATTGAAACCTGCATCAACTCTTAAAATCCTGTATTTGTGAGTCAAAGGATATATTGTGAATTGTTTACTTTTAGTAAGAGAAAGTGGTGACCATAAACCCAAAACTACTTAATATCCTGTGGAGACAGTTCTGAAATGTATTAAAAAACACTATCTGTTATAAAATAAGAACAACAAATAATTTGTTTAACCACTGAATTTGAAACTGTAATTAAAAATTAAGTGACATTTTAAGGGAGTGAGAATTTTTTATTTTGCCTTAAATATTGCAGTATAAAAATCCTTCAACACATAAAACAACAGAAAGGTAGACAGTATTTAGAGTCAGTTTGTTTCATACCAATGATTTAATAAGCTTATCTTTAAATTTTTTTTTTCAACGTTTATTTATTTTTGGGACAGAGAGAGACAGAGCATGAACGGGGGAGGGGCAGAGAGAGAGGGAGACACAGAATCGGAAACAGGCTCCAGGCTCTGAGCCATCAGCCCAGAGCCTGACGCGGGGCTGGAACTCACGGACTGTGAGATCGTGACCTGGCTGAAGTCGGACGCTTAACCGACTGCGCCACCCAGGCGCCCCAATAAGCTTATCTTTAATAATCAGCTGGGTTTTTTGGTTTTTTTATTTTTATTTTTTTTAGTGATAGAGACAGAGCATAAGCTGGGGGCGTGGGGGCAGAGAGAGAGGAAGACACAGAATCTGAAGCAGGCTCCAGGCTCTGAGCTGTCAGCACAGAGCCCAACATGGAGCTCAAACTCATGCACCTCAAGATCATGACCTGAGCTGAAGTCAGACCCTTAACTGAGCCACCCAGGTGCCCCAATCAGCTTTTTTTTTTTTAATGCAAGTGTGATAATCATGGCCTGTGGCCATACTTATCCAAAGCTATCATCTGAGTTTCACACAATAATGGCCTAACAGTACTAGTCTTTTAAAAACCTTGCTCCTTTCACAGTTCATTAAGACTTATTCTTGGCCAGAGTATATATAGGTTGGTGAAAAAGTTTACAACAATAAATGTAGAGTAGTACAAAATAGGGTCAGAATCAAGAGGCTTTGAGTAATTCAAATCTAACATTTCAATGGTGCTTTGGAATAATTTTCTATTGAAGAAAACAAAGAATTTTTGTCTTGTTTTTATTTTATTCTTTGGTTTTAGACATGACTATTGCTAATTTTGTTTTCTCCTTAGCCTTCTCATCTCTGTCTGGGCTATGGCTAAATTTCTTCAGCTTTCCAAGCCTCAACTTATGTTGCTATACACTTGGGAGAAGAATTTCTTGAAACTTATTCATGATTGTATTTTAATAAAGTGCTGTCAGGCATACTGAAACCTTTGGAGGGAAGGTAATGCATTCTAAGTGGCCTACTTTGCTCTCCCCTTTGAATTCCATAAGATTTAGAGTTCTCTAAGGAAAGGAGGAATGCCTTCTTTCTCTTTTAACCCTTTCTTCTCAGAACTTTTGTGCTGAAAATTAACAGTGCATCTTTAATATCTAGTCAGCAATGAAATTTTCAGTTAAGTCTTTAAGGAAATATGGGGAGTAAAAATGGTCAAAGCAGAGTAATCTTTAGAAAACTTCATGTTCGCCCGCTCACCCAAGGGGACAGAATGTTAGGCAAATTAATGACATTCCCCTCCAGGCATTTTCTTGAGGTAATAGATACTCATTTGGTTGACCCAGTACCAGTACCTCCAGGGTAATGATAACTACGAAGAGGTTTTACAAAATATCACAGCTCTGGTTAGTCTCCATTTACAATTGCTTTTTCATTGGTCAATTTGTCAAAACTTTCTTTTTGCCACCAACAAAAGAAGAAGCACAGTATTTTTCCTCTCCACTGCTCTTGTGTAAATTGTTTAGAGAATTCATTTTCCATAAATAAAATAGTTAAAGTGGTCACTTGTTCCAGTGAAAACTGCTGTTATCAACCTGTTGTTCGTGGAACAAAAGTAGAAGCATTTATATAAATATTATTCAAACCCCAAGCTATTATAGTGAAATACCACTCTGATACAGAATTCAGCCCACAATAAGCACAGAATAAATACCTGCTTTGCATTGATTATCTGAATGTAAAAGTATCTCATTATGTGAGAATGAATTTGGCGTAGCCCCATAACATTTAGACTAATTTTCCCAGAACTGTCTTTATAGTAGTATTAGCGTGTTCTCACACAGTTTAGTCATAAATATGGGCCATGGGGAATCTTTGAAGCCATTTTTTTCTCTGTAGCTGGCCAAGGCTTAGAGCTCCTTTTAACAGGCTCAGTGAGGAGAGTGTTGGCAAGCATACGTGGGAAAGATAGTCTCGCCCTACCAGTGAGGTAAGCAGAGAAATTCAAGCCCTCTAGCCTCTCATATTTGACACCGACAAAGAGAAATCAGTAGTAAAACTAATTAAAAATAAATACATTCCCTCATAAACAAACTACATGAAAAATTAAACTGTTCTCGAATGCTTTCAACCTTTAAGCAATTGAAGATTTCTGAGTGGTTATTTTGATTTAGAAAGAGGAAAACAGGAAAAGAAAGGTCCCAAGGTAGACAAGTTGGCTGAGCTGATCCAAGACAACAGAAGGGAAAAAGCTTCCTACAAGAAAATGAAGTTTGATTTCTTAAATTATAAAATGAATTACTTGGCAAAATCAGGTGTTGCACTTTGCACATAGTTGTTTAAGATTTAAAAACTGATGTAGGTTGAATCAAGTAATGAAGACATTTTGTGGCTCTAGATGGTGTTAGGAAATATTAAGGTCAATTTTGACTCAATTTTTGCTAGAGATATATTTAATTTAACTGACAAGCATGAGAAAATCTGAAAACATTTCCTTAGACTTCTGTAAGTATGAAGGCCATAATTCGTATCATGTTGCTTGCCAAATTCAGGAATAATGTAAGAAAAGTTATTCTGAGATCTCAAAATAGTTTCAAATATTTGAAAATATACTAATCACAAGAAGGATATTTACATTTTAATTCTCCAAGTTGAATAACCAAATGTAAATAAAGGGTTTTGAAAATCCCAAAAAGTCCCTTTGAGAATCTCCAATAGTTATCCTAGAGAGGCTTTAGGATAAATATTGGTGAAATCAATATATTTGGAGTAAGAGCCTCTTAATAATGTGCCAGGACCAGTTCTTGGCCCTGTGGATAAATCGGTGAAAAAAGTAGACAGAAAATGCTCTCATCATGGAGCACACAACCTAGTGGGTAAAACAAGACAATAAACAAAATAAATGAGTAAATGATACAGTCAGATAATAGGTACTTTGGAGAAAAATAAACCAGAGAAAGGGACAGAGAATGGGAACTGGAGGGAAGTGCCATTTTAAATCCAGTTGTCAGGGATGGCCTCCCTGAGGGAGTGCCCCTGGAGCACAGATGTGAGGGAATGAGACTGCCAAGCAGAGAAAACAGTAGGTACAAAGGCCCTGAGGCAGAATCCCACCTGAAGTATACCAGGAAGAACAAGGAGGTGATTGGAGTAGAATGAGATGGCATCAGAAAAGCCATTTTAAGGACTTTGGCTTTTACTCTTTGTGAGATAAAAAACCATTGGAAGATTTTGTGTAAGGGAAGTTCATAACATTTTAACAGTATCTGTATGGTTGGTGTGTTGGAAATAGAATGAAATGGTCAAGGGTGGAAGCAAGAAGACAGATTAGGAGGCCCTTGAGGTAATCCACGATTTGGATGATGGCAGCTTTGGATCAAGGTGGGGACAGTAGAAGTGTGCAAAATGCTTATACCAGTGTTTTGAAGCAGATCCAATAGGAGTTGCTAGGAGATTTATGTGGGATGCAAGGAGATCCAAGTCAGTTATGACTCCAAGGCAGTGGTCCTCAACTGGGGATGATTTTCCTTTCGGGGAACATATGGCAATGTCTGGAGGCATATTGGGTGGTCACAACTGGAGAGGGTGCTATATGTATCTACTGGATGGAACCCAGATCCTGCTTGACCTCCTGTGATGCACAGGATAGTTCTCTCCAACTAAGGATTACTAGGCCCCAATGTCAACAATGCTGAGAAATGTTGACTAATGTTGAGAAACTGGACTCAGAATTTTGGCTTGAGCAACTGGAAAGATAGAGTTGCCAGTAACAGAATGAGGAGGCTGCTAATGGAATAGTTTGGGAAAGGGAAATCAGGAATTCTGTCTCTTTGACGTACCTGTTAGATTTTCAAGAGATCAATTTCACATATTACAATGCTATAAAGTAAGAATGAGATTATAATTCATCCATTTTGAAATTATTCTTAAGTGGTTCCTTGAGAAATTAAATCCCTAAGGCATAGAAATAATGCCTCTAACTATGCCCGTGTCTTAAGTAAGGTTTAGTGTAGGTTCCAAAATTTCAGATATATAAGAAAAGTGTGAATATAGTGGCTGTATTGGTTTTCTCCCTGCTGGTTCTAGTATACTGTTTGAAGTGATATAATTCTAATCTCAGAAAATTCTATTTTATCATGTTGATAAACACATTTTGTAGCTAAAGAAGTTATAATTAATGTTTTTCCTAATACATTATACCTCTTATATCTTTTGACTAGTCTGATTTTTATGAAGGGGAAATGTTCATGCTAGAAAGACTCTGGATAATGAGAGATTATGCAAAAAGGGATCTTCCCCCTTTAATGTTTTCCCTCTTTTTTAATGTTTATTTATTCTTGAGAGAGAGAGAGAGAATGAGCAGGGGGGAGGGTCCAGGGACAAAGGATCTGAAGCAGGCTCCACACTGACAGAAGTGAGCCTGCCTGACATGGAGCTTGCTTGCCACAACCCGACATGGGGCTGGAACTCAGGAACTATGACATAACCTGAGCCTAAAACGGAAGCTTGGCCGATTGAGCCACCCAGGGGCCCCTGTTTTCCCTATTTTGGATCCAGGGCTAGTAGCACACATTTCCCCAAGCAGCATCCCTGATAGCTTAGAAGATATCCTTTTGATGCCATCCCTAAAAATAATTGGTTTCTTTTCACCTATTAGTCCTTTAAAATAGCTTCCTTTTTCATTTAGATCCGGAATGCTTGCAGCTGAAAAAAGCAGCTACAAGGGCAGTATGACTTGTTGCTAAGGGAAGTTGGCCTTATTACTTGTCAGCTGAGCTTGGTAGGTTATGTGGAAAAACGGAATGTGCTTAACCTAAGATTTTGAAGTCTTTCAACTTTGCAGTTGAATGCCTAAAATTGAATTTCTTAATTAACTTCTAAGTTGCGACTGTCCCTCTCATTCTCTCCCTACATGCATTCCTTTCTCTAGGGGAAGCAGCTAATCAGTGAATACCTTAGACCTGCCCAACAGCCATGAAGCAAGGAAAATGTAGATGCTAGCGATTTAATTCAGTCTCACACTTTAGTTAACACTGCTCAGTGTTTCCCACTTTTTTGTTTCCAAATGTCAAATTTTCTCTTGAAATACGGTGTTAAATTAGTTTTAAAACACATCGCCCATATAAACATAACAAAACAGCCAAAATGATTAATTCACAGCTACTGGTCTCAATAACCCAGATGTCCAAGGTTGCAAGCAATGAAATGGTGAGACTCAGTGAGTTAATTTCAAAGAAAATCTGTACATGGGGATTCTTTAGAAAGCTGTTGGTGAACATAATCCTCTGTGTTATTTTTATAGTTTCAGTTTCTACTCCATTAGGTATTTTGAGAGTTTCGGTTCATCTTCACTTCCACCACTTTTATTGAGACTTCAAAAATAGAAACAGTCACAGACAAATGCTATGATGCATGTGGCTTCTAGTCTCTCATTTCTTATTACAGTACCTAAACTCAGACATTGGTTCAGAAACATTACAGAGATGATTGATGCATGTTACAAACCTAGAAAAGCCATTAGGAACATGCATGGATTTTGCTTTAAACATGTTTTATAACAAAATTGATGTATGGGCACATCTTTTTGAAATAGAATATAGTGAATAGATAATATCAAAAATATGAAATGCAGATTGTGACTCCTTAATAATAAGCAAAGAAGTAGTACAGTTAACTAATTGAGTAGTCGGGGAGTGACTTTCTAAAGAACCAAGGAAAGAGCAGGGCAACCCAATTTCTAGACTCTTCTGGGTTAACTTTTTCTCTGGTGGCCAAAAAAAAAAATGGCCCATGGCTCTAATTAATCTATTACAGCTTGCTTATTAAGTCATCATATGGTCATCCTTTCTTTTGTTTCTCTAGACTTGCAAATTTTCAAAATCAACAAGGTATATGAAAGTTTGATTTAATTTATTAAGTATACAGGTTCTGCCTAATTTGCCATTTATTTTCTATTCTTCCCTTAACATCCATTAATTATCTTATTGAATTCTATATCAGCAAGCTAATTGTGTGTTTCTAAAGAATTCCAGTGTCCTAAAGAATCAGATTACCATAAAAGGCACATAAAAATCTGCTAGAAAGACAGAAAAGAGTTTCCTAAATTACCTGTTGGCTTTCTGTCTGACTTGAGGTTTACAGTTGTTTAACCTTTGTTCCCTCATGTGAATCTAGAAACAAAGAAAAGGAAATGCACTTAAAATGAAGTTCGAGTTTGGAACACCTAAATATTATCTGTAGTTAAGGGTAAATAAATAAATGCAAAGGTTTTCTTAAGTGGTTGAGTTACATAAATCCTCAAAGTCTTTTAAAAATGAAAAAAAATCACACACCTCAAGGCTTATTTAAATGCTGGTTGGGTTGATCTCTTGAGATGCCCTTCAGTTTTGTGGCATTCTTTGGCAGCCTGATTAAAGATACAAGAGTCAGAGCATAATAAATTTCTTATTAAAGTACACTTGACTCGTTTTCTTTTCAGTGTTTTAGTTAATTTACCCCAATCATTTGTTCATAGACTTTCACTAGACTTGTAGTTTCTGATTTTCTCTGTCCTCAGATCAAAGACCATTAAAACAAAACAGAACATGCCATACAGTTTTCATTCATTCATTCATTCACTCATTCATTCATTCATTCATTCATTCATCTATTCCACAACTAGCGACTTAAAACTTACCACGTGTGGGCACTGAGCAAACTACTGCAGCTACTAAGAAAACAAAATATTCTGCCTACAAGGAGCTGATGAGAAAATGAAAGAGGGCAGGGAAGTTGATGGACAATTACAGTGCATTTGCAAAGTGCTATATAAATACAGGCCAGTACAGGTTACTATAGTAGCATATACAAGGGGCTAATGGCATCTTCCCAGAAGAAATAACCTCTAATCTGAGATCAAAAGGTGAATGGGGGTTAGCTAGAAAGAGAGACGTGGTGACCGTCCTTGCAAAGAGCCTGGGGTTTTTAGTATCTTGCTCTATCTGAGCTTGAAAGGGGAAGCCTCAGGAAACAAAGCTGTGGGTGTAGGAAGGTGGTCCTTTGTGATGGACCTCAGGGACCAGTCCACATTAAAGAGGTAGAACTTGATCCAGAGAACAGTGGGTTTAAAGGTTTAAACTGTAAACTAAAATGTTGGATAGACATCAGAAGGATTACTCTGGCTCTAGTTTTGGAAGAAACAAGGAAGGGACAAAGAGTAAAGTGAAGGTGGTTAAGCTGGTGAAGTAATCAAGGAGAGATGTCAGTGATGTAAACTAAGGTCTGAACCAATGCTGAAAGTAGATAGACTTAGACTTTACATGTAGTGGTAGAATTTCTAACATTCTCATGTATATTCTGCCTTTCTTATTATTCTCTTAGCTGCTATTTTATCACTAAGTGACAGGATTTACTCTGGAATGCTTGGTGGTCACAGCTTTTGGCTCAGTGACCGTGTTTCTTATTCATGGTTGGGTGCACAAAATCTAGGAACCTCAAGTCTTCAAAATCTACCTGTTATCCTGTCTCCCTGATTGAAATTGCCTCAAAATTCAATCTTCACTTCTAAGGCAGATTGTCTAGAGAGACAACATGATCTTACTTAACTGAGGAAGTCTGGCCCTAATGTGATGTTCCAATACCCTGTAAGCCTGATTTGGATTTCAGAGCCATACTGTCAATGTATTATGGCAGCACATCTAGTTAAAAATTCATAGCATACATTATTTGAAGAATGGGGGATGACTGCAGGTAAACAGACCCATCATATTCTCTCTGAGGCAGTCACACTTTACAGTTTGCTAGACATTATATGAGAAGAGGAAGTTGGAAAGAGAAGTGCACTGACAGTGTTGGCAGGAGGAAGTACTATTACAAAAAAGAAAAGACCACTCAAATGCAAAACTACAAGATTTGTAGAAAACAGGACGAAATCTTGTGACTCTGGATAAGGCAAACATTTTTTTAGATACAACACAAACAAGGGTGCCAGGGTGGCTCAGTTGGTTTAGTGTTTGACTCTTGACTTTGGCTCAGATCATGATCTCCCGGTTCATGGGATCAAGCCTTGAGCTGGGCTCTGTGCTGACAGTGCGGAGCCTTCTTGGAATTCTCTTTCTCTCCCTCTCTCTTCCCTTCCCCTGCTTGTGGGCACACTTGCTCTCTTTTTCTGTCTCTCCAAATAAATAAACTTTAAGAAAAAAAACCTAAAAAAAGACACAAACAGTACAAATGATACAATATTTAAAAATGATGATACAAAAACAAATGATATAATATTTAAATTTAAAAAAATGTAAAACAAAATTTTATTCATGAAAATTAAACACCTTTGCTACTTGAACATCACTGTTAAGAAAATAACAAGAGAAACCATAAACTGGAAAAAAATAATGGCAGGACATGTATCTGATAAATGACTTTTTTACCCAGGATATATAAAGAACTTTTACAGCTTATTAAGACAGACAACTCAATAACAAAAGAAAAGAAAGAAAAGAAAGAAAAAAAAAAGACCACCAATTAAAAAAATGTATAATGTCTGTGTGTATGTAATGTATGTAATATATACATACTTCTCTGTGTATGTGTGTAATTTACGTGGGATAAATTGTTAGAACTGCAACTTACCCATGGTGTTTGGAATTGTAAAATCTTAATAAGTGCTGTGTTAAGCCAATTCAAATAAAAACACTGCAGGTCATCAACAGTGCAAACATAGAAATATATAACTTGGATAAAAAGATCAAAAAAGGTAGACTGCATTGGCCCTGTACTTTCAAACATATAGAATACAGGGCTTTTTCTGTGCAATACATGCGAAGTCTCAATCTAATCATATATTTTAGTGGACTAAACTCTCCATAGGAGGTAATGATAGAAAAATATTTTAATGCATCTACTCCTGCACATGAGGATATTATGATGAAAAGCACAATTAACTATGTAAATATTTTCAGTAATTAAGGAAAAAGATACTCAGTATGTTGGTGAGCTAGGTTCTCCAATTGTATAGAAAAATATGTCAACACCCTTGAGTGGAGCCTCAGGACAGATCCCCAGAAGACTGACTCTTGGAGAGGGCCGGGAAAAGTAGAAGGAGGAGAGAATGGATGTGAAGCTATGGAAAGTGATTTTTGTCTGGGTTGGGATGGGGTGGCTGCAAGTTATGACTCTATCCCAAGAAAGACTTCTTCTATTTGAATATTCTGTAACTCAGCCACTTTTTTTAACCAATAAGCTTCTAAGTTTATTTGGCTGCATCAAGCAGCTGAATATGGACTACAGTGCAGAATGGTTCCAGCAGAGAGAGGGAAGAAGATTGGTGAAAATTCTCTGAGGATGCCTTCTTAGTATCCTTCCAATCTTTAGAGGAGGATAGAGTGATTCTATTTGACATTTACTTGACATAAATTGTTAGAATTGCAACTTGCCCATGGTGTTTGGAATCGTGAAATCTTAATAAGTGCTGTGTTAGCCAATTCAAATAAAACCACTCCCAAATTACCAACATTGCAAACAAAGGAGAAAGCAATAGGGAATATTAAATTAATACCTTCTTAGTCTCCCACATAATTTATATTCTGAACCCAACCAACTAAGCAGATGAAAACTTGAACTCTCTTTCTTCTTTCTTCCACCCCATGTCTCTTTTCTTGAGGAGTGGTGTCACCAAAGGAGAAAGTGCAGAGAGAATGTATTTTTAGGTCACCAATTTCTAGTGATTTAATTTCCATATTTTCTTAAACCTACTTGCCTAGCTTCTTGCTATGTCCTAACTCAGGACTTCATTCCTTCTTGTCTGAATGTCTGTGTTGCCTCTGAAACCACTCCTTGCCTACAATCTCCCTTTATCACGTGCAAAATTACCTTCACACTCCTCACAAAGGGATCTACCAACACTCAAGCTGATTATGGTTTTCTCATACTCACAAATCTTCATTGGTTCCTAGGAGCCTAGGGTAGTTCTAAAGCAGAGATAGGCAACATGATTTGTGGGTGTTTGAGAAAATATAGATGAAAGGTTTTATCCCAAACCAATGAAACTGAAATCTCTTGGGTTAGGGCCAAGGTGAGTGTTTGAAAAAGGAACTGTAGGTCATACACAGTTAAGAACAAATGTTCTACAAGATAAAATCTAAATTACTTTGTATGGCCTAGAGTGCCCTTCATTATTTGCCCCATCTTAGGCGTTCTCAGATGACATCCTATATTTTGTTTCATCAGTTCTGAACTCCTTTCAGTTTGGGGAACATATTTTTCTTTCATTCCTCGGTGGCTTTGCATTTGATGTTACCTTTTACTAGACTGCCCTTGATCAAATCATCCTACCTCTCTTTCTTGCTTTGGTTTCTCTAAGTCTTTCTGCCCTTCTTAGCAAGAATTAAATGATCTGTTTTCTGTATGCCTGCTATATTTTGTCCATTGGTCAGTTATAAAAATTACCATATTACCTTTGTTTGCCCCTTTTCCCCTAAGAAATAAAAAACAATATTCAGATTTCCATATTCCAATAACTTGGCTTCAAATAGGCAGTGAAATAAATATTTGTCAAATTAAATATGAGTAAACTAATGAATGTGTAAGTGAGTAGAAGTGATTCAACAAAGCTTGTGGATGAGGAAACTGGGAGCTATAAATAAACAGAGGCTTTTGATGCAGCCTTTTATGTTGGAGCTGTGGGTATAGGACATCCATTTCTGCTAAGAATACACTTCTTTTTCTTCTGAAGTGTTAAAAATACACTTTTTACATACTCCACTATAGTTGAGCCTTGAACAACAGGATTAGAACCATGCAGGTACATGTATACATGGATTTTTAAAATAAATACAGTATAATACTATAAATGTATTTTCTTTTATATATTTCTTAATAACAATTTCTTTTCTCTAGCTTACTTTATTCTAAGAATACAGTATATATAATATATATAGCACAAAGTACATGTTAATCCACTGTTTACATTATCAGTAAATCTTCTGATCAATAGCAGGCTATTAGTAGTTCAGTTTGAGGGAGTCAAAGTTATATGCAAATTTTTGACTTTGTGGGGAATCAGCACCCCAAGCCCCTCATTGTTAAAGGGTCAACTGTATATTTATGCAATTGAAAGGGGAGCTTTCTATAGAACTTTTCTTACTCTGACTTCTAAATATGGGAAATTATAGTTGGAGACTAGGATTGCCCAGGTAAAAACAAATACCTACTGATGTCTCTACTAAAAGGGTGAATATGCTGCAAATCTAGCCCTGAAAAAATGCAGAAAAGTCTCTTGAGAAAGGGCCAAGACACCTCAAGAGATCCAGGATCAGACATAAATGCTTTTCCCCATTTAAGAAGTAGAGTTACTAACTTTCAACATATTCTGTCTTTTTGGTGCCCAAGCTTTGTAGTGAAACTTTAACCTATGAAAAGATGAATGAGTTTAATATGCACACAGCACAGTTTTCCATTCCTAATGAGGAAACAGGCTTAGAAAACTTTTTGCCCATCAGGAGCCATTCTGCTGTTTTTCTGATGTGTTTTATGTGTATGAATGAATCGAAAACCATGTGGCTTGAATTTCTTTTAAAAATACTTAGCCTTGTGCATAAAAAGAAAGAGCACTGGGCATAAATCTGATTGGAGTTGGAATGAACTAGAGAGAGGAGATGTTTAATTAAGCCATATTGTGGCAAGATGAAATCTTTCAATTTCTGCTTACAAAATTCTCTTGTTTGTGAATTTCTTTTTAACTTGTACTTCCTTTTAGTCTGGCCTTCCTTTAGAAATGTGCAAATAATTTCTCAACTGGAACTTCCTCACTGGGACTTCATAACTTTGTTTTAGTCATAGCATGGTTTATACACAGATGTCACAATGGAGACACCAAATGGGAGTGACTGTATTTGAGTATCCTCCCCCACTTAATCCCACCCACACCACCCTTGGTTAGAATTGCAGAGGTAGATCTTGGCAGTGAGTTAAGGTAGAATCCTTCCCATCATCAACCTGATTATTGTTCTGTATCAGCTGGGAAATCTTGGCTATCCAGTCAGCTGACCCATCTGTCATAGCAGTGAGTTTTGGTGCCAAACAAATAAGAAAGGCAGACTCCTGGCTCCAGTTGGGCTCTGGTGGTCCAGGAAGAAATGGCTGTGTGGATTTCTCCAACCAAGGAAACATTTGCTGTGGAGTGTCAATCAGGATGAGGGAAAGCTTTATTTAAAGACATTTGGAAAGTGGAAGTGGAAAATACTAAATTCTAGCATTCAGAGGCTAGCTGTTCTTCTTTGTGTAATTAAATATCTCCCCTGCTGAGTACTTATTTTCATTATGTCTGATAGTTTGATGCTCTGCAACCATAATGGTGTAATAGCATGCTATCTTTACTAATATATTGAATTTATGTCTTCCTTTCTCTAAGGGCACTTGTAGACATTCAGTTCTTTTCTTCTTTCTGGACTTAGAGGAATGTGAGCCTCACCCTTAGGAAGCTAGCCAGTGGCTGGTGCATGGTTTTGAACAGTCCAAGGCAGAGAAGAGATTTTCCTTTAATAAGATAAGGATGAGCTTGTACAAAGAACATGTGCAATGTGTAGCAGCTGCAGTGCCCTCCGCCCTTCCTTTTGCTCAAACTCTACCACCCTTTAGTGGTCTGGGTTCAAAGATTCCCTATTGCAGACTTGTACATGTGGTGTTCTTATTTGGGACAATTCTTCATCCCCCTTCAGAATGGTAGAGAGAGCCCTTAAGACATTCCTGCACACCTATAGGCAGGTTCCATTTAACGGATGAACACAGTTTATTGTATAATTCTTAAAATTTGATACTGTTTCATATTCATTTTAGAGCTGAATTTTAGTTACTTTTAATAATTTTATTTTAATTACTTCACTGTGTGGCAAAAGTTCTCTGTGTACTTTTTTTTCCTTCCCTCTGCTTCTCAGCCAGTGTTTCTTTCTCTAGCTTTCTCTGTTCTAAGAATGCAATTTCCAGGATGAGTGTGAAAGAGAAAGAAGAAAGAAATCTCCAAATCACACAGGGAGAGCTGGAAAAGTGCTTATAAAACATTGCAGTATGACTATTTCACTTTACCAGTGGGACCATCTAAGCACTGAGAAACGTTCTTGTCTTGTGTCACTCTGAGAATTGATGGCTGAACTTGGTCTAGTGCACTTAGTCACTTAAAGTAGGGTCTTTGCCCTTACAACTGCAGGAGCCCAAATCTGGTTTAGAATCCCCAAATCTGATTTCCTGGTCTGGCAATGCACTTAAAAAAAACACACATGTTAATTGACTTATGTAGAAAAGACTTAAATGTTTATGAAATCATACTTTGTTGCATAGCTTATATTTAATGGAAATAATAATGTTGTAAGAAATCTGCACCAACTGAATCTGAAATAATCTGATGTTCTTGTTAATGCCCAGAATCTCATGATGTCTTATCCTTGCCTGGGCTCCAAGCCTACCCAACAAGTTAGTGGCATCTGGACTAAAACTGCAGTCTACTGATCAAGCCATGGTTCTCTATCTTTTGCATTCATCAGAACTGTCTGGAAACCTAGTTCAGTAGGTCTGGTGTAAAGCCCAAAAATGTGCATTTCTAAAACTGTTCCTAGATACTGTTGGTACTGTGGGACTAGTGATCACACTTTTATGAACCATTGCTCCAACAAAAATGGTAGATTTCATTTATGTTACTTTCAGCCTAATTAAAAGGGATTAAGTAGGCAAATGCAACTATCTTGCTGAACAGCCTCTTGTAGTACTAAACTCAGACGATTTGTACCACTTCTTAAAGAAGATTACATGATATGTGCCATTTTATCATTTATCCCAGAACAATACAAAATCTCTTTCACCAATATATGGTTGTAACAATAATACTGTGTCTTCTGTTATACTTTACTAAACAAATGCATATAGTATACCTTAAGTAAGTCAACCTCCCTTTAAGGTTGTCATGGTCAGTGCCATTTTGCACATTTTATAGTTGAAAAAGCTGAGCCTCATCTAAGACCACAAAGGATTTAAAATCACAACAGCTAGTAAGTGAAGAGATGGCAGGGATTAGAACCCAGTTTTTCTGACTCCAAAGTCCTATGTTCTTCTGACAGCCTCCTAGTGAAAATTGGTGAGCTAGTGGTACCTTTCATTGTCATGTAAAATGTGTAGGTCTGCATAATGTTGGCTACACAGGATATATAGGATTAACCCTGTAAACCTTGAAGTACTTACTCAAACTCCAACATTCTTATAACCATCCTGAAATGACCCAAGGATCTGCCTGGAGGTAGACTTTTTGTTACTGTTTGAGAATTCCTCATGGATGATGGAGACAAAAACAAAGCCAAAAATAGCCACACACAAAAAAATGTGCATCTCACCAATTAGAGTTGTACAGATTATTCACAGGTGCTAAGAGGGTAGCCATAACTGTAATCAGAGACGCTGAAAAGTCTTCATGAAGTTTATTCTTGAGTATTGCTTTGAAAAAGATACATGATGTGGTTCATGGTAGAGGAAAAGGCAATTCTGGGGAGGGGATAAAAAGGAAAGAAAGGTTAGTAAGCCTCCTTCTTAGGCAGAAGTGAAGAAGACTGAAAACTGCATGTAGCAGAAAGATAAGGGCAATTTTGCACTAGAGGCCAGTTAAAAAACCAAGATGTACATGCCCTTGAAATACTCAGCTAAGACGATAGTGGATATAATCAGGGCACCCCTAATGCAAGTGACATGAGAGTCCAAATTAGATATGCAAGTTGTATCATCTCCCCTTAGGGTCCTCTCTGGGTGTTTTCTATAGGAAAGTGTGCTTAAAAGGAGATTTGGCATGCATCTTGCAGTTGTTGGGCAGTGACATTGGCAGGTCAGGATGACCAGAAAGTAGCTGCCAGAATGTTACATTGGTTTAATGCATGTGAAACTCCAGACACTGCACTGACCAAAAGAATCTGGGAAGTTCTGTGACAGATGGAACCATTTCTGAATATTCTTCAAGAGAAAATGTCCTGTAATATTTAAAGTTGATGAGACCAACATTTGCCAAATGGCAGATGCTGCCAGTAGAAACTTCCAGCTTCTGGATAAGTGATGGCAGCGAGCCTATGGAGTTACTGCAATTATCTAAAGACTCAATAATGACTCTGAAGTATGTACTTTGCTTCACTTAACATTATGTTGAGCTTGAATTGGCTTGTGGCTCACCTCGTTTGATGAAGCAAACCTGCCTCAATGTTTGGACATGCCTCTGATGTTTACATGCTCCTGTCTACCCAAAGTCATCACACAGGACGGGTAGAGCCAATGCTATTCACACATAATTATGTTTGCTTTGAAATGCATATTGGGCTTCCACTCTGAACCTCAGAAACTGGGGTGATTATTATGCATACAGTCCCCATTTCGTGGCCTTATTTCTCCCACTGTTAGGTAAAAGCTGCCTGGAAGACCCCAAAACTAAAATGGAGAAGTCATGAAAAGAGTTTCCTAAGTTACGAATAATTGATGATGAGTATAAAATTGATGGTAAGTTTTCATTGCATAATTTGATTGATATGGCAGTTATCATAGCAGCCTTGAACAGAATGCTCTTGTGAACAAGATAATTTATCTCACTGAGTCTGTTTCTGCATAAATATTTTAAAATGAAAGGCATAATAAATCTGTCCATAGCATACACACAGTGGGCTGCCAAGCCTGCCACCTGTTTAAGGTTTTAATGAACCGTTTTGCATTCAACAAAAAGCCATATCAAATTAATGTTGACATGTTGCTTTGCTTTTGCCTTTCGTATTCCAGGAACCCTGAGAGATCATTTTGTAAAATCTTATAAATGGAGCAACACTGATCTTTTTATCAGAGTTCAGCAACCACTGTTAGGCAAGCTCCCCCAGAATTCACATTTACATCTGCAGCTTAATTGGGGCTTGGAGTTTGGGAGTTGGGGGCAGGGTTAAAAGTGTTGGGCGAATGGAGAGTCAGAACCCAGTGACAATGGAAAGAAACAACACGGGGCAAGGAGTCAAGAAACGTAAATGTTTGTGTTGGTGCTCCTACTGTTATCTGGTGGCCTTTTGGCTCCTGAGGATCCATTGTTGGAATGCATAACGCATGGACTAGGTCTGGAGCTGGGGAGAACGGAGAGAAGGGTTAAGAGTAAGATGAGACAGAGCAGTGCTGAGCAGGGCAGGCATGCCTATTCATCTCTAAAAATCTTGCTGAGACAGCCAGAACAATGTCATCTCATTCCCTAAACATACTGCCCTTTAATTCTGTCCAAAGAAGAAGCTGTTTTGAAGTAAAATAACATGTTAAGGAAAGGGTTTTCGTATTTCCTATTCCAGTGTCATTATGAAACACAGGTGCCAGCAGATCTTGAAAAATGGCAATGCGTATAGGAAGCACACGGAGAGCCACTGCCTCCTTGAGTCCAGAAGGGAGGCTTCAGCCTCACAGGGTGAAGTACCTTTCCTGGGCAGAGCAGAGCACTCCCGTTGGGGCAGAAGAGTGCTTTCCTGCAGGCTTTTTACAACAAGCAGCTTTGCTCCTGAGCAGCGTGGATATCCTCAGTCAAGAAGCTTTGATTAAATAAAGGCCATTAGCAAAAGATGCACGTACAGGTCATTGCTTTGCCTTCTGCTCCGGTCTTCTCTCTTCATCCCCCTCACAACATCTTAATGAGATTTTAATCCTCCATTTTTATGTTAGCATGATTATACACAGAGATTTATCTTGTACTCCTGACCTTGGCAGACAGTCCACACTTCACATGCATATTTGAGGGGTGAAGGGGATTCAAGTTTGCCACCCAACCTAGTTAGGTACTCAGCCTGTACCTCCCTGCTGTCCCTTAGGGTGACAGCCAGGCAACGATGGGCTTAATTAGCCTATTTCACATTCAGAATATATTTTCCAGCTAGCCTTTGGATCTGGCAGCTCACTAAGGATGTATCTATCCCTGCTGCTGCTGTTGCTGCTGCTGCTGTTGATGGTGAAGTGAGTTTTTAAGCATGAACAGTTGTGAGTCCTCTGATAATATTTCACTGCTAAAATCCTGCTGATCTTTTCATTTCTTTTAATAGTGATCTGTCAAAAGGAATAAAGTCCAGGTTTACTAGCCAACAAGTGATGCCATGGGTACACACATCTGTTTAAGTCAGGGATACACTTTTTATCTAACGTCAGGAAAATGATCATGAGTCAACCATGTGCTGGTATTATGTGTTATTTTTCAATTTCGTAGGCTGTCTTCTACTAAGTTATTTTAAAAGGGTTATTTTCATGTGAAAAACAAGGGGCGCCTGGGTGGCTCAGTCAGTTAAGCATCTGACGCTTGGTTTTGGCTCAGGTCATGATCTCACAGTTCATGAGATGGAGCCCTGTGTCTCAAGCTTGCTTGGGATATTGTCTCTCCCCTCTCTCTGCTCCTCCCCCCACTTGAGCATGCATGCTCTCTTTCTCAATATAAATAGACTTAAAAAAAACACTTAAAAACATTATCAAAGCTCAACATAATCAGCCAGAGATCTTGGGTCCAATGCCAGAATTTGTTTTTATGTATAATACCTTCAAAAAATTTTAAAGTATAATAAAAGGCACAAACAAAATATTAAAATAAGAGCCAAATAATGAAAGCAATTGGAGAAGTACAATTAACAACAAAAGCTTAGGCCCCTAACCGTAATTCTAGATACTCAGGGTTGAAAAGAATTGTAAAGTTAGGCTGTATCAATTTCTCAGACTACAAACTCAGTGTAAAGTAAAATGTAACTGTATTTTTTACCTAACTAGTTTTATAGATTAACCTGAATTGCAAATTCTTCTTCTGACTGATAATCAAAACACGATTCATGCAATTGTTAGCCATTTTCAGGTTTACAATCACTTGAGACAGGACTTTTCTTTTCCCTCCCTGGCTCCAGAATGTGCACTGTGTTCTAGAGAGTACATGGCACTGTAACATCTGAAGAGGTATCCAGACCCCGTTGGCATCCACTACAATGGGGATCATTGCTTCAGAGAAATCGCATCTGCATACTTATATCTGTTAAGATACTGTCCTGGATTTTACTGGTCTCTGGTCCTCAGCCCACAGATTTTCTATCTTATTCACCTACATATTAAACCCTGTCCATTCTCAGCTAACTCCAGCGCCTCCTTTTGAGACATGTGAATATTTAACTGCTCTTCCATGCTCCCTGGAGTCCCATACTCTACACCATGCTGGGATGCACCATCCTGGAATGGTGCATGAGAAACCCTGGTATTTGCTTTCCAGAAAAAGTGACCTCAAGCCTCAGCACACAGATGTCAGAACACAAGGTCCTTTCTCTAAGATTCTCACCAGTGTCTGTCTCTCTGGCTTCTCCTTCAAATCTTCTCTTCCATTAAAGGTCCTAGTTTATATTCTGTTTTTTGTTTGTTTTGTTTTTTAACATAGTTGAAAGTGGAAATAAGCAGATAAGACATGAGTTGAACTTTCTGTCATATTCTTGGTCTGAGGCTTTTGTGCTTTGCTCTTCATTTGTACTTTTTCCTCTGATTTTACTCCCCTCCAAGGAGATGAAAATGTCCTTCCAGTGGCCCAAATGTGGCATGGTCATCCAGTGAGGAAGTATAGGAAAAGTATATCATCAAAACCTATATCATCCAGTCACATTTATATCCCATGCTATAAATCTGGTTAACAAGAGCATTACCCAGACTCTCTGGACTGTTTAAACAGTCCCATTGAGCAGAAACAAGTGACATCTAATAGTTTACTTTTCTGCTCTTGAACAACTCTCATTTTAAAGAAACCTATCTTTTATTACTGAAATATATCTTCCCTGCCTGCTCCTTTTCTCCCTACATACCTATCTATGGCCCAAATTCTAATTAGCTTTCTAATTAAGAAAGAGTTTTAAAAAGCTATGCCTACCACCCAATGCATAGTCAATTGTTCATTAAATGGTATACTGCCAAAGTAAACTACAGATTTGGAAAGATATTCCTAAGTTGAAACCAATTAATGCTGAGAGCTAAAAACATACCAAAGAAGCTTTATATGCTTTCTCTCATTCAAAGTTTGATGGCACTAGTCTGTGAGCTCCTGGGGATGGGGTCCATGGCTTCATCATCCCAGTGCATAGTACCCTTCTCCTAGTATATATTCACACAGTATTTGAAATTTGTGAGATAAATGCTTTTACATGTTTCAGAGTGAACTGAGATTCAGAGGGGTCTATTGACTAACCCAGAGTTACATAGCAGTAAGTGGCAGAGGTGAAATAAAAATTGAAGTATTCTGAAGTCAAGCCCATGTACAATATTATTGTCCATTTTTATGGATGGATACAAGACTGCATATGTCATGAGTTAGGACTTACATTTTCTTTTGCAAGCTTCTCAGTCCCCTCTAGCAAGAATAAAAACATTTTGGTGATGAACCTTTTTAAAAATATATTTTCTGATGATTTTTCTGAAGATAAAATGGCAAATATTATAGGGAGGACTTTTAGAGCATATCTTGTTGAAAGGATCATCCCAGCATCCAGGAGTGGATCTTACATGAACATACCAGAGCTTTTATATAAGAAATACCACAGAATTTTCTCTAAGTCCAGCGGATCAGCCTTCAAATATGTAGAAAAGCTCCTAGATCATTTTAAGACTTGAAACTAAAAATTCTGTCCTAACCCTTCCCAAATCTTGCTTTCTGAGAATGTCTAACCCCATTTTTAAAAAATGAGACAATGAGATTAAATAAGAATGTGTGTATTGTATTATAAGAAGCCATTCAGCCCAGCTGACTCCAGTATGAGCAACTTGACAGTACTATGACTCAAGTCTAATTTGAGGTCCCCAGTGAACAGAGATTTCTGGTTTTGTTTCAGATGCCAGCAGTTTTTCTCCTTGTTCCTTTCTCCAAGAAACACCACAAACCTAACCACATAATGAACAGCATTTGATACAATTAAACATGATGTAAGTTCAAGAAAGCCTTTGCTAACTCAGATGACATTCATCAATCCACTTCCCTCCCAGGGCTCCATCCTTTTTGGAACATCGGAGTCAGTCAGTAGGAGATAACAGCTGCACGGAGCTCTCTAAATGCATCTGGAAATCACAACCTCACCCCAGAGAGTGCCCGATTTTGCTAGGAAAGGTGCCAAAGAATTTATATATATGAAACTTAAGTGCAGCAATTCAGAAAAATCTGTGTATTCGTATTTCCTATGCAAAATAACAACAGGTTAACAGTCCTTACATGATCTTCATGGAGGAAATTGAATTGTTCAAGTTAGAGAGCAGTTGTAGATCAGCCTTATTAACATGTGTCTTACAATCATGCATTTAATTACATCTAATTAGTACTTTCAATTCAAAACCAAAATGCTTTCTTATGGAAAGAGAGGGAAAAATAAATATTATAGGCAAGACTTACTGTGCACTTACTATGTGTTGGGTGCAGTTCAGAAAATGATTTATATGAAGTACGTATTATAATCCTTAAAACACTCCCTGGAATGTAGGTACCACTATTGGCCTCACTTTATAGATGGAGAAACTGAGGCAACGTTAAGATACCTGCCCAAGGTCAGGAAATAGTATAAATAGTATAGAGCCCGATTCAAATCAATCAGCCTGACTCAGGTCTGTGCTCTTAACCACCATGTTACACACTGCTCTAAAAAGGATCTATTCCAAGAAGCATTGACCAAGCTGAGTTGGACCCCTAAGTGACCCCTAAGTACCAGTACCAGGAGTCCCCTGCCACTACATTAAACACAAAAGTGTATAGGGGTGCCTAGGTGGCTCAGTCAATTAAACGTCTGACTTCGACTCAGGTCATGATCTCATGGCTCATGGGTTCGATCTCCGTGTCAGACTCTGTGCTGACAGCTCAGAGCTTGGAGCCTGCTTCAGATTCTATGTCTCTCTCTCTCTCTGCCCCTTGCGCTTGTGCTGTCAAAATAAAGAAACATTAAAAAAAGCATACAGAAATGTAACAGTCACAGACAGACAAGCATTCCTGATTACTTATATCATGTGGCCTCACAGGTATGCCAACAGAGTGCTTTAATTTGAAAATCATATGCTTATTTACTGTATTACCAGAAAGCTTAATATCTAACTTGAATGACAACAGAAAGTGGTTTGTGTTGTCTCAGACTTCTGCATTTTTCACAAAGTGGAGGCAATGAGGCTTCATCCTATGAACTCTATGGAATAAACAGGAAAATCAAAGACCGCCATCCTGATTCTTCCAGCTCCAGTGTCTTTCTCACATGACCATAATACAGACCAACCTGCACTACTTTGGGAAAAAACAAGAAGAAAGATGCTGGAGATGTTTTGGAAATGCAGAATCATCAGTTTAGCCTCCAGAAACAGAATTCGAGAAGTTGTCTTTCAAGGAATACAGAAGTCCAGGGCTGGAGTTGAATAATCCAGAGAAAAATATTCCTGCCATTTTATGTGGTTCTATGAACCTTGCCTGCATAGCACATTTACCTTCTCTTGACAGACCTTCGGAAGCAGGCGCTGTGAGAACTACATTATCTTAACAGTATTGGACTTTGGACAAAGAGACAGGGTAGAGAGAACTTCTCCTTCAGAGACTACTTCCTCAAGATGCAGTATCATTGCTCCTGTTTCTCACCAATGCAGCCAGTGCATCTCATGCTAATCCAATATATTAAACACTTTTAAAGACATATAACGTGTATTTGATGATGAATTTCCCATTGCCAGACATGATCTCTCTGCCTTCTCTTCCTGCTACATTCCAAGAAATGAGGGAAAATGACAGGTTTCTGTATCTATGCTGATCCTTAGATTAAGGTTCAAAGATTGGATGAGCCAAATTTCTCACTTCCCCTGACTTCATTACCAATTCTTATCTCCTTCAATTTTGTGTGTGTGTTGGTCGGGGGAGGGGATGGAAAAGAGAGAGAGAGGGAGAGAGAGAAAGAGAGAGAGAGAGAGAGAGGTAATAGGAGGCAAGGAGTCTTGATAATAATAAAAGGACAGTTCTTAGAACTTGGGGTATGTTGAGGAGAATGGCAGAAGAAGGAACGTATATTATCTCCATTAAAAAAGTTCCCATCTGTCAACACATAATTACATAAATAGTCTCACACATTATAATGGTATAGAATGATGAAATTCTATCCCAGCCTGTGAAGGTAAGCTTAGCTTATTGTTATAGAGAAAACTGCTCTTAAAAACCTCGTTTTATAAATGGATCTATACAAAGACTTAGACCATGATCTTTCAATTGTTTGATCTTTTATTTGCTCATTTAACTCTTCACTCACTTACTTATTAAGAAAAAGTATTTGAGCTAATTTATATAAAAACATGGTTCTATTAGATTAGGTATCCTGGGTTATTTTTAAATATTTTGAATTTGTTATACTTTGTAATATTAAAATACATTACCTTGTTAAATATATTTTAATGTGATTTAAAAAGCATATAACATGAGATCTACTCTCAACAAATTTTGAAATGTACAGTACAGTATTTTTAACTATATATACAATGTTGTATGGTTGATTCTAGAACTTTCTCATTTTGCATAGGTGAAACTCTGTACCCATTTAACAGCAACTCTCCATTTCACCTCCCCCCCAACCTCTGCAAACCACCATTCTACTTTCTGCTTCTGTGAATTCGATTACTTCAGATACCTCATATAAGTGGACTCATGCAATATTTGTCCTCCAGTGACTGGCTTATTTCACTTACTGTGATGTCCTCAAGGTTCATCCATGTCCTGGCATATGACAAGATTTCCTTCTTTTTTAAAGGCTGAATAATATCCTATTGTGTGAGTGCACCATATTTTCTTTATCCATTCATCCATCAATGGACATGTAGATTGTTTTCACCCCTTGGCTGTTATAGATAATGCTTCAGTGAATATGGGAGTACAAATATATCTCTGAGATCCTATTTTCAATTCTTTTGGATAGATACCCAGAAGTGTGATTACTGGATCATATGGTAGTTCAATTTTTAATTTTTTAGGAACCTCCATACTGTTTTCCAGAGCGACTGTGCCATTTTCCATTCCTACCAACAGTGTACACATGTTCCAATTTCTCTACATCCTCAATACTTTTTATTATTTTTTTCTTTTTTTAAATAATGGCCATCCTGACAGGTATGAGGTGATAGAAGGTGATAGCTCATTGTGGTCTTGATTTCTACTTCCCAGATGATTAGTGACAAAACATAGTCTTTGATTGACTTCTTTTGCTTAAGAAACAAAACAAATGAGCAAAGGGACAAAAAGAAAAAGAAGTGGCCAACTGAGAAATAGACTCTTAACTACAGAGAACAAACTGATGTTCTCTTAACTACAGAGAACAAACCAGAAGAGAGGTGGGTTGGGGAAGGGGTTAAATAGGTGATGGGGATTAAAGAGAGCACTTGCTGTGATGAGCACTGGGTGTTGTATGAAGGTGTTGGCTCACTGTGTTGTACCCCTGAAGCTAGTTTTATACTGTATATTAACTAACTGGAATTTAAATAAAGACTTTTAAAAAAAGAAAAATACACTATCAGATTATAATCTAAACACTTATTAAATTCAGAGTGTGAAGTAAATATGCTCTATTATCAAACCTCTTTTAGGTAACAAACATGCATAAACTTAGGAACTTGTACTTTTCCAGAGCAAGTCATGACAAAGAGTTGTTCACCAGGAAAATTGAGTGTCTGATGATTGCTTATATTGATGTGACTTCATGAAAGCTCCCAATTTAACTTCTAGAGAGGTCTAGCATTGGAAAGTTTCCTCATAATATCTTGCAACAATATTTATAGGCTATAAACCAATGTGTATGAGAGAGATGTTCTCTCCTATTTCTCTTTGTGAAGAATGCCTTGCATGCATTAAATAAGTTCCAACACCTGGTTGCTTATTGAAAAAGAAAGCCTAACGTGAAGTCCAACTGTACTTGTGAAATTTGAACACACTTCTATTCCCTAGTATCCTAAACTGTAAGAATTCACTGGTGTGGGGAGTACTTTAAAAAAGGAGAATAAGATTTTTACTAAAATTTTATATATATATATATATATATATATATATATTATATCAGTCAATTAGTCTTTTCTGCTTCAGACTTTTGGCCAACACATATGGGCCTTACAAATATTTTCAGAGAGATTTCCAACAGAAAGTAAGGAAAAGAACCCTTTCCTGATGTAGAAATCTTTCCACTAATCTTTTTGCATCTTTATCAGGTGTTGCCCCTTGTCCATGTAGAGATAGAATTGGGGGAAAGGGCCATAAGTTCGTCAACTTCTAGAAAAATTTTCCAGCCTCTAATTAGATAGATGGATGATAGAAAGGTAGGTAAATGAATTGTTTGATTAATAATTTCAATTAAAGGGGCGCCTGGGTGGCTCAGTCGGTTAAGCATGCGACTTCGGCTGAGGTCATGATCTCATGGTTTGTGAGTTCAAGCCCCACATCAGACTCTGTGCTGACAGCTCAGAGCCTGGAGCCTGCTTCAGATTCTGTCTCTCTCTCTCTGTCTCTCTCTCTGACCCTCCCCTGCTCATGCTCTGTCTCTCTCTGTCTCAAAAATAAATGAAAAACAATTAAAAATAATTTTAATTAAAAGGTTTGTTTAAGGAGAAATGAGTAGGCAGAAGTTTTGCGATTTTCCAGAGGGCATTTAGTGTGGGGAACAGATTAGACTGGTGCAGTAATTGATTGATTGATTTTTTTTTTTTATTTGTACATAGCTCTTACTTTTCTTTAAGTTCTGGGAAACTATAGGATTGCTCAAATGGGAGAGGGTCACTGGATGTTAATACAGGAGGGACTTGGACATCAACTAGGTAGTGGCAGAAGATAGGATTTGGAGTCAGGCTGGCAATGGAACAGTCAGAGCTTCCCTGACTCTATTGTCAACCACACGTAAGCTCCAGCAGAACAGGACCTCATCTGCTTTTCTCACCATGGTGTGAGTACAATTGCTTTTGGAATGAAAATTTTTGTACCAAAGATGATAGATAGAACTACTTGTATTAACTTTTGTAATTGGTAAAGGACTAGAAAATGTTTGTACTGTTTGTAAACATGGTGAAAAAGTTCTGTTGACCTTAAACTCTCTCTCTGACTTTCTCTTTCTCACTCTCTCACCATGGATGCATGCATGTGGGTGTGTGTGTTTTACATAACAAATGCATAGATGCATAAATACATTTACATACACGTAACAATGCATTTTTCAGTTTAGCTGTAGCCTACGTAGGCTACAAAAAAAGTATGTTAGACAAGTATATGTAAATTTTAGAGAGTTTTCCTTCCTTTCCTAATTATATAGATGGATCTTCATCTTAATATTAGAATTAAATTATGATTCTTGTCTTAAATAAATCTTCTCAAGTAATGAGCTTAGCCCCACACAGTGGTCTA
This sequence comes from Prionailurus viverrinus, assembly GCF_022837055.1. Lineage (NCBI taxonomy): Eukaryota > Metazoa > Chordata > Mammalia > Carnivora > Felidae > Prionailurus > Prionailurus viverrinus. Next base: position 135,654,702 of record NC_062564.1, on the reverse strand, counting down.
GTTTTATACAAGGTATTAAAGGTAAATAACTAAATACAAATGCAACATTGAGCTCAGTTTAGGAAACAACAATGAATGTGAAGGTAGAAAAGATATGCCTAAAACTCTAAAGTGTATTATTTTAAGTCCAAACTACAGGTTTTTGTTTAAGATTTTAGTAGAATTCAACCCCCAAACATCATCTATGTTATGAACTCTGAGTATTATATATGTAGTTTTGAGCTTACTCTGTACTTTTCATTGTGAAAAGTAAAATGAAAGAAATTTTGTTTCCTGCATTTTTCCATCCCTATGTAAAAAATTAAATGATGCTGATACAAGACTGCTAGTTCTCTGCCACTCTCAAAAGACCATGGCTCATGTTCTGTTAGGCCATGGAATATGCAACAAAAAAAAATAAGGTTTGTCTTCATCTGAGATGTTTGTCCATAACGTGGCAAGGGGGGGCGGTTAGCTACTTCCTGGTTTGCTTATCCACTTAAAAGAGGTTAAACACTGAATCTTATTACCTTAGCATAACCAGAATTCCCAGTCGTACCATAGATGGGAAAAAAAAATCTTGTCTAAGGTATCTCTTTATAAACTGTCAACCTTCTACTTTGAGCTAAAACCCCATTGTCAAGCGTGGTTATAAATGAAGGACTTGTGCTCTATTTGATTGTCACTGACCCTGAAATATTGAAATTAATATGTTAAAACTCTGAAGCTAAGTAAATCACACCTAAGTCATTTGATGGGTGATAACAGCAGGAAGTCAAATAAATTAGAGACTGATGTTTTCAAATTAACTGCTATTAGTTAATATTCATTAGAGGAAATTCATTAATTTCCTCATAATCAGTTTTATCTGAAAGGGAGCAAATTAATTGGTGTAATACATTATGCAGTGTTTGCCAGTCCCTATATCACACCCCCAATGCATATGATACTCACAACCAAATACAGTTCCATAAAGAAAATACACTGATCAAGTATAACTTGAATTTGTTCTCCTGAAGGAAATGTATTAACAAAGTTATAAATAATTTAAGGTAAACAAAGGAGTGGTCAATTTCCTCTTCATCTATGTTTGGCCATACACAGATAAAAGAGGATGTAGCATTTTGAAGATGGGCTAACATTTCCAGATATTAGGATGATGGTAAATTTTCAGAATATATGAATCAGGTTGCAAGTGATGGGTCTCCTTTAGGGACCAGCAGCATTTTATTTTTATTGAACTGAATCCTAAAATGCCTATTTAAATCCCTAAAAGAATAAATATTGAATGTATTCATTTCTTCCTGCTTCATCACCAGCTTTTAGTAGAGTGTACCACTCACGTTGGTAACCTAAGTAATAGGAAGAAGATATATTTATACAATATTTTACCATTAGAATAAGGAAAGGGTGGATGTATATCAAAGAAATATTAACCTTATTTGGAATGTGACAAGCAGAATGATTTATCTGAATCATTTCAGATTCACCGTTTGCTTCTTTCCCTTTGCTAGCATATTTCCATTTCCACTTTTAATGCCTGTAATGGCTCTGTGTTATTTTAAGTTAAGTTGGCTAACCTTTTATACACTTTTTGCCTTTTTGCATTAAGCGACAATTTTGTTTGCTGGGAAGAGTTCACTGATAGCATATGTACAAGCACTTTATTTCTCAAGCAAATTCTTTCAACTTAACTCACTACCGGATTGTGCTTATTGAGAATGAAAGTACCCAACAAATCATCCTCATGGCTAAGGCGGGAGCTGCCCTTTCAGCTTGGAGTCCCTGCTTCACTTATATCATGCAGGAATGATGGGACAAGCTGAAGATTTATCAAGTTGTTGTGAACCCCCCTATCTTGCCAACAGCTTAATAAACAGTGAAGGGGATGGGTAAGGACAAAAGAGTTTTCCTAGAAGGATGTAGTTAAGAGTGTAGTTTAGATATAGTTGAGGATGACAATATCAATGGATAATGAATATGCTAAAATGGAAAGCATAAGAAAATTCCCCTTTGAGTTGTAGATGATCATTGGAAGAAAAATCAAGGTCAGCTAGTGAGGGAAGGATCTTGAAGTTTTGTGCTGTTTTCCAACTCAGTTATTCAACTGGCATGCATTTATGCTATTAACCAACATTTAATTATTGTTATATACAGAGAGAACTAGTTTGTCCTTAGCATCGGGCTGCACTCTAAAGAAGTCATGAAGAATTATGTAACTCTGTGTTTGTACTGAAGAAGCTTAAAGATCTCATTGTGTACAGAAAAAAAGACATGCACGAAAACAGTAAGCATTACTTAGAATAACATAACACACTGCTATGGCATTAAGTTCAGTCATATAGCATAGTTCAGTATCAAATAGGATAATATAAATATGTTAATATGTTTTAGAAGAGAAGCTAGAAAATGAGATATAATGGCAATCAACAGGGCTTAGTTTCTGAGGAAAATAATGGTGAAGAAGGTAGAGATTGAGCTCTAAGACTGGGTCAAATATTGCAAACAAAAGGGGATGGGAAGGGCATTGCAGGTTGAATGAAGAATGGAGTAAAGCATAGAAGGTAGACATGGACATGCTCTGGGTGGGGGTGAAGGAGGTGAAGGCAAGCAGAAAAAGGAAGGGTGCCTGACTAGAGGTGATAATAAATTAATATTGTAGTTGGGAGATCCCAATTTGGGAAAAGCTGCAAAACTTGGCAGAAATGCTCAGTCCTTTTAAAAAATTATGTTTCATCTTAATATATTTTCTTAGCCTAACATACAATATTCTTTATAGAGCAAGATTAAGCAAGAGGTGTGTGTTTGAGGGGAGTGTGAGTGAGGAACAGAAAAATGGGAAGGGAAGCTAACCAGCAGTGTCTACATTACCACGGATTTGCTAAAACTTTGTTATAGTTCTGCCCTCTGGGTTATAAGCACACTGAGTTATTTTAGGTTTGCAGATATATCAACGTCTTTACCAGTTTGGAGCTTGGATTCTTACCAGAGAATCTTCATATTTAATCATTTGATGAACTGATGGACACACGGAGGGTTAGTAGGGTTTTTGTCACTGTGGACTGTGGCTGCCTGAGGAGGAAAGAAGGGCGTCCAGAAAACCATGCAGGAGGCTAAAATAGGGGAATATGCGAAGAAGACAGAGAAGTTGGCAGATGCCAAAATTTTTCTGATAATTAACAGGGATTTGTGGGATTAATTGAATATTAAATGTCTCAACATTTGTGAGTGCTGTAAACGTACTTGAACATGATACTTCTCTATGTAATATCTTTCCTGGATTCATAAGCTCACATTTTCAATGTTTCAGCAGTTAACACTGTATAGCTGGCTTAGTCCACTCGGGCTGCCATAACAAAATATCATTGACTGGGTGATTTAAACAACAGACATTTATTTTCTCACAATTATGGAGGCTGGAAGTCTGTGATCCAGGTGCCAGCACAGACAGATCTGGTAAGGCTCTCTTCTGGCTTGCAGACTGTTACCCTCTTGCTGTGTCTTCACATGTCCTTTTCTCTGGGGATTCACAGCAAGAGAGAGAGAGAGACAGAGACAGAGAAACAGAGAGACAGGTAAGAGAAGAGGAGGCGTGGGGTACCAAGGGAAATGGAGGGGCAATCAAGCTCTCTGGTGCCTCTCCTTATAAGGACACTAATTCCATCAGACCAGGGCCCTATCATCATGACTTAATTACTTATCAGAGGCCTCATCTCCAAATACCTTCCCATTGGAGGTTAGGGCTTCAACATATGAATGTTGGGGGGACACAGTCAGTCCATAACAAGTAGATTTTTTGTTGTTGTTACCTGCTGCCATTCTTCACCTCATCCATTCCTTGGTTTCTCCCTTTCTAAGTGATCCTTTGGTTGGTATGGGAAAAGATTTGAATCATACTCTAGGGCAGGATACACCACTTTGTTCTGCACACTTTCTTGTTAATCCTCTTTCTAGATATGCAGAAGGGACAAGTTTTTATTAAAAATTTCACTTTTCCAAGAGACATATCCAGACCATTTTATTTAATCTGTAACTTGCCATCATCCCCACCTCAGTAACTCCTGATCACACTCTTTTTTTTTAAATTTTCTCCATATTTATTACCATCTTCTAAGATACTACATAATGTGCTTATTTTATGTATTGTTTCTTATCTGTCTCCCATAATTAAGTGTAAGATTCACTAGGAGAAGGATCTTTATTTTGTTCACTGATATATACATAGAATGGTGCCTGGCCTATAATAAGCACTCAATATATATTACAGAATGAATAAATGCACAACTACTAAGTTAGCTAGATGAAAAGGATATCTTTCCCTATCAACCATTAATTTTAACAAAACACTAGTTGTGCACACTGAATTAAGATTTCAAAACTCACATCTAGCATTGAGTTTTATTTCTTAAGAGACTGTACAGAAGTAATAAGGGGATGTATGTGGATATATTTTGAAGATAGAGCCAACAGGAGTTGCTCGTGCACTGGGTGTAGTGTGAAAGGGGGAAATCAAGGATGACTTCAAGATTTTTGACTGAACAAACTAAAGGACAAAATCAACATCAGCTGAGATAGGAAGAGTTACAGGGAGAGCAGGTTTGTTGGTAGTGCGGTTGGTGGCTGGGGGTCAGATGAGGAGGTCAATTCTGGTCATGTTGAGTTTAAACGTCTGTTAGACATCTGGGTAGAGATAAAGTAGTTGAATATGTGAATATCAAGTTAAGGATAAAAGTCTGAGCATTTATCCTTAACATTTATGTAAATTTATATTGACTTCACTTAACACCTCACTTCTATTATTGTCAGTTTGATTTGAAGGAAACTATGCATGTATGTTTAAGGTATCACTGAGGACAACAATGGAAAATCAGTCTTCTTGTTTTTGAGAAGTACCCTGTGTTGAGCATTTTCATTCTATGGTTTCTCTTCTAGCAGGCAAAAGAAAAAAAAATATTTTCTTCTGATTATGTCAAACTATTTTTGGATTATTCCAAATTATGTTTTATGCACATATAATTTGCAATATTTATTCTTTGAGAGTTTTTCATACCCTTCTCCTGGAAATTAATTCATTAAGTAGATCTTGAAGAGGAAGAAATATTTCATTGTAACAAATAGAGTGAATAACTTTTGGGTATTTTATTAGTTTGTCTCTATAATTAGAAGAGTTTTAAAGAAAAGCTTTATAGAAAGAGGAGCTAAGACAATAACCATTTCTGTTAATTCTGCCTCCATCAGCTACTTCTATTTCTTCTTCTAGATGGCCACACCACACTTGAAACCCTTTATCTTCATGACCACAATATCTATCTGTTGTATTCATTGCCTAAGAGCCACTAGGTACTTTTTTGTTGTTGTTTTTGTAGTTTGCATTTTTCAAAAATGTTGTACCTCATGCATGACTACATCCTATGCAAAATAAATAGCATCAATAAATCAAGAATTTGGAACAGCTGTCATAAATAGGAAGTCTGTTCTTGTATTTCATATCTCATTTCATATCTGATTTTGGTTGATTGCAATTTTCTCTTTTTAAGATTAAGAATTTCTTGGGTGGTCCCAACAGATGTTCAGGAAACTTGTAAACTCTCACATTAGCACACACTGTAGAGTTAGGGACCTCAAGATTCATCTAGAGACATGCACAAACATGTGTGTGCTGTATGTATTTGTATGATAAAATGAGGGCTCCAGCTGACTGAAAACATGTGGCAAGCGGATTTAATAAAATTCTTTTCTGAAAGCTGATCATCCAAACCATCTGCAGTGTGGTCAGATCACACATCCTTCATGTCTTATCTGAGAGGACAAAATAACCAGAGATTTGGATCCAGTTCCTCGGTCTAAAGAAGGCTGTTCAAAGTCCATCAGCCCCATGGTGCATATTTCTCCTTCTGAAAGGTTATTTCATCTGTACACCACTCTAGTCAGCCTTTGAATATGTGTGTCTCTCTTTTTCTTTTTTTTTCTGGTTAGAACATACATGTGTGTAAAATATGCACACCCAAATGGAATAAAGCTTCTCTCTTTATGTCTCTCTATATATGAATGTATCAATGGGATGAAGGAGGAGGAACTTAAAAAGGGAAGTACACTCATGTTTTGGTGAAAAGGCAGAATGAAAGAGAGAAGTGAAACTAGTTTTCTTTTTTTAAAAAATCCAGTCTTTTTTTTTTGGCTGAGAGAAACAAATGTACGTCATATTTCCATAGATGCAGTTTTCTTAAAATTTGCATGATGCATGTATTCAAATGATTGTTCCAGGTTACTTCCTAGCATCATAGTACACAGATGTCAACCTTACTAATAATTAATAATTTATTAATATTCATGTTAATGGTATATATTTATTAGATGAATTTTTAACTGAAATACTTCAATATCCCTTGGCATATTAGTGTTTTTATAGATTTTAAACTATTATAGGAAAAGATATGTTTTTAAGACACAATAAAAATAATTAGTTTCTTTCAATTTGATAATTTTTTTCTTATATGAATCATCAATGAGTTATTCAGTGTAATGCAAAAAAAAAAAGGTGAGTGTTTATATTTTGTTTTGTTCACCTTGCCTCGGGAGGTTGTGAATTTTGATATACTATAGCTGAGATTGTTTTCAGAATACATGCCAAAATTTTTAAGATTAAACCTATGTTTTAATTTAGAGCATCATTTGTACTCAGCTTTGAACATTGAACCTCAGATGTCATTGTTGTGAGATTGTAGATGATGCTTATTGTGATATGACTTTGGTTTTGGTTTTTGTATTTGTATATTGAAATTCTAGTATCTTCAGTCCCACACCTACCCAGCTTCAATAAGCTGGGTGATTAACTTGTGGATAAGCATAAGCAAAACTTTAATTTCTTACAGGGGATCCCCGGAGGCCACTTTATGGGTCTGAAAAATATATGTTCAAAACAGTGAGGGGAAAGACCCTTGCTGTCTCTGTGTAAGGTTGGTTGTGGATGGACAGAGGTGTACGTCAAAAACTGCCTGTGAGACCGTCACAGAGACCCACGTGAGAGGAAAGGTCACATGCGGGAAAGAATAGAAAAGAGAAGCCTGTATATTGATGGGATGATGGAGAAAAATTAGTAAAAACAAACTAAAGTTCTAAGCAAGATTATGTATTAGACAATTGGGTCATTGTTGGCAAAAATGAAGCTGGAAAGGAGATTTTATCTTTCATTTATGTTAAAAAGAGATCCTGTCAAGGCAATGAAAATAGAACAATGCAGATGAATGTTGCCTGGTCACCAAGAGCCATAGTTCTATAGGAATTTCATGCATGTGTTTTTTTTTTAATTCATCTATTTAATCATTTCCTCATTCTACAAATATTTTGAGCACCTACTGTTACTACTATTTTCTCTGCACGGAGTGTGATAGATACTGTGAAGAAGTTTGCAAAAATGCATGATGCATGTAACTCCTGCCTGTGAGCATCTTACCTAGGTGAGAAAAAGAGGACAACAGGAATTGGGCATTCCCGTTAAGAGAAATTTGCAAAATTATTTCATGGGGCAGGGTATATCAGTCTGACTGGAGTCACGTGTAGAGACCAGATACTCGGGTGGACAGGGTGAGACTGTAGATGGGCTGGAACACAGGGGTGAGGAAAGAAGCACTGCTTTGGGTTGACTGAATTGGCAACAATGGGGAATCCTCCAGCACTCCCTCCTCCCCCTGCCCCACCCCACACTGCATTTGTTAAATGAGGTATAATTTGCATATAGTTATGTAATTACCACCACAATTAAGGTAAAGAATAGCTACATAACCCCTTAAAAATTCCCCTGTGCCCCTTCACAGTCTTTCCCTTTCTTACCCTCAGCCCCTGGTAACAACTCAGAATGTTTTTCTCCCTATAGCTTTTTCATTTCCAAATATCTTATGAATGCAATCTACAGCATGTGCCCTTTAGCCTGGCTTCTTGCATAAAACATAATACATTTGAAATTCATCCATGCTGTTCTGTGTTTTCTGTAGTTCCTTCCCTTTCATCGCTGAGTAGTACTCAATTGTATGGAGGCATCATTCTGCTGCTGAGGGACATTTGGGTTACATCCAGTTTTGGGGTGATTATCAGTAGATCCACTGTATATATTTGCATACTGGTTTCTAACACTGCATTTTTTCTTTTTCAAGTTTATCTATTTACTTAATTTTGAGAGAGAGAGAGAGAGAATGAGCAGGGGAGGGGGAGAGAGAGAGAGAGAGAGAGAGAGAGAGAGAGAGAGAGAGAATGAGCAGGGGAGGGGGAGAGAAAGAGGGAGAGAGAGAGAATCCCAAGCAGGCTCTGCCCTGTCAGCACAGAGCCAGATGCGGGGCTCAAACCCATGAACCAAGAGATCATGACCTGAGCCGAAACCAAGAGTCAGACACTCACCCAACTGAGCCACCCAGGTGTTCCACACTGCACTTTATATATCTTCTTTCCACCATTGTAGCTTCCAAGCTTGAGTCAATATCACCACTTCTTCAAGTTCAGGTTTTAAAAAATGCATATGAGAATGTGAAATTGTTAATATCAAACCCCTTATTTATGATTTTAAAATTTTTGATGGCTGTAAAATGTTTTTTACAAGATACCTATGGAATGGAGACCAATAGAAAAATAAGATAAAATAAGTCAGTGATAGACGAGGTTGGGCAATAATTAAAAGTAACTTTTGCCAAAAGGTCCATCCTAAAATGCTGAATGTATTGCTCATTTACTACGGAGCAGGCCATGTGCTGTGATCTGTGGGGGTTAAAAAGTATGATACTCAGTTCATTATCCTCAATTGTTTGAAAATATTTTTTATAAGTTTAATTACTACCTAACATTATGTTACACATATATTTATGTTTCTCCCTCCTTACCAAATAAACTCCACAAACAATATGTGCTTTTTGTTTTGTCACTTTGTATTGTTTTAAGCACTGCATCTCTAACACCTAGAAAAATGTTCCGCATACAGTAGGGCTTAATTAATATTTTTGAAAGTCTAAACAAGGAGATAAAACTTAAAAAAAAAGAATAGTCAGAAGTCATAATAAAGTAATTTGATTGACAAAGGGGGTTACCAATAAGTGTTAAAATTAAGGACAGATTTCAATAAACTACAGTCACTTAGGATTGTAAAGAAATATCCTGAAGAGTTTGCTTTAGATTTTGATGTTTCTTATGCTTGTGATGAATATATCTATTCTTCATATTTAAACTATATTCCAATTAATATGAGACCACACCAAATGTGAAACATACTACTAGTTTAAAAATCACTAAAAATAAAACAATGCCATTTAAACTATGAACTTCTATTGTCTATAAGATGTATCCTAAAGAAAAGACAACAAATATTAAAAATGCAAATTATAAAATTAATAAAATATAAGACTGGCCAAGTTTAAATAAGATGATACATTTACAAATTTTTGTAAACTATAAAATTTACACAGTGACACATACTGTACTTCAACCCAAAATTTAGTTTCTTGACCCAAACAAGAAAATTTTAAAAAGAAAATGTATGAGTATATGTAATAAACAAAAAAAGACATTCATACATTTAGGTTGATGATTACTCAAATACATATAAAATTATTTTCATGTATACAGGAGTTCATGTGAAAAGTGGCCACACCCTCACTGAGAACAACCACAATGTAATCAGAACACCTGGTAGCAAAATTTTAGAGCTTTTTTATTAAATTACATTGCCCAGATATAGATGCATATAGTGCATCATTTTTAAAAATTAGCACTTAGGGGCACCTGGGTGGCCCAGTCATTTGTCCAACTCTTGATTTTGGCTCATGTCATGATCCCAGGGTTGTGGGATAAAGCCCTGTGTCAGACTCTGCACTGAGCATGGAGCCTGATTGAGATTCATTCTCTCTCTCTCTCTCCCTCTCTCCCTCTCTCTCTCTCTCTCTCCCCCTTTGCCCCTCTCCTGCACTCAAACTCTCTCCCTCTAAAAAAAAAATTAGCATTTGTGTGTGCTTCCTATGTGCAGGCATTGTGTTAAGCTGTCAGTAGTTCTATGAGTCAATTGCTAGTATGATCTCTTTCTTACAGATGGAGAGACTGAGGCACAAAGTGGTTTAGAAACTTGCCCAAGATTGTACTAACAAGGAAGCAAAGCTTACATGTAAACAAAGTCAGTCTGATTCCAGAACTAATGCTCTTAACCTCTATTCAGTGACATCTCTTGTGAAGTACTGGGTTTGGGGCACCATGCTTTAACGGTTAGTATGGCAAACAAGCTTGGATTCAGAGAAGGCCATCTGGATGATGAGGCGTTTGGACATTATGCTTCTGAATGGATGATCAAAATATAAACAGGACGGAGAGACTTAGAGTGAGCATGGTAACTATCTTCAGAGATGTTGAGAGCCAGAGGGCATTATTGGACAATGGTTTTGAAGGAGGGTGGGAATGGGGCAGAAATTCCCAAGACAGATTTCAGTTGTGCATGAAGTGGCACTTGAAAAGGACCAGAGGCTACCATTATGGAATGAACTTCCTCTAGAGGTAGTAAATGCCTTTTCACTGGAATGTTCAACAGAAGAGGGATGAAATGAATCAAGGTATTTTGTAGAAGAACAAACTGTGTAACTTAAAAATATTTCCCAGCTCTAAAATGTGATATGTAGATGTAAAATCAGCTGAGGGGGCAGATTACCTCTCAAAATTCCACTAGAAAAATTCTTTCCTTATTTGATTCCAAATCTGCTAAATACCATATATGTTGAACTGGTTATATTTTAAAGATAACTTAGTAAAAATATATTTTGCTTGATTATTAAATAGAAATGGCTGAAAATTTCTAGTTAAAAATAAATGATAACACAAAATTCCAGCTTGCTTACAAAAATTCACTTGTCGTAATGAAGAATTTTAATATAGAGCCCATTTTTAATTCAGTATTTTTCTATCACTAACAATCATTAATTTAAAAATCTAGTGAAAACAGATTTTTACTAGACATGAAACACATTTCATTGAAACATGTGCTCTTAAAAAATTTATTTTTGAGATATATTACATGAAAACTCCTTTTGTTTGTATTTTTAAAATTCATATTTGTTTTCTAATACCACTGCTAAATATTTATACAAAGAAGTATTGTTTTAGCCCTTGCTTGTGGGTAAAGAAAATGAAGAAGTATAGTTGATCTGTTTGTGCTTTTTTATTATTCTCACCAGAGAAATTTAGAACCCTTCCTTGTACTTTCTAAATTAATATTTTACTTTCATGATCTAAGAGAAAACTGTTACCTATTTAACTTTAGTTTTACTATGTATAGAAAAATATTTCCAGCAAAATTCTTTTTTTATTAATATTTTTATTTATTTTTTGAGAGAGAGAGAGAGAGAAATAAAGAGAGGGTGAACACAAGCACAGGAGGGTCACACAGAGAGAGGGAGACACAGAATCTGAAGCAAGTCCCAGGCTCTGAGGTGTCAGCACACAGCCCAATGTGGGACTTGAACTCACGGACTACAAGATCATGACATGAGCTGAAGTCGGACTCCCAACTGGCTGAGCCACCCAGGTGCCCCTCCAATAAAATTCTTAATTAATACTTTGATTGTTATAATAATCATAAAATACAACTAGATTTTATATTTAGATTTCCAATTTCCTCAGAAAGAACTGGACAAACAACAGTGATCGCCTACAGGTTTTGATTTTTCATTAAAAATAAAAATGGTTAAATATAGTTTCTGCCCTTTGGACACATATGCAACATACCAGCTATATTTTCCTGAAAAAAAAAAAAAGAAAACCCAATGAACATTATGAGTGTTGGATGGCTTATTGTCCCATCCAAAAATAAGGTCACCAGTGTCTCTGGTACAAAAAATCCAGATTGATTATTTTAACTTAGAATTAAAAGGAGGCCAGCAGGACTATTGCACCCTGAGTTCTGAATATGTACAAAGCATCTGATTTATGTCATAATTGTTTAATTTTGTATGTCTTTTTTAGAATGGAAAGGAAGTAACAGGCTTTCCACTCTCCCCCCAATCTCTCTCGGCCTGTTGTTAATAGGTGGCATAATGGTCTGAGTGAGCTGAGGAAATTGTTTAGAATTTTGCTTAGTTCTAGGTCAGAGGCTTGCTGGTTTTCATTTCCTTATTTTTTGAAGAAAAACTCCTTGCAAGATGAACCTGAAAACCCATGTATGTCTCAAACAGTATCTTGCTCAGGCCTCATTTATTCTTCAACATATGTTATTTTGAGTAACATTGTGTGTGTGTGTGTGTGTATGTGTGTGTGTGTGTGTGTGTGTGTGTGTGTGTGAGAGAGAGAGAGAGAGAGAGAGAGAGAGAGAATTACTTTTCAATGTGTTTTGTTCTATTAGGCTATAAATATCAATAATATTAATAGGTGACATTTATTGAGTGTTAAAATTCTATCCTGTACCAAATGAATTACCAAACTAGACTTGGATAAAAAAATGATCCTAATTATGGCAACTATTTACTGATCCCTAAACATATATCAGGTATTATGCTAAATACTTCACATGTATTATTTTATTTAAAACTCTAAATAACCCTCTACAGAAGGTTCTTTTTTTTTTTTATTTTTTTTAACGTTTTCATTTATTATTGAGAGACAGAGAGAGACAGAGCATGAGCAGGGGAGAGGCAGAGAGAGGAGGAGACACAGAATCAGAAGCAGGCTCCAGGCTCTGAGCTGTCAGCACAGAGCCCGACGCGGGGCACAAACTCACAAACCGTGAGATCATGACCTGAGCTGAAGTCAGACGCTTAACCGACTGAGCCACCCAGGCGCCCCAGAAGGTTCTTTTTTTAAGCTCCATTTTACAAATGAGGAACAGAGATACAAATATTTATAATAGTTTTCTCAAATTTGTATACCTAGAATTTGAAGTTAGAGTTTAAAACAAGTTCGTTAAAAAAATAAAAAATAAATAAAACCAGTTCATTAGAATCTCAATCCTATGCTCTTTACTGTCTCTCTCTCTCTATTTAAAATAATTCTAATGAATGCATGTTTTACTCCTCTTCCTGACCCTTACATCATGACTCTTACATCTTGTTGGAAAAGAAACTAAAGCTTGGGAGGTCAAAGGGCACACATTATTGGAATTCTCTTCCTAACAACCTCACCAAGTGAGGTCTCAAGTCATGTTTGAATTCCTCTGAGAATGGGGAGCTCAATTCATCTAAAAAAAACCCAATTTTATCCTTCAATATCTATTATCATTAGACAACATGAGTTACTTTGGGAGAATAAAAGGAAAAACATTATCTTTTTTTTATAATGTTTAATAGTTTACAAATCCTACATACCTTGTTTGATTTTAATCTCCAAATCATCCAATGTATTAGTTCAAAAATGTACTAATAGTTATCCCTATTTTATAAATAATGAAACTCACCAAAAATTAGGTGGCTTAATTAATTCAGCCATTCAATCAACTTTTGCCTGTACCTTCTATATGCCTATTATCTTCTTAACTACTGGGGATAGAGAAATAAATAAAATATAGCTTGCTCCTAAGGGCTTTAGATCATGGCATTCTATGGGCTCAGATTCTTTCAGTGGTACAACTCTGTTTCCTTTCCCAGCAATGAACTGTCATCGTTAGAAAAATTCAAGTAGTACCCATTGTGATGTTATGATTTCCTGAGGGTTTCAAAGCTCTCATAAAATGGTGGTGTTCTCCAAGCACTTGTATAAAGAATATCCTGGAGAATGATTCACACACATTTACACACATCACATATATTTATACATACATCCACATGTGCGTGTGTGTGCAAACACCACTCACAGTTATGTCTAGAATTAAGCACTTATCATTTGTAGGTGTGTACTTTAAGGACACCTTTTTTCAGCCATACAAATGGGAAGAGACAGAGGAGATCACAGAGCATGTTTTAGAGACAAGTTTGGAAGTACGTCACTTCTGCCCATTTACCACTGGTCAGAACTCAGTCATATCATCTCACCTAGATATGAGAATGATGGGGAAATGAAATCTTGCAGGGTGCTCAGGGGGGAAATGCAATGGTTGCATAAATATAGTATCAGCTCTGCTTAATTTAAGGTTTAAGAATTAATTATTAATAATATAACAGGTTAAGGAGAAAAAACATCTAAGTATTTCTATAGGTATAAAAGAAGATGTTTAAAAAAATTTAACTTCTATTCATGATATTGAAAAACAAAACAAAGCAATTCTGAGCAAACCTCCAGCAGTCATCACAGTTAATGATGACACATTGAAAGCATTCTTTCTAATACCTGGCCTTAGTTAAGAATATATGCTGTTTTACTTCAATCACCATGTTATTAGTGGGTCTTTGTCAGCAAACATAAGATAAAAGGAGAAATTGTTTAAGGGTTGGAGAAGAAGATACACAAACTGCCATTATTTACAGGCAACATGTGTGCCTAGAAAACCCTCAAATATGTTACAGATAAGAATTTAGCAAGATTGATGTATACAAAATCAATATTCATTTTCATGCCCTAGCAGTAAACAGTTCAAAAACATATTTTTAAATCCCATTTTAAAGATCATCAAAATATACAAGGTTTATCAAAATATATGCTGATATAAATATATATACTGCATGTGTAGTATATAATAGCATATATGTAATTAGAAATTTGTATATATACAAATATATACAATATATAATATATATGTATATATATAATATATATGTATATATGTATATATATAATATATATATTGCATATATAATAGCATATATGTAATTAGAAATTTGTATATATACAAATATATACAATATATGCTTTGTAATCATAGCTGCCAAGTCAATGTTTTTAAGGCAGAGAAAGAAGTCAATAACATTTGAGTAGTTTGGGGCAGGAGCCAGGGACAAATAATATGTATGCTATCATGTGAGAGCCACTATAAAATCAATGGAACTTCTGAGATTAAAAGTATTAGACTGGGGTGCCTGGGTGACTCAGTCAGTTGAGCATCTGACTCTTGATTTCAGCTCAGGTCCTGATCTCCTGATTTGTGGGTTCAAGCCCTGCATCAGGCTCTGTGCTGGTATCATGGAGCCTGCTTGGGATTCTCTGTCTCCCTCTCTCTCTGCTCCTCCCTGCTCTCCAGCTCTCTCAAAAATAAAGAAAAAAGTAAATATTAAAAGAAATATTAGACTAATGAATCTCAAATTTTATTCACTGATATTTTTCTCCAGGATTATTTTGCTAAGCAGGAAGAGTAGCTATTCGCCAAAGAAGGGCAACATTAAATTTAAAATAAAAATATTCTTATCACACACGTAGATATACCTTATCGAAGAAACTTAAATACAAAACAAAACTTTTTTTTTACCCCCCCCCCAAAATTTTTTAAATGTGACTAGGCTCATATTCATTGTAGGTTCTCAGTCCAAGTTGCCTTAGTATATCCAGAATAATATAGAGCCCATTAGCTAGATCTTTAACACTATGAGTGGATTAACTCAAAATGACTTTTTACACAATAGGGTTATTTTTTTCCTATTAAAAAATTAATATTCTTGCAAAGTAGAAATTCTGGAGTAAAAAGCCTAAGGAATATTAAAAAATTCAACTGTGTAGAGAAAAGTATTAATATTTTGTGATTATATTTTCATTTTAAATATTATTTACTTTTATTTTTGCATACTACTTTCATTTTAAACAATTTGTGAATACATGAAACATTCATATGATTTCAAAATCAAAACTGTATTAAATGTTTACATTGGAAACTCTTACTTCCCTCTATCCTTATTCTTCCTGCCATCATACACACACACTCCCTATAGCTAACTACCTACTTTGATTTGTCTCATGTTTTTTATTCTTTCCATGATTTTTTTCTGTGTGAATAAAGACAAATACAAATATATGTTCTTAGTATTATCCCTTTATTACTTAAAATATAACATTCTGAATACTTATTTCTAAGCAAACTATATTTTTCCTCTGTATAATATATATAGCTCTGGGGGCGCCTGGGTGGCGCAGTTGGTTAAGCGTCCGACTTCAGCCAGGTCACAATCTCACGGTCCGTGAGTTCGAGCCCCGCGTCGGGCTCTGGGCTGATGGCTCAGAGCCTGGAGCCTGTTTCCGATTCTGTGTCTCCCTCTCTCTCTGCCCCTCCCCTGTTCATGCTCTGTCTCTCTCTGTCCCAAAAATAAATAAACGTTGAAAAAAAAATTTTAATATATATAGCTCTGTAGAGAGGTAATATACAAATTCTCTGTAGATTTGACTTATTTTATGGCTGCATAACACTCCATTAGACAGATGTATCATAGTTTCTTTAATCAATTTTTCATCGAGAAACACCTGAGTTGTTTCCAATTCTGCTGTTTGTAATGCAAACAGCCTTGCAAATATGTCATTTCTTATCTTTCTGAGTATGGCAAATATCACTAAAGTGGCCTCTATAAGAATTTTACCATTTTGGGGCACCTGGGAGACTCAGTAGGTTAAGCACCCAACTCTTGGTTTCGGCTCAGGTCATGATCTCACCGTTCGTGAGTTTGAGCCTCACATTGGGCTCTGTGCTAACAGTGCAGAGCCTTCTTCGGATTCTCTCTTCCTCTCTCTGTCCCTCCCCCACTTCCACTGTCTCTGCCAAATCAGTAAACTTAAAAAAAAAAAAAGAAGAATTTTACCATTTTGCCCCCTACCACCTCCTACCATAAGAGTGCTGCTTTCAGAGTCCGAATGTCCATTGATGGATGAATGGATAAAGAAGATGTGGTATATATATATACAATGGAGTATTACTCGGCAATCAAAAAGAGTGAAATCTTGCCATTTGCAACTACGTGGATGGAACTGAAGGGTATTATGCTAAGCGAAATTAGTCAGTCAGAGAAAGACAAATATCATATGATTTCACTCACATGAGGACTTTAAGAGTCAAAACAGATGAACATAAGGTAAGGGAAACAAAAATAATATAAAAACAGGGAGGGGGACAAAACATAAGAGACTCTTAAATATGGAGAACAAACAGAGGGTTACTGGAGTGGTTGTGGGAGTGGGAATGGGCTAAATGGGTAAGGGGCATTAAGGAATCTACTCCTGAAATCATTGTTATACTATATGCTAACTAATTTGGATGTAAATTAAAAAAAAAAAATTAAAAAAAGCGCTGCTTTCTTTACCAACAGAATATCTTGCCAAACTTTTGTAATTTTGCAAAAGCATGTTATATTTACACAAGTAAATATCACACTGCATATGCAATTTCAGCAGCAACTATTAAGGATTATATTGAACATAATTGACTGTAGTTCAAAGAAGTAGAGAAAAGCAAAGTAGGTGTTAGCAGAAGTCAAAGGAGATTTTTTTTTTAAAGTTCAGTGTAAAATGCAAATGTGATTAAGTTCTAGGTTGTCTTCTTCCTGCTAAAGACATTTTTCTTCCAATTAAACTTTCCAATTTTAAAATGTATTTATATAGAAAGTTATTTAACTATAAAACAATCATACTTGGTTGTTAAAAAAAATTATTAAAATCATTGTATCAGCATCTCAATTTACATTGGAACTATACGTTTAGTTATTATACAGCTTTTTCCAAAGTTGAACCATGGCTTTTCTACTTTATTTTTATTTACTTATTTATTTATTTTTATTTTTTTAATTTTTATGTTTGAGAGTGAGACTGTGAGTGGGGGAGGGGGAGGGAGGGCGACAGAGGATCAGAAGCAGGATCCGTGCTGTCAGCACAAGCCCCATGTGGGACTTGAATTCACAAACTGCAAGATGATGACCTGAGCCAAAGTCTGATGCTCAACCAACTGAGCAACCCCGGTGTCCCTTCATTTTGTTTATAAGCACACAAAGTGTTTATTAGTTATTTAAGATAAAAGTTTAAATGGGAATATTTTAATTATCATCAATTTTCTGGTCTATTGAAAATGACTTATTGAACTCTTATTTTTAGGGGTCCCAGGTTTCCCATAATAGACATTATATAGCTATGTTTTTGCTCTTCATATTTCTGTTCCATAATGAGACATAAACTCCAAAAGAAAAGAATTTTTTTTCTTTTTCTCCTACTGCCGTAGACTTCATTTCAAACCTTTGACCTTTATCACCTTCTGAACAGCTGACATTTTTTTCTAGCTGAGAAATAATGAATGTTGTAAAATGGTATATATTGTTGGACACAAAATACAAAAAGTCAAAGTCCCAGTAATTAATTGAGACGGTTTAGCAATTGAACTCAGTCCTCTCCAAATAAAGACCCTTAACCTTGCCAAGGACATTCTATCCTGGGCTTCCAAGAACAAGAACGTGTCACTGATTAGTTCCTACTATTGAGAGTAGAGAGTGGGGTAAAGGGGGGATTTTCTTTGGCTACTATCTAATTTCAGTACCTTGTATACTGTGGACTCTCCCTGAAAATCATTGGATAATTAAAGGTTAGAGATCCCTTACCAGCACTTGAGAATTAGTAGTGGATTTTAAAACCTTAGTTTCTTACAGCCTTCTCACAAGGAACCATTGGAAGGTTTGTTTCAAAGTATGTTGTATAGGTATTAATTTATATGTATTAATTTCCTTTGACTGCTGTAACAAATTCCCACAAATTTGTTGTCTTGAAACAACAGGAATTTATTCTGTCACAGTTCTGGAGTCCAGAAGTAGGAAATCAAGGTATATAGGCAGGGCCAGACTTCTTTCAGAGGCTCTAGGAGGGAACTCTTCCAGTTCTGTGAGCATTTCTTGGCTTGTGACTGACTGTGTTTTTCCAGTTTCTTGCATCTATTTCCACATGGCCTCCTGTGTGGATATCATATCTGCTTCTTTTATAAGGATATTTGTGATTATATTTAAGGATCACCTAGATAATCTAGGATAATTCCCTGTCAGGATTCTTAACTTAATTACATCTGGAGACCTTTTTTCTCTGGTAAAAGAACATTTACAGGTTCCAGGAATTAGGACCTGCTATCTTTGGGTGGCCATTATTCAGAGTACTATACTACATTTAAAAATTTTCTTGAACTGTCTTTCATAGTCCTTACTGCAAAGCAGAAATTTAACCTCTAGATTCCAAAAGGGCTCTATCCACCGCTGCTTTCTCCTGTCATTTTTCTTTGCTTTAAAAATCTATTTGTATGTTTTTTCTTGGTATGCAAGTAAAATGCTCTCATTGTTTTAAAATTATTTTAAAAGTAGGAAAAACTTAGCAAAATAAAAATCATCTATGACCTGAATATTCCAAGATAATCACTACTAACATTTCCATTTTTCCCCTAAGCATTTAGTATCCTCAGCATATAGTACATAATAAATATACAACTGATGAAAAAACAAATAAGCAAATGAACTAATAAATTGCATTGTAGCTTTCTATCATATAAAGGAAGTGGAACTTGAACTTCAGGAGGGTCAAGTTGCATCTCTGCACTTTAACAGCTACACAGCTGCATGCTACTCAATCTATTTATGCCTCAACATTCCTGCTGTGTAATGGACAGATATAATTGTAACTCCACATAGGGTTTTTTAGAAGATTACAATAATCAGAGAAGTTGGCACATAAGTCTCAGTAGATGTAGCTGTAAGGTTCAAGCTGGAAAAGGGGGATTTCACTCCAAAGGGAAGACTTTAGAGTAGAAATTGTTGGGGGATGAATTTTATGTCAACTTTTGGATTTTTTTCTTACAAGTATAATCTTTCAAAAATGACATGGAACACCATCAGAGAATTAGTGAGATATTTTAGTCAAATTTCTGAGAACTGTGGTATTTAAAAGGGATTCATATATTTGATAAGCATGAGTAAGGTCATTTCTAAGGTCTCTACCAATTTTGAGAGTGTGATTATAGAATTTTGATTTTTGAATAATCGTGTCTTCATTTTCCCACATTTCTAATCTGTTCTCCCCCTGTTGTCAAGGAATTTCTTCATTTTCCAGTAAATCAAAAACATGTAGACAATGATCTAAATGTAGCTAGAATGGTAATGGCCATGTTTCCAGAGTGAATATTCATGCAGGAGGACTCCATTGGGGAAGAAATTGTTGTGCTTCTGTTCTGTCCAGAGTGGGTGTTCACATGGGTCCTTGTGTCTGAGAAGAAAGGGTTAAAAGCTTTTAAATGAATTATATCAAAATATATTACATATTTTTCTCCATCACAATTAGTGCACAATTAATTAGCATCCTAGGATCTGAACATATGTAATAATATTATGCAAATACTGTTTTAAATAAAAATGAGCCCAGAATGACAATGCTTCTCAAGTGCTAAATCTGCAGTTAATAGAAAGTAGCAACATGAGACATTTATATAGAGAATTTATTTCTATTTATTCAGTAATTGTAAGATAGTCTCATGCTATTATGTTTCCCATGGTTAATTTAAATAATGGTTTGAAAATATTACATCTATTATTTTGAGGAAAACAGTACATTCTACAATGAGCACAGCTTTATGAATACTGTGCTACTTTCTCTACAAGACAATTTATAACAGTGCTTAGGTCAGTGGTCCCCAAAGAGTTTGCACATCAAAATTACTTTGGCAGATTCTAAAACTGTACAGATTTGCAAGTCTCCCCTTCACTTCCCTCCCCAACAACATTCCAGGAATTGGTGTAACTCATTTCACAGGCTAAGAAGAAACTTAATAACTCTTCATAAAACTTCTTCAAACTGCTTTAAATAACAGTAATTGATTAGAAGTAGGAACATAAACTGGGTTAATAATCAAAGATATAGTCCTTAAAGCAGCTTGTATTCATTTACTCAATCATTTTTTGTTCAAATTTGTGTTAGGAATTTACTGTGCCAGGATCTTCGCCTCCCTGAGCTTCATTTCCTCATCAATAAAATGAAAAATACCTAGATCACAGAGTCACTGAGCATATTAATGATATAAATAGCATACATATTGGTTTAGCAAGGTAGCAGGTAAGAAATGTTAGCAAACATCATTATCAATCTCATGCTATGCTATTTATTATTAAGATTGTTAATTAGAGATTTATTTGTTTTGGTTAGTCTAGCCTTTCAAACATGATAGTCAGTAAAAAATAACTTAAAATTTTCTAATTAGTTTACCTCCCTGTTTACTTGATTAGATAATAATATTAGCAGATATATATTGAACCTTTACTAGAACTACCTCATTATTTGGAGATTAGTAAAACATGGGGCCACACTATCTTTGGGACTTCTGGGATACACGAAAGATTTTTTTTATATTAAACACAGCTAAGAAATAGTATGTATCAGGCATTTTTCTACAAACTACCCATATTAGCTCACAGTGATTTTATGAAGTCAGTTCTATTTTTAATCTCATTTTAAGAATGTAGAACCTGAGTCAAAGGGAGGATACCTGTCTTGCCTGAAGTTAGTGGGCTAATCGGTGGTAGAGGGGGAATCTGAACCCAGAGCAGATTTACCTAACCACAGAATTAAGTGTCATTGGTAGATTGTTACATGGCTAGAGTGTTTCTGGGTACAATTTTAGATATTTGTTTTCTAATTTTCTACCTTCCCTGTGTGATCCTAAGATCCAGGAGTGCAAAGACATTATTGGATTTTCTCACCATTATATCCTTCGTGCCCAAGAGGGGGCCTGAGTCATGTCAGGTGTTGTTTAATAAATATTTGTTGAATGACTTAATAAAAGTACTTGCTGCAAAGAAAAAATAAAGTAAAATCAACCTATGGTACTATAAAAAAACTTCTGAATAATAGTTTCCCCTTGATGTCATTTCTCAACCTCTGTCTAATTGCATTAAAAATACACATATATATTGTCAAGCTGAGACTTTGCCCAGTCCATGATGTTCATGATCACTATTAGTGCTGGAAAAAAAAAATTCTTACTATTAAGTTTATAGAAAGTAACAGAGCTACTGCACATGCACACATTTTTTTTTCAATCCAAATTCCAGATAGGAAGATTACTATACTTATTTTCAACATGATCTTGCTTTACCCCAATATCTGGTGGTTTTGGCTCAGTGATTTAACTAGAGAGGAGCTTCATTTTTTAATAGCAATTTCAGCTATTTAGCTGAAAATGAGATACTATTATGGTTCTGAATTATGTTTCTTTTGCCAACTCTTAGCTCTTAAGCTATAAAATATTTTGTTTAATGTATTATCTCATTTTGACATTTTAAAAATTGTTTAGAAAGAGATATTCCCTGCAAGGGATAAAAAGTAAGCTTAATTCCATTCTGAATATGCTGATTAGTTATTGACATGTAATTACTACCATATGTACTGAACTCTGATCAAAAAGGTTACATCTCCTTCTTATACTTGATTCTCTTCTCTGTGATCATCCAAAATTTCCAGTGAGGCATATTGAACATCAGGGGTAATATGCCATTTCTTAGAAAACTGAAAGCACTTGCACCCTATTTTGTTACTCCAGATCCCAGCAAGAAATTGATGGCTCCACCTTAAAAGTGCTAATTGTAGAGTGTATGATAAAGAAATCATTTATAAAGTGTTGGGAAGGTTCATAGAAACCCACAGATAGGGAAAACATCCTGGGTCTGTTAGAGCTACTAGAACCTGGGGAAGCCTGTAAATTTAGGAGATGTGGACTAAGGTATCCAATGCAACTAAGGCCAATTTTCTGGCTAGCTTGGAGGAGGATAGGTCAATAAATATCTCAGTCTGTCTCTTTTGTGGCCTTCTGATTTTATGCTATGATTTCTCAAATCCAACCTGAAGTCAACAGTCAAGAGAGCCTGGTTTATGCAATTTATAGAGATTAGTTTCCAGGGGTACAGAATAGAGTGATAGGTGGAAAGAAGATGGGGGGGGGGCAAATAGAGAACATCCAATCTAGCTATTACCAGGAAATTAAAGATTATCACACAGTTTTGGCTCAAACACATGGACTCAGTGGAATTTAATTCTTACTAATTCCCCATTTCAAATAAGAGGTATCACCTTTCTTCTAGATATACAGAAGAGAGAAATTGAAGTAATCTTTGACTCTTTCTTCTTTATTCTCTATGTTTAAACTGTGCCCAGTTTCTATTTCCAAAAACTATCTCCAGTAATGCATTGCTGATGCAAATTTATGCCATTTCTGCTGCCAATACATTTGTGTAAGTCTTGATGTTGTCATCTATGACAAATTAATTGCTTCACAGTAACAAATTTTTAAGAAGTTGGTATTCCTCAATCTCCATCTGCTTTGCTCAAGAGTCTACTCTTGTTCTCAGTTGTGGATGTTAAGTGCAGCGTCCTCTGCCCAAGGGTAGATTTGCCAGGGGGTGTCCTCAATGTCACCAAATCTTTACCTCCTAATTATTCCTTCATGTGAAAATTCTCTTATTCTAATGTGTTATGCACATATGGCTCTAATTACTGCTTTTGTTGATGTGATTTCCTCCATTTTAGAAGATTACCCCTACCTCACTAAATATTAAAATCTAATATTCCTTTATTTTTTTTTAAATTTTTTTAACGTTTATTTATTTTTGGGACAGAGAGAGACAGAGCATGAACGGGGGAGGGGCAGAGAGAGAGGGAGACACAGAATCGGAAACAGGCTCCAGGCTCTGAGCCATCAGCCCAGAGCCTGACGCGGGGCTCAAACTCACGGACCGTGAGATCGTGACCTGAGCTGAAGTTGGACGCCCAACCGACTGAGCCACCCAGGCGCCCCTAATCTTCCTTTAAAAATTATTTTTTCATATTACCTTTCTTAACTAATCAGACTACACTAATGACACTCTCTTCTTAAACTCTTATATTTGTTTGGTTTTCTATATACTTTGGTACTTATTTCATGTATAGTCATATAAAATGTTATTCTTATATTGAAAGTAAAGAGTTTATTTCTTTTCCATACTTCACACCATCTGAAATAATATCTGACATATGGTAGTGTCTCAATAAACTACTTCTCAATCAGATTGGGCACTTTTATTTTACGTGCTCACTAGTTGTTTATTTGTTTGCTTAGCTAATTTAGAGTACTCTGGAAGAATTAACTAAATCCATACAAACAGTGCATACTTTTTGACTACTAATTTCTCTATTAGGGCTTTGTCCTTTAGAATAAGTTAAGGAGGAGCTCAAAGATTTAGCTTCATGGATGTTCATGAAAATATTCTTTATTATAACACTTGAAGAAAACCATAAATACTTTACATGAACAGAGGGTGTAAAAGTATGTATATTCAAGCAAGCACTATACTATACATCTTTAAAAAATTATGTTGGGGCACCTGGGTGGCTTAGTCTGTTAAGTGTCCAAGTAGTTGGCTCAAGTCATGATCTCACAGTTCATGAGTTCGAGCCCCCTGTCAGGCTCTGTGCTGACAGTGTGGAGCCTGCTTGGGATTCTCTCTCTCCCTTTTCCTCTGCCTCTCCCCTGCTTATGCTCTCTCTCTCTTTCTCTCAAAATAAATAAACTTTAAAAAATTAAAATTAAAAATGATATCAATTATTAAATTGGCATATTAACAATACATGATTTTTAAGTTTTGAGGCAGATAATAAATAAGGCTTTATTTTGATTACTTTTTAAATAAAAATTACTGTAGCTGTTAATACACACGTATACATAAATATATACAAATACAGGAAGATGTATAAGTGCTAACATTAGTTATCTATGGTGGTGGGTAAATTATAGATTTTTTAAATTTCTCTGCATTTTTTGACAATATCATATTACAGAGTATTTGAAATAACTATCACAATTAAGACTCTTCTCTTAGTTATAGACTTTAACTACATGGTTTCTATACAAGGTGATCAAGTTAAATTACTAGGTTTCAGTTAAATTACTTTATTTTATAATTAAATGACAATGAATTAACCACAGCAAATGTTTGTCAATTACAATATATCCTGCCCTAAACATTATCTACTAATACTTGAACTATTATGCTCTCATCATAATTTTCTTGGAAAACAGCTAAAATATAAAATCTGGAAGATGTCAAATTTTAAAAGTGAAAATAAAAATTTCAGCCAGAAGTAGATATTTCACATGTATGAAAAAGAAAACAAAGAATAGCACTACTCTGTCTTTTAATAGTCAAGTGAGGTACTTTGGGATTTCATGGAAGAGACTGACTCATGCAAGAGAATTATTTATGCAGGAGAGTGGCTTGAATTCAACTTACAGGATATATGTACATTTTAAGATCCTAAGTAGAGCCTGAAGACATAGAATTAAACAGGAGTCATGTGTACACACATACAAACATACAGGCATACGTGCACCCATAAGTGAACATTGTATTTGTCTGGAAGGTTAGATGCTATATTCTAACACCCAGCTAAATCACAAATTTAATTACTTCACAAAATCATTTCAGGAAGTAAAACAAACTCTTCATTGAAACAGCTGATTTTTATCACTTTATATGGAAACCATATAGATTAAACCTATATATTAAAAAGTCTTAATTATGATGAATATTTTCAAAGTGTTTTGTAATTTAAAAAATTATTGAAAACACCAGAAACTGGTGATCCATGGGCCAAGGACACTAGATATGATGAGAAGTAAGAAAATTTACTTCCTGGAGGAGGAAAAAAAAGGTAGTACCTCTAAAACTTCCTCTTGTAAGCAAGGAGGGGGAGGGGGATGTCTAACCTATAATTCCTTAGGTTTTAGTTAGGGAGTGCTATGCTTTAACACTCTAAGCCTAGATGTAGGGACAGAGTTGATGACTATAATTTTCTGTGCCAAATCAGGTAGGATGAAACCTGAGTAAAATAATACTTGAGCTAAATATTGCTTCAAACTGGCAAGACTGGATGATATAATCTTGTTGACAATAACATAGGCTTTTAAATCCAGCATTCTTGGTTTATAATCTTGGCTTTTCTACACTAACAGTACTTATTCACTCAACAATATACTTTTTTTCAGCGTTAGCCTTATGTTAGGCAAAATACTAGGCATTGGTGGTAAATTAGAGAGCAAAACACACATTATCCTTACTCCTTTACAGTTTAATGATGGAGATAGACATTAATAAAATAATTTTACAAATAGCATAGTTACATACAGTAGTAAATCATCCAGGAACATTTTCTGGAAGCTATACAAGTATATTTTGGATGTAATCAATCTGTGAAATGGTTATAAAACAATCCAGGAAAGAATACAGTCCTAAGGTAGATGGGAGTATGACACTATTTATAGAAAAGGAGTTGGCTTGATTACAGAAAGTCATAGAAAGCATCAGAAGCATAAGAGCAGAAAAATGAGCTTATAGATTTGGGTGGAAGTAGACCCAAAGGTCTATTGATCTGAGGACAAATAAAAGTCATTGAAGATTTTTAAGCAAGAAAATTGCAAGGTGAAGTTTCTGTTTCTAAAGATACTTGGAATGCATTAAGAAAAAAATGGATTGAAAGATGTTTGAGTATTATGGAGAATTCAGTGAATGGACTTTGAAACATACAAGACCACAAACAATAGTCACTTGAGTGTTAGTACAGATATACTAAGGATGATGACTCCTACATTTCTGGCTTTTGCAACTGATTGGAAGAAGATGCCAGTCACAAAGCTAGTGAATACCTAAACAGGACCAAAATTAATTGCATTTTAATTTGACTAAATTTAGTTTAAGATGCTTTTGCTATGCAAATGGAAATGCAAATAAGTTCTTGGATATAAAGTTCTGAAAATTAGAGAGTCCTGAGTTAGAAATACTAATCTGAGGGGTGCTTGGCTGGCTCAGTCAGTGGACCCTGCGACTCCTGATCTCAGGGTCGTGAGTTCCAGCCCCATGTTGGGCATGAAGCCTAGTTAAAATTAAAAGGAGAAGAAGAAGAAGAAGAAGAAGAAGAAGAAGAAGCAGCAGCAGCAGCAGGGGGAAGGGGAAAAATATTAATCTGATATTCATTGGCTTATATTTGGTTATTGAAGTCATAGACATGAATGAGATAGTTCTGAGAAAGAGAAAATAAAGTCAGAAGAGAAGGAATAATTGGATACATCTTTGAAACACTTTAATATTTAAAGGCCACTTAGAGCCAGGAAAAGAGACTCTACCAAGTCTCAAAGTAAGAGAAAAACCTGGAGAAAACCAAGAAGGTGCTTCAAGAAAGAATGGTTAATAGTGCTGAATCCTCCTGGGAAGTCAAATTTATTGAAGATTGAGAATTGTTAAGCATGAAGCTTGTGAGAATCAGGTAATTGGAATTGTGGGTGCACAAACAAGGCTGCAGTGGACACGTGTAAAGAAATATATCGTGTAAAGAAATAGATCCAATGTAGGCAGCTCTTTGGTAGGCAAGGGGGGGAAAAGATGATAGCTGGAACAGGAGGAGTCAAAGTAGTATCTTGTAATGGGATAGAACTTTAAGTATGTCTTAGTACTGATGGAAATAATACACTAAAGAGAGAGAAATCTAACGGAAAAGGAAGGAATAATCAAGGGATGGCTATGGCAACCTTGGCTGAGTTATTTAATGCCTTCGCTTTGGTTTTCACAGCTGTAAAATGGGGAAAATAACACCTACCTTATAAGACTGTTCTAACAATTAAATAATATGATGTTGGTAGAAGGCTCAGTAAAACTTTTGGCACACAGAATGCATTTAATAAATTGGTGCTTAAAATGAACTCGGTACCTAATACAGTATCTTATATACATTGGGTGGTCAACAAAAACTTGTTAAACGTTGAATTAATATGATTCTGTTACATGATTTTTGATTAGTTGGGAATATAAATGAGTCTGATGTGTATTACTATATACTGGATTACAGATACACTTTGGATATTTACTGATGATAATGATGATGATATCCAATATTTGCCCTCTGATGATGTTGATGTTTGGGGCATTTGTGTTCACAGGGTACTATTTTTCTGCCTGGAAATAAAGTCCTTGAACATCCCTGCAATGAAGAGAGCCCAGGAAAATTCCTTTTTGAAGTAGTTCCAGGTAAGGCATTTTTCTGGTTTGATTAAGTGACTGACATTCTGTGTTGGTAAAAGTGAAGACATACAACCTTTATTCTTCTTGAGTTGTGGCTAAGAACATTAATTTGAGAAGGCAAGTGTCAAATTTGGTTAGTTTTTACACAGATAGTGATTCCAGGTTTATACACCAGTACAAATGATGGTACACACACACGCAGTGCACATATGGCCACGTGACTATTGGATATCCATTCATCCATGTGACTCCAGAGTTGACCAGAAGACATGGAACAGCATTTATAAGGGACTAATGGAGACAAAATTAGTTTTATAATGTTCTTGTGATGTGAAATTTAGCAAGGTGTGACAGGTAGAGTGGCTTACCCAGCTGATTCACTGTAATATTTCTCCACAAACTGCATCTTGAAGGAACCTTTGCTATAAAAATAAAACAAAACAAAAATCCTCCTTCAATGACTAACTAAGTATTGCTATTCTGTACCCCAGCTTTGCTCCCAACCAAACACTTCCACATGTTTGGCTTGTAGTATTGAGGATGTCTCTGCCAAGCCATTAGATCCTGCAGTTCAATTTCTTCAACATCTGTTCATTTTTTTCTAGTCATCTGCATCCCTCTCTCAGAGTACCTGATCTCCACTGAAATGTCTGACCCACCCAATAACAATTTTTTCAAGGCCACAATCTATTTCTTTGATCAGTTCTTTAGCCCTTCCTTAATCCTTGATGTAAGAAAAAAGGTTGAGAATGTGGTTTTTATAGCATTGGTGCTGGCTGACCCAGTTCATGCGCTACTGACCCTGATTTAATCACAGTCTAGGGTGTGTGTGAATTTATTTGGGTGACTAATATGTAATGCATATCAATAATGCTGGCACAAAGGCAGTCAATAAAACATTTTTCCCAGATTTATAAATGCTGGGAATCTAAAATGTGGAAGCATATTTTCCCCTTCACTGAAAACAGCTGTAGCACTGAGTTCATCTGGCTCATGATGGAATCCATGACTAAATGTTAATTGATGCAGCTGAAGTGCAGAAAGGTTAGTCAGATGCATTGTGTTATTTGTCTCCCCCCAGGGAGAACACATTGTAAGAAACCTGAATCTTGTTTGCTCTATTAAAATCTTTTTATACTTACTTTTTAGTGGAATACCCTGTATAGAACCAAATTCCAGATGTTGCAAAGTCTTTGAAGTATCACTGGAGGAAATTTCTTTCTCTATTTATTCACAATATTAGTGCCTATTGGCTTTTAAGTGAGCATGGTATTAAACTGACAGCTTTGACTCTGTCTCCAATAATACTAAAGGTCTGCTTTCCCATTCTGTCTACTAAATATGTAAAAATTTCATCTTTTGGTGAAGGTGTTCTAATATAACATAGATGGATATTGTCAAGATTGTTCTAGAGAGAACTGGGCCTTTGAACCCAGGAAGTCTCAAAACTTCCCCTCTAAGATTGTTTCTCTAGGGGATGCATTTCATATATAGGGAATATTATATATGGCTTTTGATGAGCAAAGCTTAAGAAGTTTAAGACTCTGTGATGTGAAATCTGACGGTTGTCTTTTAAAAAAAAACAAAAAACAAAAAAACAACACGTTCTCAAGGAAATTTAGGTTTGCTGCGGTAATTATGGAAATAAACACTATGCCCATAGCTCATTTGAAAAGATGCTTCCTGAATCATTAACACAATATGTAATATTTTCTAAATTAGGTCTTATAATTCTAAATTATCTTAAGGAGTGATAAGAGAATTGTGCCAAATGCTTCTTTAAAGAGAAAGTTGGAGAAACACCATGGCTTCATTAAGAATTCAGTGTTTGTGCCATGAATTTTGGTCATTGAGGCTTTATTGGTGTGTCCCTCCAATTAAAATAGAATTTCCAGACAAATGCTTCTGTATTTGTATGAAAATGTGGGAATCTAAATCACATGATTTTTAACCATTTTTGCAATATTAGAATTACTGACTATACTGGATTTATTTTTGCAAATGAGAAGGATAAGATGATATTTTCTAATTATTCTAATTAGGTGATAGCTGGACACAGAGAATCTAGAAAGTTGCAAGAATGTGTTCATTTGTCAGAAAGTGTGAGACAGAAAAGATTGCAGAAATGTGGTCAATGCTTTGTACAGAACCTTCTTTTGTAGGCCTGACTAGCAGCAGATTCTTATAACATATATTTATTCTATATTGGCTTTCTCTGAGGAATTCTCTCCATCACCATTTTTGAAAACCCATGCTACAAATGATGTTTACAGATCCAAAATGATTCTGTCTTTATGTACAAAGACCTCAAGCCCAACTACCAAGGTATATAGATGGATAGGATTAAATACTTTAATCCCAACTGCCTATAATGATTTCTAACAAAACTGACAAAAAGCTTTCTGAAAGCTCTTTGCCAAACATTCTGGTACTATATATACATACACACATTTGTGTGTGTGTGCAGATATACGTAAGTTTATATATATATATATATATATATATATAGTTTATCTGTATATGTGCTATATATCTTTTTAATTCTTTATATTATCGAATATTATAGAATATAATTCTTTATATAGAATTATTTATAATTTATATATATCCATATATGCTATGTAGATAGGAGTTGTTTTGTTTCATTTTTGTTTTACTTTAGTCTGAAATGTCCTCTGAAATTAAGTAATAGTCATGTGTAAATAATCAAAAAAAAGATTTTACAATAGAATCAAAGTTCTCAGTTTGCATTCCCACCAACAGTGCAAGAGGGTTCCCGTTTCTCCACATCCTCGCCAGCATCTATAGTCTCCTGATTTGTTCATTTTGGCGACTCTGACTAGCGTGAGGTGATATCTGAGTGTGGTTTTGATTTGTATTTCCCTGATAAGGAGCGACGTTGAGCATCTTTTCATGTGCCTGTTGGCCATCCGGATGTCTTCTTTAGAGAAGTGTTTATTCATGTTTTCTGCCCATTTCTTCACTGGGTTATTTGTTTTTCGGGTGTGGAGTTTGGTGAGCTCTGTATAGATTTTGGATACTAGCCCTTTGTCTGATAGGCCATTTGCAAATATCTTTTCCCATTCCATTGGTTGCCTTTTAGTTTTGTTGATTGTTTCCTTTGCAGTGCAGAAGCAATAGCACTGCTAGGAATTTACCCAAGGGATACAGGAGTGCTGATGCATAGGGGCACTTGTACCCCAATGTTTATAGCAGGACTTTTAACAATAGCGAAATTATGGGAAGAGCCTAAATGTCCATCAACTGATGAATGGGTAAAGAAATTGTGGTTTATATATACAATGGAATACTATATGGCAATGAAAAAAGAATGAAATCTGGCCTTTTGTAGCAATGTGGATAGAACTGGAGAGTGTTATGCTAAGTGAAATAAGTCATACAGAGAAAGACAGATACCATATGTTTTCACTCTTATGTGGATCCTGAGAAACTTAACAGAAGTCCATGGGGGAGGGGAAGGAAAAAGAAAAAAAGGTTAGAGAGGGAGGGAGCCAAAGCATAAGAGACTCTTAAAAACTGAGAACAAACTGAGGGCTGATGGGGGGTGGGAGGGAAGGGAGGGTGGGTGAAGGGCATTGAGGAGGGCACCTGTTGGGATGAGCACTGGGTGTTGTATGGAAACCAATTTGACAATAAATTTCATATTTAAATAAATAAATAAATAAATAAATAAATAAACAAACATTAAAAAAATGTTCTCTGATTTTTGTATATGACTCAATTATATTTCTTTGTATAGTATATTTCCATGCATATTTTAAACTTTTGTGAAAATCTATCTGAAAACAAATCTACCATAATTTAGGATTAATTTATTTTAGTCTTACTATTATCTCATGAAATGAATTGTGTCTGGATAATGCCATGATTTATACCATTTCACATATTTTTTTTCCTATTTCCCTACTTGTTATTCAAAAAGGAGATGTTAGCCAAATTGGCAAATTTGAAGACTTTGCTGTCAGGCATGCCAAATTTTAGACTGGAGTGAACTTTTATGGCCAAGTGCTAAGCTTTTGGGAAATGTGGTTGAGAAAGGAATGTTGGCAGAATTTAATGTATAGTACTTGAAGTAAGAAAATGCATTCAGTCTTTTTGCTTCTTAAAATGTGTTCTGGGCAAATTTTCCTTATGATGTTTAAAAAATAAACAGAATAATTAATAGATGATGATGTCTCAACCTTCTTTGAAGAATAGTCTGTCACAGCGAGAAGACATAATGATTCAGAGGCAGAAAGGCAAAAGGAGACGAGGAAGTGTATGCTCCATAAGTGTTAGGAGCCATGTCTTTCTTCTCATCATGGCATCTCTAACACATGGTACAGTATGATGCAGGGTACTGGATGAATACTTATTGAAGTGTATATGTTTACCAGGTTCACGGCAGACTCTCAATTGTATGAAATGATTTTATTGTCAGCAATAGCTACTCCTAAATTGGCTATGCTTAACTCTTATTTCCTGCTGTGTAATATCTTTCCATCCCCTTGTGCAGCAAAGACCTCGTTGTGGTTCTAGTGGCTGAAGTGGAGGGAAATTCTGTATGTCCTCTTTCCTACTTCTCTGCTTTCCTTTCTGATAACGTTACCAAAAGAGAAATGGAAGAAGGTAGAAGTCCGTCTACACAGAAGCTATTGCTGTAGTACAGCTCCTTAACACTGACTGGTTATTACATTCCTTTCCAAAAGTTGACTTGCTTATAAAGAACATTTGTGGATTGTTCAGCATCCCTAGAATTGGAAATCCACTTCACATGGTAGACTTTTCCACCTTAAGCAAGGTCCTGTTAGATGGCATACCATTGGAAGGGCTCAAAAGCCAGCTGCTTTCTTTGTGCTTATTCAGCTACCAGGAAACTCATGTACCCTGGTCTGCCAAGTAGGGATAATGCAGGCTGTTTCACCATTGCTGCTTCCCTCAACCCTGTCATCTTGTCCCTTTTTCCGTGAAGCATGAGCTTCAGACCCAACAGATTCAATGGATTGCTGAGCTTCATGTGAGTCTACAACTTGGAGAAGGGGTGAGTGACAGTTCTAGCATACTTCAGAATTTACCAGCAACTCTCTTGTGCTTCTCTGAACTTGTTCTGATGGTTGAGAGAATTTCTTTTCCTCCCCTTAAAAAAATAGGGTTTATCTTGAAAACTTTTCTTCAAGAGGCACTTCCTCTGTCCTAGTCGTCTTCCTCTTGTTATAGTCAGGGTCAGGGAAATGGGGTTTAGGTTTCTTCCCTGAAATGCATTCTCTGTAAGGTACAACTTCCCTTGTGTTTTTCAACATAGAATGTGAATTTTTAACGGTTTTTTCTTCAGATTTATAGACTAAAATTGCCACTTGCAACCACATGGATGGAGCTAGAGGGTATAATGCTAGGTAAAATAAGTTAGAGAAAGGCAAATACTGTATGATTTCACTCATATGTGCAATTTGAGGAACAAATTAACAAAGAAAAAAAGAGACAAACAAACTGCATGTCTTGAAATACAGAGAACAAAGTGGTGATTGCCAGAAGGGAAATGGGTGGGGAGAGGGTGAAATAGGTGATGGGGACTAAGAGGACATTTATCTTGATGAACACTGAGTAATGTGTAGGATTGTTGAATCATTATATTATACACTTGAAACTACTATAACACTATGTTACCTATACTGGATATAGATGATAGATAGATAGATAAGTTTTTTTTTTAATTTTTTTAACGTTTATTTATTTTTGAGACAGAGAGAGACAGAGCATGAACAGGGGAGGGTCAGAAAGAGAGGGAGACACAGAATCTGAAACAGGCTCCAGGCTGTTTCACAGACCATGAGATCATGACCTGAGCCCAAGTCGGACGCTTAACCGACCAAGCCACCCAGGCACCCCGATAGATAAGTTTTTTAAAAGCAGTGTATTAGGGAATGCTCTCTGGAGATATCTCATCTATGAGAAAGCAAGGAGAGCAGGATTAGACAGAAGGAGAAGCTGGCCCACACCACCATTACAAATGAGGTCTCAGCTGATGCTATGGGGAGCTCTAGAGCTGGGATGCCCCTCAGGGCTGCTCTAAACTCAAGGAGCAGACCCTTTATCTTGGTATTAGCTAGTCTAGTGATTTATGGGAAAAGAGGAGACAGATAAACTCAGATGAAGCAGCTCCCTGTTGCAATGGAGAGCAATCTCCATGAAGGCTTCTGTGAGCCATCAGCAGCCAACATGCCAGCCTCTGGGATCTAAACAGAGCAGTAGGTTACCCATTATAGGATTTATAGCTTTATCTGTATCCCAGGCAATGTTCCAGATCTTTACATGTATCATTAAATTTGATCTTTATCACAGCTCCATGAAGCCGGTTCTGTTATTATCTCCATTTCCAGATAAAGAAACTGAGGCACAGTGAAGTAATTTGATCAAGGTCAAACAGCTAACACTACTTTGTGTGTGTGTGTGTGTGTGTGAGAGAGAGAGAGAGAGAGAGAGAGAGAGAGAGAGACTGATTTATCTTTACAAAGGTAAAGTTCCAGAAAATAAAAATAAAGTTTTATATATATATATATATATATATATATATATGTATATATATATACACATATATATGTGTGTGTGTATATATATATATGTGTGTGTGTGTGTGTGCATATATATACACACATATATATATGTATATATATATCTTCTGGCATAAAAAATATGAGATATTAGAGGCTGGAGCCTGGTTTCTGAAATATGAACTTATGAATTTTTTATTATGATTAACAGAGTATGTATTAAGAGTTTTGGTACTTGATGTGAGAGTAGGCATTTTCATCTATTTGCAATTGTTTATATGTTTAAGCCTATCATAAAAATAGGCACTAGATAAAGGTGCCCACTCACAGTTCTTTTAAATGTATGTTCTCTGGTCACAAATAGTAATACTGTCATGACGAGCTGGGGAGAAAATTCACCTGCCTGCAGTAGCCTTACTTTTATGTGAATAACTATACCAGAGAAGGAATATGCACCTGTAATTTTTTCCTCTGGAAAACGATTGCATGCTGAAGCTCCACTTTCTTCATTACAGAACTCACTTCGCTAAAATTGTCTCTGCTTCTTCACAAATTCCCTCCATACACTGGCCAACTTATCACACACTGTCTAGCCACTAGCAAGCACACTTAATATTATTCACATGTTGGGAATCAGTACACCAACCCGCATAGGTATTATCCAAGGAAAGACTCATTATGAGTTTCAAGGGCAATTACCAATATTCCAGACTCTCAAAGCCCCAGTTCGGCACAGTGCCCCAAATCAATAATAACTAGAACTGGGAGGCTTTCTTATCCTCTTCCTTCCTCCAGGGAAATAAAAGAGGTAAACACAGAAGAAAAGGGGATGAGAGGTGAAGATACAGCTACAGAAATGAAAAAAAAAAGAGAGAGAAATTTTGAAGGGTAATCCAAAGTGAGTTTCATCTGCCTGGAAATAAAATTAAACCCTTCAGAAGAGAAGGTGTCATATAGCCTGCCTTTAGCCATGACTACGCTAATTATTTCCAATATCCTCTGACAATTGCATATCATTTCTGTAAATATCAATAAAGAATGTTTCTATTCTAATTATTTTGCAGAAGGATTTTTATGAGCTGAGCGAAAAGTTAGGGGACATGAGTACCTAAACAATCTAATAACTGTATTATGTATTGTTTTGTCAGAAAAATGTAAATACCTATGTAAATTGCAAATGATTTTGGGAGTTTCAAAGATTCCTAGAAACCCAACTGTAGACTGTAGGTTAAGAACTGTAGTCTAAATTTGGGGTCCAGAGACTTGATTAATCTCTATCAATCTATTTATCTGCATTTTCTCCATATTTAGTTATTTATCCCTGTATTCATATGCATCTATCTATTTCATGCATAAGTGTGGCAAAATTTTTCTCTATTATTTGTAATTACATGGTATACTATTAATCAGTTTTTACTTTTATTTCCCTGATCTAGTTGTTTTTTCTCCTGTTTCTATGATTGGATAACTCTCCAGACCTATTTCACGCATTTACAAAAAATTCTTCCTAGGTAGAATATTTCATGGATCTGGAGAGTGTATAATTTTTAATTGACCCAAACTTGAGCCTATTTAGATGGTCAGTGCAGCTGCAGTATAGAATAGGCCATATGAGAAATAGATAGTTGTAAGATATAGTCATGGATGTCTCTGAGAAAGAAAAAAGCTTGGCCCAGTTTTTGAGTTTTTGAAATAATTATTCGACATCAGCAATGATAGTTTATCATCCATGTGTGTATTTGCAATTCCTAGTAGGGTGAATAAAGTCATTGGTTATATTAATTCGCTGTCTTTAAAAACGTAAACCAGTATTTGGTGTCTATTTTGTGTGAAAATGTGGAGACATTTTAATAGTGTTCTAGCATAAAAGGCATAAAACTTGGTCATTTTCTTGATCATTAGTTAAATACGCTGCTAAGGCATTTAATTTTATGACACTGTCTTTATCTTAACTATTTTTTCTCTTTTGTGTTAGTACTGTAAGTTACAGTTCGTGCAATTCTGTTACCCAAAGGCAACTATGACAATCTCTTTTTTTGTCTGCCTAAGTCTGTAGGCAGCCATGAAGCTTGTATTATTTTTCTTTTCTTAGTTAATGTGTGGAAATCATTTAGAGAATGTGAGTAGGAGTTGTTTATGGTATGAAATCGTAATTCTATATACACAAGTAATTCTGAACATGAATTAAATAAATGCATTGAAAAGCAGCATGTTTTAGCTACTATGTATTCTTTTATTTAAAAAAAAGTGGTTGGGATTTTTCCTTCAAAATTCCCTTCCTACTTAAAATGCTTTAAAATATACATTTGAAAGAGGCTATTAAAATAATACAAAGGGCATTTTAAAATGTTTGTAATCCCTTGAAATTTTACTGCCATGTCAACTAGAAGGCATTTGGCACATTTGAGAACCCATTTGGAGTGTGATCTTATGATCACACTCATGAAGAGTGTCTGTATGAGGAGTGCTCTCTGACGGTATTGGTAGACATGTTCATCCATTCCCATTTAATGTTAGGATTCATTCTATATGCCAGATCAGGGGTCAGCAAATATTTTCTGGACAGGACCAGAGAATAAATATTTTAGGTTTTACAGCCCATATGCTCTCTGTTATAACTACTCAACTCTGCCATTGTAGCATAAGCACATGGGTATTGGCTATGTTCCAATAAAATTTTATTAATGGACGCCAAAATCTGGATTTTATGTAATTCTCAAATGTCAAGAAATATTATGATCCTTTTGATTTTTTTCCAGCCACTTAAAAATGTGAAAAATAGATAGTAGGCCAGATTTGGCCCATGGGCCATAGTTTGTGGACCCTTGTAGCTAGATAAAAAAAGCTAGAGAAAAAAAAGCTGTGAAAAGGAGCCTGAAGATACTAATATAAATCACTAATCCCCACTGGTGCCACCAGAGCCAGAATTAGAACTCTGAGACAGCCTGTCTCCCCAGGCCATAGCATCACCCACAGCCTCAAAATCATGATTCAGGAACTGTTTGCCAACAGTTTTATTTAGAAGCTTTCATCTTTTAATAATGCTTATTTTTTCCCCCAATCACAGTAAATCTAAAAAGTTTTAGTGACCAAACTAAAATTCTCTATTTAAACCCTGTCTTAGCCCATGTATAACTCTAGATCCTGACCAGCGCTGACCTCTGTTATGTGACTTTTTCAGAAATGAATACCATTAATAGAGGATTGGGTGTGCCTGGCATGAAAAAATTCCTATATTTTGCTTAGTCCATACAAGTTCAGGGAGATATTCGTAAGTATTCTGAAATGGAAGCATCCTTTGCAAGATCAAAGAAGCTTGAAGTGTCTTCTAAACTCACTGCTTTACAATGTACACTAGCATCATAAAATTTTAAGTATCTTATAGAAAATGGCACTACTTTGTTTACTGGTAAAATTAACGAGCTCATTTTCTCAGAGGGGTAGTTTGTTTTCCTCACCCCTCATTTATTGATATCTCTCTGCTGCAACCTACCAGGTTTCCTTTAACATCAGTATGAGAAACACTTCTATCATGTTTATAGCTAACATTTACTGAAATAGGTGTCAGGCCCTGTACTAATGCATGCTAGGCCTTATACACAATGGCTCATTTAATATGTGACCACACTTGCGATTGATGCCATTCTTCCCAACGCCAGGAGGCAGTGGTACACATGCATGTTTCTAGTAAATGCTCAAGCCAGGCTTGACACCCGTGTGAGCCCACAAAACCACCACATGCTACAACTTTCTCATACCAATAAGAATAATAATATGGATGGGTTCATTTTCTAGATCCCACAGAGGCCAAATATCTAAGAGTTAAGAGAAATAAAGAGGGCAAATGAAAGAAATGAGATTAGGGTTTAAAATTTATTGTACTCTGCATTTTCTTCTCTGCCTTTGAGACTCACATTTTTTATATTAGCTGTATTCTCTTTCTTCCCCATTAGATTTGAAGCTCTTGAGAAAAGAAATGTTACCTTCTATTCCAAGTGCCTAGGAAAGTGGTTATCATATAGTGTATGTTCACTGCATGTCTGTTGAATTAATGAATAAACTAGGCCTCAGTTTTATTATCTATGGAATTATTGCATTGGATTAACCAAAATTTTTTTTAAAAAACTTAAAGTTTTTGGGGCACCTGGGTGGCTCAGTCGGTTAAGCGCCCGACTTCAGCTCAGGTCACGATCTCGCGGTCCGTGAGTTCGAGCCCCGCGTCGGGCTCTGGGCTGATGGCTCGGAGCCTGGAGCCTGCTTCCAATTCTGTGTCTCCCTCTTTCTCTGCCCCTCCCCTGTTCATGCTCTGTCTCTCTGTCTCAAAAATAAATACACATTAAAAATTTTAAAAAAATATTTAAAAAAAAAAAAGTTTTTATTCTTTTTTTTTTTTTTTTTTTTTTTTTTTTTTGGAGATGGCAGGGCAGAGAGAGAGGGAGGCACAGAATCCGAAGCTCTGTCAGCAGAGCCTGATTGGGGGCTGGAACCCATGAACCATGAGATCATGACCTGAGCTGAAGTCAGGCACTTCATTGAATGAGCCACCCAGGCACCCCTGGATAAATCAAAATTTTAAAAGTCTTGCAGTTATGAATTACTTAACATGGTCATAGCTTTCTCTCTACACCATAGGAGACTGGAGACCAGAGAAGTTCATGAATTTCACAGACTATACTCTTAAAAAGTATTTCACATTGCCTTTTCCTTCAGTCCCTCGTTAATACTAAAACCAATAGTGTCTTTTAGTACTTTGATGGCAGCAGCTGTTTATTAACATTATTTGCTGGAATTAATGTGATTTTCCTCCCTCATTTTTCTTTGAGGCATTGTTTTAATTATGCATTCACAGGCTGTTTGTGTTTACCTGTCTTTTTTATCCAATAATTGAAAAGGGCTTTGCAATCCAAGCACGCTAAGAAAATAGACCGTAAAGTGCTAAACAAATGTCGGTGGCTGTTATTATGAAAATAGAGTTTCTCCAGGCAGTTCTTTTTCTGTGGCAGGGCCCCTTTGGGCTGTATCTTAGCTAGGGAAACAGCATGTTTGAGTGAGTCAATGGCCAGTGGAGAGAACAACCCATAGGTTAGAAATGGTACAGGAATGAGAAGGAGAAATCATATTCACAGGAAAAGGAATACAACAGGAGGAAAAGGAGTGTGCAGCAGAACTGCTGCTGATAATTAGGGGTGGGAAGCACCCTTGCAGCAAGGATAAAACTGGTATATCACCATGTCCTGTGCCAGCTCTCAAGGAACCAGGGAAGGGGTTTTCCTTTTGTTTTCTTTTGTTTTCTTCTTTTCTTTCTCTTTTTCTTTTTCTTTTTTTCTTTTCTTTTCTCTTCCCTTCTCTTTCCTTTTCTCCTCCTCCTCCTCCTCTTCCTCCCCCTCCTCATCCACCTCCTCCTCCTTTCCTTCCTCCTTCTTCTTAATAAAAAACTGAGCTGAAGTGATTCTGAATGTTTCAAAATGTGAAACCTGAAGAATCATCTGCAACCCAGATGATCAGGCCTGTTGAATTTCCTGGCTTTGAAACAAATGTTATCTCTGTCAATTCATCTTTAGGTTCATTTGTCCTGTTCGTTATTCAAATACTACCTTTCTCAAACAGTACTCATCTTGGGGTGCTGGTGGTGCTTTGGGGGTTGAGCACCTGATTCTTGATTTTGGCTCAGGTCATGATCCCAGGGTCATGGGATCAAGCACTGTGTCAAGCTCCACACTGAGCATGGAGCCTGCTTAGGATTCTCTCTCCCTCCCTCTGCCCCTCTTCCTGACTTGTGCACACACACACTCTCTCTCTAAAATAAAATCTTAAAAAATGGCTCATCTTTACAGCCCCATTACATCAGGCCTAGAAAGGCCCAGATGGAAATCCTAAGAGGTCCTGGATCATGCAGAAATGTATGATCCAACCTGCTGAAATCCCTATATCCTAATAAGAAAACTGGCAACCTAATTGCAGAGCCACCGAGGAGTTATAAAACCCCAATTTATTCCAGGCGCTTTCCTAAATATTTTGATAAATATCAAACTATTTCCCTTAGGTGTATAGGAGTAGAGAGCAAGTAGAAACTGTCCCTAGGACCTAGGAGGAGACCTAGGAGGACCTAGGAGGGTCCTAGGAGGAGAAGATGACCTAGGAGGAGAAGATGTGGAGGTGATGGTGAAAAGCAAAGCTGCGAGGGCCACCGTAGAAGCCAGCGTAGGAAAAGGAAAGAGATAGAGACTTCTCTACTGGACAGAATCAGTTCCCAGCTCTGCCACTTGAGCTGGTTGCTTAGGTTTTCTGAGCCAATTTCCTCTTAGAAAATGTGAAGTAAGAATGCCTCCCTCAGGAGGTTGTGGTGAAGATGGAAGGACATAAGAGTGAGAGGAACACTTAGCACTCTGCTGACATGAATAAGGCTCATTGAACAGTAGCAATATTTTGGAACAATTGCCTGAGTAGTGCCATAAATAATAACTGGCCTGGATACTGAATTGTCTCAGGTGGGATTATAAATGCAGATGAAATTTAGGAAGCAACAGATCAGTAAGGACTGGAATAATCAAGGAAGTCTTTCCTGGAGGCAGTGAGTCTGAAACTGGAATTAAAAAAAAAACCTGCAGGATTTTGATTAGGTGGCCATGAGGTTAAGAATTTTAGGCTGAAGAAATATTGGCAAAGCATGAAGGAAATTCTGAGACGAGAAAAGTGTACTAATGGAGTAGGAAGGGGGATGTACCAGGGATATTCATGTGTGTGTCCTGCTGATCCAGGCTGTCCTAGAGAGTTAGCCATTTGGCTATTTCTCTTACAGTGCCTATTCAAAGGAGCCCTGATTCTTAGGGAGCTTGGCAGCATGCACACCAGGTTAGCTTCACACAGGCATTCAGCTAATTTTGTGAAAATATACAACTCAGTGTTAATCAAATGCTTATATTTCAAACATCAGAGTAATAAAACTAAATTCAACCTTTTATATTAATTCAGATTGCATCAACAGGACCATTATTATGAAGTGGCATTAGTTTAAGG
The DNA here is from genome assembly GCF_022837055.1 of Prionailurus viverrinus. Taxonomy (NCBI): domain Eukaryota; kingdom Metazoa; phylum Chordata; class Mammalia; order Carnivora; family Felidae; genus Prionailurus; species Prionailurus viverrinus. Next base: position 135,613,250 of record NC_062564.1, on the reverse strand, counting down.
ATCCTCTGATCTCATATGAAAAGGTTTCACTTGATCAGCATGCTTTTAAAATGGTGTGTGTCTGCAATAAGAAAGAGGGGTGGGTAAACAAAGTATTTATTGGCTTTCCAGGACTATCTAACAAAGTATTGCAGACATGGTGGCTTAAATAACAGCAATTTATTTTCTTACAGGTGTTGGGTCTAGAAGTCCAAGATCAAGGTGTTAACAGGGGTTGGTTTCTTCTGAAGCATCAACCTTTGCCGTATAGTTGGCTGCCTTCTCCCTGCGTCTTCTCAGGGCCTTCCCTCTGCATCCTCTGTGTCCTAAAATTTCCTCTTCTTATAAGGACAAAAGTCAGATTGGATTAGGGCCTACTCTCATGACTTCCTTTTAACTCAATTGCCTCTTTAAATACCCTGTCTCCAAGCAGGGTCAGATTCTGAAGTACTGATTTGGGACCTCAACATATGTATTTGGGATAAATACAGCTCAACCCGTAACTGGGTCAAAAAGGAGATTAGACATTGCTCTTCTTCCGAGGCTTCTCTTTTTGTGGGGAAAACTCTTCCTATGTTTATTATTGGCTACTTGAGCCTCATCTTATTCCTCAAAGAATGAAGCAGAAATTCAGACCTTACTATGTGTAATGTACATCAAGCCACAATCCAGAATTCTACTTAATCCTTTCATAAATACTAGAAACCCTGAACGATATAGCAACCAAAGTATTAACTAAGAACATGTGAAATAGAAATGGAAGTCCAGAGAAAGAACAAATATTCTATATCTAGCTATTCTTTCCTATAAATTGTCCTTGAATTTAAAATTCTCCTTAATTTTGCTGCTAGGTTTGTTTTTAACACTTTGCCTAGAATAAATAGACATGTTCCCTTGTGTTGTTATTATCTTTTTCTTTTTAAGTAAGGCTGATTTTTATTTAGGAACAAGCTCCTGTCTAAAAGTGGTATACTAATGCATTAAATACTACCGTGACGTGTCTAGTCAGGGGAGGAAGCCAAAAGGAGCTCTTGAGAGATGTTCTCCAGTTGCTCAAATCTCCTGTTGTGAATTACCAACTTGTCATTCAGGGTGTCGAGGAGCAAAGAGTGCCCAGACAGGCAATTAAGGCTTATGGAAAACAATTAGTGCAGGGGCATGACATGGTGTAGGGCTTATTCCTTCAGCACCAATCACATTGTCTTTCTCATGACTCATTATTTCTGATGTGTCACTTGCTTATAGGAATCACAGGGGAAATGATAGATTTGTGCTTAGGGTTACTTGACTCTAATCTAGGGGCTGTGATGTGTCATAATGGGTTCTGTGAATGACAAATAACTCATTCTGATATGGTTATAACTGATGCAAATCAATTATCATTTGAAGAGTTTATTTTGTGTTTTAGTTTTGATCAGCCACTCTCTCCCACTTAATTTTATGGAAATCACCCCAATTTTCTGATATCTAATATAGTTGGCCTTTGAATAATGTGGGGATTAGGGGCACTGACTCCCATGCAGTCAAAAATCTACATATAACTTTTGATTCCCCCAAAACGTAACTATTAAAAGCCTACTGTTGACCAAATCTGCCTTACTAATAACATAAACACTTGAATAACACATATTTTTTGTTATAAGAATATGATAAACTAGATAAAAGAAAACATTAAGAAGATCATAAGGAAAATACATTTACAGTACTATACAGTATTTATTTAAAATAAAACAAAATCAGCTTATAAGTGGACCAGCACAATTCAAACCCATGTTGTTCATGGGTTTGAACTATATACAAAACTACTTACATCTGCCTTTTGGTCCTCTTTTCCTCCCTTTAATAAAGGAACTGTCCCTTTTCCTTCCTATATCTAGTCCTTCATTTGTCTTAGAATTTCATCCAGTCTCACCTTTTCAAAAGCCATAATCTATTGATTGTACTGTTTTCATCTTGTTTGTAGGTCTGTCTTCCTTATTGTATTGTTCCCATAGGCATTTTTATTTTAAAAAGTAAATTAATCTCATACATGGTAAAGATTTAAAAATATGAGCATCCTTGAGGCTCCTGGGTGGCTCAGTCAGTTGAGCCTCTGACTTCGGCTCAGGTAATGATCTCACAGTTCGTGAGTTAAAGCCCCACGTCGGGCTCTGTGCTGACAGCTCACACAGCCTGGAGCCTGTTTCGGATTCCGTGTCTCTCTCTCTCTCTGACCCTCCCCCATTCATGATCTGTCTGTCTCTATCTCAAAAATAAATAAACAAAAAAAAAAGTAAAAATATGAGCATACAGGGGCGCCTGGGTGGCGCAGTCGGTTAAGCGTCCGACTTCAGCCAGGTCACGATCTCGCGGTCCGTGAGTTCGAGCCCCGCGTCGGGCTCTGGGCTGATGGCTCAGAGCCTGGAGCCTGCTTCTGATTCTGTGTTTCCCTCTCTCTCTGCCCCTCCCCCGTTCATGCTCTGTCTCTCTCTGTCCCAAAAATAAATAAACGTTGAAAAAAAAAAAAATTTAAAAAAAAAAATAAAAAAAAAAAAAAAAAAAAAAAAAAAAAAAAAAAAAATATGAGCATACAATCATGGTATTATTCTTTTATTTAAAAAAAAAATCTCAACCAACCTTTTTCTGTTATACACCCACTTATATGTTTTGCTACTTTTTGCAACAAAATTGCTCTATACTCTATATTATAGTCTCTCCAATTCTTGTCTTTGCCTTAATCTAATTGCCCCCCACCCCAACTCCACCAGACTTTTCCTTATATATGTCATCAATGGCCTCTAATTTTCCTAAACGTAAGGATTATTTCTGTCCTCATAATAATTGCCCAATCAGACTATTTGCCACATTGATCACTCCCTCTTTCTTGAAATACCTTCTTCATTGAGCTTCAAGGACACCATTTTCCTGATTTCATTCCTACTTCACTGCTCATGCTTTCTGGGAACCATTGCTTGTTCATCGTCAGCCCCTTAACCTCTGGAGGTCCATTGGGCTCAGTCCCTGGTACTCTTTGTCCTGGAGAACTGCAGTATTCTCCTAGCTTGCCTTCAGACTCTACTCTCTTCCTCCCTCTGTTCTATCTCATACACATATTATTTTAAGAGAATACATTTTTTAGAGAAGTTTTAGGTCTATAGAGAAATTGTGCAGAAAGAACAGAGAATCCTCATATACAGTGTGTTTTTCATATTCAAATTCAATCAAGTCACCTCCTATTAAAAAAAAAAATCTTCTCACAGCCTGCAAGCCTCACATGGACTATCCAATGTTCCCATGAATTTCCTTCTCTCCCTTGCTCTCTGAACTGTACTCACAGTAGCTTTCTTTCCGTTTTTCAAATGTGTTACACTTTAGCTATAGAATCTTTAGATATTCTGTTCTTTCTTTTTTAAATGGTTCCTTCTCATCTTTCTCAGATTCACAAGATAATTTCTATTCATCTTTCACATAGTACCTCAATCATTGCTTCTTTAGAGAAACCTGCACTTGATTCTCCTTCCCAGTCTATATCTTAACTGACTCTTGAAGGTCCACGACCTACATTTCATAGCATTTTTCTTTTACAAATGATACTTGTCTCTCTCACAAGAATGTAAGTTCCATGACAGCTAGAACTCTCCCTTTGTTCATCCTATTATTTCTAGCACATTACAAACTGCCTGATGTGTCATAGTCATTAAGTAAATGTTTGTGGAAGGAAGGAAGGAAGGAAGGAAGGAAGGAAGGAAGGAAGGAAGGGAAGAAGGGCAAGATGAAGGAAAGAAGGGGAGACAGACATAAGAAGTCATTATAACCGAGAAATGGGTTGATTCTGGGAATGATAATCAGGAGCCCTGAGTGTTACACTTATTCTATAACCTAACTCAAACTCAAGGATTGGTTTAGTTTATTAAAAATTTAGTAAGAATAAGCTATGAGCTAGGTATTACATTCCAAAATCTCATTTTTGAGGAGCTATGGTTTATCATCTCAGTGACCATTCCTCAGAGGTAGAGTTCCACTGAACACTGTGGAAACACTAATCAAGTCCATTTGTGAAGCAGTAGTCCTACAGGACTAGTACATGGGCAGATGGGATCCTGAACCGCTATATCTCTTAAGCAGGTTCTCTAATACCTATGGCACCCATTTCCTCATCAGTGAAATGAACATTACACTGTGGAACTACCAGATGAAACAATGTATGTGAATGTCTACAAGCTAATGTCACCCAAATGAGCCTGGTGACCTATATACATTTGTCCCACTGGTCTACCATCACATATGTGTCTAACTTGTCATCAACTCACCTCTTTTTAAGAAGCACCTCATTATTTCTAATGTGTTACAATCCAAAACAATTCTTAGTAACATTCCCCTTCATTTTTCCACATAGGTGATGTGATGTGTGAAAATCAAATCAGGTAAAATGACTCAGTGGAAAAATAATGGGATGATCTGTATGCTGGTATAAAAAAATGGGTTTATTTTACACAACTGTATTCCCTCCCTTGTCTAAATGCTGAAAGTCCAAGTCTGAGCCATAAATGACCCCTCTCCTCAGTCCATATGAACTGGCACCTTCACATTAAATTCACCCATTCTACTTGGCCCATTGCTGTTAACCTGTGAACCCCAGTGGATTTGACTGCTGCTTCCCATGAGATGAAGGTCTCCTCCTGCACTTGCTGACAACCAGCATTGTCTTTTTATTAGTTGTTGGGAACACAAAGCCTTAAAGGCATAACTGAAGCTCTGGATGGAACTGCTGGTGATGGGCCAATCATGCTGGGAACTGCAAGTAGTGCACAGGTTGTATGCTCCCTCTATTGGTTACTGATGTAATTCCACAGAAGGAGCCGGGCACAGTGGCTCTGCATGGTAACAGTGGCTGAAAACACTATCCCCTTCAAAGTGCAATATTACTGTCTCCTTGCTCCTCAAAATAACTGGGAAGTCTCTTTTTCAAATATTTGAACTCAGAGATTTTACATTCCTTACTTTCATGGCATTTGCAAATTCATATTCACCTTCAGGTTATTTGAAAATATGGAAGACCACAGAATCTTGACAACCACCAACAATTTAAAGAAATTGTACTGAAAGGGTCAGAATGAAAGGTCCACAGTAAAAAGAAAGAAGACGGCTTAAACTTAACAGCTTGGCTTCTGTTACACAAAACACTGATCCCTGTGTGAATAAATTGCCAAGTTGGGCTGGATCTCTAGCAAGCACAATATATCTTTGAGGCAATTAACAATTACAGTCCCACTCTTTCAGCAAAACGTGCATCTTTAGGATTTCTTGGCCAAATAAGTATTGAAAATTACTTTTAAACGGTCCCCTAAGATTCACCTAATAAAATTAGATTTTTATCTTTAACAGCAAAATAAAAATCAAAGGAGGGAATTATTTTTCCTTAGAATCTCAATAAGATTTAAAATAAATACATCTCCTTACAATATGAATAATATATTCTACTTTAAAAAGGGTTCTTTGAAGTCAAAATATGTTCCAAATTTAAGTTCTTATTTCTATTTTATAAAAATAACAATAAAGAAGTAGCTTTTTGGCATATCTCAATACCTGTCACATAAATTATACAGACACCATCTCACATAGCAAAAATTACAAAGATTCAACATTCTTAGTGAGGAGTGAGTATCTGTATTTTTAGATGTGGTTAGAATTGCAATATGGGAACTAGCACATTATTTCCTTATTTTAGAGATCTGGAATCTGTATCACATAAAATCTTTTGCTTTTTGAGGCTGTACAAGTTTTGTTCATTCATGTAGACTCCAGATTGTTTTACGGTGGTTTTTTTTGTTTTTTTCTTTTTTTGTTGTTTTTTTTTTTTTATAACCAAGGAATGGGTGGTGGTAGCTTTTTTCTATTCCTGAGATTATAGATTTAAATCCATTAAAATATATGTTCACTCTTGTTTGTGTGACTTGCAGTTATCATCTCCATTGCTCTATTCCAAACATGAGTTGATGTTTCAATAAAAGTTTGAGTCTGAAATTAAGGCCAAAAAAATTTTATAAAGAATATTGTAAGGAAAATGGAAATCAATAAATCTTTTCCCCTTATCTTATGGAAGTAGTCAGGAACCTCAAAGATCATTTTGTTCATTTTACAGAGGAGAAATATGGGTCCCACAGAGGTTATGGTGGCTAACCTTGTATAAATTCCCATATTCTCAGTTGAGTAATCATTCTATCTTTTATATTCTCTCTGATTATATTAGCATTAAATGTCCTTGATTTCTCAAGTTTAAGTCTCAAGACTGCTGCTATCCTAGTCCACTGGATTTCGGTAATATAGTACTGACAATGTAATAATCATAACAGTAGCTACTATTTGATATACTCTTTGTGTTAACTATAGTATTAGGTCCTAAATATGAATTATTTGATTTAATTATTTCCACTAATATGAGTTAATTATTTTTACATGGGGTAAGTTAGGTTCAAAAGTTTAAGGAATTTTCCAAGATCACAAAACCAGTAAGTGAGTGACAAAGAGTTAAGATCCAACTTTTCGAAGTTAGTTGCGATGAGAATTAGAAAATGATCAGAGAAATTTAAGTTCTGCCCTCTAGTAAAAATATTTATGAGATATTATTAGATCTTTGGAACATGGTATCTGTAGTTAACTGTAAATATATTTTAATGATGAACATTTTCTGTCCTTTTTATTCGTGATGTTAATAGGTAATCCTTTCCATATTTGACCTCAGAAATTTTTCTTGCTAAACTAATACTCAATATTTGTGCTAGATTTTGATGGTATGCTTACTCTAAATAGCACTATTTGAGTGGACTTATTTATTGTTTTTATCTGTTACTCATCTACTGTAGAGGCTGTATGCCTCACCCCTGCACGCCTGTTGAGTGACCGATAGTATAGTGGTTCTGTGTCCCAAGAGACAGAAAGGGACCCCCCCCCCATTCCTAATCTGCCCTACATACAGAAGTTTCCATTGTGTTCTGTGTCTGTGTGGAGGTAAGGTGTGCAGTTGTAAGAAAAATATTCTCCTTTTTTCCAGTAATTTGTTAAGGACATGTACATCAATGTATTAAAAATGAGATGGTAACTAATTCAGTGGAAAGTTACTTCAAGAAGCTGACCAAAAGCAGTTAGAATACCATCTGGAAGGAGGAAATATGAGGAGATTGTGTTCATCTAATAGTGTGATCTTGTATCATACTGTTATGCCAACGATTTATTGTTGGGAAAATTTCAGTGTGGAAGATAATATTTCTTGAATATCTGTCTACTTTGAGAGTGGGCAACTTAGTATAAAGTAACAAAATTGAGGGTTTGTCAATAGGCAGTATATTCTTTTATATTAACTTCAGTGTGGACAAACATATCATTATTTAACTTCTGGTTCCCTAAATGTTCTATTAGAAAAAGTTTGATTGGATTTTTTAACAACTTTATTCAGATATTATTCATATACCATCTAATTCATTCATTTGAAGTGTACAATTCAGTGGTTTTTTAATATAATCATAAAATCATGCAACCATCACTATAATCAATTTTAGAACATGCTTATTACTCCAAGAAGGAAACCTCATGGCTATTTGCACTCACTTCCCATTTCTCCCAAACCCCAAGCACTAGACCACCATTAATCTACTTTTTGTCTGTATGAATGTGCTTATTCTGGACAGTGCATATATAAATGGAATTATGTGATGATATGTGTTCTATATGAGTGGCTTCTTTCACTTAGCATGTTTTCAACATTCATCCATGTTGTAGCATGAATTGTACATTAATTCCTTTTTATGGATGAATAATATTGCATTGTATAGACAATGCCACTTTTATTTATCCCTTCCTCTGTTGGTGGACATTTTATGTTTTTCTCCCTCTTTTTTGGTTGTCATGAATAATGCTGCTATGGGCATTCATGTGCAAGATTTTGTGTGGATGTGTGTTTTCAGTTCTTTTGGGTATATACCTTGGAGTGTAATTGCTAGTTCATATTGTAACTATATGTTTAACATTTTTGAGAGACTGCCAAACTGTCTTCCAAAGTGACTGCATGCTTTCACATTCCCATCAGCAATATTTGAGGGTTTTAACTTGTCCATTTCCTCACCAATGCTTATTATTACCTGTTTTATTATAGTCATCCCAGTGGGGTGAAATGATGTCTTGTTGTGGTTTATTTGCATTTCCCTAATGGCTAATGCTGTTGAGTATTTTTTCATGCACTTTTGGTCATTTTTGTATATTCTTTGGAAAAATATATGTTCAAATCTTTTGCCTACTTCTCAATGTACTTACTCATTTTTATTGTTGAGCTGTAAGAGTTCTTTATAAGGCATGGGCACAAGTTCCTTTATGAATATATGATTTGCAAATATTTTCTCCTAATCCATATGTAGCTGTTTTTACTCTCTTGGTGTCCTTGAAGCATAAAAGTTTTTAATTTTGATGAAATCCAATTTATTGTTTTTCCATTGGTCACTTTGTGTCATGTCTAAAAATACTTCTCCTAAACTAAGGTCATGAAGTTTTATTCCCATGTTTTCTTCAAACATTTAGGTATTTGATTCTTAATTTTATGTTCACGGTGGAAGGAAGAGGTCCAAATTTTTTTTTTCTTTTTGCATGTGGATGCCCCATTCTTCTAACACTGAATGTTGAAAAGAGTACTTTTTCCTATTGGATTGTCTTGGCACTGTTTTTTTGTTTTGTTTTGTTTTGTTTTGTTTTAAGTTATGAAGTTTTCTCCTTCTGATTGAGTCAGCTGCAGATAGCACAAGGTCAAACATGTTTCTTAAAAAGCCTCATTCTTTATTTTTCAATAATTGTCTTTTCTGTGGCCCACTGTCTACTTTAGCCCCAGGGAGGGTACCTGAGCTCTAGCCTGGGATAACCATGGATTGCCTTTTGATGTTATTAAAAGCTTGAAAATAATAGGAGCATTTAGAGACTATGCCTCACCTGGCTTACTCTGTTGACTGCTTTTCTTAATGTAGCCACTGCCCCTTTCCTAGCTTTAGGCCAGGAGAACTGCTTGTGCTCTTCCCTGCCTCCTTCCCTTCTGCCGCCCCCCCCCACCCCCGCCCAGTGAACTGGACCTTGATAAGTTCAACGTCTTCTCCACAGAGGAACCCTCTTATTAAAAGTAGATACCTGCAATCTGATATTCTTTATTAGTCTTCTTGTTCATATATGACACAGGGATTTATACTCTGAATTTCATGACTTGTTTAACTTTTTTTTAACCTGTTTTAGTCACCATTATATTCTGTGTACTCAGCTCATAGTTGGTACTCAGCAAACAATCAAATATGAAGGAGTATTTTCGTATCCTCTTTCCCTCTTCTGTCCCTATTTCCTTCATGTAAGTGGAAGAATATCTCATTCTTAGCATATTTTTTAACCCATAGCTCAGTTTATTATGCAAGAGGTCCCCACCTCTTCCCCCATTATCTTCCATTCAGAGATATTTTCAAATATAATACTACCTTGTAACTGCTCCTTACCAGCCCTATCCCAGGAATACAGATCACTATGGTTTAAAAGAATAGTAGTAACAGTTAACTTTTAAAAGCGTTTATTATGTTTATTATTCTTGGGTTTTCATTTAATGATGCTATAAGTTAGTTGCTGCTATCATCTTAATTTTACAGAGAAACTAAGTTTCAAGGTGAAGTCACTTGCCCAAGGTCACCATATACTAAACTGGCAGAACCAAGGTATAACCATTTTGCTACTCTCTCAGAAGAAACTGAGAGGACAGGACACAAACAGGAGATTTTTGTTCCTTCAACACTGGTCAGATGGATGGATACTTGAGTCCCTGTAGACACAAGAGAAAAGAGAATATAGAAAACTATATCACCCATATATTGAAGATGATGCTCGGGTAGTTTTTGTTAGAAGAAGATGGGGAGATCTTGGAAAAGGTCTGTGGTGACATCTTGTTAAATAACTCAAGTAAAAAAAAAATGGCGAGTTTAGAAAATTCACAGGTTTTTGTTTTCATTTTCACAAATATCTCTGAATACAAATAGTTTGAAAGTGATGTCATTAAATGTGTCAAACTCCTTACTCTTTGAGTATGACTTTTTATTTACATAGATAGATAGATAGATAGATAGATTCAGTTTGGTTCAATTAAGCATGTGCATGGCTCAGAGAGAGCAGGAATGCCGAATAGCTGGGAAATCGTTGTTAGGATTGTGGCAACGAAATGCCTTAGTTACCTAGATATGGGTAATTTTTCCCCATAATAATAATATTCAATATTGTTATTTTGTTATTGAATAATATTATTACATAATATTGCTAACATTATATAATATTGGTAATAATACTGAAACTGACTGAAAGTTGAGAGGGAAACTGAATTTGTTTCGGTGTCTGGTGACATTTTAGAGCATAGTTTTACAAAATTACAACACCATTTCATGAGTGTAGGGGAGGAAAGAGGTGTCTCAAGGAGATAACTTATTTTTCAGGCCTTGGTGCTTTTCTTTATGTTTCAAGTGGTAGTTGAATGTTATAATGCCAGCAGACACGACTCCACGTGGTTTAATTATGTAATTCAAAGACCAAAGCCAAATAAAAAAGGAAAAAAACTACACTTTAAAAAACCCTTTTCCATTGAGGGGGATTATGGAAAAAGTGACGGTGTTTAAAAGTCTATGTTCTGTTTGCCAAAGTGGGGGAGGGAGTGGAAAAGTCGGGTGGAGTGGAGTGGACTGGCCATGAAAGACGAGGAAGATGCCATCTGCCACCAGTTGGCAGAACATGATCACCAGGACACAGAGTGGGCGATTGTCCTTGACTTTTGAAGCAGAAGCTGGCAACTGACCCCAAAGTCTGCTTTCTCCTATGAGAGATAGGCAGTCATTGAGCTGAGATGGTGATGGTGTCTCTCATCTCGCACAACATGGAAACTGGGAGAAAATGAGGGAGAGCCCAAGAGAGTGGAAGGAAGAAGAAAATAAAGAAGAGGAATACTGATTAATTCAGCCTGTCTGTTCAGCTAAGCTTGAGATTGATTTTGCTCACTAGTGGAACAGGCAACCTGCATTTCTGCATTGAATAAATAATAGAACTACTAAGTTGCTGTAAGTGTAAGAGAAAAGAAGAGAATGAAAAGTATATGTGTGCATGTACACATAAATCTATGTAGGTATAGATAGAAATATGTGTTGAATTACTTTGATTTCTATTCTATACTAGGAGATTAAGAATTAAGTAAATTTCACAATAATTCCATTTGGGAGGTTCTTTGATTAGGTCCATCTTATAGATGAAGAAATTCATTTTTGTGACGAGTGTCAATGTCTTGTTTGTATGACTAAAGTATGTACTGTTATCTAGTGCTTGTATATTTTCTATTATTAATTGTTTTCAAGTTACTTTCTTTCATCACTAGCTAACTTATACATTTCTTTAAAAAATTTTTTTTAATCTTTATTTTTGAGAGAGAGAGAGAGAGAGAGAGACAGAGCATGAGCGGGGGAGGGGCAGAGAGAGAGGTGGACACAGAATTGGAAGCAAGCTCCAGGCTCTGAGCTGTCAGCACAGAGCCCAATGCGGGGCTCGAACTCACGAACCATGAGATCATGACCTCAGCCGAAGTCAGATGCCCAACTGACTGAGCCACCCAGGTGCCCCTAACTTATACATTTCTTATGGGGCAAAGACAATATCTGAACTTTTGTTAGATCTCAGTGCCATTTTGCACATAGTTTATGGACAACAGATAATCATTTTTGTGATTTTTACCATATTGTTTAAACTTGTTCAAATGTAGATTATTTTGTAACCATACATTTGAAATTTCACTGGGGCACCTAAATTATTTAAAATGCTGTAAACCTCCTGGTTTACATGAGACCAACAGACTAAAGTCTTGAGTAATTGTGGCTTATGTAAAGCCTCAGTGCGTCATCAGGGCTCCTGGATCTGTTACAGTAAGAGACTCTGAATCTCTGAGCAACAACAGATAGTTTTGAAACTCAGATTCACTGGGAAGAAGCTGAAAACAAAAATAAGACCATGTTTTTAAATGACTGTATAGAGTTACCTGGCTGGAAAAAAAAATCACAAATTTAACTGGAGGCTAGAACGCATCACGGTCATTAAGAAGGCATTTAGGAAACTAAAACAAGTCTAGGACTTTGGAGGTGAAACTGAGTGGAAGACTAAGGGACATCAAGTCAAGTATTTGGAAGAGTCAAAGAAACCATGCACACAGAGGAGAGAAACATTAGCGTTGTGCTGGAATAGCGGCTTTTAGTCTCCTCTTTTTTTCACAAAGACACCCAGGCCAGCTGAAACCATCTGTGAGGTAGCACAAGAGCACAACTACTGTGACCCCATCCCTTGCTTTCCCATTCGAGGAAGAACCTTAAAATTCAAGTGAAAGTGACCTTTTTTCAACTTTAATTCTAAATAAGCAAATTTCTTTTTTTTTAACTTTTTTTTTTTAACGTTTATTTATTTTTGGGACAGAGAGAGACAGAGCATGAACGAGGGAGGGGCAGAGAGAGAGGGAGACACAGAATCGGAAACAGGCTCCAGGCTCTGAGCCATCAGCCCAGAGCCCGACGCCGGGCTCGAACTCACGAACTGCGAGATCGTGACCTGGCTGAAGTCAGACGCTTAACCAACTGCGCCACCCAGGCGCCCCTAAATAAGCAAATTTCTTACAAATGCCACTACTTTATCATCAGCAACCAGTGGGTTGTAACATAGTTCACAACACAGAAATATGACATCAAGGCTGAAAACTTTTTTTTATTTTAATTTAATTTGTGCTGTCAGTGCAGAGCCTGATGTGGGGCTTGATCTCATGAATCGTGAGATCTCGTGAAAATCAAGAGTCAGCTGCTTAACTGGCTGAGTCACCCAGGCACACCAAGGCTGAAACTTCTTAATGATTTAAATGTTAAGAGTTTTTTCTAGCTCTTGAATCTCAAGGTTAGTGATAGTAGGTTCTAAGAGTTACTGAATTATTTCTCAGTGACTAATTTTCATCCTCAGTATCTTGTTGTTGTTGTTGTAGTTTTGTTGCTTTAAGCATCTGTTTTAAGGAAACCGTACATTCGTATATGTGTCCTTTTCCAGTGGTTCTGTTATGTTTGTTTTGATTATTATGTATGAATTCAGCCTTTTCCAAATATTCATAGAAAAAATAGAAGCCATTTTCCACTTGAAAAATGCTTTTCATTTTGTAAGACCCTAGAGTACTTTACTGGTAACACCACAATTCAAACATGTTTGTCATTAAGCTTCAACCCCAGAGAGGCAGAGAGCCTGGCTTGTGTTTTCTGGAATGGTTATTTGCTTGACTTCAAATCCCATGGTCCCTGGATCTATGAAATTTTAGAATTCTGTTTTCAATCTCTGTCACATCCTTACTCTATATGTGAGAAAGATATAAGGCCCAAATCACTAAATGACTGAATAGAATTTCCTAAATGAGAGTGAAAAGTTAGTACCCTGTGTGAAAATGTAATGAGAATATGCTATTACCAGTTATTAAATGCTACTCTACAGTTTAAGGAGACAGAGAGAGAGAGAGAGAGAGAGAGAGAGAGAGAGAGAGAGGAGTTGGGGAGAGAGATTGCCTGAGGCTAAGAAATAGACTGACTAACGTTCTAGTAAACCCTCCATTTATAGTTAGAGGCAAACCTCCCAGTTGCTTGTAGTGATGACATTTCTGACTGCGAGGACTTCAGAACAACGTTGTAACAAAAGGGACATGTCTGTATTGAATCATCTTTCATATTGGTTCAGGGATATTTTCCATTATGTAGTGCTACTTTTTTTTAATGGTTCTTGAGTCCTAAAAATAAATTTATCCCTGTAAATGCCCTTTGTTAAGCTCTTATTTCAGAGAATTCTAAATAGGTATTTCAGTCATTAGAGAGAATTAGCCAGGTGGTACAGAATACCATATGTAAGGCTCCATTACACAACCAGACAAGTCTAAATATGCCCTCTGTTTTCAAAAGCCTCCTGGTCCTTAATCTATTCTCAATACTCTGCATTATTAATTCTTAACCATGGTGAATATAGATGTGAGGTTAAAGCAAGGTGCTTTTATATCATTGTTAGATATATGGGTATATCCTGGTGCCTGAGAAAGGTGAAAACAAGTATTTATCACCTGCTTATATACTACATAGTGTGGAAGATGCAAGTAAATGGATAAAACATTTAATAACATAAACTCAAGATATTTGTAATATGATTGGCTGCAGAGTACCAAAGTAAGTGTGTAACACAGAGGAATGTTCTCTGTGCAAAAGAAAATACTGGAGGAGTCTACTGAAGAGAAAGTCCCTATCAATTGGACGGGATTGGAGGCTGAATCTATATACTTTCAATTTCTGCAGATTACACTAATGCCTCTCCTGGCCCTAGAACATGATGCTGGCTACTAGATTCCATATCCCAGCCCTTCCTTGGGAGACAGTCCAGGAGACTAAGAAAACAGATATGTCAGCACATGACCATAATTACATGTTAGGAGCACTTTTAATTTAACTTAATTAAAGTCAAGGGTAGTATTTTTGTTTGTAAGTTTGTTTTCTTTTGTTCTCCTGCATTGACAGATTTCCTAGGGGTGGAGAAGGGGGAAGTGTTGAGAAGTAGCAATGTAGGTGATGATCCCGTGTGTTTTATCTCAGGTGGGAAAGAGAGGGTAAGCAAAGGAATCAAAAATTCCCTTACTGATGATTGATTTCCAGGAATGAAGACACTAGGATGAAAATCTGCCATTTGGTTAAGAGTGGTCACTTAAGGACTCATATGTTGAAAATGTGATATGCTATCCTCCTCCTCCATCCCTGACTTCATGAAATACTATGCTCTTCGTTTTTTATTTCTCTACAAACTTACCCCTCCTTTGGGCTAGCTCTTTCTCCAGTAAACCTCACAATAACTAATTCTTGAACCATGAAATCACAAAAGATACATTATTTTCTTGCTGTATTTCTTTTATTGGATTGTTATTTTTCTTTTGCATAATTTTCTCTTTTTTAATTAATTAATTTATTTTAAGAGAGAGAGAGAACACAAGCTGGGTAGGGGCAAAGAGAGAAGGAGAGAATCCCAAGCAGGTTCCACGCTGTCAGCACCAAGCCCCCCATAAGGGCTCGAACTCACAAACCCTGATCATGACCTGAGCTGAAATCTAGGGTCAGACACTCAACCAACCAAGTCATCCAAGCGCCCCTCTTCTTCTTCTTCTTCTTCTTCTTCTTCTTCTTCTTCTTCTGCTTTTTTTTTTACATTTATCTTACAGCCTAATCATTCAAATAGATGGGGGGCAGGGACTGTATTTTATGTCTGTGTATATCCCTTAACAAAATGCCTGGAGGATTGGCACTAAGGTTGTTTGATTGGCTTCAATACAGGACTTAAAGTCCTGATATTGTGTGACCAAACTATGGCCTGAACCCCATTTCCAGTCAGTACCAATGTATCTTGAGTATAATTGCTTCTTTCATTCACTTAAAATCATTATGAATAGCATTATAAAGACCATTTTCTTCCATTTTTAAAGACATGCCTAGAGCAACATGAGCAAATCTCTTTTTTAATATAAACTCTTTTATTTTTTGCTTTTTTTTTTTTAATCTCTCAGCATCAGTTTGGGTTTCAGTTATGTTTTAAAATGTGACAGTATTAAAGTATTTCCATGGTATAAATATCTAGTATAGCTTTTTAAAAAACCTTTTTTGAAAGATAATATTGGGGGGGGTATTACTTGAACTTCTGTTGAGCCAAAAGAAATACTAAGTGCCAACCAACAAAAACAAAAAGAGCTACAACATGACGTTAAAGTCAGGGTGCCTGGGTGGCTCAGTCCCTTGAGCGTCTGACTCTTGATCTCAGCTCAGGTCATGATATGACAGTTCATGAGGTTGAGCTCCGCACTGGTCTCTGTGCTGACAGCGTGGAGCCTGCTTGGGTTTTTCTCTCTCCTTCTCTCTCTTTCTCTCAAAATAAATAAATAAACTTAAAAGAAAAGGACATTAAAATAGCCCCAAATTGAACATGTATAATTTATATTTAGAGTCTGAAACAGAATAAATATAATCATTAGTACAGGCAAGTTGATAAAAGTGAAGTTGTGAATTAGTGAACAGGATTTTGGGGGTGGGTGGTAGATCTTCTAATGTAAAATTTTGTGAGTGACTTTTAAAAAAGAGTATAAACCAGGTATAATTAAAACACTGATTAGAGTCTTAAACCAGCAGCCCTATTTTTGTTCGGGCCTAGGTTGTTTGGCTGTGTGGAAATAGTTTTTTTTTGTTTTTTTTTAATGTACAAAATACACAGCAATACTGCCCTCTACAGTTCCCCTTAAAGACAGTCACTTGTCTCCAAGTGTGTGACCGGCTAGTTGGTTGTAAATGAGCCCTAATTTAAACGGAAGAGTTCAAGTGCGTTTTGCTTTAATGTGTGTCCTAACAGTAAGCAGCCTGGGCCACCTGCTACCTCTGTGTTTGATGACTGCCTATAGAAGTCAGATACTCCAGAAGGGTTACACAATCTTCATTTCTGGGAATATGTGATATCAGCATTTTTTGAAGAGATTTTCATTCTGTGGTCCAGTTAATAATACATATCTCCGTTTCACATACAGATGCCATTCTGGAATTAAGAAAGTAGTCTGATATGCCAGAAGGACAGTGGGATATATAAAGTCTGGGAAAAGTGTTTATGATCGAAAATAGTGAAGCTGCTTTATAGTTACATTTTTTTTATAGTAGAGCAAGCACTAGATTAAACTCAGTTGTCCCTGATAATGTAAACTATAAAGTAGAAAGGATAAATGATCAGAAGAAGCTTGAAAGCCAAAATGTAGGTGTTTAAATGAAATGTTTGTGTCTTTTTCATTGTAAATGCAAATGACACACAGTAAAAAAAAAAAAGTAGTCATATGACATAATATATGAAACCTTTGCAAAAAGTCTTACATGAAAATAAAAACCTGTAGAGAAAGAAATATGTTTTATCCTCCAAATAGGATACAGAAAGGCAATGTTTCCTGGTGTATGAGAGCAAAATTAGAATGGGTTCAAATCTCAGTGTTGTCACATACTATGTGAGCCGTGGGCATGTTCCTAAAACTCTCTGTGCCTCAGTTGTGAGATCAAATGGTAACAATATAAGAACTGTATAGTATTTGCTGCTATTGTATTACTACTTTCAGAATTAAGTATTTGTATAAATTTGTTTATGAGCCTATATAGGCTGTGGAGAGACTGAGGGTTCAACTTCTACCTTCATTAGGATGCTAGTTATAAGTAGCAGAAAGTAACTCATATTACTTTAACTAAAAGGGAGTGGCAGGACGCCTGGGTTAAGCATCCAACTCTTGATTTCAGCTCAGGCTATGAGATAGAACCCTGCGTCAGACTCCACACTGACAGCATAAAGCCTGCTTAGGATTCTCTCTCCCTCTCTCTCTGCCCCTCCCCTGCTTGCTCTCTCTCTCTCTCTCTCTCTCTGTCTCTGTCTCTCAAAATAAGTAAATAAACTTAACAAAGTAAAATGGGGGCATTATTATAAAAATTCAGTGGTTATTTTTCAGAGTTCAGGGAAAAATTTCCACTAAGTGTCAGGATGAATAAAAACACTTAATTGGAAATTCTCCCAGGCAGTACTTTTCTATGCTCCTGTCATTGAATGTTCTGGTACATCTGCATTATTCCTGTCTCTTTTCAGGCTGATTGTCTCCCCTCCCCATTTAAATGTGGTGGAATATGACAGCCCACAGCAGTAAAGATGTTGTTACACCTCTAGTCACACAGAGATACCAAATATCTATTTCTTAGCTCCTATCCAAATTCCTGGGAATTAGACTCTAGCCCAACATGGATGGGATGCTCAATTGTAGCCCACCAGCTGTGGCCACCAGGAGAGAGACTTAGAGCAGAAATATAGACCTAACATGTTGTCTTTATATCATTTTCTAAACATAGGATTCAGGAATTCTTTTAATTCTCACTTTATAAGCAGTCTCAGTTTATCAAGTTTTTCATTCAAATAGTTGCCTGTTAGTTGTTTGGAGTTCGGAAAACGGCTCCTGTGCCAACTCTGTTATACAACATTGTTAGGGCCTCAGAAGAATCTCACTCCATCCTTCTCGTAAAGAAAAAAAAAGTTGCAAATAAAAACTGATTAACTCACTATGTGTCTGAAAGAAATAATTATTAATTGCTATAGAAGTCATGGAAATGGCACACCAAAGATTTTTCAAAACTATTCTACCTTTATATAATCTTGTCAGATTGTCAAACTATGCATTCATTTTTTATTGTTGTTTGAAAACTGGTCCTTACAGATATAGTTTTAACCATAATGTATAGTGTTCTTTTTGAAGCAAAATGAGTTCAGAGCTTCCTCTCTGTGGTCTTGGCAGCAGCAGCTAGAACTCCCTCTTGTTTCCATGCATCCATGCATGTACATATGTACACATGCACCCATCCAATGATCTCTTTAGGTTCCATGGTTGGCCCTGTTTTAGACTCTAGGGAGACCGTAATAACAAGCTAAAACTTGGAACTTTTTTTGAGTAGGAGTAGATGAGAAAAAGTGCATAACCAATAAAGTATCAGTTAATGTAGAAGTATCTGGTAATGATATGTGCTGTTTTGTTTTGTTTTGTTTTGTTTCGTTTAAGAAAAATCAGAGGATTGTCATTTGAAATAACTGGGAAGTCTCTTTAATTGGGCAATGACATCAGGTTTCTAAATTTGAATTCAGCCTCTGTGGTTTTAGAACCAGGACAAGGTGCTCCAGCAGGAGGATTGAGAGTGTCAAGATGGCCCTGTTGTCTTGCCCCAGTAGAGATATTTAGTCCCAAAATGGCTCTTGCTCACCCTCTTTATAGAGCCCAAGAGTTTCATTTGGCTCACTTCATCCCTTTCTCCATCCTTGTCTCTCTTCATCAGAGATTTCCCCCTTTCCTGTTTCACTGCCGACAGAAGTCTCAGAGACCCTGCCTCCCTTTTACATAGTTTTGTTGTGATTTTGAAGCATGTTTTCTTTGACTTTTATAACTATTTTAAATGCATTATACAGAGACTAAGCAAGTTCTAATGCTACAGAAGAATACACAGAAAAGTAAGTGTTTAACTGAGTTACTGACTTTAAATGATCAATCTCTCTGCCTAGACTTATATATAAAAATAAATACATATTTATGTGTTTATTCGTAAATAGATATGATGCGTTTACACACATTTGCTTTGGATTTATTGGATATATATATTTTTTGTTTTGTGTCTTATTTTGTCACCTAATAGTTTACTTTAGATGTCTTTTCATATCAGAACACATACATTAAGTTCATTCTTGTTAATAGCTGCATAGTATTTAATTATACAGGTACAAAATAATTAAAATTTTTACTCAGCTCTTAATAGATATTTAGGTTATTTACAGTATTTGCTATTGCAAACAAAAATGCAAGTCCTATAAATATATCTTGTTGACTCAGATGTTAAATATGTATATTAAATTTACACATTAGGCTGACCAAAAGAAATACTGGGGTTTAGAGGCCAAAACCCGTCAAATATTGGCAATTTTATATGGTTTAACCTAATAGATATTGTCAAATTCCTCTCCAAGGCTCTCAGCCCAACTTTGTTTGTTTGTTTTTAATTTCTAACAGCTGTTGAAACAGAGAGAAAATATCTTGGATGCTAAGATCTGCTGGATAATGTGAGAAAACCATATGGGTTGTTATTACAATAAAATCATTGTTTCCTATGAACTAGACCCACATTTCCATTCAGGAATGTTCCTAGGAGACTGCCTTTCCATTCTGTCCAGTGCCAAAGCCAGAGTCCTTTATGATTGTAGGAACTAGCTAGTTGAATTGGTGATGGAAGAAAATAGACCAGGATTCCAGGTTAGCTCTGGGATAACACTGGGCAAACCATTTAACCTCTCTAACTTGATTACATGATGAATACAGAAAATATCTACCTTAAAAGATAAATGAAATAATTCCTGTGGATCTGACTAACTTAATAAATCAAACATTCCTTCCTTCATCTCTCTTTCCTTCCCCTCTTCCTTCCTTCATTTCAGTGCTCTGTATCTCCAAACTACAGGGATGAGTCAAGGAAGAGAGTGTCTCTCTAGGCCACAGAGCCATACAAACATCAAACATCAGTGGGCATCCAGAAACCACTTCTAACCCAGAGATAGTCATTGAGCTGTTTCAGTCTTCAGGAAATGTTCAATGGCATAGACCGTGCTCTCAAAGTCTGGCAGTGCAGGGTCTGGATAAGTTCTCATTCAAGCCCAATCTGTGTGTGTACAGTTTCTGGGGAGTTCAGTGGATAAGCACAACTTTCTTAACATTACTCTCCACCACTTGCAAAATACTCTGTACCCATAAGGAAGCATGACTCTCCTATTTCACAATCTACTTTCTGGGCATGTTTCCATAAAGCAACCCCAACCCTGTGAGGCACATATTTCTTTTTTTTTTTTTTTTTTTTTTTTTTTTTTTTTTTTTTTTTTTTTTTTTTTTATGAAATTTATTGACAAATTGGTTTCCATACAACACCCAGTGCTCATCCCAAAAGGTGCCCTCCTCAATACCCATCACCCACCCTCTCCTCCCTCCCACCCCCCATCAACCCTCAGTTTGTTCTCAGTTTTTAAGTCTCTTATGCTTTGGCTCTCTCCCATTCTAACCTCTTTTTTTTTTTTTTTTCCTTCCCCTCCCCCATGGGTTCCTGTGAAGTTTCTCAGGATCCACATAAGAGTGAAACCATATGGTATCTGTCTTTCTCTGTATGGCTTATTTCACTTAGCATCACACTCTCCAGTTCCATCCACGTTGCTACGAAAGGCCATATTTCATTTTTTCTCATTGCCACGTAATATTCCATTGTGTATATAAACCACAATTTCTTTATCCATTCATCAGTTGATGGACATTTAGGCTCTTTCCATAATTTGGCTATTGTTGAGAGTGCTGCTATGAACATTGGGGTACACGTGGCCCTATGCATCAGCGCTCCTGTATCCCTTGGATAAATTCCTAGCAGTGCTATTGCTGGGTCATAGGGTAGGTCTATTTTTAATTTTCTGAGGAACCTCCACACTGCTTTCCAGAGCGGCTGCACCAATTTGCATTCCCACCAACAGTGCAAAAGGGTTCCCGTTTCTCCACATCCTCTCCAGCATCTATAGTCTCCGGATTTGTTCATTTTGGCCACTCTGACTGGCGTGAGGTGATACCTGAGTGTGGTTTTGATTTGTATTTCCCTGATAAGGAGCGACGCTGAACATCTTTTCATGTGCCTGTTGGCCATCCGGATGTCTTCTTTAGAGAAGTGTCTATTCATGTTTTCTGCCCATTTCTTCACTGGGTTATTTGTTTTTCGGGTGTGGAGTTTGGTGAGCTCTTTATAGATTTTGGATACTAGCCCTTTGTCCGATATGTCATTTGCGAATATCTTTTCCCATTCCGTTGGTTGCCTTTTAGTTTTGTTGGTTGTTTCCTTGGCTGTGCAGAAGCTTTTTATCTTCATAAGGTCCCAGTAATTCACTTTTGCTTTTAATTCCCTTGCCTTTGGGGATGTGTCCAGTAAGAGATTGCTACGGCTGAGGTCAGAGAGGTCTTTTCCTGCTTTCTCCTCTAAGGTTTTGATGGTTTCCTGTCTCACATTTAGGTCCTTTATCCATTTTGAGTTTATTTTTGTGAATGGTGTGAGAAAGTGGTCTAGTTTCAACCTTCTGCATGTTGCTGTCCAGTTCTCCCAGCACCATTTGTTAAAGAGGCTGTCTTTTTTCCATTGGATGTTCTTTCCTGCTTTGTCAAAGATGAGTTGGCCATACGTTTGTGGGTCTAGTTCTGGGGTTTCTATTCTATTCCATTGGTCTATGTGTCTGTTTTGGTGCCAATACCATGCTGTCTTGATGATGACAGCTTTGTAGTAGAGGCTAAAGTCTGGGATTGTGATGCCTCCTGCTTTGGTCTTCTTCTTCAAAATTCCTTTGGCTATTCGGGGCCTTTTGTGGTTCCATATGAATTTTAGGATTGCTTGTTCTAGTTTCAAGAAGAATGCTGGTGCAATTTTGATTGGGATTGCATTGAATGTGTAGATAGCTTTGGGTAGTATTGACATTTTGACAATATTTATTTTTCCAATCCATGAGCAGGGAATGTCTTTCCATTTCTTTAAATCTTCTTCAATTTCCTTCATAAGCTTTCTATAATTTTCAGCATACAGATCCTTTACATCTTTGGTTAGATTTATTCCTAGGTATTTTATGCTTCTTGGTGCAATTGTGAATGGGATCAGTTTCTTTATTTGTCTTTCTGTTGCTTCATTGTTAGTGTATAAGAATGCAACTGATTTCTGTACATTTATTTTGTATCCTGCAACTTTGCTGAATTCCTGTATCAGTTCTAGCAGACTTTTGGTGGAGTCTATCGGATTTTCCATGTATAATATCATGTCATCTGCAAAAAGCGAAAGCTTGACTTCATCTTTGCCAATTTTGATGCCTTTGATTTCCTTTTGTTGTCTGATTGCTGATGCTAGAACTTCCAGCACTATGTTAAACAGCAGCGGTGAGAGTGGGCATCCTTGTCGTGTTCCTGATCTCAGGGAAAAAGCTCTCAGTTTTTCCCCGTTGAGGATGATGTTAGCTGTGGGCTTTTCATAAATGGCTTTTATGATCTTTAAGTATGTTCCTTCTATCCCGACTTTCTCAAGGGTTTTTATTAAGAAAGGGTGCTGGATTTTGTCGAAGGCCTTTTCTGCATCGATTGACAGGATCATATGGTTCTTCTCTTTTTTTTTGTTAATGTGATGTATCACATTGATTGATTTGCGAATGTTGAACCAGCCCTGCATCCCAGGAATGAATCCCACTTGATCATGGTGAATAATTCTTTTTATATGCCGTTGAATTCGATTTGCTAGTACCTTATTGAGAATTTTTGCATCCATATTCATCAGGGATATTGGCCTGTAGTTCTCTTTTTTTACTGGGTCTCTGTCTGGTTTAGGAATCAAAGTAATACTGGCTTCATAGAATGAGTCTGGAAGTTTTCCTTCCCTTTCTATTTCTTGGAATAGCTTGAGAAGGATAGGTATTATCTCTGCTTTAAACGTCTGGTAGAACTCCCCTGGGAAGCCATCTGGTCCTGGACTCTTATTTGTTGGGAGATTTTTGATAACCGATTCAATTTCTTCGCTGGTTATGGGTCTGTTCAAGCTTTCTATTTCCTCCTGATTGAGTTTTGGAAGAGTGTGGTTGTTCAGGAATTTGTCCATTTCTTCCAGGTTGTCCAGTTTGTTGGCATATAATTTTTCATAGTATTCCCTGATAATTGTTTGTATCTCTGAGGGATTGGTTGTAATAATTCCATTTTCATTCATGATTTTATCTATTTGGGTCATCTCCCTTTTCTTTTTGAGAAGCCTGGCTAGAGGTTTGTCAATTTTGTTTATTTTTTCAAAAAACCAACTCTTGGTTTCGTTGATCTGCTCTACAGTTTTTTTAGTTTCTATATTGTTTATTTCTGCCCTGATCTTTATTATTTCTCTTCTTCTGCTGGGCTTAGGCTGCCTTTGCTGTTCTGCTTCTAGTTCCTTTAGGTGTGCTGTTAGATTTTGTATTTGGGATTTTTCTTGTTTCTTGAGATAGGCCTGGATTGCAATGTATTTTCCTCTCAGGACTGCCTTTGCTGCGTCCCAAAGCGTTTGGATTGTTGTATTTTCATTTTCATTTGTTTCCATATATTTTTTAATTTCTTCTCTAATTGCCTGGTTGACCCACTCATTCGTTAGTAGGGTGTTCTTTAACCTCCATGCTTTTGGAGGTTTTCCAGACTTTTTTCTGTGGTTGATTTCAAGCTTCATAGCATTGTGGTCTGAAAGTAAGCATGGTATAATTTCAATTCTTGTAAACTTATGAAGGGCTGTTTTGTGACCCAGTATATGATCTATCTTGGAGAATGTTCCATGTGCACTCGAGAAGAAAGTATATTCTGTTGCTTTGGGATGCAGAGTTCTAAATATATCTGTCAAGTCCATCTGATCCAATGTCTCATTCAGGGCCCTTGTTTCTTTATTGACCGTGTGTCTAGATGATCTATCCATTTCTGTAAGTGGTGTATTAAAGTCCCCTGCAATTACCACATTCTTATCAATAAGGTTGCTTATGTTTATGAGTAATTGTTTTATATATTTGGGGGCTCCGGTATTCGGTGCATAGACATTTATAATTGTTAGCTCTTCCTGATGGATAGACCCTGTAACTATTATATAATGTCCTTCTTCATCTCTTGTTACAGCCTTTAATTTAAAGTCTAGTTTGTCTGATATAAGTATGGCTACTCCAGCTTTCTTTTGGTTTCCAGTCGCATGATAAATAGTTCTCCATCCCCTCACTCTCAATCTAAAGGTGTCCTCAGGTCTAAAATGAGTCTCTTGTAGACAGCAAATAGATGGGTCTTGTTTTTTTATCCATTCTGATACCCTATGTCTTTTGGTTGGCGCATTTAATCCATTTACATTCAGTGTTATTATAGAAAGATACGGGTTTAGAGTCATTGTGATGTCTGTATGTTTTATGCTTGTAGTGATGTCTCTGGGACTTTGTCTCACAGGGTCCCCCTTAGGATCTCTTGTAGGGCTGGTTTAGTGGTGACAAATTCCTTCAGTTTTTGTTTGTTTGGGAAGACCTTTATCTCTCCTTCTATTCTAAATGACAGACTTGCTGGATAAAGGATTCTCGGCTGCATATTTTTTCTGTCTAGCACCCTGAAAATCTCGTGCCAATTCTTTCTGGCCTGCCAAGTTTCAAAAGAGAGATCAGTCACGAGTCTTATAGGTCTCCCTTTATATGTGAGGGCACGTTTACCCCTTGCTGCTTTCAGAATTTTCTCTTTATCCTTGTATTTTGCCAGTTTCACTATGATATGTCGTGCAGAAGATCGATTCAAGTTACGTCTGAAGGGAGTTCTCTGTGCCTCTTGGATTTCAATGCCTTTTTCCTTCCCCAGTTCAGGGAAGTTCTCAGCTATTATTTCTTCAAGTACCCCTTCAGCACCTTTCCCTCTCTCTTCCTCCTCTGGGATACCAATTATGCGTATATTATTTCTTTTTAGTGTATCACTTAATTCTCTAATTTTCCCCTCATACTCCTGGATTTTTTTATCTCTCTTTTTCTCAGCTTCCTCTTTTTCCATAACTTTATCTTCTAGTTCACCTATTCTCTCCTCTGCCTCTTCAAGCCGAGCTGTGGTGGTTTCCATTTTGTTATGCATTTCGTTTAAAGCGTTTTTCAGCTCCTCGTGACTGTTCCTTAGTCCCTTGATCTCTGTAGCAAGAGATTCTCTGCTGTCCTGTATACTGTTTTCAAGCCCAGCGATTAATTTTATGACTATTATTCTAAATTCACTTTCTGTTATATTATTTAAATCCTTTTTGATCAGCTCATTAGCTGTTGTTATTTCCTGGAGATTCTTCTGAGGGGAGTTCTTCCGCTTGGTCATTTTGGATAGTCCCTGGAGTGGTGCGGACCTGCAGGGCTCTTCCCCTGTGCTGTAGTGTATAACTGGAGTTGGTGGGCGGGGCCGCAGTCAGACCTGATGTCTGTCCCCAGCCCACCGCTGGGGCCACGGTGAGACTGGTGTGTGCCTTCTCTTCCCCTCTCCTAGGGGCGGGATTCACTGTGGGGTGGTGTGGCTCGTCTGGGCTACTTGCACCGTGCCAGGCTTGTGATGCTGGGGATCTGGCGTATTAGCTGGGGTGGGTAGGCAAGGTGCTCGGGGGCAGGAGGGGCAGGCTTAGATCGCTTCTCCTTAGGTGATCCACTTCAGGAGGGGCCCTGTGGCAGCGGGAGGGAGTCAGATCCGCTGCCGGAGGTTTGGCTCCGCCGAAGCGCAGAGTTGGGTGTTTGCGCGGAGCGAGCAAGTTCCCCGGCAGGAACAGGTTCTCTTTGGGATTTCGGCTGGGGGATGGGCGGGGGAGATGGCGCTGGCGAGCGCCTTTGTTCCCCACCAAACTGAGCTCTGTTGTCAGGGGGCTCAGCAGCTCTCCCTCCCTTTGTCCTCCAGCCTTCCCGCTTTCCGAGCAGAGCTGTTAACTTATGACCTCCCAGACGCTAAGTCGCGCTTGTTGTGGGAACACAGTCCGTCAGGCCCCTCCGCTTTTGCAAGCCAGACTCGGTGGCTGTGCTTGGCCGGCGAGCCGCCCCTCCGCCCCGGCTCCCTCCCGCCAGTCCGTGGAGCGCGCACCGCCTCGCCGCCCTTCCTACCCTCTTCCGTGGGCCTCTCGTCTGCGTTTGGCTCCGGCGACTCCGTTCTGCTAATCCTCTGGCGGTTTTCTGGGTTATTTAGGCAGATGTAGATGGAATCTAAGTGATCAGCAGGACGTGCGGTGAGCCCAGCGTCCTCCTAAGCCGCCATCTTGCCCGACCTGTCGGCACATATTTCTAATTTAGCACCATTCGTGTATGTTGAACTGCCTTAGTGGTTATTCTCTTTGTCAACTCTAGAAATTCAAATACTGTCCCAGATTCTGACTGGGCTCTCATTCAGTGGTAATCAGTTGGTATTAAATACTAAGGTCCATCAATTTATTTATTTATTTATTTATTTATTTATTTAGCAGATGAGAAAAGAGAGACACTGTAGTTACATGTTTTGGAATAGTGGGGGTGAGGGACACCTTGAGTGTTGGAAGGACATGGTACCAAGTTTAAAAACCTGACACTGGCACTTAGTATCTTTATTCTGTGACCAAAGTGCTTCATTTTTCTGGGCATCACTATTCTGTAAAATGGAGTAAATGACTCTCACTAAAGCCAGAGGGTTGCCTTTCTTGTGTGTCAGTTAAGAAAATATATGTCACTTGGTTGACACTTCACATAGCACAAGGAAGCTCTAAAGAATTGTTAACTGTTAGGGCTCCTGGGTGGCTCAGTCAGTTAGGCATCTCACTTCAGCTCAGGTCGTGATTCCATGATTCGTGGGTTCAAGCCCCACGTCAGGCTCTGTGCTGACAGCTCAGAGCCTGGAGCCTGCTTCAGATTCTGTGTGTGTCTCTGTCTCTGTCCCTCCCCCACTCATGCTCTGTCTCTCTCTCGCTCTCTCTCAAAAATGGATAAACATTAAAAAAAAAAAAGAATTGTTAACTGTGATTTACAATTCTCAATATTGACCTATTACTAGAGATACTTGCCACAAAACCCTACCAGAATTTTAGGATTGTAAAGGGTTTGTATTGCCATGGATAAGACAGTGTAAATTTTGGCAGAACTAATTACAATGTTCTTTTCAGGAATAGGAACTGAACTTTTCCAGTTATTTGGTAGATGTTTAATCTGGAAAAAGAGGGTACAAAAGGATGAGAGAATGAATAGATAAGGTATCTTCTGACACTTCTTTGTCACTGATGTAGAGGAGAAAGAATGTGTCTTTTTAAAGCTATTGTTAAACTGATTAGAAAGCTCTTTATAAAATGGAAAACACAGATCTTTTTTCCCTCAAGGATATAGCACATATCGTTGGGGTATTTGTTAACACAAATGAAAAACACAGATTGAGTAGAGATGTTCTAATTGCAGGAATATGTTCTGATAGTTGTAAGGTTTTGTTTTGTTTTTCTATTTTTCTTTTTATTCTGGCTTATGGGCATAGTAGGCTTAGCATCATTACAAAGTCTCTCTTTTCCATAGTATTTGAACAAGGTCATGTGAAGGCTATTTAAACACAGAGTTCTCAGATGGTAAGGTAGTTGTTTTATGGGGCCTTCATTCCAAAGCCTCATGTACATACAAATTGCAGTAAGACCTGTCTTTGCTTCAGTAGCTACGAAACCTTTCCCTTAATGGTAGAGTGTCATCCTAGCCTTTGAATTGGTACATGTTTTAGAATAATGTTTAGAAGCCAACATTTCAGTAGAGAAATTTGGGGGTCCAACACACAGGCCTTTATGTACTAGCTGATGGCTTCCTCAAATACTTGTCTTTTAAAATGTTCTTGAAAAAAGAATATTCCCTTCTCTGGTTTATTTTAGATCAACAATCATACTTAACAAGCAAATGTGCTTATTTAGCAATATCTTTCTTATTAAGCAATGTCTTTCACTCAATTTTACATTTTAAATTCTAACTTCCACCGGTCTTAGACACCAGATTTTCCTTATGTATTATCCTTATAAGAATAACTTCAGTGATATTTAGAACCTCATCATAATCCCTAGAAAGGCTCAGATTGAAATATTCCTCTAAGGAGAGAGATTATATATATGGTAGGCAACACTATTAAAAGTCCAGCTCTAAATTCTATTAATAAATAAAGAATTTAATACTTCATAGTTGGGTAGACATTGAATTTGGAATTCTTGTGGAGAAGTAATGTCTAGGTTTGACTCTTGAGAATTTAGAAGGATAAGGAAGAGCAATTAGTAAGAAACTTTAAAGTCTACTAACTACTGAAAGCAGCCAGAAATACTAGGAAGGACACTGAACCTAGATCAGAAGCACTGAATTTAATCCGGGCTCAAACATTTGTGAATCATGTGACACTGAGCAAGCCACTTAAATTTTTTTGTCCCTCTGTTTACAAGTCTGTAAACTAGGGTGATTATTCCTGTTCTGTCTACTGCCCACAAAGGAGGTTTATAGCTATAAAATGCTATTCAGTTGTAAGGCCTTGGTATGGATTGCCTCTATGTTGAATTCTGTATGCTTTTTGAGAACAAAGATTGTGTCTTTGAGTCATGAGCATTATAAAGGTCCTGAACGAATGAATGATGGAATGTGTGACATAAATTTGGGCAGAAAAACAGTGGGAGGTGATTCTCCCACTGCAGTTTTCTATAAAATTGTTTTTGCATTTTTCTTGGAATCATAAAATAAAACATTTATTCTGGTTTACTATCTCAGCATACTTAAGGCAACAGGTCTTCCTTTATGCTAACTAACTTGCCTAATTGGCATAAGGGCCTTTAGTGGGTGAAAGTTTATTGCCCATTCTTTATCTTAGTGCAATGCACTTCTAAGTGTATCTGATGCCAGACATCAGACTGTAGACACAAGCCAGAGCTTGTGTGGTATTGAGTATTATGGCACATGAAATAATAACACCACCACATTGGTTTCACAACTATGAATTCTTCAATGATTGAGCAGCATGGTTTCTTCTTTAACTTAATGGGAAAGTAAACATATTCCTTCGCGTGTCACTACTACTTAAGCTACTAACCTCTGGCGGGAACCGAATGCTCTGGGAAGCTTCCATTATTTTATATCAATTATGACTGGTTAACACAGAGTGGAGTATTATTCACAGCCTCTTCAAGCAGAAGACAAGACACTAAGGAATGCAGTGCTGTTAGAGATGCCAATAGCCAGGAGATGATACAATATATCCATCCCCATTAAATTATTTCTTAACAGGTTAATAAATGAACTGATTAAATTAAAAGTCCCATGAAAAATAATTGCAAGTTTTTAAGTTATTCTATATGTTTAATTGGAAAAGATATTTTTAGGAACTGGACATTATGATCCACACCTAACTTACCCTCTAAAAGTTAAAGCTTTAACAGTTTATGCCTGACTTCCAAATGTTGAAATGTCAAAACTTTTTTTCATTATCTAATTTTGGATATTAGTAACTCATATTCCTTTATATTCATTGGGAAAGGAACTTACAGTTCTCCATTGTCAAAGATCATAAGAATCCGATGCACAATAAACATGACAGGGGGGAGGGGCTTATACAAAATATTTCTAGGTACTGAACAAGCTCTTTTCTTAGCATCTTTTCTTTCTTCAATGATTTGAAACTTTTCAAGGACTTCAATAACTTTTGAGTCAAGAGTGTCTTCATACTGTTTAGGGAGAAAAATTCTCATAAATCATACCTAAGACAGTGCCAACCTCTTTGCCACCTTTTGTTCATTTGTTTGCTTGCTGTGGCAAAGCATTTTATTTTCTCCAGCTGGCTGTATTTTGCTGACCTCCAGGACCTGCTACCTATTTACTGAATTGCGGTATAATTCCAAAACCTTTTGTTGACCAGAGGGTTTGAATTAAGACTGGGACAGAAGGAATCCCTCTGTGGTTGAACTGGCTCTAGTACTATAGCAGTGACACAGGAATAAATTAATTTCAGGGTATTACTGGGGACTTGAGTAATCTTAACTATGCTCAGAAGTTATTTTTACGTGTTTTCTTGTTTGTTTGCCTTCTGAGCAGAGTAGCACAAGTTTCCTGGAATCCAGTTCTTCTCTGTAGGCCAGATGACCTTTCTGAGCTGAGCATGAACCAATTATGGTGCATTTGGGTGGGACTACCTCTCTCCTCCAGGTCTACATTCATCCTGATCAGAACCCAAAGGGGATATGCCAGATACTCACTAGAGGGCAGCAAGGGGTCAGTGGAACCAATTCTTGAGGCATTTGCTAGACTGTATGACGTGATCTGAAAAAATGCCCAACCATTTAAAAAAGTGAATTCTTTGTTACTTCTGTTGAAAAATAGTATATGACAAGAGTAACCTATTCATACGAGTGTGTTTGTTGCACAAAAACTTGAGTAAAAGAGAAACACAACCTGGCTATTATAATGAACAAGTCTGTCAGCTCCAAGACATTTCTTCAGCTATGCTTCCTGGGTACAGCTGGGTACCCAGGAGAGCGTGGGTCCCTAAAGGGGCCTGTTCTCTGTGTCCATGCTGGAAATCAAGTGACAACTGTGTGGATGCTGAAGAAGGAGGCCCCAAGTCCAAGAGTGAGAAATAAGGAACAATGATTAGGACTCTCCAGTAAGCTGGAGTGACACGTAGTCAAGGGATGGAGGTGTTCCCCACCTGCGGATAAAGAGCGCAAGTCCCCTGTGCCATCCAGGTGGTGTGTTTGCAGGAAGGAATCTCAATCGCACTATCTTCCACTACAGTCCCTTAAGGACATTTGGGCGAGGTTGTGACCATTTTGCAGTTCTGTGCCATGAGTGGGGAGCCCAGCATCTCAGTGCTTGCGGCACATGGGAGAGAATGAAGTGACCAGGTGGACAATGGGAATGACTTTATGAGATGTCATGTAGAGGAACTGTTTTGCAGAAGGTGGCAAGGACAAGCGGGAGATTAAAGGGAAGGGTGATTTGAGTCATCAGCTCGGCAGTGAGCATAAAACACAAAGACCCGTCTGTGGAAGAGAGCGTTACCGGCTGTCAAGGAAAATGATCCATGAGCCGCCCCAGGACTCTTCTGAGGAAAGGAGAAGATGAGGGTACAGAAGGTGCTATAATTTTGCTAGCGAAGCTTAAATGTAAAAATTTTCATTATCTTTTTTATTATTAACATACTTCTCTCAATGTATCCCACAGGATGGCGTGAACTGTACAACTTAGTTCACAATTAGCAGGAAAAAAAATGCATTTAAACCCCCAAATTTCACTATTAGCTGTTCAATGAGGATAAATATAACATACTGTTGTAAAAATTTGCTTTTAGCGTGAACATTATTGGGAAAATATTAATCCCAATCTCAGTTTTTCTTTATCTGGAGACACCTCACATTAGACTCTCACAGGGTCAATCGATAATTATACACTAACAATCTTAGGAGGAAGAATTTAATAAGGACTATAGGAAAAAGATGTAATCAAATGTTAGGGGAACATAAAAAAAGGAAGAAGTACTTTCTGCTGGAAAAATCAGGGAAGATTTAATGGGGAAAATGGCATTTGAACAGGTTCTCAAAATACAAGCAGACTTTTACAAACAAAGCCATGGAAATAACGTTCTAGCAAAAAGGAACAGAATAATTAGCCAATACCTGCTTGGGTGGCAAAGAGACAGATGGCTATAATTTTGTCACCGAGGTTAAACCCAGCTTGTAATAGACTTTATGCAGAATGTTAGGAACTTTGGAATTTATTGTGTGGTCACTCTGGTCACAATGATCAGAATTGCACTTGAGGATAGTTTCTCTGTCTGCAGGGCTGGGGCAAAGATGAAGGCAAACACACATTAGGAAGTAGATGAAATTGCCCAGATCTGTGGAAGGGTGTCTATAGTCAGCGGGGCAATGGCAGTGGAAGTGGAAGGAAGGAATAAACAAGACAGACATTAAAAAGGGAGGAGGTTGGTTATTAACTTGAAACTGTTTGAATGTGCCTTAACAGTTCTTGGAATGAGGAAGGAGTTTCATCTTCAAAACTGCATGTTATAATCATGGATCAGTTGGGACATGGCCAAAGACAGTCCAACTCCATTGTCAGGGCTCAGCAGTTCACTCAGAGATGGAGACAATGGAGAGGTAAAAACAAGAGGAAAATGAGATTTCCAAAGCATTACATGTAGCTGTGGGCCTGGGGCTTCATTTCGCTAAAGGAAAATAAACTTTTCTTTTTCTTTTTTTTTTTAATTTTTAAGATATTTATTCATTTCTTGAGAGACAGAGAGAGACAGAGCACAAGTGGGGGAGGGGCAGAGATAGAAGGAGACAGAATCTGAAGCAGGCTCCAGGCTCTGAGCTGTCAGCACAGAGCCCAAAGTGGGGCTCGAACTCACAGACTGCGACATCATGACTTGAGCTGAAGTCCAACACTCAACCGACTAAGCCACCCAGGCACCCCTAAACTTGTCTTTTTCATTCCTTCTGGGGGAAAAATAGATTTACTGAATTACATGTTAATATGTTTAATTCAATGTTATTTGTTAAAATAATTATCACAAGATTATTTCAATGAGAAGACATCTGATTTTAATCCCAAAGACTAATGAACAAAATGAAACCTTGGGATAACTGAAGTCAAGTCAAATTTAAGTGGCTCAAGATTGCATTATTGTAACATTCAGTAATGCTGCTACAATTGCTAAAATAGTATTCAGCAGTCATGCTGAACTAATTAACCTGAGATCTCTGTAGAATTATGTATCAATTTTGAAAATATTTTATGACTGACCAAACTCTGAATTCTGTTTTTATAGTTCTTTTTAGTAAATGTCTCAATCATACGAAATAACTTTTTTTTTATATACTGTAATGAGATTTCCCATGCAGGTCTAAGAAACTTGGAATTTTCTATTTGAGTTTTTCTTAAACTGTAGCATTGAGTCCCCCATATGGCCACAAAAATGACTTTTTTTTTTTTTGCTATGTCAGTAATTTGCTTCCAAGGAGGAAAAACAGGGAATAGGACCAAATGCCTGTGACACTTACCTTTGGAGCAAGATTTGAAGCCAATTATATCATTGCCATATGATTTTGTTTGGATTATAATTGCTCTTTAATGAGATGCAGGAAGAATAGAAGGCCCTGGAGCCAAGAAGGACAGAGCTTGGAAGAGTTCAAGACCTGCCACATTAGTGATTCTTACAAATTGTATCAGAAGAGATCTGACTTGCCCCAAGTAGTTCACAAATTGGACAGCCCAACTATGTCTTATGTACATTTTCTGCTTTCCAGTTTTGACAGATGCATATCTTATGTTCCAGTTGCTCTCTGAAAAATATTTCTCAGCTCCCTGCCTCTGCATGTTTTCAGTCAAGGATCAGTATTACTACAGCTTATCAATAATTTAAAACAAAAATGAAAACAACAGTAATGAGATCTCTGTTGGCATTGCACTGTCAACAGGAGAAATGAAGACATGGTAATGAAGAAAACATTAGTCTTTTTACTTTAGGAGGGATAAGTTCTCCTTCTTTCATGGTGGTGTGGAAGCTGAAATTACCTCCCCAAAAAGGGCCTCAGATCACAAGCAGCTCAGAGAGAGCTGGAGTTCTTTCTAATCTGATTCTCTCTTGTTAGTCCACGCATCAGCAAAGTTAAAGAAATAGGCACCCAATCTTATCAGTCCCACCAAGATAGTTCTAAAGATATTTCTCCAAGCCTTGTGAGGATTTCTTTTTAGTCTGCTATGTGCAGACACCTCTGAGTAGCTGAGAATGTTCTCCCTTCAATCTCACACCAGAGCTCCTCACCGATCACCTGGATCCCACCTTGGGAGCATACCATCTTTATTGGCCTTTTGTTTATAATGAGTGAATTCTCTTCTTTGTTCCTCCAACCTGGAAGTTGCAATCAAGGGAAGGGGAGAGATAAAACTGAGAGAAGGGCGTTAAAGGGAAACTGATAGAAATTATGTTTGGAAACCTGAATAGACTGACAGAAGAATTCTTTAAAGGAAGAGAAAACAGCGTGGTCCTGATGTCTGGGCCAAATAAAGAATGAACAGGGTGTGAAGAATGGGTAGAGTTTCAGATTAAGCAAACACTATGCCTCACATACACGGCCCGAGTTCTCTCTGTGAGAAGTAATAAAGGTGAGAGTGTCAGAAGCAGAGGACACCCAAAAAGCAGGTGGCAGAGATGGCCTCTCTCACTTGAGCATTGCAGAGATTTTAACCTGCCAGATGCTGGCTCTTCTTTTTCGTGGAAGAGCATAACTTTCAGTGAACCATCAAACGGATTGAAGGTGTTTGTAGCGAGAGGAAAGACTGAGTCCATAGTAACGGCTGTATTATGATCAACAGTGCTATTTTGTTTCTTCCCCAGAGTTCCTGTTTATGTCTCAGAGTCGTTATATTGTCTTTTCAAGAACCAAGCCAGTTGGCCAGTGGCCACAGTACAATTGCATTGCTAGTGAATATAAAAACACCCCATCAGTGGACACATCTTTCAGTATTCTGCTTAAGCTCGGTCTCCCATTTGAAATGTCAATATGGTTATGGGTGAATAGAGGACACTGTTTTAAAGAGATGATTTGCTCAAAATGGTGTCAAATACCAAGCTACAGCATTCAGCAATTCTCAATATCATTATGAAATTTGATTCTATTTTTATATAAAAAGTATAGCATGCAATTCCATTTATTTATTAATATTTGACTCTGAGCATTTGTCTCATGTCCAAAAAACCATGGTACTTTTTCTAGGAGAGGGAGAAGGGAAGAATGGAAGATAGTCGAAAGAAGGACCTGAAAGAGAAAATATGGTGCCCTACTGCCTGCCTTCCACTTTTCACAACCTTCTTT
This sequence comes from Prionailurus viverrinus, assembly GCF_022837055.1. Lineage (NCBI taxonomy): Eukaryota > Metazoa > Chordata > Mammalia > Carnivora > Felidae > Prionailurus > Prionailurus viverrinus. The sequence goes on along the minus strand of NC_062564.1, from coordinate 135,578,247 downwards.
TACCAAGCCTAATAGACAAACACTAACAAATCTTTTTTTTTTAATTTTTTAAATTATTTATTGAGCAGAGGAGGGACAGAGAGAGAGAGATACAGAATCTGAAGCAGTCTCCAGGCTCTGAGCTGTCAACACAGAGCCTGACGCAGGGCTCGAACCAACGAACTGTGAGATCGTGACCTGAGCCAAAGTTGGTGCTAAACCAACTGAGCCACCCAGGCGCCCCTAACAAATCCTATTATTAATAAAGCTATGTTTCTTAAAATTTTTGTCATCTTTATTTTTGAGAGAGAGAGAGAGACAGAGAATGAGCAGAGGAAGGGCAGAGAGAGAGAGTGAAACACAGAATTCAAAGCAGGCACCAGGCTCTGAGTTGTGGGAGCAGAGCCTGAGCGAGGCTCGAACTCATAAACTCTGAGATCATGACTGGAGCCGAAGTCGGACGTTTAACCGACTGAGCCACCCAGGCACCCCATAAAGCTATCGCTTTTGTAAAGATAACAGTGCTAAGTACTTTGCCCATTTTATCTGAATTATTCCTGCAAACAAATCCATGAGACAGATTACTATGTCTATTTTACAAATTAGAAAAATGAGAGGAGCCAAAAGGTTTGAAAAAATGCCGAGTGTCATGTAACCCATGATTAAATGAGCTGGGATCGATCCAGGTGTATCTGACCCCAAAGCCTACACTTGACCATGTAGACTCTCTGACCTCCTTTTTAGCCAGAAGCACCTCCAACAGCCGACTCACGAATGGAGAGGGAGGCAATTTCCTATTACACTTAGGCAAAGAATTCATAATGCGCCTGAAATAGAGATTTACTTCATAGCATTGGTTTAATTAGCGTAACTGTGACGATCAACAAATTCAAAAATGCTTTTTGTTTTCTTTAAGAAAGGCAAACATGGTATAAAACTTGTAATATTTATGGTTTTTTTTTTTTTAAGTATATGTTTAAAATTTAATGCCAGAGTAGCTTAAATCTTCCTTCGGATGACCGATCCTCCTATTAATATCTAAAATAAAATATTTTTGAAGTATCAATATTGAATCTTGCAGACATTATATCAGTATTTTGAATATATACCTAATGCTAGATTCTGGTATTTCATAGTTGCAGGAAGCCAGTATTCCAAGTGGAATGATTTGGTGTACTTCTAGCTCTGAACAAGCATGCAGTATAGTACTGGTTTGTGATAAATCACTGACATTCTACTCTGGTGGCCAGGCCATTATTTTCTTATGTTAGGAAAAACACTGAATGCGGCAAGCCAGAATCATATCCCATGTAATACTATTTGCAAGAATGATTAACTGGGGTGCCTGGGGCACTTACATAAACAGCTGTTTCTTGTACTTTCCAGGTGATAAAACCTATTAGTTTGGCAACTTACAGAAAAGCCATTAAATCCATTCCAGTGCCACAGGAATAACTGGGCCCCTTAAGCAGGGTACACCTACCAACAACAAGAGGCAGGAGACAGGCGGTACAGAAAGGAAGAGGCCTGGATGAGAGGTCACTATCTAACTCCCAGCCAACCAGGAAGAACAGAAAGGAGCCCAGAGTCTTCAAGGGGCAGAGGAAGGAGCCAGGATTATTTAGCCATTTATCCTTGGTCTGTTTGTTCAGTTATTTCCTTATTTTAAAGGGAAAGCATGTGTTAAATACTTTTCTTTTGCCCTCCTGAAATACCACTGACAGTCTAGATTGGCAGGAGTCTATGATATACTTAATAATTTACACCATCAAAGCAATCACAAACTTAAACTTTCTTACCATGCATGAGAAAGTGAGTCTTCCACACTAGAGACCTTTACACAATGCAAAAGCAGAGATACACAGGATTGATATTTACATTAACATTATATGTAAAATCAAAAAGTCAGTATCCTATATTTTTGTATCAGAGTATATATCACACTTTATTTTCTAAGTATTTATTTTGTCTTTCCTAATAAATTTTAAGATCTGTGAGGAAATAGATTTGCAAATTAAAAAAAAAAGTGCATAGAATTCAGCATCGTATGTCAGAGAACTCCATACAGCCATGGAGTTGACTAACAACACTGATGATTTCTTGAAAAAATTTATTGACAGTATTTTTGTAACCACGAAAAGATCTCTACACCAAATTTTCTTTTTCTCCAGCTTTTTACAAATTTGCACCTCCTTGTATTTTATTTTAGATGTGTTATCATAAAGAGATGTGCAGAAGAGATCTGCTTTTCTAAGTATTATAGCGTCAGGGCTCTTATGAGGCAACATTTTATTATTATTCTCCCCTGCAATACTCAATGCATTAAAAGCCAGGAGATTCTATGCAGGGAAACTTAATCAATGAAACGTATTCCCAAGCAATAATAATGTGATGGAGACACTGCAATTTGATTAGTGACCTTTTCATTCTGTACAGAGATAACCTTTATTGATATCATTAACCAGACGAAACGGTGGTGTGATGCAACTCTTTTAACCACGGAGCTTGGTATTGATTGAGAAGCAAGATCTGAGATTTTGTTAGTGTCGAACTGTTTACAGAAACAAGAGGGACATTCCTCTCCTTTTTTTCCAACCGCCAAAGTAATTGTTTTTTACCAGCAGCTAATAGAGAGGAGAAACCAAGGACATTTTCTTACTCGCGTTCTGTTTCTATGAACAAAAAGCCAGTTAAAAAGTGTGAGAACACTTTCTGAATGCTCACAAAGATGAAGGCGTTTTATAATAGCAATTTTGGTGTGGCGTGAGTCCATCCTCTTTTCTGTTACTGTAATTCTGAAGTATCTCCCATTATAGAGCTCCTCATAAGTGGTTTCCAATTCAGAAAGGTTTTATTATTTCTACTTGTGTTTGTACTTAAATAAACCAGGTATGCTTATTTGCTGCCCTATGAAAGACCTATGTCATCATAGGGAAGACCTAGAGATTTTTGCCTGTGGCCCATTTTTGTCTTTGGCCCAAAGAACTGATTATCTTTGAAAGGTTTAATCTGCGTCTGCTTTCATACAGTAGAAATGGAATGTTTGTCTAGCCTTTTGAGGAATGACTTAACATAGGAATCAAACCTTAGGCTTTAAATCCCGGGCTAATGTTTAAATGAAAGTCAGTTCTTAAGTTGAACATCTTATACATTCTAGAAAAAGAGGAGTTTAGTGAAAGGTAGCTATTACCTTTTTTTATTAGCAAGCTTCTGGTACGTTAAAATAGAATTAAATAAAAAAATTACTATGTATTTACAGCTTCAGAGGGACAAAAATTAACAAAATAACTTACAGAAGATAGTGGGGATAAGTAGTAAGAATGGATATGGTTGTTCACCCTAAAACTTGAAAATCTGTCATGAAAACTTGCCCAATTTTGGGTTTCAAAGACAGAGACCAGATTTTTCAGGTGGAAAATACATTTTTTGTTTATCAGTGACCACTCTGAAAAAAAACATGAAATCTCATGTACAACATGATCCTTTGATAACAAAAAGTTGAAAACAGATCAGAAATAAATTTACACCTAATAGCATAGAGTTGTTTTTTGTTTGTTTATTTTCCAGCATGAATTTGTTTTTGTTTTTGTTTTCTACCCTGTGTGAATTACAGATTACAGTGTGTGCATATATTAAAGATGTTGATTTGCTTCACTTTACTATTGAATCAGATTTCTTGTACTTTTCAACTTGTTTTCAGCCTAACATAATATCAACAATAATAATGCAAAATCAAAATACTTAGAAGCCCTGAAGGTAAAATTCATGGAAATAATGTCCCCGTTTCCTAATCCTGAGTATTGTGATTCAGCCATTCTTTTATATATAGAAAGAGGAAGTGGAGAAAGGGGTGGGGGCTAGGAATCAGAGCAGTGAGTGGAGACCAAAGAAGTAAAGAAAGAGAGAGAAAGAGAGAGAGGGAGGAAGGGGAAAAGAAGGAAGGAAGGAAGGAAGGAAGGAAGGAAGGAAGGAAGGAAAAGAAAGAAAGAAAAAGAAAGAAAGAAAGAAAGAGAAAGGAAAAGAAAAAGGATAGGGAAAGAGAGAATAATAAAAATATTGGAATATTGGAAGACAAGTTTGGGATTGATTGTACTTGCATCAAGGTCTGTGGAGCAATTTAACATAAGAAAGAACTCCTTACTCTTTGGCCACTGCAGTATCTCTAGGTCCTTAAATGAACCATTTTTTCAAAATTAGTGGTGTGCAGATCCTTATCACTCAACGTGTAACCCTCAGACAGCAGCTCAACTGCAAACTGTTAGAAAATCACATTCTCTTAGCATCACACTCTCCAGTTCCATCCATGTTGCTACAAAGGGCCGTATTTCATTCTTTCTCATTGCCATGTAGTACTCCATTGTGTATATAAACTACAATTTCTTTATCCATTCATCAGTTGATGGACATTTAGGCTCTTTCCATAATTTGGCTATTGTTGAGAGTGCTGCTATAAACATTGGGGTGATGGGCATTGAGGAGGGCACCTTTTGGGATGAGCACTCGGTGTTGTATGGAAACCAATTTGACAATAAATTTCATATATTGAAAAAAAATAAAAAAATAAAAAAATAAAATGTCAATGAGAAACTAAAAACAAAAAAAGAAAATCACATTCTCAAGTCCTCACCCCCACCCCAGGGCCAGAATCAGAATCTGTATTTTTAAGTAGATCCCACCATGACCATATGCTTGTTAGAGACTGGGAAGTGCAGCAATATATGGCCCTGTGTCTACTGGCAGAAAATTCACTTTTGTCTGTGTAACCAAGGACCACAAACAATGAAACACAGCATGTGGAAAACAGAAGAAAAATCTCCCAGGATGAAAGCATAAATAAAAGGAAATACAAAATTCCCCACTTAATGCCAAGTGCTTCCCACTAGACAAGAAATCACTAACGTCATTTATTAGCCCTCACTTAGGAAAAGCAAACTACACTGTGTCCACTTGCCTTTTTCTGCTTCTCAAAGTCAAACAAAAGATTTCTCACAATTATAATTTTTAACAAATCATTTTAAATGGTGTGTTTATTTTTCCTAGATCAAGCCTTTAGGTAATAATATTTTAATGTTTTGATTTTGAATGAACTGAAATGTTTTCTCAGGTTGCACTGCTTCTAACTGTCCATTTCCATATGGTTGTTTGTTTTTTAAGAATTTTTATGTGTGTGTGTGTTATGTATGTGTTATCTGGCCGTGATACACATACATGCATGTGCATGCACGCACACACACACACACACACAAACACACACACACACCCCACATTCACATGTGAGTGCTTCATAACCTTTATTACGTGCTCTGAGACCACAGCACGGTGTCTGGCTTTCCTGTGGAAGAGGGAGAAGGCTTGTCTGTATACAGCAAAAGCACTGGAGACTTGAACAGAGCATCTCAGCAATAATAACGAAACCAACCTGAGTATATGAGGGAGGAAGAAACATGACAACTCTTCTTTGGCATATAGATTGCTATAGAGGAGCAAGTTGTTGAAGAAGGGGAAAAATGTTTTCAAATATCAGTGTTATACTCTATTCAGGGCAGTAGTAAATTATTTCTGGCGGATATTTTTAGCAAATGTCAAAGATGATTGTAGAAAGAGGCTCTTCCCAAACTATGACATGCTTAGTAGGAGTTAATTTCTGTTATCATTGTTTTTCTCTGGCAAATGCTTCTCTGATATGTGAATTAGAGTACAAACAGTACATGTTTGTGTATATAATTTGATGCTTATATTATTAACATTTGTTTATAATGTGGCCTTTGGAGGTAGTTGTTGAAGAGAAGAATTGCTCTGAACTTGGAAATCTTAAGGCACTCTGAGAGTACAGCCAAAGAAATGTTCCAGCTCCTGAAGAATTGTCTCTGCTCTGAAGGAAAGATAAACAGTGTTCTTACAAGGTGGGGAGGGTGTCAAAGAGATTCACCATCATAGTCTCACAGAGGAAAGACTATTTAGCTGTGGCTTCTGTATTAACTATGAGCAAAGTGAAAGGAATTGGCATGGCAGTCTGCAAACACGCTGGAGGGACATCATAAGAATAAAAAATAAAATAATTAAAAACAAAAAAAGAAACATGCAAACAAATGAGAATAGCATGCCATTACAGCTTGAAAAAAAATAACAATTGGATAAAAACAAGGTAGAAATGTAAAGCCCTCCATAAGTACCCAATGCCTTAAAAGAAAATGCATTACCTAAGGAAACCATGAGTTCTAGAGATATGAACTCCAAGACAGTGATAAAACAACAACACACTTCTGAGTTGAGGAGGCAAATTGAGAAGTTAAAAAGACTTTCATAAATCTAAGTAAGTTAGAACAAATAACTTAGAATCAAGAAAGATAGAAAGAACTATAGAAGGAAAGAAATACAGTAAAACCTTGAATTGCTGGTAACTTGTTCTGCAAGACGAGCAAATATTTCTAACAAATTTCAACTTGATAAATGAGCCATGTCTTGCCATATGAGTAGCACGTGACTCCAAATGTCACATGATCGCAATTAGAGTAATTAGTGAAAAGATGTCAGATAAGAAGGAGATCATTGGTAGCCCTGACGTGCAAAAACCAACAAATAAACTAGGGAAAAATACTTAAAAACATAATGAAAGAAAAAAGAGTAGACTAAAAGGAATACCTGAATCTGCAGATTAAATGGGCACATCAAATGGACATAAAAGATAAGATAGCTGGTCATATGTTTGTTATCCAGGATCAAGGAAAAAGAAAAAATTCTGCTGGCATGGAGATGATAAAATCAAGTTACCTAGAAGGGAAAAACAAAACAAAACAGGCCTATCTCAGACTTTTTACAGCAATTTTGACCGCCAGAAGACCCTGGAAGTTGTGAGGATACTAAAATGACACCAATAAAGAGGTATCCAGGCAAGAGGCAGTAAGAGGATTATATATGATACCTATGCCTTCTTGGAAAAATTACTCAAATGTGAACTTACTGAAACCAAAAAAAAAAAAAAAAAGAAAAGAAAGAAAATAACTGGGGCGCCTGGGTGGCGCAGTCGGTTAAGCATCCAACTTCAGCTCAGGTCACGATCTCGCGGTCCGTGAGTTCGAGCCCCGTGTCAGGCTCTGGGCTGATGGCTCAGAGCCTGGAGCCTGTTTCCGATTCTGTGTCTCCCCCTCTCTCTGCCCCTCCCCCGTTCATGCTCTGTCTCTCTCTGTCCCAAAAATAAATAAACGTTAAAAAAAAAATTAAAAAAAAAACCCTCAAGAATAGGAATGTGTGATAAAATTCTCACAATGACATTGTATTAATTTAGCTATAAGACTGAGTGTCTGGTAAGGATAGGGTTGTAGAACAGAAAGCAGATATAACTTTTCTTATTATCTTATGAATATTAATATATAATAAAAATGTAAGAGAAAATAGGAGGGGAGATGGGAGGAAGCATAAATGATAAACTCCCATAATTATTAACCTGGTAATTCAATCACATTGTAAAGACTTGAAATATATATTTTTAAAAAAAGATACACTGTATGTGTGTACATATATATTTAAAAATATTTTTTCCTAGGTCTGCGTGGTAAGGTCTGGAAGCAATGTCATGAATGTTCAGCACTTGGTTTCTAAATGCCATTCTCCATTAAAATAAATCAAGGTGAAAAGACTGATTTCAGTCTGAGATAAGGAAAGTATAGCTAAGCCTGAAACATCTTGTTTCACCAGAAATAAGGAAGTGCTCAAAGAATAATAGTGACATAGCAAAAGGACAGAGGAGAAATCCTGAAAGGTTCTCACTGACCAAATTCAAAATAATTTGAGTATGAAAGTATGCAAAAAATAATTGACCTATTAAATGAAATCCATAGATTACATATTAATCTAAATGAATCAATAAGTTTGTGTGATAAGAAAACTCTTTCCTACAATTGAATGCCAATTAATAAATATAGAAGGGATTAAAGAGTTGGAAAGTCATCCCTGGATGCTAACACTACTGGATGCTAACATTACTGGTATGGTAAGAAAATGGATCGAAGTTAACTTTATCATTATCACGGCAGTCTGACACCATGTGCCTCCAGATATGATGAAGTGAGAAGAACACGCCATTACTCTTTGGAGTTTCTGCTAAAAGTCCGCAATTCAAATCTAGTCGTGAGGAAATACTAGGTAAATCCAAACTGAGAGAGTCTCAATATAATTTACTTGTATCCTTAAAAAACTTCAAGATCAATAAAGACAAAGAAAGATTGAGGAAATGTTCCAGGTTAAAAGAGAATATAGAAAACTGATGCAATATGTGACTATGGATTGAATCCTGAAATGGAGACATAATAGCTATAAACGATGTAAGACAGATAATTTATTAATTGGAATATGGACTGTGGATTAGATAATTAATATTGTATCAATGTTAAGTTTCATAATTTTGGGAATTGCACTGAATCTGTGTAAGAAAATATTCTTGCTTTTAAAAGTAAACACTGGGGGCGCCTGGGTGGCTCAGTCAGTTAAGCATCTGACTTCAGCTCAGGTCATGATCTCGCGGTCCGTGAGTTCGAGTCCCGGCGTTGGGCTCTGTGCTGACGCTCGGAGCCTGGAGCCTGTTTCGGATTCTGTGTCTCCCTCTCTCTCTGCCCCTCCCCCGTTCATGCTCTGTCTCTCTCTGTCTCAAAAATAAATAAACGTTAAAAAAAAAATTAAAAAAAATAAAAAAATAAATAAAAGTAAACACTGTGTGGGGACACCTGGGTGGCTCAGTCAGTTAGTTAAGCATCCACCTTTGGCTCAGGTCATGATCTCACAGTTTGTGGGTTTGAGCCTTGCGTTGGGCTTTGTGCTGACAGCTCAGAGCTTGGAACATGCTTCAAATTATATGTGTGTCTCTCTCTCTGCCCCTCCCCCATTCAGGCTCTCTCTATCTCTCTATATCTCTCAAGAATGAATAAACAGAAAGAAAGAAAGAAAGAAAGAAAGAAAGAAAGAAAGAAAGAACTGTGTACTGATAAAGGTATACATTGTTTCCAACTTACCCTTAGTGATTCAGAAAAAAAAAAATATGCATATACATAGATTAACAGATGGAAATTGGTAAATCTAGGTAGAGGGTATATGGGTTTTATTTGTGGTATTCTTATAATCTTTCTGCAAATTTGAAATTATGCCAAAATACAAAGTTACAAAAATGTAATGATGACTCATACCTTTATTATAGCCCTTCCATCTTTACACAATTATTTCTGTTACTGCATCCATCCAAGTGAAAACAGGCATCTCCAAAGTTTTTCACTGAACAGCATATCCGAATGCATGTATGTTTCATTCCCATATTTATAATCTATACACACACTACTCCTCTTCCTTACATTTCACTGGAGAACACAGATCCTATTCCTTATTCATCTTTTCTAACTGCACTCTCTTTTCTGGTGGTCTAATCTGTTCCTATAGCTTTAAATTTCATCCACTTGCCAATAACAAATGAAGTTCGAAGAGTAGAAACACTAACATTCCACAACAAATTCCAGTGACACCTCTTCCTGTGATTGAAATACACATTCTCTCATAGGAAGATAGTACTAAAATAGATGATGATAGATTCTTTGTGAAGAAAAAAATCATAGTTGAAGTTCATTGCAAGACCAAGGAACTATCCAATGTAATTTCCAGGAAGAAAACATAAAGAATATATTGACTAAAATGTCTAAAAAGAAAATGATTTTTCTGGATAAACTAAAACTGCCAGTAATTATCTTCCCAGTTCAATACCTGCTGGTGAAAGGCTGGCTAGGGTAGTGGGGTTGTTTGTTTTGTTTGTTTGTTTGTGTGTGTGTTTCGAGAAGGGCTATGAAAAATGCACTGGAATTTCTTTATCTCAGATAGTGTACATTCAACAAGAAAACCGATGTTAATAGACCCAATAAAGTGTTAATGAAAATGATGGAGATGCTGAAGAATCCAGTTTATGATGAAGGAAGGGGGGGGTGTCTATCCAAGTCAGACTTTTTTGGCTTAGTGGTCATATAATGATAATGAAAAATACTTGATAATGAAAAGTACTCAGGTTGGAAACAGACACATACTCCCACAAAAGCAATGACTAAAAGACATTCAGAGAAGCAATTCTTGACACTTGATACAAAGAGGAATGGATACTAAGAATGTCAATTCACAGGTGATTATTTCCTGGTAGCTTCTTCCACACTGATGAGATTACAGTCTTTGGTGTGATTCATCCATTCATTCAAATCAGTAAGCATTTGTTAGGTACTCATCTTGCTAAGTGTCTTGACTTCCAGTATGATATCGTTGCACTTTTCTCTTAGCCACTCGATAAATTGTACAGATGAGTCCAAGGGTTTAAGGATGGAAGAGAGAGATTTTATGATGGGAAAGAAGGCACATTTATTATTATGCTTGTTTGCTTGTGCCTAAAGATTAACAAATTTAATAACTGTGCCAAATATTGGAGTAAAGGAAGACAATGTTTTCAAGACCAAATTTGTGGATATAGATGCATATGTATGTGTGCAAATATACATGTATGTGGAGAGACAGATGATCTGGACAGATGCAGAGTGAATTGTTGGTAGTGGTTAATCTTTAAGAATAGTATTGGAGACGATTAAGAGGGTAGGAATCTTAAAATTTACATCATATACTTCTTTATAGTATGTGAGTTTTTTTATATAAAGAAGAATATTACTTCTGCATTGAAAAATAAAGTAATATGAGGAAAAGTCTGACTTCCCTTTACTTGGTTAAAGTTTGAGGTCCAACGGCAGAGGATTGATGGGCCATTTGTTTTCATTATTTTCTGAACCACGCTTGTGTATATAAGAACTTGTCAAAGATTACAGACCAAGGAGGTGCCTCGTCTATTCATTTCCAACAGTCTTGTCCAGTAAATATGGATTCATTCTTTCCTTGTGAAAAATGACAGTGCAGGAAAGCCACTTTATACTTCTAGAAGAAATCTGTTCTTCTATAAATTCAGAAAGCTTGATCCTTGTGTGTTTGGGGAGCCCCAATAATCTTAACATTTAAAAATTACTAAGCATAATGTGACTTGGAATTTTATATCTGATGACTTTTCTCCTAAGAAAATTTTAATAGTCCTCCTATTATACACTAAAAAGTCAAGTGTCTCCCCACTGCCCATGTTTATATACTTTGGAGTCTTAAAAAAACAATTATTATTATTACCAATACAATTGTTTCATTAATAACTGGCTATTTTGATGCAACATATATCTTCCCAAACCTCACAGATAAATAAATATTAATCACATTTCGAACATATGGGAGATAATTATCTCAGGGAACAGTCAAATTTCATATCCCAAAGAAACTCCAAGATAATCTTCCTAATCCTCTATTTTATATAGGAGAAAACCAAGCCTCAGTGGAGTTGAATGTCTTGTCCAAGATCATACAGCTATTGGTGACAAAACCAAGGTTGTAATCTTAATTAATTGTGGCTGATATCTCCTGTCTGCCCTAGGAATGTTTACTTCCCATGCTATGCCTATCTTTCCCTCTGTCTAGCCTAAGAAGGAAGTTTGCCATGTAAGGAAGGAGTTCCTCAACTCTGAAAAGAATTCAGGAGTGAAGCAAGAGAGTGGATCAAGATTTGATTCAGTTTGGTGTTTAGTAATATTAACTCACTGATGGTTAATACATTGAAAAATAAAGTGTGTGACTATTTTTAAATAATGAAAATATCTAAGAGCACCCATCTATACCAACATATTGAGATTTTATGGAAAATATTTATGTGGATATCTTACACAGGAGACTAAACACAGTATACCTGTTATCTGTGACTCTTTTATAATGAAGTGTCATTTTTTCATTTTTATATATCATTTTCTACCAAACTATGGAACTAAATTAATTAATATATCTCAAATGGTTCAGTTGATCTGGACTTTGTATATCTGTTGAAAACCTTGTCCGGGTTGTGTAAGAATTCTTGACTTTTCTTGTCTTGCCTCACTTGAGGGGCCAGTTACTCTAAAACCTATGACCTCATTCTTGATACTGTCATCCTGAAGGTCAGGTTTAATGCCAACCACTAGGTAGGGTGGTGTATATCCATTTGCCTACAAGATGTCTCGGCTTTTATATATCTACTAGTGCATCATAATTATTAACTGTCTCCTTTTACTCTCAGAGTCAAGATTTGGATATGGTTATCCTACCCCTAGTGGGTGTAAAATATGCTAGGGAAGGAGCTTTCCTACCCCAGCTTTAAGGCAAATCTCAGCATTTTCACCTGTTTGAGCTATGTCTGCCCCTTCCTGTTTTCATTGTCTTAAGAGTTGTGCCTTTTGCCTTCCTAGATTCATTGTAACTGATTTATCTTTCAAACACCATTCTACTTAAGACGCAATATTTGACTTGATTGAACAAGAGTATCTGACAAATCCACTTTCATTTTGGTTTCAACTGTCTGTCCTAGTACAGAGTGTGAATAAATCTTCCAGGCTTACAGAAAATTAGATTATCAAGAAGAATTTGATGAAGGATTTGTGCTTTGCAGGGTAGCTAAATGGGTTGTTCCATAGGAACAACACAAATTGTTTGTGTGTTGGATCTCAAATTGGAACACGCTTATTCCTGGAAAACCTAAACAGTCTTGCCTAAGGAATCTCTTAAGATACTCCCAAATTATATTCCAAACAACTTCTTTAAGTCTAAATTTAAGAAGATGTCTAAAATTTATGGTCCCCTTAAAGGGCCAGGCAATTTAGTGTAGAGGGAGAATATGGGTTTTATAGTCAAATGGACATGAGTTCAAATGTTGCTATCATTCTTTCTAGTATTATGCTTCCATTTCCTCAACTGTAAATGGAAAGAACTTACTTAAATAATGCGAACTTACTACATCTTCATGCAGTTCTAATACTGGGTATGTTTTTCTGTAATGATTTTACAGACATTTTGGAAATGATTTCAGCTTTCCACATCTTCCTACCTGTGGGAAAATGTAAATATCTTTTGATGCCTCTCTTTGGTGTCTCTCTGTACCTACTGCCTAGTTTTAGACCATCACAATGTCTTACTTGAATAAAGAAACAACCTGTTAAGTAGTCCTTCAGACCACCTGTTCCTAAATTCTTTCTCCACTTAGCATTCTTAAAACAAAGTATCCCCTGTTTAAAAATTTTCAGTAGCTATCCATTGCCTTCAGGATAAAAACCAAATTTTTGACCCTGGCTTTTGCCTATATTTCCTTCTGCATATTTCATCTATTAGTTTATGTCTTTCATTCTGCATTCCAGCTCTACAGAAATACTTAAAGTGACCCAAGTGTGCCCTATCTCCTGCCTGGAATGTTAATCCTCTCCTCTCCTGCATTCAGAATGTGCCCTGGTTTCATCTTCTCAAAAAAAAAAAAAAAAAAAGCCTTCTTTGCCCACTTCCCATCTTGATGCCATGCTGCTTTGATGTGCTGTCCTATAATGTTATGCTGATCTCCCCAGTAGTCTGCAAACTTCTCTCACCTCCAGAGGGTAAGCTTCCTGACATAGGATTTTGTCTTTTCCTTTATATCCAAACACAGCACACTATATGGACTCAGTAAATATGGCTTTCAATAGATTGAAGGAAGGAAACAAAGGAAGAAAAGAGTGGAGGAAAGAAGAAATGCTAGCTTATTATCCTGGAGAAATTTGTATTCTAGATAAAGAAATATTATCCCATAATATCACAAAAGAATAATTATACAAACTTCATTACCTAGCACGGAACCTTGTCCATAGAACACAATCATGAAATATTTGTAGCTTTGATTCACTGACTAAATAAATGCCACCTAGGTACTTAGATTAATATGCAATCTGCACTGGAGGAAAAGGGCACTTTTTTCAACAATGATTTTAAGTGATGTTGTTTGCTATCGAGCTATAACAGTGTTCAGGCAAGAAATTTTTTTCTACCTTGGTGTTTTGGGAGGACAGCTGCAGTGTGTCTGGGAAAAGTCATTTTCTTCCGAAGAATCACCCTCTCTTTGCCTGTCATCACACAGCCACCTTTCTGATGTGGCTGGACCCAAAGTATGCTAAGCCACAGTGTGTCTGAGCCACAGGATCCAGAGAGGCTGACTCACTAGAACAGGTAATTAGGAAGCAGTAGGACATGAGACAGGAGAGGAAATCTAATTTACAGCTCGCTGGAGAGCTCTGAATCAGTGTGGAAGAGAAGTGAAATGGAAGATTAAATTATCTGTGAGCTCACTTCTCTAAAATTATTTAGTCTGTCCCTTTTTTTTTTTTCATTTAGAAAACATATGCTGTGAATGCAAGGATTTAGCTTCTGCTTCTGAAGAGTTGGCAGCTGGGAGCAGTTTCTTGAAACCACCTGGAAAGGATAAAATTGGCTTTAGGATATCTGCTATTTCAATAAGGGCAACGACGACCAAGTTCAGGAAATGAAGGAGATGTCCGGAAGCTCTTAGGACCTTCTAGCAGCTCAAGGGTATAACTCTGGCCCTTGTGTTAACAAACTTCAAGGGCTTAGAGGTACCTTGTATTGATACAGCTTCCTAGAGCCCACCAGAGGGGCCCTTTCCTTATGTCCTGTGATGCCTAGCTGCTGAGCCACAGGGAACTCGCAGAGTTATGTCAATTGTAGAAGTAGATTAGTCTTTGCCTTCATGCTTATGGACTTATGTTAGATTTTTGTTGACTGAAGAGTAGTAACCCAGGAAACCAATATAATTCATTCATTCAAGAAATATTGGTCAATACGTATTCTATAGTAGACACGGTTCTGAATACTGGGATGATGTGGTTTTAAAAGCCTAAATATTATGTTTCTGATCTTATTTATAACTTCCAACATATTTCTGATCTTAGAAAGCTCATTCTAGAGGAGATACAGTAAATATATTTAAATGGTTGAAGAAATTAAAAAGAAAAAGAGCCTGTGATAATTTCAGATAGTGGCAAGTGCTGTGAAGAAGAATTAAATAGAAAAATGGGGTAGAGAGTGTGTGGATGTAAGGTGGGGAGGAGGGTAATTAACTAGAGTGGTCAGGAAATCTTTTTTCCGGGAAGGTAGCATTTGAGATGAGTCTTGAGTTCTGATAAACTGGTAGTCCTGCGAAGTTATGAGGAGAAAACATTCTAGACAGATGGAACAGCAGGTTAGGAAAACAGTAGGAAAGATAAACAGGAGTGAAATTATGTGAGACTTAGGAGGTCATCGTAAGGCATTTGAATTCACACCGTGGGCAATGGAAAACCATTGCAGGGATGAAGCAGGGGAATGATTGGAAACTATTAGAGGGCATGAAATGAGATAATGGGAAACCACTGGAAGGTGTGAAGCAGAGGAATTATGGAAAGCATCAGATGGTATAACGGTGGGGGGAGGGGAATAATTACCCTGGCTGCTGTGAGGAGAATGGATTTTGAGAGGAGAAGGGCAACAAAATGAGCATGAGCTTGAACTGAAGAAAGTTGATGCTGGAGATTTTTTCTGTGCATGGTTCCCTGGGACTATTAAAAACATCCATGTATGATATCTCCTCCCAAGCATAGAACATTATAATCTAGTAGCTGTTCTTGCAGTCACTTCCCTGCACTGCTACCACGAAAGAGGTCTCTGGGATTCCTTAGTAAAAGCCTTCCTCTAGTATTACTGTAAACCTGAAACTGAGAGATCAAGAGTTAGTGAATTCCAACTGCCTTGCCTGTGTTAATATAGTCTGCCCTGAGTTTCACCTCTGTCTTAAGTACTTCTTCCATCATTGAAATTCAACTCCATGTATCCAGGCCCCATAACACAATAACTAGTCCCCACTAAACAATGCTAGGATTCTAAAGTCCAGAGCATGCTCAGAGTACGGCAACCTGGAGTATGTCCAAGGGACCTAAATATAGAGGGACAAATTTTTTTAAATGGTTTTATGTCACCATGTTATTTTAGATTGTGTCGAATTCACATATTGACAGCACATGCTTCCCTTCCAATGGGTAGAAACAAACCATGTCATGAATTACAAAGTCAGTTCGAGGACCAATTTCCTGTTGCTGGCACTGGTCACCCAAATTGCTAGTTCCCTCTTTGCTCAACCTATTTTGAGAGACTTTGGTTCTTACATTTAATACCTATAATCTATTGTCTGTGGCTCAGCCCACTTCTGTTCCAAACAACCTGCTTGTATGTGACTTCTCTTTACACCTTCCTTCCTGAGTGCAGTCAACAACCTTGAATCACCCTGACTCATTGCATCTAAGTCTCTGTGTCTCCCCTCGCAGCCTCCCTCTCTTTTGGGGATTACTCAGATTTCCTTCCTTTCCTTCTAACAGACAAAGGGTAAAATGTTCAAATTAAAAGTCAAGTTTAAGATGTAAAAGAAAATTAGGGAATACTTTTAATAAACCCAAGTAATATGTATTAGTGTCAGACTCTAATCATATTTGACATATTAGTGTTGTATATAAATGTAGATGTTAATGTCGTTGGGATTTACATTTGCACAGAGCTCGGCTAGACCAAATTAACTGAGAATAGAAGGAAAATAGGATAATGCCATTGTGTTAAAAAGTACCAAGTATGGTTTACCAGATTACCTTCCCAACGTTTATGTGTTTTGAATCAGTTGCTTACTTATCATGGTTGGAAAATTGATACAGTACCTATTAATTACTCAACATTTTGGAAAATATGTTTCAAAAACCAAACTGTATTTTTCAAAATATCCTTTTCTAATTCTTTAGTCACAATTACACTATTTTCTTCTAAAGACCAGGGCAAGAGTAGGTACAATATCATTTTAAAAGTAGATGGGAAATATCAAAACCAAAGTGAATTTCTGAACTAAAGAACAATGCATCTCAATTTGAAAATGGATTTTGAATGGTCTGAGCATTTGCTAATTGTGTCTTTAAATTGTAGCATGTAATGTAGATTTGCTTTTAGCATTTTAAGGAGTCAGATCAAATACAAAGATTAATAGTAACCAGAGCAATTTCAATCTGGGTCATTTCATATTTTGACTTATCTGACCCTAAGACGGATGCTGTTGAGAGTGGGCAACTCAATGGAGAGAATGTAAATAAACTTTGGGCACATGCTTATGATGTGAGAATGGATGAAAAGGTTGTTACAGAAAATTGGCCTTACTTCGTGACTAAACTCTTTCATTTTTTTTGACAATTAGGCACTTATTTAAAAAAGTTATTGCTTGTTGGGGCGCCTGGATGGCTCAGTTGGTTAAGCATCCAACTTCAGCTCAGGTCATGATCTCACGGTTTGTGGGTTGGAGCGCCACAGAGGGCTCTGTGCTGACAGCTCAGAGCCTAGAGCCTGCTTCAGATTCCATGTCTCTCTCTCTCTTGGCCCCTCCCCTGCTCGCACTCTGTGTCTCCCTCTCTCAAAAATAAATAAACATTTTTTAAAATTTATTTCTTGTCAGTTACTATATTCTTTAAAAGAAGGATGAGGTAGGTTTATAAATGTTCAATTAGTATTTGTTAAATAAGTGAATGAATGAATGAATGAATACATTTTTTTTTCAACGTTTATTTATTTTTGGGACAGAGAGAGACAGAGCATGAACGGGGGAGGGGCAGAGAGAGAGGGAGACACAGAATCAGAAACAGGCTCCAGGCTCTGAGCCATCAGCCCAGAGCGCGACGCGGGGCTCGAACTCACGGACCGCGAGATCGTGACCTGGCTGAAGTCGGACGCTTAACTGACTGCACCACCCAGGCGCCCCATGAATACATTTTAGAAAGAAAAATTTTTAAAAATTATGATAATAAGAATATCATTCTTCAATTAGAGAAAAATAATTTCTTTATATATAAGAAAGGAATGTTACTTGAAACACACCAAATAAAAATTATTATGCTGCTTCTCTTTTATTTAACAAAATATATAACCAGTAATAACAAGAATAAACTTGTATGTATGGTAAAAAAAATGTTGACAAGTTGGAAATAGGATCTGTGGTAATAGTAATGTGTTTCTAGTTCAATATCACTGATACTGGGTAGAAATATTAAAGAGTAACACCTGTCACAGCACCAGCATTTATGGTCCTCTATAAGGACTAAGGGATGTTAATATCCCTTGAAAACTGGCAATTCCTGAAACATAAAAATATTATTTAAAAAATCAGCAAAGGATAAGATTATTTTCTAAGTATAGAAAGAAACTGGGCATTGTAGAGAAACTTTCAGTATTAAGGATTTTAAAGTGGAGTAAAATGTTTTCTCTGAGAACAGATGGTTCTCACATTGTAATTGTGTTATTGTTCCCTGCCAACTCATGTGGGTATTATCCAAGGATACACAGGAAAAAGGTAAACCATTTCCCTTCAGGTACACTAGAGTAGTAGAAAGAGCATTGAATTGGGGGTTAGGAAACCTGGTAACTATTCTTAGCTGTGGCATTAGTTAGCTATGTGAATGACCTGATAGAAATCATATTTTCTCTGGGTATCAGTTTCTTCATCTATAAAATGAGGGCATTGGGCTAAATTATATTTAAGATCCTGGTGTGCTTTCTATGGTTCTTAATTCTCCTTTTTTTTTTGTCTTTTTCCAAATGCTCAACTACTACATTATTTAAGGTATATTTCCCGGTCTCTTTTTTTTTTTTTTTTTTCCTCCCCTCTCTTTCTTCAATATATGGGATAGGAGGACACTGACTAAGTCTGATGGGCGGGAGGAGGAAGAAAATCAGCTACAGGAAAGGTTTATATCCCCCTCTACAAGAAAACTTAAATATAGCTACTACAGCTTTGAAAGGAATGGTTTATGTCCAAACAGCATTTTCCAGACAAGCTCTGTACTTTTTTGCCAACAGAATTAACTTTAAACTGAACGCAGTAGACAGTTAAACAAGAGTCGGCACTGGAAACAGCTGTGAGTAGACAAGACCAGTTACTTATAAGGTACTGTTTTTTACTCATTGAAATCTCCTTCAGGGTTTATTTGTTTCGGGCACAAGTATTGTGTGGTCATTTGACTTTTCCCCCCACCTCGCCTCTATTCTGAGAGAAAACACACACTTTAAAATACTTTAGTTTCTTGGCTGTATTGTTTGGTGGCTGTTGATATTTGAAGCTACTAGGATTTGGTTTTGTTTTGTTTTCAGGAACCTAATGATTGTTGTTATTTTATTTTGAAGCTTAGTTTAGCTTTGTCCTTTGTTGCATCTTGTCATGGGTGGTTTTATGTTTTGTTATTCATGTCAGATTAAAAAAAAAAGGCTTTAAGATTACGGAATGTACAGAATGCTCTTGATTGAAGGGGAGGGACAGGTTAATTCATCTTCGACTTCAAGTATAGAAACAGCATAGAGCCAAGTCAGAGCAGCTCCAGGCACTTGAACTGACTTGGTTAAGGCTCACTGACCTCATTACAGCTTGGTGGATCTGACCTGCGAAACACACAATTTTGAATTAGGGTTTTACCTTTAACCTACTTCTATATTTGGGGTGCCTGGGTGGCTCAGTCCGTTGAGCTTCCGGCTTTGTCTCGGGTCATGATCTCATGGTTCGTGGGTTCAAGCCCCACCACAGGCTCTATGCTGACAGCTCAGAGCCTGGAGTCTCCCTCTCTCTTTGCCCCTCCCCCCTCGCGCTCTGTGTCTCCCTCTCAAAAATAAATAAACATTAAAAAAATTACTTCTATTTTTAATTGTTCATTTTAACCCTTCCTTCCCTTCACTTCCATTTATTTTTAAAAATTCTGGCAAGCCTTCTTTTTTTTTTAATGAGGCTTATCTTTGTTAAGTTCATCCATCTTAAAGTGACAATATTTCCAGTATCTCAAATCACTGAGCTATGGAGGCTCTCAGAGCAGAAGGGGAAGAGCCCAAAGTGGCCATGGAGTGGACAGAAAGGAACCACTGTCATCTGAAATGTCACTCTTTCTCCGGAGGCCTGGCTAGTTAATATATAATATTTGCTGCTGGCCAATAAACAAGTCATGAGACAATTAAGGAGTTCTACATTTGTCAACTTTCCAAAAAGTAAAGCTTGCAAGTTTGCCACTGAAAACTGCAGAGGTTTTAGAAAGAATTTAGCCATTTTGGATAGTTAACTTACTGAGGTCCAGTATATATTTTGATATCTCTCTGGAGGGAACTAAATTCAATTTAACGTTTTCTGAATTGCCCAACCTTTTCATCATGGATACACATTGTAGAATTTTTCTAAACGTAATGATGCATTGGGGGCCTATTCTGTGGTATGCACGGGTTTTACTCCTTTTGTCAAAAGGTCACATAATCACTATGCTTTATTTTAATTGTGTTATTTTTATAGGACATTTTTTCCTCCTGTGACCAGCATCCATATGGAAATGTGACTTCTTATGGGTGTGGACAGTTTGCATTCTTCTAACAACTCCCTGCAACCTTATCCACATCTTTATATTATTATTTCTTTTGTGCTATGCATAAGAAACCAGAAAAAAAGTTTATAAAAAAATCATGGAAGGAATGAGAAGCAAGAACTTTATTCGAGGGCTCAAGAGATTCTCTTATGAGGAAAGTGCACAGACCAAAGCGCATAGACAGGGTGACATCTATTTTAGGTGCTCAGGAGACTTTTGGTTTGAGTCCAAGTCCTTAGTTGTGTTCTGTAGTAGAAGTTGCCATGGAAGTGGCTCTGGGATAAGTAAGGCGTTACTGCATCAGATACAGAAAGTGTTGTCTGTTCTCCTCTTTATAAAGTTACTGGAGGTATGTGTCAAGGAATCAGTGACTAACCAAATCTCACGGGGCAGACTTAATATCAATCAAATACTAAGTATTTTATTTTAGTTCCATTTACACATTTGCTATTCATACGCATGTGTGGCTAGGAAATAGCATAATAATTCTTTGTAGGAAAGAGTTAGGGAAAAGGAAAAATATTTCTCATCTAGTCTATGCAGTTCTGTGTCATTATGCTTTAAGGAAAAAATACATCTTTTGCCACTGTTTCGATAATGCCTTGATTTCTTTAACCATATCCTTACTTAGTTAACAACTTCTTTTAAGTTGAAAATGTGATAAAGCATTGAATTTAGTAGCAGAACATACCATTTCCTGTCTTTCAATATTTTTTTTATGTTGTGCGTTGCAATGCAAAATCAATCACTGGTTTCTCAGTGATCTTGATAATTAATCCCACTCTACCCATGACAAAAATTAAACTGGGCATATTAGAGAGATACATGAAGCTATAAACTGAGTCCAGAGCAATTCTAAATTCCAACTTTAATTAGAGTCCATTGCTAATGGCTTGACTATATATAGCTTATTTAGAATTATGTGTGAGGCCTTTTGTGTTAGAGGCCTTTTTTGCTCAAGCTCTTTTTTTCTTTTTTTTTTTTTAATGAATATGTATATTTTTAATGTTTGTTTTTGAGAGAGAGCATGAACAGCGGAGGGGCAGAGAGAGGGGGGGACAGAGGATCCAAAGCAGGCTCCACACAGACAGCAGTGAGCCCAATGAGGGGCTTGAACCCACAAACAGTGAGATCATGACCTGAGCCAAAGTCAGAGGCTCAACCAACTGAGACACCCAGGCGCCCCTTTGCTTAAATTCTTTTTAAAATACAGTTTTCATATAGTCAGTGTAAAAATTGTTACTGGGTATTAAAGTATCTTGTGCTGTATATGACAGACTCTTTCTGTTTGAAACAATGAATTAAGGGACTGCCTTTTGTCTACAACAGTGAATTTAGGGTCCACGTAAATTTAGAATCATTGCCTAAAAGCTAGAGATTTTGCTTTTTTTTTTTTTTTGCTTCTTCATTCCTTCAGTTAAATGGCATGGGTTATTTTTGTTTTAATATTTATTTATTCATTGTGGGGGGCAGGGAGGAGGTGGAGGTGTGGCAAGAGAGAAGGGAGAGAATCCCAAGCAGGCTCTGAGCTATCAGCACAGAGCAATGGTATGGGTTCTTATGAAATAAAATGTTATTCTAATTGAAACATAACTCTTTAAAGCTGAAAATATGCTATTTGACGTCGATACAATGAAGGTTTTAGTTTTTACTTGATTAAGGCTTTCAGCCTAATCAAAATTTAATTTTCACATGCTCACCTAATTAGGAAACCAGCCGTATGAAGGGATATGTATTTTATAGTAGGAACTGTACTGTCACAACTTAAAACTACTGAAAACTCAGCACCTTTTTGAGTGTACACTTATGAAGATTTCCATCTAAAAAGTGCTGTTTAAAACTAGAAAAAGAAGAAGTCCCTGAAGTAAGTCAACACCTGTTCATGTTCACCGATGATGTTTTAGAAGGGTCTCTCTTGACACAGCCTTGTGAGACTGCTCCAGAAGCCTCAGAACACAGACCCTCCTAAACTAGAATTCGGTGAGTGAGTGCATGTGTTGCAAGGAGGTGTCAGGTCCAATGCTGTATGTGGTGGACAGGGGACAGAAGCTATCAGTAATTCCTTAGTTGTTGAAGAGAGAAAGAGATGACTGCTCCCTTCTCATAAAAATCAAAATTTAGCTCATTTTCAATTTTAATCCCTCAGAAAAGATGCTCAAACTGACCCAGGTATGTTCTTATACATTGGCCTTTGCTTCATGTACTAAGTTGGTACTTCTGGACAATTTAGGAAGTGATGTGGTCAAAGACCAAGATTCTTTTCATTCACTTTAATCACGCAATAAATGTTTGTTGAATGAATATAAATTCCAATTCCTAAATTGAAAGGGCCTGAACAAAAAATAATGCTAAAACCATCATGTTTTACTTCATTTCTTTTTAAACAATTTTTTTAATGTTTATTTATTTTTGAGAGAGGGAGAGAGACAGTCTGAGTGGGAGAGAGGCAGAGAGTGAGAGAGACACAGAATCTGAAGCAGGCTCCAGGCTCTGAGCTGTCAGCACAGAGCCCGACACAGGGCCTGAATTCACAGACTGTGAGATCATGACCTGAGCTGAATTCCGACACCCAACCAAATGAGCCACCTGGGAGCCCCATGTTTTACTTCATGTTTTATTATTGGAGTATTTGTTATTCAGTTTATTATTTGGTTATACTAAAACATAAAAACTTCTTTAAGTGATGCCATTAATAAATTATGAAATTGCTATTGGCAAACAGCAATTTAGAACTCTGAATTGCTATAAAGAAAAGCGTCAGATGCCTATAGTTGATAATAATTTAAAAAGCAAACTTGGGGGTGCCTGGGTGGCTCAATCTGTTGAGCCCCTGTCTCTTAATTTTAGCTCAGGTCATGATCTTACAGTTCATGGAATCAAGCTCCATTCCCTGCTCTTAGCATGGAGTCTGGTTGAGATTCTCTCTCTCTCTCCCTGTCTCAAAAATAAATGCATGAAATCTAAAAAAAAAAAAAAAAAAAAAAAGCAGTTTGAAGACACGAAAATATCAGCCCCTTTCCTCTATCCTTTGTTTATTTGACTAAGGTATTGTGGAATTTATAGTACACTTGCTACAAGCAGAGGCTGCTATTATTTATTTTATTAACATTATTTGATTTATTATTATTATTGGGAAACACAGCAGGATATTAGAAGAAAAAATAAATGTGGACTGAGTCTAAGACAGTTTTTCAGGCCCAATCTTATTTTGGTGATCTTAAAATTTTTAAAATTAGTTTTTAAAGATTATGTAAGTTATAGAGCTCTCGGTAAACAGTGGTATGTTTCCAAATTAACAAAAATAATAATAGTATTTCAAGGGAGCAATTTTCATTTTGATTTACCTTCTCTCTCCAACCTGCTTGCTTCTGAATGCATTTAATTCTAAAGGTATGTTATGTGGCCTTTCTCCGTGGCACAGTGAGAGTCCAGAAGGAAGACAGCATCTATGTGTTCTCCATCTCCGTGCCTGAAGATATTATAAGTAGATCTGAATACAATGGAAAGGAAAACAACTTTCCTGCAAACCCGGGGTATAAAATGCCCCCCCATAAATCACAAGAAAGTTAACAATTATAATGATTATGAAGACAGTGACAATATAAAAGGAGAACTAAATTATGATCACCAATTCCACTCTCTAGGGGATTCATTGCTATTAGGTTTCTTTCTGTATCTGTGCACATATAATAGAGTGTCAAAGTTTTGTTTTGTTTTGCTTTTACAAAATTGTTTGATACTGCAAATTTGGATTCCACCTTTTTTCATTTAACATTTTATTGGCAACTCTTTTCTATATTAGAACACTTTGGGAAAGAATAATATACAGCTGCATAATATTCTATTCTATTCTATGGCAATATCAAAAGTAACAAAATACGTCCCCCACTGTCGGGGGCCTACATTGTTTCAGTGTGTTCTGTCATGCATAAAATAAGGATAAGCATTCATTTACATGTGATATTTTTTGCTCATTGGATTAATTTAGAATTGTAATGGCTTAGAAATTTGGCAGTCTAAATCCCTTTTTTTGCAGCATAGGGGAACTAAGTCCAGAAAAATTATTCATCTAGAACCAAGGCTTCCAACTTTTAGTTTAACTTCTATATTCATCCAGAAGTAATGACTGGATGATAATTTTAATCTGGGGCAAGAGGTAGAAGCATAATTTCCTTCTGTCTGAGTAAGAGGTCAGCCATGTACCCTATTCTCTGAAAATCCCCAGGGAACAGAACAGTTCTCATACTAAAGAAAGAACTCAAGATTCCATGCCAGAAGTCTTTATTACACAAGGGGTGATAAACATATAATAGCTATGGGAACATTTTTAAATAGCTGTCACTTTGTTAATGAGTATTTGCTAAAGCATTTCCTGGGCCACTAGTGTTTATGGAACTTTTAAACAAAATATTTATAAAGATGAAACTGGAATTTGCTTCATAAATTATGTCATTTTACTTGCACCTTTGTTTTTTCTCAGTGCACAACCAATGTTCAGGCCTCTGCTACACCAAACAAACAAACAAACACTCTACTTTCTCAACCAACCTCTCTCTTCCTGATGCCAAGAAAAATTTGGTTTTTTTTTCTTCTGTTTTTGCTTTTGCTTTCCGACCTCCCTCTGACTATAAAACTCTTTGAAGTTTGGCATTTATTTCTACCACAATACTCAGATTACCTCTCAGAGGTTGCTAATGATGGCTAAATTAACTGCTAAATCCAGAGCTTTTCATCCATTGCTCACCTCTGCTTTTCCTGCCATTGATAATGTTTACTGCCATGCTCTTCTTGAAATATTTCTATCTTTTAACGTTAGGGATCTTGTACTCGCCTATGTTCGCACCCTTCTTTCTTCACTTTCTTTAGAGGGCTCCTGTCTTTTTTCCTACCTTCTTCCTCCGGGTGTCTGTGTTTGTTTGATTTACCACCACTGTATACTTTCTTCCTCATCCAGTCCCATGGCTTTGACTTAAAGCCCAATCTAGAGATCTGGTCGACAAGACCTCTTGTAACCCACAGTTAGTACAAGTTATAAATACAAGTTTCCTTTCTCTTTATGCGCAACACCTGTATTAGGATTTTCTCCTTGGCAGGGAAGTGGGCTACACTTCGGTCCCAGGTTGACTGCACAACCTTCTGTGGTTGCCCTGCTAGTCAGAGCTCCCCATACAAGGCTGTTTCAGGTATTCTAGTACTGCAAAATCCATATCATTCCCTTACTCCAATCAGCCCTTCATCCTTTATCTCCTTCCTCACTTCCTATGCAACCAAGTGACAGTTACTATAGAATTTTAAAAACTACATTCTTTGCATTCTTTTTCATTCCCCTGACCACTACCTTGCTTAGAATTGAATGATCTCTTCTTAACCCACTCCCTCCTTACTGGTCTCCCTCTCTCCAATGCATTGCCACTCCAGAGATGTATAATTTAAATATATATATATATATATATATATATATATATATATATATAATATATGCCATATACAATATAGAAAAATACAGTATATATAGTAATACAGAAAAATACAGTATATATAGTATATACTACCTAAAATATATAGTATATATAGTAAATAGTATATATAGTATAGTATATATTATATATAATATATAGTATACATAGTAAATAGTATATATAGTATAGCATATACTATATATTACATAATATATATATTGTATATAGTATATATAGCATATTTCCCCCCAAATTTTCAGTGAATCCTTAATAGATTGTTAAAAGCAGGAACTTTGGAATTTACTTACAGGACCTGAGGCTCAGTTCTAGCACATTTTACATGTATCATCCTATGCAAACTACTTACCATTTCTAAGCCTCCATTTTCTCACATAAAATAAGCATAATAAGTGTACCAATAATAGGTAATGTGTATCAAACCCATAAATGCAAGGGCTATAGTGCTCTGTGCATGCCCCATGCATTCCTTCATCCAGTAGCCAATAGAGTACATTTTATCGGATTTATACTAAACATTCTTTAAAAATGCAATCCAGTGAAAGAGACTGGTTTATTCTTAATGAGTTCAATTTGGCTTTTTTTTTCAAGAAATCTACTCTAAAGCTAAACCCAGACCTTAGCCCAATTGCGAATGATGTAAAACAAAAGTTAAGTGGGTGTTCTATTTTATTTGGAGACAATGGCATCTTCTGGCTCATTCTTTTCTTTTAGGAGGAGCAATCAAAGGAAAAGAAATTGTCTTTTTTCTTTTTCTTCTTTTTTTTATATAACTACAAACTATATGCCACAAATGAACATTTTTCTTTATTCAATGTTTCTGTGTGACTTTCTTTGTTTATTCTTTATGACTAAAACTTATAGTCACAAAACAAGTGGAGGAGCCAGGAATCTATCCCAGATTTTTGACAACAGGCTCTCTGCCTCATTTTTAGACTGCTTCTCTTTCTTTGAATTTAATAATCCATGCAATGACATAGTCAAATTTAAGTGGAAATACTCCAGAGTAATGACTAAGGGGTTTCAGACGCATTCCAGGAATATTATTTAGCTATAATTTTATCCTAGAGTAATGGATTGATTTTGTTTTTCCAAATCAACACATGGCCTCTACTTTGGGTAGATATCCTGACCATTTGTCCTTGTATGCAGTACCAATTTTTTGAAAGCTATTGCTAGTGTCTTCTCTAGCCCTTTCCCCCCAGAGACTAAGTTGTTTCTCAGAGGACTTTGGCTCATTTTTAGCATCAAAGCTTCTGTGGTTTATTTCATTTCCTTAATCTACTCATTAATTACTTATGAATGGAAGTTGCCTAAGTCATATAGTATGGAAGTTGGATGGGGTCTTGGATCTTGTAATTAAGCCCTCATACATTTCACCTAACCAAAGCAGGCCAAACTAGGTGAAGAGCCTTATCCATGATCATAGAGCAAGTCTAGAGGGTGTTTCTTCTCTCTAAGAGTGTGCACCTTGTTATACTGGCAGCTTCTTGGAATATTAAATAGTCTCAAAATCACAATGGAAATAAATCTGAGTCTTCTCTTTCCTTCTCCCTTCATTTCCCAGTGTCAGCAGGAATAGCTGGATTCCAGTGTGGAAAGCAGAGATCCACCCTCTTTTTCAT
The DNA here is from genome assembly GCF_022837055.1 of Prionailurus viverrinus. Lineage (NCBI taxonomy): Eukaryota > Metazoa > Chordata > Mammalia > Carnivora > Felidae > Prionailurus > Prionailurus viverrinus. The sequence continues at coordinate 135,550,833 of NC_062564.1, read as the reverse complement.
TCATAGGAGCTGCTTTTTGGTGGAGAAAGCCTTCCAAATGCTGTTTACTTGACTTTAAACTTCCTCAGCTCTTGAAATGGGAATTACTGACAGCCTTCACGAATGAAATAATTAAATATTTATGAATCCTCCCAGAAGTGCAACCCCCAGTGCACCACAGTTTTCTCTGAAGTAAAGTAAATCTCTGTGTTGGAGATAGATTGATACATTTCAGAAAAATATCAGTATTATGTTGTGGCAGTTATATAATATGTAATGTTCTTAGGAACACACACACACACACACACACACGCACGCATGCATGCACAGAGTGGGGAAATGGCTTGCGATAACTACATTTTTAAGAATGAATGTTTTCCTGGGGCTCCTGGGTGTCTCAGTCAGTTAAGCATCCAACTTCATGATCTCGCAGTTTGTGAATTGGAGCTCCACCTAGGGCTCTGTGCTGATAGCTCAGAGCCTGGAATCTGCTTCAGATTCTGTGTCTCCCTCTCTCTCTGCCTCTCCCCCACTCATGCTCTGTCTCTCTCTCTCAAAAATAAATGAACATTAAAAATTTTAAAAGAGTGAATGAATGTTTTCCTCCCTCCATGCAGATTTGTCACCATATCTGCCACTTTTTCATATAAATACCTGACCTCAGCCTTTTTCTGTTCTCCCCTTTGTATTATTTGCCACTCATGGTGGCCTTTCAGCCCAAAGTGTTCCTCAACCTTGCCTTTCTCGAGATTATGACCTCTTCTGAGATGCCTTCCCTGACTCCATCCCTACCCTTACCTCCCAACATTGACTTCTATGGCTTTCACCACTTTGCATTTTAATTCATACTTACTGGTCCACTTTCCTAGCTGAGCTGCACTGTAAGCTCCTGGAGGGCAGGGACTTTATCTTACAGATTTGTATGACTGGCACTTAATGCATTGCCTGACACCAGATGAAAAATTTAGGGGGCCTGATATGGCTCCAGTCTTGTTGTTACAAAGGGACATACATCCTGTGTGAGGTACTCTCACACAAAGATATGTTAAAGGATTAGGCAGCCTGTTATGACACCAGACATCTGTTTAGTTGAATGGAAAGTATAAGGACACAGGCAACGGCAATGAACTTCTTTCTTTTCCCCTCTGGGTAAAATATTCCAGGTTTTTGCTCTACATAGATCTTATTTCATATTTACTCAGATTTCGTAATAAAGCAGGTGGTCATTCAGGTGTTTATTTTTTTAACCACCTTCACTCATTTCACCATTCAGGTGGTTTATTAAATTTTGTGTATCTTACTTTTTCACCATTTGTCAGAGTTTCAGCAGTCCCTTTATGTGATGGAGGCTTAGGCTGAGTGCTGAAATTCGAGAAATATTTTGATATTCACTCATGGTCTGTTCCCTTACATTTTTTTTTTCAAATTTCATTCATTATATGACAAACATTGCTTCACAAAAAAGATAATTTAGGGGGAAAAAAGTGCTTTGGAGATTTTTGTTTGCAGCAGTATTTGAGTTTCAAAAAGTTAGCTCCATAAATCCTCAGGATCCAAACCTTAAACGATAACAACAACAACAACAAGAACAGCAAAATAAAACTGATCTCTTTATCCCATCCCTAAAAACAGATAGTGGTTCTCATGGCAAGAAGCCAAAGAGAAGAATCAGAGGGAAGCAAAGCGACTTTAGCCGCTTAAAGGATGGTGGGATTCTAGAGTAGGGGCTCCATGTTTTGCCACACTCTACCCCACTGCCTGAACTAGGTACCTGGAAGACAGAACTGGAAACCTGGACCAGACTGGGGGAATCTAAGAGTAGAGGAATCCGTGAATCACTTCCTATATGTAGGACCTGGAGGCTACAAAACTCAAATCATCTTTTAGTGCTGTTCTACATCGTACCAGGATATTCAAAATGGGTATGTAGGCAGGCATGTCCAAAACAGCACCCCCCACCCCAGCTCATCCCATATCCTCAGTGCAGCCAAGAGAAGAGGAGAAGAGGCAGTGAGAGTCAAACTTGGAATAGCCAGGGGATAGGGCAAGGAAGACAGTCCCAGGGTTTGTAGACTGAAGGCCAGGAACAAACCAGGAAAAAAAAAGCATCTTGGAGATGCCTGTGGTGCAAAGGATGATGATAACAGACCAGATTCCCACTCTCCTCTATCCAAGACATAGAATCCTAGAAGTACCCAACATCAGATGGCTCCCAGGAAAGTGGCATCCCTGGATTAACTAAGGTTACATTTCAGCCACCTGACAGTATAAAAGGATAAGGAAGTTAGATTTTATACACTTGATTTTGTAGACCAACATCTATTCCTTCCTTCTACATAAATCATTGTTTAACTTAAACTAATTGTTTTTAGCTGCCTATTTTACTGTAGAAAATGCTAGTATAGAAATAATGGTTAAAAGTCTTATCAAAAGTCTAAACTCATTTTTCTTCGAAGTTGGAGGAACATCAAGGCTAGAGAGACAAAGTGTAGGATTTACCCTGTTTAGGTCTTGAGCATTGAGGTGAGAGGATTAGGGATGAAAAGAGTAATCTTATAGGAGAATCTCTACTCTAGACAGCTTAATAGAGCTTCATATTTTAGTCTGTATTTCATCCAAATTCTGATCTCTAAGGACCAGAAACATCTGTTATGTTTCTATTCCTTACCAATGTTATCTGAAGTGACATAGAGAAAATATTGAAATGTTGGTAAATTGCTCAGAAGGATTGTTGCCAGCCTAAAAGTGCCTTATAAAGTGAGCCCATACTGTAATGAGTGATCTTTACCCAAGTTCTTAAAGCACAGCTAAGCTGCCCAACAAGTAACATCTGGTCCAAGTCTATGGGCTCCATAGATATCACAGACAGAAAGGGAAAAAAAAAAGTCACTTACTGGCTTTCTGAGGGAATTGCAGTTTACTCAGAGTGAAGGCTAAATTTGGACTCACCAAGAACTTCCCTATGAAGATCGAAGTCCTGAGAAGTTCTTAACGCAACTTACTGATGTGAGAATTTTCCAAAGTATGGGCTGTTTAGGTTTTCACTGGTCCTCTGGGACATCTATGGAATTTCTTGGCCAAAACTTGGCAACTGCCTGTGTATGGCCGTTTCCTATTACCCAGTGTGTAGACAGAGAGGGGATGGTATGCAGAAGTAGACTTGTATACAGGGTGGGGCAAGAGATTGTTACTCCCTGCAAATGTGAATGCAGGCTCTGAACAAAAATCTTTTCTGAGAGGCCAGGCATGGCATCCCACAGGCTTAACAACATTGGGGTATAATCTGGGAAAGCAGTCAGCATCAAGAGTACCATGGTGTGGCAAATGCGATCCAGACAGACAGATAAATGTCAGGCAATCAAAGATTGTATACTAAACAGGTCAAGCAGGCTTTTGTTTTCAGAGAAATTAGTCAGCAGATTGGCTGCAGTTCAGGGTGGGATCTTTCTTAAGAGTGAAATGGAAAACAAAATGTAGGCTCATTGAGCAACTGGGTATTAGACACTAGATAGGAACTAAGACACCAAAGAAGCAAAAATTCAGGTTACAGTAGGAGCACCCAAAATCTAATCCTAGAGAGTATGGGGAAAGGCTGAGCTAACACGGAGAGTCAAATAGTAGTAGAGAGAAGCAAATTACAAGTATTGGTGATCAGGGAAAGCCAGGTGTTCTGCAGGACTGTGCCCAGTCTGGACCTCTGATATGCACGGTAGACTACCTATGGAAAGGTCTTAGGGGTGGGGAAGTTAGTGCCAGCCATTTTAGTTCATTCCCTATAGAGACTGTTATTGGGGATTATGATTGCACCTCCTGGAGATGCAGTGTTGAGGATTCTTCAAAATCATCTTGAGAAGTCCTATTAAACCATCATTATGATATTTTCTCTTCTAAAGATCACTAGATTTGTACATCTCCTTGCTTTATGATATAATTTAGAATGTTTCATTGCCTGTTTTCCAATGCCCTGATTTTAAATATTCTTTTCTTCGTTCTCTCAATAAATCTGTGGGTATTAGATATTTTTAGCAGATACAAAAATCACCTGAAGAACTTAAAATGCAGATTTATGGGCCTGTGCCACAGTGTCTGATTCAGGGAACCTGGTATGGGGCCCTAGGATATTTTAACAAAAACTCCAGGTGATTACGATGCAGGTTATCCATGGACCACACTTCAAGAAGTCCTACTTTAAGTCACCTAAATGCCTTGGAAAATCAGACAATTCATTGGCCATATTACATCTCTTAGACCTCCTCTTGCTTCCCAGGTAGCAGTACAAATTATGCTTTATCATACCACATTGTTTTGGGGTTATGAAAATGGTCCTTATAATGATATCCTGGGCCAAAACATTGAGAGTTTTAGAGTACAGTTCCAAACTCAATATAGATTTTGTTTGGGCTCTCTTTAATTTTATTGTATCATTCTTTAAAGGGCAATTTATTTTTATTGAAATTTAGATCTATTCTGGGATATGAAAATAGCTCCAATTTATACCTGAAATATAAGATTACATCTCTTTACTCTTCCCAGAGTGAATGATCTCTCTTTCTAGTTTATTAGAGAACCATTTATTCAACTGCAAGCATAAAGATAGCTGCAGACTCTTGGTAGAAATTAAAGAGGAGTATTTGGGATATTTACAGTGTCTGTTTTAGAATTGGAAGCTGGGCAACAAGCAGTCATCACATATGGGAAAGATTTATGTTGCCTGAGTGGGATCAAGTTTGATGTAGCATAAATGGTATTTTCAAGAGTTCCAGTTCCCTAGATTTTCCATGGCCACAGTATATGCTCTTGTCTCTACTGAGAAATATGCTGGGCTAGGGGAATAATGATTAAATATTCTTCCAGGCACTCTAGTCAGAGCCTTTTGTTTTCAGCCAAGTTTAGTGTGACTGTTTCACATATGATTTTGCTCTTCATGAACTGGTTTGGAAAAAATGAAAGCCTAGTCTAAAAATAAATACCTCAAGCATTTAACCACTAATCAGTAAACATTTGTTATTGCTAAGGTCTATAAGAACCAAATAGTAGGCCTAGTGCTGCATATTAAGTCGAATGCTAGTCACAATTCTGTTGCGTGCTTGCCCTTTTTAACCCAACAAAGAAATAAGGAATCACAGAAATGAAGGAGCTCTCTGAAACAGTGTATACAGCAAATTGACTTAAAAAAAGTAAAGCAAGTAGAATTAGAACTAAATGTCCATATTTTGGGAATCTATGTAGTCTTCTTACAATGTTTTTGGTAGTGGCCTTATTTTTCAGCTTTATACATTCTGCTTCCATAGCATTCATAGGTAGAATATTAAGGCATATTTGAGGGGAAAGATAGGAGGCAGTAATGCAAAATATTGCTCTTTCCCAAAAGTGGCTAGGATTTGATAGGTGACCCCAGAAAAGAAATTATAGGTGTTAAAATACTGAGTCATGAATTGTGTTTACCAAATATTTTCAGCTGTCACTTTCCAGTCACTAATGGAATTATATTTCTCCCTTCTTTTGAAGTTAGGCATGGCCATGTAACTTGCTTTGGCCAATGAAAAGTGAACAGAAGTGATGTATCTCATTTCCAGGTAGAAGTTACAGGTGCCACTGTCCAGATGATTATGTGCCCTTCCTACTGCTCTGGGATAGTGGAAGCACGTAGCAGGGTCCTTAAATGAGCAGAAGCCCCTGCTAACCCACAATGGGAGTGGCGGTAAGAAAAAAAAAAAACAACTGTGTTATAGAATTAGTTGTTAGTGCAAGCAACATTTAGCCTATCCTGACTAGTACAAGTATAGACATGGAGGCACAAAACACCTTAAGTGTTTTGACAGAAAATGGGGATTTACCAAGATAGAAGCTGTCAATAATGTATGATTGTGCATTATATCATTTAAGGGAGCTCAGCTCCAGGCTGATGGAAAGAACTGTGTTCAATTGTGGAGTCAAGTCTGAGTTCTAAGGAACTAAAATATATATTAAAATATATTTATGTTCATTGCTATATATAACAGCAATATATAACAAAACTGTCAATGATGACATTTAAACATTGAAAATGGGAGTGAAGAGGATAGAGATTCTACTTTTCCTTTTAATAATTCAAAAATTTTTAATCAAATGATACTGAAGAAATTTTATATTTAAAAATACAAATATGGGAAAATTTAATACCATACACCAATAAAAATCTAAAATTTTAACAATTTTTAGATAAAGTATGGTGATCAGGATTAAGGGAATTCAGGGGGCTTTGGGTGGCTCAGTCAGTTAAGTATCCAACTTCGGCTCAGGTCATGATCTCACGGTTTGTGAGTTTGAGCCCCACATCAGGTTCCATGCTGATGGTACAGAGCCTGCTTTGTATTCTGTCTCTCTGTCCCCTCCCCCACTGTCTCTATCTCTGAAAATACATAAATAGACTTTAAGAAAAGACTGTATCTGACTACATTGAAAGATAAGCCTTTAAAAACAAAACAAAACAAAAAAAAATTAAAAAAAAAGAAGAGAGAATTTCAGAATATGCTGGTTCTGAAGAGCCTCCTAAAATCTTGGACTTGGAAGGAACATGGAGTATCATTTTTTACCTATATAAAAGCCAAGGCACACATGGTCTGCTCATAGCATAGATTGCTTTAAGGAAACTTTGCCCACTAATTGTTTTTTATTTTTTTTATTCTAATGTAGTCTAAGTATGTTAGAGTATGTTCCAGTTATTTTTTTTAATGTTTACTTTTTATATTTGACATACAGAGAGCATGAGTGGGGGAGGTGCAGAGAGAGAGGGAGACAGAAGATCCAAAATGGGCACCACTGACAGCAGAGAGCCCATGTGGGGCTCAAACTCAGGAACTGTGAGATCATGACCTGAGTTGAAGTCAGACTCTCAACTGATTAAGCCACCCAGGTGCCCCAGAATATGTTCCAATTCTTGATTCATTGTATAATCTCTTAAAATTCTCTTAGTTCTTTCAATTGGGCCCCCAAACTTGTCTGAATCCTCAAAAAACTATTTTTTTCCCTGAATTCCAGCCCATGGCCCCTCCTTTTCATTTCCCTCTGTTTTTAAATCCTCTCTTCCTACTTCAAGCAGTTTCTTTTCTTGATTTTCCCAGTTTTCTCTACCCATTACCCAGATTCTGTAAAACCAAAGCCAAGAATGGAGCGGGGAGACTCTAAATGTTCTTTGGAGTGAAAAAAGCCAAGAGTCAAGGACAAAATGCTCTGCAGCAATCAAGAAGAGATAAGACGTGGGGCACCTGGGTGGCTCAGTTGGTTGACTCCTGATTTTGTCTCTTGATTTTGGCCCAGGTCATGATCCCAGGATCATGGGATTAAGCCCTTTATCCAGCTCTGCACTGAACATGGAGCCTGCTTAAGATTTTCTCTCTCTTTCTCCCTCCCTCTGACCCTCTCCCCTGCTCATGTGCCCTCTCTCTTTAAAATAAATGAAATTCTTAAAAAATTTAAAGAAAGAGGTTAAGATGTGAAAAAAATTATACACATTCTTTTGTTTCCCTATGTTTGACAGAGTTATGAGAGATGAGCTTTCAAGGAACTAGACTTTGCTTATCTGACTCATTGGTTATATTTTCTGTATAGACAAGGCTCTTTTAAAAAAATGAATGTTGTGGTTTTTCCCCTTGAAAGTAGCTAATTAAAGGATAAACCATATATTCTGGGCCAACCATCTATGGAGTATGCAGCTTAATGACATTTTAAGGGATATTATGACAATCTATGGATTATGTTCCAAAATTCTATTCACTTAGGAGACATTTCTGATATGTCTTCTGTCTCAACATCATCCTTGTTTATCTTTATTTTCTTAGGAAATATCTGATCTCAAAGGGCTGTTATATTTCCTGTTTCAGAAATCCAAGATCATCAAGTTGATTTATTACAGTACAGTTTGAAGCTCTGTCAGATCTCATTGTTATGCACCACTGAAGGACATCAGCAAATTGCATCCATCAACTAATATTTGGACTTGTTTGACTCCGCCATTATTTAATTAGGCTCAAAAATGTCACATTTGGCAGAGAACTCACTGTTTTTTGATATTAAAGAAATTCTTGTTGAAATAGAGGAATATTTTTCCTGGCCCCATAAATTAGAGACAGTAAGATTAAATAGAGAGTTGACAGATATAAAAGAAGCAAAGTTAGTTCCCAGTTATATAACACCAATAAATTTTTGCAGAATGAAATTTTGTATTAGTAGGAGGTCATAAATGCTGCAGCATATGCCATTCGCTGCCCTCTCTACTTGCATGAACGTGAAGTAGTACAGCATAGATGTGCTTTAACTTTGTTAGGGAATAAATTTCATGCACTTATTTGAGTATAAGATATCTCTAAAACATACATTTCAAGAAACTGCCAGCAATAATTCTAATGGCTGGTTTACAATAAGTCTCTATAATGGAAATCCTTAAGGAAGCAAAGTTGGGCATGTCCCCTAGATCTTAAGAGTATTTCTTCTTAGAGACAGACATACACTTTGATGTGGGGAACATGGTTTTAAAATGCTGGGGCTAGGAGGATCCTAAGCTTGCAAAATATAGCCCAGATAAATGAAAATGGGGTTAGCAGGAGTTTGAAACCTTATTTGCCACAAAATAACCAAAAGATAAGATAGTCCTTCCTTGTTTAGTTTTGTTTATGGTAACTGGCAAGCTCTTTTCCAACACATTCTATTTTAAAACAAGTTTTCAATTTTAAAACGATGACCCTCAGTTTGTATATACTCTTTTTTATTTCGGATAAAATATGTGATAGAATGAGATGAGGCTATTTCCTGTCACAAAAATGGAATGCTCTTGTTTATATTTTGAAAAGAAGAAATGAATAGTCCCTAAGTTTGTTTTCTTCAATATTAATCCACTACCCATGGTGCACTAGGTATTGCCCAAGACATACACACACAAGAAGCAATGCCTTCTTTGTAAGAATTTATAAGTCATTATAAGCATGTATAGTAAAAGGAAAGGAATAGCAAAATGATAGGAGTACAAATAAGAAGATTTTGATTGAGAAGAAATTGTGATTTATTTAACAAGATGAGGTAATGACTAAGAAGAGGTACCATATCACTCTCGCCATTTTCTTTAGGGAACAGTATACCCTATGCTGAAGGAGAAAGGCATGTCTAACAGTTTAATGACATAATCTAAATGTATACCAGAGAGAAGGGATAAAACCGTATATTCTGGAAATTTGAGGGGGAAAATCATTCTTTTTTCTTTATTTACAACAGAAGTATCTATTTTCTATTACTATTTCCATTGTTTTATAGTTGTTAGAGTCCACTGAAGGTAGCTGTGTAAGTCTGCTATAATGCAATATACATCTGTCAGGAGGCTATCAGAATTCCATTGAAATAATAAAATGGTGGAATGAAAAAGAGATACTATATTCCACTAAAGATTAGTTTGCTGATATTTTCCTTAAATGTTTATTTATTCATTTTGAGAGAGAGTGTGTGTGCACATGCAGAAGCAGGGAAAAGTCAGAGAAAGAGGGAGAGAGAGAGAATCCCAAGCAGGCTCCATTCTGTCAGTGCAGAGCCTGACACGGAGCTCTATCCCACAAACTGTGAGATTACGACCTGAGCCAAAATCAAGAGTCAGATGCTTACCTGACTGAGCCACCCAGGTGCCCCGCTGATGTTCTCAATATTTTTTTTTGGTAGCATTAGTCATGAAGCCATTGGCATAATCAACAAAGTACAAATATAATTGTAGTGTATGATGCTTTTAAAATGTGGAATCTTCAAAGTCTTTTTGCAGATTCTTTTACTTACATTATCTTGACCATTTTAGAAAACTTCAATTATGTGATCTTTTAAATGATTAACACTGAGCCTGTAACTGTGTTTGATCTCTGTGTTTCATCTCATCAGTGGCTTAGTGAAATGTTGTGCAACCAATAAAATAAAGGTCTGCTCTCATGCACCTGTGGGGTTATCCCCCTCAAAGGACAGCCTGAGAGATCTAGACTGGGGGAAAGGAAAGGCTAACATTCCTTAGCCAAAGATCTTTTCATGGGTAGTACACAACATCCAGTTGCAAGGAAGCTCCACCAAGTATACAGAAGGGCGTCACCTCTCACTATAATATTTCTTCCATTCTGCATTACATTTTTCACACTTCAACATTTTTGAAATTGGCATCTGTGTTGGAATTGAAGCATACATTGGTACAGAAATTCATACAAAGGAATCAATGTTACCTAGAAGCAAGAAAATATGGTAATAACCTAATGAGCTTTTCTTCATCATTCTCTATCTTGGCTCTGTTTTCTATTCCCTTCCTCTTTCTCCCACTGAACACCATCATGGCTTATTAAGATCATGGATTATGGATTCCAACAAACTAGATTTGAACTAGAGTCATGATTGTGGGTTGTTTTGGCCCTTGCTTTTTTTTTTTTTTTTTTCCATAGTAGATTAATAATGCCATTGTTAAAAGCTTGTTTTGGAATCTAATGAAATAGCACATGCAAAGTTTCTAGTAGAAAGAATACATGTAGTAAATGATAGTTGGATCTCTTTTCTGGTATTTTGGGTGCCCACCAGGCTCCAATTGTCCTGTTGGAACTACTTATTTTACTTTTCCATCTCCCTTATATAACCCTCCTTTTGCTGTTGTTAGGTAAGTGGACTTCCATGGAAAAAAAAAAAAAGAAAAACAGACGATACAATAACAGAAGCAGAAACAAAGATTCTTCTTTGATGTGTAGTGTGATATAGGTCTAAGTTAACATATTCTCAACTGAGTAGAAAAGAAAACTGTATCCAGTTCTTTTGTTTCTAACTAATAAGGGTCATGGTTTAAGTATCCAAATTTCAGTTTAAATATCAAATTTAACCTTTCGTTGAAAATATTTTAAAAACTGAGATAAGAATACATAGATTCTTTCTAAACATCTATAAAACTCGGAGATATTAGTGGCATAACACAATAAAGTCGTTTCTTAGGAATAGCACATTAGCCACAAAAGCATAAAATCTATGTCATATTCCAAACCCTGCCCTAACTCAGACCACAGTGGCCAGACCTGTAATCCAAATAATTTAGTCTTTTGGACCCATATCTATTTTTTAAGGCAATGACAGGTTATTAACTGTTGGCCATATAATTGTCCTTGTCCCTTTTATAGAAATCATAGAATCACAAGTTAGGACTGAGACCCTTAAAGTTCGGCGACCCATTTTTTTTTTTTTTTTTTTTTTTTTGGCAGGAGACACTGTAAGCTTGTGAACATAAGTTTCACACTGCTTGCATGGGTTTTAATAACTATTTCTTTAGGTTTTGAAATAGTTATTGATCTGATTTTAGTGGCAAATTCTACCTATCATGTTTCTGTTTGTTATCTTAATTAATTGGAAATTTGTAAATAGGCAAAAATTTTTAAATATTCATTTCCAAATCACTGTGGCCTTTCTTATACTTTTGCAGTCAGAACCTGAAACAAGCCTATTTGCATGCTAGTTTCTCACTCAGAGAGTATCTTTTAGGGACCATCCAGACTTTGTTAATTTTGCATTTTTAATATGACTACACAATATATATATCTATCCCAAAAGTAGGAGAGCTGTTTTCAATTAATATAGCATGGTGGAAAAAAATAAGCTAAGAACCAATTTCTATACATGCATAAGATAATAGAAACATATAACCCAAACTAAAAATAATTTCTAGTATTTTTTTGCTTAAGAACACTCAACTTACTGTATCTATATCTTACATTAAATCTGCTTTCACCGTTCACATATATTCATCTTGGATAGTCTCTGGATCAATATAAGTGCACTAACTACTTAATGGTTACTTGGTTACATTGAGCCATCACCAGAGAGTGATTAATGTCAATTCCCTGAGAGAAGGGTTCTCCACTGCATGTGGTGAGGTGTGTGGCATGAAACTAGTCCCTTACACTAAAGCCCTGAATCAAAGTTGTGAAGTCTATTCAAAGGTTTTTTTTAATAATTTAAAGCATATTCCAGAGTATCACTATGATATTCTTGTGCATGTGAGAAAAAGTTTGCTAGAATTGGAATCAGTATTAATGAAGTTTGAATACTGTCTACTTTAAAATATATTTATAGGGCTTTCTAAGATCATTTAATCTTTTTTTTTTTTTAATTTTTTTTCAACGTTTATTTATTTATTTTTAGGACAGAGAGAGACAGAGCATGAACGGGGGAGGGGCAGAGAGAGAGGGAGACACAGAATCGGAAACAGGCTCCAGGCTCCGAGCCATCAGCCCAGAGCCTGACGCGGGGCTCGAACTCACGGACCGCGAGATCGTGACCTGGCTGAAGTCGGACGCCTAACCGACTGCGCCACCCAGGCGCCCCAAGATCATTTAATCTTTATTAACCTTGTTGCTAATTTTATGGATCTTATTTGTATAAGAAATCTTCCAGTGCCAGTTATAAAAACCCAGCTATAGCCAACATCAGCAGAAAGTGGATTTATTAGATCACAAAGTGGACAAGTCCAAGAGTAGCTCAGCCTTCAGCCATGGTGTATCAATCTGAGTCTAATCAGGAGAAAGAAACCATATAATAATGGGAATAAGGAAAGTTTAATATAAAGAAATATTAACTGTCACAGGGGATTCGAGTATCAAATGATTGGCTCACGAATATAGGCATAGTAGATATAAGGAGTAGCCATGACTCCCAGGGGCGAGATTGAGCTCCAAGGAAAAGTCCACCCCTAGAGTGTGATCCAGACCTTGTTCGATAGGGCATAGCCTTGGCTTACCGAATGTCTGAGACATCTGTGGTGTTATGCTGGCAGACCTTTATGGAAGAGTTCCCTTTGGAACTTGTCTGAAATGCACCCTCTAGGATATAAGAAAATTCATGGAGAGGTGACTCACTCATTGGAGGCACTTTGCTACAAAAGGGCCCAAGGAAGTACAAAGGGAAGCTGCTGGCCCCTGGATATTCGAGCCAGTATGCACTGAAGATGTTTGATGCTGTGGAAGCCATTGTACACAGGGGAAGCTGGGTGCTGGAGAAGCTGAAGGTGCCGCTGGCACCTGCAGAGCCAACACACAGGAACCAGGAAGTAAAACCCAGTTTCTTGTGCAATGTTTCTCTGGGGCCCTCTACTGACAGTTTAACATGATGCCAGTTGGCATAGGAAAAATTTTTAAAGGGACCATATCCATTTTCACAGAGCAGGCAAAAAGGATTAATTTAGAACAAATGTGGCAAGATCCAAAGATTCAGATGACAACAAGATTTGCTTTTTCTCTGTTTCTCAGTATTGCTTTCCTCTGTGTTGGCTCCATTCTTAGCTGGCTGCCTCAATGTTGTGGTACAATCACTTCGGCAGCAAAAGAGTTTTACTTCTTGGAATTGTAACAAATATCCCATTGTTGAGTTTTGTTGACTTTGACTCTGATTAGCCTGACTTTTGCTACATGCCATCCTAAAACCAGTGTGGCTGAGGGATGTAATTTTCTTTAAACCTTATCTGGCATTATGCTTCCCTACCTTTGCCCTCATCAGAATGCTATTACTGGTCCAAGGTAGGTGGTGTTGGGTAGACCAAAACCACTTTGAATAAATAGGGGTACTATAACTAGAAAGTTATAACTTAAACTGCAGAATTTATTTTGTGCCTTAAAAAATGTGCCTTACATCCTTTTGAGCTTCTTCATTTTTGGAAAGATTATTTTTACAAGGTTATAGAGTTTGAATGCAATTTAGACCACCTAAGTTCAGTCAAATCCCTTGAGTTTACTACTAAACAAACAACAAAAAAAAACAATGTCAATGTTAAATTTTGAACCCAGAATTTCTGTTAAAATAGAATAAAAAAGGGGCGCCTGGGTGGCGCAGTCAGTTAAGCGTCCGACTTCAGCCAGGTCACGATCTCGCGGTCTGTGAGTTCGAGCCCCGCGTCGGGCTCTGGGCTGATGGCTCGGAGCCTGGAGCCTGTTTCCGATTCTGTGTCTCCCTCTCTCTCTGCCCCTCCCCCGTTCATGCTCTGTCTCTCTCTGTCCCAAAAATAAATAAACGTTGAAAAAAAAAATAAAATAGAATAAAAAAGTTATAAAGTATAACATTTTTAAAAAAGATGAGAGGGTATATTGACATAACATTTTGTCAGCAATAGCAGTATCTATGTGCCAATCTGATACAACTCAACAATACAAAGGAATGAACTACTTATATATAGTATACAGAAATTAGGGTAGACCCTAAAGGCATTATACTAAGTGAAAAAAAGCGATCTCAAAATGTTACCCACATCATGATTCCATCTCATATAACATTCTTGAAATGACAAAATTATGGTGATGAAGAACTAAGCTGTGATCTCTAGGAGTTGAGGTTGTGGAGAGGGTGTGACAATAAAGGGGTAGCATGAAGGAGTTTCTTTGGAGTCCTGAAACAGTCTGTATCCATATTAGCAGTGGTTCCACAAATCGATACCTGCGATAAAATTTTATAGAGCTATATACTCTACTTCCCACCTAAAAAACGAGTGCATGTAAAAACTGGCAAAGTACCACTAAGGTCTATGGTTTAATTAATAGTATTGTACAAATCTTAATATTCTGATTTTGATCATTGTATTATGGTTTTTAAAGATGTTCTCTTTAAAGTCGGTTATCATATGTTTTCACTCATGTGGATCTTGAGACACTTAACAGAAGACCATGGGGGAAAGGAAGGGGAAAAAATAGTTACAGAGAGGGAGGGAGGCAAACCATAAGAGACTCAAATACAGAGAACAAACTGAGGGTTGATGGGGGGGTGGGGGAGAGGGGAAAGTGGGTGATGGGCATTGAGGAGGGCACTTGCTGGAATGAGCATTGGGTGTGTATGGAAGCCAATTGGACAATAAATTATATTTAAAAAAAGATTGTTCTCTTTAGAGGAAGCTGGTTTTGCAACTTCTATGCAAGGGTAAAGTTATTTCAAAGTAATAGTTAAAAATAGTAAATTGAGGCTGGATTTCTGATAATCAGAAAATTCAAAGTAAGTTTCCTTTCAATTTTTGATTTCTTCATAGTGAAGAAAATTAATCAATAATTAGTTTGGATATTTAAGAAATAAAAAGCAAATTGGTGCTTAAACTATGGATTAGATTTTTAAAAACCAAAGATATTTTAATAATATCTGGCAAAAAAAACCCCACACACAACAAAAACAGCTTTAAAAAATACACACAATTAAGGAAAAAGGAAACTCAGAGTGAACCCCGTGGTCCTGGATTAGTACTGTGCTAGTGACTGACGATTGAGCTCCCACCAGCTCTTTGCTCCTGTACAAGAGAACACTTGCTCAGGTATGCATCGAAAGTAGGCCCCAAATGGTAAAGTAATAGCATCTCAAACCATTGGAGGACAAAGATAGGAATCAGAAGGAAGAAAAGGAGGAGAAGGAGAAGGAGAAGAAAAAAAGTTCAAATAGAAACTGACTCGAATGATGCAACAACTATCAGAATATAAATTTTATTTGTTTCATGAAGCATCATCAAAATGCTGTAACAATTATTGCTGCATAGCAACTGAAACAGGCTCTAGTGAAACAATGCTTATAACTATATGATCTTCTCAATGCCTTCCAATGTTAGGAATTAAAAGAATTTTAGCCTTATGTATTATTCAAGAAAACTAGAGCACAGATGGATTATTTCTTAGACATTCACAAGATGAAATTTCTAGTTCAGTTTCATTTCCAGTTGAAATTTTCCAGTAAGAGAAGAAGGCAAATCACGTTGAGAAATTATTCCAATGAAGTATCATTTTTTTCTTGTTAAATACAAAATAACACAAACTTCTAAAGAACATACAGCTTGAAGATGAACACGATAAGTACAGATGAAATATGGAAGGTTGTGTCTGTCACTGATGTCCTGTCATTTTAAACTATCTACAGTTTTATAGGGTTTCAGTTTTTCTTTCCTTTTTTTTTTGTTCTTCAAGGACAGCCATTTTAAAATCCATAAAAATAACTAATTGGGTGATAAATTTGCTAAACCTATATTCTACTCTCAAGTCTTATATTCCCATTATAATGCCTTCCTGATTAGTAAGAGTCCTATAATTTTGGTGACTATATTTTGAATTCAGTGTAATTTTACATTAAGTAAAAGCCTGACAAAGGTTTTCAAGTCTAGCTATAATTAATTAAATATTAGCCAAGGTTTTCCATATAATTAAAATATGATACCAGTCTTCTCTTCCACATGGCAGATGAGTTGCTCTGCTATGGGGATTTTGTTTCCAAGTAAAACCTGAAATATATTTATAGTGTCTTCCTTGCAACATGTGAAAGGATTGTGTCTGAGATCTTCTAAATAAAATAAGAGTAACCAAAGAGTATCTTTGGGACTATTACATTTCTCTGTACTCTAGAAATTTCTTGAAAATTATATAACTGTTCCCTGTAGATCAAACCATGTTGCATACACAGTAGCTAGAAATGAGACATCTATCTCAAGGAGTAATTATTTACCTTAGCAATACATTAGCCAGATTCTGTGAACCCATTTTTAGTGTATCCATGTATCACAGGTATATTGACTATATCCAAGTTCAGGAGAATGATAGAGAAGACCAGAACTCCAACACCACTTTTACTTGAGCTGAATTACTCTCATCAGTAACATCATTATCTTAATGAAATTAGGAAAAGCCAAATGACATTTGGAAGGTGACTTGGTGATCCTGGAATCTGAAGGATAGGCATTTAACATAACAAGTGTGTCATAATTAGACTAACCCACTTCATAACAGGGGTGAACTTGGTGTTAGATTGAAATAAATGAAATCCCCTTTGTGGGCAATGTTTGGATGATAATTGATAGCATTGGCTTCTTGGTTTCCAAGGATTTCTGCCAGTTGCTACATATATCTAATGGAATTACTTAACCTTTCAGAACTGCATAATACCTTCTCTTAAAGGTTGTTGCAAAGACCAATTAATTTGACATTTAATATGTACTGCCTATGTAAATGAGTCTCAAAGAAGATAGTTCCCTCCACATCCACTGCCTGTATCACTTTTAAAGATAGAAAGAGTTTTGAGTTAAGAAATGACTTTTCAGGTACTCTTTTCCAACAACAGTGGAGTTCAACTTAAGAGTTCAACAGGTACGTGTCCAGAGAGATAGTCAAACTTCATGACTTGACATATATAAATGGTGAGTAAAGAATAACAATACTTTAGTATTAAATGGAAGGAGTCAAGACAAATAGATTAAAGTAGTTAATGTATGAAAAATGTTTGAAAAAGAATTTTTATAGCAAATCAAGGTAGTTTTGATAGGTAGCATATTGAAATGCAAAAGGTCAGGGAATTCTAAGTGAGACTGATATGCTTTGGAATTCCTGACTCTTTAGCAAAGCTCATGGGAGTTATTTAACACCTATCAGTTTCTGTTTCCACATTGACAAAGCAATAATAATTATTTAAAAATACTTGACGAAGATAAAAACAAATGATCTATTAAGGTGTATTGATTGTGTGACACAGCGTGGGAACATGTAGTTCTTAGCACTGTACATTGTAAGCACATTCATGTAAACTTCAGAATACCAGGATGATACATCTGGATCTGGCTTCTGTGCTTGTTGAGGCTTATATGTGAGTACATGGGTAGTTCCAGTTACCCCTTCTACTGGTTGAGTTTTCCGTGAATACTAGAAAATACTAGAGCTATAGAGTGTGCTTAAAAGTGTGCTAAACTGCTGGTAACATTTTCCTTAGTTAAAATAGAGCTTAATATATTTTCTGACTATTATGGATCCCTACCAGGGCCTCCTCCCCATTGTTGGGGTGAAGCAGAGTATAGTCAGGAAATGCTTTCACCAGACCACCAAGGAACTAGGTTAATACTGATACGTACGCCTTGAAATATTTTTTGTATCTTTGTTATGATGCTCATGTTGCTATTGTTCTCCTCCTCCTCTTCTTCATCCTTCCCTCCTTCATCCAGTCTTCTTTTTTCTTCTTCCTCTGCTTCTTCGCTTTGTGTTTGCATATTTCTCTTCTGTTTCATGGGCTGGAAGCTTAATTTACTTCCAAACCTTTTTAAATGTTGAGACATTATTGTGTTTCTAGAATTTATAGCCATAATATCCCTTCTGTCATTTACTCTGGTTGGTTACTTAAAAGGTAGTTCATACCTCCTTTCTGAGTAATTTACTATGCACCCTACCACGGGGCAGGGGTCATATAAAATGTCTTTAAAAGTTGTGTGCCGTGGCTCTTTGCATATTTTTATTAGAGTGAGAGGCTCTTAATGGTTTTGAAACATTCTCATTTATAACAAATATAAGCATTCCGTTTCTAATCCCAGCAAGAAATTATTTTTATAAGTAGACGAATTTTTTAAATAGGACTTTATGAAATAGGACTATATGTATTATTAGATTTAGGAAAATCTTTAAAGTTTTGTAGAGTTTATTATAACAAAGCTTGGTACGGAAGTAAGTGGAGATCTAGTTTTTTTGGCCCCAAAAACTTTGGTGCATAATTTAGTGTTTCTTTGCTGCAGCTCTTCCCCATCTTTACAGGAGGTCTTATACGATATTCTGTACTTCTATCAATAGTTGCGATATATACTGAACTATAATATCCTATGCAAAATTTAGATACAAATTCTGTACAAAAATGAGATTTTTATGAATCACCAAAAAACACATAATGATTTAGCTGAAAGGAGATTGTTTGTCTTCGCTTTAAGACAGCTAGGTAATACTACCAACAGTACCTAAGTGATTTTGCTTATTTAAAGCACACACACACACACACACACACACACACACACACACACACATACACACAGTCACACACACACACGGAGTGGCAGCTCAGAAATACAAATCAAATAACTAGGCTAGAGAAAGATGTTTTCACTGTTATATCACAAATTGATGGATTTCTGAGAAATCTCAATTATTTTTTAAAAGCTATGGTATCTGTAACAGGGCTCTGTATTTGTCAAATTACTTTATTTTATTTTATTCTAATGAAATCTGTCTATTCTAGCTCTTTCTTAAGTTTTTCTCTTGTAGGCATTAGCAATAGACAGTGGTCTGAAATTGCCAAAGGACAGACAATATTCAAAAGTCCCCCTCTGCAAATCTGAGTTTAAATATCCAGTGTTGGAGATGTAACAGGGTGCCTGCCCTAGCTTTGGTTGTTTGTGCGTGCGTGTGTGTGTGTGTGTGTGTGTGTGTGTGTGTGTGAATCAATGGCTTCTCACCATTTCTTTTTCTTTTTCTCTTTGGTTATAATAGGCTGCCATCTTAATTGCAGATACATTCTGACAAAACAAGAATAAAAGTGTGAGATAAAAGTTTATTTGAGTTGCAAGTTTATAGCAAGCATGAGTGCAAGTTGATTAGGAAGCCTGCAGTAAGACTGATAGGGAGAGTCTCATAAAAAATATATCATCATTATACTTTTGCATTTGAAACTGTTGAAATGCTTTCATTCCTTGCAAAGTGGATGACTTTGACAAAGGATCTGGCTGTTGCTCTTCCCCTTCTCACCACCATCCCTTCTCCTTGCCTCCCTTTTAAAAAATGGTAAAGGCAAAGGCGCTATTTAGGTCCTGCCAGAGTTCAGTGTGGGTGCAATGGAATAGTCCTTCGGAGCAGTCAAGATGATATTCCAGCCGCTTTGACAAATTTGCCAACATCTGTTCTGGAGTCATTTTTGCTGCACCAATCTGCCATTAACAAACAGTAAGGACTTTAATTAACTGAGAATACCAAGGAGTGAAACTCTGATAAAATGGCACCATCTGGAATAGAAAGATGTAAAATCCTCTCCTCAGCCGTGTTGATAAGGGATTATATTAAAATGTGTCTTGATCACAAACGGTTCCCCTGCTGTGTAGGGTTAGTACCAAAGACATTATGATTTGAAATACTTTACTCAGGTGTGCCAGCACATTAAAATGTAAATTTTCTGAGCTTCAGATTTTTCTTTTGGCCTTGTGTTAATGCTCCATTAGCACTCATTAATTTTGCTTGCTCCACAAAGAGTCATGTTGATCAACTTTGAGCTTCAAGAAAGAGGTCAGCCAGAACCTAACAGCGTCCAAACCCTTGAGGGTTGTTCTTAACAAACTTGTTGGGAAATTTAATACACAATCAGAATAATCTCTCAGAAAAATCCACTTGTGCACATAATCAGGGAATTTTGGATATGATTTCAGGGAGGGCTTCCTAGGCTCTCTGAAGGCCATTCATGCTATATCCACGGCTCCCAGATTAAATACCTCTTCCTCAGACGAACTCTTATTGTCTCTTATATAGGCAGCATTATATCCATTTTATTCCAACAGCTTACCTCATTTAACTGCTTCATTTGTCCAGACTTTAAGATTCCTCAGCAAACATGATGTTTGGATTTCGAAATTAAACATGTTCCAACTTGGTTTAGTCTAATGGTTTCCAACTGAATATATTTCACTACTGACCAGAAGGAGTGATAAATTAAATGGGTTCTAAGTCTTCAGTAGGTTTCCACTGATCCAACGTGAGGAACAGGGGGTAGAGCTTGGGGTTGATTCTCAGAGAATGTATGTTTGGGAGATTCCGTCACCTGCTTCTTAACAGGGAAACGGTGTTCTCTGCCAATGAAGTTAAAGTTCACTGCGGCTTAGTTTGTAGAGCAGGGTCATTATTGAAACCATTTTGTATTTGGCAACAGTGTTTGACAATCACGAATTACGTGGCCTAAATTATGCATTCTACTTCTCAGTGCATTTGAGAGAAGGCTTTAGGGAACAGTCCTAACATGCCTGAAGTAAATGACATACTCAATTGTGTAACAATTGTTCTCTATGGAAGTGACTTGTTTTCCTAATTGGGGTTAGGTTAGGAATTCAGGGGAAGGTTGCTACATGGTCCCTTGATATCTGATAAGACAAGTACAGAAATGAGAGTGAAGAAATAAAGATTTTTCACCAGGTCTCTCATTAAACTATTATTATTTTCATAAATTCATTTGGATAATCTCTAGGTCTAATTTTTCATCTGTAAAATGGAATACAATATATTTCTAGAATTAGGTAATTAAGAGAAAGCTAGTGACTCTCTCAAAATAGGCAGTTTTGCTACATATGGCTTTTTCCCAATACTAATCATTTTACATCAATCTGGATAAAGACCTACATTTTTCAGGTGGTAGAGAAGAACCTAACAGAAGACCTATCTTCTACAGTTCTAGAACAACTATATTTACCTTTTTAACCAAATCAAAGGCCCTTCGTTGTCAGAAAAATATCTCCAACTAATATTACTGTCTTCAAGTTAGAGAGCCTTGTATATTTTGTAAAACTTTAAAATATTTGTAACAGTGTAATGTTAACCTTCTTACTGACTCAGTGCCAATCAGTTCCATTGTTTTTCTAATTATCTTAAATCAAACTGAAATTCAAGTCACCAGGATATTGAAGAAATAAAAATTCAGTCTTAGCCATTATTGTCCCTCCTCATATCATCTTTCTCACTCCCAAACATGGGGCTGTGTTAAAATTTCATGGACAGGACTCAGGTCTTTAACTCATACCACGCTGAAATGATCAATGACCAAACCACATAGTGTCCTGATGATGGATGATTCTGCTGCTTCCGTGCCAAGATCACTGGGGGCTTTGGGTCTTTGTCCAGCCTTGAAGCCCAGAGGTCTAGGGACCGGCCAAGAGCTGTGTCATGTCACCATTCTCCTCCAGTTTTTATTCTCTTCCTGGGACATTTAAGCCCCAATATTTCAGTAACTTTTCTGACCTTAAGGGTGGCAACTTTGGTCTCTCATCTACTATTCATTTTTCTTTGTCTCTGTCTCTCATCACTGCCCACCCCCTCCCCCAAACAATTTTCCTTTCCATGGGCCTTCATAAACACAAATTTGATCTCTCTCTTTGGGATCCAGAGTTTTTCCTTACTAACTAACTAACTAACTAACTCTAACACCTATTTTTATTTACTTGTTAACAGTTTTACAGAGTTGTTTCTTCTTGTCATGAAAGAGACTGGATGTCCCATCTTTCTTGTATTTGCCCCCCATTCCAAAAATGTGCTTCTTACTTCAGTGTGATACTTTTGAAAATATTAGGTAGTAGGCATCGATATAAAGCAAGATCCTCAATGTTAAATAAGTCCTAGAGGTGATGAATCGGCATTTTCAGACCTTAGCATTCAAATTCGGTGTCCTGGCAGGCAGTGACTACCTCTCTGATCAGCACTGTTTTCTTAGTTAGCTTCCTTTCAACCACCCTACCACGTTACCCTTTCTTCATTCAGTGTGAATCCCTCAGTCACTGACATCTTATTTTCTTGGATGCTTCTTCAGTTGCTCAGGTAAAAAGGAATTATGCTGCTAGTTGCCAGCGTTTCTTAGTCTATCCCAGGGAGAGGTAGTCTGAAAGCTACATTTCTAGATATTCTAAAGTGTTTCCTCCCCTCCAGTTCCCCTCTGCCCATTTATAATATTTTGTTCCTAAATGTTTTCAGAGAGAAGGAAGATCAAGATAAATTATCCTGACCGTGTGAACTATGAATCTAGAATTAAAGAAAGTTGGCCCTGGTGAGGCAGCTCTTTCTTAGTCTTGTTTTGAGATTCTGAATTTTGCTTTTCATTCCTATTCTGCAATCTAAATGTCCATATGTTAGTAATTGTCTGCTTTAATTATAAAAGAAAAAGACCGAAAGGAATAGCAATTGAGTAAAGCAAACATAAATAAATAAATAAATAAATAAATAAATAAATAAATAAATAAGGCTTTCTTTGATGAGAGAAGTTAGATGATTTTAAAGATTAATCTGTGAACAGAAAACAAGATTTTTTACATATGAACTGGAGATTATGCCTTCCTGTAAGTCATGGAAAGGGTCACTGTAGAATCATTCATATAATCTCTCCAACCTTTCATCAGATTTAAGTTTAGTAGCTATCATAAGCCTTGGGTAGAAAATCTTTACCAACAACACTCTTAAAGTTTTGGGGAAAGGCCAGCCCTGTGGTTAACAAGTCTAGGACAGAAGGGCATTTTATTAATACAGTGACAAACAGGATCAAAGACAGATTTTTCAGTCATCACTATAAACATTTATTGACATATATCTAGCCACCATTGTTAACATCTTTTTTTATTATTATTTTAATCACCCAATGCTCATCACAACAAGTGTACTCCTTAATCCCCAACACCTATTTTACCCATCGCCCCATGCACCTCCCTTCTGGAAACCATCAGTTTGTTCTCTATGGATAAGAGTCTGTTTCTTGGTTTGTCTTTCTCTCTTTTTGCCCCTTTGCTCGTTCATTTGGTTTATTAAATTCAATATATGAATGAAATCATATAATATTTGTCTTTCTCTGACTTACTTCACTTAGCATTGTACTCTCTAGCTTTATCCATGTCATTGCAAATGGCAAGCTTTCATTCTTTTTATGGCTGAATAATATTCCATTGTGTGTGTCTATATCTATCTGTATCTATATCTGTATCTATATCTATCTACATCTATCTATATCTATATGTAATTATCTATATATATATCATCTATATCTATGTCATCTATCACATCTTCTTTACCCATGTATCAATCAATGGATACTTGGCTGTTTCTGTATCTTGGCTATTGTAAACAATGCTGCTATAAACATTGGGGTGCATGTATCCGTTTGAATTAGTGTTTTGGTATTCTTTGGGTATTTTTTTAACTTTTTGAAGAACCTCCATAGTGTTTTCCATGGTGGCTATACCAGATTGCATTCCCACCAACAGTGCAAGAAGGTTCCTTTTTCTCCCCATCCTCATCAATACTTGTTATTTCTTGTGTTGTTGATTTTAGCCATTCTGAGAGGTGTGAGGTAATATCTCATTATAGTGTTGATTTGAATTTCCCTGATGATAATGATGATGAGTGTCATTTTATGTGTCTGCAGACTCTTTGTATGTCTTCTTTGGCAAAAAGTCTGCTCATTTCTTCTGCCCATTTTTTAGTTGGATTATTTGTTTTTTGGGTGTTGAGTTTTATTTTTATTTTTTTTTCAACGTTTATTTATTTTTGGGACAGAGAGAGACAGAGCATGAACGGGCGAGGGGCAGAGAGAGAGGGAGACACAGAATCGGAAACAGGCTCCAGGCTCTGAGCCATCAGCCCAGAGTCCGACACGGGGCTCGAACTCACGGACCGCGAGATCGTGACCTGGCTGAAGTCGGACGTTTAACCGACTGCGCCACCCAGGCGCCCCAGGTGTTGAGTTTTATAACTTCTTTATGTATCTTGGATACTAACCCTTTATTGGATATGTCATTTGCAAATACTTTCTCCCATTCTATAGATTGCCTTTTGGTTTTGTTAATTGTTTCCTTAGCTGTGCAGGAGATTTTTATCTTGATGATATCTCAATAGTTCATTTTTGCTTTTGTTTCCCTTGCCTCCAAGGACATATCTTAGAATCACTTTTGCTGTATCCTAGAGGTTTGGGACCATTTTTTTTCATTTCCATTTGTTTCTATTTCGTTTTTAATTTCTTCTTTGATATCCTGGTTCATTCATTCATTGTTTAGTAACATGTTATTTAACCTCCAAGTATTTGTGATCGTTCTAGATTTTTTCTTGCTCACTTCTAATTTTATAGCATTATGGCTAAAAAAATGCATGGTATGATTTTGATCTTTTTCAATTTGTTGAAGTTTATTTTGTGACCTAATGTATGATCATTCCTGGAGAATGTTGCATGTGCATTTGAAAAGAATGTGTATTCTGCTGTTTTAGGATGGAATGTTCTGAATATATCTGTTAAATCCATCGTATCTAGTGTGACATTCAAAGCTATTGTTTCCTTGTTGATTTTCTGTTTAGATGATCTGTCTATTGATGTAAATGGGGTGTTTAAAGTCCCTTACTATTATTGTAATATTATTGATTAGTTTCTTTGTGTTTGTTATTTTTTTTTAATTTATTTATTTTGAGAGACAGTGTGCATGAGCGGGGGAGGGGCAGAGAGAGAAGGAGAGAGCGAATCACAGCATGGAGCCCAGTGCAGGGCTCAGAGTCACGAACCTTGAAATCATGACCTGAGACAAAATCAAGAGTCCGATGCTTAACCAACTGAGCCACCCATGTGCCCCAACTTTGTTTGTTATTAACTTTTTTATGTATTTGGGTGCTCTGTGTCGGGTGCATAAATATATACAATTGTTATATCTTCTTGTTGGATTGTCCCCTTTATTATTATATGGTGTCCCTTCTTTATCTCTTATCACAGTCTTTGTTTTAAAGTCTATTTTGATCGATCTAAGTATTGCTACTCTGGCTTTCTATGACATCCATTTGCATGATAAATGTTTCTCCATGCCTTCACATTCAATCTTCAGATGTCTTTAAGTCTGAAATGAATCTCTTATAGGCAGCATATAGATGGGTCTTGTTTTCTTATTCACTCTATTGCCCTATATTTTTTGATTGGAGCATTTAGTCCATTTACATTCAAAGTAATTATTGATAGATATGAATTTATTGCCATGTTGTTACTTGTTTTGTGGTTGTTTTTGTGGTTTTTCCCATTCATCACTTTGAATATATCATGCCACTCCTTTTTGGCTTAGAAAGCTTCTGCTGAAAAATCCTCTGGTAGCTTTATGGAGTATCCATTGTATACAACTGTCTTCTTCTGTCTTGCTTTTTTTAATATTTTTTCTTTACCATTGTATTTTGCCATTTTAATTACAATATGTCTTGGTGTGGATCTGCTTTTGTTGATTATATTGGGGGTTCTCTGTGCTTCATAGATCTGAGTATCTGTTTCCTCCCCCAGAGTAGGGAAGTTTTCAGCCGTTATGTCTCCAAATAAATTCTCTGCCCCCTTTCTCTCTTCTTCTGGGGTTCCTATAGTGCAAATGTTATTACATTTGATGGAGCCCCTGAGTTGCCTAAGTCTATTCTTGTTTTGTGTAGTTCTTCTTTCTCTCTTTTGTTCAGCTTGATTACTTCCCATTACCCTGTCTCCTGGGTCATTAATTCATTCCTCTGCTTCTTCCAGGCTGCTGTTCATTCCATCAAATATGTTTCACATTTCGTTTATCGAGCCCTTTATCCTGCTTTTTCATTCTTTATCTCTGTGTTAATGGTCTTACTGATATCCTCCATTTTTTTTCTTAAGTCCAGCGAGCATCCTTATGATCATTGCTTTAAATTCTCTATCAAGCATGTTACTTCTATCTGTTTCAAAAGGCCTTGGCCTTTTCCTTTATTTGGGATAAAATCCTCTGTCTTCTCATTTTGTCTAAGTCTTTTTGCCTCTTTTTCTGTGTTAGGAAAGT
Organism: Prionailurus viverrinus; assembly: GCF_022837055.1. Lineage (NCBI taxonomy): Eukaryota > Metazoa > Chordata > Mammalia > Carnivora > Felidae > Prionailurus > Prionailurus viverrinus. The sequence goes on along the minus strand of NC_062564.1, from coordinate 135,524,537 downwards.
CAGCTACATTTCCTGTTCTTGAGGGTAATGGCTTTATGAAGAAGAGGTCCTACAGTGCCCTGCAGTGTAGTGTTCCCTGTTCCCCAGGGCCTGGTGCTTCAGGGAATGTGTCCAACGTGTGCTTTGTGTGCTCTGGTGTTGTGTCCTGGCTGCTTCATTCTGCAGGCCAGTCATTTGCAGAGGCTCTTTTTGCCTGTTGTGGGCAGTGTTTGGTCCCTGGCCTGAATGTGGTGCATTTTAACTGGGTGTGTGCTCTTGTCTTCTTGTGAAATGAACCCTGTTGTCACTTGCACCAGAAATGAAGCCTTGCAAAACACCCTCCTCAGGAGACACAGTGCTGGCAGGGGTTTGGGCTGATATTCTGAAGGAGGGAGTTTGACATGCTGGGACTGAGGCAAGCTTGACTGGGAAGAGCAGTTCCACTGGAGCACAGGGTGTGGTGACGGGTCTTGTGTAAGCAACTTAGGTTGCTTCCTAAACATCTGGTTCCTGCAGATGGCCCTGTGTTTATGATAAGAGGCAAGGGAGGTAAATGGTGCCTGCCAGTTCCTTTGTTCCTGGAGGGGTCTCTACATGAATGCTGCCTCTCTGTGACAAATTCCAAGATGAACAACTAACCTCCCCACTGTGCAACCCAGGCACTCTTCAGATCATTGTTTCCATGCTGTATGTCTGCATGCTGTTTGCCCTGCCTTCTCACTAAAAGCAGCCCCAATGCCTATGGGCTCTATCCCAGCCAAGCCCTTTAAAACTCCAGGCTTTAAGCCCTGCTGATTCAAGAACTCATGAAATTTGGGTTCTCTCGCTTTCTAAGTCAATTGCAGTGGGGCTTCCTTTTACCCATGCACTCCCCTGTGTGCCAGTGTGTCCCTCACCCTTTTCAAGTTCACTCTCCACTGCAGTGGCCATGATCCATTTCTCTCTCAAGCCTTATCTCCACACTTCCTACCTTCTTCAGTATGACCTCTTTTCTACCCTAAGTTGTGAAGTTTGTTCTGCCAGTCTTCAGGTTGATTTCTGGGGCATGCAGGATGATTTGGTAGTTATCCAGTTGTATTAATGGGACAAGATGATCCTAGGGTCCTCCTACTCCACCACCATCTTTCTTCCTCCTCCCCATTATTAACATTATTAACATTTTATGGATTTCTGTATTACATATTGAAAGGAGTTTAAATTCAAATACAAAACGAGCCCTTCCATTTGAATAAAGGCGAGAAAGAAGATATTATATAAAATTAGGAAAAGAATCATATCTAGCTAGTTATATTGAGATTCATATATCAGGGTGTTCATTACATAGACAATAAATGCATTATTCGTGTGATTCATTAAATAAGTATTTTAGGTAAGACAGAGAAATGCTTTATTTTATTTAATGCTTAGTCACTTATAAAAAGTGACAATGCAACTGAATATATTTGTACATGTAGAAGTTTATTTACCATTCTCTGCTAAAGAACCCCTTCCCTTTTTTCAAGTACAGAATCTACTGTGGACCTCCAGTGCTCAGTTCTAACACCCTTTATTGTTGCGTAAAGTTTCTGGCTTACAGAACATCCTGGAGAGGCAGTCTTAGAAGATAAAGGGAGCTGTTGGTAGAATGGCAAGAATGGGACTTTTCAAACCTGAGGAGTGATAAGTGGTACAAGTGGGTTAGTTCTGGGTAGGGGGGAGGGGAAATGCCAAAGATAGACTGTGAAGGGCAGGGAACACGTATGTCTAGCAATGAGATTTCTCTTTCTCTCATTTCTCTGTATTCAACTCCCAGCATTGAAATATCCCCTTGGGTCCCCCAAAGGTATTTTGAAAGTACATGGTCTTTGGAGTTGAATCCTGATTCATCACCTGCTAGGTATGTAATTTGGGGCAAGCTACTTAAATTTTTGAGACTCAATTTTCCTCATCTGTAACATGAGGATTATAAAATGAGATAAAATGAATCTATCTCTCAGGGCTGTTGGGAAGATAATAAAAATGTATGTAAAATCCTTGGAATATAACTAATGCTCAATAAATGGTAGACATTATTACTGAGAGTTTATTTTTAAAAATTTCAGCTTCGCTTTTGATATAAGTGAATTACCAACTTTGTTAGACAATATCTTCTTCATCTTTAATTTTCAGCACCAAATAGCTCTGTGACTTTGAGAAATGCCCTTACCCTTTATATGATTCAATTTTTTTCACAGATGAAATAATAGGGATAATATCTTGGGTAACACTGGAGCTCTATAAGACTGTGGTGCTATCCACTTTGTTCTTGATCATAATTAAAGCAAGGTATAGGCACATGCACTATATTTCATAATGCGGCACAGCACAGGCCTCAGCAGCATGGACTCTGGAGGCAGTAACCTGAATTTCTGCTTATAGTTCCTCCACTTAACAGGGCTGAGTGATCTGTCAAGTCACTTTGCTCTTTTATGCCTCAGTTTCTTCCTTTTCTGGACTTCCTTTGCACAAATTAATTTTCCAGTGGTATTATAGAGAGCATCTTTCTTTCATCCTCAAACTTCCGTTGCCTCATATTCTAGTGGTGCTCTACTTTTCTAATGCTATAAATGGTCCTAATAAAAGTATTAAATTGTTTGACCACAAGCTGGCTAACCACCAACACTTCATTCTCTCACCCCAATCAAACAAAAGAAAAATGTTTCTAGACTGTCGTTTTTCTTTTAGTTATAGAGCTATAGAATTATTATAGCAAATGTTTACTGGAAAATTGAGGTATTGCCACAAGAAATTAAATGTTAATAAAATCATTGACACAGAAAAGTGAGTATGAAGATCTCTTAATCAATACTGTCTCAGTATTTCCATATTCATGAAAGGTTTGGAACACTTGGCTTCCTACATTAACCCTCTGCTCTAGTGAACAGGAAAAATATTGTTTAATGAATATCTTTAACTTAGTAATAAGATAAGGATTTGAACTACATGGCCACTGGCATCTTTTCTAATGCTGAGATCCTATGATTTTTATGTCTTTCTTGAGAAGTTTATTAGCTATTAAAAATGGCAGCATCTGCAATGATCCCTAGACATGTAACTAGTGTGGGTCAAAAGGCTTTGTCCCAAGATGCTGAGTTGCAAATTATATAAAATATTCTTAATAAAAATCTTTAAGTGATGCAAATCTTAAAGCTTTTCTTCCCGTTAGCAGATGTTTTCCCATTATTCCTCATCCTAGGGGTGAGTTTATCCCAGAACTTGAGATTCAGCAACTACTGAATATGGATGGAGATAGTCTTGGTCAAAGGCAATGAACTTCCCAGCCCAGAGAGACTTGGTATTCAAGGAGTGCATCCTATTATCTACCATCTCCACTGCCTCTTATATTCATGCCACTTCTAAGTTGGTTCCACTCTAAAATTTCATTTTTCTAACATTCAGGATCACAACAGGGGGTGATTGTTTTTATCATCAAAAGAATCTCAATTAGATGTCAACAGATCCCTTTAAATACACCCCACCCTGCTTCTAATATAATTGAAACCATAACATTCAAAACTTTCTTGAGGAAGTAAAAACTTTGTTTTGTACATCTTTTCATTAGGAAGAAATAGGCCTCCACTTTAGCTTCCTTTCCCATTCTTCTTTCTCCTCAGTGACATCATTTGTTTTTTCTTCTCTACAGCCAGTTAACAACATTTATTGATCCCCGTTGTGGGTAGAGATGTTTATTACCTCCACTATTGCTTGTGCCCATTTGTTCATTCCTGGTCTTGCCCTCTCTCTCAAGATGTTGCAATAGCCCTCTTCATAACAGATTGTTTGCCATTATACAGATTCTTTTTTGTTGTTGTTTTAATGGGGAATGCCATGGGACTTGTGGAAGAAAGTAGTTATCAGAAGAAATATTTTGAGAACCACTCTTGAGCCAGTTTGAAAAGTTGTGCAGCTAAGGAGGCTGTCTTGAAGGCTTATGAATTCAGTTTTTTGATGCCATTCCTTTATACTGTGCTTTATGAATAAATATTGGAATGAATTGATGGTAATATGTCTTTATATTATGTTATTATTTATACTTCCTAGCAGTAAAAGCTACGGAGCTCATTTTAAAATCAGTGATAATCAATATAACACCAAAGTTGCAAAATTTAGAGCAGATTAACGTATAACGACAATTCCTTAGATTCTCAGTTTATGTGCCATTTCAACATCCACTATCTGGGTGGGATCTCATTTGACAGGTAAGGAAATTGAGACCTAGGGAGGGAAGTGATTTGCCCAGGATTGCTCAGTTGGTAAGTGGCAGAGCTCACCACCAAAATTTAAAACCAAAAATATATGGCTATGATTTAACTATTGAAAAGTAAAATGCTCGATTTATGTGGATTTGGTCTTGCTATTTCTCCAGGTGCTCAAGTGTTATTTTAGCAAGCAAACAGATAAAGCAGTAGCAAGTGAATGAATCTTAGGCTGTGTTCAAATATTCTTGACAGGCGTCAAGCCTTCTATCTACACCAAGGACCCAAGTCTGCCATTTAATGAACAGGATGATGCTTGTTTATTTTCTTTAAGCCTGAGTTCTCCACCAACTGGCTCCTAGGTCAGAAAGATATATGAAACACAAACAAAAGTGCAAGTAAGGCCTATCATCAGCAATGCAATCTCACCCCCTGGTACCCTGCTCACCTTAAAGAAATTTATATTGACATTACAGAAGAGAGCTCCCTAAATTATGTGCTAAATCAAGATCACATTTTAGAAGACAATAGATTTTCCTGGTCACATAAAGATTTTAGCTTACCATTCTGCTTTTTGAAATAAGCACTTATCCCGAAATTATTACGATATTGTCATGAATGTATATCAGGCTGTTTATATTTGCACCATATCCATTCTCTATATTTGAGGTTATACACATACCTGCCATTCCCTCCATCTCCTTTTTCAATATTGTAAAAATGAGTGAGACTATTCTACATTTTCCATACGTTATAATAGTAGAACATCTAGAATTTTTTTTGTGTGCTCATGAATATTTTTAATGCAAATGGTGAGAGTTATGGTGATAAAAGCTCTGGAGACTGAATTTTTCCAAGTATAGAGATTGTAAACATGGTGAATTTGCTTTATCAAGAAATATTCCCAAACATGCTGATTTTTTTCTTTTCTTGTCTTTTCTTCCTTCCTTCCTTCCTTCCTTCTTTCCTTGCCTTCTTCTACATGGTAGTAATGTCCCTTGTAAGACATTATAAAATGGAAAAAGATCGGGAAGAAAATAAACTTACTATAATCTCAGTATCTAGAGATTAAAACTTCAGGTTTTTCTGTATTATTAAATATATAATATAAAATTCAGATAACATTATATACACTGTTTTCTAATATACTTTACTCATTAAATTTACCATAAAGCATTTAAAAGCTCCTAAATAGTGCTCTAAATCTCAGTTATTATTCTACTATGACATATCTTGAGAAAGAAGAACAAAGCTGGAGGGATCACAATTCCAGATTTCAAGATATACTGCAAAGCTATAGTAATCAAAACAGTATGGTACTGGCACAAAAATAAAAACAGATCAGTGGAACAAAATAGGCAGTCCAGAAATAAACCTTTGCTTATATGGTCAATTAATCTACAACAAAGGAAATAAGAATATACAGTGGGGAAAAGATAGTCTTTTCAATAAATTGTATTGGGGAAAAATGGACATCTCTATGCAAAATAGTGAAACTGGATCACTTTCTTACACCATACTCAAAATTAAACTGAAAAAACATTAAAGACCTAAATATAAGACTGAAAACCATAAAACTTCTGAAAGAAAACATGGACAGTAAACTCTTGGACATCAGTCTCAGTAATATTTTTTTTGGATCTGTCTCCTCAGGCAAGGGAAGCAAAAGCAAAAATAAACAATTGAGACTACATCAAAATAAAAAGCTTCTGCACAGTGAAGGAAACCATCAACAAAAGAAAAAAAAACAACCTACTGAATAGGAAGAGATATTTACAAATGTTATATCCATAAGAGGCTAATATCCAAAATATACAAAGAACTTAAATAACTCAACACCAAAATACCAAACAGTCTGATTAAATAAAGGGCAGAGGACCTGAGTAGAGATTTTTTTCCATAGAAGACCTACAGATGGCCAATATACACATGGAAAGATGTTCAACATCACTAATCATAAGGGAATTACAAATCAGAACCATAATGAGATATCACCTCACACCTGTCAGAATGGCTAGAAAAAGACAAGAAATAACAAATGTTGGCAAAGATGTGAAGAAAAGGGAACCTTGTGCATTGTTGGTGGGAATGCAAAATACTATAGCCACTACAGAAATGCATATGGAGGTTCCCCCCAAATTAAAAATAGGACTACTATATGATCCAGCAATTTTACTTCTGCATATTTATCTGAAGAAAATGAGAATACTGATCCAAAAGGACAGGTGCACTCCTATGTTAACTGCAACATTATTTGTAACAGCAAAGATTTGGAGGCAACCTGTGTCCACCAGTAGATGAACGAATGGATAAAGAAGATGTTAATACACACACACACACACACGCATGCACGCGTACACACACACAAGAATATTACATGGCCAGGAAAAATATTATGTAGCCATTTGCAACAGCATGGATGTATCTAGAGGGTGTAAATGCTAAGTGAAATAAGTCAGACAGACAAAAACAAATACCACGTGATTCTACTTTTATGTGGAATCTAAAAAACAGACAAGCAGAAACAGACTCATGAATACAAACAAACTGGTGATTGACAGAGGGGAGGGAATTGGGGGACTGGGCAAAAAAGGTAAAGGGGATGAAAAGACTTCCAGTATGGGCACCTGGGTGGCTCAGTAGGTTAAGCGTCCAACTTCAGCTCAGGTCATGATCTTGTAGTCTCTGGTTTTGAGCCCCGCATTGGGCTCTGAGCTGACAGGTTTGGATTCTGCTTTGGATTCTGTCTCTCCCTCTCTTTCTGCCCCTCTCCCACTCACACTTTGTCTCTTTCTCAAAAAAATTTTTTTTTAATTTAAAAAAATGTATAGAGTTAAAAAAATACTTTCAGTTATAAAATATAATAAGTCATGGGGAGGTAAAGCAGGGCATGGGAATGTAATAAATAATGATGTAATAACTAAACAAATGATAGCAATGAAAAACACTCAGGAATTCCTTCCCCTATGTTCATAAAGGGATAATTTCCAGGGTTTTTCCCTCTTTATGCATTCTTGTAAGTATTTCTTTTTCAAAAACTTCTTGAATGTATTTAGGAAAGCTTTCAGCAAAACCAAGGTAGTGATTCATCACATCTTAGAGTAGAAAAGGCGTTAATAGGTACATCTTTTTGCATCCAGGAAAAATTACCATTCAATAAAAAAAATTATGTTTAAAAATATAGTAAATTAGGAAGTGTTCAATTTCATGATTTTAACTATATTTGGAATAAGAGACTTCACATACATGTCTTTAAGCATCCACACAAAATGCTTGAAATGCTAAAAACTTATACCTTTCAGATTACTCTAAATTTTTCCCAAAGTGACCTTTATTGTTTTAACAGTAATTACTCTCCATGGCTAATAGGTATTATCATGTGGGGTTGTTTCTAAGGCCTAAGGAAAGGAATCGAATTAAAGGGAGTGGCAGGGAAAAATGTGTTAGAAAAATACTTTTTCTCTTTGGTTGCAAATTGGAAACAACTCCATCCTGCTCATCCATGAACCCAGTTCCCTCCAGTAGGAGGGATTCTATGGATTTCAAGCCAGACCTCCTTGAGTATGAAGGTAAACACTGCCACTACACACATCAGGAAGATGTCATTTTCTTTCTTTCTTTCTTTCTTTCTTTCTTTCTTTCTTTCTTTCTTTCTTTCTTTCTTTCTTTTTTTGTGAGAGAGATACAGACACAGAGAGAGAGAGGGAGGGAAAGGGGCAGAGGGAGAAGGAGAGAAAATCTTAAGCAGGCTCCACACAAAACACAGGGTTCAATCTCATGACTGCGAGATCATGACCTGAGCTGAAATCAAGAGTCAGATGCTAAACTGACTGAGCCACCCAGGAACCTCAGAGAGATGTCATTATTAGGCAAGGCAACAGGAACCAAACAAAAAACCAGAACATCTTATTTACTTTCTTCACCTATTACTAATGTTGACCCCTGTTTCCAAATGCCTTCTTCATACATTTGAACTTTAACCAAGTTTCTTTTCAAGATGTGCTTCTGAAACAAGGATTTCAAAATTTAAATAAAGAAATGAAAGTTCTTAGATCAAGAAAGTGAGGAGGCAATGTGCTTTTATTTCCTCCTGTGGAATTACACTCAGGCAAACACTACCTGTGGTGTTTGAAAAGCAAAATACCTTAATGCGACAAATTTATAATTCAAAGAAAGTGCCAAAAACTGTTTTCATTTGTATTATTTATGACATGAGAGATAATTGAAAGCTTGCTTCAATAGTTTCTTTTCTTTATTTTAAAAAAAAAATAATTTTGACTGGCTGTTCATCCTTTTTTTCATTCAGAAATAAGATGGGTTTGGGAATGAGACAAAGCAGCCTTTTTACTTTACCAAATGTTATATTTGTCATTATCAGCTTCCCAATAGATTCACTCCTTTATTTCACTTCCTCTTTAGTTAAATATGATTCCATGAGAACAAGGGGGTTGTAGTGAGTGCCAAAATGTATATTGTAAGCAAAAGTAGCAAGGAAATGAACAAGTAACTGAAGGTCCCTGGTCTACTTTTACGTGGGTTGATCAGTTGTGTAGGACGCTGTGGTTTTGTTTTTTCCATTCAGAATTTAACTTGAAAAATTGATATTAAAGTACCTGCATTTATTCCCTTTTTCCACTATTTATTTTGAGTTATTACTAACTTAGTGGCCCAGTTATACTTTTCTCTTTAATAAAAATATCTGAGACAAACTGATTCTATCTGCAAGACTGCCAGACGAATCGTTTTCTTTCTAAAACTAGATTTAGGAAGAAGGAGAAGGCTAGTTTTATGAAGGCATTTTGGATGGTGCACTTTGCAGATGGCAATGTTAAAAGCAGAGGTATAATTAGACACTGGCATTCTCAGAAAAGATTTCGAAAATCTAGAAAAGGGAGAGATCAAAGGCAGGAATATAGGATATGATATGAATTGGCTTGCATATACAACTTCAGCTGGGAATGCCACTTAAAAAGGGGACAGCCGAGGGGCCCCTGGGTGGGTCAGTTGGTTAAGCGTCCAACTTGGGCTCAGGTCATGATCTCACAGTTTGTGGATTCGAGCCCTACTTCAGGGTCTGTGCTGACAGCTCAGAGCCTGGAGCCTGGTTCGGATTCTGTGTCTCCCTCTCTCTCTCTATCCCTCCCCCACCTGCACACTATTTCTCTCTCTCTCTCTCCCTCAAAAAATAAATAAACATTTAAAAAATCTTAAAAAGTGGGGGGTAGCCAAAACAGATACCATGTAGGGCTGCAGTTTGGTCCCTGCCTCTGCTTTCAAATAAAATAGGTAGAACGAATCTGACATTTTATGAATATGCTCAGATCCAGGGGACTGAAAATTATGACTCTTCTACTATACTCCAAACTACAGTTGAAAACATGACTTTCCTGCTACATTTAATGGTAAGACATTACCTTGCTTTCTTGTGGGCATTCCTAAGGATCAGTAATTTAAGCAAAATAAAATACAATAATGTGTTTAGTGGATGTTGAAAAACAGAAAGCTATTCTGCTCTAGAGAAAGACCTCAGAATCTGCTTGAAGACCTCAGAATCAATTTGAAGACAGGCAGGATCAAATTATTAAAAAAAAATAATTGTTTGCATATATTAAAATGTTTTCCCTGTATCTTACAACAACTGTATCATTTAAAAAATCAAAACGGGGGCGCCTGGGTGGCGCAGTTGGTTAAGCGTCCGACTTCAGCCAGGTCACGATCTCACGGTCTGTGAGTTCGAGCCCCGCGTCAGGCTCTGGCCTGATGGCTCAGAGCCTGGAGCCTGTTTCCGATTCTGTGTCTCCCTCTCTCTCTGCCCTTCCCCCGTTCATGCTCTGTCTCTCTCTGTCCCAAAAATAAATAAACGTTGAAAAAAAAATTAAAAAAAAAAAATCAAAATGTGTTTTCCTAAAAAATGTCTGCACTCCTTATAAAAGTTAACTTGCCCAATAAATAACCTCAAGAAGTTTCCTTGAAAATTTGCTTTCTTGCCTTCCCTACCCCCACTATTTGAAAACCAAATTTTATTTCCTTTTTATTTCCAAGAAAGTTATAAATAAACCAATTTTCTCTGAATATGGGACTCTAGGCCATGCTGACCTCCACAGTAATTCGAGCTCCACCACTCACCAGTAACAATGTGTAGGCTGTTTCATTTCATCTGTGAAATGGGAATGATAATGACTACCATGTAGGACTACTGTGAGCATTAACTCAGAGAATATCTGTGAAGCTCCCAGCCCTGTGTATCTCATGAGACAGGCGCTCACATTGTTAGTTCCTTTCTGGTTCCCCATTAGTCTCCCTTCTTCTTTTTTTTTTAATGTTTATTTATTTTTGAGAGAGAGAGAGAGAGACAGAGTGTGAGCGGGAGAGGGGCAGAGAGTGAGAGGGAGACACAGAATCTGAAGCAGGCTCCAGGCTCTAAGCTGTCAGCATGGACCCTGACTGGGGGCTCCCAGCACCATGAGATCAAGACCAGAGTCAAAGTCTGACACTTAACAAACTAGCCACCTAGGCGCCCCTAGTCTCCCTTCATGGTTCCCCCCCCTCCCTACAACCAGCTAGTTTCTAAATAATGCATATGTAATTGTTAGAACACCAGCATGAATGCCCAGAAGTGTTTGTTACTGAATTAACTCAGCAGTGAATCTGGCATTGCACCCCAACCTTTCCCCTTCCTCTAGCCCTTTGGGCAACCCCTCCCTCAAATACCTGAGCTACACCCTGACCCCAGGTGAACTGTGAAACTGGCTATCACGTGAGCATTTTCTCTCAGGGTTTCAGCTGGTCTGGTTCTGCCTCAAAGACCAGATGGAGCTCATGTGCTCATGTTGCTCACAATTAACTGACTCTGGACATGTGGTCACTGCCATCAAGACCCGCCCCAAGGAGAACAGCAGTTCAATGAAATCTTAAACTCTATTTATAGACCACTTGAAACAAACACTTTCCTGTGAAGCCTAAGGAATCCTTCTTGAGAACAGGAAAGTAATTCACTAGTCCCAGTACTAACAGGCAACTGAAAGGAGGAAAATGCAGCAAGTCTGTGCTTTTCCAGCGTTCTACAATTTACAAAGCATTTGCTTCTGCTTGTTGTCCCATTTCACCCTGACACCATCCCAGGAGGCAAAGCAGACACTAGTAAAAAAAAAAAAAACCAAACCCATTTTATAGATTACAAAACTGATGCCTGGGAGGCTCAGGGAGTTGCTTACATTCATATGGCTGGTGAATGGTGGTGGTTAGAGAAAGAGGGGAGAGGAAAGCGGTAAAGGGAGAACTGTTTTCTGTTCATGCAATCAACCTAAACTTCAGTAAGTAATTATTTACCAATAAGAAAAAATACACAAGCAAGATAATTGTTTCAAAATGTACCTGCAAGCTTAAAAAATTGTTCCTTCTCCACTTCTAATAGGAAAACCAAAATATGAGAAATAAACACTCAGGGAGATTCTCCAGGGAAACATTTATAAACATGTTTGTATCTGTCTATAACATATACATACAAACATACATACATAAAATACATACCTGTATCTTAGGAAGAAATTCCTTCTTGAAACCTCTCCAGATTAAAATGTGCCTATGTCAAGACTAATCTTGAAAAAGATGATAGGAATTTTTACGAGAAATTTTCATTGATTCTGCCAATCAGCTCTGAATATATACATCTTTACCATCTTTTTAGTGTGGGAGGGTGTTTGCATAAGTCCAGTATGTGCATAAAAAGCAAGACTTCACTAATATGAATTAGTTTATTACCAGAAATGAGTTTGCTCTATAAAGTTATTTTATTTTGATTTTAGCAAATAATTTTTAAGCTTTGTTACCTGGAAAGGGTATACAAAAACTTTTTGTCTTGAGAAGTACGTCTGGATAATTTAGAATAGCTACACTAAAACCTGTGTGTGTGTGTGTGTGTGTGTGTGAGAGAGAGAGAGAGAGAGAGAGAGAGAGAGAGACAGAGAGACAGAGACAGAGAGACAGAGAGAGAGAGACAGAGACAGAGATTGAGGGAGTGAGAGAGATTACGGTTTAAAGAGTACCGCTGGGTTAGCAAATTGGCTCAGTGCCACTGGGGGATTTTCAGATTTACCAATTCTCTGCCTATTGTTGCAGCTCTGATTTATGGACTTTGGAATCTCTTGAAAGGCAAAGCGTCTGGAGTTTAGGGTCTTTCCTTGCCAGTCCCTCCATTTCCCCTATACTGTTTTTGCCCATGTTCACCTTGTGGCGACCTTGCAGGACTCAGCGTTTTTACCTGAGCTCAGTAGCTGGGGAGCCCACTAGTGCTGGGGAGAGGGCAGTGGTTTCCATTCCTGGGTGATGGAGTCATGGGAGAAACTGCAGCGAACCAACGGAGAGTAGGACTGGAGCCGGGCTCCAGTGTGCTTTAAGCGGCTCAGGACAGAGCAGCTGTTCTGGTCTCCCAGCCTGCAAGTGCTGCCTGCATTTGTCACTGACCACTGAAGTGTGTGTTTGTGCAAGGTGAGAGCTGGGTGCTTTCTCATTAATTTGGAGACAAATTGCCAGGTATTGCTGTTTATTGTGTTTGATAATTTGGGGATATTTAGATCACCACAAAGCCAGGACCTAGACTGCGTGTGGTTTTATTTATACCCTTGTTTTCTGTCACGATCCATTCAGCTCTCCACAGTGTCAAATTGTGGCAATGGATTGGACACAGTGCTGTTCTTACCCTGAAATGTGATCAGTTTAGTGCTGTTTTCTTGGATTTTTTTTTCATTAATTGCTGCTGCCAAATTACCTAGCTGTTCATATACAGAATTCCCATGCTGATCTGAAAGCACATGAAAACTGCTTCGGACATAAATCGGAATTGCTAGTTGTTGGAGTTCTTGCTGTGGTGTTTTCTTTGCTTCCCCCACATTTTAGTGGTTGAAACTTTGCGGAGAGCAGAGTGCCTTGGGCTCTGATCTGGTGATAGAAGTAACATGGGAGTTTCTGTGTTTTTGCTCGTCAAAATGAAAACTGCTTGGCTATGAGTGTGTGTGTGTGTGTCTGTGTGTGTGTGTGTGGGTGGGTGGCTGTGTACACGCGTGCGCACACAAGTGCTTACGCACACATGTGTGAAAAAAAAAACTGCTTGAGAACCAAAAGAAACCCAAATAATCTTCAGCTATATTTTAATGCATTTACAATTAACCAAATCAGCTTATAAGTCTTTCACTATCAGCATATTTGAATTTTAGAACTTCACATTTTGAACACACAAGGACAATACAACTGTCTTGCGAGGGTGTGGAGTGTGTACTCACTAGGAGTACAAAGGAATCCAAAATGTGGTCTGGGTAAGCTGACAGGCCTTAATCTTGCACTGGTTTTGTGTGTTAACTAATTAACTGAACCTATACAAAATATAAAGGAGAGACACTGTATTATTGTATCTAAATAAATATACAGGAGATTTGTACTTGTGAAATACATGTTCTAGAAAAGGGAAACATATGGGAATTTGGTATTATATGAATAGAAGAAGAATAAAAATTCAAAAAGCTATCACAGTTTACAAGAAAGGAAAATATGGTATACGTTAAGACGAGGAATCATTATGATGGGCTACTGAAAAGTACATCAACTGCTCAAGTTTTTATGTCTAGTGAAAGAACAATAGCACATTTAAGGGAATTCATAGTCAGCAGAAATGAAGCCAAGAGCAAAAGTTCTTAATAAAACATGTTGTCAACCTGTCTCTGAATGTACTCATCTGTCTTAATTAACTTGAATTCCGTTGCCAAGATTGATAAAGTTAGAATAAAAAAATAAAACTTTATTTTAGGTTGATTTCTTTAAACTAATAAAGTATATAAGTTATATTAAAATGCACTGAACATTAAAATTGTTCAAAACTGTAGCTAACATACAATATCAAAATCATTTGTCCCACTTTTGTGTTATGTCAGTTAGGAAGAAGAGTCTAATATTCTAAGCTAGAATGTCACCTGTTGTTACATACACATGGACTGCTGAGTTCTTTGGACACTCTCGTCATGGTTTCTTGCTTTCCGACTGTTAGGACACCGTGGAATGGTGAGCAGAAAACATCCGACTTTACCGTTGTCATGCTTTCTGTGCCAATTAAGAGCAGCAATAGTTTCATTTGACAGGCATGGAACTTGCAGTGTACAAAGAATTGGTGACTGGCCTTTCCATATAGGAACCTCCCCTACCTTGGCTTTCTGCTGCCACAATCTAAAATTTGGCAACTTCCTTAAAAGAGTTTAACATGGGGGTGCCTGGGTGGCTCAGCTGGTTGAGCATCCAACTTTGGCTCAGGGTCATGGGTTCAAGCCCCATGTCAGGCTCTGTGCTGAGAGCTCAGAGCCTGGAGCCTGCTTTGGATTCTGTCTCCCTCTCTCTCTGCCCCTCCCCCACTCAACACTCTGTCTCTCTTTCTCTCTCTCTCTCTCTCAAAAATAAACACTTAAAAATGTTATTAAAAAATAAAATAAAATAATAAAAGAGTTTAACATGACTTTCTCTCCATGACTGAAAAGATCTGATGGACGGCTTCTTACGATTGCTCTATCAATATGACAGTATCCACATCTCTGTGCCACTTACGGTCCAATACGTTCAAAAGTGGTGTCCATCTGTACACATGATCACCTTCCATGCAAAAAGACTAGAAACTTAGTCATCTATTTTTTGAACCATAATCAATGTAAACAGCCACAAAAAAAAAAAAAAAAAAAAAGCCTAGAATAGTGTCTGTGTTTATTCTTTGGATAACTAGCTTACTGCGATATGCAAAGAGGTTTAAAAAGGTTTAGAGATTATAGGTACTGACCTCAAAGCACATGCCAGTCTGTTCAAACACATTTACTTCTGTGCAATTAAGCTCTCTCAGTTAAAGAAAAAGATTAGCCTTTATTTATATATATGATAAGCATCTCTAATTTTTTAAAAAGCCTAAATTTAACATTATGTTCTTGGTTTTTCTCTTCCTTCTTTCGGCTTTCTCCTTTATTCTACACTTTAAAATTATAAAGGTTTTAATTTACTAAACCTTTTTTTTCTTTAGACCTATACTCAATCTCTTCACCCTGGGCAAGAAAGCAGCTGTGATTTATCTCCTGGAACTTGGGAAAGACCCATCTCCCCTGAGATCAAGAGATTATTGCCCCCTCTGAGCAGGAAAATGGGGTGGTTGTTGGGAAAGAATGTCTACCAGGCAGGGAATGGCCATTATCTATTATGCTTACAATTTGGCAATTCATGTTGTTCTTTCCTTCTAGTCTATAACTAGTTAGCTTGGAAACCTTTATCAACAATTGTTTACACATACCAACACAGACTTTTACAAAGAGCTTTGGTAAATTGAGATTAAATGCGATCTGTGGTATATGGGGTTTACTTAAAGTGGTATCAGTAGTTTTTATGTCTCTTTACCTTAACATTAAGGTAATTAAGTTCGGTTCTGCCTACTAACTCCTCCCCAAGTGGTTTAGATTCAGATGAAGTAATGGGCACTCACACAACTTTTAACTATTACTTCCAGATTCCTTAGTGGAAGCCTAGGTTATTTGGAAACAAGAAACATGGAAAATGGGGTGTATGATATGATTATTCCTCTGGTGGAGGAATGTCCTGACAGTCACTGGGCTCCTCAGTGAGAACTTTGAGAACTTTGAGTAAGAGCATATGGCAGCAGGAGATTCTCCATTGGAAACAGAGATAAAAACATTGTCCACAACTCTGTTCAAGAGGTCTCATTATTTGTCTCGAATCTAAGATCTACAAAGGAAATGGAATGCATAGAGTGTGGTTGTTACAAGACGGATTCAAATTGTGCCTGCCTGTCTCCTTGGCCACTGTAGGAGATACTCACCAAAGTAACTTATCTCAAATGTATATGTTACAACCAATACAATTCATGTTTTTTAAAACCTTTATTTTTTAATGCTAATAGCAAGTTAAATTCTTTACATTCTGATAGTCAAATGATTCTCTTCTATCTGTAATACAGATAATCACTTTGAGACAATGTATTTAACAACTTCCAATATTTCTAACGGCTAAGAAACCATCAACAGGAAATCATTGCAAAGTTTCCTATTACAAGCATATTGGATCTTAAGAGAATGTTCAAGAATTCTACTCCAACATAACAAAATCAATATAAAGAGACTTTTATATGCTCTCTTCTGATAGGATATTTTAAAGGTCAGCATTCTTTGAATATTTTGAGGATAAAGTATAAAATACTAGAGGTTGTCCCTTCCCTATTCTCTTGTAGAATAGGGCTTCACTGGATTGATAACTCTTATATGAGCACATCAATTTGGTAAGAGGGATTATTTTGTATCTATAAGAACTATCTCCTTTTCTTTATAAGTTTATATGAGAACTATGTTTTTAAATGCAGATGTTATTATTATTTATGGATAGTGAGACCAGTAGATCAGGAGATGATTGCCATTGAAAAGAGAGATAGTTTGTGACTCATAGTTACCAAGAGGAGAAGGTGCAGTATGCCATGGGGTGGAGGTGGGGGGCACTTGAGGAAACACCAGGGTTGGTCAGGAGACAGAGGGAGAGACGGGAAACCATGGATGAGTCTTTATTGTGGTTTCCTTGGAAAGGAACAGGCAAGTCAAGGTAGGTAGGTTTAGTACTGGCTTTGAATAATGTCAGCAGGCTCTAGGGTATTAGGGGCTGTCTCTAGTTGTCTGGGTACCTGGCCCTGAGGTGGTTAGGGCAGATGGATAGTGTCCCAGAAGGAGAGCCTTGTGAGAGCCTATAAAGTGGGGTATCAGCTCTGGGTTGGTTTATTTGCATATGGTTTATTTGCTATATTTGGAAGTTAGCTAATCCTGGGAGGGGCAGTCTCTCCAGGGTCAGCAGGACCCCAGATGTCAAATCATAAGAAATACAGAAAATAAAAACTCATGACTAATACAAGTTAACACTCCCACACAGTAATAGATTACTTAGTATCATTTTGCCAATTGTGGTGTTCACCTGGTTAGTCCACTATGGACAACAATCTCTTTGACACCAAATGCTCCCTATCAATCCAGGCAACCCTCCTAGTGAACTCCAAAGAGGTTTTCGTTTCATTGTTTTTGTTTTTTAAATTCAATGCTTTCTAAAACAACAAAAAGATAGGGGTGCCTGGATGGCTCAGTCAGTTAAGCATCCAACTTTGGCTGAGGTCATGATCTTGTGGTACATTGGTTTGAGCCCCATGTCAGGCTCTGTGCTGACAGCTCAGAGCCTGGAGCCTACTTCAGATTCTGTGTCTCCCTCTCTCTCTGCCCCTGCCCCACTCGTGTTCTGTCTGTCTCTCTCTTTCTATTTCAAAAAAAAAATTCAACAAAAAGGCTAAAAATAACTAAATCCTCTTTACTGAATAATTAGGTATATTTTACTTGTCCCACACAGTGATATATTAATATAGAGACTAACAATTAATACTTCCATATTAGGATTCTGGTAATAAATGCATAAATTGAGTAGCAGTTCAGTTTCAACTGAACTGTCAAATGTAATTCATACTGTCCTTATTCCTCAAGTCATCAGCAGTGTACAGAGGGATCAAAGAACTTTTAATAGTTGAATAGGATCATTGATTTATCAGATTAGAATAAACATGTGCTAAAAATAGTTCATAATCGAGGAAGGAGAAACCCTAGAAATATGGCATTTCCCCTTGCACCATTTCTTCTCTCCATTTTTAAACATTTAGGAAAGAAGAAAGGATGTATATGGTGTTTCAGTGGGAATGGATTTTTTTTTTTTACCTTCCCGATTTAATTTCTCCATTCCAGTTATTGGAATTTCTCACAGGAGTTTAGTGTGTAATAGATATGGAACTTCAAAACAGTGGGGAAGGATGTGTGAGTTGACAGTGGATACTGGTACAACTAGATAGCCATTTGGGGAAAAAAAGTGTTTATCCCTTACCCCCCCAAAAAAATTCTAGAGAAGCTAAAGATTTAGATGCAAAATATGAAACAATATGCATGCTAAAAGAAGGCTTTGGTGTGCTGACTGGCACAGAGTAGTTGCCATACCAACCACATCACTAAGCAGCTGTGAGCAGGGTTGGAAATGGCATTCTGCCACTTGGGAGTTACCTAGGCTTGGTGGCCATCATGGCCATTACCATAGCAGAAGGGGGGCATCAACATGGTCCTTTCTCTGTGCCATCTGCCCCACCACCCTCTATGTCACCCAGGTACCCAAGTTTCTGAGATGAAAAAAAAGCAAAGAAGGTATAAATATAAATCTAATTACTTTTTAAATTCCAGAACTGATGCTTTGTGTTTTATCCTGGAGCCAGACACGTGTTAGGAAAACATTGTAGGTGGATTTCTTTCTCTTAGTTCTCCTGATTCTCAAATCTGACATTTGATTGAGGCCTCAAAGTGGCATCACTCTCTCTGGTATCTGCAGGTTTCCGGTTTATGATTTCCATTGGTGTGACAAGGGAATTAGACACTGTCCGCTGTGCACTGGCCCTTCTCAGTTGTTATCAGACTAGACTGAACCAATTCCAGGGGTGTGTGCTTGGTAGGAAACAGGAGGACTTCAGCTGGAAAGCTCTTTCCTTAGGGTCTGTCAATTCTTTCTCCTTTTTCACTTCCTATTCCTCTTGTTAGCTTCTTTATCCTAGAATTCCTCCCTTTCCATGACCTCTCATACCACCTCACACCATCCTCTGACCTGAATAAAAGAAACACTGATGTCATTCACGCTAGGTTTCTCAGACTGGCAGGTTGTTCGGAGCAATGTGCAGTGTTCCTAGCAACAGATTAAGGCAAATCCACAGCACTTCAAATGCCTGCAAGCATCGAAAAATCACAGAGGACTACCTAGTTATATTTGGAGCTTCTGCTGTGTGGTTATGTATTAGTTCAGAAATCTAGAACATTTTAAAAGTATTTTTTGGTTTATTTTTAATAGACTCTTGGAAGGTTTCTAAAACAGTCATGATGAATTTAGTCAAGACGCTGAGAATGAAGGTCAAATGTGTCTGTGCTAAAATTTAAAAGTAGGGCATATAAAAAGTTCACTGACAGTCACAGGAGAGTGATTTTAATTGCCAGGTATGGTTTATATGTGTTAATAACACAAGCACTAGGGTCAGCTAGACCTGTTTTGAAATCCATGAATGAGTTATTTGACTATGGGAAAGTTTATTTAACCTTTCAGAGTCTCAGTTTTTATACCTGTAATATTAATACAAATCACATATTTTGAGGTTAAAATGATAAAATATGTATATGGGCTTGTCTGTAGCAGAAGTCATGAAAAAGCTAATCAGTATAGATTGTAAATGGAGATATTTTAGCAAATAGGATTGCCATGATTTTGTGGAGAAGCGAATGTTTTCTAGGTTACAAAAAACAATAAAGTTGGAAAAAGTTACCAGAGAGAATAAGGAAAAAAATAATGAGAGATGAAACAGGGTAAATCTGACTATCACAGAAAAGAGATCTGATTAGCATGGAATGTGACCTCCTTCCATGGAGGCTAACACAATATGTTACTCATAGTGCACACTTATTTATGTTTGAAGACAGAATGGATAAAGGAAAGAGTGAGACAGTAACAGTAATGGTGGAAGGAACTGGAAAGTTGTATAAAAGAGTATTTTAAAACACCTCTAAGGGGTTCTATCTTTAGTAAAAGGCAAAAAGAAAACAGAGTATAAGGTGTTCTATCTGAAGAACATTGTTTTTGTCAGATTTATTTATAATACCCAATAAAAATAAAGATACAACAAACCAGGAAGAAGAGGTATGTTAGTTACACAGTATATACTTTATCACAGTCCATAAAGTGGAAAGTCCGTAAAGTGGAAAGAGTAAGAAACTAGTATTCTTTGAACATGAAAAGTAATGACACACCTGTGAAATCACAGAGAAAGAAACCTATGAAGTCAGCATGGTTTCTGGTAGAAGTCAAAAGGTGAACCCAGAGCCCAAACTGGAAAGGCCATTAATCTTAAAGAAATGCCAAAATGGGATGAGGACCTCTACCCTACAAGGGCATTTGGTGAGGCACAAAGATTTATCATTCCTTGCTTTGCTTTATTTGGTTTCCCCAGGCCTTGACCATTAAATATCAACGACGCCTTCCATTTAGTGTGAAAACTCAGACACTCCCTTGCTTTTCCAAATTTCCCTCAAGGTAGTGTTACCACCCCCAGATGGGAACCATGGAGAGTATAAAACATAAGATGAAGTCTATTCAAGAGTGGCAAAGTATCAGAATCAAGAACTTCACATCCATAACTTTCATAGCTCTTGGAAGCATTTTGTTTTTGCTTTTGTTTTGTTTTGTTTTTTGTTTGTTCGTTTTAGTATTTTAAAGTGAAAGCAAAGGTCTACACTGCCTTGTAAGTAATTTGTCCTTTTTCTGAGGAACGTGTCTGTATTGTGTTTGCTGTAAAACTGATTTGTATGGACCCAGCACTTAGCCACCTCATGCTTGCCTACACCTTCCATTGAAGTCTGTGTGGGCTGTTTTTCTATGTGTATTCATTGCCAACTTAATAACTCTCATGACATGGTTTTCAAAAAGGAAAACACAAAACTTTGTTTCATTGTGGAAAATTGGCTCTGAAGAAAGAAAGGCAATTGGTAGGGTTGCTAATGAGGCATCAAGGATGTGAAGAAGTAGAATTAAATGGGAATTCAATAGACAAGAGCAGTTTCAAATACATTATGGAATTCTACTTTAACAGTATTGGTAACCTTTGTCAAAATGAGTTCACCAAATGTGCTACAAAACAAAGGCAAAAACAATAAGAAAGTAATTTGTGAAATTGTTTTAATGCCTTTATAATTGACTTTAGGTCTACATTTGTGCTATTATTAAGGGGCCACTCCACATTTTTAATTATGTTTCATTTCCTGAAGAACATTATATGTCATAGAAGTTATTTGAGAATTTAGAGATTCACAAAAATCTCAGGATATATTCCTTGAGAGTGTTAAAAGTCAAGTTTGTTGGTTCCTAGGGGGAACTAACAACAGACACCATGAATGTTAGATTCAACCTATGTCATGGTTAACACCTGAAATAACTGTAGGACTAACCCGAGCTTTCTTCTTAGGCAAACCTAAGATACATGACCTACCCCTTTGTGTTACCTTATCTGTGTGTGGGATGTTGTCTTCACATTCCTCACGTTGTACTAAGTTTAGCGGTGCACTGACATTTTCTGTGTGTGTCAAGAGAGGAGGAGACACAAGAGGTGTCAGGGAAAAATCGTTAATACAGTAGCTGTATTACTTTCCTATGGCTGTCATAACAAAATTCCACAAACTGAGTGGCTTAAACAACAGAAATGTACTGTCTCACAGCTCTGGAGGCCAAAATTCTACAATTAAGGTGTTGGCAGGTCAGTGCTCCCTCTGAAAGCGCTAGGGAACGACCTGTTCCAGGCTTTTCTCTGAGCTTCTAGTAGCCTCAGGCATTCCTTAGCTTATAGGTAGCTGTCTTCTCCCTTTGTCTTCACATCTTCCTTCTGTGAGTGTCTGTCTCAAATTTGCCCTTTGAGAAAGATAGCGGTCGTGCTGAATCAGGACCTATTCTATTGTTCTCATTTTAACTTAATTATTCCTTTAAGGACCCTTCCTATTTCCAAACAAGTTCATCTTCTGAATTTTGGGGGGTTAGGACTCAAATTTATCTCTGCGGGGGGAAGGTCACAATTCAGTTTTTAACCTTGGCTCAAAAAAGGTGATAATTGGGAGAGATCCTAGGAAAATTCAGTGTGGGGCTGGCATGCTGTTCGCAGTATGGCCGGTGGGTTGGTAGCATCAGGCTCACCCCAGAAGTGGTTAGGAATGCAGAACCCTGAGCTCCATTGTAGACCTACCACACCCAAATCTACATCTTCACCTACATCCCCTGCTATCTCGTTGATGCATTAAGGTTTGAGAAGAGCTGTTGTAGCTCCTAGAATAAAAGCCTCATTCTCAAATGCTGGGAAAGGGAAAAAAAAAAAGAATAGTGTTTATGTGCAGAGGTCCCATCACTATGTGCACATAGCGTGTATAAGCCATTATTCCAGCACAGCTATGGCACGGCCATTTATAAAGGAAATCTTGATCTTGGGACAGTGTTAGGGGTTAAATTTCAGTTATCATGAATTTCTCTTAATGTAGATTATCCCTCAGGAGTGAACTCAGAAGATCATCATATGCAGAGATGGCTCAATTTCTTTTTTCTACACTTATTTTGCTTACATAAATTGCTTCTTTTCTGCCCAACTGGGCTACAATTTGTGCTGCCCCAGCTAGCTGAGTCATACAACCTAATCCTGAAATAAGACCCATTGAGAAAAAAAAAATTCCCCCTGTACTGGGAAAAAGACATTTGCATTTATAACTATAATCTTCTAAGTGATCGAAAACGTAAAGTCTTGCCTCATTTACTTCTTCCTTCTGTCCCTTAGTTTTTTGCATCCCTCAAAGTGTAATTCAGCCAAAAGTTGTAGCTGTGGAATTTATGTTACATGAAGACAAATGGAAAGATAAAATTTTAAAATGAAGGAGGCAGAATAGGGGCACCTGGGTGGCTCAATTGGTTGAGCGTCTGACTCTTGATTTCGGCTCAGGTCATGATGCCAGTCAGGGTTATGTGATCGAGCCCTGCAGCAGGCTCTGCACTGGGTGTGGATTCTGTTTAAGGTTCTCTCCCTCTCCCTTTGCCTCTCCCCTGCTCACCCTCTCCCTGTAAAATAAAATAAAATAAAATAAAATAAAATAAAATAAAATAAAATAAAATAGGCAGAATTAACTGTCCTGGAGTCAGCTTGGGCAAATGCTTAGAATAGCAGGGGGAGAAATACGGCTGAGATGATTTCTGAGGGAAATGGTGCTCATAGGCATGTGAACATACAATTTTCCAAAGAACTAAAATATGCTCAGAGAGAATCTGCTCCTCTAAAATCCAGGATATCAGCAAGTGTGCACCATGAGCCATATTCTGATTGCATTAAAGCTTCCATGCTGTGGATAATATTATAGATAAACTTCCCTACATAGGAATGAACCTTTGTAACTGAAAATTAGAGAACTCCTGATAACATTTTTACCATTATCTCAAGATCTATACTTGGTTAGATTCCTAGGTGAGCACGGGTATTTCTGATCTGTTAGCTCTCTGTGTATATTAAGTAGTAAAGCCATACTTTGAAAATATACTAGTGCCATCATTTAATTGTCCTTTCAGCTCACATTCTGTAGTGAATTTGAAAAATGTCGAGACAGAATAGTGAACATGTATTGTTACTATGTGCCAGCCACTTTACTAAGTGCTTTGAATACTTAAATATATTTAGTTCTCAAAACAGTGTTATAAATTGCAGATGAGAAAATTGTGCAGATGAGGGAATTGAGGCAGACAGAGGTTAAATAAGTTACCATATCAGTGTCAGAGTCAGAATTCCAGATCCAATTCAAGAGCCCTGTGCGTGACCACTGTGGATACTGCCTCTCAAGAGAGACAAGGAATCATTCTGAATATCTCATTAAGAGGTCAGAATAACTACTTTACAACTACTTTACTACTTTACAATGTGTTTTTAAAATCTCTTTTATTACAACAGAGAATTACTACTACAGATGTGTCCCCCTCGTTTTTTTGGAACAGTGACCTTCCTCAAGTGATATATTTTAGGCATATTTCCTTTCAGATGAATGTTTTCCTTACCCTCCCTCCTTCCTTGATTCCATACCCTCCCCACTTAGCTTTGCCATGTGTCTGCTGCCTCCTTGATTTACATGAGGATGCACCTTCATGTTTGCACTCTTCCTCTCCTTGCTACTGCCTCCAGCTGAACCGAACTTCTTGCTTTTATTTACTGTTGTTGTTCTGGTCTATATGCAGTTCTAATAAAAATCATAGGTCAGTTGCCACAACCTGAACATTGGCATGGCATTCCCATGAACAACTAATTACCTTAAATGGCCTGTAATAAACGTTTTATGCTTGCTTAATTCCAGAAGGAAGGGGAAACTCAACAATAACAATGAATTAAAAATGGTAGCTACTCCTATTGCTTTGGGAAATCATAATAAAACCAGACAGACTCAATAGAATAATTTCACAGACTATCTTACACATGAAGAATAGCAATTTGCAAATACATATTGCTTGACATGGTCCTTACTTCCAAGTCCCTTGCTCAAAGAGGAAAGTGTTTTATTAATTGAAATTTGAATATCAGAAGATACAAACTTGCTAGTTGTCCATACCTTTTTGTCCATACCTTTTAATATTATCCAATATTATACAAACTTGAATCCTTGATAATAGCATTTATGTTTACATAAAACCTCTTTATCACGGCAGGTAAGGCTTGTCTGATTATAATTCCAAAATTTTTGAAAAGAAAATAATTCTGCGACTATAATAATTTCACGCTGTTGATCAAGAAGATGCAAAATAAATGCTTTTAACTGAAGTTACCTTAGAAACTATAAAGTACCTCTGTTAAGAACTCAGTGACCTGTATGAATTTGGAGAAAATAGAATAAAACAAAAATAAAAAACAAATACTTAAGAATAAACCTAAGCAAACTTTGAAAACAATACTTAAGAAAACTAGTGGCGGGGTGCCTGGCTGGCTCAGTTGGTTAAGCATCCGACTTTGGCTCAGGTCATAATCTCACGGTTCATGAGTTTGAGCTCCACATCAGGCTCTGTGCTGACAGCCCAGAGCCTGGAGCCTGTTTCAGATTCTGTGTCTCCCTCTCTCTGCCCCTCCCCTGCTTGCTCACGTTCTCTCTCTCTCTCTCTCTCTGTCTGTCTCTCTCTGTCTCTCTCTATCTGTCTCTCTCCTTCTCTCTCTCTCTCTTGAAAATAAATAAGCAAGAAAAATAATTAAGATAAAAGAAAACTAGTGTCAATTTCACAGTTATTCAAGGGACACGAAGAATCATTTTTTCTGAGTTGCATTTTAAACCTTGCATTTAAGCAGTGAGCTTGTGTAATTAAAAGCCATGAAGAAGAGACAGACTTTAGAATAGACACTGAGCCAAGCAGCCATACAAGGTGTGATAAAGTGAGTGGCCCAAGAGTGGCCCTGTCTGTGCACAGAGCATTGCAAATGGCCTGGCCTGCTCCACCGGTGCCATATCTCATCCCATATTATTTGTTTCATATGCTGTGTTCTTGTGAGAACTCAATTCTTGTCAACTCAAGGCTTTGGATATTTAACAGGATTGGCTTTGATGACTATAGCTTTGGCTTTGTAAATTGAAAGGAAACCCGCAAATGTGAATGTTTAAAGAAATAAACATTCCACCTGTAATGGACCATTATTGAAATGTAGCTTTTGTAAATCAAAATTCAAATATTAATTTATTTCATATTGTAACACAGCTTGTTGGGAATGGCCCTTAAGTTGTCTTAAACCTGTCCTGTCGCCTGATTAAAAGGAGACTATCCGTGTTACAAAGTCCCATGGTTGATGGCTAGAAGAGATACAGTAACTATGCAATTAGACAATATTTATTTTTCCAACATGGAGCTGCTGATTATTTTAGGTGTTTATTTGATTTTGTGTCTAGAATTCGGTCACTTAAATGTTACAAAGACCATATAAATAGTGACATTAAAGTATATACCTCACAACTAATCAGGAAACTACAAAAGATGTTTTGTTTTGCTTACCTCAGTTCCATTTTGGACCTGCCTACTATTAGTTTTTAAATGAGATCTAGAATAATCATTCAGGGGAATATTTTCATTCAGTAGAGCCTGTTCTCTATGTTGAATAAAGTACACCTATTAAAAATTTAGTGTCTCGTGACAAAAAACACTCTTAAGAAACTGTGATTGTAGAAGTAAGAATAGGGGAGGTGTCTACCAATTCGTTCTGAGCGGCTATATATTTAAAAATTTTGTGGTGGATAATTTGTGGTCAAAGACAAGATAAAAGAGAAACCTTCTTCCACATTTGTTGTTCCTGGTAATTGGCCAAAGAATGACAAAGTACACTGTAATCTCCTGAAACTTGTAAATCCTTGCTGTTGGAATGGGTTGGGTTGATTCCTATGAATATAGCTTCTCAGAAAGAAGATGGGTCATTTGATTTTTTTTTACAGTGCTGGGGGATTCACTGAACTGAATAAGATTCAGTTTCTTTGTTCCCATCAGCCTCACTTGTATTTTTCTGAGTATCTTTTTATACTTATATTTTGTTACTTATTAGGCACACTTTCAGTCATAGTATTCGGCAAGACAACTTAAACCAATTATTCTAATTCAAGTTTATATCTCAGGGCTAGTGATCAAAAATTGTATGAAGTGTGTGAAGAGGAACTTTCTTTTCAACTTATAAGATATTACTAAAACACCTTTCAAATGTGAAAAGGAGTAGGGATCTTACAGGTCTCATCCTTTTCCCAGTGAATTCATTCATTCTAGCATATGTCTCTTTATTTCATAGTGCTTCATGTCCTTGGGGTGGAATGTATTGCAGAACTTTCTACTGTAATTAATTTCATGGCAGCTTTAATACAAGTGATATTTGGTTAATATGAATGAGAAACAAATATTCAAAAGCTATTGTTTTAAACTCTGTTGGTATAAGTACATTTTTCAACATTGATATAAATTTGGTTAAAATACAGTTTGCAAGATGTGTGCCTCTGTGTCTTTAAATGCAAATTTTGACGTATCCAAATGATGTTATTTACTTAAAATGGGAAGTATGGGTAGATTTTTAAACTCTGAAATCAACTACCGATGCCTCTATTTTAAACAAATACCATACATTGCAAAATTTCCGATTTTTACCAGATGGACAAAAGTAGAGGATGTTATTTTCATCTGTAACAATAATTTCATATAATTTCACGCTTTTCAAGGTAGGTTCTTCAAGGAAGAAGTAGTGACAGAAGAATTCTCTTTTTGAATTCTTTGGGCACTAATAATTTGGGGCTTGCATGTAATTGAGATGATAAAAATAATTACATTAGACATTTATTTATCCAAATAAAACTCTATGAGCTGGTCATTGTATCCTTTCCACTTTATAGCAAAGGAAACAGCTGAGTTTTAGAGAGATGGAATTACTTCTTCAACTATCAAGTAGCAGAATCTGGGTTCAAACTCAATTGGCCTTGAGACCAAAGAGGCCAGGAGCTCTGAAATCAATCTTCCTCAGTTAATTTTATAGCCTTCCAAGGAGCATCCTGCTGATGCCTACACCTGATGTAACACTGCTGAATGAATTGTGTTCCCTGAATGTGTCCTATACATGGGTATGCAGATAAGGCGAAAGGAAGAAATTCTCACCATCGTTTCAGACAACATTGGCTTTATGTATATTGCCATGTGATATAAAATTTAGCCAACTTTATATCATTGTACTGAATGAGATAAATTCTATTATTTTTATTTCATAGATGAGGAAACTGAAGAGGTTAAATGACTTACCCAAGGTCTCAGCTACCAAAGAGTGCAGTTGGAATTAGAATGCAGGCAATCTGGCTCCTGAATCTGGACTCTTTTTTTTTTTTAATGTTTATTTATTTTTGAGAGAGACAGAGATAGAATGCAAGTGGGTTAGGGGCAGAGAGAGAGGGAGACACAGAAGCAGAAGGAGGCTCCAGACTCTGAGCTGTCAGCACAGAGCCCGACACGGGGCTCAAACTCACAAACCGTGAGATCATGACCTGAGCCAAAGTCGGACGCTCAGCTGACTGAGCCACCCAGGCGCCCCCTGAATCTGGACTCTTAAACACTATTCTACACAGAGTCTGGATTGTAAATAGTAATAACAACATTACAATATTAACAAAAATAATAAATAATACAGCTCTCACTATGTACCAGATACTATTCTAAGCATTTACTGCTTATGTGGCCCTTTCTCCTTAGGTACAAGGAAAAAGAGCTGGAATATGCCTCTGAAACTGTAGAATATTTTATTTAATCTACTTCTTTAATGTTTATTTATTTTGAGAGAGAGCGAGAGAGCATGCAATCAGGGAAGGGGCAGAGAGAGAGGGAGAGAGAGAGAATCCCAAGCAGGCTCCGTGTTGCTAGTGCAGAGACCAATTTGGGTATCAAACCCACGAACTGTGAGATCATGACCTGAGCTGAAACCAAGAGTCAGATGCTTAACTGAGTCACTCAGGTACCCCTGTAGAATATTTTAGACATAACAAAAAAATGTGTTGCCTGTTGAAGATATACCCTATAGGTACTATACTGGAGTGATGTAAAAGGAGATGCATATGTACCCACAAGAGGAAATTTCAGTGTTCCTCTTTTGAAATAAATGCATAATTAATATCATTCAGGTGTTTGGTGATTGCTGGCCCCCAACCCTGACTCCTCAGTTGAGTGCAATAGGAAGTAGATGGAAATTTAAGTCCCATGTTTACTCTTCGTGCAAATCTAGCTCTTTTTCATGTCTGTGCGGTTAGGGTGCAAGCTCTGGAATCAGGATATCTCGATTCAAATCCTGCCTCTGTCTCTGCTACCCAAATGATGCTAGGCAAGTAACTTAACCTGTATCTCTTAGTGGCCCCATCCACAGATTGGAAAGAGTAATATTTTACACATCATCTGGCTGTGGTGAGGACCAAATAGTGTAAAACATTTTTGTTGCTGTTACTACAATACAATAAATGAAGTCTATACAAAACATTACAAAACTACTACTTTACCTCAATCTGGTTCCACAAAACGAGGAGCAATAAAGAAAAACAAGTCATGAATTCAACCCAGGAGGAGAACTGGCAAGGCACATTATATACACATCAGCTGTGGCAAAAATAAGTCAACATTGTTTGTAGAAGGCTTGTGATGTCTGGATTACCAGCTGTCTGGAAAAAGGAGAACATAGCTTCCTTTTTTGTTTAATGTGATCTGCCAGCCAGCTGGCATTAGGGGAAGAGTAAGGGAGCTCATGTTGATTGAGCATCTATCTTTGCCAAGTGCATTGTGTAACTTGTCTCACTTGGCCCTCCCATCTTAATGGTCAGATAGTATCAGTACACATATGGAAGATTAAGACTTAGGGAGGTCCAGTAACCCAGCCAAGAACTCACAGGTAGCAAACAGATTCTTTTTTTTTAAAGTTTATTTATTTATTTTGAGAGAGCACATGAGTGGGGGAGGCGTAGAGAGAGGGAGAGAGAGAATCCCAAGGAGCCCATTGTGTGGCTCAAACCACAAACCGTGAAATCATGACCTGAGCTGAAGTCAAGAGCCAGACCCTTAACCCACTGAGCCACCCAGGCACCCCGGTAGTAAATGGGTTCTGATTCTAAATTCAGTCAGACCACATCATTGACAGCTCTTGATTATGCTAAATATACTCAGCATTAAGCAGTTAGAGTTAGCACTAAAAATAAAAATTTTCACATTAAGAAACAACACGTTACATTAAGATATTTACAAATTGTACAGCCAACAAATGTTTGTTTATAAATGGCCTCTAGTTTTTTTCTCATCAATAATTTACTCAAAACTGTCTTGTGTCCTCATTTCCATCTTTGTTCCCTCCCTTTATCACTCTTCATATTTTTCCTTATTATGAAGATAAAATGAAGAGGAAAATTGTAGAAGGGATGAATATAATGTCCCTAAGTAAGAAACTTTAAATGTATGTTAAAAAAAATGCTTAGGGTTAGAAGTATACTAGAGAAGTATACTAGACTTTTTTCCTGTAAGTATCCATAGGAACTGAACTCATTGAAAGTGATAAATTTGTCATTAGAAAGTCAATATATTATAACTTTTATGACTGCTTTTAAGTTTTTAAAAGATAAGATTGGTGGTATAGTAATATTTTCTATTTAGGTTAAATTAAAATGCTAAATTAGTCAGATAGTTTTTTTTTAATTTTCTCTGTATGTCTAATATTGTATAAATAGATTAACAGAATTAAAAGCTGGGTCATTTGTCAGGAAACCTGCATTCTAGTTCTATATCCTATCATTATCCATGATTACTGGAAAGGCAAAAAGAACTCATGATAAAAAAATTTGATAGTAGATTCATAATTTTGAACTTTTAAGTCTTTTGACTCACCTGATCATCTTGATCAGAAGGAAATTCGTGGTTTTTTTTTTAAGTTTGTTTATTTATTTTGAGAGAAAAAGAGAGTGATGAGCAGGGGAGGGACAGAAAGAGAGTTTGAGACAGAGAATCCCAAGCAGGCTCAGTGCTGGCAATGCAAAGCTTCACGCAGGGCTCCATCTCACAAACCGTGAGATCATGACCTGAGCCAAAATCAAGAGTCAGATGCTCAAACGACTGAGCCACCCAGGTGCCCCAAGATTGTGGTTTGTAATCATTCTCTGAATAATGTTCATTTTCCTTAGCTAATAAGTTAATCAAATTTAACCAAAGAATACTAATAATGCTTGACCGCTAATTCCAACCGATGGAATAAATCTGAATTTAGAGATTGGTATAAAATAAAAATAAGAAAAGACATAAAGTTTCTTTATAAATAACTTTATATTTTAAAACAATTTATCACAATATAGATTTATGTATATTCATAGGTAGACATTTTATGGAAAGTTTGTTCAGTTAAAGCTAACCCTTTCTCATGAATCAACATTTTTCACGTCATTTTCATTAATGCCTGGAGAAAAATTTCTTTAGCATGCTTTGTTCTGTAGAATTAATAGTGTGAACTGAAAATGACATGGGAGATATTACAGTATTATTAGAATGAAAAGGTATGCAACTGTATTTAGAGTAAAATTTACTTGGTTTGGGGTTAAAATTTTTTCTACATTGTTTTGTGTTCCTAGAGTGTGAATAAGGTGTGTGCGTGCATATGTGTGCACATGCATGAGAGTACGTATGTACTCATACACGTGTGTGTGTATTTTGTGAGTGAACAGGGTGGGACAGGGGGATGTGAGTATTGATATTGGCCTTTAAAAAAAGAGCAAAATGTTCCATTCTATTAGATTATATATATATATATATATATTGAACTTAGCACATTAAGGTGTGTTACAGAGATGGGGGGATTAATTGCTGTTAAAGGTGTATAACACCTATTATAGATTTAGTTCTGTTATAGATTTAGTCTTTAAATCACTTTCACTTATACTCAAACCTAATGAACAGGGCTTCATCTCTAAGAAGTGTCTCAGAAAGTACATTGTTATATGAAGTTGAGAGATTACAATAAGTCAATAAAATCAACTTACAATAAAATGGTATTTTACCACGGCAAAAATATAATTTTGTCAAAATAAAAAGTGATAAGAAATACCTGAAAATCCATTTATTTATAGAAAAATAAACAAAAAATTAGAAAACTTGTTGGAACTTTAAACCATTGACTCTATGGTACAATACTCTAAATCATTGACTATATGTTTTTGATTCCTTTCATAATACATTATAGAAGCCAATATTGATGCAAAATGTATATTGAACTATGCTTTTTTACAGCTAAATGTTTAAAATTTTATCACTCAGATTTATTTTAATTAAGTGCAGAATAATTAAATAGAATGTATTATACAAAGAGCCCTAAAATGTAGTAAGCTGATGACATGTTTTAAAATTTGTCATTGCTGGGGCACCTGGCTGGCTCAGTCAGTTGAGCGTCTGACTTTGGGTCAGGTCATGATCTTGCGGTTCGTGAGTTCCAGCCCCGCGTCGGGCTCTGTGCTGACAGCTCAGTGCTGACAGCTGCTTCTCATTCTGTGTCTCCCCCTCTCTCTGCTCCTCCCCGCTCATACTCTGTCTCTCTCTGTTTCTCAATAATAAATAAACGTAAAAGTTTTTTTTTAAAGAAAATAAAATTTGTCATTGCTTATGAAAATGTAACAGTGGATCCTAATTTTTTACTTTCTCTGGGTAAAGAGTAAGTGAGATAACATACATAATACGTAAGTTTCTCCCTGGAATATTATAGATTATTCATTATCTTTATTGACATTGCTATTGGTAGTTTAGTATTATTAGTAATTTGTTATACATAATGATCCAATAGAGAAAGTTTATAAAATAGATTTAGGACTTTATAAGAAACAAAACTTAATGGTTAAAGACTGACATAAGATCCTAAAGAGATGTAGACTCTCCAATAGAACCTACTACTAGTTGAAGGCTAAGACCCTGGCTGTACTTGTTCACTATTGCACCTCGAGGCCACAGCTCTGAACCCAGAATCATATTATAAGCCATTAATAAGTATTTACTGAGTGGGTATATAAAATATCTTCCCTAAATTACTGTTAATTTGGGCTTCTTGGTGGTGAAGTTTTGAGAGTAGAGGATTAAATAAAAACATTTTTTTAAGTTGATTTATTTTGAGAGAGAGTGAGTGTGAGTGGGGGAGGGGGAAGGAGAGAGGGAGAGAGAGAATACCAAGCAGTCTCCCCACTGTCAGTGTGGGGCCCCACATGGGGCTTGATCTCATGAACCCAAATGTGAGATCATGACCTGAGCTGAAATCAAGAGTCAGATGCTTAACCGACTGAACCACCCAGGTGTCCCTAAATAAAAAACATTTTTTTAATGTGTTTTTATTTATTTTTGAGAGAGAGAGAGACAGCATGAGTGGGGAAGGGACAGAGAGAGAGGGGGACACAGAATGTGAAGCAGGTTCCAGGCTCTGAGCTGTCAGCACAGAGCCCGACATGGGGCTCAAACTCATGAACTGCAAGATCACGACCTGAGCCGGAGTCAGTTGCTTAACCTACTGAGCCATCCAGGCACCTCTAAATAAAACATTTTTAATCTTCCTTCTATTGCATGGTGTTAGCAGTTCTTAGTAGAAATTCATACACACATACACACACCATAAACACAGTTTTTTAGTAACTAAAAAAGTAGTTAAGCCCTGTATTTATCTAAAGGAGTAGGTAAAAGGATATGTTATACCTTTCCTAAATGATGGTTTGAATGTGTTCCATATAAATTGCAATGGCAGTTGTACTTTGTGTTTTAGATAATTTGCTTTGTGGTCAAGGACTAGGAAATGTTTATTAGGATAATAAGACTGTTGATGTACTTCAAAATTCTTTTTTTTTAATTTCAATTTTTGGTGCAATTGTAATGTGTCAAATGATAGTAACCATAGTGAATCTTAGGGGATTTAAGGGGAGTACAGTTGTATGTGTGAGAAGTGAGTTATTAGAGATTGGAGTGGGGTTAGTGGAACCAATGGCCAATTTATCCCTTCAAATGTTCTGTTGCATGGCCTCAATTTGACAGATGTATCATTGACCAAGATGTTGGAGAATACTAGTCTGTATTAGTTCCACCTGGATTGTTTTATATTTTATAGAATTTATCACTTCCAACTTTAACCTTGCAGCAGGAGAAAAGTACATGTCACTGTCAACAATACTTTTTTTTCTTTTTCCTTTTGCAAGTCAAACTTATTGAACAGTGTCTGGGCAATACTTTTTTTAAAAAATATTTTTTCATGTTAATTTATTTTTGAGACATAGAAAGAGAGACAGAGACAGAGCATGAGTGGGGGAGGGGCAGAGAGAGAGGGAGAAACAGAATCTGAAGCAGGCTCCAGGCTCCAGATGTCAGCACAGAGCCTGACGCGGGGCTCCAACTCAGGAACCATGAGATCATGACCTGAGCCGAAGTCTAATGCTTAATCGACTGAACTACCCAGGTGCCCCAAGATTAAGAAACTAAGATCAATGGAGATTAAGCAGCTTGCTAAAGTCACAAGGCTAGTACGTGGCAGAGTTCCAATCTAACTCAAGTCCATCTTACTCTCAAACTATGGAAACATTAATGTACACATTAATATAATACGTTACTGTATATTTGTGTTTATATTTTGGAATTAAATACAATAGGATTTTCCCCCGGGATTTTCCTATACCTTTAATATTCCCTCTCCTTTCAGTATAAATTTTTCTTCTCCATGCTTTAGACACAGAGCAGTGTTTCTCATCAGCACCCACCTCACTCAGGGAGAAGAAGCAATACAACCTTCTAAGGTTTGTTTATTTAAATTTATTTATTTAAATAAATAAATAATAAATGCCAAATCGTGCATTGAAAGTCCCCAGCTATGTCAATAGAGTGAAGAAAAGTTAAGTAGAAGAGTGAGAATTTTCACTGGAGGGTATTGGGAGGGCTATTCTAGGACTCATTTTTTCTAAATAGCAAAACTTTCAAAGTCATTAGAAAAGCTTATTTAGCTAGTAAGAGGATGTAAAGATTTATTAGTGATTATACTTTTTAAAGTAAAAAATATGATCTTTTACCTTTCTCTTTATTGTTTCATTTTTAATGGAGCTGTTGTAGACATTGCTAGAAGGGAAAAAAAAAATCTGCCTTTCCACAACATTCATCTTCACCCTCTGTTCTCTATGGTGAGAGAATGGGAGCCACAGTCATTTGTCAGGACTTTTGATTAATGGCACTTTTTGTTGAGAGATACTACTTTAATATCTTACCTTTTGCTACTGCTGTAAAATAAGTCAGATAGTACAGCATAAATCACCAACTGTCGATCTCATTAGGATTAGGAAAGTGATTTTCCGAAGTCAACACTCTACATTCCCTATTGGAATAAATATTAAAAGATCAATTAATTTCCATCTAGTGATAATGGGGTCATTCTCAAACATCACAATGTCGTTATTAACCAACTTTCACTCTGCCTTGTTGTCTTAGATAAAGAAATTTGTCAGGATTCCAATACAGTTTTCATCACCAGGCCGGGGGTATCAGAAAAATTGATTTCTGGCCTTTTTGTTGGGAAAAGCAATAAGGAAACAAATTTGCACAGTTTGATTTATTTCTGAAATGTAGTTAAATGGAATGGTGCCCTTCAATCAAAAGACCACCTTTAGAACTATCTCATTATTTATATTGCAGGATAAGATATCAGAGCAAGATTTACAATAATTTTATCACCAGTTTATAGCCCAACTCTTGCAAAGGCTAGAATATAATTCAGCCAAAGTAAATCTAAGTTCATACATTTTTCTGAAAGATCTTGGATGCCAGATGGTTTTAGAAACAAAAGAGAAGATTTGGAGGACACATCCATTTATAAACTATGTTGGGAATTTCTTGGTATTAGATTTCTACTAAAACTTTCTGGAGTACATGCAAAATCTAACCAGTACAAGTCTATAACAATATAATACCTCAATATCTAGATTTTACTGTTTATTGATCTGCCATGAATTTCTACTCAGAAACATTTAAGTATCACCTGAGTTTTTAATCCCTAGAAAGTTTACATAATTTATTTTCTCATTCATCTAACAAATATTTGTTAATTTGTATTATATGATAAGCACTACTGAGTATTGGGAACTTAGCAGTGAATTAAACTTACAAACTTCTTGCCCTCAATAATCTTAGATTCTAGACACAGAAGATATATAATCACAATGTGTTATATGTATAAATAATTCTTTTTTTTTTATAGATTTTTTTTAAATTTTTTTTTCAACGTTTATTTTTTTGGGGACAGAGAGAGACAGAGCATGAACGGGGGAGGGGCAGAGAGAGAGGGAGACACAGAATCGGAAACAGGCTCCAGGCTCTGAGCCATCAGCCCAGAGCCCGACGCGGGGCTCGAACTCCCGGACCGCGAGATGGTGACCTGGCTGAAGTCGGACGCTTAACCGACTGCGCCACCCAGGCGCCCCGATTCTTAATAAAATAAATATAAAGTATGCCAGGCAGTAAGGGCCATACAAGGAGATATAGCCAAATAAAAGAGATATGAAACAATGGCAGAGCAGGGCGCTATTGTATGCAGGTTGGAAAAGACACGCCTCTCAGAAGTGAATTGTGAGTAGAAGCCTAAGGGAGCCTGCAGTGTAATGAGCTGTCCAGGCAGGGGAAACCACAGATGGATAGGTTCAGGTGTGGGAGTCTACCTGGCCTGTGGGAGGAACTGCAAGATCAGTTTGGGAGGCAGGCAAGGTCAAAGATTAGGGTACACGTATAGTCTTCACTGGCTACCTATGTGATATCTTTTTATTCACAGCATGGGAGGTTAGGAGTCAGGATGTGGTGGTATTTGGAGGGCAGCACTGCCAAGGACACTATCACCCAGTCCTCAAGCTGCAGGTTAAGTAGTTTTATGTGTTCCAGGACTGTAGAAGAATTACGTTTGTTTTTCAATTGAAGACATCTCACAGTAAGTGAGGCTAGCTGTGTTATACATGATCACACAATTAGCAAGTGGCAGAGCTAGTAGTCTAATCTACGTTCTGTAACCTTCCTCCCAGTTACCACACCACCTATCTCCAGTGAGGCAAATCTGCTGTGCCCATTTTTTCAAATCAGAAACACGTGGGTTGAGAGATTAACTGCCTCCCATTGGCAAATTTGTTCATATGAGATACAAAAGAGCCAAATTATATATTTACGTGCATGTTTTTAAATTATCTGTATTGAAAGGAAAAAAAAATAAAAGAGAGGGAGGGAGGCAAACCATAAGAGACTCTTAAAAACTGAGAATAAACTGAGGATTGATGGGGGGTGGGAGGAAGGGGAAAGTGGGTGATGGGCATTGAGGAGAGCACCTGTTGGGATGAGCACTGGGTGTTGTATGAACACCAATTTGACAATAAATTTCATATTTAAAAAAAAAGAAAGACATGATGGCTGCTACAGAAATCCCATCCCTATGAATTCTTTGAAATCTCAGAGGCGATATATAACAGTATTTTAAATAGACCTGACAAATAGCATTTTGCATTTTCAAAATTTAAAAACTAGAAAATCAATTTCCCATGAACTGAAAACTAAGAAATGCTATTTATACTCAATGGACTCTTAGGATAATGGTGCTGGTGTGGTGTTAGCCACTGTAACATCACTGAAAAAAAAAAAAGAGCAAAGTCTTAAGAGCAGCAAAACTCAGCCTTGTTTTGTGCAAATTGTTATTTCTTCCCATTTCCCAACATTCCCTTTCCCTTTCTTTCCCCCTTTAGTTATAAATTAAAGGTGTTGGAGAACATTTATCTCTAAGGCTCCTTCTGGAAAGTTCTAAACCTCTGTAAATCCACCTTTTTCCTGCTCCTTTTATTTTTGTTTCCTTTAGTCAAGAAAGCCAAGAAGCCTCTTAGTTTAGTGACTGTGTTCTTACATTAGGACAGGTCTAAAGTGGAACTGGTGTCATGCTGAGGCAGTGAGTGAGCTCAGACATCTCGCATGCACTTGATCCCTGGAGTACTGCCACTTGAAATGGTATTTTCAGGGATGACTTCACAATATAGGAAATAGATATTCAGCCATGCCTGTCATTAATTCCAGTACCTAGCAGACATCATTTTTAAGAGAAAAACAGCAATAGGATTTGGTAACTTTAAAGTTCTGAAATCATCCTGAGAACAAGAGATTATAGGACCTGTATGCTTTTCAAAGTCCTAGCTTTATGTTATCTTTGTTTTGTTATTATAGAAGTGGTACCAGGTGACCAGGTGTCATTTGCTTCGTATGACTGGCAGTGAAGCCTAGCACTATCACTCCTGAAAATTGTAGCTAATACCTATTTTTGGTGGAATTTTCAAAATGGTGGGTCCATTTTGAAAAACAATTTTCTCTGGATTATCTCTTTTAATAGTCACAATAACGCTGTGAATTGGTTAGTATTAAGCTACTGTCAATGCAGACATTATTTGTGTGTACCTGTGTATACATAAGAAAGTGAGAAACCCTTCACCAAAAGACCATCTAAGCTCTTTAAACCCTAAATGTACTCTTTTCTTCCCTAAACTGCATAAAACTTAAATCTGAGTTGTTGGAACCAAACATGACTTGGGTATATAGGAAAAAGACTCTGTGAAATTAAGCTTAGACAGGCTGACCCTATATTTGAGTGACAGTGATCAAATGTAGGATCAGCATGTCTAGGAGAGGCTACTAGTCTACGTGAAGTATCTGAGACTCCCATGATGTTTCCCAGAAGGATGCTGAGAAGTTCCTTATTCCCTCAGCCTGGCTTTGGAGTTGGGCTCTGGAAGTGATTATACTGTCCCCCATGTAAAACCAATACCACTGATTGAGTTTTGGGTTCTTAAGTATAAAGCTGCTATGAATCTTCATGGAAAGTTCTTTTTATGGACATGTGTCTAGATTTCCTTTGAGTGAAGCCTAGGAGTGGAATGGATGAGTAATTTTCTGAGTGTATTTTTAACTTTATGAGATACTGGCCAACTGTTTTCCAAATGATTTGTACCATTTTATATTCTCACCAGTATACGTGAGAGTTCCACTTGCTTCACATCTTTGCCACCACTTGGTGATGTCAGTATTTTCAAAAAATTTTAGATATTCTAATGGGCGCTTAGTGGCATTCACTATGGTTTCAATTTGCATATTTCTAATGACTAATGATACTGAGTATCTGTTTATGTATTTTTTGGCCATATGTATATCTTTTGTCAAGTGTTCAAACATTTTGCCCATTTATTTCAAAAGGCTTGCTATCTTCTGACTAATGGATTATAAACATTCTTAATGTATTATGTATAGAAGGCTTGTTGTCAGATAGATATACGTATCATGAATATTTTTTCTCAATCTGGAGCTTGCTTTTTTGTTTACTTAACCATGTCTTTCTAAGAACAAAAGTTTAATTTTTTTTATTTTTAAAAAAATTTTTTAACGTTTATTTACTTTTGAGACAGAGACAGACAGAGCATGAATGGGGGAGGGTCAGAGAGAGAGAGAGGGAGACAGAATCTGAAACAGGCTCCAGGCTCCGAGCTGTCAGCATAGAACCCCACGTGGGGCTCGAACTCACGAACCGTGAGATCATGACCTGAGCCGAAGTCAGATGCTTAACCGACTGAGCCACCCAGGCGCCCCACAAAAGTTTAATTTTGATGTGTTTTAGTTTGCAAATATGTTTATGTATTAGATGAGGTGAAAAGTTACTGAAATGAAACTGCGGGTATTATTTACTAGAAAAAATCTGTATGTACAGAATGATCTCGTTTCAGTTAAAAAAAATCCCTTAATGTATAGATATACAGAGATGAATATCTGAAAGGACATACCCTAAGGATTTTCATCATTACCTTAGTAATTTTAAGTTTTGGGTTTTCTTGTCAGCACTTTCTTACTTTTCATAACGCGTATGTTATGCTTTCCTAAAAATGAAAGGGATTTTTTAAAGAAATTAAGTAAAGTAAGAAGTAAAAACAACTTTCTTTTTATAATGTTTATTTATTTATTTGGAGAGAGAGAGAGCGAGCAGGGAAAAGGGCAGAGAGAGAGGAAAGAGAATCCCATGTAGGCTCTCCAACTCAGGGCTCCATCTCACAACCTGTGAGATCGTGACCTGAGCCAAAATCAAGAACCAGACACCTAACCAACTGAGCCACCCAGGTGCCCCACAACTTTCTGTTCTTCCCTCCCAAACCTACCTTCAGTGATAAGCTCTAGCATTTTAGTACATTTTGTTCTATGACTTTAATGTATCTAGGTAATATTTCAACAAAAATATTATACTATGTCTTTTTTCAGCAACTCACTTCTTATTTTTTTAAATTTTTTTAAAGGTTTGTTTATTTTTGAGACAGAGAGAGACAGAATATGAATGGGGGAGGGGCAGAGAGAGAGGGAGACACAGAATCGGAAGCAGGCTCCAGGCTCTGAGCCATCAGCCCAGAGCCCGACACAGGGCTCGAACTCACGGACCGCGAGATCGTGACCTGAGCTGAAGTCGGACACCCACTGACTGAGCCACCCAGGCGCCCCAAGAACTCAATTTTTAAAAATGTAACATATCCTACGCATATCATAGATTTAGATACACAAAATGTATTTTTCCCCCTTTTCTGGATTCTCATTCGTGTTGTGTTATAATGAGCAATGACTCAATAGGCATCCTGGAATGAACATTTTTAAGAAATCAACATTTGACAAGTATCTACTGAGCATTTATGCCATGCACTATTCTAAACACTGAGGACACAGTTTGAGTAAAGCAAAGTTTTTGCTTTTCAGGAATTTACTAGTACAGGTAATGAACAACACGAATTAGCAAGAACAAACTTCCTTCATATTTTAATACTGTGAGGAAAACAGAACAAAGGTGTTTTCATAAATATTTATTGTCTTTTCACAAACTTCAAGGAAAAGAACTACAAGGGAAAAAAATACAAAAGTAAATGCATAATGTAGCAAGTAAGTTTCCTAGAATAAAGTATCTGAACAGGATGCTCTCTGAAAACATTGGAATGCATTGCATATACTTCAATTCTCACTGCTAGTTTATTTAAGAATAAGAAAGCATGAGTTATAAATTCAAATTACTCATCAAGATCAATTATTAGATCCTTATTCCTTCAGCCCAGTAGAGACAGCAAATAAGTACATGGATTTATTTTGACCAATGTAGCACTCTCTCTCGGTTGGTACATTCAGGATAGGGAAAAATGGTTGGAAGCTACCCATTTGAACAATAGTAACAGAGGAGGCAATAGAAAGCAAATAAGATGCAGTGGTAGCCTGGCTACCGTGCCCCTGGATCCCTGCTTCTTATTTTACTTAATTACTTTTCTGTCCCTCTGAAGCTCTGAAGCTTGATTCATTGATTCTGAGCCCAAAACATATTCTACTAATTCTCCTTTTGTTTAAACTGCCCATTTAAAAAATCTCTTTTGATTGCAATTAAGAACTTTAAGTGGAACAAATATTGCTTTTAGCTTTTTCCCCAGTGACTACCACAGAGTAAGTTCTTCCTTACCACAAGAGCCGTGAGAAACATGGGCTAAAATAACAGACGCTTACACTCATGACTTCCTTCAAATAGTCATTCATTCACATAACATTTAACAAATATTATTAAAT
Source organism: Prionailurus viverrinus (assembly GCF_022837055.1). Lineage (NCBI taxonomy): Eukaryota > Metazoa > Chordata > Mammalia > Carnivora > Felidae > Prionailurus > Prionailurus viverrinus. The sequence continues at coordinate 135,483,558 of NC_062564.1, read as the reverse complement.
GCCTACTATAAAAAGCACTGCACTAAGCTTTAGGGAGTGTGAGAGATAAGTCTAACATTTGTGAAATAAGAGCAAAGCAACTGGGATACTTAGTTGATCTTCAGGCCCCTGAACTCACTGTAGATGACCAATGCTTGCATATGGTGTTTTACTTGGTTGGTATTCCTTCGCTATTCATTTATTTTGTTATATATAATAATGTTTTCTACCATTTCGTTTTGAAATTCCTCTTTTTTTTCCAATGATAGGATGCAGTAAGTGGTGCCTAGGGGTAATATGATAGATTTGCTTCTTCTCGCCCTTCACAGCAGTAGTATTTGCCTGCAAAATAAATAAATGCTTTGTGCAACTAAGCTGTGTTCATACAGACACAGGATGTTCAATAAACTAAAACTGTGATTCGTGCAAACATTAAAATAAAACATTATTTGGTCTATTATGGCTCTCCAAATTGGCTTTGCCTCTGTGGGCAGGACAACTCTAAAAAGCAATGCCATAGAAAAGAAGGAATTAACCAGGAATGTGGAAGGATGGCATTTTAGGCAGAACAAAGACCATGTGTAGAAACAGACGCAGCAAGTTGGCTTGAGGGCCTAGAAGGATCTGGAAGAGTTTACTTCACCTGGAGAGAGTAACAGGGGTGCATCTGGTAAAAATAAAAATAAATGAAGCTAGAGAGATGTGCAGATGCCAGATATTGAAGAACCTTTGACATCAAAAAGGCTGAAGCTCAAGTACATACAAGCAATTCATCCAATTCATATCCTCCTGCTACAGCTTGCTTTGAGATCTTAAGGAAGGCCCTTTCCTTCTTTCACACATTACTGCAGGCCTTTCATGGTCATTAATACACAATTTGACCTGTTGCCATTGGGAGAAAAAAGCGAGGGGTGGAGATCTGACACCCACTGAGCACACACACACAAACACACACACACACACACACACACACACACACACACGCAATGCACTTGTGCTTTCTGCCCTAATTGAGAACAGCTTAGTCTTCATGCATTCCACTCCACAGCCACTAAGGATTGGCCATTCCTTTAGATATCGCTTGAGAGTTATTCATGAAGTTTTGACATCAGAACTTTAAAGAGATTTACTTAAGGAATGTTCACTTACAGAGCAAAGAGAGAAAATGATCATGGAGTGATGAACAATGTTGGCAGATAAAAATAAAAGTCCTCAATAAGTGCCAGCATATTTTAGTAATAGAAATCAATTGTTTAAATCACAGTGAGCTTTGCAGCCCAACAGCTGAAATGTTTTCTCTTTGAAACTAAAAAGTGTAGTTCCATGTGATTTTTTTCTGTTCAGGTATTTGATGCAAGGTGTAGGTCTCCATGGATCAGTGCTAATAGCTAGGACTGTGGTGACAAGGGAAGTTTCCGGGCCAGCACAGCACACTCTGAACTTTCCAGGTACAGGTTGGCATATTTTGGTGCATGGGCTATTTTTACAGACAGATTCTTCCAGCTTACTGTACCCAGGAATTCTAGCTTCCCATTTCATTTAAGGACCTAAGATCGCTAATAAGACAGGGTTGTTTTGTTTTTGTTTTTGTTTTTGTTTTTGTTTTTGTTTTTTTTTTACAGCAGCAGCAGCAGGCAGGAAGAGATAGAAACAGATGACAACCTTCTTTTTGAACTCCCCTTAGTTATCTTTTAGTCTCGGATGGAGTGCTTGTTCTTCGCTACCATATTCAAGTGGCAAACCCAAGTTTTCAAGCTTGCAATTAAAAAAAAAATGAAGCATTCTCCCAGGAAGGAAAGTATCATTCTCCCTGATATTAACAGGGCAGAGCATTCTGTAAGGATGGTGCCCTTAAGCAGCCTTTAATATTTAATGATGGTATCATAGAGGTATTGACCTGAGAGTGAACAATAAATTAGAAAAACACCCAGAAGCTCATATCAGATGAATCAGAACAATTGATTTCCTTTTTAAACATGAGCTTGCCATGGGAAGTATTTTAATATGGCAGAAACAGGGCCAAGAAGTTTAGGTTTAGAATGAATGAGGCATGGAAGATGAATTACAGGACAAGGTGCTATTTATGGAGAATATAAGAAGCAAGTGTGTAGAGAGGTGGGAGGAAGCAGGGTGACTTGTTGAAATATGGTGCCCCATGAGGGCACATTGATATATGATCCAGAGAAAACACAGAAGATGCCAAGAAGGAACTGCGATTTACAGAGCTGGTCTCACCAAAGACCAAATATTAAGTACACATGATATTCTTGTGACATCTCTTCATTATGGTTTAATATTAAACCTGTCAGCCCTCTTAGTCAGGGACAGCTCTTACACCATTTATTGTAGAATCCAACATGGTAGAATCACCAGCAGAATAGTCGGGAAGGACTGGAGGCTTTTATTGCACATGCCTCTGCAAAACCCAAGGCTGGATTGAATAGATGACTTCACTTTGAATGAAGTACCAATTACTAAAGAAAAGTAGGCATTAGACATAACTGAAGTTCCTGAGGACAGGACAACCATAAAGTGATGAATGATTAGGAGTGAATTTAATATTATTCCCTAGGTGCAATACAAAATAATTTGTCAATCACCGGTGGAATGTAGGTGGGCATTATGAAAGGCAATTGCTGGCATCCATCTTATTTGTTACTAAATTTGTTATTAAAATGAACCATGATAGTTACTCTTCCTACTCATATTTTCCAAGCAGATTGCTTATTAATATTAGCAAATCTTTCTTTACTGATATTTTGAATAAAATGCTTTGGAAGGAAGGCATTGGGTTTAATACTGGTTTTGTGCAGACTTATATTGTCAGTATTTAATATCTATCATATCCCTCTAAATTTCCTGGGTTTCTTATAAGAATATATGTTATTCTACATACACACATATAAGTATACACACACACACACACACACACACACACAAATACAATCCTCTCCCACTCCACTAGATTAGATGACTTCCTTGTGTAGACGGCAAAACCAGAGCACAAAATGGGAAAGAATTGCCTAAGGCCAGATACTCTTTTAAAAACCTAACAAGAACAAGAATGCCAAAATTAAACATAAAACCGACTGTTAATCTGCCTTGTTGTTCAGCTAGCTCTTGCTGGTGATGATATTTTTCCCATTGTTTATTTTGTGTACTTTTGCAATGTTTACATGCCAGTGATCATCCCTTTGCCATCATATAAGAAAAGGCCTCATATGAGGTAGAACAGGAAAAGATTAAATGATATGCTGTGGGGGCTTTATAACACGTTTTATTGTGCATGTTTCTTTGCTTAAAGTACAGATTTTTGCAGATACTGCTTTTACCCTTCATCAGTCCTTATTTCTATGCTGGAACTTCTCTGAATAGTAATGAGGAGTTTGTCCTGATGCCTACCTTTATTGCTTTGTAAATTAGTGCCTACCATTCCAGAGGAAACAAAGCATGAAACGAGGCACATGTGGCGTATGCTGCTTAGGCACATTGCCCATGTATACTGGATAGTTAAGAGAGAAAAAAGTATGAGCGGTATTTACCAAATCATTTCCTCTTCCTCCCTCTCAATGTCTTAGGCACCAAATATTTTTGAGGTTTTCTTTTGATGGTCCTTTATCCTTCTCTTCCTTTCTGTTTCTATGCCTGCCATCTCAACTCAAACATTCATCAGTTCACACAATTACTGAAATATGTGCCGAGGGATCCCCACATCAGCCTGAGGTTTTCCCTACCTCAAAAATTATACATGAATAGTCATGATTATTTTAATAATACACTGCTCTCACACACCTCCTGCTCCACATCTCTACTCAGTTACCCTTGATGGTTCCCTAAAATTAAACAAAGCAAAGAAATCATAAGCTTGAGTTTAAAAGGTCTCTCTTATTTCTCCAACATTTTTTTATTTCAGCATACCCCAACAAGAAATCCCTGCTGCAGCTAGCTAAGCCTTTCATTCATTGTTCCACAACTAGACTAACCTGTAATTCTAAGCACTTGGGTGGCTTCCTCTCTCATGCTCTAAGTTCTCCTCTCCCCTGCATACACAGCTGGAGCTTCAGCTCTCCCAGCAGGGCTGAACTTCTCTGCTGAATTCCTGCCCTCCTCCCCTCATACACAGACTGACAGCCAGCTCATACGTAGTATGCGTCTCCAACTTGCACTGTCCAAAATGCAGGTCTGTGTGCACTCTTCTGCACATCACCAGCTCCGTTTTTGCCCTTTCCTGGCCCCGTAAGTGGTAACACCATCTATCTGGTATTAGACAGGGTCCATTTGCCCTCCTTTCTCACATTCAACTCACTTACAGTCCTATACAGTTCTACTTCCAAAATACATTTCACATCTTTCAACTTGTCTTTACATTTGTTGCTATCGCTATGGCACGGGCCACCATCACTTGGAATACTGCAGGAGTGTCCTAAAATGCCCCTTCCCCACTCAAATATATTCCCCATATAACAGCCATTAAAACAAACAAACTAACTAACAAATATCAGATCCTGTCCCTCCTCTTTTTGCAATGGTCCATTCCTTTCCATGACCGGTAGGCTCAGCATGACAAGGTCCATCTCTAAACTCATCTTGGCCTACTCTCCCCATGAACATGTTATTTTTCTAGCCACATTAGACTTCTGCTGATTCCTAGATACACCGCCAGGGATTTTTTTTTATTTAGTCCCTTTATGCTTGGAGCCACCTCTTCTCTCCGTAGGCCGGTTTTTCTTGGCTGGCTGCTCCTTCTCTTTCAGATCTCAGCTTAAACTTCAGAGAGGCCTTTATTAACCACCCTAAATAATGTAGCCTACCATCCCATTAATTTTTTTTATCAGAAAGCCTATTTATTTCCTTCATAGCACTTACTACAATCTCTACTTATTTGGACATTTATTTATTTGCTTGATAGTGTAGCCTTTTTTTCTTTTTCCTAATCATCCATCACCAAACCTGGAATATAAGTACAATAAGGTCAAGGACGAGGTCTTCCTATTTATCTTTGTATTTCTAGCACTTTGCACTGTGCCTGGCAGTCATAGATGCTCAGTAAGTATTAGCTAAATGAATGAACATTACTCTTCAGGCACAGATTATTATTCACGTCTTAGTGATATTATTTATCATTGTTGTTGAGTTTCTCTTATAACATGTACTTCCCTTATAACATTCTAGGAAAGTGTCCTACACATACGTGGACTTGAATGTATATTTTAAAATTTTCTTTATGTTAACAAAATAGGAACCTTGAAATGCCAAATTAAGTGTATAGGGTGTGGTTTGGGGGGAGTACAATCATTAGGAAGTAGCTTATTAGTACTTGAATAAAAATCTAAATGGTGTCGGGTACTTTGAGTAAGACTTTTAGGATAGCCCTGCCAAAGAAAACAGTACAGTCATGTAGGAGAAATGAATTAGCCATGTAAAATTTGGTACAGATTTATCTTAAATTCAGCATATCATAAGAAAAACAGGGTAATTCTCCTCTAGCTTGGCAAAGACACCTATATAAAAACCTTGAGGCCAAACTTAGGATGGACAGGTAATTTTCTAAAAAGAAAGAAAATTAGATTTTTTTTGGATGAATACACACAAAATATAAGCTTGGGCAGGGGGGTGCAGGGAATGTAAATGGTAAGATGAGAAGGAAGGAGAAGTCTTTCTGAAGTATGTCTACTGAGGCTCTTATGTCTAAATGAGCCTTCATTTGCCATGAATACGAGCAATAAGAAGTGCGTGGAAATGTAAAGCAGATAGGGCGAATTTGCAATTTTCTTCTTTGAGTTTCCTTTTTATGTGTTAGAGGCATAGAGCTCTGGCTGAAGTTTTTAAATAAAATGTCTTCAAAATAAATCATTTCTAATAACATCCTGAGAATGCACATACATTTGAAATGAATAAACTCTTGTCGCTCTGAGAAAAAGAGTTCCATATGCTGCAGTCCTGCTGCTGAGTTCTCTGCTTCGTGTGGTGCCATGGCCCTGTGAGCAAATGGTCCTAATTCCCATCCAACACTCATTAGGAGGTGCTTCATACTTCCTGTGATGTAGATGGAGAAATGACTTGATGAAGTTTGCTGATTGCTCTTGGAGAACATTTTTCCTTGTTGGCTTTCTTGTTGGGATGAGTTTCAGAATGCTTATTTATCTCCTTGCGGTGTTATTTGACATCATTTTATGAGGAAGGAGCTTTTAAAGCTAATTCTTGACTTTCTAAGTTAAGAATTATTGTGGCCAAAGTAAATCTGAAGATTTCATGAGCTGACAGGTGAGGTGAAATCACTTGCTCACAAATAAATCTGAAATATTTAAGTCAAGATGTATACAAATAGGAGGGATTATCCATTTCAACTAAGATGATTTATATTTAAAAATACTTCCAATTGGATTCTTTTGTAGAAGACATCTCTAATACCTTCAATGGATTATTGGATTATTGAATGTTAAAAGTTCCTTAAATCATTATTACTTATGTTTATTGGCGACCTACTCCCTGTATATTTCTAAAGATTTTGGACAATTTGTATTGGAAAACAAGACAGTGAAAGGAAAGAGGTGCCTGAGTGGCTCAGTCGGTTAAGTGTCTGACTTCGGCTCAGGTCATGATCTCGTGGCTCGTGAGTTCGAGCCCCACATCGGTCTCTGTGCTGATAGCTCAGAGCCTGGAGCCTGCTTCATGTTCTATGTCTGCCTCTCTCTCTGCCCCTCCCCTGCTCACGCTCTGTCTCTCTCTGTCTCTCAAAAATAAGTAAACATTTTAAAAAAGACAGTGAAAGGAAAAACAGAAAAAAAAATCAGTTAACATGAACAGAGGAATGAATATAGTTGCTGGAAACCTATTTTGCAGTGTGCTTCACTCTATGTTGATCGGTGGCAATATTAATTTGATGAAAAAGTACACATACAACATTAAGTATCAAGTACCATAATAGAGAAAAAGTAACTGAGGCACAAAGCTGTTAAGTCACTTGTCTAAACACATTCAATCACTCAGTGACAGAGCCAGACCACAGTTCTTCAGGAATAACTTCTGGAATAACTACTCATGATTCAGAAGTGCTTCACCAAATAAGAATTCCTAAAGACTCCTGACTTAAAAAAAAGAAAAAGAAAAAGAAAAAAAAGAAAAGAAAAGAAAAGAAGAAAGAAAGAAAAAAAAACTTTTAATGCCTACAAGGATTTGCTTTGGCTTATCTTGTCAATGCTTTTATGTGTTTTGTATGTTTTTCCCCCCCACATGAACATTCACCTGTGGTTCTTGGACATTTAGAAAGATTCAATGCAAAGGTCTTTTGCTACTGCTTTTCAATTTATTTTCAGGAGAATAAATAATTAGCATATTTAAATAAATGCAAATCCTATGTCATTTCTGTACTCCAATCAATAGTTAGAGAAACTTCAGCATTTGATGAGCTGGTCTGTTTGCGTCTCCTAATGCACTGCCCACCAGTCCCATCCTGCTGTCGGCTCTATAGGCAGAACTGTGAAGACCACCCCCACACCTCCCTTCCCCTAAGCCTTTCGGTTAAAGTTGGCCCATGAAGAATCTAACAAAGGCATGGAGTTGAAGGAGAAGAGGGGCAGAGGATCTATTGCCCTGACTCCTTCACTGTAGGTGGAAGGAAGGGTGGGTTGCCTCTGACTGGCTGCATCCTGGAGAATGGCACAACTCTACAGTGCCCAGCCTGGGGTGGTGCCCTTGAGGCTTTCTTACTGCCTGCCCATGCCTTTTGAGAGTAGTCTTTTAACTAACCCCTCCATGCATTACCCTAATCTGTTTGCACTGTTTCCTGCTGGAATCCTGAAGTAACTGCATCTGAGTGGCTCATACTCTATGTGAATTTTAGTCAGGAAAATGTCCTTACATCTGGATTTTTCTGCATGCTTCATGGGTATTTGGACAAGTCACTTAACCTTTATTTTCAAAGTGGAATTTAAATTGATTTAGGAGGACTAAACAGGGGGATTAAATGAAATAATTTATGTTTATGGAAAGCACCTGGCACAGAGCAGTCATTTTTTTCATTAAAAAAAATCCTAATGCTGACTGAAGAACTCTGTATTCTTCTAAAATGTCATTGCTATTTGTATGCTGTGTGCTTCATCTTTAACACATATAACCGCAATTTGGACTTCATTATTGTGGACTCTACTGAATTTACAACCGATGTCAGAATTAAGAGAACATCAGACTTATGTTTATTAGACAAATAGCTAATGTCAAAAATATTTGGCTTTTCAGTCAGCCAGGAATGGGAGTTGGTGACAGAACTATAGTTGATCCGGGAATAGGCAATAATAAACATATGATTTTCTTTTTATATTCTTATTTGTTGACGGGACATCCTCTATTCCTCAAAATAGCACAGACTATTTAGCTTACTTAATGAATTACTCTGTGCTTTTTTTGAAAGGAAAAAAAATGGAAACATAACAGTGACAAGAAGTTTCAGCTTTCCTTCTTTTTTAGAATCCTATTTTTATATTCAACTCTCAATCCTCAGTGCTATATTTATCAGGCAGTAGTTATCTAGGTGATCTAAAACTTCTATATTTAATTCTTTAAAAGTTTTCTATGTGTAGTGGATATTATGAGGTATAGCAGCAAAAGATAACTCCTCCCCAGAGGTCATATTCAGTCTGAAAGTGTGCGGCCTGGCATGAGCATAGAAATGGTGATTAACATTCAGAAGGGTAGGATGAGGTTGGTTTCTATGTTATGATTCCATTTTCATCTTGCTACGCTTGTAATTGGAAAGTCTGAACCATAAGGCATCTACATTTCCCCCATTGGTTGTGCTAAAGAATAATACAGTGACCATTTGGAGATACTGTGAAACTGGGATAGATACTAAGGGAGAAGGAAAGGTAATAAGTTATAGGTGAAGGGTATGAGTGTGTGAAGCTGACATAGCACTTATGTTTAATTTTAAAAACTTAATGAAAAACTCTGAAAAACATTTTTTTAAAAGTCAGCCACATACTGAGCACCCACATCTTGGTTTCTAATACTGTTCTCCAATAAGGAACTAGGGCTCCTCAGAGAGATGGCTGATTCTGCGACTGGGGCAGGAAATACACAAAATGAGCCTAGAGCATTTTGCAGTGCCAGAAAGAAATGCTATTAAAATGAAAATAAAAACACGATTATGGGGATACATCAAAGGGACAAACTAGCCAACTGAAAGAGTTCCCAGTAGACGATGTTAAAACAGTTTGAGCAAGAAAATAAAGTAGTATCAGATTATAATCCAAACTATAAAATAAATATCTGAATTAGTACTGATATAAATAGATGATTGAACTTATATCACATATAAATTTAGAGGAGAAAACATAAGTCTGTGATGAAGAATTTGAAATAATTTATGTAGCCACTTTGCCCTCAAGGGGATGGAGCATAACCCCCTACTCCTTAAATACAAGCTAAGATTAGTCACTTCCTTACAAGGAGTACAGAAGAAAAGGTAAAAACAAGAAGAAAAAAAAAGAATACATTTAGAAAGGAGAAACCTAACAAACACTACCTCAGTCCAACTTACCAAGATTAATATCAACAGTGATAAGTCATGTTAATAGTATATACCTTTATTAGGATTTGATGAGACAGGTGTATCATCTCTGTGGTCTTTCTCCCCAAAATCCATAATTCCAGTCTAATCAAGAGTCAAACATCAGGGACAATTGAGGGACATTCTACAAAATACCTAGCCAATACATCTCAAAACTGTCAAGATCATAAAAAACAAGGAAAGTATTAGATACTAAGATTTAAGAAAGGCTAAAGGAGACAGTAATGGCTAGATATAATGTACTATTCTTGGATAGAATCCAGAACAGAAAAGAGTGAGATAAAAACTAAGGAAATCCAGGGGTGCCTGGGTGGCTCAGTCAATTGAGCGCCCGACTTCAGCTCAGGTCAGGATCTCGCTGCTCTTGGGTACAAGCTCCGTATAGGGCTCTGTGCTGACATCTCAGAGTCTGGAGCCTGCTTCAGATTCTGTGTCTCCCTTTCTCTTTCTGCCCCTCCCCCACTCACACTCTGTCTCTCTCTCTCTCTCTCAAAAATAAATAAACATAAAAATTTTTTTTTAAAAACTAAGAAAATCTGAATAAGGTATGAGCTTTAGTTAATAATAATGTATCAATATTGGTTTATTAGTTATGACAAATATATCATATTAATATAAAACTAATGTAAGGTATTAATAATAGGGAAACAGGATGTAGCTATATGGGAACTCTCTGTGCTAAGTAATTTCTCTGTAAATCTTAAACTATTCTAAAATTAAAAGTTGTGTTTTTTTGGGGTTTTTTTTTTTTTTACTCAATCATATCTGATCACTCCAAAAGAGTGCAACTTCTCATTTCTATTTATCTTCCAAATGTTGCCAGGGTACTTTTTCTAAATACAATTATGATGATAAATGCTCGTTTGAATATCAACTACTATCTACTCCTATGGATGATCTTTTACCAATCCAATTGGCCCCTACAGATCTTTCCTTTCCCTTAAGGCCTATCAGTATTGCATTTGTCAGCAAATACTAGAACATTTGACCACAGGGCTGAAAATAATAAGGGTTTCTATTTCTGACTAACAAGAAAATGAGAGGTAGGTGGTTATTAATGGTGCTTCAGTGGCCCTTCATGTTCCGGCTGATGTATCTGAGATTCTCTTAGCCTTTCCCCCTGAATACAAAATGGCTGCTGCAGCCGGAAGCAGGGAAAGAGGGAGAAAGGGATAAGAGCCAAAATTGTCTTCTTTTTTGGTACACTGCTCTGCAGGCCTTACTTATTCAGCCATTAGAGAAGTTCATCATGGAAGTAGGGGGTTTGGGAATGGTTGTTGATATATCCAGCTCTCAGCATCTGTCATTCCCAGAATATCATGCTGTTATATGAGTTTTATCATTATTGCAGGGAACTCCCATATTTCACCTGCATTTGCTCTAACTCCAAGGTATTGTGAAGCACCGAAGCTTCTAGCCACTTTTGACTGGTGTCTACCATAATCATCTCACTCTCTAAGTCACTACAGTCCTGTTCTGGGGAGAAAACAAAAACAAAACCAAAAAAACATGTGAAGGTATGAAACTTTCAGCTCACCAGTCTGATACCTACTTAATGAACTTAATAAGGGAGCACATTTTTCACACTGGCATGAAGAAAAGGAAACGCTCTTATTTTTCCCATGAATTTCCATAATCATCTTGTTTTTCTCTTGTGGATTAACAGAAGCATCCTGTTAAAGGAGCTAATTATTTTGGATTTGTGGGAACTGTTTTCTGAAGTTGAAGTTGAGGCTTATATCAGAGATACATTTTATTAAAGGAACATTGTTTTTTAGAGGCTTGGGGCAGAATAGTTAAAATTGGAATTCTTTAGAACAGTCCTGGAGGTCTGTTCATTATACATATGGCATAAAAACGAAGAGCTTAGTCTATGCATCCACACTGTCTGGATTTGAATCCCTGTTCTATCAGTGCTGTGACTTTGTGCTTTTGACTGATGTCTCAATATTTGTGCGCCTTAATTTCATCATCTGAAAAATGGGGATGATAAAAATAGTAGCCACCTAAGATGTTGTATAAATCAAACTAATGCATATAGAACTCTTCTAAAAGTGCCTGATATGCAGAAAGTCCTTAATAAGTGTTAGCGGTTATTATTCTTATTAGCAGTAATGTCAGTATAAAAGAGGGCAATAAAAGCGCTGTTTTATTTCTGTTATCATATACCATGTATAATTTATACATATACCTAACCTTACATGTTGTCAACCAATTATGTTTAGAAATATGGAACTATTTCCTGCCTGTATTGTTAAGGCTTTTTATGTGTGTACGTCTATATTTTCTTTCAAAGGTGAAATTTAAGCAGTAGATCTCATTTACTGGATATGGCTATGAAGCAGACTGACCTTAATTGTTGATGTTGCTTTCCAGGAAGAAATATAAGCCCAGTATTCTTTGCTGACTTTTCATCAGACATCTGTCAAAGCTCTCCTTTGTGTCTGTGTATGGCAGTATATTGTCCATATTGCCTCACCACTTAGGGGTTAACTTTCTCAAAATTAAATTCTACGAATTAGTATAGACTTTTCTTATCCATGAACTCACCCATTTAAGGGTGATAATGAACATGCGAGTGCTTGGAGATTACAGGTGTTTTTTACATTGTGATAGATGGCTATAGGTCTTGCTTAGTACTCTGAGTGCATTTAAAACCCACTTACATTGTATAATAAAATTTAATTATTTAATGAGTTTCCAGTGTTCTTTTCCTTTCATATTAGGTATATACAGAGAAAATATTTTTCAGATGGACCCAGGAAGAGAGATTGGGTGAGGCGAGGAAGGAATAATACTTCCTTTGTTTTAAAGGTGGTAGTATGCTCTGTTTTATTATTTACTGTTTCATGGGTTTACTTCCAGTTTCCTTGTACTGAATCATACCTACTAAATGGCACAATTGTACTTCTGTCTGGTGATCAGGGTAATGTTGAAATAAGAGGAGGAATTGTCAAGTAGATATGAGATTAGACTTGTTATGCCCATTTATTCTCTCCTTTGAATAAAAATCTCCTAAGTTAATTCCTGGTTAGGAGAAAAGGTACTGATTTTCTCACCTTTCCTAGAGAATGTGTATGAATCTATTATACAGCCTTAGGTTTTTACTTCTAAAAATGTTTCAGGTTACTCTCTAGGGGTTGTTGAGTTCCAGGTTTTAGGGAACCTAAAGCTTGTAACTTCTGAGTGTTTAGGAGAAAGAATACAAAATTATAAATAAGAAATCAACTATTGTTTTAGAATGAAAAAGAATTGACAACAAATTACAAATTCATGATAGCTGATAAATGCCCACAAGCATCACAAATCCAGAAATCTAACAAGATTTTTACTTATAAAATGCCCAATGAACCTTCTTTCCTACCTTAATTGACTGAGACCTCTTGATCACTCTTTGTTTGAAAAGAATTTTGTAATATCACCTTCTACAGAAAGAATGAAAAGATAATTCAGTCTTGCTTTAAATTGTATATGTATATGTATATGAATATATATGTATATACACATATATACCATTAATCCTAAATTAAATATATCCCCAAAACAACTTCCCCTTTTCCAATACCAAAAATGCTGTGATACCTTCAGCATTGACTGACCCAAGGGAAAGTGTGATGGTTGCTAAATTGGAATGGAAAGAGGGGACTTAATAGATTATGGCTAAAATATCTTAATTTGGGGAATTGTACAAAAATATATGACCATGTGATCACATTGATATAGTCCCTCCAGGACCTTGGAGAAAGCTCATGCACTTAAGGAGCCTCAAAGCTTAAGCTCTATTTGTTTCATAATGAATTCCCCTCTGCTTGAGGGGCAAAGACGTGATAGCACATTGACCGTTCCTTTCACCAACAAAGGGACACATTATACTATCTGTGGGGTTTACTTTCTCGAAGACTCCTAATTATTGGATAACATTATTATGCTAAGATAAGGGTAAGAAGAAATTGTTTTCATTAAAAAATCATGACTATAGCCAATATTTTTAAAAGTTTATTTGCTCTTTAAACTAGACATTTAACCGAGGTCTAGTGTGCACCACATATTAAGTCTAAATTGCCAATATACCCACAGGAAGAACTGTGAAAATATTCATGAATTATTTACTCACATACTTCAAACAGGCTGAATGAGCATTTGTCTTAATCTAATAGGTTATGTTTTGATTATAGACTGGTGACCTTGAACTTATGAAGCTTTTCATCTTTCACAAATCCACTTGAATTTCCTAAGTCTTAGATTTTACACCAGGGAGACAGAATCAATTAACATATTAATATAGAAATCACTCTCCGTCTTAAAACACATCTTAAACAAATTAAAATGAGTCTATTAGAATTGAACTATAGTAGTTCCCCTTCGTCCACCATTTCATTTTCCATGGTTTTAGTCACCTCAGGCTAAGTACAATCCAAAAGCTGATCCTCCTTCTGATGTCTGGTCAGAAGGTCAGTGGCAGCCTAACTCTGCATCACAAGACATGTGTCACTCAACTCACTTCATTTCATTATGTAGATATTTTATCATCTCACAGCATCATGAGAAGAAGGGTGAGTACAGTACAATAAGATATTTTGAGAGAGAACAGAAACCACATTCACATAACTTTTATTACAGTATGTTGTTATAATTGTTCTATTTTATTATTAGTTATTGTTGTTAATCTCTTGTGCCTAATTTATAAGTTAAATTTTATCAGAGATATGTATGTATAGGGAAAAACATAGCATATATAGGGTTCAGTACCATTGCATTCAGTTTTCTACTGGGAGTCTTGGAACATATTCCCAGTGGATGGGTGTGCGTACTATACAAAGAAGGGGTAAATTATTAACGGCCAATTTTTCTTCCCTGGTTGGGAAGTCACAGTTAGCCATGCATGATATTGCTGACTTTAAAGAACCCTGTGCATGTAAAGGCTGTAGTTTATTATGGTTGCTACCCTCAGTTCCTACTTCTTCCCAGCCATATGAAGGCCCAGAGTAAGGACTTCCATATCAGATCATATTGCAAACTCTGGCCCCACTACTTACTAGCTGTGTCAATTTGGGGCAAATAAACTAACTTCTGAACTTCGGTTTCTTCTTTGTAAATGGGAAATGTGCTTCATAGGAGAGCTGTAAGAATAATTTAGAGTAATAAAATCCCTGACTCTCCTTCTGACACATTATGACCATTTGATAAATGTTAATTCTCTTCTTATCTTGATTCTTACCCTATTTCCTTTCCAAGTGAGCACATATTCTTATCCATAAATCACTTTATTCACTCAGCAGATACATGCAATCATCTCCTATGTACCAGCTTTGTCCAAGTGCAGAGGATTTACAAAGCTGAGTAAGACATGGTGCCCTGCCTCAGGAGCTCATACAGAAGTGTTATCCAGAAAAAACTAACCAGAATACAATGTGATAAATGTATCCACAAAGTGTTCAGAATGTTCAGAATAAGTGATCCCACTCATATGCCGTGACCCAAGTCTGTCTAGCTTTTATTTGCAAGCATCCATTTCATGAGACATCACTTCATGCATTTCTTTTTAATTTTTTTTTCAACGTTTATTTATTTTTGGGACAGAGAGAGACAGAGCATGAACGGGGGAGGGGCAGAGAGAGAGGGAGACACAGAATCGGAAACAGGCTCCAGGCTCTGAGCCATCAGCCCAGAGCTCCACGCGGGGCTCGAACTCACGGACTGCGAGATCGTGACCTGGCTGAAGTCAGACGCTTAACCGACTGCGCCACCCAGGCGCCCCGATTTCTATTTCAGTATATCCGTCTAGTGTTTCTGTTACCTGACCTGTTCCTTGAGAGTTCCTCACTTCCATTGTCCACACTGAAGCTGATTCCTGCTTTGATTCACTCCTTTCCAAACAGGGTAATATAGATTGGACCAGTGGCTTTCAAAACATTTTTGACTGTGCTCTCTCTCAATTAAAAAAAAGTAAAATAAGTAGACTATGCAGTCCAATATAAATATATTTATTTGCTTATGTTCCATGTTTTTATTAATGTATTTTTATTATGAAACATGCAGAAAAAATATTTTTAAAGATTGGGTGATTAAATTGGGCACTTCTGTTATGTTATGTATGAGTTCCTGAAAAATTTTGTGTCTCTCAAAATTGCTTAATAAAAACATTCAGGCTTTAGTTTTCTCTTAGAAAAAGGAAGAGAGGTGGCTGGGTAGCTGGGTGGCTCAGCTGGTTAAGCATCCAACTCTTGGTTTCAGCTCAGATCATGATCTCACAATTTGTGGGTTTGAGCCCTGCATTGGGCTCTGTGCTGACAGTGTTGAGCCTACTTGGGATTCTCTCTCTCCCACTCTCTCTGCCCCTTTGTCACTTGCTCACGCACGCATAAATGTGCTCTCTCCCTTTCAAAATAAATAAATTAACTTTATGTAAAAGAAAAAAAAAAGAGAACGCTCAAAATGTAAAGCAAGTTTAAAACAGTACATATGAGAATGATAACAATCTTCATACAAATATTAACACTTTTAAATTTCCCTAGGCATTGGCACTTAGAATCACTATCTGTCAGTCAGTTCTTTTCAACCATGAATCCTGGTTTGTACTTTTTCCTTTAAGATGTATGTCTGGAAGGGTACTTGCTTCTAATAGAGACTGTTTTTATCAAAATTAAAAATCTCATCCCAGGTGTAGGCTTTCTCAATCAATCCATTGTTTTAAGTGAGGGAGACATGTCTTACACAGCTTCTACAACTGCTCTTAAAGTTTCACTTGTGAAAACTGAGCAGTTCTTGAAACTCCTAAATGAGACAGTACTAGAGGAAAGCACTTCTATAGATTTTCAGCTCTATTCTTAAGGGTTTCAATATTGCTAAAGTTTTCTTTTTGATTGTGAGAAAGCTTGTCCCTGATTCCTTCAAAGCATTAACATTCTGGGAAAAAGTCATGTGTGAACCAAAACAACTGTTATGTCCTATCGCTATCATTCCTCTATGTAACAATCACATGTGAGGAAGTTCATGACAAAGAAACATGGCAGAAGAGATTGTATTTTTAAAATAATAACTTTGTGAACAATCCAAAAAATCTTAATATAAATGAAAGAAATATATTTAATATGTGGCATTATTTTTCATAATCCTTAACACTTTACAAAAGTGATTATTTTGGTGACCATTATCATGGAGGTAAGTTATCTCACAAAGGCAGAATATACATGCTGTATAATCAACATACACCCAGGGCAAGGTCTATCAACAACAAGGGCAAGTATAACTATATGTTATAAACAATCTTGTAATATTTTCATAGTTTTTGGCCTACTTTTCATCATATTTGATAAGATTGTTTCATTTTATAATTTACCTGATGGGATTGGGTTGTGATTGAATTATCAGCATTGTCTTTAATCTTTGGTTTCTCGGAATGAATCTTTTAAGCCACCTGTCCATTACTACGTGAGGACTAGTTTCTTAACACTGATGCGCTAATCCATTACTTCACTAAACCACATGCCCATAAGCTACAGTATATTCGATAAACTCAAAGCTCAATCATATGCACTAAGTGAACCATCATATGCACTAAGTGAAAGTGCCAAGGTCAGTCACATTTTGAACATCACTAATACTGGATCTCTTTATTTTCTTCTGTGGAAATAATATAAAATCAAGTTGTAGTATTTTCTTCCAGAACCCAATGGATTATCATACTCGGCCCCTCTGACCATCAGCTTCAAATGTTATGAAGCACATATAACTTCAGTGGTATTGGTCCGTCATCTAGGGCCTCCCTGTTATTGCCCTTGGTTTACCACTGCATAATAAGCCTGGCTTATGGAAGTTTTTCTGGTACTACTTCAGATAATAACTGTGTTTTTTTCTTAAAAAAAAAAAAACTATTCATGGAGCACCTGGGTGGCTCAGTCAGTTGAGCATACATTTCTTGATATCAGCTCAGGTCATAATCCCAAGGCTGTAGGATGGAACCCCACATCAGGCTCCAAGCTGAGCCTGCTTAAGATTCTTTCTCTCCCTCTGCTCCACTCTCGAACTTGTGTACTCGCTCTCTGTCTCTCTTTCTTTCTCTTTACATTAAAAATAAAAATAAATTATTTGTGATACTTGTTAAAGAATAGTAAGGCAGATTTTACTCAGGGGGACTATCTTGATAGATATAGAGTCCACTACAATGGGGTTTTGAAGTAGGGGAGAGAGATTTGCCTCGACTCTGAATATAACAAGGAAAAGTGGGCATTTATAGCCAAGGAAGGTGCAGGAATGGGGGAGATTGGTAAATAGAAAATTTCCAAGAGGAAGCATCAAGAGTAAAGAGGTGAGGCCAATATTACTTTGATTCCAACACCAGACAAAGACCCCACTAAAAAGGAGAACTACAGATCAATTTCCCTGATGAAGATGGATGCAAAAATTCTCAACAAGGTACTAGGAAATTGGATCCAACAATACATTAAAAGAATTATTCACCACGACCAAGTGGGATTTATTCCTGGGATGTTGGGCTGGTTCAATATCTGCAAATCAATCATTGTGATACATCATATTAATGAAAGGATAAGAACCACATGATCCTCTCAATAGATGCAGAAAAAGCATTTGACAAAATACAGCATCCTTTCTTGATAAAAAAAAAACCTTCAAGAAAGTAAGGGTAGAAGGAATATACCTCAAGATCAAAAGGCCACATAGGGGAGACCAAAAGCTAATATCATCCTCAATGGGGAAAAACTGAGAGCTTTCCCCCTGAGGTCAGGAACATGACAGGATGTCCACTCTCTTCACTGTTACTCAACGGAGTTTTGGAACTACTAGCCTCAGCAATCAGACAACAAAAAGAAAAGGCATACAAATTGGCAAAGAGGAAGTCAAACTTTTACTGTTTGTAGATGACATGATACTCTATGCGGAAAACCCAAAAGACTCCACAAAAAACCTGCTAGAACTGATACATGAATTCAGCAAAGTCATAGGATATAAAATCAATGTACAGAAATTGGTTGCATTTCTATACACCAATAATGAAGCAGCAGAGAGAGAAATCAAGGAATTGATCCCATTTACAATTGCCCCAAAACCCACAAAATACCTAGGAATAAACCTAACCAAAAGAGTGAAAAATCTATACACTGAAAACTATATTAAGCTTATGAAGGAAATTGAAGAAGATATTAAAAAAAAGGAAAAACATCCCATGCTCATGGATTGGAAGAACAAATATTCTTACAATGTCGATACTACCCAAAGCAATCTATATATTCAATGCAATCCCTATCAAAATAACACCAGCTGTACAGAGCTAGAAAAAACTATTCTAAAATTTGTATGGAACCAGAAAAGACCCTGAATAGCCAAAGTAACGTTGAAAAAGAAAACCAGAGCTGGAGGCATCACAATTCCAGACTTCAAACTGTATTACAAAGCTATAATCATGAAGAGAGTATGGTACTGGCACAAAAACAGACACACAGATCGGTAGAACAGAATAGAGAACCCAAAAATGAACCCACAAACCTATGTCCAACTAATCTTTGACAAAGATTGAAAAAATATCCAAAGGAAAAAAGACAGTCTTTTCAGCAAATGGTGTTAGGAAAACTGGACAGCAGCATGCAGAACAATGAAACTGGACCACTTTCTTACATCATACACAAACATAAATTCAAACTGGATGAAAGACCTAAACATAGACAGGAAGCCATCAAAATCCTACAGGAGAATATAGCAACAACCTCTTTTGTTTTTTCTTACAAAAAAAGCGCCTATTTATGGGGCACCTGGGTGGCTCAGTCAGTTGAGCATTCAATTCTTGATTTCAGCTCAGGTCATAATCCCAAGGTTGTGGGATCAAACCTCACATCGGCTCCATGCTGAGCCTGGAGCCTGCCTAAGATTCTTCCTATACTCCTCTCCCCAATGAGTACTTTCTCTCTGTCTCTCCCTCTCTAAAATAAAAAATAAAAATAAAAATAAATTATTTATGATACTTGTTAAAGAATAGTAAGGCAGATTTTAGTCAGGGGGACTATCTTGATAGATATAGAGACCACTGCAATGAGGTGACTTCAGCCACAGCAACTTCTTACTTGACATATTTCCAGAGGCAAAGGAAACAAAAACAAAAATGAACTATTTGGACCTCATCAAGATAAAAAGCTGCGCAGTGAAGGAAACAATCAGCAAAACTAAAAGGCAACAGATGGAATGGGAAAAGATATTTGCAATGACATATTGGACAAAGGGTTAATATCCAAAATCTACAAAAAACTTATCAAATTTAACACCCAAAAAACAAGTAATCCAGGGAATAAATGGGCAGAAGACATGCATAGACACTTTTTCAAAGAAGATATCCAGATGGTTAAAAGACACATGAAAAGATGCTCAACATCACTCATCATCAGGAAAATACAAATGACAGGAACAATGAGATACCACCTAACACCTGTCAGAATGGCTAAAATTAACCACTCAGACAATAGCAGATGTTGGGATGTTGGCAAAGATGCAGAGAAGGAGGGACCCTTTTGCACTCCCGGTGGGAATGCAAACTGGTGCAGCCACTCTGGAAAACAGTATGGAGGTTCCTCAAAAAATTAAAAATAGAACTGCCCTGCGACCCAGCAATTGCACTACTAGGTATTTATCCAACAGATACAGGTATACTGTTTCAAAGAGGCACATGCACTCCAATGTTTATAGCAGCACTATCAACAATAGCCAAACTATGGAAAGAGCCCAAATGTCCACAGATAGATGAAATGGATAAAGAAGATGTGGTATATATATACAATGGAATATTACCCAGAGATCAGAAAGAATCAAATCTTACCATTTGTAGCAACGTGGATGGAACTAGAGTGTATTATGCTAAATGAAATAAGTCAGTCAGAGAAAGACAAATACCATATGATTTCACTCATATGTGGAATTTAAGAAATCAAATTAACATAGGGGAAGGGAAGCAAAAATAAGATAAAAACAGAGAGGAAGACAAACCATAAGAGACTATTAAATACAGAGAACAAACTGAGGGTTGCCAGCAGGGTATTGAGTGGGGAGGTGGGCTAAATGAGTGATGGGCATTAAGGAGAACACTGGTTGGGATGAGCACTGGGTGATATATGTAAATTCTATTCCTGAAAAAATAAAACAGTAAGATGAGATGAGATGAGATGAGATGAGATAGAGTTTTAGAAGTCAAAAAAAAGAGTAAATCATAATTTGGGTTAAACCAACTTATCAGGATTCTTGATGAAGGCAGATCAGGTGATCAGACATCACCTGGGGGCTGGTGGAGGATGGGGAACCCCATCAGATATCAAGAGTGGGGGAATTCTGGCTAAGCTGAGCAGGATTCTTACTAATTGGACAATGCAGAGATGAACACAGAAGCACAAAAGTAGGACCTAGGAGCACCTGGATGAATCAGTCAGTTGAGCATCCAACTCTTGGTTTCTGCTCAGGTCATGATCTCACAGTCGTGGGATCAAGTTCCACGTTGGTCTTCATGCTGAGTGTGGAGCCTACTTGGGATTCTCTCTCTCCCTCTCTCTGCCCCTCCTCTGCTCACACTCTCTCATTCTCCCTCTCTCAATATAGACTTTTTAAAAATGTACAAAAGTAGGACCTAGTTGCTGACTAAAGTTTATCCAAAGAGAGATTCTTTGTTAGTTTGCAGTCAGATTCTTCCATTCTTCATTGGACCCTTCCTTTGATCTATAAAAAGATAGCAGTCTAAGTTGACCTGTTTTTGAGGTTGGTGTACTTTTTCAGCTACTATATTTTTAGTAGATTCAGTTTTCATGTAAGTCTTCAGCTATGAATGCTGTTTCTCTGTTTTAACTATATCTATCTCTATAATTCTCCATCATCTATTCTTTTGTTTTTTTATGACTGCGTTACAAAATGTGATAGCTCATTAAAAAAAGTGTTTGAAATATTTGTAGTCAGTTAGCCTGAGTAGATTTTTGTTGTTTTGTATGTTTCCTTCTAATTGCAAATGTATTATTTAATGCACAGTGGTATAAAAAATGGTAAAAATGAGTGATGAATATAGGTATTCATTTTTAAATAAAAATTTAAGAACATAATGGCACATTTCATCCTATCTAAAATATAATAAAATGGAATAGGGGCAAACTCTGAAAAAAGTTTTATGTTTAATAAAGATTTATGTTAGGTATTTCATAAACTGTTAAAAAAAATTCATTAAATGTCCCCAAACAATGTGGGGTTTAATGCATTTACATTTGCTAATAAAAATTTCGTCCATGATTGTGAAAGCAAGCTAATATATAGAAAATACAGTTTTAGGAATTGATAATTATTTAATTAAATATTAACTTAATGCATGCCTCATAGTTTTAGACTCTTTATTTAATGTTAAAATGGTTAAGAAGTAGCCTTATGTTTTGTAACTAATTAAAATGGAACATGGAATACTTTCATAACGAAAGAAAAAAATATACTCATATTATTTAGCTGAATTATTCCTAAATCTAGCAGATCTGTTACTTCAAGTGCTTGCAAGAACTTAGAAAAAAATTATTTTATCCCTTTAATTTCAAGTATGCCTATATATAGGCAGATATGTATGTGTGTGTGTTTTTCAAGCTATGAAAAAAATTTTTAAAGACCAAATTGCATCTTTTTGAGTTAAAAGTGGAATACAGTATGCATTAGTATGGGGTGAATACTCCCTGGTAAAGATTTCAGGAAGACTGTGTCCAGTTATTTTTAAAAAGGTAGCCACAACAATTGTGCAGCCCTCATTTATGTATACTACAGAAGAGATATCCAACTTTTTAAGGTATAATTAATATCAATTGCTATTAGTTCCATCATCTTTTCAGATTGAGGAGAAAAACTCTTCATTAAGACCCCTATTAATAAGTAATAATCAGTGTTCATAAATAGATGAAAGTCAAGCCAGGCTCAGATAATGTTTTCAGCCAATTTTGAAGTGGCATTAAGCTCTATTCATATTAAAAAGAGTCAATATTTATGTTTTGAAATATTATCTTAGAATAAAATATGCAAGCCTTGTCATTTCTGATCATCCATAATCCATTTGGTTCATCGTAGAAGTCCAAATATTACAGAGCATCTTACTATTCTTGAAGCTCCTCCAGTTATATACCTTAAGAGGTTAATAAAAAAGCAATGAGGTTAATAAAAAAGCAATTTTTAAGTTTTCCCTCCCATCGCCAATATAACATTACCATTTTCTGTACAACCTTGAGTTTTTCTCCTTTGGCCAAGCTTTATGATATAAGATGTCACCTTTGTGAAAGCATTGAAGAGACCGTGTAAAAGCATGGAATGAAAAATTGACATAGCACTCAATCTCTACTGAGCAATTCAACTGAATACAGTACCAAACATTTCAGTGCTTGCTGAAATATTACAAAGGATTGGAATTTTATCTTGAAAAAAATGTAAAATATAGTACTTGTATATACTTTATGGGAATATACTGTGTCTAGTAGTGAGGAAAGTATTTTATTAAGCCTCTTTTGCATGAAATTTCAACATCACGATCTTGTTCTATGAATTTTCTCCAAGACAATAAAATCAGTAAAATTATGTTCCATGTACATTTCAGCTGCAATATGTTAATTCTGATGATTACTCTTTGGGATTTTTTTTTTTTGCATTAAATAGAACAAGATACGATTTATTCCTGACCAATGCATTACCTGCCTTTATCTGTCACTTTACAGGTCAAATTAGGAAAATGATCCTGTAGTTACATCTAGTAAAAATAAAATATAGACTTTCAACGCAGTGGTTATTTTGGTTTGCTTTTATCTTCTTAAAGTTATTAGTGCCATATCTTAGATTAAATTAGGTTTTTCTGGGGCGCCTGGGTGGCGCAGTCGGTTAAGCGACCGACTTCAGCCAGGTCACGATCTCGCGGTCCCTGAGTTCGAGCCCCGCATCGGGCTCTGGGCTTGGCTCAGAGCCTGGAGCCTGTTTCCGATTCTGTGTCTCCCTCTCTCTCTGCCCCTCCCCCGTTCATGCTCTGTCTCGCTCTGTCCCAAAAATAAATTAAAAACGTTGAAAAAAAAATTAAGAAAAAAATTAGGTTTTTCTTCGTGTGAAACTATGAGCCATCAAAAACAAAAAGAATATATTTTTCAAATATAAATGTTAATTACAATTGCAGTAGCAATTGAAAAAATAACAGAGTAATACATGTGCTAAGGATAGTAACCAAAACAGCAAAAGAACATGATAAAATTAAATGGTTTGTTGGGGCAGCAGATTTGTGTATATTTCATTTACTTTATAATTGTTAACCTCACCATGCTGTTTATTCATGTAAAAATTTTTTAAAAAATGGTAGAGGAAGAACAGATTGTCCCAGAATTTTTACATGATTTATGCTAATCTCTGGGGTAAGTTTTGTTTCATCTCAAGTCTACATTACTCCATGAATTTTGATTTCAGAGAATAGTCAAATTGGTCAGATCTAACTATGGAAATCAGTGATACTTCTTTTGCCTTCAAATCACCAAGCACATATTTACCACCTGAGAATACAAGCCCATAGTTCTCAATGTCTGTCCTAAGCACCTGAGCATCTCTGCAGCTCTGGATTCCAGTTCTCCAATAAAAGCTCTACTGTCAGGTTTGTGTTGCAGATAATACAATAGCAAGCAGTGCTCTCTACTGCAGCCCCTTTGCTCCTCATATGGCAGGCACGAAGGTCACACATCACTTGTTTATCAAGTTGAAATTTATTAGAAATGTTTACTCGTCTTGCAGAACACTTGCATAAAAGTTACTCACAATGAAAGGTTTTACTGTATAAGTTGGTATAGAAGATTCATTTCTCCTTTCACTATATGTACCAACTCCTGGTAGTTTCTTTTTCTATTTTATTTTTTCTTTACATGTCAATAAATACAAATGTATGTATATATATTATATATTTTAAGACTTTTTAAGAACAGTTTTATATTTATAACAAAACTGACATGGAGGTAGAGATTTCTCATATACCTCCTACCCCACACATGCATAGTCAACCATATTATCAATATCACTCACCAGAATAGTGCATTTTGTACCAAGGATGAACTATATCGACAAGACGGTTTCTTTCTTTCTTTCTCCCTTTCTTTCTTTCTTTCTTTCTTTCTTTCTTTCTTTCTTCAATTTTTATGACTGAATTGTAGTTTACATACAATGTTATAATTAGCTTCAATTGTACAACATAGTGATTCAGCAATTCTATACATTACTCAGTGCTCATCCTGATAAGTGTAGTCACCATATGTCACCATATAACATTATTACAATATTATTGACTATATTCCCTCTGCTGTACTCTTAATCTCCATGATTTATTTTATAACAGGAAGTTTGTACTTCTAACTCTTTTCACCTATTTTGCCCATCCCCCCACCTCCCGCCCCAAGATAGTTTCTTCATCTGTGACCATGTACAATATATTCTTTAGCCAATTTGCTGAGCAGTTTAATTCTATGAAAACCAGACTTGGGTGATGAGAAATGTTGGCACCCAACACGTAAATATGGTGTCTTCTTCAACAATGATCACCTCTCTCTAAAACACACATTAATGTCAGTCATGAGTGGGAAGTTAAGTTCATTTTGCTAAATATAGTCAACTTTCAGTGTTAGAAACGCTTGGAAAAGGTTGTAGAAAAGACTGTAAACTTGGACAAACAAAAAACAAGGCTACAAATTTTAGAGCCCTTTAATAAATTGTTGCAAAATTTAGTACCTATTTCTTTCCCCTTAAATATCGTTCAAGATGGTTAATTTTGGCAGTTTTTCTTCACATTTAGGCCCAAATCAAAGCAATTATACAATTATTTTTATGTAAAGACTTGAAGCCTTTCAAAATATCTTACATTTTCTGAAAAGTATATAAGTAATGATCTGAATGGTATGTACTTGATAATTTAGTTTGCCAATTTTCTGAGGATATATAAAAGTTTGATAATACCTTAAAATGGTGATTCCCAATCCACACTTACTAAAAAGGTCTAATTCTTCCAGAAGATTTCCTTGGATGTCAAAGTCACCATTGGGTAGTGTAAATAAGAAGTATAAATTTGAACTAAGTTGAAATGGGAACTACAGAAGAAGGAAAATTAATGACTTAAAATCAGGACCTAGGTTGATAAAAATAAATGTAAGGCATCATAGGAAGATAAAAATCTGGACAATCAATAAGGATTGAAAAAGGAGTTAACAAAATATAATCATGTTCCAAATGTGTTTGATGAAGATGTAGGCATACATTCTCAGAAATACTACATTATACTATTTGGTAATTAATAAATGGATTTATTCACTTGTTCAATAAATATATACTAAGCACCTACTATGAATTCTGGGATTATGATCATGAACCACAAAAACTTTGTTCCATGCTCTGATGGATTGTACATTCTAGTAAGGGAAACAGAAATTTAATTACTAAAGTTTAAATAACAAATTATTGACCATGCTATGAATAAAATAAGTTGAATGCTATTCACAGGGAATAATAAACATGGATAATGGCTCTCAAGAACTCACCTAATAATATTACCTATGTTTGCTGCATTTTTATATTCCTTAGCCATAGTGACTTCTCAATGAAGGAAAATGCCCAAAGAAATATATTTTATATTGGAATTTGGAGTTTGATGGGGGATTTAAAAATAAGATGATCCCATTTCAAGGATTTTATTCAGTGAATTCCTTAGTTAAGTCAAGAATTTATACCAGATTATCTTTCCTACCCTCTGGTCAGGTTAGAACTGGAAAATCCGTGGGCTGTGGAGTTAGACAGATCTGAGTTCCAAATCTGTGTCTAACATTTGTTAGTTGTGTGAGTTTGGGAAAAACATTTAAGTTTGTTGATTCTCAGTTTCCTCTTCTTTAAAATGTGCAAATATTATCAACATTTGATGATTATGAGAATTAGATGACAAAATATATACAAAGCTTTTAGTCTCCAGTAGGTACTTCATCAATAGTCTTTTTCTCCCATTTTTCAATCTACAACTATGTTCATCATTAGACCTTCCCAGTAATTAAGATGACATCATTAGAAGTTAGGAGATGTAACTTTCGGCTCTGCTACTTACTAGTTGTAGGACCAGACCAGGTCATTAAGTCCTTTTGTTCCCTGTTTCTGATCTGTAATGTGAGGAATATGTACATTACCATCTTTGTGGTTCTTCTGTATTCTATTTTAAAAATTCTGAATATTGTAATATTGACTGAAATGAACCAGAAGGGGGAAGGATAGAAATTCCAAATAGGAAAGATTTAATTATTAAAAAATGTTTTGAGTTTGTGTATTTTATACTTTAATATGTTGTTAAAAATAGTTTGAGCACTTAGTGTGTGCCAAGAACGTTGTGAACTGTTACAACAAAAATAAGTAAGATGCAGTTCTTATCTACCTAGGACTCATATTTAACACCCGGCAGTTTCTGAGAGGCAAAAACACATCCAGTAGGTGAGGACAGATATGGGACCTGGCATAACTCCTTCAATTGGAGCCACACAAGGACCAGGAAACAGGTCCAGTCGACTACCTGCTTATTATTGAGTCCATCAGGTAAAATGTCTATATGGCCATGAGATTCAGGAAGTATTTCACAAAGATTTTCCAAGAGAATGTATATAGTTACTAATAGATGGCTAGAAGGTAGTTACAGAGAATATATAAAGGAGCAATGCCAGTGTCAAATGGCATGCCAGAATCAGCAAATGATTACCAAATCCCAGAGATTGGTATGAGGTGCTAGAGTAAAACTAGAGTCTCCAATGAGAATCAAACAGGAACCAAAGCAAGATTTGCCCAGAGAAGACTGAAGCTCAGAGTGCTATGCAAGACATAGCTCAGAACTGCCCTGTACATGATGCCCTGAACTGGAGATGTCATCTGGTAGAGGAAAAAAAAAAAAAAAAAAACCTTGCTGGACTGACCCAAATTGGTGGGGAAAGACATTGAGGATATTTAAATATTCCCTGCCATTGAGCACTAAATGCTCAACCTGTTTAAATAGTCTGGGTCAAGAAAATCAACAGGAATAGTTCTAGGAAACAAAGAGATTTAAAGATGAAACAATGAGTGGGATTGTCACATGTCCTTTCCTAATATTATCATTGAATGTGAGGGCTCAGAGAACTCTGCATACAAAAAGATTTCATAAGGATCATTGGAAATTTGCAAGAAGGGAACCTTCAAAAGACAGAAGGGTTACATATGGCTGAAAGGGTTTATGAACAGTGCTTGAAGAAATGGAAAGCATTTTTATAGGTTTTTGTGGTTTTCAACTTTGGCTAAATAGTGGAATCAACTGGATCATCTGGATTGCTTATAAAATGTTATAGTATGTTTCCTCTCCTTTTCTGGTGATTCTAAAATGGAACCAAGGTTGAAACAACACTGAAATACAAGATTATTTTAACTAGTGGGAATGCCATGAGCAAAGACCCAAATAGAAAGAACAGAGTTTATTCGTGGGCCAGAGTCCTCTAGTTTTGCTGGTGCAGATTCTAGGGTGCACTTGCTGAGGTGTTATGTTGAGGGAAGGAAAATAATGCATCCTTATATGAACAAAGAGGTCCAATGACAAAGCCTTGAGGAACTAGCTAAACTAGGAGAAATGAAGAAACCAAGAGAGTAGTAGGTCTAGGAGCCAAGGATGGTGAGAGTTTCTAGAGAAATAACAATGCCACATAGTGAAAAACCCAAACACACAAACAGAAGTCAGGAAAATGTAGCACAAGTTGGGAAACCCTGCAATCTTTATTTTTCCCTGCATTTTGTTCTTATATGATTATTAAGTATACTAAAACTGCTTGTTCTAATTTTATTTCATGTTGATCTATAGTTTTTTCATGCGTGTGTAGTGAAAAGTACTCTATGCCTCAATATCTTTATTTATAAAGTAGAGGTTTAAAATCTTTGCCCACTTAAAGCTCCTTGAAGCCAAGTGTGTGAAAGCTTTGTTTAAAGCATCTGTTCTCACAAAAAGTAAAAACTGGTTAACTCTTGAGTGAGACCATGTAGGTTAGGTCATAATTGATAATAACACAAAACTTGAGTATTCATTTCGTTAACTTTTCGTTGTCAACTTCCCCAATCATTAATTACTTAGTGAACTGGCAATTCCATTAAATTTTCTATAGCCTCCTTCTCAAAGATGTTTCGCTCAAACTTTCTCAAACAAATCCCTTTCAGGCACTATCTGATCTTAGAAGATTCCAATCCATTCAAACAAGAAGATGCTGAAAAGTTAATGAGAGAAAAAAAACATTGTGCCTATTTTGACTTTAAAGACACTGGGACAGTAAGCCACTTCAAAGCCTGTCTTTTAATCTTCTCATTGTTGAGCCCTTTGTTGTAAGGGGACAAGGGGGTGTGATTTTTATCCCTGTAATCAGTTTCTGTCAAGACAAGCTTTCTAAACATTTGTTAAGGGGGAGTTACAGAAGTATTATGTGTGGTCACTAGTCTCTCACCCTTAGCTGATAAAAGGAGATGACTGTCAAGTCAGCAAAGCCCCAGTCTGGGGTAGCTTTCCTCTGGAGGTCTAGATACTAACCCACTTTCCACAAACACACCTATAATGAAGGAAGATTGAATTTGAAATTGTCAAGTTGTGGGGTATTTTCCTTTCTTCTAGAAGATATGGAAGGTAAAATTATTGATTTTTTTTGTCCTTATTACAAATATTTGGAAGCTCTGATAAAGAAATCTTGGGAATGGAGCTGGGAGTTCAGAATGCAGAGAGAGATTGTTGCGGCAACTAAAATTATTATTTTAAGTTTGTTATTTCAGTTTACTATTGGCTGCTTTCACAAATAAATTGTGCACATAAGTATAATCTCTAGAATGTGCTACTTTCTACATAGTTGAAGATGGAGAAAATAGGTTTGAAATTGTAAAATTACATGGGTTTTTTATGTTTGTCAAGAAACACAAAGAAATCCCAAGAGTGGTCTGAAATTACCATGTAAAAGCAAAGAGGGAAAAAAGTGAGCCTTGAGGGTACTTTTCTTATTTAAGGCAAATAGCCTCTCTTCAGTGTTCAGATTTATTCGTTATTAGCCAACACATTTTAGGAAGACATTTTAGGATTTGGGTTCTTTGTGGTACATATTAGATGCACTATGACTCCTTTTGTAGAGTTTAATGTTTGTGTATGTGGTCTTGATTATAGTGTTTTAAGTTAAGTGCTATATAACTCTCTTGGCCTTTTAGTTTTGTAATCCACATGGACAGCCTAATGTAGACTTACATTTGCTTCTGGAAACTTGGTGTCTATTTATAGATTTTTTAAATATGTGTTTGATTTGTACTCTTTTTTAACTGTGCTCTTCAAGGGCCATTTTTTACAAAATTCTAATTTATAGTACCTTTTCTATAGAAGCCTGTAAATAATTATTAATTCCTGCCCAGCTTGGGGCTTTATTAACTTTTGCAGAGATGTAATAATGCATTTTTAGAATTTTCTAGACCATCTTTTTGGAAATTTTTTCAGTGTCTGTAAAATATAAGAATTTGAAATTTAACAAAAACATTGATTATACACTATATGGCTTAAATTGTAAAATAAGACAATACTATGAGTTTTCAATACCTATTTATACATTTCAAGTTTTCTCTAATACATTGGGGAAACTAGTTTTTCTTGACTCTTCGACATGCTTCCAAATATTTGATAATCTCTCATGTGTAAAACCATATTGAAAACTAAAATGGTGAATTTTTATGGTTAGCAGAGGGGTCATTTCTCTTAACATCTGAGCTCTTTAATTGTCTAAAGTTAGAGTTAGGGTAAAAATGTCAGTTGATATTTTATCAATTGTCTTTTATGCCTAATGAGAACAAAATGCTGGATAATTGATGTACTACCTAGAATGAGAATCCCTCACTTAGGGTAATTTGAAATGGGGTGTCATAATCAATTTCATTGTTGTACTAGTCCAACAAATTAAAGATAAATATTAATCAGAGTCACAACATCACTATTTTAGTGCTTTAGAGAATTTTAAATCATCTTTTGCTATTTCAAAACACCTTCAGGGTGTTAGGTTCAGATTTATTTTTAATTTAGCAGTGGCTGAACTCAGAACTAATTCAATGTTTAAGGGTGAAAGATACTCTTTAGCAAATGACATTTTTAGCAAAAATTTAATGATTGTCATTGCCCATTATCTGACAATATAACTTATTTATTGCAATATAGTAAACCTTGTAGAACTCTCATAAAACATTTTTACTAAGTGAAATAGAAATTATAGCTTGGGTTGCTTAGGTGATTCATATGCAACAGTGAACTGCTCCATGGATAGAGAAAATAAAACTTCCATTTTTAGTTATTATCCTGACTCCAGATTAACATTCTTATGACATGTAAAAGTGAGCGCTTTATAGATGAACAATAAGTGTCCCAGAAGATGGGCCTGTAAGTAGGAAGCCTTATCATCATAGACTGAGCTTATGTGTCTTTTCTAAAATCATTGCTAAAATACAGTCTTAAGTTTATATTACTCAAACTGATTGAGAGAGAAAGAATGATAAACAGTAATTTGATGTTTATTTTCTGAATGGCACTTTAAATTTGATACATATTCCTAGAGCTTTGGCAGTATTAATTGAATAGCATCTTTGCTTCCAAATAGGCAAATACATTATAAATTAAAAACATGTCATGAGGAAGCCAAAATATTAAGGCTAGACCACATCCATTTTTTCCAAAGAGATACAAATAAAATAATTATAATAGCCATATGCTCACACAGATATGAAGGCAATGGTTCATATTTGTTTTGATGTAAGATAATGTTTAAACAAGAGTGGTCATGGGGCGCCTGGGTGGCACAGTCGGTTGGGCGTCCGACTTCAGCCAGGTCACGATCTCGCGGTCCGTGAGTTCGAGCCCCGCGTCGGGCTCTGGGCTGATGGCTCAGAGCCTGGAGCCTGTTTCCGATTCTGTGTCTCCCTCTCTCTCTGCCCCTCCTCCATTCATGCTCTGTCTCTCTCTGTCCCAAAAATAAATAAAAAACGTTGAAAAAAAAATTTAAACAAGAGTGGTCATGGGCAGTGTATCTATAGTGCACCTAGAGTTCATTGTTGGCCATTACAGAGATTGTAACAGGTTTTAGTACATAGAAGCCATTGACCTTTTCTCTTGCAACCTGAGAATATCTTGGATCATATATGAATCATAATTTTCTCTGGATTGTATAATGCATGTTGACAAGTCCTTTATGAGAGGTATAGTCTTTTTCTATAGTCAGTTTTACCTGGCGCCCAGAAGAAGCACCATCCCCCCTCCCAACTTTCTTCATGTAAGCCAACTGCCTCTCTTTCTATTCTCTACCTTCTTTCCCCTTGCCTTTATATAGGCAAAAGATAGTCTATGGGTTATAATTTCACATATATTTTTAAAAAGCTATCTATCCTACCCTTAATTTTTAAAAAATGATATGTTTTTTGAAAAAAAATTTTCTCCCTAAATAAAATAAATCTTTTTGTGGTCTTTTTCTTCTGCAGCCCTCATTTGAATTTTTGGGGAGTGTCTCAGTGAATCTGAACTTAAGAAAGTTCTATTTTTACTGTTTACGAGTGATTTTTATAGCTTCAGATGTATTTTTATTGCACTGAGTTACTTGTAGTCAGCTGCAATTATTACAGCAGTCAAAAAAATTAAAGCTGTGTCTTTTAAACTTCTTACAAGGTAATTGTTTCAAGAGGATGGATATCCTATACAATTCATCTGGAAAAAATGCCAGCATTTTAAAGTTAAAAATGGAAATTCTGCCTGGACATAGAGTAATACTATAACTGGGTCTATATTTCTCATTCCTAGTGAGAAAGTGTTTACATTGGTAGTAAACTGCAAGATGGAGAGGCAGAATTATCATATTTATTCAGTGTGTCATCTGTTTATGCTAAGTGCAGATAAAATATTTCTAAGCCTTCCCAATTAGCAAAATTATGATTAACATTATTTCTAGATGAAATAATCTGAGAGAAGTCTCAAATAAATACCAGGGATCATTATTTCTTTTTTAAATATAAGACCTCATGAAATTAAAATGAAAAGAAAACACCTTTCATTCTGCTGTCTGCTAGGCTTTGCTGTCTATAACAGCCTACAAGGTGTTCCATGGTTGAAATGTCAGAGAACTTTGGTAACTTCACACCTTCTTTCAGTGGGTAGTTAGCTGCTTGCATGCTGGTATTTACAGAGCAAAATGGATGGGATGCCTAGAGAAAACACCAAGTATCTGATTGGTTAAAATTCTGCACGTTCATTCTCCGGACATTTACACAGCAAGTGAAATGGCCTCCTTGATAAATAATGCCATGCTTCCTGATATTTCTATACTTTACAGCGCATAGTAGCAAAAGCTCCAGCAGAATATTTCTTAATCCCCCAAAATGCTTCATTCACACATAAATCACCTGCATCCTGGTGGAATCTCGTATTGACCCTCTAAGACTTTTATTGCCGTTTCATTGGTTTTTTATTGCCTTTTCTTTCTTCTTTTTTTTCTTTCCTAAATCCATGAGCTGAAAGGGGGCTTACAGTTTTCATTTTCTTGTAAATTATGTATGTCTAGTTTCTTCCCACCATGTGTCAGCATTGTAGTAAAGCAAAGCTTCCCTGTTATGAAAAGCCTACCTAAGCGTATTAACAATTAGACTGATGACAGGTTGTTGGGGACAATCACTGTCTTTCCTCTTAGCCTTCTGTTAACAATGACACCTAATCCTTAGTATTTACTGAATGTGAAATGGTGGTAGTTAACTATTTTATTACCAGTACTTTCCTCCCTGAAGACATCCCTCCTCCTAACTTTCCGGTCACTGTTCTCTTCCTTTCCCCTTCTTCCCTTTTGTTTTTGTTTTTTGCTTTTGGTCATTAAAGGAACCCTTACTGAGTTCCTATCATGGCAGAAGTTTTGGTAGGGGCTTAAAGTACAAAGATGACCACATTATATTTCCTGCAGTTAAGGAATGGACAGCCTGGTGCGGGAGAAGATATGCAGCAAAGAATTATAATATTCTGTGAATATGAGCAGTGCTGGAAAGAGGAACAAACATAGCCAACAGAGAAGACAATATCGATTAAGCCCAGCTAGGGAGGTGAGGAAAAGGCCACTGAAAGTGAAAATTTCTAGCTAGGTCTTGAAGCTTTAATAAATTCTGTAAGTAAGCAAAGAGGTACCAGAGGAAACAGATAAAAGCATGTTCAGGCAATGGCAGCTAGAGTAGTCCACGTGGCAAAAGAGTAAGATTTGGATTGAAAAGAGAACTGGACTAATGTAATGTTGTATGTCAACTATACTCAAATTAAAAAATGAAATGAAATGAAATGAAATGAAATGAAATGAAATGAAATAGGAGTTAAAAACAAACAAACAAACAATCAAAGGACTGGAAATGTGTTTGAAGCCAGATTGCTGAGGGCTTTGTGTGTCTCTAGAATGGGGTCTTATTTCCTGGTGATGGATTGCTATCAAAGGTTTTAATCAGAGGAATTATCAAATTATATCTCTGACAATAGCTCATAAAATCCATCAGGGCAGGAACTTTGTTTCATTCACTTCTAAATCCCCATAACAGGGTAGACAGACAGTAAGCACACACTTCGCAAATGTCTATCCTAAAGACTGTCTGGGGTCAGTGTGGCGGGGAATTGCTGATGGAAGATATCAGAGACAGGGGCACTGTGAAGAGACAGTTGTAGACATCTAGGTGAGAGATACTGACAGCCTGAGCTAGGGCAGAGGGACTCAGTTTGTGAGAGGTGTGAACTGGAAAGAGATTCTGGAGGTAGGATTAACAAGACTAAGTGACTGATTAGGTCTGGGGCCTCAGCAGGGAGATTAAAGAATTGTACAATGGGACTAGAGTAACTTCCAAACAAGATAAGAAAGGCAAGAAGAAACGCAAGTTTGGAGTGAAATTGATGATTCTTTTTTAGGGATGTTCTGTGTTTGGAGTCAATATAGTACATCTGTTGTTTACATGAGAGCTATAGATGGAAAATTAAGAACCATCACAGGGTTAATAGGTTTACAGTAACAAATGAGATCAGAAAGAGGCTCACACAAAAAGAGGTCACTATTTATGGAGAAGATAGAGGAATATGTACCAAAAGAGTAGAATGAGGAAAAACAGCCAGAAAAGTGACAGGAGGTTTCATGGAAAATATATATAGTTCACTCTTTTCCTTTTCTTCCTCTATGACCAGCATTCTTCTGTTGGTCTTTGAAGGCTCAACAGGCTCATCCACATCAGACAGCGTGATTGACGGTGGAAATTTTGCTTATCTTTCTGTGTCAACTCTATGCAAAGTTGAATCACTTAGGAATTTGACAAGTGATGACCAAACCCCACATTATTCATTAAAATGTTTACAGGCAGGAGACAAAACAGAGAATTGGTAAAGAATCAAAATATAGGACATAATTTGCTCAAAATATAAGACATAATTTGTTCATTTATTGCTGCCAGCTTCTGTAGCTCTCCATGGAGAATTTTACATTGGTGAGTTTAGAACCAGAACTGGCACAGCCCATGGAAATTTATTCATGCTCTGACTAGTTTCTCATGTTAAAGGCATTTATTTCAAAGAATATCACCTGGGCTCCAGCCAACAGGACATTCAGAAAGACACATGCAAATGACCATGGAATTCATCCCATGAACTCTGAGCAGCTGTTTTTTTGTTTTTTGTTTTTTTTTTTCATTCTTTTCTGTTTGTTTTCCTGGGAAAAAAATCTTTGTAGGGGAGATTCTCTCTCTCTCTCTCTCTCTCTCTCTCTCCCTCCCTCCCTCCCTCCCTCCCTCTCCGTGTGTGTGTGTGTGTGTGTGTGTGTGTGTGTGTGTGTTTAGCAACTCTGATATGGGTGATCTATATCAGGTTTATGGCAGAATTCATATTTCTAATTTCAAATTCCTTAATATTTATCCAGCCTGACTTCTATCTGTATCACTTTTGAAATCCGAGATGATTCTAGGCACAAATAGTACAGTGTATGAAGAATATTAGATGGGAATTTTGCTTAAGTGGCATATGGAAGACTAACGATCAACAAATCAGCCTTAAAAAGCTTAGTGCTGGGCCATTCGCATCTTATTTCTTAGCATTTTGCTATTGTTTCTAGGCTGCCTGCCTGATAATATGGAAATTTAATGCCAGTTCCCAAAACCTGTCTGAAAGATTTATAGGTCATTTCTCTCTTCCAGAGGTTGTATGTAGATCTCACAGTATGTAGTGATCAATTACCTTAATTCCATGGTAGAGAGTATTTCAATATAAAGTTAATGGCTTCTGTGACTAAATCCATACGCATAATATTTTATTGAAATAAAAATGCAAGAACAGAAAGAGCCCCCACTCCTAAGCACATACTTCTTGACATCAGGTATAGCTAAATAATTGGAGTATTTGGTGGGATATTTCAGCCAAATTACTAAGTTTTAATGAAGTGGTACAAATATAACAGAAGTGTTTGCTGCAGTTTATTTTGTTGACATTGGGTTACCAACAGCATTATGCAATTGTCAGGTTAATATTACCTTTTTAAGGTTTACTGTTAGTATTTAATTACTTGCTTATTATTGTCTTTTTTAAAAGAATTTTCTCCCTCAATCTTGAAGAAACTTCCATCTATTTCTCTAGGAGCCACGTCCTACCAAGAAAACAATGGTTATTTAAATCCCTCTCCCCCCAACCGCATGCTGGGAATTCTAGTCTTCTGGTCTCTCTAACATTGTTTCACTGAATTTTGCAGAAGTGGCTCATAGGTAGAATGTATCCACAAAGGGGTGCTAGATTACTCTTCTTAAAGTTTTATTTGCTTAGCAAGCACCATGCATTCATTTAATTGTTTATTGGGGAGATTTGGGCTAAAGCTCCTCTCTCCCAAGGTGCCTTGCCCCTTTACTACTTCCTCCTATACAGATGCTCAGAGGCCCAGCAGTGTTTCATGCTTTCAATTGTCCTCTCAGATTCCAATATTGCAATTGTCATTGCTTCCACTCTGAGGATCTCTTTTGAATGCCACTTAAATGCAATGTCTTCTCATTTCTTCTGAAAATTTTTTTTAATGTTTATTTTTGAGAGAGAGGGAGAAAGACAGTGTGAGCAGGGAAGGACAGAGAGAGAGGAAGACACAGAATCCAAGCAGCCTGCAGTCTCTGAGCTGTCAGCACAGAGACTGACATAGGGTTTGAAGCCATGAATCATGAGATCATGACCTTAGCCAAAGTCAGGCACTTAACTGACTGAGCCACCCAGGTGCCTCATCATTTCTTGATTCAAATACAGATTGATCTGGATTGCTGCTCAAGATATTATATCTTTTTCATGGCCTAGCATACCCCAGCAGTAGATGAACACTTTATACCCTGTGAGTGCTGGCTATACTTCAAGCTTCTTTGAACTCTCAAAACCTTTCATAAAGTTTGGTTTAAAAATCTATTTTAGGGGCATCTGGGTGGCTTATTTGGTTACGTGTGACTCTTGGTTTGGGCTCAGGTCATAATCTCATGGTTTGTAGGATTGAGCCCCATGTTGGGCTCTTAGCTGACAGTGAGGGACAGGCGTGGCATTATCTCTCTCTCCGCCCCTCCCCTGATTGCTGTCTCTCTCTCTCTCTCAAAATAAATAAATTTTTAAAAAAAGAAAAAACTCTTTTTTAGATTTTGTCCTGTCTTTATTGAAACGCTTTCACCTTTGGCGTTGCCTATTTATCATAGTGAGGACAATACAGGTAAAGGGCAGTGTGCACTATACCACGTGATCTCTTTCCCTTCTTCAAAAATGACCCATTCCCACAGGACAGACGTGGCTCTCTCAGTCTCTCTTCCCACAGGATGAGTTCTTTCTTGAAAGGCTGTCAGATGACACATCAAACAAATCTCAGCTCCACCATGCTGTCAGTCTGAATGCTAGTGTGAACATTGATCGGTTTTCAGGCAGAATCACTACCCACTTGAAGTAAATATTAAGTCAAAAAACAAATGTGAGGAAAAGTCACTCTGTATATTTCATATGAATAGAGTGGTTTCTTTTATTGTTGCTTGTTGACTTTTTCTGTTTTTAATCTATGCTGTATTGGGAATTTATTTAAGTAATGTATATGTGTACCAGCTTTCCTTCATCAACATAGATTATTGATCATAGTGGTAAACGTGACGCCAAGATATTATCAGGTTCAGTCGTCTGTCTACAGGCCAACACTAAAGAATTATATAGTAATATTATTATTCCTACTTTAAAAGAAGAAGTAACTGATTTTATAAGACAAATCAGATAATTTACCAGGATACAAATATCTAAAGAACTGAAGACAGTATTTCACAGGGAATTCAAAAGGATGATTAACCAATGTCAAATGATCCAACTAAAACAATTTAGTGATGAAATTGATATTTTTTTATTCAAGGGCAAACAAACCATGGATTAGGGAAATACATTGCCTACAAGCAGGAGAAATCTCTTCCTAAGGGAAGAGTAAGTTTTACAGAACAATAGAAACCATGCTGGGGAAACAGGGTGTGATTGGCTTGGGGGTCAGGGATTTCCTTATAAGGCTGGCAGTCCTGTTTTCTAGGGTAAGTAAGGTGAGCTAGCTAAAGCTGCGTTGTAGAATTATGAATGGTATCAGATTTCCACCACAGTGAGGTGTTTCCTGTAAGTGCAGGCTGACTTAGGTTTAGATTTGTGATGTGGGCTGAGCCACTGGGGAGGCCGCCATTTTGTGGGCCCCTATATATGAATTAACATTATCATCAATATTAACACCAAGGCGCAGCTTTTCCCATCTCCTGTCTCTCTCTCTGGCTGTCATCTATCTTTTTCATTCCTTTATCTGCCTTGTTCTTTCTCATTCATCTCCCTCATTCTTTACGATATTTTCTCATCACTATTCTTCTTCCTATATTTTTCTAATTTTCCTGCTTTTTACTTCAACTTGATGAGCAGTCAAATTGATAGGCAGAGCAAGACAAGTGAGGATAGTCTTGTGTATGTGTGTGTATGTTCACTGTGGGTTGAGGTGGGGGTAAAGATGGAGCAGGCATACAACATTTTGCCTCTAAAGCAATTTACCACCCACATTTTTTATGGGAGTAGATTTTTTTGTTTATTGTTGGGGGGAGGGGCTTGTGGGATGAAATGGTTTTGTTGTTTTGTTTTGTTTCATTTTGGGGAAAGGTCACTAAATAAAATTATGTCCAAAAAAATGTTAGATTACTACTGTCTTCCTCAAAATATTTTCTTATTAACTATTATTGTGGCTGTTGTATTTGTTTTTTTGTTGTTGAATTATATTATACTCTTGAGTTAAATTATATTATACTCTTGAGTTAAATTATATTATACTCTTGTTTGAAGAACTGTCAGTAGAAAAAAAGCCGTCTCCAGCTCACACTTGGAGAAGGTAGACTCAAGGAGTTTCAGCAATTTCCCAGTGGTACATGACTGCCGCATACAGGGCTATCGATAAAATTTCCACATGATTTGCTTGAATTGACATCAGTATTTTATTCCTTGGCCCTTTATACAGACCACTAGCAGCTCCGTGCCTAAAGGTTCACATGCCCTTTTATTGGATATATATTTATATCCACATGGCTGCTCACTCTTCATTGATTAAGGAACAAGACGACTGCCTCAGCTGGCCACTGATGAGATGCCCTTTCTGAGCACAGTTAGTCTAAGATGCGTGTAAAATTTAAAGATGCATTTGGTAAATCATTCAAAAAAAGAATGTCAGGATGTGAATGTGAATAAAAGACTGATGGACTTTCAAAAACATATCAAACCAGGATAGCTGCACAGTAGGCAGAGCTGGGAACTTGTTGGTTCTCTACTTCTCTTAAGAAAATACAAACATCCAAAAAAATGTTAGTTATTCCAATTAGAGTATAGGGATTTAATATGTGCCTGTTTTTTTAATGGCTCAGGGTGTAACTGTTGAATCCTGCATTAAAAAAAATAATTACGAGACACCTGGGTGAATCAGTAGGTTAAACAACCAACTCTCTATTTCGGCTCAGGTTATGATCTCATGGTTCGTGAGTTCAAGCCTCAAATCCAGCTCTGTGCTGACAGTGTGGAGCCTGCTAGGGATTCTCTCCCTCTCCCTGTCTCTCTCTCTCTCTCTGCTTCTCCTGCCTTCTCTCTCTCAAAATAAATTTTAAAAAAATTAATCACTCAACTTTTCTGGGAATTTTTTAAGCACAAGCTTACCGGTAAATGTATTTAATGTTAAAACTCTTTGCTTCATTTTGGGAAACTCCAGTTTTGTAAAGAAAAAAAAATTTGGGGGGGGGGGAATTTTTTTCTATACTAGACAGATAGCTTGAAATGCATTTACAGAATGCAAGTAAGAAGAGAACAAAACCGTATTGGTAACCGAAATAGATTTTTAAGTCCCTTGCATATGGGACAAGGTCAGTTAATCAGTAAATGACTTTGTCTGTGTTGCCAGCACTATGCAGTGGGAATTTCAGTTCCTATATTTGCTTTATTCACAGACTTCCAGAGGTCACTATTTCTTGTTTTTACTGTTTATTTGACTATTATGCAGGAGCCGAATCAATAAGGAAAAAGAAGACACAGAAGTGTCTTGTTTTGTTTTTAAGGTGAAGGAAGGACTGTTAAGATGATCCGGTGGTAAAGACATAAGGCAAAAATAATATTATGTGACAAAAAAATAATAAATTCTGGAGACAAAATAAACTTTGAGATAGTATCTGGTCAACTCCCACGTGAAACTAAATTTAAACCAAACAGTAAATTAAAAGTGTAGCTTCTTTTCAATGCTGTCCCAAATCCCAAAACATCCCTGAACTTCAGTATTTTCATTTGTAATATATACTACTATTTAAAAGTAGTCCATATCCATCAAGATGTTATTTTTTTAAGTTTATTTATTTATTTTGAGAGAGAGAGAGAGGGAGAGTACGTGCTCACATGAGAGGAAGAGGGGCAGAGACAGAGGGAGAGAGAGAATCCCAAGCCAGCTCCTCACTGTCAACGTGGAGCCCGATTTGGAACTCGATCTCACAAACCAATGGATCATGACCTGACATGGAATCAAGAGTCAGCTGCTTAACTGACTGAGCCACTCAGGTGCCCCCATCAACATGTTATTTTAAAAACAGGATGTAGGGGCGCCTGGGTGGCTCAGTCGGTTGAGTGGCCGACTTCAGCCAGGTCACGATCTCGCGGTCCGTGAGTTCGAGCCCCGCGTCAGGCTCTGTGCTGACAGCTCAGAGCCTGGAGCCTGTTTCAGATTCTGTGTCTCCCTCTCTCTGACCCTCCCCCGTTCATGCTCTGTCTCTCTCTGTCTCAAAAATAAATAAAAACGTTAAAAAAAATTAAAAAAAAAGTAAAAACAGGATGCACCTCAAATAATAAGGATATCCACAGAATAATTAAAATCATAAAAATATTAATGTAGTAATGTCTACTATGTTTTACAACATTAAAATGGCTACCATAACCAAGAAACCACAAGAACAAAAAGAATGTGTATATTAAAATGTTTATGCTGTCAACCTGTAGTCTAAAGCAAAATTGGAGTAGTCATAGAAATTATTGAATACAAAACTTAATATGCTTGTCTACAATGCTGTTTCACGATGTCTATCTGCTGATCTATATACTTACAATTTACCTTCCTTTCTGTCAGTATATTTTCTTCTCCGAACTATTCAGAATGGATTCAGCAGCATTGGCTGATCATTTCGAGAGAGTTTGGGTAGGAATGGAGTATGCAGCAAGCACAGTTAACATGCATTTACATGCAAAACTAAGTAATGTGCAGAATTTAAATTTGCCTTATCTTGCAAATTACTTCTAATACTTATATGTTCTTCAAACAGAAGAAAGTGTTCCTTGCTTCACAAGGTCATGAGATTCCCCTGGGGCCCAAAAATGCTGAGGCTGGACTTCCAGGCCTGATGCCTTTATATTGAACAAAATCAATCTTCCAAACCCCACTTATGTTTGAACTCCACACTGTTGATTTTTCTCTTGCAATGGCAGAAAAGGACAACTTCTTCTAGAAAAAAGGACA
The DNA here is from genome assembly GCF_022837055.1 of Prionailurus viverrinus. NCBI lineage: Eukaryota > Metazoa > Chordata > Mammalia > Carnivora > Felidae > Prionailurus > Prionailurus viverrinus. The sequence goes on along the minus strand of NC_062564.1, from coordinate 135,441,921 downwards.
GATACTCACAAGATAAATTTGTATAACATCAACTGCAGCCATCTTTACCACATTTGGACTGTAGATGTTCAATTAATTGGTCCACTTAAAATTTGGTGAAAGCAAGGAGCTATGAAATAGTACATGTATAATATAGACTTTATTTTATCAATTTAAAACATTTAAGTGTAAATGCCTTTGTTGATTTGGATGTGAAATCAGGTTATTTTCTTTGAGGAGGAGTCAAATGATTGGTGTTCCCCTTATCTTTGCAAGTCGCTCCTATAATTTACCACTTGTAATTTCCACATTCATTTATACAAAGTACATTTGTAAACTACTGTAATCTCAGAATCCTTCTAGATTGTTATGATTTGTTTTTAAAGCCAACTATATTGAGTTATGTTTTTTGGGTGTATGTATGTGTGTAATCACCATCTGTCACCATACATTATTACAATCTTACTGACTATAGTCCCTATGCTGTACTGTATATCTCCATGACTTATATATTTTATAACTAGAAGTTTATACCTCTTAATCCTCTTAACTATTTTGCTTATCTTCCCACCCACCTCTCTTCTGGAAGCCACCAGTTTTTTCTCTGTATTTAAAGTCTGTTTATTCATTTGTTTGTTTTGTTTTTTAGATCCCACATAATCATGAAATCATATCAATTTGTCTTTCACTATTAGACTTATTTCACTTAGCATAATACCATCTAGGTCCAACCCTCTTGTCACAAATGGTAAAGATCACATTCCTTTTTATGACTAATAATCCATTATGTATATATGCATGCCCCATCTTCTTTATGTATTCATTTATTAGTAGACACTAGGTTGTTTCCATATCTTGGCTATTGTAAATAACACTGTGATAAACATAGGAGTCATGTATCTTTTTGAGTTAGCATATACCTTTTTTCTTTGGGTAAATGCCCAAATTTACCTTTTTTCTTAGGGTAAATGCCTTTTTTCTTTGGGTAAATGCCCAGTAGTGGAGTTATTGGGTAATACGGTATTTCCATTTTTAATTTTTGAGGAACCTCCATACTGTTTTCCACAGTGGCTGCACTAATTTAAATTCCCACCAACAGTGCATGAGGGTTTCCTTTTGTCTTCATCCTCACCGATATTTGTTATTTCTTGCTGTTTTCATATTCTACCCATTCTGGCTGGTGTGAGGTGATAGTTAATTGTGGTTTTAATTTTCATTTCTCCAATGATGAGTGATGTTGAGCATCTTTTTGTGTGTCTGTTGGCCATCTGTATGTATTTGGAAAAACGTCTATTCTTGTCCTCTGCCTGTTTTTTAATTGGACTGTTAGGGTTTTTTTTTTTTTTTTGGTGTTGAGTCATGTAAGTTTTTTATGTATTTTGGATATTAGCCTCTTAATGGATGTGTCATTTGAAAATATCTTCTCCCATTCAGGAAGTTGCCTTTTTGGTTTGTTGATGGTTTCCTTTGCTGTGGTAAAGCTTTTCATTTTGATGTAGTCCCAATGGTTTATTTTTCCTTTTGTTTCCCTTGCTTGGGAAGACGTATCCATAAATTGCTAAGGCTGATGTCTAAGAGATTACTGCCTATGTTTTCTTTTAGGATTTCTATGATTTCAAGTTTCACATTTAGGTCTTTAATCCATTTTGAGTTTATTTTTGTGTATGGTGTGAGAAAGTGGTCCAGTTTCATGCTTTTGCATGTAGCTGTCCAGTTTTCCCAACATCATTTTTTAAAAGGACTGTCTTTTTCCCCCATTGTATATTTTTGCTTCCTTTGTCACAGAGTAATTGACCATATATGTGTGGGTTTATTTCTGGGCCCTCTGTCCTATTCTGTTGATCTATCCATCTATTTTGTGCCAGTACCATACTGTTTTGATTACTATAGCTTTAGAGTATATCTTGAAATCTGGGATTGTGATACTTCCAGCTTTGTTCTTCTTTCTCAAGATTGCTTTAGCTATTCAAGGGTTTTTGTGGTTTTGTACAAATTTTAGGATTATTTGTTCTAGTTCTGTGAAAAATGTCATTGGTATTTTAATAGGGATTTCATTGAATCTGTAAATTGCTTTGGGTAGTGTGGGCATATTAATTCTTCCAATCTGTGAGCATGTAAATCTTTTCATTTGTTCCATCTTCAGTTTCTTTCATCAGTATCTCATGGTTTTCAGAGTATAGGCCTTTCACCTCTTTGGTTAAGTTTATTCCTAGGTATTTTATTCTTTTTGATGCATGGGTTTATTTTCTTTATTTCTTTTTTTTGCTACTTTGTTATTAGTGTATATAAATACAACAGATTTCTGTATATTAATTTTGTATTCTGCAACTGTACTGAGTTCATTTATCATTCTAGTAGTTTTTGGTGAAGTCTTTAGGGTTTCCTAGATGTAGTGTCATGTCATCTGTAAACATTGACATATAAGATATGATTTTTTAAACCAATAATTGTTGTTGTTTTGTCCATATCCTATTTAATAGTAATTTTATTTTATGTAAATTCTGTATAGCAAAGCATTAAACTACCTTCTTGGAGAAGTATCTGTCTTTGTTCTCAAATCCACATTTGGACACTTAATATTATACACACACAAAATAATATTTATGAAATGAAGTTCTTTTGACCATTTGTCCATAGGTATTGGGAGGTACTAAATGTTTTCAGATCAACTAAGTTTGGGAAATGCTCGCATACAGCAAGTCCTGCAAGTTTCTTGACTGAATGACTTTTGATGGCATTTGTAACAAATATAACTTACACAACTGGGTTTGACAACAAACACATCTTACCAAGCTGGTGAGAGTAGAACTGAGCAACCATATGAGAAAGAAATTAGACACAAAATTTAAGGTGCTATGAGTAACAATAAACCTGTTTTACAGAAGGAAATAGAGAACATTGGTTATCCAATGCATTGGTGAGATAAAAAAAATAGTGAAAAAAACCTTGTAAATTATTTTTTATTATGTTAAGACTGCAGAACTTCTATGTCCTATGTTTATATATATGCTGAGGTATATAGAATTTTCCTTATCCATAAACTTCAGAGTAAGTACTCTAGACTTAGCCTATTTTTTATGGCATACAGTTAATCTCAAGATTCAATCTATCTTCATCTCTCTTTATTGTTCTGTTTCTTTTTTTTTTTCTCTTTTATTCTTCTCACCATATTTGGCAAAACTTTGTCTATAACTTCATTTATAACTTTCATGAGTAATCCTGCTGGCCTCATAGGGGTCGTTTATCTTCTTGGGAGAAGTCAGGGTAAAGATGTTGCTAATCCCCTATGAAAGTACAGTAGATTTTGCTCCAAAGAGGAACAACGATAGTTCCTACATGACTCTCAACTTTCTACACACAGTATGTTGTGCTGATACAAAAATATGATGATTGAATTACTTAAACACATGTCTCCCTACCAAGTCATCTAAGGAGAGTTTGGTGGTGATATTCAAATGTGTGTATGTTATTGTCTTACTGGTAATGTAAGACTTTTCAGTGTCAACAGATTTGAAACCTTTATATATGTATAATACAAAATATTAGTATTAGTGAGACTGAGTCCCTCAGATCATTTGTCCATAATTAAGGTAAGGAATAAATGTTTTCAGATCATTTAGACTTAGAAAATGCCAGCATATGACAATTTTTTAATATGCTGGTGTACATTATGACATTGTGCATCTCTCGGGTGGAGGGGATATAGTGTTATATACATTTCCCAAGTTTTCTTCATCTTCATCTCTTTTTCCCCCTAGATTACCTATTATGTTTTTAAGAACAAGAAAGATTAAAGCATACAAGTAATTGGCTACAGAGAGAGGAATTATGAGTGGAAGTTGGTAGCTGGTAGCACTTTTGTGCTTGGAAAGGAAGAAGGAAAGGTCAGGAATGGGGCAACAATAGTAAAGGGAGACTTTGTGATATTCAGAGTAGTTGAGTTGGAGAAGCCAAAGTAACATGTGGTCTGAAACAAAATTAAGTTGCCTTCCTTGAAATGTGTTCTTGTTAATTAGTACCATTACCAGGAGCAAACCCAAGGTTATGTGGACCTTTTCATGTAACTGTCACTTATTTAAAACAATGAAGCCATGAAGAATAGTCTTATTCTCATTTATTGAGAAAATTGAGCGCAGTGACTGTCAGTGTCTTGTCTAGAGACAAGTGACTTGGATGTCAGTCAAGTAGTCAGTATTTATAAACCTCAGTCATCTCATCTGTATAATAGACATTATAAGATATACATTGCAGTGTTATTGTGAGAATTAAATGAAGTGTGTGGAAATGCCAAGCACGTGGCTTGGCATGGGGAGGGTATACAATAACTGTTGTTCTTCTCTTTTGTTTGCATTCACAATACACGCTCTCAGTTGGAAACCTGCCCTACATTCTTAAAGGCAAAGTTAACCTGTCACTGTTGATGCATACTTTAACTTGCTGAGTGCAGTCACCTTATTTTCTCTTGAGCAAAAGAAATCTTTTCAGGGCAAATTACTGAACTTCTATGGAGGTCATACTTTCTAATTTATTTTTGGCACTAGAAATATATTGGAAAAACATGGGAAAATAAATGATTTACCAGTCCAAGTTGCACACCAATCAAAGATTTTTTTTTCATGTCACAAAGATCTGCCTTCATTTTAACTTACTGTTACTCCCTCATATTAAAAGCAAAGTATTCAGAAAGTTATGGTGATTTTTTTCTTGTCACGATCCATTATGGAAAACCAAGGAGCAAAAAATAGAACTGACAAGAACCTTGGAACCATACAATCCCCTTCCTCATGGTCCAATTACCTATCATATAGTAGACTAGGTACAGTGGATGTAGTAGACACAATAGAACATTTGATAGGTAAGCAGATTTTTACACAGTGTTTTAGAATCCTAAACATAATAGCATGTTGAAAACTTGACTAGGATCAAGAACATTTGTTAGGGGATAGTTTGCCTTCTTGAGAGATGCATTTTATTTACTCAGCAAGGAACTTGAGAACATATCTGGGAAAGTAATTAAGCTAAATAACTTACTGGTTGCTTTAACAACTTTCATGTAGTACTGCTCTTTCAAGAACGTTCAGCTTGCAGCTAATTTGTTTGCCAAACAAGAAGTAAATATTTATTTTAGCCTTACTAACCAGAGGAGATGGTTCATTCTGTTGATAATCTATTTACCAAACTATAAATGCCATTTGGGTTATATTGACTGAACCCTATTCTTCAGGACCTTTTTAATATGTAACACTTCTGTTGTTGGGGAGACTCCCGAAGATATTTAAAATCTCCGTAAACTCAGTGCACAGGGTTAACTATTGAAACCTGATGTCTGTCTCATTTCGAGATTATGGTATCTTCTTTCCCAGGAAGCTTTGTTTCCAAATGGTCACAGTGAGTGGATCTAGTGCCTTCACACTTCTACATTCTGATGTAGGTTGATACAACACCATAGTTCTGTGTCTCAAATAACCTGCCAGCTTTGACTGTCCATTCATTTTTAAGGTTGGCTGAGAGAAGAAAATAAAACCTCCATGCTCTGGCAATCATGGTCTGGTAATCATAGGTTCTCTTTTATTTGTAACCTGTTCCCCTTGGGCTGGGTCACAAACCTGTTTTTAAAAAGTCCATCAGTACTGTCTAAAACAGAATGCAAACAAACCCAATCAAATGTGACCAGAGTTTTGAAATTGTTGAAAACTTAAAATTTTCTAGTTGAACTGATCTGGGCTTTGATGAGGAGCTTAACTGTCTTATCCTGTATCCCAGTTTGTTTGTTTTCTCCAGTAAACAGGTTATTTTCATGAATGCTTTAAGAATAATCAACTGAGGATGTAATTGAGATTTTATTGAAAATATATCTCCTTCTGATTTATTGAAAAGATCAAAAACATTGTGTTTCATTTTTTTCTTACATAAGAAAAGATGCACTTTTTTGTGCACTTTTATACTCCGTGTGAGAAAGGGGAGCGAGGTCAAATTTTTTTTCTAATTAACTGAACACTTTGGTCTTTGGTCAAAGCATCTAAAATCTAAAAATCTTCTGATATATGCTGCAACTGTGGCAATGCTAGGAGCACTGGTGTGTATTAGATTTGATTTTACTGCCCCTAAGCTATTGCAATTTAAAATGGGCTTTTAGAAACCACAAGAGACTCTTAACTGCAGAGAACAAACTGAGGGTTGATGGAGGGAGGGAGGTTGGAGATGGGCTAGATGGGTGATGGGCATTAAGGAGAACACTTGTGATGAGCACTGAGTGTTGTATGTAAGTGATGAATCACTGAATTCTATTTCTGAAGCCAATATCGCACTGTATGTTAACTAACTAAAATTAAAAAAAAAAACATCCTGAACAACAACAACAAAAAAATCAGGCTTTTAATTTTTTTTTTACAAATCTTCTAGTTTGTTCGCCTCAAGATTCTTCTTTTGTATAGTAGTCACATTTTGGTGTATTCTTTCCAAAAGTAGTGATATCAGATGGCTTATTTCAGTAAATATTAGTTATACAAAATTTACCACATAAAGAGATAGGCTTGAAAATTTCCACTGTTGATAATGTGAAGAAGCTAATGCAATGTACAACTTCAAGGCTTAAAAATGCTTAGTTTGGAGAATTCTTTAAAACACACAAATACACAAAGTAGGGGGCAAACTAGGGTGTTTAAAACATCAAAATTACTTTAGGAACTTCTTTAAAATTATGAATTTCTGGGCACCTGGGTGGCTCAGTTGGTTGAGTGTCCAACTCTTGGTTTAGGCTAAAGTCATGATCTCACAGTTTCGTGAGTTTGCGCCCTGCGTCGAGCTTTGTGTTGGCAGTGTGGAGCCTGCTTGAGATTCTCTCTCTCTCTCTCTCTCTCTCTCTCTCTCTCTCTCTCAGTCTCTCTCCCTCTCTCTACCCCTCCCCCACTCACGCTGTCTCTGTCTCTCTCAAAATAAATAAACTTCAAAATATATATATGAATTTCTAGGCTGTGTCCCCAGCGATTCTGATTCACTTGATCTGAATATGGCCCAGGCAGCCCCAATTGTTTAAAACACTCTCCAGATTTTATGTGTGCTCCAAACATCAGTACAATATAGTGACGGACATTAAGAAGCAAAGGTATATTCCATAAAATGCAAATCCCTTGAGATAATTTGCAAAGAAAAGTTTCCATAATCAAGTGTGTAAGGAATCCTTTGCATATTATCTTTTCCTGGAGTTTTCTAGAGCATTTCTAACTTTTTAAGACTCAGAAGTCCTGAAGAGAAGAAATCCTGTTTAACTGGACTTAACCTATGCTTTCTCCAATGTAATTGATCCTGGATGATATTTTCATCACATTATCTTTTACTAGACCATAAAACCTATTCTCTCCAGAATGTCTTTGAGAAATTCTACTAAATAAAATTTGACAAGGTCCAAATTGTTATTTACATCAGTACTGCTTTTAAATGCAATATCATTATGACAGCTTTGAGAATGTGCAACTTTCAAGGCCATTGAGAATTATTTTTTCTTTTTTGAGACCTATAAATGGAATGTTTCGATTACCTAATATGGCATCTAAAAATGAAATACTAAAGAGTCACATTATTTTTGTATGATTTATGTTCTTATTGCATGAAAGGATTAGGAAGAAATCAATCAATCAATCAATCAATCAATCAAGGAAAATGATTTCAGTGTTTTAGGTGATAATTCCCTGAAAGGAATAATAGATCTCTCTGAAGTAAACTACTATAAGTTCTCTTATTACCGTATTATTAAGTATCTGCTGAACTGAAGTTTGTAAGCAAATGCACTTTGCTGGTGAGTGATCTTTTCACATCACAAGACTTTTATTTTTTTTTTTTCAACGTTTATTTATTTTTGGGACAGAGAGAGACAGAGCATGAACGGGGGAGGGGCAGAGAGAGAGGGAGACACAGAATCGGAAACAGGCTCCAGGTTCCGAGCCATCAGCCCAGAGCCTGACGCGGGGCTCGAACTCACGGACCGTGAGATCGTGACCTGGCCGAAGTCGGACGCTTAACCGACTGCGCCACCCAGGCGCCCCGAGACTTTTAAAAATGGATTGGTAAAAAAAAAAAAAAAAAAAAAAAAAGGAACTATAAATGCTTAATTGTTATCTTTAGTTGTAGAAACAGACCTAAAATTATACTCGGGAGGGACAGAGACTTTGTGAAAATGAGTTACTTGGTTTTTTTTTCTTTTTAATTTAATGTAATATCCTCAAAGAGGTTTGGATTATATTTAATTTACATTTTTCTTCCATAGGAAAAATATTAGAGACATTCTGGGTCTAAAGATAGAGATTCAGTCACAATTTTAAGGAAGGAGTCATTTCCATAGCACTGGAAAATATTATCAAAAAAGGAAGGCAAAGAATCACTAGTTTTACCTTCCAGAAAGGAGGAAAAAGGAATGCAGTTTGTTAGCTAGCATGTTTTCAGGTCTTATGGGCTAGTCTCTAAACTAGATACTTTATGAGCATGATTTCATTTGGGTAAAAGAAATTTTCTTCAAATTCTTTTATACTTATAGAAAAAATTATCTGTTGCTTGGAGTGATTTAAAAAATAAAGCTGTAATAATGGAATTTTACATACTATGTCTATATTCACACTTCTCACTCTCTCCCCATTTTTCTTCCTTTGTCTGTCCCATCCTCTCTTGTTCTAATTCTTTCTTCCCTTTTAGAAATTACCTCTGTGCTCTTCACTCAGTGAAATTCCCTGAAAATGTGAACAGATAAATGGAGAGCCAGGTTTCCATGTGTTCTGTGTGGAGAGAAGATCCCCTTGCATTTGGTTTCCTTTGAACATTGGTCTTCTTCCTGCGCTTATGTTGTGCACGAGCGCATTGTTGCCCCTTGTTCCTAAATACACACAAAGAGCATTTTATGCTAAATTATAATGATAGCAGGACTGTCAGTATCCCCCTCATAAGTAGTGAAGTAAAACAAAATAAAACTTAATATTCCTGGTTTCATGTATGTAGATGATCTGAAATTGTGTATATGGATTACTTTTCACATTTGATTCACCTTGGTTGGCTTCATAATGCTGTCACCTGGGTGCCAATTAGTACACTGGACATCTGCCAGGAAGGAGCTGAAATGAGGTCATCGGCTTATTTCATCTTGGCACCAAGGTCACTGCTAAGCTGTATTTAACCTGGTGCTAGAGAGTAAAGACATTATTTAGTCCAGGAGCTGTTTTATATGCAGGAGGCTTATAATAAAGAGAGATATACAGGCTTGCTTTTTTTTTCATTTTTCTTACAAAAGAAAGATAGTGAAAGCCTACCACAAATATTTCAGAATTATGGCAACCACTACTAGCATATAAAGTACACATTATAGATTTGTCCAGCATAGTAAAACACATTATTCATATAAGGAAGTTGCTTATATCATTCTGTGTTGTATCTCATAGTTGGGTAAATAGTGACAACCATGTCATCTGGAAGGCAGGGAGTGTGCTTACTTAGAAGAAATGGGGGTTTGGAAAGAACATACTAGTTGGGGGTTGACAATATTCCCACTAACGGGCCAGGATCTTTATTTTGATGTTTTTCTCATTATGAATTTTTATATTAATTTGTCTTTTTAAATATGTTATTAAAATAGCATTTATCTCAATTAGTGATTATTTTGGTGCTCCTTAAATTTTGAACTATTCTAATCTTGGCGCTACAAACTAACATGAGCTGAAGGCTCAGAAGATCTATAGAAGATTATAGTGTCATAACAATCACCATACTGACCCTATATTTTACCCTAAATAAAACAACTCCAAGTTGCATCATTACTAACATTTGAGATTTTTGAGTGCTTAATATAAAGTATTAAAGTTATAAGCATCATTAGAAGTCAATAATAGATTGATTCATAGCCATTTCATAAAGGGAGGGATAAGGGAGATGTGGTTGAACTACATAAAATTCGTGATCTATATTTAAACAGGAGCCCATATCCAAGGCAGATTTCCCTCACTCTATTCTTTCAGGAATCAGGGAGATATTTTTATTATTTTTATTTTAAATAAGAAGAAAGTTAAAGTTCTGATGGGGGGTACATATTGGTGAAAATGGAGATTGACTATGCATGCAGGAACTTACTTTTTTCATCTTCATTATAGAAGCAAAATGAACAGAAAATTAAATCTGATATGCAAGAAATCTTGCTTGCTCAGACACTTGCTATGAAATAAAGATTGAGCCTTGACCAAGCTCTGAGCTCCTATATTGGATTTTCAAAATCTTTGAAAAAGATTTTCAAATTTGCTCCTCCGTAGTTGTTAATATATTCCTAGAATAAATATATTTCTACGTTCTAAGAAAATGGAAAAGCCCCCCCAGTGGCCAACTTATCATTTGGTATTCCTATAGCTGCCAACATAAAAATCGACAGCCACACACATCTAGTTTATTTTATTTAAAATTTTACATACATTTAAATGTTCAATATGTTTTCCTCTCCTGAATCACTTTATGAAACCCAAGTAGACATATCCAGATGAATTCTATTAAAAGAAATATTATTTTGATGTTTACCAAGGATCCTACACTTTATACTCTTTTTGAGACTGATTTCCTGGATACTTTCAACATTATATATTTTCTCTCTTCTATAAGCTCATGTACAAATGGATTCCTATCTGATTCAGAATTACCAGTAAAGGTGTGCCTGTGTGTGAGCATGTGTATGTATTAAGTGTATGTGTGTGTTTGTACATATGTATGTGTGTGTGTGTGTGTATGTTCTGTATGTGTAAGCATTGCATTTACCCACTTTCACCCACCTTTTATTGGAATTAGGAATTGCAGGTGCATATACTTGTTAATGTCCACTCTGAGGTGGCACACCACTTATGAATAAGAATTATGAGTTAATCACCTTTGCATCGATGGCTCTTAACTAGTTTTGTGTTGCCACGTAGTGCTGCTCAAGATGAACTCATCCAACAAGTGATGCCTTGTTTCTACTATCTTTATCTTGGGGATCTTCTAATAATAGAGCAGTTATTTTCAGGGAACCTAGAAAAGGAAAAGCTAAGAAAGGCTCAGGGAAGTGAAACAAAAGAGAATGCGCTTGTAGCGGTTGAGGAGCTTCTTAGAGCTTAGATGCAGGCTGGCGGAAGTCCAGAGCACATGGGAACCATAATAAATAAATGATACCTTTTATTCTCTGCATCATAAATGACTGCACCTGACTGTTCAGCTCATGCTTCCTTTATAATTTTCTTCATTTCATGCCTTATATCCTTAATAAGATCAAAACGCCCTGGTGGAGAGATCATATCATAAATTCTTTTTGTACTTCTCACAGTGCCTTCGCAGTCTTGAAAGTATATAAAATTTAAGTAGGTGTGGCATTAAACTAACTGAAAGTTTATTATGTTTTTCCTTTGCACTGAAGTAACTACATATCTAGGCTTTTAGAAATGAGGAGAATGTTGTGATTTGAAGGGTTCAAAATGAATCAGTTATCTACTCTTAACTGTATTAATCAGAGTCCCAACTGAAAAAGGTGACACACTCAAATTAGGATAATTTGAAGAAAGTTTCTGTACAAAGGTGTTACTTACAAAAATGTGGGTGGGGTTTTTGGGGATTACAAACAACAGTGAAATAACTTGGGCTTTATAATAGTGAAGGAGCTTTCCCAGTCTGAGGTCTAAGGGGCAATGGCAAAGAGGTGTTAGTAGAACTTAGAAAAAAGAGTACCATGTAGAAAAGTTTGTAGTGACTTTTGGTCAAAATACAGAACCAACTCAAGGCAATCCCAGAGTTATGAAGTCAAGGAAATAAATACCTTGATCTTACACTTCTTCCTCTCTCCTATCTCCTGCCATGACTGCTTATTGGCCAAACCCAAAGGGAAGCTCTAGGTTGGAAACCCTCTATGGTATCATCCATACAAGTTAGTGTTCCCATGCAGGAAGCTGGGTGGAAAAGTGCAGAGAGTGTATTTGAAGGGGCACATGAATTATATCTGGCACATTATCTCTTATTAGAAACTGTCCTGATCCTTGAAATTTTATATTACTAAAAGGATTATTTTCTTTTTAAAAAATATAATAAATATATAGTTGAATGCACTAAGTCACATGCCTATATGATGCCACCCCACTTTAATTGCAAAATAATGTTGCATATGCTATATCAGAGATACATACAGGATACAGTGGAAGTCAGGAAGGAGGAAACAACTTTATTTGTAGAGACAGCAAGACTGCTGATTTGGGTAAGATCTTTAAAGACCTCATTAAAGAAAGGAAGAAGGAAATGTTATGCAGAGAGTACAGGGTGAGTCATGAAAAAGCATAGCATGACTCTGAAAAAAACAAGAGTAATAGAAAAGGAAAATTGGCCTTTGGAGTCAAACTGAACCCTGTTCGCTGCCGTTTATTAGCTATGTGTACTGAGAAATGAACAAAACCTCCCTGATGCTTTATTGTATCACCTCTGAAACAGGCACAATAATTCCTACGTCACAGGTTACTTGCACTGATGAAATAATATATTAAAAGAACCAATAATCATGTGCAGGTCCTAGGAGCACTCTCATTAGAGTCAGAGACCATCAGTCCAAATAATTACCTGGGCTATAAAGTAATGGCTTGTTATTAGGCTGAAAAACTCTAGATTAAAAAGACAAACAAACAAATCAACAAAATAACTTTCCAGTTTGGAGTTACATGGTAACTTATGTCTTGGGTGTAGATCACCTACCGCAGTAAGTAATCCTATTAGTTCCCTTTTATGGTTGTTCTCTGCTGGTATCTAATATTGGTACCAAATAACTTCCCCTGTCTTGACTCACTTGTTACTTTGTAAATGTTGTAAAACCAAAAGTCTACCCTACATGAATTTCAATATATTTTAGGTCTAGCTTATGTGCATATTAAAGAGCAGTAAGTAATGACTTTGAGTGAATGGAGTCATATAATTCTTCAATTTCTATTCATGTATTCAAGAAATATCTTTTAACTATTATAGTTAGTTCAGTCTTGCTTTCTTCAGATTTTCTGAATACGGTGAGGTTTTTCTATTATCTAAATTATCGTGCTTGCTAACTTTGAGGTGTTTATGAACTGTAAAGCCAGTAAGTAACTGGCTTTATATGTTTTCTTCTTCTTTTTCTATATTGGTGTATACGAAGGTACATGTATGTGCCAATCCACTTACTTTATGCCCTTCCCTCCACCTCCCCGCCCCTCACAGAAAAGATCCAGAAAGATAGCATATAGTAATTGCCTCTTTGGCAGCTTTCTTACATTACATTTGAAAAAAAAAATATTCCGTTATTTCCCATTGAGTGTTTTTTAGGAATCTTGCCTTTAGTTTATCAATATATGTCAATCAATTTCCCAATCTGTACTCAGAGCTTAGCCAGATTTAGGTTGGCAATTATATATGAATTGGACTACCTGTCCCCAAGCAGCAATTGGTTATTGATTTCTAATACTACTGCATACACCTGCAGGTATTCATTAAATGTTAATTAATGATAGTATGCTAAGTGGAATTGATTTGCAGATTCTGGCTGATTACTCTTCTATTTAAAATTATGAGATGCACAGCATTAACCTGTCAGTAGATAGGATCAAATTTTAATTTATTGCATGTGTCTAGAAAATTGTAGAACTTTAAGAATTCAAAGAAGTATATATTTGTAGTAGATATGAAAGATACTACATAATAAAAAAGTGAATAGAATGTAAGACATCTAACAGCTTTTTCTAGCTTTCTCTTGCCTTTGTTTTTCCTTAATTTAAAAAGGTTTTCATTTGGATTCAGTTATGTAAAATTCATGTAAAAGCTAGGTAACTTTTTTTTAATTTTTAGCATATTTGTTTTTAAGTGGATAATAAATTAAAACTTTGAACTGCTTATTGTTGCCCTAAGTGATGTTATACTTTTCTTTCCTAAGGACAATTGCCTTTTTTTTTTTTTTTTTTGACGTTTTGGTAGTAGTTGCACATTAATTTGAGAGGTGAGAAGGAAGTGTTTTCAGTTTTATAATGTTTCTCTTAAGATGCTTCTCATTTGTTATAAGCAATTTTCTTTCCTTTTTTTTTTAATTTTTAATGTTTATTTTTGAGAGAGAGAGAGAGAGATACGGAGTGTCAGCAGGGAAGGGACAGAGAGACACAGAATCCGAAGCAGGCTCCAGGCTCGGAGCTGTCAGCACACAGCCTCACGTGGGGCTCAAACTCACGAGCCTTGAGATCATGACGCCAGCCCCCAGCCGAAGTTGGTCGCTTAACCAACTGAGCTATCCAGGTGCCCCTGTTACAAGTAATTTTCAAACATAAGACTCCATATTTTTTTTTCAAGTGCCTGCAAATGGCTAGTGGGGGTCATAATTTTAAGGGATAATTTCAGATTTTCATTCATTTGTTTACTTAATATTATCCAGTATCATAAAATTAATGTTTTAAAACATCCAAGAAAACGCCACTATAATAATGCTGATATAATTAGCCAGATTGACTCATTTGGAGTAAAAAGAAAAGAGTTAGTATTTTAGTAAAATGAATTTGATATATTTCTGACATCAAAATTAATTTATGTCCATTAAGGTTGTTGGTTTTTGTTTTTTGTTTTGTTTTGTTTTTAATTATCTAAGTGGAGCTTTATATGTAAGGCAACACTCCTCAATACTACTTGTATTTAAATTAATACTCCATTAATTAAAGAAATTAAAGAAATAGAACCTAGAGTTTTCTAAGCCTTAAACTGTAGTTCCAATAATAGTAATAATAATCAATATTTATATTAATTAATAATTATTAATATTAATGTTTTATTAATAATAATATTATTATTATTATTATCCCTCAACCTATATCTGGAGTTAGGGGTCTCATCTAATTGTCCCATTCTAATTCCTAATAATTCCAAGACCCTACAGAAGGAATAAAGGCCAGGGGTGCCTGGGTAGCTCAGTCAGTTAAGAATCCAATTCTTGATTTCAGCTCAGGTCATGATCTCATGGTTAGTGGGATTGAGATCAGCATCAGGCTCTTTGCTGACAGTGCAGAGCCTGCTTCGGATTCTCTCTCTCCCTCTTTGCCTCCCTCCCACTAGCTCATGCACGCAGGCTCTCTCAAAATAAATAAAAAAATAAAATTAAAAAATTAAAAATAATTAATTAAATTAAATTTATTTAATTAAATTAATTAAATTAAATTTATTTAATTAAATTAATTTAATTAAATTAAAAATTTAATTAAAAAATTTAAAAAAATTAAAAAAAAAAAAAGAATAAGGGCCACACAGTCACATGTTGTTCCATTTTGTGATCACAAAATAACGTTTAGTTGTTTTTGGTTAAAGCTCTATTAACTTCTGAATTTGACAAATTAGATTTCCCTAAATATTTAAACATGTTCATGCACTAATTAAGATCCTTGAGCCATTTTATTTGTTTATTTCCTAAAATTTTATTTGAGTATAGTTGCCACACAGTGTTAGTTTCAGGTGTACAACATAGTGATTCGCCTTGTCTATATGTTATGCTATGTTCATCGTAAGTGCAGCTGCTGCTTGTCACCATGTGCTGTTACAATTATGTTCACAGTATTTATTATGCTGTGCCTTTTATCCCTGTGACTTATTCTTTCCATAATGGGAAGCCTGTACCTCCCATTCCTCTTCATCCATTTTGCCCATTCCCCCAACCCTTTCCCTCTGATGATCATCAGTTCATTCTTTGTGTTTATAGGTCTGATTCTGCTTTCTTGTTTATTCATATATTTTGTTTTTTAGATTTTACTCATTAGTGAAATCATATAGTATTTGTCTTTCTTGATCTGACTTATTTCACTTGGCATTATACCTTCTAGGTTTATCCATGTTGTTGCATACCTGAGCTGTTTTAAACCATAATAATATATTTAATTATCCTAAGTACTACTGCCAGCCTCCAAGGGAAACATAGAGATCTGCCAAAATCTTCCCAAGCATGTATTGAGTACTTACCAACCTATTATGTCCAAACACTTAGATTTCATAAATATTTTTCTTTTAAAAATTCAAAAAATCACTTGTGTTACTTGCATTCTGCACATACTCTATTTGGTTTTAAAATGCGCTTCACCAGCTGATTGCTTTTGAAGCAATACAATATGCTCCTTTCATAATATTTTTCCTATCTGACTCATTAACCCTAATTGTATGGTTATTATACTGATGATATTGAAAATTGATGGACTAACCCATCAGAAGTGGCAAAATTTTTGAGTTTCAGAAAATTTGGAAGGAAATTTTGATTTTTTTAAATGTTTAACATACATGTAAGACTGAATTAGGAAATCTTGACTACAAAAAGTCATGTTTTAAGACATAGATCAAATAGGGGCACTTGGGTGGCTCAGTTGGTTAAGTGTCTGACTTGATTTTGGTTCAGGTCATGATCTCACTTGAGTTTGAGCTGCACATCAGGTTCTGCACTGACATTGGGATTGTTTTTCTTGAGATTCTTTCTCTCCCCCTCTCTACACCTCCCCCACTCAAGCTATCTCTCTCAAAATAAATAAATAAACTTTAAAAAATAGATCAAATAATCTATAATCAGCATTAGTGCAGTTATGTTTGTGTATTCATGTGTGTTTATTTTAAAAGAAATCATCCTAAAATGTACTCATCACATCACCAATATGAGAATTAGAGTCTGCTTAGCCTTTCTGATAGTGTTAATCATTCTAAACTAGTATTACAAGGGTTTTGGATTAAGAAGCAGATAAAGAGTAGTATTCTTTACAGGAACTTCTATGTCCATAGTCAACTTGGGAACAACATGTGACTTTCTGGCCCCTGTTCTTTTTGTAGGGTCTTGGAATCATTTGTAGTTAGAATGGGATAATGAAGTGAGACCCCCAACTCCAGACATAGGTTAAAGAACTAACAGAGTGTGCATAGAGACTCTTAAACATTTACTGAGAAAACAGCTAACACTTGAGGAAATCATAGAGTTAGTTTGTAATATGTTTATATCAAGCAAGTTAGGAAAATATTCACAAGTATCCTTACTAAAGGAAGTGACAATTGTTCTGAAACTATAATGTTCTTAGTGTTGGATTTTGGGCACATTATACAAATGTGTTCTCTGTGAAGCTAGCTAGAAGGCTGGGTTCAAATTCCAGACCCCTAAGGTGTGTTTTACGTCCTGCCCTTGCAGACATACACCCTAGAGCTAATGAAACACAGCAAACCCAAACATTAACTGTGGGAGACAAAGTACTGGACAGTTAAGCTGTTCTGACTGCAAAGTTAATTTTAGTGGTTTAAGAGAACAAAATTCAAATTCAAATCAAAATCAGAGCTTTTCTTAATTTTACACCATTACAATGATTACTATTTGTCATTTGTTTAGTGGAGTAACTTAATTTTTTCAAGTTTATTTATTTATTTTGAGAGAGAGAGAGAGAAACAGCATGAGCAGGGGAGAGGCAGAGAGAGGAAGAGAGAATCTGAAAGTGCAGAACCCAAAGAGGGGCTCAATCCTATGTACCATGAGATCATGACCTGAGCCAAAATTGAGTCAGATGCTTGACCAACTAAGCCACCCCGGTGCCCCTGGAGCAACTTAATTTTGAGCTATCTATCATAGCATTTTATCTTAAAGTATCAGTTCTTTTGTATATACCAAAACCCATTCTATAAAACTGCCTTGTAATATTAAATAATTATCATCTGTGGCAATTAAAACTAATATTGTGTGAAGGAAAATGTCTCAAGTAAGTGAAATCTCCTATTGAGCATATACCAAACACTACACTCAAGTAAAGGTAGTAAAATTTAACTTTAAAAAATGATTTATGAACTTAACCCCATTCCTTCCTGTGTTGCCTGTAGGCAGAGCTGTGTAGAAACAACTGCTTAATGCAAGTTCCTTTTCTTTCGATGATTCTCTTCTAGATGTTTCAAATACTTTTAAAGTAACAAACTTTGGGGAGAAATTAATTATGTTAACTGTCAACATGTATTGAAGATTCTGAGGGGAGTGAGAGAATTAGAGTATGACTTTAAAGAAACATGGAGGCATCTATAAGCCTCCTCTCTCCCACCTCATTAGCTTTTCCCTCTCCAGTGAATAATGCCCATAAGCATATAACATTCTGTACTATTTCCCAAGCTAAATCCCCTTGGCCCCACAACTCGCCTACACAGCCACTCACTACCCCCACTTCTGTGCCCCTATATACACTACAATGCCTAGAGAAGTAGTTTATACTGGGTGTTTCTGTTTTCTCTCTTCCATAATCTTACAAACACATTCCCACGATGATTATATTTGTGCTTGTCTGATCAATCCTCCAAGGACACCGATAATCTCCATGTTGCCTAATCCAGTGTTCTCTGTGTTTCCTATACTAGTGGTCTATGCTCTCTCAGTCATCATTTTATCTAACCTCTCAGCAGCTCTTGACTCACCAGACCACTTTCTCCACTCAGACTTTCTAGTTTCTCTTCTGACCTTACTAGATGTACCTTCTCAATCTACTTTGCTAATTCCTCTTCCTTTTCTCAACCTTTAAACATTGCAGCTCACGTGAACTGCATTTTCTCTATTCTAGAGGCAATATTCCTTAGGTACATCATCCAGTCCCATATTTTTTAGACTACTGCCACATGGATGACTTCCAAATCTGCATTTCAGTCTGGACCTCACCTCTGGATTGTAGACTTTGTTTTACTCCCTGCTGTATCCTCAGAACCTAGAGTAGTGACAGCCACAATACAAGTGCTCAATGACTATGTGTTGGGCAAAATAATCAATGCTCTGCTTTACTTCCCAGGGATATTGTAAAAACCAAATGAATCAAGGGATATAAAAGTAACTTGCAGGGGCGCCTGAGTGGCTCAGTCAGTTGAGCGTCCGACTCTTGATTTCAGCTCAGGTCATGATCTCATGGTTCATGGGATCAAGCCCCAGATCAGGCTTTGCGCTGACAGCTTGAAGCCTGCTTGGGATTCTCTTTCTCCCCACCCCCCCTCTGCCTTTACCCTGCTCATGCTATCTCTCAAAATAAATAAATAAACAAACAAACAAATAAATAAATAAATAGATAGATAGATAAATAAATAAACATTAAAAAATAATCTTGCAGATTTCTATTATTCCAAAACAATAAAAAGAGGGAGATACAAGAGAATTTTCAAAATGGATTTCATCATTCTAATCTAGATCTTCAAAAGTGGCATGTCTTCTCAAATTCAGTGTCCTTTTCACTCTTCAAACTCTGGGCATCAGAAAAGAGGTGTAACAAATCTGTATTCAGATACAAAAAGAAGCGCTCTAATGTTTGGCCAGATAAAAGTATGCCGTCTCTAATGTATGAGGCCCACAAATTTACTAGATTCAGTAATCCCAACTTGAGTGATATGTCCTTGCAAGCTAGTTGCAAAGTGTTAATTATTTACAATGAAAATAAGCAATTAGATAAGTTATACGACCCATAGCTTTAAAGCTTAGTACTTTGTAGCTGAATGGGTGTCACTGAAAAAATAAGATATAGATATAAGCTAACAGGAAGACTGGCTAAAATACGTAAATTCTAAAATTTACAGTCTCTGCCTGTTAAAGCAAACTGTCAGGGTGCCTGGGTGGCTCAGTTGGTTAAGCGTCCAACTTTGGCTCAGGCCATGATCTCAGAGTTGGTGGGTTTGAGCCCCGCATTGGGCTCTGTGCTGACAGCTCAGAGCCTGGAGCCTGCTTCGGATTCTGTGTCTCCTTCTCTCTATGCCCCTCCCCGACCTGTGCTCTGTCTGTCTGTCTGTCTGTCTCTCTCTCTCTCTGTCTCTCCTTCTCTCTGTGTCGCAAAAGTAAATAAACCTTATAAAAAATTATTAAAGCAAACTGTCTTACAAGAGTAGTGGTTCTCATGGTTTATGATACATTAGAATCACCTGGCAAGTTTCTGCATCTTACAGCAAGGATTGCAGGTCCCACCACTGCAGTCTCTGATTCAGTTAATTTGAGCTTGGGTCTAAGAATTTGCATTTCTAACAAGTACCTTCCTACCTTCCTGGACATATACACTGTAGTATCATCACACTTTGAGAGATTCTGCAATAGAGGGTTTATTTACATGTTCATGGGGAGTATAATGTTCAATATAATTCCAAAATATTTCTCCTAAATTTTCCAATATTTGACTCATCATGTGTGCTGTGTATTAAGGGACCTCCTAATAGACCAATAATTTTAATTTTAGATTTATTTAAGCCAGTAAATTCTCTGCCTTGCTTCTTTGACTATGAATGACGTTCCATTTGCTACAAATGGGTGATTATTGACTGGGGTCTTGCTTTCCTTTATGATTCCATTCTGTATCATCATTGTTGGAGTAACACTGATCTAAATATACATTACATTTACTCTACCTGCCTGCCTTCTATGTCAATCAGGTGAAATTTTGAATTCAATGATCTCTTAAACTAGCCAAGCTAAATTAGAAGAGGACACAAACTCTAGAAGCCTTGGCTCTGCCAGGGAAGTATTCTATCTATTTCTTGGAAATTTCAATTAGAACTTAACTAGATGATGAGAAGGAAGTGGCTAGATTCTGAGCCTTTGACATAAGTGAAAGCTAAAATATATTGTTGGACTTAAATTGAGATTCTATTCCAGATCCAGTACAATTTGGAAGACAAATATCCAAAATGTAATAAGTTATATCATGTTTATACTTAATGTACTTAGCACAAATAGAAGGTATTTCGAAAGGATGGATCCAAGAATGTAAAAATTAGTGGAAATATAATTATGCCTATCTGAAGTTTTACAATTTTCATTCACTATTTAAAAGTAAATTGATCACAGTTGTTCTTTTAAGAACATGATCAAGGGGCGCCTGGGTGGCACAGTCGGTTAAGCGTCCGACTTCAGCCAGGTCACGATCTCGCGGTCTGTGAGTTCGAGCCCCGCGTCGGGCTCTGGGCTGATGGCTCAGAGCCTGGAGCTTGTTTCCGATTCTGTGTCTCCCTCTCTCTCTGCCCCTCCCCCGTTCATGCTTTGTCTCTCTCTGTCCCAAAAATAAATAAACGTTGGAAAAAAAATTAAAAAAAAAAAGAACATGATCAATATGAAAATCAATAGTTACTTAAAAAATAAATCAATAGTTACTTTCCTATAAAAGGATTTTTCTTTACAAATATATTCAGAATATTTTTTTCAAAAATAAGCTAGCCTTCTGTATTTTAAAGGATTCAAATTATGTTTCATTTACTGAAAAAGTTAGAATCAAGATTATTATACACGGAAATAAAAATAACAGCATAGCATCCCATGTCCCAAACATGACTGGTATTATTCATTCAATTAACTCACAATAATACCAGGAGGCAGGTGCTGCTAGCACCCTCAGTTAAACATGAGGGATTTCACAGCTAATCAATGACTAATTTGAACTTGATGAGTCTGGCTTCAGTGTCTGACTCTAACCTATTTTTAGTACTTCTTGAATGACATGTCCTTGTAGGAACTATTTGTTTTTGCAGTTTGATCCAGCTAGCACTTTGGTCTAATATTCACATTTGCTGACACTTTTTATTGTGAGGTTTGAGGAAAGGCAAGTCAGAAGAAACTTGTACAGTATAAAATGTTTATGTCAATACTTTCTATATCTGTAGCCAAATAGACAAACTTCCAGCAAACTATTTCTAAACTTAATGATTAAAAATCTACCATAAACAATAAATACCAATCAATCTTTAATTGGTTTAAATAGTATGCATTTCTAGTTGCTTTCGTCTTAAACATAAGTTAGCTATATACATAATGTGGTGTGATTCTTACAATGAGATTATGACCTAGTAAGGATGATATAAGAAATATGTAAAACATTATTATAAAGTACTCGTGAGATTAAAATGTAGCATTAATTTTATTATAATGCAAGATAACATTTAGTAATGTGTTTGCTGTATGGTAGTGACTACACACTACAAATAAAATGATGGTTATTTCTATTGGGCCCTTAATTAATTCTCATTTTATGATTTAGGGGTTTTAAAATATTCAAGATCTCATTAGAGAGTAATGCAACTTTTCTGTTGACAATATACATTGAAATTTTGCCCTTCTGATACTTAAGAAATTAACCTCTCAGGAAGAAATACTTAGAAAAAAAACTTGATTAGCAAAGCATATCAAAACTCTTATTCTTCAGATAACAATGTCTCTATTATACACAAAACAATATGAAAAAATAAAGATGATATTGATTGTGAGACCAATTTGTTTTCTGGCCTTATTTTGTAAACTATATGCTGCTTTATTATTTTTGTTGTTATTTATTAAGAAGTGATGGCATCCATAGAAGCCTATAATTTGTAGTTTATACTTCACATAACTTTGGTTGATTTGCAAATATCAGTCTCCATAAAAGGTGGAGAAATGTTTTCCCATCTTAGTAATTTTCCACTGATATCCTTCAGAATTTACTTTATATCTTGCAATTTATCATTAGAGTTCTACTGCCAATAAAGACCCAAACTAAGTTTTGAGAAAAGTAATGCTTTAAAAAAGTAAAATAAAACCTTACAATTGTGTGAGTGGAAATTAGTAACCCCAACTAGAATATAAAATATTTTCATGTAAGCTAATAAAATAAATAGTATAATATGCCTCGTTTTGACCTGATTTACAATTAGGAGTGAGGAAACATTTTGCTCCTGAAATTATTAACAGTATCAGAGGTGTTCACTGAAATGTCCTCAGGTCTGTACCATGAGCTATGCTTGGAAATGAACCCAAATGTCTATACCACAGTTTCCCTTGAGCAACTTGATTTAAAATTTAAATATGAGGAAATAATTTACTGTATATATTTAAACTTTTTTTACTCAAGTTGACATACATATAAATACTTTGCTTCTGAATAATTGTTTTGCTTTTTAGTTCATAATCTGGACAAGTACAAGTATTTTTCTCTAAGGGAAAATAACAAAAATCTACATTGGCAACTATTTTGGAAATTTCCACACAATAAATTCAGAAAAATAATTTTTTTAATATATTTTTTAATAAAGGTAATGCACAGGGGCACCTGGGTGGCTCAGCAGGTTAAGCGTCAGCTCAGGTCATGATCTCTCAGTCTGTGAGTTCCAGCCCCACCTTGGTCTCTGTGCTGACAGCTTGGAGCCTGGAGCCTGCTTTGGATTCTGTGTGTCCCTCTCTCTCTCTACTCCTCCCCCATTCACACTCTGTGTCTCAAAAATGAATAAATGTTAAAAAAAAAACTTTTTTTAAAGAAAGGTAATGCACATAATAGTAGTAGTCTTGTTTTCACTGAGAAAATCCTAGTGACATTAAGTGGTCTGTGCTCTGAGCAGCACTGGCCACCTGTCCCAAATCTTCCTTTGGGGATGTACTCAAGGACCAGTATCTGGGAAAAGAGGAATATGAGGTTATAAGCAAATTAATGAGAACTCAAGTGAGCACTCTTAAGCATTACTGGGTGACAATTAGTGACAATTACCTTTCAGCTCACCTTGGCTTTTTATGGATTAGTACTTTCATGACCATTTCATTCTGATCATTTGCTCTTTTCAATAATGTTTTTTTCTCATGTAAAATAATACCTGATAGAATATCTGGACTAATGCATGAAACAACACATGGTTGAGCATCTGGAAGATGCAGAAAGGTACAAAAAAAGTACAAAGAAATTCCCAATCCTATCATTCAGAGATAACCTTTGGCAAAATTACTGTGTATTTCTATGTAGTATCTTATTTATCTAGCTTTCCTTCTATATGAAAATTGAGATAATATCACATGTAAAAATGTGTACATTTCCTTTTGTATAATAAAAACTCATATCAAAATCCTATTTTAGTGGCTGCATCATAGGGAACATTATCCATATTCCTATAAACAATGAACATATATATTTTGACATATCATTTCCAATATTTCTCTTAAAATTAAAAAAAATTCTATGCAGGGGTGCCTGCCTGGCTAGTCAATAGAGCATGTGACTCTTGATCTCAGGGTTGTAAGTTTAAGCTCCACATTAGGTGTAGAGATTACTTACAAATAATTTTTTTTAATTCTATGCAAAATTATTCATAAATATTATCTCTTAAATTGTTATTATTTTATAATTATTAGAGGAATCAAACTTTTCATATAGTCAATGGAATTGTACCTCTTTTTTAAATTAACTATACATTTACCTTATTGTAGATTTCTTGAACCTACCTTTCAATTTTAAATTAAGCTTTTTCTTAGCCTATTAAATTCATTAAGCTTTTTTAATCTACCTTTTAATTTTTGTGAAAGTTAATTATGTCAAGTATTTATTTTATTTCAGAAAACCTATTTTATTTCTGGAGAAGAAAGATTTATATCAAATGCAAATATACAGAAGACCCCCCAAAATGCACATGTATTTTCAATTATATATAAAGAAGTAAAATTGAATGATGTCACCTGCTCAGTTAACTTAAAATCACAAATGCTTGAAGTGTTAACACTAGCACCAAGGCATTATTACCTTCCCAAGCTAATATCTAAAGGCACGAACAATTTCCTGAAACATATGTCCTATAAAAATATGTTGTGCAAATCTAAAGTAGTATTAAAAATTAAAAATAAAGCTGCACAGATATTTATTAAATTAAATATGAATTTAATATTAAATTAAATTAAAAATGGAAGCATTTTATTAAAATGGAATTTTAATAAAGCAGAATTAAAAATGGAAGGCATACACTGGCTTTAATAGGTATCATATCACATACACATACACATAGACACATAGGGATTGAAGATAACGATGACCCTGTCGCTCCAGTGATAATTAGATCTCAAGACTGCTTTTTAAAATTTCACCTTTTTAAAGAATTTTAGGTCCACAAATGGTTAAATGGAACATGAAGCCCTATAAAGGATTCACAAAGAGAGTGAAACTTGATTCACATGGTTGAAAGTCAATATTGAGTTTATTTATTTATCAAATGATATATCATTAAGTTGTTTTTGAGCCCCTTCAATTGCAAGGTACAGTACCTGCCCTTAGAACTGATGGGTTTTGAATCAGAACTGATGGCATCTCTAGTTGGAAATCACGTATTTTCAGTAGAGTGTCTAGTTCATGTTTATATAAATGTCTCCAATTGTTTTAATCGCATTCGTAGCAAAGAGTCTATATTTCCACCAAGACTGGTAAATAAAATTTTTAAAATATTTTCCCCTTGTCTTGTTAATACACTGAGGAATCAAGGTCCATATCCATGGGTGAAATTCACAGATGGGATTTCATATCTGTGATTGGCAGTCTAAATGAGACTCAGGGTCACGCATACAGCACCACTGGCAGAGATAGAGAATCAAATGAAAAGTCAGGGGATAATGGCCAGTTGTGCTTATTATTCTCTTTCTTCCCTGCTTTCAGGCAGAAACACACTCTAGTGGCTGTCACTCACTCATTACTAGGCTGTCTCTGCCTGGGCTGGGAGTGACATAGCAGGATATTGCCGCCCGAATTACTAAGCATCCCTTAGGCAAAGACAATAATTAAAATATTTTCATTTCACAATGGTAAATTTTTGGCTAGTGGTATGGTATAAATGGGTAAGAACACAAAATAAATTATTAGTACTGCGCTGTGTCAAATGAAGCCTATTTTTCTTTTGTCATTTAGTTTTTTCTGCTGCTTTTATGTTATACGGCCATGCATATTAACGTTGGCATATTTACATATATGTACAGTATATAATTTTAATGTGCATTGTTATGTATCAAGTAAAGATAGCCTTTAAAATGATAATTATATGTATAATATATAATGACATCATATATATATGATTATATATATATATATATATATATATATATATATATATAATTGACTAATTGTTTCCAAGCACCTGCTACACATAATATCTCTGGGGTCAAATTAAAGTTATTATTTTTTAAGTTTATTTATTTTTGAGAGAGAGAGACAGAGACAGAGTGCGAGCGGGGGAGGGGCAGAGAGAGAGAGGGAGACAGAATCTGAAGCAGGCTCCAAGCTCTGAGCTGTCAGCAGTCAGCACAGAGCCAAGGATGGTTGGGATGGTTGGCGGGGCGGGGCTCCAAAACTATGAGCCGAGCTGAAATCAGTCGCTTAACCGACTGAGCCACCCAGGTGCCCTCTGAGGTGAAGTTAAATGTAATATGGTCTTTTTGCATTTGTAGGTGTAGTAGCCATTAAATGAGACTGAATTGGTGTTTGCAGCATTTCTCCTTTAGCCTAACACCGGGCTAATATTCTTACTTTATTTCATTGAATTCTCACGAAAATGTACTATAACAGTATTTTTATAGCTAAATCATAATTAAAAACACTGAGTTTGCAAAAGTTATGTAATTTCCCAGAAATTAAGCAGCTAATATAAAATTACAGGTAGGTTTTCTGACTCCTGAACTGGCGCTTTTTCAGATACAAGTTACTTAAAGTGATGACTGACCGAGGATAAACCTACAGGTGTAAGAGGGTTATTGATTCCGAAACAGTGAGGTGTTCTTTATAATGTGAGAAGTTTAGTCTTATTTTTTTCAGGAATTTTGTAAATGTTAAGAAACCACTTTGCTGTGGTTCCTCAGCCCCTCCTCCTACTTCCATCCAGTTGTATTAAAATGTACATCACCAATTTTAGTTGTTCGTCTGATAAGCTTGAAGTTATTTCACTTCTCTGACCTTTCGCCTGTTCTGTCATTTACATCAGTGGTAGAATAACTGTATTTCTCAACCTAGAACAGCTGTATAGAATTCAGAGGTTGCAGATTCAATGCCTACAACTTTCACGGCTATGTGCAAGTTGGGTTGGGTGGGAAAGAACAGTGAATGGTGATCCTATTGTGAATTGGAGCATGCAAGCTCCTCATGAAGGTGTTCAGATCCACTTAGAAACCAAACAGCAAGGTTTCCATCAAACACAACACTTGCAAATGAATCAATTCAACCCAAGGCTGCAAACGTACAACGCTTAGTGTTCACTTAGTGAATAGTTAAATATTCATAGATATTTGGAGCACCTTAGAAGTTAGTATAATACTAAAATATTTTCAGAATTCAGTTAAATGTTCCATTTCCTTAATTATTCCTTCCATGAACAACACTAATTATTTTCGAAGAAAATGAAGCAATATAGTTGCTGATACATGTCTTTAACCACAAGATAGGAAGTAAGAAAAACCATGTCTCAAGACCTCTTTCAGGGTCATATACGGTGATGCCTGTTTTGTCAATGAGAAAAATGAGTCATCAGGGAAATGTAAATGCTATAAAACATCTCTAAGAAATTAAATCACATGCATCAGACGTCTGGCACTTCAAAGTTGATATTGGAGACTAAAAAGGTTTAAAAGTATATGGGGGCGCTTGGGTGGCTCAGTCGGTTAAGCATCCGACTTCAGCTCAGGTCATGATCTCACAGTTCGTGGGTTCGAGCCCCGCGTCAGGCTCTGTGCTGACAGCTGGGAGCCTGGAACCTGCTTCATATTCTGTGTCTCCGTCTCTCTACCCCTCCCCTGTTCACACTCTGTCTCTGTCTCAAGAATAAATAAACATTAAAAAAATTTTTTTAAGAATATGGGTTGTTCTTTTGGAGGGTGAAATAAGAGAAACCATCAAGCTTTTGCATGGAGGCACCACTGGGGTTTCAAAGCTCACGCTTCGGCGTGAGAGCCATCTAGGGGTTTAATTTGTGGGCAGGCTTGTGTGTTCTTCTCTTTTCTTTGTTTGCCCATCCTGCAGGTGTGTTCTGGGAGCAGAGCCTTATCTTCCAGGATGGAGGAATACAGGAGGACCTCTGGGTCAAAAGTTTTACATGTGGTTCTTTTCCCTTTCCTAGAGCTCCCCTGCTTACCCATGATGTCCTGGTGGCCTCACTGTGTGTAGACTAAGAAGTACTTAGACTGCTCAGCACTTGCTTCCAATGAATATCCAGACTCTGTGGATTATTTCTCCATCTTTCATTTTGCTTTGCCAGTTCTCCTTGTTCAACAGTGCAGTGTGAATAGATTGGATTATAAGTTAATGCAGACCTATGGACCGTTGCTAGGACAAAAAGGCAGGCTTTGTTTGGGGAATGACATTTGTTCTCCAGTTTTCTCCTGGAAACATAAGAGCCTTTCCTTTTTAAGCAGATTTTTTTTTTCATACTGAAGCCATGGTAAATATTTCCAATTGATTGGGCAGGTACAGTGTACATTTCAGGGACTCCTGCTGCTGATGAAGAAACTTCAGCCGAGCATACACTCATGTGTTACTGTCTTATAGGAGGTGATCGAGATCGGATGACAGCAAACCATGAGAGCTACCTCCTTATGGCGAGCACCCAGAATGATATGGAAGACTGGGTTAAGTCCATCCGTCGAGTCATATGGGGACCTTTTGGTGGAGGTGAGTATACATAGAATCATGGAAAAACAGAAAGGTCAGCCAAACCTGTTCATCCTTTCTCTGCTCCCAGTTGATGTTATTATCAGCTCCTATTTTCAAATGGATGAGTGTTAAAATAAATAGTAAATTATACCATATTATTGTTAAGGTATATATGTAAGTAACTCCCAGAAGTTAAATTTAGATCAAATATCAATAACTGATCTTTTTCTATGAATATCTTGAATTATAAAAAGGGATGATATGGGTTTTTTAAAATTTTTCCATTTCACTAACAATAAATAGTTATGGGAATGATACTATGATATAGATTAGTTAAGACCCTGCAGATATGGGGCAAAGCATTTTTGACTAGGATCTTTGGAAGGGATCGTAGCCCCAAGATGCGCAGCGATATCAAAGAAGAATAGCAATGCTCTAGATGATAATCCACTGATTACTAGATTAAAAAAAAATGCTTTGTGATCTGACAAGTGTTTGTGGATTTGATAAGTTTTTAAAAATCTTAGTTAATATAGTTTTGAGAATGTGCCATGTGAAGAATAAACTAACTGGTGCTGTAAATAGAACTAAAAGGAGGAAGAAAGGGTAAAAGAAATAATCTTTGTCTATCAAGGAATATAAAAGAGAGAAAATAGATAAGCAGATATGATGTAAACAGAAAAATTATTTAAAGTAAAAATTCAGTACTGGAAACCAAATCAAGAACTCAAAAAAATTTATCTATAGCCAACATGCACTTCCCAAAATGTAAAGCCTAATTATTTTATGTGGATGTAGCTAAAATAAATCATATTAAATCAAATTCATATTTAGCAAACCGATTATAATTCTAATATTTATTTTATATTCTCTTTTGTGTATTGGCAGCACCCTGAATTCAGAAGTGATTCTTTTTTCCCTTAATATATTAGATACTTCTTAGGCTGACTCCCCATTCTACATTTTAGAATAACTTCAAAGGTGTACTTTAAAAAGTTGGAAAGTGTGGTTTTACCAGGTGAATGATACATGTCTGGAACTTGTCTGTTTTCTAACAGTGTCTTCTGTTGGGCAAGGGGGAGGTTCCTAACCAGAACAACTATTCATCCCAGTTTGCCTGGTAACAGTCTGGTTTACAACTGTTGTCCCAAGATAATTATTGATAGGGCTGTTTTTCATTTTCTTGATGTCCTAGTTTGGGTGGCAACTTATATGGTCACCCTATTCATATACTAAAATGGCTAGTAAATGACTGTGTAAAGCATTTGAAAAGTCCTGTGGGATGAGACCCCCCCTCCCCCCCCTCCCCCCGGCTACAACATTAGTGGCTCATGATTATTATTGAGAGGTGTACTCAGTCCTCAGTCACTGTCATTTCTAAAGGCTCTCTTCCCTCTGCTATCAAATTTCTGGGGCTTCTGAGTTAAGGGAGTCCCTTAATATCTGCTGAAGGAGGTATTTTTGCTCAGGGATTATATCCATCAAGTGTGCTATTCTCTCCCTTTCTTCCTCGTCCATCTGTCCCTTTCTTAAGAGAAATGAATGAGATCCAATTAGTTTTATCAAATCAGTGGCCACAGGAGTTCCCACCAGCCCAGGAGTCCCAGAAGTTATCCCAGTGGGACTAGACAACAGCTCTGAGCTTTATGTAAGTCTTCAAATTTATGAACTTGGAAGGGATGCTCTAGTGGTTGATAGGTTTATATATACAGTCGTCCCCTTCATCTTCAGTTTCACTTTCCATGGTTTTTAGTTATTCATGGTCTACCACTGTCCAGAAGCAGATAATACTCCTTCTGACCTATTGTCAGAAGGTCAATAGTAGCCTAATAGTGTGTCACAGTACATATGTCATTCACCCCACTTCATCTTATCACATAGGCATTTTACCATCTCACATCATCACAAGAAGGGTGAGTACAGTACAAGATATTTTGAGAGGAAGCAACCACCTTTATTACAGTATTGTTATAATTATTCTATTTTATTGTTAATTATTATTTTTAATCTCTCACTGTGCTCAATTTTTAAATCAAACTTTATCATGAGTATGTATCTATGGTAAATAACATAGCATGTGTAAAGTTCAGGCATCCATCCACTGGGAGTCTTGGAACATGTTTCACACGGATAACAAGGGACTACTGTACCTTATCCTATGGAATGAGCTTCAGGGATTTCATAAGTGCTTGATTGAAATTTACTTGTAAAGACCTATATTTTAGCATAGAACACTTACCATAGAAACAATGCTCCTATAAAAAAATTTCTACCCTTTTTGTTTAACTGAAGAGTGTTATGAGATTGCAAGACAAGCTTTTAAAGTACTCATTTACTTTACAATAAATCCTTTGTGATTTAACTGAACATTAGAATTTTTAAAAGTTAATATAGAATATAGAACCAAACTGAATATTGACATTGATAAAAGATCACAACTGTCGCATATAATCTAGGGTTTCAAATGTTTGTATTAACATACCCCCTCCCTGCTCTTTGATTGAATTTTAAAGAAATATTAAAAATTTGAGTTTCAAACACATTTATATAACTGGAAACTCTTTTATCTATCTTATCTATTAGGAGTCCAGTTAACATTTCATTGAAAATATGAAAATGTTTTTTACTGGTAAAGAATATTTTAAAACCACTGTTTTAGTTCAATGCCACATTCTGTGGATTAGGTCATTGGGACCCAGGTAGGGTGAGTAACTTGACAAATGTCAGCCACACTATGAATAACAGAACTGGGAAGACAACCCATGGCCTCTGGCTTGTGGGCTTCCTCCTGCTTTCTTGTGCAATAGTGTGACCTATTACCTTTACTGTGGGATTAACAAACCCACAATCACAAGCCCATGCCTTTCTGATAATAAAACTTGTACTGGTACTTACTGGTACATGAAAACAAAACAAAAAATAAATAAAATAGTAATAATTAAAATAAATATGTTTTTTCAAGTCCTTCAAAAATACCTGAATTGGTATCACCAAGAAAGTGAAAATGTAACCAGCAGATTGGGAGGAGGTATTTCCGGATCATATATCTAATAATGAACTTGGATCCAGAACTTATAATGAACTCTTACAACTCAGTATTAAAGAGAAATTAAAAATTGGAATCAGTTTGACTCCATTAAAAGATGGGCAAAGAATCAGAATAAACATTTCTCCAAGGAAAACATGCAAATGGCCAAAAAGTACATGAAAAAATGCTCAGAGTCATTAGTCATCTGGGAAATGCAAACCAAAATCACAATGAGATAACACTTAATGCCCACTAAGATGGCTAGAGTCAAAAAGTCCAATAATAAGTATCGATGAGGATGTGAAGAAATCAAATTGCTCCTATGTTGCTAATTGGACTGTAAAATGGTACAGGTGCTTTGGAAAAGAGTCTGGCAGTTCCTCAATCAATTAAATGCAGAAGTATCATATGACCAGCACCCCTCGATAGATATATACCCAAGAAAAATGAAAACATATGTCCACACAGAAGCTTGTACATGAATATTTACAGCAACATTATTGCTAACAGCCAAAAAGTGGGAACACCCAAACGTCCACCAGGGATTATTATGCAGCCATTAAAAAAGGAATAAGGTACTAATACATGCTACAATGTGAATAAACCTTGAAAACATCATGCTAAGTAGAAGAAGCCAGTCACAAAAGGCTACATAGCATATGATTCTGTTCATATGAAAATACAGAACAGGGAAAGCGAGACACAGATTAATGGCACTTAGTGCTGGGATTGGAATGTTGGAGGGGATGGGTGATAGCCCAAGATGTGGGATCTCTTTTTGAGGTGATGAAAATATTCTAACACTGTTGATGGTTGTATATATCTGTGAATATGGTGGAAATCATTGAATTGTACACTTGAAATGGATAAATTCTATCATATGTGAATTATATTTCAAAAAAGCTGTTAAAAATATCCTCAACTGCTGTAATTGCCTTTCATAAGAAAATATATCTCTCCTCCCTAAGTTACGGAACCCAAGCCTGTTAATCCTGAACAGAGACTTCATAGATTCTAATCTCCCTCCCAACATTTAAATATTGCTATGGTCATTGATTAAATGGTATCTGTAAAGACATTTGGAAGGTGACGTATCACTGTGATTTATAATTTCTGTATACCACCTTTGGATACATTTTTAATGTGTTTATTTTAAAAAGGGCATTGCATTACCTATACTGCCGTTTCACAACATGTGTTTTAAAAAGTTAAAGTTTTTCATGAGACACCTAAGCTTATTTTTGTTCAGGCTGCATAGATATGTAAAATATTCCCTTTTTACCATTACAATAATAAGACATTTTATTAAAAATAGGAGACACCCAAGGAGATTGCCAAACTTTCAATCTCTTAGAAATGAAAAACTATTATGTGAAAATCATGGCTTTGGAACTACAGGTCTTTTCTTTTTATTTAATAAAGAAAACCTAAAACAGATAATCAGATAAGAGAAGGGAACCAATGGAAATGGGAGTGAACATTCACTTAACAACCTAACCTGATAACAAAATTCAGTATTGAATCTAGACACTTCAGCTTTGTGTTATCTGCTTAAAACCAATTGTAAACAGTTGCTTCCCCATTGATAACGCTGAGAGGCATATGGTTTCTGCCTAAAAGTTAAATCCAAAAGTTAGGATGTTGAAACATTTATTTAGCTTTGGGAAAGTTTAGGGGTTTTGTTTCGCTTGTTTGTTTACTTTTTTTACAGTTTTGTTGTTGTTGTTGTTGTTGTTGTTTTACAATTATTTTCCATTGTTTTGGGGGTAATATATATGGAAGTACCAAGCGCAGGATCTAGGAAGAGTGTGAATCCACTGAGTGTTCATTAGGTCTGAGTGGTTTGCCTAAATTTAGCTACTAACAAAATTAGGTTCCTCCTGTATTTCTGTCTCCTTACAAAAAAAGTCAAGTCAGAGACCCATCGATGCAGTAAAAGTCCTGAATGTGAATAATCCACATGATGAATAACTGGCATGCAGTCAAGCAGGGGTTAATAGGAGACAATGTGGTCTTGCCTCTGACATAGACAGCTGTGTGATCTTGGATAAGGGGTATTTACCCCGGACTTTCAGTTTCCTTGTTTGTGAAATAAGAAAATTGGACAAAACCATTTTAACTGCAGTTCGTTCCAGCTCCAGAGTCCTGGGGTTACATGTGTTCCCTCCATGCCAGTACTCAGGTCAGTGAAGTTTGCGGCTGGAGAGGTGTTTCCCAGTCTGGCATTGTCACTGTCTTGTTTATATTGAGTTACACTGTGTGCTTCCTTATTTTTCTAGTAGCATGCAGTGACGCTGAAGGGAAAAACAAGTGTGAAACATAGGAAAGAAATAACTACTAATGATTCCTTCACTGACAAACCATAACCAATCTGGGCATGCTGGTCAGAGTAATGATTTTTCTAAAGGGAGTACCTTTGTAGTACCCTCAGTTTTGTAGTGTTCCTGTCAAATGGCTAGAAAGGCATGCAGAGACCTTTGGGGGTCAGTTGGGGTTAAAGCACTAGCATTCCACATCTGCTCATGGAACAGCCAGGTGGATGAATGATTAACTCAGTGAGTAAATTGTTCAGTGGGTGGGATTGAGAGTCTGGGTAGACATGTGGTCTGGGGTGGAGAGGGTGCATGCCAAGAGCAGAGGAGAAAGTTGAAAACAGGATTGGTTTTCAAACTGTAACCAGAGAAATATATGTATGTATAAATATGTATAAACACACACACATGAGTTGAGTTGACTTGTTTTATGATAATTGTACCTGCAAGTTCTCTGTTACCAGATTGAGAATATTTTTCTATTTCAGACACACACGTATGTACCAGTACAGACACATATGTTTTAGTGATATGCACATTTAAATCAGCACTCACAAATAGATTCAGTCGGAAAATCTCTGAAAAAGTCTTGTATAGGAAGAGAATAAATGCAGGAAGGAGGGGGAGCAAGTTCACCCCCTTGGGGTTGGTTTGGTGCTGTTTGATTTCTGGAGGGGCTGAGGCAGCCAGCTCTCAAGGAGCTGCACAGACAAGGGCAGAGAAGTCAATACCAAGTCAGATGAAGAAGAAAGGGGTTCACAGGCTGTGTGGCATTCTCCCTCCTCCCCTCATACTGTTGTGACTGCACCTGCTGCATGTGACCAGCGGGCACTGAAGGCGGTCGCAGCCACGGTGACGGAGGCAGCCGAGGCTGTGCCAGCTCCCGCCCAGCCCTCATTCAGAAAAGGGGAGACGGAGCAGGAGGAGGGGGAGGAAAGGCTCCCTGCAGAGCTGCCTCCACCACGGATCCGAGGAGGCTGCTTGGAATGGGCACTCAACTGTCCTGACGTGGCGATTCCCTCGGGAGCCCTGGGAGTTTGAAGACAGACGGGAAAAGGGAGAAGCCTGCAGAGAGCATCAAAGGATGAGGGGTGCTGTAAAAGGAACAGGGGAGTCCTTTGAAAAGAACCTATCATGCACTGAAATGCTTTCTGGAGAAGGTGCCATTATTTGCTTCCCCTTTTGCTCAGATGAAAGGAGCCAGCAAGGACCGTCCTGAAGTATTCCTTAGGGGCCTTTTTGTCATTGTTCCTTTTATTCCCCTTGCACACGACTATTTGCTGACCTTTCCAGAGGAATCTCAGTCCCCTCAGTTCCAGCTGAGAAGACAGTTCTTAATAAAAAAAAAATTAAAAAAAACAAAAAACAAAAACAACAAAACAAAACAAAACAATTCCTGCTGTTTGAATGGAAGGTGCGGCTGGCTGCCGTTCTTTTTGCTGTGACATTTTGGAATGTCTGGAGAAACTTAAAGCAAAACACCCAAATCTTAAAGCTCCTTGGATTAGGCAAGAGAAAAGGAAGTTTTTGCCAAAAGAGAAGTAAATGAGAGGTGGTAACTTATCCCTGATCTGGGACCTGGACGATCAAAGCCTTCAAGTTCTAGGAATCAGCACTTCAGCCCTAACAAATAAACATGAGAAGGAGTGGCCGTGGGGTATCACACAGAGGCAGGTTTTAAAGGAAGCCTGGAACTGATTCAGAACTTCGGGCCTGTATGATGCCTGAAGACCGAAATACTGGGGGACGCCCCTCAGGTGCCTTAGCGTCAACTCCGTTCATTCCTAAAACTACATACAGAAGAATCAAACGGTGTTTTAGTTTTCGGAAAGGTAGGTAGATGATCTGTTAATGTCCATTTAAAAAATATACAAATACTCTCTGGTGCTTTAAGGTCAGTTTATGTTCAGATAAAATGGGACTTTGAAAACCAAGAGCTTAGAACTGTACAGGAGTGATTTATCTGTGTCTCTGCTTGTCTATATTTGTTTTTCAAGGTTCGTATTGATCTGTTTATGACGGTGAATGGGCCAGATAGGTGGGGCTTAAAGAATGATAGTCCTATAGGGATCACCTTGACTGATGGAAAACCAAGCAAGCCTGCCTGGTCATTCTGAGAGGAGGGGCCAAGGCTACCATGGGCTGTTCTCAGCCCCAAACCAAGCAGCCATGTTGTTACTTCTTGAAATCGGTCCCTCTCAGGCCCTTGTTCTCTACTCCCATCACATTGCTTTGGTTCTGGCTGCCTGTGCTTGCCTCACCTCCCCTGCTGAGAAAATTGTGATAATCAGATGATCTGTAGTGACCCCTTTTCAGGAGCCTTTCAACCATATTGACTAACACTGATTAGAAATAGGAGTCACCTTGACTTTCCAAATATATCAAAAGGCAGCATTGGGAGAGGCCAAAGATAGGAGCTATCAGGTACAAGAAGTGGGAAAATATTTAACAATTTCTGATCAATAAAAGAGGCTAAGAATTTCAGAATTGATTTGTGCAGAGGGAGTTAAAGAGTACTCATAGGTAAAATAAAATGCTTTTAGAAAATATTTCTGCATCAAAATAGTTTTAAATGACCTTTTGCTTTAAAAGTGGAATAATTAAATGAGGTGATTATTTAAACTGAAATAGGTAATTATAATTTAATGTCATATATAGTAAGCTAATAATTTAATCAGGAGCAGACATGAGTAACATCTAAAGTTCTTTCTCCCTTTTTTCTTTGATCTGCTACCTATTAACCCTTTCTACTTACTAACCAACAAAAGAGAGAAGAAAACAAAGTAAGAAAAAAACCATTGTATAAAGCAAAATATAGCAGGAACTTTTAAGATTAAACCTTGTTCTTTCTGAGTCCTTCCCTTTGAGCACTTGAGATCTGCCTATGATCATTATCATACATTATTAGCAAGGAATTCAGGTATTCATTTATATTCCTCTCTCATCCACAAAGGTAATTAAGGGAGAGATACTTGTCTCATATTTTATAGATCTATAGAGATTTCAAGGTTACTGTTAAGACTGCATCATTGACAGAGAATTTGATAACAATAGAAACTGAGAAAAGCTAGGGAGTAATTGCTTAAGGACATGTTCTCGTTTTCTAGCTCTTCCTGCTCTCAGCAACTAAATTGAGTTTATCCAAACTCACAGAGAAAGTCTACTTTTCCAGCCTATTGCTGCTCATTTGTAACATGAGATGTTCTGGGGGCAATTAATATATCTTTGAAGCACATGGCAAGATGTTTTTGACCTTTCTCCACCTCCTCTCCAATAGTGGAGTATAGCCTATCTTCAAGGATCCTGACTAAGACTGCTGATCATGCCCTCTTCCCAACAAGGGAAGGCATTGCCTGCAAAGAGAATCCCCATGGGCTGGCAAATGGCACCCACAGGAGTGGGTTCTATCTATCTGTCATCTCCTGTGGGTTAATTTTAAACTATTGTACTTTTCTATGCAAAGTCTTAGTAACCTGAGGAATGTTTAGCATGTGAGTCAAGGATTAACAGATTTCTAATTTACAAAACTGTATTCTGGTTTCTGTCAGAACCATAAAGGAGGGGAGGAACAGGAAGCATCAAGCCGTTTTAAGTTTCCTTCCCTTTTAGCCAGAGCCAGCGGCACACCAGCCTCTTGTTCCCTGGCTGCAGGACGACAATTATGCAGAGAGGCTCTGGGAGAGAAGCTGCTTCTGTGTGTGCAGCACTAATCACTCCAGCCTGCAGTGGCGTGACTCACTGGGGGGGGGGGGGGGGGGGGGGGGGGAGGGAGGGGTTTACATTTTTGTTTAAGGTCCTGCATGGAAAAGAATGAACTTTTCTTTCAATCCTGGGTCCCTAAACCATGCTACCTTAAGAAGAGAGTGTTCTTTTGTGCTTTGTTTAATCCCCTGGGCACTCAAGTAGTTGGAGAAGTGGACCTGTTTCTGCGTTCCTCAACCAAGCCTGTTGGAGAGCATCAGCTTAAGTTATTTCAATGAAAGTAAAAGGGGGAGTGCATGATTCATGGAAAAGCACCCAGAAGCAAAGAATGCTGATGTGTCTGCTTTTCCTGACCCACATTTAAAGCATATTTTTTTTACCGTTGTCAGGGGTAAGCCAACAGCAGAGAAGACTCGCAGCTTTATAAATGCCCTTGAATGAAGTGTGGAGTTGAGTTAAAGTTTCCAGAGGCCTGGTGATAATGGAGCCTGCATGCTGGGCAGGCTGTAACTAAATTCTCAAGGTTGCTTTCTCTTCCAGACCCCTTTGGTCCCTTACTGTCCTTTTCATCTCTCCATTCCTTTGTCTGGGTACTAATAAAGATCACTGAAAATGCTTTCCCAGTGGTTTTAAAAATGTAGGAACTGATAAACATCTATTAGGCAGGATGCTGGGGGGATAGCAGTGCTTTGGATTTATGTTCTGGAGAGATAATGGTTACAATGTATTTTTATCCTGTCGATTTTGAAACTATGTATGTAATTTTTTTTTACCTCTGTAAGACTAATGTGTGATATGCAAAGCAGCGTAAGCAACCTTTTGATTACCGACTACTTTGGTTCCTGAATGTTAGTGTTAATTTCTAGTCACAATAGGGCAGCTAGCTAGTTTAAGGATGTTATGCTCATGGGACACACTGAAGGAAACTAACTATATCTTGTTTTTGTTTGTGTGTTTGATTTCCTGAGTTGCTCTGTCTTAGAGATAAGTTATCATTAATTATCTAGAGCTTTCCCCTACACCGTAACCAGTCACTGGTCATGAAACTGTTGCTTCTTCCTTCTTCATAGACTTCCAGCTCCTTTTATGTTTCCATCATCTGAGTTCTCTGTGCCTTTATTGCTTCATGCACACAACTTATTTCAACCTAAGAAGTGGCTCTTCAAGACAGCATCCATCCTCACTTGTTTCCAACCTAATGTTCTTCACAAATTCCTACAACACACAGGCTATTGGTAAAGCATTGACCAGTTGGTATTCCTGAAATAGAGAGAGCAGGAGAAGACAGAGAGAAAATTCCAGGCAGGCTCTGCACTGATAGTGCACAGCCTGATGCAGGGCTTGAACTCATGAACCATGAGATCATGACCTCAGCCGAGACCAAGAGTCAGACACTTAACCAACTAAGGCACCCAGGCACCCCTCAAACATTTTGATGAGTCCCTATTGCTCCCAGGAGGAACTCCTAACTGTTTCGTGTAATTATCAAGGCCTTATAACCACATCCATCTATTCCCTGGAGAATAAACTCCCAATTCCCCAGACTGTCCCACTCTTTCTTCCTAAACATATATCCTGTGCCAGGCCTTTGCTTTTTTTTCATTATACTATGACACTCTCTCTCTCTGCTGTCTGTTCAAACTTTGTACTTCCTTCTAGACATTGCTGGGTCTTATTTCTTCATCAAGCCTTCTTTATTGACCCAAGCCTTCTGTGTAGCCTGTATATTTCTTAAATGCTGCCACCTGACTGCCTTATCTTCCTAGCCATCTTGAAGTGCTTTATACACATTTAGGGGTGCCTGGGTGGCTCAGTCAGTTAAGCATCCAACTCTTGATTTCAGCTCAGGTCATGATCTCACAGTTCGTGGGTTTGAGCCTGCATCAGGCTCTGTGCTGATATCATGGACCCTGCTTGGGATTCTCTCTCTCTGCCCCTCCCCTGCTTATGCTCTCTTTCTCTCAAAATAATAAGTGAATATTTTTTTAAAGTGCTTTATACACATTAGTGGTAAAAGATAGATGATAAATAGATGATAGAGATAGAGATAGATGGAGATAGAGCTACACATAGACATAGACATAGACATAGATTTGTTTACTTCTTCCCAGAGTAAAGAATGGCAATAGGCCTATTCAATTAAGGATTCAAGGTTTCTTGCAAATTGGTGAAGTACAGTATTATTATGTATCTTTTCCTACAGGTCCATGAGCAATAATGAATTAAAATAGGCTGTCTTTGTCATGGTTATGAATAAAACCAACGTTTTCTTTGAAGTTTATTGTATGTTGTATATATTGTAATCTCATTTATGGAAATTGATTTGTCCAAGAGAATGCCGCTATCTAAATCTATATAATTTTAAATGGTGCTATGAATGAGTTAGCTCATTAATTCATAATATCAAAATTTTATGGAGCATGTACCAAGTTATTCTGGAGTTGAGTAGGCAAAAAGGTTGCCTTGAATCTATGAGTTCACATACTCCTTGGAGATAAAGGAACATAAATAATTACTCTGTGATAAGCACTACAACAAATCGTACATAAAGGCTGAGGAGTTCATGAACAAAAGACTGATCATGGTCTTATCTGGAATGGCAGTAATTCATCTGCACTATATAAAATCAGATTTAATAATTTAGATAGAAATCAGATTGAGACATTTTCTCCATATTATCCTAAGAGAGTGGTCAGTATGCCTATGGGAAAAAAAAACCCGACTACATTGAATTAATGTAACATAGTGTAAAAGGAAGACTTTTAGAATGGTACAGACCTGTGTTTGTATCCCTAGACCTGCCACTTTTTAGATGCGTGTCCTCAGGTCACCTAGCATCTCTGAATCAGTTTGTAGAAGGGAAGTATCCTTACAGAATATGTGTGAGTGGTCAAATAAGAAAATACATGTAAATTGCATGTCTTGGTCTACTGGTGTGAGATCTAGGCCACTGGGCCACTATGCTGACATTATTACACTTCTTAGGTTTTCTAAGTCTTTCTTTTTCCCCTTCCTTCTCCACTCTGACTACAAAAAGAGTCATGATTCTATGGGACACCTGGGTGGCTCAGTTGGTTAATCATTCGACTTCAGCTTAGGTCATGATCTCAGGATTTGTGAGTTGAGCCCCGCATCAGGCTCTATGCTGACAGCTCAGAGCCTGGAACCTGCTTTGGATTCTGTGTCTCCCTATCTCTCTGTCCCTCCCCTGCTAACGCTCTGTCTCTGTCTGTCTCTCAAAAATGAATAAACGTTAAAAAAATTTAAAAAAAATTGTACCAAACATTCGCTGGTTATTATAGACTCAGACCTCCTTGGATTACAAGTTTACTATCCATATAAGATTTTTTGGTTACTTAGAAAGTGTTGGCGACAGACTGAAGTAAACTTTGGCTCTTTGTTTCTTAGTTCTGGACTAAATTGGATGTCTTTTATTTTGATTGTGTATAAATGACTTACCTCATTAATTCATAATATCAAAATTTTATGGAGCATGTACCAAGTGATTCTGGAGTTGAGTAGGCAGAGTTGTGTGTCCCCTCTAAATTCCTGTGTTGAAAACCAAATGCCTAAGGTGATGGTATTAGGAAGTGATTTGGTCGTGAGAGTGGAACTCTTATGAATAGGATCAGTGCCTTGCTTGGTAAAAGGGCTCCAGAGAGCTCTTTCACTCCTTCCTATGCTGTCACTTGAGAATGCAACCAGAAATGGATAGTTTGCAACCCAGAAGAGGGCTGTCCCCAGAACCCAACTGTACTGGTCTGATCTCAGACTTCCAGCCTCCAGAACTGTGAGAAATAAATTTCGGTTGTGTAAAAACTACTCAGACAGTATATAAGCTACTGACTGTTCTGTAACAGCAGCCTGACTGCACTAAGACACACAGACAAACTCTCTTGTTTATGTCCCTGGAACTTAATACCAAAGTGGGTAAGGATTGAGGGCTCCATAAATGTCTGTGAAATTAATGTGTGCATTAAAACAAAACACTTGCTCAGTGATGGAAATGAGTGAATAATTCCAATGTAAAATGACATTCATCAGTAATTCTCAGGCTATGGCACTGATATCTATAAAATCCTGAAAACAAAACAAAATAAAAAAGCTGTGGTGTGCTGATGAAAAGCCAGAAGTTAAACAACTTTTCGGTTATTACTCAAATTCCCTGCTGTCAGTGATTTTTTCCGATTTCCACCCTTTTCTTCCTAGAGATAATTAAGCCATATAGAGAAGTTGCTTTTACTTATCCTTCTGCTTACTGCAATCCTGCTGCAGAATAAGTCTTGGTATCACCAGGTGTATAACAATTTTCATTTAAAAGTGAACATTCAACCATGATATATAGACAAATCAAAATAAAAGTCATTCAATTTAGTCCAGAACTGAGAAACAAAGACAGCCAAAGTTTACCTCAGTCTGTTGCCAATACCTTCGAAGTAATCAAAAAATCTTACATGGATAGAAAACTTGTAATCCAAGGAGGTCCGAATGTATAATAACCAGTGAATGTTTGGTAGAATATTGAGTCTTTTTGTAGTCAGAGTGGAGAAGGAAGGGAAAAAAGAAAGGTTTACAGAATAAGTTTCCCTAGGCTGACTCATGATGGCAAAATCTACCTTCCGTAAGGATGCCTGAAGATATGATAAGTTATATTGCATTTAGGAAACAGCTAATAGTCCAGCATGTTGTTTGTGAGCAAGCAGTAGAAATGAAGGTGGATATGGCCAGTGTCTGTCACACAGTGGGTGCTACCTAAACATTTGTTGATTGAATGGTGGATAAAGAAGCAGAGTTCAGACTGTGGAGACTTGGTATTTCATGGAAAAGAGTTTGGTTGGCCAATGGGCACCAAGGGAAGACATAGAGCAAAGAAATGTCATGATCCAATTTAAATGTTATGAAGCTCATCATGACAGCACTTGCCTGAAATGAGTACACTGCTCTTTGAACTCAATTAAGAAATATTAAAGATCTGGCCTAAAGTAGTGGCAGTGAGTTTGGAAGGGACCCATGTGGTGATTCAATTGGGATCAGGAAGGAAGGAGGAATCTAGGTTGACTCTCAGATGGAACTTCAAATGTTTGGGGGGATAACTGGAACTGATAACCAAAATCAGGATTAAAGGAAATAGAGCAGGTTTTCAAGAAAAGGTGACTTTGTTTAAGAAATTCTGAGTTTGAGGATGTTTTGAGATACTCATGTTGAGGTATCTCATGGGCACTTAGAAATCCAATGCTAAGGGTCACAAGAGCAGCCCAAATTGACATACAAATCTGGGAATAATTGATAGACAGTGAGATTAAATGTCAAGCAAAGAAGTTTTGTCAAATAGAGAAAAATAGGGCTGAGGACAGAATCCAGAGGACAAATAGATTTATGATAAGTGTGTAGCAAGTAGCATAGTCAAGAAGGAGATTGATAAGAGTATTCTGGAAGGCAAGAGTTATGTAACACATGAGAAGAATAAGAGAAGAGTGGCATTGACCATTTTAAAGGAAGTGAGGCATAAAGTAATATAAAAAATAAATTTGGCTTTCAGTGCTTTGGCAACTAGAAAGTTGTTGGTGACTATATAAAAAGCTCTTTTAGTAGAATGACAATGTCAGAGTCCAAATTGCAATAGGTTGGCAAAAAGATAGAAAGTGACGAAATGGAGCCAGAGTTACAACCTAAGTGGGAATCAAGGAGCAAAAATAATAAATTATTGCAAGGTACAGAAGGTCCAAGAAGGTTTGGCCTTGTGTTTGCCTATTCATTTTTAAGATGAGTGGAATTTGAATATATGTACCTTATCACACTCAGTAACTTCACAAGCTGCCTCTAGATAAAGAGTATATATATCACACATAAAGGAGGAACCTCACACATCCTGAAGGAGATTTAGATCTCTCTCTCTCTCTCTCTCTCTCTCTCTCTCTCTCTCTCCTCTCTCTCTTTCTCTCTCCAGTTGGAACAGCTTCTCACAGGTGTAATAAAATCACCTGTGTAATTTACTTTCTCAGTCCAGTGAAAAGTCACCTCCTTGGTGATGCTTCATGACACCATCAATGTATTTCCAAGAGAAGTACACATGATGTACCTTTGTCACCCAGAAATTCCAGGGATGGTTTTGTCAGGGACTGCAAAACCTTCTTAGGAATTTAAATGAACATAGCTAGAACTGTTTGCATGACTCAAAAAACAAGGTATATTTCTGTTAATCATCTACTAGTCAATGTGTCCTTTTCCCCGTGCTGCTAGTTGGAGATAGTCTTGTGACCTTTGTGCTGTCTTGTTAATCTTAAAATTTGAAGTTTCGCTGTTTCTTCAATAAAAGTCTTAAACAAAACAGCTTAAAAAATGTTCTCTAACTTTCCACACAAAACAACATGCTCATAGACAACATTGATTTACATCTACCACTGTAAGACAGATGTTTGGGACATTCTATTTTCAATGCCACAAAATGGGAATCATATGTCTATTATAACCATTTCCTAATTCTTTGCAACACCAGATTTATAGCAGAAAACGATTGTTTTTCCACAGAAATCTCTGAGTATATGTATCTATCATTTATATGCTTTAACTCTTTTGCATATTATATTGCTAAATAGTCTTAGATCTCTACATAGAGGAAATAATTTCCTTGGACAGAACGCACAAGATGTTCAGAGTTTTCTCCTCCATTTTTTTTTCCTGACCTTCTTCAAAATTTGCATTTTTCTCAGCAGAAATCACTCCTCCTTGTGTGATGACAGAAATTTAGGTCAGAAAGCTGGTAAATAGCAAGATTTTTCCTCAATAACTCATTTTTCAGCTATTATACACGCAGTGCAGTATTGTGTAATATATACAGAATGGCTCTGAAATCCAACAGCCTTGAAGAAATCTTGGTTCCATAATTTTTTACTAGCTATGTAACATTCAGCAAATTACTTAACCTTTCTGTGCTTCAGTCCTTTCCTTGGTAAAATAGTGGTGCCCACCTCAGAGTGCTGTGAGCTTTTTAAATGAGAGAAATACTGGTAAACCACTTGTACCCATGCCTGGAATACATAAGTACATCTTAGCTGTTAGAACTCTCTATGGCACAGAAAAGGTACTCTATTTTATTCATTTTTAGAATTTACTAATATTTTAAATTACTAGAAAATGAAGACATATGATAATTGTGATTAAATAAAGAGGAAGAAG
This sequence comes from Prionailurus viverrinus, assembly GCF_022837055.1. Classification (NCBI taxonomy): domain Eukaryota; kingdom Metazoa; phylum Chordata; class Mammalia; order Carnivora; family Felidae; genus Prionailurus; species Prionailurus viverrinus. Next base: position 135,397,345 of record NC_062564.1, on the reverse strand, counting down.
ACTAGTATTCGGGAATGAGTGAAGGTTTAAGGCTGAATAAATCTGAATATGGACTTTCATTGTGACACTTGGTGTTGTGTAACTAACCTTGGGCTATTTGTTTAATCCCCAATTTCCTCATGTATAAAATAGTTACCTTACATATTTATTATTAAAATAAGAGAATATATGTCAAAGACTTAGTATGTAATAAGTACTAAATAAATGGAAAGATGTTAGGGCTTTTGGCATTAAGTTTCTTGCTATACTTCTTAAGTATATGCTTACCACAAATGCAAGTCTGTATGTATAAAAAAAGAGAGAGAGAGAGAAAGAGAGAGGGAAAGGGAGGGAGAAAGAGAAAAAGAACAGAAGGAAAGGAAGGAAGGAAGGAAGGAAGGAAGGAAACAAAGAAAGAGAGAGAAAAAGAAAGAAAGAAAGAAAGAAAGAAAGAGAAGAAAGAAAAGAGAAAGAGAGAGAATAGCTATAAAGCAAAGCTTACTGCTTTATCTCGTTCCTAAGTTGTTAGGGAAAAAATAAACCCTGAAAATTTTAAGAAGAGAGTGTTGACTGTTTTTTATTACTGTATGAAACAAAATATTGGAAGTTTGTTCTCATTTGTAGCACACATAGATGTTGAATTGTAACATCTTTAGTAGATTTTCTGCTGGATTTAGAGAGAAACTTTAGATAATATATTTATCAATTTAAAACAATGAGTGAAAAACTACAGATGCATAAGATGTATTCCCAGATGTCAACATTGTTATTTTTAAAACTGAACTTTTAGTGCCTTTAAAAGGCTATTTTCTGAACTTCCCAGCCAAATAAGCATCAAAGAACTCCACAGAAAAAGAGTCAGTATTCTCCGTTCATAACCAATTTAATAGCCAGTCTTCAAACTTTGTTATTAAAATGCTAAAATACCTTCAAAATCATTATTATCACTTCATGAGCTAGAATTCACAATGATGTAAGTAACAGAAAACTCAGCTAACAGTGATTAAACATGCATTTTTCTCACATTAAAAAAATCATAAAGAAGATGCTTCTGTTATTGGGTCAGTGGTTCAATGATTTCATCCCTCTTGTCTCTGAATCTTTCAACCTTTCCCTCATGAATGATTATCTAATGATCAAAAGATGACTCTTAGATTAGTAAAGAGCATGTTCAAGTTCATGATAGGAAAAAGGAGTGATTGGCAATTCCAGCTGTCTCTTTCATCAAACAACAGCAGCAACAACAAAAACAACAACAAAGCCTTCCTAGAGACTCTGAAGCCTTCTTAAAAAGTGGGAGAGGTATTTAATTTTCCATCCCCTAAAATAGAAATGACAAGAGAAAATGGGGGTATGAATGTCTGTTGAGTTAACAAACAATGTTTGACACACCATTGAGAAGCTGCTTGTTCGAAAGTCTGCAGTCGACTAGATAGAACCGTTACCTACATTAATTTTCCTGCCCTTAGAAGATGCCATTTTCTAATTTTGCTTTCAATGTATTTGAATTTTAATATCAGTTCAGTCAACCTTTTTTCCTAAAAGGAAATTAATTCCATTAATGCTAGATCTGATATCAGGTGTTGAATAGTTTGGTTTGTTGTTGTGTTATTGTTTCTAGCAGGGCTGAAAATATTCTCTTTGGTAGCAGTGTTTATTGCTTGGCATGTGATGGTTTTGCACTGCTGAATCCATACATAAATTATTTTACAGATAGGGAGGTAAAACATGTGTTCTTATTGCCAAATTCTTAGCCTAATGTTTTCAAAATAATTCTCCAAGTGTTCTGGAGTCTCACATAATTTCAACATGCAACACTAATTTTTCTTTCCCTTTTATGAAATCAGTAGACCATTAAAACTATTTAGTGATATTCATCCCATCTGGGAACATTGGAGTGACATTTGCTTTGGCTTTTCCTACATTTTTTTTTCATAGGTTGATCATTTTTGCCAAGCTACCACCTTATGTTAATATATTTTAGAGGCATTGTTTTTCTTTCTCTTTCTCTTTCTCTTTTTCTCTTTCTCTTTCTTTCTCTTTCTCTTTCTCTTTCTCTTTCTCTTTCTCTTTCTCTTTCTCTTTCCCTCCCTTTCTCTTTTGAGAAGAACCAATACAATGTCATTCTTTTTTGGAAAGAAGAAAAGTTTACAGCACATTTTGAGTAAATTAGTGTAAAGAAAGGCTCAGTGGGCTAACTGGTAGAACACCAGCTTATAATGGAGTCCACAGCTAGGGCATCACTGGGTCTCACCTTTGTGCAACTTGACCCAGATGATAGCACTGTTGTCCTCTTCGCACATACAGCCCACTATTTGATTATTGGTGACAGAAGGAACAATATTAGGGTCTTCCTTGGTGCCCAACACGGTCTTTGGGGCTAGTATATTTTATGGGTCCAGTCCCCTCCATGCAACCAACATGGCCTCCCATTTCCAGCCCAGTCACCTGTTCATCATCAGTAGGAACACCACTTCCAGATGCCTTGGAACACACAACAGTGACTCCATTGGGACTGTGGGCCCTGAGGGCCTGCAGGAACAGCGCTCCAACTCCATGACTTAATCCTGAAGTGATCACACCAACTACAAATAGCTAGAGGAATTGTTTCTTAATCAGTGGGGTAGCAAGGGTAAATCATAGATGTTCAGCTCCAAATGCATGCAGCAAGGAATTCATCCCTTGTGGTTATTTTAAAATCAGTAATAAAATTGATCAAAATTGGCCTGCTTTTTATTACCACCATGTGTTGGCAGTTCTGGACAATGTGTGATGAAATATTCCTTCCTATCTGTTAGGGTAAACCACCATGATCCCACCTCCTCACTTCTGGTATGCACTGCTTCATAGTTTAGATTTTTCCCTTTCAAATAAATTAACAGTTTAAGGTTTTAAAAGGCAAACAATGCCTGAAATATTTTATGTGGATGAAAATTCTGGGCGTTTTTTCCTGGCTTTATCATCTTGATTATAATCATGGCATCATCACTTGATTGAAAACAAAAGGTGAACAAATAAATGAATAATATTTAAATTAAATGAAAACTGGATGTAAAGTTACAACTGTAACAACAGTAGAATTTGACTATTCTCTGCAGAATATTTCTGCTTTTCAATACAATTCCTTTTCCAAAATAGAAGAAAAAGAAAAGAAAACCCAAAACTAAAGTTATATTTATTGCAGTGTTTCTTACATCCAAGTGGATATCTCCAACTTTATATTTCTATTTGGTTTGGGGGTTAAATATGGAATATAGGGGGAAAGAACAGCATACAACAAATCCTTTCCATTTGAAGAATTGTATATAATGGATTTGATTCTGTAAAAATGTGAAGTACCAATTGTTACATGCTTGCCAGCATTTCAATCTTTGTTTTTCCTTAACATTGAGGGTTTTTTGTTTTTTGGGGTTTTTTTTGTTTTGTTTTGTTTTGTGTTTTGTTTTTTTGTTTTCAGGTAACAAAATGAAATGATTCTTCACATTCATTGTAATCCTTTATTCCTCCAGGCATTTTTGGACAGAAACTTGAAGACACTGTCCGTTATGAGAAGAGATATGGGAACCGTCTGGCTCCAATGTTGGTGGAGCAGTGTGTGGACTTTATCCGACAAAGGGGGCTGAAGGAAGAGGGTCTGTTCCGACTGCCAGGCCAGGCTAACCTCGTTAAGGAGCTCCAGGATGCCTTTGACTGTGGAGAGAAGCCATCATTTGACAGGTAGCTTTCAAGATTTTCCTAATCATCCTTCACTGAGAAATCCAAACCGAACAGAAGAGATGCAATGAGCTGAGAGGATATAACCTTAATGGATGTTGTAATAGTTTAGAATATGGATTTTATAGCCACACAAGGGTCGATTGTTTTTATTAATTTACAGAGTCAAAAATTTGACACTTTAGATGTCTTTCTCTTCCATACTTTTTGTCCCCCTTAAAACATTATTTATTCTTTTCCTTTGGAACTAAATTAACACTCTATTAAGCTTTTGCATCAGAAAAGTGAATTTTTAAAATAGGAGTCTTTCCTGTTCAGTGTCTTCCTAATTCTCTCAGCTAAGAGATATTAAAAGTATTAATAAGCAGAGATCGGGATATTAGCAATGTAGTTACAATAACTGTTTTTAATAATAATGAAAGCATCATATTTTTAAATATATAGCTCCACCTTAATCTAGAATAGATTTATAAGGAAACAAGAAACATATAGCATGATGAAATTCAGGAAATAATGAAAGTTCCAGAAAAGAAAATATAAAGCATCCATAACTCCACTAAGAATTAAACACTTATGATAATATTTTATAAATTACCTCCTTCTCTTCACTTTTTTTAATTTAGTAGAAAATAATATTTTTTCTCCTAATATTATTAATGTAGTATAGTATAGCTGATATTTTCATATTAATATTTGAAATATCCCCAACATTCTAGTATAGTTTAACCTAATGTTTGATGATTGGCAACCTCTATAAGCATAATTTTTCACATCTAATATTTCATTCTACATGTATATTATTCATAATTATTTCAACAATTTGGATATTTATATGATCACTTTTATCACTTATATCACTTATATTTATATTATAAATAGTGTTGTAGGGGGTATACATTCACGTTAGTATTTTCTATATTTTAATAATTTCCTCAGGGGAGGTTCTCAGTATTAGACTTTGTGGATAAGAACAGTCATATTATTTGAAAACTGACAATTGCATACTATTATTTCTTTGAAATCATAGAATTAGCACATGGATAGAGCCAGATCTACAGAACAAGTAGACCAGAAGACACTTGAATACATGATATGAGACAAAGGGAGCATTATTGGAAATATGGGCTTTTGCTAATAATCTAAGAAATGCACATTAAATCATTTAATGTCCTCCCACTAATCACATTAACAAAATCTTGAACAATGATAATACTCAGTACTGGCAAGGTATGTTAAGGTAGGCACTCTGATGGCAAGAGAGCAAATTGTTGTAGTCTTTCTAAAGAAATTTGATGATATATTTCAAGACCGTTTTAGCAAGATATTCTAGTCTTAGAAAAAAATCAGATCTGTGGAAAAAAACAAGTATAAAGTTGCTTATTACAATTTTTATAATAGTAAAAAATGAACACCAATCTATTATCTCCAGAAGTAGAGTATGGTCAATTAAATAATACTGCATTAATATAACAAAATGTTATACAATTATGAAAGTTTTAGAAAAATGCTAATTATAAAATAATAAGTGGAAATGATAAATGGAAAAATAAGACAGGATCAATTAATTGATTAAAATCCTACCTGTTTACAGAAGTATTACAATTTATAGACATTCATAAATTATCTCTGAGAGATAAAAATTAAATGTGGAGGCAAATAAATGCATTCAAAACCAAAATCAGAGAACAAATTTCAAGAATACAGATATACTTTTGGCAGGGGTGCCCAATGTCTTATTCTATACTTTGAAAAACAACACTAAATAATAGTTGCAAATTCAAGTCTATTCACAGGATATACACAATGGTTTATCTAGAAGAAATGTAATTTTTTAGCTTCAAAATTAAAAGAAATTTGTCAGTGGGATCCTCATAATAAAATATCATATAATGGGATAAATAAAACCTTTTACCATAAACTTCATGTGACATTGATAAATTTCAATGGCTTTTTCTTATATATGGCCAAAAACCACAGATGACATTATAGAAAACTATATTTACTAAAAATTATTTTGCTATAGGCATTTATGCTTTTGGTTCTTATAACAAGATTCTCACTAATAAGAAAGAATGAAAGGATATTTTATAAATTTTAGGATACCTGTAAGAAAAGGTATGCTCTGTGAGCAATTATCTCCAAATCAGGTTCTTAATTATCTCCAAATCAGGTTCTTAATAGCTGAGCTGACAGTGAAATATTGTGCAATCTTTATGTAAAATATTATCTCACTTATAAAAAGTATTTTTTGTATAAAATGCACTAATGCATAAACAGACTGATGAAAATGTGACAAAAGATGAGCATTGATTTTGTGGGATAATGACTTTTTTAAAAATATTGTGATTCCAGTAAGCACCGTTTTACAATCAGAAATTTAACCTGAACGGTCTTTTAATTACCTGTCGATATCATGCTGCATAAAAATGTCCTTAACTTTTAACTTCTAAAGAGTAATTATGGAAGCTACCTGTCAACTAGAAAAGCTATAGAAGAGAATTGCATAGAGTATTTCAATGTTAGCACAATACGGTAATGTTGCTAGCATCCTAGGAGGAAAAGGAGAGTGTCATTCATTTGCTCAGTCATTCAGTGTTTCTGGTTTCTACACTTGTGTAACAAACCACCCCCAAACTTTGTGACTTAAGTAATAACAGCTGGTTATTGCTCATGGTTCTGTACTTTGGGCAGGAGTTGGCCAGGATGTGCTCATTTTTCCTGCACATGATGTTGATTCATGGAGATCAGTTAGGTCCGAAGGATATAAGATGGTTCTACTCAGATGTGCAGAGCCTTGTCTGACATGGCTAACATGGCTGAAGTCCACTTGGGCCTTTCTCTCTCCCTCTATCTCTCTCTGTAAATCTCACATCTATTATTAGAGCTGCTCTTTATATGTATGGCCTTTACCTCTAGCCGATTAGTCAGACCTATTGACATGATACCTCAGGGTTCCAAGAAAATAAAAATGGCAGTTTGTAAGCCTCACAAGGGCTGAGTCCATAGGACACTGTGTGACTTCTGGTGTAGTCTCTTGGTCAAAGCGAGTCACAAAACAGGCCAGCCTACATTTGAGGAGAAGGAAAATAAACACCATTTGATGGAAAGAGGGGTAAGCACATACAGAGAAGGAAGGATTTGTAGGAGGCTATTTTGAGAGAAAAATCACTATAGCTTTAAAGTCTTGAGGGATACCTGGGTGGCTCAGTCCATTAAGCGTCTGACTGGCTCAGGTCATGATCTCATGGTTCGTGAGTTTGAGCCCCTCATCGGGCTCTGTAATGACAGCTCGGAGCCTGGAGCCTGCTTGGGATTCTATGTCTCCCTCTCTCTCAGCCTCTCCCCTGCCAGTGCTCTCTCTTGCTCTCTCTCTCTCACTCTCTCTCTCTCTCTCTCAAGAATAAAGATTAAAATTTAACAAAATCTTGAAATCAAGTGGAACAAATCCCCTAATTTTGTTCTTTTTCAAATTTGTTTTGCCTATTCTAGGTCATTTACATCTTCATTTTAAAAAGATAAAGAAATTTAGCATATGCTTGTCAATGTCTACAAAAAAAAGTATGTTAGGATTTTGACTGAAATTTTATTGAATCCAGAAATCAACTGGGAGAAAATTGACATCTTAAAACTATGAAATCTTCTAATCCATAAAAATGGCCAATCTCTCCATTTCATTAGGACTTTTTGTATTTCAGCAACATTTTGTATTTTTTGATGTAAGATCTTGCTCCATTTAGTTAAATTTATCCTCAAGTGTTTGCTATTTTTAGATGCTCCTGTAAATAGTATTGTTTTTAATATTTAATTTTATAATTGCTCACTGCTAGATTATCCAAATACAATTGATTTTTTTATGTATAGATTTTTGTCCTACCAACTTGGCAAGTTCATTTATTAGCACTAGCAGGATTTTTGTAGATCGCTTAGGATTTTCTACATACATAATCGTATTGACTGTACATAATGAGAGTTTTATTTCTTCCTTTGCAATATGTAGGCCTTGTATTTCTTTTTCTCACCTGCTTGTACTTGCTAAGAATTCATCTACCATAATAGTAGGTATACATACTCTTCTTGTATGTAGACGGAAGTTTTCAGTCTTTCACTACTATGTGTGATGGTAGCTATAGGTTTTTTTCCTGATGACCTTTATGAAGTTAGAAAATGTCCTTTTATTTTCACTTTGGCTACAATTTTAATAACAAATGAGGATCATATTTTATAAAATCCATTTATTACAGAAATTATCTGATTCTTCCCTTTTGTTATGTTAATGTCCTGAATTACATTAATCTATTTTTGAATGTTAAACCAACTTTACATTGCTAGGATAAGCCACATTTGGTTATGATGCATTACCCTTTTTATATATTGCTGTATCTGACTTGCAAATAATTTGTTAAGGATTTGAGGACCTATATTCATCAAGGGTTTTGACCTGTAGATTTCTTATAGTATCTTTGACTAGTTTTGTTATCGGAGAAATTCTGGTCCCCATATTAGTTGGAAAGTGTCCCCCCTACCTCTATTTTCTGAAAGAGTATGTGTGTTTTGTATTATTCCCTCCATAAATATTTGGTAAAATTTACCAGTGATGTCATCTAGTCCTGACGTTGTCTTTGTGGGGAAGTTTTTAGAGATGGCTTTTCTTGGGGTGACTGGATGGCTCAGTCGATTAAGCGTCCAACTTTGGCTCAGGTCATGATGTCACAGTTTGTGAATTCGAGGCCTGTGTCAGGCTTTGTGCTGACAGCTCAAAGCCTGGAGCCTGCTTCAGATTTCATATCTCTCTCTCTCTGCCCCTTCCACCCCTCTCCCCTCCCCCCACCCCTGCTCACACTCTGCCTCTCAAAAATAAATAAACATTAAAAAAATTAAAAAAAAAAAAAGAGATGGGGGCACCTGGGTGGCTCAGTCAGTTGAGCCCCTGACTTCAGTTCAGGTAATGATCTCACAGCTTGTGGGTTCCAGCCCCACATCAGACTCTGCTGACAGCTCAGAGCCTGGAGCCTGCTTTGGATTCTGTGTCTCTTTCTCTCTCTGCCCCTCCCCCCACTTGTGCACTGTCTCACTCTGTCTCTCAAAGATAAGTAAATGTAAAAAAAAAAAAAGAGAGAGAGAGAGAGAGATGACTTCTAATTCTTGTGCCAGTTTTGGTGATTTGTCTCTTTCATGACATTTTCCCATTCCATATAACTTTTCAAATTTATTGTCATGAAGCTGTTTATAATATTCCTCTTTTAATAATGTCTGTAGGCTTTTTAGTAAAGTGTTCTCTTTTACTTCTGATATTAGCAATTTGTTACATCTTTTTCTCTTATTCAGTCTATCTAGAAGTTATCAATTTCGTTAAACCTTAAAAAGAACTAGTTTTAGTGTCGTTGATTTTCTCTCTTTTTAAAAATTTTTCTCTTATACTCTGTTATCCTTGATAGTTGTTCTTTCCCTGGTAGTTGTTCTGTGTTTAGCCCTATAGCGTGTTACTTTCTGCAGGCTCATGTTGGTATTCAGATGAAGACAGAAGACCTATATGTAGATTTCAAGAAGTCATTTTGTGCAAAGCTCCCTCCTCTCTAGTAGTCTACATCACAAAGCTGCTTCAAGCCCTCCAAACTGTATTCTCTGTCTCCTCTCTAGTAGTCTACATCACAAAGCTGCTTCAAGCCCTCCAAACTGTATTCTCTGTCTTCTTAGCTCAGTGAGACTGCTGTTTTCTATTTAGGGTTCCCATCCCTGTCCCAGGCTCTGGTAAATGACAATGTGCAAGGCTGGAATAATTGTAACACTTACCTCATTTGATTCCATACTCTCAAGGGTCACATTTTTGTACAATTGTCCAGTATCTTAAAAACAGTTGTTTCATATAATCTAGGGTTTTTCTCATTTTTTAAATACTTTTTAAATGTTTATTTGTTTTTGAGAGACAGAAAGAGACAGAGCACAAGCAGGGTAGGGCCAGAGAGGGGGGGGAACACAGAATCCTAAGCAGGCTCAAGGCTCCGAGCCATCAGTACAGAGCCCAACGCAGGGCTCAAACTCACAAACCGCAAGATCATGACCTGAGCCAAAGTTGGACGCTCAAAGGACTGAGCCACTGAGGCGCCCCTAGTTTTCTCATTTTTAATAGCAGATATGGTATCTGTTTACTCTGTGAGGACTGTGAGCAGATTCTCATCCATAGCAGTTCTGAAATCCTGCTGGACAAATGTTGTCAGGGCCCCTCCTCTGGGGGGGGGGGGGGTGGGAAATGGGCCTCAGTTAGGGTTTGGTTCTCTAACATTTGGCTCCTCTCTATTCTTTGGGCTTCCCTCTAGACCCCTGGTTCTGCTCCATGAGACTTCTTTTATTTTTTTTCTTCACCCCAACCCCAACAAGAAATGGCTCATTTTTCTAATTAAGTGGTTTCTTAGCCTGCTTCCTGCCCATAAAAGTTGGGGTCTCAAAGCCTCTTTTCCTTTTGAACTGATACTGTCCCTTTTATTCCAAGTTGCCATAGTTCCTTTAAAAACCTTGGAAGTGTCCAATTATAATCTTCTCACTCAAACAAAGTCACACCCATAAGTGCATTTGTGTTAGGTCCTGCAATATTGCGTCTGTGAGTCAGAGTGCTATGGAACAATCTTAAGATTCTTTCTAAATCCTTTTGTATTGCTGAGAGAATCTGTGAGGTGCTACCCTAAGTCTTTCAGAGAAGTTCTAACCAGGAGTCTTACATTCACACCATCAGTGGGTCTTTACCTTCAGGTCATGTTATTATGGCAGCACTCTGGATTTTATCTTTGCTCTGTGGCTGTTTCTTACTTTAATACTATTTTACCAGCCGGAGACACTAACCCAGGGCCACTATAGTTTCTTCAAATCCTCCTTCAGAGTTCAACAGTTTCTAATTAGCTTCATCAGGAACATTTTCTATATTTTGAGTTTCTATATTCTGTATTCCGTGTCTTACAAATTTTTCCACCACTGCTTAATAAGCTTTTATTTTTCTTTAGCTTCTAAGAGCAATTTTCTCATTTCAAGTTCCCATCATCTAATAGTCCCCTTGCAACTGTCCAGACACTGCCTGGGCAAAGCCAATGCCATACAATTAGAGTTTTGTTGCATCTGCACCCAATTTCTGGATCCAGTGACTGTTTCAGGTATAGCAAACCAGTCTCAACTTTTTGGTTTAAAACAGTAGCAACCTTTTAGATTCTTCATGTGGGGAGTGTTGGCAGAGGCACGGTAACAGTTGCCATGACCTCCTGTAGGTGCAGTATCCAAGTGTGGTGTCTAGGTTGGGCTGGCTGAAATGGCTGATGGTGAGTTGAGCTTCTCTTTCTCTTTGCAGTCATGCATCCTACAGAGCTTCTCTCTTTGACCAATTATTAGAACCTTTTACACAGTAGCCCACGACTAAAAGACAATAAGAGTGGAAGCTATCAGGGCCCTTGAAGGGTGAGGCCCAGAACTGGCACGATGTCACATCCACTGAATACTACTGGTCAAAAGTAAATCATAAGGCCAGTTCAGATCAAAAGAGATTAAAAATTGGTTCTACTTCTTGATGGAAGGAGTTACATGAATGTTATAGGGATGAGACAAATTATTGACAGTTACCTTTGTCAATCTGACAGTCCATCTCATTCATTCATTCAACAAATAATTTTGGAGAATTTAGTATGTCTTAGACCCTGTTCTATGTAAAAAAGACAAAGTCAATTCTCTTCTGGGTTTGTATCACTAGTGGTGGGGAGATGAACAGTAAGCAGTCCATATGTAAATAATTTCAAAGAATGTTAAAGTTGAGCTGCTAGTACGTTGAGTGAAGTGGTGGAAACACACGTCTCCTTCCTGGGAATATAACTTTTAGGTTTAACTTGAATGACAGGAAGAAGTTTGCCATATCTCACTGAGGAGAGCATCTGTTGGGATGAGCACTGGGTATTGTATGGAAACCAATTTGACAATAAATTTCATATTAAAAAAAAAAGAAGTTTGCCATATCTGAGATATGGTAGAGGCACACTGTAGGTAGAATGTCAAGTACAAAGGCCTTGAGATGAGCATAGCTTAGCTTAGACCATAAAGAAGGATATTGTGGCTAGAGTACAGTGAGTGACAAGTACAATTTTTGGAGATGAGCTGGAAGAGATGGATCTTTGTAGTCCAGTAGATTATGAGAAGGAATTTAATTTCTTTTTCAAGTGAAATGGAAATCCATTGAAATATTTTAACAAGTAAATGGAATAATTTTCTTTACATGTTAAAAAATGCCCACTCTTTAAAGGAAAACAAGGGATTTTTTAAATTTTTATTTATTTATTTATTTTTACTCTACTTACAGAGCACTCTGACACCAAATGTATAGGCTTTCCACAGCAAGAAATTCTCTAATTCTTGGTGAACACCCACAGGGTGTCCTACAATTTAATTAAGTTCTGATATTAGCTGTCCAGTTATTGCAGACTCCACAGGTTAAGGGCTCAGTTTCACAAGGCTGCCCTCTCCCCACTCCCATTTCAAATGCCAATCACAAGTGCCAGGTTGGCACCTGTACTTCTAATCAACCAGCTGTAAAATGGAGATTCCTTGGACTTCATAATTTGCTGGAAGAGCTCGCACAACTCAGGGTAACAGTTTATTTACTGGATTACCAGTTTATTTTAAAAGGATACAATTTAGGAACAGCCAGATGGAATAGATCTGTTTAGGAACAGATGCATAGGGCAGTATGGTAAAGGGTGCAGTTTCCATGGCTTTGTCAGGCATGCTGCCTCCCTCCCAGCACAAGGATGTGTTCACTTAGCCCACAAGCTTTCCAAACCTCTTAGTTAGGAAATTTTTATGGAGGTTTCATTGCATAGTCATGACTGATTAAATCTTTGGCCATTGGGGATTGAACTGAGTGTCTAGTTCCCTCTTCCCTCAGTTCCTTCTTCCCTCCCCAGAGATTGAGGAGTAAAAGTTCCAACACCCTAATTACAAGGTTGCTTCCTCTGGCAACCAGCCCTACCCATCTTAGGGGCTTCCCAAAAGTGACCTCATTAACATAAACTCCAGTGTGGTTGAAAGGACCTTGTTATTTTATTTTTTTAATGTTTATTTTTGAGAGAGAGCATACATGGAGGAGGAGCAGAAAAAGAGAGGGACAGAGGATGTGAAGCTGGCTGTGTGTTGACAGCAGTGAGCCCCATGCAGGACTCCAACTGTGAGATCATCATCTGAGCTGAAATCAAGAGTCAGAGGCTCAATGGACTGAGCCACCCCAGTGGCCCGAAAAAGGCTACTTATGAATAAGGAAGACTTTTCTTTCATCTTCTTCGATAGAACTACTTCAGGAATTAGGGATAAAAACCAAATATTATAACAAAAGATGTTTCTATTACTTTGTACCATTAGGGAATTACAAAGGTTTTAGGAGTTCTGGCCAAGAACCAGGAAAAATGTATATATGTATATTTCTCTTTTTCATCACAATATCACACTCTGGCAATCTAAATATCCTTGTTTTGATAAATAAATTGTCAAGCTCGAGTCCTGCAGTCATAGGGAGGCACAAATGCGAATTACTGGATTCTGCTGATTAAAAAAAAAAAAAAAGAAAAGAAAAAAAGAACTTCCAGGTCCATAAACACGGAAATATAAAGAAGAGAGGTACATATTTGTGGTAAAATGTAATTATCAGCTCCACTGGTAGAGGAATAAATAATCCATAATTTCCCAAGGAGAGTAAGATTATTTTCAGAACATGTCCAAGTAGAATATTCTACCCTATCTGCTTTTTCAATAAATTGTCTGAATTTGAAATTTCTCATGGCCCAGTCCTAGCTAGCTCATGTTTCAGTTTTTCAAATGTGAAGACAGACTGCTTTGGAACATTTGCTAGTTCAAGTTAGTTTCACCAATGCTCACTATTAAGATGATTTTAAAATGATGTAAGTTTAAAAACACAGATTGTGTATAATGTTTTCAATAGATAGTAGGATATAAAGCAAAGTACAGAAATTTTTCATTGTGAAATACATGAAAAGAGTGAGAATGAGTAAATATGTTCCCCTGTATATTCTCATAATGCTTATACTTCACTAAAGAGTCAACAAGATTTATCTTTCATCTCCATATGTATTAAAATATGGAAAGAAATTCTCACAGGCATTCTACAAACATAATCTTTAATTTTAATATTAAGACCTAATATTACTGAAGCTCCAATATTAAGCCCTAAAATTTGACTTTAAAGTGAACTTTCTTAATAGCATTTAAAAATTATAACAGTATAAAGTGTTATTAAATTTTAATTTAAATATTATTAACATCATATTTTAAATTATAACATTTTGTATACAGTTTAGAATATAGAAGAATATAAGAAGGTAGGATGGATATTTCAAAATTAGATAACCCAGAGAGTTCTTGAAATATATAATGTGTAAATATGTAATATGTAGAGACTTAAACATACAGATATATCTAAATACAGATATGTATATATATATAAAGTATTAGAATCACATGGCTTTTATGTCTTGCCTTTTCTTGTTAATGTTATAGCATGAACAACTTTTCATATCACTAAGTAACTTTCACAAACCTGATTTCAAGGACTGTGTAATAATTCATCATATCAGTGCATTGCTTTGTCTCACTCTACCTGTTGTTTTCAGTGTTTTGCACACATCAGTCCAATGCTAACAACCATCTGTATTCATAAATCAGCCTGTGTTTTTGAAGCTATGGATCCATTTAGAAGACTTTTCATATGTTGTCCTATGGGAGGAAAAAAAACATTACTTGAGAAAAAGAAATTTGGAACATACATTATTTGAATTTAGAGATGTTGCAGGCACATGCACCAGCTTTTATTAAACCAGGCACTTTCTGCTCTTTAATTATCTCATGATATTTTTCAAGTTCTAAGGTTCAAGTTTAAGACTTTTATCTATGCATGGCTTTTTATTTCTACAGTTAGATGGCGTGTTCCCACAGACTCCTTGACCAAACTGAATTTTGTGAGAAAGGACATTTTCATTGAACTAAAAGAATTTGTATTTTATCAATTTATGTCACCTGTAAAAAACAACAGATATCATAGTTCCTAACCATTCTTTTCTCTATTATTTCTTTTCAGAAATGAAAACAAATTAAAGTATAATATCTTATATTAAACTTCTCACTTTGAGGGGATAAAAATGAAATATAGAATGTGTAAAATCAGATTAGAAGCGGAATGTTCTTTCCAAAGCTCTCCAGGTGGCATCAGCTGTTAAAGAAGATGCATTTTGGAATAGCTGGGAAGATAAGGTTAAGAATGACCATGTGGGCATCACCAAAAGAACATTAATTGTTCAGCAACAAAAAAACTATGCACTTACCACACAGTGTTCAAGAGCAAGGACAGAAGTTTGTAGAAGTCAATGACTTTACACATTCTGTTCAAGAATCCCGTAAGATAACTACTGTCCAAAGTACCCCAGACACCTTCCCACATACTCTGTTCATTTTGCCCTCAATCCTTTTACTCCTCTTCTACCATTTTGTTTATTTTTGTATTTGTTTTGGTGACTGAATTAAGATCACTAAACAAACTGCAAGTCTGTAGAAATAAAAAAATGTTTTTAAGTCTAAAATTTAGAAGATAGAAAAACCAGACATTTTAATTTTTATCATCTGAGTAGCAATACAGCTTTGAGCATTACTGACCTGAGTTATAAAAAGTGAACTTGAAAGGAGGGGAACATTATAGTCCCTAGAGATTCTCAAACATTCATTTGCATAAGAATGACCCAAAGAGGTGTCTCAAGCTTCTGATACTCAGACCCCATTGGCTCTCACTGCTATTTAAAAGGGTGGAGGATGTGTAGGAATCTGAATTTCAAACAAATCCCCAAGTAATTATTATATGCAAGGTTCTCAACTCATAACTTGGGTAATACTAGCCAGGCTATAGGGTGTCATAATGTGGGGTCAGAAGAAGTGCTCATTTGAAGTGATGTGCCTCAGTTTTCTCATACATGAAATGAAAAAAAAATCATCCTCATGGCATTATTGAAAGCAACATGTTACTTCTGACTCAGCAGGGCAGGTCTTAATCTACTGTGAAGGATATTTTATTTTCTGAGGTATACAATTAATGTGTAAAATATATTATTTCCTACCTCCTGAAATGGGCCTGAAATTTTAGAACAACCTAAAAAGAACTTTCCTGCACCTTTATCCTTTGATCCATGTGAAAAATCAAACACTGGGGAGTTCAGTAGCAAACTACACAGTTATAGAGCCTTTGTATCACAGTGTGAATAAAGGCTCCACAGGTAGAGTTTGATGGAGGAAAGTGAAGAAACCAAGTGGTAGCTTCAGGGCATGTGGAGTTGGAAAAGCAAAAACTGTCTCCCAGGAGTTTGCCCAAGGCAAGCCCTGAATGTGTAGGTGGTCAACTGGTTATCTGTTTTCAGCACCCTAAATGATTCTCTTAAGCCAGGAGAGAGCCAGCCCTCCAATGACCTGAACGGCTGTTTAACTATGGTGACTCTTAACATTCCTATTTTTTGATGCAATTCTTAGATATTATGATGGTGTGACCGGATTTGATAACCATCACCTTAGAGTACATCTCAAACTTCTGTCATTCACATAGTACCGTCATGATTTTAGCAATATCCATATAACATCTGTACTAGTTCTAATATTTTTCTTTAAATTTATTCACTGTTTTATCAATTTTCTTGTAAAAGGATATGCGTATCATTATTGTTAGTTGAAAACCAGCACCACATGCCATAAATTACAAGGTCAATGTAGCATAAATGAAATAACAACAAAACATGTTATTAAATGCCAGCTGAATACAGCTGCTTTCCAAAGACTGACCCTAAGGCCTTCTGTAAATTTGATCAATATACACTCATTTCCAACTGGTACTTCCTATGTGATGTAATCAGAAGAGGTGAAAGATAATCAGCAAACTGTGATTTGATGTCACTTAGTGATCTCTGTGTGTGGAATCATACTTGGAATATCCCACACTTTGGGAAAAAACGTCAGATTACTCTTCAGTAACATTGACAGACCCACTTCCCTGAACACGTGGCTTCTTACCTAATTTGAACAATGAATGTGACTCACTAGGGTTTCACAAAACCCCTTTGCAAGCATACCAGGGTCGGAAAAATTAATCTGTTTTAAAGGAAAATATATTGTATGTGGAAGATATTCACATGAATGGGTATTTACTAAATATTTCATGTAGTACAGGTTGTTAGTTAGAAATCTGTCATGTTTCATTGTGCTCACTCTTGGTGATGTATCTAAAAGCCTGTACACTGGAAACCAGGACATGAGTTTCACTTTCCTTTCAATTTATCTTTTAATAAATTTAGAGCTCACTTCCACTGAAACCTGATTGGATTATGAATAAAAATAGTCAATTAACAGGAAGCTTCCCAGTATTTGGCATATCAGTTGGTGTTTATGTACTTATTTGTAAGGAAGCAGTGTAGGAATAAGAGAGTTCACTTGGGCCCACCATTTACTACCTAAGTTAACAATTTGGGACTAGTTACTTCACTTCTCAAAATGCTTAGTTTTATGTGTAACACAGAAATAATAATGTTTAACCCGCAGAATTGTTGCATTAATGCACTTAAAACAAAATGTGTGTCAACTGTGCTGGAATTGAAATAAAAGAACTTAATTAAAAAAAAACTAAATAAATAAATAAACCAAAATAGAACAAGACACCAGAAGCAAGTGATATAATGGAATAAGACACTTAACATTTATTGCCATTGTAGGTATCATGTGTATAATAATGATGATTCTAACATTTTATATGATAAGGAAAAGTAATCTGCTTGAACCTATGCTTGAACCTAAACCCTTCAGTGTTTTTAATCTAGGATATTTTTCTGTTTTGAAATCTCCATGGCAATTCCTACTGAAAGAAATAAGATACCTGCAATGTTTTACATTCTGAAAGTGGGCGCTTGTGTGTGTCTTATAAGTCAGATTGTAGATATTCTTGCATGAGCTGGGTGAAAGTATGTCCCTCAAAGGCATGTATTTTCTGAAATAAACTTATTGAGTCATATTTTATATATCATGCAATTCACTCATTTCAAAGATAGAATTCAGTGATTTTTGACAAATTTACCAAGTTATGCAACCATTATTACTACGTACCGGTTTTAGAACATTTCATCACCTGAATACCATCCTTTATGTCATTTACCGTTATTTCCAGCAGCCCTTCCTCTCCAGGAAACCAGTAATCTACTTTCTGTCTCTATAGATTTTCCCTTTACTGGGCATTTCACATAGGTGGAATTATTCAATATACAGTCTCTTGCATCCAGTTTTTTTCATTTAGCGTAATGCTCTTGAGTTTCATCCATGTTATAGCATATATCAGTAGTAGTTTGTTGCTTTTTATTGATGAATAGAATTTCATTCCTTGGCTATACTACATATTGGTTATCCATTTATCGGTTGGTAGATATTTTGGTTTTTTTGGCTTTTATGAAAAATGTTGCTGTGAATATGCATGTACAAGTTTTTGTGCGGATGTACATTTTCACTTCTCTTGGGTATATACCTAGAGATAGAATTGTCTTCTCTATGTGTAACACTTGCAGAACTGCCAAAGTGTTTTCCAAAATGGCTGCACCATTTTATATTTCTACCAGCAATGTATGAGTGTGCCAATTTTTTTTATTCTAGCCATTCTAGTGAGTGTGAAATGGTATTGTTGTTTTAATTTGCATTTCCTTAATGACTACTGATGTGTATCTTTTTATGTGCTTATGAACCATTTTTATATGCCCTTTAGATGTCATGTGGTTTTAAAATACTTGATTTCTCTGATTATCTTGATAATTTATTATAAAGAAATGGTTGAAAATGGCTGAAGAATCAATAATAATGTTCTGGGAGTATCTATTTAGGTTTGAGATAAGTAACTATGATATCGTGGGACCATGCATCTTCATATGCATTCTGGGATAGCATATGAAGCTATCACTGTGAATATTCATCTCAAACTCTGTATTGAGGGGCACCTGACTGGCTTAGTCAGTTAAATGTGCAACTTCAGCGCAGATGATGATTTTACAGTTTCTGGGTTCAAGCACTGCCAGTGCAGAGCCTGCTTGAGATTCTCTCTCTTCTATCTCTGCCCCTCCCCCACTTTGCACACACATGCTCTCTCCCTCTGTCTCTCAGATAAATAGACTCTGAAAATAAATAAATTAATAACAATAAAAACAAAACTCTGTATTCATAAAGCAGAACTCTACACTTATGTGGAATGTGAGCTTAAAGAAGGTAGAGAATTGTATGAATCTTGATCACCTTTTATTTTATCTCTAACACCTAGAACAATGTCTGACATAGTCTAGTCATTCAATAAACCTTTATTGAATAAATGGATATAAGGAGTATATTTTGAATATACTTGTTGAATGAAATAATGCCAATATTTCTGATATCTCAATAAGTAGACAATTCATGTGCTTATTTTCATAGGAAGTCTGGAAATTGTCATGTGTCAAAACAACTTCTAAAATTCAGTCAGGATATCATTTTTATCAACTAAAGCAAAATGCCTGTCTGTGTCAATGTAGAGTCATAATCTTATGAATGGCTTGTAATTTTTTAAAAGTCACAGCTCTAAATTAAATCCATTGCCTTTATTTTTTTGTACTCCAGAAATGCTCTTGTGAATATGGATGTATCATACTCCCAGAGTGAACTAGATTTTGACTTATAACAAAACAATAACAATGAAACAACAACCAAAAAAAAAAAAAAACCCTTCCTACTTCTCAATAAAATTATTTGTCTCTCTTTCTTCCCACTTACACTCTAAAAATAGTCCAAGTAGAAAACACCACTAATACAATAAATTTCTGTATATGCGGAAGCAAAGTGTCCTTTCCAACAAAAAGCATGACATATTTTAATATGAGACTCACAATAAATATACAGCTGGATTTTTTTCCTTTCCCTCAGTGTGTGTGTGTGTGTGTGTGTGTGTGTGTATAGTTATATATATAGTTATATACATATATACAGTTATATATATAGTTATATATATAGTTATATATATTGTTTTATATATATATTGTGTTTTATATATATATATAGTGTGTGTGTGTGTGTGTGTGTGTGTGTGTGTATACACACATAAACTGGAATGGTGTCATTTAGCCTATATGTTGAGAATGTTATAACACAAAAGTGTTCTCACAAAAAACTATTGAGGGACCGAGGGACACCTGGATGGCTCAGTCAGATGAGCATCTGGCTTGATTTCAGCTCAGGTCATGATCTCACGGTCGTGGGGTCAAGCCCCTCATCAGGCTCTGCACTGACAGCATGGAGCCTGTTTGGGATTCTCTCTCTCCCTTTCTCTCTGCCCCTCCCTGCTCTCTCCCTGTCTCTCTGTCTCTGTCTCTCTCTCAAAAATAAATAAGTAAACTTTAAAAAAAATCTTTAAAAAAATGCCTGTTGAAGTGTTCAGAGAAGGAATGCCTTTGCATGGACTTGGGTGGTTTGGGTGTTGATTTGTAGACTCATCTGAATGTATCAGCAAATCCTTTTAAGTTCCTTCTGATACTGTTAGAGATTCAGCAATGGAAAACGAGGCCTCTATTTACTCATCAAAGATTTTGTTTTCTACCTTACTGACTTTATTGGAAAAAAGTAAAGTTTCTGAAAAATAATGTTTCATCCTTGATTGTTTATCCCAGAATCAGATCATCAGAATTCTCCAAACTTGTGGCAGTAATGGAAGGAAATGGGCAATATGCAATAGAGTTAGTGTTGGGGACACATTAATTTTATATATATATATATACATACATATATATATACATATATGTATATACATACATATATATACACATATGTATATATATGTATGTATATATATATACACACACACAGATATATATGTATGTATATAAATTATTAATTATATATAATATATGCATTAATTATATATATAATTATATATAGAACTTTGATTACTATCTATTTAGTCTTTGTTAGCTAGAAAATTATTGTGTATTTGCTGTGTTTTATTTTTCATTTTAAAATACAAAGATTAAAGTATGTATGTGGGTTTTAAATGCTATTAGGAAAATTTTAAAATACATTTTTTTAGCATAAGTATACCCCCTCAACATCAGAACCTCAACAGTGTTTCTCTGGGAAATCCTTGGCTTCATAATCTGAAATCTCCAAGAAAAAAAATAAATTGTTGAATGTATTATGATGATCACATTGTTTTTGTTTCTCCTGAAATTCTATCTGCAGAGTTTAGTAAGGGAAAAAATGTAAGTGAACAATACAAAATTGTGAAGTCACTAGACATAGCTGTAACTTCTCTATTATAGCTAAGCCAAGTTCATTAACTGCCCAGATTTTGAGGACCCTATTAACTGAAATTAGAACCCATAGCACTTAAAGTCCTGGGTACAATTGAAACAAGAAAGGGCTATGTGATCAAATGTCAGATATACACATTTACTAATGTTACGACATGGAAACTGGTAGAGTCACGTAAACTCTATGAAAGAATGCCCTCAATTTCAGTATGTCAGGAGTCAAATGTTAGGAAAGATAGCATATCCCATTTAAGTAATAACTGAAAGCTCACCATTTATAAAATTTAATTATATAAATGCATAATCATAATATACTTAGATAATGTGTAGTATTTCTTCCAGCTGTCTTTCTTAATGAACCAATCCTAGAGGAAATGTGAGATATCTCTTACTGTGAATAGTTTCTTTATATCTGCCTTAGGTCATCTAAGTCAACAATAATCTTCTCATCTTTTTCATCATTCTTAGATTTTTTTTGGCATTTACTTTACATTTGGTGAATTTAGGAAATTACATTCCACAGAACAGCCAGAGAAAGTGTTAACATGTAGATATTACTTCAGCAGAACTCCCAACCTAGATTAAGAATGCTCATGTTTAGTAAAAATCCTGAGAAAACTATCTAGTTTGCCCATTGGAAACTATTATAGACACACTGTGGAACCTCAAAGGCTTGAACTTTCTCTTGAAACAAATAAATAAATACAATGACTATCAGCTGGCACCAGGAAAAGAACAGAGTCCAACATGCATAATCAATCAATAAGAGTCTTAGTCTTCTTCATACCATTCTTCATACTTCATACCATGGATACATTTTTTTTTTAATCTACAAAGAACAAAATATAGACTTAATGTATACAGTGTCTGTTGGGGGGGGTATGTGTGTGTGGTATGTGTATATATGGTATGTAGAGATACCCACACCCTTAAAATAAAATCTCTGTGGTATGTAAACAGACTATCTCTAATCTCTTTATCTCTGGTGACTTTCAAAGAATTCGTGAGGCCAATACTTTTTCTAAGCAATTATATACATTATTGATATGAGTAGGATCTCAGTTTAATAAGAGAATCTTTGTAGCTTCATTGACTTCAGATTTAATTTATATAGAAAAATTTAAAGGGAAAAAATTTTAATAACTTGGCTCTTAAGAGTTTGGACAATAACGGGGTGCCTGGGTGGCTCAGTCAGTTAAGCACCCAACTCGATTTCGGCTCAGGTCGTGATCTCACAGTTCATGAGTTCAAGACCCACATCCAGCTCTGCACTGTGTCAGCATGAAGCCTGCCTGAAATTTTCTCTCCCTCACTCTCTGCCCCTACCCCACTCATGCAGTCTCTCCCTCTCTCTCAAAATAAATAAATAAACTTTTAAAAAGTTTGGACAATATTAATGTCATTTAAAATACAAGAATGTACCATGTGCATTTGAATATTGCTTTTAAGGTAAATTAATATATAACATTGATACTTAGGTCCCAAATCACCAGACTTGGAGGAACATATTAACTCATTTTAATAGCCATGTTGATTAATTTTGTAGCTGACTACACTTATGTTCTTTTTAAATTAATTTATTTTATTGAGATATAATTGACATATACCATTGTAAAAATTTAAGATATACAATGTGTTGGTTTGATACATCTATATATTGCAATATGATTACCACCATATTGTTAGCTAACACCCCAATCAGGTCACATAATTACACTTTCTTTTTTGTGGTGAGACAATTAAGATCAGTGCTATTAGCAACTTTGAAGTTTATTAAGTAGTATTATTGGCTATATTCAGTATGTTGTGCATTAGATCTCCAGAACTTATCTACTACTTGCAACTTAAGGTTTTCATTTGTTGTTGTTGGAAGTGAATGCGTGTGTATGTACAAGGTAATCTGTTAAAAAAAAAACTATACTAATATAATACTGCTTTAAGGAAACTTTTCTGAATATTCTACATCAACCTTATAAGTGCCTCAATCCCACTAGCCTTTCCTCTCCAATGAAGGCATGTTGGTACTGTAATGGAAAAAAGTCAGATTTTATTTTCATTCATTAATACAAGAATTTACTTTAATTTACTAGGACACATCACCTATTTATAAAGTGAATCAATGCTCTTACCCCAAACTAACTAAATGATGACAACTCTGACTCTCTATTAAGTGTATGTTTCTTTGTGATATGTGCTTATGCATTTGCCCTTTGTGTTCAAACATAGCATTCAAAAGCTATGCAAAAGGGCATTTTGTTTGTCATTGATATTTATTTGCTACTAATGATTACCACCTATAAGTGTACATCAGGGGACTGGGTGTAGGAAGACAGGCTTGCAACAGAAAAACCAGCTAGCATGCTGTTACATTAATGGAGGTGAGTGATATGTACTTGAACTTGAGCAGTGTCAATGAGACTGCTGAAGAAGGAATTGATTCATAAGGTTTTACATCAGAATATATAAGATCCAGCATTTTTTAAGACCTTCCAGGGGATTCCACTGTGAAGTTCAGTCTGAGAATCATTAACCACGGTTAGATTTAGGGTCTCAGGAAGAGCAAAATTTAGGCTGACTTCTAGGTTTCTTGGTTATTGGTGTGACTGGTGATGCCATCCATGGTCGAGAAAATGGTAAAGGAAGAATAATTTTATTGCAAGGTTTTTGTTGTTTTTATCCAACTGTGTTTACATGGAGTTCAAAGTGTGAAAGGGAACATCTATGAATTAAACGGAAAGGTCTGGTGTGGAGAGGTGTACTTTGTAGTCATTGTGGAAAAGTGATAGCTAAACTCAGAGAGTCTGCATAGGATCCAGGAAAATAGCACTTAGAGGCCAGCAGAGGAAGAAAAACTGGGGAGTTGACTGGTAAAGAATAATGGCCAGATAAGGAAGAGGAGAGTGAGGTGGCCAATAATAATAATAAAATGAGAGATTTGCTTATGGGAAATATTCATAAGAAATAACAAATGGACAAATATCTCTTTTTTTTCTGTTTGGGGATATTAGCTACTTTCTATTTGAAGGGTCTATTGTTTGGAATCACCAAACTCATATTGCTCAAGGGAATATCTTCCTAGAGCTACACAGCAGAGTATTTTGTTACTTTATCTATCTTATACACACGTAAGTGTGTGTGGGCACATATGTGTGCGTGCATGCATGCACGTGCTCACGTGTGTGGTATGTTGGATTGTATATCAAACTATCAAATATTCTTTGTATGTGTTTAGCTGGCATTATAAGGAAGTCTATACACACATATATCTATGCACATAAGTAATTCTAGAAGTAGGAAAGGAAAGGTCAGTGTGACAATTTGGTTTAACAGTCTCCTGACCAACATTTCTCCCACCTGTCTTCCATCAGGGAACACTGGGCAGACGGGAGCATAACTAGTATGCTCCAGTGGGTAAGAGAGTGGCCAGATTTAAACTTGTGTCCTTGTGACTATTCCATATCAGAACTGCCTCCTTTCCTTGGAAGTCATCTACCTCAAATACATTATTAATATTGTATTAATCCATAAGTCACGTTATCTGCAAGTACATTTCTAACTTTCTGCTAACGTTTCATTACCTAGTACTTTGATAGTACTATTAATGGTTTTATAGGTAAGCTCACAAGATGCAGATTTGGGAGTTCTATTAGTCACCTCAGGCTGCCATAACAAAACACCACAGAGTGGGTGGCTTAAACAAAGAAATTCATTTTATCACAGCCCTGTAGCCTAGAAGGCTGAGATCAGGGTGCCAGCTCAGTCAGGTTCTGACAAGGGCTCTCTTTTTGGCTTGTAGACAGCTGTCTTCTCACCCTATGCTCATGCAGCCTTTTTCCCTATAAGTACAAGGGAGCAAGGGGCTGGGAGCAAACTCTCCAGTATCTCTTCTTATAAGGGCGCCAATTCCATCAAGCCAGAGGTCCTATCCTCATAACTTGATCTAACCCCAAGTATCTTCCAAAGGTTCCATCTCCAAATACCATCGCATCGGAGGTTAGAATTTCAACACATGAATGAGGGAGGGGGCACAACTCAGTCCATAGTAGAGACCATCAGGCAGTTCTCTGCCATCACCATTGCTTTTAAACCAGGAGGCTTGTTTGGCACGAGCACTAATTCAGTGTAATCCAGACAGGTACAACCGTCCTGTTGTTGTATATAATTCAGCGCTGACACATAATAACAATGAGCCATGACAGAATCAGTTTTGCACTGCTGATAAGTATACCGTATAAGTATAAGTATACTGACAGATAAATAGAAAAAATAATAAGTTTGAACAGAATCAGACTTTTCTTGTAAACATTTAGTTTAGTTTGGAGCTGCTTACCACCTTCAGATGTGCTTTCCTATGCCATGGTGAATTTGGTGGAAAGAACAACATGCTGTTTAAGACAATTGAGCAGCAGTATTCAACTTCGTATTGCATCTGAACGTCTTCAGTTTCTTGTATGTTTTCCCAGGAATTTGATGGATATGACCTTTTTTTTTCTTAATCCAAAGCAAATTTTAGGTCATCTTAGTGTGTGTGTGTGTGTGTGTGTGTGTGTGCGCACGCATGTACATGTATTGCAAATAAGTACACAATATCTTCAATAATTTCCTGTGTGGGTGCACTGGAAATTGACTCTATGAAGTAAAATCAACATATTATATTGTGTTCTGTGCATAGTATCCAGAGTGAAAAATTCCCACTTCTTTTTTTAAATTTTTTAATGTTTATCTATTTTTGAGAGAGAGACAGAGAGAGAGAGCGAGTGGATGAATGGGGGCAGGGCAGAGAGAGAGGGAGACACAGAATCCAAAGCAGGCTCTGGGATCCGAGCTGTCAGCACAGAGCCTGATGTAGGGCTCGAACCCACGAACCGTGAGATCATGACCTGAGCCAAAGTCACTCACATAACCGACTGAGCCATCCAGGTGCCCTGAAAAATTCCCATTTCTAATTTTGAGGCTTACAAGTTTCAAGGTTTTGTCTGTGTAGTATTATACTTGTAATTACTGTGGCATTTGGACTGATCCATGTATGAGAGTCTGTTTATCAGGGAAGAGGGTGTGGGGATAGAAGATGAGCAAGGAAGGATTGCTGTGAGACTTCTTTTATCCCTGTTAAGATTAGTGAGAAGCCTGTATCATACATAGATTATAAATAGGGCAGACAATTTCCAGGAACTGTAAAGAATATTCTTAAGATCTCACACCTGACAGGGCCTTAGCAGCTAGAATATACAGGAGGTATTACAAAGTAGAACAAAATGAGGCATGTTGTGATATGGAAAACTATTGATGGTGATTAGTTAGAAATATAAGCCCATGGGGGACAAAAAGATCTATGTTGTTCATTTGTTTCACCCAGCATGTTTCATGAAGCCGTGCCCACCATTAGTTTCAGGAACTATTACTGATAGATTCCAGAATGACCAATGGCACACTCATGAGACTGTAAAATTAGGTTGATCCTTGAAAGTCTCATGAAATCCTCCCTTTAATTTGGTAAACAGACTGTAAGTGAGGAAGTAGGACTCAAAAGTAAGGTCCAAGTGTAATATAAAATGAAACAAAAATTGATCATATATCCATCAATTAAGGGAATCTCCTGCTATTCTAGCTTCTTTATTCAGAATCACTGGATAGAATGTACATGATTCCTTATCTTAATTTCTGAAAACAGATCCTACCACCAGGTTAGGGAAAGAGACCTGAGATCTGTATAATGATTTCACATTAACAAATAGTCTTGAATTTCTACCAAAAGAGAATGACTTTAAAACCTCTCATATCTTAGTGCTTAGCCAGAAAGAATTTCATACCAGTGTGGTTTCGTCCAAGTACCCAAAATAGGGTTAGTAGCAGGACCTGCTCACTGGACTGCTGTGAAGGCCTGACATAGAGTGATACATGTCTAGAGGTGCTGCTGCTGTTGTTGTTGGTGGTGGTGGTGGTAACCAGGTTAGGTATCTTAATTCTCCCTTGTACATTGACTTTTGCCACAGTACAGTCACTTCACTTCACTTTGATGAAGTCTGAAATGTATTTCTTTGAGACAAAGATGGCACGTTCCCCTGGTACATTGGGCAATTAGCACATAATGTTAGTATATAATTATTTGACTATCCATAGGAAGCAAATATTAAACAGGCAAAATTATGGGTTTTCAGTAAGAGACAGGCTGGGCGGAGAGATGCGGACAGCCACCATTTCGTACAGTAGATATACAAAAAGGTTTTTCAAACACCAGACTTGATGTTGCAGTAGGTGGTGTTCTGGCCAGAAGGGCAGACGGACTGCGAGCCCCTTGAGGTGAACTAGAACACATGCTGAAGTCTTCACAGAAGCAATTGTTTTCTTCCATTCAGTAGGAAAGGACAAAGCTAAAAATGAGAACACCAGGGAAATATAGGTGTCTCCATTTCCACAAAATAACCTAAGTATAATAAAGCCCCAAAAAGGAGGTAATATATTTTTAAGTTTTGATCCTGAAGCAAAACCCTTAACCCTTCGTTAATTGGAAAAAAAAAGAGGAAAAGCATTTGGTCATTTTTTTTCTCCATTGTTGGTATATTTTCTCCATCGTTTCTATATAATTAACAATATGTAGGTGTATACTATAATGCTAGAAAGCTAATGTAATGTATCACTTTAGGGAAGGAATAAAATCATCATCCTATCCACATCTCTTACCTTGATTCATAGCTCAAATATTTCTATTCTTGGAGCATTACTGCAGCTCTTGTGCTAAGAAAATTGCTGGTGGATGAAGAATGATTCTGCAGCCTTTCATCCTTCATAATTTTCGCGCCATCTGATTACTCTAACTTTCCAATGGTGCCATCTAGCGTTCACACGTCCTCAGTACTACAGCTCAACTTCATTAGAAACTAAATAATACAAGTATCAAGCAAGTTCCCTCAAGAACAGTGTACTGGGGAGAGTCATTGCAGCACGAAGTCAATCACTGAAACACTAGAACAGATTTTTTACTAAATATATATTTCTTATTTATTATTATTTGTCTTATTTGTTGCATTTATTTCACAAATATTTGTATATATTCTATGTATATAGTCATGCAAATGATGGATAACCTACTTCATGTATTGAAGTTATACTTATTTTGTATTTTATTTTTCTGTGTTTCTCTGTACCTTCCTATAACCCTAACAAAATGGTCATTGTCTTTGAAGGCAACACATCCAACCTAGTCATGGGTTGGGTTAGAGTGGAATCAAAACATGGAATCATTTATTGTAATAGTTGATTGCACTGCATATTCTGCCCCGAGTTGTGGTTCTCTTACTGCTGATGGCTGTGCTTCACTAGATAACAAGAGAAACACAGAAGAGCTTTGATACGCATGAAATAGAGTGTTTTTTCCATAAAACAGAAGAAATAGTGTCTTCCTTGTCTTACCATTGGTACTTTGTTAGGACTATCTCTTTTTAAAAAATTCTGTAGAAAGTAATTTGAGGAATTAAGGAGCTTACAAACAGTTTTCAAGGTGTCCCAGAGATGTGATTTTTATTTCCTTAACTAGCCTTTGAGTTGACTTCTATATTGCTTATCAATTCAGAATTTTAAGAGGGAAAACATGTTTAATTGTGAAAGAACAGAATTAATTTAAGACAGGCCCTATCAGATCACCTCCATTATTTTAACATCTGCAAGAAGGTTAACAAAATGCCCACTCTGACTGACCTCAACACTGAAATGAAAAAGCTCAGCCTTTGCCCCATCTGATTTGGGGGAAGGTAGAGACCCAGATTCCAAGGATGCTGCGTACACGCAAACCTCATGCAGGCCCACCCTGAGCTTGGCTCTCCTTTAGCTTTTTTGTTCGCTACTCAAGAGCAGGACGTTCCCTCCCACTTTGGGCTCTGCTTACCTGCCTTGCTTTAATCAGGAATGCCTTCTTTGGTGCTTCTGCTCCCACTTGGTTAATTATTACACCTTGGTCTATGCATCATTTCCTCAGAGAAGCCATCTAACCCTGTCTTGTTATTAGTCTTGTCTTGCTATTAGATATCACCCAACACTTCTCCTTATTACTACTTACCACACTTTGCAATTATACACTTGTGTTATCATCTAGTTCATATTCCCTGTCCTCACTAGATTATAAATTGTGAGGAGGCTGGAATAATCTTTTTTTTTTAACTCTTTGAGGTTCTAGCCACTGTGTTTTCTATAATGTTTTCTATACAGAGCAGGTGTGTGGGAAATTGTTGATGAAATCAACTATTTGATTTCAAGATTGAGAACTAAGATGACCATTGTCCCAGCCCATGTAGTTCTGTGATGTCAACTCTGCTTCTGTGTCACCCTTGGGCAAGAGAATATTCACTGAGGCAGGAAATTGAACTGTGTTCCAGCCCTCAAGAAATACCCTTCTGGGGACAGGTCACTTCCTGCCGCACAGTCTGGGAGTGAGGTGTGAGACGTTCATTCTCAATATTTACAGGATTCCTGACCTTCTTCACTACCTCTCTTCCACTTCTCAGGGCCAGATGGTCTTTCACTCCCTGCCCACCAATTCCTCTTTGCTACACCTGTCCTCCTCACCCAAAATAAAAATAATAAAATGGGGTGCCTGGGTGGCTCAGTTGGTTAAGTGTCCAACTCTTGATTCAGCTCAGGTCATGATCTCATGGTTCCTGAGATGGAGAGATGGAACCCATGTGTCAGTCTCTGGACTGAGTATAGAGCCTGCTTGAGATTCTCTCTCTCCCTCTCTCTTTCCTTGTCCCTCTCCCACTTACTCTCTCTCTCCTCCCCCAGAATAAATATACATTTAAATAAATAAATAAATAAATAAATAAATGTAAATAAAAACCACCCATTTTCATCTTTACTGTCTGCCGTCTTCATAGATTAACGTGGAGATAGAAAGCATAAAATGTAAATTAGTATTTTAGGAAATTATCCTGTCACTCTGGTAGTCAGCAGGTAATAAAAATAAATTTTGCACATTATACAAAGGACAGGTTGTGTTTTCATTGTTTGTTTTTGTAGTACATTCCTTCTCTTTCTAGAAGACTCTAAGGATTTCCAACTATCTTAGAATATTAGACAAGAAATCATGCTGAAAATCAATCACCTTCAAAATAAGTTCTGCTTAAAAAGTTATAACATGTCATACTAAGTTTCTGATATCTATAACCAGTCACCAATGTCTTCTAAAGAATGAGAAATGAACCTAAGCCTCAGAAGTGATTAATTTTGTGACACTGAATACATACATGCATATAGAGGTGGATTTGGTATTTTTTGTAAATTGTATTATATTTCATTTAGAGTCTGGTATATTGGCATTGTTTTTAACACTTTTTAAAATTTTTATTTATTTTTCTTTGAGAGGGAGGAGGGGCAAAGAGAGAGGGAGGCTCCGTGTTGTCAGTGTGCAGCCCCATGCGGGGCTTGATCATGACCATGAGATCACGAGCTGAGCCAAAATTGAGAGTTGGACACTTAACTGACTGAGCCACCCAGGAGCCCCTAAAGTTAACACTTTGGGTTAACATCAAGTACAAACATCGTTTCTCAGCCTTTGGCTAAGATCAAGTGTAGTAACATCAAGTACACACAAACGAAAAATGCTTGAACTTTTGAATATTTTCAAAGCACACTGAAGCTTCTAAGAGTCCTTCCAGATCCCTGTCATCTCCACCTGTTGTAGCATTTCATGGGCATTAGCTAAGCGTATGCTTCTTGAAAGCTGAATTTATGGATTTCATTGGCAACTCAGAATTCTGACTTATAGATGTGTATTTGATGAAAGAATATATCGGATGGTATAAATTTTACTGCAAAGAGTATCTTCCCACTTCTATCTCAACAGCAACACAGATGTACACACAGTGGCATCACTTCTTAAACTGTATCTCCGAGAACTTCCAGAACCAGTTATTCCTTATGCAAAGTATGAAGATTTTTTGTCCTGTGCCAAACTGCTCAGCAAGGAAGAGGAAGCTGTAAGTTGGTACATTTATTTCTAAAAAAGCCTTAATTTGGGTTTTTTGTCAATGTTCTTAGTTTTTCATTTGTAAATTTCCCCTTGCCCCATCCTTGGATTGTTTTCCAGCATTCTATTTATTGACATTACACACATTTAGATATTACGTACACAACACAGGTCCCATTTTTAATCCCCTCCCTTATCAGCAAGAAAAGTGCTGCTGAATAAATGAAGTGAACCCTCCTTCCCACTTTGCTCCTCTAACTGGTTAATTGTGGGGCTACATCAAGTCAAACATTCCATGAATAAAGTGGATGTCTTATTTCATATTCCCCTTTTCATTATGTACCCCCTAAATTACTCTCAACAATGCCTTCTACCAAATCTTATCTACCATTTTTTAAACAGCTTTGAGATATAATTCACACATCATACAATCACCTATTTAAAGTGTACATTCAGCGCATTTTAGTATACAGTTGACCCTCGAGCCATAGGGGTTTGAACTGTGTGGGTCCTCTTACACATAGATTTTTTTGCAGTACAGTACTCTAAATGTATTTTCTCTTCCTTGTGATTTTCTTACTTTTTATAAGAATACAACATATAATACATATAACATACAAAATATTTGCTAATTAACTGCTTATCAGCAAGGCTTCCAGCCAACAAAAGGCTGTTAGTAGTTAAGTTTTGGGGGAGTCAAAAGTTATACATTGATTTTTGAGTGTGGGGGTGGTCGGCATCCCTAACCCCCCACAGTTCAAGGGTGAACTGTATTCTCAAGAGTTGTGCAACCACCATCAAAATCTAATTTTAGAATATTTAGCACATTTTCATCATCCTATAACAAACTCCATAACTGACCCCACCTTCCCCAGCTGTTGGCAACTACTAATCTCCTTTCTGTATCTATAGATTTGCCTCTTCTGGATATTTCATAAAAATGGAATCATCCACTATATTGTCTTCTGTGACCAGTTTCTTTCACTGTTTTCAAGGTTCATCCACCCTAAAACACCTATCAGTATTTCATGCCTTTTATTTATTTATTCATCTATCCATTCATCAGTTGCAGTATGTGCATTGTTTCCATTGTTTGATGGACATTATTATTAAAAATAGTGCTGTGGGGGCGCCTGGGTGGCTCAGTCGGTTAAGCATCCGACTTCAGCTCAGGTCACGATCTCGCGGTCCGTGAGTTTGAGCCCCATGTCGGGCTCTGGGCTGATGGCTCAGAGCCTGGAGCCTGCTTCTGATTCTGTGTCTCCCTCTCTCTCTGCCCCCCCCCATTCATGCTCTCTCTCTGTCTCAAAAATAAATAAACTTTAAAAAAAAATGGTGCTGTGAATACTCATGTACAAAGCTTGGCATGGGCATATGTCTGCATTTCTCCTGGGTATGTACGTAGGAAGCAGAATTGCTATACCATATATAACTCCATGTTTGCTAAAGAGGCTTTATCATTTTAAATTCCCATCAGCAATATGTGCAGACTCCAACTGCTCCACATTTTTGCCAACACTTGTTGTTATGTCTCTTTTTTATCACAGCCATCTTAATGTGTGTAAACTGATATCTAATTGAGCTTGAGTTGCATTTCCCTGATGCTTAATGATGTTAAACATCTTTCCATGTATTTAGTAGCTGTTCACATATTTTCTTTGGAAAAACACCTATTCAAATCATTTTCCCATTTTAATTGGATTATTTGTTTTATTATTACTGAGTTGCGAGAGTTCTTTACAGTTTAGATTACAAGTCTCATATCACATATATGATTTGCAAGTATTTCTCCCATTCTATCAGTTGTCTCTTCAGTTTTCTGATGATGTCCTTTAAAGCATGAAAGTTTTTAATTGCGATGAAGTCCAATTTATCTATTTTTATTTTGTCACTTGTGCTTTTAATGTCATATCTAAGAAGGCATTAACTAAGGTCGCCAGGATTTACTCCTATATTTTCTTTTGTAGCTTTAGCTCTTACATTTAGGTCTATGATCCAAATTCGGTTAATTTTGTTTATGATATGAGGAAAGGTCCAACTTCATCCTTTGGCATATGGATATCCAGTTGTCTCCAAATCATTTGTTGGAAAGACTGTTTCCTCCACTGGATTTTCTTGGCACTTTTATAGAAATTGCTGCCTGTTTTTATAAATGAAGTTTTACTCTATTATGTAATATTGTCTGTGGCTGCTTTTGCTCCACAACAGGAGAGTTGAGTAGTTGAGACAGAGACCATATGTCCCAGAAAGCTTGCAATATTTACCATCTGGCCTTTTTCAGGAAGAAGAACAGATTAGATTACATTATCCATTAGCTTTTCTGGGACCATTTACATTTTGGAAGAAGTTTTACAATGGCAATTAATTAGCAATTAATTAGCAATTAATACCTTTGTGAAATTTCCAGGAAGAGTAGACTTTTTATTCTCCATCCCACCCCTAACTGTATCCTAGACGTGGCCCATCTTGAGACTTATTTGTCAGTAGACACATGTCTATGTTTGGGGCATGCCAGAAATGGGAAAGACTCTCACTACATTAAGCTACTTTTTTCCCAGATAGCCTTACTATAAATGAGGCAGTCCTCCCTTTTCAATCAGTTGTGAGCGAGTATTAAGAATGGTAAAAGGCTTCACTGAAATTTATTTCTCCACAAAGAGTACTTATGGAAATATTTGAAATACTTTTTCCCATCTTTGAAAATATTTGTGAAATGCTCTCTGTAATCGTGGCAAGTTTTCAGGACAGGATTCTTCACTGATAATATGTGAAACTAATGAAAAAAAAAACCTGTGTGCTCATTTGTATTTGTTTTCATTGCAAGGCTAACACTTCAATAACATTTATTCTCTATTTCTTTGTACTCAGGGCATTAAGGAATTAGCAAAGCAGGTGAAGAGTTTGCCTGTGGTCAATTACAACCTCCTGAAGTATATTTGCAGGTAAGAATAGTCCTAAAGATAAAACTAAACAGAAGAAGACTATGTTTAGCCTGACACTAATTTACTTCTGACAGTGAATAAAATCACTGAACTGCTCTGAGCTCTGGTGTTGGCCTCTGTAAAATTAAGAAGTTTGGCAAGATGATCTCAAAGGTTTCTTTGACCATGAAAATTGCTCGATTTTATAATTTATTGTTTCTGAGTCTGACTTACTTCTACATACTAAAGATATGTTGCTTTGAACTTCCATCAAAGTTGTTTGTACCTGCTGCATGTACCTTTAATTAAGAGAAGGAGCATCTCCCTTGGCATGAGGAAGGCCTGCGTGGGAGTCCAGTTTCTACCACTGACTTCTTATGTGTCTTTATACAATTTTCTTACCCTTTCCATGCATCCCCCTAGGTAAAAGAGTCCTGAAAACACATTTCACATAGTTGTTTTTAAATTTAAATTATATTTTAAATTGCATAAATATTATTTTCTATTCCTCTCCTACCTCAAGACTCACTGAAAAGACATTATCATTCAATTCTGTTAGGACAATAATTGTACCTGGTAAATCTCTCACTCATGATCATTTAACTTATGGCCGGGGTTGGTATGTGCCGTGTCTGCCCCTGTTTAATAAACCATATGATTTCATTCGTATGTGGAATGTAAGAAACAAAACAGTCGTAGGAGGAAAAAAAGAGAGAGGCAAACCCAGAAACAGACTCTTAACTATAGAGAACAAACTGATGGTTACCAGAGGGGAGGTGGGTGGGGGGAATGAGTGAAATAGGTGATGGGGATTAGGGAGGGCACTTGCTGTGATGATCACCAGGTGTGGTATGTAAGCGTGGAATCACTAAATTGTACACCTGAAACTAATTACACTGTATGATAACAATACTGGAACTTAAACCTAAAAAAAATGAAGATATAAAATTGATGCATCTTAAATCTTAAAAGAGAGATGGTGATTGGCACTATACATCACTGTAGGTATCTTAAATGGAAGTTTCCCAGTTTATTTTTAAGTAATTCAATTTTTTAATTCAGTACACTATATTATTTGCATGTACTTTTTGTGTCATGATTGTATAAATGCTTAGCAGACTGGGAACTATGTAGTTTAAGACTAATGCTGGACACTGAGGAGTTCACTGTCAACTGTAACTGAGAAGAAATTCCAAAACCTTCTACCATAACTTTTTCTGGTGACGGTAGGAAGCAAATATGAGCTTAGGTTTCATAATTTAAAAAGGAAAGAAATGAGTTTCACTGATAACATAGATTCACTAACACATAGGGGTTCTGTCCCAAGACTTTGGACTAATTCAAGCTGTTGTGTTGGATGAGAAAGAGGAACAATCTCTTCAAGTAAAAGGGATAAAGGCTCTTTCTTGAGAACCATATTACAAATCTTTAGCTCCTCAATAGGAAAACTTAACTTCTCTTGAAACATTTAAGCAGGCTTTTAATTTCAGCTATTTCAAATAAGAAATAGTAGTTTGAGGTTTTTGTCCTTCGGTTTTACTATAGCTTACACTGTACAACAGTAATGAATATGTGGAATAGGGGCCTTTCTTTAAAGTCACAGGGGAGTTGTCAAGAGCACAGACTCTAGAGTCAGACAATCTGGGTTCAAATCTCAGGTCTGCCACCTGTTACTTCTGTGTCCTTGGAGAATATTCTTAACCTTTCTGGTGCCTCATGTGTCTCATCTGTAAAATGGAGATAATCATATCATTTACCTCACAGAGTTCTCTGAGAATTTAATAAGTTAGCACAATGACTGACACATAAAATATATTATTTTAAATAATAATAAGTTCTTTTTTATCACTTCTTCTTTGTCTCATAAGTACAATTAGTAAGCCATGAAATCTAGAAATGAAGAGGGGGATGGGGAATGCAAAAAGGCCAAAAGACTATAGAAACGATCCCTCCTACTAAAATCATTCGGGAAAAAGTCTATTTCATGCCTCTTATTCTTTAACACCTAATAAATTGAAGCAATTTGTGCTTAGAATGTTTCATATCAGTGGAAGTAAGGTTTTAATTTAAACCATGTTTGATCTCATTTTTTAATAGACTATAAATTTGAAGCTCACAAATTACTTGACAAAGAGGGTTGATCTGCCTCTCTGAAATAAAGGATTATACCATATGATCTTATTTATAGTTCTCGAATTGAATACATTTATAAAGTTAATGTTTTATTTAAGGATTGGAAGAAAATCCATATTCCTGAATCTCAAGTCCATATTAGCATTATCTAAACACACCTGTTTCTGTGATTGACAGAGGAAACCAAGCCAAGCCAGGCCAAAGGTGATATTTGATATGATCCCTCAAGTTTGATCCTTAATCATTTGCAATATATTTTCTCCACATTTGACTGAGAGATGTTTGAGTTTCTAAATAATTTTGCCTCCATAATTGTATTTGAACATATTATAGTTAATAAATTTCCCGATAACCCATTTTCTTCCACTGACAAGTTTGATCCCATTGTTTTGTTCATGTTTTTATATCCAACAGGTTCTTGGATGAAGTGCAATCCTATTCTGGAGTTAACAAAATGAGTGTGCAGAACTTGGCCACTGTCTTTGGCCCTAATATCCTGCGCCCTAAAGTGGAAGATCCTTTGACCATCATGGAGGGTAAGTAAATGATTATCTTACACTCTCATCAAGAGAACAATCACCTGGTTTTTGGTTGGTCTGAACCTATTCTCTGAGGAAACTAGGGAAATAAGTAACTCCATGGTAACTCCATTTATGGATTCAAGTTCTTCTAAGGCAAAATCTTCTCTTTGAAAGTCAGGCATTTTTTGAATTTACTAAATATAAAAATTTACTAAAAGATTCCTCGATGGCCTTACAAGAATAAATGGAGTTTCCATAAATCATCCGTAAAGTATTATGCAAGAGAACTAGAAATATCTAGTTCATTTTTTTAGCCCCATGCAATTTTCAGAAAATTCAAAAAGTTACTATTTTGTTAATATATTTTTATTAATTTTGGTTTTGCTTGACTGATTTCAAGAGGTAGAAAAATATGGTCCTCTGTAAGATAATGCTGCTTATTAATCTGTGGGTTGAAACATGAGGGAATTCTTGTTTTCTAGATTATAAAATGCTTCAGATTCTTTTCCACAATGAACTTCTACTTCTGTTTGTTTCCAGCAGGCCTTCCTGCTTGAGTACCTTTCTTACCTATGGCCATTAGTATACCGTTGTTTTCTAAAGTTTGGACTAATTGAACAGTTAAGAATTTAATAAGGAAAAGGGAAGAGAAAGAATGATTATTTTTAGCTTCACTCTGTTATTTAGAACAAAACATATTCCTGATACTGTTCCTTTCTTGAAAATTCTAAGATTTTCATTCTTCTGTGTCTTATGAGAAAGAAAGAAAGAAAGCTTCATTTCCTTCATCAAATATTTAGTCTGATATCAATTTAACATCAGATTTTTGGCAGTAAGATAGTTAGTTGGTCCAGAAACCTTAATTTCTTTTGGAAGAGTTTAGCAGACAGTAGAAAATATAAAATTTGAAGCTATAGGAAGCTTAAAGATACTTTATTGTTTTCTCAAAATTTTTTTTATTATAAAATGCATATGAAAAGGAAAACCATCAATAACATATATACACACACTCATACACACACATACATATATGTATATATATACACATACACACACACATATATATTTTTTTTTGAGAGACAGAGAGAGAGAGAGAGAGACAGAGAGAGACAGAGCGTGAGAGTGAGAGCGGGTACGTGTGTGCATGGGAAGGGCATGGAGCCTGACCAGGAGATCAGTCTTATCACCATGAAATCATGACCTGAGCTAAAATCAAGAATCTGATGCTTAACTGACTGAGCTACCCCAGTGCCCTGTTGGTGAATTTATATAAGACAGATACTCTAGAAATCACCACCTAGGTCAAGAAATATAACATTTTAGGCATCACAGAAGTCTCTCTCTTGTGCCCTGTTGCTCCATCTTCCTCCCCCACTTAACTTATAACTCTATTTTACTACACAGACATTTGTATCAATCATTTCCTTGCATTTCTTGACAGTTTTATCAACCAAATAGGTTCCCTAGGCATCATATTTAATCTTTACTCTTACTTTATTTGCTATATTTTAAAGTCTCTGGCCCTAATATCCTGACTTCAGCTTCATATACAAAGGATAATAAATCAAGGCCAGTGGATATTATCCCAGGAAGGAAAACTTGGTTAGCCATTTAAAAATCAATTTTTTTAATCTTTTTTTTTTGTAAATTAAAAAAAAATCATCTCTATGGATACCAAAAAAATTTTTTTTACAAAATATAATGCCATTCATGATAAAGATTGTTAGCAAATTAGAAATAAAAGGAACTTAACCTAACAAAGTTCATCTATAAAAAGTTTAGTTAGAATATTGTACTTACTGGTGAAAGATGGAATGCTTTCCCCCTAAGATTGGACATAAGGTAAGATTGCCTCCTTCTACCACTCCTAGAAATCCTAGCCAGAGCAAAAAGTAATAAGAAGGAATAAAAAGCATACATATTAGGAAAGGAAGATGTAGAACTCTGTTTATTCACAGACAACATGATAATTTATATAGAAAATTCTAGAGAATCTACAAGTGAAGTTACTATAATAAATAAACTAATGGTCACATGATACAATGTCAATTTATAAAAATTCTTTGTATTTCTATACACTAACATTGAACAATTGGAAATTGAAATAAAAGATATAATTTTAGGACAACACAAATGTCAAAAATTAGGGATATATTTAAGAAAATATGTACATGACACATATCCTGAAAACTACTAAACATTTATGAAAAAAGAACTATATAAATCAGGAAATATACTATGTTCATCAATTAGAATTGTCAAAATCAATAAGATATTAGTGTTCTTAAAGTTTACCTATAGTCTCAATATAATTCTCACAAAAAAATCCAGAAAAAAATTTATTTGTAGAAATTGACAATCTGAAGGTAAACCTTACATGGAAATAAAAATTATCTAGAATAGCAAAAACAACTTGAAAGGGAAAACAGAGTTGAAATATGATACTTGATTTAAGACTCAATATAATACCACAAATAATCAAGATAGTGTCTTACCAATATAAAGAGAGACATAGAGATCAATAGAAAAGAGAGCCCAGAAATAGACGCACACACATCATCATTTGTTTTTGACATATGTGCCAAGTTAGTTCAGTGGGAAAGGAATAGTCATTTCAACAAATGATGCTGGAAAAATTGCGTATTCATTAAATAGTCCTCTATCCTTACGTGACATCACTCAGAAAATTAACTTGAAATGTTCATAGACCTAAATGTAAGAGCTAAAAGCATAAAACTTAGAGAGGAAAACAGAAGAGAAAAAAATCTTATGACTTTGTGTTAGTCAAAGACTTACTAGGACATAAAAATCTCTAACCATAAAAATAAGTTGATAAGTTGGACTTTATCAAAATTAAAACTTTTGCTCTTCAAAAAGATATCCTTAAGAGAACAAAAACCCAGGTCACAGGAATGGGGATATATTGTGAATCAAATATTTGATTAAAGAATTTGTTTTAAAAGTATATAAATAACTCATAGAAATAATAAGACAACGAACCCAATGAAAAAAATGGGTGAAAGATCTGAATTAGACATTTCATCAAAGATAAAGAAATAGCAAATAACACATGGAAAGATGTTCAGCATTTTTAGTCATTAGGGAAATGCAAATTTAAGCTGTAATGAACTACTATTCCACATCCTCTACAAAGTATAAAATTAAGACTGAAAATGTTAAGTTTGGCTGGTAGAAATATAAAATGTTTGGGCCATTTTGCCAGAGGTAGGTGGGTTCTTACAAACTTAATTATTTACTAACTATAAGACCCAGCAGAGCAGTGTGCTAATATTTACCCACATAGAAATAAAACATGTTCAACCAAAACTTTAATGTTCATATCAACTTTATTTCATATTTAATAGCTCCAATCTGAAAACAGACCAATTGTCGATCAATTAGTGCATAAACAATTTTGGGTACACTCATAAAATGGAATACTACCCAGCAATAAAAAGAATGAACTGTTGATGCATGCAATAATATGGATAAATGTCAAAAGTATTACACTAAGTGAGAAATGCCTAGACACAAAAGACTTCATATGGTATAATTCCATTTATATGAAATTCTAAAAAAAGAAAAACTATAGAATTAGAAAGCATATCAGTGGTTGTCATGGTTGGGAAGTGTGGGTAGGGAATCGGCTACAAATAGGCACAAGGGAATTGTCTATTTCGTGATTAGATGGTATTTCCAGAACTGTCACTTATCAAAATTCATCATATATCTGTACATGTACAAAATTACACATATACAAGATTATTCGTTGCAAAAAATACAAGTTGAAACTACCTTTCATAGAACACTGCCATATATTTCTGTGTACATGTAAGTGTATCTTAATGTGCGTAGTTACCTTGCAAGGAAAATTGAATTCTTATCCAATTCTCATGAAGAAGTGCCTATAATGTGATATTTAAATTCAACCTTTATAAAAGTATACGAGCCAGGGGGAATTTCTGGATCATGTAGCTCAGTGGAACACCCCAAATCTGCTTGGACTCTTCAGAATGGGCTGGTGACTATAACAACTCTGACCTCATTATTTGGGCTTCATGTTTTTCATTAGCATCCTAAGGAAGAGAATGACAGGAGGAAATAAAAAGGAAAAAAGATAGAGTATATAGTGACACATACTTCATCATTACTAAGCTAGTCTATCCTATATAGATATAAAAATTGAAAGAAAGTCCCTTTACAAGAACTATTGCCATT
Source organism: Prionailurus viverrinus (assembly GCF_022837055.1). Classification (NCBI taxonomy): domain Eukaryota; kingdom Metazoa; phylum Chordata; class Mammalia; order Carnivora; family Felidae; genus Prionailurus; species Prionailurus viverrinus. The sequence goes on along the minus strand of NC_062564.1, from coordinate 135,356,535 downwards.
TATTATTCTTGAGACTAGATGAAAGCAAAGCCTCCCAAGATAGAAGAAGGAGATTTCTAAATTGCTCGGGTCCTGACACTCACTCTATAATTGTGGCAGGTAACTTTGGCATGGCTATTCACAGACTCATCACGGAGACCTTGGGAATATCTCTCTTTGATGAATTAAATACCCCACATAGTTCATAGCTATAGTGAGAAGCAGAAATGCTTCAAATGTTAATATTCCAGTGATGGGAAAAAGCTCCATTTTCCCAAAGTACTAGGCAAAGTCATATATAATAGAGGCTGCTAATATTTGAAAGTGTGTCTGTCATGTGAGCAAATAGTAAAATAGGACTAAGTACACATGTCTTTACATAGTACATAGCGACATTGTTGACAGCCATTTTAACTCGATTAAAATTTTTTCGTCAGATTCACTCCTATATGCACTGAAACTGGGATGACAAAGTCAGAGGTTGCTTCAAAAGGAAAGATGGGTTTATGATACCATTAATTTTATTGAGTCATTTTTCTTCCACAACTCTGATTCAATAGATGTCTTTTATTTAGTTTCTTTTTTTTTTAATGTTTATTGATTTCTGAGAGAGAGACAGACAGACGGAAACAGGATGATAGTTGGGGAGGGGCAAAGAGAGAGGGAGACACAGAATCTGAAGCAGACTCCAGGCTCTGAGCTGTCAGCACAGAGCCTGATGCAGGGCTCAAACTCACGAGCCATGAGATCGTGACCTGAGCTGAAGTCAGACACTTAACCAACTGAGCCACCCAGGTGCCCCTATTTGGTTTCTTATTTAGAACAACCCCAAGTTTACTTGATACTACAACAGTTTAAATTCCAAGAGCTGAAACATAATAGGATGAGTGCATGCTTTGGAGTAAAAAGATGAAGTATAAAACTGGTAACTTTGGTCATTTATCATCTATGTGGCCTTGAACAAACAGCTTAACCTCTCAGAACCTCAATTTGAACTTCATTTGAAAAATTTTAAGTCCTATCTCATAGCCTTTTGAGAAACTTAAGAGATATAAGTGAAATATCTCCACCAAACACAGTGTTTCTCAAACTCTAACAGACATAGGAATCACCTGGGGATATTGTTAACATGTACGTTCTATTCAGATCTGCAGTTTTGGAGCTTCCAGATGATGTCAGTTATATTATTCTGTCATTACTGGTGTCATCTGGGAGCTGGTTAGAAATGTAAAATTTTATGGCCCGCTTAATGCCTACATTTGAACAGAATCTCCAGGAAATTTTAGTGAACATTAATGTTTGAGCAACACTGGCCCAGCATCAGACCTGGCACATTGAAGATTCTTGATCTAAATATATCGTTAAGTTTTGGATGATCACAAAAGTGTGCAGGATTCAGATGGATTTAACACATTTTTTTAATATTCAGAATATGATTTTGAATTATACAGAGTCAAATTTTGCTGAGGCGTTGCTTCAAGCTGAAGAGTGGCCTCACTCCATATCAGGCCTCTACTCTCTGACAGCTACACAATTAGTAGCTGTTTCGGCAGAAATCTGCATTGTCAAAAGCCCTTGTCATCATTTTCCTTACCAAATCTCAATTTAGGTATTTTATGTAGAAACTACATTTACTAACTACATTTACTACATTAACTAACATAATGTAAACTACATTTACATTTATGTAGAAACTACATTTACATTTTAGTTGTTTTGCTATGTTTATTTCTCAGAGACTATTCCCAGGAGCTTTTACCAACATCATATAAACCCCAATTAACACATCAAATTAGTATAGTTCAAGCTAAGGCAAAGATGATTGAGGTTTACATTAACCTATTACCACTTTATTGTGGGCACATGAATAAGTTAATACTTAATAAGTCTTATATTATTGAGGGAGAAGGGGCTCCGAGTTAGGAAATTAGTTGAGAAGCCTGTTTAATGGTGTCAGCCAGTTGTAAGGGATGGGGAGCTCAGCTTGTAAGTCAGTGAGGAATATGTGAAAATACATTTTGAGATTTCAGATAATATGCCATAAAACCATAAAAATCCACTGATTTTTTAATCAATTGCTGCTTTTAATAATAGACCAACTTTGGGGCACCTGGGTGGCTCAGTTGGGTAAGCGTCCAACTTCAGCACAGGTCATGATCTCTGGGTCCATGAGTTTGAGCTCTGTGTTGGGCTCTGTGCTGACAGCTCAGAGCCTGAAGCCTCCTTCGGATTCTGTGTCTCCCTCTCTCTCTGCCCCTCCCCCGTTTGCACTCTGTCTCTCTGTCTTTCTCTCACTCTCTCTCTCTCTCTCTCTCTCTCTCAAAATAATAAATGTTTAAAAAAATTTTAATAATAAGTCAACATTTTTGTCCTTTAGTGTCTATTTTTCTGTCTGAAACCTGTTATTCATTTCTAATTCATACTTTACAGTGCATAGTGAAAATATGAGAATCAAATGGAAATCATAGTATTTTAATATGTGTAAGAGAATTATTTTCTTTCTCAAAGGTCTTTTAATCGTCTAAAATGCCCTGACTCTGGGCCCCTGGGTAGCTTAGTCGGTTAAGTGTCCAGCTCTTGCTTTTAGCTCAGGTCATGATCTCACAGTTTGTGAGTTTGAACCCAATTAGGTTGAACAAGGTTTGGTAGTAACAGATTCTCTCAGTTTTTGTTTATCTAGAAATGTCTTTATTTCTCCTCCATTTTGAGACATAGGTTTGTTGAATATAGAATTCTCACCTGACAGTCTTTATTTCAACATTTTGAATATTTTATCCCATTTCCTTCTGACAATGAGAAATGATGAGAAATCAGCTGTTCATCTTACTAAGGGTCCCTTGTGCATGAGTTGCTTCTTTGTTGCTACTTTCAGGATTCTTTCTTTGTTTTGGGTTTAAGACAGCTTGACTATGATGAGTCTAGGTTTGGATCCTTTTGCATTTACCTAGCTTGGAATTTGCTGAGTTTTTGGATATACACATCATGGTTTTCATCAAAATGGGACATTTTCAGCAGCTCTTTCTTTAAATATTCTTTCTTCTCTGGGACTGTCCTTCCGGTACTACCATCGGGCATATGATGGCATACGTTATGGTGTCCCACAGGTCTCTGAGGCTCTGTTTATTTTTCTTTATTCTTTTTCTTTTATGCTCCTCAGATTGGGTAACCTCTACTGATTTGTCAGCAGGTGTACCAATTCTTTCTTCTGCCTGCTCAAATCTGCTGTTAATTCCCTCTACTGATTTTTTTTTCATTTCACTTATTATAAATTCCAACTCCAGGATATCTATTTTGTTCATTTTTGTAGTTTCTCTTTATTGATACACTCTATTTGGTGAGACATTATTTTCACTTTCATCTGGTTTCTTTAGGTATGGTTTCCTTTAATTTTTAAAATGCATTTAAAAAAATAAATAAAATAAAATAAAATACATTTAAAATAGCTGAATTAAAGTCTTTGTCTAGTGAGTGCCATGTCTAGGCTTCCTCAGAGTTTGTTTTTTCCTGTATATGGGCCATAATGTCTTTATTCTTTGCATGTCTCATAATTTTTGTTGAAAACTGAACATTTTTAAAATAAATTTTTTAATGTTTATTTATTTTTGAAACAGAGCGTGAGCAGGGGAGGGGCAGAGAGAGAGGGAGACAGAATCCAAAGCAGGCTCCAAGCTCTGAGCTGTCAGCGCAGAGCCCGATGTGGAGCTCGAACTCATGAACTGTGAGATCATGACCTGAGCTGAAATCGGACGCTTAACCTATTGAGCCACCTAGACGCCCCAAAAACTGAACATTTTTAATAATATAATAATGAGAACATTGGATATCAGATTCTCCCCCTCCTAGGGTTTGTTGTTATTTGTTTAGTGATTTTTCTGGACTAATTCTATAAAGTCTATATTCTTTGCCATTTGTGGCCACTGAAGTCTCTGCTTGGTTTGCTTAGTTGTCAACTAATTATTGGCAAATATTTCCTTAAATTTCATAGGCCAATAAGTCTCCCATCTTTTACCAAAATGCTCTGTATGCATGTTGCGGCAAACCTTCGACATTCAGCCAGGTAGTTTACAACTCTGCAGTAGCCTTCAGTTTCTCCTCATGCAGATCCTCAAGATAAGCCAGAGGTGAGAGACTAGGGACTCCTAATTTCTGTGTGAACATGCACATAGCTGTAGACATACACATAACCTTAAACATTCATGTAGTCTTCCAGATTCCCAGGAATAGATCCAAGCTTTACCTCCTGTGGAAATCTCATTCCTCAGATTTTCCTTTTAAGCTTTGTGTCTTTTTAAGACAGCCTACTGTCTTATCCATTAGATATCCTGTTATCCATTGCTTCGGGCAGCCATGATATTATTAAACAAAAGTGCCTCATTATTTTTGACAAATGCTCCTGAGAAGAATGCTCTTCATACTGGTCAAATTACTAGTCAGATCAAATAAAGATGTGCATTGTGAGTGGGGTCTTCAAGGGAACCACCAAGTATGTCAAACAATGACAATATCTGGTAATGGAGCTTTGGAATTCCAACCCTGTTCTGCTCATGGCAGGATCTTCCAAGCTGCTGGTTCTCACTGTGATTTTAGGCTATTAGTTTTCAAGGCTGTTGCAAATCTAGGGAGAAAAGGATGGGAAGAAAGGTAAAACACCACAGAGGTTGCTGTTCTTACTGAGAGTCAACTAGTTTTCTTGAATAAACACTCTCCAGACTGCACCAAGTCTTTAATTTACAGATTCCTAAAAATGTTGATTCATAACACATGTGTCAGTTGCTTTTATGGAGATGAGGATTTTTGGAGATCTTCATTTTACCATTCTGGCTGATGTCACTTAAAATGCCTTAAAGCTTTTGAATAGTGACAAAAGTCGTATAGAACTTCAGTATCTTTGGGAATGCAAGCTGGTGCAGCCACTCTGGAAAGCAGTATGGAGGTTCCTCAAAAAACTAAAAATAGAACTACCCTACGACCCAGCAATTGCACTACTAGGCACTTATCCAAGGGATACAGGTGTGCTGTTTTGAAGGGACACATGCACCCCCATGTTTATAGCAGCACTATTAACAATAGCCAAAGTATGGAAGAGCCCAAATGTCCATCGATGGATGAATGAATAAAGAAAATGTGGTGTGTGTGTGTGTGTGTGTGTGTGTGTGTATACACACACACATACAATGGAGTATTACTTAGCAATCAAAAAGAATGAAATCTTGCCATTTGCAACTACGTGGATGGAACTGGAGGGTATTATGCTAAACGAAATTAGTCGGTCAGAGAAAGACAAAAATCATGACTTCATTCATTCATTTTAAGAGAAAAAAACAGATGAACATAAGGGAAGGGAAACAAAAATAATATAAAAACAGGGAGGGGGACAAAACAGAAGAGACTCAACAAACTGAGGGTTACTGGAGGGGTTGTGGGAGGTGGGATGTGCTAAACGGGGAAGGGGCACTAAGAAGTCTACTCCTGAAATCATTGTTGCACTATATGCTAACTAATTTGGATGTAAATTTTTAAAAATAAAAAATAAAATTAAAAAAACTTATTACAAAGTTAAAAAAAGCAGAATTTATCAGATTAAACACCCAAAAAACAAATAATCCATCTAAGAAATCCATTTAAGAAACTCCTAAAGATAGAGAACACTTTTCCAAAGAAGACATCCAGATGGCTGATTTGAAAAGATGCTCAACACCACTCCTCATTAGGGAAATACAAATCAAAACCACAATGAGATACCACCTCACACCTGTCAAAATGGCTAAAATTAACAGCACAAGAAAAAACAGGTATTGGCGAGGATGTGGAGAAAGGGGAACCCTCTTACACTGTGAAGGAATGCAAACTGATGCAGTCACTCTGGAGAACAGTATGGAGGTTCCTCAAGACGCTAAAAATAGAACTACCGTACCATCCAGCAATTGCACTATTAGGTATTTACCTAAAGGATACAATAATACACGCACATATATAATGGAATAATAGTCGGCCATCAATAAGAATGAAATTTTGCCATTTGCAATTATGTGGATGAAGCTAGACTGTATTATGCTAAGCAAAATAAGTCAGTCAGAGAAAGACAAATAACATGATTTCACTTACACATAAAATTTAAGAAACAAAACAGATGAACTTGGGGGGGGAGAAAAAAGAGAGAGAGAGAGAAACAAAGCATAAGAAACTCTTAAAGATAGAGAACAAATTGAGAGTTGATGGAAGGAGGTGGGTAGGAGATGGGCTAGATGCATAGGTATTAAGAAGGCACTTGTTATGTTGAGCACTGGATGTTGCATGTAAGTGATGAATCATTGAATTCTGCTCCTGAAACCAATATTGCATATAGCATGTGAACTTAATAGAATTTAAATAAAAATTTGAAAAGAAAAAAAAAAGAACTTCAGTATCTTGCTACATGAGAAAGACAGACCATGTATCCACCAGAGATCATATAGGGTCCCACTTAGAAATGCTACTAAAATGTCTTGATGGTTTCAGGCAGTTGTCAGATGAGACATCACGCTGACCTCCTCCTAAGGAAGATTTCTCATAATTAAATCTCAAACTTGCAAGAAATTGTGCATAATGATTAAAAGCCTGTTCTTTGGTACCAACTAACTCTGGTTTCAAGCCCTGAATCTGCTCCTTAATAGCTTTGTGACCTTGGTCAAGTTACTTAACATTTACAATACAGTGATAATAACTACCTATTCATTGATTTGTTTTAAAATCTGACTAAACTAATGAAAGTAAAGTGCTAGGTACAGTTCATCGTATACTACTACTAAAAATGTTGAATGTTCATCTGAATGTGGTTCTTTAAGAGTCACGTTCAAATTGGAAAATAAACTGCTGTGTTTTCTATGCAATTCCAGGCACGGTGGTGGTCCAGCAGTTGATGTCAATGATGATTAGCAAACATGATCGCCTCTTCCCCAAAGATGCAGAACTGCAAAGCAAACCCCAAGATGGCACGAGCAATAACAACAATGAAATTCAGAAGAAAGCCACCATGGGCCAGCTACAGAATAAGGAGAACAATAATACCAAGGACAGTCCTGGTAGGCGGTGCTCTTGGGACAAGTCCGAGTCTCCCCAGAGAAGTGGTGTGGATAATGGATCCCCCACAGCTCTACCAGGTAGTAAAACCAACAGCCCAAGGAACAGCGTTCACAAGCTGGACGTCTCTAGAAGCCCCCCTCTTATGGTCAAAAAGAATCCTGCCTTCAATAAGGGCAGTGGGATAGTCACCAATGGGTCCTTCAGCAGCAGTAATGCCGAAGGCCTGGAGAAAACCCAAACCACTCCCAATGGGAGCTTACAGGCCAGAAGGACCTCTTCACTGAAGGGGTCTGGTACCAAAATGGGCACCCACAGTGTACAGAATGGAACGGTGAGAATGGGCATTTTGAACCCCGACATGCTTGGGAACCCCGTGAACGGTCGCAGCATGAGCTGGCTGCCCAATGGCTACGTGACCCTGAGGGATAACAAGCAGAAAGAACAAGCAGGGGAGTCAGGCCAGCACAACAGACTCTCCACCTATGATAATGTCCATCAGCAGTTCTCCATGATGAACCTTGATGACAAGCAGAGTGTCGACAGCGCCACCTGGTCCACTTCCTCCTGTGAAATCTCCCTCCCGGAGAATTCCAACTCCTGTCGCTCTTCCACCACCACCTGCCCAGAGCAAGACTTTTACGGGAGTAATTTTGAGGACCCTGTTTTGGATGGGCCCCCACAGGATGACCTCTCCCACCCTGGGGACTATGAAAACAAAAGTGACCGGAGGAGTGTGGGAGGTCGAAGCAGTCGTGCCACCAGCAGCAGCGACAACAGTGAGACGTTTGTGGGCAACAACACCAGCAACCACAGTGCCCTGCACAGTTTAGTGTCCAGCCTGAAACAGGAGATGACCAAACAGAAGATAGAGTATGAGTCCAGGATAAAGAGGTGAGGAAAATCTGGAGCTCCTAACTGCCAGAGAGGCCCCGACAGCCCCCTACTGCAGGACAGGTTCACACAAGGGGCTAAACATGCTGGCTCCAGAGTCACAGACCTAAGTTCAAGTCCAGGCTTCACCATTTGTCAGCTGTGGGATTTGGGGACAGTTTGCTTCATCTCTTTGCGCTTTAGGTTTGTACTGTGAAAAACATAAATATGAGTAGGTTTTACCTCAAAAGCATGTAAGAAATCATTGAGCCTTGTCCCTGGCACAGAATAGGTGCTCCATGGTGCTATCTTCTGCTAGTAAATGTGTGGGTTTGTGTTAAGGGCTGGAAAGAGAGGGGCGAGGATAAATGGAAAGTAAGGAGCCTGTTTTCACTGATGGAAAGAGGATGAAATGAGGGTGAAGAAAAAGTATCAAAATAAACAGACCTTTCTTTTTCATTCTTTTCATAGTTGAATGCTGAGAGAGTGTCTGCACTCTTCCAGGCTCCACTCTAGGCCCTGAAGATTCAGCAGTGAATAAAATAGGCCAAAACTCAGCCCTCGTGGAACCTGCTTCCATTCTACTACAGAGACAGATCAAGTAGTAGAATAGATCAGATGCTAAGGAGAAGACTAATGCAGGGTAGAGGGTAAGAAGCATTGGTGAGGTGCAAGGTCATGTGCAGGGTCTTACAGGAAGTCGAAGAGGACGCTGTGCAGACATTTGGGGGAAGAGCAAGTTATTTCTGAGAGACACAGAGAGCAAGGGAGAGGCAGACACAGAGAGAGAATCCCAAGCAGACTCTGCACTGTCAGCCCAGAGCCCAATCCAGGGCTCAAACTCACAAACCCTGAGATCATGACCCGAGCCGAAGTCAGACACTTAACTAACTGAGCCACCCAGGTGCCCCTTAAGTCTGGCTTTTATTCTGAGATTAGAATCCCTGGAGATTTTTGAGAAAAACAATGACATGATGTGCATTCATATGGACAAGGGAAATTATGGCCTGAAACAAGGAGCAAAAACTACAATTTATAAGGAAGCACTTACAGTAAAACCTAATTTATATCAGTTTACATCTACTAATAAGATGATCAAGGTAGACGTTTACCTAGCATCTTCTCTAGGGAAGCAATCTAGGCAGGATCATTTGTCAGATGTTTCCGTGGACTTGAAAGGCGGGAATACAGACAATGGAGCCCAGGGCTCACAAACAGAACCCTGTGCCAGAAACCAGAATGTCACCACCCCGTGTTTTTACTAGGGTTACGGACATTACAAACTTGATGGTTTTTATGTTCTCCTTTCAGCATAATGTAGGAGATTTAATTCTCAAGTAGGAGAAGACCCAAGGCTCAGTTCAGCATGCAGTTGCCCATCTGTGGTCTCCACCCCAGATTCAGACTGTGTGACTTGGTGGCCCTCCTCCTGTGTGGGTGTCCTAGGGTCCTCATGGCAGTGAACACCATTCTTTGTCCGGCTTCAATTACTGCTATGCCTCCAAACCCCACATGGCTTCCTCATTACACAGAAAGTCAACTTTAATGTATTTTAATATTTTTTGAATCCATTTGTCAATTTTCAGGCCAAAAGAAATATATTTTCAAGAGCTTTGGTAAAGTAAATATAAACTAAAGCACTACTTATCCATGAAGTTGAAAAATTACTTTCTTAGAAAGTAGTTTTTGTAAACCTTGGTAAGCAGAAACTTGGTTTGAATTTTTCTTTATAATGCCAAGTGGCAGGAGGTTTACATAAGAAGAAAGACTCTCATTTGTGAATGTAGTTTTTGGAACCACTGGCAACCAGAATTCTGAATTTCTGCCAATGCATGATGATAACTTAGCACTTAGCACTGGGAAGCAAGAGATATCACTTCAAACTTGTATTAGCAGAGGAAAAAAAATCATTCTGAATGGCTGCCGATATACACATTCATTTATGAGAACATTAGTGACGTATTTATGTTCTGTGATGTATAGTGCATTTCAGAGACTTTGATAAAATGATAAAACTTTCCCATAGAATACCATCTCAATTTCACTATAGCATTCCTACCTGTCTGACAGCCAGAGGGAGAGGGCCACAGAAAAATGGGGCCGAGGAGCTGCCCCATACCCAAGCCACAGAAATAGAAGAGGTTAACTATTCTAGGGGCACCTGGCTGGCTCAGTTGGTTAAGCATCTGACTCTTGATTTTGGCTCAGATCATGATCTCACAGTGAGTTGGAGCCCCACGTTGGGTTTTGCACTGACAATGCAGAGCCTGCTTGAGATTCTGTCCCTCTGCCCCTTGCTTGCTCCCTCTCTCTCTCTCTCTCTCTCTCTGTGTCTCAAAAATAAATAAGTAAACATTGAAAAAAAAGAGGTTAACTATTCTATTTAATTTCTGATCATTCCTGTTCAGAGTCATATTTGTCTCTTTCAATTTCTTTTAAACTACACCCCACCAATATTGAAGTGAAATAGAATTCATAGATAGATGATACATAGATGGATACTATTTAACTTTGTTTAGTTATCAATCACTGATACATGCTCTTTAGCTTTTAAACACATGATTTTGATGTTCTTTCCCCCCACATTAGTTTCTCACTTTGTTGTATTGTGGTCAGAGAGATTCATTTATATGATATCAATTATTTGGCCTGGTAAAAACTATTCTTGGGGTGCCTGGTGGCTCAGTCAGTTAGGCATTCAACTTCGGCTCAGGTCATGATCTCACAGTTTGTGGGTTCGAGTCCCATGTTGGACTCTGCACTGACAGCTCAGAGCCTGCTTCAGATTCTGTGTCTCCCTCTCTCTGCCCCTCCCCTGCTTGCATGCTCTCTCTCTCTCTCTCTCTCTTTCCCAAACATAAAACATTAAAAAATAAAAAAAAAAACTATTCTTTTATTATTGGTTTGGGATTCTACCCATGCCTAATAGATCAAGTGTGTTAATCAAGTTGTTCAAATCTTTTATATTTCTTCTAATTTCTATCAGACAGATCTATAATTTCTGAGAAAAAAATCTCCTAATGTTATTGTAGACTTATCAATTTCTCCTTATAAATTTGTTATATTTTATATTGAATAATTTGAGGCTAGACTACTAGGTGAATATAGGTGAATAAAGTTCAGAATTTTTTATATCTCCCTGATGAATAAGTCTTTTTATCATTAATATTCATCTTCAATTGTAATAATGCTTTTGCTAAAAATCAATTTTTTCTGGTATTCATATTGTTATACCACTTTTATTTTGATTAGTTACTTCCTAGCATAAGACTTAAGCTATCACTTGATGATATTTTCACTATCATTGTTTTTCCTTTGATAGAAAGCAAATATGATGTCCTTTTCCCCCCAACTTTATCACTTCCCCCCTTTCTTCTAGTAAAGCCAACATTACATGAAATGACTCCAGAAAGCCTTGTGGTTCAGACTGCCTTCTGCTTCTGCCATTCTGTGCAGATATCAGTCTCTGGCTTCTCTGTGCTGACATTCATTCATTCGCAATCAAATGACGACTAAGTGCCTCCAAGAGAGGTCTTGGGGTCTTCTTGCTAAAATGATAGTAAATTGGGGCACCTGGGTGGCTCAGTTGGTTAAGAGTCTGACTTAGGCTCAAGTTATGATCTCACGACTCATGAATTCAAGCTCCACATCAGGCTCTGTGCTGACAGCTGGAGCCTGGAGGCTGCTTTGGATTCTGTGTCTCCCTCCCTCTCTGCTCCTCCCCCCAACACTTCTCTTTCTCAAAAAAAAAATTTAAATTTTTTTTAAATGATAGTAAATCATCCTGGCAGAATGAATGAATGAATGAATGAAACTAACACCTTTTAAATCATTGGACGTAGCCTCACTGATTTGAAAGGGCCCATTACAATTTCCTAAGCATTGCAGAGACAGAGTTCAGATAATATTTGTATCCCTGTCACATTTCAAGTGAATAAAATTGCTTTATCTTGTATTCCCTCCCCCATCCTATCTAGCTTAGAACAGCGAAACTTGACTTTGGAAACAGAAATGATGAGCCTCCATGATGAACTGGATCAAGAAAGGAAAAAGTTCACAATGATAGAAATCAAAATGCGAAATGCAGAGCGAGCAAAAGAAGATGCAGAGAAAAGAAACGACATGCTTCAGAAAGAAATGGAGCAGTTTTTTTCCACTTTTGGGGAGCTGACAGTGGAACCCAGGAGAACCGAGAGAGGAAACACGATATGGATCCAGTGAGCCCACTTTTTCCCGCTGTCTCCAATGGATCTGGAAGGGCTCTGCGGTTCTGGTGGGAACATTCTACGGGATCAGGTGGCTGGTTCCTTGCTGTACAGTGCTCTAACTGGTGAAGGAATATCATTTACAGACATTACCCATCCATATCTGCAATGTGTACCAAAGTTCTATCATGCCCCATAATGCTACTGTCAAGTGTTACAACTGGATTTGTGTATAGAGAGTAGTTTTTAAAAAGTAAACTAAAAATGAGAAGCATATCTCAAGAATTATTTTATTGCAAGTCTTGTATTTAAAATGTTAAACCAATATGTCGTTGCAATTTAGCTTGCTTTCAAGCTTCACCCCTTGCACTTAACATAAGCTATTTTTGGCATTGTGTTCTCATCAGCTTATTTTATAGATCAATATTTTTATTTCCCCTCTTGCTGAGGAAATGAAGATGAGCAGATATATAAATATATATAAATATATATCAGATGAGTTATTAAAATCAAAAGAATACTTTGTGGCTGTGCTGTTTGTGCCAATAGACCTCGCCATGACCAAAAAGAGAAATGTAATGGTTTTATAAAATACAATAGAATCACCAGAAACCTTTGATTTGCTCTTGAAATTCTTCCCTCGACACTGCTCAGTTTTCTTTTGAGGTATCCTGACACAGAAAATTTTGGATTTTGTAAAATAGTCCCCTTCTCAAGGCCTATTGTCTACCTGGCCAGTTCCACAGATGCATGTCTCCTGTGCAGACTGCATTTTTAGGGGGGGAAATGGTACAAGCACTTAATGAGTCATGTCATGAATTACTCTGACTTTCTGGACTGAGTCTCTGTAACTGCTAGATGGTTTCCAAAAAAGCTCTTCCCACTGTTTGGAGATGGGGAAACAATGCTTGCTGCACTGTGCCACAGGAACACTTCTTGTCCACTCAGACTTTTCCTTCATCCTCCAGAAAGCACTTTGCAATGCAGGCAGTGTGATGGTGTGACCGTGACCCCTCAGTTAAGAGTATGTGCCGTATAGTGACACTTTTCTCTAGCTCAGGCCCACTGTTCTGTTGTCACCTGGGATTCTGTCCACAGGACTGCTGGCAGAGGCAGTGCCACAAGAGCTGGGTATGGAGTGGATAGACCCGAAGGAGAAAGAGACACATTTGGAAGAAGCAAACTATTTTGTTTCTAATTTTTACAATATTGTTCTTCCCTCTTGAAAACATATTTGTTCACAAGAATCTTAAGACGTGGATGCTTAAAGGTCCAGTTCAGACAAATTTATGAACATCAGTAATGGTGACCTTCTAGAGAAGCCCAGCGCTCTCTGGACCTAGAGTTTGGGGAGAACAACTCTTCACATTCCAATAAGGCAATGATTTTGAGAAGTCAGGCAAATATCTCTCACACTAGAACAAAAAGTCACAAAAGGCATCATTGCAAATAAAGACTGCTTGAGTTTATAGGATTGAGTTTTTAGAAGGTTCTATGTCTGTATGTACTTATTTATTTTCAAATGGGGAGTAGTCTTTACACCATCTATCCTTGTCACCATCCACCTTCCACCAACACACTTATGTGAGCCCTCGGTTTTAACCTCTCTCTGTATAATGATACCTTCTTTACCTTTAGTTTCCTGTTCTCCTTCCAATTCTTTATTTAACCAGATATTTCCACCTGTATGTTCTGTAAGAAAGTCAAATTCGCAATGTACAATGTTGATCTCAATCAGTCTCTCTATACACATTTCATCTCTTCCCGGTCCCTGTCCTAGTGAATGAAAGAAAACCTTGGACTCATCCAGTGAGTCAAAAGATGCAATAGTAAAAATCAAAAGATCATGTAGTCAAATCGCCTGCATTCAAGTTTTCTATAATTTGCTAGCTGATACTGAGACTTCTAGGTGTTACTTTTTTCCATATAGACTGGGAATAATAAAGATACTCCTCTCATGGACTTATGTGGTTTCAAAGATGTAGATTGTTAAAGCTAAGCACAGCACCTCATGGACAGAAAGGATGCCATGAATGTTAATTCTTATTGTTCTCTCTCCTCTTCTTCACCCTTAAATTCACTCACCAAGTACTATCTATTGCACTCATCCTTACCTTTTAAATCTACTCTCTTTGACCAGTTCCTCCTCATCTCTGGTGAAAGCATCTCCCCTTTTGCAGGCTGTCCCCTCTAGGCCACCCATCTGACTCTGTCATAGCTTTGCTACTATCATGTAAAGACTCTCACTTGCCCACAGGATACGCCCTTCACATGGTGCGTAAAGTTGTGACCTGCAGTTTTATTTTCCTTTCCTCCCACATCCCCAACCCCTGCCATGCCATTTCATGCCTCTGGAACTTTCTACCATCTTTTACCACATCCATCTGGACTATCTTCCTTCTACCTGGCACAATCTTTATTCTTTTTTTTCTTTTTTTAGAGAGAGCCAAATAAAATGTCAGATCCCCTTCTAGGATCTCAACGCCAAATTATCTGACACTCCCACTTTGTGTATATCTCTTTCAGTATTGTCCATGTCTGATTATCTTCACCAAATAAGAAACGTTTTAGGAAGCAGCATGCTGGAATGGAAATAGCAGGAAATGGAGAGCCAAACAGACCTAGATATGCATCTCAACATTCCTTAGGCAAGATGCACAGCAATGACAAATTACTGAACCTTTCTGAGCCTCAGTTTTTTCATCTGTAAAGTGGAGATAACTTCTACAAAGTAGGGATGTTGTAGTACTTAAAAGTGATATGTAATGTGACTGTCCGAGTGCCTGCCACTTAGTTCTATTAATAGCTCTATTAATAAATGGAGCCTCCTAACCTAAGAGAGTAGAATTTTATCTTCTTGTTCTTAAATCCCTCTGTCTCTACCCTTTATGCCATAGAGTACCAGCATAGAGAATTTTCTGGCCTTTGGTCTATGAGGGGTGCTGTTATTAATTAATTTTAATTATTGATCTCAATGATGATGACCTTCAATCAATGGATACTATGAGTAGCTTGTCCATCTGAGTTTCCATTAGCTC
This sequence comes from Prionailurus viverrinus, assembly GCF_022837055.1. Taxonomy (NCBI): domain Eukaryota; kingdom Metazoa; phylum Chordata; class Mammalia; order Carnivora; family Felidae; genus Prionailurus; species Prionailurus viverrinus. The sequence goes on along the minus strand of NC_062564.1, from coordinate 135,341,381 downwards.
TTCTATTCGGCTAAATGCCTAGAAAGTATTAAATGCAAATTGACATAAAAATGAATTGGAAATAAGTAGGTAGTATAAAGAGTTCATTTGCTACGTCCTGTATAGACTTCTTTAAAACTGTTTAGGTAACTATAATGATTCTTCAGTTATGAGCTCAGGAGAAAGGATTTGCTTCCAAGTGTTGAGTCTACAATGTTGGCTTCACTAGCCAAACCATATGGCTGGGTGTCCTTCAGAGAACATTTAAAATAGAATTGTGTGTGATAGTAGGCCAACTGAAGTCTATACTTTTTTATGTAGCTTCTATGTGTAATTTTACGATGAAATGACTAAAAACTTCAAGGGAAACTTAATAAGGTCACTCCTATTTATTTTTGTTTCTTAAAAAGCTGTGCCTTCCTTTAAAAAAATGAGGTCATTTCCAGGTAAGATACTTTAAATCATTGATATAATTATCTCGCCTTGGAAACTGAGGATAATTTAAAGATGGTGCTGCTGGCCACAGACCTCAGTGTTTCTCACATTGGAGAGCTGCATCCTGCTTGGAGTCGCATCACAGAAAATGATACCTATGAGCTTTTGGAATCAGAGACCTGGATTCAAATCTCAGTTCTGCCACTTCGTAGCTATCAGAATTTAAGAAAAGTTACACGATGTTCACTAGCCTCGATTTGTTTTTCTGTAAAGTAGGATAATACCAGTGCCTCTTCCTCATTTTTTTTGTTTTTTTTGAGAAATGAAAAATGAAGTGACTCGCAGTATATTACAACAGTATATGTTGTAAATGCTCAACAAATGGCAGCTGTCAGCCCTCAGATTACTTCATTGAAAGGGTGTTCCAACTTCTAGAATATAGAGTTCTGGACTCAAGAATATGGCCAGCATGCTCGCCAGCAGAGGGTATAATGATGTCCTTGTCCCAGGGACCCTAATTCTATCTTTGCCCAGATAAACTGCCAGAGATTTGATGGCAAGGAAAAGGCAAGCCAAGTCATCCTTTCTACTTGAGATAGTACAATTACATCCATGATCTGAGAATACTGTCTAAAGAACTACCTGTAACTGTCCTGCATCAACTCTGTGTGGACGCTGAAGAAAACTTCAGTATTAAAAGTACTGGGCAAAATATAATGGAAATATAAGAATATGACCAGTAAACATGTCTAGACTCACATCAGCAGCACTATTAGTGAATATTTATTGAACGTGTCTACGTGCTACATACACCAGCATTAGACTAGGTGCCTGGGACACCTATTCATAAATAATTACCACAGAAGGTGATGTACTTATGTACATCAGGTCACAAAATGAGGCTGGGAAAGGCTCTGTAGAGCCATGACTATGATGTAATTCTTAAAGAGTAAGTAGGAAGTTATCAGACAGGATAGCAGTTTGGAAAGGGGCTTCCCCAGTCCACAGAAAAATATGTGCAGAAGTGCCTTCAGTGAAGACCTTAGGGAGCCTTTCCAGTGATTTAAAATGACCTACCAAGTGTTCCCCATCAGAGTGGCATTGTGCATAACAATTCACCCACACACCGCCAGGAGATCTGAAAATGCTTAGGACCCATGTGGCTTCCACTCTTTTATTCAAATGAAACGGCCAGACCTAGACACATTTTGCCTTGTTTGAACTCACAAACCACCGAAAGAGTGCTGGAATTGTGGCTCCCAATGGCCTGTTTCGTTATTCTCTTTATGGTCTTCTTAATTGCACAAGTGGGGAATGAGTTGACTGCCCGGCTTGAGGGCTCCTTGCTGCAAAGTGACATGAAAAACTAACAGCTCCCCAAGCAGCTGAAATCTACAGAACCTACTGTAGATCTTTGAGTAGAAAGTTTAGCAGGAGAAAAGTGTGTTTTTTAATGAGCCATTTGTGGCTCAGGTCCTGGCCTGAATGACACTCTATTTATGGACTATGTGTAGCTGCTACTTTTCTGGCCCCTGTAGGGCTAAGCCCAGGTAAGACCAGCCCATATCGGGAGAGTTACCTTTCTTAAGTGGAAAGTACGGATTTGTTCGAATAAGGAATTAAATTGGCCCCCGGCATACTACCAGTTTTTGTAAAAGCACCATGCCCATCCCATCCCTCTCCTCCCCACACACCCATTCCCTGCCTCCTTGGGATTCATTAGAAGCGATTACTGCCACACTGAAGCAAGCCCTAGGGTTGTGCCAAGTTGCTCTCATCCTTGACCACCTATTGCCGAAATTGCCCAAACCCCATGTCATTTGCCTTCAATATTATGCTTAGCCTCATATTGTTCAGTATATCCCCTCATTTGCTTCAAACTCTGATTCCCTCCCTACTCCTCAAACTTTTCCATTATACATTCTAGAATCTTACAACTGCCAATATCCTCCCCTAAATCTCCTTATCTGAAACATGGTTACCTCCTGAAGACACCACTTCTTGCAACCCTCCCAAGGATGGCTGTTTTCCCTTTCCACAACCTGCATGTCATCAACCTGAAGGAGAGCTAGGTCTTGCTTTGCTCTCTGATGCTACTTCCACACCTAATATCCTCCCACCTCCCTAATAACCTCTGTGGAGTACATGTCACATGCCCGAATGTTTTAGCACCTATTCAACTGTTTCTGGTTGTTTTTTTCCCCCGAAGCCACTACTCATATGCCACCCACCAATGTGGCCACTCAGCTCTTTTTCACTTCTGAAAATCTTGATCTCTCTCTGCCCCAAACACCCACCATCCACGTCCACAGTTTCCCTTTTACTGTGCCATTACCAGTAACTGCACCATCACCAAAACTTCCATGTTAAGCACTCACAGTCTCATCATCACCTATGCCCTTCCTAGATCACTCCCTTAACACCACCACTCCAACTCTTAAATACTCCCAAATCGTTGATCAGCCATTGACTTTGCTAGGTTTTCACTGGCTGTCATCTTCTCATACCATTGCTTCTTCCCTCCTTGGAGTTTTCCATGCTCATCTTCTGTGGTTCTGTGGTTCTGTGGTTCCTCATAATTCTCTTTTCCTCATTCTTAAATCCCTTCATGTCCTTTTCTACCATTGTACTCATCTGGGAAGGAAAAACACCTAACCCAACTCTGGCCAAATCCAATTCTTGCTTATTCCTAACCCGCACCTGAGAAACTAAATATGGTTGAAGAGCAGTAGACCACCATGTTGACTTGCCTCACCTTATATGTATAATAAATATGGTTCACATGGCTCTCATCACTGCCTAGTAACTTAACTTCACTCTTCTCAAGGTCTGTTTCGGATTTCTCAAACCACCATAAGCTCTTCCCCTCCTCATTCTCAGCTAGTAATATTACTTATATAACCTTACAGATAACCTGTTTGTTTTTAATGTTTATTTATTTATTTTGAGAGAGGGGGGTGGGAAGGAGGGACAGAGAGAGGGGGACAGGAGGTACCGAGAGAGGGGGTGGGAGAGAATCCCAAGCAGGCTCCACACTCAGTGCAGAGCCCAATGCAGAACTCAATCTCACCATGCTGAGATCATGACCTGAGCCAAAATCAAAAGTCAGATACTTAACTGACTGAGCCACTCAACTATCTTCATGCAACCTATAGACACCCCCTTACCTCTTGCTACAATGACTGGGCCACCTGCTCCAACCAAGCCAACTTCTCCTCTCATATGCATCCCTCTGGGCTTTTCAAGCACATCACTCCTTCAAATAAATACTCTTTCTCTCATTTGCTCTTTATATATTAGTCTCATCAACATATACCCATGCTATAAAAACTTCTTTGAAAAATTCTCTCATCTCATATTTATGTCTAATTTCTGCATAATTCTTCTGCTTCACTTTCTAGAAAAAAATATTGAATTTTCTCTACCTATTTATAATTCCTCACTTTCCACGTCCTCTTAAACCCACTGGAGTCAGGTTTTCTTAATACTGTTGAGAACATGCTCTAGTAAAGGTCAGCAATGACCTCACAAAATCAAGTCCACTTGTAAATCTTCAGCCCCCATCTTATTCAGGCACTCAGTAGCATTGCCCCAGTTTGTTCTTCCCCCATTTTTTAAACACCTTTATTTAACTTCCAGGATAACACTTTCCTGGTTTTTACATCACTGGATATTCCTTAGGATACACAACTGTTTATTGACTTCTATATGTTGGAGCAAGAGATGCCCTCATCCTTGGACTTCTTTACATTCAGTTTCTTGGTGGTCTATACAGTTTTGTGGCTTTAAATAATATGTAAAAGCTGATTATGCTCAGATTTTTTAAAAAAATTTTAATGTTTATTTTTGAGAGAGAGAGAGAGAAAGCAGACAAGGGGCAGAGAGAGAGGGAGACACAGAATCCTAAGCAGGCTCCAGGCTCTGAGCTGTCAGCACAGAGCCCAACACGGGGTTTGAACTCATGAACCATGAGATCATGACCTGAGCTGAAGCCGGACACTTAGCCAACTGAGCCACCCAGGCACCCTTGATTATGCTCAGATTTATGTTTCAGCTGAACCTCTTCCCTTACTTTAGCCTTGTAGATACTCCTGCTACTTCACTAGGATAGCTAATAAATATCTCCAACTGACATTTCCAAAACAAGTTATGATTTTCTTACCAGATATGCTCCTAACTTATTATCTACCATTTCAGTCAACCACATCATAATTTACTTCATGATTTAGATTTTTAAAAAGTCTGCCTTTTTAAAAAAAATCCTGATCCATTTCTTTCATATCACATATCAGCCTATCAGCAAATTTTGTCAATTCTGCCTTCATGATATATCCTTAGTTATTTCCTAAATCAACCCCTTCTCTGTCCCTCCCTTCTCTAGTCCAAGGCCCATCATGTCTTTTTTGTACCTACAAAAGCCTGTTTCCATTCTTATCTTTCTTCTCAAACTACTCTCCCTACTCAGCAGCCAGAGAGATCCTTTAAAAAAAAAAAAAAAGAAAATTTAGATTATATCATTTCCCTGCTCAAATCTATCCATCAATTACCTATATTTAGAATAAAGCCCCAAGATCTTGCCATGCTCTGACCCCTGCCTACCTCTTCAGTTTCACTTATGACCACACCTTCTTTTGTACATTCTGCTTCATGCATAAGCCTTTTTGTCATCCCTTATACACATAAACAAGCTCTTATTCCAAGGCCTTTGCACTTGTTTTTGTGTCAGATACTAATATGCCCCACACTCCCACCTTCTTTGGGTCTCTGCTCAAATATCACCTTTTTGGAGAGGCCTTCCTTGACCATCTCATCTAAATAGCATCTTTTACTATGTATTATCCTTTTATTTAAAAATATTTATTTATTTTTGAGACAGAGAGTGAGCAAGCATGAGTGGGGGAGGGGCAAAGAGAGCGGAACACAGAGAATCCCAAGCAGGCTCTGCACTGTCAGCCTAGAGCCCAACACGGGGCTCAAACTGTGAGATCTTGACTGTGAGATCATGACTTGAGCCAAAATCAAGAGTCAGATGCTCAACTGACTGAGCCACCCAGGTGCCCCATCATACCTTATCCTTTTAACCTTCTTCGGTTTCTTAATGCTTTCTACTACCTTATCCCCCCATTAGCATGTAGACTACATGAAGGCAGGAAGGTTGCTCAAATGCAGCACAACTGTGTGTGCCAAGAGCGTTCTTTGGGAGACTGAAGTGCTCAATCAATATCTGTGACACAAATCAGTGAGTGAACGTTCAGAGCTCAATGTTAAATTTCTGGTTTAGATATTCAGGGATGTTCTGAGTTGGAATATTTAATAGGAAATTGTGACTAAATTCTCTCATAAGTCATTTTAGGGCTCCAGTCATTATCCATTGACTGAACAAATCTCAGAGATTTGGCTTCATATGATACTATGGCTGCAGAGAGACTCCAGTATCTGCTGTGATGTCATTTGCTGATTTGGAGATTTGGGGGCCAGAAATGAGCTTCAAGCTCAGCTTCCTAGATTACTTGCCCTTAGAAGAAACTGTATCAAAATAAATCTCATGTGATGCAGAAAAAAACATCATGCTGCTTTTTGGTTTTGTTTGTTCATTTTTTAGCTTCTGAAACTTTTATCTATATTTTTCAAGATACCAACATAAGTCATAGATAAGGTCTCAGGATGTCATCACATTTCTCCCTTTTTCCAGAGACTGACATTTGTTTAAAACACCAAAAGATAGCAGTCTGCCTTTCAATTAAAGGAACAAAAGTGCAGATATACATATTTGCTCACTGAGCACAGGTATACTTGTATTTTTATCTCCATGTATTTTTCAAAAATGTGTTGTAAAAATGGTTTCATCTCCTGTAATGTCATGGAAAGTATCCAAAATTCTCTTTTGCTGATTTATGTAGACACAATGACAACATTGAAAGAAGCAGATTTCTTGTTTCATTGCTTTAAGGGAATGAGACAAATGGGCTCATTCAAGTCACACCACTAATTTCAACACATTGCTGTTTTAAAAGAAAGTAAACAAATGAGATAAAAATAGTTTGCTTTGATCACTGATTTTTACATTGAAAGATGTATTTACTCTGAAATTGTGAGGATAAAGACTATGCCGTATTTGTCTCCTACCTAGGACACATAGATGTGCCATAAGTGTTTTTGGAGTGAATGAAGGTACTACTCGAAACTTTAGCTCCAAAATTAAAATAGATATTCAGAGCTGTTTTCTTAGAGCTTAATTGGCACCAAATCCAAGTGTGCAATGTATTAATATTAAGGAAGAAGCAATAGCTTTTGAAAGCCTTACTTTTATAAAAGAAATACTTCAATATTTCTAGTTCCCTTAGTCCATCTAAAATGTTACTTGGGTCAGGGGCACCTGGGTGGCTCAGTTGGTTGAGCGCCTGACTTCGGCTCAGGTCATGATCTCTGAGTTTATGAGTTCAAGCCCCGTGTCAGGCTCTGTGCTGACAGTTCAGAGCCTGGAGCCTGCTTGGGTTCTGTGTCTCCCTCTCTCTCTACCCCTACCCCGCTCCTGCTCTGTCTCTCTCTCTCTCTGTCTCTCAAAAATGAATAAACGTTAAAAAAATTTTTAATATTATTTGGGTCATAAAAATTGATTTTGTGAATAATCGTTCATAGAAATATTTTCACCAATGTGAATGAAAAAGCACCAATTATGTGTGAGACACTTTTCTAGGCAACGTATGGAACATTTTTAAGATGAGTGACATTTTGCACCTGCTTTTGAGTTGAAAACAGTCTAGACTGCTGGGTAAACAGAAAGATTTCAGACAAAATCCAGGGAAGGTCAGTGACAAGGAGGTGAAGTAACCCACTCCATGGAGTGATATTTGATCCTTTGAAATTACATTTCAGACTTATTTTATGTTGGCTTTTACACCAGAATAAGCATGACTTTTAAGCAAGAAATATGTGACATAAAAAGGGTGGGAAGTCCCAAACGGGCATTTGAATCTTGTTTGTGTATATGTCATCACGTTTTATGTGTTTGAGAAGTGTCCATTTCCACAGCTTGATTTCAGTAACTAACACAGAACACGCTTCTGTAAAAGGTTGAGCAGATGGACTTCAGTCCGGAGCTGAGAGAAATAACCTGTCCCTGCAGTGGTCCCCGACATAATGTGAACTGAGATAGTGGGATTTTCATTGTGCTTCACTAATTGCGAATGTCTTCCAGGCATGCCTTTCAAACCCTTGGGGGAAAGGCATGCTGCAGGTATGAATCACCATCCTGATGAACTAGTAATATTGAAAAACACTACCTTGTGTAAAACCCAGCGCAGTTATTGAGCAAACAGAACCATCTTTCTAGGTCATTACATAAATAGCTTCAAAACAGATGATTTTCAAGAGTCCTTTCTTCTCGATGCAAAGCAGGTCAAATTACCCAAATATTTGGTAACTTTTTATGGTACCTAGTATGCACCAATAACTTCTTCTGACCCTTTCTCTCCATGAGCAATCTACTGGAATGCAATTTCCCTCCTTAATATTGCAGGGATTTTCAGGTACCTATACGTCACCATTTTAAAACTTACTTTTATATTAAGAGGGTAAAGATTTGTGGTTTAAAAATGAAATAGAAGCTATGCCAGAGGTGCAAAAGGCATTTGGCATGTATTTTCCTTATAAATAAAAGGATAAATTGTGCCAACCCCAAAAAATAAATATGTTTATCTTCCAGGTTTTCTAATAGTGAATTGGTTAAATAAAATGTTTTATTTACAGAAATAGAAAGACCATTCATTGACATTTTCAAACACTTCCAGCTAAATTAACAGATTCAGTGACTTTCGTATCAAGCCACAAACTCTTATTATTATTATTTTTAGTTCACCAAGGAGTTTGAGATATTAGGGTTGCCTACCATATGGACAAAAAACCTGCTTACCTTCTCTCTTGGGTAATAATTAAACTGATTAGGAATTCTGATAAATTAAGGATATTTAATCCTGTTCTACTCATCTCATCCTCACAGAAAATGATTTTCCCCCTTCATTAATGTTATGCCTTAAAAGAATCTTACTGAATTTCAGATATACAACTAATATCTGCAGACAGAAATAAAGGTCATTTTTAGAAGAAACCAGTCTCAAATGAAACACAGCCTTCTACGTGGTCACGTACACATTATATGCTCTTTACCCATAGTGAGAAGGTGGGTCATTCCTCATTTCTTATTTATTCCCTGGCACAATCAGACCACACAATGAAACCATGTGAGATGCTTCAGAGCTCCTGTCAGGACACGAAACCCAAGACAACAAGCAGCACAAGAATGATTTTCAACAGGCAAACTCCGACAAAGTCTGGATTTGATTTGGTTTTATGTTAAGGGAAGCAGATTTGCTCTGGTTTTTAATAGTTCATAAGAAACAGAAATCACATGTGTTGATTCAGCATCCACCTACAAAGAGTCCAAAAAAGCCAAAGTTCTCCCCACTCACCCTCTTTTTCCACCGACATTTTGAAGATAAAGGGCATAAATAGAAATGAAAAAGAGTGAGAAGGAACACAGATATGATTTAAATAATTTAAAATCCTTATTAAACATCACTGAGATTGCATTTGATCCATCAGGCTGACTTTTAGTTCTCACACTAAGACCTTGCAAAGAAACTGGACATGCATGGTTTTGCCTTCCAGGGTTGACCTAGAGCTATAAGGGTGAGGTGTATATGAATGTGGGTGTGCTTTAAGTCCATTTTATAAACACTGACACGGCACAATTCTTATTGGTAATAGTCTCTTGAGTCCAATCATGCAGAATAACAGGCATGTGCAAGTTAGGTCTTGTTGCGAGATAGACATGGCAAGGTGAACAGTTTAATGCTAGACAAGGGTTGGGAGTTTTTTTTAGAATATACTGGCCATTGGTCCCACATAATCAAAAGTTAGATATACAGGAGTCCACTTACAAACAGAGGCCTTCCGTTTCCGCTTGACTGACCAAGGAAATGGGTCAAAATGAACCATTTCAGACAAAGAACTGTCTAAGTGCCAAAAGAAGTCACAAAATCTTATATTTCACATGGAAAATAACTAATATAACTATTTACACTGTAACTTGTTTGTTGTTTTTACAGAAAGGAGTATTCCTGCTTGGTTTAATTTTACCTGTAGAAAATGTAGGACTCACAAGTAAAATGTTGGGGGAGGTTGTGGGCAGGGAGAGGGGTCCCTCTTCAGACCCAAAGTGATTGGGATCAAAGATTATGGGGACAATATTATTCCTTTCTCTGAGCTTTAGAAGATAAATTTTTCAGCAAAGCTATCTGACAACATTCTTTACAGAGCATAATGCTTATAAGATTTAGATTGTCATATGTTAAGAGAATTAAAAAGAAGTAGACTTTGTAGAATTTAGATTTTGCATGAATATTTAAAATTTAGAAGTCAGTTTTGCTTATTTTTCCCTTAGCAGGTCATTAAAGGATTGATGTATTCTTACCTATTCCACTTATTCCCTTTGTCAAGGCTTATTTTATGATTTACCAGTCAGCTGCTATCAGTATCCTTATATATCATTTTCTGATAATGGTAACAGGTTGAAAAGAAAAAAACCAAAAAACTATTACCTCCTCAGCCCTCAATTAAATAGCTTACTCCAATTGGAGGGAATTGGCCAGGTCCTGGTCCACCCCTAGTATACATTCCTACAAAGCTCTGTCATCAGATTCTTGAAGATGCAAGATTATTAGCAGTTCTTATTTCACAAGAATAAATTTGGTTGGAAGGCCAATGCATCTCTTTTTTAAAAATGAACACACTGACTGAAAAATGAATCTATCAGAGTGGTATGGTTTTGCCACTCTCTCCCAACAATTTAATTCCTCCTGCACGTGGGTATCCAGCTCTCCCTCTAACAAAATCCTACAAAATATTTCATTAAGGGTCACTGTGAAACCATCAGCCCTATAGGAAGTGACAGAAGGTTAGGCCTCTCAGACTGCCAACCTCATATCCAAAATGAACCCCAACCACAGACAGGACTTTCACTTCTCCCAGGAATATAGTCCAGCGGACTTGACACTTCCTTGTCTGAAAAGCAAGAAAGTCCTTTGGAATTAACAGGTGACTACACAGGAAACATTTGTTTTTGTTTTTGTTTTTGTTTTTGCTTTTAAAGAAAATACTCAATGCAGAACATAATACATTCTGAAAATTTGATAACAGAATCACCTCCTGAAGTTATTATAATAAAGTAGACCCAAGATGGTGAATGTTGAGCTTTTGAAATGAAAATTCTCTTTATTCTCCTATGACCTATCTTGTTTTGATAACCTAGTAAAACTAATCTTATAAGCACTCAAGAAGCCAAACTCTTAGCTGTGTTTGTACAGATATTTCAATCGGAGGGATTTGTTCCATTTTTTCTTGTCCATAAGGAATATCTGGTAAAGGTGATCAGCTCCCAAGAGCCATACAACAGGAGAGATCAAACTAGCGGAGTTTAGGGAAGGCAAGCAATACCAAGGGAGTATTAGCCTGATTCTTGTTTGGTTTAATTTGAGTAAAAAAAAAAATCACTTCTGCACACCCAAGAGATTGTCCAACTGTCATGCACTTCTAAGATGCTGGCTGGAGATTTCCTTCTGTCTTTTGATGCCATTTTGTGGCTAATGAGATTATGCTTGCGACAAACAGTTGCCTGTTCCCTGCACTTAATCACATGTGCTAGAAAGTCAGGCACAGAGAGAGAGGACACAGGTGCAACAAAAGAAAAATCCAGAAAAAGGGGGCAAGTAAAGAAGAAGGGATACAGAGAAGTTGTTTGTTTTTTTTTAAAGTGGGGAGTGGGAAGTGACAGAAGGAAAAGTGAGAGAGCCCATGTGAATGCGGAGGTATTTGTAAAATCAAGTTGTCTACAATTTTAATCAAAAAGAATGGCAGCAAGAGAAAGAAGCTGGGCCACTTTTATTCCAGGGGACAAGCTGCACAGGCTGGGTTTTTTTTCTCCCCATTTTAAACAAATGACCCGTTGTCATGAATCCTATTGTGAAGCAATCCCATTAATGGCAGCATTGCTCACATGGTGATGGTGGGGGTTGGCTCTATTGCTTGAAAGAGACAAAGCTTCCCCATTGTTGTATTTAAGGCAATTTTCAGAGCACTAGCATTCTTGTTTGCTCTAATTTTGAAGGGATTCCATTTGCCAGTCATATCCCACTCATCAACCATCCATTTCATGTTTCACTTCTTCTTCAGGTGAAATACCACCACATTGGTGAGCACCAAAACGGTCAGAGTGCAAATAACTGTGATGGGTACTTCACCAAAGTGAATAAGAAGGGAAGCCTCCACCTGGTCCCTATTATTGCTAAGAAGTCACCCTGGTATCGCCTTGTATATAACCAAGATGTTTCACAGTGCCTTCTTAAGTGCTCGGGAAAGCACTTTCATTTGATTTGAGCTAAATTCAGGTGATTTTGCTAAACATTGACACATACGCTTCATGGCTTTTAAGACAAACTCATATTGCTAAAGCTATTTAGCAGCAGTAACTTATGGGAAGAGTTATTGCTGTCACATCAACTGCAGTACAAAACTCAGATTATCAGCCCTTCTTGAATTGTTCAAATTTATGAAAATAAATAAACATGGAACATCAGCCATATTAAGGAGTCAGGGAAACCCCTGAGGAATAGTAACGTCTGTGGAAATGTTTTCAAATGCTGACCTGAGGATCACCCCGTGTTTTGGGTTTGTTTGTTTTTAAGTTTAAGTAACTAACATTTCTTTTTTATTCCAGAAGAGGAAAGTAACATTTTTTCTCAAAATAAAACCATGGCAGGGTATAAACCTGGGAAGTAGCACACTCATGGAAAACACAACCCACAATCTGAAAATAGTCTACGTAGGTTCATTTTCTGTTAAGTACATCATCCAGAGGCAATTCCACTTCGTTCCAGGGAGGGGTTCTTACCATCAGATATGGACACAATAACCCTGACTCACCACCTGCCACTCTCTGTCCAGATGTGACACATGATTTGTAAATGACAATGAGGTCTACTCTGTAAACTGTGGATGTCGGTGTCTCCAGAATATTATCTGGGTAATAATCTCTTTGAGGTGTTCCTCCACACTGAAATGCTACACTCTAGTCTCTCCTACAGGCTCAGTGTCAGAGAAAAGACCCTTAACTTTTTACCCCACCTTCCTTCTAAAAGCCAAACCATTTAGTACCTGGAAACTGTTACCCCCTCCCACCCCCACACTGTACATAAGCATCACATATGTTCTTTCTACAAATTGGTATACAGGTGCCATTTAATCAGTTCAAATTTGGAAGCTACATCTTCAAGGGTCCGAGAGAGCTCACTCCCCCCATATTTTCCCCCTTTACATGTTTTCTTATAAGACATACAGCTTAATCAATTAACAAACTAAATAGCTTATATACTGGCAATATATTACAGATGGGTTTATGTCAGAGTAATAGATCACATGAAATGGACCATGTGGTACCCCAGTGCATGATGTCTTGGTAGAGCCCTGAGGACACTGACAGTAGCGTCTCTAAGTAAGTAGTGCTGTATGAATACAGACACATGCGGATCTGTATCTACATCCATCTGACTAGGCCAAAAGGAGCAGGTAGATGCAAGATAGAGACACACACATGCTGGATGGGGCCACTGCACACCTTGTCATGCCATTTGAAAGGGCAGTTACAGGTTGCTGGTTTTGCAGCCATTAAAATTACACTTTATGGAAAAGGCTTTTCTAATTGTATTTGAGTTGCTTTCTGTAGTAAGCATCATTGGAGGAAGACCAAAGCAAGAGCAACTAGAAGTTAAATATACATTTAGCTTAGCTGCAATACAGAACTCTGGAGAAGAAGCAGGCTGAAAGATTTGTTTCAATTTTAGGCTTGGATTCTCTCCCTTGCCATTTTCTTATAGTTGCGTGTCTGTGTTTGTGTGTGCGCGTGTCTGCGTGTGTGTGTGTTCCATCGCATCATCTCCTGAAGAATGCTGGGTTTCGCAGGCAGGCGGCTAGTCACCTGCAACAACCCAGGGGTCCTGCTGAGGCTTCCAGGCTGCTGTCAGTGTCAGATGCCAGGGTCTGGTCGGTGGACATGGAGGAGATGTCATTGACAGACGAAGATGGAGGGAGACTCTCACTGCTGTTCACTGCTGCACCTGTGCTAAGAAAATGAAGACCAACATGACTAAATCTGGAACTAGACTCATTGTCACTCAGGATGCAGGCAGGGGCAAATACAAGAGGTGATGTTTAGTCCATCGTTCATTTGACAAGCCTTCATAGCACAACTAATCCAGGGCTCTGTATTTGATGGTGAAAATCAAAATGTAACAACGTAAGTCCCTGGTCACAAGTTATTCACTCAACCTTGGAACCCACCTGTGATGCTCTTAGCAGAAAACAAAAACAAAAATACCCCACTGAACACCCCAGTCACCCTTCCCACGTCCAATATTGTAATATAACTGGCCTGCGTGAAGCCAGTGAATTTGCATTTTTTAAAGCTCTCATGATGCTGTGCTGTCAAAGGTTAAAGACCACTGTCCTATGGCAAAGGCAGATGAGGAAAACCTTTTAATATAATGATCTCAACCTGGATGTTTTTAATGTAGGGCTTTTAAAAAAAAACACATGTAAGGGTCCAATCCCAAAAATATGGGCTGAGGTAAAACCCAAAACTCAGAATTACTTGGAAGACTACAGCTCTTGAAAAATAAAGGAATATTAAGTAAATTTGTCATAGTCATTAAAGTGATCTCAAATTTAAACTCCATACAGAAAAGCTAAGTGGGACTTTCAGTGAAAGTTACCATAGACATCATCATCATCATCATCATCAAAACACCACCATATACATACTACTACTAATAATAATAACAGAAGAAGAAGCAGCAGCAGCAAAAGCATGCTTTTTGATTTTGTGTTTATGTTCCAGCAGGTTTGCTTACCTGGCAAACTACAAAACAAGACCTCTGAATTAAGTTAGTTTGAAAAAAGTATTTTATTTATCTGCTCTGTGGTGATATAAAAATTTTGAAACTCTGAGAAGAAGCGTGCTCATGATAATCACTCAGTAAATACTTGCTGAGTTATATCTTTGAGAACTACAAAGGAAAAATGAGCAAGAGGCACTGCAAAATATAATGAAACCATTGGAAACAGTTTACTTTTTTTTCTTTATATATATTTTTTGTGTGTGTGAGAGAAAGAGAGCACATGAGCAGGGGAGAGGGGGACAAATGGAGAAAGAAAAAAAGGGAAAGAGAGAGAGAGAGAGAGAGAGACAATACCAAGCAGGATCCATGCTAAGCAATAGACGCAGGGCTTGATCCCTCAACCCTGGGATCATGATCTGAGCCTAAATCAAAAGTCAGACGCTCAACTGACTGAGCCACCCAGGAGCCCCATGTATTCTTTATACTTAAGCAATATAGGTGGTAAAAACGCATCCTTTGTGAAATTGTTTGTTATTAAAAATATCTATAGTTTAAATCATCTAATAAAATTAAAGAGGAAGAATTCTCATTAAAAATGTTATCAGAGCAAATTTACATTTGAGCAAGGTACATTTGGTGAAAAATAACAAATCCAAAATAAGTTATAATAGTGTTATCACAAAGATCTAATAGATCAGAAAAAAAATCAATGAAGAACATATATGACTCAACACCAAAAAAAAAAAAAAAAAAAAAAAAAAAAAAAAAACCAAACCATCTGATTAAAAAATGGGCAGAGAACCTGAATAGACATTTTTCCAAAGAAAACATACAGATGACCAACAAACACATGAAAAGATGCTCAACATCAGTAATCATTAGGGAAATACAGATCAAAACTGCAAAGACATATCACCTCACACTTGTGAGAACGACTAGGATAAAAAAGACAAGAAACAACAAGTGTTGATGAGAATGCAGAGAAGAACTAACCCTCATGCACTATTGATGGGAATATGAACTGGTACAGTGGCTTTAGAAAAAATTATGGATATTCCTCAAAAAAATAAAAAAATAGAAATAACATATAATCCAGTAATGCCACTACTGGATGTTTACCCAAAGAAAACAACACTAATTTGAAAAGACACATGCGCCTCTATGTTTATTGCAGTATTTACAATACCCAAGATATGGAAGCAACCTAAGTGTCCATCAATAAACAAATGGATAAGAAAGATGTGGTATATATGTATGTATATATATATATATATGTGTGTGTGTGTGTGTGTGTGTGTGTGTGTATACATACAATGGAATTACACAGCCATTAAAAAGGATGAGATTGTGCCATTTGTGACAATATGGATGGACTTAGAGGGTATTATGTTAAGTGAAATAAGTCAAATTGAGAAAGACAAATACCATATGATTTCACATTATGTGGGATGTAAAAAGCAAAACACGTGCACAAAGAAACAAAAAGCCAAATAAGACCTATTAACACAGAGAACAAACCGAAGGTTGCCAGAAGGGAGAGCAGTAGAAGGATGAACAAATGGGTGAAGGGGAGTAGGAGATACAGCCTTCTAGTTATGGAATGAGTAAGTCACGGGAATAAAAGGCACAGCATTGGGAACAGACTCAATAGTATTGTAACAGCATTGTAAGGTGACAGATGGGTAACAACACTGTGGCGAGAAGAGCATGAAGTATAGAGAAGCTGAATCACTATATTGTACACCTGAAACTACTATAACATTGTGTGTCAACTATACTCAAAATTAAAAAATAAATTTTTTAAGTCTGTGAAGTGGTGAGGCTAACACAATGTCTTTGCTCTTGGGGTAAACATTTCTTCTCTATGAAAAAAATGTGATTAAGATGTGACATTTTCTGGGATGCCTGGGTGACCCAATCGGTTAAGTGTCTGACTTCGGCTCAGGTCCCGATCTCACGGTTTGTGAGTTTGAGCCCCACTTCGGGCTCTGTGCTGACAGCTCAGAGCTTGGAGCCTGCTTTGGATTCTCTGTCTCCCTCTCTTTCTGCCTCTCCCCCACTCATGCTCTCTCTCTCAAAAATAAATAAACATTAAAAAAAATTTTTTTTAAAGATGTGACATTATGTGGAGAGAACACATACACATAAACTAGGAAAGATTATATGTATCTTATAAGTATTTAAAATTTTTATTTGTTGATTATAAACATATTTATACAAATTATGGGGGGTGTGAAACAATATAGAAAACAAAGAACATAAAATAGGCACTGATCCTCAAATAAATAATAACTGTTAAACTTTGGGTATATTTCCTTCTAGTGTTTTTGCTATGAAGTTTCTCTAATTGTGGTTATTTAATATATATTCTTTTGTATCCAGATATGTTTATATACAAAAAAGCTTATGCATTTTCCATGTTCTTTAAACTCTTAAAAGTATGAATACCTCTTAATCTTGAATGTCTCGAGACTTTTAAGGCTCTTGTTAATATCTACCTATAAATAATTAACTCTCATTATCAGAACAATGTGTAATGTAAAGTTCCCTGGCTTCAGTTTATTCCAATTTTACTTAATTGCATCCTTTAGAGATATGATACAGAGATACTCCATTTCTTCTCCTGACATATACTAGTAAATTTCATACACTAGCAGACAACTTTTGACTTCCTTACATAACTCAAATGCCTAGCTCTATCCTCCCCACTCCAGTCTGGATTAAATTATGCCAACACCAACACCCTCATGTGTTTTCATAAATGTTGGCCAATGATAATTTAACATCACTATGACTGACTTCTCAGAATCTTCAATTCTCCACATCCATATTAAAGGGTAGAGATTAAAACTGGACACACACCTCTAATAAAGTCTCAATCAACTGTGGGCTGACAGAGTGAATGGCTTTGTTCATAGTGTCCATTCATCTCCTGCGTGACATATCTCCTATACTACACACATAACTTTCAAATCATGATACTATCATTTAGATTTACTTTTAACTTAAAATATGAATATTGCTCATATACCTTTTTGTAACAACTTTTTTGAGATGTAATTCACAAATTTAATTTGTACCATTCAATCATTTTTAGGATATTCACAAAATTGTGCAACTGTCACCACAATCAATTCTGTGATGTTTTCATCACCCCGACAGGAAACCCTGCACTCTGTTTTTTACTTACCCACCAGCCATAAGCAATGACTAACCCACTTTCTGTCTAGAAAACTGCCTATTCTGGACACATCTTATAAATGGAATCATACAATATGTGAACTTTGGTGACTGGCTCCTTTCACATAACATAGTGTTTTCAAGGTTCTTAATGCTGTAGCATATACAAAAACTTCATTCCTTTTTAATACTGAAATATATTCCATTGTATGGATATGTCACTTCTGTTTACCTATTGATTATTTGAAGGGCATTTGATAGACATTTAGGTTGTTTCAATTTTGGGCTATTATGAATAATGTATGAACATTCACGTGTAAGTTTTTATTTCTAAACCTGAAGAGTGGAGTTGATGGGTCATAGAATAACTCCATGTTTAACATTTAAGGAACTGAAAAACTTTTTCAAATTGGCTATACCAGTTTACATTCCTACCAGAGGTGTATGAGGGTCCCAATTTCTCCTTCTCCTCTCCAGTACTCCTCATTATCTTTTTTATTACAGCCATCTGGTGTATGTTAAATGGTATTTCATTGCATTGTGGTTTGATTTGTATTTGCTTAATGGCTAATGATGTTGGGTATCTTTACATGTGCTTGTTGGCCATTTCTATATCTTCTTTGGAGAAGTGTCTATTCAGATCCTATGGCCATTTTTTAACTGTTATTTTCTTTTTTTTTAATGAGTTATAAGAGTTCTTTATGTATTCAGGGTACAAAGTCTCTTACTATATAAGATTTGCAAATGTTTTCCTCCTTTTCTATGGATTATCTTTTAATTTTCTTGATGGTATCTTTTGAAGCACACGTGTTTTTAATTTTGATGAAGTTGAATTTACCTATTTTTCCTTTTGCAACTGTGCTTTTAGGGTCATACCTAAGAAACCATTTCCTAACCCAATATCATGAAGATTTACTCCTATGTTTTCTTATAAGAGCTTTATAATTTTCATTTTTTACACTTAAGTTTGTGATCTATTTTGAATTTATTCTTATATTCTATCTGAGGTAAGAGTCCACCTTCAATCTCTTGCATATGGATATCTAGTAGTCCTATCACCATTTATTGAAAAGGTAGTTCTTTGTCCATGGAGTTGTCTTAAAATCCTTGCTACAAATCAATTGACCATAAATGTAAGGGTTTATTTCTGGATTCTCAATTTTATTTAATTGATCTATATGTATATCCTCAAGCAAATACCCCATTGTCATGACCACTGCAGTGTGTGATAAATTCTGAAATCAAGAAGTGTGAATCCTCCAACTTTGTTTCTTTTTTTTTTCAAGATTGTTTTGGCTATTCTGTATCCCCTGTAGTTCCATGTGAATTTTAAGAACAGCCTATTTCAGCAAAGAAAAAGGTAGCTGTGACTGTGATGAGTATATTTAATCTGTAGATCAATTTGGAGAGTATTGTCATCTTAACAATATTAAATCTTCTAATCAGTGAATGAATGGAATGTCTTTCCATTATTTAGGTATTTAATTTCTTTCAACAATGTTCTGCAGTTTTCAGAGTAAAAAATTTGCACTTCTTTTGTTAAATTTGTATTTTATTCTTTTTGATGTTATTGTAAATGGGATTGTTTTCTGTTCATTGTTAGTATATAGAAACACAAATGATTGAGTGAAGAAGAAGTCTTGATGCCAATGGATTGGAGAACAAATGGTTCAAATGATGACATATACATCTCTTGAGTGTTATAATTAACCGAAATACCCAAGTTAATGAGGGAGATTTTTGTTATTGTGCTTTATTTAAATTATGACAAAATAACTAGTTTGAAAATTTTTAAGTAAAGTTTTGGCATAATACAAATCAAAAAGTATTTAAAAGTATCTCTACATAATAGTCCTGGTCTTCTCTTGAGATAGGGTTTTTCTCCTCTCCTGGCTGGAGCTGGTTATATGGACCTGTTTTGATTGTCACAGTTAAAGTTGAGTACTTTACTCAAGGGTGAGATAGGACTTACCTGAGATGAGGATCCCTTTTTTTTTAATGTTTATTTTTGAGAGAGAGACAGAGTGTGAGTGGGGGAGGGGCAGAGAGCGAGAGGGAGACACAGAATCCCAAGCAGGCTCCAGGCTCTGAGCTGTCAGCACAGAGCCCGATGCGGGGTTCGAACTCACGAACCGCGAGATCATGACCTGAGCCAAAGTTGGACGCTTACCGACTGAGCCACCCAGGCGCCCCGAGGTTCCCTTTTAAGAACACAATTCGATGTTTACAAATAAACAGAAACCAACAACAATGTGGCAGCTAGAGAGATTACAAAGAACGTTGAGGAAATTCCCACAGAAACACACAAACTGAAGGTAGAACTGAAAGGAGTGTTTAATAAACTTTTTATATAAAAGGAATCACACTGCAGATTACGCTTCTAAAATACACAGCACTCCTACTATATCTGTTTTAATAATCAGAATATTGTCAACACACTTGTGGAACATTCTAGGTCTTATGCCATGTGAGCCATCTCACTATCATATATAGCTTTGCTACATGATTACCTCATGTTTGTTTCCCTTGCTTCTTTTTACTTCTTTCATCATACTTCTTCATTTCTCCTATCTTCCTCAATCTCTAGTGTTCAGTACAGAAACGTACTCAGTTTAACAAAGCACCGAGTATCTTTTGTGTGTACTCTTCTAGATAGGTTTTGTGAGAGAAAGCAAATTTCGCCTATGAAACTGGTGAAACTGCTCAACTATTTTTGACTAAGGGAAATAATTTTGTTGTAGTTGTCTTTCTTCTTACTTTGTTCATCAGCTGGCTATCTTCTATATATTGGAATGGCTTGCCCTTTATTTTATCAATGTTGAATGCAAATTATATAGTTAGCATTCGATTACTCAAAGTTCAAACTCTTTATCAACTGTATTTCTATGGTTTCCTAGACTACTGTTCCTGATTTTTTTATAGCACAAATTCATTAAGAGAGGTCCTCTCTTCTAACGTTTCTTCTACAAAATTCCCATTACATCTGTTTATTGTATGAGACTGGGTCTTTTCTGTATAGCGTTATGATGAAACAATCGTGTGTACTGTCTAGCAGTGTGCTACAGCTGGCCTTTCGTGGCTTCTGAGAGCCAAGTATTAGCATTAGCATCTCTTTCCAACTCTGCCTTCATTGATGTCACATAGGTAGCTTGAAATTGGTCACAGTGAGATAAGTACACCACAGAAATTGGTAAATGCTATTAATCCGTCCTTTTAAAAGAACAGATAGGGGGCGCCTGACTGGTTCAGTTAAGCTTCCGACTTTGGCTCAGTTCATGATCTCACAGTTCGTGAGTTCGAGCCCTGCATCAGGCTCTGTGCTGACAGCTGGGAGGCTGGAGCCTGTTTCGTATTCTGTGTCTCCCTATCTCTTTCTGCCCCTCCCCCACTCACTCTCTCTCTCTCTCTCTCTCTCTCTCTGCGTCTCTCAAAAATAAATAAACGTTAAAATTTTTTAAAAATAAAAATTAATTTTAATAAATATGGTTGTTAAATATCAACCAGTCCCCCACTATTACATGAAAAATCTTTGCTTCTATATGACTTCTATTGCACTATAATAAATACACTCTTGACTGCAGCTACTCTGGCTTTACTGAATGATCCTTTCAGGTCTCTTTTTGTGTAGGTAATAAACAAATTTTGTAACCATAAAACCAAACGCAAATGGAAGAGTCAAGAAATGGACCTTGGCTTCAAATTATTAATTTACTGCCAGTTTGTGAAAATCTCTTACATGGAACTGAACTGACTTGAATTTGATTATAACATTCACCTGCCCAGGATGTCCTAGCAATGTGAAACATCCCTACCTTCTATATTTTTTTTCAGAGAAATCCAATTTTTTAAAAAAGTTTGCTATGAATAAAGCATTGCAAATTTTTGTCAATAAAAATGCTATTAAAAGTAACAAAATAGTAGTAGGGCTGCAAATGAGGAAGAGCAACTACTTTCAATGCTACCTGACCAAAAAATAAGTTTTACGGAAAGAAGTTATGCTAATGGAAATTTCTCAAACTATAAGTTATGTAGTCACAAGATACTTATTATTTCAGGGAAAATGTTCTGCTTTTTAAATTTTTTAATGTTTATTTATTTACTTTTAATGTTTTTAAATATTTATTTTTGAGACAGAAAGAGTGCAAACAGGAGAGGGGCAGAGAGAGAGAGGGAGACGGAATCCAAAGCAGGCTCCAGGCTCTGAGCTATCAGCACAGAGCCTGACATAGAGCTCAAACCCACAAACCATGAGATCATGACCTGTGCCGAAGTCCAATGCTTAACCAACTGAGCCACCCAGGCATCACTGCTCTGCTTTTTTTAAAGAAATTATTTTCCATGCACAAAGAAGTAGACACAGAGAATTAGAAGTACTGGAATAAAAAAATCACTGAGATACAGCTTTCTCTTTAAGTATGATCTTGAGCCTCATCTTATTAAGGGCTGAGGTTTCTAAATTTTTTTAAGTTTATTTATTTATTTTGAGAGAGATGGTAAGTGGGGGAAGGGCAGAGAGAGAGAGAGAGAGAGAGAGAGAGACTCTCAAGCAGGCTCCACACTGCTAGCATAAAGCCCAATGTGGGGCTCGAACTCACAAAACTGTGAGATCATGACCTGAGTCGAAACAAAGACTCAGATGCTTAACTGACTGAACCACCCAGGAACCATGAGGTTTAAATAAAAAATAATAACTATTGGACTAGATCAGTGACTATAATTTGGAATGACACATTGCCATAGTATGTGGTGAGTGGGTGGGGGTAAGTGAGGGGGAGTTGTATATTTAAATCACCTGAGGAGTTTTATCTGCCATTTAGAGATTCTGAAAAATCTCTACCCATCCTAATGCTAAATGTCTTTATTTTGGTGAGTCACTGTTACTTATAGGAGGCTTACTTCTTGGGTGGAATGGGAATGGTAAACAAAGAACTTTTGGAATGGACAGCCTCCTATATTTGTTCCAACTCTAACATTTTATAAAAAATGCTCTAGAAGAAAATTAATTTCTATTCATGAACTGCTATTCCCTTAGCAGTCTTTATAAATCAATTCAGAAAGTAAGCAGCCATGCTATTCTTGAAAATAAATCACTGTGCAAGTGAAATCAGATAGCAGAAGGGAGTACAATTATTTATTTAGAAATGTATCTGAAGTTTAGATTTATTTCTTATTGATACACAACAATTCCATCGATAAATTTCAAACCTGTATATTATTCTGCAAACGCACATTTAACTTCCTATTTACATTTTTAAAGTATCACTAAAACATGCATTTGGGCAGGAGAACAATTTTCACTCAGGTTTTCTTAGTTTCACTAAGAAACTGCATTAACTTATTCTCTTGCTTCCAGGTTCCTGGTGTGGCCATGACTTAATATTATGGGAGTTGTTGTACTGTTACTTCATCCTGGCTATTTGCAAAATAAATATGATATGCAAACATTAATGAAAAATGGTGAATACAATGAAGAAAGCAAAAAAGCTGACTTTTCAAGTTTTCTTAGTAATTGCTTTTTCTTTCAGCAGTCTACTGCATAAATGCGTATCACGTGCACACAACACACACATACAGTGGTTTGCCCATAAAAATTTAACAATTGGCTCTCCATGGGGGGAAAAATGCCCAGGATTTGTAGAGTGAGCCAATCTCCACATCTTAAATCCTGCATGGTAGATTCCAAGCGACTAACACAAGGTCAATAAACTCACAATTGGGAGAGATGTACACAAGTAGCTCTCATGAGCTAGTAGTCAGCCGCAGCACTAGGCTGTCCTATGCTTCAACACGATGCATACAAACATATCCTATGTAATTATGTCATGTAATATATAGTATACATACGACTTCTCAAAATTAAGCCATGAATATTGTCCTTTAGAATCATGTATTAGAAGATTGAATCCACGTCATTTTAACTATAAACTGGTTAAGCCAGTCAACTATCAAATAAGGCATGTGTACAAGGTAGATAATTCATGATTGTTATAGGTAGTTAGAATGATTTAAAAAAAAATGGCTCGCCTTCTCACATGTAGGCAGAGCCTACGTGGCATATTTTAAGTGGCATGTTAATCATTAACACACTAAACAGGCCCACAAAAAATTTAGAAATATACATTTCCCAGAATGAATAAATAACCAAATAACCACCTGAAAGAAAACCTTTATCTGAAGCATGGGCAAACTCCAAACCAATATCACCAATTCATATACTTGATACTTGGTCCATGTATCTTTATGGCAATTAATAGGTTGAACAAATATTTCCTGGCATAAGTCATACTAACTTGCATACTGTATCAAAGCTATGATCCTGTCTTGAATTCCACCTTTGGCATAGTACCAAGAAACATGATAAGGGAGAACCTCAGCAACAATTTTCAAATTAATGAATGTTTATCAAGCTACTATTGTATGCAAGGCACAACACTTAGGCACTGCACGGTACACAAGGATGGATACATACAGTCTTTCATCTCAAATGAATTTACAACCAATAAGTTATAAAACAATATTTAAAATACAGGGACTGGGGCGCCTAGGTGGTTCAGCTGGTTAAGCATCTAACTCTTGATTTCAGATCAGGTCATGATCTCGTGGTTCATGAGATCAGACTCTGCTGGCAGCGTGGAGCCTACTTGGGATTCTCTCTTCTTCTCTCTCTGCCCCTGCCCCATGCACACATTTTTTCTCTCAAAATCGATCAATCAATAAAAGCTTAAAAAATAAAATAAATTATAGGGACTACTAGGACCCATAAGAAGGAAAGATCTTACTCTTTGATAAGATATGAAGTCTTTTAGGACACATATAAACACTATTTCGGGAGAAGGTAGTATTTGATAAGACAATACTTTAGAATGGGCAGCATTCCAAAAGGCAAGGATCCAGTCAAGTAAAATAGTGAACATAGGAGTCTACAATAGGTATAGTGTGAAAGGTGGAAAAACCTGGCGTATATTATAGAGGGCCATCAATATCAGGAAAAGGTTACTAGACTCAAATTGTAGATGACGCAAAGCCATTGGAGAGCACTCATCCATGGAACCCCCAAACCTATAGTCTTGAAAGATCAATTTAGGTAGAGACTAAAGTCAGGAAGATTACTTCAGGACAACTTTAATCATCGTGGTATTAATGGAAAGGGTTGGTAGTAATTAGATGTAAGACATCCAGCAAGCAGAATTTTTAAGATGTAGAAAGTGACGGTCAGTGATAATGCAAGTGTGGAATAAAAGGTCAGGGATTTCAGAGTGGGAGGCTGAGAAAATAGATCTGCCATAATAGAAATGGGGAAATTCAGAGAAGAATTTACTACTGGAGTGGGTGAATCTAAATAGAGTGATGTGTTTGATTTTAAAACAAATTGAATCTAGGGGAGCCTGGGTGGCTCAATCCGTTAAGCATCTGACTTCAGCTCAGGTCATGATCTCAGGGTTCATGAGCTCAAGCCTTACACTGGGCTCTGTGCTGACAGCTTGGAGCCTGGAGCCTGCTTCAGATTCTGTGAATCCCTTTTTCTCTGCCCCTCCCCCACTTGCACTCTGTCTCTCTCTCTCTGAAAAATAAACACACATTTAAAAAAATTAAACAAATCGAATCTGAACTGGCAGCAATTTCATACACCTTGGCCCTATGTTCTAATTCTTTAAGACTAGGTTATATTTATCATTAAATAATTTTAGTGGAATGCATTTATTTTCCAGCCCCTCCAGAAATAACAAACTGCTGTGTAAACTAGCCTTTGGTTTTATTCACCTTAAATGTATTTCTTTCAAACTTAAGAGAGTTTACTTGATCAAGACTTTGGTCTGCCTATTCATAGCATGCAGTTATATATGTAACTTTAGGTACTATTCAGGAATATTATCCAACACTTGGGATTAGGGCAAAAAAAATGACTATGCAACCTTTTAATATCACACTTGAGTATTTTCTGACAAGCCCACCTAAGGATAATCTGATTTTTTATGGAACATAACTTTATTTGACTTAATGTTCTCAATTGGTTATGATCCTTTATACACTGTAAACTTGTATAAAACTAATCAAATAAAATTATCAGGGTTTTTTTCTGCCTTGTAGAAAAGATAAGCACAAAGATAAGCTTGGTTGCCCTAGGACATTTATAAGTTTTGGGTTAATTTAGTGATCTTATTTCAATATTCTTTTTTTTCCCACAGACTACATAAATCTTAATTTCTCATACTTTCATTGAACTATCTTTGCCATTCTGCCATTTCCCTCATTAATGAGTTAAAAGAATCTTCTACATGTACTCACTTTCTTTTTGCATATGAATGATGGTTTTAATGATTAAAGAATCTTGCCTTGATTTTATACAAACTCCATTTCTTTACCAAATGTTTAAACCCTTCTTCATATGGCAGACCACTCATCCCATCCCTTTAATGATTAATTAATCTCATGTGTATCATCCTCAGTCCTTTTTTTGCCTTCCCTGAACTATACAGTTTGCATAAAATGGGTCATGGGAATAAGATTTTTGTGGAAGTGTTGTGAAAGTATTGAAAAGAGAATTGTGGATTTTATGTCATCACAGATTAACTGTTGCAGAGATCTGGTTGGGGCTGAGGGGAATATAGAGCATGAATATAGAGCATGGACAGACAACCCAATGATTTTTTTCACCCTCTTTGAGGAAAGGAAAGACTTGGGGATAAAACTGGACATTACTCAAATGAGAAAACATGTCCTAACTAAATTGTATCTGTTTGGATATCATAGTGATTTGGGTGCAAACCAATTATTCAAAGATTAGTATGAGTATGAAGAATTTATTATTTCTCCTACATCTTTTTTCCTGAAACAATTTAAGGTCCATAGGGGAAAAAAATGTTTATCAAAGGTAGGGCATCAAATCCATTTTTCTCTAAACTAATCATTTGGAAACTACATTCTTGCCAGAATGAGTTGAGTTTAGTTTAAAGTTAGAGATAAGCCATCACATTTTCTAAAACTCCTTTTTTTTAGAGCAAGAGAGAGAAAGAGAAGGAGAGTGCACCAGTGTGCACGCGAGAGCAAGGGAGGGGTAGAGAGAATGGCAGACAGAGAATCCCAAGCAGGCTCCTCTCTGTCATGCAGAGCCCTACACAGGGCTCAATCTCACAAACCTGAGATCATGACCTGAGCCAAAATCAAGAGTCAGATGCTTAACGCACTGAGCCACCCAGGCACCCCTCTAAAACTCTTTATACACACACACACACACACACACACACATATATATGTGTGTGTGTGTATATATATAGATATACACACACATATATATGTGTGTGTGTGTGTATATATATAGATATACACACACATATATATGTGTGTGTGTGTATATGTATATAAAGAGTTTTAGAGGGGTGCCTAGGTGGCTCAGTGCATTATATACACACACACACACACACACACACACACACACATACTTTCCTTATATTCAGAACATAGGTCTTAGGAAGAATATAGTAGCACTGAGTGTAAGTAAATTATCTCAAGTAATCCTAAAGCACATTACTAGGATCAGCAAAATATGCACAGTATATGTACAAATGTGTATTTGTTCCTGTCGATGGCAAACTGAAAGATTTTCCATGCTGACTTTAATCAGAATGCATCTTGGCAGATGTTTCAACTACTGTCATGCCAAACTTGGGAAGAATTCAAACACAAGTGACTGAGGAAAGAGGTTTTGACTGGAGGGATTCCTGACCTCTACATTGACATGGTGGTCAGGGGGCATGATGGCTCTGTGTTTTGATGAGAAGCAGTTACCCTTTAACCAGCCCTTGTCAACATTTCTTCAAGATTCACTATTATCTTTTGTCCTAGTCATAATCAATAATCATGATCAAAATGAATGCCACACTGAATATCAAAAAGAATAGAACGAAAATCACTGGAAAGAAATAATCATGTGATATTAGTGTATATGCTCTATTAGCAATGTTATTGGCTGCAATCCCTCTTCAAGGTCAAGAAAAATACACAAGTACTGGTTTATTAGTTATTCACTGAGAGTGAGTACCTGAAGGAGAAGGTTGTCCTTTTACAACACCATTTTTAGTCTTTTCTTCCGAATTCATTACCTCCTTGTAGATAAGTTCTGTAAGAAACAGTTGTCAGGGTCATAAAAAATGATCTTTAATATGCAGAGAAAACTTATTAATGAAAAATAATAATATTCTGATGGGGTTGAGTAAATTAAAAATCAATCGGGATTCCTTTACTCCTCTATTTCTACTTTGTCTTGCAAAAAAGCACAAAGCCTGGAAAAAGTAAGTGCTCAGTAAAGTATTTGACCAAATAAATGTATAAAGAATATACATTCTACTTGGTTCTGAATTTTTGGGGGGATTTCTGATGCCATCTAACTTTATCTCCTAAGAACTTTAAAGGCCCAGTTTTGAGCATACAGTTTTCTTCTACATTCACTTCCTAAGAGATGCACATACTCTCCTGACTTTATTACTTTCCAACAATTTCCCAACTGCTTCTTCATTTTTTTTTCATACTGAAATCTTGGAGTTGTAAAATTAAACTTGCCTCAAACCCAACATGATAACAATTATTACATTTATTTCCAAACAGGCATCCATTCATGGCTCTTCCTTTGCTAGAGTTTAAATTATGTACCTTCATTTCTTTTAATTTTCCCCTTTTTGCTAAAAATCATTCAGTGTTATTCATTCTTGCTGTGCAATGAGTTACAATTTATATAATCATTATCCTTCACCATAATTTCTTTCTCTGGTTTCTAATTTAATCCATGTTCATTTTTAAGTGATATTTATCTCGTAATACTTACCTATTCACAAACCCCTAAGAGTACCTTCTTGTCCTTATTTAGAGCATATCAAGTCTTTTCTGTCCATCATTTAGTATCTTTGTTTACTTGGTCTACTGTTTGCACATGCTTGTTTTTCCATATTATCCAACAGGACCCCTTGGCCAGAGAAATCTCTTTGCTATCTTTATAACACTTTCTGCTCGTCCCTATCCTTTGTTTTCTCCATGTGTCCCCATACTGGTATTTTCCTCTGTTTTATTCTTTTTTTCTCAATTTATAATGATTAATTCCTTCAAGTCAGCTCAAATATTTTTTCTCTTCAGATCTTCCTTTTATGTTCCTCCCCATTTTGACTGAATGGTTTGTTATGATCTGTATTTGCTTATCTCTACTCTGTAGTTCTTTTATTCTACTGTGTAGTTATTTATATTAGTTTAATAATTCTTCATAGTTTCTGCTTTGTTTCACCCTGAGTATAATCTTGACTATTCATTATGTGTTTGGAAGAGTTTTGGTGGAAAAAAAGTGAACTAATGTATTTATTCATTATTTTCTTACTTTTAAGGATAAATAAGCCATTCAGATACATAGATTTCCTAGATTTTCAAGTCCTAAAAATGAACCAAATGAATTCATACATTAAATATCTTTTATTTTCTAATGTCTAAAGTAATCTTAGGCTTAATTTAATCCATTTTATATGATAATTTTATACACAAACATGGGATGTATAATTCTGAAATTCTGAATTGAAGCATGCCCTCCACCATAACAAATACTTTGACAATCAGTACTCTTTTAAAAAGTATCAGTAATTAATTCCTTTCATTCATGAGTAAATGCAATATTGTTATTAGTATGAAAAGACTGATGACGTTTCGAGAACTTTGAAAATTGTCTGAGGATAGCAATTATAAAATCATCTGTTACCAAATTGCTTTAAAGAGAGATGCCTTGAAGATATTTTCTGAGTTTCAATAAAGCAAAATGTATATTTAAGTGGTAGAGTCACCTTTCCATTCTTCAATGGTGTGTTCTCTTTCGTCCAACTGTTTGTCATATATCTGAGGTGGAGGCTGCAGAATAAAAACAAACAATAAACTTTGTGTAATAACCCAAATATAACTAAATTTTACAGTGCATGGAGTAACTTGCTGTTCATTGATTTTGGTGGTGAGGAGACTCACATATTAATATTGGGGTAATTGCAGTGGTGCAGAAGTTAAAATTTCTAGACTTATGAAGGACTCATTTATATGCCAATAGTTGCTGCTGACCAAGTAAAGCAGCAGAATCCAAATCCTAAGAGCTCACTTCCCAAAACCTTCTGATTTAGAAACCAAATCTAAGAAACTAATAAAGCCAATCTTTAAAAAGAAAATAAGACATTAGATTATAAGGACCCAGAAGCTATTTCCTCCATTCACTTGCTTTATAACAGAACCCTACCCAAACTATCCCCCACTGATAAGATTTTGTTCCATTCTCAGACCCTCCTGAAGAAGTCTTTAATATCCCTCAATAGGCCATAGTAATAGTCCCTAGTATAAAGCTATATTTAGATCTAATCAAACTTTTAAATTTTTTGTGAAGCATCATAAAATACCTTTACATATAGCTATATTCCCAATATTTAAATGATATTTTCTCCCCGTAGGCAGAAGACTCTGCCAGTTTTAACCTCTGAGAGGCCCTTTGGTTAGCCCTCTCTGGGGGGTATCATATGAGAGGACCTTCAGTTGACTTATGCCATCAGAATTTCTCTTGCCATGAAGAGTTCAGAGATGGAAAAGGAGAGATTTTCATAAATCTAGGTGCCTTCCAGGAAGGAGGGTCTCAGATTCCTTGATCTCTTCTTCCTGATGAAGAGGAATAAGATCTCCAGATAGGGGAGATATATCATGATGCCCTATGGTAGCTCTACCTCAGGCCAAGAGATGGAAAGAAAAAAAATATTTCTTGGAAAAAAATATCACCATGAGATACATGGAGAAGGGGCTAAGAAGTTCCATCGGCTGGCGATGGATTGAATGAAATAATAACTACCAATTTCTGGTGCCATGAGACAGGGGACCCTAGAATTCATGTTGCCTAACACTCCAACAGCAATATTTATTGTAAGAAACTCAAAGAGTTACTCAATAAAGTGACTCAGGCCTATGGACATGCATCCCTCAAAAATGGCTATCATACGAAGGCTTTGGACAAGACTTTCAAAGACAGCTCTTGGCTTCTGTTGGAGGTTGTTGGCCAGTGAGTAGCATCTTACTACTATAGTAGTCCTTCTTTACTGCATTCAGCCTGAATCATGACAGATATGAATTTTCATTCTAGTCCTGATATGCTGGGGTAGCCTCACATACTACAGAAGTAACTGTATATGAAAAGAAAAGAATTTGCCCCATTGTGGTCAGGCAACTTAACACAATACTGAATTATTGAGAAGTAACTACTGATGAGGCTAGATATTCCTTTAACTCCTATAATTGTTACTGGAGCAAAAAGCTTTAAACCAGCTACTGTGATTCAAACATGGCTGGCTGAGTAGTCTTTATTGAAAGAATTAAGCAAAATGAGACCCCACTCTATCCCATGATGCTAAAGGGAACATAAAAATACAATTATATAAAGTTAAGGGGACAGGGTGATTAGGCACTGTCCTCAGGACTTGACTAAGGCATCATCTTCTACCCCAAATTACAAAGGATTCCCAAATTATAGGAATATTATGATGTAATGAGTAAACAGTTTTTTGTTTTGTTTTGTTTTTTTAATTTGTGAAACTGTCATCTAAGTAAGCTAATGCAAAGCTAAATTCTGGTTAGGTAAAGACATTTTTTCCAAGTGGCAGGTTTCCTGCTTTGCCTCTTCCTATAATGCTGAGGGGACATCCTCTGCCAAACACAGCATACACAAGCTCTCAGAGGTCCCCAGAGCTCTATGCCTTGTTGGCACCTCTTTCTTCTTCTAACAATAGACTCAGCTCAGGATCTTGTGTGGCTGGCTTCTCCATGAAGTGGATTTTTCCATTCAAATTTCAAAACTGAACATGGTTCAAGAGTACAGTTCCTGCCAAAGTGCATAAATGCCATTTTCTCTCTGCAACAAAACTATTTTGAGAGAGGCTTTCTTTGGAACTTCATCATACAGCTGTTGGTAGTGTATATAAAGCATGAAGTACGTAGACTCTAACCACAAGCAAACTACAAACAGAGAAAAAGTACTGAGTCCAAGGTTTTTCCTTTCAACAAACCAAAACGGCTGCAAAACATATTTGCATTATAGCTATGATTGAAACAGCTACATGTTCAGAGTTGTGGGGTTTTTTGTTTGTTTTAAGAGGAAATGTAATCACCTGCAATGGAAGGGTACATTCACATAAAGATGTCTTCTACATAAAAATATAAAAGAGGAATTGACCAATAATCTACAGAGAGTAATGTCATATTCAAACATATATATATATATATATATATATATATATATATATATACACACACACACATATATGTGCTTGCACAGCAATCATTAGATGCAATTGTCCACAACACTCTCTGCCTCCACCCTCTAAAGAGAAGCTAGTGTTTTATTGCTCAGTTGTCTCCCACCCTTATTAAACAGAAAGGATTCTCTTTTTCCAGGTAGCAATCTAAATGAAAAAGAAATGAGGAGTGAGGATAAAGAGAAGGGCCCCAGAGAATATTTCCAAAAAAAAATTTACTAGATTGGAACAATTTGAGATGTGAGAAAATCAAGGATAAGATGAAATTAAGGATAATATATGGAAAGTTAGTAGGGCTTGTGACTTGCATGCTTTTGAATGTTCCTCAAGAGGCTGAAATTCTCTTTCTGTTATTTTTGAAGATTTTGGACTCTACTTCCTTGCTTGAAATTCTTATAGATATCGAACCATGAATTCAAATGGATTACATAAAAAATAACAATATGGATTAGATGTTTCATATTAATGTTATTATATATACATGTACAAATTGTTTTAATTAAATAACACATAGACAAATACATAATCACTGCATTAGTGAATATTAGAATCAATGTATTTGTTTATTAAACTCATTAATTCAGTAAAGGTCTTGGGCACGTAATATGCACCAGACTATATTAAAAATTGAAACTTCAAAACTAGATAATATGGCTTCTGACCTCAAGGAGCTCACAATTCAGTGGACTGATATAAACCAGAAAATTAATACACAATATGATAAAAAAAAATATGTATGA
Source organism: Prionailurus viverrinus (assembly GCF_022837055.1). Lineage (NCBI taxonomy): Eukaryota > Metazoa > Chordata > Mammalia > Carnivora > Felidae > Prionailurus > Prionailurus viverrinus. The sequence continues at coordinate 135,308,795 of NC_062564.1, read as the reverse complement.
GGTATAGGGGAATAGAGTGAAGAAATCTTAACAAACCCTAGGAAAACATTTTGCTTCTTGGAGTAGATGACATCTGTACTAGTTCCATGAAGAAAGGTGGTGGAGGATGCTGTCAAAAAAAAAAGGAGAAGGACAATATGACTCCAGGCACAGAACCTAGAAAACAGCATAGTTGTGTTGGTGGTGGATGCATGTTTGTTTGGGTGCACACACATGCAAAGAGAATTGGAAACAATTCTTTGAAAGTAACACATGACATACTTCAGAAGTGACAAGCAATAAGAGCTGTGCCTAGAGGAGATGGGTCAGGCAAAGGCTAGATCAAGGATGGTCCTGGGTACCATGATATGGAGCAAAGACTTCCTGAATTTAAGAGAATGGCATGGACAAATCCATGGCTGGATTGAAGAAAGACACAACTGAAAGCAGAAAGATTTAGGGAGCTAATGCATGATCTAGAAAATAAATTAAAAAGGCCTGACTATAATATGGAAGGTCAAGATGGATAGAAAATATAGATTCAAGAATTAATAAATGTTAATTGGTAGATATTAATATTTATTTAATATTGATTAAGAAATTAAATTGGTAGAATTTTTTTGATTAAATGTGTATAATGAGAAAGAAGAATGATTCCCAGATTACTAAGCTAAATAGCTGGACAATTATGGTATTTATGGGACTGTCTAAAAGGACAGAGAATGAAAAAAGGGAAATGAGATTGGTAGAGAGGTAAGCCAAGTGCTATGTGGATAGAGAGGTCTATTTGAGAATTAAATAGATGATCTGGTGATCATAGGACTGCTGTTGGCTAGAGATGTATAGATTCAAAACTATTAGCAACAGATGTCTGTTGAAATCATGACAGTGCATGAGGTCACCCATAGAGTGAATGCAGGTAGGAAGAGTAAAAGGCCAAAATGGACCCCTGCCAGACACCAAGGTTTAAAAGTTGACCCGTGGAAGAGAAGTGCACTAAGAAGGAGAAGGAGGAGGAAGAGAAGACGAGGGGAAAGAAGAGAAGAAGGAAAGAAGGAACACTTAAAGAAATACATGGATAATAAAAATATTGTAATGCTATAGAAGTCAAGTGTTCAGAGAGTTTCAAAAAGAGGGAGTAATTCTCTATTTCTTATAAATGAAACAAATGAAGAATTTAGCTTTCCAGGAATCAGAAGGGCATGATAAAAAGCATAACTTTGAACCCCATAAAGGTTTCCAAACCTCAAAACTGTCGCCACACTCAGAAAGATTCAGATAGATCGTTGATGAAGTATTTTAATGCCAGATAGCACCTAAAGAAGTAGAAAGACATAGAAGAAATATCCTCAATACCAATATGGATATTGTATACAAATAAAAAAAGGAACTGCAGAACAGATTATGACACTAAAAAAAGAAAAAAGAAAAGAAAAGAAAAGAAGAGTTCTAATGCTCTTCCCCAAATATCTTTAAGAGTTTGATAAGTGAAAAACACTGTTCTCTAATTAAGAGAAGTCATTTTTTTCTGAGAAGATACTATGTGCTAAGCTCTTTATATATGCACTTTTAAACAATCTTTAGATTGTTTAAACTAAGATTCAAAAAAATTCTTCTTAAGATATCTTAAGTCACATAACTAATTAATGGTAGATCTTTGATTGAAACCAAACTTAAAGAATAATTCAGAGCAAATGGTAATAGACATTAATCTAAAATAAGAGATAATGAAACAATATTTAAAGTAAACATCTTTATAAAATAAGAAATAGAAACACAAGCCAATGGGGAGATTGTATGTCTCAATTTGCTCAAAACCATCTCAGTTTTTGCTTGTTGTCCTTACAGCTACTAACAGTCCTCAGGCCCTTTACTCTCACAAGCGTTTAGAGGATAATTATATGAGCACGCTGCATAGCAGTGTTATGACATGGCATATTGCAGATCGCAGGTATCCAGTAATTACAGGATGAGAAAAAAACAACCGAACTGCAACTTTTTCTACTACTGGAGTCTCAACAATTGCAGATGTCTACTCTTTCCTGCTCTGAGACATCATGTCAGCATTTCCTTCCATTTTCTCCATTTTTAAAAATGTTAAACTTGGGGCGCCTGGGTGGCGCAGTCGGTTAAGCGTCCAACTTCAGCCAGGTCATGATCTCGTGGTCTGTGAGTTCGAGCCCCGCGTCAGGCTCTGGGCTGATGGCTCAGAGCCTGGAGCCTGTTTCGGATTCTGTGTCTCCCTCTCTCTCTGCCCCTCCCCTGTTCATGCTCTGTCTCTCTCTGTCCCAAAAATAAATAAAACGTTGAAAAAAAATTTTTTTTTAAAAAATGTTAAACTTAACTATAAAATATGGCTTTTACCAGAAAGCGCTAAAGGAATGCAATGCTACATAATAAAATTGGGATTGAGCAATATGGATTCTGTTGGCATTCTTTTGAGTTCTTGTTGCTGGAAATGATTTCTTGCTGAAGGGATCTCTTTAATCAGTATCTGTTCAAATCCCTAATTGATTCCCCCAAGGTACAACTTGCTCTTTTGTGACTTCATTTTATGCCACATATTTAAGTAATATTCCATTTATTAAAATGTATGAATTTATTCTTTCCTTAGTCTTCAAAATAACCCCATTTCAACAGCATCATAGAATGTTAGTGATGGAAGAGAGTTTAGAGGTTATCCAGTGCCACCCTTATGCAATTTGCAAATGAGAATATAAAAACTGCACAGGTGATTTGTCCATGGTCTTAGAGTTAATTAGTGGCAGAGTTAGGAAGAAAATGCAAGATCTCTTACAGGGAAAGATGGAATGGAGGAATTCTAATGGGTTGCAGAAATGTTAAGTTGAATAATTCAACACTTACAAAAGATTTTCATTAGTGACAAATTTGAGCCTGTCACTCTGATTTCTGTTCCAATTTTCTGTCAGCCTACACACATAGCGAGATCTGGCAAATATCACCCAAATGGTCAACACTTACATCCTGAATGCTTTTTGTCAAAATATCTTGGACAACATCAAGACCTCTATACATGTGAATCTCAAAAGAGATGAGAACCAGATTATGAGAAATCTAAGTCACGCAAAGTTGTTTTTCCTGTCCATTTTGGAGCCCTGATTTAACATTGTTTCTGTATCCTTCATGTTCTGAGCCATACGACAATCATCAACTTGGTGTTTGTTTTCTGCTTCTTTTGTCCTAATTAAGCATACTATACAGTTTTGTTCCACTTTTTCTCTATGTGTTCTGCCATCTTATTGAAAACGCTTCATTTGAAAGCTTTAAATAGCATTTTCTTTCAGTGTGTGCATTCTCTATTAATTTGGCAGCTGGATAAAAGCAAATGATATTATGTCCTATTGAAACGTGCTCTGTTTCTTCACATTGACTTTTGCAGCTTGAGGAATGTGAAAAGATGCATGGTTCATTGTAAGGTTTCAACCAAGAAGGGTGAATTTTAGTACAATGTTAGAACAGAAAACCCATTTAAAGAAATGTGCAAATTTTGATTTTGTATTTCCATGAATCTATACATATAAAATAGCTTTTCCAAATGTATCTTTAATTTTTTGATGCATAGAATTTCCTAAAATCTTAACCTCCTCAGTGGAAAATAAATATTGAGATGGAATAATTTTTATTCCTATTGCATTAAATGATATGTACTATTTTACATTTATGTTTTGGCTAATGACACTTTTTAGGATGTTCAATTTTTTTCTCAAACTTTATATGCTGGTAGCATCAAGAACAGTTTATTATCCACAACGGAGTTCAATATTTGCTTAACAGTCTTACCAACTAGCTTCTAAACTAATAAAAGTATAATAGCAATGTATACAATTTATCAAAATATCTGACTAAATTATAATTATTTTCCAGAGTTACATAGGTTGTAAACTTACATTGTAATCTTACTATGCAGTAACCAATGACTTGGTTTCCAATTACCAAAAACTTCAGTGCCTTCTAAAAGTAGGCAAATGGCAACTTGTAATGTACTATCTGTTGATTTTTTTTTTAATTTCTCAAGCAAGTTTTAGGAACCATGGTTGTACTCTTGTATAGAAGTTCAACAATCTAATACTACAAATGAAGTAAATGTCCTTTAAAAGTCTGATGAGTTGAGAGTACTTCACAATGGGAGATAAAAGGTTATTAAAATCTGTCTCTGGAAACTAATATGATTAATTCCCCTTTCCTAAATTGTCTTACATTCAGATCCCAAGCAGAGCCCCAGAAGTGCTCTCAGGAGTATCCTGGAAGAGCAGAAAGGAAGACAAGCAAGCAGGCATGAATGGCACAATAGAATGACCTTAACAAGAACTGCTTTCCAGAAACCAGACCGTTCTGTGTCAAAGAGTAAGTGTGAGATAAGAAATGAAGACTTGTGAGATTGAATCACTCCTTTAAGAAGTATTTTGTGGGGGGTGGGAGAGGGTAAAGAACTGGTAAGCTTTGACAATTTGGATATAAGGGGGCTGAGGAAAGAGTATAGGATAACTCCCAAGGGTTTGGTTCAATCATCTGGGTGGAAAGTAGTGCCATGGATTGAAAGTAGTACCATGGGGATGGGGGAGAGGGGTACCTGGGTGTCTCAGTTGGTTAAGCATCTGACTTCCGCTCAGTTCATGATCTCATGGTTTATGAGTTTGAGCCCTGCATCGGGCTCTGTGCTGACAGCTCAAAGCCTGGATCCTGCTTCAGATTCTGTGTGTGTGTGTGTGTGTGTCTCTCTCTCTCTCTCTGTCTCTCTCTCTGCCCCACCCCTGCTCGTGCTCTGTCTCTCAAAAATGAATAAAAATGTTAAAAATTTAAAAAAATAGAAAAGGGGAGGAGGAGGTGGTGGTTTTGTGTGAATAGGGGATAAATCCATTTCAATATTTGACATGTTAATTTTGAGATGCCTTTTTAAATGTCAGTGGTATTAGATTTGTAGATCTGAAATTCAGGACAACTTTATGGGACCATGCCTAGATTTGAGAGTCATTTTTGGTAATTAAAATTAAGGCTGTAGTCAAAGATAAGATTCCCAGGGTAAAAAGAAATTGGGGCTATAGGAGAGAACTCCTGGGATTCACAATTCTAGGGGAAGAGAAAACAAACAACATTGGAGACTGGAAAACAGGAGTGGTGTCACCATAGCAGTCAAGGGGTAAATATTTCAAGAAGGAGAATGTTGTCAACCTATTGAAATAGCAAAGACACATGAGATGACAGTTTTTTGGACTTGTCACCTAGGAGCTACTGGCGATCTTAGAGGAGGCAGTTGCAAGGTTTGAGAAGTGAACTACAGTAATTGTGAGTAAACAAAGTCTAATTTTTTTACAAAAAGTTTGGCAATATAGGTGGAAGCTACTTCCACTGCTAATGGCACATTTCACTGATAAAGGTGTAGTAAAAAAAAAATACTGGCTTTTTTTGTTCTTTGAAATGAAGGGAGCTAGACAATGTTTATTGGTATAATCACCAGGGGAAACTGACAGGATGCATACAGAGAAAGAAAAGACCCACAGGCAGAAAAGAAAAACCACACACAAAAAGTACTGTATCCTGAAATTTTCTGGACTTTGTGTAAGTGATTCTATCACAGCATTGTCACTTTGGGCTCCCCAACATGATCATCATCTAGCACCAGTCATACAGAACTGATTTTCATATATGATCTCATTTAGTCCTAACAACTCTCCTCTTCTAGTTATACAGCTAAAGCACAACGAGATTAATCTATAGGTAAGTGGTGGAGGTGGTGTTTAAACCCAAATCCACCTGAATATAAAATCCATGTTCTTTGCAACCAACTATGGCTTATAATACAGTTCCTGCTGTATCCACCCTTTGGAAATAAATATACTTAAAAGTTTCCTTACTTAAAAAAGCAAAAGAGAACAAGGAAAAGGTCAATAATGCTTTCTATAGCTGGAGGCACCCTCAGAATGCTAGTAATTAATATTACAAGAGCCAAATTTCCAAATCCACTCAATCAAGGGGTTGGTATGTGCACTGTATTGTGATGCTGCCACCTTGTGGTCAGAAAAAAAAGCAAACATTAAGTAAGAGGTGCTTGAGCGGGAGTTCATCATTTTCATCAAATTGCTCATACCCATGAGTTCTCAACTATGGTTGCGCATTGAAGCCATCTATGACCTTTAAAAATGCTGATGCCTGAATTGTGCCCCTGAAGATTTCAATTTAATTGTTCTAGAGATTGGGCATCAGGATATTTCAAAGTTCCCCATGTAATTCTCATGTGCAGCCAAGATTAAGACCTCTGTTCTATTTATACAGTAATCAAAGCAAGTTTTGTCATTTGCTTAAGTATGCTTCATTTGTATACATGTAAGAGAAAATGCCACAGAGAAACTATATGATTTTCTCTCCGTCTTCAAAGATATCTATTTCTTGATAGAATAAAATGATTTGTGGACATAAATCATCATATGCTATGGTTTTAAAGAGGAATGGAGAGATTTGTGAATTGTAATTAAAGCAGATGTGAGATTTGTATCTCATAGTCAAATTCAGTCTTTAGCAAAAATGAGCGAGAAGAGTCTCTAAATCTCTTGAATCAGTTACAGATTTCCTGACAGGAACAATGGAAAGAGAAGTGCTTTCAGAGCACCATTGACCCTGACACTAGTAAGATGCGTGACCTTGGGCAAGTCATTTTGTTTGCTGTGACTCTTTTTTTTTTTTATTTTTTTTTCAACGTTTATTTATTTTTGGGACAGAGAGAGACAGAGCATGAACGGGGGAGGGGCAGAGAGAGAGGGAGACACAGAATCGGAAACAGGCTCCAGGCTCTGAGCCATCAGCCCAGAGCCCGACGCGGGGCTCGAACTCACGGACCGTGAGATCGTGACCTGGCTGAAGTCGGACGCCTAACCGACTGCGCCACCCAGGCGCCCCTGCTGTGACTCTTAATTATCTGGAAAGAGTTTCATAAATTGCTTTGTTCAGGAAGAAACAAATTCCAAATATATAACAAATATCATTCCAGGTAATTGGGTAAATCTCTTTAGAGGACTTGTAATGTGCAGAGCATTGTATTATAATTTGTTATATATGAAAAGCACTAGAATTGTCTGGAGACCTCATATCACTAAGTGACCAAAGGAACCTTTGAAAGCTAGCAGTGCAAATTTTAATTATAATGTGAACTAAGAATAATTAGAAAGCTTAATTAAATAATGCTCTAGTGGCTTACAAGAAAGTTAAATTTAGATTTCTTTATTTTTCACACTGTTCTGTAGCTTTCTCAGTGGTTAGGCCACAAATTTATTAGCTTTATTCCATCAAAAAGTTTAATCATGTCTTGAAATGGAAATTCTCTTTACTGCTCCTTGGAAATTAAATTTTTCTGTGGTTCCTTAATCAAAAAGCCTGAGTGATTACATCACCAATCATGCAGTGCCCAAGTTATAAATCCTTCTTTTTCATTCATTCAACATGTAGTCATTAACCAACTACAATTCATTCTTGAATTCTACCACCCTAAACCCAAAATCTAATCATTTACAATTCATGTTGGTTTTCTCTTCTAAACATCTCTTTACTCTTTTGCCTATGTCTACCCTCAGACCACCATCAGTTCTAACCTATGTTATTACAGATTTGTCCCCCTGTCTTCCATGTTCCTTTTCTCTACTCCAGTATCATTTTGCAGAGTGACCTTCTAAAAGTTCAAACCCCATAACACTATTCCTCTGTTGGCTAGTTTTGAATGGCTTTCCTTCATGCTTAGGATAGAGTACAGGCTCATAATGTTTAGTCACTCCTTCCTTACCTGGTTCCTGCCTACCAGCCCAAATCATTTTTCACTTTTCTCCACTGTGTCACTCCCAACGATTCGTAGTTCTCCAAAACCTCTCCTAACCTTGGGATTTTGCATAACCCTTTCTTCTACCTGTCTTTTTTCACTTGGATAATTCTCGCTTTACCCTTCATGTTTCTATTTAGGTATTAGTCCCTCTAAGAGGCCTTCTCTAACCCACATTACTAAGTTGAGTTTTTTCCTGTGTGCATCAATCAGCTTAAAATTTGGACTACTTATCACCCAACATCTACTGTTTCACTTCTCAATAGACTGGGGACAACATCTTGAGGACAAAGATTGTTATCTTTGTTCACCAGAGTCTAACAGTGTACAAAGTACATAACAGACAATCAACAACACTTCTTTGAGAAGATAACGTTTGCGTAAAGAGTTGATTGAAGTAATGAAGGAAGCCATATAGATACCTGAGGAAAGAATGGTTAAGGCAGAAGAAATTGCAATGCAAAGGCCCTGATGGGGGAGCCTATTTGGAATGCTAAGTGAACAGCAAGGAGGCCAGTACACTGGAGCCGAGTGGAAAGGGAGGAGTACAGAAAGTGAAGTCAGAAAGTTATCAGGAGCCAGATCAAGTAGAGCAATGTTTTCTAAACTGCAGTCATGAAACAAATGTGTGGGTCATTACTAGCATCTTTTAATGTAACTAAGAATAATGGACTGAGATAGAAAATATCAGAGTATGAGGGTTTTCCGTGTGTGTGTGTGTGTGTGTGTGTGTGTGTGTGTGTGTATGCTGGCTCACAATATAAAACACCTTTCTTACTATGGGTTATGATAACAAAATTTGGAACGACAGGGAAGTACAGCCTTGTAAATCATTGCAAGTGCTTCGAATTTTATTATAAACAGAATGAGAATCCAGTGGGGAATATTAATTGAGTAATTATGTCACCTGTTTCACATTTTAAGAGGAAAACTTAGGCACTCTGGAGGACAGACTACAGGGGACATGAGAGGATGAGAAGACAAGTTAGAGACTAGGACGTGGTTGAGGGTAGAGATGATGTTTACATAGACCGACAGATGAGGAGTGGTCCAAGTTAGGAAGTATTTAGAAGGCAAGGTCGGTAAGATTGGTTGAGGTTAATCATCATTTTCTAGAGCTTTCCTGAGGTTTAAATAAGATTGGATACGAGAAAGGCTTTTATAACCACTAGAGAAGTGCTCAGCACAGTACAGTTGAATTAAAATTAAATATATTGATCATACAATATGCATTAGCCAGTTTTCTGCACTCAGTAGGTAAAGCTGAATTTCAGCTCCCAAGGAACTCGGCAGCGGACTTGGAAAGGACAGACCTAAATGTGAATATTTCAGCATAATATGTGATATGATAACTTCATGTGGAAGATTATAAAGAAAAAATGTTAACTTACAATTTTGTGAAGGAAAAGCTTTTACTGCAAGACATTCCACAGGCAAAAGGCCACATTAGTCTCAATGAGATATTAGAAGACAAAAATGAGCTTTTAAAGGAGCTAGAAAAACATTCTGGGTGAAAACTCAGTACATTGAACACAAATATTGCTGAGTCAGCCCATAAAGGACACATGTCATTTGTACCTCTGCCCTATTGTCACAAAACAGAAGCAAACGAACAGAGGGAAAAACTTCTATATTAGCACTTCTATATTAGTAACATGACTCAATCACAATCCATCCTAGGGACATTAACCAGAGAAAACCATACTCCTCTAATTAGCATAAATGAGCAGCCCTAAGATACAAATCCACGGTGAATACAGAAACATAGTTACAGAATTAGAAACGTTATTAAGGAAATGGATTTGTCTACACTTTACTGCCATTATAGAAATACTATTGTATTTTAACTTAAAATTTGATATTTTTTAACTTCCAAAATACTTTTATTAACTTAAAAATATGTTTTTATACAAATTTTTATGTTTTTCTCTCCTGCACTAATTTCTCTGAAAAATCTTCAGATATGACATAAAGTTTCAAGATTAATAAAATTTTTAATCAAGTATAAAAAGTTCTACTAATCTAATAATAACTGCCCCTCTCTGTGTATGGATTCAATGTATCTGGCACATTATATGAAAAAGTGTTCATGTACTACTTTTATACACAAAATGTTTATCAGAAAAATGTGTCAAATATTATTTTAAATTCATTTTATTTATTTTTTAATTAAAAAAAATTTTAATATAACTTATTGTCAAGTTAGTTAACATACAGTGTATACACTGTGCTCTTGGCTTCAGGGGTAGATTCCCGTGATTCATTGCTTACATAGAACATCCAGTGCTCATCCCAAGTGCCCTCCTCAATGCCCATCACCTATTTTCCCTTCTCCCCCGCCCCTCTATTCCACATTTTATCAGTACGTAAATTATTAAAAGATCAATTTTGTGATGAAAAATATAACTTTTTAAAGGATATTGTGATGTAATGAAATGAACACTCCCTTAGAAGCTGTGTTGGTAGTTGGGGGACTGTGCAAAAGTCAATTTAAAATTCTGTAAAAGAGGAATAATGGTATCCAGTGGTAATGGTAAGGTTTCTTTTGGCTGGAGTAATGCAGAATAGAAACACGGGTGGGAAGGTTAAATAAAATAGTCAATATAAAAGTGGTTAAAAAAACTTCATTAATTCAAAGAATTATTCTGTAAACATATAGTGTGCTAGGAACATGTAGTGACTTAGATGATGCCAGTGAATAAGACAAAACCCTTACCTTCAAACTGTTTCTACAGCAATACTATCTAAGGTATGTGTAATGAGGACAAAGCGTTCTGAGGAAGAAGGGTGATAGGATAGGACACAGAATCACCCGACGGTGACGGATTATTTCTAGTTAACAATTTGACCACAAGAATCTGACATACCCCACACATCCCACCAAGAATCATTGCCTTCAGAAGTGTTGATGAATTGATAACTATAATGAATTGATGACCGTTTCTGAGTATGTTGTGGAAGACAAAAGGTTGAAAATCACGTTTCTTCTTTACAAACACAATCCTAGAGAAATCTGTACTAATGTAAGGTATTACTATTGCCCCTATTTTTCCATTTAATTAATACATTTCATATAGTGGGTTTTCTTCAAACAGAGCATGTCTTTTCATTCAGTATTGAAATAGTCTAAGAACAAATTTAAAAAGAAAATAATTCTGAGCATTTTTTAATAAGATAGAAATAAATGACATTGTCATTTACTTTATGTCATATAGGTTAAAACTATTAGGTGTAAACTATTTCAATCATACCTATAGGCTAACAAGTCCTTCTTTAATAACATCATGTATTTTCAGTTTACTGATCACTTTCACATATTAGACCTTATCTCTTAAAACACTGTTAGGTTGGATATTTCATAGGTGAAACTTAGTTATAACAATTACATCACCAAAACTATCTCTGAATCTGTTGTTCTTTTTTCATCCCCACTGCAATTTGAAGTTCATTTTACCATCATCTCTTAACTACTTCTCTAGCTTCCTAACTGGTCTTTCTCTAATATTCATCATCCTACCAATTAGAAAAAAATAGTCTACCTAAAACACATATCTCTGATTGATATTCCTCCTGTCACTCCCCCTACCTTCAGCATGGGTGCTTCCTGGGAAGGACTTAATGGTGCTTCCTGCCCCTGTCTCCACTTACATTTCTCACCACCCTCATCCCTGGCCACATTGAATTCCTCAGAGGAACTGCAAGAAGGTCTTTCTTCTATTCTGGCATTAGGGTAGGCTGCTTCATTTGTCTAGGAAGGTCCTACTCTTCTACCTCCCTTTCACTTGGCTACTTCTTACCCATCCTTCTGGTCCTAAGTCTTTTCTTCCCCCTGAAATCCTCCTTTGTCTACGAAGAGGTGGGTAATACATTATTACTTTGACTACTATAGCACCTTTTCACAGGTGCTATACTTTAGTGCTACACTTTATTAGAGTGCTTATAATTTGTTACTTATCTATCAACCCTACCATACTGTTAGCTACTAAATAACAGGAACTAGGTCTTCTTTTTTTTTTTTTCAACGTTTATTTATTTTTGGGACAGAGAGAGACAGAGCATGAATGGGTGAGGGGCAGAGAGAGAGGGAGACACAGAATCGGAAACAGGCTCCAGGCTCTGAGCCATCAGCCCAGAGCCTGACGCGGGGCTTGAACTCACGGACCGCGAGATCGTGACCTGGCTGAAGTTGGACGCTTAACCGACTGTGCCACCCAGGCACCCCAGGTCTTCTTATTAGTATAATTAATGAGTCCTCAATGGCCATGTGTAATTGAAGTTCAAGGTAGAATGAAGCCTTGAGTATGGGTCTCCTCATTGTAGACCCTGAGTGGTCTCCATTGTGCTCTACTATCTTCCTGTATCATAACCTTGATCTCCACATTCTGTAGCTCTTTGTCTTCTTCCATTGCCCACATTGAGTTTGAGGAGCTACATTACCTGCTGCAATATTATAAATTAATTCACTGTAAGCGAAAAATTTTCCTTATATTGTTGCTAAGCCTTTCATGTGTGGTGGAGCTTAAGAACTCTTCTGTGAATGTATGTGTATGAATTATGGCCAATAACAAACTTCTTTGTGTCATCAAACAAGAGAAACAAAGCAATGGAGCAGGGTATGTGAGCAAGCCTGCTTCAGAAAAAGAAATGGGGACACCTAGCTGTATTATGAAAACAGCATTCTGGGGCATTTTTGAAACAAAGTCACCAAAAGTGCTTTTTGCTGAACTTAGTCCAAAATAACAAACATATTTGATAAAAAAAATTTCAGAAAAAGTGATTGAGGCATAGCATTTTATACATAACTACTTTTAGAAAAACATGAAAGGAGTTCAGTTTTCAAAAAGCACATAAAGATGGGAATCAGATTCTCCCTGGAATTGGAAGCTGTGGGGAATTTCTTTTGGTTATGAATTAAAAGCACTTTTCACAAACAATAAATTCCATTCTTTCACAAGATATTGCAGGCCAATATTCTACAAATGACCCTGTGAATCTCATATTAAACCTTCACCAAGTTATGGAAGTTGGTTTTCATCATTCTTAAGACTGTCTTGCCATTAGAAAGGGACATAATAATTTTATTATAGCACATACTCTGTGAAAGACCATAAACTTTTAATAGACTTATAAAAAGGGAGTGTAACCTTTTCAATATTCTGTCTCATCTTTGGATGAATCCATTTTACCTTCTCCTCACATATAACAGATGCCCTGGGGCCTAAGCAATGGTTCTACACTTGGTAAGATAATGTTCAGATCCAGCCTTTTCCCTGAATCTGAAGGTTACCATGATTTAGCACTCAAGAATTCCTCCTGCCCACCCTTTTTCTGATTCTGCAGCTCCTCAAACTTCCAGTCTACAGACTTCTGGTTTTAGTACAGTTCTAATGGCATGCTGACTTCATCTCTCCAGTTTTCATTTAGGGCTAAAAAAAAGTAAAGATAAACATTCTACAGGTTTAATAACTGTTTTCACATGACCACACATACATTTTCATCATCATCTAAGGATTATACTTTCTAATCATTTTCCCCCTCTATCCCTAGAATGTGAAACTTCCCAATTTACCTCTTAACCTTGATTGTATAACCAACTCTAGGCATGATTTCTGATACAAGATGGTTGATTCATTTAACTCTATGATCTCTCTTGCATAATGAAGAAATTATGCCTTTTTATGTGTTTTTTCCTGTTCACTTGTTTGTTTCACTTTTATATTGCAATGCACAATATAAACACCTTCTTGGAAAACAAAGAAACAAAAATCTTTGAAGACAAACGGGAAGAGAAAAACGAATAGTGAAAAGGAAGTAAGTCATTCATTAGAAGAAACAAAATGGAAGCAAAATATGAGGAGTTGGACTTGCAATTATTAGGAAATCTGTCATTCTGTGGAAAATGCCACCAAAAAGCTGTAAACCAATTTTCCAACCAAACTCTTGAAAGCTTCATAGCACAAGAAAACAGCTAGCTTCTTGAAAAGTAGATACTAGCTGTTAATTTCTATTTCTTGAAGAAATTTAAAATTATCATTTTAAAATTTAAAAATATCATTTTTAACTTGTCAGGGACCACAGGAAACTTTTTCATACTGTCAATAAACTTTAAAAGTCATAATAATGAAAATTGAAAGCATAGCACTTTATTCTTATCTGTAACTTCCACTGAGACCCTTTCTAAAAAAGGTAAGACCTTCATAGATGAAAAGTTCTTTTCATGCAAATAAAAATGATCTCAAGGAAAGAAGCTAAAGCAAAGGTTTTCTAAAGCAATGCATTAACTCTTTTGGTTATGCCTGTAATTGATAGCCAACTCCAACAGCAAATTATCCATAGTTTGTAGCCCCCTCATCCAAAACTTTCTGTGGTAGACTAGTGCTTCTTAAAATATTAAAAGTTAAATTGGGACATAATATTTCCAAAAATGTCATAATGCTTCTGAACTACCATAGGCAATCTCTAGGAAGATGTACACATACAACTACAGGCATATAATTTCAAGAATTTTTTCACAAGCCCTCAAAAACCTATCCAAGGAACCTCTAGGGTTAAATAAATCCTAGGATAAGAAAGCTTAGTGCTGGATCATGGCTCCTAAGGGCAGCGAAATGTTTCCCTCACTTGTGCATCTTACCTTCTGTACAGTGCTCACCACAGTAATGGGAATGCAGTAAGCATGTGTTACGTTGAATTGTGCAGGATGGGCATATGTATATTTGGGGATTTTTTTAAAGGAGAATATCCTATTAAAAAGTCTATCATGTAATTAAACCTCATTGAGTTTGGTACAGACAGAGAAAAGAAAACATTCTAAGTAGAAAACCAGAGTAGATTTAGAGACATAAACAAGGCTAGCCACCAAATAAGCATTATTGCTAGGAATAGAACTAGGTGACCTTGAAATTACAAGGTTTCTACATAATAATTAACACGTGGACCTTGTAGAAAACATCACCACCTCTGCAGTTTCTTTATCAATAAAGGTTGTATATTGAAAACACTCATAATGATAGGAGGATGAGTACAAGTGCCTTAGAGCTGCACTTGAACTTACATACACACAGTAGTTTAGAAGAGATTCTTTTATGAAAGGCAAAAAAATTGTGGGGAAGAAACAGTCTAGTTTGATTATTTTAGCAACACTGCAGGGAGGCAAACAAGGAAGGAATGCAAATTACCAAACAGGTTGTGTTTCCTAGCGATCAGCCATTTTTATGACCTATACAGGGCGAAGCTGTTGAACAGAGATTCTCTCTTCTGACCTGCTTCCTATTCTTTCCTCCTCTTTGTATTCTTGTTCTTATTATAAAATTTTGTAAGTTTTCACTGACAGAATACCTTATAAGTTCCAACACTTTGCTTATCTTTGAAGAAGCAGCTCTAAAAGGGGACAAAATTATTTGTGTTTCTTTTTCTTCCACAGTTTATGAATTACACTACTTTGTGGCATCCTAGAGAGATGCTATAATTGAATAATTTCTTCTTTCCAGGACGAAAATATTAAGAAAATAAAATACACTCTCACAAATGTCAACTTTCTTGTGTTAAGTAGGTGGATCTCACAATACCTAGGAGGTCAACTAGGAGAGAAGAAAAAATTGTATAGATTTGGAAGAACATGACAGACATATAACTCAGCCTTTCAAAGAGCAGCGGATGTGGAATGTTCTAGAAAAGTACTTTCTGCTCCTTCTCCACCTTTTGAAAAGAATTCTCCTTCAGTGGTCTACTCAAGAGATTAACAATATTCACTGGATAAAGGGCTCAATGTAATACATGAAAAAGAAAAACCTGAGCACAGACTCCACCAGTCAGCAAAACAGGTATCTCCTGAGAATGAACTATTCAGCAACTCCAGCTCTGACATTCAAGAATCTTATATAGTGGGTTCCAAATATCCCAATGATTTGAAATCAAGAAGAATGTTTTTCTTCAGTAGAACAATTTGCTAAAATTAGAGACAAATGAATTAGTGTTTGAGTGAAGTACATATTTTTTCTTGTAAGTCATGTAGGGAGAGGGGCCACTTAAAGCAGGTGGCTAAATCTATGTACAACAAACATTTTGACAAGCTCTCACCAACACAATACATGGCACCAAAACAATTCCAGTGTGATTCAAAAGATATCTTCACTTTAACAGCTGAGCCACTGGGCACGTGAAATCTACTGCAAGTTATATTTTCTCTAGAAGGCAATTAGTAAATTGCTCACATTTTGCTGCTGAAAGAATACATCAGCATGAACAGATGGAAATTTAGAATTCCACAAATGGCAGATATTAGAAATTAGAGACATTGCTGTAACTTTCACCAAGCAAATGAGAATCACAAAATATGAATTGCTCTTTCTATAATTAAACACATAATTAGAATGCATCAAATTCACATCCATTGTAGCTCATGTTTCTTCCTACTTATTTCTAAATTTATATACTCTGAGTATAACAAACCTACTTAGAGTTCACTTCCCCACTGAAAGGGTCTTCCATGACAGATAGATGGCACCAAGCTATTTCTCAAATTAAGCCTGCCAGGGTGTTGCACTAGCTTTTTCACAGCATGCAGTGTGCTGTAATAATACGAAATCATAAGACTCAAAGAGGTACTCCTTGTGTCAGGACAGATGGAGAGAACAGCTGACAGAGGGATTCAGCCAGTTTATTAACTCTGTGTGAGTAGAACAAATCATATTTAAAAGAATTCATAGGAACATTTAGTCTGTGAGTTGCACACAGATTACTGTATAGACCAGACTAAAGATGGGTACTTGGGAAATATTTAGACTGATTGTCAAATTTAAAAATACATAGTGGATGCCATATCATACTATGGAAATGAAATTCCTAACATTAAATATTTCAGGTACTTTTTTAATGATTCTTTTCCTTGCTCTTAAATGAGGTAGATTATTCTACTTGTGAAAATATTTAGAAGTATTAAATACAATTTTTGTGTGATCTTTTTAAATTGCTAGAAACAGCATGAGAAATCTTTTTGAGAGTGATTCTGTTTATAAAATTTCTATATAGGAGTTCCCTGAGAAAACTCAATTCGTGTGCTTTATTATATACAGGTATGTTTAGTTCTAAGTGTGAAAGAAAAAAATTATACAAGTTTTCAAATTTAATTTCAAGGAGAAAGAACATGATTGCAAGAATCTAAAAAATATGTAAAGGGGATTTCTTTTTTTTATTTCTTACTACAAGTAGGTGTACCTCCTATATAGCGTCAAGGAGCAAACTAGTAATAAGATCACTAATAAAATGCTCGGTCATACTCAGAGACATAACATCATTTGTCTTTTTTCCTTTAATGAAAAGCAATGGAGGCAATCAATGAATTTTAAATGTTTAAGAGAAACTAGTTTTCTTAATATTTTGGTGAAATATAATTTTTCATCCTCAATAAAAATTTTTAGATTGTTACAAAAAAATTCTTAAATAACTCAAATGTTGCTGGTTATGCTTATTTAAATATTTAAAAGGTCTTTTCTATATTTTGAGAGTTACTACTAAGTGTTTTATAATACACTTTGTGTCCAAACTGCCTTCCTTCTTGGGTTCTCTAAAGGCCAACAAAAATAACCTCTATAAACTGTTTAAGCTTGTGTCTGTTCCCCCTGGGGGAAATCAGGAACCGGTAGTCTCTGATTTTCAGATTGATTACTTCTTCAGAAGCTGTCTTAAGGACATGCCCTAACCTTTTGATATGATTTACCACAGGGAAATGTCAATTACAAAGATGTTAATGCCCTTTCCTCTCACTGGGAGAGATACAGCCTATGCAGAAAACTGTTTTCCTTTAGAGTTCATTTAAATCATCTCTTCTGGATACATCGCGTTTAGCACAACAGTGTTAAACTTGACTGATTTAACAAAGAGATTCTAAAATATTTAAAGCAATCACATACACATTTATTTAGTGGTTTATTGCCGAAACGTGGACAACTACTGATTAACTGAACATTAGATGCATCAAATTCATATTCATGGTAGCCCATATTTTTTCTTATTCCCAAATTGATATATACTCTGAGGCTAGCAGAATGCATTTAATGCATTTATAATTCAATATATTTATAAGCTTACTCTTTTTGTTTTAGGAACTTATAAACTAAAGGGAATTTAGAAGAAGACAACTGGCTAAGCCATAGTTAATGAAGACAAAGATAATACAAACAATAAGTCATTCACGAAGTAGGTTTAACAGAAGTTAACACATAAAATTCATAAACAAATGATATTAGTTTTTACTATAAAAATATGTTCAAGAGAATAAGAGGTAGAGAATGAGAATAATTCCCACCATCATCCTCAACCATTTGAATTTTGTTTGAAGGCTCCAGAAAGTAAATATATTTATAGATGAATTTTTAAATTATAAATGCAATCTTTCCATTACTTAGTATGCCAACTTCAGAATTCTTTGATTATTCAATAATAATATATGCATTTCAGTTACTAAAACCTGGTCAGTACATTGATTGATATTCCAAGCCAAATAATATTGTTTTTTAAATCATAGCTAGAGATCTTTGATCACAATTTGTTAAGTATAACTCAAAGCAATTGATGCACATCTAGTTAAAGATTAGAAGATAGTCATTGCAACTTAGTTATAACTGGTTAATATTGACAGGGACAAGTTATTACAGATTCTTCTTACATTCAGAAAATTACACACTAAACAAGTTAAATAGTGTAATAAAACAACCCTTATTTGGAAGAATTTATGTCCAGAGATGATGAGTTATAAGATTCCAATCGATAAAAATTTCCATTAGCTGTTAATTTAATAAAAGCCCACCAACATCAAATCAATGTTTTTGTTTTTTATTTCACTGCTTAATCACCAGCACCGATGTCAGTGGGATATACAGTTTGGGTTCAATAAAATTTATGGAATGAATTAATATTAAACTGTTAAATAATCAAGATCTATGCAAACAGTTTCATAGGAGCTGAATAAAAACGCGAAAAAGGCTAAGAAGAGAAGGAAAGACTAAGAAGGAAGATATAACAAAGAAGTGGGTGAGAAAGAAATGCAAGCAACCTTAGAAAACAGATGGTTGAATCTCTCATTCCCCCCAAGCACATGCTTGGCTTCACAAGCTTTAGCCTCCTCATCAACTACATAACAAACAACTGAAAAAGTGACACCAGCAGATAGAAGGAAGAAAGTATACATACTCAATTAAAAACCCAATGAGAAATACTCTTATGCCAAGACTCTCAAGTTGGCATAGTCCTCGCGATTCTTTAGAAAGAAATCACAAGATACTTAAGAAAATGAAATAATTATTAGGGGTTATTGGGGGTAATGTTTGCTTCAATTTTACAGTAAGGCCCCTGAACAGCCCTCCAATCTCCAAAATTTTCTGCTTTCCAGATTAAGTCCATTTTACTTCAGTTTTACTTAGAATTTTAGAGCTACGAATGTAGAAAGAATGGATAGGTGAGTACCAGCCCTCAGCCTATTTGCCCATAGATACAGTCCTCACCCTTCTTTTTTTCTTCTCTGTGTCTCAGAGGCTGGCCCCTGAAGGCTGCATTTCCCAGGCTCATCTATCAGCTGGCTTAGAACTGCTAACAAGAAGGGAAACACTGCTAGGAAATGGGGAGAGTGGAGAAAAACCAGAGTATTTCTCTTACTTCCTCTTTCCAGAAGCAGCTGTATCTCTTCTATCTCCGTAACTCCCACTCCCACTAGATAGGCTTAGGCCCCAGTAAACCAATTCCTCTTTTTAGGGTTGGTAGTAGCTTCCTCTGATTGCTAATCTCTGGGCTGTTCCAAGAGTACCTGCTCTTGAGACTTGCATTCCAATCAGAAAACACTCTTAGTTTTGCCACTGTTTAAATGCCCTTTAATGTGGCATCTGCTCAGAACTCTGACCTTAGACCACATGTCTCTCCTGAACTATTATCTCCCTGCCTGATCTGATTTGTCCACATATTGGCATCAGCTCTCACTCTGAATTGCTTAGACCAAGCTCTGGAACCTACACTACTTGGACCATAGGCTTCTGATTCTCTTTTCAAAGCTTTCTGATCCCATGCTTAGTCCTATTCTGCTTTTCTCATCATGGTTTCTGGTCCTGTGTTCCTGCAGCTGCTCATAATTAGAGAGCTGATACTCTAAATGTTGATATTTGCTGAACAGCCACTCTACAATGATCTCTAAGCTCTCATTTAAGCTTTACCTTGAACAACAACAACAAAAAAGATTTACCTTGCAAATATTTCTAGGCATATGCAACATTAACATTCATATATCTATTTGCAAATGATATATCTGATAGGGGCTTAATATCCAAAATATATACAGAACTTATACAACTCAACCAATTTCAACATCAAAAACAAAAACAAAACAAATAATCCAATTAAAAAATGGGCAAAGGACCTGAATAGATATTTTTCTAAAGAAGACATATAGGCCAATAGACACATGAAAAGAGGCTCAAAATCACTAATTATCAGGGAAATGCAAATCAAAACCACAATGAGATATCACCTCACACCTGTCAGAATGGTTAGAATCAAAAAGAAATAATGAGGGTCGGCAAGGACATGGAGAAACAGAAACCCTTGGGCACTGTTGGTAGGAATGTAAATTGGTGCAGCCACTGTAGAAAACAGTGGAACAGAACAGAACAGAAACAGAACAGAACAGAACAGAAAAGGTTCCCCCCAAAATTAAAAATAGAAATACTATGTGATCCAGTAATTCCACTACTGGGCATTTGCCCAAAGAAACTGAAAACACTAATTCCAAAAGATATATAAACCCTTATGTTTATTGCAATATAGCCAAGATATGGAAGCAACCCAAGTACCCACCAATAGAAAAATGGATAAGAAAGATGTGGTGTGTGTGTATGCACACACACAAACACACACACACACACACACACACACACACACATACACACACACACTGGAATATTACACAACCATAAGAAAAGAATGAGATAGTGCCATTTGAGACAGCATGGATGGACCTAGGGGTTATCATGCGAAGCGAAATAAGTCAGACAGAAAAAGAGAAGTATCATATGATTTCACTTATATGTGGAATCTAAAAAACAAAACAAATGAATAAACAAATAAACAAAAAGCAGAAGCGGACTCATAAATACAAGGAACAAACTGATAGTTGCCAGAGGGAAGGGGGTGGGAAGATGGGCAAAATGAATGAAGAAGAGTGGGAGATACAGGCCTCCAGTTTTCATAATGATGAAGGTCATAATGTTGAAAGTACAGCACAGGGAATATAATCAATGGCATCGTAATAGTGTTGTACGGTGACAGGTGGTAGCTGCACTTGTGATGAGCAGATCATAGCATGTAGACTCATTGAGTCGCTATGTTATACAACTGAAATTAATGTAACACTGTGTGTCAACTATACTTCAATTTTTAAAAAAGGGAATGGAACTCAAAAATAAAGAAAAGAAAATTTATGTATCTATGTTACAAGAAAATGGAAAATAATGCATATTTCCTGTATGGTTGGTGATCCTTTTCATATGCTCTCTTTGGTAATGACCGATAAGATACAATGGTACACAAGGAGATGGTTAAAACAATGTTAGATAGTAACTCTCCTCAAAGAGCATGAAATCTATGATGGCTGTGCAATAAAAGAGCTTAATACAGTCAGGTTAGCTTGTTCCTATAAATCCTTTTACTTTCGGCAAAAAAGAACATAGTCCTTAAAAGAATGAAATAGTAAATAATAATATCAATAAAACATTTAAGACTCCATTAATTACCTTATGTTACAAACAGTAATGTGTAACATTACTGACTATTCTGGGCTTACATTTTCTAAGTGGTTTATTTTAATTGAACTTCAGTGCTAATACATGTAAGTGTTACTCAGTTTCCGGGGTTATACTCTCACTGGGAATCTGAAGACCAGGATGTAACTCAGGATCTGTATAGGTAGATTAAATTCCCACCCAGCCTGTCCCAATTCCCAAATTAATCTTGAATTAGGTAAGAAATAATGAATCAGCTCAGCACTGCCTTGCTTCCCTAATCACATTCTACCCAAACCGGTTGGGTTAGTCACACATTTACTTTGGTCTCTATAAGGATGGCATGTGTATTTATATTCTCAATTAAAACATTTCCAACCTCTCTCCTAAGTCTCCTCCTCAGCCCTAGCTCCACATTCCACACCTCTGTTCTAGCATTCCTTCCTGTTACTTTGACTCGGCTACCATACAGAAGGTCTTGTGTTGCCTGCCACCACTTTGCTGGCCTCTCAAGTACCCAGGGCTTGCCCACTAGAGAGAAGAATTCCTAGATACAAGCTGGCTGACTGGTTCAGCTTGCCTCTCTGTCTAGATTCCCAGAATAATGTTTTGACTATTTAGGACTGTATCAGGGACTCTCTGAGACAAAGCCTTCAACATAACAGTGTATTTGGCTGATCACTGTGGGCCATGAGCCCGGTCCCCAGTACCCGTCCCACCTTAGATGTTGATTCTAGTGTCAGGTTCTGATCCTTCCTTTTGGTCATGAATTGACAAATAAAAAATATGTCCTTCTCTGACTCCCTACATTCTTATTTGCTATCTTTTGAGGATTACTTTGAGTTTTGATGCCTTTGGTTGGGTAGCTGAACACCTCACCTCTTCCTCTCCTCCCTCTCCTGTTCCATTCTCCCTCCCCACCCCTAACAATGCAGAACAACCATAGAAGCCTTTCTCGGAGTGCTCTAGAGTTTCTGAGAAAAATAACACCGTGCTTACCAAAAAGGTCACATCCCATATTCTTCTTAAATTCCCTTTTTATATGCCCCCAAAACATGGTTAATCAACTCTTCCTTAGCTTGCAGTTCATGCTAATGCCCCCAAAATATGTCTATACCCCTACTCCTAGAGGTTGCAAAGTGAAAGCCACCCTCTTCTCTGACAGAAACCTTAAACTCAAGAATCTGGTAGAAACAAGGCAATGATCTTCACTGTTTCTGTATTTCCCTCTAACAGAGCACAAAGGAGATATTTAAAGTGACTTTTTGGGGAAAAAGTCCTGAATATCCTTTAGTTTCATAAAGACAGTTACAATGAGGATTTAAGAATATAAGATGCCTTGATTTTGGCTTGAATAAATGGCACCAAATTCTTATACTTTACAAGGTAGAAGTGAGCATATATCAACAACAACAACAAAAAAAAGGACCAAATTTTGAAAATTTTGTAGGAGCTATATAATTTCCAGGGATTAATGTTTTAAATGTTGTAGAATATTTCTGCAATTCCTTGACCAAATGGTCTTTTTTACTAAATATATGTATCTTCCCAAATCTCAAAGGTAGTTGAGGTTTGCATGTAAAAGTCATAATAGTAATAATAATAATAATTATTATTATTATTTATATGATCCTCACTGGCTGCAGTACTGTACTAAGCACTTTATGTACATTAACTCTTTAAATTATCAGAGGAACACTATGCATTATGAATGTTCTCTCTTTTTAGTTAAGAAAACTGAGTTGCAGAAAGGTTAAGAAACTTTACCAAGGCCAGCTAGTAAGTGGGAGAGCAGAAATTTAAACTTGTCCCATCTTTCCTACCTGTGGACGATGCCTACAACTGAATAAATTGCACTTGTGTATGTTTTTGCCCTCTTGATGAATGCTGAAACAGAGTTCGAATGCCTTTCAGCTGTTTCATGAAAAAGCACTGACATGAAATGCGGCTTTTGCACTCTGGGGCACATTCTCTTATTGTTCTGAACAGTATTTGAATAATAACTTGCTAATAATTTGAGCAGTTGTAACTTCAAAACTCTGTGTGCACTATTACACAGATCACTATTAACCTTGACATTCAATTTTTAAATTTTCAACTTCATGGTTGCATGAATAATTTTCTCTCTTAGAGTTATGACAGCATTCATAAGCTCTTCTCTTTTCATTTTAGTACTTTGGCACTTTGGGAAACGTGATAAGATAGGTATAGTAGGATTAATAGATAAGTACACGTAGCATTTCTCTCCTCTCCTTTCTACTTTTCCTGAAGACATCGCATTCTCTTGCAGTTTCTCCTTTATCCCTCTCCACTTGCCTCTATTTTCTTTCAATGAAACATATTTTTACTTCCTCTTGTCTTTGTATTTCCTTCCCTCTATAACATCACATGAGTTACTTGAAAGCTGCTTGAACCTGGAGATCCTAGATAACTTCTAATCATAGAAATTCTAATTATTTGATACTTCCCCTTGTTTGGAATATAGAACTCACCAGAGTTTACTCTGTAAAACAGTCTTGTCAGTCTTGGCAGAAAATATATCACTCCGTAATAGCTTTGCCATGCATCCATAAAGGAAGGTCGTTTCACTTTAAATGTATGTTAACATGCAATAATAAAGGCATTAATTCTAACCATATTGCAGAAAGTATAGTTGACTACTACTTCTAGCATCTATAAGATATTTCTCTTCCTAGTTGGCTGATCTTCATGGTTGTGACTTCTATAATACATTTTATAGAGTAATAAATTAATTATTTTTAATGTTTATTTTTTTGAGAGACAAAGACAGAGCATGAGTGGGGGGCGGGGGTGCAGAGAGAGAGGGAGACACAGAATCCAAAGCAGGCTCCAGGCTCTGAGCTGTCAGCACAGAGCCTGATGTGGGGCTCAAACTCACAAACTTTGAGATCATCACATGAGCTGAAGTCAGACACTCAACCTACTGAGCCACCCAGGTGCCCCAATAGAGTAATAATTATCCTTGCCCTATGGTCAGGATTCTAACCTATTCACTGCAACATGTCTAGATATAAAACATATTTACCCTCTATAACCAATGATCCCAATCTAGATGTTAAATATTTGCTTGTTCTTCTGTGCATTAACTGATCCTTTTTCCTAAACCTTCAGGCTCTATCAAATCCTTCCCCTAAAATTCATGTCTTGTGTTGTTACTATCCATTACCCAGGATGACAATATTGAAATGAGTGAGAAAAATGTTCTAGCCATTTTAGTGTCCTAAGTTTTATCTTTTTATCCTTCAAAGAAATTCTTCATTAAAAGTTAAAATACATTTAAAAACTCACTGATGCTATTCATTAATATGTTGTTATAGATTCTAAACAACTGTCCCTTTTATAGGCAACATAATTACAAGTGAATTACAAATGCAGACTTTATGACTCCAATTAAACTCTGGGCCACAATTCATTAAAAACAGATGACACACATTATATTAGATGGAGAGAAAAATAAATATGGCACCTGATTTGAATGATCAAAATAAATGAGGAACAGCAATTTCAAATAATTTATGTTTGTCTAAAATTTTTATCAACATAACCTAGAGTATTTTCTTGAAAATCATCAAACAAGAATTCTATGCTTACTTTTCACATACCTATAAATCGTACTTTGTCTTATTTCATGGCCTCATTCTACCCCCAAGAACTTCCTTGAAAGTATTTCCCAAAAGTGAGAGACTAAAAGTGATTCCATTTTTTACCTATAAAAATATGATGATTTTATTTTGCAAGAATCAAATCAAGCGACTAAAAATTAATTCTAAGCAAATTGAAATTTCAACATCATTGTAAAACTGCTTAAAGAGAGCAGATCTTAAGAAAATGTCATCAAGGATTGTTAACACCATTTCCACACTTGAGAGACTAATTTACCACTGAAGTGTTTTCTCCAAAATTTTTGAATGCTTAAGGATTGGGTTACTATGAAAAGTAGTTTTTTTTAATAGTATGTCTATAATATTTAATTCTACCTAATCCTCACTCCCATCTGTTGGATCTCACTTCTCCAGTGAAGGATGAAGGGATAAGAATTATGTCAGTTTGAATCTAGCATCTCGACATGGGCAGGCGCACAATGAAACAAAAGGAAGCTTAAACAAAGCAAAACTCTGCTTAAGCAAGAAGACTGAGAGAGAAAGACACAAGAAAAGAAACAAAAAGAGTATTTCAAAGAATATTAAAAACCAATTCAAACAAAGTAATTTGAAGTCATTATGTAAAATGAGGTTAACATTTAGCAGGGGTATTCTAAGAATTTGAGGAGAGTTTGATGCTTTTGGGAGAAGATAACATTGCTGACAGTAACATTTAAAAGAGGGACAAAAGGACATTCCCATCAAGAAGCCTATACAACACACATGGGCAACAACAATAACCCTTTGCCTTGGCTCCACACAGAAAAGGAGAAAGGCTAAGACATAAGAAACAGTTTGGAGAGAAGAGAAGATACTGAATGGTTGAAAATAGTAAAAAAAAAAAAAAGTTATGCTTCTGAGAAGATTCTTAAACTATGTCCAGATTTATAACACATATGTATAACTTACTCTGGTGGTCGATTTAGAGTCAACCTGAAATATTCTGCATTGGACTACCTAATTTTTCTTATCTAATCCATGTAAGGTTTCACTAAGTCACCAATGGCCCGGGAAAAGCTCTACCTGTGAAATGTTTGTAGTGCCACTCTTGACTAATGGCAGGCATCTTATCAAGGAAAGAGAGGCAACGCCACATACTCTCTGTAATGATTTCTGCTACTTAGTTTGTATCAGGACAGGCTGATAATTCAACATTAAAAAGGGGGCCCTGGAGGTGTTAACAATGTAACAAAAACAAATGGATGTGTTTCATGGACAGCTAGGGCTTTTTGGACTAAATCATTATCTCTCACAGAAAATCCTGGAAAAAGAAAAGCATATAAAATATAGGTAGAAGAGAACTTCTAGAGGGGAAGGTAATAACTTTGTGACAGGAATTTTATGAAGGTGCTTTGTGTGCGCTCTTGGGTTCTAATTCTTTCCATTTTCACCACTGAACACCCAGTTTCTCTGGTGTGTTTATGGAAGGAAAGTAAGTCAGTCTATGCCTTACCGCCTCCACTTCGGCAGGGTCGTACCAGACATTGATGTAAGGGTGTTGTAAGGCGTCATCCACGGATATCCTTTTTGCTGGATCAATCACTAGCATCTTTGACAATAAGTCCCTGGCTTGGCTGGCTGAAACGATGAGTGAGAGAAACAATTAGTAACATTTCGATTTTGGCAGGAAAATTTATGGGAGGGAGAGGAAATGAAGAAAATAAAGATAAACTAGCACCTCCCTTCCAAACACCAGGCAAACTCACCAAGTGATTAGGGAAATGCAAAATGAAACAATGAAATATTTTTTATGCATCAGATTTGAAAAAATTAAAGATGGCATTGTATCTACTAACACCAGGTAATTTGGTTCATGTTGGTGGGAATGTAAATTGATACATATTTTTAGTGCAAATTTGGACCATCCATTAAAATTTTAAATGTGAATACCTTATGATCTAGCAGTTCCACTTTTAGGTATACAGCCTAGAGAAACAATTGTACATGTTCATTAAAAAAGAAAAAGAAAAAAGGTGAAAGATTTATTTGATCTGAAGAGAAACCAGAGTATTACAGCCTAGGGAAACAATTGTACAAGTTCCTTAAAAAACTACAGAAAGGAGGTTCACTGCAGCACTGGTTATGAAAGAAAAAATTTTTTAAACAGTCTAAATTTCCATCTATAGAATAAAAAACTGAGCTACGGTACAAAGGTACCATGGAATTGTAGCTGGCAGTTTAAGAGAATGAGGCAGTTTAAGAGAATGTACCCACATGGACATGCTTAGTAACAAAATGAAGTTGCAGAATGATCCATAAATCATGATGCCATTTCCGCAAATCTGCCCCTTCACAATAAAACAACAAATATTTCCCTCTCTCCCTATTAATATATATAAATGCGTAGAAAATGTCTGCAAAAATAATCACAAACTGAAAATAGTAGTTACCTCTGAGGAGGGAAGAATATATACATATATTGCTCACATAATTAAAAACAAATGCAAAAGAACGAAGTTTTTTAAAAAAAGAAGCAGATAAAGTGGATGTAGGTGCTCATTTTAAAAGTTTTTCTGAGATGGAAAAAAGCATAAAGCAGTGTCTGGTGGGGGCAAGAAGGTCAGGGGTGGCTTTTTTGAGGATGGGAGAGGTGATGAGGGCTCTAACAGGAACAGAAGCTCCAAGAATAGAGGAGAGGACAGATTTTTTTTAATTAAAAAAATTATTTTTAATGTTTATTTATTGTTGTGAGAGAGAGACAGAGTGTGAGTGGGGGAGAGGCAGAGAGAGAGAGACATAGAATCTGAAGCAGGCTCCAGGCCCTGAGCTGTCAGCACAGACTTGGATGTGGGGCTCAAACTCAAGAACCGTGAGATCATGACGTGAACCGAAGTCGACTGCTTAATCGACTGAGCCAACCACGCACCCCAAGGAAGGGACAGATTTGAAAGAAAGAATCGGGTAGGCTCTGTAACCAAATTGATGTAGATGATATAGTTTAGTTTATAAAATACTAAATGTTGGGACTCCTGGGTGGTTCAGTCAGTTAAGCATCGACTCTTGATTTTGGCTCAGGTCATGATTTCACCATTCATGAGATCAAGCCACACATTGGGCTCTGCTCCAACAAAATAGAGCCTGCTTAGGATTTTCTTTCTTTCTCCCTGTCTCTCTGCCTCTTGCCTGCTCACATGTACAGAGCTCTCTCACTCGTGTGTGCTCTCTATCTCAAAATAAATAAATAAATAAACATTCTTTAAAAAAAACCAAAAAACTAAATATCTATTCTATTGTAGGTACAGTGGGAGGTGCCAGAGATGCATAAATAAATAGATAGATCGATAAATAAATAAATAAATAAAGTGATAATCAGTAAGTTATTTATTTAATACCGACCAATGGTAAAAAGACAGTTTTAAATCTCTAAAAACATATAAAATTTTACAGAAAATACAGTTCCAAGCTGATTTGAAAATTTTATGATGAAAATATTCTTTTTGTTCTATGGACCCCCAATGGCCCAACAGGGCTATATTTATTTATTTTATTGATTCAAAGATCCCTTTGATTTGTAACTGATTTTGTATTGAGATGCACACATCCACCTCCTACAGATTCTCCCATCAAACCCATCCATGTTTCTGCTTTTAGAAAGGGTGGAGGTTGGAATGGACTCCTCATCAATAGGGGCATGAACTACAGGAATACCAAAGCATCTCACTAAGAAACAATGATCAATACTATTTGTAGGGAACAAAATGAGGAGGAAGAGGCTTCAATTCCTCATTTTTCACTCTTTTATTTGCAAGTAAACATCTCATGTTCTTTTGTAGCAATAGTAAATTCTTCCTTCTGATTATTTTTACAATTCTTTATAATTTATTAATTTTATATGAAAATTATCAGTAAATAATTATAAATATATAAACTAGTGTATCTTCAGAAAAAATAATATAATCATAGAGATTGAATTAAAAAGCCAAAACATAGGGGTGCCTGGTGGCCCAGTTGGTTGAGCGTCCGACTTTGTCTCAGGTCATGATCTCACAGCTTGGGGGTTAGAGCCCTGCGTTGGGCTCTGTGCTGACAGCTCAGAGCCTGGAGCCTGCTTCAAATTCTGTGGCTCCCTCTCTCTCTCTCTGCCCCTCCCCTGTTCATGCTCTGTCTTTCTCTCTGTTAAGAATACATAAACATTAAAAAAAAAGGCAAAACATAAACTCTAGAAAGTTGGATTTATATTATGAAGCATAACATTTTATTTAATTGTTTTCCTATAAGTGCTGTCATTATCTCAAATAATTTCATCAGGGTTTTTATCATCTCCACATTTTTACACACAGATGTCTTCATATAAAGGGATTACTTTTGCCTGACAGGTCAATTAGCATCATAAACACATAAATTCTTCAAATCTCTATTTGGAGTATTAGCTCTTCTTCATTCTGTGTATAGGCAGGTGCTGATCTTAAAAGCAGCACATTTAGCAAGAATTTAGTCTGTCG
This sequence comes from Prionailurus viverrinus, assembly GCF_022837055.1. Classification (NCBI taxonomy): domain Eukaryota; kingdom Metazoa; phylum Chordata; class Mammalia; order Carnivora; family Felidae; genus Prionailurus; species Prionailurus viverrinus. Next base: position 135,279,127 of record NC_062564.1, on the reverse strand, counting down.
TCATTCAGAGACTGTAAAGTCAACTAAAGGAAGAAACCCAACTGTGCAATAAGACTGTCACAAACACAGGAGCAATGCTGCACACTTAAAACCCAGGAGATGAAAGTCTGGGGATGATAAGATTCTGGAAAATAGTAGCATCACATTTTAGTTTCTCTGTCTCATTCAAGTCTGTATTAGCTATAAACTATGTCTGTAAATTAAGTCTGCAGTTAATTAATTACCCACCCAACATTTGGAGTTAAAATTTCAAAAGCAGGCATTCTTTTTGTTTTTTGATAAATACAGTTACATTTTAAAAAGTAATTATTACATTTTTTTTATGTCTGACAATTGAGTATTTACTGTGAGCCAGGCATTGTGCTAAGTGCTTGACAAAATATTTAGTCAGTTAATCCTCCCAATGATCCTAAGGTAGATACCTTCTACTTTCATTTGTTAAAGGAGGTATAGATAGATTAGATAACTTGTCCAGGTTCACACAGATATTCAGGGGCAGCATTTGAGCTCAGACAGGAAAAACATAAAATTTGTTTCAAAAATGAGGTTCTCTAAAACGTTCTAAATTAAAACAAGAAGTAGAATATTATTTATAATCTATTTTACACATTGGCAAATTTATCCCTTATCTCTAATACTATGACTAAGGCATCATTATTCAAGTTTTGTGGGTGAAGAAACTAAGATTTGCTATTGAAGTTCATAACTGTAGACATTGTAGTAGAAAGAATTACTTATTAATGAAAGCATTTATATTGAATATAAAATGAATAGGTAAAATCTCATTTGTCACTCTAAAATGGAAAAAATGGTGGTTAAATATTCCATAAAATATAAATAAAAGAAAATGCAAACACCTGCATCTCCAAGATTTTATAACTAAAAACTTGTGTTGAAAGTGTTCTCCAGGTAATAAAAAGAATTAGAACAATGATTTCAATGTATATCACTTTGGTCTTTTAGAGTTACACTGCAAAAGAATTTTAAGATTTTAAATAAGCCTCATGACATAATTAACCCATACCACTGTCACATCCTTTATAACTATCTTTCCCTCTGAATATCTACACAATTCTAAAATCCTTGGTCACATGCCCTTAGTAATATTTTTTTCTTTTAATTTTTTTTTAAAAAGATCTTTTAAAAATATTTTTTAAATTTATGGGGCACCTGGCTCAGTTGGTTAAGCAACAGACTCTTCATTTCTGCTTAGGTCATGATCTCAACATTCATGAGTACCAGCCCTATGTCAGTCTCCATGCTGACCACACAGAGCCTGCTTGAGACTCTCTCTCTCTCTCTCTCTCTCTCTCTGCCCCTCCCCCACTTGTTTTCTCTCACGCGCACGCACGCACTCACTCAAAATAAATAAACAAGCTTAAATAAATAAATATTCCTTAAATTGAGGTAGTTAAAGAGAGGTGTCTCTATCATTTGCTTCTTTAGACCATCACCCACACAGTGGTTCTGAAATTGTTCCTGGTGGACATACCTTTGAGTTTATTGTGCTCGGAGTCCGCTGGGAAGAGGGAATCTGGAAAGAGCTTGGGGAAGGTGAGTCCTGCATACTTGGGCCGATTCTCCACATAGTTTCTTACTGTGGGTTGCAATTTCTTCATGAATTCTGGGCATGGCGTTCCTAGTTGCTCAATCACCTTGTTCCACTGGTCAATATCTGAGAATTGAACAGTTAAGGGCAAAAAGAAGCAGACCTACTAGGTCTTGCCTTTCACTAGTTGGGAGACTAACTGCTTCTCAAACTCCTGAGTAATCATCAACATAACTGGAGTTTTAATAAGCACAAAAGGACAAAAATCTCAAACCAGAATTGTCAGACAATGAACCCTCTTGGAATTTTAAATTCACTTGTGGCATATATACACTTTTGGGGAATTAGCACTACTTAACAAAATAGGATATCATGAAACAGTCTTTGAGTTGTAAAGATTAAAAGGTATTTAAAAAACAGAAGAATTTCTTATATTGAGATAAACTTCTATATAACCACGTGATTTAAATGAGAAAGACGCGACAAAAATATTTTTGACATGAAAATACCTCAATAACTTACTTCCCAAAAATGAGAAATACATAAATATTTTATAAGATGCATTTACATTGTTTTAAATTCCTTTTAAGACTTTTTTCCTCTTTTCTCTAGAAAAGTGGAAATTTCATCATCTGTTAATGTTACTAATGCATTAAATATGGGATCAGTATAATTTTTTATCATAAAAGAACTCATTATTCTTCAACAAAGAGTTAAAAAAATTCTACTTATCAAAGTAGTTGCAGTTTCATACCTGTTTTTGTTACTTCTGATAGTAGTGCCCTGCATTCCTGAATATTGCTTTCAGTGAGATATGAGCATAAATACAGGATGTTCAACTTAACAGATTTCCATCCAAGTATAAGTGTTTCAAAAGTACATTAAGCATGGGGAATTTTACAGGAAAATATTTTCCCTCTATGAAAACTAATATTCCCCAAATTAAGGATCTTTGACAGACACACTCACTGACTGAGATTTTCTTTTTCATCTGTCATTAATATTTGATATATCAGAGCCTTAAGACATGTCAGAGCTTTGATATATCAGAGCCTTAACCACCCATGAAAACTCTGAAGAACCAACTGGAAGAAGTTGATTTCAAACAAATGTCCTTGCCATGTGTCAATGAATGAGAGAAGCCTTAGAAATTATTCTTAAATACAATAACACAGGAAGTGCTCTCTCTTACATTGTTTATTTTTCTACAACTCTGTCCTTTAGTGTTAATTAATTATTTTCTGCAAATGTAATTTGTGACAAGTCAGGGATCTAACTATAGTATTACTCTGTTGAGATTTGTAAAAACTTTGCCCCTCGTTCTTCAGGAGAGTTAGACTGAAAAAGATCAGCACTCCTAACAAAAGACAAAATTAACTACATTAAACAAAAACAAATATATGATGCAAAGTAGATAAAAGATTAAACAAAGATAATATCAAGCTAATTTGCTAATCCCCTTCTATCTCTCATATAATCTTAAGGAATAAAATTTAAATTATTACATATCCTCTCAATTACTGAAATAAAAAAATAAATGATTATGTAGTATTAAAAAAATGAAATGTGGTTGGGAAAAACCGAAGAATATTCCTTTATAAAACAGTAGGAGCAATTAAATAAGAACATGTTTCAATAAAAGTTCATCTCAGTTACTATGTGCATGAGAATATAGTAGTAAGTCAGACACATTAGAAATAAAGGAACTAAAAGATTAAAAAAGGTTAGAGTAAAAAGTTACTCTTAGACAAAAACTTATGTTAGTACTATGGACATAGGTAAGCTATAACTACTTAGACATATTTAAATAGAAAACGCCAATAATTAAAATTAAATAAATCTCCACGTTTACACTGTAAGTTATTAAAAGACATCTACTCTTTAATACAGTTAGGTTATCATGGGCCTACAAAGCCATCATTTAATCATTGGTCACACCTCCTTAGAATTCTGAAGACTTGATGTGAAATAAAAATAAGGGCAAAGAAGCAGTCAGATTTTCCATAAATGACTCATTTAAGAAAGTTGGAAAAATACTCCCAACACATTATTATATTGTAGTTACATTTAGCTAGAGTAAAAAATATTTAATTGCTTGTAAAGTAGCATTCCCAATAAAATCCCATGGTATTTTTACAATATATGTTAAGGATGGTCAAATATTCTGGAAGCTATTAAATAAGAACTGTCAAAATATTTCTTTTTACAAATCATAATTAAAGTCTATGGAAGCATTCAGTGTGCTTCCTACCTTAGATTGCTTTTTAGATGAAACACTTGCTATGGTCTTAGATGTAATGGTTTATAAAAAGAAGGGAAACAAGAATATTATTGACAATGTGCTGTTGAACATTCTAACTGCAAATGTGTGGTATAGTCATCTTTAAAAGTGTGTGCCTTTATTTTAACCATTCCATTTCAAGTTCGTTCTTCTTATAAACACTAATAGTTATATTTAAGTAGTAAGTTCTTGCTTTCCCGATGTTCACAGGATCACAAGATGAACAACTGTGTCCAACTGCTCTTAGTTAACCACCTGATTTTTCTTTATAATCATAATCAGCTAAATAAAAGCCAAGATTAGAAGTCATATCTCCTGGCTCCAAGTCCAGTACTTGTTCCAAGAATTCAAGTAAGGAAAGGAGCAAGTTTGGAATTGATGTGGTAGAAATTGCTTTAATTTCACCATAAAATTGATAGCATGCTTGTCACAGGCTCAAAAAAATCTCTGAAAATGTATCCCTAGTCTATCAGGTCAACATATTCACACATAAAATAATTAATTTTATTAATATTTTAAATAGAAAACAAGGTGACAAATTTTAAAGGAATTTTAAAATTATCAGATTTCCACAATGATCATATTTCTAAAAGTACATCAAATAGTAACTAGATTTTTATGATTATGTGTTAAAAACATCATAAATATTTTTTTAAAGGCCAAAATTATTTTTGTGAAAGGATTTATTTATTTTACAACACTCAAAAGTCATCATTTTTACACTGAGTTAGGATCTGAATATTTATAGATTCCTACCTGTGCAGTTATCAAAAAAGCAATAAATACACATATTTTATATTTTTGATCTACTATTTTAGAAATTATCATGCTTAACATAATTATCAAAGTCTTTTAATACAAATGAAAAAAAATGTCATCTATGAGGAACTATTTGACAATTTCCTTATCGAATTCTAAATTCACTATATGAAAAATAGTCATATTACCAAAAGTTTGATTTTATAAAGTACAATAACAATATAATGTGCAAATAGTGACTATTACTAATGCCTTCAACAAATAATACTATAAGGGATGGATAAAACAAAATAAGTATGGATTGTAAAGATAAGTATCTGAAATCCCAAAATTGAAAATTATTCCAGTAAATTTTATCAATTAGCTAAGAATTTACATCTCAGGTCTCCTTTTCCTTTAACTTCCTTGGTTTGGGAAGCTTCTAAAACATTATCACAAACTGCCTTGAACGTAATGTACAAAAAAATGCCTTATCCTTCTCTGGGTATTTTGGATCATAATTGTGAACATAATTTATTCTATGCACATTTTAGCTTTCAGAAGCTACTAAGTGGAATCATAAAGAGTTGTTTAATGACCTCATTTCTACTATGCCTTTTAAACAGCTGTATCTTCTTTTTATGTTTTTTCCCATCTTTGGTTACCTTCTGGTATTATGAATATGGTTTCCGGAGTTGACACCTCCATGAATTTAGACTTGCTGTCTATTCTGCCTCATAGTCAATATTTTGTGGAAAAAAAAAATTCTAACATCTCTTTGAAATTTGAAGGATATTAGTGTTTGTCTCCAAATTCGTAACTGTATTTTTAAAGATAATTTTGCCCAAGAGACCAGTCTGTTTAGAAAAGCTCCAGGAGAAGCTATTCTGTCTTGCAAGCCAACCAGCTTGCAAGCTTTGGCACTGTGTTGACAATTGTGTGGCTTTATATTACCCCTATAGGAAAGAATACTGCAATCAATCAGTAATGTCTGCAATGAATGTGCAATAAGGAAGTGGAGACACACATGCCATTTGTTAGGTGTCATGATATAAAACTGTGGCTCCCAGCTTTGAATTTTTATAATATAGGGAACTTATAAAATATAGATCCCTTCCCTTTCCATGTTGATCTACAAGATTCTGAGTCCACAGGTCTAGCATGCTATTTAAAAATATCAATAGTAATTGCAATCCAGATGGCCCCTGGACTATATTTTGAGAAATACTAGTGTAGAATGTACTAAAAGTCTCTTACAAATTACTAACTCCAGACTTAAGAATACAGTACTAACATATTTCACTTTAATGCACAAATTAGAATAAGGTCAATTTCACCAAAAGATGAATCCAGACCTATTTGCTATGGAAAATGTAGGGGTTATTCACCTGGAAATACTTCAGTGAAAGAAAAATGCTGACATTTATCCCTCTTCCTCATGTCACTGTCTTGAAAAGACGATAGGAAATTACAGCAAGTGGTATACACAGTCTCCCAGCAGAGGGAGAGGGGTTCTGCCCATCATCATCTGAGGAAGGATGAAAATTATATGTTGCTATCACCCATGGGGTGCTGCTCATAAAAAGTACAAAAGCTATTCAATATAAGATTCAAAATATAGACTGTTTAATTCAATAATTACTCTATTTCTCTATGATAAAATTTGCCCTCAAAAGAACTCTTACTACTTAGGACAATTTTAAAGACGAGAATAGAAATATATATAAACACATATGACGTAGTTCTGGATCCAGATTTTCATGGTTATGTCTTGAGCTGTTTTATTACTTAAAATTCTTTTCACGCTTTTTTATTTGAAAATGTTCTTTTTCTCTCAAAAGTCCCCCTCCAACTCTAGTAACACGAAATATGAATAAGTGACTTAATGCACAATAGTAACTAACATTTGTTTTCATTATAAATGGGCACAGGAAGAAGAAATATTATGAGCCAAAATGCATTAAAAACCTCAAAGCTAACCATTTGAGTAAAGGCTATTTGTTCCCTGGCAGCAGGCTGTGAATGGAATACTATAGGACACAGAACATCCAAAGGCTGATATCTGAAGCATGATGTATATGGATTTCAGCCTAGTCCATTTTGTCTTATAAGTGTATTTATTACTGTAATCTGTATTTCCCTTACAAAGCAAAAAATGAAGAGACATTTCACATATAAGCAAATCCAATCTATATTAATATGTTGTCACAACAGTTGAATATTTATTAAGCTATTGAAGGTTTATCTTTGGGGACTCTCATTTGCACAAATCCCTTATAAGACTCTGTACCTAATTTGATATTTGTAATATAAATAAATTATTGTTTTTACAAAACACCTTCCTCAAGCTATGATATCCTGGCCTCTTAAAGGCTGGATCTGACACTATCTATAATTTGAAACTGGTAAGAGATCTTGGAGATAATTTGGCTTCTATACTTTATAGCTGAAAAATAGAGCTGAAAAAAGAACTTTTAAAAATGGTAAACATAGGGGCGCCTGGGTGGTGCAATCGGTTAAGCGTCCGACTTCAGCCAGGTCACGATCTCGCGGTCCGTGAGTTCGAGCCCCGCGTCAGGCTCTGGGCTAATGGCTCAGAGCCTGGAGCCTGTTTCCGATTCTGTGTCTCCCTCTCTCTCTGCCCCTCCCCCGTTCATGCTCTGTCTCTCTCTGTCCCAAAAATAAATAAACGTTGAAAAAAAAAATTTTTAAAAAAATGGTAAATATAATGGCTTTAAATTTTTTTAATGTTTATTGTTGAGAGAAAGACAGAGAGTGAGCATGAGTAGGGAAGGGGCAGAGAGAGAGGGAAACACAGAATCCAAAGCAGGCTCCAGGCTCTGAGCTGTCAGCACAGAGCCTGATGTGGGGCTTGAACTCACGAATTGTGAGATCATGATCTGAGTGAGCTGAAGTTGGACCCTTAACTGACAGAGCTGCCCAGGTGTCTTCAGACAAAGGTGGTAATAAAACAACTCCTAACACTAAACAGAAATATAAAATTCTATTTAAGGAGAGTTTTGGAAAACTGTAGTCTCTTATTTGAGACCCTTTGATTAAATCCATTTCTGGGTATAACACTACATATAACAAAAGGGAGATTAAGAAGGGACAATCAGGTTTATATGAGATCAAGAAAACAATGCCATTTAAGGCACACTTGACAAAACATTTTATGCTTAAAGTTAAAAAACAAAAGGAGATTATCTCTGCCCCCATCCTAGTACTTTGACCCTCTTATTCCTATTTATAATCCCTTCGATACAGTGCCTTTTATCAGAAATCTCATGACAACAAGGATTTCAGTCAGTTTGTTTACTGATATATCTCTGGAAACAAAAAGTACCCAGCACATATTTAGCAATATTTGTTGAATAAGTAAATGTCTACTTTAAGTTCAACCAGAGTTTTATAATGGAGATAATGTAAAGAATAGGACACTGAAAATATTTTAAAAAATTAAGACAGAAATTCCAAGAAAAGAAAAGAAAAAAATAAAGGAAAGAAAATAAATTTATACTTAATTACATGGTAGAGAAACAGCAAATAACCAAAGACAAAGGAAAAAATCCTAAATGAAGGCAGAGAGAAAGGACAGACTATATTCAAATATGACTATCAAATGGACAGCTAATTATTCACCAGCAATATTGGAAACAAAAAGCCAGGAGAAGAGTATCTTTAAAATGCCAAAAGAAAACAACTTACTAATCTGTAATTCTGTATCCAAAAAAACTATCTTTTAAGTAAGGGAAACTCAAAGAAAAAAAAAAGTTTCATCATCAAAGACTTTTACTAAAGGACTTTCAAAGGGTGTTCTTGAGGAGTGATAAAATGATCTCAAAATATATCACATCAATAAGAGAAAGGATAAAAACTATATGATCATATCAATAGGCACAGAAAAGCATTTGACAAAGTACAATATCCATTCATGACAAAAACCCTCAACAAAATAGATTTAGAGGGAACACACCTCAACATAATAAAGGCCATATATGAAAGACTCACAGCTAATATATCCTCAATGGGGAAAAAGTGAGAGCTTTTCCCCTAAGGTCAGAAACAAGACAAGAATGTCCACTCTCATCACCTTTATCCAACATAGTACTGGAAGTCCTAGCTGCAGCAATCAAACAAAAAGAAATAAAAGGCATCCAGATTAGTAAAGAAGAAGTAAAACTTGCACTATTTGCAGATAACAGGACACTATAAATAGAAAACCTGAAAGACTCCACCAAAAAAACTACTAGAACTGACAAATGGATTCACTAGTAAAGTCACAGGATATAAAATCAATGTACAGAAATCTGTACACTGAGCAGAAATCACTAAAAATGAGCAGCAGAAAGAGAAATGAAGAAAATAATTCCATTTACAACTGCACCAAAAATAATAAACTACCTAGGAACAAACCTAACTAAAGAGGTGAAAGACCTATACTCTGAAAACTATAAAACACTAATGAAAGAAAATGAAGATAATGCAAAGAAATAAAAGGAAGTTCATGCTCATGGACTGGAAGAACAAATATTGTTAAAATGTTTATACTACCTAAAGCAATCTACAGATTTAATGTAATTCCTATCAAAATACCAAGAGTATTTTTCACAGAACTGGAACAAATAATCCTAAAATCTGTATGGAGCCACAAAAGACCCCAAATAGCCAAAGCAATCTTGAAAAAGAAAAAAACAAAACTGAAGGTATCATAATTCCAGACTTCACATTATACTACAAAGCTGTAGTAATCAAAGCAGTATGGTACCAGCACAAAAATAGATACACAGATCAACAGAACATAATAGAAAACTAGAAATAGGGCATCTGGGTGGCTCAGTTGATTGGGCATCTGACTCTTGATTTCCAGGTCACTATTCTCATGGTTGTGAGTTTGAGCCCTGCATGGGGCTCTGCACTGACAGCACAAGGTCGGCTTGGGATTCTCTCTCCCTTCTCTCTCTCTCTGCCCCTTCCCTGCTCTCCTGTTCTCTCTCTCTCAAAAATAAATACATAAATATTAAAAAAGTAAAATCCAGAAATAAATCCACAATTATATGGTCAATTTGAAAAAAGAGGAAAGAATATGCAATAAGGAAAAGACAGTTTCTTCAACAAATGGTATTGGGAAAACTGGACAGCCACATGCAAAAGAGTGAAACTAGATCACTTTCTTACACCGTACACAAAAAGAAATTCAAGATGGACTGAAGAGCTAAATGTGAGACCTGAAATCATAAAAATCCTAGAGGAGAGCACAGGCAGTAATGTCTCTGATATCAACCATAGCAACATTTTTCTAGATATGTCTCCCAAATCAAGGGAAATAAAAGCAAAAATAAATTATTAAAACTACATCAAAATGAAAGTCTTCTGCACAGCAAAGGAAACAATCAACAAAACTAAAAGGCAACTACTGAATGGAAGAAGATATTTGCAAATGACACATCGGATGAAGGGTTTGTACCCCAAATACATAAAGAACTGATATAATTCAACACTCAAAAACAAATAATCCAACTTAAAAACAGGAAGAAGAAATGAACAGACATTTTTCCAAAGAAGATACATAGATGACCAACAGACACATGAAAAGATGCTCAACATTACTAATCAGGGAAATGCAAATCATAACTACAATGAGATATCACCTCATACCTGTCAGAATGGCTAAAATCAACAACACAAGAAACAAGTGTTGGTGAGGATGTACAGAAATGGGAATTCTCATGTATTGTTGGTGAGAATGCAAAATGGTACAACCTCTGTGAAAAACAGTAATGAGTTTCCTCAAAAAGTTAAAAATAGAACTACTCTATGATCCAGTAATTGCACTACTAGATATTTACCAAAAAAATAAAAATAATAATTCAAACAGATACATGCACCCCTATGTTTATTATAGCATGATTTACAATGGCCAAATTATGGTAGCAGCCCAAATATTAATTCATAGATGAATGGATAAGTAAGTGGTGTATACAATGTAATATTATTCAGCTATTAAAAAGAATGAAATCTTGCCATTTGCAATGACATGGATAGAGCTAGAGAGGATAATGCTAAGCAAAATAAGTCAGCCAGAGAGTCAAATATGATTTCATTCATATGTGGAATTTAGAAAAACAAATGAGCAAAGGGAAAAAAGAGAGGGAGACAAACCAAGAAACGAATCCTTAACTATAGAGAACACACTCATGGTTATCAGAGGGGAGGTGGGTGAGGGGATGGGTGAAATAGGTGATGGGGATTAAAGAGTACACAAATCATGAAGAGCATTGAGTAATGTATAGAATTTTTGAATCACTATATTATACACTGAAACTAATAGAACATTGTTGATTCTACTGGAATTAAAATTTAAAAACTCAATAAAGGTTAAAAAAAAAAAGAAAGAAATTAGAAAAACAGATTGTCCGGGGCGCCTGGGTGGCTCAGTCAGTTAAGCGACCGACTTTGGCTCAGGTCATGATCTCACAGTCCGTGAGTTCGAACCCCGCGTCGGGCTTTGTGCTGACAGCTGGGAGCCTGGAGCCTGTTTCACATTCTGTGCCTCCTTCTCTCTCTGACCCTCCCCTGTTCATGCTCTGTCTGTCTCTGTCTCAAAAATAAATAAACATTAAAAAAAATTAAAACAAACAAAAACAGATTGTCCTTGTGTATTTAAAATTGATTCTTTTTCCCTCCCCACTATAGGAAAAATGAGGTGATCTTTCTCTCATATTTTCTGTAGGAACCTGATCAAGTTCCTGGAGGTAAATCTAACAATGTTGTGGTTCCATGCGACTGACTCTCCCTGGAGTTTTTAAATCTGAGAGTTGTCCACGCTGAGTTTCTAGAAGTTTGTCAATTATAGTTCAGATTTTTCTACCCTTGACATGAAACCCTATATTAGCCTGTTTCTCTAACGGTTGGGAGCAGTAGTTTTCTCTATGTCTTCCCCTCCCTTACAGATCAAAGAGTGTTGATGATTTTCAATCTATTTAGATTTTTACATCTTGTTAGGATGAAGTGACTACTTCCAAGCTTCTTAAATGTGGAACTGGAAACCAGAGGTGTATTTTATTTGATTTAATATTACTGTAACAGGCATTATATTCATATTTTTATTTTCATGTAAATTGTTGTCGATGTGGAAGAACAAAGCTGATTTTTAATGTTGACAGAAGGAAAATAATCTTAAAATAAAGGGCCAAAGGGGCGCCTGGGTGGCGCAGTCGGTTGAGCGTCCGACTTCAGCCAGGTCACGATCTCACGGTCCGTGAGTTCGAGCCCCGCATCAGGCTCTGGGCTGATGGCTCGGAGCCTGGAGCCTGTTTCCAATTCTGTGTCTCTCTCTCTCTCTGCCCCTCCCCCGTTCATGCTCTGTCTCTCTCTGTCCCAAAAATAAATTAAAAACGTTGGAAAAAAAAAAATAAAGGGCCAAATTGCAAGAAGTAGTGGTAAGCCAAGAAAATTATAGAATTCTTTCATATCAAGGTGAATCTAAACAAATTCTAACTGTGTGCAATAATATTATAATATTGTCAATGTATGAGGTTAAAGAAAAAGAAGTAAACACTGGGTATATTTAAGTTGGTACAGTAATGATCTAAATTAGTTTGTGCTAAGATCCTTGAGTGTTCAGGAGAAAGAAAAAAAATTATCTAAATTAAAATATCCAATTCTCGGGGCGCCTGGGTGGCTCAGTCGGTTAAGCGGCCGACTTCGGCTCAGGTCATGATCTCACAGTTGGTGGGTTCGAGCCCCGCGTTGGGCTCTGTGCTGACAACTCAGAGCCTGGAGCCTGTTTCAGATTCTGTGTCTCCCTCTCTCTCTGACCCTCCCCCACTAGTGCTCTGTCTCCGTCTCAAAAATAAATAAACATTAAAAAAAAAATTTAAATAGCCAATTCTCCACATATTGATCTATAGACTTAACATAGTTTCAGTATAAATACCAATAGACATCTTAGCAAGCCAATTCTAAAATGTTTATGGAAAATCAATGATTCATTAATAGCTAAGATACTTCTGAAGAAAACAATAAAGGTGAGGTTTACCTTACCTGATATAAGTATACAATAAACATTTGTGTTAAGAAAGGGTAATAGTGATACAAAATAGACAAACAGTCCAGTGAACAGAATATAGAGCCCAGCATCCCAGAATACCCCTTCCCTCAATATGTGGAAATTTGAGAGAGACAGCTTTATAGACAAGTAAAGAAGGAATAAGCTAGTCAATAAGTGGAACTGAAATAAAATAAATTAGATCTCTCTTTAACATCATACACAAAAATAAATTCCAAGTGAACTAAAGGCTTAAATGTAAAAGATTAAACTTTAAAACATTCATAGTAAAGTTACAAGAGAATATAAAGGCATCAAAGGATTCTTAAGACCTAAAAATGCATGAACTATAAAAATAAAAGTAGTCCAGTGAATTTACTCTCCTACAAATAGGCTTTGGATTATCCAGTTTTTGTTTTTGCTTTTACTTTTATAAACAATGAAGCTATGAATATATTCAGAGACTGGACTACTTTACAGCAATGAAAATGAACTGATGAATTAACATGAAAAAATCTCAAAACTACAATGTTAACTTCAAAAAAAACAAGTAGCAAAAATAATGTGACTTGTGCCATATGTAAAACACATAAAGCTAAACCATATGTTGTTTAGGGATAAATTTACCTGTGGTAAAAAATATAAGGAAAGTCAAGAAGACTGTAAAAACATATATTTAGGATGTGATGACCTCCAGGGAGAAAGGAGGAAATGACAGGGGAGAAGCACACAAAGACATTCAAAGTTCTATTTTTTAATCTGAGTGGTAGTATATATGTGTTCATTTTATTAATCTTATCCAAAAGCTATATATTTAATACTAATTCACTCATTTAATATAAAATATTTTTTAATGTTTACAGTAAATATTTCTGCTGTGATGAAATTCTTTAGATTTCCCAGAACCATCTCAGTAGTTGAGTTCTGATTCTTCTAGAGTTAAAAACATTTGATTTGAATAAAATTCAATTAATATATATTAAAATACATTTAACAATTAAGTGGCATGTAAATATACAACATTTTAAGAACTGCTTTTAGGGGTGCCTGGGTGACTCAGTCGGTGAAGTGTCCTACTTCAGATCAGGTCATGACCTCACCGTTAGTGAGTTCTAGCCCCACATGGGGCTCTGTGCTGTCAGTAGAAAGCCTGCTTCAGATCCTCTGTCCCCCTCTCTCTCTGTCCCTCCCCCGCTTGCATGTGAGCGCACATGCCTCTCTCTCTCTCTCTCTCTCAAAAGTAAACATTAAAAAAAAAAGAACTGCTTTTAGCTATCTAAATTTCTCAATGCTAAAAATAATGTGTTGAACTCTTTTAGAAATAAAAGGTAAAGGGTATAAGGCCTTATTAATATCTTAAGTTTTGCTGTTGAATTGATTTTTAAAAGAAGAAGATTTGTATGACTCCTATCACAAGGACTTTTAGCATTTATTTTGAGAATGCCTTCACATAAGTGAGGATATGTTGATTAAAATAATATGACTTCTAATGATGGATTGTATAGATGTATAATATACATATTGTATACTACTAACTCCATTTTAAAGGTTCTATTTAGCTAATAAACTTAGACATAATTTTATTATTCTTCAGATAACTTATTTCTAATAATGGAGAATTTAAAAAATAATTTGTCTTGCATTTTAAGAGTTTATGATATTCAGTTCATAATTTGTTTGCTTGAAAAAGACTGATTTAAACTTAAACCAACATGTTTGAAATCATTAAAAGACCACCTCTTACACTCAGAGGGGCCACTTTAGAAAATAATTAGCATTTATCCTTCAGGAATGTTATCCCTATAAGAAGAAATCCAGAAATAACTCAATATAAAAATACCAAGCCCAGGCATTGAAAGGGCATCTCATATGAGACTTTAACATTAGTAGCAGCCTAAAGCTTTACTTATAAGGGATATTTTTATTATAAAATTTATTGTCAAATTGGTTTATATACACAATGGAATACTACTTGGCAATGAGAAAGAATGAAAAACTTATAAGGGATCTTAATACCCAAGTTAGAAATGATATCCAAGCAAGTTCTCCCAAGAAATGGATTCTAAGAACTGTTAATCTGTACTTAATAACTCAGTTGTGGAAATCTGATTTGATCTTTAAATAGAAAATGTAAGGAAAGTAATGAAAATCAATCATTTTAATTTGGAGGTGGGAAATATTTGTTTCAGTCATTGATTATTCTACCACAATGAACTTCTGAAAAAGCAGAGTACAAAGTCAACAGATTGAGTTCATTTCAATTAAATGCCTAAAATTAGCCAAAACTTAAGAACTGTTTCGTGTTCATGTCCAAAGACCAAAGTAAAGTTTAAAATCCTTTGAAATTAAAGAAACCCTGTTTTTTTTTTTTTTAGAAATCTGAAGGAATTTAGTTTTTATCAGGCCAACTTATTTTTAAACAGCAATTACATAAACAAGAATGTGGCAAATTTATAGATATTATCTAATAAAATGTATATGTAGAAGACAAAACTGCAATATAGATAGAAAAACTTTAAAAATAATGTGTGTCATATTTAAGACTAGAAAAAAGAATAGGAGAAAAACAGTGTAGCTTTATTCCTTACTGAATAAAACATTTTAGGCTAGTTCTTTCACTGAAAAAAATTAATTGAGTGCCTAACACAGTCATTTCCCAAACTGGTATTTTAATACATACAGAGAATATATATATGAAACTACATATATCCATATAAGTAATATATTAATCCCCAAAGCTAATAGTTAATCATAATATCGTTAGGATACACTGCATTAGTAACTAAGTTTCTATTAATTATACATTAAAACCCCATTATTATAGATTTGATTTGATTTTTGAATCATGGTCATATAAGCAGAGGTTTTATCCTCAGTTTGATGAGGACATAATATCTTTATAAGTGACTTGAGTGTAAGAAAATATTTAACTTAAGGAAATAGATTATTATACACCCATATGCTAATAACACATTGTCTGTATCTATTTAATGCTGCAGAGCCTCTGGTATCCTAACAGAAGATTTACTTATTCAATTGATAGAAATTTGTTTCTTCAGATATTTTATATAATCATTATTAATTAATGAGGTTTTAATTTTTGCACTTGTTAATGTAGACAAAATAAGAACAAGGAATTGGATCTATTATTCCTAGAAATGAAGTAAATGGCAGAAAAAATTTTGAAAGAGGTTAATCTCAAAACGAAACTCATATGCATGCATGAATATATGTTAAAATAAACCTATCGTATTTGAGGGTGAAAATAAATCTAATGGATTAAAGATTTCCATGTCAAAGCTCAGAGCCTGGAGCCTGTTTGGGATTCTGTATCTCCCTCTCTCTCTGCCCTTCCCCCATTTGTGCTCTGTCTCTCTCTGTCTGTCAAAAATAAATAAACATAAAAATTAAAAAAAAAAAGATTTCCATGTCAGGTGAATATTTCTTAAAAGAATAAATCTCCAGTCTTAAAGCTGAAATATTTTGTCATTTATTATCTAGCTATGAATATAACTTAATTTTAAAACATCTACAACAAAAAAACAATAGAGAAGAGCATATCACTGTTACAAGTTTCATAGGACTGAATTTTAAGGCAGACCTTTTGAAAGCATGCTGAATGTTTCATATTTGATACTGTATTATCCCCATAAGATCTAGCTAGGAGGCAAGGTTACTCTATCATGATGCCAGCTGGTAAATATTTGACATTGGAGTCTCTTAGAACCAAAGGCAGTGAATATATACCATCAGCAGTGTTGTGTTTGAGACCAAAGGGAACTGATTGAGAAAGATACCCATAGAGACCACTGGCTGCTAAGAAGGATACGATCAGTGCCAGGAAAGAGCACTGCACCTTTTATCATTTCTCCCATGATGCACCCTACTGACCACATGTCAACTGAAAACAAAAATGAAATGAAGATAAACAAGAAGATAGGAATAGAACAGCAAATAAATGAAAACACTTGGTTACTCATGCGATAGAGCAATGGTCTGACCTTTTACTGACTGGCTAAGAGGCCAGTCTTAAGATCATTAGTTTTAAAACATTGACGTGGGAAGAACACAAGTCAGGGCCCTCTCTGCTATGCAACTGAATTAACTCAATACTACTTAATGTATGATAATATTACTTTGCAATTATAATTCAATGATTAATTTAGTTTCTGATTTAAAAGGTCTAATTTGCATTCATCTCCTAGAATCCTACTTACTCGTATTGTAAATTATTCTAGATTGTGTTAATATGGGAAACATGCAAACTGGTTTCTTTTTTATTCTTTCATATACCATATTTGAAAAAAAAAAGCTGAGCTGCCAGCAACCTCAAAAGAAAGGGTTTCTTTTACAAAACACATTTACTCTTATTTATAAATATGAATAAATATCCGGAAGCAAAATGCCAGTTCAAGAATGAATATTTCTAAATATGCTGGCTCGGTTTCATTGACTCCCATCAAAGGGGCATGTTTCTAAACAGGAAGTCTTGTCTTATTCTTATACACATGGTTGCTTTATAATGGTAAGAAACACTGGCTTTCAAAACAGGATGGTTCTACATGAAATCAACAACATGATTTAAGTGCTGACACTGCTGAGACTATGAATCCAAAGAAACCTGGAATTCAAGGTGAAATTATGATGGTTTCTCTCCTATTGCCAGTTATCATCCAGAACTTAAAACCCATAAGCCGGGACAGAGGGTACACAGGGAGGGGCAAAATGGGAAAAGGCGAAGCAAGAAAGTAAAATCTCTCTCTTTAACCATACTTGGTTACTCACGTGTTCCTACTGAAAAGTCAGAAGGAGAGATAGGTCGTTCTTAATGGGGAAAATAACCTAGAGGAATAAGGGATGATGAGGGGGAGCAAATAGGGAAGGGCATTAAAATAGCAGTACACTATAATTTTGCTCCACTTACTCTTCAAATTACATTTTGTAATTTGGCAGTGACCTAAAAAAATTCCTCATGAGATTCTTTCCAATGTGAAAATCTCACTCAGGTTAAACTCAAAGTTTCCATTGTTTGACTTAACACCTAAACGGAGTGATCACTGCAAAGAAATGGTTACAGATTTGAAGGTGATAAGCATACCAAGAGAAGCAAATTTGTTTTGCTTCCATTTTAGGAAAGCAAGTGACATGCAAAAATATCAGGGAAAGATAGAGCAAACAGTTGTGCATCCCTTTATCATTAATGCATTTGTAATTATGGATAATTATCCATCTCACAAGAGGTTGGTATTGTGAGAATCTTTGATTAAAGAAAAAAAGAAAAAGGTGTCTGAAAATGAATTTGTTTTGGAATTGCAAGTATTCTTATCATACTGTCCAAAGTGACCAGTCTAAGTTGCTATTTACATTATATCTATTTGTATAGATATTGTGGAAGACACAGACAAAAAAACGGAGAGAGCTAATAAACTCAATAAGCAGGATTTTCTCTTGCTTGCATCCATTTAAACACTTGGAAAAAGTGGCTTCTGCCACAAACGAATCTGAGAGTATCTATCTGGGAGTTAGAAAACATCTATTTTTATTTTTTATTTAATGCAAAAAAAAAATCTCTTCTATATTATCTCATTTTTTTTCTTCTGCAGAACCAATTCCATTGCTCTTTTAACTCTATAACCTTGGCCAAGTTACTTCAGTCTCTAAATATAAATTTCATCCTCTAAAATGCAGATGGTAAATAGTATTTATCATGTAGAATTTTTTAAAAGACTTGAAAGGATTATGCCTGGTAAAGATCCTCCTACATTGCCTGGTACATGGTAAGTATGACTTATATACTGTAATTAAATATATTCTGGAAAGGTTTATTTATTTAATATTTATTTAATATTATATTTATTTATTTTTTTTTTCTGGATTGGCATCCAAGAGTAGTTTCTTTTTTTTTTTTTTTTTTTATGAAATTTATTGACAAATTGGTTTCCATACAACACCCAGTGCTCATCCCAAAAGGTGCCCTCCTCAATACCCATCACCCACCCTCCCCTCCCTCCCACCCCCATCAACCCTCAGTTTGTTCTCAGTTTTTAAGTCTCTTATGCTTTGGCTCTCTCCCATTCTAACCTCTTTTTTTTTTTTCCTTCCCCTCCCCCATGGGTTCCTGTGAAGTTTCTCAGGATCCACATAAGAGTGAAACCATATGGTATCTGTCTTTCTCTGTATGGCTTATTTCACTTAGCATCACACTCTCCAGTTCCATCCACGTTGCTACGAAAGGCCATATTTCATTTTTTCTCATTGCCACGTAATATTCCATTGTGTATATAAACCACAATTTCTTTATCCATTCATCAGTTGATGGACATTTAGGCTCTTTCCATAATTTGGCTATTGTTGAGAGTGCTGCTATGAACATTGGGGTACACGTGGCCCTATGCATCAGCGCTCCTGTATCCCTTGGATAAATTCCTAGCAGTGCTATTGCTGGGTCATAGGGTAGGTCTATTTTTAATTTTCTGAGGAACCTCCACACTGCTTTCCAGAGCAGCTGCACCAATTTGCATTCCCACCAACAGTGCAAGAGGGTTCCCGTTTCTCCACATCCTCTCCAGCATCTATAGTCTCCGGATTTGTTCATTTTGGCCACTCTGACTGGCGTGAGGTGATACCTGAGTGTGGTTTTGATTTGTATTTCCCTGATAAGGAGCGACGCTGAACATCTTTTCATGTGCCTGTTGGCCATCCGGATGTCTTCTTTAGAGAAGTGTCTATTCATGTTTTCTGCCCATGTCTTCACTGGGTTATTTGTTTTTCGGGTGTGGAGTTTGGTGAGCTCTTTATAGATTTTGGATACTAGCCCTTTGTCCGATATGTCATTTGCGAATATCTTTTCCCATTCCGTTGGTTGCCTTTTAGTTTTGTTGGTTGTTTCCTTTGCTGTGCAGAAGCTTTTTATCTTCATAAGGTCCCAGTAATTCACTTTTGCTTTTAATTCCCTTGCCTTTGGGGATGTGTCGAGTAAGAGATTGCTACGGCTGAGGTCAGAGAGGTCTTTTCCTGCTTTCTCCTCTAAGGTTTTGATGGTGTCCTGTCTCACATTTAGGTCCTTTATCCATTTTGAGTTTATTTTTGTGAATGGTGTGAGAAAGTGGTCTAGTTTCAACCTTCTGCATGTTGCTGTCCAGTTCTCCCAGCACCATTTGTTAAAGAGGCTGTCTTTTTTCCATTGGATGTTCTTTCCTGCTTTGTCAAAGATGAGTTGGCCATACGTTTGTGGGTCTAGTTCTGGGGTTTCTATTCTATTCCATTGGTCTATGTGTCTGTTTTTGTGCCAATACCATGCTGTCTTGATGATGACAGCTTTGTAGTAGAGGCTAAAGTCTGGGATTGTGATGCCTCCTGCTTTGGTCTTCTTCTTCAAAATTCCTTTGGCTATTCGGGGCCTTTTGTGGTTCCATATGAATTTTAGGATTGCTTGTTCTAGTTTCGAGAAGAATGCTGGTGCAATTTTGATTGGGATTGCATTGAATGTGTAGATAGCTTTGGGTAGTATTGACATTTTGACAATATTTATTTTTCCAATCCATGAGCAGGGAATGTCTTTCCATTTCTTTAAATCTTCTTCAATTGCCTTCATAAGCTTTCTATAGTTTTCAGCATACAGATCCTTTACATCTTTGGTTAGATTTATTCCTAGGTATTTTATGCTTCTTGGTGCAATTGTGAATGGGATCAGTTTCTTTATTTGTCTTTCTGTTGCTTCATTGTTAGTGTATAAGAATGCAACTGATTTCTGTACATTGATTTTGTATCCTGCAACTTTGCTGAATTCCTGTATCAGTTCTAGAGACTTTTGGTGGAGTCTATCGGATTTTCCATGTATAATATCATGTCATCTGCAAAAAGCGAAAGCTTGACTTCATCTTTGCCAATTTTGATGCCTTTGATTTCCTTTTGTTGTCTGATTGCTGATGCTAGAACTTCCAGCACTATGTTAAACAGCAGCGGTGAGAGTGGGCATCCTTGTCGTGTTCCTGATCTCAGGGAAAAAGCTCTCAGTTTTTCCCCGTTGAGGATGATGTTAGCTGTGGGCTTTTCATAAATGGCTTTTATGATCTTTAAGTATGTTCCTTCTATCCCGACTTTCTCAAGGGTTTTTATTAAGAAAGGGTGCTGGATTTTGTCGAAGGCCTTTTCTGCATCGATTGACAGGATCATATGGTTCTTCTCTTTTTTTTTGTTAATGTGATGTATCACGTTGATTGATTTGCGAATGTTGAACCAGCCCTGCATCCCAGGAATGAATCCCACTTGATCATGGTGAATAATTCTTTTTATATGCCGTTGAATTCGATTTGCTAGTACCTTATTGAGAATTTTTGCATCCATATTCATCAGGGATATTGGCCTGTAGTTCTCTTTTTTTACTGGGTCTCTGTCTGGTTTAGGAATCAAAGTAATACTGGCTTCATAGAATGAGTCTGGAAGTTTTCCTTCCCTTTCTATTTCTTGGAATAGCTTGAGAAGGATAGGTATTATCTCTGCTTTAAACGTCTGGTAGAACTCCCCTGGGAAGCCATCTGGTCCTGGACTCTTATTTGTTGGGAGATTTTTGATAACCGATTCAATTTCTTCGCTGGTTATGGGTCTGTTCAAGCTTTCTATTTCCTCCTGATTGAGTTTTGGAAGAGTGTGGTTGTTCAGGAATTTGTCCATTTCTTCCAGGTTGTCCAGTTTGTTGGCATATAATTTTTCATAGTATTCCCTGATAATTGTTTGTATCTCTGAGGGATTGGTTGTAATAATTCCATTTTCATTCATGATTTTATCTATTTGGGTCATCTCCCTTTTCTTTTTGAGAAGCCTGGCTAGAGGTTTGTCAATTTTGTTTATTTTTTCAAAAAACCAACTCTTGGTTTCGTTGATCTGCTCTACAGTTTTTTTAGTTTCTATATTGTTTATTTCTGCTCTGATCTTTATTATTTCTCTTCTTCTGCTGGGCTTAGGCTGCCTTTGCTGTTCTGCTTCTAGTTCCTTTAGGTGTGCTGTTAGATTTTGTATTTGGGATTTTTCTTGTTTCTTGAGATAGGCCTGGATTGCAATGTATTTTCCTCTCAGAACCGCCTTTGCTGCGTCCCAAAGCGTTTGGATTGTTGTATTTTCATTTTCATTTGTTTCCATATATTTTTTAATTTCTTCTCTAATTGCCTGGTTGACCCACTCATTCGTTAGTAGGGTGTTCTTTAACCTCCATGCTTTTGGAGGTTTTCCAGACTTTTTTCTGTGGTTGATTTCAAGCTTCATAGCATTGTGGTCTGAAAGTAAGCATGGTATAATTTCAATTCTTGTAAACTTATGAAGGGCTGTTTTGTGACCCAGTATATGATCTATCTTGGAGAATGTTCCATGTGCACTCGAGAAGAAAGTATATTCTGTTGCTTTGGGATGCAGAGTTCTAAATATATCTGTCAAGTCCATCTGATCCAATGTCTCATTCAGGGCCCTTGTTTCTTTATTGACCGTGTGTCTAGATGATCTATCCATTTCTGTAAGTGGTGTATTAAAGTCCCCTGCAATTACCACATTCTTATCAATAAGGTTGCTTATGTTTATGAGTAATTGTTTTATATATTTGGGGGCTCCGGTATTCGGTGCATAGACATTGATAATTGTTAGCTCTTCCTGATGGATAGACCCTGTAACTATTATATAATGTCCTTCTTCATCTCTTGTTACAGCCTTTAATTTAAAGTCTAGTTTGTCTGATATAAGTATGGCTACTCCAGCTTTCTTTTGGCTTCCAGTCGCATGATAAATAGTTCTCCATCCCCTCACTCTCAATCTAAAGTTGTCCTCAGGTCTAAAATGAGTCTCTTGTAGACAGCAAATAGATGGGTCTTGTTTTTTTATCCATTCTGATACCCTATGTCTTTTGGTTGGCGCATTTAATCCATTTACATTCAGTGTTATTATAGAAAGATACGGGTTTAGAGTCATTGTGATGTCTGTATGTTTTATGCTTGTAGTGATGTCTCTGGGACTTTGTCTCACAGGGTCCCCCTTAGGATCTCTTGTAGGGCTGGTTTAGTGGTGACAAATTCCTTCAGTTTTTGTTTGTTTGGGAAGACCTTTATCTCTCCTTCTATTCTAAATGACAGACTTGCTGGATAAAGGATTCTCGGCTGCATATTTTTTCTGTCTAGCACCCTGAAAATCTCGTGCCAATTCTTTCTGGCCTGCCAAGTTTCAAAAGAGAGATCAGTCACGAGTCTTATAGGTCTCCCTTTATATGTGAGGGCACGTTTACCCCTTGCTGCTTTCAGAATTTTCTCTTTATCCTTGTATTTTGCCAGTTTCACTATGATATGTCGTGCAGAAGATCGATTCAAGTTACGTCTGAAGGGAGTTCTCTGTGCCTCTTGGATTTCAATGCCTTTTTCCTTCCCCAGTTCAGGGAAGTTCTCAGCAATTATTTCTTCAAGTACCCCTTCAGCACCTTTCCCTCTCTCTTCCTCCTCTGGGATACCAATTATGCGTATATTATTTCTTTTTAGTGTATCACTTAATTCTCTAATTTTCCCCTCATACTCCTGGATTTTTTTATCTCTCTTTTTCTCAGCTTCCTCTTTTTCCATAACTTTATCTTCTAGTTCACCTATTCTCTCCTCTGCCTCTTCAAGCCGAGCTGTGGTGGTTTCCATTTTGTTATGCATTTCGTTTAAAGCGTTTTTCAGCTCCTCGTGACTGTTCCTTAGTCCCTTGATCTCTGTAGCAAGAGATTCTCTGCTGTCCTGTATACTGTTTTCAAGCCCAGCGATTAATTTTATGACTATTATTCTAAATTCACTTTCTGTTATATTATTTAAATCCTTTTTGATCAGCTCATTAGCTGTTGTTATTTCCTGGAGATTCTTCTGAGGGGAGTTCTTCCGCTTGGTCATTTTGGATAGTCCCTGGAGTGGTGCGGACCTGCAGGGCACTTCCCCTGTGCTGTAGTGTATAACTGGAGTTGGTGGGCGGGGCCGCAGTCAGACCTGATGTCTGTCCCCAGCCCACTGCTGGGGCCACGGTCAGACTGGTGTGTGCCTTCTCTTCCCCTCTCCTAGGGGCGGGATTCACTGTGGGGTGGTGTGGCTCGTCTGGGCTACTTGCACCCTGCCAGGCTTGTGATGCTGGGGATCTGGCGTATTAGCTGGGGTGGGTAGGCAAGGTGCTCGGGGGCAGGAGGGGCAGGCTTAGATCGCTTCTCCTTAGGTGATCCACTTCAGGAGGGGCCCTATGGCAGCGGGAGGGAGTCAGATCCGCTGCCGGAGGTTTGGCTCCGCAGAAGCGCAGAGTTGGGTGTTTGCGCGGAGCGAGCAAGTTCCCCGGCAGGAACAGGTTCTCTTTGGGATTTCGGCTGGGGGATGGGCGGGGGAGATGGCGCTGGCGAGCGCCTTTGTTCCCCACCAAACTGAGCTCTGTTGTCAGGGGGCTCAGCAGCTCTCCCTCCCTTTGTCCTCCAGCCTTCCCGCTTTCCGAGCAGAGCTGTTAACTTATGACCTCCCAGACGCTAAGTCGCGCTTGTTGTGGGAACACAGTCCGTCAGGCCCCTCCGCTTTTGCAAGCCAGACTCGGTGGCTGTGCTTGGCCGGCGAGCCGCCCCTCCGCCCCGGCTCCCTCACGCCAGTCCGTGGAGCGCGCACCGCCTCGCCGCCCTTCCTACCCTCTTCCGTGGGCCTCTCGTCTGCGTTTGGCTCCGGCGACTCCGTTCTGCTAATCCTCTGGCGGTTTTCTGGGTTATTTAGGCAGATGTAGATGGAATCTAAGTGATCAGCAGGACGTGCGGTGAGCCCAGCGTCCTCCTAAGCCGCCATCTTGCCGCCGACTCTCTAATATTATATTTAGATGTAATAAAGAAATCTTTCCAAGGATCACCCACCATTCACTGGGTGATCCTTTCACTCTTAAAACCACTTGGAAAGGCATTCCACATACTCAATCACAGCTGATTCTATGGAACTTCTTTCCATTATTGAAATAGCAATTACCCTGCTTCCTCATCTAAATAACCATCTTAAATTATGTTAATATAGCCTATGATCCTTGACCACTGTTCTCCTAAAACTGGCAAATTTTTATCTTTCAGACTAAAATCCCTTGATTTTTCATCCCCTCATATATGCCTTTAAACAACAGCCATAACCGTAACAACAGGTGATTGAAATGGAATCTTAAGTCCTTGTGTTGCTTCAGTTTCAAGTGGTTCTAGACAGTTGTTGGTTTAATAACTGGTATCAATAACTGGTATATCTCCCAGTTGTTCTTTGTGTGGTTTTGCGATATCTAGATATTTCAAAGTAAAAGAAGACTATCTTTGGAAATTTATCTTTATGTCAGAATCCAAAATACAGTTAATAGACCATAAAGCTTGTCATAAAAATAACGCAGAGATACAAACTTTAGATATGAACTATCGATTAATATAATGAATTCTATTTTCTCTATTTTAAAGTATCTTTTCTGAGTAACAATACCGTGGAGATTTTTCCAATTCCCATTCCCATTTAACTTTACTCGCTATTCATTATTCTTACAGATTATCCATGTTTATGCCACCTAAGTTCTAAGCTTTGTGTCTAGAAATGATAAGCTTTATTACTATGAATTACAAAAGTATTATATATGCACACGAATTTATATGGATTTTTATACACTGAAGATACGATTATTTCTCAAGATAAAGTCCTTGCATCAGATTTTGTGAATTATTCATCACAACTAAAACAGGAAATAGGTAATAAAAGAATTTGATACTAAATCTTGTTGGAACGGAGAAGTGGGGGTTGGTGGTAAGCCTTCCCTCAGCTAATATACATAACTACTTATCATATTATTTTATGATATTTTCAAGATATTCCATTGAATACTGATTGTACATAGACCTGAGAAGAAATTAGCAAATTCAGTTACTGTAGGATTTTGATGCTGTCTGAGACAGCCTGTATTTGGGTCTCCATAAGAGTTTTATACACTAATGCTGTCCAGTTAGAATTCTCAGCGCTTTCATGAATCTGATTTATTACATTTCCTCTCCCATCATCAGTATTCCCATAGGCAGAAAGCAGATTCATTTGCAATTGTGACATTCAGAAACTGAGTCACTTTCCCTAGAAGGGATGTTAAGTAAGTTTTGGTTTTACTAAATTATGGTGAGAAAATCTAAGTGAGAAAATCTCAAGTGTCATTGTATCATTTGTCAGGCATTAGATTATGCTAAATTATCTCTTTTCTATTCTAGCCAAGAGACAAAAATGATATAACATAAGCCCTGGCAGCTTAAATCTAAATAAAGAAAGCATTATATTGCTATTTCCACATTCTGTCCAATGGCTTGGGTTGTAATCTACAATGAAATATTTTTTGAACTATGTGAATTTCTATCCAGCTGGTAAATGTCTTCCACCTAGGAGATTCTGTGGCTCTGGTAACACAATTGTGAGACCACATTGCTTTTCTCCCTAACCTATTTCTTCACTTAGCATAGGATTCAGAAAATGTGCTTTGATAAATTTTCTTGTAAAGCATACCTCAAAATATAATAGCAAGAAGATTTAATATAATTTTCTAATATCACAGCACCATTTCTTTGAAAAATTTGTTTCAAAAGTTATACATTTATATGTGTAACAAGTGCACATTGTTTTAAACTTCAGTGAAAAGATGGAATTATAAAAACTAAAGAAACATACATATTTTGCACATGTGAATCTGAATAAGAAAAATAACATTTATAGAACGCTAAATATTCAGCAATCAAAACAAGATTTTTTCTTTGAGTCTACCCATTCAACTTGCTTTTCTTGTTTTATAACTTCTATGTCATAATATAATTAATTTTTAACCATTATTTAAAACATTTTGTATTCCCGGTTGGCTTTTCTTACAAAACAGAAAAAAAGCCATTGAAACTTATCATAAAGGAGAAGACTTTAGCTTTATATTAAATCATAAACCAAGCTATAGGCTAAAAGACTTATAAGATATTTCCCATAAAAAGATTGAATAATTTTTTACTGTACCAAAATATTTTAAATGTCATCTTTCAAAATCCATGTAATTGTGTAGTGTACATAAGTAAGTAATTCAAAGATATCCTAATTTTGAAAAAAAATGTCTTTTTCTTTAAGTTTTTCATGTTCTAATCAACAAATAGTAAATGCTGGCTCCAAATGTCTCACATGCTCACCAGTGTAAGTATCCTCACTTCATTCTGTACATCAAGTTACAAAAGTATTTTAGTAAGTAGCAAACTTTTTCTTTCTTTTCATTGTTGTCAAAATTTCACAGATAATTTTGGCTTCTCATCATTTGAGAGAAATTTTATTCTGGGTAGCCTCTTAGTTATTTTCATTTTTAATAGTTTATCTAATTCAATTTGAAGGTTATTTGGGCTGGAGTGTCTCCAAACTAATTAACTTTATAACATAAAAACTGTACTTCTTGGAGCCCCTGGGTGGCTCAGTTGCTTAAGTGTCTGACTTCAGCTCAGGTCACGATCTCATGGTTCATGAGTTTGGGTCCTGCATCAGGCTCTGTGCTGTCAGCGCTGAGCCAGCTTCAGATCCTCCATCCCCCCTCCTCTGCCCCTCCTCCACTTGTGCTGGAGCTCTCTCTCTCTCTCTCTCTCTCAAAAATAAAAATATTTTTTAAAATTGTGTTTCTTATCTTTGAAGGTATTTAGAAGTATGTGTCTGTTTGTAAACATCTAATGTTTTTATCACCACAGCAATCCTGTAAGACAGGGAAAGGAAGTATTTTACAAAGTAAATTAAAGTTTAGGGGGTGTCACATGACCAAAGTGAACAGAACTAGATGCCAGTTCTTGGAGCCCTATTCCAGTACGTACTTGACATTCATTTGACTGCAGAAGGCAGAAAGAATGTCCCACACACTGCTCATGGACTCTGTCCTGAGGACCAACAGGGCCCAGGGCAATTTGAATAGAATTTCACAGTAATGACTAAGAAATGTGTTTTATTATTTGTGTAGTTCTTCCCCTTCAATATTTCACAGAACTCTATGTACAGAACTCTGTAGGGGGGTAGGGGGAAAATAACATGCTTTTAAACGTGTCTGTATGCATTTCCGGGAGACAGGGAGCCTCTGTGGGACCGAGCAGTCCTAGTCCCAGCTCCTAGTGGAGCTTTATGAATGCTGGCTCTCAGCAGCCCCTCTCCAAGACATCAAGGAGTGGAGGCCCAGCTCCTCAATTTCTTGCCTTCTGTTCCACTCTGGAAGTCTGTCCTCACTTGCTGCCCCCTTGCAATATATCTCTCTGAACTCCTTTTATGACCTTCATGCCTTATCCTGCTCTCTAGTGGACTCTGGCCTAGTCTCAACTTCCTGGGTGAGAGATTTTCCCCCTGTAACTATGTCCTCCTTCCATCTTTATAGACCACCTCAAGCTCCAGCTCTGACTCTAGTGATTCCTGTCTTACTCAGATTTTTCTCAAAGTAATAACAATAAAATGGTTGTATAATAATAATCTAATAGTAGTAAAACTAATGGTGAGAATAGATTCTTTCAAACAAAGAAATAAAGGTGAAATAAAGGTGAAACGTCTTATTTTTTCTCATGTTCATGATTATCTGCCATTTGCTTATGGGTATGAAAAAATGGCTGAAGTCTTACATTGCAACTTTACTTAAATCATAAGCCATATCTTGTTTGAGATAATACTGTACCATCTCAATATTAGGTAAAAGATTATAGTAATGTATTAGTTGCAAAAGTTTATTAGAAAGTAAGCATGGTTATTTCAAAGAGGTAAGAAGGATTAAGAATCTCTATCTGCATTAGATGAGTATCATCCACAACCTCTAATTTTTATTCACTTTAGTTTGATTATTCCTAATTTTCATGTTCACATTTAGAAAAGATATGACATTCATTAAGTTTGAGGATGTTTTCTTTATTTATTCAAATATACTTTTGGCAAATCATTTATCTGTTCCTTAATAACTTGGCTCCTTGGCAAGTCTATATGTACATCCTTTTCATTCTAATTGGAATTTCTCATGTCTTCATAGGGAAAAGCAAAAGGGTCTATTTTAGCAATCAGATCTGGCATCATTTGGAGATAATATACTTGAGGTCTAGCAATTTCAAATGAATACAGTGTGCCTATCTTTAATATCATGTAGGTCCAGGAAACTCTGGCCAAGAACTCTAGATGAAGGACTTCACAGGCCTTGCTCAAAGAAGGTGTGGCCATTTGAAGAAGAATGGAAGAAAAAAGGTAAAAAGAATATATCTAAGAGAAGTAGGCTTAAGGAAAGAATTTGTAGTATATGAAAATTCTACCAGTATTATGAGACTTCAGTAATCAAAAACACCGCATGCCCTGCTTGGGGTTTGGGGTGGGTGAGGGAATCAGTGACTAAATATCCCTTAAAAAAATTATGAGAAAAGTCAACCTTACTATCTACTATTGTTAAAAGAGACAAAATCTGAATGAAATGTAAAGTCATTGACAACCTCTTTTGTGATTGTTGGACTCTTAAAGAAAATAATGGACCTCATATATTTACTGCTAACTCAAAATTTATCATGGGCCTAAGAATTTTTAGTAATACTATATATTATGTCAATAAATATGCTATGAAATAGGTTTTAATCATAACACTGTAATAAAAATTGAGTATATAATAGTATGTGTTTGTATAATTAAACTATTAATACATTAAAAACAAATGTTTATAAATGGTCCTTTGGATATTAAAAAATAGCAAATTAACAGAAAAGGAAATATGTATGTATGTATGTAATGTATTTGTTTTGCCAATACTTAATTAAGAAACTACCCTGTGATATAACCTGGATCATATCAATAGCCAAGAAATGTACACAGTGTTTCTCAAAATGCAAATACAGTTTTAATTTAGGCATATAGCTAAAACTTCAGTCATCAATGATAATTTCATAAGATTTCCCAGTTTGTCAAGGTGTTTTACTATTTTTGTCATAGGTTCAGATAAAGAAAAGGAACGTTAAAAAGTTCTGTGGAGAGAGGGGAATAATGATTATGATTATAGAATATTACCATATAATTTTTCAGCCTCAGAGAAATTTAATAAAAATTACTCTGAATAATTATAAGGGAAAGTCAAAGGAACTTATGATTGCTTTGTTTTTAAGTCTCTGAAAAATCTTAGAAGTAGTCAATTAGCCTATACTAAGCTTTTATATTACTTCTAGTAAGTGCTGGAATCTTTCAATATGCTAAAATATTGGTAAGATTCTTCTCTCCATAATTACTCCATCAACCCCCAAATGTGTATCTAATCACCATGGTTAGTGAAGTTAATTCAATGCTCTGATCTCTCAATTGTTGGTGGGAAACTCTAATCATAAAATTATAATAACTTCATGTAAAGATTAATGAAACAATTCCACTCAAAAATACAGAGTACATGTAATCCACTGTTTAATAGAGATACTACAGTTTAGTTTAATTTTAAATGTCTCCATGACTTCAGACATTAAATTATAATTTTAATTATAGGTAAAATGAACTAAGGATTTAAATACAAATGGAAACATTTCTAGAAAGATGGCAGTTCTTCTAACACATTTTATCTGTAAATTATTTACTCATATTTAAGTAAAATTTAACTTAGCAAGATGTTTTCCACTATAAATGTCTTCATGTAACTTTTCCATTGACTTTTAGGTCTGTATGCAGGCTCATTATCACATAGGGCAGTAGGCTATCAAAGACCATTATTTTATATGATCATCACTGAGATAAAGGAATACAGAATGCAAATCCTTATAATGTAAATTTTTATGTTGGAATTTATTCAATTTCTAGGATCACTTTTATCAAGGATATATATTTTATGTATTGATTTTAGCACAATTTACTGTCAGTTCCAAATATTTTCCTGAAACAAACTATAATAAAGGTAAAAAAAGATCTCCAAGAAAATAATTATTGGAAGAATACAGAATTATCAATATGGTGCTATTATCTTTGTTTGCTTCTTTTTCTGAAGGATATCTTGGGTTAGAAAATGTTTTGACTTTTTCTAATTGTATTGGCTTTTAAATTTAATACTGGTAAAAGAGGAGAAAAGCAATCCTGATAAATGCCTGAAGAGCTATATTAGATCTCAGAGCACCAAGCCACATGGAAATCAAGTGACCTATAACAACAATATCATGTGGAAATGAGATATTTTGTGACTTATCTTCCACTAACTAGGGCATTAGAAAGATGTAGCTGTGCAACTTCACTTTGAGTGTTGTGAAGTTCCCCTTTTTTTGTCTGAAATATACTCCAAAGACGAAAACACATACACATACACACAATCCTACTTTTATATGAAACCAGTACATTTAAATATGAATGTGAATTATAATATTGTTCTCATCAACTACATTGGGTATATAATTTATCCTCAAAATATAAATAGTTTAAAATAAAATGAAAGTAAAATGAATTATCATTTTAATAATCAATATAAAAATTATTGAGATGTTTCACATGCTTTCTTTTTATATCCTCAAAATCTAGTATGCATTTTGTGTATAAAATATATCTCAAATAAGACTCATCATAATTTAAATACTGAATAGCCACATGTGGCTGCCTATTGGACAGTATAGTCCTAGAAGATGTCATTACTCTTGCCTTATTATTGGAATTTAGAGAATATCTTACTAATAGCCAGCAGAATAAATAAATATCTACATAATGAGTGCTCATAGTGGTATAAACTTCTCACTGAGTCAACTAAATAACAGTCATAATCTTACATAATAAAAGAGTTCCTTAATACAGCTTTCTTGTTAACCAAATATAATATTTAATAGTTATGGACCACCTGTTTATTGCCAATTTCTAAAACAATTCCATATATAATAATATACTGAACTCAATATTGCATTATCACTGTTAAAACTGGAAATTGTTGTTGTATTTAGATTTGCACTATTGTGTGTTAGCAGGGTATTTCTATATGCATAAAAATATATTCTCTATTAATATGTAAACTTTATTACGTATATATTACAAACACTAATATGTGACTTTGTTAGAGAGTAAACTTTGGGTCATTTTAGAAATATATCAGCTCATTTAATAATTCTAAATCATACATATTTCTCCAAGAAATTTCTATTGTAATCTAGCCCAGAACTCAAGGGTAGAACTTGAATAAACACTGCTTTTTAAAATTCTAAATTTCATTGGAAAAGCGATTATCTGTGTCTCAGTCATATCTCCAAGTCAAGTAAGAGAAGCTTATATTAAACCCAGCTGATCTCTGGCAATTTGAATAACAATTATGGTTTTTAAACGTGGAAGTTCATGTTTTAAGGGGGATATGCTTTATTGACCTATTTAAGACTGGATATAGTGTCAAGAGTAATTCAATTCAATGAAACTATAGACAGAAGCTTAGGATATCAACAAGGAGAGAAATTATTATGCCTAAATGTTGAAGAAGCATACAATGATTTTAGGAAAAAGATGGAAAATACTTGCAAAGAGTGACTTCTTTTGCTAGTTACAAAGATATTTTAATAATTTGGGATTTGGTGACCTCTATTATTTATGAAAAAATAGCATTGCTATTTTGAGTTACAAACAAGAAAGTAATTTAAAGGAAAAAAAGCCCATTGAAATTTAATTAAAACAAATCATTGCAGTAGGTAATCTTCAGTACTGGTCAGATTATATAAATCATCACTTTTTTTGAAATCACAAATACACCACTTACCCAACTTTTTGCTTCTATCTTTACTCTCCTGGTAAAATCATTATGTGTTTAAAGGGAGAGAGAACAAAACAGGTAAAGCTGCAGCAAAAGGTACAAGGATACAGTCCCTTCCTGGAAAGAGGATTTTGTGGCGAACCATTTCTCCCATAATGCATCCCACAGACCATATATCCACTAGAACAGGAGAGAGGGAAGTGAAGAAAAGGGAGGAAAGTAAAGTTAACTAAGATCATTGATCTCTGAAGGAGGAGGAAAAAGAACAGTTTCATTAGAAGGTACAATTTTTGTCTCCCCCCAAAAGTTGCCCCAAAATTAAAACCAGCACTGTAATATTACATTAACAATGTTTAGCATGAGAACTCAAATTAATTTTTAAAAATTACTTTATGGGTACCTTAGATTGCCTCTGTAGTGCCATAAAAGGGTGATATGGAAAAACAGCAGATAAACCAAAAGTGTCTCCATGGTGGGTGGCGGCTCAAAGCCACCAAGAGGTTTTTTATTATTTGCAGGATATAGAGAAAATAATCTTAAGCAACCTACAGGAGTGGCTGTTTCCATTTTCTATTACACTCAGTTACATGGAATAGGGCAACCAAAAACCGCTTTTTTTGTTCCCTTTGTTTTGTTTGTTTGTTTGTTTGATTGGTTGGTTGGTTCAAAATAAGGTACATGCAAGCACATCCAAGAAACTACGAAATGGCAGGAACCGTGGTTTACAGGCAGAAGTATTGGAATCCCTGGTATTCAGGACTTAGTTTTTCCTTCAGAGGTTATCCTTGTAATAAACATCAGTTTTATTTTCTATTTGAAGTATTTCAAAAATAAAGATACGATCAATTAGCACATATATAAAGGAGTCATCTGGAAGTAAAGTGAAAAAAAGTATTAAAGGTGTTTAAAAATTGTTTTATTTATTTGTTTGTTTTCTTTATTTCTCAGTTGTCCTAGTTGTTAACAAAACATGCTTCACCTTCTCTTACCAATCTTTACCCTCTTCCAACTTGCTTTTTAGTAAGGATCAAGGGAACTTTGGGGCAAAAACATTAGGCTGAAATGCTCCTTGGGGAAGGAAGGCAGGGTTAGGTGCACAGGATAGCCAGGCATGCCTGATGTAGGAACAAGCGGGTGTTTCTGCATGATAACCTTCCTCTCATATGCAAGAGGGCAGCACAAGGGTGTTAGCTACATCTTCACAAATCTAGAGAAATGAAAGAGCTAAGGACGTGACTTGCAACCTTTTCTAGTGAGAGAAGAAAAATGGATGAAATTACATGCCATTTGTTCTGCAAAGATCTGGAACACCATCAATAGGCAAATGCAGCCCCTAACCCCAGACCTCTGTAGATCCTTGATTTCTTGAATTTTTAAATTAATTCCCCTTTGACGTTTTACAAATAACCTGTGAAAAAGGTCTACAAATGTCTTCTTTTCCGAAGAAGTTAGATGTGGTTAGATTATTCCTTGGGAAGAGGACTAGATTTGCCTCTTCCGAGTCAAAAAGTAACAATTCTGCCATTGCTCACCAAAGTGAACCTGACCTTCCTAAGGGCTGACTTTTCCCTTTCTTCTGCACAAGTGCACAAAGGTATTGGCTCTCTTCTAATGTGGAAGTACACAAAGAAATTTGTTTAAACTGGTAACCAGGGAATTTTCATAAAGGTACCCTGTAGCACCTGCACATAAAAATATATAGATAATTATTTTTGTAAAACTTATAAAAATAGACTGCTAGTAATTAAATAGAATAAAACATAAAATAAGCATGAAATGTACATTTAGGACATATATATATATATATATATATATATATATATATATATATAAAATCTTAATTTAAAAGAATTTTAATTCCTAAATATATTGGATATATATTTTTAATATGCTACATTACTTATTAGAGATATTCTTTTCAAAATAATATACTGCAATGCATTCTAATAGGTATTTTATAAGTCCTTTAATAAAATCAAATTGCAATACATTTTGAGGATTCTACTTTTTCTTTTGAAGTGTTCATGAATACTAGAAGTAACATAAAATTTAATATTTTCTCTCTCTATGATTCAGAATTTGGAATTACTAGGTAATTGCTATCCTAAATATTACTTACAGAGCAGTTTAAAGCATTAAAGAGACTCTTACCTAACTTGAACAACTTGGATTATTCTAAATTGATTATTCAATGAGCATTTGTAAATATTCTTGCTCCAAGGCTCTTTTTGTCTTCTCCTAGGAGTAGAGCCATCAGTCTAAGATAAGCCATAAAGCCAAATGGCTAACTGTAACAGACAGATTTCTTCTTGTTTTCATACTCAAAACTCTGAGTTGAGCTGCAACCCAAACAGCATTTTTTCTCAATATCTACAGCATGTGTGCTAATCCATATCTGCTTTCAGATGCCATCCACAATTCTTTTTAGCCATAACATTTTAGTGTTCTTGCAGCAAAGCTTACTTTTCAGAAACATCCTTCACATTTTCAATGAATGATTCTTCCTAGTAGTGTTTTTAAACACCTCTTAATATGAAAGCTGGCAACCCTATTAAAAATATACATTCATATGCATGAAAAAGAACACTGCCCTTGGCCATCTAAAACATATGCACATTTTCTTCATGGTTTCTGTGACTGCTATGCAGAAGCCTCCTTACCGTTCTCCTTGTAGCCCATTCCCAGAATAACCTCAGGGGCTCTATAATAACGGGTAACCACATAAGGAGTCATCATGAAACTTGTGCCTGCCGTTCTGGCGAGTCCAAAGTCGAGGATTTTCAATGTACAATCAGATTTGACTACAATGTTACTTGGTTTTAAATCCTGACAATAGGAAAAAGAGAAGAAATTAAAAGCCAGAAGCAAATGGAACATATGATCTCTATCTACTCAATCAATATGGCAGTCTTGCAGTAGTATTGATAGGGCCCTCCTTGCCTACAGAGCGCAATATAAAGCAAATGATTAGCTTTTTATATATATTTTTAAGTATCTTCAAAAACTTATTAAACCCAGAAGAGAAGTGTACTATCAATTTTACAGTTTAGGCTCATCTTGGGAAGAGCTCTTAGAATAAATAACATATCATTTATTGTCATCTGTTAGATTTTTCCTTATGGCAACATAAACCTTTCAGCTTATTTTTCATTTCTTGGCCTGACAGAAGAGTGAATCAAGGCAGCTGTCTTTATACTGCCAGCAACAAACTGTGGAAATGAATGGTCTTATTTCAGCTGCACATATGACCTCTGCCAATCAAGGGCCTAGAAAACATGAGGCTTCTCAGAAGCCAACTCTCAATGAGCTGAAACAAAATGCTAAATGAAATCAACTGAAGTATAGCTACAATTTTCTTCTGTACGTTAGTGGACTTTGTGCTAATTCTATAGTCAAAGAAATGAGGAAGTACATTATATTCAACCTACCCCCCGCTACATAAAGAAAACAATCTACAGTTGCTCTCTCTCTTCTCCAAAGGCACTTTAATTATAATTCTGGAGTATGTATTCTTACCCTGTGAATAATTCCAGCAGAGTGGAGGTGCTTGATGCCACACAACATTTGGTATAGCAGGTAAGACATTCGCTCATGGTCTAATTCCATCTGAATCACCTGACACAAGTTGGCATCCATCAGTTCCATTACTAAGTAACTGGGAAGTAAATCCACAAGGTTAGTCCCAAATCACAAGATACATGAAGTCCTTCAAATAGGTCAGAATCCTCTCCCAAATCTGTAAGTCTTCCAAACTTCTCAGCTCTACCTTTGATTGAATTGAGAACATGAAAACTTTCCAAGTATTACATATATGTTAGCCATGGTAACTCTACCACGAGGTCACCAGCAGAAGCAGCATTTATTAGTGTGTGGTTCCTACCCATATATTTTCTACCTTCATCTTGTCCTCACGTTTCCCTGAATTCACTGAACTGTTTCTTGAGTATTATGATTTGAAATTAAAAAAAAAAAAAGTCAGGGGTCATCTGGGTGGCTTAGTTGGTTAAGTATCCAAATCTTGATTTCAGCTCAGGTCATGATCTCACGGTTTGTGAGATCGAGCCCTGCATTGGGCTCTGCACTGGGCAGGGAGCCGGCGTAGGATTCTCCCTCTCCCTCTTCTTCTGTCCCTCCCCTGTTCATGCATGCATTTGCACAAACACTCTCACTCCCTCAAAAAAAAAAAAAAAAATAGCATCTCCCATTAAATGCAATGTATCTGTGCCAAACAAGACAATGTGTTAAGATTTACTTCCTCTCCTCTGCTAGATAGGTTATTTTTGCACAAAATCAAAGGCACCACAAAAAATAGAAATAAAGATTTAAAAATTATTTTTATCATATCCCTTTTCTTGATATTTCTCAAAGTGAATAGACTCATTCCAGAAAGTTCACAGAATCAATTAATAATAAAAAATACATAATAAATAATAAATCTTCTCTGATTGAACCAAGAACATAGAACAACAAAGCACAAGTGCCAGAAGGCCAAAAAGAAGCAGAAGTATCTTTCCAGGAAGGAACACCAGAAACAGAACCTTCTGTTCTATCACTGGATCCCTTTCATTTGCTGTCAGCTCTTATTTCCCTTTAATCTCTACAAGAGATTTCATCCACTGATGTATGTCAATTTCCCTTGAGTTATATAAGTGCTATGCTCTTCCTTCCTTCATGAGTTTTGTTACTTACACATCCTGGAACTCCTCCAGTGTTTTCTGGGGTGTGAAGACATTTAATAAACTAATAATCTGGAAAAGAAATAGTAGAAGGGACAGAGGAAAGAGAGAAAGAAAAAGGGAAAGATTGAATTATTTAAAAAGCCTACTGAAACAAGTATTTAATCCAACTTAAAGTCACACACTAGTGCTATAGTAGCAATAGAAAAGTTGGGAAAAAACTTCTAGAACTGTTTCACAGAACATAGAAAAATGTACTCAGAAAGGTCATATATATGATATCTGCCTTTGGGTTAAATACAATTAAAATGCTCAAATTCTTAGGCAGAAGGAAGAATCAGAGAAAATATATAGTTGTGTAAATGCTTTAGAGTGTGATTCTCCTTGGTAGAGTATAGAGTTGTAATGTAATTAAGCAAAAATGGAAGGAAGCCATGTAAGAAAAAGATAGGCAGCAGCAAAACACCCAACAAGATTTAGCAAGGTCATGGTTTTCCTCCAAATGAACAAGACAGTGCTCTAATTTAAGATTTTTTGTGTGTTACTACTTTAGTTTCTTTTGCTTCTATTTCACACACAAATACTATTTAAACTAATGCTATACTGATATGTTTGGGGAAATGTATAATATCCTGGATGATATCAATAATGAATTTAGTGGAAAATGTATTTTAAAAGTTACTGCAATTCTGTCTCTTAAATTTTTTGTTGCCTGCTTTGGTTATTTTATATATTAGGTAGCAAAGAGGTTTACCTTCTAGCATAAGTAAATATTCTCTACTAACGTCAGTGGGACATAAAAATAAAAAATAGGGATAACGATCTTCTCACAGGATAGATGCAACCATTTCACAAAACTGGATAAGTACAAGATTAAGATTTAAACATCTTTAAACTACAAATTAATAAATTTTGGTAAATTTTGTAAGTGGTATAGAAACATATGAAATAATGAAAACAAAACAAAATGATTATAAACATCTGAGAAATGTGATCAAGTCCACAGAATGCTTTGGGTCACATGTAGTTTTCATTTGTTGAGGAATTATTGAGAAAAAAATCATAGTACAATGCATATTTTCATACACACACACACACAAATGTATATATGGCAATGGTTATTACATATTAAGAAAACTATGATCATCTCTTCTAAAGGAACCTTAGGTTCTTTAGGTTATGGAATACGCATATAGAAATAAAATTATTTCAAAATATCTTTGAAACTTGTGATGAAAGTGTCTTATTCTGTATACTGATAGTGTGTGCTGAAATAATGTGTGATATATCTGTCATTGTATGTACATCAAACATATACAGTGGGTTTGTTTTTCTAGTATTTTATCAATATTGCAAAGTAATTCATCTTGATATTTGGTCAAACAAAAACATCAGAGATTGTGCACAGGGCACACACACACACAACACACCCAAACAACCCTTAAATATGGAAAAATGCTAACCCATATCACCTGGTAAATATCTAGGTATTTGAAAATTAATTTACAAAATAGCATTACAATTTTGAGTAAATCAAGATTATCTTAAAAGGTTAATTCCCCACTATGAATTCTTATTTTCACTGGGGCACCTGGGTCACTCAGTCGGTTAAACATCTGACTGTTGGTTTCAGCTCAGGTCATGACCTTGCAGTTCATGAAATGGAGCTCTGTGTTGGGCTCTGTGCTGACAGTGCAGAGCCTATTGGGATTCTCTGTCTCTCCTCTCTCAGCTCCTCCCCCACTGGTGCTCGCTCTCTCTCCTTCTTTCTCCCAAAATAAATATATAAAAACTTTTTTGAAAAATTCTTATTTTCCCTTTTACTATGCCCTTGCTTCATCACCTTCATTTTCTTTGATTTCTCTCTGTTCTTTCTTTGCTCCCTTGTAAATTCTAATTCTTAACAATAACCAATTAAAAATTGTCCCTTTAGAAACATATTATCACAGGTATTTTCATTTTAGTTCAACAGTTTCACGCAGGAATCTGATTCAGTTCCTTTATTCCGACATATTAAAATGCAGATACGAATTAATGTTTGTTCTGGCTCCACAATCACATTAGCCATCATTTCCTAGAATTAGGTATTCATTCTCTAAATGGATTCTCTTCTCTATTATTAAAGATTTAGTTGGGATTCTTCACTGTTTTACTTTACTTTCCACAGCATTTACAGAGTTCTGCATTCTGACTGCTCTTACTTAATATTACAAGCACTCGTGTGGAGGGGTGCCTGGGTAGCTCAGTCGGTTAAGTGTCCAACTCTTGGTTTCGGCTCAGGTCATGACCTCATGGTTCATGAGTTTGAGCCTCATGTTAGGCTCTGCACTGTCAGTGCAAAGCCTGCTTGGGATTCTCTGTCTTCTTCCTCTTTCTGCCCCTTCCCTGATCATGCCCTCTCTCACTCTCTATAAAATAAACATTTAAAAAAAAGTACTAATGTGGAATTTACATGTGGTCATAAGTGAACTTCCTTTCATAAGTGAACAAGTTCCAGATATTTATTTCCATAGACATATACACATGCACATGGAAATACACACATAAAAGGGGGATAGCAGGTAGAAAACCATTTACAGATAATCCTTTCAATTGGGAACTTCTTTTTAGGTATCATAAACATGAACTTCTACATTTCAGTCAAGAACAGGGAGGATGATTCCCTCAAATGCACCAAGTAAGTGGAAATTTCTCCACAATGTGTTTATTGCATTATAGGAGCTGAAAGGAAGATGAGGGAAATATAAGTATATGAAAACACTATCAAAATCTCCCATACTGCTGCTTCATTGATTATATCTATCCATTTTCCATTGCCCATGGTATTTCTCATCCTCTCTGCTATGATAAAAATAGATTGCATTGGCCATGTTGTTAGTCTTGTTCCTGCCTTCATTTAACATACTGAAAGAACAAATTGGTTTAGTGGAATGACTTTTCTTATGAATCATCCTTTCCATCATTTATAGTTACCTTCTAGAAGTCTTATGTTTCTTGCATGGAAAAATTAGAGATGGGTACGTACTTCATAAATTTGCCTTTTTAGTGAGATCTTTCCTGCTCAATCTATTTTAAAAAGTAAGCCCACCCACCAGCACTGACCAGAATAATTTTCCTTTTGCTTTGTTTTACTTACTAGTGCTTATCACCATCTGACATTCTATACATTTACCTATCTATTTTTTAGACCATCTTTTTCTCTCATCAGTACAACATGAGTTCCACATGGTCAGGGATTAGTTTCTGTTATCTCTACTGATGTAATCTTAGTATCTAGGTTTATACATGGGGCACATTTTATTTAACAAACATGTCAAATGACTGAACTACAAGTCATTGGAGTAGAGTAATAGAAGAAAAGAGAAACACTGTCATCAGAGAAACAATCCACATATTTGTATTTCAAACATCTTGCAACTAAACTCTTATACATTTGCTTCTTCTTAGTGCCAGTGATAGATGGTTGGCCTTATGACAAATCCACTTGTTTATAAAACTGCACTGATAATTTCATATATTCTGTGTGATTTTCATACTTAAGAAAAACTATGCAGACTTATAGCTATTTTTATAGTTTTATTATAATAATTTG
The DNA here is from genome assembly GCF_022837055.1 of Prionailurus viverrinus. Classification (NCBI taxonomy): domain Eukaryota; kingdom Metazoa; phylum Chordata; class Mammalia; order Carnivora; family Felidae; genus Prionailurus; species Prionailurus viverrinus. Next base: position 135,238,522 of record NC_062564.1, on the reverse strand, counting down.
CAATTATTTTCATTATACATTTATATATAATAAATTATATGCACTGTACTTATAAATTATTTATTAATAATAGTCATTATTAAAGTAATGAATTATCTCCCCTGTATCCTTACTAAAAGTAATGGGAGCATAGAAAGAATTCTAGAGGCCTTTATCTGCAAATGAAGAAGCTTATATACTCTGAAGTGAAGAATGTGATATAATGGTATACACTCTACTGATTTCCCATGAGAAATGCTCTTGATAATCCTGTTCTGAAGTGCTTTGCAGATACGTTCCTGTGCATTTGCCCAAGTCTACAAAAAAACAAGATGCTGAAGCACAGTGGGTACAATAAACATTTGAAGGCCACTGACAGACTATAGCCAAAAAAAAAAAAAAAGGAGATAAAAATCTTCACCTGTTAATAATAAAGAAATATAGTATATTGTTCTATAGGATATTTTAGGGTTTTGTATTTGTTTGTTTTTTATTGTTTTCGGAAAAGTATGGAGCTCTCTGGTTAATTTGGAGCAAGATACCCAAATATGGTTAATTGCATAGCAGGAAAATATCTATCAAATTCATCCTCTCACACCATATGGTTGTTAGATGGTTTTTAAGCAGAAAGTTATCATGAGGACAATGAAATAAAATGTAGCATATGGACTGGATAAACAATCTTAACAGGCAGACATTACAAAGTAAAGAAAGCCTTTCCTGCTCAAGTTGGCACACAGATTTTCTTTCTCCGATCTCACAATCTCCCACTGCCAGAGGTTTAAAAATAACAACTCACGTTTTTATGGTTCACACACTTCATGAGGACTAGCTCCCGGTAAGCTCTCTTGGCATGCGTTTGGTTCTGAAAGGGTCTGCTGAGCTTCTTAATGGCCACATTTCTGTCAAGAACGGCATCATACGCAGCACTGCAGAAACCCAAGAGCAATCCAGAATTAGGAACAAAGAAGCCCATAAAATTCCTGTCTATGGATATGGGTAAAGGATATGGATAAAGAAAATACTGTCCTGGAATCCCACTCAGATATCTTCTCTTCAGGTCACATGCCAATCAGGCTGTAAATAAAGACCTAGGAGTGGGGTGCTTGGGTGGCTCAGTTGGTTGAGTGTCCAACTTCGGATCAGGTCATGATCTTGAGGTTCAGGAGTTTGAGCCCACTGTCGGGCTCTGTGCCGACAGCCCAGAGCCTGCTTTGATTTTGTGTCTCCCTCTCTTTCTGTCCCTTCCCCACTCACGCTCTGTCTCTCTCTCCCTCAAAAATATAAATAAACATAAAAAAATTTTTTTAATAAAAAAAAGTAAAGATCTAGAAGTGACTAGTATCAAACCATTCTACTTACTAAGAAAAGAAAAAAAGGACAGTATCTTGCCCACTCGCCCCAGAAAGAAACCCAGCATAAAATTGCCTCCTTGATTGGGAGACAAAACAAAAGTGCTCCACTCTCCCACCAGCCATGTGAATGTGGCAAGTCATTTCATCTCTCTTGGCTTGAATTTCTCATCTAATAACATGTGATATTTAGGTTTTCTCTAGCTATAAAACTCCACTGTTATTTGGTTATTTTAAGAGAACATTATTCTTTCCAGTTTTTAAGGTATGACATTCATTGCCATGAATGCACAGGTTGGTTGGTGCTCAAGTGTACCCATTAACAATAACAAAGCTGAAAATAAGGAATCCAGTATGAGGGTTTTTAGAGCATAAATAACTGCATTTCAATATGAAGACAGAAATGGATGCTACTAGCATTTGAAGCTTTCAAACTATTTGAGAATGAAAATCTACTATGCTTTGAAGGCAATAAATTTTTAGTGCTTTTTCTCTCATAGTAAAGAATATATGGGTCTGGAGATCAAATAAGGAAGTGAATATCTTCTTGGTATTTACCTAATGACTCACTCACAAAACGGTTTTTTGTTTGTTTGTTCATTTTTGTTTTACCCTCATCCCTGCAGCTTCAGATTGTGCTGGATTTTGTCTTAGTTGCCAGAAAGGAATGCAGCAATCAGTGTCCCCTACCATTGATCTGTTGAATTGGAAGTGGTATTAACCATTCAGTATTCATGCCACTAAACTAAAAGATAAAGAAAGGGGGTGGGGTGCCTGGGTGTCTCAGCTGGTTAAGCACCTGACTTTCGCTCAGGTCATGATTTCACAGTTTGTGGGTTCAAGTCCTGCATTGGGCTCTCTGCCGTCAGCACAGAGGCCACTTCAGATCCTCTGTCCCCCTCTCTCTCTCTGACCCTCCCAAAAAAAGATAAAGAAAGGGGTTACTGTATTGTAAGATAATGATAGATTAGTGGGATAAGGTTCGACAAGATCTTTGAAGTCATCTGGTCCCTGACTCCATTTAATTATTCCATCTAATACTATTCTTCTCCAAAATATCTCCATCAAAAGTTTGACCAGTCTCAGGGCACCTGGGTGGTTAAGCTGATTAAGCTTCCGACTTCAGCTCAGGTCATGATCTCACAGTGCATGGGTTCATGCCCCGCATCAGGCTCTGTGCTGACAGCTCAGAGCCTGGGTCCTGCTTCGGATTCTGTGTCTCCCCCCTCTCTCTCTGCCCCTCCCCTGCTCACACTCTGTCTCTCTCACTCTCTCAAAAATAAACATTAAAAAGATTTTTTTTTAAGTTTGAGCAATCTCTGCTTGAGCATCTCCAGAAACATGGACCCCTTTAATATCAAGGCAGCTTTGAGAGTTGGAAATGTCACCATTCTAATAAGCATAGTTTTATCTCTGTGGTTCATATTAACCACTCTCAGCTCTGAATGCTGGGGTAACTCTCAAAATAAAATACAGTATTCTCTTTTCTATTATGGTAGGTCCATAATATTTGAAATCCATTAAAGGACTGGGCATGATCTTTGACCTATAGCTATAAGTTTTTCTTATTTTTCCCCTAAGTTTTTTCTTTCTCAAGTTAACTATCACCAGTGTCCTACCACCATTTGTCAGAATGTCATTTCAGGTCCTATCATCATCTGGCCAGTTTCCTCTGAATATGATCCAGTGTGTTGATATCTGAAAATGTGGATCCTGAACTAAATAAACATTGCTAATCCAGGCATGGAGTGTCAGCAAAAATTACGGTAGGGCTATCAATTCCTTCATTCATTTACTAGCTCATTCATTCTGTTGACACAGTTAATATAACTAAGTCTCCCTTGGCTTCTTTGATAACTATGTCACACACTATTGACTCACAGTGAGCATGTTTATTAAAAATGTTGTCTTTTTAAAAACCTGTGCTGCTTTTCACCTCTTCATGTTAGCACTGATACTTCTGTTCTTGTGTTTGTTCTCATTAGCCTACCGAGAGCAGCACAGGTAAAGAAAAGAGTCAAATGGGTCTACATCTTCTAAGCAGTACACAAGAACAAAAGTGAATTCAGAGGAAGAAAACTTGTTTTCTGAAGTTAAGAAATTGTATCAGCAGGAAACTGATCAAAACAATCACCTTAAAGAGAAAGAATACATTTTAGTCCAAAACAACTTAGCTGAAGTCATTAAATTATCTTAAAAAAGAACATCAATCAGTCATGCATTCCTAGAAAGAAAAATCAGGAGGCAAATTCAGGAATTGTCTGGTCAAATAGGAAAGTGTCTTTCCAGGTAGTTCCAGGCATCCAATCAGCCAGGCAGACGTTTACAACTGTATTGATTGTCAGAGACTATGGACAGTTAGCATTCAGATCAGCATCACTTTATATTGATTCTATCTTCTTGCGGTCAACATTCTGCTCATCATGCTCTCCTTTGGATCTTTGCATACAGAATATTGCCTATATTTGGTCAGCTTGACTGGCCAATGCAGTTTTACTACTGCATTTCTCATAGTTTAGTACATCAGCCTCTGGTTTTTTATATAAGCCTTTAGTGAAAGCTGGTCAGTGTGAGTCTGAGTCCCTGAGATACTGACCAGATCCTGCAGGACAGTGGGCCAGCCTCCAACTTCACGGGGAATGGCTGAGAAAATGCCATCCTCTGGGGCTCTTGGCAGGTTCTGGCCAGTTTCTGCCAGAAATGTTGTGGTTTTCTCTCTCCCTGTGGTACCTCTTCCTTGAAGTTATTTTAGGTATGAATCTCAGCACTGTTGCTTACTAGATGTGGAGCTATGGGCAAGCCACTTACACTTTCCAGCATTAGTTTCCTCACATTTGAAATGGAGATAACAACCTGACAAGATAATTATAATGAGATAATAATGCAGCTATAGTGCCTCACCTAGAGTAAGCACTAAATAAATAATGACTATTACCATTTTTAAAATCGTTCTTGTTGGAGTCATTGTGTAAGTCAGGGCAGGATAAAATATTAATTCCTATGGCATGTGCTACAACCTGACATGTATCTACTAATCATCAGTTTTTAATCTTTCTACTAATTACACATCCATTCACCTATACCACTATCTTGGCCACATTTCATAAGTTTGTCTAGTGATATAAAAGTTAAGGGCAAAAGCCTTCTTAAAATCTAGATACATTATAGCCATGTAGTTCTATTACTTTCCATTTTAATAGGTTATTCAGTATGATTTGCTTTGAACGAACCCTTTATTCCCAGGGATTGCTACATCCTTTCTTAATAGCTCACAGGGTGTCTTTTGTAACCAATACTAAGACTAATGTCAAGCTCAGCAGATGTCTCATAATCTCTTTCTTTCCATTAAAGAAATTGGAGTGCTTGCCTGTTTACAGTTATATTGAATACTGTGCTTTGGGCTCACTGAATTTCCATTCGCCACCTTGCATCATGTCTTCTTGTACAGAAGGGACTTGGAAGTTAAATGTACAATTCCCAGATACTCTGCAGTTAGTGGTCTGGACTCCAGTAAGGTCCTGCCACACAGATACAGGTAGGAGAGATTTGTAAGGCGAAAGGGAGGGTGGTCATCCTCTAACATTTCTGGGTTGGCAAGCAAGGCCTCATGGAGATATGAAATTTTCTTCTGTAGCAGTGACTCATTCCCCAGATTTCTGGGTGAGAGAAGGGGTTGAAGCAAAGGCAACAGTGGCCTCCAGGTTGCAGGCCCCTGTCACCAGCATCATGGGGTAGTGACAACAGCAGTATTAAGTACACAGTTTCAGCTCTCTGATTCCTAAATCTCAGTTACAACCATGTATTCTGGAAGCTCAGTGGTTCTAGGACACTCTCAGAGGTAAGAGCTCCCCTTGTGATTCAGCTCTCCGGTGTCTGGGAGTCATTCCAAGAAACCCAGACCAGAGCTCACTTCTCCAGGCCTTCCAATGATTTTGCAAGCACCCAATTTACCGTATTAAATCTTTGCCTACTTTAAATGTTTCTGTCTCCTGCCATGAAGCCCAGATGACACTCAAGTCTTTCCCATCTTCTATAATTCCTCAGTGATTACTGGCAGCAGTTTAGCAAATACATCTGCAAAATTGGCATCACTGGTGCTGTATAATCACAACTTAATGTCTGAAAGTTTTCCATTACTGTTTAGTCATCTTTTTTTTTTTTTTAAAGAGTCTTGGTCTATAGCACCTTACTTTTTCTCTTTCAGTATTTTCTTTCTTTTATCTTCATGCAGATAACAGATAAATCTTTGTGAAGATTTTCCAGCAACTTCCAGCAACTTTCCAACAATTTTGCTAAAAACTTACCAGAATTTCTTGACACACGGTACTAACTCACCTCCACTTAAACCAGGTTTGTTTATAAAAGAAAGACGTAGCCTTTTGTTATTATACTCCTGTCATTTAATCCAGTTTTATGATGATGCTATAAAGTTTACTTCCTTGAATGTATTTATATAACCATACACACAGAGACATACACATGTGCACACACACCTCTCTGTAGGCAACCGTTATTCTCTATGTATTTATCAAGGCTTTTTTTTCTCTGGAAACCTCTTGCACATATATTCTTTTTCCTAAATAATAACCATTGATTCAATAATTTTTCTTATTTCCTTTCCCTTTCACATTTAAAATGTTCTTGATCATATAAATGTTTATGGGTGAGGGGCGCCTGGGTGGCTTGGTTGGTTAAGCGTCCGACTTCGGCTCAGGTCATGGTCTCACGGCCCATGAGTTCGAGCCCTGCGTTGGGCTCTGTGCTGACCGCTCAGAGCCTGCAGCCTGTTTCAGATTCTGTGTCTCCCTCTCTCTCTGCCCCTCCGCTGTTCATGCTCTGTCTCTCTCTGTCTCAAAAATAAATAAACGTTGAAAAAAAAATTTAAAAAAAATAAATAAATGTTTATGGGTGAAAAAACATCTCTAGGCCTTATGAGAATATTATGTCTTAAAAACAACAACAACAGCAACAACAACAACACAGCTTTAAAAACCTTATCATTGCCACATCTTAAACATCTTAAGCGATAGCCCAGCTGCCCAAATTCCATCCTGGGAGAAACTGTCCCCTTCATCACTCTTTTCTCACTTTCCCACATTCTCATCTGACCCTTCCAAAGGCCTGGACTTTAGTTGAAAGCTACTAAAAACTTTCTTCCCAGTGCCCCCAAATATCCCACTTTGGTACCCCAAATTCCCACAGTCCATAGAGATGCTATTGAGACACTGATTCCACCCTGGAGAACCACGTTGGGGAAGCTGCCAAACCCTGCCTCAGGCTTTCACAATCATTCCTCCTCCTGCCAGGAATGCTCTTCTCACATCCTCACTTACCCAATTCCATCTTGTGATTCAGGTTTCAGCCCAAATATTATCTCCTCAGTACAAGCCTTCCCTAATCATCCCATCAAGAGTCAACGGTTGATTTTTTTGATTACCTGATTTTGTCATTTGAATTGCTTGGCTGTAGCAGTTTCCTTATATTTTGTCAGGGAAGCTTTTGATTGCAAGCAATAGAATTTTAACTAACAGTGACTTAAGTAATGAAAATGTTAATGATATTACATAATGGAAAATCCAGAATTAGGCATATGCAGCTTTCAGGGATAAATTACAACTCTTTTGGGCCCTAGACACTTTTGACTTTTGATTTTCTGCAAATTGGTTCTCAGCACATCAGGTGGGGGTGGGGGCAAGCTAAGGATAGAACTTCATTAGTGCATCAAAGGGAAGGATAGGTGCTGTGCTGCATTGCTAAGATTCCCCTTTTATTATCCTGGCTGCTGGGAGTGCTGCTCGCGGATGGTCCCTCAGCTCTTAATCCCCTTTGGGTAGAATTTCAGCCAAAAAGATCTGCTTCACCAAAGTCTATGCTTTCTTCATGGGCAGCCTTCACTCAATAACTGATGAACCTGGGATTATAAAAGCCTGGCCACCTCATCCCAATTCAGGACAGCTGGTAAGGCTCACTCCCTCTTCAGAACTCCCAGTAGGGTCAGCTGAGGTTTCCACTGAGAATCCATTGCAGCAAGTAGGGGCCAGCAAGGGGCTCAGAAGTCCCTGCCTCAAAGACAGCAACAAAAGTAGCCACTAATCTAAACACTATAAACTGAAACAGTGCTTTGCAGCCCTTCGGTGAACTAGTGACAAGGGACATTTCACAAAGACCGGCTACCTTGATGAAGAATATGGGACCAACTAAACAAACTCACCACCACCAAAAATTAGATGAACCTAAAGAAGATGACTGTCCTAGATGGCTGCCTGATTTCCATTTCTTGGAAATTAAGATGGGATGATGGCACTGGAGAAGAAACTGAAGGCCCCCAGAGAAGAACTGCTTCATCTCAGAGAGATGGGGTTATAAGGCACAGGCAGGCACTGCCTCTCTTTTTCTCATTTTATCTTTCTGATAAGTTTTCTCATGCCCACCCTGATGCCCTTCATGACCATTGAGTGAATGAACCACCTATGTATGTTCAAACCCATGTTTGAACCTACAAAATCCACAAAGCTGCCAGCCTGCCATTTAATAGGGTAACCTGGAAACTTGGAAATTTAGAGTTTGGCTTGATATGAAATATGTGATGGTCCAGAGGCTGGTCAACCTGCTATAAAGCATAGGAAGAGCACATAGAGAGTCGTCAGAATATCCTTGGTATGCTGACTTTGCCATTTGTGTAGCATAAAGCTATAATTATTTACGTATTTAGTATTTAGTAAACCTTAACTTTTCAATAAACACTTTTGACAAAAATTAAAAAAATGAGACCACATATTTAATTAAAATACTATATACTGAATTAGACTTCTTGTGTTTTCTCAGGTACAACCAAATGAAAACCAGAAAATAATCCTCCTAAAGGAACATCAGTATCTATTTCAAAGTCAGTAACTATTTCAAGAAGACTGTGCCCAAACACAGTGATTTAACACATGCACCTGCAAAAGATGCTTTTACAGATTACTCTTGAAACATGACTTTTCACTTAGGCCAAATGGTTCCTTTTCTAAATTAATCCTTTCATTTTCAGTTCCAAGGTGTTTGGTTTGGTTTGATTTGTGGGACGGGGTGGGGGGGGGGGGGGGTGGTATGTACGAAAAGTTAAGCAAAGCTGTTAATGTGTTCTATTAGCAAAAAAATAATTTTGTAAGCATTTAAACTTTTATATCATGTTACCAAATGCTTCAAATATAAAATAAGTATCTTTAATAATAGTTTGATTTTCTATCCAATGACTCAAAGCTTGGAAATTCAAAATGAAACCTCTGACAATAGGATGAAAACTTATAATTTTAGTTAAAAATGACATTGAAGACCTATCAGTTATTTTTTTCAATAACACAAATACAAATTATTTTGGAGAATATTGTCATACTAAAAACAAATGACCAGATTAAAAAAATCTATCGAGTAGAAATGGATTTGAATTGGTTGTGATACAAATGTAATTAATATTGGGTCCAAATAATTTGCAATATTCTACAAATCAAAATATAACTTACATATACCTAACACTTATATGTCAATTACATATTAATAAAAAACAGAATATATAGGCACCAAAATTTGTAAATATTTTCATACATACTTGGTGAGAATCACTTTATTACAAAATTTTGGAGACAAAACTGATGTTGAATAAAAAAAATCAAGTTGTTGCAGCAAGTCAATCAGCATTTTCTTGGAAGCCTTCATCATTCTGGTTGATGAACAACTATTAAATAAGTCTTAAATTTTGGATGCTTTTTTTTTTGCCTTCAAATCATTTGGAAATCTTTAATCGTGGCATTTAGTAAATGGGGCATCCCAATATTTCAGCTTTTGAAATTCTTAGGGGATAGCAGAATAGGTCTAAACAAAAATTGCAAATAAAAGCACACTGAAATGCACTGGAAGGAACTGAAACAAGAAGGGAACTAAGAAATCAAATCCAGAAAATGAGTTCTCAAAGAGAGGACAACATTTAATTTTGAAAATCCACAAATATGATTTAGAATATCTTAGTTTGTAAAAAAAATATAATAATCTTTTGATAGAGTTCATAATTTTAGGAAGCATTCATATGATACATAGGATTTGAAGGTGTTCCTAATTTGGGGATATTCTGATTATAAGTGCCTATAATTTTTCAGCATCTAAATGTGACAAACCATTAAAAAGACCATAAGTAGGGGCAACCTATTTGACAAGTTCCATCTTACACAATTATTTATTAGCAAAGGAACTCTAAACGAAACGGGGAAACAGAACTTTCGTGAAAAAACTTGGGCTGAAACACTCCTATATTACAATACAAAAATAAAATAGAATTGATAATATTTTCAACTTAGTAGAATTTGTTCTTACCAGGTACCTAAGACCTTCTGGGAGTATTTTACAGATAAAAATATTGTGATCTATATTGAAGGTGCCAAGATTTCAAATTTAGTAACCACAACATACAATTTTGAAGATTTCCAGAAATTTAACAAAAGGTTAAAAATAATACAATGACATTAAGAAAAATGTCTTCTTCAGAAAATATCAACGAAACTGTACAATAGACAGGGCTAGGAAGTTTTGGTTGATTAAAATACATCAGTGTATATCCAGAATAATTATTCTTCTCATGTTATATTTTTGATATGTAGGTAATCAATATAAATCAATTGTTAAATCTTATTTGTATTTTTAGTTTATTTCTTAAGAATTAGTTAATTTAAAACAAATTTTAAGGGCACTATTTTTACATCCATCAATGTATTTGAATGTGTCCTTTCACTATCAAAATTTTCCCAACTTAGACATAAATGATAAGGTCCCTGTCGCTCATGACCACTGGGGTCCTGGTTGAAGAGGCTTTTGCATGTCACTCCCTACAAGATGCAAGAGGCAGAAGCAAGGAACTGCTCTTCCAGAATTACTGCTACATTCCCATTTTTAGTCATTTCCTGGCAATAAAATTTGAAGTATGGTTTATATCTGGTAGTTTTATTATAACAAGATTTGCCTTAAAAATCTGCATAGTATGGGCTGCCTGGGTGGCTCAGTCGGTTAAGCGTCCGACTTCAGCTCAGGTCACGATCTCGCGGTCCGTGAGTTCGAGCCCCGCGACGGGCTCTGGGCTGATGGCTCAGAGCCTGGAGCCTGCTTCCGATTCTGTGTCTCCCTCTCTCTCTGCCCCTCCCCCGTTCATACTCTGTCTCTCTCTGTCTCAAAAATAAATAAACGTTAAAAAAAAAATTTTTTTTTAAAAATCTGCATAGTAACCTAGGTTAAGTTTCAAAACTTGGATGATGTCAGATTTAGCCAAGGAGTGGAAGCTAATTGAATGCATCATCTTTTTTTGTGCAAGCAACTCAAACTCTGGAACAGTTGACTCTCAAATTGGCCTGTGATAAGAATGTGCTATGTTTAAAATTAACAAACTAGAGACAGTTGGGACTCTGTCTTGAGTTGGCTCAGAAGTTGGGACTATCGATTGCCACCTGAAAAATTGATCAGACCCGTTAGGGGACTCACAGGAATCATAAATGGTTCCTTCACATAGGACATATGATAGAAATAAACATTGCCCAACCTATGGGCCCACTCTCACTTCTTCCAAGCTTACCCCAGCACAGTATTTCTGGTTATAATCATGACTGCTCTCCACTAGCCTGACAACTGGAGTAGCACTGCTCACTATGAATGGCCCCCAACACCTACCAACACATCCATGTAGAATTTATATTGGCTATTGTTTATGCCCCTGGACTTCTTTATACATTTATCTTTTCTTTATTCACTTCTCCTACTCTGATATTTGGGCTGATATTTATGAAACGGAGTTCTAGCTCTACAGCAGTTTGTTTGTAGCATCATTATAGGAGACTTAATACATATCGCCTTTTATTGCATCATTTTCTATCCTCAGAGTTGTGCTCCTTAATGGCCAAAATCCTGAAGGATTTAGCTCTGTATTCCCTATATGCTTTATGTATGAAATTATATTTGCTACTATTAAATGTTTATTTCCAAAGCTTTAAATATGTTAATAAAAGGACATTATATATGCTAAAGGGCAAAATTTTAAATAAACTAAGCACCATATTTTTTAAGTGGCTCTGTTACACAGGATGCCAAAATATTATCTCCAGCTATGATGTCTTTATGAAGGCTCCTGATTCACACATATAACTGTCTACTGAACACCTCTAATTGGATGTCTCAGAAATATCTGAAAATTAGTACGCCCAAAACTGAACAAGCTTTTCTCTCTTAACCTTAAATTGTCCCCCTCCAATCTTTCCCTTAAACACCCATTTGTTCAAATGTACAAGTCATCTGAATTTTTCTCTTCTCATCTCCTCCCCATATCCAGTTCATGAATAAATCTTTGTATTTACCTCCAATGTAGATTTTTAAACTGATCCACTTAACTCAAACTCCATTTCCATTACCATGTGTCACATTGTACTATAGAGACTGCCTCTTAAGTGATCTCCTTGCACTGATTCTTGCTTCTCTAAACCTATACCTGACCATTCTCACAGAGTCTTAATATATTTAAATTGGGCTATCCCTGCCCACATTATTTTATGTCTGAGAATCCTGCTTATTTTTAGCACTTATCAAGAAAATATTTTGAGTAGCACAGCCTTAATAAAATAATAGAATCTCATACGTTGTTATGAAAATTATGTTAGCTTAACAACAGCAAACCTGTCCCACTGCTTGATTTCAAGCATGAGGGCAGGAGCACATGAATCGTGGTCACCATTTTCTCCCAGTTTTATTGAGATATAATTGACATATAACATGATATCAGTTTAAAATGAACAATACAATTATTTGATAAATATATATATTGCAAAATGATTACCACAATCTTAGTTAACACCCATCACCTCATATAGTAACAACTTTTTTTTCTTGTGATGAGAGCTTTTAAGGTCTTTTCTCTTAAGAACATTCACATACACAATACAGTATTGTTGACCAAAGTCACCATGCTGTGCGTTGCGTCCCCAAAATTTATGTATCTTAGAACTGGAAATCTATATCTTTTAACCACCTTTACCCACCCCCCTCCTCACCCCATATCTGGCAAACCCCAATATGTTTCTATATCCATGTTTCTTCTCTTTAGATTTCATATATAAGTGTGATCATATATTATTTATCTTTCTCTGTCTGACTTATTTCACTTAGTATAATGTCCTCAAGGTCTATCCATGTTGTCCCAAATGGCAGAACTTTTTAATTGTTGAATAATATTCCATTGTGTACATATATCCACATTTTATTTATTCATTCATCTGTAAAAAGACACTTAGGTTATTTCTATGTCTTGGTGATTGTAAATAATGCTGTAATAAGAGTGTTTTTCACCTTTGCACTAAGAGTATGGTATGGTGTCTTGCATATATTTAACACTAAATAAGTATTTGTTAAACAAGTAAACTGACGATTGAAGTACTCCCAGTGGTAGAGCAGAGTGAATTTATAGGTCTCAAATTTCTACAAACATGAGTTGAATAGCTATTAAATATTTTTGAAGTCATATACATCATCTTTAAAATTCATGTAAAATCTATATTTTAATCCCATACATATCCATGTTTATTTTAATGTAAAATTTCATTTCCCCATCAACACATCAGTCTTCACATGAAATTTCAGTTCCAGGATGACCCAACATGTTTATCATGGAGCTCTGAGTATTCCTGACTATTGCACCCACACCCCTCCCTGGCTAGCCCCCACCCTGAAGCACAAAAACCCCAGTGTGAAAAATGGGAGATTAACAAATAAACTGTTGTCTTTTTACCAAAATTTTATTGCACTTTGTATAAACAATATTTTTACTGTACCTTTTCCTACCAGTAAATGTTTTTGGAAAATCAAATACTTTGCCAGATTTGCTTCAGCAAAGATCAACTAGAATCATGCTCACATTGATAGCTATTGAAATGAAATCTAGGGAAACCCCAAATGGAAAGACTTGATGTAATTATTGACTCTGGGTCACAAAACCAACCAAACAAACAAACAAACAGAAAGAAAACCCACTATGCAAAGTCCATTTTGATTTTATTGTAGTGTTATTCAAGTAATCCTAGAATTTGGGATTGGGTTTCTTCCAGTAAGAAGTTTTATTATTTAGGTAGCAAAAGATGTCATTAACTTAGGCTGGAAAAACTTTGGGCATCTAAATTTTATGTATGCAATAATATTGTAAGATAGGTACTTATTATCCCCAGTGTTCAGGTGACAAAACTAAAGCTTAATAATAATAACCAACATTCATTAGTTCTAAGAACCTTATCTCCCACTCATTTGCTTCTAACACTCTACATATGTGAACTCTTTTGAGCCTCAGTAACACATATAAGCGTTATTATATTATTATAGCTATATTTACTATTCTTGCAACATTTCCACTATTTTGAAATTATTTCAAAATAAAAGGTTAAACATTTTTATTATAAATACATAGAACAACACACATTTGAAAAATTAAAATGTAACGGATATTATATGACTGTGACACTGTGAGATCTCTTAATTTTCCTTCAGTTTTTCTGTAAATTATTAGAATTTTCTATATTTTCTTTCTTATCTCTATTATCAATAAAAATTACACATATTTGCAAAATATTTCCTTAAGATTACAGACTTTCTGATTCTAATTTATCGTTCATTCATTCATACATTTGATCAACAAATAGTTAAATACTATTTATTTTGATAACTGAGAGAGTTGATAATAGAGAAGTCACTTCATCATAACTACAATTGGCATTTATTTTCTGGGCAGATATTAACATTGCTTTGCTGTATTTTTATAGAAATTTGGTGAACTAGTAGAGCTAAGAAAACTGAGGTACAGAATGGTTAAATGACTTGCTCACAAAAAAAATAGCACATGAGAGATTTGGGGGCACAGTTCCCTCCTATTGAAGCTTTATCCTTTGTGTTTATAAAAGAAAAAAAAATTTAGCTTCCAAGAAATACTAAAAACTAAAAGCATAGGAAAATCACAAAACTGTTTTTTATAAAACCAGTTTCTATGATAAACATGTGGTAAAACCAGATAAATGGCCAGTAAATTCTGTCAGTATTAGTTGTTCTTTGTTTTAAACAAACATGAAGATTGTTCAGACAAGTTTTGGTCTCGACAGCATTCTTCTCATATAGCCTATATCCCTGAGAATTTGACACACTGATAGGAAATAAGCAATTTGAGACTATGCAATGGGATTCCTTTGCCCAGCTATCAAAAAGTACCACACCAATCAAATACGAGTATTGATTCATGCCCACTTCTTGTACTCTCCACCTTCTTCCTGTTGGTTGGTGTCATTAACAACCTGTTTACTGACCCCAAATGGATTTCCTGACCAGCTGGTTTTAACAGCCCTCCCACCACATCCTGCTTTTGTGCTTTTATGTGTGCACAGTTAGGGACAGGAGGCCCCCAACATTCCTAAGAACCAAAATGGAAAAGATAGTTATTTATGTACTGTTTTGTGATGCAGCCCAAGTTTAGGGAAAGGTCAGAATGTACAAGACTCATTTAAAAATAAAAATTCTCTTGTCACAAAGGTTCTTCCTGTGTCATTGGTAAAAATGAAAGCATTGTATTTGTATGTTTACATGTGCTTGTATGTATACATATGCACGTGCACGTGCACATATGTATTTTTATTAATCATCTTATTCTGGGACACCAGAATTATTATGTGAGATCATTTGAACACTTAAATTCTGTGTCCTGGGATTGTAAAAATAATACTTCTCTTTGTCTTTTCACTAGGCACTATAGGGAAATGGAATTCTACTGTGTGTTTCTTTTTAATTTGAATACTCATTTTTGAAACTGAAGTTCATTTAAAACTGTTGTGTGGTTTACTTGCTCAATAAAAATTTACTGATATTTTACCATGTCTCTATTTTTACTTATTGGATATTTTTATTTGGGTAAGTTAAAAGACAACACAGAAGACGGTTGAATTTAAATGTTAATAAATCATGTCACATTTTACAAAATTAAGCAAAAACTTGCTAATATTTATTGTGATAGACAAAAAAAGTTACAAGTTAAGCTTCTTGTACAGTACTCAAAGTACTGTAACATATTGGGGAATACTAAATAGGGGAATAAAATGCAAACTAAATATATTAGGTCAAAAAAAAGATAGGAAATACTAGAAGCTAATGGATCTAATTTTAAGGAAATATGGAGAATGGCAAAGAGGATAATTGCTGGAGGTGATAAAATGGAGAGGTATCTAATTGCAAGCGTGGGTTACTTTATATAGGATTAAATACTGTGCGTAACATCAGCAGGGAAGGTCGGTTAACTGAGTCCAGATGCCAGTATATAGGTAGCTATGGTGGTAGGGGCACCTTGTGAAAGTTCATTTTGTTGGCTTTTAGTTTTTCAGTGAAATAGGAAGCAAGATCATCAGCTCAGTGACAGGATGGGGTGGGGAAAATATTTAGAGTTTTAAGGAAAGAGTGAAGGGATAAGATTGTCACCTAAAATAGTAGAAACATAAATGGACTAGAGATCCTGAACAGTAACAAAACCCACTCAATCTTGCTAGTCTTGAAATTAGGTATGAATAGTCAACACAACTGAGTGTGTTTCTCCAACCATATTCATCTATCTTAGGGTTGAGGAGTTAGATTGAACCAGCATTTGAATTTTGCCAGAAACGAAGAGAGAAGAGAGTTGATAGTTTATACAGGGGATACAGTGTAATATGAGGCACAACATCTAAACTGCATAAAGAGGAAAATGAGTACATGAGTGTGATCAGGAACAGAGAAACAACGGCAGATTGCTAATTGTAGGTTTTTGTGGGATTAAAGAATTATTGAAAATAAGGCACTAATATCAAATCAAATGCATTGCTCCTTCTAGAAACAAAAATTTTAGGTGAGATAGTTTAGCTTCATCTTAATAATTGAAAACACATACAAACAAGATCTGGTTGTTTTGATTATCTAGTGAACAGGCATACAAGAAGTTTGAGTCAAAAAGAAATAGAGAAAATAATAAACATAAAGAATTATCACTGCAGAATGTGGTATTAAATTTGAGGATTTAAAAAACCAAACTGCATGTCAAGGCTAATATATCAGTTTTAAAAGGCACAGGTAGGGAAATACCTACTTAGCTAGGATTTTATCTTGGCATCTGTACTAGTTGCTGTATTTTTAAAATGGGAACTATAATTTTTCCCCAGTCTCCATCATAAATTATACCTTTATTGCAATTTCAAGGTAGAAAATGAGGAGGGGGAAAAAAAGAGGCTTCACGAGTTTATGGTCGAATTACTGGCAGCATGTTGTGCCAAAAATGCAATTAGTCAGTTGTTTCAGCATAAATCCTATCTATAGGTCAGTAACAAATATAAAATGTTAATGTTAAAAAGTGTTCTACTTGCCACTAAATATTTTTAAATCCTGTTATTTATGAGACAATGCAAATCCCATTTTACATGAATGCTGACATAGACTCTCAAAATACCACATTTAAATTATGAAATAAGACTTTGAAATACTAACTTGGAAAACACAGCCAACAATATTTGATAAGAGCAATTAAATGAATTGAAATGTACCAGATAAGAAGGGATTATCAAATATGAACTCAATGGAATACCAACCTAAACCCAACTCCAATGTTCACCTCACTTTTGTTCTACCTCTAGTGAGAAGATAAGATAGTACTCTAATCCATACATGTCTCACATAATGAGGTAATAAGCAATTTATATAATCCTTCACACTCAGATAAAATTTAAAGATAATTCTTCCATAATTTTCTTGCTGATGCATATTAAGTTAAAATATTGAATAGTATAACAGTTATTCTTGTAAACGTTTTATATTGCCCTTTGTTGAAAACTCAAATAGAATGTATTTTCTTGTATTGTAAAATGCATCTAACCAAATACATTTATCTTGTTGAAGATTCACAGCTAATATGAATTTTGAAACTATATAGATAGATGGTAGTGATCATAAATGTATTTTCAGCAACATGGATGGAACTGGAGGGTATTATGCTAAGTGAAATAAGTCAGTCAGAGAAAGACAGATATCATATGTTTTCACTCATATGTGGATCTTGAGAAGACCATGGGGGAAGGGAAGGGGAAAAAACGAGTTACAGAGAGGGAGGAAGGCAAAACGTAAGAGACTCTTAAATACAGAGAACAAACTGAGGGTTGAAGGGGGAGTAGGGGAGTGGGAGAGAGGGGAAAATGAGTGATGGATATTCAGGAGGGCACTTGTTGGGATGAGCACTGGGTGTTGTGTGTAAGCAATGAAGCACGGGAATCTACCCCCAAAACCAAGAGCACACTTTACACACTATATGTTAGCCAATTTGACAATAAATTATATTTTTAAAAAGTGCATTTTCAAGACTATGAAGCCAAACTGATTAATTGTGTCATATAGTTCAACAAAAATTTGCCCCTACTATCTCTGATCTTAGGCTCAACTCCAATTATATAAAGTTCAAGAAAGCAAATCTTAGGCTGTTCACATTTAGATTTTCTAGGGTTAAGACCACGGTCTCCTTACACTCCTGCTTTCCTTTCACCAACTTCCCCTTTAATCAGGTAGAACTGGAGTTGTTACAAACACTTTTGGGATATGGCTAAGGGGAAATTAACTTAGGAATACATTTATTGTGGTTCAGTGGGTTATTATATATTTTGCAATCATTTATGTATTTAAATCATTGCAACTTTTCCAGGCATAGGTATGATTTTCAAGAATATTGCTACCACTGGGCCCACTCACCTGGTGCCCAATCTTGTGCCAGACAGTGGAGGGCCAGTAGTTATACCACTGTGTGAATATTGCCTGATGCTGGAAGCATGTAACTATGCAGGTAGCGGTGGAGAAACAAGGTTTGAAATAACTGAAGCCAGAAGGTAGTCTGGGAATAGTGTTTTCTACTATTATAGTCCATACTTAAAAGAATTAGAAAGAGTTTTTCCCAAATTTGACACCAATTTTAAGTATGTATATGGCAATATCAGTAATGAATTGTGAGGACGAAAAATACTTTCTAAACTATCAATAATAAAAGATAAGTTTCAGGGGCGCCTGGGTGGCGCAGTCGGTTAAGCGTCCGACTTCAGCCAGGTCACGATCTCGCGGTCCGTGAGTTCGAGCCCCGCGTCAGGCTCTGGGCTGATGGCTCAGAGCCTGGAGCCTGTTTCCGATTCTGTGTCTCCCTCTCTCTCTGCCCCTCCCCTGTTCATGCTCTGTCTCTCTCTGTCCCAAAAATAAATAAACGTTGAAAAAAAAAAAATAAAAAATAAAAAATAAAAAAAAAAAAGATAAGTTTCAACCAACCGGGATAGGAGACTAACTTTTCTTTCTATTTTCTCTACTGGTAACAATATCATAAAATCATTGTCATATGAAGACATGTCCAAAGAGTATGCAGCCAAAAGTATAGTAAAAAGAGTATTATATTAGGTAATTAATAAACATATTATTTTTCTGGATCTTATGATTCTGCAGTATTTGTCAGCTTTTTTTCAATTTGAGATTTGCTGTAATTTTTTTCAAAGAATTGACTTATTTATTTGTTTTTTATTAAGACTTTTCTTTTTTAGGGCAGTTTTAGGTTTGCAGAAAAATTAAGGGGAAGGTACCAAGATGTCCCTTATTCTCCCTGCCCCACACATGCATAGCCTCCCCCATTATCAATATCCTCCACAAGAGGTAATTTATATTTGGTAATATATATTTGTTACAGTTGATGAACCTACACTGATACATCATTATCTCCCCAAATCCATAGTTTATATTACGGTTTATTCTTGGTGTTGTACATCCTATGGGTTTGGACAGGTTATCCATCATTGTGGTATCACACAGAGTATTTTCACTGCCCTAAAAATCCTTTGTGCTCTACCTATTTATCCTTACCCCCCTCATGTAATTTATTTTTATTCTAAATAAATAATTTGCTTTCATTATGAATTTTATATTTATGATTTTTCTTAAAGAAGGTCTCCCCAAATATTATAAGCTTACAGCCCAGCAAACCTATGTGTGTCCGATCCATAATATAATATTTCACATGCCCATAGTTAAAACAGTCTATAGGGTCAACCAATAGCTAGAACAAACTATTTGACATTTCTCAAAGAAATGTGCTGCTGTGGCCTGAATGTCTATAGCAACCCCCAAACTCATATGTTGAAATCCTCATGCCCAAAGTGACAGTATGTGGAGGTGGAGACTTTGGGAAATGATTAGATCATGAAGGCAGAATCCTCATAAACTGGATTAATACCCTTATAAAAGAGGTCCTAGAGAGATCCCTCTACCTTTCTGCCATGTGAGGTTATGCTAGAAGGCACAGACTTTGAACCAGAAAGTAGACCTCACCAGACACCGAATCCGCTGGTGCCTTGATCTTAGACTTCCCAGCCTCTAGAACTGTGAGAAATAAATTTGTTCCTTATAAGCCACCAAATCTTTGGTAGTTTGTTACAGCAGCCTGAACAGACTAAGACATGTGTCTATAGTTTTGTGTTTAAAGAAGAGTATGTTTAAGAAACTCATTTTGCAGGTGTTAACATGTATGAATCCAGCATACCTAGCCAGAATTTTTGGTTTAGACATGGAGTCTAGAGCCAGACATGTTCACGGTGACTCCATCTGAGATTCTGTCCTTACTGACAATGTGCTGAATAAGTTGAGGAGATATCCTATTCCAAATCTAAGAATAAGATTACCTAGGCCACCTTCTAGCAGCAGATTCTCTGCTTAAGAGATTGATAACTGTTTTAAAAAATTGTTTAGGGGCGCCTGGGTGGCGCAGTCGGTTAAGCGTCCGACTTCAGCCAGGTCACGATCTCGCGGTCCGTGAGTTCGAGCCCCGCGTCGGGCTCTGGGCTGATGGCTCGGAGCCTGGAGCCTGTTTCCGATTCTGTGTCTCCCTCTCTCTCTGCCCCTCCCCCGTTCATGCTCTCTCTCTGTCCCAAAAATAAATTAAAAAAATAAATAAATAAAAAATAAATAAAATAAAAAATTGTTTAATATTTATTTTTGAGACAGAGAGATGGCGGGGGGAGGGCAGAGAGAGAAGGGGAGACACAGAATTGGAAGCAGGCTCCAGGCTCCGAGCTGTCAGCACAGGGCTTGAACCCACGAGCTGTGAGATCATGACCAGAGCCAAAGTCAGATGCTCAACTGACTGAGCCACCCAGGTGCCGCAAAGCATTGATAATTTATAAATAATGTCTCTAAGGTAACAAAAATCTACATGAACTTAGAATAGGAATAAAACTTAAAATTTCATTTCATTTAACATTTCACCAAATGAAGAAATTCCATGTAAAATGCAACATCTCTAAGAGGTACTCATCCAGCCAGCTTTTGCTTAAAACTTATCAGTAACCAGGGCAGTACACCTGGGTGGCTCAGTCAGTTAAGGGTCTGACTCTTGATTTCAGCTCAGGTCATGATCTCATGATTCTGAGATCAAGCCTTGAGCTGAGAGCACAAAGCCTGCTTGGGACTCTCTCTCTCTCCCTCTCTCTCTCTCTCTGTCCCTCCCCTGCTCTATCTCTTTCAAAATAAATAAACTGAAAAAAAAAAAAACCCTTATCAGTAACCAATTACTTACACCTTCACAAGGAAGACAACCATTGATGATTGGCCCTGACTCTAATAAAGTTCTTTCTTAAATTGAACCAAAATCTAACTTCTATTAATCCTAGGATGTTCTCTGGAGCCAAACCAAGTAAGTTTACTCACAGGTGTCTTCAAATATTTGAAGATCTCTTCCATCTCCCTGAAAAGTCAACCTTTTTCCAAACTAAACATCCCTAGCTCTAATTCAATAACCATTCCTTTACTATGTATATTATCAAATGTAATTATGAATTCATAGACCACTAATCTATTTAGCCAGAGTCAAATACCCATGCCACTGAATGTAAAAAGTCCTTTGTCAAACCAATTTTAAATTTTAAGTTGAAAATGTCTAACTCAAACTTCAGTTAATAGCAATTAATTATCAAAGCTTACAAAATGACATTAGTCTCCACCCCATTTTCTCTATTCCATTGCCATAGCACGCACGCGCACACACACACACACACACACACACACACACACACACACACTACTGCCTGCTGGAGATGTGAAACTTGGTAATTACTTCCTAGGCACCCAAACTCTGCTTTATACCAGATGTACAAATAAATACTTTGCAAAGCACTAAAAGCACTGTGCTTGTCAGCAGCAATTTTCAAAAGGGAAGAAAAAGCATATTGTGCATTTCTGTAAATAGCAAATGGTCTACTGAATTTTTAGCTAGAAACTAGCTAGCAAGATTTTTAGTCATTGAACCAATACCCTCATTTTATTTAGACATAAGGAAATTAGGCCTAAGAAAAACAACTTATCCAAAATCACATGGCATATTTGTGACCCAGATTCTATAAGATTTTGTCCCATGTTCTAAAGAAATGTTGAAATACACAAGTCAATATCAGCATTGTTAATCACCAAGATTACCATGTTAATCACCAAGATAATCACCATGAAGGGATCATGAAACTATCCTACCATAAGGATAGTCTTTATAAGAAATAATACTAGTATCTTAGAAAAAATTATAAACACTACAGTCCCATGGTGAACATGAGATATTTGTCCCTTGAGCAAAATACTAAGAGATACAGCATATGTCTCAGGTCATCCAACCATCAAATCATCCAGATCTTATCACATCTAAATACCTTCACTGAGCAGAACCCTCTAATTGTCAGAGGAAGGACAAAAACAGGTATATAGCGTTTTTGGAAAAATACTGTCTGAACAAGGCTTATTTCTGTCTCAATATGCTCTGTATTAAAAAGTGACTCCCTGGAGCTCCTGGGTGGCTCAGTTGGTTGAGTGTCCAACTTCAGCTCAGGTCATGATCTTGAGGTTCATGAGTTCAGCCCCCATCTGGCTATCTGCTGTCAGCACAGAGCCCACTTCTAATCCTCTGTCTCCCTCCCTATCTGCCCTTCCCCTGCTCACACTCTCTCTCTCTCAAAAATAAATAAAACATTAAAAACAAAAAAAGAAGTGACTCCCCACTCCAACCCCATTTAAGTAAAATAAGTAAGTAGTGAATTCCCTGATTGCAGGAAAGTTTAACAATGCTAAGTACACTTCTAGTCCTAACATGTGAATGACTCAGTAGCGATTAGACATAAATTTGTGTAAAATCCTCCAGACATGGGAATATAGGTATATTTGACACATTTCCAAATCTCATCCCCTTTATAAGAAATAACTGTGGGGACCCCTAGTGACTCAATTGGTTAAGCGT
Source organism: Prionailurus viverrinus (assembly GCF_022837055.1). Lineage (NCBI taxonomy): Eukaryota > Metazoa > Chordata > Mammalia > Carnivora > Felidae > Prionailurus > Prionailurus viverrinus. The sequence goes on along the minus strand of NC_062564.1, from coordinate 135,215,848 downwards.
CTGACTCTTGGTTTCTGCTCAGGTCATGATCTCACGTTTGTGAGTTAGAGCCCTACGCAGGGCTCTGTGCTGACAGTGTGGAACCTGCTTGGGATTCTTTTTCTCTCCCTCTCCCTCTCTCTCTGTCCCTCCAACTCTCTCTGTCTTTATCTCAAAATAAATAAATAAACTTATAAGAAAAAATGACTGAGGAAGCCTGAGAAAGGCAAATGAGATAATCGTGTATTAGTTTTCCAGGCTGCATAATAAATTACCCCAAATTTAATGACTTAATATAGCAAACATTTCTTACAGTTTTTGTGAGTTAGGAGCCCATGCATAGCCTAGCTGGATCCTTTATTCAGGGTCTCACAAGTCTATAATCAAGGTTCTGGCAGGCTGAAGAAACTTTTTGGAGCTCCAGGGTCTCTTCCAAGTTCACATACTTGTTGGAAGAATTTAGTGTCTTGTGGTTGTAGGATAGAGGTCCCTTTCCTTGCTAGCTGTCAGCCAGGGGCTCCTGTGAGCTCCTACGTAGGCTCATAGGCTCACTTTACATAGGCTCATGGTCCACTTACAATATAGTGGCTTACTTTTTCAAAGCCAGCAGAAGAATCTCCCACTCACTCTCATAAGAGAGTCTTACAACATCACCTAATCAAGGATGTGATTATCCCATCACCTCTGCCATATTTTGTTGTCTAGAATATTATCTGTTCCATCTGAACCCTAAAGGAAGGGGTTATAGAAGAGTTTGACTCACTGGGGATTACCTAAGGCCATGTTCACCACAGACCTTGTTGTGGGCTGAATGTATCCCCCCATAATTCATGTTGAAACACTACTCCCTAATGTGAAAGTACTAGGAGGTGGTGTCTGTGGTAAGTAATTAGGATTATATTAGATCATGGGGGTGGAACCCTCATGAATAGGATTAGTGTCCTTATAAGAGTCCCTAGAGATCTTGCTTCCTCTTTCAACCATGTGATACAGTGAGAAGATGGCCATCTATGAACTACGAGGCAGGCACTCACCAGACACAGAACCTGACAATGCAAGCAACCTGATCTTGGACTTCCAGCTTCCAGATCTACGAGAAATAAATTTCTGTTGTCTATAAACTACCCAGTTTATGGTATTTTGTTAAAGCAGCCTGAGGTGATCAAGACAAACCTCAAGGCAAAAGGTTTTAGTGAATTTAGTCATCCAGATTTCCTTGCTCATCAATGACCTTTCACTTCATCCTAAATCATTTATACTTTCCAATGTGGAAATAGAACAAAGGGAGGCTATCCATCTGGATTGTAATGGTTCCATAGGAAAAAAACAAAACTCAATTATGAAGGAATTACAATAAACCACAAAGAAAGTAATACAAATTTCATTCTTTTGATGATCCAGATAATCCAACTAAATTACCTGCTTTGCTCTTTTGTTTTAGGATTCCAAATTAAGTCACTATCTTGATGAATCAAAAGATATACCAAAATTTCAATGCAATTTGCCCAGAGTTGGTACTTCAGCTGCTTCCGGAGAGTCAATATCCATTCCTGCACTTTTGGAGCACAGAGTAGGTCAATTCTAAAGTAGTGTTACTGAGAGCTTGTTTTCTCCTTCCATTTTAGTTAACAAAAATGTAGGATATTCCAACCCCCCAAAATAAACTAATACAATAAAGGACATATTTGTTATTATTTTTACAGTTATTTCACTGAATAGCATTGTTTCCTTAACATTATTCATAGGACATTTACTTTCCTGGGAGAAGAGGGAAAGTAAAAAAAGAAAAAAAAATATTTCTAGTTCCTTTAGATTTGAGAGGAAAATCCATTTGTTTCATAATTTTTTTGGTCAGAATTAAAGAGGATAAAGTATAGGAATTAACTATCTACTATACACCCAAAGATATTGCTTTGCACTTTTTATGCTCCTGCATTGACATTGAAAACAAGGCTCAGAGATTATAAGTAACCCATCTAAGGTCACTCAGCTAGTTCATATGGTGATGGCACTGTACTCACCCAGTCAGATTTTCATTCGAGGTTTCTTTATTGTTTGGTTTTTAATATGTAAGCTGTGACTCAAAAAGAAGGGAACTTCAAGTGGATGATAAAACTAATTCAAATCATGATGCTAAAGAAATATGTGAAGGGAGTAATTTTTAAGTTAATCACAAAAAGTCTACAAAAAAACCCCAGAAAGTAATGAATATAATGTAATGAATATAACCAGCTCACAAATGTACATTTTTGCCTACATAATGTTAAAATAAACTTTTAATAGTAGATTTCACACATTGTAACAAAAACTTAAATATTAGATTTCATACACACACAACACATACACACACAGTGTGTAGCAGATGTATATGTATATGTGTATATATATATATATATATGTGTGTGTATATATATATATATATATATATATACACTACCTCTCTAAAAAAATCTGAAGATCTGACAACAGTCTCCAGAATTTCCTTCTAGCAATAACTAGAGCTACCCACTGCAAGCCAATTATTAACGGGCAATGTCTACTCAGGACTCAGTGTCTCCACAGGTGAAAATAAATACAAAGTCAAGTAAGAATGTGCGCTATGGTTTCAACCATCTAAACTCTGTATACCCAAGTATCCTCTTGCATCAGTAACTGTTTGAGGAAAGATAGGTCAACTGGTCCCCCAGAGACCTGAAAATGATGACCTTTGGGATCCAGAGCATTTCACTTATCCCAGAGTCCAGTCTCCCTGCATTTGGGGAGACTGAGATATATCTGGCCTTGTAGACTCTCAGATATACTCAGGATGAAGCCCATCTCTCAGGGCCATGTCGCAATTCTCAAGCATGGCTTTAGGGGAGAAACATCAACCCTGAAGTTTACACATCTATCTCTACCAGACCATTACCAAGTTCTACAAGCAGTAAAAACAGAAATTACTTTTTAAAAAGCTGGCAATTTTTTTTTCCCAGCAGAATACTGTTTTGCATCTACCAGCAATACTAAAAGGCTGTTCAAATTCAAAGCAGCATTTTAATGAACACATTATTACTAGAAGAAATTTGAGAGTAGTTCATGGTCCTGAAAACTTTATGTTCCCGATATCAAATATTCTTATTTTCCATACATCTCAATGAGTAAGTTATAATACAATGTATCTTTTTTTAATTTTTTTTTCAACGTTTATTTATTTTTGGGACAGAGAGAGACAGAGCATGAATGGGGGAGGGGCAGAGAGAGAGGGAGACACAGAATCGGAAACAGGCTCCAGGCTCTGAGCCATCAGCCCAGAGCCTGACGCGGGGCTCGAACTCACGGACCGCGAGATCGTGACCTGGCTGAAGTCGGACGCTTAACCGACTGCGCCACCCAGGCGCCCCTACATTGTATTTTTTTTAAAGCAGTGCTTTCAAAAACTCATGGTCATTGGAGTCGGACAATAGGAGTTTTAAAATTTCATCCTTGCCAATATCAAATTGTGTAATCTTCGTGGGTGTGGGGGTGGTTCACAGTATGGCCTCTCTAAGCCTTAGTTCTCTCATTTATAAAATACACATAGCAATAACAATTTTTCCAGATTATTGAATGATTACATGAGACTGGATACATATAGCATCTAGCACAGAGAGTGGCACTTCGTAGGCACTCCGTAGTTGGTAGCTTTGGTTATGGATGTCTACATCATATAAGATAATGTCTTAATATATGCTGTGTGCTGTTCTGTCAATGCGGGATAGTGGCTCTGAAACCTGAGTAAGCATCTGAATCACTGGGAGGACTTGCTAAAACCCACATTGCTGAGCTTGGACCCGAGTTGCTGAGTTTCTGGGTCTGGGATGGGAGGCAAGAATTTACATTTCAAACAAGTTCCCAGTAAAGTCTGATGCTATTGCTGCAGCTAAGGAATCAGGCTTTGAGAACTACTAAGGAAGAAGAATGTGTACTTAATTTAGAGGCAGCTGATCTGAGTATGAACCTCAGATCTATCTGTATAGGGCACCTAAAAATTCAGAATCAATGCAACATTGAAAAGAACAATGAATTAAAAGTCAAAGCCTCTAATATGAGTAACTTATATAACAGGCAAACATTCTCAAGTTGAACCCCAGTTTTTTACCTGTAAAATTGGCAAATAGATGATATCTTTATTCTCTTCTATAGCTTAAAAGTATATGATTATCCTCAAATATCTTGGATAATTATAAACAGAAGATGAGAGAAATACAAACAATAACTCTCATCCTGAAAACATTCAGAGCCAGGTTATAAACTCTATGCCTGGTTCCCTTTCTGTCCCCAATAGAACGATTTGCAGAGTCAAAGAAAAACAAGGCTGGAGATGCCTGGGTGGCTCAGTCAACTAAGTGTCCAACTTCAGCTCAGGTCATGATCTCACAGTCCGTGGGTTCAAGTCCCATGTCAGGCTCTGTGCTGACAGCTGGGAGCCTGGAGCCTCAGATTCTGTGTCTCCCTCTCTCTGCCGCTTGCACTCTCTCTCTCTCAAAAATAAATAAACATTATTTTTTTTTCCTGAAAGTAAAACAAGGGTGGGAAAAAGAATGTAAGTCATAGCCACTACTATAACATGTCATTCAATGTCATTCATTTGTTTATTATTCATTCAATGAAGTTTTTTTTTTTTTTTTTTTCAGTAGCTCTTGTGTTCCAGACAGTGTGAAAGGCTGAAGGAGACAGACAGGATGATTGCATCAGGCTAGCAGAACACTAATCCATTTATTTATCATAGAACTTACGCTACCTTGAGGCATTTCTTGAGAATCAATTGGCCCTAATCCATATAATGCAGCTGGCTGGGACACAATTTAGAGGGATCAAGAACTAAAACCTACACTGATTTAAAGCAGGGCCCACAAGTCAAAGTCAGATGGACAAGAAAGGGGACTGGGTATCAGTTATCAGATCCAGAAACTGAAAAAGTACTGTTTCAGAGACTTAGGGTTTCCCAAAACCCATCCTCTTCCTCGTCATAGTTATAAGAACCTCCCTAGTTTAGATAGGCATATGGCATTTGGCAGAAAATATATTTCCCAGCTTCCCTTTCAGCCAGATGTGACTCTGTGATTCAGTTCTAGATGATGGATGAAAGCAGAAATGAAATATTCAACTTCTGGGTCATAACCTTATGGATAGATTGCTTCCTTCCCACTTACTATTTATCTCTTCCCGCAAACTAGAAAGTGACATTTGTGACTTTAGCATGAGGCAAGAACAACATTGTCAAGATGCCTGTATTTCTGAATCACCTTGTAGAGCAAACTTGCCCTATCCCCTGGAACCATGCAGCTTAGAGTTTTATTGGAGAGAGAAGTATTTAAGCCACTGTACTCTGTGTATCTTTGTTAGAATATCTAAGGATATATCTTATGTAAAGCAGATATCTATAACTAGATCCTATCTACTAGACAAAATAATTTAGAAAGAGAGTGGGAACCATATCCACTTTTGCTCGTGACATAGTTTCAGCATCTAGCATGCTGCCTAGAACATATTAGGTGCTAAATAAATAAGTAAATTCAATAGAATGAAATAAAATAGGTGTGGGTCCTGATTTCAAGGCAAATCATTTCACTATGAGAAGACAGATATTCATATTTTTTTAAATTTATATATTGGCAAAGTTTAAGTCCTTCTGATAAGCATTTTAGAAACCAAGGAAAATAGTTATCGGGTGCTAAGCTTGCTAGAGAATAGGATGCAAATAGCATTGAATCTCAACTATATTTGTGCTATTATTGTGCTCCAAACTAAGTTAGTAATAAATATTTTTTAGTGCATACAATAGGTGTTAGCAAGGTTTATATGAAGAGGTACCAAATTACTGGTCCTTTTCCTTTAGTGTGTTTTAAAGGGCTATTTTGATTTATGCACATAGAACCATTATGTATATATAGCCACACCACATGTACTTATAATTTAATTAAAATATTAAAAGATCTTGTATTCTAGTTAAACGAGAGTTGTTAAAAACAAAAATGTTTTTATGAAACAACCATTATTTTAAAGTTATTTTTAAATAGCCATTTTATAAGGTTGATCCAAGAAATGCTATTACTTTATAAGGCTGGAATTTTATATTACTCACGCAATTAATGGTACATAACTCATAGAGGAGTTTTAATGTTTCTTTATCATAAGGGCTTTCTAAGCAAAGAAAACTGGAACCTGGCTAAAGAACAAATAGTGGAATTAAAGAGTCAATAAATAGAGACTTCTGGAGAGAAATGTGTTTATTTCAAATCAGGTGAAACCCAGAACCACCTGTTTACCTTTCAAAGGATTATAAAAGAGGGATCTTTCCTTTCTCTTCCCAGAGAAGATCTGTTTATACTGGGGATATTTGATATCTATCTATCTATCTATCTACCTATCATCTCTCAGAAGGAGAAGCTGGCAGCTGTGTTAACAGTTCCTATACAAATTCCCAGATTCATAATTTCTTCTTGGTAGTGCAAAAACGCCCTTGCATGTACCTATAACATTTAGCCTTGATAACACAGCCCTAAAAGGGGAGAAGGGTCATAGGTAACCGATGCAGTCACTGCTGCGAGTATCAATAGTCTGTCTCTGATCTAGAAACTTCATGTTTGCTTTCAGGACAAAATTAGTGAAAATTGATATACTTAATATCAATAATTAGTAATATATATAAATAACACAATAATTAATTAATTAATATTAAATACTAACAATGGGCTATAAAAGAAACAAAGGTCTATGAACACTGTTAGACAAGTTGTACACTCTGGATATGGTAGCTGAGTCTACATTTCTATTCCCTACCTGTTACCATATTAACGGAAAGAAAAGGTGTCAATGATAAGAAACTTTGACCAATGAGTTTCATCCCCCTCAAAGTACAAAGACACAGAAGCAGCAATTTTGCAAGAATGGCTCTGTGACTAATGCTCTTCTCTAACATTTGCCCTACTTTTCCTTTCAATTGCCTTTTCACATGTAGCTGCATAGTCAAAAGACTTCTTTGTGCATTCAAATTTCCACCTCAATTTGAGAGGAAAGCAACATTAGTAAAGAAATGTTACACAATATATCAAACACGGTTCATTGTAAACAAAAGAAAAAGGGTTATTTCGATTTTGCTCTCTCATGGAGAATTACTGTCTCTTTTCAAAGTTAATCTCATTAGGATCTCCTTGCTTTCTCTGAAATTGTTCTCTAACAAATATCCTTTCCCTTTCTGGTATCTTCAGTCTCCGTCACTCTCTATTTTTCTCTGGGTGTCTGTCACCTGCCTGTTTTATGTTCTTGTGTGTCTCCAACTCCTCTCGTCCTCTTCTTTTTGTGTATCTGTCATCTATTTCTTGCTCTTTCTGTTTCTGTATTTCGGTCCTCTCTTACTGTCTCTAGGAGTCTCGGGCCTTATCCCTTTCTCCTCTCCACACACACACCTCCAGCATCCACATTTCCTCTCTGATGGAGTACACAGGCATTCTTATCTTTTGAAAATATATTCCCTCTTTCCCCGTGAGACTGCAGGCACTTAACACCCAAGAGCTCTCCTTTGAAAGCCAACCTCACAGAAAAGGAGTCCACGTAAGAACTGAAAAAGTAAAATTGAAAAACTCAGAGGTAGGGGCGCCTGGGCAGCTCAGACAGTTAAGCGTCTACTTCTGCTCAAGTCATGATCTCACAGTTCGTGAGTTCAAGCCCCACATCGGGCTCTCTACTATCAGCACAGAGCCTGCTTCAGATCCTCTGTCCCCCACCTCTCTGCCTCTGCCATGCTCGCCGTCTGTCTCTCAAAAAATAATAAAAACATTTAAAAAATAATAAAAGTTAAAAAAAAGAAAAACTCAGAGATAAACTTTAAATAAAAGAGTATCAAAATGAAGTAGCAAGTGCCAAATAAAATAAGACGGAGACCAAAGATTCCTTGACATCTTTGGCATTTGGTTACTGGTAACAACGAGGAACATCCCAGCAGTGGCGTGCACAGAGGTGGATTCCAGTGAGTTGAGAGTGAATAAGAGATGAACAATTTACAGCAGTAAATATTTATTAAGTGCCTACTCTGTGCCAGGAGCTGCGCTAAGCTTTAGAAATACAATTGGGAGCAAGTCTGACAGTCTCTGCCTATAAGGAGTATATAGCTAGTAGAAAATGAGACAATGTAAAACTAGTGTGATGATGATTTGACAGAGGAAAATTCAGGGTGATGTGGAAGCATGTCAGATGGGCACTGACCCTGGATTCGGGGGAACGATGAACATTTAAATAGGGCAAAGACTACAAATCCTAGTTCTCCTCTTCTTCTTGGGCACACAGCCAGATGACATTTCCAGCCTCCTATACAGTTAGAGGTGGCCATATAACTAAGTTCTAGCTGGCAGAATGTGAGCAGAAGGGAAATACACCACTTCCGGGCCTTCCCAATAAAGGTCAGTCTGTGCTTTTATACCCGTCTGTTATTTGGTGATCTTGGATGCCACAGGTGAATATGGCAGGGTCTTCATCAGCCTGGCTCCTCACATCCCTGAACAGAGCAGACACCTTCCCCTTATCCAGTTATTTATCTCCCAGGGGAAAGGTAAACAAAAAAGAAATAAACTTCTATTGTGTTTAAACCTCTGTTGGGCTTTTTGGTCAATTTATTATAGCAGCCAGAATTATTCTAATGTATATGAATTGGAGGAGGTGAAGGAATTAGCCCAAGAAAAGCAATGCCATTTATAATTTACATGTTTATGTGTCTATCTCCTGACTGGATAGATGGCAGGATCTTTGACCCTGTCTATTCAATTTTATATCCCTATGACTTAGCACAGTGTCTAATATGAATCAGTCACTCAGTAAACATTCATTGAATGAAAATGAATTAGTAAGTTACCTCAGGGATAAGATTACATTTTTAAAATCTGTGTTTTATCTTTATTTCAGATTTATATGAATCTAATGAATCTAAACAACTATCATAATTTACATTTTCTTCATTTTATTAAGCCTAGTCATTCTCCCCTTAATCCAGTAATGCTCCTCATATGTACAGCACTATTAAATATATCCCCAATATTGACTTTAGCTGTATTAATGGCATTCATGTCTGATTTTTCAAGCCTAGTGCATTCTGTATGGATGCCATGAATATAAATTTACAGTGACTATGTTATCTCTCTCACATTTAGACACAAAAGTATTGAAGAGTATTTTTAGTGACTCTTCATCAAGTCCTTGGATTGCATTTTTTAATGATTCTTTTAGAACTTGCCACTTGTCCATGGTATTCAATATTATCAGATCAAATGCAAATTGGTATAGCATTTAATAAATAATTTTAAAAATCGATTGTGTTGTTATAGTTGCAATGGTATCTATTTCAATGCTAGTCTCTATTTTCAGTATTTTTAATTTTTTTTATATTAAATATAATTTATTGTCAGATTGGTTTCCATACAACACCCAGTGCTCATCCCAACAGGTGCCCTCCTCAATGCCCATCACCCCCTTTCCCGTCTCCCCCACCCCCCATCAACCCTCAGTTTGTTCTCAGTATTTAAGTCTCTTAATAAGAGTATCTTAAGTCTCTTAACCTCCCTCTGTGTAACTTTTCCCCCTCCCCCTCCCCCATGGTTCTGTTAAGTTTTCTCAGGATCCACATATGAGTGAAAACATATGGTAACTGTCTTTCTCTGCCTGACTTATTTCACTTAGCATAATACCCTCCAGTTCCATCCACGTTGCTACAAATGGCCAGATTTCATTCTTTTTCAGTGCCAAGTAGTATTCCATTGTATATATAAACCACATCTTCTTTATCCATTCATCAGTTGATGGACATTTGCTATCCAGTTCTCCCAGCACCATTTGTTAGAGTCAGTATTTTTAATTTTTTTTATGTTTATTTATTTTTGAGAGACAGAGAGAGACAGAGAGAGAGACAGAGACACAGCACACATAGGGAAGGGGCAGAGAGAGAGGGAGATACAGAATCCAAAGCAGGCTCCAGGCTCTGAGCTGTCAGCGCAGAGCCCAATGCCAGCTTGAACTCACAAACCATGAGATCATGACCTGAGCCAAAGTCATATGCCTAACCGATTGAAGCCACCCAGGAGCCCCTGAGTATTTTGATTATTTATGTATTACTTCTGAAATTAGAGAGACATACTATTTACTTAATACACGGTAGGTAGGTAGGTAGGTAGGTAGGTAAGTAGGTAGATAGACATAGATATACACATTATAGTATTGATGGATTTAATATGCAACAATTCAACATTTAAGGTGTTCTCATTATGTGCCCCACACTTTTGAAGTCTTGAGACTATAAGGATGAATTAGCCAGATCTTTTTCCCAAGGAGATTCATCATCTGACAACAGACACAGACTTAAAGAGCAATAAAAATATGAACAGTACCAAAAGAGATGTAAATATAGCATGTTATACCAATACAGGTAAGAGAGTAATTACTTTTGCTAAGCAATAGGAAAAGTGAGTTAAAGTTTGACAAATATAGTAAACTTACAGCTGAAAACTGAAATGACTAGCAGTTTCCCAGGTAAAATGATAGACAGGCCAAGACCATCTCAGGTGAGGGGAAATAGCTTCATATATATATAAACAGAAGCAAAAAAAGTGGCCAGCACATTTGGGAACAATGACTAATATGTCATTTTTAAATACACGAATTTTAATTTGTAAGCAACTTTACTCTGTAAACAGTGTCCTAGATTCATTGCATTGTTCCCAATTTCTCCCACTTTGGTACAGTTCTCTACTGGTTCTTGAAACTTGCCTTCCTCCCTCACATAGAATCTCCCTCCCAACAGGATTAGGAATTAGTTTCTGCCTCTCTAGCTCCTTTTGCTCTGGCTCTTAATTCCAATCTTGCCTTCAGGAGCTTTGGATTAGAGTCTTTTACTGTCTTTGTGTTCATTAAACTATAAAAAACAGTTTTCCATGTAACCAATCCCTTAGAAACTGCCCATGACCCAGGTCAGGTAACACTAATAAATATTAACATGTATTGACTATTGACGACAGCCAGGCATTGTATTAACTAATTTAGAGCGCTTTAACAACTCTGTACATACATATTTCTATCAGCCCCACCTTCGGGTGAAATAACCGAGGTCACACATAGGTAAGACCTAGTCAGGATCCCAGCCAGGGCACTCTGGTTCCAGTCTGTATTCTTACCCACTATGTTATGCCGCTCATTATGTGCTGGCCAGTTCATCCAATTCCAAACAAAGGGCAGGTTTTGAAATTTCCCAGCTTGAAAATCAAGGGAAGACAGACATTCAAGAAGAATTTGATGAATATTTAACATTTCCAAACATTACAGAGAAGTAAAAAGTAGGAGCTGAGAAAGAAGCCAGTGGATTAATCATTTAGGGAGTCACGGTAGCCTTCTCCAGAACATCCTACTCCACCAGAGGACTCATGGTGATAGAATTGGCACTGTCCGTGAAATGAGACTTTACGTATGTAGAGGCACTACATTCAGACTACTGTATTCAGAAGCTTGATGATGAGGGAGAGTCAAAGAGGTAGTTTGAGGGGCAGGCACATCCTAAGTAACTTTTTTTTTAACATGAGAATTTGGTGGGAGGTCTTCTAGAAACAAGGGAGAAGAAGGTCCTGGAGAACAGATAGCAGGTGATGCAAGATAGAGAGCAAACCCCTAGGTCCCGGTGGTGGGGGAGGGAAGGGATGGAAGTGAAAATACAGGTGGGTGGCCAGCCTCTAGGCAGAGAAGACTGTAGATGACAGAGTTCGGAGGTGGAAGGGGAAACTGAGAGCTCACACGCCTGGGGACATCTGTTTTTTCCAGGAAGTGGGAGGTAAAGCCTTCTATAAAAAATGGGGCAGGAGAAGTAGACCTGGGAGCTGGCAATGCCAGTTGTAAAAAGGACTGTCACAGCCACCATGGGAAAAGAGATATGGAGCTGATGAGACACGTAAGTAAAAGGATTGAAGCAACAAGGGCCCAGCTGAGGATGAAGCTCAAAACTTATAATGGAGGAAATCAGCATGATTATGTGATTTCACAAGCTGAGCGCTGCCTTCCAGCAGTACAGAAAACAGCTGGTTGGGCTGATATGAATGGGGGGTTAGAAAACAGGGAGCTGCAGAGGACAAAGAGGTAAGAACGTGGAGAGCATCAGAGACTGTCTTTGAAAATCATTTCCACAGTTCCAGGCTAAAGAGGAAAAAGGTAATCCAGCAGGAGAATGACAGACTCAGAGAACAGAGGGCCTTGAAAGACTCGCGTCCATAAGGAGATGCAAAAGGAGGTGAAAGAAGGAACATGGTTAATGTGCCAACAATTTGCCTTATAATTTTCCTCTGCTTCCTGATTCTTTAAATTATCTTGGGCACCTTAAACCTCCATGCCAGTGAATTATTTAACATTCTAAGTCTGCTAGATTTTCGCTATACTAGTTATTCTGCAACTTACACTTTTGCTAGTTTAAACTGAGTTTCTCTAATTGATTGCCTGGCAATCTAAAATTCATTCATTCTTGGGGCGCCTGCGTGGCTCAGTCGGTTAAGCGTCCAACTCCGGCTCAGGTCATGATCTCACAGCCAGTGAGTTTGGTCCCGAATCGGGCTCTGTGCTGACGGGCCTGCTTCGGATTCTGTGTCTCCCTCTCTCTCTGCTCCTCCCCCACTCATGCTCTCTCTCTGTCTCTCAAAGATGAATAAATGTTAAAAAAAAAAAATTAAAATTCATTCATTCTGTATCAGCTGCTAGCCCTGCAGTGGGTATGTAACTAGGAAAAGGTAGCTCCTCTGGGTAAAGGGGACACCTCAGGGCACATTGCAGGATGGTGAGGGCACCCCCACATGCTCCTCCATCCATGTGCCCTTGTGCAGGGCAACATATTCCCCAATCATATTTTCCAATCCCAGGTGGAACCAAAGAAAACAACTTTTAAATATATTTGGCATTGCATCTCTCTGGTTTGGAAGTAAAATCTTGATTTTTATGAATGGACATATTAAAATCTTCTGTGGAAAATATTTTCAGTGATAAAAAACAAATATAAGTATAGATGAGGAAGAGCATCACTAAGAGAACTTGAAAATACATGTCTTTAAATAAAAGAAACCCCGTATGGAATGAAGTGGCTACATTCCCTCTCTGATTGTAATTTAGACTCCCCGCTCCTACAGAGAAGCTTAAAATGCAATGGTTCAATGCTGGATTCATAACTTTGGACATGTAAAGTGAAACTCACTTGACAAGGTCAAATATTTTAAATAAACTTAATAAATCTGGGAGTAGAGAGCGGAACAAGGAAATGATAGGGCTGTCACTCAAACTTTCAAACTGAAAGATGTCTTCCTTCGTCCTCAGCTCCCACATTCAAATCCGTCATCAGAAAGACAACTCAGACTCTATAAACAGAATGTGATGCTGTAATGGGCCAGAAGCATGACTTTGGAGAGAGAGAGGCCAAGAACCTTCCTTCTGAGCTTTATAAAAAGCTCCTCTAAGCCTTAGTATTTTTAGTTATAATATTTATAGCACCTACCTGCTCTTCTTTTGTTTTTTGTTTTTGTTCTCAGCCATTTTACCTACAGATAGAGTAGTAAATGAGAGTGATTTCAGAGTAGGAAATGAGAATGATTTCTGGAATCTGAGGAAAAGCAATTGCCATCTGTTATTTAGCATAATTTTACTGAAGACTTTGCTCCCTTTCTATAAGGAATGTTGGCTCTTCCAAGATGCATTGGCTAGTGCGGGATTAGCCTTTAGGTATTTATATTTAAATTAGTTTATTTGTAAAAGTATAATCATGGATGCAATTCACTTATTTACTTTTAATTAAAAAAATGTTTAGTCCACCAAGGACTGGAGGATCCACTTTCAAGATGACTCACAAACATGGCTGGTAAATTGGCGCTGGCTGTTGGCTAAGAGCTCAGCTGGGATTAAAGATTTGGGGACCTTGATTCTTTTCCACCCAGGCCTCTCCATGTGCCCAGGGTTTCCTCACAACCGGGAGGCTGGCATCCAAAGGCAAGCATCTACACATACAAGGAGAAAGCCAGGCAGAGTTTGCATTGCCTTTATGACAAAGTCTCTGGGGTTAAATAGCATCACTTCTACTGTACCTCATCAATTAAGGCAGTCACAAAGGCCTGCCCTGGTTCAAGAGAGGGGCAAGAGTATGTGGGACCAGAATCATCGTTGTGGCTGTTTTTAGAAAATACAACCTCCCACATTGACTTTGTCACACACTAAATTCCTAAGCAGATTTGGATCTATTTCGGGTTTTGTTCGTTTAATCTGTCTATTGCTATATACCAGTACCATAGTGTTTTAACTGTTGAGACTTTATAATATGGTCTGTTATCTGATAGAGCTCTTCTCCCCTCATTACTCCTCTCTTCCAGAGATCTCTTGGATATTTTTGCTTGTTTTTATTCTTTTATCATACTACTAATTTTTAAATTAGCTTGTCTGATTAAGAAGCTGTTGGTACTTTTATTGTGATAACATTGTACTTATAAAGTAATTTAAGGAACACGGACACTGCTTTAATGACGGAACTTCCCATCCAAAATCATGGTATACCTTTGTTCAAGTATTTGAAATGTATAATAAATACATTTGTTCAAGGAAAAAAAAAAAAAAGTTTAATGTTTATTTTTGAGAGAGAGATAGAGTGTGAGCAGGGAAGGGACAGAGAGAGAGGGAGACACACAATCCGAAGCAGGCTCCAGGCTCTGAGCTGTCAGCACAGAGCCCAGTGTGGGGCTCATACTCACAAATCACGAGATCATGACCTGAGCCAAGGTCGGACACTTAATCCACTGAGCCACCCAGGCGCCCCTGGATGTACTTTAATCCTAACAATTAATCAGGATTTATGTATCTGGAAAAACAGTACATGGACCATAAACCATTTTTATTTTTGCAGTGAAATCTATTGAAGCCTTGGAAGATAGGTCCTTAAAGAAATAAGAATCAGTCTCACTTAGTCACTTAATCTTTGGGATTAAAGTAGAGACTGAAAATACATACATACATACATACATACATACATGAATACATTCATAAATGATAGATAGATAGATAGATAGATAGATAAGGTTTACTAATTAATTCTCCTGATAAGGGACCTTAGCATTTCTACCAATATCTGATTTATAGAGAAGACTCAACCATCTGTAAGTAAATAATTACCTCTGGAAATTTAAGTGACTATTTTTCCCCTCTGCCAAGGAAAATGCTACTGGACTACAAGTTCCTGCTATCAGTTTTTACTAAAGGGACACAAATTAATTACAAATTTACTGAAGGATGATGGATTCCGAATAAATGTCCATAATATACTCTAAAATCAAATACAATTTTTAAGATTATATACTACCAGCCCGTCAGTTTCAATTATCACAGTGACAATGATATATTTACAAATATGAACACATACATACTTATTGATTAATACATAGAAACAGGAATTATATATATGTATATTATGTAAGCGTACTGCCATTAAACTTCTACATAGTTTCTCAAAGTACCACATTTTCTCTGTGAAGGAAAAAATATGATATTTAAAAATCTTAGTTGTCAATGGAGAAATACAGCAAATATGTATTTGGGGATTGTGTTATACAAAAGGGCCAAAGGGCAAAATGTAGGAAAAAGATACAGTTTCTGTCCTTTTGCACTGGACCACTGCCACCTCACACCTCTTATCAATATAAAGGCAATATTTGAAGCTCAATGTTCCTTATATCAACAAGGTTGCAGTTAAAGGTCTAAATTATAAAATTAATGGGAAATAAGAGGGATATAAAATGTGCTGATATTCCATATGTGGATCAGGATAATCATCTCCACTGGTCAGGGGCTAACTGAAAATGTGTGATTAAAGCTGCATCATTTAACACAACAGTTGTTTAGGAGCTCTAAGAAATGTGCCTTAGGACATGAGTGATGTTTCCAGAAACCAAGTAAAATCATCATTTGAGACCCACAGATCCAGTGTCCTTTGTGTTATTCAGGAAGTCTGTTATTTTTCATCAATACCCTGGATGATTTCACTTAAAATGATGGATACTTAAAATCAATCCTCTGGATGATTTTACCCATTTTCCTTCACACCATCAGCCTCATGACCACAAAACTCTTCTATCTAGTCTGCGCTTAAAGATGGTTAGCTGGGTCTGTGTAGCCACGTTACAAATTTAAAAACTAATATTTAACACTTGTATAAATATTGTGAATAGTCTTGGTTAACTGAATCTCAGAATGAAGGCTATGACCAAAATTGTTCTGATATTTCTTTGCTAGGTTCAGTTATGGAAGAGTAGTAAAGTCGTTTTTTAAATCCTACGTTTGTAACTGTAATGTGAATCTAATATGCACAATCTGCTAATAACACAGTTGTTACAATCAGCCATCTTCCTGGGTTATGTAAGTTGACCTTTTGCAATTTTCCACAGGTAGAAAAGAGTAACATTAAGTCTACCTTCCATGTTAAAGTCATGAAAATATCAGACTTAAGGCAATTTCTTGTATCTCACTTGTTTTAACTTTGTGAGTCCTGTGAGATACTAATAAATCCCCATTTTATAGATGTGTAAACCAAGGTTATAGAGACTGAAAATTAAATACAGTCATTGATAAAACACAATGGTAAATCCAATTATCTTAAGGCATAAGTACATTTGTAACTATAGTGACTGAACATGATAATATAAGGTATCTTAAAGCATCTGCAATTGAATCGATAATATTTAAATGTGCAAATATTTTACAGAATTCAAAGAATTTACTCACTTAAATCCTTCCTAATAATAATTAGCAATAAACAGATATTCAATATCTTTCCATCATGTTGCTGAACATTGCCAAGTTTCCATCTCTTTTGTTCTGGTACATTTACAAATATTCCATAACCTTTCCCAGCCATTTAGGGGGGGGGGGAAATGTGCTATTAGTTCAAGGGTGATTAAATCAGCATGTGCATGGAATAACTCCAATTCATCACTAAGATGAGAAA
The DNA here is from genome assembly GCF_022837055.1 of Prionailurus viverrinus. NCBI lineage: Eukaryota > Metazoa > Chordata > Mammalia > Carnivora > Felidae > Prionailurus > Prionailurus viverrinus. The sequence continues at coordinate 135,198,864 of NC_062564.1, read as the reverse complement.
AGCTGTTAAAAGCATCAGTGACTCAATAGTGTCTTTTTCTTTAATAAAAATGAGCACATTAAAAAGAGGACTTACAGTAAGCCATTTTTTAAGTACTTAAAGGCTATTATTATTTGAAGAAGTTTCCATGGACAGTGATTGCTCTACTAATATGGGTTGACTTGACATTTTATATATATAATTGGTAATAATATTAAAAAATATATATATAATTGGTATATTATATATCATTACATTATAATATTATATCATATTCAATTAAGATAAATGAATCCATTGGATTAATATGTGTGTATTATATATATTTTTTATATTATAATATAAATTATATATTGGTTATATATTCATTATGTGTATAAATATATGGATATATATCCAAGTTAACACAGATTAATACACTGGATTATTTCCAGGGCATCTTATAACTACAATTATTTTAACTTTAATTTAACTCTAATTGGAATTTCATAAAAATTTAGTTACATAAAATGTGTCATCTTATTTCTACATATTTAATTTTCTACACACAAGTTTTTTACAAAAAGCCACCCAAAGTCTATGCTTTTGTCAGTATTAAGCTTTCATCTTTGATATAAATATCTTATAAAAGATCACCTTGCAAAATTGGATTGGGATTGCTTACAAGTTGTTATATGCAGATGACAAAGAGAACAAGCCCAAGAAGGAAAAGAATATGGTTTTCCTTCCTGGCATTTACACTGTACAATCAGCTCTTTCCAGTTAAAGAGCAGACCAGCCTTGGCAAGTCTTCTCTGCTTAAGTTTGGTTGCTGACTTTTGCCACCACTTTGTCAGTTTGAATCATCTTTGCAGAAAGAAATATAGAAAACAGAAATGTTTTTTGGCTGGGCAAGCAACAGCAGGATGGAAGCGAGAGAAGATAGTGAGCTCTCTGCTGTTGATTTGTTCCTATGTACTTTTTTTGTTCTGGAGCGGGTAGTAGAAACAAAAAAATCCATAGAAACTCTTCTGATTGGAAAAATATTCTGAAAGGATTTTCTCATCTAACTCCTGACCACTGTTGTTAAAAAAGCAGCTTATAGATTACAATTCCCCACCTAGAAAGCTACAGAGGACTTATTTGTTCACATCGAGCAGCAGAATCATTGTTTCTTTCTTCTTTTTATTTTAAATTTATTGAGGTGGGGCACCTGGATGGCTCAGTCAGTTAAGCATCTGACTTTGGCTGAGGTCATGATCTCATGGTTGGGTTCGTGAGTTCGAGCCCCAGGCTCTGTGCTGACAGCTCAGAGCCTGGAGCCTGCTTCAGATTCTGTGTCTCCCTCTCTCTGCCCCTCCTCCACTCATGCTCCATCTTTCTCTCTCTCTCTCTCTCTCTCTCTCTCTCTCTCTCTCTCAAAAATAAATAAACATTAAAAATTTTTTAATAAAATTTGTTGAGGTATAGTTGACATACAATATTATGAGTTTTAAGGTATACAACATAGTGATTCTACATTTGTGTATGTTGAAAAATAGTCACACTATAAGCCCAGTTAACCATCTGTCACGTTACAAAGCTAATACAATGTTATTGACTATATTCCCCATGCTGTACATTACATCCCCATGACTTACTTACTTTATAACTGGAAGTCTGTGCTTCTTAATCCCCCTCTCACATTTTGCCCATCCCTCAACCCTCCTTTCTTCTAGCAATCACCAATCTGTTCTCTATATCAGTGAATCCAGGTTTTGTTTTGCTTGTTTTGTTTATTAGATTCCACATGAAGTGAAAAAATCATGAAGTATTTGTCTTTGAATTCAGTTTGCTAATATTTGGTTTGAGGATTTTTGCATCTATGTTCATCAAGAATACTGGCCTGTAATTTTCTTTTTTTGTGGTGTCCTAGTGTGGTTTTGGTATCAGAATGATTCTGTCTTCATAAAATGAATTTGGAAGATTTCCCTCATCTTCAATTTTTTGGAAGAGTATGGCAAGGATAGGTATTAAATCTTTGTTAAGTAGAATTCACTAGTGAAGCTGTCTTGTGCTGGACTTTTGTTTGTTAGGAGGTTTTTGATTGCTGATTCAATCGCTTTTACTAGTAATCAGTCTCTTCAGATATCTTAGTCTTAAAAGTTTATAAATTTCTAGGAATCTATCCATTACTTCTAGGTTGTTGGCATTTAATTTGTTCATAATAGTCTCTTTTGACCCTTTGTGGTATCAGTTGTAACTTCTCCTTCATTTCTGATTTTATTTACTTGATCCCTCTTTTTATCTTGATCAATCTGGCTAAAGGCTTGTCAATTTTGTTCATCTTTTCAAAGAACCAGTTCTTAGTTTCATTGATCTTTTCTATTATTATTTTAGTCTCTATTTCATTTATTTCCACTCTGATCTTTATTATTTCTGTCCTTCCACTAACTTTGGGCTTCATGTGTTTTCCTTATTCTAGTTCCTTTAGGTGCAAAGTTAAATTGTTTATTTGAGATTTCTCTTGTGTCTTTTTTTTTAATGTTTATTTATTTTTGAGAGAGAGAGGCGGGGGGGGAGAGAGAGAGAAAGAGAGAGTACGCACAAGTGGGTGAGAAGCAGAGAGAAAGGAAGAGAATCCCAAGCAGGTTCTTCACTGTCAGCACATAGCCCCAATGCCAGGCTCCATCTCACAAACCTTGAGCTCATGAGCCGAGCTGAAATCAAGAGCCAGACACTTAATCTACTGAGCTACCCAGGCTCTCCCTCTTGTGTCTTTAGGTAAATGCTATGAACTTTTCTCTCAGAACTGTTTTTGCTGCATCTTCTAGATTTTGGTATGTTTTCTTTTGTCTCTAGGTTTCTTTTTAATTTATCATGTTGTTCTATCTCTTTATATCTGTCGTTTTTACAGTATTCTTCTTATAATTGATTTTTAGTTTCATATCATTGTGGTCAGAAAAGATGCTTGATATGATTCAATCTTCTTGAATTTATTGAGACTTGTTTTGTGACCTAATATGTGATCTATTCTGGGGAATGTTCCACATGCACTTGAGAAGAATATGTATCCTGTTGCTTTTGGATGGAATGATTTATAAATATGTTAAGTCCATCTGGTCTAATATATCATTTAAGGCCTATGTTTCCTTATTGATTTTCTATCTGGATGATCCATCCATTGATAGAAGTTGATTGTTAAAATACCCTACATATTGTATTGCTTTCAGTTTCTGCCTTTAGGTCTGGTAGTATTTGCTTTACATATTTAGGTGCTCCAATGTCAGTTGCATATGTATTTACACCTGTTTTATCTTCTTATTGGAGTGACCCCTTTTATCATTAGGTAATGCTCTCCTTCTGCCTCTTTTATTATAGTCTGTTTTAAAGTCTATTTTGTCTAATATAAGTATAGCTACCCCAACTTTAATTTTGTTTCCATTTGAATGAAACGTCATTTTCTATCCTTTCACTGTCAGTCTGTGTGTCCTTACATCTGGAGTCTCTTATAGGCAGTATATAAATGTGTCTTTTTTTAAAAATCTATTCACCCCCTCTATGTCTTTGAATTGGAGAATTTAGTCCATTTACATTTGAAATCATTACTGATAGGTATGTGCTTATTGCCATTTTGTTTGTTGTTTTCTGGCTACTTTTGTAGTTCTCTCTTTTTTCCCTGGTGGCTGGATTACTTTCTTTAATGTTTTATTTAGATTCCTTTCTTATTTTCTTTTTTATATTTACTATAAGTTTTTGCTTTGTGCTCACATATAACAGCCTATTGATATAACAGTCTATTTTTAAGTCAGTAGCAACTTAAATTGTACACATTCCCAAACTCTACACTTTTACTCCCTTGACAATTTATATTTTTGATGTCACATTTTATATCTTTTTATTGGATGTGTCATCTTTTATTGTATGTAGTTTTAGTTAATTTTACTACTTTTGTCTTCTGACCTCTTTAAGTAGATTTATAAGTGATTAGCTTACTACCTTTTCTATATATTTACCTTTTCCAGTGAAATTTTCACTTTGATATGTTTTCTTGTTATTAATTTTTGCCTTGTTTTTCAGCTTAAAGAAGTCCCTTTAATATTTCTAAGGCTAGTTTGGTAGTAGCTAATTCCTTTAGCTTTTGCTTGTCTAAAAAACTCCTTATCTCTTCTTCAAATCTGAATAATAATCTTTCCAGGTAGCATATTTTTGGTTGAAAGTTTTTTTTTTGCTTTCAGCACTTTGAATATATTGTGCCACTCCCTTCTGACCTGAAAAGTTTCTGTTGAGAAATCTGCTAACAGCCTTATAGAATTTCGTTGTATGATACAGTTTTTCTCTTGATGCTTTTAAGATTCTCTCTTTAAGTTTTGACAGTTTAATTATAGTATGACTTGGAATTATAATTCTCTTGGCTTCCTGGTCCTGGATGTCTGTTTCCCTCCCCGGGTGAAGAAGTTTTCAGACAATATTTCTTTAAATAAGCTTTTGCCCCTTTCTCTCTCTCTTCTTCTGAGACCCCTACAATGGGAATGCGATTCTGCCTGATGTCGCCCAGAGGTCCCTTAAATTATCTTCATTTATTGTTTTTCTTTTTGCCTCTCATTCTGGATGAGTCTATTGCTTTATCTTCTATGTTGCTGATCCATTCTTCTACTTTATCCAGTCTGCTGTTGACCCCCCTCCACCACCCCCAGCATACTTTTCAGTTCAGGCATTGTATTCTTCAGCTCTGTGACTTCTGTTTGGTACTTTCTTATATTTTCTACCTCTTTGTTAAAGTTCTTACTATGTTCATCCATTCTTCTCCCGAGTTCAGTGAGCATCTTTAATAACCATTACTTTCAATTCTTTATGAGGTATATTACTTATCTCTGTATCATTGAGGTCTTTTTCTGAAGCTTTGTTTTGTTTCATTTAGAACATATTTCTGTTTCCCTATTTTGTTTGACTCTCTGTGTTTCTATGTATCTGACAAAACAGCTACTTCTTTCAGTCTTTATCCTTCTTATTCAAACTTTCCCTAGCTTTTGGGTTTCTTGAACCTTTGTAATTGTCTAAACTGCCCGATATATTCTTCATATAGCCCCTAGTTGAGGGTGTGCTAAGACTTTTCAGTGATCCAAGAAGAAGAATCTCATTTAGCACCTGGTTTCAGGCTGATGGGAGCCAGACCCTCAGGCAGCAGCTTTTAAAGTCTGCAAATATATACAGTCCTCTGGGACTGCATTTATAATACCTGTTGGCCTTTAGACCAGGAGATCTGGAGGTGTCCCTGGGTGAGTTGCGATTGGGACTCCAGAAAAACTTATAAGCTCCTTTCTGGGAAGTCTCATCAAACTGAGCTATCTATAGTCAAGGGAGTACGCAAGGATGATGTATCCTTGCTTATGTTCCCTAGGAGCACCTCCTAGACCTCTAGATGTGTGGGAAACTGGAAGCCTGTCCATCAGGCTGAAGCTCCAGGCTAAGTAAATAGGTCTTCTTCATAGGAAGATTGGACTTGTGTTTCAGTCAGCTGTGTACCTCCCTGGGGGTGGTGGCCTGTCAAGAGGTGTCTTTCTGATTGTTACAGTTCCATGGAGTTCTGGAATGCCAGTTCTCTTGGCCACCAGGGTTGGGTGATCAAGGGATGTCCCCTGTGTAGATTACACATGGCCTCTGGCTTTAACAAGGCAGCTGAAGAGTGTACTAGGCAGGGTATGCCTGCTAGCTTCAGAAAGGCAGCAAGAAAATGTCTTGTTTATGCATGCCTGCAGGCTTCAATGATGCAGCAAGAGAGAACCCTGTCAGTGCAGGCACTAGCTTTAGGCTGAGAGCCGAAAGATGTCATAACTGCTTGTACTTGTCCACGCCAGCCAGGGAACAGGGAAGAGTTACAACTACCTGTGCTCTCCAGTTTCAGCAAGTGCTATAACTGCTTACCCCAAACTGTCCCAGCAATGCCATGATGCCATTTCCAAGCTCACCTGCTTGTGCTAGCAGGCTGGGTGAAGAGTATAACGATGGCATCTGTTAATGCTTCTGTCTCCAAGGAGGATCTCAACTGTCCTCCACTCCTCCAGCCAATGACCTCAAATCAGCAAATGATTCTCCTTCACATATAATCTAGGTATTTTTCAAACTGCTGTTTATTCACTTGGTTGTGGCAAGAGCAAAACCACACATGAGCCTTCCAGGAGGGGAACATCAGTTTCCTATGGCACTCTGAGATCCCCAGACATCAGCCCCATTGGTGCTCCAAACCAGACATTCTGAGGACTCATCATTCTGGTGCACATCTCAAGGGCTAGGGTGCCCAATGTGGGACACAAGCCCTTTGCTCCTTTGGGATATGTGCCTATCTGGTGAGATCCCTCACCATTGTATGTTGCTGCACTGGGGGTGGGATTTTTACAAGATTGTTTCTCTGCCTCTCCTACCATTCTCAATGTGGTCCTTTTACCCTTTGTTGTGGAGAAGAGTTCATCTAGTTTTCAGATCTTTTCCATATGAAATGATCCATATGTAGGTGTAGACTTGGGAGTCTATGGGAGGAGGCCAGTTCAGGACATTGCTACACTGCCATATTGGACCCTGCTCAATCATTGTTTCTTTCTGTTACAATAGATTATCTTTTTTTCTCAGAGGTAGAAAGGAAATTTTCATTTATTCCCAAATATTTTGTATTAGATTTTATTTAATGATTCTCAATAATGACACTGTTGGTCCATCATCCATGGTGAATGATAGCATAGTAGTGATTAATTCCTTTTGAAGATATTTTGCTATTGCCTGTGTTCCCCTGATAGTAAATAAGCAATGAGGCAATTCAAAGAGAGGAAAGAAAGTATAGGAACCCAATAATAATTTAAAGTAATTGAAACAGTAGAAATGAGAATCCATTTTAAACATAAGTACCAATATGCCAACATTTACACTTGAAAAGTAAAATCCTTCTTACACAAACACACAAAATTTTATGGTGACACATGCAAACAAAAATTGGTTCCTCCATGTTTTATTCCTAGTTATAAATAAAATAAAGCAAAACAAATGAATCATCTGTTTCAGATTGTCTGCCCCATATCCCAGGATCCCCAGATACGCCCAGTTTCCAATATCTCCCAGTCACTACACTCAGAATTGTATGAGACATTCAAAACACACAAATTTGCGTTTTCATGGACAGAGAAAAGGTCTGTGGATTTTAGAGACATGTCTGAAAATGGATGTGTGTTTGATGTAGGGGATAGGTGGATAAACTCACCAGTGACAAAAGGCAATAAGAAGGAAATTAAAAGGCTGTGGAGAGGACACATTAATACAACGATAGATACTCAAGAGAAATAAAACATTATAGACATGAGTTATGATAAATAAAGATATCTCAAAGCTAGGTTGAGGAAGAGGGACAAGGAAGGGACAACTATATTCATGTCTAGAAAGGAATGTGCCGGAATTGTGGTGTCCTGTACAGATGGTAGAGTAGCGAATTGGAAGATGAGGAAGAAGAGGATGCCATCCTATTTCTATCCCTTCATCTTGGTCTTTGCTAGCTTTATTTCCCTCAGCTGTAACCCAAAAACTAATAATAATCCCAGGAAGCTCCAAGGCTAACATTTTGGAATTCAGGTGTCTTTTCTGACAAATTTGCTGATAAATTTATGGTAAAACTGGATTAAAAATGTTACTCAAGGACACATCATTTATTGAAATCTATTTCAGTTAGTATACCTAAGAACTAAGATGATTTCTGTCCTGTACAAGGAGAAATAGAGGCTCAAAATGCCCAAAGAAATTTTTCGTGGATTTTCAAATCTTGCTGGTACAGTCTGCTAACTTCTTGAGAAAAATGGTGTTTTGGGTCTATTTTTAAATCATTAAGGTCTATCAGCTTCCTTTCACTAGTGCCCTTACTTTCTGTGGCTGTTTTATTTAATGGAAAATAAAACAATCCCAATTAGTATTTCAGCATCTGAACTGAGAAATGTAGGAAAACTTTCTCATGTTCTATAATTTTCCTTTTAAGAAAGGTAGCCAGAAATTCCTCTGCTTTCTCCATCTCCTCTCTTCCTTCATAAGATTTTTTTTCTTTTTGTCTTATTTCCTATTTCATTTTGAAAGTTGTTCATAAATGCGGTGATATCCCAAATGGGATTCCCACTCCCCAGGTAGTATACAAGACATCTAATAGAATGCAGAAAATATAAACATATATTGTAATGTAGAAAGGAAATTAAAATTACTAATATTTAATAAACAAATTAATACTGGTCTCTCCCAAACACAATTTATCCCCTGTCCCCTAGCAGCTGGTTACATATTACCTAGGGTAAAAACATTTTTAAAGGAAAATGGAAATTTCATGGTTTGAGGGGGATTGACAGAGGCACCCTAAATTCCTTCCTCTGAAAACATTATAGTTCGGTGTGCCTGCTCTAGGAGATTTATCTTTACTATACCAACGGTATTTGTGTTGCTGCCACAACAAACCACCACAAACTTAATTGTTTAAACAACACAAATTTATTACCTGACAGTTCTGCAGATCAGAAGTCCTTACATGGGCCTCACCAGGCTAGTCAAGATGTTAGCAGACTGGTTCTTTTCTGGAGGTGCTAGAGGAGAATTTGTTTCCTTGCTCAATTGGGTTTGTTGTGAGACTCCAATTCCCTGTGGTTACATGACTCTAATGCAGCCTTCTATTTTTCTTACTGATTGGCAGCTGATAGCAATTCCCAGCTTCTAGGAGCCAGACCATTTCTTGGCTCATGACCTTCTTCCTCTAGCTTTAAAGCCAGCAACAATAAGCAAGCCTCTCACATGTCTTAAATCTCTTATCTCTCTTTTCCCATTGCATCTCTCTGACCCACTCTTCTGCCTTTCTTTTCCACTTTTTAAGAACTCATGTGATTAAATTGATCTCTCTGAATATTTCAGGATAATCTCCCCATTTTAAGGCCTTAACCTTAATCACATCTGCAGAGTCCCTCTTGCCATGTCAGATAACATATTCATTGTTTCTGAGGATTAGAGTCTGGGCATCTTTGGGGGACCATTACTGTGCCTATCATGCCATGAAATTACTTTGTGCCACAAAGAGATTCAACTCATGCCTGCAGCATAATTAATAAATAATAAAAACTGAAAATAAGAATTCCTTTAGCTGTTTAAATGTTTGAAATGAAAGGTTTGGTCCATCGTTAAAAATATTTAACTGTTCCATTTTTCAAATTGCAGAAACAATTAATGATTGACATTAGGCAATTACTAAGCAAATTTCAATAAAGGCTTTGATATATTTGATAAATGGGATTTAAATGCTAGTAAATGATTTAGTGAGTGCACCAACCATGCACAGCTGCCATTTACATTGACTAAGAATTGAGAATGAACTTAAAACCAGTTATCAAAATGAAGTAAATGTTTAAAACTTATGTCCACAGAAAACCTGTACATGGATGTTTAAAGCAGTTTTATTTATAATTGCCAAAACCTGAAAGCAACCAAGATGTCCTAAAGTAGGTGAAAGAATAACCTGTGGCATACCTAGATAAGGAATTATTCAGTGATAAAAGAAATGAGCTATCAATCTATGAAAAGACATGAAGGAATTTTAAGTGCATATTACTAAGTGAAAGAAGCCAATTTAAAAAGGCTATATTCTGTTTGATTCCGACTATATGACATTCTGGAAAAGGCAAATCTATGGAAAGAGTGAAAAGATCAATGGTTTCCAGGAGTTGGGAGTAAGAGACAGATGAACAGGTGGAGTATATAGGATTTTTAGAGCGGTGGAAATACTCTATATGATACCATAATAATGGATACATAACATTTTACATTTGTTTAAATCCATAGAATGTACAACACCAAGAATAAATCCTAATGTAAGCTATGGGCTTTGGTGATTATGATGTATCAATGTAGGGTCATCATCTGTAATAAATATACCACTTTTGCTGAGGATGTTGATAATGGAGGAGGCTATGCATGTGTGGGGGCAGGAGGAACATGGAAAATCTCTGTACCTTCTTTTCAATTTTTCTCTAAGACGTTTTGCTCTAAAAAAAGTATTAAAAATAAAAAATGAAGTGAATCAGATTTTGAAATTGTTTTATGAAATATAAAATGAAGGTGTAATGAACACTACCACATTGTTGTCATCATAATTACATTATATCAAATGAGTGAAGAAAAGTTGTAAAGTAAAATCTGTTTTTAAATAAAATTGATTTCATCTTTATCTCATCTTTTAAAAGTATGCTTCTAAATGGGCATTACTAATGTAGCAGTAATTTATATAACAAATAAGTATATTGATCTAAGTAAATATCCTCAATAAATAAATAAATAAATAAATAAATAAATAAGTAAGTACATACATACATACATACATATTTATAGTACATGTCCTAAATTTTTACTTATGAGTTATCAAATTGAAAATTATTATACTAATAAGTTCATACTAAATACATTTGGTGGCTACATTACAAGTCAAAACTACATAGAATAAATGCTTATCAATCTGATATCATCACTTTTGCAAAAATTTTACAGAACAGTTAATAAGATTTTGATTTGTCACCATTTCAATTTGCCACTGAAAAATGTCATTAAAGAATGGTTATTAAGGATGCCCAGAATTTTTCCACTTTGGAAACATTCAACAAACATTTTAAAAATACCACTTTTTCTAATAGGTAACTGAATTTTAAACATAGAACTTTAAAAGTCACAGGAACATTTGACATATAATTTATACTTATTTAGAATGCAGGGAATTTTATTTGCTGGTTATCTTAACACATATTTCTTGCTGCTAAAACATCCAAAGAAAATTTTCCAATGCATTAGCAATAGCTAGAAAACCTCTAGTTTTCTTGGTTTCTCCATGGTTGTGGTATAATGGACATTTTTTTGTGAGTAGAAAAACTAGTCACAAGCAAAATCATAAATGTTTTTAGCACACGGGCAATGAGTTACAATAATGCTTATAATTTTACTTTTATTTGATAGAAAGTATTCTTCCATTCTCAAATCATGCTATATTTATTTATGTTTATTTGTGTGCATGTTTATGATTAGTTGACATACACAGCATTGTTCCCTTTAAAAATACAGGTGAAATAAGTCAGAGAGAGAAAGATAAATAGCATGATTCCACTTATATATGGAATCCAAAAAACAAAACAAAGAGACAAACAAACCAAAAAACATACTCTTTTTAAAATTTATTTATTTAAATTCAAGTTAGTTGCTGTGTAGTATTGGTTTTAGGAGTAGAACCCAGTGATTCATCACTTACATAAAATACCCAGTGCTCGTCCTAACAAGAGCCCTCCTTAATGCCCATCACCCATTTAGAGCATTCTCCCACCCACCTCCCCTCCAGCAACTCTCAGTTTGGTCTCTGTATTTAAGAGTCTCTTATGGTTTGCCTTCCTCTGTGCCAAAAAACAGAATCTTAAATACAGAGAACAAACTAGTGATTGCCAGAAGGGTGATGGATGAGGGGATAAGTGAAATAGATAAAGGGGATTAAGAAGTACAAACCTCCAGTTATAAAATAAAGAAGTCACAGAGATGAAAAGTATAGCATAGGGAATACAGTCAATAAGATTGTAGTAATGTTGCTTGGTGATGGATGGTGACTACTTTTCATGGTGAGCACTGAGTAATGTATAGAACTGTTGAATATGTTGCACACATGAAACTAATATAACACTGTATGTCAATTATACTTCAATCAATCAATCAATCAATAAACAAACAAATAAATAAATAAATATTAAATCCATTCCACTTACCAAACTATTCCCTGAGCCCCAGAGCCAATAGGCTTTAAATTCTGGTAGCGCTTGAGAACTGTGAAGGTTGAGTCTCCCACTTCCACACTGTAGAATTGGTTGTCAACTTTGCTTTTGCTCATGTTGTAATGTTTGGCAATATATGACACATCCACTTGTTTATCGAAACCCTATGAAAAGAACAATAAAAATGTGAGACAAGCGAGCAACCAGAATGATCATGAGCTGTAGAAAAGCCTGTTCTTTTAATGATTACTAATTCATAGTCATCTATCATCATTATATAAACCTGCATTTCATATGCAAAATATGTATTAGTCTATGTAAAATAACCTGGAGTAAAAGAACTTAGAAAAAATACATTAAAAATATTTGTTTTTGGTATTAAAACTAATAATAATAAAATAATCTTAGGTCTACATAATCTTTTTTGAAATGTTTCATTAAAACCATTTAATTATTGGGCCGCCTGGGTAGCTCAGTCAGGTAAGCGTGGAACTTCCGCTCAGGTCATGATCTCACTGTTCCTGAGTTCAAGTCCCGTATTGGGCACTGTGTTGACAGTTCAGAGCCTGGAACCTCCTTTAGATTCTGTGTCTCCCTCTCTCTCTGCCTCTCCCCCACTCACACTCTTTCTCTCTCTCCATCAAAAATAAAATAAGCATTAAAAAATTAAAAAAAAAACATTTAATTATCTATGAAGCAAACATCTACCAAACATATATTGGGCCCATATACTATGCTAGAAACTTCAGAGGTGATTCCTGATCATCCATTATAAGAGACAAGATAAAAGATAGAAGATTGTATCTATATCCCTTTTCAAAAAGAAGTGAGATACAGAATAATGTGTAGTTTTAATTTTTTAATTAGGTAAACTTGAATTAAATGGTGTTGACTTCATTTGTTCTCAATAATGCCCAAAATGTTATTATCCTTCATTAAACACTGAACAATTTTAATCCAAATTAACAGTATTCTAAAATGACACATGACATCTTTTTATTCTTTACAAGCTTAGATTTAAATATGTTGATTGTTGTATGTTTTGTTTATCTTTAAGACAAGTCCTACTATTTATTACATTTAGCAATGGAAGAATTTGTCCTTGTAATTTGAATTATAATTTGTGAATATAATATAAATATCCATTATCCATGATTATTGTTTACCCATAAATATTTTTTTACCATAAATAAATTTATACTGCATTTTGTGACATTAAATAATTTCAACTCTGTAGCTGGAAAGGGCCTTACAAAATATCGTCTAGACTATTTCTTGTGACACACACTGGTGGATGCCTACCCAATAGTCATCCCCTCTCCTTCTTGCTTGATTTTGTTCAGGTTTTGAGCACTCTCATATTCTGTAGCCTCCTCCCCATACCCAGAATTGAAAACTGAATAATTCTCTTTAGAGGTGACATTGACCCTTAGTGGTATTTGGGTGATTTGTGGGCATGTTTTCGTATACCATATGATAGAAAATGTGCCTTGTACTTGGTTGGCTTATTGAATAATGCTAGTTGTCCTGCAATGAGTGGGACATTCAGGAATAATTTCTTATACAATGAATAGTTTCTTACATACCTTAGACTTTTGAGTTATGCCAAAGGTTTAATTACTAAACAAACAAAACCAAAACCCTGCCTTCAATGTTCTGAGCCTAGAATTTAAACTAAAGGATCTTTGTATGGTTTTAACACACATTGACTTCTGAAAACCTGATTCTCACATAATTTGAAGGAAGATTTAGACCTCCTTTGTCTCTGAACCTCTGGTTGGTCATAATACCACTGTCCTTAGAGATTTTAAAATAAAAATTTCATTTCTAAATCTAAAAAAATTGAAATATAAGTACAAACTAATTTGCCCCTGCATGCTCTTGGAAAGGGAGCCAGACACTACAAGTAATGTAAATGAGGAGACGACAGTGCAGACTGCATGGGCATGAGTGGCAAAACCTACGAATCTAGAACAATCTTATGCTAGCATCTTACAAGCCCAGACTAAAAGCAGAATGCAAGTCACAGGCACCCGCCTATGACTGGAAGACATATTGTGGCACCATTCCAGTAGAAATGCACACAGACTTCAAAGAACAGAGTGGACTATAGATGAGGAATCCAGGTTGTTTAAACTGAAAATTGAAAATTCAGGTAATTTATGAATACAATAAGGAGAGGTCTGAAATTCAGGAGACAGTCCAGGAAGCATGGAACAGGAAATTAAACAAGACTATTAAAAATCAGGGCATTGTAAATTTATTCAAGAAGACAAAAATGGGATTTAGAATTTAAACAATGAGTGTGAACAACAGCAAAAACCAGAACATTAATATTTAAGCAATCCTTGATGTTAACCACAGTATCAGGAACTTCTCTCCATACTACAGTCCATTTCTACTCTAGGCTTTTTGGGTATCTCAGCAGACTAACCACTATTAAGGTCTTCCCCCTCCCCCCCTACCTGGCGTTGAAAGGTAAAAAAATAACTGCTGCTAGACTAACAAATGAATTCATTTGTCAAGGTTAATTTGGGATGAAGGAAGTGCCTTAACTTCATTTGTGTGTTCTGGCCCTTTTTTACATCCTCTAATGTCCTCATTTCTGACCACCCACAAAATTCTCAGCACAAACTAGCTTCATCAAACCTACATTATCCATTTCTATATCCCCCACTTACTCTCTTCACTTCTGAAATGTCACTTGTTCCAACTACACTGCATATATATACTAATCTTAAGGAATATTTTATGTTCCAGATACTTGACTTAATGCTGTATCTTGGTACCACCCCACTCCTTCCGACTTGCCTATGGCTTTTCTAGCTCAGTTTTCAGACTAACCCTAAGAGATATTCTACTCAACATTTACAATCATTTAATCTAACAAATACTGATGATATACATATTATGTGCCAAATGCTGGGGTTGGCCCTGGAAAAACAACAAAAAGAGAAGGTCTCTGTCTAGATGGAGGCAGTCAAGTAAGCAAGTAGTTAAAATATGGATGATATATTCTATAGCAGAATAAAGAAAAGGTGCTGGAAGCAAACAAGGAGTAGCAACTAATTGCTTGCATTCATTCATTTTCATTAATTCATTCATTTACTATGTATAATAAAAACAACTGCTAGATGCCAACCCACAGGTATAAATTGGTAATTCTTGAGAGGAAACATGATCAGTGTTTTCCCTGGACCTCCCTTCTAACTGGTTTTCAAATATGAATGAGCACCTGAGGAGCTTGACCAAAGGCAAATCACTGTCATACCGCATTGGAGATTTGGATGTAGACCACCACATAAATCCTGATAATCTGAGGATTAGATTGCCAGGCAATCCAGGTGGTTCTGACTTGAGGAACTTGAGATTTGAGAATCTGACTTTGAGAAAGACAGCATTACAGCAGTCATTCTCAAGATATGCTTCCTGGAGCATCAGTATCAGCATCACCTAGAAACCTGTTAGAAATGCAAATGCTCACTCCCACCTCACACCTATTGAATCAGAAACTCTGTGGTCAAGGCCCAACAATCTGTCTCATTAAGCCCTCGAGGTATTCTGACGCATATTGAGAACCATACACTATAGTGGAAGGATCACCTGAAGACTTTGAATCCGAACTTATACTTCTGCCTGACATATTTGAAAAGTAAAATGAGATTTCTGCATCTGCGTCAGGGAACACATTTTGTGTATTTATGTATTGCCAAATTACATTGCTCCTGGCACACAAATGGGAAACCAGAGTCCTAATTATGACAAGGATTACCCCTCATCTCATGTTGAAATATTTGAAAGAACCTCACTGACCCAAACTCAAAGTCTCGGTATTAAGAAAGGTCAACAGTTGGCCAAGTGCTATAATGGACTATATCATTTCATCTCAGCAATTATTCACAGTCCTGAGAAGCACCCTGTCATTTTTCCCAGTGTATGTCTGTCACAGAACTTTTTATAGGATGGGGAAGCTATATATAGTCTTGGCAGTTTGATAATAATGGTTAAAACAATCACAGAGTGTATACCAGCAGCAAGATTTCAGTAAGAAGAGTATGATTCCCAGTCAAAAAGTGACAAATAAAAGCTATCTAGTGCCTTGACACATTTTCTAAAATAAAAATTACTTCATGATCTTTTTTCTCCATTTTAAGCATATAATTTCTCACAATGACATTGAAAATCATCATTTTTAATTAATTAATTAATTAATTAATTAATTAATTTTTAATATGAAATTTATTGTCAAATTGGTTTCCATACAACACCCAGTGCTCATCCCAACAGGTGCCCTCCTCAATGTCCATCACCCACTTTCCCCTCCATCCCACTCCCCCATCAACCCTCAGTTTGTTCTCAGTTTTTAAGATCTCTTATGGTTTGCCTCCCTCCCTCTCTAAATTTTTTTTCCCTTACCCTCCCCATGGTCTTCTGTTAAGTTTCTCAGAATCCACATAAGAGTGAAAACATATGGTATCTGTCTTTCTCTGTATGACTTATTTCACTTAGCATAACACTCTCCAGTTCCATC
Organism: Prionailurus viverrinus; assembly: GCF_022837055.1. Taxonomy (NCBI): domain Eukaryota; kingdom Metazoa; phylum Chordata; class Mammalia; order Carnivora; family Felidae; genus Prionailurus; species Prionailurus viverrinus. The sequence continues at coordinate 135,182,595 of NC_062564.1, read as the reverse complement.
CATATTGCTACAAAAGACCATATTTCATTCTTTTTCATTGCCAAGTGGTATTCTATTGTGTGTATAAACCACAATTTCTTTATCCATTCATCAGTTGATGGACATTTAGGCTCTTTCCATAATTTGGCTATTGTTGAAAGTGCTGCTATAAACATTGGGGTACAAGTGCCCTATGCATCAGCACTCCTTTATCCCTTGGGTAAATTCCTAGCAGTGCTATTGCTGGGTCATAGGGTAGATCTATTTTTAATTTTTTGAGGAACCTCCACACTGTTTCCAGAGTGGCTGCACCAGTTTGCATTCCCACCAACAGTGCAAGAGGGTTCCTGTTTCTCCACACCCTCTCCAGCATCTATAGTCTCCTGATTTGTTCATTTTAGCCACTCTGGTGTGAGGTGATATCTCAGTGTGGTTTTGATTTGTATTTCCCTGATGATGAGTGACACTGAGCATCATTTCATGTGTCTGTTGGCCATCTGGATGTCTTCTTTAGAGAAGTGTCTATTCATGTCTTCTGCCCATTTCTTCACTGGATTACTTGCTTTTCAGGTGTGGAGTTTGGTGAGTTCTTTATAGATTTTGGATACTAGCCTTTTGTCTGATATGTCATTTGCAAATATCTTTTCCCATTCCATCAGTTGCCTTTTAGTTTTGTTAATTGTTTCCTTTGCAGTGCAGAAACTTTTTATCTTCATGAGGTCCCAATAGTTCATTTCTGCTTTTAATTCCCTTGCCTTTGGAGATGTGTCAAGTAAGAAATTACTGCGGCTGAGGTCAAAGAGGTTTTTTCCTGCTTTCTCTTCTAGGATTTTGATGGTGTCCTGTCTCACATTCAGGTCCTTTATCCATTTTGAGTTTATTTTTGTGAATGGTGTAAGATAGTGGTCTAGTTTCATTCTTCTGCATGTTGCTGTCCAGTTCTCCCAGCACCATTTGCTAAAGAGAATGTCTTTAATCCATTGGATGTTCTTTCCTGCTTTGTCCAAGATTAGTTGGCCATATTTTTGTGGATCCAATTCTGGGTACTCTATTCTATTCCATTGGTCTATGTGTCTGTTTGTGTGCCAATACCATGCTGTCTTGTTGATTATAGCTTTGTAGTAGAGGCTAAAGTCTGGGATTGTGATGCCTCCTGCTTTGGTCTTCTTCAATATTACTTTGAATATTCGGGGTCTTTTGTGGCTCCATACAAATTTTAGGGTTGCTTTCTCTGGCTTCAAGAAGAATGCTGGTGCAATTTTGATTGGGATTGCATTGAATGTGTAGATTGTTTTGGGTAGTATTGACTTTTTTTTTTAATTTTTTTTCAACGTTTTTATTTATTTTTTGGGACAGAGAGAGACAAAGCATGAACGGGGGAGGGGCAGAGAGAGAGGGAGACACAGAATCGAAAACAGGCTCCAGGCTCTGAGCCATTAGCCCAGAGCCTGACGCGGGGCTCGAACTCACGGACCGCGAGATCGTGACGTGGCTGAAGTCGGTCGCTTAACCGACTGCGCCACCCAGGCGCCCCAGTATTGACTTTTAACAATATTTATTCTTCCAATCCATGAGCACAGAATGTTTTTCCATTTCTTTGTATCTTCTTCAATTACCTTCATAAGCTTTCTATAGTTTCCAGAATACAGATCTTTTACATCTTTGGTTAGGTTTATTCCTAGGTATTTTATGCTTCTTGGTGCAATTGTGAATGGGATCAGTTTCTTTATTTGTCTTTCTGTTGCTTCATTATTAGTGTATAAGAATGTAACTGATTTCTGTACATTGATTTTGTATCCTGCGACATTGCTGAATTCATCTATCAGTTGTAGCAAACTTTTGGTGGAGTCTATTGGGTATTCCATGTATAATATCACGTCATCTGCAAAAAGTGAAAGCTTGACTTCATCTGCCAGTTTTGATGCCTTTGATTTCCTTTTGTTGTCTGATTGCTGATGCTAGAACTTCCAACACTATGTTAAACAACAGCGGTGAGAGTGGACATCCCTGTCGTGTTCCTGATCTCAGGGGGAAAGCTCTCAGTTTTTCCCCATTGAGGATGATATCAGCTGTGGGCTTTTCATAAATGGCTTTTATGATGTTTAAGTATGTTCCTTCTATCCCGACTTTCTCGAGGGTTTTTATTAAGAAAGGCTTTTGAATTTTGTCAAGTGCTTTTTCTGCATCGATTCACAGGATCATATGGTTCTTATCTTTTCTTTTATTAATGTGATGTATCACATTGATTGATTTGCTTTTGAATTTTGTCAAGTGCTTTTTCTGCATAGATTCACAGGATCATATGGTTCTTATCTTTTCTTTTATTAATGTGATGTATCACATTGATTGATTTGTGAATGTTGAGCCAGCCCTGCAGCCCAGCAATGAATCCCACTTGATCATGGTGAATAATTCTTTTTATATGCTGTTGAATTCAATTTGCTAGTATCTTATTGAGAATTTTTGCATCCATATTCATCATGGATATTGGCCTCTTTTTTTTAGTTCTCTTTTTTTGCTGGGTCTCTGTCTGGTTTGGGAATCAAAGTAATGCTGGCTTTATAGAATGAGTCTGGAAGTTTTACCTTCCCTTTACATTTTTTGGAACAGCTTGAGAAGATAGGTATTATCCCTGCTTTAAATGTCTGGTAGAGTTCCCCTGGGAAGCCATCTGGTCCTGGACTCTTATTTGTTGGGAGATTTTTGATAACTAATTCCATTTCTTTGCTGGTTATGGGTCTGTTCCAGTTTTCTATTTCTTCATGTTTGAGTTTTGGAAGTGTGTGGGTGCTTAGGAATTTGTTCATTTCTTCCAGGTTGTCCAGTTTGTTGGCATATAATTTTTCATAGTATTCCCTGATAATTGCTTGTATTTCTGAGGGATTGGTTGTCATAATTACATTTTCATTCATGATTTTCTCTATTTGGGTCATCTCCCTTTTCTTTTTGAGAAGCCTGGCTAGAGGTTTATCAATTTTGTTTCTTTTTTTCAAAAAACCAACTCTTGGTTTCATTGATCTGCTCTACAGTTTTTTTAGATTCTATATTGTTTATTTCTGCTCTGACCTTTATTACTTCTCTTCTTCTGCTGGGTTTGGGGTGTCTGCTGTTCTGTTTCTATTTCCTTTAGGTGTGCTGTTAGATTTTGTATTGGGGATTCTTCTTGTTTCTTGAGATAGGCCTGGATTGCAATGCATTTTCTTCTCAGGACTGCCTTCGCTGCATCTCAAAGGGTTTGGATTGTTGTATTTTCATTTTCATTTGTTTTCATAAATTTTTTAATTTCTTCTCTAATTGCCTGGTTGACCCATTCATTCTTTAGTAGGGTGTTCTTTAACCTCCATGCTTTAGGAGGTTTTCCAGACTTTTTTCTGTGGTTGATTTCAAGTTTCATAGCATTGTGGTCTGAAAGTGTGCATGCTATGATCTCAATTCTTTTATACTTATGAAGGGCTGTTTTGTGACACAGTATGTAATCTCTCTTGGAGAATGTTCCGTGTGCACTCAAGAAGAAAGTATATTCTGTGACTTTGGGATGCAGAGTTCTAAATATATCTGTCAAGTCTATATGATCCAATGTATCATTCAGGGCCCTTGTTTCTTTATTGATTCTGTGTCTAGATGATCTATCCATTGTTGTAAGTGGAGTATTAAAGTCCCTTGCAATTACCACATTCTTATAAATAAGGTAGCTTATGTTTGTGACTAATTGTTTTATATATTTGGGGGCTCCTGTATTCGGCTCATAGACATTTATAATTGTTAGCTCTTCCTGATGGATAGACCCTATAGTTATTATATAATGGCCTTCTTCACCTCTTGTTACAGCCTTTAATTTAAAGTCTAGTTTGTCTGATATAACTATGGTTACTCCAGCTTTCTTTTGACTTCCAGTAGCATGATAGATAGTTCTCCATCCCCTCACATTCAATATGAAGGTGTCCTCAGGTCTAAAATGAGTTTCTTGTAGACAACAAATAGATGGGTCTTGTTTTTTTATCCATTCTGATACCCTATATCATTTTTTTTGGCGCATTTAGTCCATTTACATTCAGTGTCATTATTGAAAGATCTGGGTTTAGAGTCATTGTGATGTCTGTAGGCTTCATGCCTGTAGGGATGTCTCTGGTACCTTGTGGTCCTTGCAACATTTCACTCACAGAATCCCCATTAGGATCTCTTGTAGGGCTGGTGTAGTGGTGATGAATTCCTTCAGTTTTTGTTTGTTTGGGAAAACCTTTATCTTTCCTTCTATTCTGAATGACAGACTTGCTGGATAAAGGATTCTCAGCTGCATATTTTTTCTGTTCATCACAATGAAGATTTCCTGCCATTCCTTTCTAGCCTTCCAAGTTTTGGTAGATAGATCTGTCACTAGTCTAATCGGTCTCCCTTTATATGTTAGAGCGTGTTTATCCCTACCTGCTTTCAGAATTTTCTCTTTATCCTTGTATTTTGCCAGTTTCACTATTATATAATGTGCTGAAAATGGATTCAAGTTACGTCTGAAGGGAGTTCTCTGTGCCTCTTGGGTTTCAATGCCTTTTTCCTTCCCCAGATCAGGGAAGTTCTCAGCTATGATTTGTTCAAGTACACCTTCAGTCTTCAGCCCCTTTCTCTCTCTCTTCTTCTTCTGGAATTCCTATGATACAAAGGAATTATGATACATATATTGTTCCATTTGATTGCATCACTTAGTTCTCTAATTCTCCCCTCATACTCCTGGATTTTTTTTATCTCTCTTCTTCTCAGCTTCTTCTTGTTCCATAATTTTTCTTCTAATTCACCTATTGTCTCCTCTGCCTCTTCAATCTGTGCTATGGCCACCTCCATTTTATTTTACATCTCATTTATAGCATTTTTTAGTTCCTCATGACCATTTTTCTAGTCCCTTGATCTCTGTAGCAATAGATTCTCTGCTGTCCTCTATGCTTTTTTCAAGCCCAGCAATTAATTTTATGACAATTATTCTAAATTCTTATTCTGTTATATTGCTCAAATCGGTGTTGATCAATTCATTAACTGTCTCTACTTCCTGGAGTTTCTTTTGAGGAAAATTCTTCCATTTCATCATTTTTGGTAGTCCCTGTGGTAGCTAAACTGCAGGGAACTTCCCCTGTGCTGTCCGGAGAAACTTGTGTTGGTGGGCAGGGCCGCAGTCCAACCCGATGTCTGCCCCCAGCCCACCGCTGGGGCCACAGTCAGACTGGTGTTTACCTTATCTTCCCCTCTCCCAGGGGCAGGCCTCACTGTGGAGTGGTGTGGCCCCTGTCTGGGAAGCTTGGACACTTCCAGTATTGTGGTGCTCCTTCCATGGGATCTGGCCAAGAGCATATTAGAAGGGTTGGATCCCCAAGGTGCACAGGGGCAGGAGAGGTAGGCTTAGCTCGATTTACCATTGGTGGTCCCCTGTGGGAGGGGCCCTGCAGCACCAGCAGGGAGGCTAACTGTTGGAGGGATGGATCCACAGAAGCACAGAATTGGGCGTTTGCAAAGTACAAGCAAGTTCGGTGACAGGAATTGGTTCCTCTTGGAATTTTGGCTGGTGGATGGGAGAGGGAAATGGTGCTTGCCAGTGCCTTTATTCCCCCACTGAGCTTTGTCCTTCCAGGGCTCAACAACTCTCTCTCCTCCTGGCGTCCTCTCTCCCTCCCTGCTCTCTGAGAACAGAGCTGTTGACTTTTAACATTCCAGATGTTAAGTCCCGCTGGCTGTCAGAACTCACGGAGTCCGGCCTCTCTGCTTTTGCAAGCCAGACTTCAGGGGCCCTGCCTTTCCCAGCAGGCTGCTCCTCCACCGCCCCGGCTCCCTCCCACCAGTCCATGTAGCACACACTGCTTCTCTGCCCTCTTGTCTACCCTCAGCCTCTTCTATGGGCCTCTTGTCTATGCTTGGCTCCGGAGAGTCCATTCTGCTAGTCTTCTGGTGGTTTTCTGGGTTATTTAGGTAGATGTGGGTGGAATCTAAGCGATCATCAGGACAAGGTGAGCCCAGTGTCCTCCTACACCGCCATCTTCAAAAATTATCATTACAAAGCTTGTGAATTCACACACACACACACACACACACAATTTACTTTCAAGTATTCTCTTTATACCTAACTTTTAATTAAACTTCATATAAAATCTAAAAGTTAGAAAACACATCCTTGAAAGTACCTCAAATAATTGGGAAAAGCTATTTTAATTATTAAACAGTAAGACAGAGAGATAACGACACTGGAAATTTTCTTGGATTGATGTTGTAACCAAAATTTTGATGGCAAATATGTTGTGTTGAAAAGCTTCTGCCAGATTTCATCTGTGCCCCAAGTTTACAAATCCAAATTGAAACTCAAAAAGCTCAGAACATATTTAATACAGTATATTTTATCCTCAATTTCCATGCAGTTTTTTCATGATTATAAAGTTCAAATATAAACTTTCTCTTTAAAATGTTCCTATGAAAGTATGCCATTAAGTGTACTGTAAAAAATTATCAATGCTAAAAAATATTTTCCCAGTTCAGGTCACTGGGAGCTGATAAGCTGAATCCAGGAAGGGAAGAAACAAAATTTCACACTGGGAGGGCATGACCAGACAATAAAGATTCTGAAGTTTCAAAATGGATCAGAACTACTTAAGGGACTTGTAAGAGATGGATTGCTGAGCCTCACTGAAAGCCACACTGGGGTATGGCTAACAGTCTTTATTTTTAACAAATTCCTCACTTAAAGAACCACTATTTTATTTTATTTTATTTAATACAATTTGTTGTCGAATTGGCTTACATATAACACCCAGTGCTCATCCCAACAAATGCCCTCCTCAATGCCCATCACCCATGTTCCCCTCCCCCCACCCATCCCCCATCCACCCTCAGTTTATTCTCTGGATTTAAGAGTCTCTTATGGTTTGCCTCCCTCCCTCTCTGTAACTATTTTTCCTCTCCCCTTCTTCCATGGTCTTCTGTTTAAGTTTCACAAGATACACATATGAAGTGAAAACATAGAATATCTGTCCTTTTCTGACTGACTTATTTCACTCAGCATAATACCTTCCAGTTCCATCCATGTTGCTGCAAATGGAAGGATTTCATTCTTCTCTTTGCCAAGTTGTATTCCATTGTATATATAAACCACATATTCTTTATGCATTCATCAGTTGATGGATACTTAGGCTGTTTCCATAATTTAGCTATTGATAAAAGCACTGCTATAAACATTGGGGTACATGTGCCCCTATGCATTAACACTCCTGTATTCCTGTAGCAAAATTCTTAGTAGTGCTATTGCTGGATCACAGGGTAGATCTATTTTTAATTTTTTGAGGAACCTCCCCACTGTGCTCCAGAGCAGCTGCACCAGTTTGCATTCCCACCAACAGTTCAAGAGGGTTCCCAGTTCAAGAGGGTTCAAGAGGATGTGGGTCCCCACATCCTCAACAGCATCTGTAGTTTCCTGATTTTTTTTATTTGAGCCACTCTGGTGTGAGGTGGTCTCTCACTGTGGCTTGGATTTGAATTTCCCTGATAATGAGTGACACTGAGCATCATTTCATGTGTCTGTTGGCCATCTGGATGTCTTCTTCGGAAAAGTGTCTATTCACATCTTCTGCCCATTTCTTCACTGGATTATTTGTTTTTTGGGTGTTGACTTTATAAGTTCTTTATAGATTTTGGGTACTAGCCTTTTATCCAATATGTCATTTGCAAATATCTTTTCCCATTCTGTCAGTTGCCTTTTGGTTTTGTTGATTGTTTCCTTTGCAGTGCAGAAGTTTTTATCTTCATGAGGTCCCAATAGTTCATTTCTGCTTTTAATTCCCTTGCCTTCGGAGATGCATCGAGTAAGAAATTGCTGCGGCTGAGGTCAAAGGGGTTGTTGCCTGCTTTCTCCTCTAGGGTTTTGATGGTTCCCTGTCTCACATTCACGTCCTTTATCCATTTTGAGTTTATTTTTGTGAATGGTGTAAGAAAGTGGTCTAGTTTCATTCTTCAGCATGTTGCTGTCCAGTTCTCCCGGCACCATTTGCTAAAGAGAATGTCTTTTTTCCATTGGATGTTCTTTCCTGCTTTGTCAAAGATTAGTTAGCCATACATTTGTCAGTCTAATTCTGGGTACTCTATTCTATTCCACTGGTCTATGTGTCTGATTTTGTGCCAATACCATACTGTCTTGATGATGACAGCTTTGTAGTAGAAGCTAAAGTCTGGAATTGTGATGCTTTGGTTTTCTTCTTCAATATTACTTTAGCTATTCAGGGTCTTTTGTGGTTCCATACAAATTTTAGGATTGTGTGAAGAATCAGTATTTTAGAGAATAGTAAATATAAGAGACGTAAGAGGTCACCATTTAAAGAGGGCTAGTTGGAGAAGTAAAAATGGGAAGCAATGCATGTCAAACCAAGTAAACAAAAGACATGGAATTAAAAATGTCATGGTGACTCTCCTTGGAATCATCACCTCATTAGTAGGCCCAGACATCATATTCCCAGGGATGTGTTTCATAGGTATAATATAGTATCCAACTGACGCTCTCTCAATTAGCTCATAAAAATAAACATTCCATAATCTGTTTATATTGAATTTATACTAAAACACAAAGGTATTCATAAATGCTCATCAAAATGGAAAGTCTTTCCAGAGAAGAAATTAGTTAATTATAAATAAGTAATATTGTATTTAAAAATGGTAAATCACCACAGTGGTAACTTATGAAAATCAATACGGTTCAAAATAATTATAGGTTTAGAACAGTCTATTCTATTATTGATTCACATTATTTTTTTAAATAACTCATTCCTCCACTGAATATTAATATCATGTTTAAATTTCTTTTAATGTTTATTTATTTTTGACAGAGAGAGAGACAGAGCATGAGCAGGGGAGGGGCAGAGAGAGAGGGAGACACAGAATCCGAAGCAGGCTCCAGGCTCTGGGCTGTCAGCACAGAGCCCAATGCGGGGCTTGAACTCACAGACTGCCAGATCATGACCTGAGCCAAAGTCAGATGCTCAACCGACTAAGCCACCCAGATGTTTAAATGAATCAATGTTTCTATGTGGATATAGGAGAAATTTTTTCTGCAAAAATTCAAAGCAAACCCATTTCCTCCCTATCCCCCATCTGTGAAAAAATTTTAAAGCTAAATTAAAAGAAGATATTATTGCCACTGGCAGTCTGGTAGGCAGAGAGGAAATCTGAATATAATCTGTTCTGTGAAAAGCCTGCACTTTATGCAGACCTGTCAGAAAGGGCTTTGTGGAATGAGTCCGCATTATCAGTTAGTTGCTAGCCTATAGCTATGGAGTTTTGCAAAGAAAAATGTCCTACATTACTGATCTTATCCTGCAGGTATCCAAAGCTTTGACTGCATTCTTCTCAAATTTAATAACCTATATGCCAGAAGTATTCCCTCCCCATTTTCATTTGTGTATGACTGTCCTATGTTACTGCTAGTCATTTCCTGAGCAGGAGACATTAAGGTTTAAAAATATGTAGAGGTTGAGCTTCCTTAGTTTCTCTTGAATGGTAGCGCTGAAAATAACACCAAGCCTGGATTAGTTCTGCACTTAACACCTGTGAAAACTTGAGCAAGTCATTTTATTCTTTCATTCATTTATTATTTATATTCTGTGTGGTTCCAAAAAGGATTTGTGTAGAACACCGTAAAGGATATGGGAACAATAAAATCATTAAATCCAGTTTTCGGAACAGACCTCAAATAAAGCAGGCTGGGAGATGACAGTTTTACCAGAAGGCTTAAGTTATGACTATCTATTGCTTTGAGCACAAAACTTAGTGTCATTCTTCCACTAAGCCAAAAGAAAAACATAATGACAACCAACAACAAAACACAATTAAGTGGCAAGTTTTGATTCATTAATCTCACAGACTATATCATACCAGACCACTTCATAGGAAAGATAAAATCTCTCTAGTACTTAACTCAGGAAGAATATTCAATAGTTCTTTATGTAATAACCCGGAATCAAACATCAAATAGTAGATATATTTTTAATCAAAAGCATAAAAATATTTTTCATATGATTTACATGACATCAGCTCTCAATAATTCAAGGGGAGAAAGAAAGGTAAAGCAGTATTAATTGCTTACTTGCTAAAGGTGAACTCTGTATGTATTCTGTTAAATACTGTATTTAACACTAACTACAGGCGAGGAAAGTGGCGTACAGAGCTGTTAATTGGTTCACCATTGGTTGAATTAATGGTCTTAGAACCATTAATTAGTCGTGTCAATTAATATAAATTGAAGTTTATTCAACTCTAAAACATGTGTTTTTTTTGTTTGGTTTTTGGTTTTTTTGCTAAACCATTCACTAGTTCAGTTAGAATAATTTAGAACAAGGATATGGTTTTCTTATGATAAGGTGAGCTATGGGAATAGAGCTTAGAAGATCAAGAGAAATGAACAAATAACATGCCCTTCTCTTGTATTTATCTATTGTCTTAGCCTGGAGTTTGAACTTAGATGAACATTACATAATTCAAGATTGAAATAGACAGTGTTGATGAGGGAAAGGTGGATTTTCAGAACTGCCTAGAAATGTAAAGGGTCTGATTCTATTTGCTTGTTAAATATATATTGATCACTTACTGTATGCCAGGCACTATTGAAGATGCTATGGATATACCATATCCATGCTATGGATAGCCAAGATAAATTAGCTACAAAATGAACCTACAGAAAATTAACTGGTTAATCTGTTAGATATTATTTTAGTATTGTCATTTGGATACAGAAAAGTATCTGCCAAAAGTGGTGATTGTGCTTTTGGTATAAATGATGTTGAGCTATTCATTCTCATATAATGACCAGTTATTTCATGCAGCTATTCCATGCAGAATGAGTTATTCCATGCAGAATGACCATGAATATTATGCAGAATACCATAATATGGGTTCAATCCATTTTAAATCTGAATCAAATAATTTACATATGAGTTTTAAAAAGGGAGATTTGAGACAACAATACTTAATGATATTTAGGATTAGATTCTGTTTTGTCAAGAGCATATTTTCTCCACTCTGTTTCTTAAAGTATTACTCTCTGAGGAGGATTACAGCCTGAAAGGTATATGACTTTTATATTGGTTTCCCAGAGATGGATACTCTGTGGAATCAATGGCTTATAACAAATCAATAATGCAGTAAAACTTTAAGACTTAAATTATGTTTAACCATTATTTTCAATGACATGAAAAAGCACATTGCAGTAATCAATAATAAAGTGGGAATGGCTTCTGCCCCTTGTCATTTATATATGAGGGCAGAAAAGTAATACTGCTTGAATGCCTGCTAATCACCAAGCTAGTATTAGGACAAGACACGGTGCTAGGTGTATAATAAATCATTTCATGTAAGACTTAATATTCTGATTTTGCCATTGAGAAATCCTAGACTGAGAACTTTAGCAAAGGGTAAAAATCCAGCTTTTCTCTAAGAATCATGACTGTCAGTTCTCAGTCAAGCTTTTTACAATCTTATACTCAGTATACTTATTTATGGAATAACAGCGATATGCTACTCTTTTCATTAGTGAGAAGGTTAAATGAGATCATCTATGTAAAGCTCTTAGTATGGTATAAGCTTACTTAAAAAACCATCAACAAAGTTTACTACTACTAGTATAATTATTATTAATAATAATAATTATACTAGTACAATTATTATTATTGAGAAGATAACATTTAAAAGCACGTAGCTAAATAGCAATTTTAGAATGTTTTTAACAAAAAGTTGGCTTGAACTGTAGTGCCATCCCAAGACACTATAATATTGTTATATAGTCAATACATAACCAACAGGGTTCAGAATGGTTAGGTAATAAAATATTTTTCTGTGTTTTCATCTGTGGCAAAAACAGTGTTCCATGAATATTCACATCCTCTACTACATCCCCCAGCCTTCCTCTGCAGTACTGTTGGGGCCATGTGATGATTTCTGGCCAATGGATTACAAGTAGAAATGGCAGGTGTTAGGTAAATTCAGGGGCATTTAGGGGATGTGCCACCACAATCCATCTCTTTCCATACTATGGTGTCTTAGCTGGCACATCACAAGATAGTAAGAACCTAAATTCTTGAGTCACCAGATAGAGAAGAACCCTTGTTAACCTGTACTAGACTTTGTATAAGAAGAAATAAACTTTTGCTCTGATAAGTCACTGAGACTTGAGGTCTATCTATTACTGCAGTATGTTTTTCATTCAACAAATACTTACTTTGGTCTTACAATTGTCACACAATGTTCTAGGCACAGAGAATATAAAGTTCCTGCCCTCAAAGAGCTTAATATTAAATTCTCTCTTAAAGGATCAAACTTGGAATGCTGGCTTCATTACCACAATGATTTAGCCTACTAAACTAATCACACTGAATTCTACATTTTTTATTTACACGTTCTCAATTTGTCTACAATAAAAAAAGAAGTATAAAATAGCCAGTAATAAGTGGTATTATATAGTCAAGACAGGAAAAATTTTCCACCTTATTAAATAATAGTTAATTTTTAAAGAAATTCTTTCTTAGGGTAGGAGTAAGAGGTTATATTTCCTCAAAAGGAAAGTAAAAATTCATTTAGGAATCAAAATGTTTACAAAGAGTTGTCTCATATGTTTTTTAGAAGGGGAAATTAGAGTTTATCAAATGCTACATTTAAAAATATGGACACTGGAACCCTGTTTTCATTTATACAATAAAGAACATTATTCTTAAATCCAAATCATTATATTATTAAGATTCTTTCATTGCACAATTATAAAAAGATCTAATTAGTACTTAAGTTTAGTAGTTCCATGTTCTCCAAAGTCTGGGTTTTCATCTTTTGGATATGCACTTTTGTAACTGCCTTAACATTTTTAGGAATCAGTTAGAGATGTATAGAGTATATAACCAAATAAATATTCACCTTTAGAGAAGATGAACAAAAGGAGAGTTGAATGACACATTCCAGATTGGAACTGGTTTTGGAACTCATGATCTAAATTAACATTATTCTTCTTAACCTACTGAAAAATTCAGCTTTTGTATATCATGCACCCCAACTTCAAATAATACCTGTACAGAAAAGCAAAATTATCACTTAATGTATTTTCCAAAGTCTCACATGGAATTAAAATAGAGCATAATGAATGCATTGATTACTAAAGAACACTATGCAGATCAAAATAGAATGCACATATTGATGCTTTCCTTACAGAGCATGATTTACCATACACTGAAAACCACAGGTAATTCTGGGATATTTTATAGCACAGCTATTTTTAAAGATGTAGGCAATAACTTCATTTAATCTGATTAATACCTTAACCATAATTAAATGTATAGTACAAAGCTATATTTACATTCATGTTTAAGATCATTCAACAAGAAGTCAAGTTTGACCTTTTCGTGCTTCAAGCAAACCAAACACATACCCGCAATCAACCAATACAAAAGTTCACCATTATAGAAACAGATCTTAAGACCTTTACACTTTTTTGTTAACCTTTGTAGCATAACTAAATCTATTTATTAACTCAAATAATTATTTAATAAGTCATTAGGAAAAAAATCTTCCCAAGGTATAAGACATAAATAACATTAAATTTTCTCTTTTGAAATTTTCTGCAGCCATTGTCACATGTGAACATATGGAAAAAAAGTACTTTCAAACATGATGAAACATTCACTCATAAAAATAGCTATGCTAGCTATTATCCTGATAGTATATATATCTCAGTGATTTATTTCATGATTCAAGATATACCATGTTTTCACAAGAATGTTTGCTATGTCTTTAGTAATTTACCCATGGACAGCCCATGCATGAAAGCATATACATACAGTAAAACCTTGGATTACGAGTAATTTGTTCTGCAAGATAAGAAACATTTCTAATAAATTTTAATTTGATAAATGAGCAATGTCTTGCAATATGAGTAGTATGTGACACCAAATATCACATGATCACAACTGAGCCAATGGCTCTTCTCTATCTCTCTCTCGCTTGTTGCAGTATTGTGGGTGACCATCTCCCATACTCGGATGTTAGCCATGGTATTTGGCAGAAATCAGTGATTTTTCAGAACACTGAAAGGTGCCCACAACCAGCACTAGTGTATTTTTTGTCCCTTCAAAGTACCAATAGACAGTGCTTTGTTTTTCCATACAAGAGTTAGCTTAGGAATGCGTTGCTTCACTCTAGGTCAGACTGCCTGCAGATATAGACCCTTTCCTCTGCTGCCTTATTGTGAGTTACATTAAATAGAGTATATGACAAGAGCTTATTAATACTGTAAATGTAGTCAACATCCAAGCGTATACAATAGCCCCCGTGCAGAAAAAGATTCCATTGAGCCAATAGCTAGCAGTGATTCCATTAGTGATAGTGAAAGTCATCCTACACAATAACCCACCTCTCCTCTTTCTTGTCTCCCTCACACCAGCCATGAAGGTTTTCACAGGTAAGTGCAGGTTGATTTGCTTGTTTTTCTTTATGTTTTGAATTTTCTTTATTATTTTGTATTATATTACAGTATTGTAATCATTTTTATATGAATATTTTTGGGTTGTGGATGAATCATCTGAGTTTCCTTTATTTCTTATGGGGAAATTCACTTTGATATATAAGTGCTTTGATGATAAGCATGTTTCCAGAATGAATTATTCTCACAAGCCAAGGTTTTATTGTATTGGGATTTTAGACAATTAATGCAAAATTAAACGCAATGTATAAAAGCAGATATAGAAGAAAGTCAGAGCTGGGTTTCCTCAAATAATACACAGGACAAGAAATCCCTTGAAAGGAAAAACTAAGATAATTTTTTTCTTTCCCTGTTACATGAAAAACTAAAATAATAAAGGAAAGGTTTATCAGTTTATATCTCAAAATTATAGCCATTCATTTACAAAATACAAAGAACTTCAAATATATCCATGCTCAATCTACTGATTCCCTTAAACCATATTTATAGGAAGTCAGTGTCTAATTTGGTGTTTTGAGGTGGCAGACAATCTCCGCAAAAATCTAAAATATACAAACAATGCCATTTATTTCATAGACCACCAAAAATGGTTTTCAGTTTCCCTGTAAGATTATACAGGTTTTCCTTTGCCTTGCCCCATCAAAATGTCTTTTCCTTTGCTGCTCCACTCCTCTATGCTGGTATAAAAGACTTCTTTCCATCTAAGATGGCCATCCAATGAAGTGTAAAAGTTTTAACCACATAGTTCCATCATCTTTGAAACAGAAACACCATAACCCATCAAATGAAATAAAGTTGAGCAAATCAAGATACTTCAAATTCAATATGCTTTAAAGCAAAAAACTATTTTTTTAAAACTATAACCCTGGCATCAGGTTTAATGATATTTTTTTAATGTCCTAGGTACTGTAATCTGAACATATCACTTAAAACTAAACCATTCCATGGGCATTCTAGAATACCCATCTTTTTAAGTTTCCTGGTTTACTTATTTCCAGGTTTATAAAAAGTTCTAAGAAGTGAACATAGCCCATAAAGTATTTGCTAACATCCTCAAATTTCTAAAGATTAAGAGAGGAACATGATGCACTAAAAAATAATAAATCAGAAGTGATCAACAATGTTGCTACAAGAGTAAGTTTTTGTTTCTGTTTTTGTCTTTGTTTTTGAGAAAGAGAGAAAGAGAGCTCAGGCAGGGGAGAGGGGGAGAGAGAGAGACAGAGAGAGAGAGAGAGAGAGAATCTTAAGCAATTTAACTTTCTATATTTTCTGTAACTGCTTATTGATAACAAATGAAAAAATTGGAAATATTACATAGTATAAAAATCCACAGATTAAGATTCAAGAGACCTGGATTCTGAATACACTTGACCAGTTGTTGACAAATTACTTAAGGTCTTTGTGTATTGTCTGTCTGACAAGAAGTTGGAAACAACCTAACCCTGCTGGTGATCAGGTTAAACACAACAGCATACCAGGAACCTGTGAAATGCCTCAGGAAACAAGAAGCTTCCAAAAACACAGTTTGAAAGTAAATCCCTGTGCATAACTGTCTCTAAAACTGAAAACACTCTTTTCTCTAAATTGCTAGAGTAGTAAGTCAGGCACAGGGCTACAGAAAAGAAAAATAAATAAACAAACAGACATCAAATAAAAATTCTACATGGAAAGTAAACAAAATGTTCAGAGTCACAACCAGCAACATTCTGCTTACTATAATATTTTTATATGTTTTAAAATCTATACAATATGCATGTATCTAGATACCAAAAGCTAAAAAAAAAGCAAAATACCAAAGCAAAAAAAAAATCAGAGTCATTAATAAAGCTCATGCTTTACTTATCTTTATTCCTTTGCTTTAAAAGAACTCTCACTAGAAAGAGACATTCTGCATCTGTGCACAAAGATCGGGAGCTGATTGGAAAAATAGAGTTAACCTACAAAAAGACTCTGGATTGAAAACTACAGCTTAAGTTTTAAGATCTTTTTTATTGATCATCTTTGAAGTTCAGACTTAACCTTGAGTTACATAAAACATGAATTAGTTTTTTGTTTGTTTGCGGTTCACTTTATAAGTGTTAATGGCCATCATTAATGAATAGGCTCTCAGAATCTAAGGAAACAGCACACAGTCAAATAGCCTACCAGTGGTAGGGCCCAGACATTCTACCCAGAAGTTCAGTCCTGCTCATTTCAACCAATGCACAGTCACAGTTGCAACTGCTTACCTAAACCAAATATACATCATTCATTGATTCATTACGCAAATATTCAGTGACAGCCCACACCATGCCACATGTTGTGGTTAGCACTCTGGAACATCAGTGTGCGAATGAGACAAAATTTCAACAGCATGCTGGGTAAATATTCAACAACCACAGGGAGGGAGGGGACTTGTTTGTAGTAATTGCTTATTTACATAATGTACATACTCCCATAGTAACAGACTTCAATCTACTGACCTCACACCATTGAACTTTGAGTTGGGGAGAGAGGTGCTCAATCAACTCTTGTGAGCCTGTGTGAGCTTGCTCCACCACAGCAGTGAAAAAATTCCTGCCCTTGTGAAAAATGCATTTTAGTGGAGAGAGAGACACAACATACTAGTCACACATATGGTATACCAGCTACCAAAAAGTGTTATAGGGGGAGAGGAAGTCTGAGAAGTCAGGTAGGCAGACTACGTAAGAAGGGGCAACTTTAAATAGGAGAACCAGGAAAGGTTGCCTTAAAAAGTGACATTTGAGCAAAGTCCTGATGGTGGTGGAGGAGTGAGCCAAGTGGACATTAAAGGAAGAGCATTTCTGGGAGGAGGTCTCTAGGTGACTACATGGTAAAGGCTTGGGTATTTATTTTAAGAATTTTGGTTTTTACCATAAGTGAGATGGAAAGACATTGAAAGGTTTTTCTGTTTTGTTTTGGTTTTAGCCAAGGAGAGGCATGATCTCACTTATACTTTTCAAATATGACTTTTGCTGATGTTTTGAGAGTTCACTATTATGGGGGTGAGCAAAGGAGGAAGCTCTGGTGATCATCCAGGCAAGAGGCCATAGTAGGTTGAATCATTAAATTCTACTCCTGAAACTAATTACACTATCTGTCAGCTAACTAGAATTTAAATAACAGTTGGGTCAAAGTGGTAGTGGACAGAATGTTGGGAAGTGGTGATATTTCAGATATATTTTAAATATAGAGCCAACAGTATTTACTAACAAACTGAATGGGAAGTGCTGCCCAAAAGATGATTCCAAAGATTTTGTTCTAAGGCCCTGAGAAAGGTGAATCTAGCATTTACTGAATTAGAGTAGAGCAATTTTGGAGACAAGTTCAGGAATTTGGTTCAGTGTCTGCAAAATTGATAGGCCTGTAAGTGAAGATGTAGGACAGGCACTTGGGCCTGAGTCTCATTTTGGAGAGAGGTTTGGGTTGGCCACATAATTGTGGAAGTAGTCAAGATACTGATAATACTTAAAACACTGGGACTCAATTGGAGCACCAGAAGAACGAATGCAAATTTATTTGAAGTTTAGTTAGCCATTTAACAAACACATGTTCTAGCAAGTACTAACTCACTTAATTCTCATGACCCTGGAAGGTAGGTACTATGATTGTCCTCTTTTTGCAAATTTAGAAACTACAGCACCGAGAGATTAAGTAACTTGCCCAAGGTCACAAGTAAATGGCTAATAAGTGGTAGATTTGGAGTTTCTAACCAAGGCTGTCCAGATCCAGAGTTCTTGTTAGAGACTGGAAGTTATCTAAAGGCCTGAGGCCTCCAGCACTACGACATTCAGAGGTCAGAGAGATGAGGCAGATCAGTAAATCCTATTTGTAGCATGTAACAAACACGTTTTATTCTCCAATAGAAATTCTACTTATACTCAGAGAGAATATTTGTTTCCCTGTATACGTTTTTACATTTTCTGTAATAAGCACATATTACTTCTAGAATCAGAAAAAACTTTACTAAAATAATAGAAGGTGTAGTTATTTTTTAAACTTTTTTTCAATGGATGCATGTCACTGCCTGTTTATAGTACAGCTCAGTGAGAAGATACAATGAAAATCATTACAGAAAAACTGAATTGCTTTTTGCTTGGGGCATGAATAAAGTTACTATATAATTTATTATCCAAAGAACAGTCCTGAGAGTAAAAAGGAGCACTATTAATTATACCATAACAATAGGCTGAATTTAGGATTACCCTAAACATACCTATAGTAGGAAAAAGCACCCCAGGTAGCTTCTTTTTTTTTTTTAATTTTTTTTAACATTTATTTATTTTTGAGAGAGAGAGACAGACCATGAGCAGGGGAGGAGCAGAGAGAGAGGGAGACACAGAATCCGAAGCAGGCTCCAGGCTGTGAGCTGTCAGCACAGAGCCCGACACAGTGCTCGAACTCACGAACCGTGAGATCATGACCTGAGCTGAAGTTGGATGCTTAACCTACTGAGCCACCCAGGCACTCCCAGGTAGCTTCTTTCCTAAGAATAGTGTGTGTGAATAGAGGAAAGCAGTCTTTTATCTGGTCCGTTTACACTACCTTCTTATTATTGTTCGTTGTAGGTTAAATATACCTTTATTTGCTATTATTATTGTTTACCCTTTTACCAACTACCAGTTAGCACTGGGCATCAAAAAACAAACTGAGCACCCCCTGCATGTTACTATATGTGGGTATCAGAGAACTGCTACATAGAGCTCATTAGTCCTTAGGATGAGAAATGATAACACAGACTTCAGCTATTTTGATGATTGAAGCCACATTCAAGGATTAGGAAAGACATATTACTGACATTAAGTATAAATAAAATCTAATAAGAAATCACATTACACAGTGATTAAACACTATTATTTGTAATCATTAAAAAGAATTATCTTCATTTCTATTCTAACTTAAGAAAACTGGGAAAGAAAAAACATCTAACTACCCACCTCTAATTCCCAAGTCATTTAAAATCTATATCTATACTAACTTGGTGTAGAACATAGGCAAGCTGAAATGGCAAAATGGAAATACAAGGGAATATACTGTACCTTGTTTTACCTGTAAGGAACACACACCTGACAAAAGGCAATTTTCACATCCAAGGTTGGTTCACTGCAGTAGTACAATAAATGGAGGCTCATAAATACCTATAGAAAAAGGGGGGGGGCATGAATTTCTAAATCACCTAATTTTTCATTATTTAATAGCATAAACTTTAATATAATTTGAATTAAACACAAGGTGTCATACATAACATATATTCAGCATAATCCTTATCCCGACTCGTACTAGGTACTTTTCACAAATCATAAACACTAAATAATAAAATAAGGTAAGATGTTTTATTTTTATAATGATCAACACCATCACAATCATAAAGATTAGATAAAAAGAATTGGATATACTTAATAAGTTAAAGTTTAGAACAATTTATTATAGAGTACTTTCAGTTCTAGGCAACTAACTTTAAAAATCTCAAACATATGCTCAAGAGTATATATATAAGCATGCTTATTGCAGAATAAAGGGACTTTTAAATAAACACTAATTGATAATAGAATTATATATAGGACTTGAAATAACTGAATTCAAGCTTAAGGTATCAGCGTAGATAAATTTTTCAAACATGATGTTGAGTGGGGGAAAAGGCAAGTTTCAAAAGGGTATGAAGATCATTATATTATTAATATAAAATTTTAAAATATACAAAATCATACACATTACTTTGTTATATAATCATAAAACCAAAACCAAGAAAAAAAAATGGGCACTATATTAACATCAATTTAATCTTGGTTAAGTACAAAGATTTCAATTACATTATTTTCCATATATTTAAAATATTTTATAATTTTGCAAAGTATTAAGGACAGGATAAAATCATGTAATGGTGGTAATGCCAAATTAAGCACTATCTTATTGAGTGTGATGAAGCAGCATCAGAGAAATCCAATGAAATCTTTTTCAGTTCAGTTAAGCTCACTTTACTGAATATATTGTGTGCAAGACACATAAAACCACGATTGACACAAGACTTCTGTTTCTGGAAAAATGAATGATTTGATATCCTAAAAACCACTCAGTGTAAAACTCCTAAAAAATTAAATGAAATATACAAATTATATTTTTAATGCATAACTGAAGTGCCAGAAGGAAAAGAAAGAAAGACAGAAAGAAAGAAAGAAAGAAAGAAAGAAAGAAAGAAATGAATAGGAAAGGAAAGGAAAGGAAAGGAAAGGAAAGGAAAGGAAAGGAAAAAGAAAAGAAAAAAGAAAAGAAAAAAGAAAAGAAAAGAAATTAATTCTGAGGCTGAAAACAATGTGAAAGAATTCATGCAGAGAAGTAAAAGAGCTGAAGTTGCCTCTTGTCCCTAGGTCATCTGCTGATGTCTGAAGATGAGAACTTTCATTTTTAGATAGTAGCATGTAGAATCCAAGAAACAAAGCTTAGAATCTATCTATGGTGGGAAGTCACATTGAAGACACCTGCACAGAGCTTAATAGAGAACTTTTAAACAAACTTTAGAACTAGCAAAACAATCCCAGAAGGAAGGTCTGAATTGTAAGAAAAAATATTTTACGTGGGAACTTGGTAGATTTTTTAAATTTAAGAAAGAAAGAAAGGGCAAGAACATATAAAACATTCCTGAAGAAGAGCAAAATGGGTGTTTGTGGAGGTTAGGAGGGTCCACAGTTGTAGTTAGTAAATGTATGTGGGATTGATGCAGAACTAGACCTATAAATTAATAAAGAGCCAAAAACAGACACATACATACATGGAAACCTAATTATGTTAAAGTTTGCATCGCAAATATTTGGGGAAAGAAGAAACTATGCATTAAATCATGCTGAGACAATAGGTCATGCATCATAAATATGGGGGATGTAGGTGGGGTAGAAGCACACCCCTGTTGAAAGACAATACTCTATCAGATCTTTCACACTTCTCCATATCTTGCAAACAGAAGCACTGGCTGTCTTTATTCCAGACTATCTTCTCAAGGATAATTACAAAGCAAACAGTCTTGGAAGAGAGAGATAGTATCTCCCTCTGGAACAAAGGGCAGGTTTGATTACTCTCCAGTATAATAAAGATAAGGTGTCCCTCTGGGACAAGCCATGCTTACTGCCATTATAAATACATGGCTTCCTTTGCCAGTGTAAATACACTCCTTTGGAGTTCCTCTTCCAAAATGTAACCCACTCTATATGCAGTAGTCACCCGACCTTTGAGTCACCCTACGCGATTGAGGGCTGAGGAACGGGCATGAATGTTGACATTCTAGCTACTGCTATTAATGTGAGTAACAAGAATCTGTGTCTACTTCTTCAAGCTATGTGGTAGAGTCACACATGTTTGTTTCATCATTATTTTTTTATTTATTATATTTTTATAAAATTTTTTATGTTTATTTTTGAGAGAGAGGGAGAGAAAGTGAGAGTGGGGGAGGGGCAGAGAGAGACGGGGACAGAGGATCTGAAGCATGCTCTGCACTCGCAGCAGAAAGCCTGATGCAGGGCTCAAACTCACCAACCGGGAGATCATGACCTGAGCCAAAGTTGGACAGTTAACTGACTGAGCCACCGAAGTGTCCCTATTTCACTATTATTTTTTTAAACCTTACATATATGAAATACCATTTGATATGTCAAATGTTTTATAATAGGAAAAAATTCAAGTGACACAAGGACCTAGTGGTCCTTCATTCTTTTGCTAGACATTGCTGTGTAGGCACAAATGCCTGGAATCAAAACACTCATAATAGCCATTAATGGGAAATGATCTTGAAGAGAAATGCTGAGGGGTATAAAGAAGGAAGATAGAAGAAATTGTGCTTGATGATAACATTAAACTACTGAATTAAGAAATTCAGGAACTTTTCTACTTCTAGACTTTCTGTTATATAAGAAGGTGAATCCCCCATTAAAAAAAAAAAACTACTAAAATATACTCAGAAAGCAAAAACTAAAACAAAGCAACAACAAAAAATATGATTTACTCCTCAGATTTTAATCTGTGAGATTATTTGATTGTATCCATGAGATTTCAAGGAGATTTATATATCATTTTTGCCAATTACCTCTACTTTTTAAATTTTTAAATTTAGTTTTAAATCAGGTATAATTTACACATAGCAAAATGAACTGTTCTTAAGTATCTATGTTGATGAGTTTCAACAAATGCACATATCCACGTAACTCACATTCCAATGAAGATAAAAAATAGTCTGAAAACCCTAGCTCCCCCAAGCAAACAATGTTCTAACTTCTTTCAATATAAATTGGTTTTTCTTGTCTTTGAACTCACATAAATGCAACCGTCAGTATGCACTCTCTTTTGTTGGGCTTCTTTTGCCCAGCAATATGCTTTTAGTACTCAGCCATATTGGCATAAATTTTAGTAATGGTTCATTCAATAATGGCGTTTAATGCATCACAGTGTGCTATCCATCTACTTTAGGACATTTGAGGTGTCTCTAATTTTTAATATTATTAATAATGCTCCTATGAATACTTACCTACATGTATTCTTGTATAAATATGCTTTCATTTCTCTCAGGAAAAGTACCAAGAGAAAAAATTGTTAGATCATGAGATTAGGAATATATTTTATTTATGAAAAACTGAGAGACACATTATCAATCCCCTGCAGCAATGTACGAAATTCAGGTGTTTTACATTTTTGCCAACATTTGGTTTATCAGTTTTCTAAATTTTAATCATTCTAATGGACATTTAATTACATTTTGTTATGGTTTTATTTTTTATTCCCCTGATGACTAATGATGTTGAGCTTATTTTTATTTGTTTATTGGCCACTTATTTATAATCTTTTGTGAAGTGCCTTTTCAATTTTTTTACCCATTTGGTGGTGGATTATGGGTGGGGGGGGGGGAGGAGATTATCTCTTATTTTTTACAAAATATAGAAATCTTTTATTTCAGATGAAAGTTTTCTGTCATATATACATATTATAAATATTTTCTTTCAGTTTGTGGCTTCATATTGAACTTAGAAATGCTGTCTTTTGGTAATATTTAATTTTTATGAAATGCGTTTCCTTTGTCTTTCTTTTATTAGTAGTGCTTCCTTGAGTTTATCAAGGGATCTTCCTTGAGTTTATCAAGGGTGTGATCCACACCAAGTTCACAAAGATATTCTTCCACATTTTCTTCTTGAAGCTTTGCGTTGTTAATTTTACTTTTAGGAATATAATCCACCTGTAATTAATTTTAATCTAAGGTGTGATTTTTTTTAACGTTTATTTATTTTTGAGACAGAAAGAGACAGAGCATGAACGGGGGAGGGTCAGAGATAGAGGGAGAGAGAATCTGAGAGAGGGAGAGGGAGAGAGAATCTGAAACAGTCTCCAGGCTCTGAGCTTTCAGCACAGAGCCCGACGCGGGGCTCGAACTCATGGACCCTGAGATCACGACCTGAGCTGAAGTCGGACGCTTAACCGAACCATCCAGGCGCCCCATAATCTATGGTGTGATTATATATTGAGGTATATATTGAAGTTCATTTTTCTCCTTATAAATAGCCACTTGTTCAAGTATCCTCAGTCATAATAACTTCCTTTCTATACTGAGTTACCTCACTGCCTTCGTCAAAAAATCAATTGACTGTACAAATGTGGATCTATTTCAGGAACTTTTTTTGGTTCCATTGACCTACTATCTATTTTTACCCCATTATCATTCTGTCTTGATTACTGCAGCTTTATAATAAGTCTTCAAATTAGGTAAATCCTCCAAATTTTTTTCTTCTTTTTATTTGTGAGACTCTTCTGGGTCTTTGCATTTCCATATGAATTTTAAAATCAGCCTGACATTTCAAAACATTATTTAAAAACTTTCTGCAATTTGGTTGAGAATGTAGTAGAGCTATAGCTCACATTGGGAAGAAAGGTATCTTAACAATATTGGGTATAGTTTATCCATAATCATGGTGTATCTGCCCATTTATTTTAATACTCTCTAATTTACCTCAGGAATGTTTCAGAGTTTGCAGTGTATAGATCTTGTATGTTTTTCTTTAAGTGTATTCTTTAGCATTTACATTTTTGATACTAATGTAAATGGCATATTTTTAATTTCCATTTCTCAAATGCTTATTTCTTAAAATAATGTTAACTTTTATAAGTGAACTTGCATTCTACCACACTGTTAAATTCATTTATTAAATCCAGTAAATATTTTTAGTTTGTTTAGGATTTTTCTTACACATAGAAAAGTTGTCTGCAGATGAAAATAGTTTTTCCTTTTTCCTTTCCAATCTGTTTTTCTTGCCTAATTGTTCAAGTACAAAGTTGAATAGAAGGGAGGAGATGTTAATGATCTCTGTCTTTTAAGACATGTATATAGTCCACTTAAATTTAAAGTGAATATGAATATTGCTGAGATCAAGCCTACCACTGTACTCTTTGTTTCATATTTTACCCTTGTATTCTTTATTCCATTTTTTCCTCTTTCAGCCTTTTTTGGAAGAATTGGGTATATTTTTGTTTTCCATTTTATTTTACCCAGTAGCTTATTATTTATACGTATTTTTTAGTGGTTGTTCTAGAGTCTGCATTTTTAATTTTTAGTCATCTAACTTCAAATAATATGATTCTACTTTACATATAGTTTAAGAAACTTACACTAGTATACTTCAATTTTCCCCTCTAGTCCTCTGAACTATTATTTTCATATATTTTACTTATACATGTTTTATAAGCCCATAACACATGGCTATTATTTTTGTCTTAAATAAGCAATTCTATTTTAAGGAAATTTAGATTACAAAGAAAAGTATTGTATATTTGCTCACATATTTTCTCTACGTAGTTCTTTCACATGCTTCTTTAAGTTTATTGTTAAGCATTTATGTTTTTGATATTATTATAAAAGGTATTTTTATTTTATTCCCATTTTCCAAATGTTCATTTCTGGCATTGAATGGGAAAATGTTCTCCCAGCCCCTCTTCAGTTTTTCCTTCAGTCTTCTCACAGCACTTTGTTCACACTTTTATTATGACTATCTTATAATATTGTTAACTATTTTTTCATATGTCTATTCCATACATACTACATTATGTCCTTCTCAGGTAAAGTGACCATGTTTTATTCATGTTCACAACCCCAGGGCCCAACACTATTCTCAGTAAAGAGCTAATGTTGAGTAAATGTTTATTGAATAAAAGCAGACTCAAATTAAAAAAGCTTCCTTCCTTCTCTAGTACAAATCTAAGTATTTTATTATCTCTGCATATTCAGATCTATAAGTTTTCAACAAATTTGGTGCTAATAAATTAGGAATGAGGAGTGTGTAGTGGTGGGAGTATGAGAGTCCAACACAGATGACCTCAAAATGCTACCCAGCAAGGCTGTTTTTAGTTCTGTACTGCTGAATTGGGCATGTGGGAAATAATAATATCCAGCCCGCCACCTAAAATGAACAATGTATTTTAATTTTTAATGAGTGAATAATCTTTCTATGGAAAGTAAGCATCCTGACCTTTCCTGGTTGCATTATAAAGATTCTAAATGTAGCACCATGACTAAGTCACTAAGTCACTGCAGAAACTCCTTGTTCCACAAAGGGACATTACAAGAAAAAGAATGTTCAGTATGATATTCTCAGTGATTTACAGAAAACTAGTCTGGTAATCATATTCCCTAATAACATGGCAGAAAGCATTTGGCACCACTGCATAGAAACAACATAAATGTCCAGGGCATTATCTCGATATTAGTCTAAAGTATAATTAATGACAATAGCTTGGTGCAGTATAGGACCCATGAGTAGCTTGAAAAGGGAGGGGATGCTAATTTGGGGAGTTTAGTGCTTTCAATTACTGGTTGTTCGTGTGGGAAAAGTCCCATATGTGCACTCCTTGCTATGTAGTATACTGAGTTTCTCTTCGTTACATGGCTATATGAGTTAATGACTACTCTGAACAAAGCAGTAGGCCAAGGTGTATGAATGAGATATACTTAATTTATTAGATTGAACTGGTGCACAACAGCTACTATAAAGAATGTAACTATGATATGTTTTAATAGCTTAGATCAATACTTAAATTCGTTTGTATGTGAGATGTGCCAACAAACCACAGGAGGTTTAAGAAGTTTTACAGATGCAAAAAAATCAAATTGTTCTGGGCAGCTCCAGGCTCCCATGGTTTGTCACTAAATGTAATACATGCAAGAGTGAACTAAATGAGCAATTAATTACACAATATGTTTTGAGATCCAGCACTTTCCAAGTTTAACTGATATACAACAAATTCATTATCTGTAAATACTGTAAATAGTTTTTGATTTATTACATATGACTTATTAAAATATGACTCTCTTAACAGCCTGTAAGCATATGTACAATATGAGAATACAGAGTCATTGTTAATTACAAGAACAAAAAAATACTCTGTCTCTTCTATTCCCTAAAGAATTCTCCCAACTATGTATAAAAAACATACATATTGGGGCACATGGGTGGCTCAGTCAGTTAAGCATCCGACTCTTGATCTCAGCTCAGGTGTTGACCTCAGGGTCATGAGTTCAAGCCTGTGTTGGGCTCCACGCTGGGTGTGGAGTCTACTTTAAAAAAATTAAAAATTAAAAAAATTAACATTTTTGAAAATTACATATAAAGAAACAAATGAAAAGTAAATATACCATGAAACAAGTAATTATCTTTTTAGTGCTGACAGAGAAAAAAAATTAAATTTAATGTTCTATTAAGAACTGTGCATTTGTTTACTTTAAGATATTATTAAATCTTTTGGTCCATGGACTATAATTTTTTTCTCAGGGACTACCATTTAGAGCAGAAATCAGCAAACTGTGGCCCATGGACCAAATTCAAATCACCACATGTTTTTGTAAATACAATTTTATTGAAACACATTCATTCATTAGTTTACATAGTGTCTATGGCTGCTTTTACACTATAATAGCAGATTTGAGTAACTATGATAGAAACTATATGACCTGCAAAGGCTAAAATATTTACTATCTGACACTTTATAGAAAAAGTTGCCAGGAGCACCTGGCTGGCTCAGCCGGTACAGCATATGGCACTTGGTCTTGGGGACATGAGTTCAAGCCCCACATCGGGCACAGAACTTACCTCCAAAAAAAAAAAAAAAAAGAGAGAGAGAAGAAGAAAAAAAGAAAGAAAGGAAGAAAGAAGAGAAAAAATAAAAGGTTGCCAACCTCTGATTTAGAGCACTCTCGATACAAATATGTAGAAGCACATCATTAGCTTCAGTATAAAGGCAAAAATAATCCAATGACTCTAATCATAAGTATATAAGTACACAAAATACTTTTTCATAAATTATACTTAAATTTAATATATATTATTTCTTTCCAAGTAATCTATGCTTGTCTTTATTCCTTTCCAAGTAATCTATGCTTGTCTATATCTAAAAGCTAAATATCTCTTAAAATATTGTTCATATAACAAGATAATTGCTTCCAAAGAAATCCTTTGATAAACTTATTTAGCAGGAGTAAAGCAATAGAGACCAGAATATAAGAGATGAGAAAGCAACAAATACATAAGAAATAGGAAGGATTGGGGCGCCTGGGTGGCACAGTCTGTTAAGTGTCCGACTTCAGCCAGGTCACGATCTCGCGGTCCGTGAGTTCAAGCCCCGTGTCAGGCTCTGGGCTGATGGCTCAGAGCCTGGAGCCTGTTTCCGATTCTGTGTCTCCCTCTTTCTCTGCCCCTCCCCCGTTCATGCTCTGTCTCTCTCTGTCCCAAAAATAAATAAACGTTGAAAAAAAATATTTAAAAAAAGAAATAGGAAGGATTATTAAGAGAGAGGACATATAAAATAAGAAATGTAAAAACAGCAAAATTCACCAATTCAAGAATTATAATACAAACATTTTTAAGTTTCTTAATATTGAACATATAACATTGCTTCTGGTCCTAGAAACCTGGTAGGGTTAGCTAACATGGAAACTCTCACATCACAAAACTCTAGATTAGTTGGGTAAACTGTAACAAAAAGTAGTTTTGGATTTACATTAAAAAAGGAAAATTGCCAGTGGTGTTATGAAGTTGGCTCCTACAATCAGCTAGCAAAACCTGATTGGGCACATCTTTTCCCAACTCCATGCCTGATGACACTACTTCAGTGGGGTTTAAAATTGTTTTTTGTGGGAACATTTAGACTATAGAAACTGGTATATTCTACAAACCAAGCTTGCTTCAGAGAATTGGTGATTAAACATTGAGTAGTACACAACTGGAAGTTACCAGGTACCGGAAATGAAAGAAGACACTAAAAAAGATAAATCACAAATCTCCAGATATATCACAAGGAAAGCAAATACCTCAAGTGAGAATCATCAGATACTATAAAAAAAAAGTATTACCACCATAAGAACTTTATATGATCAAAACAATTAGAAAGACCATAAGTAGGAGTGAGTGAAATAATTAAAGAGTCAGAATAAGGAACAAAAGATGAGGGTTAAGATGGTAGAGAAGTAGGGTAACCCTAGGCTTACCTCCTCCCTCAAACAGCAAGATAAATATCCAATTATTCTGAACACCCAAGAAATTTATTGGAAGTCTTAAAGAACAAAGTTGCACATCTACAAAAAGAAAAACAACAACCCATGGAAAGTAGGAACTGAGAAGAGTTGTTTTGTGGGAGAAAAGAGCTTCAGGTGCTGCAGTGGGGAAGGATCCCTGATCACAGACAGCAGTAAGCTAAGAGTAAAGAAAAACAAATAGTGAAAACACACAGGGGACAGCACAAGAAAACACTTCCCCAGAACCACTGGTAGGGAAAAAAGAAAAGGTTTCAATACCACCAGTTTTTTTATAAACAGCAAAGTTTGAAGTTTCAGAGCTCACTGCCTGCATGCATTCCAGTGAAGAAGCAGGACAGAGCCATGGGAGTGGGCTGCATGTTCTGAGGATCTCCTGGGATCCTTGGAGTGCTTTCAATAGAGGTGATAGAGTCTCTCCATTGGCAAAAGACCTAGCCAAGGCCACTGAGCTGTCCCATTCACTAGTATAGGAACAAAGATGCCAGCTGAGGGCAGCAAACGGTGGTACCAGCTGTGTGTTGCAATTTACCATAAACTCTGAGCTGCTGCCACCACGCACTCAACTGTTTCCTGGGACAAACTCAGGCTACAGGGCAGCAAGATCCTCCCCCAGAGGATCAGCACAGGTAGAAACCCAGGGAGCCTCTGAAGTGTGGGGTTTTCAAACACGGCTTTGTCTGAGATAAAACCCAGGAGGGCGGACAGTTCACACAGACAGGGTGAAAGGGGGGATCTGCCAGAAGACTTGGACACAGAAAAGGTGACTGCGCATCTCTGACATAACCAACTTCCCACTCTGGAGAGTAAAGAGGAGGGTGAAACCATTTTTACTCCTATCAACAAGCACTGATCTACCCCAGTGAGCTAAACAGCACCAACAAGTGGAGAACAGAGCTGTTACACCAAGCCACACACCCCTCTGCCCTCTAAACATATCTCTACTAGGGCAAGTTGGCCTGAGAATCAGAGACACAGGCCCCTTCCACAGAGAACAAGCACAGCTCCTCCCAAGCACTAAGTCTACGGATCATAAAGTGTGTAAAGCTTCAGCTCTAGGGGAAATGTGACCTAGCTTCTTTGGGGGTTTGTTTTTGTTTGTGTGGTTTATTTTTCTTGGGTACAGAAAGAGCAAATTTTTTATTTTTTTAATTTTTTAATTTTCAACTTTTAATTTTTTTTTATTTTTTTCTTTTTTTTTTCTATCAAGCTTCTCTTAATAACCAGACCAAAACATACCTAGGATCTAGCTTTATTATTTTTTAAAATCTTTTAATTTTAATTTTATTTTATTATTTTTTTCTCCAAAATGACAAGTCAGAGGAATTCACCTCAAAAGAAAGAATAGGAAGAAATGACAGTAAGAGATTTCATTAATACAGAAATAAGTAAGATGTCTGAACTACAATTTAAAACAATTATAAGGATTCTAACAGGGCTTGAAAAAGCATAGAAGACTCTGGAGAATCTCTTACTGCAGAGATAAAAGAGCTAAAATCTAGTCAGGCTGAAATTTAAAATGCTATAACTGAGATGCAAACCCAATGGATGCCATAACAGTAAGGATGGATGAAGAAGAGGAACAAATTACTGATGTAGAAGAAAATTATGGGAAATAATGAAGCTGAAAATAAGAGGGAAACAAAGGTAATGAATCACAAAGGTAGACTTAGGGAACTCAGTGACTTATTAAAACTGAATAACATTCATATCATAGAAGTCCCAGAAGATGAAGAGAGAGAAAAAGGGGCAGAAGATTTATCTGAGCAAATTATAGCTGAAAACTTTCCTAATCTGAGGGAGGACACAGACATCAAAATCAAAGAACAACTCCCATTAAAGTCAACAAAAGCCATCCATTGCCAAGGCATATCATAATCAAATTCACAAAATACACACACAAGTAAAGAATCCTGAAAGTAGCAAAGGAAAAAAAAAGTAGAGATAATAAAGACTAGAGTATAAATACATGATACAGAAATAACAGCAACAACAATAACAAAACACACAGTAGAACAGATCAATGAAACTAAGAGTTGGTTCTTCAAAAAAAATTAATAAAAATGATAAATCCCTAGCCAGACTTACCAAAAAGGAAAGAGAAAGGACCCAAATACATAAAATCACAAATGAAAGGGGAGCTATCACAACCAATACCCCAAAAATACAAAAAATTATAAGAGAATATTATGAAAAATTATATGCCAACAAACTGGACAATCTGGAAGAATGTATAAATTCCTAGAAATATGCAAACTGCCAAAACTGAAACAGGAAGAAGTAGAAAATTTCAATAGGTGCATAACCAGCAAAGAAATTGAAACAGTAATCAAAAATCTCCCAACAAACAAGAATCCAGGGCCAGATGGCTTCCCAGGGGAATTCTACCAGACATTTAAAGAAGAGTTAATATCAATTTCTCTCAAATCATCCAAAAAATAGAAATGAAAGGGAAACTTCCAAACCATTCTATGAAGTTAGCATTACCTTGGTTCTAAAACCAGATAAAGACACCACTAAAAAGGAGAATTACAGGCCAAAATCCCTGACGAACATGGATGCAAAAATTCTCAACAAGATACTAGCAAATTGAATCCAACAATACATTAAAAGAATTAATCACCATGATCAAGTGGGATTTATTCCTGGACTGCAGGGCTGGTTCAGTATTTGCAAATCAATCAACATGGTAAGCCACATTAATAAAATAAAGGATAAGAACCATATGATTCTCCCAATAGATGCAGAAAAAACATTTGAGAAAATATAGCATCCACTTGATAAAAACCCTCAACAAAGTAGGGATAGATGGAACATACCTCAATATCATAAAGGCCACATATGAAAGACCCACAGCTAATATCATCTTCAATAGGGAAAAACAGCCTTTCCCCTATAGTGTCAGGAATAAGTCAGGAATAAGACAAAGCTGTCCACTTCTCACCATTACTATTTAACATAGTACTGGAGGTCTTAGCCTCAGCAATTAGACAATGACAACAACAACAAAAAAATAAAATAAAAGGCATCCAAATCAGCAAGGAAGAAGCAAAACTTGCACTATTTGCAGATGACATGATACTCTATGTAGAAAACCCAAAAGACACCACCAAGAAATTGCTAGAACTAATATATGAATTCAGCAAATCATAGGATATAAAATCAATATACAGAAATCTGTTGCATTTCTATACACTGATAATGAAGCAGCAGAAAAAGGAATCAAGGAATTGATCTCATTTGCAATTGCACTTAAGACAATTAGATACTTAGGAATAAACCTAACCAAAGAGGTAAAAGATCTGTACTCTGAAAGCTGGAGAACTTTAAGAGGACACAAAGAAATGGAAAAGCATTCCATGTTCATGGATTGGAAGAACAAACACTGTTTAAACGTCTAAACTACCCAAAGGAATACACATTTAATGCAATCCCCATCAAAATACCACCAGCATTTTTCACAGAGCTAGAACAAACAATCCTAAAAAAATGTGTATGAAACCACAAAAGACCCCAAATAGCCAAAGCAATCCTGAGAAAGAAAAGCAAAACTGGAAGCATCATGATTCCAGATTTCAAGCTATATTACAAAGCTGTAGACTTCAAGAGAGTTTGGTGCTCACACAGAAACAGACATATAGGTCAATGTAACATAATAGAAAACCCAGAAATGTACCCACAACTATATGGTCAACTAATCTTCGACAAAACAGGAAAGAATATCCAGTGGAAAAAAGATGGTCTCTTCAACAAATGGTGTTGGGAAAACTGGACAGCAGCATATGAAAGAATTAAACTGGACTGTCTTATACCATACACAAAAATAAATACAAAATGGATGAAAGACCTAAATGTGATACCTAAATGGTTTCATCAAAATCCTAGAGATTAGAGGCAGCAATCTCTTTAACCTTGGTCACAGGAAATTCTTACAAGACACATCACCAGAAACAAGGGAAACAAAAGCAAAAATGAACTAATGGGGCTTCATCAAGACAAAAACCTGCACAGTGAAGGAAACAATCAACAAAACTAAAGGCAAACTATGGAATGGGAGAAGATATTTGCAAATGACATATCTAATAAAGGGTTAGTATCCAAAATCTATAAAGAACTTATCAAACTCAACACCCAAAAAACAAATAATCCAGTTAAGAAATGGGCAGAAGATATGAATAGTCACTTTTCCAAAGAAAACATCCAGATGGTTAACAGACACATGAAAGATGCTCAACATCACTTATCATCAGGGAAATACAAATCAAAACCATGATAGGATACCACCTCACATCTGTCAGAATGGCTAAAGTTAACAACACAAGAAACAACAGGTGTTGGTGAAGACACAGAATGGGAACCTTTTGTACTTCTGGTGGGAATGCCAACTGGTGCAACCACTCTGGAATATGGAGGTTCCTCAAGAAATTAAAAATAAAACTACCCTATGACCCATCAATTGCACTACTAAGTATTTACCCAAAGGATACAAAAATACAGATTGGATGGGGCGCCTGGGTGGTGCAGTCGGTTAAGCGTCCGACTTCAGCCAGGTCACGATCTCGCGGTCCCTGAGTTCGAGCCCCGCGTCGGGCTCTGGGCTGATGGCTCAGAGCCTGGAGCCTGTTTCCGATTCTGTGTCTCCCTCTCTCTCTGCCCCTCCCCCGTTCATGCTCTGTCTCTCTCTGTCCCAAAAAATAAATAAACGTTGAAAAAAAAATTTTAATAAAAACAAAAATACAGATTGGAATGGGTATATGCAACCCAGTGTTTATAGCAGCATTATCAACAATAGCCAAACTATGGAGAGAACCCTAATGTCCGTTGATGGATGAAAGGATAAAGAAGATGTGGTATGTGCGTGTATACACACACACACACACACACACACACACACACACAATGTAATATTACTCTGACACCAAAAAGAATGAAATTTTGCCATTTGCAACAATGTGGCTGGAACTAGAACGTATTATGCTAAGCGAGATAAATCAGACCGAGAAAGACAAATACTATGATTCCACTCATATGTGGAATTTAATAAACAAAACAAAACAGATAAACATATGGGGGATGGGGAGATGGAAAAAAACCATAAGAGATTCTTAATAACAAGGAATGAACTGAGGGTTGAGGGAGGGAGGTGGGTGAGGGATGGGCTAGATGGGTGATAGATATTAAGGAGGGCTCTTGTTATGAAGAGCACTGGGTGTTGTATGTAAGTGATGAATCACTGAATTCTACTTCTAAAACCAATATTTCACTGTATGTTAACTAACAAGAACTGAAATAAAATTTGAAAAGAAAAATAAATAATTTATAAAGCTACGTAAATAAAAAAAATAAAAAGGAACAAATGCCATAAGAAATAAGTTATCACTACTATAAGAACAAAAATTGGTAGATCTGAAAATGAACTAAATAGACATTGTGGGAAAAGTAGCTTTTAAATTAAAAGCCTAATAGGTTAATAGGCGGAATAGAAATAATCGAGTTAATGAAGTAGAAAAAGATTCATAAGCATTTATCACATACTAATAAAGAGATGGAAAATATAAAAGATCGAGAGATACAGGCAATAGAATAACAAGGTCCAAAATAAATAAAACAAGTTTCAGAAGGAACAAAGCAAATCAAATGTGCAAGGGGCAATATTTGAAGTGATAATGACAGTTAATTCTCCTATATAGTTGTAAAACATACTGAAGTCCTTAGCAGGATAGATAAGAATAAATCCATGCCTAAAAAGAGTACGAAGAGCAGCCAACACAGTAATAAAATCCTAAAAGCAACCAGAGATAAGAGTCAGAATCCCCATAACAGAACAATTGGACTGAAGGAAGGCTAATGCGTATATAAGTATTAAACTAAGAAAAATGGTACCTTAGAATGTCACTTTAAAACACAAAATAGAGGGCTCCTGGATGGCTCAGTTAATTCGGCTCAGGTCATGAGCTCCTGGTTCCTGAGTTCCAGCTGCACGTCAGGCTCTGTACTAACAGCTCAGAGCCTGGAGACAGGCTTCAGATTCTGTGTCTCCCTCTGTCTTTGCCCCTCCCCCCACTCATACTCTGTCTCTGTCTCTCTTTCTCAAAAATAAATAAACTTAAAAAAATAATAAAACACGCAATGGAACCATAAGAAAGAAAAAAATACAAAACAGAACCAACATGATGAGAACAATAAAACATATAAACAAACATTAAACAAAAGATCAGTTTACTACCAACATACAATAGAAAGTAAAGTTCTCTAATTTTGATGAGAAAAATTCTAATTTTGATGGCAAAAACATTCTATAATTTGCAACCAGTTGGAGGACAAGTAACAAACATTAGAGGTCACCCCCCCTCGTTCATCAAATGGGGACTCAGAAGCCAAGCAAGGGAGCGCAATAAAATAGTCCCAATACAAAACCACCCTCAAAGTAACTTTAAAAAAAAAAGGTTTTCTGCTTAACAGCAAAGAAATAAAAAATAAGATATTATTTTACCTCTCAAATTCTTGAAGTTTTGGTGATTAACATTCAATGCAGGAGGACAGACCTAACCTGCTATCTTCCTCCCAGACATCTATTTGAATATCCTACTTTATTCATATCAATGTAAAATAGCACTAAATAAATATTCGTTAAATGAATTGCTATATGTTGCAAATTAAAATAGATACAAACTGTAGGGGCAACTTGACAATAAGGTATTCGATTGTTTTAAAATGCATTTAAATTTTTTTAATGTAATTTATTGTCAAATTGGTTTCCATACAACACCCAGTGCTCATCCCAACAAGTGCATTTTAAATTTAAATAATTCCATATCTAAGTACTTATGGCAAAGATATAATCAAGTATCTGTACAAAGATTAATCTATAAGAATGTTCACCATAGCATATTCACAGTAAAATAATTGAAAAACTAAATGTTCAATAAAAATAGATTAATAAAAGCACGTTAAAAGCATATAGCATAATTCCATTTAGCCATTTATAAATTACAATATGTATAAATGTTCACAATACATTGTCAAGTGGAAAAATATAACAAAAATGGGTTACAATATGACCCCAATCTTTTTTAAAAAACAGATATGAGTATAGTCTTATAGAGATAGAAATGTGCACATATTTAATTTTCGTGCTTTTATATATTTTTCAGTTTTACAGTGAAGACTGCATCTTTTTAATTAAGAATACTACTACAGTGTATAGTAAAATAACAGATGTAAAGCTTCCTTCAGTTTCTTTTTTAACTGAAAGAAAACATAACAAATATCTAAGCAACTTCTTTTCATAGATAAGAAACTTAAGACCTAACAATAAATGGTTAGGAAATCTTCCAAATTCATACATCATCAGTGAGGCAATAAGGACTCACATTCAAATATGATAAATGTTATGTAGTAAACACAGATTAAATTTCTAAAAACACTGACCAGCAAACATTTTAAATAAATTAGAAATGGCCTCTCAGGAATTGTTTTCTAATTCTACCTAAAATTCATGTATCTGGGGCCCGAACCTAAACACAAGTATTTCACTTAATTTTCTAAAATATCCTGTACAGAATGACATTAACACAGAGAAAAAGGATTTTTTCATCATCCTTTTCATTTGGAAAATTATTGCTTAAATTGGTTCTAACAGTTTTAACAGACACCACCAGTTTAGATCTCACTATCAATCACAAAAAGCATTTTATCCAGGTGAGGTATATAAACCACTACCTTTGCCTAGTTACATCTTTTTCTTCAACATTCCTCAAGACATTTTGCTATTCAAATATCAAGAGGTATAAAACTCAGCTCTTCAGTTACTTCATGAAACCCTATGTACCTACCACCACCACACCTATAATTCTACTCACACAATACCCAGCCTCTAACATCCTCATGTTCCACACATCTGTAATAATTTCTAGGTTTGTATGTGTTTGTATATGAATTACACATGATCTTCTCTAAATAGGAGCCAGAAAGGAAAGATGACATTGTTTTCCTCACCGATTCTACATTAATAAGATGATATTTGTAAAGCATATAGTGCCTTTTACATAATAAGTACCAAATGTATGTTTCTTATATATACAACGTGATAGATAGATAGATAGATAGATAGATAACATTTCACATCACAGAGGATAAATACATAAAGACTACAAGTCCCAAAAAGTAAACACAGCAATAGTGATACACACTAAAGCATTTGGGTTTGGTCAGAATTCCCTATAATATGTAAAAACATTTTTAATATTAACCTTATTTCAAAAAGAAAATTCAAATTCCCATCACCTGGACTAAATGAAAAATATCCATGTATTTAGTATCCACTGTATGTCAGGTAGCTATACTGGACAGTCATGTACAATACTGAAGAATTCAAAAATAGAAGGTGAAAATCAGTGCCTTTATGGAATTTCCATAAAATTAAAATATTTGCATATACATGGGTTTATTTTTAAATCCTCAAAGTTAAAAATTTACCATTAAAGTAACTTTTAAATTTTTCTAAGGATTGACTTTTAAAAATATATTCATGTTAACACAGATGGACATAATAATATGTCTTAAGCAAGAAAAAAAAGAAAGAAACCTTTGGGCAATTAAGTCAAAAGGCAAAATGAAATCTTAATTCCACTAAACAAGTAGCATTATTGCTTTAATTATGTATCCCCACAATAACCAGGCCAATAGAGGCTATTCATTAGGTGAAATGTCAACTTGAATCCTGGAGAGGTGCTGAACTTACACAAACAACTTGGTCCTTTAAGTGATGTGGAAAAATCTAACAACGTAATGAGAAGAATAAATTCAAAGGTCACTCTATCTTCCAGTCACTTAGCAACTAAATTGGAGTGAAGAGGGCAAAAGGGAAATGATTTCTAAAAATAATTAACCATAAACTCTGAAGTAGAGATAAGTAAAAAAGAGGATGAAAATGGAAGCAGCTTTTTCCATGGTTTCAAGCCAGCTCTTTTTGTAGGGACATATTTATCACCACCCAAAGACCCAAATGCAAGGTCTGTTGCCCTTCCTTTCTATCTATACATCTCTCTGTCCCTTCCACTTCTCCCTCTTTCTACTGCTACCTAGAGCCTTTCTCATGGCCTCCCTCATGGTTTCTTTCCACTATGGGGGAAAGATTTATCTGACTAGCCCCTTCTGCAGATATAATTAGCATACATCTATCTTGCACAATCAACCCTTTAAATTCTAAAGTACAAACTTCAGAAAACACAAATGCAAACAGATACTCATCTCATTTAGCAGCATAAAGTTTTGTTTGTTTTTAATTTAGTCAAAACTTCACAGAATGAAGAAATAAAAAGAGGGTATTTGGGATATTGCCAATACAAACTCATAGCACAACCCAATGCTTCAAGCAGAAAAAAGCAGGCCATAAATTCACATAAAATCAAACGTTCTCTTATTCTTTTAGCCTTAGTGCAACAGATAATATTTTTAAACCTTTTTTAATGTTTATTTATTTTTGAGAGAGACAGAGACAAGTGCAAGTGGGGAAGGGGCAGAGAGAGAGAGAAACATAGAATCTGAAGCAGGCTCCAGGGGCCATCAGCACAGAGCTTGACATGGGGCTCAAACCCACTAACCACAAGATCATGATCTGGGTTTAAGTCAGACACTCAACTGACTGAACCACCCAGGCACCCCAGTGCAATGGATATTTTAAAAGAACATATCCTGGGGTGCCAGGAGTAATATGATTTCAAAAGAATTTAAGAATCATGAATCATGTCCATATTTTTTCAACAATGGTAACAGAGCCTTTACATTTTTAAAAAATGTTTATTTATTTATTTTGAGAGAGGGGAGAGAATGTGAGTGCATGAGAGCAGGGGAAGGGCAGAGGGAGAGGGAGAGAGAAAATCCCAAGCAGGCTCCATGCTGCCAGCACAGAGCCTATTGTGGCCTCAAATTCATGAACTGTGAGATCATGACCTGAGCCAGCATCAAGAGTTGGACGCTTAGCCAACTGAGCCACCCAGGCACCCCAGAACATTTACGTTTTGATAAGTAGACAGGCCACAGGTAGGGAAGAAGGGCAAGGATGTCAAGAGTTTTCCTTAAAAGCAAAAGAAATATTTTGTTTTCCCCCTTTACATATATTTATTGTATAATTAACTGGTTGGTATTTAGAAGGATATATATATATATATATATATATATGTATGTATATATATATGTATATACACACATATATATAGAACTCCACTTGCATTTAAAGTTGGAAAAGCTAGTTCAAATTGTATGAGTATTTCTTAACAACAAACACAATGTTTTTGGTTTCTTCTAGTGATATACTCAGCCTAATATATTTGTAATGGCATTTGTATCTAGAATTTTAGCATTTGGATCAGGGCAAACATCTCTGTTTGTTTATTAATTTCTGTCCTAATCTCTAGGCCCTCTATAACCTTTAAATATGTTCAGTAGATTCAGTTGTGTCTTAATTATCTCACAACATAGGGAACTTTTGAAGGAACAAATTGAATATCGCCAAAGATGAACATTTTTATTTTTTGTATCACTCTCCTCTCCAATGAACATGTTTTGGAAGCTCTCCCTTTCCTTGAATTGAAAGCTGACTTCAGCTATCCCAGCTGGGACAGAGCCCGCTGAGTAGAAAGGAATTGGGAAATGTCAATCAGCTTTGACAGTCAGGATTTAAACTCCAAGGAAAAGTACAGAAATGTAAAAAATCCAGTTCGGATCCAGAAAGCATTTACAGGTTAGGATCAAACTAAACAGGAAGAGTATGAAGGTGTAAATCCTGAGAAAATGTGTTGAGAAAATGCCATTCAGCATGTCACTGGCTTTTACAGGTCAGTGGTTTGACAGGAACAGTTCAAAATGTAGGAGGAAAAATCCATATTGGATGGCTACTCTGCTAGTATATCTTTTACAGTAAACAAGACAGTATAGAAATTATAGTGACCAAACATATTTATAGATAATAAAACAGGCACATTTCTCATTTACAGTGGCTTCTGTGTCACAATGCTGGATTCCCCCTTCAGGACTCAGCCACTCATTTCTCCAGCTGCTGGGAGTTTTGTCTGCTGACCGCACACAGCGGAGTCTCTTCCCAGGAATGGCCCACTGCTAAAGGGAGCTTCTCTACCCAAAGTTATCCCCCTTTCCCAGTGAATGTGGGGTACCAGCCCCCAAGCCCCTAACACACTTTGTCTTAATTGAAGGCATCTCTGTAGGGTCACTCCCAACTTCACAGCTCCCCATGGGAAATGCATTGTAGTTTGGCTTCACCTTCTGCCCATGCTGCTGTTCCTACCTCCTTACAGGTGTTTTTCTAAAAACACTCTCCAAAGCATCACTCTAGCTCAGAATATGTTGCCCAGGAAATCCATCCTAGAAAAGTTGATACCAGGAATAGTTCTGGGAAGCCCACTTTAAGATGGAATTTGGATCTGGATAACCTGTCTGGTAAGGATGATCCCATCACTAGGAATAAGGCCTAGTATGCACTAGTGGAACAACTGCTGTAACTTTGACAAGCGATGACCTGAAGTGCAGTGCACCAACAGGTGTGATATCTTAGATACCTGAGAAATTGAAGAGACATCATAACTGAAAATACTGTGAAGGCATGCCAAAGGGGCACAGAGCCAATCTGAAAGAGTCACCAATGGCCAAATGTGGAACCATTTAAGCAACAATATAAAAAATGTAGTATTGAATTCTATTCCAAAATATAAAATAAATACACGAGTCCATAATTGATATAAATTAGTTATTAAGTAAATAAATTAATGGGGGAGAAGAGACAAGTCTCTCTACAGAAGGTTTCCAAATAATTTATGTTGATATCCACCCCCTCCAGGAGGAGAAACTTAATTTCTACCTTACTATCTCACCTCCTGATTCCCCAGGGTGAACTTCCTTAGTGATTTATATCCAGAGTATAGAAGGGGGGAAAAGTGATATTAGAGTGGAGAAACCTGGCCAATACTACCTCAAAGAGGTGATCAAGGCTAAATTATCAATGATAAGTCATGTTGAATTCATGAACCCTTTATATGATATGATGAGAATGGCACTTAACTTTGTGGTATCCTCCAAAAAAAAAAAACCTGCAAACCCTGTCTAACCATAAAAGAAGCAGTGGACAAACCCAAATCAAAAGACTTCTGAAAACAATAACAACAACAACAACAACAACAACAGAACTTGACTAGTGTGCCTCAAAAATATCAAGCACTGAGGGCAAGGAAAGTCTAAGAAACTAGTCACAGACCAGAGAAGCTAGGGAGACATTGAAGTAATACATAGCACTAGGTCAGCCAGAGAACTGCTTGGTAGCAATGAATAATGGGAGTAGGCAGCGGTAGCAGGTGTCTAGAAGCATCAGAGTGCAGAATCATTCCATTTTTTATGCTCTTACCTATGCCTTAACCCTTGGTTCTGGACTGGTCTTCCAGCCATCCAGAAAGATCTGTGAACCCTTTTACAGAATCCCTTTCTGCTTAACCTAACAAAGGCAAAAAATAGATCTTTGCAGAGTAGAGATTAAACAAAAACCACATAGTACCTGGAGAAGGTCCACTTAGAACCAATACCGAAACTTTCCCCCAGTAAATTGTTAAAGATTAGCACTAGTTCCTTAATGGGGAAAAACTGGAAATTAATACTGGAACCCATTACTCCCTCATTATTCAATTATGTATTG
This sequence comes from Prionailurus viverrinus, assembly GCF_022837055.1. Taxonomy (NCBI): domain Eukaryota; kingdom Metazoa; phylum Chordata; class Mammalia; order Carnivora; family Felidae; genus Prionailurus; species Prionailurus viverrinus. The sequence goes on along the minus strand of NC_062564.1, from coordinate 135,140,901 downwards.
ATCTCATTAGGGAAATTGGCTTGATGTTTTCAATGAATTCTGTCATCCTCTTCATAACATTCTGAGTTAAAGAAAACTTCTAGGTATTTTTTCGCATATCTGGACTAGATAATTTCGTAGATATCTGGACTAGATAATTAAAATCAATATTATGTTATTTAGGTGGATAAACCTAGAAAAGTATAGGAGAGAATATTCTTTACCTCCCCTGAGAAGATTTTAAATTCAATATAGATAGTCCTCCTTGCTAAGAGCTATTAGACTAAATTACAAATATATGGAAATTTTCAGCTGCAAAGTGCAAAAAAGTAAAATTGCCCTAGAAATGCATTTTATCACAGAACCAATAGTCAAAGATAACATTAGCCTGAGTTGCCAAAGCATATCTAACATATTCCCAGCCTCTTTGTTTTAAACCACATTTAATCACTTTTCAATTTTGCTTTCTGTTTGTTAAAATCTGTATGTCAACGAATTTTCTTTGGAAAATAAAATATAGTTCCAACTAAATTTCAAATAACCTCTACTAGCATAAATATTATTTCAACTTTGAAATACTTTAAAAATCATGGGGCGCCTGGGTGGCGCAGTCGGTTAAGCATCCGACTTCAGCCAGGTCACGATCTTGCGGTCCGTGAGTTCGAGCCCCGCGTCAGGCTCTGGGCTGATGGCTCAGAGCCTGGAGCCTGTTTCCGATTCTGTGTCTCCCTCTCTCTCTGCCCCTCCCCCGTTCATGCTCTGTCTCTCTCTGTCCCAAAAATAAAAAAAAAAAAAAAAAAATCAAATGGATTAAGTATTCCCAAATGTGGGGAAAAACACATAAGCAAACACACTTTTTAAGCAAACCAATTGTATAAATAAATTTCACATCATTGACTAATCATAAGATAATTTCCATTAATGAAATAGCTTAATTGATATTTCATGTTATTTGACTATAGATATAGGCAATTATTTGAAAACCACAGTTCTACAGCCATACCACCCTGAACACACCCAATCTCATCTGAAAATGAGCAGTACACACACATGGGTATTTGTATGTATGTATAAGTGCATATGTGTTACTAAATTAGAGATGTTGGTCCATAGGCCCACAGCCCCTACCGTCTAAGCCATGCTTTGTATCTTTTGAGCCACACTTAACCCCTTCACAACTGATTAGACTACGCTAACCTAGTTGATCTGGCTTTTCTTGGGAATTTAAATTAGAAAATTAAGAGACTATAAATTATATGAAGGAATAAGTTGTGTTTCAAAATGAGGCTATGGAAGTGAAAATTGAGCCACATGTTACTACAATGATACATTTAAGTCATCACTAAAATTTAATAAACATTAAAATTTATCGAACACTTATGTGCCCAGAACTATGCTAAATGCTTTACATGCATTATCTCATTTAATCTTCACAATAATCTTATGAGATGGATACTACTCCTGTTAACCACATTTTATAGATAAGGAAATTGAGTTACAGAGGGGTGAGAAACTTGCCCAAAGTCCAACCCTGGCAATCTGAATCCATACTTCTTATTCTTATTCACTCACAGTATTTTCAGTAATATTTTTTAAAAAAAAAGGAAACTAAGAGAAACTATAAGAAGATGATGTAGTTCCCTGAAAAAGAAAGAGAATCTAAAATAAGAATCTTACATATCCAGTTCCCTTGAAAACTAACTATAATATACAACCTGCTATTGGGCTCATATGAGATTTCTATATAATTAAAATCAAATGTACCAAATAAACATAATTAATTTGTGTACTTGCATAAGCTTAACAAATCGCTTTATGTGTTATTCCTTCTAAAGTTTCCAGTGGATTGCTGTTTCTAATTACTTGTCTTAATATATTTAAATTTAAACAAACAACATGGTACTCTGAGGAACACCAAAATTCTGAAATTGAAATTAGGCTTATAACTTAACAAAATTATAATTAGCTATTTTTAATGTCAAAGAGGCAAAAAGTACTTGTCAAAGAACCCAATTACAGGTATTTATTCAATAGCTAGTATTACATTGTTCAGACATTGTGAGGGTATAGCAATGAGCAAAACAAAAAAAGAATGCTTTACCACATTTAATTTACATTCTATTCATATCAGACCATTTTAAAAATAAATTAAGTGTTGTATAGTGAAAGATTCATGCCATTAGGCAACTTCTAGGAGAATGATGCCAAAGCACAACTTAAAACTGCAAGGCCAGAACTGACCAACCTCAACCTACATAACTGAAAAAGAGGCCACTCTTACGAGAACTCTTATTAAATCGGCCTACTGGTTGAGCTTTACATTTGATCTTTTAAATAAATATTTACATATTGTGGCCACAGAGAAGTCATAAATTGTAATGACTGTCCAAATAAGAAGTTTATTTGCTCATGCTCATTATTTTTTTCTTTTATATATTTTTTTAATTTTTTTTTTTTTTTAGGGAAAGAGTGTGTGCACACACATGCATGCACACAAGTGGGAGAGAGCAGAGGGAGAGGAAGAGAGAGATTTTTAATCAGGCTCCGTGCCTAGCACAGAGCCCAACACAGGGCTCCATCTCACAAACCAGAAGATCACAATCTGAGCCGAAATAAAGAGTAGAATGCTTAACCAACTGAGCCATCCAGAAACCCCACCCCTGCCCATTCTAGTTGACTGACTTCCTACATGAATTCTGTATGACAACACAATAAAATTCAGATGGAATTCATGATGCTGAACTAGACTCACAGAATAGTAATTAAAGCATGCAATGCCAATAATTGACTTAGTAAATCAGTATTATAGTAAACCTTTATATCATATTATATAATTTGAGAATAAGAGAGCAGGAAAGGTTATCTTGGGCATGGTTTTTAACACATATAATAGGATTATTTACATAAAAATAATATACCCAACATTTCCTATCAACAAACATACTTCAAACAGCAAAATAGGCTACTCAGAAATGTACATGCAGATCTTTACTACCCTCATGTTATATAGAGTCTAATTTCATTCTTGATGTTTGATAGCTGACAGCTTTCCAGCTCTCCTCTTTTCCCATCACCTCCCCCACTTCTGTCTGGGCAAGTTGTTAAGAAAGCTCAGATGCTCCGTTTTTTGGTGACATCAGGAAGTTCAAACCAGTCAAGTCCTGAGCACTGCACACAGAAACCCTCATCTCAGCCCCACCCCTAATCACAGTAAAATCCCAACCCAGTCTCCTTTCCCTGTTTTCTCAAACCCATTTTTGACCCTGCTTAGGAACATGTCTGCTCTCCCCCCCCAGAAAGTCTCATTATATGAGTAATTAGACTTTTCACAGTCTTGGTGCATGTATGGTATCATTATTCTCAAAATCTAAAGCAAATTTTGGGTGGGAGACCCATCTCTCCTCTGCAAGGTGACCATAACAATTGGCAAAGCATGCATGTCTAGATGATAATTGCCATTGCTGGGGATCTTTCTACTCTTGCTTTGGCTTGCTAATGGACTCTTCTGCCTGCTGAAGAGCATGCACTTTGAGCTGCTGCCTACTGACTAGCTTGTGCTTTGAGCTATGCTACTTTGTGCTACATTTGCTGAGTTCTACTGAGCTTCTGTTAGGATTTAACTGACCTAGGTAGGACATTTCACTATTTGGTATGTAGGGACTAGAGTATGGGATTGGGCCTTCCTTAAAGTGGCCCTGGATCGTGTGTCTTGGCCAAGACCTATCTGTGTATCTCAGATTAAAACATGTGTCTTGATTCCAACATATACCACCACTGATGCTAGGCTCGGGATGTATGTTTCACTCAGGAATTGGCCCTTTCTTCAGAGTGCTTAGGAGAAAGACTGAAATCCTGTGTAACATATAGTCTCATTGGGTGGTCTTTTGTGTGGACCTGCTTAGGAACATGCCCTGCTCTCCCCAGAAAGCCTCACTATGTGAGTAATAAGTCTTTTCATACACGCTTGGTGCAGAATGACATCATAGTCTCAACATCTGAAATAAATTTTGAGTAGGGGTCCATTCTTCCTCTGCAAAGTGAGCATAACACTCCTCCACATTAACGACTTAAATATGCCACAGTTTTTTTTTAGGTCTTGTTTTAGCTATAGCTTAGTTGCCTTATATATATCCAAAATTCCATATGTAAGAGAGTTAGATCTCTACCTCAATTCTGATGACCCAAGGGTATGAACAAATGAAAACAGCCCAAAGTTTTCATGTAATAAACATTTATTGATATACAACAGGCCTGAAATTCTGCTACACATTGAGGATATAGTGGGGTTTTCAGTCTAATGGTAATAACAAAGATTAATCAATATCATTTCAAGAAATGTCAATTTTCAACTGTGACAACTTCCAGAGAAAGAAAGTGTATGATTCTATGCTGGCCCATCTATTATAATAGGATCAATCCTGGTCAGTTAAAAATATTAAGGAAGTGATATATGGGCTGAAAGCTGAAGAATGAGTAGAAGTAGATAGATAAAAAAAGAAGTGTAGAGAATGTCAGACAGAAGGACTAACATTGGCAAAAACACAATGTTGGAGGGAACATAGAGAAATGTGAGTGACTGAAAGTCAGAGCAAGCATTATGGATGAAGGGGTTCAGAATAAGCATCATATTATCAGACTTGTGCATGAAAATGATCAGTCTGGGAATGCCTGGGTCACTCAATCGCTTAAGCCTCCGACTTTGGCTCAAGTCATGATATTGTGGTTCTTGAGTTTGAGCCCCATGTCAGGCTATGTGCTGACAGCTCAGAGCCTGGAGCTTGCTTTGGATCCTGTGTCTCCCTCTCTCTCTGACACTCCTCCAACTGCACTCTGTCTCTCTCAAAAAATAAATAAATAAACATTAAAAACATTAAAATGATCAGTCTGGGTAAATATAAAGAATGATTTGAAGAAGACAGAGTAATTGAAAATCAAATATCAATAACCCAAAATCAGCCCTATTAATTTAAATCATGAACATATGTATTTCTTCCCTTTATCTCCGAAAATTTTTTTTTAATTTTTTTAACGTTTATTTATTTTTGAGACAGAGACAGAGCATGAACGGGGGAGGGTCAGAGAGAGGGAGACACAGAATCTGAAACAGGCGCCAGGCTCTGAGCTGTCAGCATAGAGCCCGACGCGGGGCTTGAACTCACGGACGGCGAAATCATGACCTGAGCCGAGGTCGGCCGCTTAACCGACTGAGCCACCTAGGCGCCCCTATCTCCGAAATTTAAGAGAACATAGTCACTGCATAGGACTATATATACCTCAGTTTGTGTTTTCTTCCAAGTTTGAGATATGGAGTAAGAGAACCTTACCTTTGAAATAGAAGTTAAATAAAAATTACCAAAAATGAATGAGATTCACCATTTATAGGAATAACATCTTAAAAACAATTTCTCTATTGCAATGAAAATCAATCCTCATTTACTTCACAGTAATCTAAAACTTATAGACACCAGATGTTTGGTTGGCCTAAAGAAACTTTGAAGTTAATGTCTCCCAATTAGTGTATAAATTCAACTACTAAAGCACATTAATACCCTAGGGGGAAAAAAGTTTTAATACCCAAACAAGAATCTAAATAGTTTAATATATTTGGTTTCTGTGTAGTAAAAAAGTTAATAGCAGGCCTGAGACTGCTATCCTTCAAAAGGCCTGCTTGAAATTACAGCCATTGACTAAAGTATGGAAACTTGGATTGGAGGGATGCTTCTGCCATTGCCAGAATTGACTGGAATGTCAAAACTGTATGTGCAAGCAATGTGGTTTATGCTGAACACCTGCTTACCTTATGAGACTCTCAAATTTTGGTATGTGCCAGACAAAGGGGACAACATGACTAGCCCCCAATAAATATCTTAAGCCCTGAGTCCCAACTGAGCTTCCCTGGTAGCCATATTGCCATAATTTGTTGCTGGAGAAATTACACATGTCCTGTGATACTCTACTGGGAGAGGACTCTTGGAAGCTTGAGCATGGTTTCCTTCAGACGTCACCCTGTATGGTTTTTTTTTTCCTTTTGCTAATTGTACTTTGCATCCTTTCACCTTAAATTTTTTTTAATGTTTATTTTTGAGAGAGACAGAGTGCAAGCAGGGGAGGGGCAGAGACAGACAGACAGACAGACTGACAGAATCTGAAGCAGGCTCTAGGCCCTGATCTGTTAGCACAGAGCCCAATGAGAGCCTTGAACTCATGAACCATGAGATCATGTCCTGAGCCAAAGTCAGACATTTAACTAACTGAGCCACTCAGGCACCCCGCATCCTTTCACTTTAGTAAATCCTAGCTGTATGTGGAACTATATTCTGAGTCCTGTGAGTTCTCCTATGAATCTCAAAATTTGGCAGTGGTCTTTGGAACCCTGACACAGTTGTCATATTTTATCAGGAAGTAAAAAGAGAGTTAATATATCATTTATTCCTATTTTAAAATTCTTACACTTAATAATTACTAATAAAATATTAACACATAGGAGCGCCTGGGTGGCTCAGTCAGTTAAATGTCTGACTCTTGATTTCAGCTCAGGTCATAATCTCGCAGTTTGTGGGTTTGAGCCCCACATCAGGTTCTACGCTGACAGTGTGGAGACTGCTTGGATCCATTCTCTATCTCTCTGTCTGTCTCTCTCCCTCTCCCCCTCTCTCTTTGTCTCTCCCCTTCTTGTGCTCTATCTCTCTAAAAAATAAACTTTAAAAATATATATTAACACATATTATTTACCTGGTCACATTTCATAGGAAATATTTCCAGATGACACTGTATTCTTGGTGCCCACTGATACAAGATTTATTGTTAGGTTTCTCTCCTATATATTCTCTGTAAATGTATCCCTGGATATATAACCCAATAAATATATAGTTATAAGTATAGATAGTGATAAGATATCTTAACACATATGCATATGCATTTCAAAAGAGAAAGTGGAAACAGAAGCTTCTATCAATAGATTTCTCTGAGAGTACATCAAGAGAAGCCTTTTAATTATGACAGCATACAGGGTAATGCAAATGGTACATGTATCACGCTAATTAAATATGGAATTTCATTTCTTAAAAGTTAAAAATCTAGCTCTCAGCATGTGCTCATATACGTGATTCTCATTGAGGTGAGCTTGGCAGGCATGACTTTATAAAAAATGGAATCTAAGTGTGTGAGGAATTCACATGATAAATAAGAAACAAGCTTCTGTTTTATCACCTGGGTGTCTAAATATCCAATACTTATTTTCTTTCCACTTTCCACTTTACCAGACTTTTAGTGGACAGTTATGTTTCAAGATCATAGTGCATTTTGGAATTATTGTATGCAAATATAATGAAAGAAATGCAATTAGTTTTAAAAAATAGAAGAAAAACAGCATATTATTAGTGACAGGTTAAAAGATCATTGTTTAATAGTCATAATTATAGTACATTATCCAGAGTTTTAAGATTATTTTGAAATTCTTTTGTAGGACACAAGCTAGTATAGTAAAGAACATCAAACCTTAAATATATTTTCCTCTAAGATTTTAATTCAACACTGTGAATTGCGTATTATTTCAATCAGTTTCTGAATGAGCTACCCAACTATGTAAGAATCTAGGAGGAAGCCATCACTTTAACTTCTCCTCAAGAGTTTCAAAGATAGTTTCAGAAAATATGAAATGACAGATGTGCTTGGAACTTAATTTTCCATTCTATGTTAGGACAATATGCTGAAGAATTCTGTGTTCTCTGTTACAAGTATGTCTGAAGACCATTTCCATAGTGAGAATGAATTTCTTAAGAGTCTGATATGGCTGTCCCTAAATATTTACCAATATCATTTCAAATTATTAAGTTTTGCACATGAGAAATATACATTCCCAAAGCATTATAAATCCAATTTACCTGGCTTCACTTGGAAGCGTGTTTTCAATGGCTTTGGTGAATTGTTTTCCTTGATTTTTTTTTAAAAAAGTTTTATATCTAATAATAATGTATTGTGAATGTCACAGTTTGTCTTGTGAGTCATGAAAACATAAAACCCCTAATGAACCAGAAATGAAAAGGGGGCATTCTCATAGCTACCCCCACATATTTGTTCGCCTGGGAGTGGCAAAAAATGTAAATATATACTTTGAATATTACAATTATTTGAAAAAAGACAAATAGATAATACTACTATTCTCAGGTCTCTAGAATATTTTCTCATCTGTCAGCAAAATCAGTTACAAGGTAGAATCCGTCCCAAAAGACATTTAGACCAGCCTTGGGGATTATGTACAGCCAAACTAAAATTATTCAGAGATTCTCAAAGAATGGCATTATTATACAGGGAAAACAAACAAACAAAATATAAAATCCCTCAGCATAAACACAGAACCACTTGTGGGAAGAGCACAGTGGGACACTGGCTGCCTAACTTGCATACACTAGGCCCTACCACCCTGTGCTCTGATGGAACTGCCCCTCTCAGTCACACTTGCCTCAGTCCCAGTGGATAGACCCCTCCCCCAGAAGACAGCACAAACCCCTGCCCACACCATGTCTCCTGACAGGAGAGTTTTGCAGAGCCTCAGTTTTGATGGAGGTGGTGACAGGTCTTATTTCACAAGCAGACCAGAGCACATCTAATTAAAGCCCACCAAATTCAGGCCAGGGACCAGACACTGCTCACAGCAGGCAAGAAGAGTCTCTGCAGACAACTGGCCTAGAGAATAGAACAGCCAAAACATAATAGTAGAGTGCACGCAGCACACACCAGAGACACTTCCTGAAGTGCCATGCTATGGGTACTACATAACCTCTTCTTCATAAGGCCATTGCTTTTAGGAGCAGGAGATATAATTAGCTTTCTAACACAGAGAACGAAGCAGAATCTTAGACAAATGTGAAGATATAGGAATTTAACCCAAATGAAAGAGAAAGATAAGGCCATGGCCAGAGAACTAGGTGAAACAGATATAAGATATAAGTAACATGCTTGATGGAGAATTTAAAGCAACAATCATAAGGATATTCACTGGACTTGAGAAATGAATAGAAGACATCAGTGAGACACTTACCTCAGAGATAAAAGAGTTAACAAAGAATAAATCCAACCACAAAAGACTCTTAATAATAGAAAACAAACTGAGGGGTGATGGAGGGAGGGAGGTGGGAGATGGGCCAGATGGGTGATGGGTATTAAGGAGGGCACTTGTGATGAGCATTGGGTGTTGTATGTAAGTGATGATCACTGAATTCTACTCCTGAAACCAATAGTGCACTGTATGTTAACTAACTGAAATTTAAATTTAAAAAAGAATGAGAGATGAAAGTACAATAAACAAGATTAGAAACATGTTGGGGCGCCTGGGTGGCGCAGTCGGTTAAGCGTCCGACTTCAGCCAGGTCACGATCTCGCGGTCCGTGAGTTCGAGCCCCGCGTCGGGCTCTGGGCTGATGGCTCAGAGCCTGGATCCTGTTTCCGATTCTGTGTGTCCCTCTCTCTCTGCCCCTCCCCCATTCATGCTCTGTCTCTCTCTGTCCCAAAAATAAATAAACGTTGAAAAAAAAAAAATTTAAAAAAAAAAAAAAAAAAAAAAAGATTAGAAACATGTTGATGCAATGAACACAAGGCTGGAAGAATCAGAGGAACAAATTAATGACCTAAAGGATAAAGTAATGGAAAAAAGTGAAGCTCAACCAAAGAAGGAAAGAAGAAATGAAAATAAACTTAAGAAACTCCATCAAACATAATAACATTCATATTATAGAAGTCCCAGAAGAAGAAGTGTCAGACAAAAGAAGGCAGAATATTTATTTGAAAAAATAATAGCTGAAAAACCTCCCTAATCTGAGGAAGGAAAAAGACATCCAGATCCAAGAGGCACTCCCATCAAAATCAACAAAAGCAGGCTCACACCAAGACATATTGTAATTAAATTTGCAAATATAGTGACAAAGAAAAAAAATCTTAAAAGTAAAGTAGCAAGACAAAAGATGTCCTTAACTTATGAGGGAACATGCATAAGGCTAGCTGGAGATTTTTCAACAGAAACTTGGCAAGCCAGAGGGAGTGGCATATATTCAAAATGCTGAATGGAAAAAATCTGCAGCCAAGAATACTCTATTCAGCAAGGCTATCATTTATAATATAAGGAGAGATAGAGGTTCCCAGATAAAGGAGATCATGACACTAAACCAGCCCTGCAAGAAACAGTAAAAGGGACTCTTTGAGTGGTAAGGAGAGACCAAAAGTGGCAATATAAAGGCAGTTAACATAAAAGCAGTAAAAATTATTATTTCTGTAAAAATAAGTCAAGGAACTCACACCAAAAAAAATGATGTAAAAAATAATTATATATACCTAAAATGTGGGGAGGAGAGGAGAAAAGAATGGGTTCAAACTTAAATGACAAGCAACTTAACATAGATTGCTATATGCAGAAGATAACCATATATCAAAAACCACTAATAAACATGCAAAGAATAAAGGGAAAGAAATTCAAATATATCACTAAAGAAAATCAGCAAAATATGAGAGAAAGACAAGAAAGGAGTAGAGAAAATCTCCAGAAAAAAAAAAAAACACAAACCAGTAATAAAATGGCAATAAATACACATTTATCAATAATTACTTTGAATGTAAATGGACTAAACACTCCAATCAAAAGACATAGAGTACCAGAATGAATTAAAAAAAAAATCCATCAATATTTGCCAATAAGAGACTCATTTTAGACTTAAAGACACCCGCAGATTGAAAGTGAGGGGATAGAGAAACATTTCCCATGCAAGTGGATATCAAAATAAAGCTGGAGTCATAATACTTCTATTGAACAAAACAGACTTTAAAACAAAGACTGACAAGAGACAAAGAAGGACACTATAATAACAAAGGGGACAATAAAATAAGAAGACATAACAATTATAAATATTTATGCACCCAACATGAAACACTCAAATATATAAAACTTACATATTTATATAAACTTATATATAATTTATATAAACTTATATATATATATAAAACTTAATAACAAACATAAAGGAACTAATGGATAATAACACAACAATAGTAGGGAACTTAACCATCCCACTTATATCAATAGACCATCTAAACAGAAGGTAAACAAGGAAACAATGGCTTTGAATGACAACACTAGACCAGACGGGCTTAACAGATATATTCAGAACATTCCACCTTAAAAAGCAGAATACACATTCTTTTCAAGTGTACAGCGAACAGTCTCCAAAATAGATCACATATTAGGCCACAAAAGAGGCCTCAACAAATACAAAAAGACTGAAGTCATACCATGCATCTTTTATGATCACAACACTTTGAAACTAGAAGTCAACCACAAGAAAAAATCTGGAAAAAGCACAAATACATGGAGGCTAAACAGCATGTTACTTAACAATGAATGGGTCAACTAAAAAATCAAAGAAGAAATTTTTTAAACAAGCACATGGAAACAAAGGAAAAAGAAAATACAACAGTAAAAAATCTTTGGTATGCAAGCAAAAGTGGTCCTATGAAGAAAGTATATAGCAATACAGGCTTACCTCAAGAAGCAAGAAAAATCTCAAATAAACAACCTAAACTTACACTTAAAGGAGCTAGAAAAAGAACAGCAAATGAAGCCTAAAGTCAGCACAAGGAAGGAAAAAATAAAGATTCGAGCAGGAATAAATGATGTAAAACTAAAAACAAAACAAACAAACAGACAAAAATAAAACAAATCAATGAAACCAGGAACTTGTTCTTTGAAAAAAAATCTATAAAATTGATAAACCTCTCTTTAGAGGAGAAAGAAAAGAGAAATGACCCAAGTAAATAAAATTACAAATGAGAGAGGAGAAATACCAACCAACACCACAGAAATACAGCAATCATAACAGAATATTATAAAAACTATATACGTCAATAAATTGGCATTAGAAGAAACGGATAAATTCCTAGGAGCATATAAATTACCAAAACTGAAACAGGAAGAAATAGAAAACTTGTACAGTTCAATAACCAGCAAAGAAACTGAATCAGTAAACAAAGAACAACAAACAAGCAAAAATCCAAGTCCAGAGGGCTTCACAGGCTGATCCTACCAAATACTTAAATAGGAGTTAATACGTATTCCTCTCAAATTCCAAAAAATAGAAAATGAAGGAAAACTTCCAAATTCATTCTATGAGGGTAGCATTACTCTGATACTAAAACCAGATGAAGACACCACTAAAAAAGAGAACTACAAATTAATATCCCTGATGAACATGGATGCAAAATTCTCAATAAAATATTAACAAACTGAATCCAACAATACATTTAAAAAATGATTCACCCAATCAAGTGGGATTTATTCCTGAATTGTAAAGGTGGTTCAATATTTGCAAATCAATCAACCTGATAAATCACATTAATAAAAGACAGGATAAAAACTATATAATCCTTTCAATAGATGCAGAAAAAGCATTTGGCAAAGTACATTGTCCATTCATGATAAATAAGAACCCTCAAAAAAGTAGAGTTAGAGGGAATATACCTCAACCTAACAAAGGTCATATATGAAAAACCCACAGCTAATATCATCCTAAATAGGGAAAAACTGAGACCTTTTTCTTTATGGTCAGGAATAAGACAGAGATGTCCACTCTCACCACTTTTGTTCAACATGGTACTGAAAGTCCTAGCCACAGCAATCAGACAACAAAAAGAAAAAGGCATTCAATTCAGCAAAGAAGAAGTAAAATTTTCACTATTTGTAGATGACATGATACTATATATAAAAAACCCTAAAGACTCGACCAAAAACTGCTAGAAATGATATGCTAATTCAGTGAAGTTGCAGCATACAAAATCAATGGGCACAAATCTGTTGCATGTCTATACATCAATAATGAAGCAGCAGAATGAGAAATTAATGAATCAACCCATTTACAATTGCACCCAAAAAAAAATAAGATACCTAGGAATAAACCCAACTGAAGAGGTGAAAGACCTGTACTCTGAAAACTATATAACATGGATGAAAGAAATTAAAGACGACCACAAAGAAATGTAAAGACATTCCATTATGGATTGGAAGAAAAAATGTTGTTAAAATGTCTACGCTTCCCATAACAATCTACAGATTTAATGCAATCCCTATCAAAAATCCCTACAACAGCATTTTTCACAGAGCTAGAAAAAACAATCCCAAAATTTGCGTGGAACCACAAAAGACCCCAAATAGACAAAGCAGTCATGAGAAAGAAAAGCAAATCTGGAGGCATCACTATTCTGGATTTTAGTTATATTACTAAGTTGTCGTGATCAAAACAGTGTCATACTGTCACAAAAATATACACACTGATCAACAGAACAGCATAGAAAATCCAGAAATGAACCCACAATTATATGGTCAATTAATCATTGACAAAGCAGGAAAGAGTATCCAGTGGGGTGCGGGGGGGACAGTCTTGTCAAGAAATGGTGTTGAGAAAACTGGTCAGCTACATGCAAACTGAACCACTTTCTTACACCATACACAAAAATAAATTAAAAATAGATTAAAAACCTAAATGTGGGACCGAAACCATAAAAATCCTAGAGAAGAACACAGGTATCTTTGACATCAGCCATAGCAACTTTTCCTAGATATATCATGTGATGCAAGGGAAACAAAATCAAAAATAAACTATAGAGACTACATCAAAATAACCCTATGATCAGCAAAAGAAATAATCAACAAAACTAAAAAGGAATCTACAAAATGGGAAAAGACATTTGCAAATGATATATCCAATAAAGGGTTAGTTTACAAAATATATAAAGAATTTATAAAACCCAACACCCAAATACCAAATAATCCAACTAAAAATGCACAGAAGACATGAGTAGACATTTTTCAAACGAAGACATACAGACAGCCAACAGACACATGATAAGATGCTCTACATCACTTATCATCAGGAAAATGCAAACCATAACTACAGTGAGATATCACCTCAAACCTGTCAAAATGAGTAATATCAACAACACAAGAAACAACAGGTGGTGATGGGGATGTGGAGAAAGGGGAACCCTCTTGCACTGTTAGTGGGAATGTAAACTGATAGACAACAGTATGGACATTCCTCACAAAGTTAAAAATAGAACTATCTATCCAGCAACTGCACTACTATTTACCCAAAAATATAAAAAAAACTAATTCAAAGGGATACATGCACCCCGTGTTTGGAGCAGCATTATCTACAATAGCCAAATAATGGAAACAGCCCAAGTGTCTACTGATTGATGAGTGGATAGAGAAGATGTGTGTATATCTATTACACAATGGAATATTACTTAGCCATAAAAAAGAATGAAATTTTGCCATTTGCAATGACATGGATGGAGCCAGAGTATAATGAGTCAGTCAGAGAAAGACAAATACCATATTATTTCACTCATATGTGGAATTTAAGAAACAAAACAGGTAGTGGCCTTATTCTCTGCCTTTCTTTTCTTGTATCTGAGGCTGCTCTGCTCTTATCAGCCCCTGGCCCACAGTCTCTTTGAGACCAAGCACCATGCCTTCAATTAAGTTGCAGAGTTCTGATGGAGAGATATTTGAAGTTGATGTTGAAACTGCCAAGCAGTCTGTGACTATCAAGACCATATTGGAGGATTTGGGAATGATGAAGGGAAGGATGACCAGTTCCTCTACCAAATGTTAATGCAGCAATATTTTAAAAGGCCATTCAGTGGTGCACCCACCACAAGGATAACCCCCCTCCTCCTGAAGATGACAACAAAGAAAAGTGAAGAGATGATATCCCTGTTTGGGACCAGGAATTCCTAAAAGTTGACCAAGGAATACTTTTTGAACTTATTCTGGCTGTGAACTGCTTACACAGCAAAGGTTTGCTTGATGTTACATGCAAGACTGTTGCCAATATGATTAAGAGGAAAACTCCTGAGAAGATTCCCAAGACCTCTAGTATCAAAAATGACTTTACTGAAGAATAAGAAGCCCAGGTACACAAGAGAACCAGTGGTGTGAAGAGAAGTGAAACGTTATGCCTGACACTGTACCACTGTAAGGATTGTTCCAAATAGTAGTTGCACTGCTCTGTTAAATGTCTGTTAACATTAGACAAACAGTAGACAAATACAGCAGCAAATCAGTTGTTTTACCAGAATGTTGTCCTCCTTGCATGTGGAGTTTGAGTACAGATTCCAAACTTATGGCTGAGTTTCTTCTGGTATGATCAAAAGTTTCTTTTTTCTTTGCTCTGAATAACTGACATGTAGGTTCTCTATAAGAGAGATGGCATTTTGGGATTTCCATCTCTAAATATTTCTAAATCTTAGAAATCTCTCTAAAGCAATTTCTGCCTAGCTTATTTTTAGTTAACTTTAGTTTAATAACCTTTTAAAAGTTGGCATTGTGAATAAAACAAGTTGCAAAAAGTTTTCTGAAAAAGAATTAAAATAAAAACAAAACAAACAATCATAGGGGGGCAAAAGAGAGAAGCAAACCAAGAAACACACTCTTAACAACAGAGAACAAACTGATGGTTACCAGAGGGAAGATGGGTGGGGGGATGGGTTAAATCGGTGATGGATTAAGGAGGACATTTATTGTGATGAGCACTGGGTGTTATATGTAAGTATTGAATCACTAAACTGTACACCTGAAACTAATATTACACTGTATGTTAACTACCTGGAATCAAAATAAAAACTTAGAAAGAAAATGGAAAGACCATATGGCAGTAATATGGGGGGAGGGGGCATCAAGATGAATCTACATTATGCCAACACCTGAAAAAAGAAATCCTATTAATATTACATAGTCAATGTTTATCAAGCTTTGATTACATAGAGATAACTTTAAAAAACCATAAAAATCGAGGCTCTCCTTTTCTCCAGCATCTATCTCTGAATATAAAAACTATTCATTTTATAATAGGATAAATTGTTATCAAGGAAATTATTGACCTTTTTAATGGTCCACTAAAAATGCAGAAAAACAACTAGCTTTTAATTGTGTGCATAATTTAAAAATATAGAATATATAGGAAATCTTATTGTAGCTATTTCAGATTTTATTTTATGAAAAATCACATGCATAAAATACTTGTCAGATTAAAATTAAAATGGCATGTTAATAGAATAATTTTGACTTGTCAGAACTGAAAATCATCATTCATGGTTTGGAAAAAAATATTTCCTAGTTTTGATCTTTAAGTGATTATTAAAAAATTAAATTCATACAGTTTAATTGATTATAAATGTAGTTCCCATTGAGTACTCTGTTTCTTTTTGAGGGTTATTAATTTCATTTTTAAATGGGAGATTAAGCATGTGAATTGTCAGTACATGAATTCATATGATAATTTAAATTGTACCACTTTAAGAAAATAGCACATTACACATAGAGATTTGGCATATTATTTTCCAAAGAAATGTTCAAAGAGAATGCAAGGTCCCTATATATATCCACATAACCTACTGTTTGCTACTAATTTTTAAAATAGACTATTATGCGTCACCTGGGTGGCTCAGTTGGCTAAGCTTCTGACTCTTGGTTTTGGCTCAGGTCATGATCTCACAGTTCGTGAGTTCAAGCCCCACATCAGGCTGTGTGCTAACAATGCAGAGCCTGCTTGGGATTCTCTTTCTCCCCTCTCTCTTTGTCCCTACCCCACTTATGCTCTCTCTCTCTCTCTCTCTCTCAAAATAAATAAACTTAAAAAAAAATTTTTAAGAAAATGAACTATCACTACTAATTTAATCTCATAAATATATTTTGAATATTCTGCTTGCATGTAAATGAGGAACCATGAAGACTACTGAAATTATTGATTATATCACTCACTTGCCTAATACTCAAATATATGAAAATTAATGTTAGCCCTGTCCTAAGAAAATTGTACTTACATAAGTTCATCTTGCTAATTTCCTTACAATAGCACTAATTTATAAGTTATTTCTTTAAAACCACCCTTGATTTATTCACCTTTATTTTTATGCAAATTAAATTTCAGCAAAATATTACTACTTCATTTTAATCCCAAAATATTGAATAACATCTGGTCAACATTTTTATCACTTATTGCTTCATTTTTAATTATAAAATCTCTGTACTTTTAAATACTTAATCTACTTTCTGTTTTATTAATCACCTTTTTAATCTGCTCAGATAGGAATGGCAATTTAACAGCCCTGGGAAAAGTTGCCTAAAAATCTACAACTGGGATAACTAGAAAAGGTACACTGAGGGAATATTAAAATTTTAGTTCCATTTAAAATTTCATCAGAAAAATATGAATTGATAAGGTTTAGAATCTTCACCCAAGATGCTAATAAGAAAGTCAAAATGCAAGGAGGTATATTTTTAATAGTCTAATGAATTATCCTGGTTTAAAAATGATTTCTATAGCATGTTTTATGATTATGATGTAGATATTTATGATGCATACATTATTATTACCCCTAAAGAGCTTGTTATCAAATGTGTAGAAGTAAAGTTACCAGACAAAACACAGGCAATATTTGGGACATACTTATACTGAATAGTTATTTGGTTTTTATTTGAAATTCACATTTCACAGGGTATCCTGTATTTTTATTTGTTAAATCTGGGATTTTATGTAGAAGCATAATTATAGGAATACTAATTCATTTTTCCCTCACATTTGAGTTGAAGAAACTCTTGATCTTTAAATGTTGCAAAAATATGTGTTCTTAGGACCAGCTACATAATCTGAGGAAATGAAAATGCATAGCCTCTTTTTCAACAATTATTCTTCCAAGATGGCAATAGTAGGGTATTAAATCAAGTGCCCATGAAGCTAGCCCTGTTCTTAGAACCCCAGGCATTAGGATATATATGAACTAAGTGTCCTTACATTACAGAGAAACAAAAATTGGTTCATTTTTAACAGGAACAACAAATGTCCATAAAGGACAACAAAGCAAATATTTTAGGCTTTGAAGGCCATATAGTTTCTGTCACAATATTAACTCTCCCATAAATAAACTGATGAGCATGGGTTGTGTTTCAATAAAACTTTATTTACAAAAACAGTTGGTGGACCAGAATTGTTGACCCTGTAGTTTGCCAACCCCTGGACTATGCTACAAACATAAGCAAAATTACCAGTTAGATTTGTTTAGATTCTAATAGATATACCCACTAAGGCAAAAATTCATCTAGGGGATTGCAATCATTTCCCTGGGACATTATTTTTGCAAAGATATGTAACAGAATCTATTTTTTAATGTATGTATCTTTAAATTAAATTCAGTCATCTAGCTCAACTAAACCACTGTCCCAATTTTCTAGGTCCATAAAAATATATATCAGGAGTGACAAAGGAGAAACATAATATATATTTGCTTTCTCCTCCTCTTCTATTTAATTTTTATTTACTTTCCTATGCTTTTCTTGGAATAAAACTTTAGAGTCCAAGGAAAGAACATGAAGAAAAGCATGAAAATGACTGTATGGCCTATATTTACTGGAGTAAAGGCTGCATGCCAGGCCATGCTGATCTGAAGATGAGACTGTTCAGGTCTAGAAGCCTCAAAGACTTTCTTGGTGTTCCAAGAGTTTTCACATAATGCAAGCCCCTTGGTAGTAAATAGGTGAAGCAGTTATTATTTTCACTTTAAAGATAGGAAACTGAGACCCAAAGAGGATAAATGTCTTCCTAGAGTCAAATATCAGAAATAGAAGAGCGAGGTTTATGTTCCAATCTTCTGAGCTTTTGGTATCACAGAAAGTACAGAAAGACTCCTGTTTTTGAGTAACTGATAGACAAATATGAACAAAGAATGAAACATAAAGACCCAATGAACAAAAACATACATTTGAATAATTTGGGTTATTCAGACATCCTTATACATAATCTAAGTTCTCAGTGAAGTCAGAATAATTGATGGTTATGTAAGACTTAGTTACAGGAATAATTGCAAGTTATAGGGTGGAGAAAACTAGTTTTAAAACAGCCTAGTGAAAAATATAAATTTTCTGAGGGACTTCCACAAAGATTTGGCTGATTGGGTATGTCCCAGTCATTTTGGTGGTGAGTTTTCAAGCTAATCCTTTCCCTCTGAGTCTGAAAAGAAGTGAAAAGTTACTATCTTGTACAGTGGACTGGGAAGAGTTGTGTCTAATCCATTTGGTTTAGCAGCTATCTGCAACAGGCTTCTTCCAGAGCAAAAACAGATTTTTCTGACCATTTCATTTTGACCTGACTTTCTTAACCCATCCATCTTAATGGCTGGAATAAAAAGAGATGCTTGGAACCCCAGAATATTATATTATGTCTCCCAAAGTGTGTGCCTTCCTTTTAAATTATGCATTCTCACCTAATACCACTTTTAAATATGACTTGGAGTGAAAGGAAAAGAAAAATACAGGATTATTAGCCAAGGTTTTCCCTTTAAAACCAAAAAGAATATGTAAAATGACTGTCCTCTCAACCATAATATGTATCAGAGTGAGGCTGCCAGGTTTGATGCAAAGAAAATGAAACTTTAGAGTCATAGTATCTGGCTCAAATGCAGACTCCATAATGTACTAGCCATGTGACCTTAAACTTGATCTGTGTTTCCATTTCCTTAGGAAAAATAACATCTCTATTGTAGTGATAACGAGAAGAAATGAATTACATTCTAGGGGCACCGGGGTAGTCAGTTGAGCATCCAACTCCTGATTTCGGCTCAGGTCATGATCCCAGAGTTGTGGGATTGAGCCTCACATTAGGCTCTGCACTGAGGGTGGAGCCTGTTTAAGAATCTCTCTCTCCCTCTGCCCCACTCCCCCACTCACACTCATTCATCTTTCTCTCTCTTAAAAATAAAAATAAAATTAATGAATGTAAAGATTCTAATATGTAGGTTCAATAAGTAGTTTTATTTGCTCTCATCTTTTGAGTATAAGCAACAATACTCTTACAAAAATATATTTCAAAATTCAGAATAGATTATATTGAAAATTCTGAATTGAATTTGATATATACTATAATGTTACTTATAAAATATGAACAGTTTCTGTTTTAAACTTATTAAATATCTGGTTTTCACTTTAATTTCCTTTATTATACTTAGGTGCTCTTATCTAATCAATGAACATCCAGACTAATTCTTCGATAATAAACACATATAAAAATAAATGGCTGATATTCTGACAAATGTATTAACAAAGCAGAGAATTTGTTTTTTTTTTCCACTCAACTAAACAATGAATCAACTTTTCCCATTCACCATTTCCAAATCACCACAGTTTCCCTAATAATATGGATTTTTTATGTAAAGATCCCAGAGTTAACTTTCTAATTCTCAAAGATTATAATAACAGAAATACTATCTACTAAATTCAGGGAAAATTACAATCTTAGACATAAATCTCCTTGTAAGGAAAAATTTCAGCCATCTTATATACTTGATAAAGTAGGCAGAACTTGAGCACATTTTCTAAAAGCCATGCAGCAACACATTAGAAGAGAGAAGAGTCAAGGGAAAATAAATAAATAAAATACATAAAATAAAATAAAATGAAATAAAATTAAAATAAAATAAAATAAAATAAAATAAAATAAAATAAAATAAAATAAATACTACACCAGGTATCCCTTCTCTACCTTGATGCTATAGTCATTTTCCAGATTATTTTCCAGACTGATAAATCATATCATTCTTTTAATTTAAATGGTGGTGCCATTAACTGAAATTGGGACTTCAGAAGAAGGAGGGGACTAGAGGGTGAAGTTGACAGATATAGTGCTGAGTTTGAGGTGCTTGGAAACCTTAATTGTGGAGATACTTAGTCCATGATCATACATACTGGCTTATTCTACACACAGCCACCAGAGGAACCTTGCTAAAATATTAGAGCATACGTCTTTACTGGGCAAACTCCAAATGGCTCCAATTTCATTCAGAGTGAGATCAAAAGTCCTGAAAGTGGTCTTTTAGGTTACTCAATCTAGCACCATCAACACCTCTAAACTTGCTTTCTACTTGCCTCACTAATTCCATTCCAGCCACACTGGCATGGTAGCTCCTCAGAGACCTCAGGCTCACTCTCACCTCAGGGCCTTTGCTCATGCTCTTCCCTTTGCCTAAAACTCTCTTCTCCCCAATACCCATGTATCTTCTGCCCTGGCCGGCTTCAGCTCTTAACTCACACATCACATTCCCAGTAAGGTCTTCCCTGACCACCCTAGTTAAAATTGCTACCATCTGCCAATCCCAGTACTGTGAACCCTCGTTTCCTGCTTTCTTCAGTCCACAACACTGTTCTCTGTAAACGTGAAATGTATTTTGTTTGTTTGTTTTTTCGTTTGTTCGTTTGTTTATTACCTGTCCTCTCCTACACCCCCAACCTCCTTCCTGACCCATAGAATATGAATTCCACAATGGCAGGGAATGTTGACTTTTGATTCACTGCTACATGTGGAACAACATAGTAGCAGCTCAACAAATATATGTTTCATGATTAATGCCACAGTACAGGAAAGATGCCCAAACAGAAGCAATGGTTTAGAAGACCCATAAGTGGGGTGCCTGGGTGGCTCAGTCAGTTAAGCATTGATTTCAGTTCACATCATGATCTCAGGGTCATGAGATCAAGCCCTGATTTGGACCCTGAGCTAAGAGTGGAGCCTGCTTCAGATTCTATCTCTGCCCCTCTCCCACTTGCACACCCTCTCGAAATAAAAAAAAACATTTTTTGCTTTGTTTTTTTTAAAGAGTCACATAGTGAAGGCTGACATTAGCACATCCACTGTGCTATACAGATACACACTTTTCTAGATGTTTTTATAGCTCTTAGGTTACAACTAAAGAAGCATTAAGCTAGGGAGAAAGTCTGTATGAAAAAGAGAAGAAGCAAAATGTTTACGCACTTTTAAAAAAACACTTACAGAAACAAAGCCAACCATTTTGTGCTTCTTAATAATTTGTGAAATTATAACACATTCATGTAAAATCATTTTTAATGAAAGATAACACAAAACCAAAGAATGCACTGAACTGTGCCAATCTATGCAATGGGGAGTATATGAAAGGTAAAGTTTCTTGCATTTGAGATGCCTGCAATTTCTAAAATAGATTTTAAAATATATTACTAGTCATCAACACTTACTTGGTCTTGATCTTATGCCTCTATTTAATTATGCATCAAATGAAGAGCAGTTTTAGTGTTTCAACTCACAATAGTTCTTAATAGCCTCCTTCAGCATGAATAAGTGAACTGCCAGATGAGAAGCAACTCTAATAAAAACAGGGTCCTGTAGGAATTGTAAAATGGCTTATGATGCTTCCTGTGAATATCAGAGAGGGACTATAAAGTACCACACAAAGTGTGGATATGTGTTTTGTGATTCCTGGAAGACATGTTGGTAAGGCAATAAAATGTGAGCCACCAATTTAAAAGGCAGCTTTAGGAGGGATAATCAAAGAGCTGAGTTTCTTATCAAGTATCCCTGTCTTTTTTTTTTTGTTGTTATTATTATTTTGAATTGCTTCACACGATCTCTTTGAGCCTGAGAAACTTTCTTTTTGATATTATACCGTGAAATTTAGTAGATTACTCCCCGATCCTTGAACACTGACAATATTCTCTATGTAACACTTTATAGAACTAATATTCAGGAATTTTAACCAATATGTGGTCTAGGTCTAGGGCATTTTCCCTCCTCTTTATAAATATTAACATAGCTTTCTCTAGGATAGCTACTTGACATTCTGAGTCATTACATATATCTAAAAATTCAAGCTAGCATTTGCAACCAATTTCCTGAAAAATATGACTCAAATAAATTATATCCAGTAGCCTGTATTGCTTGTCTCTTTTAGGCCTGTGTATGTGTCATAATACTAATTATAAGAGCTCTATATACAGCTTATATTCAAGTTGCTTTGAAGACACTGATTTGCTGAATCCAACTGTTTACCTGGTTCTATACACTAGCACTAGTGCTAATTCTTAGTAAGGAGAACATACTTCTATGTTTAATTATTTAGGTACATGGGTCTAGCACCCAAGAAGGATGTTACACAAGCCAGTAAAATAGTTTGTGAGTGAAATTTAAAACCCTTGACTCTAAAACCAATCTTGCCATAAACTATATAATCTTTGGTAAGTTCACTTAATTCCTTGTGGTCTAGATTTCTTATTTTCAATGAAAGGGTAAAGTGGGTGGTGTTTAAGAATATAATTAGGGGCGCCTGGGTGGCGCAGTCGGTTAAGCATCCGACTTCAACCAGGTCACAATCTCGCGGTCCGTGAGTTCGAGCCCCGCGTCAGGCTCTGGGCTGATGGCTCAGAGCCTGGAGCCTGTTTCCGATTCTGTGTCTCCCTCTCTCTCTGCCCCTCCCCCATTCATGCTCTGTCTCTCTCTGTCCCAAAAAAATAAATAAACGTTGGAAAAAAAAAAAAGAATATAATTAAACCCTAGAAAATATATTATTCTAAATTATTTTTAGTAATTTTGTCTACAATTGGTTTATATGACCACCGGATTTGCAAAATGTACACTCTTGGGATACACAGGCTAATATTCTTTCTTACTTTCCAGACACGTTTAATAGACAGTGAGTGCATGCTTTTCCACTTAAATCTGAGACCCATTCATTTAAATTCATTGAGACCCTTCATTCAGACCCTTCCATTTAAATTTGAGACCCATCATTATATACTGATAGACATTCAAAAATAAACTGGATAATCCTAAAGGTCAAACTTTTAAAGAAAACAAAAACTTACATAAAGAACATTATTGCTTGCTTATATAGAATTTAGTCTTGGGGCGCCTGGGTGGCTCAGTCGGTTAAGCATCCAACTTTGGCTCAGGTCATGATCTCACGATTCGTGAGTTCAAGCCCTGCACTGGGCTCTGTGCTGATGGTTCAGAGCCTAGAGCCTGCTTGGGATTCTGTGTCTTCCTCTCTCTCTGACCCTGCCCCGCTCACACTATGTCTCTCTTTCTCTCAAAAATAAACATTTAAAAAAATTTTTTATAAAAGAATTTATTCTCTGCTATAGCCTTTCTAAAACAACATCAGTTGTGGTTAAATAATCAAGAAGTAAGAGATGACACTTCAGTAGTGCTTGCCTTGTGTTCTTAGTAGTTTATGTCTAATAACTCAAACTTCACAGCATTTATAATGCACTATTAACCACCTCCACTACAAATGAGGAGACTAAGTTAGTTAGGTTGTCTAAATCCACAGAGCGGGTAAACAGAAGAGATGGGATTTGAACACAAGCAGTGAGAATATTTGTGCTCTTAACCATTATATCCTCCTACACTCAGCCTGTTTGGTTGGGGGAAGTTAATTCCCTACAACTTTGAGAGGGCCTCCTTCAAGGGAGGCAATGACAATCATCCCAACCACCTTACCATCACTATATGGCATTCTTTGACAAGCACAAGGACACAGGAGAGTGCACAACCTAAATTGGACCAATCAGACTAAAAGAAAGAATATTTACTTCATGGTAGAAAGGAAGGTCTATCAAAGCCCAAACAAAAGAGGAAAGAAAAGCCAAAAGAATGATGAAGATGGGAAGCTGATGCCCCCCATTCTATTACACTCTCAGCCTGCTCTGTCTGTGTACTTTTTTCTATTTGGATAACAAGTTCCTTTATTCTTTAAACCAATTTGAATCAGGGGGTCTCTTTCTTATACCTGAAGACATCCTGACAAATACTGGTATAATTAAGCACCTTATTTACAAATTCTAAATTGTTAAAAATCATTGTTCACGGGCGCCTGGGTGGCTCATTCAGTTGAACGTCCTACTTCAGTTCAGGTCATGATCTTGTGGTTATTGAGTTCAAGCCCTGCATCTGGCTCTGTGCTGACAGCTCAGAGCCTGGAGCCTGCTTCAGATTCTGTGTCACCCTCTCTCTCTGCCCCTCCCACCCCTCTGTGTCTGTCTCTCTCTCAGAAATAAATTTAAAAAAAAACAATTATTGTTTAATCTAACCTGTATTCTCCTTCTGCCCTGATCCCAAGACCTCTTGTAATTGCAGGATTTACATTTATGTTAATTCCCATTGAATCTTACCACTGAGTCATTTCTTTTCCAGGACATTCATTCATTTGACAATTAATTATTGAGCACTTACTCTGTCTCAGGCATTGTGAGGCTCTGGTTTTGTGAGATAAATTAGTCACAGCCCCTACCATCACAAAATTAATGTATAGGAAGGAAAAAAGACAACAAATTACCATAACATGCAATGATGCTATAATTTATAAACACTGTGTGTGTGTTTGTGTGTGTGCATGCACATGTACACATGTGTGTGATGTAAATGCTCTGAGGGCATAGACAATGGAATCTCTATGATGTCTTGGAGGACTTTATGAATACTTTACAAAGGAGGTAACATTTTATTTGGATCTTGAGATATGACTAGGAGTTTTACAGTAGAGAAGGGGCATTCTAGGCAGTGGGGAAAATCATGATCAGTATCATATAACTACAAGAGTGTTGGAAATGTTAGAATGGTGGGTAGCTCCAATGATGATGTGCTTCAAAGAAGTAAGAAAAGAGACAAGCTCTAAGAATTCAGGCCTGGTCAGTCTCAAAAGACCACCTGGTCTTTTGTTCTCATACCTGAAAGTACCTTAACACTTTTCCTCACTTCAGCCACCATTATCCTCTGTTGGGTTAATAGAGTTAAATAAAGGCCAAAGTTATGTATCTTTGGCTTTTCTAGTTCTCCATCTAACACCAGAGGCAAAATCTCAAGGGATGCGTTTAATCACCATTATGGTGTTTGTGCAACCCTGATATTTGTGAAATCCTGCAATTACTTTCTTAACAATCATAATTTCCAGTTATGATCTCTCAAATCTCTCATTGCTTTACTAATTTTTCTAACCTTCCCTTTCACAGTTAGTTTTGAAGTATTATTGGAAATTTATTGGTTATTTAAATTAAAATGTTAATTTATTAACTTCTTCCTGTAAAGCCAAGTCACAACTTCAAACTAGAGACAAACTGTATTCTAGCCCAGTTAAGAGAATGTAAGAAAACTCAATAAAGTTTTTTAAGTCTCAATTTGTCATTTAACATTTAAACAATTTACCTTTTTGAGCACCTACTATATGCATGTTATAAGGACTGGGAATTTTATGAAAATGCAGCCTAGCACTAAGTGAACAGGAAATGACTAAATGATCAAATCTAAAATGGCCACAGCCTGAAAAAAAATGTTGATGATAACACAGAAGAAGTTTCATAGAGCTCATGACTCCATAAAGGAAGAAATTTTCTCAAATCAGATTCCACTGAGCAATTCTTCCTGCTCATCTAAATTGAGGATTAAGATACAAGATCTCCTAATAATGCAGGGTCAACCAGAAAGCTTTACCCCCATCATGAAAGGTAACAGAGAAGCAGACTGGAAACCCCCAAAGAGCAGTGATGCCATTGTTTCTGGAAACAAAGAGCAGCTGAATTGGCAATCTTATTAAATATTTCAAAGAAGAACAAACCATACATTTCAGCATTGTGATGGTGAGAAGACAGAAGTGCTATCTATAAAGATACTATTGGGAATCCATATTCTCAATAAACTCAGAAAGCCTTAAATTACTCTGAAATTGTTTTCAAGAGTAGAAGTTAACAGATGTGAAACAAATCGGAATTAGCAAGTCAAAATAACATAGGATAAGAAATCCAAATAGTTCCAAGAAAATTCTCTTCCTCATTTCAACCTCCAGCTTCTATCAACACCCTAATGAAGAGAAACTGATGTTTAAAACCAGATATATATATATATATATATAGATATATAGATATATAGATATCAGATATATATGTATCTGAAAGCATGCAATATATATATATATAACGCTTTCAGATACATGTAACAAAACAGTAAATAGAAGTTTATTTTTTTCACTTCAAAAAACACCTAGAGGTGGGCAGATTTTGGTATTGCTTTAGTGGCTTGATTATTTAAGGCCAGTGTCTCTGTGATTCTCCTGTGCAGGGTACTTCAGCATCACAAAATGGTTGCTGTAACTCCAGATATCACATCCTCATTAGTTGCTAAAAGAAGTAGGAATGGACTAGTGTCCACCAAATTGACCCCTGTTTACTTAATAAAATTTTCTCATACACTGTGTCGGCAGACTTCCACTTAGGTAGAACCATGTCACATGACCACCCTTCCAGCAAAAGAGGCTAGAAAGAGAAGTTTTAAGAAACTTTTCCAGGCTCCATTGTGAGTGGAATAATAAAGCAGAGAGAAGAAGGGTTGGAAAGGACTTGGGGAGTCCATCAGGACTGGGGCTGCCTGCATATGCAGGTTGCAGACTAGGACATAGTTTTTTGGTCCATATAGTGGGTTTGACCATTGCTAACAAATCTTTTTGCCTTGAATCACATGTTAAACAGTCTTTTCAAATATTTTTATGCTTATTTATTTATTTTGAGAGAGAGAGAGAGAGAGAGAGAGAGAGAGAGAGAGAGAGAGAGAGACAGTGAGTGCAAGCAGGGGAGGGGCAGAGAGAGAAGGAAGGAGAGAATCCCAAGTAAGCTCTATGCTGACATCCCCCGCGATGTAGGGCTGCATCTCACCACTGTGAGATCACGACCTGAGCCGAAATCAAGAGTCAGATGCTCAACGGGCTGAGTCATCCAGGTGCCTCTCTCTTTTCAAATATTTTAGAGACTGATTTCTATGCCAGGTGGGCACCTTGATGACAGCTGCAGTCAAGATACTTAAACCTGAGGGAACAGATCAGAAAAACCTCATGAATACATAATGATGCCTTAACAAACTCATTCCTGATTGTGTAGCCTACACATGATTGAACCATCATAAGAATGTTAAATAAAGATGTTAAGTGTACTACAAAAAGCTTCATGTCTAAAAGGAGGGAAATCACATGAGGTGAGGCTGGTCACAAGGCCACAAATACAAGGCATCTAGAAGTAATATCTATGACTATTTCTTATACATTTGTCTTTGTTCAAAAGCAGGCAAACCTTGTAAGTTCTATAGTAAAGTGTTCAGCTACATTCACAGGAATGCTCATCTTTACAAACTTCTGCAGGCAGTTTAGTACATGCAAAGAACTGCGACCATTAATTAGATAAATCTGTTTGTCTAGCCTACAGAGAGTTTTGAAGTAAGCATTTCTCTCCACTAACTACAGAGGTGAATAGCTGATTTTAAAGTGATCCTTGTACTGTACATGCGGTCATTTTAAGTACCCACATCAGAGGTCTTAAAACATCCCAGATAGACAAGCTCTATTGTAATCCAAACAACATTAACAGAAGGAGATTCTAATAGCCTCTATTTAAGTATATCATAAAAATAGCTCTCATTCCCATTGAACTATGCTTCTGTTATTAATATTGACTAAAAGTCTAAAGAGTATGGAATGAAAAAAATTAGAAAGAGACAACACTTATGCAACTTTGAAGTAAAAAATCAAGTTATCTCTGAAAATTTAAATTATGTCTAAATTTCATGAGGGGTCATCTAGAATTCCCTGTCTTTAAATGGCTTCCCTGTGGACTACAGAAAGTACCAAAGAAGGAGAAAGTAAATCACACAATTTCTGGAAACTTAACCATTGCCGTTGCTGTAATTGTGTAAATCACGCAATTTCTGGAAACTTAGCCATTGCTGTAAATGGACAATGCTTCCTGGGGCCTTAACAATGTACTGGTGTCAAGGAAACGTGTTCTCAAAGAGCCAAGCTGATTAATTTCACCAACGGTCATGAGCCACAACACAGCCAGGGGACATGACAGATTGACTGTAGGAGAAAACTATTATTTTTCCTCTGTGACCAATGCTGTAACTGTTGAAATCATAGCTGGGAAGAAGTAAGCTCAATCATGCAGTTAAAGTGTTGTTTTGAACCAACTGCCCAATAATTTTCTCACTGAAATAAAACTTCAGGGAGCAACCCTAGAAGTGAAGGAATGTCCCATTACAACAGATAGTTGCTTCCACATTCTTCAAGCCATTGAGGAAAGATGGCAGTGTACATTCTCAATGTCAACCAAATACCTTTTTTAAAAGACTTAAAATAAATAGAGCATGTTCTAATAAATATTCTCAAAAAGTACCTACAGACTTATCATGATCATGTTTATTTTTTAATAGAAGATAAACTAACCATCAAATGCAGTTCCTTTGCAAATGACTTATTAGTAATATCAACAAAGTGACCAGTCTGCTTAATCAGTAACATATTCTTAGATTACTGTTTTCTGAAGAAAAACAATGATAAAGGGATTCTCATTTTTATCTTTAAAAAAAAAAGACTAAAATGGAAGCCTGGGTAGGCTAGAAAATGGGGTTTGTGAAGAGTAAGGAAATGGAGAAGCCTTCTGATTCAATTTTGCTTAGGATTATTGCTATTCTCCAGTTTACTGATAGCAACTCACTGTGGGCTCCAAAACAAATACACCTGCTTTTTTAATGTACAGAAAAATTTAAATGTATGTCCTGGTGTCAATGAATGATATTGATTGTCTGTGACAATCTCTCACTCTTTTGCTGATTTCTTCCTCAATGCACGTGACCTTTTAGAATAGGGTGCTGGGACACCTAGGTGACTCAGTCAGTTAAGTGTTGGACTTCAACGCAGGTCATGATCTCATGGTTTGTGGGTCTGAGCTCTGCATCAGACTCACTGCTGTCAGCACAAGCCCACTTTGGACCCTCTGTCTCTGTCTCTCTCTGCCCCTCCCCCACTGGCACGCTTTCTCTGTCTCTCTCAAAATAAATAAATAAACTTAAAAAGCAAAACTGCAGCAAATGAAAAAAAATAATAAAATAAAATAGAATGCTGAGGCAGAAGGAGATATTCTCAAGTGGAATAGCTAGCTCCCTTTCTTTCTCAATGCATACATGCTCTCCTGATACATTTCCCGTCTGCTCTTATGCAGTGCCAGGCAGAGGACTTTGGAGACCTCCGCTATATACCTAATTCAAACTATAATCTTATCTTGAACGACAAATTTACATCAATACCGAATATTTTAAAAATTAAGAATATCTCTCATGTTTTCTGATTATAAACTCTAGAAAAGTTTGCCAAAACCAAATTTTCTTTTTCTGCATGAAGAAATGAGGGGGGAGGGGGTTGCCTCTGTTTTTGCTAAGCCCTCAAACATAAACTAAAATATGCCTCTTGGATAATTCAGCGCTATGGGGTTCAGAAATTGAATTTGTCTTATTTTAGATATCTCTTTGTCTTAATTTTCTCCTCAATGAAATTTAGGTTAAGCATGGAGAACATATTTCCGCTATGAATTTACAGCATCAAACAATATCTGGCATGTAGTTAGCACTTAATATATAATTATTCAATGAAAAGGTGCCAGAAAATGCAAAGAGAATAGAGAAGACAAATGGAAAGGAAGGAGAGAAAGGCATCAGACAGGTACAGTATTACTGAATTAAGCATTTGTAGGCAATGGAGAAAACTGTCTATATTTATGAACTTCATGTATGGCATACACACTAAACCCAAGATATTTTCCCCATTCTTCCCTCAAATGTTTTTTTAACATATTTTGTATTAAAAAATTATCAATGGCTTTTGTCTCTACAATCAACTGATCTCATGTTTAAAGACAGGCAGAACCAATACTTTTACCACAGTGCATGAATATGTCAGTAGTTTGTACATCCTCTCCAGAGAAGAGTAGAAATATACATTTAACTAAAATCAGCCTATTTATTTTAATTACCCACAGTTAAAAACTTAGTTACAATGAGAAAATTATAGCTATAAAGTCATGTTATAAAAGTTTCCATTCTTTAAAATGCTCCTGCTTTGAAATTGGCCAAAATTACCAACATTATGCTTCTGTTTTGCTGATTCTGAGAACTCAGAATTCCATTAAAATTAGAGAAAAAATCCTTTCAAACTTTCATAGAAATAGGGTAAAACCCTGTATATTGCAAAAACAAAAACAAAAGCAAAAAACAAGTATTTAATTTGTTTAATTAGTACCCAGATTTTTTTCTGAGCAAATAGTCACACCACAGGTAAATTAAAATCACACAAAGTTTCAAATATATGTCATTGAGTATCTGAAACTTTAAATACTAGTTCCATTTTTAATGGTTGGCACTAGGTCTTATAACAGGTGATGGAACACTCCTTTGCCTTTATTACAAATGTCATTTCTCATTGTATGCTTTTAAGGAAGTAATTGTAGAAAATACAGCATACTAACATGAATATATCCTATATTCTGCATGACTAAGAAATTGGCATTTTTACTAATCCCTAATAATAACTTATTTGCTTATGCTTATTTATCCAAAAAGTATAGTTGAAAGAAGCAATACCTAGTTAATTAAGAAATCCATTTTAGTAGGGTTGGGTTGTGATAAATTGATAAATATAATAAACTATTGGCAGCTGGGTGGCTCAGTCAGTTGAGTGTCTGACTTCAGCTCAGTTCCTAATCTTACAGTTCATGGGTTTGACCAAAAACCCACATCAGGCTTTGTGCTGACGGCTCAGAGCTTGGAGCCTACTTCAGATTCTGTGCCTTCCTCTCTCTCCACCCCTCTCCTGTTTGCACTGTCTCTCTCTCTCAAAAATAAAATTAACTGGGCACCTGGGTGGCTCAGTCCATTGAGCGTCCAACTTCAGCTCAGGTCATGATCTCACAGTCTGTGAGTTTGAGCCCCACCTTGGGCTGTGCTGACAGCTGAGCACCTGGAGCCTGATTCGGATTCTGTCTCTCTCTCTCTCTCTCTCTCTCTCTCTCTCTCTCTGACCCTTCCCCACTCATGCTTGGTCTCTCAAAAATAAATAAATGTCAAAAAATTTTTAAAAAGGAAAAATTAAATAAATAAAATCTTAATTTTTATTAAAAACGACAAATATTGAATCTATATACCATATCCACTGAGAGTGAATTTCCTAGGAGCTCTTCTTGGGTCTCACAGAATATCTAAAACATTATGAAACCTTCCTTTGGACCCATGTGATCCCTCTAATTGCCTCCCTCTTTTCTTCCTCATTAGTCTTCCACTGATTCAGCAATGACTTCATACTTGGATCACAGTCTCCTCTTAATCCCTGATATCTTGCTTGGTGAGTTCAATCCCCATGTGGTTTACCAGTCCAACAGCCTTGTTTCATCATTCCCTCTCCTCAGTTCCATTTATTACCCACCTCCACTTTACCTCAGGCATCCACATCTTAAGCTTTATCTAACCCAGAACTGCCTCATTTTTTAAATATTAAACTCCAGTGTCAGATTCATTGAATCACATCCTCTCATATCTCCAGTTCCTTCATACACACTCCATCTTCTCCTCTACCTTTTAATCTCTCTGTTTGGTTCCAATTCATCAGCCCACTCGTATTTATTCTGTCTCTTTTCTATGACTAATATAAGTATCATTTCGAGTACACTCTTACCAAACCCCTTAAATCCCATTCTCACAGTCAATTCATCACACATACCAGGCAAAACTTCAGGCCTGGATTGATTCAGCTGTCTATTCATTCCTCGTCTATGCCTAGATTGATAAGGCCTACTAGAGAGAAGACAGAATGCATGCAAAAAGACAGGATGCATAATCATGAAGATGAATGGTATGAAAACTTCATGAATTTCCAGCTTCAACTGGACCTCAAAGTTATTCTGCCATCCTCATAATGTCCTTGTTCTTTGTCTCACAGTAGTTAGATGACATCATCCCAGACCCTCTACTTTTATTACCTACTTTATCATTTTTAACAAATAACTTTAATTCCTTACTTCATAGAGAAAATAAAAGTCATCATTTTCCTCCTCCCAATGCTAATTTATTTTTAAGCAACTCAATATTTTCTTATTCATTTTTGTGCCAGTAGAAGAGCTCTTTCTCCATTTATATCCCATTCTCTCTCCTCTCTCTGACTTCCCATAACCTCAAGTACCTCCTCCTGTTAGTTAGCATCCTCCTGCCCAATTGGGTCTTTAACTTCTATGCTGGCATCCCTCCTCTCTGTCTATAATTATGTTCAAATCTCTCATATCTAATAATAAAAATGTAACAAAATCTTTATTAAACAAGATATTTATCTATTTCTCTGGACACCATATTGTGTTTTCTTTTGTCTTCATAATTATACTAGTACACACAGAGGTCCATGTTTGTTGCCTTTCACTCCTCACCTTGCATTTAGTCATCTACCAAATGCAATCTGCCTTCTATGTCCTCCAATGCCACCAAATCAGCTTGTGTCCATATCAACACTGACTTCAAAATTAAAAAATCAAATGGAAAGTTTTCAATCAGTATCCTACCTAACCCTCTGAAACATCCTTTTTGAAAATGATCTCTCCCTCCCTTTATGTCTTCCAAGTCTTTGCTCATATGCCATCTTCTTATCTACCTAACCATACTACCCGGTTTTAAATTGCAACACGGACTCTTGCATACAGTTTCTCACACTGCTTTATTACATTTTATTGTATTTATCATCTTTTAACAAAATATGAAATTCACCTATTTATTATATTTTTGTCTGTTTCTCCCCAGTAGCAAATAAGTTTATCTGTTATGTTCTCTGGTTTATCTCAACATCTCACACAAAGTAATAGCTCAAAAGATCCTTGCTAAAGGAATGGATCTCTTGACTTCCAGGACAACAGTCTCTCTTGGGTTTTTCTCTTGACTCTTGCGGGTTTTTTTTTCTCCACTTCCTTTGCAATCTCCTCTATACTTCCCTTAGCTTTTAGTGTTCCCCACGTTTTCATACTTTTTTGTATTCTCCCTGAGAGATCTCAGCCACTGTCACTATCTCCTTCATGTTAGCTACTAAATATCTATATTTCCAGTTTAAGTCTTTCTTCTGAATTCCAGACCCATATATCTAACTTCTTCCTAAACATCTATACTTCAAACTCTCTCCCAATCATCTTGTCCCCCAACCTACCAGGGCTATTCACTCACATGGTTATGAACTGGATCTAATTTATACGCCTTCCATAAAGTACCTTTTCTAAGTTAAGTACAATATTTTACCTAAAACCTCCTGATGGAGGTGAATGTTACTGTGGATGTGAAAAATAAATGTGTATGTTATGTAACCAGGAAGCACTCAAAACACATCACGAGATTTACAGTTCTAGTAGTGTGAAAGTTGAGATATTTATGGGTAGATCAAGAAAGGCTTTGCTCTCACATTCAGTGGCATTTTTTCTATAACTTTGAATAATCATTAGGTAATTAATGACCTATTATACTGAATTTTCTGTTATAAATGCATAGAGATAAAAATTAAAAACCATTACCCTCCACATCATTTGTATCTACAAATGAAAACTATCAACCAGGAGGCATTATCTAATAAACTTAACCAAATGATCATGATTCAGAGATAAACCATACAATTATAAGTAAGCAGTACTATCTCCAGATGTCAGAGAAACTGTGTCATGGGCAAAACATGCACTATTCTAAATAAATTTTAAATAAATATTGCACATACAGTGTGGAATGCTGAAAAGAACAATGAAAAATGACAACCTGGATTCAAATTTTACTTCTACTTATTATTGTTTGGTTTCAAAAAAAGTTAATAATTATGTGCACATACTGAACACTTACTAACTGCCATTCACTCTTCTAATAGTTTTGCATTTTGCAATCAAAATAACCCTACAAAAGAGGCACCACCATGTTCCTCAGTTTCCAGAGGAAGGAACTGAAGAATGTAATTTACTCAAGATCACAGTTTGTAATTAGCAGTCATGTTTCAAACCCAGACTGCTTGTCTGACCAGTATATATATATACTGGTCATTGGCCATTCTAATACATTTTTTCATGACAGAAAAATACACCATTATTAATGTTTTTGTGCACTGCAAACTAAATATTAAGATATCAGCTAATTCCAAGAGCTACCTGAATACAGAATTAGATCTAGCTCATTGTTCTTCGTATAATAATAGTTTCAGCAATTCATCACATTTTTATGGACCATGTCTTTAGAATACCCTGTTGGCTCATTGACTATTTAAAATCATTTGTTGTTACAAAATGAATGTGGGCTTTCTTTTTTGTAACAAGAGCTGAATTTCTCTTTTAAGGTGTCAAACCCTAGCTCACGTAGGGACTTTAACTGTCCCATGACATTTTCTTGCCTTTCTCTGGTTCTATTTGATCCAACAAATACTATTTAGAAGCACAATATGTGTGGGTAAGGGGTTCACAAAATCTTTCCCTTTCTCTCTTAGAATTTGACATTCAACTCATTTTCCAGATCAGTTCCCTTGGCAACCTCATAAAGGAGGTATGTCAGCTACATTACTAGGTAGCATTGCTTATGGTAAAAATAATTTCTGCTTGGTTAATTGCATCTGAAATGGTAAAAACTATTAATGATAAATACTTCATGGGGATACCATAGTTTTAGGCTCATAACTGGTCATGCCTTTTATAGAAACTTTGCCTCTGGATTGTTAAAGTATATATTGGCTCCCATGGTATCTAAGGCCTTTAAGCCAGGGTATCTTTCATATCTGCTCCATCTGATAATCATTCTTTCAAACTTGAGATGTCTCCTGTGGAATGAAAAAGCATAGCCCTTGGACTGCCATACAAACATCAGCATGGACTGCTGTGAGGGCTAGTTCCATGGAATAGCAATACCTGATAGCCAACTGGGGTTCCTGCCCCATGTCCTTTTAAGTGATTTGATGACACATGTGAATTATGGTAATCTTGTGAGTTTGATTATTTAGTAGAACCTGAAAAGACTCTCGGGCTCTGCCTTCAGAGTTGAGAGTGATAATAGATAATAGAATAGTGCATAAATAATTAATAAACACACCAGGAAAATGTTTCTGGTTGCCTTTCTAATATATCTCATGACTGAGCTCATACTGTGTACTGTACTTAGTACAACAACCATATGCTCTAGAAATATATGCCTGGTATACAGAATTAAATAATGTTTTGTTGGATGGTTGGATGGATGAATGAATGGCTCTCACCAGTGAGTGAAGGAAGCTGGAGCCTCAGTTCTTAAGTCTCATTTGATTCTAACTCAGCTTTCTGGTTGCCCCAGCTCTGCCCTCTCCTTGATTTTGAATCAAGCTATTGATTCTCTGCCTGACATCTTGCACTGAGTAACTTTCATTTGCATCTCCAGTTCTCTTCCCCAACTTTCTCCAATCTTCTCCGTGTTCAGAGGCTAACCAACATAGAACTCATTAACAGACTTCCAGCTTCCTGTTGAGCCACAAAAGGGCACCATAAAATATTAGAGGGAGGGTGAGGAAGGCAGTTGGGGATATTTGTTCCTTGAGCACCCTCCTTGTGGGGTCAGTGAGGTAGCTGTAAATGTCATAATTATTGTATTATGGCTCTCTCCACAGTATCTGTCATCTTCAAATTTTAAGAACTACTGTCCCCTCACACCTTCAGAATTATGGGTTGTAATAGCTTCCTATTGTTACTTACCCTAGAGATCACACTATCCTTTGTTATTTCTCTATACCCTGTCCAATATTTAAATTAACCCCTTTATTAAATGCTCCTCAAATTGCCAAATATGAGTTTGCTGTTTCTTGCAGACTTTTGACTGAAGACCTTTGCTTCTACTACTTTTCAATTCTATTGTAATATGTTTTCCTTCTCCTAATGTTTCTACTTGTTTTACCCACCAGCCATGATCCACCTTTAGTGCTCCTATTTTTCCAAACTTCGTCTAATCTAGGTGGAATTACTTCTAACATTTGTTTTTTATGATTTTTATTTACTGTTTCCCTCATGACCATTCTATATTTCCCTGTCCAAAATAATTACCCATGCCCTTATAGACACTACCACTTACATATCGATATGATGAATAGTCAGGGATTAATTTTTATTTTGGAGATGTAGCAGGATATAGTTGAAGAGCAAAGGCTTTAGGTTCTGGATAGATGAGCATTTGACCTTCAATTCTAGTATTTTGCTGATGCCTGAGCAAGTCAATAAAACTACTGGAGCTTCCATTTCTTTTGCAAATTAGGAAGAACAAGATCTATCATCCAAGGTTTTAATAAACACTAAAGATGACGTATGTTGATGTTTAGCATATAATGTGTGCTAGAAAAAAAAATGTTGTATATTATATTATTATTGATAACATAGTTAATACCCAAGAGCTATTATGAAGCACACCGACTAAGGGATCATTTTCAAAGGTCCATTCAGGTATATTGGGGAATTTTAATTCTATGTAGCTATAGAAATCTTCCACTGTCTAATTTTCTCATATTAACTCACAAAACCAAATAATCACAATTATGATTGTTGTTAAACATAAAAGTAAGTATATTATTATTTCTAGTTGCTGCAGATATAAAGAGCAAAAAAAGTTATGTGTTCAAGACTTTTATTTCTTGCTTGTAAAAACATCAAAAATGTTTTTTGATTTTGAAATTTGAAGTTAACAAGAAAATGTCATATTAATTCCATCTTTCCCCATCAGTGCAACATATTATGACAGCCTTCAATGTATATGATTTTCCTTTAACATTAAAGCTATCTTTTTGTAAAGCTGCCAAGATATTTGGCACAGTTACCAGTCCAAATTAAGAATATGGTCTTTTAAAGTGCAAACATTGACAAAGTAAAAACTTTCCTAGGCAAATGAGTTTCACACCACACAAGAACAAGAAGAGACAAGATACTTCTGTTTCCTTTCTCAGTATGTATTAGAAAAAAATCTTTAAATAGTCCTACTAACTGAATAGCTTTAAAGTCAGAATAGCTGAGAGGTTGTGATTTGTGATGTTAAGGCTGTCAGAAAGGACTTTTTAAATCTTCTTGCCCTTCTTTCCAGTCCCTGTCAGTGATATCTGAAACCCTTTTGGTAATAAAGAAATCTATCATCTATCATTAGAAGTTTAAAATGTAAAAAGTTATTAAAGTTAAATTGATAGCTATATTTGCTTCTTGTTTTTTTCCTGATTTTGATACAGAGTTACAGCAAGGATAACTGAAAGGTTGAAAAGGAGGAGGCGGGGCGCCTGGGTGGCGCAGTCGGTTAAGTGTCCGACTTCAGCCAGGTCACAATCTCGCGGTCCGGTCCGTGAGTTCGAGCCCCGCGTCAGGCTCTGGGCTGATGGCTGGGAGCCTGGAGCCTGTTTCCGATTCTGTGTCTCCCTCTCTCTCTGCCCCTCCCCCGTTCATGCTCTGTCTCTCTCTCTCCCAAAAATAAAAAATAAAAACGTTGAAAAAAAAATTAAAAAAAAAAAAAAGAAAAAAAAAGAAAAGGAGGAGACTGGTGACCCTCAAGACAAACATCATCATCTAATTAGTATTTATGCCTCAGGCCCTGCAACCTAGCTCTTCAAGATTCTAATAAAATTCCTTAATATGCCTCTTTTTGCTAAAATATGTGTCCTTTCTTGTTTTTTGATGGCATGAAGTTTATATAGAGATTCTGAACCTGTTCAGAAGCATTCCTTCATCCAACAGCCTTAAAAAAATCTGTTGTGAGATACGTGAATTCAAACCCTTATTAAACACAAAGGCAGCCTGCCACACTATGGAACACATGGATGACCCCCTTGAGTATCCTGTAATATAACTTGAGATGCATTGGCTTTCGTGACAGAAAGGAACCCAGTTAGGTTTTTCATCTCATTTTGTTTTGTTTCTGGCACATAGGCACTGAGAAGAACAAGAAAATGTTTCTGTTCTCATTCAACCCCTTAAGATATGTGGAGCACAAAGACAGATGCATTAGAGACAGAAGCTGCAGAAACTATTTTCAATGGTATTTTTTGGAATACTGTCCAGAAGCAATTCTATTACAGTATTGAGGTGATAACCAGAGCTGGGGCAAGGTTCACTATCCACTTCTGCATCTGACCTCCAGACCTGCTCTGACCTTGGGGACTGATAGCTTTCCAAACAGCAAGGGACAGCACCTTTAACAGAGACTTCAACATTTTCACATCAGACAGCAAGGCTGCTTCATAAGCAGAGATATAGATGAGGGGATGGTGGAACCAAGAAAGGAACAATTGGCAGAAATACTGTAAACTGGGTTGGCAGATTAGTTCAAGAGAACATATGAAAAACTTTTTGGAACTTCCCTCAAATGTTTGCTAGGTATAAGAAACACCAAGGGAGGGGCGCCTGGGTGGTTTGGTGGGTTGAGTGTCTGACTTCAGCTCAGGTCGTGATCCCGTAGTGGGTTAGAGCCCCGCATTGGGCCCTGTGCTGACAGCTTGGAGCCTGGAGTCTGCTTTGGATTCTGTGTCTCCCTCTCTCTCTGCCCCTCCCCTGCTCACACTCTGTGTGTCTCTCTCTCAAAAATAAATAACCATTAAAAAAATTAAAAAAAACACTAAGGGAAAGAAGAGGAATATCTGGTAAATGGAAGATGAGGTCCATTTTCAGCTGGTAAAGAGCTGGAGCTCCTGTGGTGTGTGAAATAACACACAACACATTAATAAGATTTGGGGGTCTAGAGTCAGTCCTTGGGCTCAGATGCTAACCTACAGCTGTTTGATCTTGGGCAAGTTATTTAATGATCAATGGTTCAGTTTCCCCATCTATAAAATGGAGATAATAATAATCTTTACTTCACAGTATTGATGTGAGGTTTCACAGATTCATACATGCAAATGGTTAGAATAGTAACTAGCACTAAGATGGACATCTGACTGTTATAATCTGGTCCCATTTGTACTCACAGGCTGATGATGTTGGAGACACCTGGAAACAGAGGTTAAGCGGCATCTTCTAAACCAAATAGACATTTCCTACTTTTTCTACCATCCCAAGTCAATTGGCACAGATCATATTAATATCCATTCAAATCATGTAAAAAAGTAACAAAGAAAAGGTTTATATATTTGATCCCTGGTTGATGAATGTGTATTAATAATATCTTGGTGAATCTTAAATGAACCAGGATTTTGAGAAGCTTCATTCTGTTTGCAACTCTGAAATTCACTTAATCCTCTTGAACTCTGAATTGATTACTAAATCTGCATCTATATAATCAGGCCTAGACAGTGCAAAATATGAAAAATACAACAATGTAAAAGATAGTATGCATTCTCTCAAAATGATAAGCCTTTTTATTTCAACCCTGATCAAATCCACCTTTGATGGTATGGGTATGTCTTTGTGTACCGTATTTTCTTTTATATCAGAGTTCAGGTTTATTTGAGGAGCCAAGCTATTCAGATCATTTTGGTCTTCAGCCCAAGCTTCTATGCTGAGTAAGTAGATGAAACAAATTAACAGGTATGTGATTCAAATGTAAATGTATGCAATCATTTGGAAATGATTAATATCTACAAAATAAGTGTCCTGAATGAAAAAGCTCACAGAAGTTATTATTTTAGCATAGATTTTCCCACAAATGCTTTAATTTGCTTCTGCAAAAATCAAATTGCCCTCCTTCAATTTTTAGATAAGTAGACAAAAGAAAAATTCTAAGAAAGTCTCTGAATCAAAAGCCACATAAATTTAATTATTCCCACTGTATCCTTTTCCTTTTTCCCAATATCTCAAGCCATCCCAACATCTTAATTCTCTGAATAGTCTCATGAGCTACCTCCTACACTTAAGGAAGAGTCGTCCACTTGAACGTCTTCAAATACTTGGCTTTGAGGCTTACAGGACCAATCTCATCATGCCTTTAACCTTACCATTCCCCTCCATCATTCTCCCAAGTTCTAGCTTGTCAAATTACCCATTCTTTCAGGGAGGTTGACCTCCATACTGCTCTGGACATGCCCTAATCTGTTCCCTCTCTCTTGTACCCTTCCATCTTGCCCTCTGGTATTTAAAGTCTTTCATCAGCAAACTCCTTCACCTGTGTCCTCAAATTATTTACCTTCTTGTTATAACTGACATCTGACTTGCCCTTACATTGCTCTCAAGTGGTAGCTGTAGTTTGTTTTATACTCCATATTTCCCAGAGATTTCAAGTAAAGTTAGTTTGTTCCTCTCCAAAGCCTTCTCCAAAGAGTTTATCTTTCAAATCCTAAATCTTTACCTTTCAAATACTTAATCATTTGAAGCTTGTTTCATTAGTTTGCCATTCATTCCTTTTTATTCCATGAATCCACCACCTAGTGACTCTCTTATTTGTTAATGACCTTACCACCTAACTTAATGTCTTTGTTCTCTTCTACTATCCTATCATCCTTCCTTCAACATTTCCCAGCACATATGCTGGCCTCTCAGTTTCGTGACCACCTTAACTCTGAAGACTTTTTCTCCAATTTCACATGGTTCTACTCTCAAGTTTTAACCATCATGGATAATTGCAGCACCTTCAAATCTCAATTTCAACTGTACCTGCTTTCCATCCAAATCACTCATCCAGTAATCCATACCAGTACTTTACCATCCTCACTAGGGATCTCCAATCCATTCCTCCCTACCACTTTTCATTTCCAATCCCCGACTCCAAATAATCTTGTTTCCCTCCTTATTCAGCATCTCAAACATGGTCCAGCACTGTAATTGCTCTCTGACAGATTAGATTTGGAATAAAAAAGGGATAGAGAGAGAGAGAGAGAGAGGAATCAACCATGGCTCCAAAGTTATGGAATGATGGATTTGTTATTTACTAAAATGGGGTAAGCTCTTCCTTCATCATATCTGCATGGAGTAACCCTGGCCCTTGCTTAAAAAAACTACCCAATTATTCTTGCCAGAACCTGAGTAAATGAACACTACTGGAGAAAATCCTAAAATAATGAAATCCTAACTCACTTCAAATTTGAGTCCACATTTCTCAACAGTGCCATGGTTCTTCCCTCAGAAATTTAATTCCCATGAGGCACCTGAGAGGCTCAGTCAGTTAACTGTCCAACTCTTGATTTCTCCTCAGGTCACAATCTCATGGTTTGTGACATCGAGCCCCATGTTGGGCTCTGCACTGACAGCACAGAGCCTGCTTGAGATTTTCTCTCTCCCTCTCTCTCTCTTTGCCTCTCTCTCTCTCTCTCTCAAAATAAATAAATAAACTTTAAAAAAAAAAGAAAGAAAGAAATTCCCATGATCCCAAATGACTGCTTCATTCCCTCTTCTTGCTGCCCTGAAATCTTCAACAACCCTTTCTGCTCCACTATAACCTAATAACCTTACCTCATAATTCAAGATATTTTATTTGTCATTTCTCCATCACCAACTCTTACTCTTTCTGCCATTCGGTCCACAATAATGCAAGTAGTGTTGCTGCTCAGATCGTTGCCAACCAAACCTTCCTCTTGTGCACTTGCTCTAATAACTCTCATTTTCTCAGTCTTTCCTATAGCAAGTTCTCACATTCTGCTAAATTATTTTCACCAGCATACAAATGTCTGTCTACATCACTCATCCTAAAAAAGAGAACAAAAGCTTCTGTTGAACCCATGTCCCGCTTGAGCTATCATCCCATTTCTCTGTATCCTTTCACAGCAAACGCCTTTAAAGTCTATATTTGTTGTTTTCAAACCCCTTTTTCTCCTTTTCTCTTGAATCCATTCTAGTTAGGCTTTTGCCCTTAGCACCCACTGAAACAGATCTTGTCAAACTTTAATGACTTTCATGTTGTGAAATCCAATGATAAAATTTCAGACCCCAAACATGCTTGACCTCTTGGTATCATTTGACACAGTTAACCATTCTCTCCTTTTTGAAAGAAGTTTTTAGTCTCTGAATTCTCTGTTGAGCTGGTCTTTTCCTCTTAAGTCTCATGATCTACTGACCTCCAAATGTTGAAGTGCTCAGTCCTTAGATCTTTTCACTCCTCCTTTCCTTCCCTAAGTTATCTCCTTTTGTCTCCTTGAATATCATCTAATTCTGACCACTCCCGAATTTGTATCTATAGTTAGGATTTCTCCA
This sequence comes from Prionailurus viverrinus, assembly GCF_022837055.1. Classification (NCBI taxonomy): domain Eukaryota; kingdom Metazoa; phylum Chordata; class Mammalia; order Carnivora; family Felidae; genus Prionailurus; species Prionailurus viverrinus. The sequence continues at coordinate 135,098,120 of NC_062564.1, read as the reverse complement.
CTGAAGCCCTGAGTGTGTGTGTGTGTGTGTGTGTGTTTGTGTGTGTGTGTACACACTCCACATCACCACTTATATGTCTAATAGGTGTCTCATAATTAAAATGCCCAGAGGGGCGCCTGGGTGGTGCAGTCGGTTAAGCGTCCGACTTCAACCAGGTCACGATCTCGCGGTCTGTGAGTTCGAGCCCCGCGTCAGGCTCTGGGCTGATGGCTCGGAACCTGGAGCCTGTTTCCGATTCTGTGTCTCCCTCTCTCTCTGCCCCTCCCCCGTTCATGCTCTGTCTCTCTCTGTCCCAAAAATAAATAAAAACGTTGAAAAAAAAATTTTATAAAAAAATAAAATGCCCAGAACTGAATACTTGTTTTTCTCCTAAAAAAACTATCCATCCTGAGGTCTTCCCCCATTTCTATAAATACCAATTCTATCCTTCCAAAATCTTTCAGCCATAATTGATCCTCCTCTTACTTTAATACCCCAAATCCAATCTGTGAGTAAATTCTATCTGCACTGCTTTCATTATATATCCAGAATTCAATCACCTATTATCATCCTCGTAATACCATCTTGATCTAAAACACTAATATTTCCAAGTTAAATCATCAAAACAGCCTCCTCCTAACTAGTCTCTCTGTATCAGTTCTTGCCTCTCTGGGGACTACATACAACACAATAATTGAATAAATGTCTTTTTTTTTAATATGAATTCCTCTACCGAGTTTCTTTTTTTTTAAGTTTATTTATTTATTTTGAAAGAGAGAGAGCCAGAGCATGAATAGGGGAGGGGAAGAGACAGAATAAGAGGGAGAGAATCCCCAGCAGGTTCCACACTGTCAGCACAGAGCCCCTTGCAGGGCTCGAACTCATGAACTATGAGATCATGACCTGAGCCAAAATCAAGTCAGATGCTTAACTGACTAAGCCACCCAGGTGCCCCTGAATTCCTCTGTTCAAAACCCACCACTGGCTTCTCAGAGTAAAAGAAAAATTCCTTACAATGGTCCACAACACCCTATGTCATTTGTTGTCCTGCCTCTCCTGGCATCATCTGCTACCATTCTTCCCATCCCAAATTCATTCCACACTTGTCTCTTTAGTGATTCTCTAATAAGACCAACACACACCTGCTTCATGGCAGGCAAAGGAACAAGAAAGAAATACTTATGTTCCCTCTGCCTGAAACTCCTTTTCCTAGATATCCACATGTCTAGTACCCTCACTTTCTTAAAACCTCTGGTCAAATGTCAACTTATAAAATGGCCCTCCATTACCATACTTTAAAAATAGCAAGCCAAACTCCATCTGCTGCATTCACGTTCCCTTTGTTTTTATATTTATCCACAGATATTACCAGCATCTAACAAACTGGAGTGTATATTTACTTATTTGCTGTTTGTCTATCTCAATTACAATGTCAGTTCCTTGAAGATGAGTTTCTATTTCTTTTTTTCTGTTTTCCCAGCATGTAGAACAGAGGCTGGAACATAGGGTATGCTCAAGAAATATTTATCAAATTCATTCATTGAAACAACATGCTAAAAAAAAAAAAAACTATACACACACACACACACACACACACACACACACACATTACTCCCTTCACCAAATGTTTTCCATCTCTCTAAATATCTCCACAATCCCCCCAACTTCCCAAGTAGAAAACCTATGTGTCCTCTTTGGTCCTGTGTCTTCCTCTCATATTCCACATACAATTCTTCAGAAGTCATGCCCACTCCGCTACAAATTAGATCCCAAACCAGGCCACTTTCTCACCATCTTTGTGGCCTCAGCTCTATTCCAAACCTTCAGGATCTTTCACTTGAACTATTGCAATAGCATCCTAGTTGCCCTTTGCCCACAGTCTTGACATCACACAGCAGCCAAAGTGATAAATCTAAAGCATAAATCAGAGCTCATCATTACCCTATCTCCCTGGCTCTCACTACAACTAGAATAAAATCTAAATTCCTTACCACAGCCCACAGGTTCTGCATTAATGGCATCTGGCTGCCTCTCAGGTCTCATGTCTCTCCAGCCTCTACTATTTACTATACTCTAGTCTGAGTATCCTTCTTTCTTTATCTTGAACATGCAAAGCTCATTACCTTTGCTTATTTGCTTTTGAAATTCCTTCTTTCTAAAAATACTCTTTTCCCAGGTCTTCATATGGCTGCCTCCAGCTCACCATCCAGGTCTTAATTAAAGTATCATATCCTCCCAGAGATCTTCACTGACAATTCTAGCTGGTTACTGATCCATCCTTCCCATTTACCATATATTAAATGCTTTCTAGAACTTACCAGCATGTGAATGAATAAACAGATGAATGAACTACATATAATTGTCTCACCCATTCTCTTACCCCCAGTAGAATGTAATACCTTTGAGGGGCATGAATACTTCTATGTTGTTCTCCATCATGTGCCCAGTGTGTAGACTAGTGCATAGTACACAGTGTTACATATACAGTAATGATTTGATTACTGACTTCATAATGTTTACTCACATTTATTAAATGCCTGGAATGCACTTTTCTCTGTTCAAACTATGAAGGCTATACAAAGGTGAAAGTAATTCCTATGCTATGAGATAAAAAGTAAACAAACTACTGCAATGTAATGTGATATTCTCTGTGTTCCTCTCTAAACCTCCTAAACATAAACTACATAAATTATTAGAACCCACCAGTCTATTATAGTAAGCTATTAGGCTACAGAGTGAGTACATTGCTCTGTCATTATAACATATGCCTGAACACCTTAATGTATTTGGTTCTTGTCATTTTAACAAATTCAAATTTCTTTTTGCCAGCCTCACTGCTTCAAATCTCTTCTTACAGTTAATTTAAATTGCATCAGCTAAAATCTTCCCTTTTTATCACCATGACTACCTCGCTACACTCCTTTAGTTCTTCCTCTAAATTCCTAGGTCTTAATAATTCAATTCAGAAAGTGCTTGAGTGCCTATGAGCATATTGAGTCTGTACATCTTGTCTTAGTAATCTAAGGCCCCACATCTCTGTATCTACTCTCTCACTTCTATGCAGCCAACTTCATTTATTAATTCATATTTTTTTCCTCCCTTTGTATACTCCCATTTGGAAAGAACTTCCCCTTCAAATACTATATCCCTTGCTCCTACCTGCTCAGTCAAACCCAGACATGGTTGGATTAACAATAAATTCCTAGGTAACAAAATACAGAAAATACAAAAGTAATTAAATCTCATCCTAATACAAGTTGCCATGACACTAAATTCAGTATTTGTCATCAATCCTTAGGGCCATATAATATTCAAGGTTCTTGTATAATAGTAGTGAAAATGTTTAATAAGAAAATTCTGATTAAAACACATTTCTATGGTAAACTGGCCTAAATTTAAAAAATTTTAAAGTCATTTACTTTTTAAAGTAAGATATGTTATCCTGAGACTATTTTCTGAATAAGTGTATGTTATAATGCAAAGACTATGAAAAGTATTTTGAAGATATGACATCAATCTATAAAAGAGTCTACAATTTCAAATAAGAAAAAAAGCAGGTATTAATTTAAAACACCTTAATTTTTTTCAAAAACATACAAAATATTTTTAAAGTATTACATGAATCAGTTTATTATGACATCCATTTGGGCATGGGAATTGAATGCAAAATTCTAACATTTCTAATCCCAACTAAAGATCTGAACTCTTATGTTCAAAATTTGCTCAGCATTCTGACACATGAAAATAAGAGATTAATTTGACTTCAGACATTCAACATTTTAGTATATTATTAGGAGCTAATTTTTACTTACTTTGTCTGAAAGAGAAAAGAGTAAAGGAAAGTCAGAGTGAATGTAATAGTGAAATGTGGAGATTACCATTGTAAATTTTATAATTGTTATCAAAAGTTTAGGAAGGCAGAATATTGTCATAGTGTAGTATAACTAGAATTGTGTGTGCAGAAGAATATTAAAATTAATTTAAAATTTCTAGAATCCAGATAGGTGTAAAACACATGAAATTCAGAGGGATAAGCCAGTACTAAGAAGTCCCAAAGTTTATATTCTAAAACAGTAGAAGATAAATCAAATGTCTTTTGTTTACTTTTGCTTTTAAGATAAAGCTGTTATTTATATTTAACTCCTTTGAACCACTTCCTGTACCATTTAGGATATACTATAATAATTAAGAGTTAAAATTTTAATTGAGATAAAATCAATGGATAGTGAAATGCAAAAACCTTAAGTGTATAATTTGATGATTTCTGATACATAAATACACCTTGCAACCACTAGCTAACAAAAACATAGAATATGTCCCTCATCCCAGAAAGTTCCTTGTGTCACTCCTAGATCATCGTCCTACCCCATAAGCAAGCAGGGTTGAATTCTATCACTGTAGATTAGTTTTGCCTGTCCTTGCACTTTATAAAATGGAGTCATGCAACATATAATTTTGTGTGCCTGGTTGATTTTTCTAAGAATGATGTTTTTCAGATTCATGTATGTTGTGCCATGCATCAATAATTGATTCTTTTCTATTAGTGGGTAGTATTTCTCTGAATGAATTACCACAATTAGTTTATTTGTTCACCTGTTGTTGAAACTTTGGGGTTGTTTCCGGTGGGAGCAATTGTGAATACAGCTGCTATGAACATTCAAGTACAAGTCTTTTGTGGAAATACACTTCTCATTTTTCTTGAGTAAATAAAGATCTAGGAGTGGAATTACTAGGTCATAGATAAGTATATGTTAACTTTTTAAGTAACTACCAAACTACTTTCTCAAGCAGTGGTACCATTTTGTCCTCTTTGGCAATAGGTGAAAAGTCTAGTTCCTTCATATATCACCATTTGGTACGGTCAGCTTTTTAATTGTGGACATTCTTGTGGGTATAACATGGTATTACATTGTGGTTTTAATTTGGATTTCCCTGATGTTGTTACCTTTCAAGTGCTTTTTGGCCCTTCCAATGTCTTCTTTTGTCAGACGTTTGTTCAAATATTTTGCCCAATTTTTTTCAACTGGCTTATTTGTCATTTTATTATTGATTCATAGGAATTTTCAAACGTATATTCTGAAAACCAAAGCAATCTATAGTTTTGATACAATCCTTACCAAAATACCAACAGTGTTTTTCACAGAACTATAAGAAATTATATTAAAATTTGTATGGAACCACAAAAGACCCAAAATAACCAAAGCAATCTTGAGAAAGAAGAACAAAGCCAGAGGTATCACAATTCTAGATTTCAAGATATAGCACGAAGCTGTAGTAATCAAAACAGTATGACAGTGGCAAAAAAGTAGACATATCAATAGAACAGAATAGAGTCCAGAAACAAACCTATACATATATGGTCAATTAATCTATAACAAAGGAGGCAAGAATATACAATGGGGAAAAGACAGTCTCTTGAATAAATGGGGCTGAGAAAACTGGATAGCTACATGCAAAAGAATGAAACTGGACCACTTTCTAACACTATATACAAAAATAAAGTGGACTAGAGACTTAAATGTGAGGCCTGAAATCATAAAAATCCTAGAAGAGAGCACATGCAGTAAATTTTCTCACACTGGCCATGGCAATATTTTTCTAGATAGGTCTCCTAAGGCAAGGAAAACAAAATTAAAAATAAACTGTTGGGGCTACATCAAAATAAAAAGCTTTTGCACAGCAAAGTAAATCATCGATGAAACAAAAAGGCAACCTGCTTAATGGGTTAAGGTACTTCCAAATGTTATAACCAATAAGAGGTTAATATTCAAAATATGTAAAGAACTCACACAACTCAACATCAACAAACAAATAAACAATCCCTTAATAAGTGGGCAGTAGACCTGAATAAACATTTTTGCAAGGACATAGAGATGCCAACAGATACATGAAAAGATGCTCAATATCAATAATCATCAGGGAATTGCAAGTCAAGACCACAATGAGATATCACCTTACACCTGTCAGAATGGCTAGAATAAAAGAAGACAAGAAATAACAAGTGTTAGCAAGGATGTGGAGAAAAAGAAACCCTTGTATATGGTTAGTGGGAATGTAAATTAGTTCAGCCACTGTGGAAAACAGTATGGAGTTTCCTCCAAAAATAAAAAGTAGAAATACCATATACTCAGGGTGCCTGGGTGGTTCAGTCTTGATTTCATCTCAGGTCACAATCTCAGGGGCATGAGATCTATCTCCATGTCCAGTTCTGCATGGGGCATGGAGTCTGCTTAAGATGCTTCCTCTCTCTCTCTCTCTCTCTCTCTCTCTCTCTCTCTCTCTCACTTCCCTCCTACCCCCACCCCCTACTCACACTTAAAAAAAAAAAAGACAAAGAAATAACGTATGATCCAATAATTCCACTACTGGATATTTACCCAAAGAAAACAAAAACATCAATTTGAAAAGAGATACGCACCCCTATGTTTATTGCAGCATTATTTAAAATGGCCAAGATATGGAAGTATGGAAGCAACTCAAGTGCCTGTTGATAGTCAAATGGAAAGGAAGATGCAGTGCACATACACACACACACTCACACACACCCACAAATATTATGCAGCCATAAAAAAGGATGAGATCTTGCCATTTGCGACAATATGGAGGGAACTACAGGGTATTATGCTGAGTGAAGGAAGTCAGACTGAGAAAGACAAATGCCATATGATTTTACTCATATGGAATTGAATCTAAAAAAACAAAACAAGTGAATAAACAAATAAACAAAAAGCAGAATCAGACCTATAAACACAGAGAACAAACTGATGGTTGCCAGAGGGAAGGAAGTAGGGGGATGAGCAAAATGGGTGAAGGGGAGTGGGAGGTACAGGCTTCCAGTTATGGAAAGAATTAGTTATGAGAAAAAAAAGCACAGCACAGGGAATATAGTCAATGGTATAGTAATAGCGTTGTATGGCGACAGATGACACTTCTGGTGAGCACAGCATAGGGTAACATACAAAGAAACTGAATCACTATATTGTATGTTGTATGTTTCTGAGAACTAGTCCTTTGTTAGAATCTATATTGCAAATATTTAATCCCAGCACATGGCTTACCTTTCCATCTTCCAAGCACTGTTTTTGAATAGGCAGAATTTATCCTCTTATTTTTACCATATTTTTTTAATTTTATAATAATAGTTTCTGGTTCCTAAGAAATGTTGCATACTCTAAAGTGTAAGATACATTTTTTTAATTTTTTTCCTGAAGTTTTATGGATTTAGCTTATACTTTTAAGTCTCTAATCTATCCTAAATTAATTTCTTTGTAGTGTGAACTAGAGCTTGAAGTTTATTTTTTCCACATATTTATATTAATTATGAAGTTTTAAGTCAAAGATTTTGGATGAGAAACATAAAAACGCAATATTTAAAATGATTTCTTTTACATTTTGCCACTTTTATTTTATTATTGTAGAGGCTGTTTTTAATGTAGCTCACATCTATACAAGAATAGTCTGAACAGAAGTGGGCTAAAATGTTCATAGGTCTGGGGAAGGCAAACCACTTCTGCCATTTGCTTCTGACTCAATTCCACATTTTCTGAGGATATTTGCTAGATGGCTCAAGCTTAGGAGGTCTCACACATCCTAGGGCCAAACATGCATATGGAGCAAACTGCATCATCTGCTTCTCTTACGAAATGCACTAACTTTGGCAAATGATTTGATTCTCACTTTAGCAGCCATCTGCAAATTGTGCAGTTGCCCTCCTGGACAGAGGGTCTATGGCAGCCCTCTTTTTTTTTTTTTAATTTTTTTTAATGTTTATTTTTGACAAAGGGAGAGTCAGACAGACAGACAAAGCACAAGCAGGGGAGGGGCAGAGACAGAGAGGGAGACACAGAATCCAAAACAGGCTCCAGGCTCTGAACTGTCAGCACAGAGCCTGATGTGGGGCTTGAACTCAGGAACGGTGAGATCATGACCTGAGCTGAAGTAGGATGCTCAACTGACTGAGCCACCCAGGTATCCCAGCAGCCCTCTTTATAATATAATATCACAATGTTATTTTGCAGGGCTTTTTAAAATTCTACAAAATAAAATAACCAAGTGAAACTAACACTTGGATATATCTAATTATGGAATCTCATTATTCTATTTAAATGTTTTGAAAACTACAAATTCTATTTAATATGGGGTCCACACCACTATTCTTGCTTTAGGGAAACCACAAGCTCCACTATAATATAAGGAAAATAAAAGCTGTGTGATGCAGAACTTTATCTTGTCCAGGGCCTAAAATAAAGGCAATTGTTCTGAACAGTTAATAAAGCCAAGATACAAGCTGCACCTATTAGCAAAATCCAAAAAATTCTCAAAACGACAATTTGCATTTCATCCTTTTCTAAAGTCCTGTCAATAAAACAAACCAAGGGAAGATAGTAAATATGTATCATTTGTACTTTCATAGCATAGATATAAACTGGTTCACAGTGATGAGGTCAGTAAAATATTTTAGGAGAAACCAATACAATTTTGTAGCTGTGTTTATGATGTCCAGAGAATTTGACTTATTACCCAGAGTCACCAAGTCTGACTCTTCTAGAAATCAGATATTAATATTATATAAAAGTTTTTGTCTTCATCATATCTGATTTTCACACAGTGGTAATCCAAAGTATTTCAAAGTCTATAGAGCTAATTTATAATTTTTGTGATTTTTACATAAAACTCAAATATTTGCTGCAAAGTGTTGTATTCAAGGAAACAAAATGCAACAACCAGAGGTAATTAAAAGTAATTCTAACTCCTAGGTGTACCTCTTGAAAAATATTGCATGAAATCTAATTTATAACCCATTTCTTTAAAATCTTATTTTGTTTTCCTCATTCCTATTGATTTTCTGATTTTCCCACTCTCACTTTCAACTCTCTTCCTTGACTTTCCTTTTGTCTGTCTCTTGATGAAACTTTCTCTTTCCTTTCCAACTTCCTTTTTATCCCTTGCTATTCTCTTTTTCTGTCAAGCCAGTATCTTCATGCAATGTGTGCATCTATTGTTCAGCCTCTAAAGATTCTGTTCATCTGCATAGTAGGCAAGAGAACAGAGAAGAGTGTGTCCCCTCACACAGTTCCTGCCCCTGTTACATACATACAACCCCTCTTCAGCAGTCTCAAGACAATTTAAGGTATCCAGCACTGCAGTGCACCTCCAGCTAGTACTTATCCTTCAATCAAACTCAACAGAAAGGCTGAGGTTAAGCAATTCTTCTCAATTAAATTGAGGATAATAAGGAATTTGGCTTAGGGCTTTGTCTCCCAAATAAAACATTTTCCGAGTGAACTTCTAGCTTCTCTAAGGCTTTACATGTACAAATATACCTTATCCATCTTCCAAACTGCTGGCATTATAAACTTTCCCCACTTTACCAAAACAAGGGATCTAGATTAGAACAAAGAAAATTAAACCTATGATTGTAATTTTGTGTGGTCACTGGGTGAACATGCACCAGTTTTTTTTCACAGAATATATAGACAATTCTGATCATGGTGGATTCTTTTTTTTTTTTAATTTTTTTTTAATGTTTATTTACTTCTGAGACAGAGAGAGACAGAGCATGAGTAGGGGAGGGGCAGAGAGAGAGAGAAACACAGAATCCAAAGCAGGCTCCAGGCTCTGAGCTGTCAGCACAGAGCTGACTTGGGGCTCGAACTCACAAATGGTGAGATCATGACCTGAGCTGAAGTCAGTCGCTCAACTGACTGAGCCACCCAGGCACCCCATGATCATGGTGGATTCTTAAAGAATCACTTCTAATTTCACTGCCTGATAAGCAGAGATATAAAAACCTTTACCCCCTTAACTACTTAGGGAACAAAATTCTAGCTAATTTTGTGCAAAACATAGGGTCACTAGGTGTTCCATTGCTAGAATGTAAAGAAGGTCACAACTTAAAATAATACACATAATCTTTCTGGTAAAATGAAAGTGAAATCTATGATAAGGAAATTATATAGTCTACTTCTATTGAGTGATTCCAAACATTTTATTCTACATGGTCCAAACTGGAAACATCACACTTAAAATCACATTTTATCAAGTGTGGAAGACCCAAAGAACATTAAATGCCATAAAAAGTTTCACCACTGTATGAAAGACTATAGCGCTACATCTGTCCAGGCCTAAAAGATCTTAAAGTCAAATATGATTTTACTATCTCTCAAAAAGATGTACGATAGTAGAAATGCATAATCAATAATATGGGCTCTAGTTTTCAAGGTATAAAGATATATGAATTTTGAGTTTTCATTAAAAAGCCATCTTCTTCAGGAAGCTCCCATGATAAGGGTAAAGCATTTCCACCTTACTTAATTTCGATGATCCTAGCACTTTATTCATCTTTGATCTAGTGATTAAATGCAGCTAGTATATTTGACTTCAAAGTCAAGCAAGTCTGTAAGCTATATATGTATAGCTTTTCAATAAGTAACAGTGAAAATGTACGTTCTATCTTTACTATCACTGAACGGTTTTTAAGAATAAGTCTGAGAAATGTGAGCATTTCTGTTAGAAATTGTATGGCCTACATTAAAACTGTTAGCACTTTCCCTATTTTGTTGAGTTTATTTTGTTAATTCATATTTATATCATGTTTCCTTTTTCCATGATCAGTGGTCTTCTATTCCTCACGATTACCAAGCAATGTTTCTATGTTTTCCTCATACCTATCTCTATAATCTTATTCCCAACTTACTAGCGATTTCAAACTAATTTTATTCCTTTCAAACCTTATGCCCTTTCCAACCAACTCTTAATTCTTAGAAAATAATTTCATCTCCTCACTCACAGAGAATGCAGAATCTGTCTGTACCAGTTAGGGTACAGTCCTAAATTGCTATAACAGAGACTCTAAAATCCAATACTTAAATAAGATAAATGCCCATTTTCTTCTGGCATAGCATGCAAAGGCAGATAGGCAAACAGTATAGGCACTACTCAGGAGGATAGACTGGATCCCAAGTGGGAAGTTTGGCTCATGCCCTCACATGATGAAAACATGTGGTTTTCACCTCTGCATCCAAGACTGAATGCCATTTTAGTCATTTCCCAGTCAGGTAGAAGGAGAAAGGGTAATCCCAGGGTAAACCACTTACTGTATCTTTACTAAAAGATATACACATCATCCCATTCATATCCCATTGGCCCAAACATAGTCACATAATCACATTAGCTGCAAGGCAGGTCATTGCAAGGGATGTTCTATTACCAATGAGAATAAAAAGAAAATTAGTACCAGAGAACAACTTAGCAGTCACTATCAAACCAGTAAGTAGAAAATTTTCAAATTATTTCTACAAATCATAACTTAACCCTAACCGTAAGGCACTATACACACACACACACACACACACACACACACACACACCTGGATCTATACCCATCCCTTCTTATTCCCTTTGGTTATTGGAGGATCTGTTCATCTTCCTATCATCCTGAACCTGCATTTATTTCATTTTCCAGGAGGCTTCCTCTGTCACTTATTCTCCTTCTTTTGTAACTTCAAATATACCATGTCTGCTGTCTCCTTCCCATCAAAATTTACACATATGTAGATCCTTATGTTTCCATTCTTCAAGGTCTTCCTGACATATCCTCCTATTACCCCCTTCATAAACTTAAATTCTTTGAAAATTCCTCTAAAAAGTACAGACATGCTTTCCTGTGAACTGACCTCATCAGAATCACCTTGGGAACATTCTAAAAATTCAGATACCTTTGTTTTATCCTTGGAGAATTTGAGTCAGTAAGCCTAGCATGGCATAGAATCTGTATTTTTTAAAGCCCCCCAAAGATCTTAAATGCATCCAGGTTTGGAAACCCCTAATATGCGCTCTGTCTGTACTTCTTACCTCCTATTCACACACCCAATTCTGGTTTCATCCTTACTAGTCCACTGTGATGATTATGAAAATTACACCTCTATCCACCTGCTCAAACAGACTAGAAAGGCAAAAGTCAATCCTGACTCCTCTTCCTCCTTCCTTGCTTACCATCACACCATCACACTAATCATTAACCACCAACATCTCCTCTGTATTGTTAAAGATAACATTTACTGGTTATATGTATTGACTACTTTATTCCCCTTAACAACCTTAATTGGTATTATCATAATCACCAGTTTTTTTTAACATGAAATTTATTGTCAAATTGGTTTCCATACAACACCCAGTGCTAACCCCAACAGGTGCCCTCCACAATGCCCATCACCCACTTTCCCCTCCCTCCCACCCCTCATCAACCCTCAGTTTATTCTCAGTTTTTAAGAGTCTCTTATGGTTTGGCTCCCTCCCTCTCTAACTTTTTTCTTTCCTTCCTCTCCCCCATGGTCTTCTGTTAAGTTCCTCAGGATCCACATAAGAGTGATAACATAATCACCAGTTTATAAATCAGACGCTGAAACCCAGAGAGGCTTAAAGCTGGCCCAGCATCACAGTGCTAGTTAAGTGGCACCAGGATTTGGATTCAAAGTCTGACTCTGAGTCCATGGTCTTAACTCTTAACCACTACTATAAAAGCTTCTTTACCCATTAAATACCTTTCCAAATTGCTCAAGTTTCACTAACATGACTTAGATCATATCATCTCTTTCCTGGTTTAATAAAGTAGCCTCTAACTAGTCTCTGTGCCTCCATTCTGTCCTCTTCAACCAGAGAGATGCTTCTATCACCTCACTAGACAACCTGCCCGTACCATCTCAGAAAAGATTTAGAACAAACAATGTCCATCCTTTCTTGTCTTCACATTCAGTGACATCCTACTGGTAGCTTTAAAATCAACAAAGTAGAAATACTTATAACACAGAAATGAGCAAACACCACAAACGTGGGGGGTTTGTTCCTCTGAAGAGCTAGTTTTTAAACATTTGTTAGTATGTCATTGTTTTCAATTAAGTCTTGGCATATCAGTCAGAGACTTTGTAACCCACAAGGTGAATCATGATCATGTGATTAGTTTCTCAAACATCATACACCTGGGCTAGTTGTCTCTTTCATGTGCTCTTAGAAAGCCTTGAACATTTTCATCCTACCACTTATCACACTGTGTTGCAATAACCTGTTTACCTGTTTTTATTCCATTAGACTGTTTAAGGATAGCAAGTATTTCTTTCATGTACTCCTAGCATCTAAAACAATGCCTGACACATAATTAGTGCTTAAAAACTACCTGTGGAATACATGAAAGAAATAACAAATAAATTTTTCCCCAAAGATTTGCCAAACCCTACTTTAGTCCTTTTAAGCAATATCCTTGTTACCTTTTACTCCTCAGTTTATGAACCATACATTTCAGTACTGTATGTATTACAGATAATCTATCCATCCCCAGATCACACTTTTTAAAAAGCAGCAATAAACTTGACTAGGCTCTTCAATATTAGAAATAGCTACCCTCATCAAAGTCACCAAAACTGTTCTTTTGCATTTTATTTGCTCATATTGTACAAAGTTTGGCTTGGAATAGAATTGCAGCCTCAGCTTCCCCCTTACAAAAGTCTTCTGGGAAAGAAAGTAGTTCTTGACAGCTAGCTTCTGTAGCTGGAAGACTGCCACAAAAAAATCTGAATATGCTGCTGTTCCTTAAAATAAAACCTTCTCCCTCATTCATGTAAATTATGTTGCTTGAGAAGGATTTTTCCACAGATGAGTACAGAATAATTAATGTAATGTACAATCCCATCTCTAACTAGAATTTTGACATAACCTACTCCCAAATTGCCCCTCAAGAAATTTGGCAAAAGTTCAATATCTTTTTATGTGTATAAATGACAACCCCCACCAAAAGAAGTGTTTTCTTTGCAATTGCTTATGTCAGTATTTCAGAGCCTCTTTTTGTCAAGTGGTAGTAGTCTAACTTCATTTTATCCCATATCTGAATATTACTTGAATTATCTCTCAAGTCCTATTTTAAGTTAGATGACATTCACTGCTATGGTCTATTCAAATATTAAGTCACTTTATAAACAAAAATACACTGGCCATCTACTGTGTGTCTGGCCCTCTTTTAGGCATCGAAAAATCAGAAATACAAGGATAATAGAAGCTTCCTCACCTTGGGGAGTTTATAGTATAGTAAGAGAGAAAGGCAGTAAACATATGAACAAATAAACCATATGCTTTCAATGAGTAGTGAGTGCTTCAAGGAAAATGAAGACCATGTGAAGAAACGGCAAATGTGTCATGTCAGAGCATAGGCAGTACAGGGTGGGCTATTTTAGATCGGATAATCAGGTATGGTTTTTCCAAAAGAATGACATATAAACTCTGATGGGAAAAAATAGATATCCAAATGTGCAGTGGAGGGGAAGGGTCCCAAGCAGAGGGAATACAGCAGCAAGCTCAGAGACCCTGAGGTGAGCAGGAGGGTAGTATGTGTGACTGACAGGTAGTCAGTAGTAACAGGAGAACAGTGATTTTAAATCACATGGTCTCCCACCGTATTTAGTTTTATTTTCTTTAAGAAAACTCATACTCATAATGTGAATCATAAGCTTATCAGGCTACAACATGAAATCTCTGGACACAGAATTGGGAAATAACATAGTAAAAATGCTAGAGCATAATTCAAAAATTAGGAAATGGTGAGTCTCGAGTTTTCATTACCTTTTTTAATAGTATTTAATTGTGAGTTTATACAATTTGATTTTAATAATGGCTATGTTTAACAACTGGGTGACAAAACTCCTTAGAATTTAACAACTGGTTCCTGCAAACTGGTGCGTGCCAGCTCCAGCAAAGCACTAATGTGTGCTCTCTGTGAGTAAGCGCTCTTTAATCTGTCCGGGAACCTAAAAGGGTCTATAGAAATATTTAATTTTGTGTCTTACTCCCTGGTGTTGAATGGTTTCTCCCATTTCCCCACACTCACCTGAAAACAAACAAAAAGGAAAACAAAACAAAAAGAGGAAAAACTGGTTTGTAGACATATCATTTGTAGTATATTCTGGAAAGTAAACTGGGTTTTTTTTTAATTTTTATGATTTCTCATATATTAATGTTAAGATCAAAAGCCAGGGTTCTAGGGTTCCATACTATATATTAGCAGTGAGAAACTAATAAAATTGTTTTAAGACAATCATATAACAAACTTAAATCTAATACTGAGGTTACTAAGATGCTCTTTAAAGTGCCTAAGCATTGAGATAAAAACTAATGATTATGTGACTAGATGGCTACTCAGAGGGTAACTTTTTAAAATGTTAAGTTCTTGGGGCGCCTGGGTGGCGCAGTCGGTTGAGCGTCCGACTTCAGCCAGGTCACGATCTCGCAGTCCGGGAGTTCGAGCCCCGCGTCGGGCTCTGGGCTGATGGCTCAGAGCCTGGAGCCTGTTTCCGATTCTGTGTCTCCCTCTCTCTCTGCCCCTCCCCCGTTCATGCTCTGTCTCTCTCTGTCCCAAAAATAAATAAACGTTGAAAAAAAAATTAAAAAAAAAAAAAAATGTTAAGTTCTTTTTGCAAAAGCCAAGTGCACAAGAATGGGGTACTAAATAATCAGTATCACCATGTTTCGAGTTGATAAATATAAGAGCATTGCTAGAACTGTAACACTGACTTAACCATGAGTATGCAATTTTATTTTTTTTCTATCCTTATCCACACCTTCATTATCACTTATTTAAATTTAATTTTAACAAATGGCTTACCAAACATTAAAATTTTTCACTGTCTGTTGGAGATCTAGAGCAGACTGATTTATTCTGCAGAGGAAACAAACACACCCAAACAACATGTAATATTGCTCTTAAAGCTGCAAAAAATTAACAGTTTACAGATTGGCTCTCTAGTATAAGGAAAAAATAATTTAAATAATAATAACAAATTACATTAAATATGTTTATTGTATATACATGAAATAGGAAAGTATAAAATGATGGTTTTAAAATATGTAGTTCAGTTATAAGCAAAACATACAAATTACAAAAGATCAGGGGCTTTCACAGGGACAACTGCAAAATGGTTCTCTTTAACAATAATTTGTCTGCATCACGATTTTAGCAGGTTTTACACATATCAAAAGACAGATGTACAATTTTATGTATGGAGAATTGTTTTAAATGAGCTGTACATAGTATCATAAAACCTAAGCTAATAGGCAAATTGGCCTGAAGGCCTTACTAACAAACGCGGCTTTCGAGAACAGGAAAAGAAATGGCCTGGGTACTCATTAAATAGAATTGACTATAACTCACTAACTTCCAAGTGTGGTACTACATTTTGTATCAGAATTAGGATTGCCGTTGGCTATAGAGTTTCCTCCAAAATATGGACATAGTGGACTGCTCATCTTTCACTTAGCTTATTATACATCAGATGGAGCATTTAGCTATGTGTGGTTTAAGAACAGATTACATTCTAAATCACAAGAATTTGGTCCCTGAAGAGTAAGAGTGAGTCATGTGGGTTCTAGGAACCCATATGAGTTGGAGATTTTGCAATATAACAAAACCTGTGGTAAAAAATAAAGTCTACTAAATATTAGAAATGTTAGCAGTATTTTTGTAAGTAAAGAAAATCATGATTAAAAAATAATACAGAACCACCTTAACCAAGTGATCAATGTTAAAATCCTAGTAATATGACATATTGATATTATCTAACTCCCTGACAGAATGCACTAAAAAAAGCATTCTTCCTCCAAATTCATAACCTTAATTTAATCATAAGAAAACACCAAACAAGCTCAAATTGAAGAATGTTCTACAAAATACTTGACCATTATTCATTCAAAGTGTCAAAGTCACAAGAGACAAAGACAGTGGAACTGGCACAATTTGGAGGGAGAGACATATATGGTAAGTAAATGCTATGTAGGATACTGGACTGGACCTTGGAACAGAAAAAGGACATTCGTAGAAAAGCTGGGGAAATTGATTAAAGTCTAATAGTGATGGATCACTGTTAATATTTTTGTTTTGTTCATTCTTCTTTGGTTATGTGAAGTGTAAACCTTAAGGAAACTGAGTAAAGACTATATATGGAAGCTGTACTGTCTTTGCAAATCTCCTATAAATCTAACATTACATCAAAAGTACACATTTAAAAAAACATGAATTTTAATACATAAAAGATAGAGAAAAATAGAAATTATATCTCTTATCACGAAACAAATCAAACATTTGATTGCTGATTTGTTATGTTGATTTGATTTGTCATGTTCTCTTTTTCTGTCTTTCTTTTTTTTCCTTTTCTTTATATTAAACCTCTAAACACTTGTCTTTGGTAAGGCTGAGCAATACTAGGAAGGGCACACATTCTGCAACCTGAGTGCCTAGCTTCAGATTCTCTCCCTTCCATTTACTGTGCGATTGGGGCAATTAAATCCAAAAAAATAAAAATCAAATTTAAAACTTAAATAAATTAACTTCTGGTGCCCAGTTAGTTTATGGTACACATGGACAAAATAATGTCTCCCACATTGAGTTGCTATAAGAATAAATGAATTAATACATGCAAAGCACTTGGAATAGCATATGCATAAAGTGAGCACCATTTGACAGAAGTACAAAAATAGTTTGTAGGCAGACTAACATCTCCCACTCTAGAAAGCAAAGTGGGATCACTCTCTCCTTTTACTCTCCTGCTGTAATGAAGTTGATGTTACTGGAGGGTGGCTATAATTGATCAGACACTTGTGACTGAAATTTGGACTTCTGAAAGTATATTGTGTGAAGGGGCAGCATTAGCAGAACCAAGAAAGCAAAAAGTTCCCAGCTCCAGCACTCCAGCCAAATTCTCCCCAGATGGAAATCAGGTTATGCTTTCAGCCGCCTACCTCTTTCTTGCTAGCCATCTTCCCCATGCCCCACTAACTCCAGGGCTCCTGCTGCTCGTATGCCCTTCCAACAAATTGCCTTGCTGCTAAAGTTTATGAATGTTGCTTTCTTTCATCTGCAGCCACCACAAACATGTGTGTGTTCCCTGATGCTGGATCCGATGACCTGATTTCTAAAGTCTGTGAGAAGAGGTATCCGGGATACCTTGCTTCTGAAGGCATTGTCCTCAGATTACACTTTGACTGAAAAGGAATGAAGTGTCTCTACTTGGTGTCTGAGATAAAGTTAAAGGGAAAGGAAATCCTATTGGAATGTAGGCTCCTTGAGGAAGGGCTCACAGTGGTTCAGCCATGTCATGAATATTGCTCATCATGCAAGTTCTCTCTGGGCCCAGTATAAAGAGTAAACAAAGGTGGAGGCCCATTATTCATGGAGATTTAATGGACAATTCAACTATTGATCAGACTGATGCAAAAAATGGCACAATTTGGTTTTGTTCTCAAGACCACTCATTGTACCTTAGATACTTAAAGTTCAATCTATATCCTTCAATGGGTGCCTCATAATAAGACTTTGATATTAGAGAACAGCCACGGGTATCTTTGTGTTTTGCATGTTGGAAAAATTATTCGGGAAGATGGAATGATTACTGAAGGCCCTAGATTACCATGTAAATGCAATGCTACTTATATGATTGATGAGAACTCAGGAGAAATTCATTGGGCCTTATAAGAAAAGCTCCTAATTAAAAATTTAGATTATTAGATTACAGGCTTGGGTTGGATAAGATTTCATAAGAAACTACAAAATAATACTCAAAGAGCTAATTGAAAGCACAAGCAAAAAATCTCCACTAGAGTTTGTGAATGTAATATACAATGAGGATATTATGCGCTGCTAATCAAAAATCAAGAATTCTAATGAAGAATAATACCATT
This sequence comes from Prionailurus viverrinus, assembly GCF_022837055.1. NCBI lineage: Eukaryota > Metazoa > Chordata > Mammalia > Carnivora > Felidae > Prionailurus > Prionailurus viverrinus. The sequence continues at coordinate 135,079,428 of NC_062564.1, read as the reverse complement.
AATGTGATATATTTAAAGATATTCCCTCAAGGTGAGCCTTGTTTTAGTTTTTAAAATTCATCCTATTATAATTCTGGTAACTGCTTGATTTTATATTTTACTATGGACTTGCTGGATATTTATACAACTGCAAACTGCTCAGAAAGAGGAGAAACAGAAATGGGGATAATTAAAAAACTATAGTGCAACTATAAAATAGAAACAAAAATGGAAAATTGTGAGGTTAATATACATCTAAAAAAACACTTAACTTTTCCCTAATGCCAAAAGGGAAGCGTACTCCTCCCCCTCCCCTTAGCATTTACCTTAGAAAACTTGACATTCTAAATGCTTTCTCGGTCTTTTTGATATGTATATAAATCTTTTTAAAAAATTGATAAGAATCAAGCCAGTTCTGCATTCCAGGAATGCATTTCTTGGAGGCTTCAGAGAGATTTCTTTGAAGTGTGAACTTATAGGAGGGTGGATGGCTCTCCTTTCCCTGCCTCTGGGAATTTAAACCTAGGTGCTTGGCCTCATGATGTTACTTCCTGCTTGTCTTCAAGATACAAGGAGTTGGGGAGGGGAGGGGAGATACAAGGAGTCGAGGTACAAACTTCCAGTTATACAATAAATGTTATGGGGATGTAATGTACAGCATGGCGACTATAGTCTATAATATCGTATTGCATATTTCAAAGTTCCTAAGAGAGCAGATCTTGAAAGTTCTCATCATAAGAAAAAAAAATTGTAACTCTATATGGTGCCAGACAGTAACTGGACTTATTCTGGTGATCATTTGTTCACAATGTATACAAATACAAATCATTACGTTGTACACCTAAAACCAATATATTGTTAGATGTCAATTATACTTTAATTAAGAAATAAGATACAAGAAATTTTATTCCTTTTCTTTCAGTTGACAATTAGCATGAATGCAATGAATTGTATCTGCCTACCTCACGGTAATAAAAGGTGAGATTTTTTTCTCTCATTGCAATCTCCTCAGCAGATTGCATGTGATGTGCATCTCAATCTGATTAATCTTTATACAATAATAAAACTTTTTCATTCTTTTCTATATGGAAAAGATTCACTGGGATCCAGGAGATTTTATTTCCAATTATATTTCTCCAGCTCAGCTTAGTAGTACTGGGATATAGTGGAAATAATTCCTAGAGAAGCTAGTTAACTTCTCTCTGAATAATGCCAAGCCCAGATGTGGAAAGCCATGTAGGATATGCCATCAGACACAGAAACACTAAGTAAGCCAAAAACTAATTAATATAATCTAAGAGAAGTGCTGGTGGTGGGTCAGGTTGGGGAGGGGGATTAAACAGAACTTCTGAATGTTTTTTTTTTAATGTTAATTCAGTATTACTTCAATACCAGGGTAAGGAGCACTAGAGAAATGTAACGACAACACACAAGAGATTAGTATTCCTATGACACAATAGGCAATGAACTACAAAACACTTGGAAGGAATTACAATATGGTAAAATAAATCTTCCCAAAGGCTGGAGCTATGTCAGTTTTAACTCATTTTTTACAACATTCTATGAAAATGTCAAAAAACTTTCAATGATGACATTGACAAGATTGAGTGATCATAAGGTGTGAGTGCCTAGATACATAGTTTTGTACAATGGAGAAAGAAGTATATTCATGATGTTTTGTAAAGCTGAAAGCACTTTATTTGATGGTTAGTAGTTTGCAGTGCAAGGCATCACATCTGTTTTTCTATTATCCTGTACACTGTGTGTGAAATAAAGAACATTTCCTAGACTCTGATCTGTAGAACACCAAAGTCCCACAAGACATTATTTACAGTCGATGAGAAAAAAAAAAAAAAAAGCCAGGAGGTTTTATGGTCAAATAAATCTGAGAATTCCCCACTTGAAGTTTTACAATCTAGGTAAGCATATTAAATGCTATGAGAAAACATACAATAAACAATTCCAATTAGTTAGAATCTCCCCAATTATTTGGCCATGAATTCTCCTCCCCTTTCTTTTTACCCATTTAATAATAACAATAATAATGATGATAATGATAAAAATAGCTAGCACGTATTAAGCACTTACTGTATGTCATAGTTTTATGTACCATTTTTTACATGTAAAACTCACTTAGTCCTTATAAAAACCACACTAAGAACATACTATCATGGTTATCTCCACTTTACTAATGAAGAAATAGAGGTTTAGAAGAATTCAGTAATTCGCCCAAGGTAACCCCAACTTGTGGTAGAGAAAGAACTTCAATCTGGAAAGACTACCTCTTAGCGACTTTGCTCAGCTGTCTCTTCTCTTCCTTAGCAGAACTGTGTGTGCTCAGCCCATTCATTACCTCAGAAAGGCTATTGCTTTCACTTCAATTCTTTGCATTTACTTCTCTGAATGATTTCCATTCCATGTTTGGTTGGAGATATGTTCCCTGGTTTCCATACTTATCAGCTGCACTATCATCATTTCATTGTCCTTTCCCTCTGTTTCAGCAACACTTCTCAAGATTGTCTTCCACAGTGTCTGTGTCTCCATTCCCTCATCTAGACAATAGTAAATAGAATAATAGTAATACTACCTGTCTCATAGGTTATAGTGAGGCTTAAATAAACTAAGACCTAAAGTGAAAAGTCCTTTGAACAGCACTCTGGTCATAGCAGGAGCTCAATGAATATCAATATTAATATTCACCATCTGTATCATTGTTGCTATTTTCCTCAGTGATTCAGCCTCTACATGGAGTCAGCCTCTATGTGATACAGAAAACAATGTACTGGTAACAGATATATAACAACATTTGACTGCCTAAAAATGTAGTATATATACAGTAGGAGGATTACAAACCAGGTTTTGAGTTGGTAGATCTTTATTTCTGCCAAGGGTATGAAGTAACAAAGAAACAAAAGGTCTTCATACCTACTTTCAGAAGAACAAGGTTTTCTTTTCTTTGTTTCTTGCCATGCAAACTACCTGTCACCTTTCTCAGTCTAGTTTCCACGGTCATGCAATGGAAAGTCCCTTGAAATCTAGCAAAAATAAATTGCTGGTACTTGTTTTTATTCCTAATATGACTTTGTGTGTCATATGACACAGAGGGAACTCTGTGTCTGTAGACATTTAAGCTCGAAGGTAGGAATGAATGCATTAGAGGAAGACAGTGAGAGGCTATTTTTAACCAAAATCATGTTATCTTCTTTTAAAGGATATTCTTCAGGCAAAATTTGCATCTTCTAAAAGCACTTCTGAGATTCCTTTCCAGTTCCTTACTTAAAACTTGGAGATTTACGTACTTGAAGAAAGCAGTTATATAAGTTCAGTGTTACTTCATTCATGAATTTCAGAGAAGCTTAATATTTGTATCGTTATATCTACTTTTAAAGAACTGTATGGGTTAATAAACCAAATCACTGTCAGTTGTCAGTTGTCAGTTTGTATCCCTTGATCTATACAGCAGTAAAGTATAACTGGATTACTTCCACCTTTTGGATCTAAAGGTGGCTTGTCCAGTGCTTGGGACAACATTGGTTTTCTAGCCTAGAACAGTGGCTCTCAACAAGGGCTTTGTTCTTACCACTTTATTCCCACAGAGATTCCGTTGTTCCTCTCTCCCATCACTACCTAAAGGGGCAGTTTTACTGACTAGCAATAAATAGTAACTACAGCAACTAACCCTTGAAGTGCTTACTCTGTGTCAGGCACTGTTCTAAGCACTTTATATATATTAACTCACTTAATTTCATCCTCAAAGCAGCTAAATGAGGTAGGTTCTAATATCATCCCCATTTTAAAGATGAGGAAACTGGGGCAGAGAGAAGTGAAAAAAACTTGCCCAAGGTCACACAGCTATTAAGTGGCAGGGCTAGTATATGGCAGAGTAGAGATTCAAATCCAGGCAGCCTGGCTCCAAGGTTCTTGCTCTTAATCTCAAGGCAGTGCTGAAGCAGGGTGGTATGGGATTCCTCAGGAACAGGAGGGATGGGGTGGGGAGAAAGGTCATCATCTCTACAGCCTGCTCCACTTCCAGTTCTCCACCTAAGAGTAGCCTTAGGCAGAGCAACCCTGTTGGTTTGTTGATGAGACTTCTCAGTGTCAGTAAAGATTAAGGAAAGAGAAATTTAAAGGCTGAACCAACAGGATTTGGAAATTGATGGATAGAGAGCGAGTTAGAGCCTGTTTGGTAGAATGCGCTATTAACAGAAATAGAGAATCCTATCTGCCTTCAGGGAACTTCAGTTGCTTTCAGGAAAGGCCAGAGTGTAAACACACCACTTGAATTCAATGAAGAAAATAGAAGGATTTGCTCTAGTTACAGGGGGACAAAGGAGGAGCACTTTACCAGCTGGGCAAGGACAGATCATCAAGAAAAGCTTAAAATAGCAAAATCCATTTTCTAAGATTATAGACCAATAAATCCAGTATTCCCCCTTTACAATCAATCAACAAAAACTTTTTTAAAGTGTTACCTCTGTTGTCATAGTCAACTAGAAACACTGCAAATGTATTAAAGGTGATTCTAGTTTTTAATTTTCTAAGTACCGATTAATTTTAAACTATTTCTATCAAAAATGTCTCATCCAAAAACATTTTGGTTTTTGCTTCTTGTTGTGTTTGTTTTGTTACTAAAAAATGGGCCATATAAACTCTACATGCAATCTCAATATGTTCTTGCCCTTCTCTGTATGGTGCTCTTAAGGATATTCATCTTGTCTGTGGAAGTGTTTAATTACTATATTGCACACCTGAAACTAATATAACCCTGTGTATTAACTGGAGTTAAAATTTAAAAAAAATAAAATAAAAAAAGAAGAAAACCACGAATGGGATAGCTTTACAATCAGTACATTTCTGGTAATACTATAATAAAATTTTGTTAAATCTTACAAAAAAAATAAAAAGGAATATTCATCACCAAATAGGATGGCATCCTATCTGCCACCCTTTTAGGAGAGTTGTAAGTAAGGGTTTATTCTGCATTTCTAAGCAGCAGGTGTCAAGAGGGTCAAAGGATTTTTATTGCCCTTAAATATTCTAGGCATAATGCAATTTTCATTGTTTAAATGCTTACATTGTTGAAACTACTCCCATTAATCCATAAATTGTACACTAACACACAAATGTAATTAAATCTTTTTTTTAAAGGGTGACTTTTTTTAAAGGGCGATGTCACATTTGGTCATATCAGAAATAATCACAACAGAAATGATTCAAGTTAAGGATGGTTTTCAATAATGTTGGTGATATCTAGAATTAATCTGTACCTTGGAATTTGTCTAAAAATCAGATCTAACGCATCTGCATTGTTCATATTCTTGTGATAAAAATTGAACTCACTGAATTGAACCACTTGGGCTCCTAAACATTTGGGAAAGAAAATATAATATGAAAAACCACAATAGAATGAAGAGGCAGGATATGTACAGCTTCTGAGGCTACCACTGCAGACATGATCACCCAGATTGAGGAAGCAGAGTTAGGTATGGAAGACTGGCGTGGTGAAGGAAGAAGTGGACTGCAGTCCAGGTGTCCCAGCTCTAGCTGGTTTCATCACCTCTCATGCTCAGGCCCTCAGCCTCAGCAAATGTAAAATAAGACATTGGACTAGAAGGTCCCCAATGTCAAACTGTACAAAATCTAAGATTCTAAACTCTGCATTTGTTGTCTTAATGTCTTTAAATTCTGCATTTTCTGTAATGTGAAAAATTGCATGCTTTTCACTGTTAAAAATTATAGTATAATTGAGAGTGGGGCTGAATATCAGAAGTTTTATTTTGAACATAATAAATTTGGGATGAGTGTAGATGAGTTGTCACTTATGTTTGCAGGTCTAGATAGAGTGTTCAAAGAAGTCAGGGTTGGTAATACAAATTTGGGCATATTTATGTGTATTTAGCCACAGGATTGGATGAACTAGTATAGGAAATAGGGAAGAAAAGAATTATGATGATTGAGCTATCAAGTACTCCATCATTTCAAAACCATGAGCCAGAGAAACCATCAAAAGAGTCATCAGTCAGACAAGAGGAAACCATGTAGCAGGGTGATCTGCTGCATCGAGACCTGTGAAGGAGGATAAGTCACATGAGAACTAAGAATTGACCAGTGGATTTAACATGCTGCTTCTTCTCCCTGAAATGCTATTCCAGTTGTTCACATAGCTGACAATCTCTCTTTCTTCAGGTCTTAACTCAAAGTTACCTTCTTGGTGATGCTGGCAATGGCCGCCCTACCAAAAATGTCCATACACTTCTCCGGTTACCTGTATCCCCTTTCCCAGCATTATTTCTTCTCCTTCGCACTTTATCACTATGTAGTAGACTACATGCTTTCCATTGTCTATTTCACTCATTAGAATAAATGCATAAAGACAGGGATTTAAGTGTGTTTTGTTCATTGCTGTTTTGTCAGCACCTAGAAACTGCCTGCCATCCAGTTGGCACTTAGCACTCAATTAATACTAATGAACGAATGAACAAATCCACCAACCACTACATCAGATTTAGGAGCTTTACAAAGTTGGCATTTTTTTGTTGTTGTTGTTTTTAATCAAAGCTTAACTTTGGACATAGACTCATCTTCCTCTAGTGAAAAGTAAATGTGTAAAAGGAAGAGATACTTGCATGTTTCTTAAAAATATTAAAAAACTAGCTTGCTAAAGGTCGGCCAAAGATTATGTAAACCGTTGTGTAGATTTTGATGATGCAAGAATATATAAGTCAGGGTGACCACTCCCAAGGAACACTCAGCCTGGTAGTGAATGAAAACTCCATAAATGGGAAAACCACAGCACAGCATGGTAAGTGCAAACATAGGTGAGGCCACTAGAAGCCTCATCGAAGTGAAGTCCGGGCCCAGAGAGGTAGAGAACTGGGGCCAGACTTCACCTGTGCTTGACAGGGAATACATCAGGAAAAAAAAAAAAAAAACCACGGGATTTAAGTCATTTGTTCACTGAGTATTCATTGACATCTCAGCACCATATTAGGCACTGGGGATATAATAAGCAAAACAAACACAACCTCTTCCCTTTCAGAATCCAACCTAGCAACACTTACAACCCACTTGTGTGAAATCAGTACTTCAAACAAGCAGCTATGGAAACACTTTATAGGTCCTGGATCAGCCAATTCTAGGTAGTCGTGTCACACTGGCCTACACTGGAGCGGCTCTATGGTGTGAAATCCAAGCACACCCCGTCACTGCTCCAGTGGTTACAGAAAAAGTACAAGGTTTTATTTGTTTTTTTTTTTTTATTTTTTTTTAATGTTTATTTATTTTTGAGACAGAGAGAGACAGAGTATGAACGGGGGAGGGTCAGAGAGAGAGGGAGACACAGAATCCGAAGCAGGCTCCAGGCTCTGAGCTGTCAGCACAGAGCGCGACGCGGGGCTCGAACCCACGGACCGTGAGATCATGACCTGAGCCGAAGTCAGACGCTTAACTGACTGAGCCACCCAGGCACCCCTACAAGGTTTTATTTGAGCAAAGGCAGTCAACTGAGCTATATACAATTTTGTTTTTTAAAGAAATGCATTTAGTTTTGGCATTTCAAATGGAAACAGGTCACTGGAAGGCTAGATGCTGGGATTAAAAATATATAAATCATAACATTTCAGCATAAATTTTTAGTTTTTTCAGATAATTCGTTTCTTTTTTGTTTAAATTTTTTTTCAACGTTTATTTATTTTTGGGACAGAGAGAGACAGAGCATGAACGGGGGAGGGGCAGAGAGAGAGGGAGACACAGAATCGGAAACAGGCTCCAGGCTCTGAGCCATCAGCCCAGAGCCTGACGCAAGGCTTGAACTCACGGACCGCAAGATCGTGACCTGGCTGAAGTCGGATGCTTAACCGACTGCGCCACCCAGGCGCCCCTAGATAATTCATTTCTAAGTACCAGCTATCATTCTAGATGATTTTATATTGTGACTGGTACTTGCCAACATCCAAACTAAAAGGACACCAAGGAACTAAATGTCTTAGGCTAACTCATGAGAAGGAAAAACAAATTCATTTTGCAAGAGCTAATGCTACAAATTCTTATGAAATTATATATTTGGGAGTGAAATGTAAGTAAATATATGGATAGTCATACAACTTCTTTCTTAACCATTGTACACATTTTTTGCACATATAGTGAAAGAAAACTTCAGGCAATCATGTTTCCCTTGGGAAAGACAGTCATTATATCAGATTTTTTTCTTTTTTCTTTCTTTAATTCTAATATAGTTAACATATAGTGTTACATTAGTTTCAGGTTACAATATAATGATTCAACAACTCTGTTTATTACTCGGTGCTCATTAAGCTAAGTGTACTCTTAATCCCCCTTCACCTATTTCAACCCCCACCGCCCACCCCCCCTACCCCGTCCACTTCCCCTCTGTTCTCTGTAATTAAAAAAGAGTCATCAAACCTTTTTGTGAACCTTCCTGAACCATGGTATTATTTCACTAATTGAGCCTATGGAGAAAGATACTGTTTTCTCAGATTTTACAGTGTTGCTGATTCTGAAGAGTATTTATAGTGAAGTTCACCAATTAATCAGGAATCTTGCAAAATTTTTGATCTCTAAGTATTAAACCTAGAATTCTTTTTTAAAAGACTATTTTTCTAACAAAAAGTTAAGAGGAACAAGCAGAAATATGTGCAACTAAGTGATGTCCAAGAAAGTATAAGATGATATCAACCTCAATGACTTAGGAAAATCCTTCTCTCCACATCTCTAGCACAAAATCATAAAATGTTGAAGAATAATCTTCATTTCATTCTGTCAATAACATATGAGAGGAAAAAGCATTTGAGTAAAGTGAATTAGGAGATTCCTGGGATCAACTGTGTTTGTGACACAGTTTGTGACATAATTGTTTTTGAACAGTCTGACAAGTCAAAGGGTGGGAACAGCTTCAGCAAAGAAATGATTTGGGGGGTGGGAGGGGCAATAAAATGGCTTTAGAGAAGGTTGTGGTGGTCAGTGATCTCATAACTATTTTTGTATAACTCACTATTGTTTCCCTGCTTAGGCTGTCATGCTATACCTTTTCTTTCATGAGAAAGGTACACGTGCATAAAACTAAGCATGAAATGTTTTGTCAAGAAAGCCATTACCAAGGTGCTCATTGATCCTAAATTTCCTTCTGTCCGTATCTACAAATGCAACTGTGTCTATGGTTTCAGTACACTACGTTAAATGAAATTACTGAGTCATCAACAAAATCTAAAATCTATTTCATGTCTTATATTTTAGAAGGCAATAAAAAGTGTATATTTGTACTTAAAAAAAATTAATGTGTGAAATGTCATTACCTAGAAGGTCAAACATTCAGGTATAAGGAAATATCAAATATACAGAATTATCCATCCCTTGTGAGTTAGGTGTTCACTGTACTTTTGAGAAATAAAACCTTAAAAATTTCTGTACTATAAAAGGAAGAGAAGATTGATATAAGCCTGTATCTACTAGGTCAGATCTATTTCACATGCTGGGTTGAAAGAAGAGCACATAGTATTTCTGCTTTAGAGTGAGTTTAACTCACATCTTCTGTCTGGTGCTAGTAACATTACTAGGACTCTGCTTACATCCCCCTGGCCTTGCCCTCTGCATTATGAAGCCTGCTTACCATGAACACCTGAAGTTCTCTGCCTGAGGGCTTTATCTGGGCACAGGGAATGTGCTCAACCTGCATGCAGGACAAACTCAGAAGTGCAGAGTCAACACCCACAGAAGCAGCTCTCAATAAATGATGGATGAGGAGTGGAGAGATATATACCCAAGCTGCCTCACTTGTGATAGCTCTGAGGTAAGCTAAATTTATTCTACCTCCCTGAGTTTCTCTGCAGGATTGAGCCCTTTGGTATATCTGGTGAGTGAGTGGACAACATACCATTTTGTGTTGTTGTTTTTTTTAATTGTTTTTAATGTTTATTTACTTTTGAGACAGAGAGAGACAAAGTGTGAGCAGGGTAGGGGCAAAGAGAGAGGGAGACACAGAATCTGAAACAGGCTCCAGGCTCTGAGCTGTCAGCACAGAGCCTGATGCAGGGCTCAAACCCATGAACTGTGAGATCATGACCTGAGCCGAAGTCAGACACTTAACCTACTGAGCCACCCAGGCATGCCTGTGTTTTGTTTTGTGTTGTTTTGTTTTTAATGTTTACTTATTTATTCTGAGAGAGAGAGCAAGCGCAAGCAGGGAAGAGGCAGAAAGAGAGAGAGGGACAAAGAGAATCCCAAGTAGGCTCCCCACTATCAGCACAGACCCCGACATGGGACTCAAACTCATGAACTGTGAGATCATGACCTGAGCCGACATCAATCAGAGTCAGAGCTTAACCGAGTGAGCCACCCAGGCCCCTGCCACCATTTACTGTTATTTCCTTTCCCTCTCTCATTTTTCCCACTCTTCCACTCGTGTTCCCTGCGATCATCTCCCAAATGACCTACTCTGCACATAAATCCTTGCCTTTAGGATTACTTGGATATACCCAATCAAAACACATGGCCAGAATTTATGCTTCAGTTGTACATAGGCTTTAAGTGTGGGCCAGAGTTCACATAGAAATATAAACACGTTAGGTTCTGAGAGTATTTAATTAGTGCACATGTTTGGCAATTGGCAATCAGAAGCTATACTAGGACTTCTGCTTCTCCCCATGAGGGACTAAGAGCCAAGAGAATTATGTCCTGCTATTAAAAAGGAGGAGGGAGGGGGAGGAGAAAGAGAAAGATATATATCTGACACTGAACAACAGCCAGAGGAAGACTGTGACCTTGAGACCAAAAACAAAAACAAAAACCAAGCAAAAAAAGGAGTGATCTTTACATTTTCTCCAAATTATTGCCTGGAGGCAGCTTTAAAGCCACAGGGAAGGAGAAGCCTGAGAAAACTCGAAGTCTCATAGTCTGAAGCAGGTGAGGAGATGAGTTGAAGGAGGCTGAGGGAACTAGAATCCCTGGGGCAGAGGACCACAAAGGAGAGAGAAAAAGTTCCTGAAACCTGAAAAGAAAGCCCTCTGAGGCTCTACTGAGTATTGATCAGCACACATCTAGAGTAACACCCCACATGGCTATGGAAAGAACTTCCTGAAGGAATTCTCAGAGCTCAAGCCAGGCTGGGAATAGTTTGTCTTCTCACTGGCCATAGTGGGAAAAATGGGTAATCCATAGAACTTGTCCTGAGAATAGTGTCACTTGAGCAGTGCAGCTGAAGGCTGCAGAGGACCCACCAAAATAAAACATCAAAGCAAGATTTGGAAAGGTCAGCGTGATCCAAAGTAACTTAATTATACACTACGACAAAGCCCAGCACTCCTATCCCCTTGGCTTTCACATCTACAAAATTAAACAAAATGTTCAAAATATCCTAAATTTAATAAAAAGTTACAAGTTATGGAATGCAGCAGAAAAAAATATGATTCTAAGCAGGAAAAAATATCAGTCAATAGAAACAGACTCAGGAATGGCAGAAAGGTTGCAATTAGCAGACAAGAAACTTAAAGTACATTTTAGGAATTTTATAAATGTGCTCAATATAGTAAAGGGTGAAAGATATTTTTAAAAAGGCCCAAATATAACTTCTGATTATGAAAAATGCAGTATCTGAAATGAGAAATTGCAAAGAATGAAAAGTCAAAAACCATGGACTCATGAGGCCCATGGGATTTTTACCTACCACTTTTCCCCTTAGCCCTTGGCCTCAGGGCCTTTGCACTGGCTGCTCCCTCTGCCTGGAGCACACTTCCCCAGGTATCTGTTTGACTAGCTCTCTCACCTCCCCAGGTCTCTGTTCCCCTTTTCAGTAAGGCCCTCCCTGGCCACCTCACTCAAACCTGCCTACTCCTCTCTACTCCTTCACTTCTTTCTCTGCTTTATTTTTCTCACAGAATTTTTCACCATCTAACTTGCTCTACATTTTATGTATGTATTTTGATTTTTGTCAGTTTTCCTCACTATACTCTAATCTTCATGAGGGCAGAGGTTTTTCTCCCCGTGTTCACTGCTATCTCCCAAACACCTGCAACAATTCCTGGCACATACTAGTGCACAAAGATTATTTATCAAGTGAATATTTTAGAAAAATAACTCTGGCTCCCATGTGTATTGATTGTCTACTACAACATGAAGGAAATAGAAAACATGGTTTCATAAAAGTGCAATATAACATCTTTTAGTATTATATCTTCTGGCATCGATATACACCTTCATATTAGCAATGTATATTCTCAGCATTGCTCTCCTCTTTTCTTCTCTTATTGATAACCTAAAGTCTATTTTTTTTCTTTCCCCTGCTCAGCACAGTGACTGAAACAAAGGCTTAAAGAATCTAGCAGAAATGCAAAACAGAAAGATTTGGTTGCAATCCAAACTCTCTTTTCCTGGGATTGAAGATTAGCTAGGACTGGATTTGTGGAGAGGAGAGGAGAGGAGAGGAGAGGAGAGGAGAGGAGAGGAGAGGAGAGAGTGCAGCAGTGGCTAACTAAAAGAGAAGGAAGGGCTGAGCTGAGGCCTCAGAAATGGAAGGAGGAACAGGACCCCCACGTCTAGTAGCACCAAGGAAGTGAAAAGAGCCAACTCTGGGCAGCCCTGTGCTAGATCTTTAGTCCTGATCAGACAGATGGACATGTTTTGTGAGGGTGGGAAAAGCTTTATCCCTCTGATAGAATGACACCAAGCAGAACCAAATAGGAATTTCCCCACTAGATGAGATTTAAAAATGAGAAAAATTACAAAGCAGTACTGACTGGTAAACACAGAAATAGAATGCAAATATAATTTCTTTTGCCTATAAGCTATTTAAATGGCACAAGGAATCTCCTACCACAGACTTGGATGAGACAAGGGATCTAATCTGCTCTAAGAAGAAAAGCAGAGTCAAATTCTCACCAAGTTAAAATTTTTAATAAGTTTCTACTATCATTTTTTCCTTTAATAATAGTAGATGATGAGAATTTCTTGTATCTCAGTCATTCGATGACCCTGAATGTGCATTTTTAAAAATTTTCTTAAAACGTTTTTTATAAATTCTATTCATAGGACCTCTGCCTTAAGAAAACTGGCCTTCTTATATTCTTAGTATTGGAAGAGATCAATCTGTCAGCCTGCAAAAGCAGTGGCTATCACACTTCATGGAGCATCAGAACCCCCCCCCCCCCCCCCCCCCGCCACGGATTTGTTTAAACACACTGCTGGGCCCTGTTCTCAGAGGTTCTGATGCCTAGGCCAGGAGTGGGGCCTGAGAAATTGCATTTCTTTTTTTTAAGAAAGAAAGAGAGCATGCATGAGCAGGATAGGAGCAGAGAGAGAGAATCTTTTTATTTATTTTTTTAATGTTTCTTTAGTTTTGATTGAGGGAGAGCAAGAGCAAGGGAGGAGCAGAGAGAGAGCAGGACAGCCATCCCAAGCAGGCTCCATGCTGACAGTATGAGAGGCTCGAACTCAGCAACATGAGATCATGACCTGTGCAGAAGTCAGATGCTCAACCAATTGAGCCACCCAGGGGCCCCGAAAAATTGAATTCCTAACAAATTCTTAAGTGATACTGATGCTTACTGGTCAGGCTTTAAGAACCACTGACTAAAGTACAGTGTTTAACTTTTGAAGTGTTATAAGGATCTCTGCGTTCTGTAAACTGCTGTTTCTTTCTTGTACAAGTTGTATCTCAAGTCCCTGGCACAGGATGGGCTTTCAATAAATACTTGTTGAATGAATGTGTTAGGTTTGTTTCTAAAGTCATGCTAAAGTAATCAGACATCATTATATCCATATTAAATTTTTTTACCAGTTAAAAAACTTTCTGACAAAACTTCTATATTATCAACATACTTTGTAAGTGAAAGCAACATTTATAGGATAAGGCTTTTGTTCTCATAATTTAATAAATTGAGACTTTGATTTTACACCACAAAAAAGCAACAGGTGTTAACATACTGTTCTTTAATTAGCCAGAGTGAATGAGAAACTTGAACTGATGTACAAATGACTAATTGAAGTCAACAAAAGGCTAAATGACATCACTGTTTGCAGTACCAACTCAAGTTTCATAATAGCCCAAAAGAAAAAAGAGATAGAGAGAAGGGAGGAAATACTGGAGGCATCCAAGCACCAACAGAAATATAGTACACACTGAACACAAAAGAACCTGGTCTAGGTCACCATATTTGTTATGGGCTAATAGTCTGCACAGATGCCTTCTTTGTATGTATCAACTTGTGATAGTTTAGTAACAGTAAGAATATGTAGTGGAAAATAGCATTTTATTAAATAGTATTCTTAGCTTTTTAGCATTATGTTTTGTGGTGCACTATTACATTTTGGGTCATCAAACATTTAAAATTAATATGTTTCTAAAAGAGGAAAAAGGAACCACTAACTATAACGATGACTCAAATGATGGTGCATCATACTCAGAATCAAGTAAACAAATGAAACATAAAAAAAAAATCTTTCTATCTTAAAACTTAACATCAGGGTGTTATTTTTAGTGAAACCACACCATCTATAATATTAATTTAATATTCATTTAAGTTTTATTATTTTGGGGGCACCTGGGTGGCTCAGTTGGTTAAGTGTCCAACTCTTGATCTCAACTCAGGTCACGATCTCGTGGTTCATGAGATTGAACCTTGTGTTGGGCTCCGCACTAACAGGACAGAGCCTGCTTGGGATTCTGTCTCTCCCTCTCTCTCTGCCCCTCCCTCTATTTTGCTCTCTCTCTCTCTCTCTCTCAAAATAAATAAATAAATATTTTTAAAAAATGAAATGAATTTGAGGAAATGAGAGAAAAAGTATAAAGAGATTATTCTGTTTTTGTCCCTGTGAAGCCAATATTAATAGTTGGTACTAATTTATCCCTTAAATTAGTATTTATAAGGGCCTATGAATTATGTGAATACTTTTGAGATATGACCTTCTGGTTATATGTCTATTATTTTAATCAGTTTAGTGGTGCAATAAATGGGAATTGGACTAAAATAAGGAAATTGGTATTTCAGACTAAAAGTAGTAATAATAATATTTTCTTCACTTTATAACTTTAGATATGTGACTATTCATAAAAGGAAACTTTTAAAGGTATTTTAAGTAAAAACTAAAAGGAAAAGAGAACAGACTTGGTTTGGGGAACATATATAATAATTAATGTAATATTTTTTTTAATTTTTTTTTAACATTTATTTATTTTTGAGACAGAGAGAGACAGAGCATGAACAGGGGAGGGTCAGAGAGAGGGAGACACAGAATCTGAAACAGGCTCCAGGCTCTGAGCTGTCAGCACAGAGCCTGATGCGGGGCTCGAACTCACAGACCGTGAGATCATGACCTGAGCTGAAGTTGGACGCTTAACCAACCGAGCCACCCAGGCACCCCAATAATTAATGTAATATTAACATTAATTTAACTCAGTACTTTTTAAATTTATTATCTAGATTTCCTTTCTCCTAAACTATCAAGACTGTCTCGTAAGGCAAAGACTAAAAATTACTATGCTATGCTATTTACAAAGAAAGCATCCAAGAAAGGGATTTAATTATAATATTTGAGGACAGAAACTCTACCCTTAATCACTGTTCATGAATTTGCTAAACTGGAATATTGTATGGTAAACAGTTTTCAAATTTTCCAAGAGACATAAAAATACAGTTCTTATTGTAATAGGGTTATGAGGATTAATTAGTTAATATTTGTAAAGAACTTTAAAGATGAAATGCTTCCCTCCTTTCTGTGTCACTGAAATCATTAAACAACTGACAATATTTCCTTCTTAAAGTTTTGAAAAGGTCTATCCAGTGCCATACAACTATCTAAATTTTTCATGTTAGAATTCAAAATTTGAGCCCCCTATTCATGAATAAAAATAATCAGTTCTGGGGCACCTGCATGACTCAGTTGGTTGAGCATCATGGCCATTGGGCTGGCCCTGGGTGTGGAGCCTGCTTAAGATTCTCTCTCGCTTTCCCTCTGCTCCTCCCCTGTTTATGCTCTCTCTCAGATATAATAATAATAATAATAATAATAATAATAATAATAAAATAACTAGTTCCTTATTAAAAATATTCAGATCAACTTGGGATTTGCAAAGATAGAAACATGCACATCCTAGGAATGATACTAAGATTGTTGAATTACTTTTGCTTTCCAATATTTGATATAATACACAAATACCAAATTTATGATTCCTGAAAGAAGGTTTAGAACAATATAAAATATTTATTCTTTATAGAAGAGCTTCAAAACTCCACATGGGTATATTTGTAGAGCTTTCTTTTTTTTAAGTTTTTTTTTTTTACATTTATTTATTTTTGAGAGACAAAGAGAGACAGAGCACAAGTGAGGGAGGGGCAGAAAGAGAATGAGACACAGAATCTGAAGCAGGTTCCAGGCTCTGAGCTGTCAGCACAGAACCTGACACAGGAATCGAACTCAAAAACATGAGATCATGACCTGGATGCTTAACCGACTGAGCCACCCAGGAGCCCTGGTAAAGCTTTCTTTATATGTCTCTCTTAAAACTGATGGGATATTCAGGATTGATTTTTCCTGGAATTCATTTTGGATATTTGCCTTTCTGTGCTCTGGAATTTGGGGCTACCAGCAAAGATAACTATGTACCTGTTCAGACACTGGTAGCATAGAGTGACAGTCTGGAAACATCTTGAGGTAAAGAAAGAAAATTTTAAACGTATAAGAAAACGAGCTAAGCCTTTTTTTTTTTTTTCTGAGGCGGGGGGGGCGGTGGGGGGGATAGAAAGGGAGATAAGAAGGGCATAGGTAATTCTGCATAGTTTCGAAAAAGCTTCATGAAAGAGCTTGAAGCACCAGGGCAGGATTTCTCCACCTTGGCACTACTGACATTTTGTGCCAAATAAGTCTTTGTTTTAAGGCTGCCCTGTGCATTGTAGGACATTAAGCAGCATCCCTGGCCTCTGCTTACTAGACACCAGTAGCACCCTCCATTCCACCCCACTCCCTGCCAGATTGTAACAACCCAAATGACTCTCGATATCGCCAAACGCTTCTGGGGAGTAGGGTGCAGACAGAATTGCCCCCAGGTGAGAACAAGAGACAAGGTTTGGCACAAGGAGAGGACCAACATCCGAAGTGCTTGCCTAAAACAAACACTGGGAACTTGGACTACGATGCTAGCCAATCTAAGAGTCAGAAATGGCAAATGGTGCCACCAACAGCTATGAAAAATCGGATCCACTAGCTGGGAAAAAAAAAACATGCTGATAAGAAGAGCTACCTTCGAGTGGTATCTACTGGGAACTACACTTGGAGTGGCCACAGCTTTAAGTAACTGCCAGACAAAGCTCCACATCAGACACTTAGTAGTGAGGATTTATGGTCCTGGGCTATGATGCATTTTAATGAAGATAATTGTCTAATAGCTCCTTTTAGGAAATTTGATGGGCTTCACTACCAGAAACTTCTTGAAGAGAATTCATCGATTTTCACTCAATTCAGTAGACAGTAATTGAGCACTTGGTGCACGTCAGGCCATGTGCTGGCTATCAGGAATGCAGTGATAAAAACATTCTACCCTCAAGGAACTTACGCTCTAGAAAGAAACAGAATTATAACGAGTCTGGTCTCCAGATTCATGGCAGAGGGTGTGGCCTAGGCAAAGAGGGTCCCAATTCTCTACAGAGATAACCACCATATAACTAGAATTTCAAAATCAGAGGACTCTTCATTTTTAAAGAGCAAAATGCTTAGCTTTTTTCCCCCTTTCATTTTCAATCTCTCAGCCATTTCACTGGCATTTCAGGCAGCTGCTTTTCCTTCATTTCAGAGCAATCAATATATGAACATTTTAAACAGCAAAAAGGCACTTCAGTTGCAAATTTATTTTTCTCCTGGCATACATGTGCACAATCATTTGGATTTACACGATGGTGCTAGCCAGCCAAAGTCAGCAAGCCTTCCTAAAACAGTGTTTGACTCAATGATGATGGATGTGCTGTCTTTTCTCATTTCGGCCCATCTGCTTAATAATAGCAAGGTAACATTATTAATAAACTACTGGCATGGCTAGTTGGGGAATGTACAATCCAATTATGTACAGTTTTTAATTCACTACGGGCAAAATGCTCACTACTTTTCCACATATGATTCCCAGGCCTATCTTCAGTGGAACTGAACCACAGCCTTTGTAGACTAGTCATTAGTATTCAGAATAAGAAACAATTGCTTGGAACAGGAAACAGAAGCCAGACATTTGGCAGCATCACACAGAGTTCACTGCTGAAGTCAACCGTCAAAGCGACTCCGAGCTGACAGTAACTGGCCTCTGTTGCCATGGGAACAGCACTGCACTGTGTTAGTAAATAGTTTCGGTTCTCTCACCTGCTAGGACATAAATTCAGAATTTACTGCTGATTGTTAAGTCCACTGTTTGTAAGTGACCTATTTACAGAGTAAATATTATAAATCACTCTTGTTTCAGAAAAAATATCCAAACGTTTCTAAAAATATCTGAACCTTAGGGCATCCAAACATGATTAAATTTAATCGTGCAAAATACTTGCCAGACAAAATTAGTCCATCCCTTCATTCCCATGATTGCTTATTTTGCCAGAAACTAGTTCCTAAAAATACAGAAATAAAATAAAAATTAAAACAGTGAGGATGTGAAGATAGTGCTAAGTAAAAGACCCTTCCAAATTCAGAGTAAGGAGTCAAGTCATTTTAAAATTTTTTTGTAAGCCACAGCTGCAAATTTCAAGTTGTAAAAAAGTCCTATATTTTTTCACATCTTTCATCCTCACTCATAGCCAAATGAGCTGAGTAAGGCTGCCTCCTGCCCATTTTTGACTTAAACATCCCTTTATGGGAATTCCTCTGTCTTAATAATTATAATAATTATTATCCCCAACCGAGATGTATGAAGTATGACAGAAAAAAAAAAATGTCTTGACTACGGCAGTTCAGGAAAAATCCCATAGTACAAGCCTCTGAGTCTCAGCATCTCAGCATGCTTACTCCCCATCTCTTCTAAGTCATTCTGGCTTCATTAAGTTTCTTCTTTCAACTTTTTTCAATTTCATGCTAAATTATGTTTTCCCATAAAGTGTACAAGTAAAAAGTTTTTTTCTCTTTTGGTCTGAGTAGCCAATTCCCCCTCATCAACAAACATGAAGACATGCCCATCATCCTCTTCTGCGATTTCTACTTGCATTCATCAATAAACATTTACCAAGCAAATGTCTCCACGTCATGTGCTACACACTTGGCAGAGTGGATAACACAAAGATGAATAAAACATGGTGTTTTTGCTTTTAAAGAGCTAATCTAGTGGTGGAAAAAAAAAACCAGAAATATACACAGATACACTACAATTTAGTAAGAACTATAGTAGAAATATATTAAAAATGCAATGGGATGAGGTGCCTGGGTGGCTCAGTCAGTTAAGCGATGGACTCTTGATTTTGGCTCAGGTCATGATCTCATGGTTGGAGGATTCCAGCCCCATGTTGGGCTTCACTCTGACAGTGTGCATCCTGCTTGGGATTCTTTCTCTCTCTACCTTTCTCCCTGCCCCTGCCCCATTCATGTGCTTTCTCGCTCTCTCAAAATAAATAAACATTAAAAAAAAAAAGTGCAATGAGAGCATTATGAGGTAAAAAGCTAATTTTGATTAAGGAAATAGAAAAGTTCCCATTGAAAAAGTGGTTTTTCCACCTTATCTTAAAGAGTAAACAGGAGTTTTATATAGGGTCATTGAGAAAGGCAGATGCTAAAATGGAATTTTCAAAAAGCTAAAAAAAATTACTCTCATATATATATATATAATGAACATGGGTCAAATACTTTATTTGACTTACAGAGAGTTATAGCCTCTACTGGACAAAATTCATTTGCATTGCTATGAACAGGAATCATTTTTATTGCTATGGATAAGAATCATTTGCAATGCTTTCAGTTTTCTACAACTTAACTTCTACCACTACAAAGCTGTGAATAGTCTAGTCAATAGAAAATCAATCAACTCTGCATACCCCTCTAGAAGTAACAATCTCATAGGATCCTCTAGATAATACCCAGTATTCCCTTTACTCAATTTCTAAGTCTTAAACAACTTTTCCTGACAGAATAAAGAGGCTTTCCAGATTTGGGGGAACATAACATTAAAAAAGAAGAGCTATGGAAAAGTAAGTACTTAGACATGACTAAAGATGAGGTTATGGGAGGAGAGAGATGTCAGTGGAGTCACGGAAAAAAGTTAAGATTAACTGGAATGGGGGTTAGGGGTCAAATTCTAAAGGATCTCATATGCTCTGCAAGAGTTTAGACTTTGTCCAAAAACACTGGAACCCACTGAAAGATGGGCTCTAACCTTAAAGTGTGAAACTAAAAGATGTTTACTGTTCCCTTACTCTTAATTCTTAATTTATTCAAATCTATATCTTATACATTTATGGCTTGAAGAATTTTTAATCAAATATTTAATTTCTCCCTGTTGATTTTCTAAACTTTAAAATGTTTCTATTTCTATCCATACTTCTATCTATAAATGTTAACTTAGAAAAAAATCATGTAGACTCTGGAAAACTCAAACAATTATCACTGGATTGTTACAATATTATTCCCCTGGGAAAACTTATATTTCCATTATTTAAAAACATAAAATCATTTACAGTAACTATATGATAGTCACATACTAGAAGTAAAATTATTAAAATTATTAAGAATCCGGGGCACCTGGGTGGCGCAGTTGGTTAAGCATCTGACTTCAGCCAGGTCACGATCTCGCGGTCCGTGAGTTCGAGCCCCGCGTCGGGCTCTGGGCTGATGGCTCAGAGCCTGGAGCCTGTTTCTGATTCTGTGTCTCCCTCTCTCTCTGCCCCTCCCCCGTTCATGCTCTGTCTCGCTCTGTCCCAAAAATAAATAAACGTTGAAAAAAAAAATTAAAAAAAAAAAAGAATCAGAGAAAAGGTAATTCTGAACTTGATGGTAAAGCAAGAAAATAGATTTTAGATAGATATCGTTGTTTATTATGTTTCAAGAAAAATTGAAATAAACTCAAAACTGTCACAATCATTTTCTTTTTAAGACCAGCAGGAATCTCTGCTAAATTCTCATTGTTTTTAAAAAATCAAGGAAATAGAATCAATTTTCATGCCAAATATCATCACAACTTAAAATAATGCAATTATCACGCTAAAAAAAACCTAGATAATCTGATACTATCAGGACTTTATTTTATATTCTCTAATGCAGCATTTATCAAACTTTATCAACTTTAGAGCCTCTTAAAAATAATTTAGGACTCTAAAGAGATTGTTTATGATTGTCTCATCTATCAGATTTACCACTTTAGAAATTTAAGCTAAAAATTAAAAATAACTATATTTTCAAAAACAAAAGAGTGACAAGACGGGCACCTGGGTGGCTCAGTCGGTTAAGCATTGGACTTCGGCTCAGGTCATGATCTGGCAGTCTGTGAGTTTGAGCCCCATGTCCAGCTCTGTGCTGACAGGTCAGAGCCTGGAGCCTGCTTCAGATTCTGTGTCTCCCTCTCTCTCTGACCCTCCCCCATTCATGCTCTGTCTCTTTTTGGCTCAAAAATAAATAAACATTAACAAAAATTTTTTTAAAAGAGTAAATTTTTTTTTAAAAATATAGTTAATGTCTGGCTTAAAAGAGGACAGCTGGATTCTCATATTTGTGTCTGCATTCAATCTGTTGTGAAATGTATCATGTAGCCTCTGAAAAACTTTACTGCACCTTCTTGGAAGAATGAATGTAAAACAGGACAAACAGTATCTTAGCATTATTACAAAAAGGTTCTTGGTCCTGCATATTTTCTGCAAGGATCTCAGGGACTTCAGAGATGCTCAAATCACACTTTGAGAACCACTGAATTAATGTATTCACTCGAAACTACTTTCGAATCAGGCCATAAGCAACCTAGTTGAATCAATTTAAGAATCCTAAAGACACTATTATATTTGCTCTTAAAACTGTATATACTGGGGCGCCTGGGTGGCTCAGTTGGTTAAGCATCTGCCTTTGGCTCAGGTCATGATCTCAAGGCTTGTGAGTTTGAGCCCTGCAGCAGGCTCTGTGCTGACAGTTTGGAGCCTGACACCTGCTTCGGATTCTGTGTCTCCCTCTCCCACTCTCTCTTTCTCTCTCAAAAATAAATAATAAACATTACAAATTTTATTTAAACTGTAAATATCATATAATATGCCCAGAATCACTAAGGAAAACAAAATATGAAATATAAAAGATTGGAATTTTCTCTTTTAATATTTCAAGATAAATTAATTTCCTTAGGGGGAGAATCAAAGAGAAGTTGTGGCATGGGTTTGCTGTTTACTCTTAGGAAAAGTTCAACAATTAATGAAAAGATTTAACTCTAACATTTTCTAAGATAGCCTTTACCCATTGAATCTGGCCATGAAGGCCATGAGCTAACTCTGCAGTAATAATCACTTTCTATGTGTGTCCATGTATATATGTAGCCTCTGTGAGGGGAAATAAACTTAACTTCCAATTCTAGATAATTACATGTGGTTAAAGTAAGCTTAGAGTCTACATAATTCAGCCTGGGTTTAATGACCTTCTAAGTCTATGCAGTCATTCCAGTTGTAAACCATGTATCACAAACTGATATCACAGGGAAGTCCAAAAGAGAAAATGAAGCATAACTAGTTTCACCTATTAGGGGAAAAATTCAGAAGCTGACTTACAATGGTATAAATCAAGCTAAATATCCAGAAAAGGCCCTTTCAGTCCCATTAATTAGAAAATAAGCACATCCTTAAATAGTCTACCTTGTGATAGGAGTTCATGCATTCTCATTGCACAACATTTCAGACTATGTTTTTAATATGCTAAGGGAAGATCTTTGAGCCTTTCTCATATGTAACTGAGAGCTACTGAGGGTGATAAAACCTCAATTCCATTCAACTGTCCTAATGCTTTTTACAAGGAACTCATACACAGGTGCATGAATGTGGGGACTAGAGAGTTGGAAAAGTGTTAGAAAATGAAACATTGATTATAATACAAGGAACTTTAAGAGAAGTATAGAGGGCTATGGATATCCATAGAAGGGAGTGGTTTAGGTTGGGATAATGAGAAAGAGTTGGTAATAATAAGCATAGACATACACTAGTAAATAGGATTTCAAAAGGTAAAGATTGAAAGTGAGGTTATAGCTTTAAAAAGTACAAAGACAGGAAATGGAAACATGTGATTCATGTTCAAGACATGCTGAAAAGTTTAGTGTGGTTAGAACACAATCTTGTTAGGCAAATAGGTAAAGTAAAATAGGAATGCTAGCATGGTGCCATGATGCTTGAATTCCAAGCTGAGCAGTTTGCAGTTAATTCTGAGGCAAGAGGAAATAATTAAAGATTTTTAAGTAGTAGTCTGAGTCTTGCATTATATGGATTAGAGAAGAGAAGTGAGACACCAGTAAGTAGCCATTACCCCAGTCAAGCCAAGAAGCAATGAATACATGAGTTCTGAACTAGAGCTCTAACCATGGAATCATAGAGGCAAGAGTCATTTTCTAGATGGAATCTATAAAATGTACCAACAGGTAAATATAATGATTAAGAAAGACCTATCAAAAATGACTCAGATTCTGACCCTAGCCCATTATTAGGGAAATAATCATATCATTAACATTAATAGGAAAGTACAAAAAACAAATGAATTGATTTGGGGGAAAGAAAATGATTGTTGCACATAATGAATTTCAGATTGGAAGTTAAGCAGGTTTTTGAAAATAGAGAATAGGCTCTGAGGCTCATCTATTCGTGATCTTTAGACATCTTTTTAAAATTTTTTTTTTCAACGTTTTTATTTATTTTTGGGACAGAGAGAGACAGAGCATGAACGGGGGAGGGGCAGATAGAGAGGGAGACACAGAATCGGAAACAGGCTCCAGGCTCTGAGCCATCAGCCCAGAACCTGACGCGGGGCTCGAACTCACGGATCGCGAGATCGTGACCTGGCTGAAGTCGGACGCTCAACCGACTGCGCCACCCAGGCGCCCCTAGACATCTTTTTAATACCTTAAGCCTCCAGGGATGGAGGGAGGAGAGAAGAATGAGTTTCGTATCTAATGCCAAAACTAAATTGATTTCATCATTGCATTTTTTTCCAAGAAGATGAGACATATGACATTATTATCCAATGTTTCTGCATAGAGCTTAAAATGAGAGTAGTCTTCTTTCTTTGTTGAATTGCTGTCTTGACTCGAAGATTATAGAAAAATAAGAAAATAAATTGTAAGAGGACATAATTATGTAATGCCTTTATGTATCTATTCTTACAGGAATTCCTGTAGGTCATTCCCCATTTTGCAAATAAGGATGTGTCTCATGGCATGACTTAGTTAAGTTATAAATAGCCTATTTAGGTGCATCTATTGAAAAATAATATCACAAACCTGATGAAGCATCAGGATTTTAGCTTAGTTTAGAATAGATGAGGGGAATAAGGCACTTGCTCTGCTGACCAAGGAGAAAGGAGATTTTCAAAGCTATCTGGGATTGGAAAGAAAGCATATCACTTAAAAAAATGAAAAACTATCTACTTTTTCTGCTAATTTTGTTAACATAATTGACATTTAACTGAGTTATTAAAGATATCTCTTCTGATATTTAAATATTATTCAGTGGACTTCACTTCATAATACTAAATGTATTCAATATGGTGATGAATTAGGTAACACATGTAAAGTCCTTCAAACAGTGCCTGGCACATAGTCAGGTGCTATTTAAGTACTACTACTATCATTATCATCATCATCATCATCATCATCGTCGTCGTCATGTGAGTTCAACAATAAATTAAAAACTTCACACATTGCAATGTGTACTATTGATAAAATTGAAAAAAAAAACCCTACAATTGTCACATTAAAGTGGAAACAAAAGAATCCTTTCAAATTCAAAGCCCTATAGAGAAAATATTATTTTTGGCACTGGGATTTTAGTTTTTGTTATTTATTTTGTAACTTGCTTCCTTACTTACAAACTCTACTTCATACTCTATAAATAAAATGAAAAATAATTGAGCTCAAATGTAGTTCCACATTCCCCATTGGTGCTATTCAA
Source organism: Prionailurus viverrinus (assembly GCF_022837055.1). NCBI lineage: Eukaryota > Metazoa > Chordata > Mammalia > Carnivora > Felidae > Prionailurus > Prionailurus viverrinus. The sequence continues at coordinate 135,054,367 of NC_062564.1, read as the reverse complement.
TGCCAACATCTCCACCATTGCCACAGGCAAATCCTGGTAAGGTACACAAAAAACAGATTAACTCCGTCACACAGATCTCTTGACACCTCTATGCACATATATTGCATCAGTGTAATAAGGGAAGGGGGTTTATGCTAAGAAAAGACCAAGGGCCACACTGTCTTCAGCTACCTGCATTCAACAGCCTGCAAAACAAGTGCATAAAGGAAATGCTTTTAGCAATACTGATATAAACATAAAATCAACCAGTGGGACTTTTCCTTTCCTTGCCATAACCTAGAAATCATTTGTAGTGTTAAAACTGGCCTTGGTTCTAATTACAGCACTGCCACTTTCCAAGTATGTGACCTTAAACAAGTTATTAACTTCACTCTTTCTCAGTGACCATATCATAAAATAGGAGTAATGATAGGACCTCCCGCACTGAAGTGTTAAGAAGACTCAAAGAGTTAAGACATGTGAAGAAATTAGAGCAGTGACAAGCACATAGTAAGTAATTTATAAATGTAACCTGAACTAGAAATGATTTGTGCCAGACCATTAGCAAGCCTAAGGATTAGGTGCTGCAGCACTCTCCTTTGAACTGTTAAAGTGTATCAGGAATATCCTCAGCAAATTCATAATACCTACCATTTCAATTTTTTCTAAAGCAGAGAGAATATATTTCTTAAATATGGATCATCCATTTATATACCAGATAATCTATGACCAAGTGACTTGGTGGCTTGGTGAAGCTTTCTGATCAATGTGCACAGTATATTGGCTCTTCCATTAGTAACTTCCTTACAAGCAACATAAATATGCTACCAGTATTTATAAAAATATCAATATATAACGTCAAGGGAGAAGTTGACTCTAAAATTGCTGGCAGCTTGGAAATCCATTGAACTGTTTTCACTTTCCTAAGTATGAGTCCTGTTTCTAAAATATCATTTACTTCCTTGAGGTGCTATTTATGATAGCTTGCTCTAAGTTATTTTTTTTCCCTCATTTCTCACTGTGTGATATAGTGGTTTTTCTTCTCGAGGAAGATTATTTATGCTTTTCCTGCTCTGGAATGCTTTCCATGAAGGCACCTTTAATTATTTACTCCATATCTCCTACTGTGGCAAAGGTCAGAATATTAGTTCTAAGATGGGCTGTTATATAGGTTTCCTGTGAGAGCTCAAGGTCAGAAACAGGCTCCAAAACACAAAGTATGAGGAAGCCAAATTCCCAGGCATTATATGATTACACAGTTTTAAGTTAAACACACACATACAATCATGAGGACTGTACATATTTGTCCTTAAAAACAAACATCTCTGCTAACATGCTAACAAGTATAGCACATTTATATTGCTTTAATAGTATAACTATATTAAGGTCAACAAAAATGACTCAACATTCATAAAGAAGTCTAAAAGATAAAATATTACCAAGTGGATGAAAATTATAAATAGGAAATCCTAGGCTCTTCCTATTCTTCATAAGTTTTATAGATAATCCAAGGTGAATCTCTACCTTTTCTATGATTCTTAATTTTTTCACCATGACTGTTTTTTAAATAGCACTGATTTTACATTATGGGACAACTTAAGATAATTCTTCTGATACTTTAAGGACTTCCATCCCCAACACTGTCACTAAGAATAACAAATTTTTTTCTTGTGGAGAACAAATGCAACGTTAAAAAATGTAACAACATTTCCTCATCAAATGATGCCAACTTTTGCAGAGATGGACCATTTAGCAGAGATGGATGACATAGTTCAGAATTTCTTCCTCATGTAATACGGTAGATATATGAGGCTATTAACTTCCTAGATGAACTGCTTCTAATTTTTGTAATTATAAATTACACTGGATAAATATCTTTATATAGCTTTGAGGAAAAGGGGGCCATGACACAATAGCAGAGCACACACAACACATATAAAGGACATTCCTGAAGCACCAGACCCTGTGGAACAGGGGACACTGCACTGCAGGGCACTAGAATGCCTCTTCTTCATGAGGCCATTACCTTCAAAAGCAGGAAACAGCTTACTTTCCTAACACAGAGAAACAGACACAGGGAGTTAGACAAAATGAGGAAATAAAGGAATATGTCCCAAATAAAAGAACAGAACAAAACCACAGCAAGAGATCTAAGCAAAACAGATATACATAATATGCCTGACAGAGAATTTAAAGTAATAATCATAAAGATACTCACTAGACATGAGAAAAAAGTGGAGAACATCAGTTAGACCCTTAACAAAGAGATAAAAAAGAACTAATCAGAAATGAAGAACACAATAAATAAAATTAAAAAGTACATTTGATTGAATAAATAGCAGGCTGGAGGAACGAATTATTGACCTGGAAGACAAAGTAATGAAAATTAATCACATGGAGCAAATGAGAGAAGAAAAAAAAAATTATGCAAAGCAAGAACAGACTTAAGGAACTCAGTGACTCCATGGAGTACAACAACATTTGCATTATAGAGATCCAGAAGAAGAAGAAGAGAGAGAAAAGGGGACAGAAAATTTATTTAAAGAAATAATAGTTGAAAACTTCCCTAATCTGGGGAAGGAAACAGATATCCAGATCAGGAGGCACAGAGATCCCCCAACAAAATCAACCTAAGGAGGTGCATACCAAGACACATAGTAATTAAAATGTCAGAAAGTAGTGATAAAGAATAAATGTTAAAAGCAGCAAGAAAAAAGAGGACAGTTACATACAAGGAGAAACCCCATAAGGCTATCAGCAGATTTTTCAACAGAAACCTTGCAGGCCAGAAAGAAGTGGCATAATATATTCAAAATCCTGGAAGGGAACATTCTGCAGCCAAGAATATTCTATCCAATAATGCTATCTTTCAGAATAGAAGGAAAGATAAAGAGATTCCCAGACAAACAAAAACTAAAGGAGTTTATAACCACTAAACCAGCCCTACAAGAAATATTAAAGGGGACTCTTTGAGTGGAAAGGAAAGACCATAAATGAGAGTCTGAAAAATAAGTAAAAATCAGTCAAGGGATTCACAAAATAGAAGGATATAAAATATGGCACCATACCTCAAAGGTGGTGGGAAATAAATAAAGAATGGGTTCCAACTTAAGCAATCATCAACTTCATATACTGCTATATGCAGAAGAGGTTATATATAAACCTAATGGCAAAATGGTAATCACAAATAAAAAACCAGTAATAGATATGCAAGGAAAAAAGAGAAAGGAATACAAGTATATTACTAAAGAAAACCAGCAAACCATGAAAGAGAGCAAGAAAGGATTAGAGAAAAACTACAAAACCAACCACAAAACAAGTAACAAAATGGCAATAAATAAATAAATTGTGAAAACACAATGTTCCAAAATCTTTGGGATGCAGCAAAAGAGGTTCTAAGATAGGGGAAGTTTACAGCAATACAGACTGACCTCAAGAAGCAAGGAAAATTGCAAATAAACAACCTAACCTTGCACCTAAAGGAGCTAGAAAGCAAACAAACAAATAAACAAAACCCAACACTAGCAAAAGGAAGGAAATAATAAAGATTACAGCAGGAATAAATGATATATAAATTAAAAAAAAAAAAAAAGATCAATGAAACCAGGAGCTGCTTCTTTGAAACAGCTGATAAACCTCTAGCTAGGCTCATCAAAAAAAAAAAAAAAAAAAAAAAAAGAGAGAGAGAGAGAGAGAGAGAGAGAGAAACAGCGAGAGAGAGGACTCAAATAAACAAAATCACAAATGAAAGAGCAGAAATAACAACTGACACCACAAAAATACAAACAATTGTAAGAAAATATTATAGAAAATTCTATGCCAACAAATTAAACAATTCAGAAGAAATGATAAATTCCTAGAAACACATAAGCTATCAAAAATGAAGCAAAAAAGAAATAGAAAATTTGAACAGACCAATTACCAGCAACAAAATTGAATCAAGATTCAAAAAACTCCCAACAAACAGAATTCCAGGACCAGAAATCTTTACAGGTTAACTCTATCAAACATTCAAAGAAGAGTTAATAGCTATTCTTCTCAAACTATTCCAAAAAATAGAAGAGGAAGAAAAACTTCCAAATTCATTCTATGAGGCCAGTATTCCCATAATACCAAAACCAGGTAAAGATACACAAAAAAAGAGAACTATAAGTCAATATCTCTGATGAACACAGATGCAAAAATCCTCAACAAAATACTAGCAAAGAGAATCCAACAATTTATTTAAAAATCATTCACCACAATTAAGTGGGATGTATACCTGGGATGTGAGGGTGGTTCAATAATTACGAATCAATCAGCATGATACATCATATCAATAAGGGAAAGGATAAGAACCATATGGTCATTCCAATAGATGCAGTGAAAACATTTCACAAAGTACAACATCCACTCATGATAAAATCCCTCAACAAAATAGATTTAGAGGGAACATACCTCAATATAAGAAAGGCCTCATATGAAAACCCATACTGTATATCATATTCGATGGGGAAAAACTGAGAGCTTTCCCCCTAAAGTCAGGAACAGACAAGGATGTCCATGCTCACCACTTTTATTCAACATGGTACTGGAAGTCCTAGCCACAACAATGAGGCAACAGAAAGAAGTAATATATATACCACATCTTCTTTATCCATTTATCTATTGATGGACACAAGCTGCTTCCATAATTTAGCTATGGCAAACAATGCTGCTATAAACAAACACAGGAATGCATGTATCCCTTTGAATTAGTCTTTCTGTATTTTGAGGGTAAATACCCAGTAGTGTGATTACTGGATTGCAGGGTAGTTCTATTTTTAACTTTTTGATGAACCTCCACACTGTTTTCCATGGTGGCTGCGGCAGTTTGCATTCCCACCAAGAATGCGTGAATGCATTACTCCATATCCTCATCAACACTTGTTTCTGTTTTTAAATGTTTATTTATTTATTTTGAGAGGGAGAGAGAGAGAGAGAGAGAGAGAGAGAGAGAGAGTGTGTGTGTGTGTGTGTGTGTGTGTGTGTGTGTGTGTGTGTGAGCAAGTGGGGGAGGAGTAGAGAGGAGACAGAGTACTTAAGTAAGTAAGTAAGAAGAGTGAGACAGCCCAGATTTATAGCAGTGCTCCAGAAAACTTGTGATGACACATGGTTTTGGAATACAGCTTTATCAAATGATGCAGGATGCTGTGTGGTAGTGGTGGACACTCTTCCTGGAGGGAAAAATCCTGTTTTGAGTTTGCCAGTAACACACAGTTTTATGACGACTTTGCGCAAGATATAGATCCTGTTGGGTCTCACACTGTATTAAATCAGAGCTTGGACTCAGATTACTGGATTCAGAGTCCAGAGTGCTCACCATTATACCATGGAACCCCCTAGATCAGAGCTTGAAAACTGGCTTCTATTTGACTGAATCCGTGTTTAGCGAGGTTATACATTGTTTAAACATTTTAAATAGTAATCAGTAACTTAAAAAATCCAGAGTTTTACTTACTCATATAAAATGATAAAATCTGAAGCATCAGGTGGGCATTTCTACCATGGCAACAACCGGCTGTAGTTATTGCTATATTGTGCTCCAAAACCATGTGTCATCACAAGTTTTCTGGAGCACTGCTACAAATCTGGGCTGTCTCACTCTTCTTCTTAGTCTCTCCCCTGATCCCAGTTATCTCACCTCCACTCCAGTGAGGTCAGCCTTCATGTCTATGAGGCTCCTTCCCACATTTGTGCTTTTGTTTATGTTCTTCCCTCTCCCCAGAAGACGGCCATCACCCACTCCTGTGCTCTCCTTTACAGGTCCTGGCACCATGCTAGCCCAAACCCAAATGCTCTTTTTCTAAGAAGGCTTCCTGTGAAGCCTACAATAAAGCAGTCTTTCTTTGAAATCATACAGCACTTCTAGTCAGTATGGTATTATCTATTAATTATGCTTTCTGGTTTGTAGTGTTTGTTTTATCTCCACAAATCAATGATAAATTCCTTGAGAGTTAAAACTCTGTCTTCTTCCTTTGTACACTCTTAGCATTCTAAAGTATTCTGAGCAGTTGCTAAGTACTCAAGTAATAGTATTGACTGATTGCCCTCATAGCTCTCCCAGGATGGATATGGATACCATAAATAATTTTGAAAATTATTTGCTACACTATCTTAGCATCTGTATTAGTTTCCTAGGGCTGCCATAAAGAACCAAAAGCTTCCTTAAAACAACAGAAATTTATTCTCTCAGAGTTCTGGAGGCTACAAGTCATAAATCAAGGTGTTGGCAAGACCATTCTGTCTCTTAAGGCTCTAGGGCAGGATCCTCTTGTGTCTCCTCTAGCTTCAGATGATTGCTGGCAATCTTTGGCATTCTTTGACTTATGTATCACTTCAATCTCTGTCCCTGTCTTTCCATGGACTTCTCCTTTGCGTGTGTCTTTGTGTACAAATTTTTCTTCTTCTTATAAGGACAGTCATAATGGATTTAGGGACCACCCTAATCCAGTATAATCTCATCTTAATTTGATTACATCTGCAAAGACACTACTTCCAAATAAAGTAGCATCCACAGCTTATAGGTAGACATGAATATTGGGGATACACTATTCAACCCAATACAACCTTTAATCTATTCAGGGTTGATTTTATGAAGGATCTGAAATATCAGTAACTACTATAGAATAAACAATATTCTAAAAGAAATCACATGACCAAATGTGTTTATTGCATTTTTTTTTCAAAGACTATTGTTACTTGGGGTGCATGGAGAAACCCACTAAAACACACACACACACAAAAAAAAATCAGGGAAAAATTTATAAATTAGGTCATCTTGCCCCATGCATCTCAAATGATCTGTAGAATTTAAAGCTTCAGTAATCCATAAGAAGACCCATTTGAAAAGCTAAATAATCAGGCAGTATAAATGGGAAGGAAAAACATTATTAGTTGTGGGATCTGAGCAGGTTATTTAACCTCTCTGTATATCACTTCTTCACCTGAAAACTGAAGTAAGACAGCCTGGACTATCTCTAAAACTTCCTTCTAACTAGATGTGGAAAGTGGGAATGTCTACATTTATTGTACCAGTGAGTTACAGGGTGTCTCAGAAGTCAAATAGCAGAAGGGATAATCAACACTCTTCAATTCAAAGTTTCAAGATATTAAAATACTAGATGTATTTCAATACATTACTTCAATTGAACCAGAGAATGGGAAATTCCTTGTTAGAGGAAGACAACTGAGATTGGGCCTGGGAGAGGAGAACAAGGCAACAGAAAGGCAAATGAAAGTAAGTTTAAGATATGAGGCATGGTGCGTAGAGATGAGTGAGAAGCAGCCAGGGCAAATTAATTGAGAAAGGTAAAAGGAAGAAGCAGGGCAAGAGCAGAAGTGAGAAAGAACAGAATTGGAATCATGCAAAGAAAATGTTGAAAAATAATTTCTGGGTTCTGAGACTTGAAGCACTCCTCCTCCTGGCAAGAATAAAGGCACACATAGATGAGTTCTCCATTTTAGCAAATTCATGTAAAATAGCCAGAATTAATACTCTGTCCTAGAGGAAAGAAAGTTCTAAGGCATTCCATGGTAAAAATCTGAAGCACTGCAACAACACAGTATTACAAGAAACTCCAATCCAGCTGTAGCAGACCCCTCTGGTGCCCTATAACAGACTCCTTCTACTCATCTTTGATTTTTCAACCACAGCTGCAGTGGACAGCTCCAAATAAGCTCAGACTCAACTTAGTTTGGCAGCATCCTAGCTCAAGTAAGCACCATAACTCTTTTTTCTCTAAATCCAAGAAAGGCTGCTGGGCCTCTAAGCAACCTCAGCCTGAAAGTGCTGGAGGAATTAATGACCTCAGGGGCAACCTTCCACCAACAAGGGACAGCAGCCACTGCTCCCAAATGCTGCTGTCTCGGGTCCTTAAGCAGACATCCCTGAGATGCCTCATGTTTGCCTATCAGGAGGTCTTGACCAGATGAGCCCTAGCTGCTCATGGCAGAGACTCTGTCACCTATTTTATTCTCCCTCTCCCTCACTCCTGTCCTGTGGAATGACCTCCAAAATATACTACCTACACCCGAGCCCTTCTCAGTCTCTACTGCAGACTCAAATTTTTTTGAAAATTTATCTAGTAGAGGAAATCTCTGAAAGTAATGAGCAGTCAAATCTAAAGAGCAACAGTGGTTTGGGGAGGCATGGAGTATAGCTTTGTTATCAAGTGGCAGCATGACCTTGGACAAATCAGTTAACCTGTCAACTCTGTGGTTTTTACATCTATAAAATGCAAGTGGCAAACTAGATATTTTATGTTGTTCTAATTAATACAGTCTTTAATCTGAAAATAGATCTCCTCACCCATAGTTAAGAAATGATTGGACCAAATAGGTAAAATTCCTCGTACACCTTGCTTGTTAGAAGGTAATTCCAATGACAGTCCATTATATTTCCAAACCTTAATTGAGAGCCTGCAATGACTTAACTTGGTTCACATTTTCGGGAGTGATGTTTGTATCTCTTCCAGGTTCCCAAATAGTCTAATAACAAATCAAGTAAAATATCTACATTTATTGACAGAAAGAATGGCATCAGTGACTTAGCTTTGGATAATAAGGAATCTATATGGGTAGATTCACTAAACATCCTAAATGAATTGCAAACCTGTTTGTAACCCGAAGACAGGTATGCACTGCTTTCATTTGTAATGTGTCTCCGTTCAAAATGGAGATCTGTAAAGAATTATCAGATAAATTTTAAGTGCCACTGTAAATCAAGTGTTCATAATTTCATAATATCATCTGCCTTGATCTATATTAGCTAAGCTATAGCCCTAAATTAATGCATATATTTAAACAGCACTATAACATGTTTTGAATCAGGAGAAAACAAATAAGGAACAGCTTCTGACAATTTTGTTTACAGAACTGAAAAATTTGTCCTTGAAATTTCTTTTCTACATCAGCTTCTCACTTCTTAGGAGACTGCATCCCTTACATGTGAAATATTTTAGAACATAATCTAGTCACATTCTGCAGAGAATTCTAGCACACATTCTGCAGAGATTCTATTTATAGAACTCAGAGAATAAGGCAGCACAAAAAAGGAGACGTGAAGTTATGAATTCTAACATAAGTTAATTGGCTGGGAGGAGACAAACCAACCTGAATGTTGCCTATACAGAAGTCTAAGAGCCTTCTACTTAAGTTAAAAAGGAAAAAGAGTCAGTAACTGGGAGGCACTGCCTTGGCAGAATTCAAGTGCAAGTCCACACTTGTTCATATGACTACCTACTTAGTTCTGTTGGTAGCAATAGCTGCTGTCTATTTCAGAGGGTTTGCATCAGATAAAAATTATCCCCTATGCTATCACAGCATCTTATTACTGACCCACCCTTGGACCCAGAAAAGCCCTGTTTCTCTTTGATGGACAATTTAAAGTCAATAATGGTAGCTTACATGTTCACCAAGGTCATTCCAATTTGGCAATATTCAGGCCAGGAAAGAGAAAAATATTACTCTCCAGATCTCATAGGAAAATTTTTTTTTTATTTTGAAAAGTAGCATTTATCATAGTAGGAGATTCACCACACATGCTGGAGAGAAAATGCTGGTAATAAAAAGTAAACTTTCTCTCTGCTCTCTTCTTTATGATCCCTCAGGAGCAAGATCTGTGTAATCTCTAAACCTCTCAAGGTGTTCTCACATTTCATTTCCATAATAAAATCAGGGTATTTTCGGCAACTTAAATATCTGAAATAAATTAGAAATAGTGTTTTCCAACTCTGTGCCAGATGTTGGGTCAAATGTTTTATATATGTAATCACATTTATACCTCACCAAATTGTGTTGAGCTTCCTAGAGGACTAACTTGTCCAAGATCATACAACAAGCAAGTGTTAGAATCAGAGTTTAAGCCAGACCTACCAAATTTTACAATCACAACCTCTCCTACAACAGTCTAAACAAAATCTGAAAGTTCCAAAGAGAAGATAACATAATTTGGAAAGAATTCTACTAACGATAGAGTTCTTTGCCATAGTCACTGTGGCATCGGGGCCTGGCCACAAGGTGCTATATAATAATAGAATTATCAAAAATTATTACTATTACATTCAATACTATATTATTTATTACGTACAAACTGGAGTTGACTTGGGGATAATTAAGAGTCTTGAATGATCAAAGAAAATACACTTGGAAAAAGTCTGCATGAAAATAATGCCTATCTTAATCTAAAGAGAAATAACCTCCTTTCTAAAAAATTCATCACTTGATACCACTTACTGCAGGAGTGATATCAATTCTAAATGGTAAACTTGAAAAGGATTGAAATTCTAAATGGTAAACTGGAAAATATTGTACTTCTTTTTGTTTTATGTGGAAAGTTCCTAAAAGATTTTAGAGAAACAGTACCAGAATCTGAGAAAAGACATTAGACATTCTATTAGACTTTACAGAGGTTAGTTTAATGGCAGAATTGACAAGATACAAAGATGATAACCAATATTTATCGACTCCTTATTGTGTGCTACACATTAGACCTATACATTTATTACCTCAGTCCACACAACACTATCTCTTATGTACTACTATTATCCCCATTTTACATAGAAAACAGACTTAATGTAGTCAAAAATGCCCAAGTCATAAACTTATAAATGGCAGCATGAAGATTTGAATCTAAGCAATAGTCTGTTTTCAGATCCTTTACACTATATCACCTTCATAATATTTAGTTTATGGACTCAACTTCTGACAGTTACTACAGGGCAACATTTAGGCAGTGTATGATTAGAGCTGGGAAGGTATTAATAGTGTCATTTATTCAGACTCATCTCTCCTTCCTCTGAGGAATTATCTTCTGTTCATTTTGCTCAAATAATCAAATTTAATTATTATGGATAGAAACATAAAAAAGCTCACACTCTCCCACATTCTTTTCCCCCTTATTTGGTTGCTGTAATTATATTGATTGATTGATTCACTTTCAAATGTTAAACAAATCTTGTATTCCTGAAGTAAATCCAAATTATTTAAAAAAAAAAAAACCTCTCACTCTCCATAAAATCTATTGCAAAAATTCTATCATAAAGAGCATCATTAATCAACTTGTTTTCCCCCACTTCTTAGTCAGTCCCCTTTTCAGGAACTCTTGTCTATGAATTGCTTCCACCTACTTAGAAATCTGAGCACCCTCTAAGACATATTATCTTTACACACACACACAGTCTTTACGAAATTTGCTCTTCATAGAAAGACTTGTCTATTATTTTTTAGTTTATTTTCTGCACAAGACCTCATACTTTGGCTGTGACACTTGTGCATATTGACTTCTAAACTATATACTGTTTTGGACACATATTTTTATACAAAAGAAATAGCAAGTTCATTTAATTCTAATTTCCTCCTCTCCCCCATCATAATTTTAATTCAGCCTTCTTCTGTATACCTCTGAGCTTCCAACCAAAGTTGCAATTTGAACTGTTAAATATTCCTACAAGGATAAAGAACACTACACCAATAATTGAATAAATGAGGTTTCACAGAGCATGGAGGAAGAAAGCAAAGTAATTTTTTAATAATAATAATAATAATAATAGCGGCTAACATTGACCTTACAGAGTGCCCACTTCTATGTGAAATAACTCATTTAATTCACAAAACAATCTCATGAGGAAGGCTACCACTATTATCTCCATTTAAAAGAAAAAGGGAGGGGTGCCTGGGTGGCTCAGTGAGTTGAGCATCAGACTTTGGCTCAGGTCATGATCTCACAGCTCGTGAGTTCAAGCCCCACATCTGGCTCTATGCTAATGGCTCAGAGCCTGGAGCCTGCTTTGGAATTTGTGTCTCCCTCTCTCTCTGCCCTTCCCCTGCTCATACTCTGTCTGTCTCTCTCTCTCTCAAAATAAAAAAGCATTAAAAAAAATTTTTTAAAGAAAAAAATTTAAAAGAAAAGAAAAGAAAAAGAGAGGTGCCTAGGTGTCTCAGTCAGTCAGTGGGTTAAGCATCCAACTTCAGTTCAATTCATGATCTCATGGTTCATGGGTTTGAACCCCACGTTGGGCTCTCTGTTGTCAGCACAGAGCCCAATTTGGATCCTGTGTCCCCCTCTCTTGGTGCCTCCACTCATGCTTTCTATCTTTCTCTCTCTCTCTTTCAAATATATACATGAAAAGAAAAAAAAGAAAAGAAAAGAAAAAGAAAGTGAGGCACAGTAAATTCTTAAAATTATCCAAGTAATAATTAAATCCAATATTTAAATCCAGAGAGCTTGGTTCTAAAGTCAGTTGGCTTGACCACCATACTACACTGCCTCTCTGCCTCTCATATTTCATTTATTGAATTAGCACCATCAACAAGTAATATTACTAAGCAATCTTATAGTGAGTGTGACATTCGATATTTCTCAAGCATTAACACATGGTCCTAAGTGTTTTTGAATGTTTATTATGCAAAATACATGTACTTAGATCTAGGAATCAAATACATTTTGGAAAGATTTGACTATATCTGAATTTTTAAATAAAATTTACATTAGAACATTTTTGTTATAGTTATAATATAAAGTATTTTTAAGTAAAATATAATTTAGTAGGCTGTTGCACCTTAGTTCTTTTCACTTTGTTTCCTTAATGATACAATGACTTAGATTACTAATACATATTTAACCAGTATCAAGTAGATAAATCATATGCAAATAGAAGATTACATAATAAATTTATAAAGAAAAAACCCTAAGCAGAATTTAGTCATTTGTCAACCATCATTTACTGAGAACCTAGTAGGTTCAGACAGAATACCAGAGGACCAGTAAGAAGAAAATAACCCTACCCTTGAGGATTTCTCTGTTATAAGAGTTCTGGAGACCAAAAAAAAAAAAAAAAAGGAGCATTACTTCTGCTGTATATGAAAATGTCCAGAAAGGCCTCATGGAGTCAGTGACACTGCAAAATGAATATCATTTACCCACACTGGAATTAAGAGGCACAGAATATTCTAGTCAGAAGGAAATGTGTGGAAGGATTTGGCTTGTTCAGAAATAACCAGTCTGAGATTCATAGGAAAAGAAATAAGTCTGGCAAGACTACAATGTGACTTGGCTACTATGGGAAGAAATTTGGACTCTAGGAGAGAACCCCTGGATGCATGTATGCAGGGAGGAGACATGTCCAATCTATTTTAAAAATTCACTCTGCCATCAGTGTGTCTCATGAATTCAAGTCGGGAGAGAGAGCTGAGGCAGAGACCAGGAGGGAGGGAACTGTAGTGGCTTAACCAAAAGATGGTGAGGGTCTGAGCCAGGGCAAGAGTGGTCTGGAAGAGATTTAAGGGCATGATGGCTCACCATAGCTTCTCCTTTTTTCTTGCAATTCTCCCTGGATGTTGAAAAAGACGGGTGATTTACAGACCACTGGAGAACAGCCCAAATTACCTTTGGAGTAATATGCCCCTGGAGTCATCCATGGTCAGTTTATACTACATTTTTAAGATAAAATAGCTGAAAAACTTCAGCTGAAAAGCTGATGTACCAATGTATAGCTCTTTTTACTATTGGGAAACAAATTAAACAATAACAAACAACAGAACTAAAAGTCAACCACATTCAATATGGAGACAAACTGCTTAACAAAAAATGCAAAAAAACTGTCCATGCTAACAAGTGTATAAATATGCCTAGTAGCACAGGAAATATACATGCTTACTTGACTTTATGTCTATACTGTGTATGTACTTAGCCACCTGTTCGTTGTTATATTACTTTTAGCATTCTTAAATCTACTTTAAGAACTTTTTTATAACTGTGTGGTAGGAGTACATGTAAAATATGAGGACTTTTAAATTTCATATAGTCTGTAGTCCATCTGATTTAAACTCAAAATCTTCATCAAATTTTACAAATATTGGAAACGTTGAATACTCCAAGTAAAGTTTACCAAATACAGAATACCTTGGTTTTTTCTTTTTTTTTTCTTTTTTAGCCCAGATTACCTTACCCTGAGGTTTAAAAACTATGATTTTTTTTTTCTTCTGTCAGAGCCAAAATGCTGTTTTAACCAGTAAAACCTCATGGAATTCTATCTTGTAGAATCTGATACTTTTCTCTCAATGAATTAGAGCACTACTTTCTTTTGCAAATGTTTAAATATTTGCCAGTTTCATTCTTCATTAAATACAGTTCTTTGAAAAACAACATGGTCTCAATATCTTACATATGCTTAATTAATTAAATAGTATAGCACTGTACATTTTAAATATTATTATTTCCAAAATCTTGATAGTTATTTAAACATATCTTAATTAGCTGGATAAATGCACATAAGCTTTTAATTCACTGGTATCTTTTTTTATATTATTACTATTATAGAGATTTTAAAGTCACATTTAACCTAGACACTAAATTGCATTGTTATGTTATAATTTTATTTAAATAGGAAATCATTACTGATTATAAAGAGGAAGATGCCTTTTACTATCCACAGCGTGTTACTGTGGGCAAGGACAAGGTCCTGAGCTTAGCCCAGGCTAGCAACAATGAGATATTCCAACTTGGGCTTACAACACTATGACTTTTTCTCTCCTCTCTGCCTGTTCCTATCAGCTGGTTCTCCACTGTGCCATCTGCCATACCCCTATGCAGAAATTCTGAGTCACATATGTGCCTTTTCTTCCCCTCGTTTTGTTAAATAACATCATGCTCTGGTCTCTATGGGTCACCTCATTTCTATCTTCCCAAAATGAAAAGGAAGGAAGGAAGGAAAGAAGGAAGGAAGGAAGGAAGGAAGGAAGGAAGGAAGGAAGGAAAAGCAAGCACCCTTTTAGGAAAACCCATCATAATTTAAGAATGTCTTCTATTATTATCAACTTCTGTTATACTCAAAGTTATAAATATAATAAGTAAAGAAGTAAAACAATTAAATCTTACTTGAATAAGGAATGAGACAGAGCCATCTATTCTCCACACCTTTAATTTAGCAGAGTTTTGCATCCCTAGTTGAGAGAAGTTCAGTTATTGTGAGTCATCAGAGAGAACTCATAGGAATATATGTGTACATGTTTTGTATAAGTATGCATATATATGTGCCCCTATCCCTTAAAATGAGCATCTACATGTATGAGAATTCACATAGAGGTGTACTGTGTTTTTCTATTAGAATTAATTTCTATTAGAATTAATACAGTAACAATGTGGCACTTATTTTTAGTTTCTTTGTGTTCAAATGAAAGTTGATGAGAAGCTCAGGAACTTGCTAGCTTTATGAACTCCTCAACTTAGTAGGATTTACAGACTACCCATGAATGAAACAAAAGCAGCTGCAAATAGCAGGCTTTCAAGATAAATTTCATCTTTGTCATTATTTTTCCCTTTCTGCTCTTCCACACCTCGAGGTGGTTCTGGTGCAGACTAAGAAAGGCTATAGGGGGATCATGGCTAAGGAGTTTGCTTTCATTTCTATATGTTAATTTGATATAATCAAATGATGGGTTAGTATTTTGAATTGATTGTCAAAATCTTAAGCTAATTAAATTTGTTAAATATAGTTGATGGTGTTCCTTTGGGATACAAAGAGATTGCATGTAGAAACCATGCCCTATTCATGTTCATCCTAGAATTAATACACAATGTCTAGGATGTAATAGATAATAAATACTTGTTGAATGAATAATAGTTTGAAAAAAATTGGCTAAAAACAAAACATAAATATTGACAAACAGTATATCAATTTTGCAAATGACCTATACTAAATCTATAAACTCAGAGATAGAATGTAGGTCATTTTGTATGTTTTAAACACCTGAGATATGATTTGTGAGAAAAGTAGCTTTATGGGAAAGCTAGAAAGGGAAATGTGAAGACAGTAAGAACAATACCTTCCTCTCTCAACATTGACTTAAACCATCAGGGAAGTTCTAAAAGCAAAGACATTCTATAGGATTCTCAGGCTCTCACTAAAGTGTGAGCCAGAAAACAGACTTTTCCAAAGAAGTAGAGAATTTTATAGAAGGCAAGCAGCAGCCATAACAGGAAAGGGATATTTACTCCCTCACCTAGTAGCACACAGGTAAAACAGAGAATATAGGGCAGACTTGGTGATTTCCTTTGAATAGGCAATGTCTTGAACAAGATGTATAGACGTGTTCAAGTCTGAATATGATTGCAGAGTCCCCTCTTCACCCTTATATTAGCTTGTAAGTTCAAGAATATAGTCTCAGAACAAGCCAGACTGGGGGAAAAAAAAAACCACCTCTGTTTATCATTCTCAGAAAAGCACACTAAGTGGTACAGAATGAGAGCATAGGTGTTCATTCACCCTCACGACTGGTCACTAAAGTGAAAAGAAAAATGTTCTCAACTGGCTTCATTGCCCTCTTTTTCATTCAACAGAGAACAGGTACTGAGAATTTCCTCAAGCAAATAGTCATTGAATTCTTTTAATAGGGGAAGGCTCAGACATTTTTTATTAAGAGCAACAAATCAATCATGAAATGAACCTCATGAAATATGGTTGATAGTTCATGTGGGGAAATGTATAACATGACAAATGATTCAGCAAGTATAATTATCTACAAGGTCTGTTTAGGGGAAAAAAAGTACCAAAATTATTCTTTAACTGGTTTAGCTTATACTTTTGTTGGGTTGTAACTAAAATTCACTTAATCATTAACTATATCTTTCTGCTATTAACCTTGTTTCCTCTTTTCTTTTCCTTTAGTAATGTGGAAATAGGACTCTTAAGTGACTAATTGATAACCTTACATTTTTTTCCTAAAAATGAATGTTTAGCCCAAATAGCAAAGTTTTACTTATGGCACACATGGTATTTTTTTCTCCAAACAATATGCAAATACACTATGGATGTTTCAAAAGACATAAACTAGAAGTATAAGAAAATTAAGGTATTAAAATAATAAAAGTTTACATTGAAATACATTTTATGTTTAAATAAAGTTAATAAGACTTTAAATAAACTTTATTCTAAGTAAAAATTTACATTATATTCAACTTTATGTTTAAATGTATCATTTTATAAATCATTCTCATCAGGGAGATTTTTTTAATTATTCTAAAAACAAGTCACAAACTCATCAATCCCATACTTTGGATTTCAGATAGGAAAGGAAAAAACTTGTGGAACACCTTTCAGATTCAGGGTTTTTTTGTTTTTGTTTTTTAATGTTTTTGTTTTTGAGAGAGAGAGAGAGACAGAAAGAGAGGGAGGGCCAGAGAGAGAGGGAGACACAGAATACCAAACAGGGTCCAGGCTCTGAGCTTTCAGCACAGAACCCAACGAGGGGCTCGAACAAACGAACTGCGAGATCATGACCTGAGCCAAAGTTAACGCTTAATCAACTGAGCCACCCAGGAGCCCCCAGATTCAGGTTTTTAAAAAAGTATTCTCAGTAATCTCAGCTCTCTATAATGGAAAAAGGAAAGAACTTCACCCAACAAATTACATAGAATTTTAGAAAACATCCCAGTCCACCCTTGTATGAAGGTACTGCTCATGGTTTGACACAGCATAGTTCCAGTGTGGCATTTATGACATTTTTTCTGTGCCCTAAATTCCCACAGAGAAATAGGCCAGTTCAGCCTGTAACTTTCCACAAAATATTTCAGAAAGGCACCTTAATAATCTGAAGGTTATAGCAGGGATGGTAGTCAGCTGACCTTCTAAACAAAAGCCTTGGGTTGAAATTAAACCTGATTTGAAGTTGCAAGGAAAAGTAATTTTAGGGAAACTTCCCCAAGGCAATCTTTGCCATCTGTAATTTTAGAGAAATAAATGGAAAGAAGTGAGCAAATGGAATGAAATGTACTAAAAGATGGTTGCCATTTGTCCTGGGTGAGAGCACTCCATTTGTGTCCGGTTAAAATTTCTAATGTATTTGTTCCCAAGCATCCCAATTGGGATGTAATAGCATCCCAATTTAATGTTATTGACTAGTGGGTATTGGTAGTCAACTAATCACTGTATAGCTGCAGCAATTTCAAGAAAGCAAAAAATTCTACAGTTCATCAACAAGGATTATTTTATGAATTATTTAGGCCATGTCTGCCTTCTCCAAAACAAACAAACAATGGTTTTCAAATTCGTTGCTGTCATGAAGAATCCCTCTCTGCTCTACCTCCATATCTAGTCATATCCATGACTTTTTTCTTATCCCACGTCCGTCATCTAAGATCCCCAACTTTTTCTCTCTTCACCTTTGCAGCCAAACTGCTGGATGGCATCATCTACTCTTGCTATCTTCATTTCCTCAATCTTCCCATAGGCCCTCAACTTACGGAGACCTGTCTTCTTGGACTACCACAAATAGCAAACAAGTTCTCATTAATGGCAAATGTCGTTAAACCTAATGAGAAACTTTCGGCCCTGATTTTGGCCTCTAGGCAGCGACACTGCTGGTTACTCACTCCCTTGCCAGAATTTCTAGACAGCACATGCCCATAGTTTTCAGAAGAGTGTGGAGAAAGAGCCCACAAATTCTGAAGCCAGACTGCCTAGATTTAAATCAGTTCTGCCATATACTGGCTGTGTGATGCTCTGTAAACCACTTAACCTCTCTGGGGCTCATATATTTTTACTCTGTAAAATCAAGGATAACAGTAGCACCTCTTGAGAGGGTTAAATTGATTTAAAATGTGTAAAAGCACATAAAACAGCGCTGGGCATGCAGTGTCATATACATTTTAGCTTTTGTCATTTTTATTACTACTATCCTCCTACTTCTCTGTCGGTATTCACCAAGGCTTTTCCCTAGATTCTCTCTTCTCTCAAGCTATGGTGTCCCGCTTGCTGATGAGGCCTAAACATAATCTCCAGCCCACACCTATCTCTTAAACTTTAAACACAACATGCAACTGCCTACTGGGTACCTCAAGTTCCACATGACCACAGCTGAATACATCTTCCTTCCCAAGCCTCTTCCTCCTCCAGTGTTCTTTTCCTGTAAAATTGCAGCCACCACCCACATAAGCCAGCTTCAGGAATCGTGCCTGACTCTCTCATTCCCCTCATCTTCCAAATGCTACAGATTCTACTTACTGCCTAAATATCCCTCAAACACATCCCCTTCTCTTCTAACTCTGCAGAGCTAGTCCAGTCCACCTCTATATCTCTCCTGGACGCTGGCAACAGCCTCTCTTTCTCTTCACCTTCATTAGTAGCCTTCTCTAAACACTTTCCACACAGCAAAGACAGCATTCTCCTACAACTCAAATCTGATCAGGTCTCCAACCCTTTGTTTAAAACACTTCCATATCATGGGACACATGGATGGCTCAGTTGGTTGAGCATACAACTCTTGATTTCATCTCAGGTCATGATCCCAGGGTCGTGGGATCAAGCCCTATGTCAGGCTCTGTGTGGGGTGTGGACCCTGCTTAAGATTCCCTCTCTCTCCTTCTCTCTCTCTCTCCCTCTCTCAAATAAATAAATAAATAAATAAATAAATAAATAAATAAGTAAGTAAACTCTTCCATACCATAATGAATATGGCATACAAAACTCTTCATAATGTAACTGGCCCCTGCCTACTTCTTAAGCATCATTTACTATCCTTCTTTCCCTCACATAACTTTCAAATCTCTGTCACCTCGACACCGACACAAATGCTGTCTCCTCAGTCTGGAAGTTTCTCCCACTCCACCAACCTCCCTCCTCCATCTGGCTAATTCCTACCTATTTTTACGCAATAAAGGTTTTCCCTGTCATCTAAAGTATGTTCAGTAGCCTTGTCATATGTTCACAAAAAATACTATAGCCCAGTTGATAATAATATCATATTTTGCTCAAATATTTGAAGTCACCATACAAATTTTATTATTACAAAAAACTGTGATACATGCTATGAAGGAAAATGTGCTTCCCTTACCAAGCTATAATCCTATGAGGCTAAGACATTTTCTGAGATCATTGTCTACAACAATAGGCATAGATAGATAGATAGATTCTGTGTGTGTGTATAAATATGTATATTTATATTATATTTATATATTTATTTATATTTATATATTTATATTATATGTATATTACATATATATTCTCCATATATATATATATATATATATATATATATACACACACACTCCATGTATATATGGAGTATATATACATTTCTCCACACATATATGGAGTATATATATCTCTATATATTTATATGAATATATATATATATATATATATATATATATCCATAGAGAAAGAAGAATATATCAAGGTCAACAGGATGAAGTAGGAGGGAAGAAAGTAGAAAAGGAGAAAGCCTAACTTCTTACCTGCACTTACCTGTTAAATTCTCTGAGTGCCTTGACTGTCAACACCCATCTCTATACTCTATACCTTCAATGTCATCTCCATAGCTTGATGAATTAAAAGATAATTCATAAAATGTCTAGGATAACTCTTGATATATTTTTTTATTTAATCAACAGATATAAATAATTTGTTGTATGTGTTACACTGTGCTAGGTGTTGAACTGTGTTCAAATTAAAAGGCCACAAAGCCCAGGGCACCTGGGTGGCTTGGTGGGTTAAGTGTCCAACTTCAGCTCCGGTCATAATCTCATGGTCCATGAGTTCAAGCCCTGTATCGGGCTCTGTGCTGACAGCTCAGAACCTGGAGCCTGCTTCAGATTCTGTGTCTCCCTCTCTCTCTCTCTCTCTCTCTCTCTCTCTCTCTCTCTCTGCCCCTCTCCTGCTTATGCTCTGTCTCTCTCTGTCTTTCAAAAATAAATAAATTATCTATTATATTTATTATAGTAACCCCACAGCTAAAACAGGACCTGACACATAGTAGTATTCAATAAATATTTATTGAATGAATAAATGAAATCAAATCAAATTAAAAATTTTTTAAAAATAAAATAAAATAAATAAAAGGCCACAAAGCCCTCGGAAGGTATAAGTGAATGCCATTTATACCAAATATGTACAGAACATTGGTATATAAAAACTATGTGAAAAACGATTTTCAAAAATTAAAAATCCATAATAATCCTGCCTTAAAATGTAACATAATAAAGGACAACCAGATAACGTGCTACAGATATAAATGACAGGCTAAAAATAAGTTGATTTGGGGCATCTAGCAGGATCAGTCAGTGGAACATGTGACTTTTGATCTCGGGTTGTAAGTTTGAGCCTCACATTGGGTGTAGAGATTACTGAAAAAAATTTTTTTAATCTTTAAAAAAGTAAATAAATACATAAAATAAATAAAGATAAGTGGGTTTTTTAAAGCTTTTTTGCTTTTATCTCCTTATTTTCTTTCTCAACCTCTCCTATTTCTCACTCTGTCTGTGCAATGGATCATGTGATAAATTACTCATATATAGTATATATGAGTGGCAGGGGGCAGAGATGCCACCCTGAATTAGAAACAAGTCAAGATAAATTAAGCTAAAATCAAAAACTTTTCTAACATTAAAAGAAAAGTGTAACTTGTGTTGAAATCAGTATAAGATCAAATAACAAATGAAAGAACATGGAAATGTCATATAATAACCTTTAAAAAACAACCAGAATCTGATGTTAGTTTTGTAAATTAATAGCAGATAGTGTCTAAGTAAAGGAAGAATCAATTTTATGGAAGAGAGAAATAATATAAAAAGTTTTAAATTGTTTTCTTTTAAATTAGAGATATATTGGGGCACCTGGGTGGCTCAGTCGGTTAAGCATCTGACTTCAGCTCAGGTCATGATCTCATGGTCTGTGAGTTCGAGCCCCGTGAAGATCTCATGGTCTGTGAGTTCGAGCCCCGTGTCGGGCTCTGTGCTGACAGCTCAGAGCCTGGAGCCTGCTTCAGATTCTGTGTCTCCCTCTCTCTCTGCCCCTCCCCCACTCACACTCTGTCTCTCTCTCCTTCAAAAATAAATAAACATTAAAAAAATTTTTTTAATTAGAGATAGATTTATTTAGGGAAAGCTAAACCATCTTAACTCTTTGAGAATTTGTCTTAAGCAAAATTTGTCCTAAGCAAAACTCTTAGGTTCTACCAAACAATTAGGGGTACTGATGGGCCCTTACATAGAGGGTCTTATCCAAGAAGATAAAACTTAGAGCATTTATCCAGGAAGTGCTTTTCACTTTTATGAAGTATACAGCTTGGAAGGGACAAAAATGGAATTACAAAAAGGGAGTAACACCAGGCTGTGAGGACATATCAAACAAGGTCTTTGCTCAATGGCTTTCCAGGGAGGCCTTCCCCAGTTACCACAGAAAAATTGTAACCTACGCCATACTCCCTAACCCACTCCCCTGCTTTAATATTCTCCTGACCATTCCATCATCTAATTTACAACATATTTTATTTATTCATCTGACTTATTGTCTGTCTCTTGCAACCAGAAAGAGCTCTTGAAGTCAGGAATGATTTTTTTTTTATCTATTATATTCATTATAGTAACCCCACAGCTAAAACAGGACCTGACACATAGTAGTATTCAATAAATATTTATTGAATGAATAAATGAAATCAAATATCCTTGAAATCAGTGTGGTAACTGACAGTACATCCAGATTACCTTTATTCCCACATGGTAAATTCCAAGTAGCTAGAAGTCTTGTCATAGATTAAATTTAGAAACAGTTTCTGCACTAGGCTGACAGTCACTTTGATCACCTAACAAAGGCAAATCATATCTGAATCACCTCAGATGGACTCCTCAGACACTTCTCAAGGTCTCTATCCACACTTACATCAGTGGACATCCAGAAGAAGGTGTGTAATAAGCCTCTTTGTGTTTCAGAGTCATAAGGAAGAAACTGCCTCACACCAGAGAGAGAATGGGAAAATGGAAAGCGACAAGAACCCTGGGTCCTGAAGGTAGTGGACATCTGCACCCAACAAGAACAGTTAATCTAGACCAAGCTTGCAACCCAGGGACAGAGAAAGACTACAGCAGATAGTCATTGTACCAGTGCCTAGATCAAGAGCTGCCAATTAATTCACCACTGTTAGTCTACATTAGAAAATCTTGCTCTTTAATTCTGTGTCACCCTGTGAATCAGTATCTGGGATCCAAGCCCTGATGCTGGGGATGGGCTGAGCCGATTGGATATCATCTGGAATCCTTTCCCTGGCCCTCAGGTCCCCACTGATATGCCCAAATATTCCAACACTATCAGGCTGGTCATTTTACCCTTATCACATACGTGTTTCCAATATCTATTTGCCTTTTTCCAACAGTCCAATTGCTCAGATTCTAATTTCCTCCAATCCAATCCATGCTTTAACAAATAATGCAATATTTCCTCTTCTCCTTGCTTTCCTTGACTAATTCCATACTTTTTTTTTCTTCTCAGGATGCGCATGGAAATTATTTTTTTAATGTTATATTTGCAGGGAAAATGAGAATGTGAAAAACATGTCCATATGCATTATCTCACTTATATAAAGACCAGAGTACTATTTTGTATACTCGTTTTTTTCTTGCATTTCCCAGCCCTCTGCCTTTTCCATAGTTCACTCTTCCCAATCCTAGTAGAGGTCACAGGCCAATAAGAATGAAAATGAAATTAATTAATTTTATTTTATTGAAAAGTACCCCTGGTATTTGCTATAATAGCCACTAAGTTTCTTTTGTTATTTCAATAACAAAACTGTTTGATAATGATCTAAAGCCAATCAATATTTTTGAAAGATTTTAGTGTTATAACAATAAAACTGAACTCTCTGCTCTAGCCAAACACTGTATTAAAATCTTTTACATTTAATTAGCTCAAAAACTATGGAGTATGTACTACATGCCCATTTTATAAAAAGAAACTAAGTCTATTTATTTATTTATTTATTTATTTATTTATTTATTTATTTATATTTTAGAGAGAAAGAGAAAGTCCGAGCAGGGTGGGGGTGGGGGGGGTGAGGAGAGGAAGATGGAGAGGGAGAGGAAGAGGGAGAAGGAGAGGGAGAGGGAGAGGGAGAGAAAGTGTGTGTCTTAAGCAGGCTCCAAGCTCAGCGCAGAGCTCAACACGGGGTTCCATCCCATGAGCCTGGGATCACAACCTGAGCCAAAATCAAGAGTCCTACTGCTCAAGCGACTGAGCCACCCAGGTGCCCCTATAAAAAGAAACTAAGTCTTAAAAGCATTAATTAATTGCCCAATGTCGGATTGGAAATGTGAATCCCAATCTGTGTGGCTTGAGGGAGGAAGTCCTTCAGTGCCCCCGCCCTGCCATCGGGGACTATTCTACCATCCTATCACACAGGGTGTAACAGGGGAGCTGCAGTACAGGACAACATCATCTCAACTATCACCAGGGACATACGGAGTATAAATCCCACCAAAATAAGATTTCAAAAACTAAAAATAAAGAAATAACAAATATGTGCAATTGTTTGGGGCCTCGGAGTCATGCAGTGACTGAGGCAGGCAGCCAGAAAAAGGGAAGAAGTTGAGGCTGAATAAAACTAGAAGTCTTCATGTAAACCTTGCTCTTATAGCATCCCCACGACAGTAAGATATTACCTTGGGCAAGAAGGATCAGAGACTTCACTTCCAGACACAACGACAGAGACATCAGGTTCCCCTCTCAAAACACTGCTTCACATTGTTTTCTTCTTTAGTGCTACTTACTAATCTCTTTTTTAACCAAGTTGATGTCACCATATGAATAGATTTAAGGTTTACAAGAGGGTAAGACACAGCAACAACCTCAATCATTAGCCTGAGAGTCTAATTTTATTCTCCAGACATTTCATTCAACTCTTTTATCTTCATAAGAGGCAATAAAGTTCAATGCATAAATGCACAGATTGTGCTCTACCACCTACTAACTGTAAGAGCTTGGACATGTTCTTAACCTCTCTATGCCTCAATTTGCCTCATCTGTAAAATGGGTATAATAATAGTACCTACCTCATTGTGAGTATTGTGAAGAATAAATGAGATGATTGATACATGTAATATACTTGGGATACTGCCTGGCTCAGAGTAAGTCCTCTGTAAATATTTATTATCATAATTACTAGATAATGCATGTGTCATAAGGATTAAAAAAATAATAGCTAATAGCCAGTGAAAGTTATACTAAGTGATTTCCATTTATCCTCACATAAACCCTGTGAAGTAGATATCATCATTGTCCAAATTAAAAATGTAACAGAGGCTCAGAGAGGTTATAAAAAGAGCCCAAAATTACTCAAGTAGTAAGTGATACAGAATCAAGCTTTTAACCATCATGCTGTTTCAGGTGGGTAATAATATTTGCTAATAGGTACTGAAATTTTGTTCTGTGCCAGGCATTGTTCTAATAACTTCCTATCTCTTACATCTTATATCTCTTGTGAAAATTAATTTAAATTCTCAGAACTACATTTTGAGACAGATGATCGTGTTGTTCCCATTTTACAGATAAGAAAACAGAAACCAGGCATTAGGTAACATGGCCAATATCACACAACTAACAGATGGCTAAAGTAAGTGTACCCCATTATTCCAAAAGATAGGTAAAGTCAGGGTGCTAAACTGAAATCTCAGTGACCTAATACCAGATTACGTATCACAATTTTCAAAAAGGAAACTCCCTCCTGGTATATTCATCTAAATTAAACAATTTCTACAATTTCTAAACAAATACTCAATACTGGAATAGTAAAAGATAAAACTGACTAAATGCTAATTTATTCTGATTTGCCTTACTACTCAATCATTTTTCCTCCTCTGATAGCAGCTATTTTCAATAGTCATTTTCATTCCGCCCACTACAGTTTGAATAGATTGACTGTTAACAAATACGAATCAACTTTTGATAGGAAGCAAGACCACTGTCTTCATTTGGTTCCTGTCCCATAGAAGTTAGAGACAATGTAGAGAGAAATGGTGGTGAATATTCAAGTACTTACGCAAATTAAAAAATGAGCCTTGGGGGCGCCTGGGTGGCGCAGACGGTTGGGCGTCCGACTTCAGCCAGGTCACGATCTTGCGGTCCGTGAGTTCGAGCCCCGCATCGGGCTCTGGGCTGATGGCTCAGAGCCTGGAGCCTGCTTCCGATTCTGTGTCTCCCTCTCTCTCTGCCCCTCCCCCGTTCATGCTCTGTCTCTCTCTGTCCCAAAAATAAATAAACGTTGAAAAAAAAAAAAAAAATGAACCTTGGTTTGGTGAGCAGAGCACAGGTTTGGTGGTGGCCCCAACCACGCACTATACATCTGGGGGCATGATGTATGTTCCAAACATATCTCAATGGATCCGAGCTAATATGGGAAGGTGCCTTTAGAGGCATGATCAATATCAAGGACAGAAACAGACTGTTAGAGATCTTGAGAACAGATTGAACAAAATACTTGAGTAAAAAAGGAAGATGGCAAGAGAATTCTGTCTACAGAAACATTGTGTGGGAGGATAGCAGTGTGCCATGGGAAATAATACCAGTCAGATGGTTAGAACAAGTCATTGGATCCCTTATATTCACAGCAGAGCTAAATACTTGATTTGCTGGGTAAAACAAAGCCCAGGAGGGAGATAAGATATAGATACAGATATAGATATATATATAAAATTAGTAAAATTAGTAAAATTTAAAATTTGGGGAATTCTTCAAAATGTTATTCTAGGTAAAGAAAAGGTGGATGATTAATTGTGTGGTCACAAATTAATTACTGGAAGACAAATAATGAATTTAAAAAGTATGGAAAAAGATCCTGATTAGAAAAAAAAACCGATATGTTGATGACAATGGTAATAAATTTGGTCAAAAACAAAACAACACCGTGCAGTTACTGAGCACTTAAGGCTATGTGCTTTGCATTCATTACTTTCACAATAGCCATATGAGATTAGCACCATTATTAGTACCATTTTACAGGTAAAGAAACTGAATCTTAAGAGACCATGTGATTTAGCCAGGATTTCATATGAAGTAATAGAATTTGGGTTTGAACCCAAGCATTCTATCTCTGGAGCATACCATATAGTTATGTGTTAAAGTAATGGAAGGAGCCACAATTAACAAGAGCACAGACGCAAGTACTGACACATCAAATGTAGTCCCACTTTCATTTGCATAGAATGCAAAAGTCAGGATAATGAGGTCCCTGATAGTGATGGAAAACCTGACCAGAATAGAGTGATGAAAATAATGAGATACAATGAAATCTGAATACTATTAAAATGACTTTCTACTAACCAGGAAAATAGTTTACAACAAGCAAAATTCATAACAAACAAAATAGAATGGACTTCATGCCTGGCTTCATCTTCTCACTTTAGAATTGACAGAGAACAAGTTTGCTACGTAGGCATTTTGTGGTAATGACTTTACTATTATTAACAGTGACAATAGTTCCAGGCAGTATTTCATATTTACATAGCAGCCTTCAACATAGGAGCAAAAGCACCTGGCAAACATTCTCATTTTTATTATTGATGGCTTAGATTAACAGCGCTTTTCTGTCAAAACAGCTCATTTATCCTTACATCCTTACAGGGACTCCTGTGACACAAATAGGCAAGCAATCCATTTCTACATTGTACAAATGGAAAAACCAAAGCCCAAGGACCTGTGTAAAACTGCTTATTAATACTGTGACTGGACTTATAATGAACTCATAAATAATCCAGGATTTTCCTTCCTTACTGACTGAAACACTACCTCTTTTACAACTTCTTACTCCAAATTACCTGAAACCTGGAAGCATTCCTATATACTAGATCCCTTTCCACTGGTCTGGTTCTTACTGTCTTCTTCAAACTGGATTATCATTTCCTTCTTTCCTGTAAGTGCTCATCCTGCCTCCATTCTCTCTCCTCTCCAAACCACTCTCAACATTGCTGCTAAGATCATTTTTGTAAGCCTGCTCGGAAAACAGAATTGCTCTTCATTGTCTATAGAAACAGACCCAAACTACTTCATAGATCATTCACAATCTCCCTCAGTCTGGCTCCAATCTATTTTCTCTACCATATCTCTGACTGCCATGTTCTCCATCCCTAAGTCACAACCTAAACTTCTGAACCCCAAACCCACTCTTATCCTTGCTTATTCTGTTTCTCCTACTAGAAATAACCTTTCCAACTCCAACACTGACTACCAAATTATCTTTACAACTCCACTCCAATGCCCTCTCCTCCATGAATCCCTTCTAATACCTCAGTTGAAAATACCTACTCCCTCCAACTCCACAACACGCATTTAACATTTGTGGCACTCACCATATTCTGCCCAGATTTATAGTGACTTATGAAAGTACATAGCAGTCTTAGCAGAATGTTTTATCATTGAAATTTCCAGAAAGTCAACTATGTGTCAGGCCCTGTGACAGCTAGTGAGTAAAAAAGATAAATTGATCTCTCTGCCTTCATCGAGGTTACAGTCTTATAGTCTTTCTCATCTAGAGTTCCTCCTCTGAATAACTAAGCATACTATTTTCTGTTTTTCTAAGGCTGGTACACAATTAGTACCATTCTAGATGCATAAAAGAGATATTAACACATTACACACAACAGATACTTTTTAGAAGTGGTTCTCAAAGTATAGTACACAAGAACCCTTGAGGATCTCCAAGACCTCCTTTAGGCAGAGGGGGAGATCCCTGAGGTCAAAACTAATTCCAAATAATTATAAGATATATTTTGCTGCCTTCACTCGCATTTACTCTCAGATGTACAGTAGAGTCTTCAAGAGGCTGCATGATGTGTTATATAACCACAGATTGAAGCTGTAAGTATATAAGAGAATTCAGCCATCTTCTTTTAAACTAATCATAAAACAGATATGCAAAAATATAAAACAATGCCACTTTGTAACTACTATTT
The DNA here is from genome assembly GCF_022837055.1 of Prionailurus viverrinus. Taxonomy (NCBI): domain Eukaryota; kingdom Metazoa; phylum Chordata; class Mammalia; order Carnivora; family Felidae; genus Prionailurus; species Prionailurus viverrinus. The sequence continues at coordinate 135,025,659 of NC_062564.1, read as the reverse complement.
CTGCTTTGTAAAAAATAATTTTCAGGGGCGCCTGGGTGGCGCAGTCGGTTAAGCGTCCGACTTCAGCCAGGTCACGATCTCGCGGTCCGTGAGTTCGAGCCCCGCGTCAGGCTCTGGGCTGATGGCTCAGAGCCTGGAGCCTGTTTCCGATTCTGTGTCTCCTTCTCTCTCTCCCCCTCCCCCGTTCATGCTCTGTCTCTCTCTGTCCCACAAATAAATAAACGTTGAAAAAAAAAAATTAAAAAAAAAAAAAAATTTTCATAAAAAGATATATACTTTATGTTAACATGTAATGGGTTTACTGTTGCTAATTCATAAATGAATTACATAAATATTTTAAATTTATATCTTAATTTCTAATATGGTTTATACCAATGGATATAACCCACATAAGCAAAAGCTCATGGTTAACCATTTTTAAGAGCGTAAAAGGATCATGAGACCACAAAGTCTGAGAACTGCTGCTTTAGAACACTGGTACTCCTGTCTTTCTGCAGAATCCCAATAGAGTAGTTGACTTTGTAATTGTACTATTCCCTGAACTCAGGATGTATTAAAGCAACTATCCTATGTGTGAGATTCATCTATTTACAAGTGTTTTCCCTTTCACTCCCCATCCCAAGGCCCCAGATTTGGTAATGAGCTGCTTAAGGGCAGGGACTAAATAGAATTTACCTTTATTGCTGCTGCACCTAGCATAGAGGAGACAGCCAGTAAATATTTGAGGGAGAAGGAGGGAAGGAAGGAAGGAAGGAAGGAAGGAAGGAAGGAAGGAAGGAAGGGAGGGAGGGAGGGAGGAAGGGAAGGAGGAAGAAAGGAAGGAAGGAAGGAAGGGAGGATCAAAGGAAGGAATGAAGGAAGGGAAAGGAACGAAGGGAGGAAGGGAAGGAGGAAATAATTGTATCTTATTCATTCTTCAAAGATTCTACCACAGTAATCTGTCCATTGAAAATATCTGTTAACCCTCATGTAAATCTGTTGTATTGATATGATAGCTTAGGTAATCAAGATGCCAATAGTTTCACCTGATATGTTGGCAAATCCCAGTACAGCTTGGAAACCGTGATTTTTAAAGGCAAATTTTAATAGATCCCTCTCAAGGGTAAATCAATGAGCAAACATTTGTACACACTAGCCCTTTGATAGCAGCAGATAATTTTAATACAAAGAATGATACAAATCTGGAAAGTAGATGCAATCAGTTTGGTTGCCTGTGCATAAACTATCTCCCTCATGGATAATGAAGTCTTAATAATTAGAAGTGACTTCCTATAACTCAAATATCTTATCTTTTGATTTAGAGTGACGATATGAAGCTAAAGATAACTAAAGGGGGTCAGGTAAAGCAAAATTGAGCATTGGTAAGTCTGTCTTCAAGACTCTTGTAAGCCTCCATCTGGCCTATTCTTCCCTTCTAGCTGTCCATGAAGCTGCTTTCCCTTCTCATGAAGTACCTTCATTGGCCAAGGTGACCTCACCAAGGTAGTCCACTTGGTCCTGGCCTTTTGAGTATCATCTCATGCTTTACTTAAAAGGAACGAACAATTTACCTCACAACATTTCTATTTTAATAGAAACAGTCTTCAACCCAAGAAGTAAGTGAGAATTTCACATATTATATCAGGTTCAGAAGCAGAAAACTAGAGGGTGTTTTGGCTCCTTAAATTATAACACAGAGCCAGACATCTATACTCAGGACCAAGACTAAAAAGAAGTGAAACATAACAGATATGATTGCCTGTGACAGTCCACATTGCTGACCTGGACCCTGGTTGGCAAGAGGACAGTCAACAGACATATGACATGATGTATTTGGCTGAAACTCATAAAAGACAAAAAATAGTTTAACTTGTTTCCTACCCGCTATTTCACACAGGTTTTGCCTAACATGTTTTATTCAATCTTTTAGGGGGGAGTAAGGGAGTAGAATATCTTTAAATCTTATTAAATTAAATTTCAAAAAAGAATTATTTTGATTCTTAGGACTTATAAATGATTTTCTAAAGACAATATCATCAAAGTTATCCACTCTCAAATTTAAAGGTGCTTAAAAGTGGGCCTTAGGGACCAAAAAAAAAAAGTGGGCCTTAAGGATTTAAAGAACAAACAAACCACCTAGAATTTCCAAAAGTACAACTAGAAAGAAAACTGTGAAATATCCAGCATGTATAATTTCTGATATCTGTACTATAAATAATAGATTATCACATGTAATGAATGCTGCTACACTATGGACTAAATTTTCCAACAGGCCCTAATCTGAACACGTTTTTTGTTTTTGTTTTTATTTTCTTAATTTTTTTTAACATTTATTTATTATTGAGACAGGGTGTGAGCAGTGAAGGTGCAGAGAGAGGAGGAGACACAGAATCCGAAGCAGGCTCCAAGCTCCAAGCTGTTAGCACAGAGACCAACATGGGGCTTGAACTCACAAACCACAAGATCATGACCTGAGCCAAAGTCAGACACCTAACTGACTGAGCCACCCAGGTGCCCCTGAAAACATTTTTTGTGTTAACCAAATTTTCATTAAGATCTCATACTTTCATTTTAATAGTAGTTCCTCTAATAGTGGTTATTGGAATACACAGAATTATCTACGAAGAATCTTGAGACATGCTAAAATTTAAGCTAACTCACTCTTCAAATAAACTCCAGTAAAATGCCAACTTATAAAGACCACCTTATTATTTTCCTAGTAGGACATCAAATTACTTGGGACCTCTCAAACAGTGACAGTCCCAAATCCATCTTCCCAGAAGATACAGCCTGAGGTTCCACCAATTGGTGAAAAGCCTTTAAATTTTTATACAATATAAGGGCTAGTTATGCTGTTTTTACTAGGGTGAACTATACTCCTGAGGACTTGGTTTCCCATCTTGGGAGCTTGTAGCCATTGAAAAACAAGACAAAATGGCACCCTAATGACAAATTTCTGAATATCCTCTTAATTCATCTCATATGTAAGGCATTTGGTTCCACAAACCCGTTACACTCATTTCTATCTCTTTTTTACTTTGATTATGTTATCATTTCTTAGAATTCCTGTTAGCACACTTACTTGGAATTTAAACCACATCAATGTTTTAAAGCTCCACTGAGTCCAACTTTCATCTTTAATATTGAGAAGGATTCAACACAGTGATAAAAAAGGAAGTGCTCCCCAGTTGGACTCCCTGGGCTCTACCAACACTAGCTGCATGATCTAGGGCAAGTTACTAAATCTCCCATGCTTCAGTTTCATCATTTATAAAATGGAAATGCTCAGTAGGATTCCTGTGAAGATTAAATGAATTAGTGCATGCAAAGTGCTTTGCACGGTGAGTGGCACAAGTAATCACTCAATAAATGTTATCCACTATTATAATCATGTATTATAACCCTCATTCTTCCAGCACTACTCTGAACAATTATAGACTCATAATTCACAAGAACCCTAGACCTTAGAAGTCACTGAGTTCAATCTCTCACATCAAGTAGTATCATCTCTAACATGTTCGTAGTATTTGGTCAAACATGAAGATGGTTAAATGCAGTGCTGGAAAATTCACTATTCTTCTAAAAGCATGGACTTACAAATAATTCTAACCATCAGAAAGGTCTTTTATGTATGGTGCCTATTCTCCACTCACTGGCCTCTTATTTCTGTCTTCTATACAGCTTCAAACAAACCTGCATCCTCTATCCACTTTCCACAGTACTCTGAACAATCTCTGATTAGTTAAGTAGAATACTTTGTTTAGGAAAGTAAAACAAATTTTAGCAAAATTTACTCAACAAAAACAACAACAATAAAACTATACTGTAATTATATAAAAAATTAAGGTAATCTTTGCTTCTGAGGGATTTGGCCAACAATATTCACATTTATCACATAATCTACTTACATAAGATTGTAGACTGTCAGGCTGCTTCCCAGATGGTATCCAGAGATATTTAAAAAATTTTTTTAGTCTACCTTTTTCTCTATGAAGTTCCTTTGGCTTTATGCCTTTTCTCCTTATGATTCTCTTTCCTACTTCTGTTCCTATCTTTCTATGTATCTATCTCCTGCTCTGTTTTCTTTCTTTCATCAAACAATCATTCAACAAATATTTGTTCAGTATTACCAAGTATTAGGCACTGTGCTAGGCATGGAAAACCAAAAGATAATTAGATCTGGGTCAAATTACTCACAAGCTAAGGCACAGACACAGACACATAAATAGTAAAACATGCTACTATTTATGTAATACAATGAGATAGATATACCTAGGCTACTTTGAGAACACCAGGAAGGCATTCCCAATGGAAGGAGTCAGGGAAGGTTTCTGGTAACACCTGAGAAGTCTAGAGTGAGTCTCAGCAGTACTTCCAAGACTTGAAATCATGTGAGAATCTTGTTTGAAAGATTCTGAGCCAGGGTATCTGGATGGGACGTGAGATACGGCTTTTCTACCAAGCCCCAGATGATGCCCATGATGCTCACGCTGCTGGTCCTCAGACCATTCTTTCAATTGCAAATGCCTTAAAAGTTGGCTAATGACTAAGTAAAGATTGGGTGGGATGAATATAGGCAGAATAGACAGTATGAAGTAAATCACACAGGTAAGAAACATTTGAGTGTGTGTGATGAGAATGAAGAACATTAGTGTCCCCAGGCAATCCGAAAGATCACCAGTTACTAAAATGGGGGTGAATGGGAGTATGGTATATGTTAAGGAAAAGTGAACTTATTACATAGCCAATGGAGCATGTCAAAGGTAAGCAGAGCAGTTACATGGTAACAATAGCAAATCAGATCTGGTGGCTCCATTGGTAGAATCATGGGCAGGCAAATCGAATTCTAGACGACATTAAATAAACCAGCTAACAACGATGATGAGGCAACTGACTTAAAAAACAAACAAAAACAAAAACGTTTAGCAGGGGCTCCTGGTGGCTGAGTCAGTTAAGTGTCCGACTTCAGCTCAGGTCATGATCTCACAGTTCATGGGTTCAAGCCCCGTGTCAGGCCCTGTGATGACAGCTCAGAGCCTGGAGCCTGCTTCAGATTCTTTGTCTCCCTCTCTGTCTGCCTCTGTCCTGCTTGCATTCTGTGTCTCTCAAAAATAGATAAAAGTTAAAAATAATTTTTTAAATGTTTAACAGATAAAGTAAGTTGATTGCATTTTCAAGTAATTTAAAAATCAGGCAAGTTGTTACTCCTTTGCATTCTTTGCCAGCTTGATATCTAGTCTTTATCTGACACTTCATAACATGTGATCTTGAACAAGCCACTTAAGCTCTTTTTGCACCAGGTTCCACATTTTAAAACAGTGAAGAGTTGAATGAACACGGTGGTCTCTCTACCCTAAATTTGATGGTCCCATGAACTAAATTCATTTCTTTTTTTTTAATATTTACTTATTTTGAGAGAGAGAGCAGGGGAGGGGTAGAGAGAGAAGCAGAGGCAGAGCACAGAGCTCCACGCAGGGCTTGATCTAGGGAACCATGAGATCATGTCCTGAGCTGAAATCAAGAGTTGAACACTTAACTGGCTGAGCCACCCAGGTACCCAGAACTAAATTCATCTCTTATTGAATCATGGAATCATAATTCTTTACACCTAATCACAACACCTGGAATATAAATATACACTGTATGACTAATGTTGACTATACCTAAGCAACAAGTAACAAGACTTTATATATTCTGCCTCTTCTTTACCCACAACATTCAGTACTGAGTCCAGTTGCTTTGTACTTACATTCTACTGGTGATTCTTTAGTTTATGTTCCTATGATTTTTTAACTGGATTCCTTCAATAGACCACATTAGGTGTTCTCTCTGACTCGGTCTAATCTTCTTCCAAATGCTATCCAAGAAATTGAAGAACTCTGGGGTCAGAAAGCCCCCAAATGCTAAATCCACTGTTTCTTAGCTGTATGACTGTTAGCAAGTTATTTAACATCTCTAAACCTGAGTTCCCTTATCTGTAAATCATAAGGATGATATGAAGATTAAATGCCTGCAAAGTGCTTAGCACAAGCAATTACACAGTAAGAACTCAATAAATGCTAGTTATTATTTTGAAAGACAAATCTCATAAACACTTGAGTAGGTACTTCACAAAAGAAAATCAAATGACCAATAAAAAATGAAAAGATGTTCTTCCTCATCAGTAATCAGCAAAAAGCCAATTAATACTTTCATGAGTACAATTATGTACCCACCTGATTAGTGAAACTTAAGAACTTATAAATCAAATGTTGGTGAGAATAGAGAACTTCCCTTGCTGATAGAAGTGTAAACTGATATAACCGATTGGGGACAATATTCTAGCATTATTTGGAAAACCTGAATGTGCACATACCCCTAAATTCAGTAGTTCCTTTCCTGAAGAAGATTTTACACATGTATACTAGAATCTATGAGTAACTATATATATAACTATATATAACTAATAACTTTATTACAAATATATTATTTATAATAAATATATTTAATATATTTAATGAATATATTTGCATAAATATATTTGTTTATATATAAATAAATGTTATGCACATAAATTAGCATAAATAATACAGAAACAATCTCAATATTCACCAACAGTAAAATGGATAAGTAAATTTGGTATATTCATGGAGTAGAATACTACATAATTAAATGAATAAACTACATACATTAATGTAGAAGAATCTTATAATGTTCAGCAAAATCAGTTGATTAAGAATATATATACATACATATATATATGTATATATATACTATGACTGTAAGATGGAAAACCTACAAAGAAAAGCAAAGGAACAAGGAACAAATGTGATAAGAGGCAAAATAGTGGTTAGTGGTCACCTTTAGTGGAGAAGAAAAAGCATGTGATCTTAAAGGAACACATAGGTACTTACTAAGAGTCTATTCCTTAATATGAATGGTGGTTATATGAGGTTTGCTTTATAATTATTCCTTAAACTATATTTGTTTTATACACGTTTCTATGTCTATGATATATTTCACAATTAAAAAATAAAACTGATCGTGTCATTCTCCTACTTAGAATATTTTAAAAGCTCTTCATATTGGCATAAAGTCCAAACTTTTTAGCTTTATTTAAGAGATCCTTCATGATATGTCTCCTGTACCCCTCTTCAGTTTCATTTCTACACCCCCATTTATGCCCTAGCACGGTAAATGGCACAGAGTGCTCCCAAAAAATCATACTCTGTTAAACCTTTGGGCCCTTGAAAAGTATTCCCACTGTTCCCTTCCACTGATTATTTCTCATTGTCCTTAACATTCAGCTAAAATATCACTCCCTTCAGGAAGCCTTGACAAATTCCCAGCCCATCTGTATTAGTCTCCTCTGCTGCACTTCCTTTAGCACCGCATGTCTACCCATTTAACCGCCCAGTGTGTAAGTACCACACTCTGAACATTATCTCCCCCCAATTAATGGCACATTTTAGCATAAGCACCACACTTTTTAGACTGAAAGCTTCTTTAAGGCAGGTACTATCTCTTTCATCTATCCCAAGAGTCAAGGATAATGTCTACATCACAGATTCTCAATAAATGTTTGCTTAATGAGTAAATGTTTAAGACGGGGCAATATATGTTTTCTACATCACTGGGAGTGACACATAACGCAAAGCATTAAGTTCAACCATATAAAGTTGCCCTTCCTTTAGACCCTAGATGGTTCATTATTGGCAATTACATACTATTCTCCTTTATAACAAACACTCATTTAGTACATGGTGATTAAGCACAGCATAGCGATGGCTATTATATCTACTTTCTCGATATAACTGTAGGCAGACTGTAATGAAAATCACGATGTGAAAGAAGTACAGGGTTAATTTCATCAGTCTTCTGTAGTTATAGCTTAGGCATTAATTCACAAGAAAGCCTACCTACCCAGAGTTACATAAGCCACTAAGCAAACGAAAGAGATATATTGATCACCAGTTCAAAACAGCTTCTTTTGGAATCTTGCTGTCATACACTATTTCTCAAAGTTAATTTGACAGACTATAACTGCTTCATTTCTGCTGGAGTCTATTGATTATTGACTTTGATGACTATAAAGCATCAAGTATTTTATAAAAAATATTTTGCCTGTGTGTGCTGATATTTTTATAAGATAATAAGTTTTAAAAATTATTCCAACTAGCAGAGAAACTGGATCTACTTTTTAAAATATATTTATTTATTTTGGGGAAAGCACAAGCTGGAGATGGGCAGAGAGAGGGGAACAGAAGAGCTGAAGTTGGCTTTGCGCTGACAAGGTTGACAGCAGCGAGCCCAGTATGGGGCTCAAAGTCTCAAACCACGAGATTATGACCTCAGTTGAAGTTGGACACTCAACGGACTGAGCCACCCAGGTGCCCCAAAACTGGATCTACTTTTAATGTTGCTATATTAGGCACAAGGATCTATAGGGTAAATGTCTATGAATTGCATTTTATAAAACTGTGATATGATTTCTCTCCCCTTATTTGCAAGGATCTAAATGCTATGTTAATATATATATTATATACATTCTTATATATATTCCTGTATGTTTACATAAGAGTGAGTGAGTGTGTGTGTGTGTGTGTGTGTGTGTGTGTGTATTCCTGAAAGGTATTGAGCATTACAGGTTCTTTTCACAGAGAACCAATTCTTTTACCTACAGGGTAAATTGGTAAAATGTGTAATTATGTTGCAAATAATAAAAACCACTGAAAAATAATGTCACTCGACTGTTAACTCAGCAACATGAAATTGTTCACTGCAGCCATCTTACACAGACTGGTATCGTCCCGGGCAGTAGCACCCTCCTGTCCCTGGTGTGACACAATTTACCCATGTACCCCAAGACTTCATGCTACTCTATGTGGCAGTAATAGCACTGCACCATCAATCAAACATTCTGTCTTGTTTATTTTCATTTCTTTACTTCACATTATTTGGAGCAGTATTTCTTCAGATCCATACACTAAATCACATGCAATATTTACATGAGTTATAAAGATCATATCTTTTCTGCTGTGGAATATTTTTAAATTTGCAACTCACCACTGCTTGTATGGTTTCTCATCTATAGGAAATGGTTCTAATTCAACAGCTTCTTGCATGAGTTGCCATAATGAAGATCTGAGATGGTCCTGCCTTTGGTGTTCCTCACGCTAGCCTAAAATCAAAGCAAAAACACAGAATGAGTTTGATTTGAACACTTAAATGGGAATTTCATCCGCATTAGGAAACCAAAAGACTGACAAAGATAACTGAAAATGAGTGATGGCACACAGGATGAGGGAATAAAACATCCCAGGCTGGTTTACTCTATTCAAATTTATCACAAGCACAAGAACTTTGGGGTTACCAATACCAGAGTAGCTGGATATTTTAAAATCTTGACATAAAATCTGACATGATATTTGGGTTTTGTTATATCAGTTTGGTTTTGAGATACAAGGCACCCTACTCAGCTTCTATGGAAACAGTTCCACCCTTGCATGTTTGCATATTCTGCTTTTCACAGAAGATTTCATTAGAAAAATGGGTTACATGCTTACTGATAAAAGAAGAAGTTCAAAAACCTCTGAAGTACTTGAAATAGAATAAAACTAAACTGAAAATGGTCTGAAGCTGGAAACAGACCTGTATGTATGTTTTTCCTAATCTGATCTAGTTACAAAAATAGGTTTGTAACTTCAATCTGTTACTGTTACTTTTTGTGATTATAATGGACCAGATTCTCCAAGATTGTACCAATTTCCAATGTTCTACCCATTATCAAACCATGAGTTTTAATTTTTAGAACTTTGGAAAGTATGCTCACAATACCCAAATAAAACCATCCTCTCTGCCCCAACTAAGAGTCCCTTTCCTGGCCAGGTGCTTACAACTTACTACTAAGAATTCTTTCCACACCACACTCTCCTGCTCTGTGAACATCCCAGTGTGACCTCCAATGTCACCTACCACCATTTCAGAGGACAGGAATTTATTTCTCCTCTGAATTCCTATTATATTTAGTGTCAAATCACTAATAGGAGCCCTTGATCATATACCATCCTTGTTATTTAACCTCATCTCCCTAAATGATTATATGCTCCCAAATGGCTCCAAACTCTTCCTTCCATTGCACTTAGCAGAGAACACTGTACACAGGAGACATTCATCCAAGGACTATTTATTGAGCCCCAACAACGTGCCAAACAGACACAGTCAGTACTTGGTGGAGATTATACTTTAGTAGAGAACACAGGAAACAGGAATATGTAATTAGTAGATAGTGTGATAACTGCAATGACAGAGGAAGTACAGACACTGAAGAAACCTTGCCAAATAAATGGGCCTAAGAGCTTTACTTCACTACCAATGCTCACATCCTACTTCCAGTGTATGAGAAGAGGACAATTACTTGAAGAAACCCATTTTCAGGAAGCACATGGAGAACCCAGGCAGGTTAACATCCAGAAACTAGGAGCAGTTTTACTTCTATGAAGAGAAGTCACTAAGATGAATTTCTAGTACTTTAAATCACTGCTGGGTGGTGGGGGGGGGGTTTTCCCTGCATTCTAACACACACACACACACAATGTAGCAAAAATCCTGTTTATTACTGAGCAGGTTACTCTGCAAATTCCTGATTGGCCTGTAGGGGAATTTCACTTACACCTGCACACTGTATGGGATTTCAGAGCAACTGTGGGTTAAGAATGTTTCTAAGGAACCTTCAGTCATCTCTTTTTCCATTCAAATCTTTACTTTCCACTCCTAGGAACATTAGCTTTATAAACCTATGGCTTTCACATCTCAGAGATAAGAACAGTGAGAAAGGCCATAGTGGCTTATTATGGATCTAAAGCATCAATTCACCTAGAAAATTCTTTACCAAAAATAAGTATAAATTTGTAGCACTTTTCAAGCCAAAATGCTTCTTTTTATTTAAGGATTTTTAATGTCACCTGAGTTCTCCATTTGGAGTTTCTACCAAGATTCACAATAAGACATGGGGGAGAGGGTAGGATAGTACCTAAAACATGGATTTTTCACTCCCCCCCACCCTTTGCCTTGATTTTCTCATAAGGATAAAACGTACTCAAACTGAAAAATCTTTAGTCAAAACCTTACAACTTTGCCATGAAAATATGTACGGAGAGATAAATTTCTGAAAATCCAAGCTACAATTCTAAATTACATTTTCTCTTTCAAAGAGAAATAATCAATGTGCAGCATGATCTTTTCTCTAATCAGCAGCAGTGTCTCATCTCATACTCATATAATGCAATAAATATATTTAATATACTAAAGGGATAAATGGGTCTTGTTCTCCTTTCCCAATAAGCATTCCCCCAGTAGTCCATAGGCCCAACTTTATCTAAATCTTCGGTCCTCAGAAGGAGGTGTAAGAGATGCATGTGTGGTAAGAAAGAAATAGTCTGCAGCAAATACAGCATTGTATTCCTTTCTGTCATTACTGGACACTTTATGGTTCTTTTTGCCCAAGTGTTGCAGCGTCCAACCAAAAGCTTAAAGGAGACTACAAGAGGAGATAGTAGGCACAATGGAGAAAGAATTTTAAGTGTCAATTTGTTTACTTCTTATTCTGATCGAAGGAAGACTTGCTTTGAGACCCATTATTCTCATAAGCAAGTAATCAATCATTTGATTTGAACCCACCAATTTCACGCAAAGTCTTTTGAGCTCCAAATGTGACCTGAAGTCACAACTAGAGCAGGAAGAGAGAATATCTGCCCCCATGTTTCACAAACAAGAAACACCCCAGTTTGTCTTTATTTTTTATCATCAGTATTAAAAGACTTTTTCCCTAAGATTACATCCAAAGAAATATATTCATTTACATAAAGCCACAATAAAACTAAACAACAACAACAACAACAACAACAAAACAAAAAAAGACCTTTAAATATGGGACGCTTTACCTTTAAACATGGGAGGCTTTTTCATATTATTTTGGCTAGGCAGATACCTTTCGCTTATGATATTCTTATAAGATATACTAACAAGGGAAATCCTATGAATTTCCTATAATTTAAAAACGTACATTTATTTTATAGCATTCACAACCAAGTCTCAGTTCATTCTAACCTTGAAAATCATTGACCACGTACTATGAAACCATTAAATACTAATAGCTGCAGACATACCAGACAATGACAGCAAAACACACTCGGTCCCTCTGGGATCTGTTCATAAACATCCCCTTCCAGCATGACAAACACACTCCTCCCAACAGCAGATGCTGTTCTGGGGCAAGCAAGCAGGAAGCTGGAGGCAGCTGATTTCTCCACTCTACATATGATTTCTCACTGCCTCATCATCAAAAAAAATTTTTTTTACCAAAACTGCGAAGATTTTGTAATGCCAGGAGCCCATCAAATTAAAGATACTTTGCAACAACAGGAGAGAGTGATGTGCAAATGAGGAAGCATGAAGACTCTTTAATATCTAAGGTCATGCCACCTTTGTCATCTGATTTGCTGTTCCGTTGTGGGGAAGAGAAAATCGTTTGCTCTGTGTAAGAAAATAAGCTAACCTGGTACTTCATGTCAATTAAGAGTGAGATCGAGGCAGAAAAGGAATACGTACCAAAAGCAGCAAAACTGCTCATCCAAACTGTCCTGCCCCTAAAATCCAAAGGTTCTGAAGTAGAGTCTGAAGCTTCTGAGCTCATTCATGAGCATCACTATCTATATTCGCAGCATATATGCTCACCTAAGGTAGAAAATGTACAGAAGCCTCTCTAAGAGAAGTGGTCATTCCTGCAACCATTTTTAATACGGTGATCAGCATTCTGTGAGATCTTCCTGGGTCTGGCAAGTAGCAGACTAGGGATGCAAGGAGGAAATTGGACCTTGGGCTGGCAATGCTGAGTGCACTTATTTTCCTGCAATCTGAACTGTGGCCTGTCCCATGACTTAGACTGCCTCTTTCCGGTTCGTTCACAAAAGTTATCATCAACACACCAGAAGCATGCAGTGCTGCTGTAAAGACACTGTCAGGCTCTGCAGCAAAGACAGCCCATGTAAACAACCTTGTGATTCCTTCAGAGCCTACTGCCATGGGATAAGCCATTCTTTTTCGGTAGCTAAATTGCAGTACCTGGGAAGTTATGTGTTAGGAGGTAAAAGCAGAGACAGCCTCTAGATTTCAATGTACAGGGGAAAATGCATATACAGTTTTTCTTAAAATATCTCTAACCTTGATTCACTTGAAGATTTTCCAGTAAATCACGTTTTTTTTGCTGCAGGCACAAATACATAAATTCTGATGAGTATATTGCCATGCTCATTGCTGATTTTTTCCCAAAAGAGCTCTGACATTTCTAGGGGACACAGTATCCCAGCACAGAATATGGGAACCCTGCCATTAAAAAAAATGCTGCCTGCTGTGATAGGAGATCACTTTCTTAAAGGAACCCCTTACCTTTGCGACTGCAGTGCCAATGTTTTCTCTAATCTCTATCCTGACCCCTGTCCTGTGTTCCTCTTCCCAGCCCAAATTCAGCCTAGAATGTCTCTGCAAGAGTAATGCCATTAGTTTTGCAACTAAAATCTATAAATACTATTCCCTACTAAAAATATGTAAATATGTTCCAAAATATTCATTTAAATTATACCTCTCAGGAAGTAAACATAAATGTATACTTAAAGACATGATTTTTTGATGTTTTATGGAACCCAGAACATTACTCAGATATAGGACTGAGGTCAGCACTTCTAACAAGCACAGCTGTTCTCTCTCTCTCTGTCTCTCTCCCCACCTCTCCTTTTCTCTCTCTCCCTCCTTCCCCCTCTTCCACCCCCCCCCCCACCCCGGCTGTTTTTCTTCTCTTCCTTTCTGTAGCTCTGCATTGGTCTAAAAACCCCTGGTCACAATAAGAAAGCTCCCTCCCACCCCCTGCCAACCCTCACTCCAAACAGAAAGGTTTCCACACGCCCAAGTCTGGGGAGAGATGCTCCACACACAAGGAAAGGCTGGTAGCTTCTTGCCTTAGAGGTACTTCACTTCATTAACCTGCTTTCCACCCCATCTCTCCCTCTTCTCCCATGCTTGCTCTCCTACCCCACCAGGAGCAATCCATAGGCATCACCCCACCCTCCAAAAAACAGGTTAGAACCCAGAATGAGCAAAGAGCACCTACCATTCCGTGCTTGAGAACTACGATCCTGATCCAGCAGTGTTTGCCCCAGAAATCCTCCCTACTTGTTTTTCATTAACCACATTCCAAATTGTAATAAGGAATAGATTCTTTGGAGGTGGGGAAATTGTTTAAAATTAGTGATGGACAGGTGATTTCCAAGAAAACCCAATCTTAAACTCACTCAAGCCCCTAGGTATTGAGGGGTGAGGAGAAAAAAGGAAAATTGTAAAAATGAAAAAAGAAAAGAAAAAGGTAAGCATATAACAAGCACCACCCACCCCCATAAAAAAAAAAAAAAGAAGAAGAAGAAGGGGAGGTTTTTGGAAAAAAAAAAAAAGAAGAGTGGCTTGCTGAATCACCCTCTTTCACTGCCTGGAAACCATTGTGCAGCGCGATGCTGCCTGTACCATTGTGGAACCTACCAGAGGAGACGGACAGAGGGCTTGGGGAATGGGGTTGCTATGGCAACCGAAAGGAGCACACATGACGTCAAAGCCCAGAGAGGTCTAGGGAGGGGTAAGAGGGGGAAAGGGAAAGAGGAAAAAAGTCTATCTATGTGCGGCTACAGCCACTGTGTTTTCCGGTGAAATGAGGACCAGGCAAAATGGAAAGGAGTAGGGTTCCTTGGCAGCCACTATCAGGAACTACGACATCAGCAGCCAGGCTGCACAACCCACAGAAACAATCCGCTCCAAGCAGTGCTGGCTGTGTCCACAGCAGCGCTGAGGAACAAACACCGGCAGACCAAAACAACATACGAAATACGGTCAATCTCTGCTTTTCAACTAGCTCAGCTCTTTGCAAACAGCAGAGAGTGAGACTTGGGGTCTTTCTAAATGTCAAAACAAACAAGGATGCTAATAACCTCAGAGGAGAAGTGAGCATTGGAGTCCCAGCTGGATTCCAGAGGTCATTTGCACAGCACTATTACTCTTCTGTCTTTCCTTGTTTTTTATAAAAATCATAAATAAATGCCCACTACATCCAATTCAACAAACTGACTCTTAGATTGCAATTAGAATGTAGAAAAAAAAAAATACAGTTGATTTAACAAACCAGGGGTTCTTTTTTTAATTGCAGATAATTCTCTGGAAAACCAACGACAATTACATTACTATATGTGGCAAATATGTCTATTTTATTTAAGTAATTTTCCCTGCCTCTGACTGTTAGAGTTTCCATTCAGTTTTTTTTTAAGTCTCCATACAGTTTTAACATCTACAAATAGTGCGTTTTTAGAATGAGGGGAGTTAACTATTTCCACTATTTTTAAAAAGTATCAAAATTTTTAACCATTTGAAAATATTTTCTTTATATAATTTTCAATTCACATTTGGCCAAATAGCCTCAGCCCCTGGACGTCTCAAGTTACATTATCTAACCAAATTCCTTTTTTGCTTACACAACTTTGTGGTGGGTTTCTGTCTACTGAAACCAAGTAATGCTGAGTTTTATACCATTGTCCATTATGTTTGGAACTAGCATACTTACATGAATAAGGAGCTTCTTCCGTATGTTAACAGAAAAGATAAAATAGGCAACAGATATAAACTAAGTAGTAATTGCAGACCCTGAAATATCATAAAACTGTGGGACCACATCAGGTTTTGTTTTCATTGTTGTTGCTGCTACTTTATTCAGGAGGGAATTTAGAAAAGGAAAGTCACATGAGTTTTCTGTCTTTTTAATCCATTGGACAAGATAAGATTTTGGAAGTCACTTTACTCTAATTTCAACTTCAATAGGAATCACTTGATTATTAACTGGTTAGTCTTGGCAATGGGCCCGCCTACAAGAAAACTATGTCTCAAGCAAAAATATGTATCGATTAGCCAAACAACTTTATAGCAAATGTAATTAGCATTCAGGCTTTTCAGTTATTGTATTCTAAGTTTTGATATCAAAAGTTAATTTTCAATAACTGGATATCAATGAAGGAAAAAAATGAAACATAAAAGCTAAAATCTATAAAGCTAGTAGAATAAAATACAACTTTTAGAAGGAAAATAGCTTTCTGATCTTGGAGTAGGGAAAGATTTCTTAGGACACAGAAAGTACTCATCATAATAGAAAAAAAAATTGATCAAAATTAAAAGCTTCCTCTTATCCAAGTCACCATTAAGAAAATGAAAGAGACAAGCCACAGACTAGAAGAAAACTGTCTTGATAAACATCTGAAAATACTGTTGATATACACAAGTTCTAGATCATATAAAAATATCCTACAACTCAATGATAAAAAAAACAAACAATTTTGTTTAATGGGCAGTCTTGAATAGGCACTTGGCAAGGGAGATTTACAAATGGTTGATAAGTACATAAAAAAGCATTCGGTGTCATTGGTCATCAGAGAAATGCAAATTAAAGCTACAATAAATGCCAGTTAGACCCATAAAAATGGCTAAAATTTTAAAAGCCTAAAAACACTAAATATTGGCTAATATATGGAGAAACCAGAACTCTTCTACATTATTGGTGCAAGTATAAAATGGCAAAACTACTTTGGGAAATGGTTTGGTAGGGTGTTTTTTTTTTTAATTATAAACATATACCTACAGTATGACTCAACACTTCTATTCATAGATAGTCACCCAAGAGAATAGAATATATTTCCATTAAAAAAACTTGTACATAAATGTGTATGCTAGTTTTATTTATAATTGGTAAAAACTGGAAACAACTCAAAGTATATCAACAGGAGAATGAATAAGTAAATTATTGTATATTCATATAATAGTACAGTATTCAGCAATAAAAAAGAATGACAACAATGAATAGGCTGAAACCAACCAATTTCTTCCACTAGGTGTTAATTCTTGATGGCACAAGTTATAAAGAGTAATAATAGATGCCAACGTTGTTTGTAGATTTGGAAGTGGATTTTACTATTTAGAGCTTTAATTCTCAACCTACTCATTTCAGTAATATTTAGATGATCAAAATGGTATTTTAAGTTTATTCTATATAGCATAGAAAATTAATTTCCTAAAATTAGATCATTTAATACAAGTTGGCTTTTTTAAAAATCAACAATAGATCCCATTCCTGATTGATAGAAACTATTTACTTAAAGCCCTCAATAAGATGATTCTAACATAAATCTCTATTTGCAACTTCTCAATCCAACACAATGTGTTTTAGAGCCTCACTTCCCCACCAAAATACAACTTTAATCAAAAGAGAAAAAGAAAAAGAATAGATACCTATTGGCATCATTGTATTTGGCAGGCACTCTACTTATGCATAGATACACCCACCACATAAACTACCACAAAAGTACCTCCTTCCTTTTGTTTGGTATTTATCATACTATACATTGTATTACTCTAATTTTATGAATATATATCCTACCTCACACTTGACTCTAACTTAATCTTCCTTATTATTCATTGTCTTTCTGCAAGTTCCCTTTTCCAGGAATCTGTCATATCTTCCTACACTTGGTAGGTAATCAGTAAGGTTATATGCATTGTTAAGGAGTGTTAAGTTTTGAGATATCCAATATTAAAACATGTAACTTCTGTTACAACATTAAATATTTAAACTTTAACTGTTTTAAATTCTTTTCAAAGGACTTTCAAATGAAACTGTACTTAATCTAGAAGTCTGACCTGAATTCTATCAGTACTATCAATCATAAAAATTTTTGAAAGAAGACTTTTAAGTGAATAAATGAATGTAACTTCTTATTTTTAAAAGCACGGAGTTGTATTTAGTATTTCTTATATACAAGTTTATTTATTTAATGGCATGTTTGTAGTCTGTGGAAGGACTGAAGATTTGCAGGAATATTTCTTGTTCTCCAAGCAAGGAGATCTTTTTCACTTACAAATGAAAATCTTTTGGATATTACATTTTTCAAAATGAGCTACTGAAATATGCAACATCAATGAATCTCAAAAACATTATGTTAAGTGAAAAAAAATGAGTCAAAAGAGCATTTACTTTATAAATCCATTTACATAAAGTTCTAGAACAAACAAACTGTTCTATGGTAATGGAAATCAGAACTGTGATTGCCTGTGAGAGCCACAGAGTTGAAGACTATTGAGGGCAAGACAGAAATTTCTGTAGTGATGGAATGTTCTGTATCTTGTTAGAAGTTATAAGTTGTTACATAGGTATAAGCACTTGTCAGGACTCCTCAAAGTGTAATTCCTAAGATTACTGCATTTCGCTCTATGTAAATTGAACTACTGTTTAAAAATAATAACAATAGGGACCCCTGGGTGGCTCTGTCATTTAAGCATCCAACTCTTGATTTTGGCTCAGATCAGGATCCCAAGGCCATGGGATCAAGCCCCACATGGGGCTCTGCACTGGGTGTGAGACCAGTTTGGGACTCCCTCTCTCTCTCTCCCTCTGGCCCTCTCCCCTGCCCACATTCTCTCTCTCTCTCTCTCTCTCTCTCTCTCTCTCTCTCTCTCTCTCTCAAACAAAAAATTTTAATTAAAAAAGGGGAAATAATAATAATAAATAATAATAATAATAATGTCAATTTCCAAGAAGAAAATTGCTGAGTAAGCAATAAGAACTCCTAAATGTGCAAATCTGGTCCCATACCTTGAATCTTGATTTTGCAGACCAGAGCAAACCCAGCAAAAGAAAAGGCAAGAACCGTGTCAATAGGATCTTAAGAGATCTAGCAAACCCTCCAAAGTGAGGCAGACAATTGATGGAGGTTAACCTAACAAATAAGAAATAAGAATTCAGATATTTAAAATCAGATTTCTTAGAGAAGCCTGGCAAGAAGCATATCCCTAGGTTCTGCTGTAGGAACTATCATTCAGTGTTAGGACTCGCAATTCTGGAGGAAATGAAGGTACTAATGAACTAGCTTCCCAAACAGTAAATGGCAAGGGAGTCTGGAATAGAGGAATACAAAGGAATCAAGTCAGGGAAACTGGAGTAAGAATTCAATTTCTGAATCCAAGTCGAAAATTGAACCCCCATTCATGGGGGCTTAGCAGTAAAACAAACTACTTCACTAAGATCTCTTATCAAAATTGGTCCTAGAATAGGGTTACCAACTCATACCCATTTGCCAGAAACTTCCTAAATCTCACATACCAGGAAACCCCTTGGTCCTAGGCAAACTAGGACAGTTGATCATCCTATCCCAAAGTCTAAAATGGACTTTAACCCTCAACTGAGTATTAAAGGTCCCAGCCTCAATAGTTATACAAGAAAGAAGTCAAGAATTAGTTATAACAGTGATGTTGCTAAAGAGGAGTGTCACATAGCTACACTTTCAACAATTAGATTATTACACGATGCATAATGCATACGGTTTGGTAAACACAAGCAAAATTGTGAAAGATAAATCAGTAGAACTGGGTGAGTGAATAAATATAAGGGGAATGCAGAGGGTCAGTGTTGATTCAGATCACTATCATGTCAAGATATATAATAATGTCTTCTCTCAGAGTCAGTCATGTATTTTTCATGATGTTTCCACTTGGGCAACACTAGCCCTTTGCAAAACTATTTCATAATTTAAAAGTTTCAGAGATGCCTCATTCCATATCTCCCTTGTGGAAAGTTATATTTCACATTACTAAATTAAAAGTGCTGTGAAAATGAAGTTTAAAAAAAACCCTAAATTTCTCAAAATTAAGTCAAAATTTATATCTTAAAATAATTTCCCCAGTGAAGTTTATAATTAATATCTTTTATTATTCTGTTTGGATAGGAGACACAAGGCCAACAGCTTACCATGGCTATGGCAGTCTTCTATGGAGTGAACTTAAAATACTAAAGGTTCTTCATATAATCCAGCTATTCCCTTGTGGGTATTTATCCAAACAAAGTGAAAAACTAAACAAAAAAGATATCTGCACCCAAATGTTCATTGCAATATTGTTTACAACAGCCAAGATATGAAAACAACCTAAGTGTCTGTCAGCCGATGAATGAATTGTGGTATAGATAGATACAGATATAGATATAGATATAGATATAGATATAGATATAGATTATATAGATTTATAGATATATATATCAGCCATAAACAAGAATGAAACCTTGCCATTTGCTACAGCATGGATGGACCAGAGAACAGAATGGTGGTTGCCAGAGGTGGTGTGGGGAGTGGGTGAAATGGATGAAGGAAGTTAAAAGGCCTAACTTTCCAGTTATAAAATAACCATCTAGGAGATGTAATGTGCAGCATGGTGACTATAGCTAAAAAATTCTATAACTATATATAGTGATGAATGTTGGCTGGACTTATTGTGGTGATGGTTTTGCAATATATTTAGATGCAATATATATTAGGTATATTTTATTGTACATCTGAAATGAATGTGATGCATGTCAATTATACTTCAATAAAAAGTGAAATATTAATGGTTCCTAATAAGAGTAAACTTTGTGATCAGTGTCATAGAATAAGGAAGGATCTAACTTCGTATCACTTTTCTTTTTAACTAAAAGACTTTATATTTCAGAGAAGTTTTAGGTTTACAGAAAAATTGAGTAGAAAATTACAGAGAACCCTCATATACTCTGCTCCCCTCCCCACAGATTATTAACATATTGCATCAGTGTGGTAAGTTTCTTACATGATGAACCAAATAATGATATGTGATCATCCATTAAAGTCTATAGTTTATATTAGGGTTCACTCTTTGTATTGTACAGTTCTATGGGTTTTGACAAAGGTACAATGTCATGCTTGCACTCACTTTTAATTTTCTTCTTGCTTAGAAGTCTATTTTACATTCAGGTAACAAGTGTATTCACATCAAAAGAAAGTAGATAAGATTGGTCTGCTGAAAGGTTTTCCTAATGGACAGATCAAGACTGTTAGAAGTCAGTGGCAGAAAATGTACTTCGAACCAACTTTTATTAAGCTTATAAAAGTATTAATTTTTTTTCACTAAGAACACCTATAGCTAGCCAAATTATATCCCTTTGTGGTTAAATACACTTTGTACATGCAGAATGTCTGATGCAAAGAAAATAGTGGTTATATCAGATTTTCAGGATCTTTGGTTTTTTTGAAAGTCTAGATTTAGTTTACAATAATAAGGGGGAAAGAAATTCTACTTAAAAATAATACCAAAGATGCTTCAGTTTCCTCAGGTAGCAACAGTTTAAAATATCTAATTAGAGGATTTGTCTTTTGAACAACTATGCTAATAGAAAAATGCCTTTTCTTAGATTCCAGTAGAAGCTGGTTTGTGAGATATAGAAACAGTTATTCTTGCCAGACATCCTCAGGTTTATCCACACTTCAATCCATACACAGCTGTAGCAATTCCAATTTGCCTTATCCTTGCTTTACTGCAGTGCCTCAGAAGCATGACCAAAGTATCGAGATACCATGGATTATATTTGAGTTTGGTCTAGAAATTCACCTTCTTTTTTTTCATTTCTTTTTTACTTTTTATTATTTTTATTTTTATTTTTATTTTATTTTTTTATTTTTTTTAATTTACATCCAAATTAGCATATATAGAAATTCAACTTCTTACCACTTTGCAGCAACTCGTATCTTCATTAAAAAGGCTATTCTTTTTTTTTTTTGCTTTAATGAAGTATAATTGATAAATAAAACTGTAAGATATTTAAAGTGTACAACGCGATGATTTAGTACACATATATATTGTGAATAGATTCTCCTCATTAAGTTAATTACTGCATCCATCACCTCACATATCATATTAACCTTCCTTTGGGGGGTGGAAGGTAAGAGCACTCAAGAGCCACTCTTTCAGAAAATTTTAGCTATACAACTACAGGTGGCATGTTACACATTAGATGCTTGGAGCCCATTTATCTTATAACCAAAAGTACGTATATACCTTTTTACCAATCTTTTCCTATTCTTACCACCCCCATCCCCCAGCACATGGCAACCACTTTTCTAGTCTCTGTTTCAATGATTTCAACTTTTTTAGGGTTCCCTTCTAAGTTCAACCTTACAGTATTTGTCTTTGTCTGGCTTGTCTCATTTAACATAATATCCCCAAGGTCCATCCATGTTTTCTGTCTCAGTGGTAGAATTTCTTAAAGGGCTATTCTTACCTCTGATTCTGACTTGCTATCATTGTGCTCAAAAGATGGTCACTGAGACAGGCCAAGAGACAAAACACAAGCCCAAACTTTTAATAAAATTTAAAATAAAAGGTTAATAATAACAAATATAGATCTTCTATCACTACTAAATGAATATTAGAAGGCCTATCTTTAAACATGATATGAGAAGGTTTTGTAATCACTCACTAGTTAGTGAATTCTGGGTTCGTGCAATAGAACAACAGTATAAGTAACAGTGATGGTACCCAAAACAATCAAAGGAGTAGTAATCAGAATTAATAATACATTACAGGATTTGGCATATTTGGTCTTCTATTTTTAGGGGCGCCTGGGTGGCTTGGTCAGTTAAGCATCCGACTTTGGCTCAGGTCATGATCTCGCAGTCTGTGAGTTCGAGCCCCACGTCGGGCTCTGTGCTGACAGCTCAGGGCCTGGAGCCTGCTTCAGATTCTGTGTCTCCCTCCCTCTCTGCTCCTCCCCTGTTCATGCTCTGTCTCTCTCTGTCTCAAAAATAAATAAACATTTTAAAAAAATGTTAAACCAAATAACCATTAGCATAAACTTATATATACAGCTTACGCTTGCTGGGTTTTCCAATTATACCCCCAAAAATTCTTAGAGTATCTTAAACATGTCATTTAACCTTCATTGGAATGTTATATTCAAGAGGGAGACAGGGAAATAGAAATCCAATTTTGAAAATTGTCTAAACTCATGAAGATATGCAGTGATAATAGCATAAATTTAATATGTATCCTGTATATGTACAGGAGGTTTTTTTAATTTTTAAACAATGTATAAATACTTTTAAGGCTTATTTGGGATATGTATAGATAGTGAAAACGGTACTGGACTCATCAACAGACTTTCTTTAAATCCTAGCTATGCTGTTTCCTGTCTGTGTGACTTGAACAAATCACATAGCCTCTCCATTTCCCAATTAAGGCATTGACATAATAGACATAATAATATTCACTTCACAGAATTTTCATGAGAATCGAATTACATAATGCGTATGACTGTGCCTGCTACAACCGTTGGCATATGACAGCCACATAATAAATATTGAACATTCAACTGAGTCTATCTGCAATAAGAAACATGTAGCCCACACTTATATTTACATTTCTTAATACAATTTTGAAAGCTATAAACATTGTCCAGTGCCCCAGAAGCATTCATCTTCTGTTGCTTGACAATGTTTTTAAAGTGTATATACAAGGGGAGATGCAGTTGATCATAGGGTACTTGGCAGTGTTGAAGAAGCACTATGGAACTAAGAATAAACTTGAAGGAATTTAAGCCTACCTTAAATTTAGCTAGTCTACACTTGAGAAACTACCTTTAAGCTAGTCTACACTTGATAAACTATTCAAGACATCAGCAATTCTCCTTGGAAATTTCCCAGAGAAAATTCAGTTACTTGGTCAGCAGATATTCAGAGATATACTATTTCATAAATAGAGAACCAAATCAAGAAAATCAAGCAAAAACTAGTACAGCTGTTGGAGCTGTGTGATATTCTTATAATTTAAATAAAATCAACCAGTAAATCACTGAGCAGCATACAAGTACAAAGCACTGTGTTAGAGATTTAGAAAAGAAGTTCAAGACATGGGACCTATTCAAAAGAAGCTCAAGGGGCCCTTGGGTGGCTCAGTCAGTTAAGAGTCTGACTTCGGCTCAGGTCATAATCTCACAGTTCGTGAGTTCTAGCCCCATGTCAAGCTCTGTGCTGACAGCTCAGAGACTGAAGCCTGCTTCAGATTCTGTCTCCCTCTCTCTCTCTGCCCCTCCCCAGCTCATACTCTCTCTCTCTCTCTCTCTCTCTCTCTCTCTCTCTCTCTCTCTCAAAAATAAATAAACATTAAAAAATAATAATAATAAATAAAAAGAAGCTAATGAGCTTACTGCAAAGTCAAGACTGACTCACTTGAGAAAAAAAAATCTATAAAGAAGTCCCTAATGTAGGATAAAAACAATGAAGTTTCTAGTTCAGAGAGGGAAGACCTCAACATGAGCCTGAATGCTGAAAATGTGGACCTCCAATCCTGTATCTGTTGAGAAGCAGCACAGACCGACAAAAATGCAAATCTCAGTTTTAATTCCATGATGACTAATTACCCAATAGATATTGGGCAGACTCTCCTCCCTAGGTTTGGGTCTTTTCATCATAAAATATTGGGCCTACATTACATGATAATTATAGTTCTGTAACAAAACAGAAGAGAGTCTTAAGATGATTCTTGAGCAATGAATAGAATTTGGGCAGTTGAGATTTAAGGAGAATAGACTTAAAAGGAAGGAAAAATAGATCATATTTGAATGAGAGTAAAGAGATAACACTCTAACTAAAGGGAGAAGAAAAGTACTGGGATAAATGGAAAATCTTCAACCAGATTGTCTTAGGAGGCAAAAGATGCATACTGAACATTTGCATTACAAATGAAAATATAAGGCAGTGATAACAGGAGCCACTGCTGAGGTCAGTTCTGGCTTTCTGAGTCATTTAATATATGTTACCTTATAATAATAAAGTAATAATTGCTATTATTATTATCACCAATATCACCATAAACATCATTATTATTTTAGCTATCTATTCAAAGGATACTCTGTACCAGGCACTAGGCTACATTTACAGACATCGACTCTAATCTCACAGCGTATTTTACATATAATTTATTGTCAAATTGACTTACATACAACACCCAGTACTCATCCCAACAAGTGCCCTCCTCAGTGCCCATCACCCATGTTCTCCTCTCTCCCACCCATCCCCCATCCACCATCAGCTTGTTCTCTGTATTTAAGAGTCTCTTGTGGTTTGGCTCCCTTCTTCTCTGTTTGTAACTATTTTTTCCCCTTCCCTTCCCCCATGGTCTTCCATTTAGTTTCTCAAGATCCACATATAAGTGAAAACATATGATATCTATCTTTCTCTGAGTGACTTATTTCACTTAGCATAATACCCTCCAGTTCCACCCACATTGCTGCAAATGGCATGATTTTATTCTTCCTCATTGCCAAGTAGTATTCCATTGTATATATAAACCACATCTTCTTTATCCACTCATCAGTTGATGGACATTTAGGCTCTTTCCATAATTTGGCTATACACAGCATTTTTTTTTATCATTATCTCACTAACATCTGTTGATCATCCACTATGTGCTTGGGCTCATGCTACATTATTACAATCCTCACTACTATCCCATCAGGTACATAAGATTATTATCCCTACTTTATGGACAAGACAATTAACATAAAGAGAGTTTAACTCATCTGTCCAGGATCATACAGCTAAAAACTAGATGAATCCGGATTTAAATCCATGCATATCTGACTGAAGTTTCTCTTTTGAGACGTTGGGGGGATGGGGATGCTAATGAGCTTAAGTTATAAAAGTAGTATCATCCAACAGGAAGGTCTTTCCTCACATTCCCAATCAGAGCACTGATCATTTCCTATCGTTACCGCTTCCTTTGTGGTACATGAGGAGAATTGGCAGTCAGGGCAATACAACCTTTATGCAGAAGCAGTGAAACCCCCAAATAAGAAGGCAGAAGAAGCCCTTCAAGGATGTAGTGAAACACAGCTTTTTAAAAACATGGATGGCATGGCTGTGAACTGCTGAGAAACAGCAGTAGCTAATAGAACACCTGGTATTCCTCTATAAAGAATGTGACTGCTCTTTTTTTCAGCAAAGATTTTTAAGCCAACTGTGAACCTAAAAGACAAAGTTTCAGTTTCTTCAAATAGCTACAATTCCTAAACTGAAAACCCACCTCCTACAGGCAATGTAGAAAAGATATTGGTAGTAGGCCTTCAAACGCAGCTGTATACTTTTATTGGAGACATTATTTATAGAAATGAAATTCTATAGATGGTATTGTGAATGCATGTAGACACACGCACAAATACAAACAAGTATTCATCCAGTCAACAAATACTCATTGAATATCTACTGTAATGGTAAAGACAAAACTTGTTCAGATATTGCTTCTGCTCATTGAAGGGACTCAATGTTTTACCAGACATGAATATGAATAAACATAAAGCAAGGTTTTTAAATTGCTAATTCAGTAGAGAAGTGAGAATAAAGCAATGGAAGTTTGGGGAAAAAATTATTTCTAGCTACAGTGATTGGGGAAAATCTTAGAAATGCACACTGTGAAAAAAATAGAAACTATATATACTGGTCTCTGCCTCTCTCCCTGCTCCCTGCCACATTCCTGGCACAAAGTTCCTAAATCCTTTGGAATTTCCTGGGTCTTAGGAGGGAGCATATTTTGTTCTAATGAGGAGACTCTTGATAAGCTCCTAGAAGGTTTCAGGATGGTGGCTGGTAATGAGAAAGATCAAGCCGTTATTAGAAAGTTGGAAATTTAGCTCCATCTTCCATATCCTGGGAAGGAGAAATGGGTTGGAGATTAAGTTAATGATCAATCATGCCTATGTGATGAAGCCTCCACAAAAATCCCAAGAAGATCAGAGAGTATAAGTGTTTCCCTGAGTTCTGTGTGCTGTCTTAACAAGTGATAGGCTCCAAGGAGGGGGTCATGGACACCTCTGATTTGCAGCCAAGTTACACAGAAGTTGTGTAACCTGGGAACATACGACTTGTTATTGGTATCTCAAGGGGGTGGGGGAAGTCTTGTGGGACTGAGCCCTTAATCTGTGAGGTCTGTGCAAACTCTAGTTAGTGTCAGGACTGAATTGAACTACAAGTTGATGTCAAAGAATTGCTTGTGTGAGGGAAAAGTCCACACATCTGGCATCAGAAGTGACACCAGTGTTTAAACAGGTCAGAGTCACACAAAGTTACACCAGTGACTCTTGAAGTGTTGTGAGATGTGAGTGTGGTAAGAGAAAAACAGAAGTGAGTTTTTCCATTCACACACATATACACACATACACATATATAGCATAGTCAGTGATAGATTTTATAGGAAATTTCTAGAAGTGTAGAGAAGGAATCAGCCTAGGGTAATGAAGAGACCACTGACTAAAGATCTATAACACAAATAGGAATGCTTTAAACACAAAAATAGGCCAGGTTACTCACTATCACAAATAACACCAGGAAATTACAACAGCTTCCAGTGATAAACTCATGATAGGCAAATCTGAAATGAAGTTCAACTCACAAAACATACAAAAATTCAATAGAAACCAGATTCAGTTTGCAAGAAATAAAACAGTTCAATAGAAAACACCCTCTCAGTCCATAATACTAGTACTCTCTTATGTGTGCACCTCATACAATTTTCTGTAATAAATGCTGTGAACTTGTCATCATTCTAATACAGTGGATATAAACACAAATTAATTCCCTCATTTCCACAACAGTTTAACACAAAATGGAGCACCTACGATGTGCCAAGCAATGTGCTATAGTCTTTAACATTTATTCTATTCTGGGCATTATGCCACTCCACTGATGAAATATAATTCACACTCAGTTAAATTGAGACCTACCCAGTCAAAATCCAATCATCTCTCAACATAAAGAAAAATATTCCATAATAAAGGAAATCATTCCCTTTTTTCTCCTTGTATAGTCTGAAAGACTAGAGGTATTTGGATCTAGTGAGATACCAGTAAGTATCTAGCATATCTAGAAGAGTGGCTGGTAAACATTCAATGCACTTTTGTTGAATGAATAACAAATGAATCAGTAAATAAAACAATCAAGTATAAGCAATGCAAGGAGCACATGTTTTAAAGTTTCTGTCATATACTGAATTGTGTTCCCTCAAAAAGATGTGTTGAAGTCCTAACCTCCCAGTACCTCAGCATGTGACCTTATTCAGAAAGACAGTCTAGGTGGTTTGCAGATGTAATTAGTTAAGATGAGGTCACACTGGAGTAGAGTGAGCTTCAAATCCAATACAGGGCAGGACCGTAATCCATTAGCGACGTGGTGTCCTTACAAAAGGGGGAAGTGTGGACACAAATAGACATGCATGGAAAAAAGATATTTGAAGTGGCCAGGGAAAGGACAGCCATCTAAAGCCAAGGAGAGAGGTCTGGAACAACTCCTTCCCTCACAGCCCTCAGAAGGAATCAGTCCTGTCAACACCTTGCTTTCACATTTCAGGCCTCCAGAACTGAGAGACAATAAATTTCTGTTGCTTGTGCTGCCTAGTTTGTGCTCTTTTGCTCCAGTTGCCCTTGGAAAATTAGTACAGTCCCACAGCTTCCCTTCTTGCTCACTTACAGTCTTCCCAGAGAAACCATCATGATCAATTGTATCTTGTCTCTTCCTTACACAAAACACACAGTGGCTTCCAACACACTGAGGATAAAATTCAAATTCCTTACCATGGCCTCCCAGGCCCCTCATTCACAGATTCCTGGCTCCCTCACTGACCTCATTCTCTACCCTCTCTCCTTCACTCCTTTCTCCCCCCAGCCAGCACTGACTTTGCTGTTTCTTGGAAAAGTCAATATTGCTTCTACCTCATGGCTTTTGCACTCGTTGTTCCTTCTATAACTGTCTTTCTTAATATGTGCATTATTTGTATCTCATTTCATTCAGAACTCATGGAAAGTCCTCTAGAGAGGACTTTCTGACAAGCCTGTTTAACATAGTGTCCCACATCACCTCCATCCCTTATTCAGTGGCTATGTTTTTCTTTATAGCAGTTACATCTTCCTGATATGTTAAATGTTTATATGTCTATGTTCTGTCTTCCCCATAAAATGTATGAGGATGGGACAACATTTTGTTTACTGTTGTGTCTTCAACAGCCAAACAATGCCTGATGTGCAACAGATACACTAGGTAAATATTTGGTAAATGACTAAGTGCGACAATCTTACACATTTACTCCGATATCCTTGAAAATCTATGAAAGAAGATATTATTCAGTCACTAAACAACTATTTGGCACTTCTTTTGTACCCAGGTCTGGGTTAGGCCTTATGTTAGGCACAGAAGAGATACACATAAATCTCTCATGGACCTGGTCCTCAAGAAGCTCGGGGCAGTATTTAATTGTGTTCCATGAATTGCTACAGGCAATGTACAAACTGTAAAACTACAAAGGAGAAAACAGTCAGTTCCACCTGTCAGGTAGGAAAAGCTTAACAGAATAAATAACAGGTGAATATAGGCTTAAAATAACTCCAAAAGGAAGAGGCAACATAAACATGTGCAGGGTAGCATGGAACAGTCTGATGGGTTCAAATAATGAAAAGTAGTAAAGTAAGGTTGGAGCACAAGAACACAAGGGCATGAGAATGGCAGTGTTTGTGTGGTTAAGAGTTGAGGCTTGATGAAAAGCAGAAACCAGATAGCTGATTTCCCATTTTAAGGAATTAGAAGTTTATCTCAGAGCCCAAAGAATCCTCCTTAAGACACAGCCTAACAGACACATCACTATTTTAAGCTCTGAAGGGAATGAAACCAAATCTCTAATGGTATGCATCACAACTCTACCACAGGCACTTCCAGAGTGTAAAAAATCATTTTGCACGTGAAAGATACATTTGTTAGGGATGGGAGTTGTTTGGTTTCTTTTTATTTTCTATTAAAATGTGATTTGGTCAAGATCTATTATATGTTGGCTTACAGTCTCCAATTTCATAATTCTCACTCCTTTATGTAGGTCTGAATTCCCTGGCATCAACACATCTCTGGAGACACCATGTCACAATTATTTGTTGACTTTGCTGGAATTAATTTAGCCCTAAACTGTGCCTTTGCCCCAGTCTTAACAAATAGAACAGGCCAATCATGATAAAAACTGCCACTGATAAATTGGCTTTCGAACCATTTTAGTCCTGAGCTTCAGGCCTCTGGTTATCAGTTTTCTAAGCACAATTGTTTAGTGCATTCCTCTGGATCCTTGTTTTCAATTTTTTTACTGAAATCTTTTCTCCTTTTCTTCAACAGAGTCTCACACAGAGCCCAGTGTATAAAATTTGTACAGCAATGTTTAATTAATTATAAATGCATTATGCAGATTCAAACTTATCCTATTTCTATACAGTAAAAGTGATCAATGAGCACAATGTGGTTATTTTAATAAACTGAATCAACCCTGACTTATGGATGACAGTGGCAGACCTGTCATTATCAGCATGAAATCTGACTCTATTTTTTGTTGTTGGAAAATCCATTTTTTAATGGATCTGGTTCACAGATCCTGAGTTTAAAAAAGGAAAGAGGGAGACCAAAGTAGAGCTAGAAACTTCTAATCTACAGCTCATGTAAAATTAGTTTATATAGGTTGGAGGTTATAAACCCAACACCCTAGACTCTAGAGCCTGGAGTCAAATCCAGTTTAGTTCATAATGTATGTTTTTTAATTAGTTGCCATAGCTTAAAAATCGAAGGATTTGGGGGTGCCTGGGTGCTCGGTTGGTTAAGTGTCCAACTCTTGATTTCAGTTCAAGTCATGATCTCACAGTTTGTGGCATCAAGCCCCATGCCGGGCTCACTCTGTGCTCTCTCAAAATAAATAAACTAAAAAAAAAAAAAAAGAAAAAAATTGAAAGATTTCATTTAAAAAGCAGGATTTCTGGCTTCTCCTGACATTTCTGAGGATATGGCAATACTGGGTCATATTACTTACTTGTGACAGCTTTAGATGGTTTGCTCTTTTCAGATGGATTTACAAACACACACACACACACACACACACACACACACCTTCCACTCACTATTACCTGGATCCTCTAGCTTTAAATTTGTGTTCCCTGTATTGTATATGCAAAGACAGTGGGAAAATCTTTATGCCCTTCTCTGTCTCTACTCCATCACCCTAGTCCATCACCTTTAATTCAACCAACCATCAGGCTCCTCTTGGACCACTGCATTGCCCTCCCAAATGTTCTTGTTCTATGGCTCCCGTCTCTGAGCAGTCCTGGCTGTATTTGCCCTTGGATTGATCCATTCCTTGTCCTTGTCCTTCACTCCTATAGCCTGCATTTTCCAGACACTCATTCCAGCTGTCTTTTGATTGGGTTCAATCAGTGGGAAAGCACTACAGGAGGGAGAGAATAAAGGGAAAAGCCAAGGAATTAATGTCCCTTCCTCTCTGCCTTAGGCAGTGCCTCTGGCAGGAGCACCTCTCTCCCATGGCCCTAGCTCCTGAAGTCCTCACACAGGCTGTCTGTTCCCTCTAGGAATACCTTTGTATCACTCAAGGTCACAACAGGAAACAGATGGTACATTTGAAAAGGATAATTTGAGGTGGATATTTTTTTACAAAGGGATTATTTACAAAGGTGTAAGTCTGGAGGAACCTTGAGGGATAGTGTTTAGCACTCCTGGAAATGAGGAGAGCAGCAGGTAGAAGTGTCCATTTTGTGAGGGGCAGTCACCTTTCAGGCAACAGACAAAGCAAACTGAAGATAATTTTAACAGGGAATGAGCCAGGGGAATAAAATCCCTAATATTGCTTTCCTCCCTCCACAGAGCTTCTCTACTGTGGCCCTACTGACATCATTTTGGACTTGTAATTCCATGTGAGGGAGGGAGTACTGTCCCGTGCATTGTAAGATGTTTAGCAGCATCCCATTAGATGCTGTGACAACCAAAACTGTCTCTGGGCACTGTTGAAATGTCCCCTGGAAATCAAAATCATTCTCCAGTTGAGGATCACTGAGGAACCTATTATAGTCCATTCACATTAGCCTCCCAGAGCAAATAAAAGGGTGACCAAAGGTGGAGAGTGTCTCTGGAGGGGCCAGTGGAAAAGATTTAGCACAACTTTTTACCCCACGTGACCTGGCATTGACCTCACTCATTCTTCAGATCTCAGTTTTACATAGGACGTACCACCCTTTCCACCAGCCCCACCACTTATTAAATTAAGTTCTTATTCATTATTCTAATTAGTTGTACCCATTATTTACCTCAGACTTTATCACAGTTGGCAATTCTGTATTTTATTTGTCTGCTTATTTTTTATATGTGGTTCGCCTATGAACTGAAAACCTTTTGACGGTACAGGCCATGGCAGGGCTGCTAGTTCACCACCCACGTAGCACAGTGGCTGACATAAAGTTGGAACCCAATAAACACATGATGAATAACTTAATTATGAATAAATGTGCTAAGAAGACAACATAGGTTAATGTATTGATTTTTGTTAGGTTAAATCTATTTTGGGTCACATTTGAGTGTTCTTATTGCTAAATAATATACACTTAAAATATGCTCAAGAAATAAAATCTGACTCAAATATTCACACAGCTCTTACCTCATATTCATGAAAAACATTATGAAATCTCATACATGGTATAACTCCCTTATTTTATACATGAAACCGAACTAAGCTAATGGAACAGGCTGAAACAGGCAAACTAATAATAATAAAAATATTTACTGAAAAGCATACAAAAGTGTGTATAACGAATGCAATTTGGACTATAAAAAATTTT
This sequence comes from Prionailurus viverrinus, assembly GCF_022837055.1. Lineage (NCBI taxonomy): Eukaryota > Metazoa > Chordata > Mammalia > Carnivora > Felidae > Prionailurus > Prionailurus viverrinus. The sequence continues at coordinate 134,993,096 of NC_062564.1, read as the reverse complement.
AAATACAGAAAAGTTAAAAGGTAGAAATAAAAAGTAGTCACTGGACATGCTAACGTAATTAATAAAATGAATAATAATATTTAAGATAAATAAGCTCACATGTATATTCACATTCATGGCAGCATTATTCACAATAGCCAAAAGATGGAAGGAGCCATGTATCTGTCAATGAATTAATGGATAAACAAAATATGGTATATACATATTTTATACAATAATACTCAGCCTTGCAAAGAAAGGAAATTCTGACACATGCTACAACATGAATGAATATTGAGGACATTATGCTAAGTGAATAAGCCAGTTACAAAAGTGCAAACACTATATGATTCATTTATAGGATATACCTAGATTAATCAAATTCACAGAGATAGAAAGTTCAATGTTAGTAGCCAGGGTCTAGAGGAAGGGGGTAATGGGGACTTGTTTAACGGTTATAGTGTGTTGAAAAAATACAGCTGAGTTCATGCAAAAATCTAATGGCTCTGTTAAACAATTCATGAATCAGGCACCATTCCATCTAGCAAGTAGAAGGAAGCTCCTCTGAATTAAATAAAACAAAGGTTTCTAAAGGCAGAGAGAAGATATTGAAGAAGAAAGAGGAAGATGGCGGGGGGGGGGGGGGGGGGGTGTGGCGGCGGTGGCGGCTGTTGACAGGTTGAAAGCTACATTCCTAGGGGGTTGAGACTGCAGTTAGATTAGGTATTTAGGTGTTAAGTCTTCGTTCACTGACCTGGGGACTTAACCCAAGGAATGCCATTTTGGGCCTGTGGTTTTCTTTTCAACAAGAGTTTCAGTTTTACAGGATGAAAAAGTTCTGGAGACTGGATGTTAAACAATGTAAATATACTTAACACTATTGAACTGTATACTTAAAATGGTTAAAATGGTAAATATTATGTGTATTTTACCACAAAAAATAAATTTTAAAAATGCAAAAAAAATATGTAAATATATAAATAAATGAAATCATTCCAGATACTAAAATAAAAATAAGCAGCAACTATGGAAGTACAAAGTCCTTGGATTACCAAAAAACAGGCATAAATTTTATCTGAGACTGTGACCCACCCAGTTCCTGTCATGGTGATGCTCACTGCATGGTGATGTTCACTGTCATGGTGAGCATTACTGACGCTCGCTGTTGGAGAACAACTGTTTAAAGTCAGTGTGAGAAGCAGCATAGAGTAGTGTGAAGTGCATCGATGCAGAGAAAGCTAACCTGGGTTCAAATCCCTGCTTCTACTTTTTACTTGCTTTATGACCTTAAGCAAAGCTGCTTGACTTCTCTGTACTTTAGTTTTTTCATCAGTAAAAAGGGTTAATAATCCTAAATTTCTCATAAAATTGTTATAAGAATTAAGTTAAGAGTTTTAAAGTGCTTAGAAGACACTCTTACATTGTGAGTTAAATAAGATAATAGTTTCAGACACACATTAGACCTCCTTTTCATAAAAGCTTGTTTTCTTAATTTTCTTTCCCTTTGGGTACAAGACTAGAAGAATCCGAACTCCTTACAATAAACTGCTCCTCTAAGAGGCATTGAGTATTTACTCCATGCCCAGTAACCAGCAAGTGACAAATCCATCAGCCTTTCAATGATCCCTCTGTGCTGTGTGACCTGGACAACAATGGCCCTAGGATCTCCCACTGTCAGACCAAGTTTTCCTCAGGCAGGGATTCACTTCCTATTCTTTCATTAAATCTTTGAGCCCTCATTTCTCCACTCAGCATATGATGGGCAGGTAGAAAAACAATTCATGAATTCAACTCCCTTCCTGGATTTTATTTCTACATTTTCCCATGGAACATCTTAGTGTCCAAAAGAAAACATTAATTCATTTCATGAAGAATCTGACTTAGTGTGAACCAGTAAAATAAAATAAACTGTTATTATACTTTTATGTCAATTCATGGTGAAATATTAACCAAAAATAATCAAATTAAACACTTAGACATGACTTCAAAACCTAGAAATTTTGCCTGTTTTCTAATAGAGAACAAAATAATATTCCCTTCTCCAATTTTATTTTATCCCTTAAACATAGATTTGATATATGAATTTTATTTTTTTTAATTTAAATACCATTACAAAGAGTTGGGTATCCTACTAAGAATACAAATACTTTTTTTAAAAAAAGAAAGAAAACTTATTCAATCATGAATAGAAATGACATAATGTACCTCAACATAGTTGAAAGGCAAAAAAGAAATATGTGTAGCTAAAGTGCATAATAATTCTAATGAATTAAATGGCCTACTTTATCTTTGTTGATTAATTTTTAATCCTCACATCTCTTGCTCTCATTTCTCAACAACATAGAAGACATATCATTTCTTTTATCATTATATCCTAAAGTTTCACGGACTAGTTAGTACTCACTAGTTCTACAGTGCACTTAAAAATTACAAGCATTGGAGAAATATGAAAGTTCTCCTTACCCTTTACCGTTACTTCATTTATCTGGGCCGTCTCTAAAATATAGAATGTTAGCTTTGATTTTGTCATCAGACTGTTCATTCATTTAACAATTTCTATTGACTGCAAGGTGCAATATGCCAGGAATGGGAAAGTAACAGGAACAAGTTCCAGCTGCATAAAGGTTGCATTACAACTGCAGAAACAAATAGGTATTTAAGCAGAGAAGTTCATGTACTCAAGGGAGAAAGAATGGCAAATGCAAGAACCCTAAGACAGGACAGAGCTTGGTGTATTCAAAAAACAGCAAGGAGATCACAGAGAAATGGGGGAACAGTAGGAAATGAGCCCAGAGGGGTAACCAGGAGGTGTGGTAGCGACTTCAAATTATATTCTGTATAATGGCAAAGCATGGAATGTTGAAAGCCAAAGGGACGGTCTGACTCTCACCAAAAACCCACTCTGGGAGCAGGAGATCGAGTCTAGATGGAAAAAGCAGAGGCAAGGAAACAAATTAGGCAAGAGATGATAGTGAGTTGAAAGAGGATAGTAGAAGTAGATAAGAAGAGAGGTGACTGGACTCAGAAGTATTTTGAATGCAGAGAAGACAGATTTGCTGGTTGTAGGACTGAATATACAGGATGTCAGTAAGTGCTTGTTTTTTACTTATGAATATTTCATACAAATTATGACAACTCATATTACAAAGTTTTAGTAGAGTAACAAATTGTCATGCGCACCTGTACTAAAAGAAAACAACTAAAGTTTTAACAAATTCCAACTAAGCCAAAGAGAAGGAAAAAAAACATTTCTAAATAATGACATATAAATTGCTTTCTTACACATGCAATACTCTTGGGCATATCGTTGGCATGGTAGGATTTATTTGGAATTTAAAAAGTACATAAAAATGTTTTCATACTTTGATATTCATTCACTTTTCCTTTACTGCTTATCTTTCTCAGTTTTAGAGAAAAAAATAAGTTTTAATGTAACATAAAATAAGTATTTCTATAATTAATAAGTAGAAATATTAACAAGCTGTTGATTAGCTAGTGTGGAAACATTTGGCAAATTTCTTGTTATGCAACCATTTTAATCTACCAATCCCTGTTGATCATGGTTACCAATCTAACAATAATTGCTAATCTACCATTTTAAAATGCAATGAAGCAAAACTCAGCATCAGAAGTGGCACAAGCTTTCCAAAGGATTCCCTCACAGTTAACAAAATTTCAGAAACAGAAATAAAAGCAAAACAAAGCAAACAAAAATAACTCAATGTTTGACCTCAACAGTGTTATTTCTCTTATCTCACTGCTTTGCTAACATTTCCTATATGCCTTTCTTTTTCTTTATAATAGGAACTATTTAATCATTGTTTTTTTACAAATCAGTCATATATCTTTAATATGAACTGATAATGGGGCCCCTGGGTGGCTCAGTCAGTTAAGCATTGGACTTGGGCTCAGGTCATGGTCTCATGGTGTGGTTCGTTAGTTCGAGCACCACATCCTGGAGAGTACAGAGCCTGCTTGGGATTCTCTCTCTCTCCCTCTCTCTGCTCCTTCCCCACTTGTACTTTCTCTCAAAAAAAAAAAAAACCTTAAAAAAATTAATATGACTGTTAAGGATATTTCTGAAAATCTATTTGGTTTCCATGAATTACTGCTCAAGAATTTTGAAATAAGGAAAATAAACTTAAGATTTAAAATTGTAAAAATCCACACACAATTCATATGATTATCTCCTAGAAGGGGTAAATCAAGAGATTGCCGATAAATTGAACTGAAGAGTTTGGAACACCCAACACTCCATGAACATTACCTAGGTATAATCTCCATGATTTCAGACTGGAAAGTGGTTATAACTTAGTAAAATGAAACAATCAATTGTGTTGTGTCTCATGTAGAGAAAGACCATGAATAGCAAGGGGGTATTTAGCCTAAAGCACACAGAAAAGAAATTGTAGGATTCCGTAGTATTTATCCAGACTTAACCAGGTAAAGAGAAACAAAAGGACCAGTAAAGGAAAAAATATGTTTAAAATATGCAATTCATCACTCAAAATCTGCCCCTTGAAAGTACAATACAAAAGAATTGTATCCCACTTCATCATTTGTAATTATATGTTTAATATAGGCCTTTCCTTACTGGATTATAAATTCCATGAGGAGAGGGATCATGTCTGTGCACCACTGTAGCCCTAGTGCATTCTGTCAGAGTGGAACCCCATTGCCCCACTCCTGGATGACATGGAGATAACTTTCCTTAACTATCCTGGTATCTCTCCATCTCTTTATGCACTCTTCTTATAAGAAAAATGAAAAACTGGGAAGAATAATTGGGCATGTTTGGTTGCACCATTCTCTCTCTTGGGAGCTGCCTGCCTGTAAGAAGATGTTTTTCACCTCACCTCTAGGATCTAAGGCATCCTTATGCGGGAGAGGTCTATCCTGCTCTAGAACTGCAGCGACTTATGGGTAAGTATATCTAATTCTGAGATTCAGTTCATTAGTCTATGTGGTTCTCTCATGAATCTTTGCTCTCAATCTTGCTCTATGAGTGAGAGAGATGATATTTTGCTTCCCTCTGACTGGTTATTTTTTTTCTCTTAGACTTTTCAGAAACTAGGCAGGAAGGAAAAAGGTCCTGTTTACGGACCCCCTTGAAATCCTACATGTAATACAATATCTGACTTTTTGCAGTTGCTTAGCAAATATTTGTTGATTGACTGTAGAGATTATCACAAAAGGCTAATTGTGTAATTTCTCTGCCAACAGAAAAGATTTATATACTATAGGTTGAAATTTGAAGGCTTAAATCTTGACTGTTGAGTGCCCACTTTTCAGGTAAGATAACAGAATGATCTAGGGCTCTGACATCTAGGTTGGGCTAGAATATCCCTGGAGACTGGTTTGGATGTGGAACATCATTTGCCTCAAGGCTTTAGTAGAGGAGTGGGGTGGGCTGTCTAAAAAGACTATTCAGTTAAAAAGATATACAGAAAGAAAATCTAGGCATGAAGACAATAGGATAAAAACCAGAGATATGGAAAAGAATAGATTAGAACAAAGGTCTGTGGAGAGGACATATTCTGGAGAAATACCCTGATCTGACTTGCATATAGCTGCAGTGTATTTTATTATGAATTCCATTACTGGAGGTGGGGTAGGGGAGGGATTTGGTCAAGTTGTGCTTGTTTGGCTGGTTCTGAGGAGGGCAGCAGTAATGGTCTCAGACAGACAGGATGTTTGTTCCTCAAGCTTAAGGATAGAACTAAACTGTATTTTACTTGAAAAAGAAAAGATAATTTCCTGCTTGATTCAATTTAATTTTGCTTTTATGATTTTCGGCTCTTGGGTATTATTACCAAAATATGCCCATTATTAAAACAGCCACATATTAAATTAGAAACAATAAATTAGTTTTCTTTCATAATAAACAACTATTTAGATACAAGATTTACCAAATCACACAATATTTAATCTTCTCAGCTCACCCAAAATCTTGACATACAAAAAGTATTTCCTGATATTTGTCCTCAAAGTTCATGTTTGGACTGGAGCAAGTCCCTGAGCACTTATCTCTGAACAGCTGGCACTGCATCTGCCACGGTGTTTTATTCAATCTCTGCACATTATTCAACACAAGTAAAGGGAGAGCCTTAGTCCCCTTGTTTGGAGGCTATTATTTTCACTCTCATCATAGGGTAGAAGAAAAGGAAAAGAAAAAAAAAAAAGCAGGGACATAGTTCATGTTGACATGAAATGAGTAAACTGAAATGATTTTGTTCTTCAATTAGCAAGTGTTTTTCTATGTTTTAGATCCCTTCCAATATCAGGTGTCTGTGTTTCTTATTGGATCTAGCCAACTCTTATTTATATGTTACTATGTACTACTTGAGTGTAGGGTTTATGATGGTTACTTAGCATGGTGAGAAAGTTGTCTGTTTAAAAATTATTTGGGGGCACCTGGGTGACTTAGTCGGTTAAGCATCTGACTTCAGGTCATGATCTCGCAGTTTGTGGGTTCGGCCCCACATTGGGCTCTGTGCGGACAGTTCAGAGTCTGGAGCCTGCTTCAGATTCTGTGTCTCCCTCTCTCTCTGCCCTCCTCTTGCTCTCTCTCTCTCTCTCAAAACAAACATTAAAAAATAATTTAAAAAATGAATAAATAAAAATTATTTTATTTTATTTTTTTTTCTGAAATTTATTGACAAATTGGTTTCCATACAACACCCAGTGCTCATCCCAAAAGGTGCCCTCCTCAATACCCATCACCCACCCTCTCCTCCCTCCCACCCCCCATCAACCCTCAGTTTGTTCTCAGTTTTTAACAGTCTCTTATGCTTTGGCTCTCTCCCATTCTAACCTCTTTTTTTTTTTTTTCCTTCCCCTCCCCCATGGGTTTCTGTTAAGTTTCTCAGGATCCACATAAGAGTGAAACCATATGGTATCTGTCTTTCTCTGTATGGCTTATTTCACTTAGCATCACACTCTCCAGTTCCATCCACGTTGCTACAAAAGGCCATATTTCATTTTTTCTCATTGCCACGTAATATTCCATTGTGTATATAAACCACAATTTCTTTATCCATTCATCAGTTGATGGACATTTAGGCTCTTTCCATAATTTGGCTATTGTTGAGAGTGCTGCTATGAACATTGGGGTACAAGTGGCCCTATGCATCAGTACTCCTGTATCCCTTGGATAAATTCCTAGCAGTGCTATTGCTGGGTCATAGGGTAGGTCTATTTTTAATTTTCGGAGGAACCTCCACACTGCTTTCCAGAGCGGCTGCACCAATTTGCATTCCCACCAACAGTGCAAGAGGGTTCCCGTTTCTCCACATCCTCTCCAGCATCTATAGTCTCCTGATTTGTTCATTTTGGCCACTCTGACTGGCGTGAGGTGATACCTGAGTGTGGTTTTGATTTGTATTTCCCTGATAAGGAGCGACGCTGAACATCTTTTCATGTGCCTGTTGGCCATCCGGATGTCTTCTTTAGAGAAGTGTCTATTCATGTTTTCTGCCCATTTCTTCACTGGGTTATTTGTTTTTCGGGTGTGGAGTTTGGTGAGTTCTTTATAGATTTTGGATACTAGCCCTTTGTCCGATATGTCATTTGCGAATATCTTTTCCCATTCCGTTGGTTGCCTTTTAGTTTTGTTGGTTGTTTCCTTTGCTGTGCAGAAGCTTTTTATCTTCATAAGGTCCCAGTAATTCACTTTTGCTTTTAATTCCCTTGCCTTTGGGGATGTGTCGAGTAAGAGATTGCTACGGCTGAGGTCAGAGAGGTCTTTTCCTGCTTTCTCCTCTAAGGTTTTGATGGTTTCCTGTCTCACATTTAGGTCCTTTATCCATTTTGAGTTTATTTTTGTGAATGGTGTGAGAAAGTGGTCTAGTTTCAACCTTCTGCATGTTGCTGTCCAGTTCTCCCAGCACCATTTGTTAAAGAGGCTGTCTTTTTTCCATTGGATGTTCTTTCCTGCTTTGTCAAAGATGAGTTGGCCATACGTTTGTGGGTCTAGTTCTGGGGTTTCTATTCTATTCCATTGGTCTATGTGTCTGTTTTGGTGCCAATACCATGCTGTCTTGATGATGACAGCTTTGTAGTAGAGGCTAAAGTCTGGGACTGTGATGCCTCCTGCTTTGGTCTTCTTCTTCAAAATTCCTTTGGCTATTCGGGGCCTTTTGTGGTTCCATATGAATTTTAGGATTGCTTGTTCTAGTTTCGAGAAGAATGCTGGTGCAATTTTGATTGGGATTGCATTGAATGTGCAGATAGCTTTGGGTAGTATTGACATTTGACAATGTTTATTCTTCCAATCCATGAGCAGGGAATGTCTTTCCATTTCTTTAAATCTTCTTCAATTGCCTTCATAAGCTTTCTATAGTTTTCAGCATACAGATCCTTTACATCTTTATTAGATTATTCCTAGGTTAGATTTATTTCTAGGTATTTTATGCTTCTTGGTGCAATTGTGAATTAGATTATTCCTAGGTTAGATTTATTCCTAGGTATTTTATGCTTCTTGGTGCAATTGTGAATGGGATCAGTTTCTTTATTTGTCTTTCTGTTGCTTCATTGTTAGTGTATAAGAATGCAACTGATTTCTGTACATTGATTTTGTATCCTGCAACTTTGCTGAATTCATGTATCAGTTCTAGCAGACTTTTGGTGGAGTCTATCGGATTTTCCATGTATAATATCATGTCATCTGCAAAAAGCGAAAGCTTGACTTCATCTTTGCCAATTTTGATGCCTTTGATTTCCTTTTGTTGTCTGATTGCTGATGCTAGAACTTCCAGCACTATGTTAAACAGCAGCGGTGAGAGTGGGCATCCTTGTCGTGTTCCTGATCTCAGGGAAAAAGCTTTCAGTTTTTCCCCGTTGAGGATGATGTTAGCTGTGGGCTTTTCACAAATGGCTTTTATGATCTTTAAGTATGTTCCTTCTATCCCGACTTTCTCAAGGGTTTTTATTAAGAAAGGGTGCTGGATTTTGTCGAAGGCCTTTTCTGCATCGATTGACAGGATCATATGGTTCTTCTCTCTTTTTTTGTTAATGTGATGTATCACGTTGATTGATTTGCGAATGTTGAACCAGCCCTGCATCCCAGGAATGAATCCCACTTGATCATGGTGAATAATTCTTTTTATATGCCATTGAATTCGATTTGCTAGTATCTTATTGAGAATTTTTGCATCCATATTCATCAGGGATATTGGCCTGTAGTTCTCTTTTTTTACTGGGTCTCTGTCTGGTTTAGGAATCAAAGTAATACTGGCTTCATAGAATGAGTCTGGAAGTTTTCCTTCCCTTTCTATTTCTTGGAATAGCTTGAGAAGGATAGGTATTATCTCTGCTTTAAACGTCTGGTAGAACTCCCCTGGGAAGCCATCTGGTCCTGGACTCTTATTTGTTGGGAGATTTTTGATAACCGATTCAATTTCTTCGCTGGTTATGGGTCTGTTCAAGCTTTCTATTTCCTCCTGATTGAGTTTTGGAAGAGTGTGGGTGTTCAGGAATTTGTCCATTTCTTCCAGGTTGTCCAATTTGTTGGCATATAAGTTTTCATAGTATTCCCTGATAATTGTTTGTATCTCTGAGGGATTGGTTGTCATAATTCCATTTTCATTCATGATTTTATCTATTTGGGTCATCTCCCTTTTCTTTTTGAGAAGCCTGGCTAGAGGTTTGTCAATTTTGTTTATTTTTTCAAAAAACCAACTCTTGGTTTCGTTGATCTGCTCTACAGTTTTTTTAGTTTCTATATTGTTTATTTCTGCTCTGATCTTTATTATTTCTCTTCTTCTGCTGGGCTTAGGCTGCCTTTGCTGTTCTGCTTCTAGTTCCTTTAGGTGTGCTGTTAGATTTTGTATTTGGGATTTTTCTTGTTTCTTGAGATAGGCCTGGATTGCAATGTATTTTCCTCTCAGGACCGCCTTTGCTGCGTCCCAAAGCGTTTGGATTGTTGTATTTTCATTTTCGTTTGTTTCCATATATTTTTTAATTTCTTCTCTAATTGCCTGGTTGACCCACTCATTCTTTAGTAGGGTGTTCTTTAACCTCCATGCTTTTGGAGGTTTTCCAGACTTTTTTCTGCGGTTGATTTCAAGCTTCATAGCATTGTGGTCTGAAAGTAAGCATGGTATAATTTCAATTCTTAAACTTATGAAGGGCTGTTTTGTGACCCAGTATATGATCTATCTTGGAGAATGTTCCATGTGCACTCGAGAAGAAAGTATATTCTGTTGCTTTGGGATGCAGAGTTCTAAATATATCTGTCAAGTCCATCTGATCCAATGTCTCATTCAGGGCCCTTGTTTCTTTATTGACCGTGTGTCTAGATGATCTATCCATTTCTGTAAGTGGTGTATTAAAGTCCCCTGCAATTACCACATTCTTATCAATAAGGTTGCTTATGTTTATGAGTAATTGTTTTATATATTTGGGGGCTCCGGTATTCAGTGCATAGACATTCATAATGGTTAGCTCTTCCTGATGGATAGACCCTGTAACTATTATATAATGTCCTTCTTCATCTCTTGTTACAGCCTTTAATTTAAAGTCTAGTTTGTCTGATATAAGTATGGCTACTCCAGCTTTCTTTTGGCTTCCAGTCGCATGATAAATAGTTCTCCATCCCCTCACTCTCAATCTAAAGGTGTCCTCAGGTCTAAAATGAGTCTCTTGTAGACAGCAAATAGATGGGTCTTGTTTTTTTATCCATTCTGATACCCTATGTCTTTTGGTTGGCGCATTTAATCCATTTACATTCAGTGTTATTATAGAAAGATACGGGTTTAGAGTCATTGTGATGTCTGTATGTTTTATGCTTATAGTGATGTCTCTGGGATTTTGTCTCACAGGGTCCCCCTTAGGATCTCTTGTAGGGCTGGTTTAGTGGTGACAAATTCCTTCAGTTTTTGTTTGTTTGGGAAGACCTTTATCTCTCCTTCTATTCTAAATGACAGACTTGCTGGATAAAGGATTCTTGGCTGCATATTTTTTCTGTCTAGCACCCTGAAAATCTCGTGCCAATTCTTTCTGGCCTGCCAAGTTTCAAAAGAGAGATCAGTCACGAGTCTTATAGGTCTCCCTTTATATGTGAGGGCACGTTTACCCCTTGCTGCTTTCAGAATTTTCTCTTTATCCTTGTATTTTGCCAGTTTCACTATGATATGTCGTGCAGAAGATCGATTCAAGTTACGTCTGAAGGGAGTTCTCTGTGCCTCTTGGATTTCAATGCCTTTTTCCTTCCCCAGTTCAGGGAAGTTCTCAGCTATGATTTCTTCAAGGACCCCTTCAGCACCTTTCCCTCTCTCTTCCTCCTCTGGGATAGCAATTATGCGTATATTATTTCTTTTTAGTGTATCACTTAATTCTCTAATTTTCCCCTCATACTCCTGGATTTTTTTATCTCTCTTTTTCTCAGCTTCCTCTTTTTCCATAACTTTATCTTCTAGTTCACCTATTCTCTCCTCTGCCTCTTCAAGCCGAGCTGTGGTGGTTTCCATTTTGTTATGCATTTCGTTTAAAGCGTTTTTCAGCTCCTCGTGACTGTTCCTTAGTCCCTTGATCTCTGTAGCAAGAGATTCTCTGCTGTCCTGTATACTGTTTTCAAGCCCAGCGATTAATTTTATGACTATTATTCTAAATTCACTTTCTGTTATGTTATTTAAGTCCTTTTTGATCAGCTCATTAGCTGTTGTTATTTCCTGGAGATTCTTCTGAGGGGAGTTCTTCCGCTTGGTCATTTTGGATAGTCCCTGGCGTGGTGAGGACCTGCAGGGCACTTCCCCTGTGCTGTGATGTATAACTGGAGTTGGTGGGCGGGGCCGCAGTCAGACCTGATGTCTGCCCCCAGCCCACCGCTGGGGCCACAGTCAGACTGGTGTGTGCCTTCTCTTCCCCTCTCCTAGGGGTGGGATTCACTGTGGGGTGGTGTGACTCATCTGGGCTACTTGCACCCTGCCAGGCTTGTGATGCTGGGGATCTGGCGTATTAGCTGGGGTGGGTAGGCAAGGTGCTCGGGGGCAGGAGGGGCAGGCTTAGATCGCTTCTCCTTAGGTGATCCACTTCAGGAGGGGCCCTGTGGCAGCGGGAGGGAGTCAGATCCGCTGCCGGAGGTTTGGCTCCGCCGAAGCGCAGAGTTGGGTGTTTGCGAGGAGCGAGCAAGTTCCCTGGCAGGAACCGGTTCCCTTTGGGATTTCGGCTGGGGGATGGGCGGGGGAGATGGCGCTGGCGAGCGCCTTTGTTCCCCACCAAACTGAGCTCTGTTGTCAGGGGGCTCAGCAGCTCTCCCTCCCTTTGTCCTCCAGCCTTCCCGCTTTCCGAGCAGAGCTGTTCACTTATGACCTCCCAGACGCTAAGTCGCGCTTGCTGTCGGAACACAGTCCGCCCGGCCCCTCCGCTTTTGCAAGCCAGACTTGGGGGCTCTGCTTGGCCGGTGGGCCGCCCCTCCGCCCCGGCTCCCTCCCGCCAGTCCGTGGAGCGCGCACCGCCTCGCCGCCCTTCCTACCCTCTTCCGTGGGCCTCTCGTCTGTGTTTGGCTCCGGCGACTCTGTTCTGCTAATCCTCTGGCGGTTTTCTGGGTAATTTAGGCAGGTGTAGATGGAATCTAAGTGATCAGCAGGACGTGCGGTGAGCCCAGCGTCCTCCTAAGCCGCCATCTTGCCGCAACTCTCAATAAAAATTATTTTAAATACAGAGAACAAACTGAGGGTTGATGTAGGGAGGTGAGGGGGGATGGGCTAAATGGGTAATGGGCATTAAGGAGAGCATTTGTTGGGATGAGCCCTGGATGTTATATGTAAGTGATGAATTACTAAATTCTACTCCTGAAACCATTATTACACTATATGTTAACTAACTTGGATTTAAATTTTTAAAAATACAACAATGAAAAGAATATTTTAAATATGCAAACAAAAATATGCAAAAAAAGTTAAGAATTTAAAAAATGGTAAAAGTACTAAGCAAATGGTAAATTATCAATGTAAATTTATGAAGGTATAACTATACCATAATCATGTTAAAAATTCACATCCTAAAGAGTCATAATGTATAATTTAACTTGTGATTTATCTCAAATAGTTCATAAATAAAGTGTGTGTGTGTGTATAATACACACACGGCTTACATAAAACATGCTACAGTTATATGGTGTTTACGCTATTTTTGTCAGTTAATGTGTATATATATTACAGCTATGTCTAAAGATATAAAAAATGTATGAGTATTAACTTTTCTATATAACTCTAAAATTAATAACTGACAAATGTTAATTAACACCCAAATACAGCAAATATAAAAGTGAATACAAGAAGAACCAAGCAGATTAGTGTAGAGCCAATTCAGTTATTTGCCAAAAGATATCTTAGATGAATTTTACTTATTGGTCGTTATGGGTATTTGAACTAAAACAGCAAAGTGCATAGTGTCTGTGACTTACTGCCTCTGGAAATCCTGACCACTGGCCTGATGTCCAAAAACTTGCCTACCTCTGTTTGTACTTCCAATGTTATCATAACAAGTCAATTCAAGGATAACAACTGAATCTAGGTAACAAAGGCAATATCCAAATCATTTTTCATCATGTAACCTTAATATAATATAAACATAAATATAAACACACATAAAGATAAATAATAAATAATACAAATTATATCATGACATTTCTGTTTTCAAAAAGAACACAGATTTAACACAACAGCTCATCATTTTGTTTCTAGCCCTAGAACACTGCCTGGCATAAAGTAGGCACATAATAAATTTTTGTTAAATGTTAAATGACCAAATAAATGAGTTAATGAATAAAATATAATGCATGTAATATTCTTAGTAAAAAAATTGAAATATAGAACTCAGTATACTAGCTCTTAGCAATAGACACCCAACTAGTTATTAATACTACTACATTGTTGTTAGTATGTACTGTATTAAATAGATCTTTGCTCTCCTATGAATGTAGTCAAGCTATTCCTCAATGGAAATGGTGTCAAAATTGTCAGAGATACCAGTATGTATGTGTAGGTATATATATATATATATATATACATATATGTATATGTGTGTATATATATACATATATATACATATATATACACACATATATATACACATATATACATATATATATGCATATATATATACACATACACATATATATACATACACACACACACACACACATATATATATATATAACATGCACACATACATACACATACACAAGCACAATCCTCCAAGTTTTAAAAGAATTAAGGCTATACTTTAAAAATATTATTGTTAACAAATGTAAGCCAAGCCTTGAATTATAAAAGAATGGTGAAGCTCTTTTACCTCCTTGTAACTTTGAACTTATGCTAGGTATTTATAAAAGCAAGAAATAGTAATATTAGCTAATATTTGTAAGACATTTATTAAATACTTACCTTATAGCTTTTTATAAGTTCTACATGATTTTTAAGTGATTCATATATTTAATTTAACCCTGTGAGAAAGAGGCTATTCATTCTCCCGATTACACAAATGAAAAAATCAGGGCATAGCCAAATCAGCCTGGAGTCCAGGTTCATTATTGCTGAACTATTCTGCATTTCAGTGGCAAATGAGAATCAGATGATAAGATAACAAAAGACAAAGGATGATACCACTATTCATAGCCTGAAACAAAACCACAAAGCTAAATTTGTTGCTTGGGAGAGTTATGCCACCTATGCACAAACTCCCCAAGCAGAATAGACTACTGCTGTTGCATAGAACTTTCAAGAAGCATGGAGTTCATGAACTGGCAGATTTACAGAAGCAAAAGCAAGTTGATATTAGCTGTGGAAGCATGGCTATATGGGTCAGACTGTTGATAATAGTTTGGTCTGCAAAACATGTTCACTGAAATGAGTTGGGCTGACTTTCAGAAATAAGGGGCTGTCACTAGTTGGCTGGCCTCAAGAATTACATTCATTGAAGTGAGTTGTCATTGACAGGTTTAAAACCCGTTCTGGTAGTTATTTGTTACCATGGCTAAAAAACAATTAGTCTTTTACTAGGAGCATGGGAACTATTATTCTTAAACCATCCTCTCAGTCCTTTCTCTTGGCCACAGTTGCCAAAGAAACCATCAAGAATTGTCCAGATTTTCATCACTGTTATTGATGCACCTTAAAAATAATGTTTTGTTTGTAGAGATGTGGTTTTCCCTTTGAAGGTGAATCAATTCGATTTCTCTTTGTTTTATCTTTGAATCATCCATTAAAACAGTAGCTGCATCAAAACATTTAAGGTTTTGGCTAATAGACATGGATGACAGTGAAACAAACAAGAAAAACTAAAAGTATTATAAAAGCGACTAGAAGGCACTCTGGGAACATAACCCTAGATTTCTCAGCTTTACCCAAGTAAACAAGTTCCAACAATTCCCTAAGTCTACCTTAGTGAGTTGTATTTTCTTTTAGTTTAAATATTATCAGGGGCTGAATTGTGCCCCCTCGAAATTCATATGTTGAAGTCCTAAGCCTCACTACCTCAGAAATATAGAGGCACTTGGGATATGGTCTTCAAAGAGGTCATAATGAAGTCATTAAGGTCAGCCCAATCCAAATCCAATATGACTTCTAAGAAGTCCTTATAAAGAAGAGGTCCTTATAAGAAGGGGAGATTAAGACACAGACAGAGTAGACCCTGCAAAGACACAGGGAGGAGAAAATGGACATCTACAAGCCAAAGAGAGGCTTCAGAAGAAACCAACCCTGTGAAAACCTGGATCTCAGACTTCTACCCTCCAGAATTGTAAGCCAATAGACTTCTGTTGTTTAAGGCATCCAGTCTGTGATACTTTGTTATGGTAGCCCTGGCAAACTAACACAGATATAGATTGTTTCAAGTCACCTATGGCATTAATCCATTATTACATGAAATTAAAACAACAGTGTAAATTCCTCTCTGCTTGTCCAAAGGAAAACCAAGTCTCTTCAATTTTCAATAAATACTTATGCTAAAGAATTTAAACATTCCTGTGCCCCCAAGGTACAGACACTATTGTTTGCTATATCAGTCAAAGTAAATAGAAAACTTTAATGACCACCTGAAGTTATCTCACACCTAGTGATGGTATTATTATCTTTAGGAGTTTCTTTCACCAATTATTGTTTATTTTACCAGGAAGAGTTTATTCCTGTCTTACCAGTTTCAAACTTTGGGTCCTTTCTGAGTCCGAGTCTGCTGTCTCTTGGATATGAGTTGTGATTTCTTGGCTTTTGTGTGCCTCAACTTTTTTACGGCACACCAGACACCACACATAGAACAGTAGAAACTTAATAGTATTTATGCCTGGATATGGACACACTTCTTCAGCTAGCCGTTTCCAACTGTGAGACCATGTTCTGTAAGACAAAACTTTAATCAGTTCCTTAAAATCCAACACAGCATGGAGATTAATTTAACCATGTTATATTGGAGCATTACTTTTAATTCTGGAAGCAATATTTTAAGAAAAGTGTACTTCGGGGGTCGTTCAGTTGGTTAAGTGTCTGAATTCAGCTCAGGTCATGATCTTACAGTTTGTGGGTTCGAGCCCTGCATCAGTCTCTGTGCTGACAGCTCAGAGCCTGGAGCCTGCTTCAGATTTTGTGTCTCCCTCTCTCTGTGCCCTCCCCCACTTACACTCTGTCTCTCTCTCAAAAATAAATAAACCATTTTAAAAAAAAAAGTTAACTTCTTCATCGTTATGAAGATGTGGCCATATGGACAATCTTATATGTGTGTACATTGCTATTAAATTTAGGGGAGTCAGTTAATGTTTTCATTACTTGTTATTATTTACTCCTATATTATTATCAATCAGCTTTCATTCAATCTTTCTACACTAATAAACACTATAACAAAAACTCTTTCAACAACTCTTTCATTTTATGCTCATGTTAAAGGCTCTTTGCAGGTGCAACAGCTGTATGCTCCCTGTTGTCTTCATTCTGGGACTCAAGCTAAAGGAGTACCCCTTGTTCAGGACATGCTATTCTAGTAGTGGAGGGAAAGAGCAATAGACAAACCACCTGAAGACTTTCAAAACTGCAGATCAGACATGCCATAAGTCACAGGTTGGGATCTTCAACAGCAGATGCGAAAATGGAATCTGGGGGCATGATGTGATCTGAAGTCAACACCTATGAAGAAAGTGGAAGAAGCAGATTGGTCAGAACTAGAAGCAAACTGTGAAGCAGGGTTAAAGCTTTTGCCGACCCTGAGAGGAGCTCTGGAGCAAACACTGCCCATCAGAGTATCTCAAATGAGGCAAATATTGTTTGGTCTTTATACTCCCCACTCACTCAGTTACCAGATGCAGGCTGTCCTGGGAAGGTCATGATCCCAGGAGAGGTAGCTGTCTGCAGCTAAGGTGGATCTTAAAGAACCTAACAGCTAGAGGCTATCTGCCAAGTGCACTTCCCACCTGGACAGTAAGTCCTTCCTTTTGAAGGAGGATCTGAGTGAAGCATCTCTAAAATGCTGCTGCATACATTCTGCTCACATTTCTATAGCCAGAGAAATTCATATGGCCAAGTCTGTCATCAGAGTCTGAAATAGTATTCCTCTCAATAGGAAGTAGGTCAGAGGAAGGTTAAGAGAAGATTCCAAAGTAGGAGCCCTGAAAGGATGGATGGACCAGTACAAAAGAGCAGCAAATAAGTAAGAACAGTAATAAAATGTATCACAATGTCCAAAGACCAAAATTGTCCAATCTTACCTCTTCATTTTATAGTTTAGAACGCAGAGACCCAGAGATATTAAGTGACTTGCCCATATGATATATGTAATTCCTAACAGTGTACCTGGCACATAGTAAGCACTCAAATTCTCTAGACAACAAAAATCCAAACATAACTAATTAACCAATTTGCTGACATTATTTATATATTATTCAAAGAGGTCATAAATTAGATAACTGGTGTCTTTCATGTTGGCTTGTCCCTCTGTGGATACTTAGGTTTCAGTTTTGCCTGCTCTGTAAAGGAGCTACTACTTACCCTCCAACTGTCCATCTTACGAAAGCTTGCTGCAAACGTTTATCTGCTGATGTCCTTGTAGGTTGTTATTCCTTCTTGGTCAGTGTAGTGGGTTGTTACATGGTGTTGAATATTCCATGTTTAACCTAAAGTCCATAATTTAATTTAAACTACTGATATGACTGTCTATATGGTAACTAGTATGGAAGGAATATATTTGCATTCAGTAATCCAGCTTAAACTCTCAAAGCTTAAACTTTTTCATACAGATAACATGTATTTATCATATATATATGTGTGTGTGTGTGTGTGTGTGTGTGTGTGTATGTAGATGTAGATGTATATGTATATAAATATAATATGTTTACATTTAAAAAATCATCCTTTCTGGGGTGCCTGGGTGGCTCAGTCAGTTAAGCGTCTGACTTCAGCTCAGGTCTTGATCTCACAGGTTCGTGAGTTCAAGCCCCACATCAGGCTCTGTGCTGACAGCTCAGAGCCTGGAGCCTGCTTCGGATTCTGTGTGTGTGTGTCTCTGTCTGCCCCTTCCCCGCTGTGCTCTGTCTCTCTCTGTCTTAAAAATAAACACTAAAAAAATTTTTTTTAATAAAAAAATAAATAAAAATAATATCATCCTTTCTTTTTTTAATGGACTTAGCTGCCATGTACAGGATGCTTAATTTTTAATACTACATGTTTCTAGGGTGATTCACTACTGAGACTTGCAGGTTTTTAAAGACTGAATATTTCATTGTGAAAGGATGTCAACCTAAAATAAAACTGGAGGATATGAAATGGAGAATCTATCTAATGCATGCAGCTCAAAAGAATAGAACTTTAGATATGAAAGACTGATTTCCATTGAATGCCTGATTTACAGAAGACTAAGACCTACCTCCTGACCAATGAACATCCACCAAGAATCTCTCTCCACCCTTAAGCCAATGAACTTACTGCATGGACTCTGGCTGCACTTCCCCTTCTGTTGCACTCCTTGCCTATAAATACAGCCCACCCCAAATGCTCAATAGACTCACCTGTAGCCTACTCCAGCATGTTTCCTGAATTGCAATTCCTCTGCCATTCTCAAATAAACTTACTTTCTGATAATTTAATTTTGCCTCAGTTTACCATTTCATTTGGATTGACATCATGCTTTCTTAAGTTAATGGGTGGTCATAATTTAAATTATAAACAAATTCTTTTAACTATTTTAAATAGCAAGCATATTAATACTAGACCATGATGTACTTGACCATGCTCTCTTCAACAGATAAAGGAGTTCAATCCATTGCATGGCTAGATCTCTTCTTTATTGCCTCAGACATATTATTAACACATTATGAATAATTCCTTAAAGGTATCCCTTCCAGGGACACCTCAGTGGCTCAGTTGGTTGAGCAACCAACTCTTGATTTTGGCTCAGGTCATGATCCCACGGTCGTGGGATCAAGCCCCACTTCAGACTTCACACTGAGTGAGAAGCCTACTGGGATTCTCTCTCTCTCTCCTCTGTCCCTCTCTCCTGCTTGCACTCTCTCTCTCTTTCTAAAAATAAAATAAAATAAATTTTAGGTTTATTAAATATTTATATTAGATTTTAATAAAATAAAATAAATTTTAGATTTATTAAATATTTATATTAGATTTTATTAAAATAAAATTTAAATTTTATTTGGAAAAATAAATTTCTAATACTTTGAAATATCCAAAACATACTTTAATAGTCAAGGATAGATGTGATATTGTGGTTTATAATAAGAAATATATATATGGTCTTCCTCCCACTCCTGTCACAAAGCTCCTAAAACCCTTGGGATTTCCTAAGTGACTAGAGGGATACAGGTGTCTTTTCTTACCCATAAGCCCCTTTCAACCCACACATGAGTTTATGTTAATGAGGTGACTTCTGGAAAGTCCCTAAGTAACCCAAGAATGGTGGTTTGGTTGCAAGGGGAACCAGCCTTGGTTACAAGATTGGAACTTAAAGCAACCCTTCCAACATCCCCCACCTCTGGGAAGGGGAGAGGAGCTGGAGAGGGAGTTAAGATCACCAATGGCTGATGATTTAATCAATCATACCTAGGTAAAAAAGCCTACATAAAACCCCAAAAGGACAGAACTTGGAGAGCTTCCAGGTTGGTGAACACAGACATGCAGGGAGAGCGGCACATGTCCCTTTCCTTGTACTTGCCCTAAGTATCACTTCCATTTGGCTATTCCTTGATTATACCCTTTTATAATAAACAGTAATCTAGTTAAGTGAACTGTTTCCCCAAGTTCTGTGAGTCACTCTACCAAATTAATTGAACCCCAAAAAGGGGTTGTGGGAACCTCCAATTTGTAGCCAATGGATCAGAAGCATGGGTAAAAATCTGTACTTGGAACCAATGTCTTAAGTATGTGGGTGGGGGGTGGGAGGCGGTCTTGTGGGTCTGAGGCCTTCACCTGTAGGATCTGATGTTATCTCCAGGTAGGTAGTGTCAGAATTGAGTTAAATCGTAGGACTCACAGCTTGTATCACAGAATTGCTTGATGTGTGGAAAACCCACACATCTGGTGTCAGAGGGGAAGCAGGATTATAGCAGAGCACCAAGAGTAAAGGGGTGCTGTTGTTCCTTTACAACATAATATAAATTTTTATCGTTAAGGCAATGTCCGCATGTTGCTAGAATAAATCAACTTTCAAACAGCTCTTCTACTTCCTGAAAAGGAGACTAAAAATTCTTCAACAGAAGGCAGGCTTTTTCTTTTACAGTTAGATATGGAAAGCACAGGCATGTTAATAGAATCTCACCAAGGTGTAGTATAAATGACAGATACAAGGACATCTTCTGAGAGGAGATACAGATAGCATGTGAATATGAGCCCTTTCAGAAGAATAAGGGTAAGGAGCAGGGGGCAGGGGGCAGACTATACCTGGAGCATGATTTTGCCTAATTTATTATATGACCTGTGAGAAGTTACCAGACATTTTTGCCCTACGAGTCCCCTTAAAATTTGTTCAGTGGGGAAATTTTTCCTTTGCCTCTAGGTGAAATCTATGTCTCATTGCTTATTGAATCTCTTTCCCTTACATAATAGATGATCCATATAGTCACTTTTAGTTGAAAAAACAAGTCTCAATTCAGAATTAGAAGGTCCAATCCAATGTATTCAACACTTCAGTCTTCACTGTAAGGTGAAAATCTTCTTCCTCCTCCCCCAGCAGAGACCTGTGGTTGACTCCCATTGGTCTTATGGAAGGAGTATAGGTTTGCTCTGTTCTCCATCCCCACTTACTTCCTCTCTCACTCTCAAGCCCCAGATTAGAGTAAAAGAGGAACATGAAATCAAGGGGTTAGGATGTTACCTGCCTGAGTGGACAGCTCACATTCTGAGGCTGCCAGTTCTTTAAGGCTCACTGTCTCTCTCTTAGATATAGTTGTGTGTTCTATAGAGGAGCTTCTTTGACAGGCACAAATCCATTGCTTTTGGCTTACAACTCCCCACCGCTCCCCTAGCCCTTAGACACCATACCATTCATGGTCCACTCTACAGAGACCTCACCTACTGGAATCTTGTTGTCCTCCTCAGTGATATTACAGGCTAAGCTAGAACAAGATATGGTGCCATGTTAGGTCTCTCTCCCTTGTGTCTATACCTGGGAAGGCATCCATTAACTTCATAAACACTCGAGTACAAATCAAGCAAAATGCAGGCACCTCTGTCCTGCTGATGGTTTCCTCTGACTCCTCTAGTTTTCTCAGCTGTGAGGAAAGCCTATATGTCTCCAAATTCAGGGAACACATTTCAAATTTTCTAAGGACTCTCATAGTAGCTTCCTACACTGGGCTAAGAGTGGAGGCAACATCCTGCTCTAGTAACCCAGGGGAAGGGGGGTGGAGGCCTCAACGCTGTTTTCCAAGACATCTCTTTTTTTTTTTTTAACAAATTCCCCCCACTTGTCACATTCTGATTACTTTTGAATTCTTTCAATGACTGAGGTGTCAAAAAGTATTGCAAAGGATTGTTTTCTTTAAAAATTCTACATTTTGTTTTGCCATCTCACTTTGGTAGGCAGATCTGTTGAGTGGTTCTCAATCCTACTCAACCCAATATATACAAACTTTAATAACAAATCTTTTTATCACTCTACTACCATGGAGTGAAATTTACAGATAATACAACCTACCTACATATATAATTCTAGAGAATCAATACAATGCTTCAACTGTGAAATAAAGGAGAGAGAAAATTTTATGTACATAGTAAAATAATATGCATTTCCTTATTTAAGTTTCAGGTATGCCTCCACTGGAAAAGAAAAGGAAGTCAGATTTTTGCCCTCAGTTGTAATGAATTCATTTGGATTTAAGAAAAGGTAATATTCAATTGAATATTGTCAAAGTTTCTTCTCTATATTTGTCTTTTTAAAATAAGGGATAAATAAAGATATTCAGGGTTGGCTAGATAAGACGGAGAGGTTCTTTCAACATGCATTCAAAAGGGGCGCCTGGGTGGCTCAGTCGGTTAAGCGTCGACTTCGGCTCAGGTCACGATCTAGCGGTCCATGAGTTTGAGCCCCGCATCGGGCTCTGTGCTGACAGCTCAGAGCCTGGAGCCTGTTTCAGATTCTGTGTCTCCCTCTCTCTCTGACCCTCCCCCGTTCATGCTCTGTCTCTCTCTGTCTCAAAAATAAATAAACGTTAAAAAAAATTTAAAAAAAAAAACATGCATTCAATAAATGATCCATTTTAGCAATTTTAATTCCACAATTGATACTGCCTTCAGTAGCATATTTTGAACCCCTAGTAATTTTTAAAACATAAAAAGTTGTATAAAATCTTTCCTCTAGGGGCGCCTGGGTGGCTCAGTCAGTTAAGTGTCCGACTTCAGCTCAGGTCATGATCTCATGGCTTCTGGGTTCGAGCCCCATGTCAGGCTCTGTGCTGACAGCTCAGAGCCTGGAGCCTGCTTCGGATTCTGTGTCTCCCTCTCTCTCTCTGGCCCTCCCCCACTCTCATTCTGTCTCGCTCCCTCTCAAAAATAAATAAACAGTAAAAAATTTTTTAAAATAATACTAACATTTCTTTACCGACTAAAGTGACCAAAAATGCTAAATAACTGAGTTAATAAAGCCCGTGCTCTTGATTATCAGATATGGAAATTTCCCTGGCCAGATTTACCAATATTAGCTTTTACCATCTAGATGGAATGCATAGACAGGTGCTTAAGACTAAAGGCATCTTCATGAACCTGGTGCTCATTGTTAGGAGAGAAAAAACATACTCCCTTTGTGTACCTGTTTATACAATTGGTTCTTATTTAGAAAAGCAAAGTACAAGTGATAAGTGGTTTAACTGACATTTTATATACATATATAAATGTATACTAATATATTAGTATACTATATATATATATTATTTTCAGCATACCTTCAGCAGCCCACTGTAAGGAAAGTAGGCATATGTCTCTTATAGGCTGTGCCTCTTCAAGAATCAACTACTGTGAGTTACTCTTCATGAAGCTGCATTATGGTTGAACAGATAAAACCTCATCTGTGCCCTTGTATAAATCTCTCCCAGTGTGAAGGCAAGGATTAAAACAGTCTTTCCTGCAGTTACCCCGAGCTTATTCCTCTAATTCTACGTTGGACTCCAGTATTACCCTAGGGAAATCATTTACTCTCTCGGTTCCAACTGGAACTAGTGATTCTGACATCCTAGGTTTGTTATCCAAAAGTACTAGCAATTTAGTGTTGCTTGATGTGCATGACTAGCAGGTGTTATATGTGTGTTGAGGCACGTATAGCTCCTCCCAAGGAATCCAACATTTGGAAGTGCCTTCCAAAGCATTTAGTCCAAGTTACTAATCTTCTGTCCAAGCAGGTATTATCCTTGGTAACTTCCTATGCTTGACTTTAAGAGAGTAGCAATCAGAGCCTATGCCACACAATCTATCTGAGAGATTTCATTATTTTACCTCTTTGTATTATCAGTGCAACTTTTCTGAAAATATTAGAATATTGTTTAGGAAAGATCCTTTTATTTTCTCCATAACTGGATTCATTTTCCGATGTGAAGTCTACACACAAACCAGTTATAAAACTTATGAAAACAAAACCAAAGATGCATAACTTACATTCGAGCCTGTTTTTGTATTAATAGATTCTTCCTTAAGCACACTTTTAATACATAAAATTATATTTAAATTTCTCAAACTTGCATGTCACCAGATTCAAGGCTCTATAAATATTATCACAGATCACCATTCTAATCATCGTAGAAAACTCTACTTGAATAATTACCCTTTAAGATAAAAACAAATAGAAACAAAATCCATTAAAACTTTACACTTTACCCTCTGGTCATATTAGCTTGAAAAGTTAAATCTTTAGTCATACGCAATCTTTGCTTACATGTGTTTTTCAAGTATCTTATAATTGAAGAATAATAGGACTATCTACTCTAAGCATTCACAACTTTTTTTGGTAACTCCACATCAAGCTAAGTGTAGAATGGAAAATGGGCACAAGTCTGCTTTTATGGCTTACAGAGCCAGCGGTCAGGCTACCCCTCTGGGCAGTGAACTGTTATCTCTGGTAATCCTCAAATGAAGGTTTGAATTTCTTGGGAGTGTAGGAGAAGAAATTCCTGCATTGAGTGTCAAATTAGACTGGATGAAGCTAAAAATTCCCATGCAATAAGATAGACGATATTGTTTATTAACATTAGGGAAGGAGATTGGGTCATTTAGGGGAAAGCTCTAGAATAGCCACTCAGATCATTGTCTTTTGATTACCAGAATGCACTCACATTCATTTCCTTCTAGGGAACCACGCCTTTCACATTCTCAGCCCAACTTCTTCACATAAATGAATTCTTCCTCTAGGATACAGGAGCAATGTATGCCTTGGCAAAGCCAAGCAACACATTCCATCTCCTGGCCACTCTGGTGATCTCTGGAGTGGGCACCAGATACAAAATGGGCCAATTAGGACCATAAAATAAACTCAATTCTAAAATTTTCTTTGCAGCATCAGAGAAGTGGAGTATCTCTTATGCTGGATTGTGTACTATTATGCTGTGAGCCGAAGTTCTGTAAGGCCAGCTGGTAGAGCATGAAAATGGAGCCAACTGAGAGGAAGCAGATTAGAAAAGTAGATTCTGAAGATATCTTTTGAGTTCTGAACCAATGCATGTCTGTTCAGTCACATAAACCATTAAATAAAGTCTTTTTTGACTATTTGATAAAGCAGTTTGAGTTGGATCTTTAAAATAAAGTCTTAACAGATAAAATGAGGATAAGAGTTCTCCACTCCATCCCCAGTCCTAAGGATGGTGTCAGACACATACTAGGTGCTCAATAAATACTTGCTGAATGAATGAATAAATTCCCTAAAGGGGCTTCAAGCAACTAGAAGGACTCAGAAAAGGAAAAGAGTAAGGAAGAATGGATGGTAACAATGTGTTGGTGAAGAGATTGTGTAGAACAGGAAAGGTTATTATTATGAGTTTGAAACTTTAGGGAAATAGAGAGAGGGAAATGTACTCTATTATAATCTACTCCTATACAAAGGAAATATAACCTAGTGTTCTGCAGTCTATTGTTCAAAGATTTGGGAGTTAGACTTATGTCTTTGAACATGAGTTCTTGTAAAGACTGGCTTCAAGACAGAGCACACTTGCCAGATTTAATAAGGATTACCCATATGTATGTAAATTCTTTAAGTAGAAGTTGAATTCAAATGTGCTGCTAAAAATAGCCATGTCTTGACCTTTCATCAAGGAAAAAAAAATAAAAGGAACTTTTCTTCCCTTTAAACATGGCAAGTTAAGATCATTCAGCAAGATAATTCAAAATGTTTATGCTATAAATCTGTGGATATTTTCTTTAATACAGTCAACTCAAATTGTTGGCAATCTAAGTTCATTTTTTACAGGTTTCTCTTTTATTTCAAATTAATGGTTTTGCTCCTTTTTTAAAAAGGAAGTCTTGGGGCGCCTGGATGGCTCTGCCGGTTGAGCATCAGACTTCGGCTCAGGTCATGATCTCACAGTCCATGAGTTCAAGCCCCACGTCGGGCTCTGTGCTGACAGCTCAGAGCCTGGAGCCTGCTTCAGATTCTGTGTCTCCCTCTCTCTTTAACCCTCCCCCGTTCATGCTCTGTCTCTCTCTGTCTCAAAAAATAAAATAAAAACATTAAAAAAGTTTTTTAAATAAAAAAATAAAAGGAAATCTTTACTAGCCTTTGCAAAGAAAAAGATGTATATTAGAGAATTAAGAAATTTGATTGCTATATATATTGACTTTGACAATCCTATAATTTTTCATAAGCTTAGAAAAATATTTATGATTACCTGTAGTTCAGTAACATTTATAATAAAAAATAATGTTTCTAACAGAACCACTACCACACAAATATTGACAAGCCAAATATTTTAAATATTGCTACTATAGCTTTTGTTCTATTAAGTCACAGGGCTTTTTTGAAAAGATTCAAGGAAATTTTTAACTTTTTAAAAACATGTGATGTTAACATGTGCACCTTTTATTTAAACTCTGTGAGACATTATCATTAAATCTGTGGGTCTGGTCAAACTCAAAGGCTTCAAGCTGAATGATGGAAAATGAAAACAAAGGCTCTCCATGACACCAGGGACAACAATAGAGATATGACTGCATGTTCTATAGTAACTCTCTATGTGACCTTAAGTGTCTGTCTTCCTTTATGTCTCACTAAGTCAAATAAGGTGAAGCACCTCTTTAAGGGTATTTAAGTCCCATTCAATTATTGCAACATTAGGAACACTTAAAACATGTTAGTGAAAAATGAAAATATAGATGACTAATAAGAAATAGGAATTGAAAGTATTTGACATTATTTCTCTTTGAGCAAATAACAATATATAACTGAAATACTGGCTTACCAGTATTTCAAAACAAAAGCATGTTTTAGTGATTTTTTTTTAGAGAGTATATATCTCCAAGGTATATATCAAAATTGGGGAAACATGCATAGTGTGAAAGTAACTATTTACCTTTTGTTTTGACTGATTGTTAAGTTTCAAAATGTTTGCTTTTTATCTCAAAGTGTATTAAAGAGGATTTTTAATTATTAACAGTGAGAAATAATAATTTAGTAGGTTTAAGGAGAAAATAAAATTCACTTAGAAAACTGAAAACTCGGGAGACACAATTACCTATGGAAAGGGATATTGGGGAAAAATACAATATTTGACATTCTAGCACATTTTCTACTTAATTAGGATCTCATTTATTTTAAGAAATGAAATGAGATTTGGATCTACTATGACAGATTATGACAGAGCCTTTACCAAATCTTGGCTCATAGAGAAAACAATATTTATGAGATACTCTGGGGTAACAGATGAGGTTGCTCCTAGCTGAGATGACAGCCAAAAGCTCTGGGCCACCTCCAGTCACAACCCAGCTGCTCTAGTGGCTGAGGGGATCAATATCTCCATACATCTGTGTCCATTGTTACATAATCTGTGGGAGAATTTTGCTCTCCAAAATGAAAGGGCATGCAAATTTTCCACTACTTTTGGAAAACAGCTCAAAGTACACACATTTACAGTAATGAGTCAGTGAAAATCCACTACATTATTGCAACATTAAGTATTCTATACAAGCTATTTAGGAGCCAAAGGGTCCTAAAATAAGTTCAGACTTGCACACAAAAACAAGAGCTGTTGCTTTCATTTGATAATCACACCAAAATGAAGCACTCAATATTAGAGCTAAAGTTTGAATCCATATTTATTGGTTGATATCTAAGATATTTAAAAATCCAACTGTCTTATATTTGGACAATTAACCAAAATTAATTAACCAAATTTAATCTTATAAAGTAGATGCTTTCTCCTTGCCACTTGAAGTTTTTAGCTAGCCATTTTGATTAATGTCATTATTAGCTAACATATACCAACATTTTCTAAAACCATACTTTCAGGTAGTAACCAATAATTAAGAAGTGTTAATCACAAAAATGCCAAGAGGAGGAACAAAAGAATAAAAGATGCAACTAAGTCATTGTGAAGAAAATGGAACAATATTAAATCACCAGATAATGATAATTGTAGAGGTTGGGCAAAGTACGGCCAGGGTGAGATGAGGTTGCCAGGGAGGGGGAATAATGTTTCACTGGATGCATCATACCCTCCTTTATATCTATACATAGGGGGCATTTTTAGGTAAACAATCCTTCAACATGGAAGGTCTGGATCTCCTCTGTCAAATATGGTAGCCACTAGCCACAGGTGGCTATTAAGTATTTGAACTGTGGCTAGACCAAATTGTGATGAAATATATGTGTAAAATATACATTGTATTTTAAAGACCTCATTTCAAAAAATGTAAAGTATCTCATTAATAATTTTTATATTGATTACTTATTGAAATTAAAATATTTTGGATATATTAAGTAAAATACACTATTAAAATTAATTTCACCCCATGAAAAAAGTCAATATGGCTATAAGGAAATTTAAAATTCCATAGGCAGTTCACCTTTGAGGCTCCTGTTATATCTTTATTGGACAGGGCTAGCCTAGAATAAAACTATGTGGGAAAGAAGAAAAAGATAAAATGACCATACAACAGGAAAAAAAAAGATGCTTTAGAATATATCAGGAAAAACATATTTTCATTAAACTCCTAAAAAGTTTCTATTAATTTGTCAGTAAGAACGATAAGAAGCCCACTGTTGGCGTCACTAACTTAACTGTGTTTGGTTTTCACTCTATAAAGAGGATTTAGTCATGCTGAATGAAACCTTTCATTGTCATCTTAATAAATTTCTCCTTTAAGTGTTGTGATTGATAAGAAAGACAGACAGACATACATGTAGACAGATAATCTCTACTCCGTGGAACCTTACTGACAATTGCAAAAAAGATTCTGATGAAGAAAATGTGGCCACATTACAACTATATATTTTATGAGGAATTGCCAAGGCAAAGAAGGACAACAACTTCAATTCTGTTTTCAAGGGGGAAGTAAATGATTCATTATTCAAAACAGATAGTTAACTTCTGTTTTAAAGATTTCCAAA
Source organism: Prionailurus viverrinus (assembly GCF_022837055.1). NCBI lineage: Eukaryota > Metazoa > Chordata > Mammalia > Carnivora > Felidae > Prionailurus > Prionailurus viverrinus. The sequence continues at coordinate 134,964,107 of NC_062564.1, read as the reverse complement.
CATTTTGAAAGAAGAGATAAATGGTATTTGGCATCTTCCCCCTTCCTCATTGGGAACTTCCAGAAAGTGTTTTTCTTTCTCCCCTGGGCTCCAAGGTGCAAGATATCTTCTTTTCCTAGATTGGCAGTACCTACAATTATCCTCCCTGGGCAATACCCTCTTTTCCTCTTCATTTAGAGAGGTGTGTTATCAATTGCCGTTTATTTGACACTTAGCACATGCATTCAATTATGATCTATTTCGATTTATCCTGATAGTCAATGATAAGGGGGAAAAAACATGGAAATAGTCTGTGGCTTCAGTTTTCCAAATGTTCTTCATAGACAGTTAAGTAAGCACTGAATCAGCTATGCCAAAATAAGCAAATTTTCAGGCTTTTCCTATTCCAATCAGACACCATGTAGAAAAAAATGGTGCTTTTTCAAGAAGTGGACATAGTGAACCACCTTCCACCCTTCATCTCTGTCCCCAACTATCATCATTCCTAATACAAGTGTTCAATGGAGCTATGGAGAGACAGATAATTGAGGATAGATAGATAGATAGATAGATAGATAGATAGATAGATAGATAGATATAGACAGACAACAACAAAATTTGCTCTTTAGGTAATGAATAAACACAGAAATTTAATTTGGTGGAGGAAATGTCCATAGTATACTACTTCTAAAGACTTTTTTTTTTTATTTTTAAAGACTCAAAATCCTACAGGAGAAAATAGGCAACAATTGGCCTAGGTCACAGCAACTTCTTACTTGACATGTCTCTGGAGGCAAAGGAAATAAAAGCAAAAATGAACTATTGGGACCTCATCAAGATAAAAAAAAAAAAAACCTTCTGCATAGCAAAGGAAACAATCAACAAAATTAAAAGGCAACTAATGAAAGGGGAAAAGACATTTGCAAATGACATATCTAATAAAGGGTTAGTATCCAAAATATATAAAGAACTTACTAAACTCAACACCCAAAAAACAAATAATCCAGTGAAGAAATGGGCAGAAGACATGAATAAATACTTTTCCAAAATGACATCCAGATGGCTAACAGACACATGAAAAAATGCTCAATATCACTCATCATCAGGGAAATACAAATCAAAACCACATTGAGATACCACCTCATACCGGTCAGAGTGGCTAAAATTCACAACTCAGGAAACAACAGATGTTGGCAAGGATGTGGAGAAAGGGGAACCCCTTTGCACTGTTGGTGGGAATACAAGCTGGTGCAGGCACTCTCGAAAACAGTGTGGAGGTTCCTCAAGAAATCAAAAATAGAACTATGCCACGACCTACCAATTGCACTATGAGGAATTTACCCAAAGGATACAAAAATGCTGATTTGAAGGGGCACATGCACCCCAATGTTTATAGTAGCACTACCAACAATAGCCAAAGTATGGAAAGAGTCCAAATGTCCATCAACTGATGAATGGATAAAGAAGGTGTAGTATATATATACAATGAAATACTACTCAGTGATGAAAAAGAATGAAATCCTGCCATTTGCAATAATGTGGATGGAACTAGAGGGTATTATGCTAAGAAAATAAGTCCATCAGAGAAAGACAGATATGATTTCACTGATATGTGGAATTTGAGAAACTCAACAGATGAACATATGGAAAGGGAAGGAAAAATAAAATAAAAGCAGAGAGGGAAGCAAACCATAAGAGACTCTTAAATACAGAGAACCAACTGAGGGTTCTTGGAAGCGGGGATTAAATGGGCGACAGGCACTAAGGAGGGCGCTTATTGGGATGAGCAGTGGGTGTCATATGTAAGACATGAATCACTGGATTCTACTCTTGAAGCCAAGACTACACTGTATGTTAACTAACTTGAAAATAAATTAAGTAAACAAACAAATAAATAAACAAACAAATACCCAAAGATCTTGTGGCTAATTATGAATGAGTATTTATTATATGCCAGATGCTGCTTTCACCATTCTAAAGATGACTAACTCATTTCAATTCGTAACAACTCTATGTGGTAGGTAGTAGTGTTATCAACATCTTTAAGATGAGAAGACAAGCTCAGAAAGTTAAATCACTTGCCAGCAGTCAAGCAAGTGACTCAGGCAGAGCTAAGAATGAACCCAAATATGCCTGCAGAATCCATGCTCCCAGGTGATGCACAATTCTGCCTCTCTCAAGGCTGAATTCAAGGGTAAGTCAAAAGATTCTTACTGAACACATAGTTTTTCTTCTAGCATTAATGTCTCTTGGTATGAATAAGTAATATACAATCTCCACTTTTGTATTATGAATAGTTTGAGGGCAAGAATCACAGCTTTAACCTGCACCCAACATGACTTTATCAATTGGTTCATTTGACAAAGCCACCACTGAGCACGTAACATACATTAGGTGCTTTAATAGGCACTGGGAGTAGGAGACGAGCAAGACTGTCTCTGACCTTCATGTCCTCACAAGTTGAGCTGGTTCCTAAGCTGCAATATGTGACAAATGCCGCCCTAGTGGTATGAACTGAGGGCCATGAAAGACACAGAGAAGAAAACAGCTAATTCTGTCTAGCAATACGAGAAAAGAATGAAAACTTAATAATGACTTAAAAAGACATTTATTTTAAGTATTTCATAATGCATATAAAATTATACACTTGGTACAAAAAAATCAGTTAGATGAGATGTAAATGAGTATGTGGAACTACAGCCTTAAAAACATGATGCAACTCAAGAATTCTTTGGGGGCATGTATTGTTAATACATAAATATATGAATAATATATTCTCATACAGACATATAAATCTATTTTTCATACCTTACAATCACGTCATGTACAATGTGACTGCTAAACTATCATTATTTTGCCACTATATTGGAAATTTTAATGATATGCCTTAGGGTTAAAGAAGTTTCTGACAAAAGTTCACCTCTTCTCTGACGTTAGTTACTGATTTTTTTCTCTTAGTTGTTGAGTATTATTTACATTGTCCTTCTACTAATGTATTCTTTCCCACATCCATATTTAGTATAGTTGCTCAAGACAAAATGTCATATTAAGAAGGAGCAGATATCTTTCAAGCCCTGAGGACAGTAATATAGCAATGTACAGGGAAAATAAACAGGGATAGTAATTATTTTCTTCTGCCTTCGTTTCTTCCTTCCTTTCTTCCTTCCTTTCTTCTTTTCCTCTCTCTCCCTTCCCTCCTTCTTTCCTTCTTTCCTTCCTTCCTTCCCTCCCTCCTTCCCCCCTCTCTCTCCTTCCTTCTTTCTTTCCTTTCTTCCTTCCTTTCTTCTTTTCCTCTCTCTCCCTTCCCTCCTTCTTTCCTTCCTTCCTTCCTTCCCTCCTTCCCCCCTCTCTCTCCTTCCTTCTTTCTTTCCTTTCTTCCTTCCTTTCATAATTGCAGAGAGGCTCACCTTACTAGGAATAGTAAGTCACCACAAAGACACGAAAGCATAACAGAAAATACCTTTTAGTTCCAAAGCCCATATTAGTGTACTCAAATTAGGATATTTTTAACAGTTAATTTATATTCTATAATAAATGAGATCGAGTCAACTTACATTTTTCATAAAAATAAAACATTATAATAAACTTTCTAACTGTATGTTATTCAACATATAACAGATGCTGCTCTCTGAAAGAAGAGTTTAATGGTGGGATTTGCTCCCTCTCAGTTTCTTTGGAAACCACTTGTTTCTAATTCAATGACATTTTAGTGGCAAAAGTTCAGAGGTTTAACTGTAAGATCTACTTATAAAATAATTCTACACTAAGCTATAATTAACCATTATTATTTTATTTTGTTAAAGAGTTACGTCAGATCCAAGATTTCATTATGTGCTTACATATGCATGAACAGTAAACATTGATTGCAAAATCAAATGTGGGTCATTAGGTCAATTGTCTCAGTAAACTGTAACTTACAGAATTACAAATTAATGGACTTATTATATCTGACTACATGTTTTATTAATGGAATTTCGTCTCTTATTTGTCTCTATTCCTTTAACAGTATTAAAAATATATTTAAAACAAAGTACTACATGAAAGGCACTAAATTTTGAGTCACAAAATGAATAGCAAAGTATGCCATAAATAAACAGTTTATCATTAGCTTCTTATACATTACAGCAGAAATTCAATTTGTGAAATGCTTTTTACATCTTGTATGTATGTGAATATATAATGTGGTATATAGGTACTCATTATTCTGTCCTCTGCTAGGACTAGCTTTTACTGATTGACACTTTGGCTTCAGACTCTTGGCTTCCATTGAAAAACAATGTAAGAAATAGCATTAAAAATTACAATAGCTAAAAAAAAATTTCAATAGCTAGAGAGATGTTTTTGAGATTGTTACCCACTAGAACATCCTATATAAAGTGCTACATAATAAATATTTTTATATCTTATAGCCAGAAAAGGCTTTACTCCCATTACAAGTTGATATGTTTTTTTCTTACTAATTATGTTCCTCATTTCACTCTGTCTACCTGGAAGCTTACACCTAAATGTGTGACCCAAATTCATTACATAGACCACTGTATTCTCCACATTCTACTCTGTATCTTCTAGTCTAACTTACACTTTTCTTTGTCTCACTTTTTAAATTTTACTCACTAACATTTTTCTATTTTATTGTATGTCTTGAAAGTGGAGTAAAAATAAATAAACTTATATATTTTATTACTGACCACTATGACCTTGAACAAATCCCTTAATCTCTAAATTTTTATTTTCCCATTTATAAAATAAAGGTAATACAGGATGTTGTAAGACTCAAAATAGATTATTTATAGCAGTATTTACAGGTCATTTTACAAATACTAGGGCTTCTTATCTACCCAAAGAGAGCAGTACAGAAATTTGTATTAGGCTCATAACCTCAGTATTAGATATCTGCTACTGTTTTAGAGTCTCTTAAAATTTTCTTTGCAAAAACTATCCCACCTCCCTCACTGCATAGTTCCGGAGGTGGATGCACAACTCAGACCTGGCTGAAAGCATCCCATACCCCGGCCATACTCACTACTTCCATGTGGGCACAGACCCAAGCTGAAACAAAGAAAGTCATACCTGAGATTTGCTGGAGCATAGGGACACTGGCATTCTCATTTCATTGAAGTTATTCACAATGAGATGTCCTAAGGGTAGAGATGCTAAGTGGACATTTTTCTCACTTCATAGGGAGAGTACACTTTAGAATAAAACCAAACCAATGCAAAGGAAAGCAGAATTGAGAGAGACAGGGATGGTTTTCTGATCACAAACTTTGGGTCCTCTGATCCAACCATATCTGAAGCCACCTGTACCCACAAACACAGCATCATAGGAGTTACCATCATCATCTCTTGAATTCACAATTTTAATTCAGGAAAATTCACAGAGCAGAAGAACTTATTTGATCATCCTATAATACTGTTTTAAAATATGTCCAATCAGTACAGAAAATATTAAAAAACTCATTGGCCAGAATATTTTAAAATAAGCCATGAAATATGTGAGCAAAACATTTGGGATTATGAGGGAAAATCCTCTATAGTGCAGTATGTTAATCCAGATTTTCTGAGCAGTAGATGCTAAAATGGGATAAAAAGTTTAAGGATTTCATTAACAGAAATTTCTGAGTGAAAAAAAAAGGAAAGAAAGTTGGATGAATGCATTGTAGACTGCAGTGCAGTCCAGAAGGTCCAGCAAGACCACTAGGGAGACCTTGAGTCCAAAATGGCCCAGGTATCCCAGGAACTGGCTTGCCTTAGTATTCCTGCCAGTCGGTCATGGACAGGAGGCAGTTCTGGAAACAGGGAGTGGGCTCAGATGCAACAGTGGATTTCAGAGTGAATAGACAGAGCACTTGGTCAATTACACCCTGCTGTTTGAGATCTGTGAGGCACAGTCTCACGGCCAACACCTATAGTGAGATCTTATGGCACAGGCGATACAAGGCTATAGCAGCAGTTAAATATAGTAATGATAAATAGTGAATCAGAGGAACAATGGCAGGAACTAAGTCAAACTTTTCCTGATAGTTCAAAAACAAGAAAACAAGAAATACTATGGCTTCATATGGATTCTTGGCACTGGATAATATGGCATGGTTAGTTATAAGACTCATAGCCTTTGCCTAACTTTTTCAGAGGGAACCTGAGTAACCACTTTCTTCTCCCCCTTCTGGCCCTTTTATTTGTGTCTGCTTATCCTCCCAAAGTTAAAAAAAAAAAGGTTGCTATGACATGTATAAACCAAAAACCAAGGTAATAATCATGTTGTCATGATGTCAGGTCCAAACTCGTAATTCTCAGTTGTAACCTCCGACTGTCAAGTCCCCAAATCAGAGCACATTACTTATTTCTTTTATATCTTCCCTGAGTTCTCAGTCAAGTTTTAGGAATGCATCTCCACAGTCTTAACAATATTCTGTTCCATTCTCATGAAGTCCATTCTGGGACTCTTTCTTGAATCCCAGATTTCCATTACTCTTGATTCTTAATTCATTGGCATTTTTAATGTTAATGCACTCACCAATGCCTGTTTCATGCCACTTCCATATCATTCATTAGGTGTGATGATTTTTGTTTTTATATGCTATGCAAAAAGTATTTTATCACTGTTTAAAACTCTTATTATGATCTCTTTAAATTCAATTCTAGGAGCACCTGGGTGGCTCAGTTAAGTGTCTGACTCTTGATATTGACTCAGGTCGTGATCTCCCAGTCGTGGGATCAAGCCCCACATTGGGCTCTGCAATGACAGCATGGAGCCTGCCTGAGATTCTCTCTCCCTCTCCCTCTCTCTCTCTCTCTCTCTCTCTCTCTCTCTCTCTCTCTCTGCCCCACCCCTGATCACACTCTCTCTCAAAATAAATAAATAAACATTTAAAAATAAATTAATTAAAGTTCTTGCTGTTTGATCCTGCCATTTTAAGTCCCATTTAAAATGAAAGGAAGCAAAAACATTTCAGAGGAAGATAATCTGTAAGCAGAGAAGGACAAATCTATGCACAACACTGGAAGAAATCTTGAAGGTCAACATATGCACCAGATATTGAAAGCTCTTATTTCAAAGCCAGACAATAAGAGTAGTGCAGTGGTTAAGGACTCTTGCTGTGAAGACAGGCTACCTGGGTTCAAATCCCCATGTGTATATTTCCTAACTCTATAACATTGAACAAGAAAATAGGGATAGTACTATTACCTACTTCTGAGAAGGGTTTATGTGGATTAAACAAGAAAATCCTATACAGGAGTTTGGCATGATTCTGGCATGTATTCAATCTCATTTATTTTTGTTGTTTCATATAAAGCAGTTTATAGCATGCAGCATTCAGTAAAAGGCAGCTATTATTGTGCCCATAAGGACATGTGTAGTTGTCAAGCCATATTTGCTGATTTGGGGTTATAAAACAACAGTCTCCATATTAAGTCATTTTTGAAGATATAGTCCAACTATGTATTTATCCTGCCATCTATCAGTTAGAGCTGGTTGATAAGGGAATCCATTAGGTGTGGAAGCAAGGACCTAGCAGACATCCCATGCTGAAAGAACTCGCGGGAATTTAGGAGCCAACTGCCAAGTTAAGTGTTAGTTATATAGTCAAAAAGGAGTTTTTCTTTCTGTTCCCCTATTGCCAAGAGCCCAGGAAGGCTATGAGGAGCCAGAAGAAATACTGTGAAAATTTGAGCCTGCAGAGAAGTAGGTAGTTCAATGTCTTTTATCCACCCCCTCCCCCACCCCCGGTTTGGCTGGAAATAATAAGCAGAATTTTCTTACTAAGAAAAGTTGGTGAAAAGGAAATTTTTACTGTTTTTTTTCCTGTTTTGCATTTTTTCCCAACCAGCTTTATTTGTTTATTATTTTTTAAGTAAGCTCTACACCCAACATGGGGCTTGAACTCACAATCCTGAGATCATGAGTCATGTGCTCTACCCTCTGAGCCTTTCCAGGTTTATTGAGATCTAATTGACATATGATGTGTAAGTTTTAGGTACACAACATGTTGGTTTGATACACTTCTACATTACAAAATGATTACCACCAAATAGCATTAGCTAATACCTCCATCCCATCACATAGTTACCACTTCTTTTTTGTGGTGAGAGCATTTAAGATTTACTCTCTTAGCAACATTCTAGTATATAATTCAGTATTATTAGCTATAATCACTATGTTGTACATTATGTCCTCAGAGTTTATTTGCACTGTAGCTGGGAAGTTTCTACCCTTTGACCAATATCTCCCCATTTCACCCACCCTCAGCCCCTGGTAACCACCATTCTAGTCTTTTTTTTCTCTGATTTTGGCCTTTTTAGATTCCACATATAAATGATAGCATACAGTATTTGTCTTTCTCAGCCTGACTTACCTTACTTAGTATAATACACTCAAGTTTAATCCAAGTTGTCACAAATGGCAGGATTTCCTTCTTTCTCAAGGCTGAATAGTATTCCATTTTGTGTGTGTGTGTGTGTGTGTGTGTGTGTGTGTGTGTGTGTGTGTGTTAGAGAGAGAGAGAGAGAGAGAGAGAGAGAGAGAAATCACATCCAATGTATCCATTAATTCATTGACAAACACTTAGGTTGTTTCCATATCTTGGCTTAATTGTGAATAATGCTGTAGTGAACATGGGAGTGCAGATAACTCCACCAGATCCTGATTTCAATTCCTCTGCATATATACCCAAAAGTGGTATTGCTGAACCATACAGTAGTTCTATTTTTAATTTTTTGAGGATCTCCCTACTATTTTCCATAGTGGCTATACCAATTTACATTCCTACCAACAGTACACAAGGGCTCCCTTTTCTCTAAGCCTTCATCAACACTTGAGATCTCTTAGATTTTTGATGATAGTCATTCTAACAAGTGTGTGGTGATATCCCATTGTGGTTTTGACTTGCATTTCCCTGATGATTACTGATGTCCAGCACCCTTCCATGTTCCTGTTGGCCATTTGTATGTCTTCTTTGGAAAACTATTCAGTTCCTCTGCCCATTTTTATCAGGTTGTTTGCTTGTTTTGCTATTGAATTGTATAGGTTCTTTATACATTTTGAATCAGAAATATGATTTGCACATATTTTTTGCCCATTCCATAGGCTCCTTTTCATTTTGTTGATTGTTTCTTTTGCTGTGCAGAGGCTTTTTAGTTCAGAAGTCTCACTTGTTTATTTTTGCTTCTGCTGCTTGTGCTTTTGGTGTCAGATCCAAAAAATTATTGCCAAGACCAACATCAAGGAGCTTTTTCCCCTATGTTTTCTTGTAGGTGTTTTACAGTTTCATGTCTTATGTTTAACTTTTTAATTCATTTCGAGTTTCTTTTTCTGAATGGTGTAAGATAGGGATCCAAGTTCATTCTTTTACATGTGGCTGTCCAGTTTTCCTATCACCCTAATGGAAGAGACTGTCCTTTCCTCATTGTGTATTCTTAGCTTCCATGTCAAATATCATAGGTATGTATACGCAAAAGTTTATTTCTGGGCTCCTGACTCCATTCTATTGATCATTGCGTCTATTTTAATGCCAATACCATACTGTTTTGATGACTATAGCTTTGTTGTATAGTTTGAAATTAGGAAATGTGATACCTCTAGTTTTGTACTTTCTCAGGATTGCTTTGACTATTTGAAGTTTTTGTGGCTCCATACAAATGTTAAGATTATTTTTTGTATTTTTGTGAAAAAGGTCATTGGAATTTTGAAAGGGATTATATTAAACCTATACAAGGAAACTATTTTTAATACAAAGTTAACTAAAGGGCCCTTTAAGCCTGATGCTGAAATCTCTCCTATAGTCCCCTTGTCAGGCTAACTGCTGGGAAGAAGAGATATCTTTTTATAATTTGCAGAAAGTACCTATATACAAAGTTGGCCCAAGCCCTGAACCCCTGTGTGTCTTTCTGGCCCTAATAATGTCTATCTGTTGTTGTGTTGTCTTAGTAAGTTCCTAAATTTATTTAGATAACTCCTTGATATAATTCTAAATCAAGAATCTTCTCAGAGCAATGGAGAACTGGCCACTGCTTTTAGACAAAGATTTTAACATTCCCCCATTGAAAGTAAACCGCACTCCATATAATGGGTATTATTGCCACTGTGTAAATAAAGTCATTCAATACTGAAAACATCTGCAGGCACTCCCCAGGGCAGTATCCACCTAAATTGCATGGGGAATTAGAAACCATAGGAAGCCTGTGTCTGGGGCCTTGGCTTAACCTTGTTAATCCTCCCCAAAACTAGAGCCTACTTCTAAACTTTAACTGAAAGCCTACCTTTACCAAGGCCCAACTGGATTTCTATATTCTTCTCATACCTTACTGACTTTAGGGTTCACGGTATGTTGTTCCAACTACATACTACTTCATCATAAACCTTCCACATGCTTACTCTGAAGCCAGTCTCCCTGGAGTCAATTGCCAGTGTCACCAGTTGCTGTGTGTCCCTAACAAATTTTTAACACTTCAAGGTTCAGTTTCTTCATTTTTAAAATGGGGATAATAATAGACCTAATCCATATGAGCAATGAATGATGTAGCATTTTAGAGTCTCAGAACAGTGCCTGGCACATGGTGAGCACTCCATAAATGTTGGCGGTAGTGACAGCTGTCTGTGTCTCTTATTGCCTGCCACCATGGTGTCCAGACACTGAGTTCCACATTCTAACTAGATTGTTCTCTTCTGAATTAATCTGGCTGGTGAACCAATCTGAACCAATCTAGTGGGCATTCCTGGTTTCTGGGTCGGGATTAACCAATTATGGGTTCAATAATAATAATGGATAATACCATTTCTCATATTACATATGATTTTTACATAGCCACAGGCTATTTTCTGGTGTTAAAATGAAAAGAATCGACTGTTCAATATGACATAATGGTAGAGTGATATGTAATAATTGGCTATACACTTCAAATAACAGTTAAAGGCAAAATTTGGCTATGTTCTTTTGAACATTAATATTTACATTTTATTCTTTTAATTAAACATTTGACTTTAGTCCAAAGAGGAGGTACCCACATACTTTGGTTTTGAAAATTCAAACTCCCAGAATTCTTACTAGCCTTAAAGAAACCAAATGTAAATGTGCATACTGACATGGCACGCATATCATTTTCCCCCGTATTCAATATACGAAAATTACACAGAATTACTTCCTCAAATTAAAGGTAATTTTTTAAATACGTTATAGGTATTTACCATCCTAACAACACCTAGAGCCACAGAATATGTGGGCACATATGATCAAACCTGATCATGCTATTGTACTAGTAACACATCCTTAGCTGGTAGAGTATTGGGTTTTCAGCTGTGTGACTTCAGGCAGGGGTCTGTTTCCTCATCTGTAACAAGCAAATATTGGAATCTCTATTCATAGGTATGTTATGAGAATTGAATGAGTTAATTCTCTTAGCCCAGTACGTGGAATGACAAATGTTAGCATTCATCATCATCATCATCTTCTTCTTCCAACCACCCCAATAACTCACATCCATGTGATACTTTGTAACTGAAAAAATAGAAGAAATAGTGAGGTTAAAAAAAACAAAAACGCAAAGCTTCAATCACCTGAGCAGAATAATCAGTGCCTATGGCTGGAAAGAATTTAGGCAAATAAAGAAACCAGAAGATGTTCAAAAAATATTTTCTTTTTCTTTTTCAACTTGGAGAATGTTTAAGGGTATGGGTTTTCCTTCTGGCTGCACTGCCTGCTATAATTTCACAGAGATGCAAATGATTAACATAAGGCTACCCTATAAGAAGAGCAGGATAGCATATGAGAACTGGACATTTCAGAAGAATAAGGGTTAAGGGGAGAACTGTATATGGAACATGACCGTGCTGGCAACAAGAAGGCCAGCAGAGCCACTTGGCCTTTCACTGTAGTGAGTCCAGTTGGGTGAGCACTCCAGAAGCAGTAGCAGTAGTTCTCAAAATGTGGTTTCTGAACAAGCAGCCTTGGCTTCACCTGGAACTAGTAAGAAACACAAGTTCTCTGGCCCTACCCCAGACCGACTGAATCAGACATTCTGAAAATGAGTCTAGCCATTCTGCTGTAAGTTAAGTCTTAGAATCACTAGCTTACAATCTACTCAGAAAAAAAGAGAAGTAAGCAAGACGATACAAACCTCTGTGATAGGTACTCTGTACATTGATGCTATTCCCGTACTACTGGAGTACACTGGAAGGTCATCTACCCCAACCCAGAATAGGAGGTGAGTCTGAGGTAAATCTTCCGATATAAGTGTGAATCAATCAGGCGAAGTAGGAACAAAAGACCAGATTGGATTCCAGATCGCTGCACTTTCACCGAACACCAAACACAGCTCTACCATAAGTAGTTAATAGCTACTATTTGTTTCGTACTCCTTATTTTCCAGAATTTATATTAAACTCTTTTAGGCATTATTACACTTAACATGTAGGGCATCTCTATATGAAAAGCAATATTATTATCCCTACTTTGTTGAAAAGAAACGAAGCTTTAGAAAGCAAATGTTCCTGAGAAGATGGGCAAGAAAATGTGACCAAAAGTACACATGGAGGATGGGAGGAAGTAGACTTCCTTAGAGTCACAGAAAGGAAAACAGTGAGGGCAGAGTGGACAGGTTCATAGATTTGGTCTACAAATGTCTTCTGCTGGGTAAAAGGCAATGCTGGGAATTGAGCCCAGCCAGTCTGCCAGCAGAGTCCATGACACTAACCACTATATTTTGCTGTCTGATTATATTTACCATATTGAATTACAATTGCCTGCCTGCCCCCCTCATTAGATGAGGGAGCTCTTTGATCTCTGAATTCCAAGGTCTGAACACATAATGGGGTCTCAATTTTTATTAAATTTGTAAGTGAAATAAATAAATAAATAAATAAATAAATAAATAAAGACACTAAAACCATTTGTGTGGCTTATTTTAAGAATTGGGTAAGAGACAACTGCAATTAAGTGTATATTTTTTTAAAAATCTGGGGGTGCCTGGGTGGCTCAGTCTGTTAAGCGTCCGACTTTGGCTCAGGTCATGATCTCGCGGTCCGTGAGTTCAGGCCCCGCGTCGGGCTCTGTGCTGACAGCTCAGAGCCTGGAGCCTGTTTCAGATTCTGTGTCTCCCTCTCTCTCTCTCTGACCCTCCCCGTTCATGCTCTGTCTCTCTCTGTCTCAAAAATAAATAAAAGTTAAAAAAAATTAAAAAAAAAAGAAAAATCTGGCCATAATTTTAGGCCTGGGTGAACATGATTTCTCTACAAGGAATCTCTCTCTCTTTTTTTTTTAAATTTTGGTTCAGGTCCACTAAAAACGAGTGTTTACGAATGTAATGTACAGTCTGTTTATCATTCTAACAAACATTCTACCCTGCATCCATGATGTACACCCATGTGGTTCTAAAAAAGCTGGCTTTACCACTAAACCCAGGAATGGAGTACAGAACCTAGTCCAAACCAATCACTGCATTCCACCCTCTGTGCACTATTATCAGTTCATTCATGAGCATGTGATCTAGGCTAATACAATCAGGGAAAATATCAGGACTTAAACTGGAAATTCTAATATACAGATAATCTCTACTTCTCTGAAATATGTGATGTGCAAGTGTAATAATTGGAATTGTTGCTGCCATTTTACTATCATGAAAAAAGCAATCTGAGGAACAAGCAGACACACAGAGTAGGGAAGAACCAGAATAATTTTATGAATCAGTGTCCTGATCAAACTATGCCTGACATCCATATTACTGCTGGATTTCCCCATTTTGAAATAAGTTCCTTATTATTTTGGCCAGTCTGTGCTGATTTTTTCCTAAACCTAGATAACTGATATAGTAGACCTCTTAATAGGTCTCAGTTTCTGCATTCTTTCTCTTTTGACAATTAGAACCATATGTATCTGGGAGTGACGAGGATGTTGAGTTTTCTAAGTTCTTTATATATTTTGGATACTAACCCATTATCAGATATGTCATTTGTAAATATCTTCTCCCATTCTGTAGTTACCTTTTAGTTTTGTTGATTGTTACCTTTGCTGTGTAGAAGCTTTTTATTTTGATGAAGTCCCAATAGTTTATTTTTGCTTTTGTTTCCCTTGCCTCCAGAGACATATCTAATAGAAAATTCCTATGGCCGATGTCAAAGAGATTACTGCCTATTTTCTCCTCTAGGATTTAAATGGTTTCCTCTCTCACATTTAGCTCTTTAATCCATTTTGAATATACTTTTGTGTATGGTATAAGAAGGTGATCCAGTTTCATTCTTTTGCATGTTGCTTTCCAGTTTTCTCAACACTGCTTGTTGAAGAGACTGCATCGCACTACTAGGTAGTTACCTGAAGAATACAAAAATACGAATTTGAAGGGATACATGCACCCCAAGGTTTATAGCAACATTATCAACAATAGCCAAATTATGGAAACAACATTAAGAAAAAAATTTTAGGGGCGCCTGGGTGGCTCGGTCGGTTAAGCGTCCGACTTCGGCTCAGGTCATGATCTCGCGGTCCGTGAGTTCGAGCCCCGCGTCGGGCTCTGTGCTGACAGCTCAGAGCCTGGAGCCCGTTTCAGATTCTGTGTCTCCCTCTCTCTCTGCCCCTCCCCTGTTCATGCTCTGTCTCTCTCTGTCTCAAAAATAAATAAACGTTAAAAAAAAAATTTTTTAAAAAATAATAAAAAAAAAAAGAAAAAATTTTAATAAAATAAAATTTTAAAAAGGAAGGGGGCGCCGACTTCAACTGAGGTCATGATCTTGTGGTTCATGGGTTCAAGCCCGACGTCAGGCTCTGTGCTGACAGCTCAAAGCCTGAAGTCTGTTTCAGATTCTCTCTCTCTCTCTCTCTCTCTCTCTCTCTCTGTCTCTCTCTCAAAAATAAACTTAAAAAAAAAAGATTTGCCTTAATTGGGGTCTTAGCCTAAAAGTTCTTACTCTCTTAGGGAAATGAAAACATCCTTCATACTGTAGAGTGTGAGTTATCCCAACTGAAGATAAGTAATAAATACATTTTGCATATGGATGCTATGTTTTATTAATCTTTCACCCATATAGACTCTACATATGTACATATGGTATATTATAGGGACTTGAGAAGTGAAGTGAAAAATTATAGAGAAAATACATAACATATCTTTCCCAAGATTTGGCTTAAAATATAGAAATTTTCTTCATTCCAAAGCTATTCCTTTGTTTCAGATGACCTTGGACGAACCTTTTTCTCTAAACATACTATCCCTTACCTCAACGAAACGTCAAGCCCCAAACAGCACATAGCAGAGCCTGACTCTACTGCAAATAAACACACTATTAATCATTTCAAACTAACTCCCTTTAGTACAGTAATCTACACACAGCATACACTCAATAAATGTTGGAGATTATGATTAATAGTATGAACATTAAAGGCATACAGTAATCAATAAACACTGTTGAATAACTTGATTTAACAGCAAATTGAGAGTGGATAGATAGGGAAAGAAATGATTTTTTTTAATCTGGAGTTATTTTTCTTAATGTGTGGTGTTTGCCATTGCTAAATCACCATCTAAAATGTGTTTTCTCTTCAAACATATTGTATGCTTTTATCCAATGTCATAAAAAGTATTCTATTTTCAGACATCAGAGAGAAATTATAACTAAAATAAGAGATTATTAGACTTTTGGTAAAAATCATTTGCTGTAAAATGTACCAAAACAGTAACTTGAAACTCATCAAGAAGACCTAATCAATTATAAGCTAAAATAAGCAACTGCAGATTTTAATATAAATGCTCCTCCTTTTGTTTTTTAACCATCTTTCTTAAAGGCTAGATCAATTAAACTTATTTATTACAAAACAGTAATGGCAGAATATTTTCAAGGATCCACCTAGGATTTTCCTTTCACAAATTTGAAAATATATCTCTTCTGCTGGCTTTGAAGAATAGCCTTGACTACAAAAATGTGTCATTTTCTAAACGAAAAAGTATTTCTTTATCACATCTCTGTGTTTTTATCAATTTTCCTGCTTTTGCTTTCCTTCTTCCTTTGAGGGTGGTAAAATAATTGAAACATCAACTCTGCAAATTAAATACCACATGCAAAATATTACTGTGCATTCTTATTTAACAATGGATCTCTACAACACATACACTTATGAACACAAAAATTGTATATATAATAATTTATCATACAATGTGATCCTCCATAATTACACTGTAGGACTCAGATCAAATGAATATACCATCAGTGTTAGAGGAGATCACATTTTAAATCAACTCATTTCCATAAAATTTAATATATTCATAAGTAATAAAATTGAGTTGCTTTAATAATCACTTGGTATTTGTTTTCTGTATATATTTTACTTAAATTTCAAAATTCACCAGTCTTGATGAGTGACTTTGTAATGAAAATTAAATAACATTTCATAAAAAAAGTATTCATTGAGATTAGAGAAAAAAACCATAAGGCTTCAAAACACCTGTGTTCCAACTTCTGGCTTATTTTCTCTTACGACCTTTTCTAGAAATCTCTTTTGCTCAGTGGCATCGGCTAATATCCATGACAATAAATTGTCATTGTTATAAAAGTTCTTGAAAACAAGTATCAAAGGACCCAAGGAAGAATATCTAACTGTATCTTAGTCATCACTGTGTCTACCAATAGAATTGTCCTCACTCACTCATTCCATCACCGATATTCTGAATGTCAGTAAATATGTGCCAAGTTCTGCACTAGGATAAACAAAAACTAAGGCCTGGTTTCCTTTGCTAAAAAGTTTAGAGGCTACAAAGAAATATGAGTCATAAAGGGGATTACAGTAAACACATCATAAATGTTTGATAAGAGGCAGCAATTCACTTGAGACACAAGGAGTTGGGTAGATTTGAGCAACAAATGGCTGTCCCATGCTGACACCTGCTTCACTTACTTGTAAGGACAGCTCTCAGTCCATTTTTCTAAATACTGGAATACAATAGCAAACAAGAGCTTACTGAGAAATGAATCAGATGTGAAACTAAATATTTATTTGGGATTATTGTGGAACTAATTCTCTTATTGTTAAAACTTTTTCATATTAACTATTATGGCCCCATCATTAATCCACAAATCCAGGGAACAATGGTGTCCTAAAGGACTAATGAAAAATTATATTAAGGTAACTGTCTAAAAATTCTAGTTTTTAAGTATACAAAATCTATTTTTGGATGAAGTAATTTAATGCGTACACAGGTGTATGTGTGTGTATACATGTGACTTACTCAAATGTGCATTAGGAGTTCCCATTTTCTGGGTCATTTCATCAAGTTCTACTGCTCTTTTTTGTTTCCTGCTACAGTGACAACAGTATCAAGTACCTGATTCATATGTTCTAGATTAGTGGGTAGTGTGCTTTTTCTCACATTCTTTTCTTATGTTTAATAGCAATAAATTATTAATTATCTTTAAAATATTTTAAATTGCTTAGGTTTAAAGAGAAATGGGTAAGAGGACAAGCTTTTTCTGACTTATCCATCTTGTCTTACCTAAATCATGATTACATTTTGAGAAATTCTTGAAATAATGTTTTATTTTTAGCTCTGTGTGTGATTGAAATTTTAGCCTTATAAGCAAAATGGAATTTAGCCCCCCAAAAAGTTGCTATTTAATTTTATCTAAAAATATTAGCGCTTCTAAGTAGTAACTGAATAAACATTTGCACTTATTCCAGGTTTTTGAGAAACAGACTTTTCTAATTAATTCAATATTTACCTAATAGTGTATAGATATATTCTATTTATTCTCACTATGATTAAATTAGATGTCTGTGCATAATAACCAGGCAATGGAGAACTAGATTCTAATCCTTGCTCTCTGTGACTCAAGAAACACACTTAAAGGGTACCTGGGTGGCTCAGTTGGTTGAGCGTCCTACTCTTGATTTTGGCTCAGGTCATGATCTCATAGTTTGTGGGTTTGAGGTCCACGTCAGGTTCTACACTGACAGCACCAAGCATGCTTGGAATTCTGTCTCCCCTTTCCTCTGTCTCTCTCTCTCTTTCTCTCAAAAATAAATAAACATAAAAAAAGAAATACACTTAAACCTTATTCTTTCATGTGTAAAAAGTGAAGAGAAACTTAAAAATCTCTTAACTTGCCTTTCATTATTTCTGCATTTTTAGTCATTTTTTTTAAATCCACTGTATCCTAGACACCATGCTGTAAACTAAGAATACAAAGGTAAATAAATAATACATGGTCCTTGCCCTAAGGAGTTCATAGTCTATCAGGGGAGAGAGACCTATAAACATAATTGTAGTCCTATTTGAAAAGAACAATAATGGTTAATATTTAATGATTCCTAAGTATGTGCCAGGTTCTGTGCTAAGTATTTTGCATGTATTATTAATTTTTTTTGTCCATAATAAAATAATCATTAAAGAAACACCATCATTACCCACATTTCACAAGTGAAGACAATAAAGCAGAGTTTGTATAAGTTGACCAAAGTCACACATCTCAAAATGAGGAGGAGACAGAGCTAAGATTTTAATTCTGGTGGCCTGACTTCAGGGCCCATGGCCTTAACTATTAAGTATACTACATCCAAGAGTAGGAGTACAGAATGCTGTGAAGACATAAGAAAAACCAACCCTGTTTCTTTGGGGTAGTCCATTTTATACATATTTTCCCAAGATTGTTTTTAATAGTGTCCCTCAAAATACCTCATGATGATGATAATTATTTGGTCATTCTATTCATGGAGGAAGTTGTGTTTGAGCTTATATCTAAAAAAGCAATAGGGTGCCTGGGTGCCTCAGTGGGTTAAGCATCCAACTTTTCATTTTGGCTCAGGTCATGATCTCACAGTTTGTGAGATCAAGCACCTGGTTGAGCTCCATGCTGACAGCACAGATCCTACTTGGGATTCTCTCTGTCCTCCCTCTCTGCCCCTCCCCCTGCTTGCTCTCTCTCTCTCTCTCTCTCTCTCTCTCTCTCAAAATAAACATGTTAAATAAAAAAAATAAAAGTAAAAAAGAAATAGAAGTTAGCCATCTGGACAATGGGTTGTTCAGGGAGGAATGATCCTGCTCATGCAAAGGAGATACAGAGCACCAAGGAAAGGAAATTGAGTATAGCTCAGGAAGAAAGGGCCTGCCAGTCAATCTTTGCCCACCACTAACTAGCTGCAAATATTGTCTCCACCACAGCTAGAGCAAGCTTTTCAAAGCCAACAATATCGTTCCAGCCCTCTGACAAAATTCTTTCAGGGGCTTTCCATTTGCTCTTAGAATAAAGCCCAGATTCCATACCATGACATACAAGTCTCTACAGAGTCAGGTTGCCCTCCTCTGCAGCCCCATCACGTACCTCTCAGCCCCATGCTCACCATACCCCAGGTTTACTCTCTTCTCTGCGGCCAACTTCAAGGCTTTTCCCATGATTTCCCAGTTCCTCAGAGAGGAACTTTCGTACTTAAAGTAGTCCTCCCCACTCACCAGCTCCACTGGATTATCTATCCTAGCACCCTGTAAGCTACGGCCCTGATAGCTTCATACATCTGTTAATTATTTTGTGCATTTATTTTGAGTATTTATTGGCCATCTGCCTCTGACATTTCAGCTCACGAGAGCGAGAGCCTTATCCAACTTGTTCACAGGTACATGGTCCTGCAGCATACAGGTATTTTATGAACTTTAACTGGGTGAATGATGTGTACTATGCTGAATATATTACATTCCTAAGAGAACTTGCATTTTTTAAAGAAGAGAGAAATAGAAGAAAATGCCTAACACATGGGAATGATCCTCTAATGTTAAATTTGAGGGCATAGGCTAGAAAGAGATTCTTCTAAATACTTGAATCTTTTACTGACAATATATTCAATTTTGCTTACCACTTAACTGACATGGCCATCAGTAAGGACACCCACAATAACTACAACTATCACTGCCACCAGCTGTGAGTTCCACTGTATGCCAAGTGCTTTACATGTATTATTAGCTAGTTTCTTATTTGCTTTGAGATAGTGACATCTTTCTGGTCCTTTCATTGCATTGACACTTACTAAGGACTTAAATATTGAAATGAGAAAAAATGGCTATATATAATGTTATTAATATGCCTATGAGAATAGCATAAGAATCAGAATAACTTATTTCTCTTTTGAGAAGTAAATATTACACAATTTTAAACATTACATATATTAACATCATTGGCACTGTCAGTAACCCAACAAAGACATAATTATCTTTAGCGTACTTCAAGGTGGCATATTTTTAACACTCACTAAAGTAAATTTCAAAGCAGACTGGCAAGCTTATAAACATAAACATGAAAAGTTTTAAGGGTATATGATACACAGGAGGGTATATGAAACTCAACTGGGAGTGTTATCAAAATGAGAACAGCCTGTTAAGATAATGAAAATTGGAAAATCCTAGCAAATAGGCATTACATCAGGAAGCAAAACACATTAAGAAAAGCATAAGAGTTATTTTTTAATGAATTTTAAGTCTTTTACCAAGCCTTTGTTGTTATTTGCTAATGCGCTTTGTGAAGGTTGAAAACGCTTATTTTCTCATTAGCTTCACTCTTTTCCTCTGGTAGACATCAATACTCTCTTTCTAGACCCACACTTCAGAAAAACATATAACTAAAATGAATATGGCAGTTATATTCCCCTCACAGTACATCAGTATCACAATGAAGTCAAAACAGCTTAGTGTACAATGCATATTACTTACAGAAGCAACTGTGAAAAGAAAAGGTATTCTAGGATAGTGAGATTCTAAGAATGTTCCTAATTATTATCAGATAATTATTTCTATTAAAAAAATTCAAGTGGAACAAAATAATTTAAATAGCCCACCTTCAGTTGCCTTTCCATTCTTAAAATACCAGAGCATCAATATAATGCGATGAATAATGACTGAGCATCTGTTATGCATATGACACTATATTTATACTCTGAGGATATAAAGAATCTTAGGCAAGGCCTCTATCTTAGAAGCTAAACATCCAGAAGCTAAATACAGAACACATATGCATATGCAATAAACAACAAATCAACCAGAGGATTTAGATGACAAAGGAATTAAGGCATAAAAGGAAACAGTAAGGTGTCTGGGATCAAGCAGATCTTAGTTTAACTCATAGAATGAGTTCAGATAGGATACTTAGCTTTTATTAATAAAATGTTGGTAAGTAATAAAAAGTAAGTATTGACTAAGAAGTCAAGCCAGTGAATGTATGTAAACTCCTTGGCATAAAATAAAACTCAGCAAATAGTGGCAGTGGCTTTAGTATGGACAGCAGATGTCCTTGCTAATGGTTATGGCAGTTTGGTGGTCGATTATAGAAGGTACAGATAATTTTCAACACAGCCTAGAAAATCTGGAGGCCTTGCACCTGGCACATCTGACATGATGACAGCATCCCACACCAGTCACACTGTATCTTCAGGGTATATCTGAGATGTCCCCAGGCTGTGCTGAAAAGTATCAGTATCACACATCCTGAAATGTGTGTGTTTCCGGGCTGTGTTGCTGTGTGCTCTGAAAACACAGTCACATTGTGTTTTTCCGAGTATGCCAAATACAAATTAATAATAACGGGTTTAATTCTCCATGTGAAACATAGGTCAAGAGATCCCTCTCCTTCTATTTCCTCAGAGTATTTACCTTAGAAAACTTGTGAGTCCTTTCTCATCTCTTTAAAAGGTATCCCTTTCGGGGCGCCTGGGTGGCGCAGTCGGTTAAGCGTCCGACTTCAGCCAGGTCACGATCTCGCGGTCCGTGAGTTCGAGCCCCGCGTCGGGCTCTGGGCTGATGGCTCAGAGCCTGGAGCCTGTTTCTGATTCTGTGTCTCCCTCTCTCTCTGCCCCTCCCCCGTTCATGCTCTGTCTCTCTCTGTCCCAAAAATAAATAAACGTTGAAAAAAAAAAAAAGGTATCCCTTTCACAACTAGATAGGTTTTTTTCTTGTCAGCCGGCCCTTTCTTTTCTTTTCTTTTCTTTTTTTCAGCTTTATGACCTAGGTTCTTTTTCAAGAACCTGAGAGCCATCGTTTTGAAATATAAACATCAAAAGAGATCACTTCTCTAACTCCCAGTTCCTATGAGGATAGGAAAATAACTTCAGTGGGCACCTTGGTCCAATTTACAAAACTCCCTCTTGTTATGAAGATATGAGAAGTTTGTTTTTCCTCTGGATGAAACCAACAAACTAAGAGAGAGCCATCCCAATTATCAGATGCAGTTAGGGTGAACTATGTGTGACAAATGGCACTACCAAGTCCTCTTGAAGACTAGTTATTGTTTATCTAGAAAATATGCATTTAATGGGTTGTATCTGCTTGGCTACATGGCAGGGGTAAAGGAGATTTGTTTTGTTTTGTTTTGCAATGTCTGAGCATATTGCTTGTGATGCACATCACATTCTGGTCTAATGCTTATTAAATGATAAAAATGTTTCTGTCTCTACCAAAAAAAAAAAAAGAAGAAGAAGAAGAAAGAAAGAAAAAAGAGAGAAAACCTGGAAACCTTACATCACAAAGAAAACTTTGGATATTATTTTTTGTGAAGGGGAATAATACAGGGAGAGTGTGAGAATGGTGTGGGGCATCACCTGTACTCTAGTGTGAGTACTGAGTATCTTGGTTTTCCTGGAATGAGGGTCCCATATAATTAAGTAGTGAGTAAAGGTTTGGGAGGTTTTCATTGCCAGGCAAGCATTTTATCCTATGGGAAAAAAGAGAGTCAATATAATTTTGAGCAGGGAAGTGGCATGGGTAAAGACATTGTTTTAGGGAAAGTAACCTAAAAGTAGTATACAAAGTGTACTGAAAAGGTAAAGACTTGAAAGATCTACAAACCAATTAGGAGACTGTTGGAATATTCATATAAAGGAAGTGCCTCTGAGAGATCTTCCCCTTTATAAGGCTGAAGACACCTTATGCAAATATCTTTGATGACATGCTACAGCTCATGAAATTCCACCAGACTTCCCATCCTCAGACCCATTTCCTCAAGTCATACATCCCTTGTTTCCATCATTTTGCTTCAACTTAGATTCTCTCTGTCCAGCACCTTTGTGAAAGAGTCCTAGTTGGAGTGGCTGCCTGATCTCAGTCTGGGCTCACCATAGGAAGCTGCCTATTAAGTTCTAGTTCTACTTGGCCACCTCCACCAGTCCATCCTACCTTCATATTTAAGAAACCAGACTGAGTCCAGAGCTTTGGAGTCTTGCTACTCTGAGGGTGAATCAGAAAAAAAGGAATTGTGAATAATTTGATGTGGGAGACAAAGAAGAGAGAAAAGTTAAAGGTGACTTAGAGGGGCGCCTGGGTGGCGCAGTCGGTTAGGCGTCCGACTTCAGCCAGGTCACGATCTCGCGGTCCGGAACTTCGAGCCCCGCGTGGGGCTCTGGGCTGATGGCTCAGAGCCTGAAGCCTGTTTCCGATTCTGTGTCTCCCTCTCTCTCTGTCCCTCCCCCGTTCATGCTCTGTCTCTCTCTGTCCCAAAAATAAATAAACGTTGAAAAAAAAAATTTTTTTTTAAAAAGGTGACTTAGATAATTCAAACATAATTGACCATAAGAAATATGTCCTGCTGGCAGATAGAGGTGGGGAAATAAGTGTCAGGGGAAAATGTCACGGCCACAGTGGAAGATTTAAGGAGCATCTCAATGAGCCTCCTAAGGAAAGACTTTGTGAGGAAACAACAGAATGTCAGGGGCTGAGCCTACACTCAGGGTCAGGAGAAAGAAGTACTAGCAAGGAAATAAAGGAGGGAAAGAGGCAAGAAGGTATATAGATAGTGAAAGTCAAGGAAAGAAAAAAACCGGTACTTAGAGACAATGAAAACAGTGAAGAGGTGAACAAGATTAAGAAATGATGAATCCCCTCTTCTAATAGACTTTAATTTTCCCAAATATTGCTTGCTAGTTTAACAGTAGATAATAGAGCATTAGTCTAAAAACAAAATGACTATTAGTTTCAGAATTATTTCACATTTAAAAATGTCTCCACTGGAAGCAGCATGTATTAGTTTAGCTTATTTTAAAATGTTCAAATATATACATCATATAATGAAAATAAATATATATGTATATACTATAATATATATAGTATATATGTATATAGTATATATATGTATACTATAATATATATAGTATATATGTATATAGTATATATATGTATACTATAATGACTCCAAGTATTTCTCCCAAGTAAAAAGAAATTCAGACTTTATTATTTTCACTAGACTCCTAAAAACACATCCATTTTATTTGTTGGAGATTTCAGTTTTTCTAAGATCCTTCTTCAAACCATCCAGTTTTAATGACTTAAGCACTCTGATTAACCTATGGTTTCTTTCTCCACTTGAACTTTTTTCTTTTACAGCTCTCAGAGACAGCTATATCTTAAATATGTCACAAATAAATTAAGATTTTTTTCTAGATTCAGTCTAAATTAAGCCATACTAAAGACTGCTACATTTCAAATGTTTGTTTCAAAAAGTCTCTGTATTCCTTTCCCTTTCAATGCTTTGGCCTCCCCTTTCCTTTTCGGCATTTTGGCCTCTATTGTTTAATCTAAGGACTAACTTAATTATGATTATTTCTGACATTTTCATTATTTCTATTTATGGTGTACTATATTACTGTCAAGTATGCCATCTGTAATATTTAGACAAATACAAGAACAATGCTAAAATTTCCCTTTTCAAATGTAATATATTTATATCTCCTTGTCTATAAATGTAATTTTTATTATGATGTTTACTAAAGCATTTATATTCAAAATAATTGGTCTGACACTATACATTGGATTTTTAAGTCCTTTTCAGAATAAAAGTACAAGCAGAGTGTGAACTTTGCCCAAACATCCAAATTCCCAATTTCTCTTTCAGTGTTCCTATAGTTTCAGACAGATATGAAGCCAGAACAATACATCAAATCCTGTACTGCCTCTTGGAAAATAATAATAATAACTACTTTTTGTTGAGGGCCACTGTGTGCTGGGCAATAGGCTAGGGCTGTGTATAAACTATTTTAATCTTCACTACTTCTTAGTAAAAAGGTAACATCATTCTCATTTTACAGAAAAGGTACCTGAAGCTCAAATAGGCTAACATTGTGCTCAATAACATCACTAGTAATGAGTGGAAAGAACATTCACCCTAGCTTTGCCTGACTTCAGAGTTCATGCTTTCTATTATACACACAAGCTTCCCTACGAATCATTCTAAAATTTGAAAAATGTAAATATATAAATGTAAATATATTTGAATATTGTTATGGTTTTAAAGTATTGAATTATATTGATGGATAACACTAAAATAGCCACAATTATTAACCTGAATTTACTTAAGTAAACACTTATAAATAAGTTGTGCTAAAAATTGCATAGTTCATCAGAACTTCAGAGATGTAATTTAAATATTGGAACTAGTTTACCAAATCATTTTAAGTCAAAAATGTTCTCCACTATCCAGTGGAGTAGATATTTTCATAATGTTTGCTGTAACTTATCCTCTTCATGAGATTACAAAGCCGCTTAGAGTATCTGTGTCCTCCTGTAATCTGTATGATGTCCTGCTCAGTGTTGATACTCTGTTAATATCTAATAATAAATGGATTTAAACCACAGAAACAAGCAGCGAGAACTAACTAGCATTCAAACTAGAATAGTCCCAAAAAGCATCAGCAGAAAGTAGTGCATGAGAATGGTTTAAGCAAAAAGGTAGGCGGGGGGAGGAGGGGGGGGAGTATGGAAAAACTGGTGCTTTCAATTGAAATGCCCAAGATACAATAGATCAAAAAATCTAAAGCAATATTCTAGACCAAAAGGTGAAGTTTTCAATAAAAATAATCAAGAATCAATGTTATGATTTTAAAATATCCTCACCCACACAGGAGATAGTTTGCATGTCATCAATTTTTTAAGACTTATCTCTTTCACATTTTAACATTTCTGAAGTTAGCTATGTCTTACACTTGATCGCATATCATAATTGTCAAAATTTTTTCTCTTTCTTAGTGGTATATAAAATAAATGGTGCATTTACAATATATTGTGTGGTAGCCAGCATCCAAGATGGCTCCCAATGACCCCACCTCCTGGCATTCGCAGCCTAGGTAGTCCTCTCCCACAGTGCACCAGGCATGGGTCATGTAACCAAAAGACCATGTCAGAAGTTATAGTATGTGATGTCCAAAATAAGGTTATAAAAGATATTGCTGTTTTGTCTTGGTGTCTGTCTCTGTCTCTCTCTGTCTCTCTCTGTCTCTCTCTCTCTCTCTCTCTCTCTCTCTCTCTCTCTCTCTGTCTCACCACTCACTTTGGGCTTTGGGAGAAGTCAGAACAATTCTGTGGATATCTCACATGGTGTAGAACTGAGTCCTTTTGTTAACAGTCGGGGAGGAAATTAAGCCTCTTGCCAACAACCTCATGAGTTAGCCATCTTGAAAGCAAGTCTTCTAGCCCTGGTCAAAGCATCAAGTGGTGGTAGCCTAGCCAATACACTGACTACCACCTCAAGAAAGACCCTAGCCAAAATGACTTTATGTTGATCCAGGATTCCTGACCCTCAGAAACAGTGTGAGATAATAAATGTTTGTTGATTTAAATTGCTAAATTGGGGAATCATTTGTTACACAGCTATAGATAACTAATATAGACAATCTCTTAGATTCAATGAAACAGAATAAGAGGGGATTTGTAAGAAGAATTTAGTTAAAAGGACCCTTTAAAGTTCTATAAGTCCACTCCCCACCATTACCAAAGAGTACTAAGGAGGATGGAGAGGTGCTTGCCCCCTCATTTCAAATCTAAGAAAGGGTCTTTAAGTTCTAGTTAGGATAATATATGACCACTGTAGTTGGGCACACAAAGTGAAATGGAGGCTTACTCCCACCTAAGAAAGCCAATAAGTAAGAAATCATAGTTGGCTCCCATAGGCAGGAAAAAGGGAGGAGCAGTGGCCACCTTGGCTTGGCCTCAAAAATACAAATGTATCAGGCCAAAGGATATATACATGTATTCCAAGATATAGATATATTCCAGAGGTGGGACACCTGAAAAGAAAATGGTTTGCAGCCATTTACATTTGGCAAGAGGACCACTTTGGAAGAGTGAGAGAGCTCAACAGAGAGGGTCTGTATGGAGCAGATAACCAAAAAAACAAAGCTGAGAGGGAAGCTGCAGCAGGAAAAATAGAGCATCACTGTCTCTGTCAGAAAAGACGCAGGGAAGCTTCCAAAATACCCAGGAGAGAAAGATCCAGCATTAGACATCTGCCAGACGCGCAAAGCATAAAGCCATGCTATAGCAAGGCAAATTAAGAACTTTCTGTCTCCTTTTCCCTCCCTCCCTCCTCCTGCTCCTACTGAGGGAGTAGCTAGCTAGAGAGAAATGCCACCCTGCGACTAGCCACAACTGGGAGAGAGAACAATATTTAATTGCTGACCTAAGACGTTGTTTCCAACTTAAAGTAAATCAAAGATTTTATTACTAAGTGATCAGAAAATTTGACATTGGCAAGTTTTCATCCAGGATTTCTAAAAATCCTGAAAAATATTTAGAGAGATGCATTTGTTTTGCAGACCACAAGTTATGCTGGTCAAACACGCAAATTTCACAAGTTTAGGAAATGTTGTGTACTGAATCCCCCTTTTAGGAATACATAAGATATCTGGAAAACACATCAAGAAAGTTGTATGCTAAACGTTCTTCAATCCTGTGTATCCTCAACTTTTTAAACATGGATCCCTTTCTATTCACTTACCATCTACATTCTTGTGCAAGTCACTTTGCCCAGTTCACCAGGTTTTCCCCACATTTAAAACAGAGATAACAGTATATACCTAATATGTCACTTGAGAGAATGAAATAGTTGAATGAATGTAGAGCACTCAGCACATGATAAGTATTCCATAAATGTTGGGAAAGGAAAAATCAACATCTGCAGAGAGTTGGTACTTAGTTTTTCATTTTTTCAACTTGATCACTTTTTTTTAGGAAAATATCAAAGCTGCATTAAATGATCAAATGTGGTTTCCAAGTCAAAGAAAACTGCCTATGTCACCTGTGCAACTCAGAACTGTTAGTAGCTCAGTGTCTAGTGCCCTCCTAATTTTCTCCAGTTTCTCACAGTTGTCCTCGGTGAAGCTCCATTCATATTCCTATGGATCAAAATTATCCCTTCTTTGTCTCATCCAAATTTTCCATCCTTCAAGGATGGAAAAGAGTAGATGGTCTTTGAACTACTTACCAACATAAACTTTGTCTTATCTATCTCTGAATCCATAGCATCTACATAAGTTCTATTATACATCAGGTGCCCAAGAATGATTCAAAAAAGAAAAAAGGAAAGGAGAGAGGAAAAGATAGCAGAAGAGAAAGAGATGTGAAGAACAGATAGCACAAACTTCTCCAGTGTATACTGACAGCTTAAAAAGCTGAAACTAGGAGCACCTTGGTGGCAGAGTCAGTTAAGGTCTGACTTTTGATTTCAGCTCAGGTAATGATCCCAGGGTTATAGGATCAAGCCCCGCATCAGGCTTCATACTCAGCGTGGAGCCTGGTTGAGATTCTCCCTCCCTCTCTCTCTCCCATCTCTCTCTCTCCCTCCACCCTTCTCCCCAACTCACACTCTCTAAAAAAAAAAAAAAAAGCTGAAACTAATTTACATAAATAAATCTTTTATTTCCTATTTCTTCTTTGAATATATTGTCAATATTATGTTCTACTTCTCTTATTTTAGTGACTCCCCTAAAATGTAAAATGTATATTTATCTTAATGTCAGACAATATAACTGTCCCTTCTCCTCAATTATTATAAAGAATGTGAATACTTTAAATCAGGCCACACCCTTTTATCTTGAAAGCTACTGTTTTCCAGTATTTTAATTCACCTTCATCTTTTAACCCCACAAATTAGATAGCATTATTAATATTTAACATACTGAATTTTTTTTATACGTATCTACATGTTTACCATTTTCTTTGTTCTCCTTTCCTTCTTAGACCTTTCAAGACCCACTTGGAACAGTGGAACTCATTTTCCAACTGTTGTGCAACTGTTCTTGGAAGAGAGTTTTACGTGGCACAGAATTCAAGGCTAGCAATAATTTTATCTCTGCCCCTTAAAAGTTTCATTACATCTTCTGCCTCCTATTGTTGCTATGTAGAAATTAATTGTAAGTACTTATCATGCAGCTGTTAAGATCTTCCCTTTTTTTGAAGTTTTGCAGTTTCACCCAAATACATCTCCGTGTGGATTTATTTTTAAAGATTCTTCTAGGGATCCACTGGGCCTCCAAAATTTGAGTTTCATACCCTTCACCATTTTTGGATAATCCTATTATTTTTTACCAAATATTGTCTCTCCCTCATTTTCTCTAGTCTCTCTCTGGAACTCCAACTAGATGTATGTTATGCCCTCTCTATCTTACATGCCCTATATATCTCTTTCATAGTTTCCAGCTGTACCCCACTATGGCTCAGAGCATGTTACAGTTCATTATTTCTTTTATCATTCATCATCTCAAATCTGCTGTGTAAACAATCTTTTGAGTTTCTCACAAATTATTACATATTTCATTCCAGAGTCCTTCTTGTTCTTCTTATAAATCTAATTGCTTATTGGGGCACCTGGGTGGCTCAGTCAGTTGATCATCTGATTTCAGCTCAGGCCATGATCTCATGGTTCATGAGTTTGAGCCTGACATTGGGCTCTCTGCTCTCAGCACAGAGACCACTTCAGATCCTCTGTCCCCCTCTCTCTCTGCCCCTCCCCAGTTCACACACACTCTCTCTCTCAAAAATAAATAACCAATTAAAAATAAATAAATAAATCTAATTGCTTATTTTTGTTAGACTATCATCCTTTAGGGTACTTTTGATTGTGTCCTGCATCTTCTTTAAAAATGTTAAATATTCATACTACATTTGGCTTCTGATAAATTCCAATATCCACAGTCTTTGGTGGTCTGATTCTGTACTTTGATATTTTTACTGGTTCTTGCTCATGGTTCTACATATATTCTAAGATTGTTATTGTCTATTCATATGCATAGGAATTTTATCTGCAAGATTTCATTGAGGCCTGAATTTATAATT
Source organism: Prionailurus viverrinus (assembly GCF_022837055.1). Classification (NCBI taxonomy): domain Eukaryota; kingdom Metazoa; phylum Chordata; class Mammalia; order Carnivora; family Felidae; genus Prionailurus; species Prionailurus viverrinus. Next base: position 134,934,078 of record NC_062564.1, on the reverse strand, counting down.
AATTCCTCCAGAAATTTGCCTTCGATTTTGCTGGGGCCCAGAAACATTTAAATCCTGAGAGCACTTTATGTTTTAGCCAAAGGTTTCTTAACCCATAATAGTATGGATTTTGGCAAAGAAATCTATGTGAAGGCCAGTCTCATGGAGACTTCTCAAAGGACACATTTTCTCCTGCTTCACATAGACCCCAGGCAAAAACAGGCAAGAATGACTACATCAGCCTCTAGGAGTCAGGGGTTTTTCTTGTCTACTCACTAAATATGTGGAGCATCTAGCTTTGTGGCCCAACCTTCCACTTTATACGAATCCCATAATTGGTCTTCCATACCTCTTTCACAGCTCATTAAAGGGATTCTGACTGTCTCTTGCCCTTCTGATTCATGCCTTCTTGCCATTTCAACAATTTTCCTTATTTTCCAAATAGGTCATCTAAGCACTAATTTTTAAAAATTTTATCCAGGACCTGTAGATTTTCTTTACAAGAAGGGTTACTCCAGATATGTGGTATGCCATATTATCAGAAATAGAAATCCCCAAGTCTCTAAATAGTAATGTTTCTGGCACTTCTGCACAATAGCACGCAGTGTTGCAGGAACTGTTCTCACTGAACTAAAATACCATCAGCCAGACACCCTCCTTTTCTATTTTTGCCTGGGATGGCCTTTCTTCTGAACATAGGGGATCACAGTATTGAGGAAATGATAGATAGATAGATAGATAGATAGATAGATAGATAGATAGATAGATAGAGAAAGAAAGAATTTTCCTCATTTTTCCACTTAGCAATTATGACTTGTTTCTCTGCCATAAAAAAAAAAAAGAAAAGAAAAAGTGCTGTGTTGTTTCAAAAATAGAAATGGCATATTGAGCCCTTCAACAATGTAAGGCTAAGGAATTACTTCTTAATATTTCATAATTTTGTAACGCAAATTGTCCTCACATAAATTTTCTTCATGCAGAAGGAATATTAATAGTAGCCAGAATACAGCCCAATACTAGTATTTATGTACTAAATGATGAGGAAGTATCTGCGCATCATTGTTAACTCCAAATAGACTGGTTTCTTTTTCATTTGTCAAGATGCAAATGTTACCATCCATTGGATTTATTCTGTACATTAAACAGTATTTACCAATGTTTTTGTGGGTTTGGTTTTTTGTTTTGTTTCCTTTTTATCTTTGGCTTGGAGGATTTCTGAGGAAGGAATCACTATATATGAACAATAATATTATCATTCAACAAGGATTTTAAAAAATTGCTTTCCTCCATTTTGTATATTATCAGTATTTTCTTTTTTGGAAGATTATCTGGGCCTGCCACTTGCTTCCTCAGCACAATTGAACACATAATTACTATGTAAATTTGGGTTTCCACATGCTTCCAGAGGAACATAGACTATTTGGCATTGGAGATTTTGAAGCATTAATCATTTGGAATATGGTATGTTTGACTTAATCTGTAAAATGAAGATAATTCTTATCTGCCTTTCAGGGTTTAGTATTAGGATTAATTACTCAATTTTGGATAAGCAATCCAAATATGAAAGGCATTACATAAATGAAAATAAGTCCTAACATTATTAAAACAGAAATTATTGAGCCAATGTGCAAAGCAGCACAGAGATATCTTTTCTGTTTATTATTATTCTGTTGTTATTATTACTTTTATCAATTTGTTTACTAGATCATTATCTAATAATTTCTAGATTAAAAAATATAAGGCAAGTGGACCTTTATTCTTCAAGACCTGACACAGAGGTGTTTTCCCTCCTTCACAAAAGTAGTATTAAGCATATGATTATCATTAAAATATGTGATTCCCTAATACAATGATATTAACCTATTTCAAAAAATATCATGATATGTCTAAGACCATTGAAATTTTTTTTGATTGAGAAAGTCTTGCTTAAGATAAAAGAAGTCAGATATATATAGATAATAGATTTACCTTTAAAATCAGTTCCCAGGGTTACCTGGGTAGCTCAGTTGGTTGGGCATCCAACTCTTGGTTTGGGCCCAGGTCATGATCTCATGGTTCATGGGATCAAGCCCTGTATCAGGTTCTGTAATCCCTGCTTGGGATTCTCTCTCTCTTCTCTCTCTCTACCCTTCCCCCCACTTGCTCACTCTCTTACTCTCTCTCTTTCAAAAATAAATAAACATTTAAAAATAAATAAACAAACAAACAATTCCTAAAACTAATGAAGAAAGAATGCATTTCATTTTAATTTAGGAATTACAGATATCCTACTACGTAACCAGGTAGATTCCTGGTTATATATAAAAAAATACTGAAGAAATAGTTATTGATTGAAAATCCAGCATTCTGTAAGAAGAGAGGGAAGAATAGCATAAAACATAAAACTGATCTCTGTTATTAAATGGTTCAATGGCTCTTCATTTTCTATCGCCTGAAGTATAAATTCATCAACATAGCATTAAAGTCATTTTCCTACTGCCTATTTCTTAAACCTCAATCATTCCTTCATTCAACCAGTAGTTTTTAAACAATTATTCATTGAGCATCCACCACATGCCAGGCCCTTTGTTAAGTGCTCTGAATACAAAAGGAGAGAGAAGAAGAAAAAAAGAAAATTCCCTACAGCACAGAGATTAGACTCTAGCAAAAAATACAGATACTTAAGTAAACCTAATCTGAGGGATAGAAAAAACTGTCCCTAGAGAAGGGAGATGTAAGCTAAGAACTGAAGAACAAAAAATTATCTATCCAGGCAAAGTTGTAGGAGCAAGAAGCGGGGCAGTTGACAGTATGTGTAAAGGATCTGAGGGATAAGGCGTTTGGCAAGGTAGAGGAAAAGAAAGAATGTGGCTGGAAATAGGGCTACAGGTGTAGGCAAGAGTCCAGATTAGAGAAACCCTGTAAACCAATTAGTATCAAATCCTAAGAGCAACAAGACACGAGTGAAGTCCTGGAAACTATAGTGTACTTTTCACAGGTGTACCTTTTAAGAAATAATTGTGGCTGTTGTATGGAGAACAAACTGACAGGGATAGGAATGAAAGCCAAGCTATTATTCTTGGAAGACTATTATTGTTGCAATAGCTTAGGCAAGAGAAGATAGTAGGAAAAACAGAAAGAAAGGAGGAAGAGAAGGAGGGAAGGAGGGAGAAAAGGAGGTAGGGGAAAAAGGAAAGAAAAAAGAAAGCTCTTAAACAATTTCAAAAGTCAAGTGACAATCAAGAAAAATTATTTTTGGATGCCTGGCTGGCTCAGTCAGTAGAGCGTGTGACTCGTGATCTCAGGGTCGTGAGTTCAATCTCCACATTGGGCATAAAGTTCAGTTAAAAAAAGAAAGAAGAAAAAGAAAGAAAAAATACTTTCTATAATATTAGGCAAAGAGCTAATTCCCACAATATACACAGAGCTTCTACAAATCAATAAAAGACTAACTCAATTTTTTAAATGAGCAAATGATGAAGAGTTTATAGAAAAGGAAATAACAAGTGTTATAAATGTATGAAAATATGTTCATAATTAAAGTATTAAAAATTAAAATAATATCTTGCAATCTTTTTCATCTATAACATTGGCAACATTGAGGGCTCAACTAAGTGCCACTTTGGGAGTTTAGGGGTTACCTGACAAAATAGTTAAATAGGGTATCTACTCAAAATTTTATATTCTACTCATGGAAATTCATATTCCACTTTCACATAAAAGATATTTCAAAACACTGCAGTAAAGAATTTAATTTGATTTAACCCAGTGCAGGTCAGGTCTTCAGAAAACAGTTTCTAAATTAGAGATTTGTATGTAGGAAGCTTATTGGAGGTTGGTCCATCCTCTAGGAGCTAAAGCTGATAATAGGAGGTGCTGCTACAGAATTCCACTCACTATTGCAGTGAGGATGACAGAATCCCAGAATAGCAAAGCTAAGTGGTGGCACTTAACCCTTAGACACAAGAAAAGCATAATTAACATAATGGACAGCAAGGACAGAATGGTCTTATTTACAAAGATCAATAGAGAGGGCAAATGAGAAATAGAGTTCCTAGAGGAAAGATAAATGAACAGCCACTAAGGATAATCCTCAATTTATAAAACCAGAGGAGATGATGAATGAATGAGTGGAAGGCTGAAGTCAGTCCAACCAAAATCATGAATCCTTGTGCAATTTCCAAACCTGAGCCAATTCTAAGACACAGAATTCACTCACTGAAGAAGAGGCTGGATCTACATTAGGAAGGATAATAAATTGCCATGGAAAGTGTACATGGTAGTAATTCCCCAAACCTTCCCCCAAGGGACAACGGCAATTCACTCAGTTAATGATAGAATGGAAAAAGAGAATAGCCAGATCTTTGGGGAGCTATTGCACACAGGGTCTGACTTCACACTGATTATCTGGTGATACAAAGTGTCATTATGGAGATGAGGTGGCATATGAAGTCCTGGCTAAGTCATCTCATGGTTTGCATTCACAGGACACAAACAACAATATTAATTCAGAGTCTTGACCCCCAGCTATAATTCTCCTGTTCCCTGTTACAATGAAGGCACTTGGGACATTCTATAGAGCATCCCTTTAATTCACTATACTGATGATATCATATAAATCATACCTGATTAGCAAAGAAGTGACAAGTATTGTGGGTGCCATAGTAAGATCCACATGCTCCAGAGAGTGAGAAATAAACATTACAAAAATTCAAGGGCCTATCTCATCAGTAAAAACTTTTTTAGACTCCAGTGGTCTGAATCATGTTCAAGTATCCTCTTCAAATTAAAGAGCAATTTATCCACCTCACAAATTTTACATTAAGAAAGAAGCACAACACTTAGTAAGCCAATTTGAGATTTTAATGCAGTAAATTCTGCATTTGGAAAATAACATCAAACCATTTATTGGGTGATAAAGAAGACTGCTAGATTTGATTTGGTCCCAGGGCAGGCAGGCAGGCAGGCAACAATGAATTAATGACTGAATGAATGAATGTCTTTATGGAAGGTCTAGGCTATGGCAGAAGCACATCTTGGGCCATGTTAACCAGCAAATCCCTAGAAGTAGGTGTGACTTTGGTAGAAAAAGACATCAAGTGGAATTTCTGACAAGCCCCAACAGGGGTACAGACCCTTAGACTTCGAGAGTAAGGGCATGCCACTTGTAGCATTATGTGCTATGTAGAGTTATGTGCCATTTAAGATTGGTTTCTGGCTTCTTGCTGGGCTCAGGTGGAATTTGAACATCTGATCATTGGACATGCAGATGACACTATCAAACTCATCCCATTGTGTCATAAGGTGAGGCTGGCTGAGGTAGATATGGAGACCTCTCAAAAAACAAAAACAAAAACAAAAACAAAAACAAAACAAAAAAAAATTGCCAGCCAACAGTAAGAAGTGAAAACAGCTTCCAGTTATCTGTTCCTTTGGGGTCTACCTCAACTACAGTGAGACACTTAACCCAAGGTCACCCTGTCTCCAGGGCCCACCTCTGGTGACTAAGGGAAATAAGGGTGCAAAGACCTGGCTGCTGCAGCCTGCTGCAAGACACTCCAGTGGATACCATTTGCTTCAGAGCTCCCAGCCAGGTTAGCTGAGACCTTGGTGGACCTGCATGGAAGTTTGACTTCCTCCTCTCCCCAATCTTGCTTCTTTTTACTTCCTGTCACAAATGTTGATTCTTTAAAAACATCTTGTCCCTCGAACTTTTTCCTAGGGTCTGCTTCCGGAGAACCAACCCTGAAAATACTTATAAAATTAAAGCAGTATAACTAGCAGGTTCAGAGTACCCAAGAAAGCTGTGCAACCCTGTGGCCCAGATTCCTATGTCATTCACCCCTGTTGTCCAAATGCCTTTCCTTCAGCTCATGCTGGGACCTAATAGGGGTAGGGATGGGGGAGATTCCCCAATACCAGCTGACGAAGAATAAAAACTGAACTTGGTTCACAGATGGGCAGCTCAGTATGTCAGTACAAGCTGATAATACACAGCTGCTGGTTTGCAGTGCCAATCAGGTTGACCCTGAAAAAGGGCAGTAAGAAGAAATTACCCCAATGGGCAGAGCTTTGGGCAGAGCACCTGGCCATTCACTTTGCATGGAGAGAGAAGTGACCAAGGTAAGAATATACACAGTTTCTGTGAGGCAAGTTTGCTTAGCTGCTTAGTCAGAGGCCTGGAAGTAGCAAGGTTGGTAAATCATGGACAAGAATGTCAAGAGAAGAAGCATGTAGGACTTATAGCAATTGTCACAAAGATCTTTGTACCACGTGTTAATGCCTCCCAGAGAGTGGCTACCACAGAATAAGTGCTAAAAAATGAAGTGGACAGGATGACTCTGCCACTAGGATGTCAACTAACTTCTGTAGTTGGCCGCCCCCGTGCTGGAGTGCATGAACAGAGTCCATAGTAGCAAGAATGGAGGCTATGCATTCATGACTGCAACAGCACAGGCTCCCTCTAACCAAGGTTGGTCTACCTGCTATCACTGAAGACTATGCAATATGTCAGCAATAGAGACAAATGTTAAGCCTCCAATACAGAGCCATCCCTCATAGATGCCAACCAGCCTATTAATGTGAAATTGGTTACATCAGGTCCCTTCCTTCCCAGAAAGAGCAATGATTTATTCTGACCAGAATTAACAGGTATTCCAATTATAGGGTGAGATTTCTCATAACATTGTGTCTGGTCAAGGAACCCATTTTATGGGAAAGGAGGAATGATGGTGAGCCGATGATAATAAAATCCACTAGTCTAACACATACTTCCACCATCCAAAGCTGCTGACCTGATAGAACATGGCTTCTTGAAGATACAGCAAAGGACCAGTTTAGAGACGACACACTGCGAGGACAGATTACTAACCATCAGAACTCATTAAACCATGAGATTTTATTTGGTGCTATGTCTCCAAAAGGTAAAATATGTGGGAACAAAGGGGTAGAAGTAGCTGTATTTTTCACAATCACTCCAGTGACCCACTTGATGAATGTGTGCTTCCTATCTCTGAATCTTTAGACACTATATGTCTGACTCTCAGTGGGTACTCATTTCTACCAGGGGATACATTAAGAGCTCCACTGAACTTAAAGCTATAGTTGCTGCCTAGTCACCTTGTGTTCTTTGTGCCAGGAGACCAGCAAACAGAAAAGTTAATACACTGGCAGGGATAATTAACCTTGGTCATCGTGAGGATTAAGTACTATTGCTACATAATGGGGGCAGTTAGAATTATGGATTGATACTTAGATACAATCCACAGGACACCTTTTAGTACTCCTATGTCCAGTCTCAATTCTAAATGGGTAAATTCAAGAACTTTAGTTGGATAAAGACATCCTAATCAGGAGCTCAGACTTTCTAGGACTGAGGGTCTTGATCACTAAAGTAGGCAGGCCATCTAGAGCTGAAGAAGTGCTAGCTAGGGGGAAGGAAAATAGAATGAAAGGTAAAAGCAGAAGATAATGAGCATCAGTTATGGATCTCGGGATCAACTGCCACAGCAGGGGCTGCGGTTTATCCTGCTAACCTTCCTCATATGGATGTTTCCAGAAATAGGGTCCAGCCAGAATCTTGGAGAAGCTACACTTAGCTAGAGTGACGTAATATGAGAAGCAGGGGATTTCATCAGTGCAAGGGAGGACGGAATCAGACACTGTTGATGCCCCTCTCAGATCTCTGGACTCCATTAGTACCTCCATCAATTAACTATGTAATTTCTGTTACAGACTCACATTTGCCTCTTTCTCTCAAGAGTTTCCTGTGGACAGTAGGGGCTTTCTCCCCCACCAGGACATTAGTCCCCTAGACATCACAGCTGGAGCCAATCCACAGCTAATAACTGCCCAGTACAGAGATACAGAAAGCTAGCCTCCTTTCCTTAAGATGGTACCAACCTTTCAGTTCAATTAATACTCTGGAACTCCTCTAGTATTAGGTGGAAGTGAGGCTTCAGCTGAGAGCACATTCATGGCTCACTTTAGCACATTCACAGCTCGCTTTTCTTTCTTCTCCTGTCCTGATTCCTTCACCCTCTTTCTTCTGAGAGTACTCCTGCAATAAATCATTTGCATAAGGAACTCCATCTAGGACTCTGCTTCTAAATAACCCAAACCAAATCACTGTGCCTCACTTTCCTCACCCAAACCTACTATTATTATCCCTTTGTTCAGAGAAGGAAATTGAGAATTAATTAAAAATTCTTAGAACATGCCTGGCACATTAAGTGTTCAGTGTTAGCTATCACTAATATTTCCTCCACAAACTTTATGAAAACATAATCTCAACTTGCAAAATTTAGAGTCATAATCCTTCATTAGGCTCAAAGAAACTGTCTTATTGTATTCTCATAAGAGGGATAAAAATGCTCAAGTTCCCAGATCTTTTCCACTATAAAATATAGACGTATCTCCAAATACTAGCTATTATATCTGTGTCCCATTTACCCAACCTTTAGTCCTATGTAAGTGACCACAACTAAGCAATGGCTAAGATTCCCCATGATTTACAAACTTTCAACACTAAATTTTGTCTTAAATAGTTATAGATACATATGTATAGTGATCTAAAAATGAGATAAACAGAGTGTGAGAAGAATAAGCCAAAAACATTCTTAGATATTGTCCACCTAAGAAACAAATCTCAGTAATTAAAACTGATTCCTTTTGAAACTGTACTTTAAAATTAAATTTACCAATCCTTTAAAAGGCAAGAATTTATACTCATTTATTGAACATTTATAATATGCCACATTTATCACTTATCTATCCCTCTGTAATAGCCTACTCCAATCAGTAGCTGAAAATAGCACACATTTTACTTGTTTATGATCCTATGGATCAACAGTTTGTACTAGGTTTAGCTGGGTGGTTTTTCTTCTGGTTGCACATGAAATTATTCTGATCAGATGTCGTGTCTGGTGAGAGCCCATTTCTTAATTCATAGATCAACTGTCTTCTCACTGTGTCCTCACATGGCAGAAGGAATAAGGGATTTCTCTGGGGCCTCTTTTCTAAGGGCACCAATCTCATTCTTAAGGGATCCACGTTCATGACCTCCCAAAAAAGTGCCACCTCCAAATACCATCACATTGAGCTTTGGGATTTAACATAAATTTTGGAGAGATACAAATATTCAGTCTATAGCAACTGGGCTGGGTAGGTTAATAGGCCTCCTTCCCATACCTAATGATTGATGTTGGCTGATGATTGGGTCTCTCTCTCTACCTGGTCTCTCATTCTCAAGAAACCTTCTCCACATGGAAGTCAAAGAATTTCAAGAGAATAAAAACAAAAACTCAAGACCCTTTGATGCCTCAACACAGAAGCATCACAATATTATTTCAACCACATTTTATTAGTCAAAGTAAGTTTGAATGCCAGCCCAGACTCAACTGGGAGCTGTGTGGGTAGATAGATCAGGGAGACAAATATCATCTCTGTGTGGAAGAAACAGAAAATCATGTTACAAAGGGACATCAATATACGGATGCAAACAACCATCCACCTATCGCAGGCTCCATGCAGATATTTTAGACATATTCACTATGTTATTTCTCTTCATAACAATATTGTAGGATAAGGATTTTCAGTCTCACTTCATAAATGCAGAAAATGTGGATCAGGCTTAGGGTCTTATTTTTATTTCTGGATTATTTTATTAAAATCTCCCCTAGCCTGCCCATATGTTTCAATCAAATTGATGATTTATTATATTAATCACTTTATTTTTTTAATAAAATGTTTTAATGTTTATTTTTGAGAGCAAGAGAAAGAGAGAAACAGAGCATGAGCAAGGGAGGGGCAGAGAGAGTGAGACACAGAATCTGAAGCAGGCTTCAGGCCCTGAGCTGTCAGCACAGAGCCCAATCCAGGGCTTGAACCCATGAACAATGAGATTATGACCTGAGCTGAAGTTGGATGCTTAAACAAGCGAGCCACCCAGGTGCCCATATATTAATCACTTTAAAAGTAGAAAGTAGACTAATAAACAGAGCTTTGTGAGCAAAGAAAGATATAGCAGGAATTACACATCAACTCTTTCCCATCTGTAGTCCAGGGTCAAAATATCCTCACAGAACAGCTGATGGATTTGAGGAATTAATAACTACTAGGCCATGACTGGGCTGGGCTGGGCCAGTACCAAGACTCCAGAGCAAGGAAGCATTGAAGGAATAAAATTCATCCTTGGTATCACCTACACTAGTATTTTTAAACTGAGGTTCATGACACATTAATGAGCAGTGCAATCAATTTAAGGAGCTACCACTAGCATTTCTTAAATGAGATGTTACAAATTACAACAGAAGAGAAACTATTGTAATGCCACCACAGCACCCATAGACTATGGCTAGAGCTCAAATATTTAAAAATATAGCTCTAATAGCTCCTGTCAACCAGAAAAGGCTAGCTCTTCACTAGTCTCTTTTGTTCCATCTGTTATATTAGCTACAGAGTTTCAGTGCTTATTGGGTTCTGATGATTATTGGCTTAGTTGGTTAATAGTACTTATTTGGCTATAATCATACTTACTAAGCTGAGCCAAATTCAACTAATATTAGAAATAAAGTCTTCTTAAAGCCAGTGCAACATTATCTAAGAGTCACTGGGCATTTTAAATTATATCAGATTCAATATGTTGCCTACGGCAGGCTGCCCCAAATGGGTCACTCTGGCATGAAAACTATTTTGAGTTAGGAGCAATCAAAACCCAGCTGGTTCAGGAAAAGCTCTTTACCTCCCCCCTCAACTGCCTAAATTTTCATTGGAAAGAGAGCCTGTGCCAGGAAGAGAACAATCAAGAAAGACTCCTCTTTACCTAGGAAACTTATTTGTATAAGAGGGGAACCTTTGTTTTTCAAACATCATCTCTCACCTTCCTGCTAATAATCTTCCTCCTCTTTGTATCCCCAGACCCCTATTCCTCTCCTTAGCTCTTGTTGCCTCTTGTTGCCTGTCTTTGGAATTTCATGTCTGTGTGGATTCCCCATACATACAAAACTAAATTTGATTTTCCCCTGTTAATCTGTCTGGTGTCTATTTGACTCTTAGTCCAGCTAGAAGGATCTCAAAAGGCAGATACGATTTCTTCCTCCTCAACAATATCTAACATCAAACTTAGTGATAATATAATAGGGAAAGATAGGATAAAATAGGCAGAGAAGGAAAGGTTAGTATATGAGTCCCTAAGTGGGGAAAAACATATTTTGGAACAATGTTGGCAGCATTTGACTACAGCAAACGCTTTTGGGGCATAAGGTCCCTCTTAAGAATGTAACAGACATCACCTACCCCCCCACCTCAGGTTCCCCTCCGGAATTTGACAATAAAAAATAGCTAGCTAAACCATAAAATTTATATGTGGAACAGTATAACCAGTCTGACTCCTCACAATGGAGTCAAGCCAATCAGAAATGGACAATCCAGTACCTAGAGCTGTCCAGCCAGTAAGGGTAGAACCTAAGGAGGAATGAGGGGGAAGGGCAGGGGGTGCTGACCAGAATCTTATAAAACAAGGACCCTTGCCTATAGTAGCAAGTATTCACCTTCGAATGCCCCCTCTCTGTAAAGAGAGCTTTTCTACTATTCTTACTTTCTTTTTTTTACTGTTTTTTTTTTTTGTTTTTTGTTTTTTGTTTTTTTGAGAGAGAGACAGACAGACAGACTGTGAGTAAGGCAAAGGCAGAGAGAGAATCCGAAGCAGGCTCCAGGGTCTGAGCTTTCAGCACAGAGCCTGATGCAGGGCTCGAGCTCATGAGCCACGAGATCATGACCTGAGCCGAAGTTGGACGCTTAACCAACTATGCCACCCAGGCGCCCTACTTCTCTTACTTTCTAATCTTCTACTCTAATAAACTTTTGCCTGCTGCTCATTCTGTGTTCACCTCTTCCTTCTTTGAAGTAGCAAGACAATGAATCCTAGGTATTGAGGTAAAAAATCCTGCAACAGTAAGATTTATAACAAATTATTGTTCTAAGGGAAAAATAATCACAATATTTTGCTTAAAATTTATGTACAGAAGATAAAATCAACTTTTCTTTTTCTTTACCATTCAAGATAAAATAATCTTATAGAAAACTATAAAAAATGTCCTATTCAAGGGGTGCCTGGGTGGCTCAGTCTGTTGAGCATTCGACTCTTGGTTTTGGCTCATGTCATGATCTCACAGTTTGTGAGTTCAAGCCCCACGTCAGGTTCTGCGCTGACAGTGCAGAGCCTGCTTGGGATTCTCTCTCTCTCAAAATAAATTTTTAAAAAATTGAGAAAAAATAAATGTCTTATTCAATTAAGGAACTAGGAGAGTTCATCAGTCTCTTCTATCAACTAAAGAAATTTGGATACAGAATACTACCCCACTTCCCTGAATTTTGTACTTCTGGCACTCTCAGTCACTCTGAGCAAAACTAGACTCTAGATACAAGTATAAAGGGCTCTGAATAACTCCTAGGTGGCCAAAATGAAAGTCCCAAAGTCTAGAAGCTAAAATCCGTTCGGTTTTATTAAGATAATTTTTACCTCCTTTGTTTTTATTGATATCCCAATTATAGCACATCTGAAAATTACAGGGAAAAGTTTCAGTTAGAGGCAAACATAGTGATAGCAACTGAAATGGCAGCTAATAAACAGCCCACTGAGGTAAGAGAGAGGACAATTATTAAAAGTCTAATCAGAGGACACCAAAAGCATAGCAGTCTGTGGTCATTTCGTATAAGCACCATTTAGCCTTTTGTGATGCTATTTTAAGTTGTATCTTCTTAAAATTTCTTTTTCCAATAGTTTTGTTGCTGGTATGTAGCAACAGAATTTATTTTTATATACTGGCTGATGTGGGAAACAAAGGCAGAAGGAAATGGCAGATAAAGTTAAATATCCTTACAACCTGCAGCCCGCTGACAAATACTTCAGGCAGGCAGAGTATAACATTTCTCCAGGAACTCCCTACTGTCTTCATGTGAATGCTTTGCTAGAGGGAAAAACAACCTTAGCTGACAACAGCTAGGCCTCCAGGATCCTGTGAGTCTTCTTCAGCATATGAATACCCTTTTGAAAACTTCCCTACGTCTTTACCTCCCCCAACACCCAAGTATATAATCAATTTCTTCTCACAAATCCTGGGCAGCTCTTTCTGCCCTTGGGTCCTGCCCCTGTGCTTTAGTAAAATCACATTTTTTCACCAAAGACACCTCAAGAATTCCTTCTTGGCCATCAGCTCCAGATCCCCACCACTCCAAAACCACATCAAACTGACTTTATATCCAACAACGTAGGTAAGTTCACTTACTAATCCTAAAATTGACCTGTAGTCTTTTGGGTTTCATATGAATCTAACTATGTCATGTGTGCATGATGATTGTTTTATTTCTTCCTTCCCAATATTTACGCCTTTTTTTTTTCTGGTCTTTTTACCCTGGCAAGGACCTCACATGAAAAAATGAAGCACATGGTGATAAAGAACATCTTCTTGTCTCTTTCCTTATATTAGGACAAAGCCTTCAATATTTCACCGTACAAATGTTTACCACAAGCTTTTTATTGATATTCTTTATTGAATTAAGGAAGTTCCTTTCTCTTCAGTTTGCTGACTAATTTTTGTTTTTTGTTTTTGTTTTACTATGCTTGGGTGTTAAATTTTATAAATGCATTTTTCCATCCATTTAGAGAAACTTCTAATTGTCTTCTTTTATTCTGTTACTGTGGAGAGTTACTTCAATTTGATGAGGGCACAAAAGGTAAGCTGAGGGCAAAACACAAGCCTAACAACACCCACCCTCCCCTCCCGGGTGGGATGTGTGCTACATTCCTCAGGCACTCCTGGCTGCCCAAGAACAAAGGAAAGGAAAGAAAACAAATGTTTAACTGATAGAAATCACAATCATGCAGGACAGGAGTCTCTATCAGTTTACAAATATTTTAGTAAATTACAAGAAAAAGGCAATCTTATCAATAGCCTAATCTCCAGAAACCTACCGACTCAGTTTCCTGGAGCCCCTAATATCACCAGCCCCTCCATAGTGACATGGGGAACAAAGGCAAGAAGGAAATGGCAGGTAAAATTAAACTTCTTTATAACCTGCAGCGTATTGACAAACACTTGAGGCAAATGCAGAGTATAACATTTCTCCAGAAACCCCCTATGGTCATAATGTTAATCCCTTATTAGAGGGAAAACAACCTTAGCTTGACAATAGCAAGGCCTCAGGTATCTTATGAGTCCTCTTTAGCATATCAAAGTCCCTCTGGAGGCCTCCCTTTTGCCTTTATTTCCCCCAACTCCACAGTACATAACCAGTCACTCCTCACAACCCCAGTGCAGCTCTTTCTGCCCACAGGTCCTGTCCCTGTGCTGTAATAAAATCACATTTTTGCACTTAAGACATCTCAAGAATTCTTTCTTGGCCATCAGCTCCAGACCCCCATCACTCCAAACCCCCATCAAATTGATATTTCAAATGTTAAACTCACATTCTGGTATTACTGAAAAAAAAACAAATTGGATTATAATATATTATCTTTTTTAAGTTCTTAGATTTTGTTTGCTAAAAATGTATTTAAAACTTGTTGTATCTTTGTCTATGAGAGAAATTGGCCTTTAATTTTCCTTTACTATTACATCCTTGTCAATTTTATATTGATAATGATGAGGATGGAGAGGAAACAGAATACTTATATATGACTAGTGGGAGTATAACCACTTTAAAAAATTGTTTAGTAAAATCTTCTTACTCTGACCATATACATAACCTATGACCTTACAATTCTACTCCTAGTGATACACTGGGAATGCATACAGATATACACCAGAAGACATGTTCAAGTATGTTCATTACAACATTATTTGTTAGAGCACAAAATTAAAAAAGAAAAATACTGATGTCCATCAATAGTAGAACTGATAAATAAATTGTGGTATATTCTTGTAGTGGAATATTCCACAACAATAAAAAAGAATAAACTGTTGCTAAATATACCATCATTAATAATTCAAAAATAAATAGTGGTAATTAAAAGAAGCTAGACCAGGGCATCCAGGTAACTCAGTCAGTTAAGCAACCCACTCTTGATTTAAGCTCACGTCATGATCTCACAGTTCATGGGATTGAGCCCCACATGGGACTCTGTACTGGCAGCATGGAACCTGATTGGGGATTCTCTCCCTCCCTCTCCCTCTGCCCTAATCCCGCTGGTGTCCTCTCTCTCTCCCTCTCTCTCTCTCTCTCTCTCTCTCTCTCTCTCTCTGTCTCTTAAATCAATAAACTTAAAAAAAAAAAAAGAAGCTAGACCAAAATAAAAGTATATGCAGAGTGATGCCACTTATATAAAATTCATCAATAGGCAAACAGATCTATGGTGTTAAAAATTCAGGACACTGATTACCTCTGAGAGGGAATTAGTCACTGACAGCATTAAATTGGAAGAGGAAGTGACTAGAAATGCTCTCATTCTTTATCAGGCTAATATTTTCACATTGTGAAAATTCATAGAGCTGTACAGTTCCATCTTATACATTTTTCTTTATGTATATTGTACTTTAATAAATTTTTTATGTAAGAAAAGATTAGGTAAAATATTTTTTAAATGTGATTGTGCATTTTATCTCTGGTGATCAAACCATAGAGTGCAAAAATGGAACTTGTGTTCATTCAAGTCCTGCGAGAAGAAGCTGCCAAGACAAGATTAAACACGCAAGTATTTTACTCAGAGAAATGCCTATGTGAAAGCAAATGAGTAGGAAGCTAGGGAGCTTGAGAAAGCCATAACCACCATGCAAGTGTGACTTGAGTGGAGAAGGAAAGGAAGGTTGGGCAGAAGTGTCCTACTCTACAGTATAATCTATGGGAGGTTCAAAAAGTCCACTGGAGAATCCCATGACTCCAGAGTATGGACTTGCCGTGTTATCCCTGCCATGCTCAGTCACTGGCAAAATGCAGCGAAGGATTTCAAGCACAGCAGCTGGGCCCTTTGGTCAGTCACTCTCTCATTTGTTGGAAGTGTGCAATACACATTCTTATGGCCACTACAGATGCTTCAGCATGGTATTTTCTATTTCCTATAAAAATAGAATTTTAAAATTTAAAATTTAAATACAGATTTTCACTCACTTTTTAAATTTCCATACAGTGAAATTAACTTTTTGACAGGCATTTCTATGAGAATTGACAAACGGATACAGTTGTACTGTTACAATCACTATTCATCAGTTCCTTCACCCTAAAAGTTCCCTTGTGATACAACTTTAAAGTCTCTCTCTCACCCAGACCCAGTTCCTG
Organism: Prionailurus viverrinus; assembly: GCF_022837055.1. Classification (NCBI taxonomy): domain Eukaryota; kingdom Metazoa; phylum Chordata; class Mammalia; order Carnivora; family Felidae; genus Prionailurus; species Prionailurus viverrinus. The sequence goes on along the minus strand of NC_062564.1, from coordinate 134,917,848 downwards.
GCAATCACAGAATTGTTTTCTAGCCTTATAATTTTTCTTTTTCTGTGAAATAAGTGGAACCATATATCATGTGGCCTGTTGAGGGTTAAGGAATACCAGATGAAATCATATTCCTACATGCGTCAGTATTCATATTCATTTTTTTAGATTTCTGAGTGCTATTCCACTACATAGATGTACCACTCTTTTTTATGCATTCATCAGTGGAGGCTATTTGGGTTGTTTCCAGTTTCTGACAATTATGGATAAAGCCACTGCAAATATTTTCATATATGTTTTTCATTTTCCTGGGTAAATACCTAGAAGTAAAATTGCTGAGTCATCTGATAAGTGTGTGTTTAATGTTACAGGAACAATCAGTTTTCCAAGTGGCTCTACCATTTTTGCACTCCTACCAGCAATATGGGACAGTTCTGGTTGTTCTGTGTTCTTAGAGACACTTAGAATTTGTTTGTTTGTCTTTTATCCATTACAATAAGTGTGTAGTACTCTCTCATCTGGAGTTTAATTTATATGTCCCTAAGGACTAATGATGTGGAGCACATTCTCGTGTCTTCAGTTGCTATTCATATAACTTTGGTGAAGTGCCTGCTTAAATCTTTTAAGTACTGTGTAGTTTAATCCATGAAAAATAAATCTGGTTTTTAGCCCCAGAATTTCTATGTTCAAATTTTTTCTGAGTTTCAAGTGTACATTTTTACACGTGAATAAAAACAAAACCCTTAAAGGAGATCATTTCACCTCTCTCCAAAATGTAACTCTAAGCAGGAATACACATTCATATAACTTTCACATTCATATAGTTTGCAAAAAGAAACATTTCAAGGTATTTAACCACCAGTGCAGCACAGACACTGATCAATCAGGGAGCACACCAGCCCTAGACTAACAGCATAGCTGTACCAAGATACATGAACAAATAGTAGCCCTGAGTGACCCAATGCATCAAAATCTTCAAAATATGTATGTTTTTTGAGATGTAAATTCCATATCTAATAATTTATTATAAGGAAATAATCAAGATATATATTTATACACATATACATACCTACATATACATGCACATTCAATACAGTGTTGTGATATAAGAATGTTGAGGGGTGTCTAAGTGGCTCAGTCAGTTAAGCATCCGACTCTTGATTTCAGCTCAGGGCGTGTGATCTCACAGTTTGTGAGATTGAGCCCCACATTGGGCTGCACGCTGATAGCACAGCACAGGAGCCTGCTTGAGATTCTCTTTCTCTCTGCCCCTCCCCCACATGTATTCCCTTTTTCTCACTCGCTCTCTCCTTTTCTCTCTCAAATTAAACAAATAAGCATTAAAAAAAAAAGAATGCTGAACATAATCTAATAGTATGGCATTGTTGAAATAAAACATAATGTGTCCATATAATGGAGCATCATTTTAAATGGTATGAGTCTACTTATACAAAAAGAAATATTGGTGATAAATCACTATGAGAAAAATCAGATCACAAAAGATACTATTGAATGTTTCTATTTGTTTAAGAATGTATATACATATGACTGTGCATTTGAAAACACACAGAGTTAGCACTGATTATCTCTGAATAAGTGTAATAAATGGTGCTTTCCTGTTTGTATTTCTGATTTTCTATAACGAATATTGCTTTTGTGATGGAGATGGAGGAAGGAATAAAAGCAAAGCATTACAGACAGCTACAAACATCATATTTAATTATTAATAGTGATGGATGAATCATCAAGAAAAAGTTAAAATGTGTTTGGTATATTTATTAAAGAAAGCAGATTCATATTAAATATTAAACTATTCTATTTAGTTGAGTAAGTTTCATTCGTTTAGAGAAAACTTCATTCCTCAACAATGCCAGATAAAGGAGATGGGGTGCATTTGTGTGTGCATATTTGCATGTACACACCATGAATGTGTACGTGCCTGTCTATGTGTTTTACAAAGTAAACCTGGGACTCCCTAGGCTTGTTCACTTAGTCAGAGAGAATATCTGACCTAGATAAGGTCATGTTCTGATTCATCCTAAAGCCTCCACAAGAATTGCTAAAATATCCTTATTATTTTGCTACAGGCCTTGAATTCACAAAGGAACTCATGCTTTGACAGTGTCTTCCCTTGGTTTGAGTCAAAAGACCTACTTTTTTTACATTACAGTTACAGAAACCTTTTAGCCACAAAGCACGTGTCCCAAAAACATGCTATTTCGCAAAAGAATTTTCAGGCTTCAAACTGTAGCTTTCCTAGTTCATATGGTTGTATGGATTTCTTTTCACTGAAAGCTACAAAGGTAATGCCCAGAGGACTTTACCTTCTTTATCTTTTTTTAATAATCCCAGACCTACTGACTACTAGAGCACAGAACGAGCATTTTCCTAAACAGAGGGTACTTTCCAAGTCATTCAAAAGCACTGTACTTTCCAAAGCAATCTTAAGCAAGGTAATAGCAATCTGATATAACATAAAGACTCTAATAATTTAGAAAACATGGACTAAGGTGTCAATCAGATCAGAGGCATCACCCAAACTAGAGGACAAGGAAAATCAGAAGAGAAGACAAACAGCACTCAAGGAACATTCTGGTTCCCTGTATCATACCCATTGAAGGCTCTTCTGGAGCTTTCTGGTATTTTATTAATGAATAGAAACGGTTGTAAATTCCACCAGGAGCTTGAAAAAAAATGTATTTCTAGGGACACAAAAGGAGGTCTCTTTGTGAGTTATTAAAATATGGAGACAAAAATCAAACACGCTCAACAAAAATTGTCACATTCCCTGGGAAATGCTAATGGAAACCAAATCAGACTCTGACTCTTCCAGAGTAAAACTAATGCTTTGGTTTTCCATTTTATCCTTGATCAGTTAATCACTAAAAGAAGAAGCATTAGTGGCATTTTTCAAATAAAATGACAACTAGAATAGTAGTGCTAGCAGATATATTTGTTCTAATTTGAGTTGACTATAGTAGAACTCGTTGCAATAATAACCTGCATAATGTTATTTTTAAGTTCATCCAAATTCTTAAAATATTTCTATCTTTTTTCATATTAACTTTTCTTTAACTTTCTATTATAAAAATTTTTTAATGTATTAGAAATACAGATAAGTTGGGGTGCCTGGGTGGCTCAGTCAAATAAGCATCTGACTTCAGCTCAGGTCATGATCTCACGGCTCATGAGTTCAAGTCCCACATCAGGTGAGCATGAGCCCCGTTTCTCCCTTTCTCTTTCTCTCTCTCTCTTTCTCTCTGCCTCTTTCTGTCTCTCCCCCTCTGTCTCTCCTGGGATTCTCTCTCTCTGTCTCTGTCCCTCCCTCACTTGCACCCTCAAGAAAGAAAGAAAGAAAAGAAAGAAAGAAAGAAAGAAAGAAAGAAAGAAAGAAAGAAAGAAAGAAAAAAGCTAATTTAAAGCTCAAAACAACTACCGGATAAGTATCATTGCTGTCTCTATGTCAAAGCAAAGAAAATTAAAACACTTGGAGATTAATTAGCTTTCCTAAAGGTACACATAATTAAGTATTAATATTTTGCTATATTTGCTTTGAATCTTTTGTTCTTTTTGGAAATAAAATATTACACACAGATGAAGTATCTGTTTTATCCCTCACTGATTCAATTACTCCTTACATCTCCAGAAGGAATCACTACCCTAAAGAAGATGTATACCTTTCTATTATAATATTTTATTTTTATTACACATATATATCCATAAACAACATGTAGAATTGTTTTCTGTATATTATTCTACATCTTTTTTATCTATGTTTTTATGATACTGCCACTTTAAATCATATAAATCAATGCATTCGTTTAACTTCATTATAGTGTTCCATTATATTAATATACCACAATTTAATTATTCCTTTTCCTAATGACAGATATTTAGGATGTTTCAAACTTTTTCAATATTGAAACAATGCCACTGAACAGACATCTAGTTTCTAGGCAGGCATGTAAGGAGCTTGGAAATTGGCAGTCCATTCCAACTACAAGTAAAAAACTGAAAATCAACAACTCTTCTTAGAGTCATCAAAGAAGTGAGGTCATAGGGCAAACTGCTGGTCCCCAAATTGGAGAGATGAATACAAAGAATCACAATTTACCAAAGCAGAAATACACAAGCAGAAACCCCCACTAGGAATCAATGCCAGGGTAGAAAAACCTGTACTGTAATTGAATTTCTGGAGAAATAGTGTGGACAAGTCCAAGAGTTAAAACTCCAGGGAGAGCCATTTTAGGGAACCCCACACTTTTATACACTTTAGCTTTAAGACCTTTACCAAGTTCTCACTGTGAATACTGGAAGAAAACCCTCTCGTGCTTCTGGCAGGAGGAGGAGTAAAGTAACCATTTTGAAATTACCAGAGCCTTTTGTTCTTTTTAACAAATGTACCCTCAGAAGAAATTATTTTACCAGACTTTGAACTACTGGGGTTTTATCATAGTCTAATATACTTAGGCAAAGGGACTATAGCCACTCAACCCCAACTCCAGTTCCTCTAGTCATCCTACCCCACCTAAGGCAGGAGGAAAAGCTGAGATACACTTGTGAAGTTGACAGACCAGGGGTGCAGTTTCACTAAATGACTGAGACCTAATCATAGGATTATAGGAAACTTCCCCTCCCCCACACCTTACTACCCTACTGCTAAAGGTCTATTTACAAGAGTTCCGTTTAACCAGTATATCATGTTCAGCTTTTTAAAAGGTAACAAACACAATTTGAAGGGAATGAACAAGCATCAGAACCAGATTTAGACATGGCAGGAATGTTGGAATTATTAGACTATGAATTTATGATGAATATGCTAAGAGCTAAGAATAAACAAAATGCAAGAATAGATGGGTAATATAAGCAGAGAGATAGAAATTCTAAGAAAGTACCAAGTATCACACAATGACTCTAGCTATCATCTTATTTGAAAAATGCCACTAATGCTTCTTTTAGTGGTTAACTGACCAAGGATAAAATGGAAAAACAACCCATTAGTTTTATTTTTTCTGGAGGAGTCAGAGTCTGAATAGGTTTCCATTAGCATTTCCCAAGGTATGTGACAATTTTTGTTGAGTCTGTTTAATTTTTGTCTCCATACTCTAATAACTCACAAGGAGACTTCCTTTTGTGTCTCTTGATTGAAAAAAAAGTTACTTTACTTTGAAAAGTATCCAAAATGAAATGCTACAAATCAAAAACACTATAAGAAATGAAGAATGCCTTTGATGGTCTCATTAGTAGAATACACATAGCTGAGGGAAAATTTTCTGAGCTTGAGGATATGTCAATAGAAACTGAAAAGCAGGGCATGAAAACAGACACTCAGATCAATGGAAGAGAATAGAGAACCCAGAAATGGACCAAATGTATGGCCAACAAATCTTTGACAAAGCAGGAAAGAATATCAAATGGAATAAAGACAGTCTCTTCAGCAAATGGTGTTGAGAAAATTGGACAGCGACATGCAGAAAAATGAACCTGGACCACTTCCTTACACCATACACAAAAATAAACTCAAAATGGATGAAAGACCTAAATGTATGACAGGAAGTCATCAAAATCCTAAAGGAGAAAGCAAGCAAAAACCTGTTTGAGCTCAGCCACAGAAACTTCTTACTCAACTCGTCTCCAGAGGCAAGGGAAACAAAAGTAAAAATGAACTATTGGGACCTCATCAAAATAAAAATCTGCACAGCGAAGGAAATGATCAGCGAAACTGAAAGGCAACCCATGGAATGAGAAAAGATATTTGCAAACGATGTATCAGATAAACAGTATCCAAGATCTATAGAGAACTTATCAAACTCAAAACCCAAAAAACAAATAGTCCAGTGAAGACAAGGGAACAAGACATGAATAGACACTTCTCCAAAGAAGTCATCCAGATGGCCAACCGACACATGAAAAAATACTCAACATCACTCATCATCAGGGAAATACAAATCAAAACCACAATGAGATACCACCTTACACATGTAAGAATGGCTAACACTAACAACTCAGGCAATGACAGATGTTGGCGAGGATGCAGAGAAAGAGGATCTTTTTTTGCACTGTTGGTAGAAATGTAAACTGGTACAGCCACTCTGGAAAACATTCTGGAGGTTCCCCCCAAAACTAAAAATAGAACTACCCCAGACCCAGCAATTGCACTACTAGGTATTCATCCAAAGGATACAGAATGCTGATTCAAAGGGGCACATGCACCCCAATGTTTATAGCAGCACTATCAACAATAGCCAAAGTATGGAAAGAGCCCAAATGCCCATCGATGGATGAATGGATAAAGAAGATGTGGTATAGATACACAATGGAGTATTACTCAGCAATCAAAAAGAATGAAATCTTGCCATTTGCAGTTACATGGATGAACTTGAGGGTATCATGCTAAGCGAAATTAGTCAGTCAGAGAAAGATAAATATCATATGACTTCACTCATATGAGGACTTTAAGACACAAAACAGATGAACAGAAGGGAAGGGAAGCAAAAATAATATAAAAACAGGGAGGGGGACAGAACATAAGAGGCTCATATATAGAGAACAAACAGAGAGTTGACGGAGGGGTTGTGGGAGGGAGGATGGGCTAAATGGGTAAGGGGCGTTAAGGAATCTACTCCTGAAATCATTGTTGCACCATATGCTAACTAACTTGGATGTAAATTTAAAAATAAATAAATTGTTATTAATACAAAAAAGAAACTGAAAAGTAAAGATTAAAAGACTTAAAAGAAAAACAGAGCAGAACATTTGAGAACTGGGGACAACTATAAAATGTACAACATGCATATAATGGGAATACCAGAAGGAGAACAAAGACATAAAGGAACAAAAGCGATATTAGAAGCAATGATGATTGAGAATTTCCCCAAATTAATGTCTGACACCCAATGATAGCTCCAGGAAGCTCAGAGAATAGTGGCCAAGATAAATGCCAAAAAATAAACAAACAAACAAAATTCATACCTAAGTATATCATATTCAAAACAGAAAATTTAAGATAAAGAAAAAAATCTTGTTATCTGTCCATTATATTTCAATTTAAAAATAAAATTAAAAAATCTTAAAAGAAGCCAGCAGATAAAACACTTTGCCTATGGAGAGGAACACAGCTAAGAATTACATCTGACTTCTCTTCAGAAACCATGCAAGCAAAAAGAGAGTGCAGTGAAGTATTTCAAGTGTTAAGAGGGAAAACCACCAAAATAGAATTCTGTGTCCTGTGAAATTATTTTCAAAAGTGAAGGAGAAATAAAGACTTTCTGACAAAAATAAAAAATGAGGAAATATGTTGCTAGTAGATCTGATTTGCAAGAAACGTTAAAAGAAGTTCTTCGGAGAGAAGGAAAATGATATAGGTTAGCCACAGATCTATAGAAAGAAAGGAAGAATTGTGGAGAAGGAATAAATGAACATAAATACAAGTTTTGTTTTTCTTAATCTTAGTGAACCTAACAGACAACGGTTTGTTCAAAATAATAATAGCAACAATATTTTCAATGATTATTGTTTCTGTATAAGTGAAATGATGACAGCAATGATACAAGGGATGGGAGGGAGGAATTAGGAATACTTGATATATTAGAGTTCTTCAGAGAAACAGAACCAATAGAAGATACACACAGACACAAAAACAGACACACACATACACACACACACAATGAGGGATTGGCTCACACAATTATGGAGGTTATGAAATCTTAGGATCTGTCATGGGCAAGCTGAAGATCCAGGAAAGTCTACGGTGTAATTCAGTCTGAGCTCTTAGGCCTGGGAGCTAGTGTAGCCAATTGTGTAAATCCCAACTGAGGATAGTAAAAGATGAGATGTGCTATCTTAGCTCAATCACTGAGGCAGGGGGAAAATGGGTAAATTCCTCCTTCCTTCAACTTTTGTTCTATTCAGGCCAACAGATTGGATGATGCCCACTTATATTGGGGATGGCAATTACTTTATTGAGTCCACCAACTCAAATGTTAATCATATCTAGAAACACACCCTCACAGACACACACACACAGCAAAAAGTGTTTAATCTGGGCCCCCTTTGGCCAGTCAAGTTGACACATAAAATTCACTATCAGATTTGGTTAATGCAGTGCTTGCAGTGCTTGCAGTACCTGCAAAGTGGTACAGTGTTACTTGAAAGTGTACTTGAATTTGTTGTAAATGTATACAGCAAATGCTGGCGCAAGCCACTAAAAATAGTAAAAGCATGGTAGGAAAGCCAATTTCATAGATGCCATGGGTATCAATTGCCACATTCTTTAGAAATCCTAAGATAAAATATTTGAGAATTATATTACCTGATACATCCAATAAATTTTTTATTAAAAAAAAATTCCAGGAGCACCTGGGTGGCTCAGTTGGTTAAGCATCCAACTTTGGCTCAGGTCATGATCTCATGGCTCATGAATTTGAACTCCAAAAGAACAAAAAAAAAACTGTAGGAGTGAGATCTGTTCTTCCCTGCAGAGCTAAAGAAAACCCGCCAAACTAGCAGGAAAAGCAACAGTGGGTAGAAACGTAAGGATGGGAGGCACCTGGATGGCTTAGTCAGTTAAGCATCTGACTCTTGGTTTCAGCTCAGGTCATCATCTCAAGGCTTGTGAGATTGAGCCCCACATTGGGCTCTGTGCTGACAGTGCGAAGTCTACTTGGGATTCTGTCTTTCCCTCTCTCCCTAACCCTCCTGCTTTCACGCTCACACGCTCTCTCTCTCTCAAAATAAATAAACTTAAAAAAAAAGGCACTTTCATGATGAAACTTAAAAAAAAAGGAAAAAACAAATTTAAGGATGACTTATAGAGCAGCTGGACCAGTCATGACCTTCTCCTGAGAACTGCTCCCTAAAATGAGGAGAATCCACTGGGGAGGGGAGCACATTAGGAGGTCGGGGCTGAAGGGAGAAGATGAAACAAATGACAAGCAGAAAGATCCTCTGTCAGATCCTCTGTCCCCCTCTCTCTCTGCCCTTTCCCCACTCACACATGCTCGCTCTCACTCTCTCTCTCTCTCTTAAAAATAAATTAACGTTAAAAAAAAAAGATTTTAAAAAAATTCCACTGTGAATATGTCTCCCTGAGCACATGTGGATTGGAACTGTTCAGTTACAGGACCCTCAAGGGCATCTTACACTCTGCTAGGCATTACCACATTATCCCCAAAGTAGTTGTGCCAATCTGCATTCCACCAGCAGTTCCTGCTATTGTTATCCCTCCCCGTTGATACTTCTTACCATAAAACTTTTTAAATATTGGAGTGTGAAATGATGTAACTCATTCTAATTTGCCTTCCCATAATCATCTTTTCATGTGTTCATTAGCCTAAACTTCCTCTTCTATGATTTACCTGTGCATATCTTTGCTCATTTTTCTATCAGTTTGTTTGCCATTTTCCTTACTGATGTGTAAGAGACCTTTACATGCCCTAGTAATAAGTCTTTGTTGGTTCTATATGTTATAAATAAATATCTCTTCTCAGTTTTTGGAACTCATCTTTTCACTTATTTATGGTGCATGTTAAATTTTTATAACATGAACTCCTTACAAATGGAAGTATGATACTTGCAAAAACATGCTGTATAAACCAGGCCTCTGAATTACTCTTCCCTGTGTTTACAGCTTTTGTTTTTGTTATTTAATTTCTTTTTCTTTAATAAAGAGCATATGTGCATAGCACAAAATTCAAAATACACAAGATGATAAACATAAATAAATCTTCCTTCTTCTGTTGCCCAAGACATTCAGTTTCTCTCCCCCGATGCAAACACTAGTATTAATTTTTTGTGTGTATTTGTGAAAATAGATCATATATTTATAAACATTTATCAATATATTATTTTTTCTACAAAAAATTATACACTACATCATTCTATTCCTTACAGTTTTCTCATAAAATATGTATCTTAGAATTATTTCTAGACAATCTAGATCATCGGTACAATATGTAGAGTGGCTTCCTTCTTTTTTTCACCTTCCTAGAATTTCACATGTATGGGAAAAACTATAGCTTAGTAAGAATATGTACACTCTAAAACCTAAGTTTGAGTCCAAGCCCCCCTATTTATCAGGAGTAAGTTAGTTGTCCTTTCTGTGCCTCAGTTTTCCCTTTTGTAAAAAGAAGATAATAATGGTTCCTTCCTCCTATATTTGTTGTGAGACTTAAATTAAATTATATATGTAAAGTGCTTACTACAGTACTTGGCATACAATAAACATTTCAAAAAAGCTCTTGTTATTCTCACAAACCATAGTGTATTTAACCAAGACTCTATTAAACAGCGTTTGAGTTACTTCCAAATGTTTCTATTATAAACAGTACTGTCATGAATATCTTTTACATATTCATTATGCTCATGTATAAGTAGGATCAATACATAGAAAATATATATATGCCACATGAATTTCTTATATTGCTAGGTTACCCTCCAGACAGTTTTTATCAATTTACACTCTCACCTGTAATGTAGGAGGTAAGTTTCCCTATGTCTTGCTAACCATGTACTATCAAACTTTTCTTTACCAACTTAAAATAGTGAAAAAAGTGGCATATTGGGGCACCTGAGTGGCTCATTTGGTTAAGCAACTGACTCCTGATTTAGGCTCAGGTCATGATCTCACAATTCATGAGATCAAGGCCTGCCTCAGGCTCTGTGCTGACGTCTAGGAGCCTGCTTGGGATTCTCTCTCTCTCTCCCTCTCTCTCTCTCTCTCTCTCTCTGCACCCCTCCTTTGCTTGCACTATCAAAAAATAAAAAATAAACTTTTTTAAAAAATGGTATATTATTACGGTTTTATATCTGTCTTTCTCTTACCATGAGTGAAGTGTTTTCATCTGCTTGAGTCATTTTCATTTCCTTCTTTTGTGAGGTTTCCTATATTTAAAAATTAAGTACTTTGGGGGCACCTGGATGACCCAGTAGGTTGAGCATCCAACTTTGGCCCAGGTCATGATCTCACGGTTCGTGGGATCAAGCCTGGCATCGGGCTCTGTGCTGGCAGCCACGAGCCTGGAGCCTGCTTCAGATTGTGTCTCCCTCTCTCTGCCCCTCCCCCACTCATGCTCTGTCTCTCTCTCTCTCTCTCTCTCTCTTAAAAATAAACAAACATTAAAAATTTTTTAAATTACTTTTGTATATGATTCCAATTTTTTCCAGTTTTATTCTTTTTCTATGCTTATGATGCTTTCAGTTTTTTTATTTTAAATTTAAATTTAAATAATTTAAAATTGGGGCGCCTGGGTGGCGCAGTCGGTTGAGCGACCGACTTCAACCAGGTCACGATCTCGCGGTCGGTGAGTTTGAGCCCCGCGTCAGGCTCTGGGCTGATGGCTCAGAGCCTGGAGCCTGTTTCCGATTCTGTGTCTCCCTCTCTCTCTCTGCCCCTCCCCCGTTCATGCTCTGTCTCTCTCTGTCCCAAAAATAAATAAACGTTGAAAAAAAAAATAAAAAAATAAATAAATAAAATAATTTAAAATTAATATTTAAATATTTAAAATTAAATAATTTAAATGGATTTCAGAGGGTTTATGTCATTTATAGAAAGAACTTCCAAATGGTTATGAAACCATCCCCAATATTCCTCTGGTACTACTATGGTTTAATATTTTAATATTTATGCCTTCAACCCATCTGGTTTTATTTTGGAAGAGATAGGGGTCATCCTTTAAGCTTTCTTTGAAGAAACCATCCAATTTATTGGATAATTGACACTTTATTGAACAAAGCATCTTTTCACCATGATTTGAAATACCACTTTTATATTAAAATCCCCTATACATCCAACTCTATTACATAATTTTCTATTCCTTCTATTAATATACCAGTGCCACACTTTTAATGAATGTAGCTTTACTGTAGCATATATATATTAATATATGGTCAGCAAATCTTTCCTAAATATCTCTCTCTCTCTCCCTCCCTCCCTCCCTCCTTTCTTCTCTTTCTCTCTCCCTTTCTCTGTCTTGTTAGAATCTTCCAGACTATAGTTCCTTGATCATTTTTCCATATGAAAGTTAGAGTCAACTTGTCTCTTTAAAATGAAAATGCCCTACTGGTACTTTAGCTTAAATTAATTGATTAATTTAGGAAGAAATCTCAGCTTTATAATATCATTTTCCTATTTAAGAGAATGGTATGCCTTAACATCTGTCCAAGTTTTCTTTTTGTTCTTTAGTGATATTTTTATTAATTTTTAAATTAATTTTATTACTTTCATTCCTAGTATTTCATATTTTATCACTATTATAAATGGGAGTTTTCTTCTATTACATCTTATACCTGGTTGTTGTTAGTCTCTTATTCTTGGAGGCTCATTTTCTTATCTCCAGATGTAATACTCTGAAAATTTTCTATCCCCATAATCCATCAAAATTTTCTGGAGCTCTGACCAACAGTTACTAACCAAAAGATAAAACAAATGTCATCATGGTCGTGAAGTTAACATAAACATATGCATCCTATTTACTTTAGGGACTTAGGATAGAAATTCAAGCTAAAGAAGAAAAATAGTCACATAGATCAATGGAACAGAAGAGAGAGCTGAGAAACAAATCAATGTTTATATGATCAATTAATCTATGACAAAGGAGGCAAGAATATACAATAAGAAAAAGACAGTCTCTTTAACAAATGGTGTTGAGAAAACTGGACAGCTACATGCAAAAGAATGAAACTGGACCACTTTCTTACTCCATACACAAAAATAAACTCAAAATGGATTAAAGACCTAAACGTGAGTCCTGAAACCATAAAATTCCTAGAAGAAAATATAGGCAGTAATTTCTTTGACATCAGCTATAGAAAAAATTTTCTAGGCATGCCTCCTAAGGCAAAGGAAACAAAAGCAAAATTAAACTATTGGGACTACACCAAAATGAAAAGCTTTTGCACACAAAGAAAACCATCAAAGAAACAAAAGGACAATCTACTGAATGGGAGAAGATATTTGCAAATGATATATCTGATAAGAGGTTAGAATCCAAAATATATAAAGAATTTATACAACTCAATATCAAAAAAATAAATAAATAATCCAATTAAAAATGGGCAGAGGACCTGAATACACCTCTCTCCAAAGAAGACAACAGGCACACGAAAAGATGCTCAACATCACTAGTCATCAGGGAAATGCAAATCAAAACCACAATAAGATATCATTTCACACCTGTCAGAATGGCTAAAATCAACACAAGAAACAAGTGTTGACAAGGATGTGGAGAAAAAGGAACCTTCATGCAATGTTGGTGGGAATTCAAGTTGGTACAACCACCATGGAAAACAGTATGGAGGTTCCTCAAAAAATTAAAAATAGAATTTCCATATGATCCAGTAAGTCTACTACTAGGTATTTACCCAAAGAAAATAAAAACACTAATTCAAAAAGATATAGACACCCATATGTGTATTGCAGCATTATTTACTAGTTAAAAAATGGAAGATCTGAGTGTCCATTGATAGATAAATGGATAAAGAAGATGCAGTATATAAATCTTAATTAAAGACCACCAGTGGTTTCATTGACTCATATTTCGCATATTTCTTTAATTATATCTCAATTTACCATTTTATAAAATGAAATAAAAAAAACTAGAAAACTTTAATATGACATATAATCTAATTAAATAGTTTTGGGTATACTAAGTACAATGGACTGTCCCCACCATGACCTTCAATGAGTCATGCATGATTATGCCTTTACATAATCCCTTCAATGCAAAAGAAACTATGGCTTGCTTCTTAGTCAACAGAATACGGTAAAGATAGTAAGATAATCACTCCCTTGATTAGGTTATATTATATGGCAAAAGTGATGGCATAGTCACTGCTATGCAGTTACATTATGTAAGACTCTGTTTTTCAGACTGGAGAAAGAGATACTTCTGTTGATCTTGAGTCAGTATGCTGCCATACTGTAAAAGGGCCATGAGTCAGGATTATAAGAGGACTCTAGGAATTACCTGGTTAATTGCCAGCAAAAACATGGAACCTCAGCCTACAACCTCATGGATCTGAATTCTGTGAACAATCACAGGAGCTTGAAAGTCGACCCAGAAAGAAATGCAGCCCAGCTGACCCTTTGATTGCAATCTTGTAAACCCTGAGAAAGGACCTAACTAGAGTATTCTTGAACTTCTAATCCAGGGAAACGTGAGATAAATAAATGTGTGTTGTTTTAAGCCTCTAAATTTGTAGTAATTTGTTACAGCAACAGTAAAAATCTAATACACTACACAAATCCTGTCCCTGAACGCTACAACTATAAACAGTAAATAGCTCATAGTTTAGTAAATTTATGGTGGCACTTAGTCTTGAATGAAATATCAGTATAACATAGTTTCATTCTCTCTCTAAATTTACGGTACTGTGAATAGGGAATTCCAGAATATCCTTTAGATACTTCAAAGCTCAAAACTTTAACATAACTTTCATACCACTTACTTCAAAACTTAAGCTAAATATTATTCATCAGCATTCAGAATTTATCTAAGTTGAAATATTTTCTAAGTGCAAGAGTCTATATGAAAAATAAAAATATTATTTTAATTTTAACTGAAAAATTGGCAGGGAGGGGAACCCAGAGTCTTATTTTTGAGTAATTGGAATGCCTCATTGATCTCTGCTTCTGCCTCTTCAGATACCACTGGAGTGTAAAATCCAGTGCTTTTCTTTTTTGATGGTCAGAAGCAAAGTCACAATAGCCTATCTATAGTTATATCTATGGCAAAGCCAGTTTTCAAGAATTTCACACAATATAGCTATATGAACACCCAGCACATGGGTTCAACTTTGACATTCAATGTCTCAGTTTTAAGGCAAATTATTCCATCTCTTTCATACAGAATATTAAGATGTTGGCTTACAAAATAATATGCTGTCTGATCAAACCCTTTTAATGCCTGCAGTCCTAGAACTCAAAAATATTCTTTCTAGTAAAAGTTATTTTCTTTTTCTTCTCCCACACATTGTAAGAGTCTATGAAATTAGCATATGACATGCTATTGAATGTAAATCCTAGTGTATAATTTACCCTCAGTCACTCAGAGAAAAGAATCACATCCAAAGTCACATTTTAGAGAGACCCTGTAGGTTGTAGATAAGAGTTTTCTGAAGAGGATGGGAATTTACACTACAGACTTTATAAAAGCTTGTCCCCACACAGGATCAGAGAGAAGCATAGACCAAAAATGAGGGAAGCAAGACCGTTTATTTGTAGAGTTGTATTCATCATTTAGTTTTAAGTTGTCTTGTTCTACACTGTTAATACTAAGCCTTCTGGAAACCTGGTACACAACAACCTTATATTAGCCATACTGCTATAATTTATTAAATATAACAAAACATATATTCTGAGGATGAGGAAGTGAAAAAAGGAGACCTTCACCAAACCATCTTGCCTTAGACCAACAGAGTAATAGCATGAATAATAACAGCCAACGTTTAGATGATACACTATGTGCAAAGCAAAGCACTTATCTATAGGTAGTGAGTCAAATAAACTGCCTTAAGTTGGCTTCCTCTGAAGCAGACACTGGGGAAATGAATTGTGTGAAAGTATTTAATAAAAGAGGTTTTAGGAGACATAAGAGTGGTGAAATGGGACCAGGAAGTGAAGGAGGCCAAGCAAAGATGTGAGCCATGTTGGAGGGAGAATGACCGAAGCTCATGGGACCTCTGGTGTAAAACATATCTCAGAGTTCATTAATATCACCCATGTGTGACTTATGGCTAGGGGAAAAGGAAGATGAAGGATTATACTCTAAAAGTGTTAGTCATTGATTAAAAGCTGGGGGAAGAGGGGAACAAGGAACAAAGAACAAAAAACTACTGAGTGCTTTTTGGTCTTGAGTAATACAAATAATGCAGGTTCTGACAGGGAAGTGCAGTTGACAACAAAGACACCAAGTGCTGGCTTGGAAGGGACAGCTCATCTGGAACATGCATGCACAAAAAATGGAAAAGAAATCGAGGATACTGGACAACCAACTTGCTACATAACTCCCACAACCCAGTGAAGTAGCTATTGGTTTTATATCCATTTTACAGCTGAAGAGACTGAAATACAGAAAGATTGAGATGTCCAAGATCCTACAGCTGACAAGTATCAAGCCAGGATTTGAAACTAGGCCATCTGGCTTCAGAGTCTGCATATTTATCCATTGTGTTATTAAATCAAGTGCTAGAGCAGAGCATGCAGTGGCCCAAGGCAGAACCAGAACCACGCATAGGAACTAAACAAGAGAGAACAGCCTAGAACCAGAAATGACTAGCGTGCAGCCCCAGTGTACCAAAGCAAAGTGATCCTTGTTTGGGGAAGTGGGTAATTAGATCTTCTATTAAGTGATTAGAGCACATCCAGGCATCAGACACTTGGGCTAATACACATAATCATTCATTTTTGCTCTAAGCTTGCAAGGGAGAGGAATTATTCCAAACAGGGAAGTAGCTGTAGGGAGAGGGCAAGAACAAAAGAAAAATTTCTCTCCCTTTTCTCTTTCCCTAATTCTCACTTCCTCCTTTCCTTCTGCAAACACACACACACACACACACACACACACACACACACACACACAGAGGGAAATCTGAAAGTTTCTTTCAGTTTGCTTCTGATATTTATTGAAAATAATTAGAGAAAGTTGGCAAAGACATTAACCTCAACACACCATAGTGAAGACCAGTGTCAGAGAATTTCCTATAAGCTGAGTATGCCTATCAAAATAGCTTGGGGAACAAATAGCTTTTTAATTAATTTTAAAAGCTAGTTGCTTCAATATACAACTTGAGACAAGCTGAGAAGATCTGTGATCCATAAAATATCTTCTTGTTGATCAGGTTACCACTGAATCTAATTAGATCTTTCCTCATTTGAATATTATAGATTTTCAACTTTTAAAGAGTCCTTTATGGCTTTTAGCAACAGGGCAGACTAAGACGTACAGACTCTCCTCATATTACCAGCATAACAAAATGCTGGATAAAATATAAGCCCCAAATTAGTTTACATACCTGGGTAATAATAATAAATTAGAAAGGTAAATCTCAAGTGCCTGAAATGAAGCAGGAACTCAATGCCAGAAATGTAAGTAAAGAAGCAGAAACCATGGATCTGGAAGGCAGGCCCAGGAATGATAGAACAGAAAATCAAGTCCTGGAGCAGGCTTAAAACCTAGGGAAAAACAAACAAACAAAGTAAAACAAAACAAAACACCAACCGGCACAGGCAAATGAGGAAACAATTTCAATCTGGACCTCAAGTTGAAGAAAAAAGGGATACTTAATTATCCCTTCAGTAATTAAAACCCCAAGGCTGAACCATACTTGGATAGATTTCTGTATTTAAAAATATATATTTATTTTTTAATTGGCATAGACATTTACAAATAGACCAAGAGAACCTGTTAAAGATGCCAGAAAGAGATCAGATACAAATGGGAACTGGATATATAGCACAGATCACATTAAAAATACCAGAGGAAAAGGGATACAATAGCCAATGAATTCTGGTAGGCATTTTGATTATCCTTAAGAAAAAATAAAATACCCAAGGGATACAGGAGTGCTGATACATAGGGGCACTTTTACCCCAATGTTTATAGGAGCACTTTCAACAATAACCAAATTATGGAAAGAGCCTAAATGTCCATCAACTGATGAATAGATAAAGAAGTTGTGGTTTATATATACAATGGAATACTACTTGGCAATGAGAAAGAATGAAATATGGCCTTTTGTACCAATGTGGATGAAACTGGAGAGTGTTATGCTAAGTGAAATAAGTCATACAGAGAAAAACAGATACCATATGTTTTCACTCTTATGTGGATCCTGAGAAACTTAACAGAAGACCATGGGGGAGGGAAAGGGGGAAAAAAGTTACAGGGAGGGAAGGAGTCAAACCATAAGAGACTTTTTTTTTTTTTAATTAAGTTACTTTTTTTTTTTTTAATTTTTTTTTTCAACGTTTATTTATTTTTGGGACAAAGAGAGACAGAGCATGAACAGGGGAGGGGCAGAGAGAGAGAGAGGGAGACACAGAATCGGAAACAGGCTCCCGGCTCTGAGCCATCAGCCCAGAGCCCGACGCGGGGCTCGAACTCAGGGACCGCGAGATCGTGACCTGGCTGAAGTCGGACGCTCAACCGACTGCGCCACCCAGGCGCCCCCCATAAGAGACTTTTAAAAACTGAGAATAAACTGAGGGTTGATGGGAGGTGGGAGGGAGGGGAAAGTGGGTGATGGGCATTGAAGAGGGCACCTGTTGGGATGAGCACTGGATGTTGTATGGAAACCAATTTGACAATAAATTTCATATTAAAAAAAAAGAAAAAAGAAAAGAAAATGGGGCCCATGGTGGCTCAATCGGTTGAACATCTGACTCTTGATTTCGGCTCAGGTCATGATCTCATGGTTTGTGAGATCAAGCCCTGCATTGGGCTCTGTGCTTGGGATTCTCTCTCTCCCTCTCTCTGCTCCTCACTTGCTCATGCTCACTCTTTCTCAAAGTAAATAAATAAACTTTAAGAAAAAAAAAAAGAAAAAAGAAAGTAAACTAAGATCTCTATCTCACACCATACCCAAAATTACATTCCAGATAGATCAAAAACATAAATATAAAAATCAAGTCTTCCAAAAAGTATAGGAAAGTATTTTTATGATATTTGATTAGGAAATTATTTCTTAAACATATCATAAAAGGCACAAATCACAAAGAAAGGGATTGAGAAAACTGGAATGGTAGAGTGTACCATTGTCAGCATATTTGCTGCCCCTCCTACCAGGTTCAACTGTGGGAGATTATATGCCTTCATCCCATGTCATTGCTTTGGCCAGTGAAATGTGGCCACTATCACCACGTATAGTAATATGTGCCTCTTGCAAAGAGAAGCTGAAGAGACTTCTTGTGGGTCTATACACTGTCATTTCTCTCTGCCACAAGAACAGCAGGCCCAAGATAGAAGCTGTGTCTTCATCTGTGGTCCCTAAAGTGAAGATATGGAGCAGACAGAGCCTATCAACCTATGTAAATAAGAGTGAGAAATAAACTTTTGTTGCAGTAAACCCTGAGATTTGGGAGTTTTGTTATCACAGCATGCTTTAACTTAAGCTGACTGAAACACTTAGCTACACTCAAATATAAAAATGCTGCATACATGTATACATATGTATATGTATGTGTATATGTATACGTAAAAGATACCACAGACAAAAGATTAGGTATCAATATTTTCAATGTATATAATCAACAAAGAAATTAGTATATGGAAAACATGAAGAATATCTACAAATCAATAAGAAAAGCAAAACAACTCAAGAGGAAAAGGGCAAATAATATGAATAGCTATATTGCAAAAATAAATAAATGGTCTATAAATATACTAAAATAAGCCCAACCTCATTACTAATCTGGAACCAAAAACTAAAACAAAAAGATATACCAGTGCATGCACAACAATATAGCAAAAACTTTAGTCTGACAATATAAAGTAATACAAGAATATGGAGCACAAGGAATTTTCAAAAACTGCTGGAAAGAGACATGGATATAAATGAGCACAACTTTAGAGAAACATTTGACAGTATCTAGTGGAGCTCCAGAAACTCCACTCCTAGGTGTATACCCTAAAGAAACTCTTTTACACATACACAAGTTAAAAGGTACACACCTAAAAGACTTTATTGTTTGTAATAGAAAAAAAAAGTGTTAAAACACCCTATGTATCTAACTAGGGAAGAATGGATTTTGAAAAACTGAATATTCTAATAAGGTAATGCCAAATAATAACAAATAGTTTAAAATAAATGAACTAGAGAGACATATATCAACACATGCAGATCTCAAGACTCATCACTTAGTGAAAAAAAGAGTGAAGGAGATATATTATGGATACAGATATAGACATAGATAGATACAGATGTAGATAGATATAAACAGACATATTGTATGGATACCACTGAGTAAATGTAAAACCCATCAAACAATACTGTGGAGGGGGGATGTGTGTGTGTGTGTGTGTGTGTGTGTGTGTGTGTGTGTGTGTGTTTAGTGGATCATACATTAGCAGCAAAGTCTAATAACAACAAAAAGAGATATACGTGCACCTTAGCATAGCAGTTAACTTTGGGGAAAAAATGAAATAAAATAAGTTGTGAGGTTTCACTAGATCTGTAATTTATATTTTTTAATTGTTTTGGAAACAAATATGGTTAAAAATGTTGACACTTGTTAAGTAAGGTGGTAAACAGTAATAATGTCGAGTTTTACTGAAGCCCTGTGATACTGGAAAACAGGGATGGTTGAAGAAATCTCCCCAACCAACCTTTTGTGTTTGGACAAAATGGCTTACTACAAAGAACCACTGGTCCCTGTATATACCAGAAAAGACTCACAGGTGTACCCTTGTTTATTTTAGACATGGCCACATACAGATCCTCCAAATTCTTTGCCTCATAAATGATTAGCTGAACTGCTTGTCCCAACTAAACAGTCAGAACAAAACATGTGTTGATCCAACTGAGGTTAAGCTTCTCTCCTAGCCCCAGGTCCCTGAACTTTGGCAAGCAAACAACTCTGCCTTCACAGGCCCTCCTCAGAACAGACTGGCCTCAGGACAGAATGTTCTCTAATCTACTAGTCAGCTTTCTAGTCTTTCCTCTCCCCACTTCCCCACACCTTTATACAAAAGAAAGCCCCCTTTCGCCTGACTCTTGAGATGCCTGCAGATTTTACTTCTTTGCGTTTTGAATACTTCATAATACAAAGCAGATTTTGAAGAACTCTTATTAAATAGAAAAAATAGTTGATTAAAAAGTTGAAACAGTTGGGGGCACCTGGGTGGCTCAATCAGTTGAGCATCCGAGTCTTGATTTCGGCTCAGGTCATGATCTCACAGTCATGAGGTACAGCCCGCATTGGGCTGCTTACTGTGTATGGAGCCTACTTGCGATTCTCTCTTCCCCTCTCTCTGCCACCCCCCCCAACTTGTGCTCCCTTGCTCTCTTTCTCTCAAAATAAATAAATAGGCTTTATTTTTAAAAAGTTGAAACAGTTGTTTTTCAAAATGTGTTGATAAAAACAGCAACAGGACTCAAGTCATACCAACTTTCTAGTAGATGTAGGATTAAGAATTCCCAATTGGCCAGGCTTGTCAGGAAACTGATATGAAATACAAATGAAGGAACCAAGAATGTTAAACCTGGGAAAGAAAAGATTCAGAGAGCAGAGCAGCTGCCTTCAGATATACAAAGGGTTGTTATGTGGGAAATGGAATAGGAAGTTTCTGTTTGTTGCCATTAAGTAGAAGTGTGTCAAAAAAAAAAAAAAGCGTGATCAGTAAACAAGCTTTAGGAAGACTTCAGCACAATCTAATAAAGAACCATCTAAGAGAGTTGTCCAAAGGTGGTATGGGATACCTTGCAAGCCATGAGCACATCACCAGTGCCAGTATCCACACATGATCTGCATGAACACTTAGAACACAGTATTGAATGGTTATTGGACCATGTAACCAGACAGCTTCTGGAGTCTATGGTTCTGTCCACTGGACAGACAGCACAGAGAAAACTTTATTTTAAGAGCCAGGCCATCGTTTATTGCCAAGATTTTCCAATGCCAATAATTTCCAGTCTCATTAAACACAAGTAGCAGAAAGAAGATAGCAAATACCTTTCATTGGGAGATATATGCTTTAAGAATTTTTTTTTTAAAGAGAAGGAGCAAAATCAAAACAATGAATAAGTACAAGAAATCATTCTTTCATCAGAATGGGCACATAAAAATAAACCAAAATAACTCTCACTCCCAAACACCAGATGTAGCTATGCTTCTGTCTTTAATGGTACTGCATCCATTTTAGAGCTTTTATAAGACTAAGCAAAGTATAAAAAAATTAATGTGAACTCTTCATCAAATTATGTGATGGCTGAATGTTAGGGCAAAGAGAGGCTTTTTCTCAAAAAGTCATAAAAGGAAAGTGAATGGCTGTATCAATCAATCCAACATAATCTAGACAATACAAGGTTCTGGAATAGCAAAAGAAAATGACAGCTGATGTAAGAGCTAAGCCATTCTTTTAGACAAAGGAAAAAACTGTTTTGCAGATTTTTCTATCAATTATTTTCATATTCCAGCCTCCATGACCATGAAAGCCACACAAGGGGTATAATTATATTTCACAGAAGCTGTTCTTGTTTTAAATCTGCCCTTAATATAAGGCAGCCAACAGAGGAAATTATATTTAATAAGACATCTGGCTTCTAAATGAAGATGCATCCCATTTTTATTCTAAAATAATTTTAATTTGGTTTGTAATTGAAACATGAAATTGATGTCATTTGGAGTTTCCTGTCCCAGAGAATTATTTTTACAAAGAAAATACCAGAATATTTTCATGATACAAGACTATGCTTTTATGACAAATCTGAATAGATGTTTTGACATTAACATCTTCTAGGAGAATTTAATTTTTTTTTATTCATGAGATTATGTTTCCTTTAACATAGGAGAGTGGCTTTATCCTCTGATGTCTTTTTCTTTTAATATTTATTTCCTAATCTTTTTAATCTATTTGTTTTTCCAAAGTTAGTGTTTTTACTTATTCCTGTTTCTGTTAAATAAAATTTCTTCTCTTTCATTTCATCTCCCCTATTTTTCTCCTCCTTTGCTTTTCTCTCAGCCTGCGTCTTGGTCCTTCTTTATTCTATCTTTGTAGCTGAAAGGCTTCATAACTATGTGGTATCAAGGGACACAACCAAATGTTAGTGGAAGGAGTTATTTTGCATGCAGAAAATCCTCCTTTAGGGAAAGACAAAAAAAGATTAAAAAATTTATCACAGAAGGTAATTAAAAGGTGAGGTGACAAAATAATAAAAGAATGTCAAAACAAACCAAAGCAAAAGTCAGACCACTGAATATCTAGCAATTAAGATTAGTAGCTATTACATTTACCAAAACAAAGCAACTTATAAGTTCTATTTTTACTAAAATACTTACTGATAACTTATTACTAATTAAAAAGTAAAATATTTGGTACTGACAGTACAGATGCAAGGAAAATTTGATACTATGGGGAAATTATCACTAAGAAAAAATTATTTCATGTCCAACATCTGATCTATCCTTTTACAATAAGAGATTAACTGGTGAAAACTGAATCTAGTGAAAGCCTATACACAAAGCCATCACTTCTCAAAATAATTGGCCTCCTATGTCTTCTTAAAATTATACATGCAGTTATTCCTGAGTTTATCTGAAAAATAAAAATACACTTATAATTTAAAATAAAGTTGATTATATAAAAAAGGTTGTTTCCCCAAAATATAAAACATTTTACCACATTATTTCTGTTATCATATACATTATAATACAGATTTTATGAAGATCAAATGGAGTGTATTTGTTAGGATGCTGAAACACAGCTGGCTCAATTAAAATGTCTGAATGAGGCTTTTTGCCTGCAGCAGAAATTGTTACATAATTACTACAATGCATCTGCTATATTTTTACTTTTTTTAAGAAAGATGAACCCAGGTGATTTCTGGGTTCTCTAATAAGAATCAAGAAGGACAACTGTAGAAACTAAAAATGTAAATAAAATATGTGGAACTCAGAGTAATTCAAGAACTTTGTGAATAAAATTAGTCATTCATTTTTCAAGAGTTTAGAGATTTTGTGGTAGTTATTAAGAAAATTTCATAGCAACGTTCATCAAAAATAAACTAATTGTCATAATAAGCAATGTCATAATAAACTTACTGTATGTATCAGATTGAGTACAGGAAAATCAAATTAAGTTCAGGAAGACTCAAAATTGAGTTCAGGAAGCTGAAATGCATTATATATATATCAACTTCTAATTTCAGCTGTTTTTAACCTTTAAATTGATGAACATTCCAAGTTAAAGATGTTTCCTTTTTAGAAAAATAGAACTCAGAAGTACACAAAGTTGTCTTGATAATAGGAGTTTATTTCATTCTGGTTTTTTTTACAGTAGGCTAATATTATATCTTCTACAATCTTATTTTCCCACGTTTTTAATCTAATAAAAACAACTCTAAATGGTATTTATGAATCTTGTTAAGAAATCTTCAAATACAATGGATTAATGGGTTTATTGAATTATCCGTTCGTGAACATCTGAGAGGAGTGGTTTGGCATTTTACTCATACAGTGAGGTAAAAAAAATATATAGACTACAAAGAACACATAAGATTCATAAATGTGTAGGGGCGCCTGGGTGGCTCAGTCGGTTAAGGTCCCACATTTGACTTGGGCTCAGGTCATGATCTCACAGTTAGGGAGGTTGAGCCCCATATCAGCCTCTGTGCTGACAGCATGGAGCCTGCTTGGGATCCTCTCTCTCCCTCTCAATCTGCCTTTCACCCTCTGCCCACCACTGGTGTGAACGTGCTCTCTTGCTCTCTCTCTTTCAAAATAAATGAATAAACTTAACCCAGTACTTTAAAAAATGTGTAAAATTTTATACAAATAACTACATAGGGAGAAAATATTCCTCAGCAGTTTTCAGGGGAAATCATGTCATTTCTGATTCATTTATATTTGGCAATGTAAATACTGTTTCTTTAGACATTCTATCTAGGACCTGTGAAAACTCTGAAGTCTTTCTAAAATGTTTTGCTTAGAAATAGTGGCCTTAAAATATGTTGAAACCACAAGAATTGTATTTCTATTTGGAAGGAGTCAAAGTGGCCATGTTTCAAAGGATATCACATATCAACTATAAGTGTTACCTTACAACAACACAGTTAAGTTTTACAAAGAGAGGAAATGAGTGAACCACTGTGTAAGTTTTCTTAATTACTAAGAATTCCACTCAAACTAGAATAAGCATACAGAGGTGTGGTTTTTTTTATTACTTAAAAAGAAAAAATAGAAATATTTCAAAGGGGGGCACCTGGATGGCCCAGTGGGTTAAGCATCCGACTTTGGTTCAGGTCATGATCTCATGGTTCCTGAGTTCAAGCCCCGCGTCAGGCTCTGTGCTGACAGTGTGAAGTCTGCTTGGGATTTTCTCTCTCCCTCTCTCTCTCTCTGCCCGTCCCCCCACTGGTGCATGTGTGTGTGTGTGTGTGTGTGTGTGTGTGTGTGTGTGTGTGTGCATGTGCTCTCTCAAAATAAATAAATAAACTTTAAAAAGAAAAAAAGAAGTATTTCAGGGGATTTCAAGACAGAAAGTTCAGTCAGACTAACAGAGCTGAGTCTTAGAAATTGGAAAGAGATCAAGAAATAGTCTTTCTTCCTTCACCCTCTGCCTAGTTTTTTTCTGCTCCTTCACTCCTGTGACCCAAACACCACCATGATTCCCAGTCCTAGCAAATTTATCAACACATCTGCACTCCATGTCAAAATTATAAATACTCACTAGAGAGAATCAAAACTATTTCAATCGAGGCAATGCTTTCACCTTCCCTTGTTCTGATGTCTGTCCCTGAACTGCTAGCTGAGGTCAGGGAGAGGTAGGGACTTGTAATATATCTATAACTGCCAGAACTGCCCTTTCCCTCTGGAAAGGGAAAGCTCCCAGGGAAATGAAGTAATTTGGGCAACCGGTAATGCTATCTTCCAGAGATAAGTGTTATTAACAACTCAGTCCAGTTCTACATATGTTTCCATGCATATATATGTGCTTTGTTATTCATAAATGAGATCATACACTAAGTATTATTTAGCAAACTTTTTTAACTTTACACTGTATCTTGTATTTATTTCCACTAGGAATTCAATCTCATTCATCTATGAAGGTATGTCATTGACACTCAGTTATTTCTTGGAGCTGAATGAAGTAGCTATAAACCTACATTTGATTATTTTTCCGGTTAACATGGAAAGTTTTAAAGGTTCTTAGAGGTCAATCTCTAGCAGTGATTAAACGGTGTTGAAATAGCTTATGTATACAGTAATTGAACATCCTAAGACCAAATCCATAATGCATAATGCATGATGCAATTAATATACTGTTTTGAAAAACAAAATGAACTAATTTACCTATTATTATATAATGAAATGAAACCCAAATGAAATACTTAAATTGGAGTTATTATGAATGAGAACTCAGCAGTTGCCCTTCAAAAACTTAGATATGCCCAAGCATTATTCAGCAATTTCCATTCCCTATTGTCTGTGGCAGAATGCACTGAGAATATTTTCTTGCACCCAATATCATACTGCTCATGAAAATCTTTCTCTTCTAGCTTCATCATCACCCTTGACCACTTCACCCCACTATACCCCAGTTTAGTTCACAAAACTAGAAAGGGTGCTGAAGGCAAAGTATTGACTAACATAGTACCTGACACAAAGTTGTTCCAAAGAAGCTCGACTAGACATATAAATGAAGGAATAAATAAATGAGTGAACACATTTCGGCGGTTCTTCAGGAATCTTTGCAAATACCCCCTTCCACCCTGGCACGATATGAAGAAAACAAATGTTTGTAAATAAAAGCGATAAAACTTGTAGCCATGGGCATTAAAATCTAATCATCATAAACTCTGCCCAAATGCAGTTCCTCAAACACAGCTTTGAAGCTGCAGAATTGTCCCTATGAGAAAGTAGGGGAGTAAAAACCTTTACCACTGTCATTCCCACCTCCAAACTTCTACAAGGTGTTTACCCCCCAATTAGTCTCCATTAAAATATTTGGTGTGGTTCTCCTCCATTAGTTGAGTGTTGACCTCAGCTGTGACACATAATAAACCTTTCCGGAAATCTCTCTCCTGGTGTGAGTTATGTGCTTAAGGAGGCTTATTTGTCCTCAAGGCTGAGCAACCATTTAAGAACATCACAATGGAAAGAACGACTGAAAGGCAAGTATGAACTGCTAGAAACAGGTGCCTAAGACAACAGAGCTGCCTTATAATTTTAAGAAGACAAAAAATTCAAATTATCCCAATGCAACCATCTGTTGAAACCTGACAAGCAAAGTAAGTACATTTTGTTTAAGTCTGGGTTGCTTGATTGTCTACATTCTTGGCACTTTTGAGTTATTTTCTTTCACTACTTTGAAGTCAAGTGGAAGTAAATCATGGAGTTTTAGTAATTCTAAATGAAAAGTCACAGAAAAGAACAACAGTAATGAAAGAAGAGAAGGGAGAAATATTGCAGTTTATTAGAAATCAAACTTTTCCAAAATTTAAAATTTATTTCACAATACAATTAAGTATACTATTTCAGGGAGAGGATTCATTTTAAAGATGTAATGCTGGCCTTGTTTATTAACAAAAATTCTTACTAACTTAAAAATAAATTATAATGGGTATTAAGGAGGGCACTTGTGATGAACACCAGGTGTTGTATATAAGTGATGAATCACTAAATTCTGTACCTGAAAATAATATTACACTGCATGTTAACTAACTGGAATTTAAATAAAAACTTGGAAAGTGTGTAGGGGGAAGAAGAAAAAAAAATTTTAATAAATTATAAAACTGACATATTTTTGCTGAATTGTACACTCCTACCTAGTTCATTTATAGGGAGATAGGGCAGATGGACATTGTTTTATAGCTCTTAAATTCTCCTCTGTGCCTAACACAGTAGTCCATGATTGTGAATTTTAAGTTGAAATTTGTATAATGATATCCAAAGATCAATGCTACTAGATTTCATTTTAAACAACCATCAGTCCAACATAATAAATCCTACTTGCAGAATAAAATGCTGAAATTAAGTCAACATCTTAAATATTACATTCCTCTTTTCCTTTACTCTTTTCACCCTCACTTCTGGCTATTGAGAGAAAGAGAAGGTAACAGGGAGAGACAGAGACAGAGAGAGAGCTCCTGCCACCCTAAAACACCATGTTTTATTCTAACAATGAGAAACTATTGTTTATTGACTTGCCTCTTCCAATAAGCACTGTTTTGACAAAGGAAATGACCTGAAGCATCTACACTCAGTCAACTTTGGGATTAAATCATAGCAGACTTTTTATCTCAACATTAAATCTGTTCATCTTGCCAGAATATGTTGTTGACATTTTACACATGGGGCCCAAGAGAATAAGGCACAGTATTCCAGCACTTTTGGTCATGTCTGGGATAACAGCCTAATTTAAGATGGAAATAAGAAAATTAAGATAAAATAAATACCTGCCACCAAAAGAGATTTGAATTTATTCAATTTCTTGCACACCTGATATTTGTCACATTTTTTTGTGG
Source organism: Prionailurus viverrinus (assembly GCF_022837055.1). Classification (NCBI taxonomy): domain Eukaryota; kingdom Metazoa; phylum Chordata; class Mammalia; order Carnivora; family Felidae; genus Prionailurus; species Prionailurus viverrinus. The sequence goes on along the minus strand of NC_062564.1, from coordinate 134,889,690 downwards.
CGGGCATGAGATATTCAGCTTTCCAAAGAGCTAATTCTTGGATTTAGTGCAAGAAACAATTCTAGCTGTTATAGCAGGGGTTAAAATGTGCAAATGCCTGCGGCAATTCACTCTCTCTGACTAAGCTGTCAAAACATTTAAATTGTGTCCCTGTCAATCCTCCCTTCCTCCTCTACCCTCTCCCCAGCAGGGGTTCCCAGCACTGAATCTTTGTCAAAAGAGAAGATACAGTCATATTAGCAAACTATACCTTTCTCAAAGATTGCCACCTTTTTTGTGTTGCTTGTCATGTTTATTTCTTTGTGTCATTTTTGTATAATCCTTGCCGATTCTTTTTAGTTTGATTTAGTGTAAATGCCCATACTTTAGGTTAGTTAACAACTTAACAAAAGACAGTATGTGTGGTTAGTGATTGTGCTCTAAAAAAAATCCAAGTAACTGGAGATTGTCACTGTCTCTGAACCATGAGGAAAATAAGCACTTTGCAGAATCACTTTATAATTACTTTAACTGGTAAGTAAGAATGTAGAATAAAGTGTAGCAGAGACTTCACTAAACATGTTGCTGAAATTCTGAAATGTGTACAAGGGAACAAAGGGTAACACAAAGAATGCTGAGCCACAAAACATCACCTTAATATTATAAGTAATTAAATATTATTAAAATAGAACATTATATAATAAACACATTATATAAAAATCATTAAAATGTTAGAAAAAATTTTACTAGTAAACACCTGCCAAAAACAGGCTCTATGTCTCTGATTATTACATCTAATCTTCACACATCTAGCATTCATTGAGTGCCTACACTATGCTAAGTAAGTCTTGGAATATGAAAATGAAAGATACAACCTTTGTCCCTCTAATAGCTCACAGTCTAGGGACAGAAAATGACCAGCAAGCTTATTTATTTATTTTAAGCTTATTTATTTATTTTATTTATTTATATTGAACACAAGCAGGGGAGGGGCAGAGAGAGAGGGAGAGAGAGAATATGAAGCAGGTTCTGCGCTGTCAGTGCAGAACCTAATGGGGGGCTCAAACTCACGAACTGTGAGACCATGACCTGAGCCAAAATCAAGATTCAGACCCTTAACCGACTGAGCCACCCAGACACCCCATGTTTTTCATTGTGATATTACTGCAGCAATTTTGAAACTATTTTTGTGGGTACTGTAAGACTGAGAATATGAATAATGTGATGGTGTTGCTGGGAGCCAGGTTCCAACTATGGAAAAGAAAGATAAATTTATGGAATGAGGTAGCCAAAGAAAACCCTGCAATTATCATAATAAAGATTCATTCAGACAAGAATTATCTATGGATGCAAAATCCAGGAGGAAATGTTTGATAAGAAGCAGGATATGTTCATAGTCCTAAGGTGTTTCCCCACAGATTATTCACTGGTTGAAGGAGGAAAATAGTAACTGTTCAGTGGAGAAACTAGAAAACTCTTTGATTAGGTGATCAAATTAACATCACTACTAAGGGTAAGGCAGACATCAGATGCCACCAGTTGTTGTACCCTAAGAAGGACACATTGCTAATGCTGTATGTACCTAGGAACACACAATCTGAGTCCAATCATTAGGAAACACCAGACAAACCCAAGGTGATGAACATTCTATAGAATAGCGGTCTTATACTCTGAAAATATCAGTGTCATGAAAGATAAAAAAAAAAAAGGTGAGGAAAGCTTTCAAATTTGGATACTAAAGAGATAAGACAACTAATTACAATACATGATTTTGAACTGATTCCCAATATTGGAAGGGAAAAAATGCTATAAGAGACATTATGAGGGCAATTGACAAATTGGATTATGGACTATAGACTGGATAAAACTATTGTTTCAATGTTAAATTTCCTGAATTTGACAACTATACTATGGTAATGTAAGAGAGTATCATTTTTCTTAGGAAATAGACAATAAAGTACTAAGAAGTCAAAGGGAATGACATTGCAACCTATTCTCAAATGGTTTATAGAAATAAATAAAAATGGCATATATATAGAAAAAGATAATACAATAAAGCAAACATGGAAAAGTGTTCAAAATTATTAAATCTGGATAAAGGGTTTATGGGAGCCCTCTATTATTATTTCAACCCTTTCATATGTTTGAAATAATTTCAAAATTAAACAAAGGCATCACCCTGATGAGGAATATTGATCATAGGGGAAGCTATGTATGTGTGAGGGCAAGGGGTATATGGGAATCTCTGTAACTTTTTCTCAATTATGCTGTGAACCTAAAACACCCCCCAAAAAATTCAGTTTTAATTTAAAAAAAAAAATCAAATGAACAAACACAAAAGACAAGAGAGGTATAGGAGTTCTGGGTGATGTAAAGTCCAAGCTTTAATTTAAGGTAGATTGCTCAATAGTCTAAGTGACAGATATTATTGTCCTCGTTTAACTGAGAGGAAGTAGGGATTCAGAGGCCTCAAGATCTGATGCTACCTAGCAAAGAGAAGATAAAGCCCAGGTAAAGAGAGAATGAGCCAAGTTCTTCCCTTGGCTCCACTTACCATCTTAATTCAGTCCCTCAATAGTCATCTATTGATGGATGACTCACTGAAGGAAAAGCAGCCTCCCTCACATCATTTCCCCACCTCTTCCCACATCTGAAATGATGTGCTGCTCAAATCACTAATCATCTCCTTAAGGTTTCTGCATGTACTATTCTGTAACATTGGCCACGTACATTGTCCTTTTATTCTTTCGACATAGCTGAAGAAAAAGAACCCATTGTAAGATGTCTACTAGCAGTTTTCCCCAACAATAAGGGAAATGATACCTTTTCGTCGATATCTGGTTTCAGCTTTAATAAGTATGATTTCTAGTTTTCTCAAGCTCCTTGCATACAGTTTTGTGAATTGGGTAATATCCTGTAACCCAATTTTCCTAATAATACGAGGGTAGTACTAGAGCTACATTACTGGACTGAGTTGAAATAGTATCTAGGGCTAAGTCTTGTGCAACATTTAAAACTATTTTTGCAATACATATCCCTCTAATCACCCACACTTCTTTCCTATACTGGCTTTCCCCTTTCTCAGTAATTTCTGGTATTAACTTTAGTTTTGGAGTCTGGCACATTTCTTTTTACTACATGATGGCGCTGAGCCCTAGTTAGGGTCAGTCCCAGGAAGAGCTATAAAGTGGACAAAGATTATCTTTACTGCCTACCTTTCTCTCTCTTCACACCCCTGCAGTCTTCACTCAGCCCAGAATCCTGTAGTAGATGGTGAAACATGGCATCAAACCCTTCCCCTCCTTGTAGTATTGTAGATCCTCCCATCAAAAGAGAGATTCTATTTCTCTACCCTTTGAACTGAATTTGGCCACAAGACCCTGCCAACTGGGACACTAACAAACATGAGGTACAGCAGAGGCTTGAAAGTGCTTGTACTTGTTCCCTTGCTACGTCTGGAAATCGGAAACCACCATTTCACAGGCCTGTTGTAACATGGTAGAGGATAAGAGGCCACTGGAGGAGAACCACAGTATCCCAGCCCACAGCAGGCCAACTACCAAACATGTAACAGAGGCCATCTGGGACCAGCCAACCTCCAACTGACCTACCAACTTATCCAGAAGCATCTAGGAACCATAGACTCATGAGCAAATCCAGCTAAGACCAGCAAGAAAACTACCAAACTACCAAACTGATCCCATACTTTAACCATCACATACCTTAGTGTTTTAGGCCACGAAGTCTTAAGGTAGTTGTTTATGCAGCAAAAAAAGATAATTAATATAGACTTGAACACCTCCAAGTAGGAACTACTGTCACCCTGCCTCCTGGTTACCCATCTTTATCCAACTGTCAACCAACTACCCACCCAAGAGGTGAGATTTTCTCCACCATCAAAACTCATTTGTTTCACATATTTTACAACCTCAAAATCCTTGATTAAGCTGATAAACTGATACGAATTAATTCATTTATAATATAAAATAATTAATCCTAATTAATGTGATTAGAGTGTAATAAATAAGACAACACACATACACACAGAAAAGGCCCAAAAATAAGTTTTCCCACTTCTTCCATCACTGTCTTATGCAACATTCTGACTAATAGCAGCAAGGAAAGGATTTCTCCTTCCAAAACAGCAACTTGAGAATTCATAGGCTTACTTCTTTTTTCTCCTTCCAAGAAATAAAAGTTAATTGTTACTATATCTGCTAGAGATATATCCAAGTTATGAAATCATTGCTATAACTCCTTATCTCCTTCCCTCTAGTCAAATTTGAATGGTTTCCAAATGAGTTGATTAACCTTTCTCTACCAAAATCAACATATCTTGAGTAATTTCCAACTCACTCTCTGAACAGTTAAGACCTTCAAATGCCCTTGTCTATTCCTCTATGAGTAGTCAATCCCCCCACCTCCAACGTCAAGGTTTATCAAAAATCTCAAATAACAAGCCAGATATGATTTACATTCTCTCAATATGTTAGCAAGTCACAAAATGTTTATTTAACCTACAAAACTTGCCTCCTGAGTAGTCAACCATTGTTCTTTCCCAACCACAATTTTACAATAAACAGCATGCCTGACTCTTCAAAAACATATCAATTCATTTGAGAAACACTCTGTCCTTGCCTTACAGAGAAACTTCTTTCTCCTGATCTCATGATTCCATGAGTAAGAACTTCTGCAACAATAATACTCCTGGCCTTCCTCCCCACCTCCTCACTTATTCACCCCAGGGGAAATAAAGGAAGTATATTTTGTGGACTTTGGGAGAAAGAACTGAGTTTGCAGAGGTTCTTCTGAGCTGCAATTTTTCATATCTGCCAGGCATATCCTAGTTGACTCTCTACTATGTTATAAGCATAGTAGGCCAGGTTCTACCCCCTACAAAGAGAATCCTACTATTTTGAAGGGTTAATTTCAATTAATAGGAGATTATTTAATAACAAAAAACAAAAACAAAAATAAAACAAATATCTTCCTGCTTTGATATTCTGACCACCTGCACAAAGGCACTGACTCTGGGACAAACAGGGACTAGAAACTAGGCCAGCTTCTTGCATACCAAGCCTGCCCCTTGGCACGTTTCTTCCAGCTTGTCTACCCAGAGGCAGTCCTTCTGTACAATCATCTTCCAGGAGTGGGTGTTTTCTTCTAATTCTTACGCCCAAAGGAAAAAGGTGCCTTTTTCTAATCTGAACAAAGATAGTTTATGTGCTAGCAGCAGCCTATTGATTTTCAGCTGACTCCTCTATCCCTTAATTGATTCCCAGCTTAAGAAGGAAAGCAATGTGTCACTTATTTAGCTCCTAAAATTCCAACACTACTATGTGCCAGAAATTATGATAGATATTAGGGGGGGGGAAAGATGAAGCAGACAGTCTCTGACTTCAAAATGCTCACTGTCTAGCTAAATTCCCTATGTTCTCAAAACCACTGTTTGTTTGGTTTTTTGGTTTGTTTGGTTTGTTTTGGTTTTTTATTTGTTTGTTTGGTTGGTTGGTTAGTTTGATTTTGTATAGAAAGATGCAGATTGCTGTCTTTCTAGGGATGTCTATATTCTTGGCTCCCCTCTCAGAGTCTTAAGGACTCTTCCAGACATGGGTGAAATGGTGTGGACCAAAGGCTTAGAATAGGGCACAGTGATAGTGAGGATAATAACACTGTGACTGATGAAAACAGACACAGGCATAGGTTACAAGTTCCTTAAAAGTAGGTGAACAGCAACCAAGTAGGTGCACTACAAAGTTTACTTTACACACTAACAGCTACACACAGCACAACCAAACTGACGGGCACATGTACCTGCCCAGTAGAGGCACCCACGTCATGATAGCTAAGCATTTGCTCAAGGTAAGATCCTGCTGTGTCCCTCAGAAAGCTCTCTCTTTGTCATTGCCACGGAGCTTTGTTATATCCTCCAAAGCCCACTCCCAGTTCTAGAGACTCTGACTAGGAATCTGCTTGCCCACCAGGGTTACTGCAAGCAGGTTTACTGCATGCTGGATGAATGAAAAGTCAGTGTCTCAATATAGTGTCTCTCAACAACTCTGGCTCAGGGCTGCCCAGGCCTACTCATGCGATCAGTAGAGACCCCATAAGCAAAGAGATGAGAAGAGCTGGGAGATGGGCAAGGGTGCTAAGGCCAAAAAATGACAGGAAGGCTAATAATAAATAAGTAAATAAAAAATGACAGGAAGGCTGAAGGTTGTCAAATCCGAAATAGCCAGAAGCAATTTTCAAAGTGGAGTCAAATCCCAGAATCCAGGACCAGATAAAAGAGAGCCCAAACTACAATCTGGAAACAAATGAATGAGGAAAAGGAAACACAGAAAGAAGAGGATCCAGCAACTAACTAGAATATATAATAAAGACTACTCAGAGAGCTTTTTAAACTGGCTTTTTTATGCAAATACACTGCTCCAGTATAAGGGGTTAAGATCAAATGGACAAATAACAACTTACTCTGACATCCCTCACAGATAACACTTCTTTTTAAACTGCAATTTTTGGGGCCCCTGGGTAGCTCAGTTGGTTGAGTGTCTGACTTCACCTCAGGCCATGATCTCACGATTCGTGGGCTCAAACCCCACATCAGACTCTGTGCTGACAGCACGGAGCCTGAAGCCTGCTTTGGATTCTGTGTCTCCCTCTCTCTCTGCCCCTCTCCCACTCACGTTCTGTCTCTCTCTCTCTCAAAATAACAAATAAACATTATAAAAAATTTTTAAACTGCAGTTTTCAGGTGCCTTCATCTTAGGAGTAATAGGTATTGTAAATATATTTCCTCAACCAAAACTAAAACATGATCTTACAGCTTGCCCAAATTGCTTAAAACTCAAGCCACCTTGGGAAATTTGACTCCCAATAGTAATTTTAGATAGAGAGCACATAACTTTATTCAACAGCTACAACATTCCCAGCATTTTGTTAAGCACTTTACATCATCTCATTTAATCATTATACAAAGAAATATGAAAAAATTATTGTCACTTTCCAAATAAGAAACCGAGGCCTAATCAAATTAGGACAAAGTCATGTGCATGGTGGTATTAGAATCTGAACTGATGAAGTCTGGCTCCAAAGGTTACACATTGAACCACCACTACATCACCACAGAGCTAACGAGGGTAGATGAATATTTTTATTTGGCCAAAAGAAGGAAGAGTATTCTGCCAACAAATGATGCCCGGGAATCAGGTGCTAATCTAGGGAAGAGAAGGGGAGAAGGGAAAGAGTTGGCCACAGCTCCTGATGTTAAAAATGCTACTTTATAAGACTGGTATCCCTACAACTAAACTGCCTGCTGGTGTAACAGGATCCCAAGCCTTATCATGCCTTCTCAAGACCTTCCATCAGGGTAATTTGCATGTCTCTTTCCACCGAATCTAGTCATTGCACACCAAATCTGCAGGCTGTATTCTTACTTCTCTTAACCTCAGAAATAAATTCACATAACCACAACCTCATGAACTGAGTTTCTCAATTTCATATCTGAATGCCTAAATCAAATTTCACTATTCTGATTAAGGAAAAAAGAAGAGGTGCCTGCCATTAACAAACCACTGTCTGCAAAAAGTAAAATAACTTACTCATTGGGACATTATTTTGTTTTCTTTTTGTTGTTAAGAATCCTTGCTGAAAAGGAAGTGGTTAGAGATCCAAATTAGAAGCTGGAGAGGACATTCACACTTAGTCACAATCCCTAGCCACACTCTATGTGTAAGGTAAAAAAATAGACCATTTCTCATCTGCTGTTAAAAAATAAAAATACTTGTACATGCTTGAAAAATATAGAACAAAATTATAAGGAATCAGCATAAACAACAACCTATGAAGGACTTTTTAAAGTTTAAGCATTAAAGTGACACACCTTCCCACTGAGAAATAAAAATAGATTATTACCTGATATGCTACATGCATCTACATGCTTCAGTTTAGGGTCATTCTTGCCAGACAATAAAGTCTAAAGGGAAAGGATCCCTATACCAAAGCCCAGTTCATTTTCCTCCTTTACTCCATCCCTGCCCAGAAGGAAGCCCATGGTTAGGAGACACCATTTCCTTGTGCCTTTCTCTTCAGTATTAAGTGTCTACCTATGAATGGTAGATGGATGGTTTTTGAATATACAGTTTCATAAGCTGCCCTGCTTGGCTGGAAATTTTGAAATTGTTAAAAGGGGAGTATGTACATGTGTTTTATAGTCCTTCCTACCTCTCTTCCTCTGATCCCCAAGAGAAATAAGGTATGGTCTTGAGTCCGCCCTTCCTGAGACAGACTGGCCATCTCCCACCCCACATGCTACCACTGGCAGGCTCTTGCTCGCTTTCTCTCTCCAGGTTCTCTGGCTTCCTTCCCCATGTGGGTTGGTAATGGAAATGCATCCCATACAAGCTCTCCACTAGGTTTTGAGACAAAAGCTCTCTAGTTCCTTCCTCTGTATCTCATGCTGTCTTCAGCCTCTTGTTAGCAGATAATAATGGAGTAATAAGAATGCAGTTCAGATCCCTGCTATGGATTGGAAGTGAGAAGAACAGGCATTTAACCCCTTTTAGTCCTAAACTGTTCGGGCTAACATAGCTTGTTCAATGGAGTCTCTGGTAGAGTACAATCTAGCTCACCGGAATTCTTCAACAGAAACATGGTATATTTTCTTCATGCATTTTTTCCAGGATCCTGTAAAGAAGGATTACTAGTGAGTGGCTGGATCAAGTTTTTCCTAGATCCCAGACCTACTACAATTAAGACACCACAACCCAGAGGCCCAATACTCTATTTCAAGAAGAGCCATTATGCAGTTTTCATATTTACTCTTTCCCTCAACCATGGTGATTTACAATGTTTCAGATGGTGGCTATTCCTTCATCTTGGATTCCAAGAGGAAGGAGACTTGAGCAGAACTCTAGCCAAACCAAGGTAGGCATGCAGTGTAAAGTGAGAAATACATCTTGTCATAAGCCATTAAGACTTCACAATTGTTACCCACCATAATCTACCTTATCCTAATACAGTGATTGATAATGATGGTGGTGGTGGTGTTTCAGGAGGTAGTTCAAACCTAAGTAGTAACAATACATCAAATTTGGTGTGCCAAAATTTATGGTTGACAACATAGCCAGTACTGTCTCCTTGAGACTGGCCTCCAGGATGAACTGAACTATCCTAGATGTCTTAGGGCACTTTGAGAACAGCAGTGGAAACTGAATGTTGAGAAGAATCTGCTCAGGGTTCTGGGCAGCTCAGTCAGTTGAGCATCCAACTCTTGGTTTCATCTCAAGTCATGATCCTGCAGTTCATTCTGTAAAGGCTCACAGAGCAGAGCCTGCTTGGGATTCTCTCTCTCCTCTCTCTGCCCCTTGCTGCTCCCTCTCTCTCTCTCTTTCTCAAAATAAATAAATAGACTTTAAAAAAAGAGAGAGAAGAATATGCTCAAGTCTCCTCTGAGAATGTAGGACCTGCAGTGAATGGTTTCACCACCACTCCCACATTCTAGTTAGGGCCAGTGCCCCATCTATTGACACATAACACTGATGCCTCAATGTCTATTTATACCCACTTACATATATATTGAAGGTTTATTATGTAATTGTAGAAGCACAAGCAAAAATCTCTACCCTGAAATTTCTCTCCCTTCCAGATGTTAACAGTGCCTTTAGCATTCCCATTTTCATTGTTCAAAGAATCAAATGTTAACAACTAAACAGGAGTTTTGGCTAGCTAAGTTTAAACTCCCACCACAAATAACTTCTCTTTTGCATCCTTGACAAATAGCCATCCTGACTACTTACAAGAACAACTTGTCACAAGGTGACTTCTTTCATTTGGCCTGCAAAAATTGTTAGAAAATTCTTCCTTATAAGGTTGAAATTTGCCTCCACATTCTTTTCTTTTAATCTGACATTTAAAGCTTGTGACCATTCTACCTGTCTTGAATTTACAATGTTTTCTAAGTTTCCAGGGAAGAGGTTAATCTTGGCAAGAAATGAGGATTTGAAGAAGCAGATTAAAATGTTTGTTAGAAAAATATTCTCTCTCCGGGTCCTTGGAGTTAGTCTGTCCTGGATTCTGAGTCATGTATAGTCCAGGACAATTACAGAGATGGGAAAAAAACAGCCCCTAGATAAATGGAATTAGTCAAACAGGGATAGACAGGAAGCCAGCTTGGGTTGATATAGAAGTTGTAACTTATTTTTTGTGTGCTGTTCTCCTTCACCTTTCTACTTTCTGTAAAGACTTGCTACTAATTATAGTCTTATCCAGGATCATTAAAACCTATTAGTCTGTAACTCGATGAAGGCAGGGACTTGTCTTTTTTGTTTCTTTTTTCTTTCTTTTTTTTTTTTTTGCTTACTTTCTTTTATCAGCACTGCCTATCCCTGAACCTAGCATATATTAGGCACTCAATACCTATTTGTTGAATGAATGATAAAACAACATATGTGGGAGTTAGGAAGTGGCCTGGGTTTATCTTGGGGATTATCAAGGGAAATAATTTAAAATCTGCAAGTGTAATGGTTTATTTCAGACTGAACTGGATACAGGGGGCCCAATCTTGTAAAGGCACTGTAACCAATTTCTTGATATTTTAATGTTTAATTACGAAGAATTTCAAATCTACTCAAAAGTAGATAAAATGGTATGATAAATTCCCAAGTATCCACCTGGTGCCAATACCTATAAGCCCATGGTCAATTTTGCCCTATCCATATCTCCAACCACCCTCTCCCCCAACTATTTGAAGGCAAATCACAGGTATCACATGATTTCATTTATAAATATTTTAATGTGAATCTCTAAAAGATAACAACTTGTCTTTAAACATAACTAAAATACCATATCACACCTAAAAATAATATCTTGATGATATCAAACATGTAATGTCAACTATTTAATTGTCTCATAAATCTTACAAATAGGTTTTTTCACCATGCTTATTTTAAACAGGACCCAAATAAGGGACAGATTTAGTAATATTTGTAGTCATTTAAGTCTCTTTTAATTTTCAAGTTCCACTTTCACCTCCTTTTTTTTTTCCTCTTGCTATTTGTTGAAGAGCTGTGTTTGAATGTCCTATATAATTTCCCACTAAATTTGACTGATTATATCTCCTCAGTATATTCTTCTTTTTTTCACTTTTTTTTATTTCTGTTAGTTAACATACAGTGTTATATTAGTTTCAGATGCACATATAGTGATTCAACACTTTCATACATCACCTGGTGCTCATCAAATATGCACTCCTTAATTTCCATCACCTACCTATTCAACCCATCTCCCTACCCTCCTACCCACTAGTAACGAACAGTTTGTTCTCTATAATTAAAAATCAGTTTCAGGGGAGGAGCCAAGATAGCAGAACAGCATGGAAGCTTTTTGTGTGTCTCGCTCTCATGAAATACAGCCAGACCAGCACTAAACCATCCTACACACCTAGAAAACAGATCAGAAGATTAACACAACAATATGCACAACCTGAACCACAGAATTCAGCAGGTACGTGGCATGAAGAGCTGCACTTGGGGAGCAAGAAGCCGCGAAAGGTAGGGAACCCCTTTTGTGGGCGGATAGAAGATGGAGACTGGGGAGGGGGACAGCATACAGAAAAGCACCCCTCCCCAAAAGCAGCTGGAGAGACAGTGGAAAATTGGAAACAGCCACAGGGACTAAACTAAAAAGGGAGAAAGGAGAGGGTATAAATTCCATTAAGACTGTAAACAAGGGGAGCACAAAGGCTGCAACTCTGCAGCTCGATACCTGGCAGTGCTCTGGTGGGAAAGGTGAATCCCCAGGAACAAAGTGGGGTCAGGGACGTTCTCAGGCCACACAGGGAAAAGTGGTTCCACTGTGGGAAGGACATTTGGTAGAGACTGTGGAAGCCACCTGGTCCTAGCAACCCTGGAAGGCAGCTACATTTGCTGGTGCTGGGGCAAGGTCATTGAAGGTGAAGCCTGGTGCCAGATGTGTGTTGCAATTTTCCATAATCCCTGAAATGCTGATGCTACACTGTCTCACGATCTTTCTTTGGGGTGGGCTGGCACCTGGCCACCGTCTTGGGGCACCAGCAACAGAAGGGTCCAGCGGGCATTCCTGGGTGCAGCTGACATTCAGTCATTGCTCATTTGGCCATTGTTCGATGAGACCCTCCTGCAGAGGGGCAGAACGGGTCAAAGCCTCAGTCCTTCAGAAGTAAGGGGCCAGGGGAAAACAGCCGCATCTGAGACAAAACTTGGGAGAGAGGTACTGCCTGGGGCCTGGTCACGGAGAGTGGAAAAGAGGGGAGTGGAGGAGAGCTGAAGACGGAGGACTGGTGCGCAATTGCTGATCCGGGAGAACAGACTGGGTAGGTGGGTGGCACCATTTTCACCGCTCCTGCGCATGCGCATGCACACCTATGAGCACCGCAGCAATCCACCCCAGTAGGCTAGCAGTGCCATCTAGTGGAGAGCAGAGATGTTACACTGAGCCCCGCCCAACTAGGCCAACTTCTCTCTTCAAGAACACAAACCTCACTGCCGGCTTAATTTATGGACTATAAAGAGCTACATGGACTGACCTCTAGGGGAAACGAAGTAATTTCAGTCCTACTTCAATCTGTTAGCAGGTTCATCTATTCAAGTTTTTTTTCTTTTTTTTTCTCTTTTTCCTTTTTCTCTTTTACAATTCTTTTCTTTTTCTTGAATACAGAAAGAGAAAAAACTCATTTTTATTTTCATTTTTTATTAAAAATATGTCTTTAATTTTTATTACTATATTTTTTACTTTTGTGTAATTTTTTAAAAATTCTACTTTACTTCCATCATTTTATTTTAGTCTACTTCAGTGTACTCATCTTTTCAAATTTTCAATTACCTTTTTTCTTTCTTTTGCTTTTTTTATCTTTTTCATTTCTTTTTCTTGAATGCAGAAAGAGAAAAACTTCATTTTTACTTTGAATTTCTTTTAAAAATATTTTTATTTAATTTTTATTACTATATTTTTTGCTTTTATGTAAATTTTTTCAAATTCTATCTTACCCCCACCATTTTATTTCAGTCTACTACAGTGTATTCACTTTTTCAAATTTTCAAACGATTTCTTTTTTTTCTTTTTTCTTTTTTTAACTTTTTTCTTTTTCATTTCTTTTCTTTTTTCTTAAATACAGAAAATGAAAAAATTCATATTTCTTTTTCATTTTTATTAAAAATATTTTTCTTTAATTTTTTTCTACTATATTCTCTACTTTTGTGTATTTTTTTTCAAATTCTATTTTACCCACATCATCTCATTTTAGTCTACTTTAGTGTATTAATTTTTTCAAATTCTCAAATGATTTCCTTTCTTTTTTCTTTCCCCCGTTTTTTTTCATTTCCCTAATCTGTCAAACCACTTTCAACACCCAGAACACCCTGAACACACCTAGGATCTAGCATCATCTATTCTATTTGTGTGTGTGTGTGTGTGTCTGTGTGTGTGTGTGTGTGTGTGTGTTTAATTTTTAATTTTTAATTTTAATTTTTTTTAATTTCAATTTTTCTACCTCATTAATTCCTTTTCTCCCTTCAAAATGACAAAACAAAGGAATTCACCCCAAAAGAAAGAGCACAAAGAAACAACAGCCAGGGATTTAACCAACACAGATACAAGCAAGATGTCTGAACCAGAATTTAGAATCACAATAATAAGTATACTAGCTGGAGTTGAAAATAGATTAGAATCCCTTTCTGCAGAGATAAAAGAAGCAAAAAATAGCCAGAATGAAATTAAAAATGCTATAACTGAGCTGCAATCACAGATGAATGCAGTGGCAGCAAGGATGGACGAGGCAGAACAGAGAATCAGCGATAGAGAGGACAAACTTATAGAGAATAACGAAGTAGAAAAAAAGAGGGAGATTAAGGCAAAAGAGCACGATTTAAGAATTAGAGAAATCAGTGACTCGTTAAAAAGGAACAATATCAGAATCATAGGGGTCCCAGAGGAGGAAGAGAGAGAAACAGAGGTAGAAGGGTTATGTGAGCAAATCATAGCAGAAAACTTTCCTAACCTGGGAAAAGACACAGACATCAAAATCCAGGAAGCACAGAGGACTCCCATTAGATTCAACAAAAACAGACCATCAACAAGGCATATCATAGTCAAATTCACAAAATACTCAGGTAAGGAGAGAATCGTGAAAGCAGGAAGGGAAAAAAAGTCCCTAACCTACAATGGAAGACAGATCAGGTTTGCAGCAGACCTATCCACAGAAACTTGGCAGGCCAGAAAGGAGTGGCCAGATATATTCAGTGTGCTGAATCAGAAAAATATGCAGCCAAGAATTCTTTATCCAGCAAGACTGTCATTCAAAATAGAAGGAGAGATAAAAGTTTCCCAGACAAACAAAAATTAAAGGAGTTTGTGACAACTAAACCAGTCCTGCAAGAAATTTTAAGGGGGACTCTCTGAAGGGAGAAAAGATGAAAAATATATATATAAATAAATAAATACCAAAAGCAACAAAAGATTAGAAAGGACCAGAGAACACCACCAGAAACTCCAACTCTACAAGCTTCATAATGCCAATAAATTCATATCTTTCAGTACTCACTCTAAATGTCAATGGACTCAATGCTCCAATCAAAAGACATAAGGTAACAGAATGGATAAGAAAACAAGATCCATCTATATGCTGTTTACAAGAAACCCACTTTAGACCTAAAGACACCTACAGATTGAAAATAAAGGGATGGAAAACCATCTATCATGCTAATGGTCAACAAAAGAAAGCTGGAATAGCCATACTACATCAGACAATCTAGACTTTAAAATAAAGACTGTATCAAGAGATGCAGAAGGGCATTATATCATAATCAAGGGGTCTATAGACCAAGAAGACCTAACAATTGTAAACATTTATGCACCAAATGTGGAGTACCCAAATATATAAATCAATTGATCACAAACATAAACTCATCAATAGTAATACCATAATAGTAGGAGACTTCAACACCCCACTCACAGCAATGGACAGATCATCTAATCAAAAAATCAACAAGGAAACAATGGCTTTGAATTACACATTGGACCAGATGGACTTAACAGATATATTCAGAACATTTCATCCTAAAGCAGCAGGATATACATTCTTCTCCAGTGCACATGGAATGATCTCCAGAATAGACCATATACTGGGACACAAATCAGCCCTAAGTAAGTACAAAAAGATCGAGATCATACCGTGCATATTTTCAGACCACAATGCTATGAAACTCAAAATCAACCACAAGAAAAAATTTGGAAAGGTAACAAATACCTGGAGACTGAAGAACATCCTACTAAAGAATGAATGGGCTAACCAAGCAGTTAAAGAGGAAATTAAAAAGTATATGGAAGTCAATGAAAATGATAGCACCACAACCCAAAACCTCTGGGACGGTCATAAAGTGGTCATAAAAGGAAAATATATAGCAATCCAGGCCTTCCTAAAGAAGGAAGAAAGATCTCAGATACACAGCCTAACCTTATGCCTTAAGGAGCTGGAAAAAGAACAGCAAATAAAACCCAAAACCAGAAGAAGACAGGAAATAATAAAGATTAGAGCAGAAATTAATGCTATCAAAACAAACAAACAAACAAAAAAAAAACCAGTAGAACAGATCAATAAAACCAGAAGCTGGTTCTTTGAAAGAATTAACAAAATTGATAAACCACCAGCCAGTTTGATCCAGAAAAAAAAGGAAAGGACCAAAATAAGTAAAATCAAGAATGAAAGAGGAGAGATCACAACCAACACAACAGAAATAAAAACAATAATAAAAGAATATTATGAGCAATTATATGCCAATAAAATGGGCAATCTCCTAGATTGGACAGAAGAAATGGACAAATTCCTAAAAACATATACGCTACCAAAACTGAAACAGGAAGAAATAGAAAATTTGAACAGACCCGTAACCAGTAAGGAAATCGAATTAGTAATCAAAAATCTGCCAAAAAACAAGAGTCCAGGGCCAGATGGCTTTCCAGGGGAATTCTACCAAACATTTAAGGAAAAGTTAACACCCATTCTCTTGAAACTATTCCAGAAAATAGAAATGGAAGGAAAACTTCCAAACTCTTTCTATGAGGCCAGCATTACCTTGATTCCAAAACCAGACAGAGACCCCACTAAAAAGGAGAACTATAGACCAATATCCCTGATGAACATGGATGCAAAAATCCTCAACAAGATATTAGCCAATCGGATCCAACAATACATTAAAAAAATTATTCACCACGACCAAGTGGGATTTATACCTGGGATGCAGGGCTGGTTCAATATCTGCAAAACAATTAACGTGATTCATCATGTCAATAAAAGAAAGGACAAGAACCATATGATCCTCTCAATAGATGCAGAGAAAGCACTTGACAAAATACAGCACCCTTTGTTGATAAAAATCCTCATGAAAGCAGGGATAGAAGGATCATACCTCGAGATCATAAAAGCCATATATGAATGACCCAATGCTAATATCATCCTCAATGGGGAAAAACTGAGAGCTTTCCCCCTAAGGTCAGGAACAAGACAGGGATGTCCACTCTTGCCACTGTTATTCAATGTAGTATTGGAAGTCTTAGCCTCTGCAATCAGACAACACAAAGAAATAAACAGCATCCAAATTGGCCAGGAGGAGGCCAAACTTTCACTCTTTGCAGATGACATGATACTGTATATGGAAAACCCAAGATTCCACCAAAAAACTGCTAGAACTGATTCATGAATTCAGGAAAGTTGCAGGATATAGAATCAATGCACAGAAATCGGTTGCATTCCTATACACAAACAATGAAGCAACAGAAAGAGAAATCAAGGAATTGATCCCATTTACAGTTGCACCAAAAACCATAAAATACCTAGGAATAAATCTAACCAAAAAGGGGAAAAATCTATACACTGAAAACTATAGAAAGCTTATGAAAGAAATTGAAGAAGACACAAAGAAATGGAAAAAGATTCCATGCTCCTGGATAGGAAGAACAAATATTGTTAAAATGTTGATACTACCCAAAGCAATCAACATATTCAATGCAATCCATATCAAAGTAACACCAGCATTCTTTACAGAGCTAGAAGAAATAATCCTAAAATTTGTATGGAACCAGAAAAGACCCCGAGTAGCCAAAGCAATCTTGAAAAAGAAAACCAAAGCAGGAGGCATCACAATCCCAGACTTCAAGCTATACTACAAAGCCGTAATCATCACGACAGTATGGTACTGGCACAAGAACAGACATTCAGATCAATGGAATAGAATAGAGAAACCAGAAATGGACCCACAAAGGTATGGCCAACTAATCTTTGACAAAGCAGGAAAGAATATCCAATGGAATAGAGATAGTCTCTTCAGCAAGTGGTGCTGGAAAAACTGGACAGCAACATGCAGAAGAATGAACCTGGACCACTTTCTTACACCATACACAAAAATAAACTCAAAATGGATGAAAGACCTCAATGTAATACAGGAAGCCATAAAAATCCTCGAGGAGAAAGTAGGCAAAAACCTCTTTGATCTTGGCTGCAGCCACTTCTTACTCAACACATCTCCGGAGGCAAGGGAAACAAAAGCAAAAATGAACTACTGGGACCTCATCAAAATAAAAAGCTTCTGCACAGCGAAGGAAACAATCAGCAAAACTAAGAGGCAACCAACAGAATTGGAGAAGATATTTGCAAATGACATATCCGATAAAGGGTTAGTATCCAAAATCTACAAAGAACTTACCAAACTCAACACCCAAAAAACAAATAATCCAGTGAAGAAATGGGCAAAAGACATGAATAGACACTTCTCCAAAGAAGACATCCAGATGGCCAACCAACACATGAAAAAATGCTCAACATCACTCATCATCAGGGAAATACAAATCAAAACCACAATGAGATACCATCTCACACCTGTCAGAATAGCTAACATGAACAACTCAGGCAAAAACACATGTTGGCGAGGATGTGGAGAAAGAGGATCTTTTTTGCACTGCTGGTGGGAATGCAAGCTGGTGTAACCACTCTGGAAAAAAGTCTGGAGGTTCCTCAAAAAATTAAAAATAGAACTACCCTACGACCCAGCAATTGCATTACTAGGTATTTATCCAAGGGATACAGGTGTGCTGTTTCAAAAGGACACATGCACCCCCATGTTTATAGCAGCACTATCAACAATAGCCAAAGTATGGAAAGAGCCCAAATGTCCATCGATGGGTGAATGGATAAAGAACATGTGGTATAGATATATACAATGGAGTATTACTCGACAATCAAAAAGAATGAAATCTTGCCATTTGCAAGTATGTGGATGGAACTAGAGGGTATTATGCTAAGTGAAATTAGTCAGAGAAAGACAAAAATCATATGACTTCACTCATATGAGGACTTTAATACACAAAACAGATGAACATAAGAGAAGGGAAACAAAAATAATATAAAAACAGGGAGGGGGACAAAACAGAAGAGAATCATAAATATGGAGAACAAACTGAGGGTTGCTGGAGGGGTTGTGGGAGCAGGGATGGGCTAAATGGGTAAGGGGCACTAAGGAATCTACTCCTGAAATCATTGCTTCACTATATGCTAACTAATTTGGATGTAAATTTTAAAAAATAAAAAATAAAGTTAAAAAAATCTGTTTCTTGCTTTGACCCTCTCTCTCTCATTCTGTCTCTCTCTCTCTCTCAATCTCTCTTATTTTTTTTCTTTTGGTTGTTTGTTTCTTATTCCACAAATGCATGATATCATATGCTATTTGTCTTTCTCTGACTTATTTTGCTTAGCATTATACTCTCTACCTCCATCCATATTGTTGCAAATAGCAAGATTTCATTCTTTCTGTGGGTGAACAATACTCCATTAAATACATACCGCATCTTCTTCATCCATTCATCAGTCAATGGACACTTAGACTGTTTACGTATCCTAGCTATTATGAATAGTGCTACTTTAAACAGGGGTACACATGTCCCTTTGAATTAGTGTTTTTGTATTCCTTGGGTAAATAACCAATAGTGCAATTGCTGGATCATAAGGTAATTCTACTTTTAACGTTTTGAAGACTCTCCATACTGTTTTCCACAGTGGCTGGCTGTACCAGTTTGCATTCCTACCAACAACACAAGAGTGTTCCCTTTTGTCCACATCCTTGCCAACACTGTTGTTTCTTGTGTTATTTTAGCCATTCTAACAAGTATGTGGTGATATCTCATGGTAGTTTTGATTTGCATTCCCCTGATGGTAAAAGATGATGAACATCTTTTCAAGTGTCTGTTGGTCATCAGGATGTCTTCTTTGGGAAAATGTCTGTTTGTGTCTTCTGTCCATTTTCTAATTGGGTTATTTGTTTTTTGAGTGTTGAGCTGTGTAAGTTCTTTATATATTTTGGATACTAGCCCTTTATCAGATATGTCATTTGCAAATATTTTCCCATTCCATAGGGTGCCTTTTAGTTTTGTTGACTATTACCTTCCCTTTGCAGAAGCTTTTTATTTTGACGTAATCCCAACAGTTAATTTTTCCTTTTGCTTCCCTTGCCTCAAGAGATGTATGTAGAAAAAAGTTGGCTATGGCCAATGTCAAAGAGGTTACTGTCTGTGTTCTCTTTGAGAATTTTTATGGCTTCAGTTCTTATATTTAGGTCTTTAATCCATTTTGAATTCATTTTTGTGTATGGTGTAAGAAAGTGGTCCAGTTACATTCTTTTGCATGTTGCTGTCCAGTTTTTCCAACACCATTTGTTGAAGAGACTGTCCTTTTCCCTTTGGATATTATTTCCTGCTTTATAAAAGATCAATTCACCATATAATTGTGGGTTTACTTCTGGGTTTTCTATTTTGTTCTATTGATTTATGTGTCTATTTTTGCGCCAGTACCATACTGTTTTGATCACTAAAGCTTTAGAACATAACTTAAGTCCAGAATTGTGATGCCTCCAGCTTTGATTTTCTTTTTCAAGATTGCTTTGGCTATTCAGGATCGTTTGTGGTTCCATACAAATTTTAGGATTGTTTGTTCTAGTTGCATGAAAAATGCTGTTGATATTTTGATAAGAATTGCATTAAATCTGTGGATTGCTTTGGGAAGTATAGACATTTTAACAATATTTATTCTTCCAATCCATAAGCATGAAATGTCTTTCCATTTTTTTGTGTCATCTTCAGTTTCTTTTATCTGCTTTTTATAGTTTTCAGAGTACAGGTCTTTCACCTACCTCTTTGGTTAGGCTTATTCCTAGGTATCTTATTGTTGGTGCAATTGCAGATGGGATTGTTTTCTTAAATTCTCTTTCTGCTGCTTCATTTTTAGCATATAGAAATGCAACAGATTTCTTTACATTGATTTTGTATCCTTAACTTTACCGAATTCATTTATCAGCTCTGGCAGTTTTTTGGTGGAGTCTTTAGGGTTTCCTATATATAGTATCATGTCATCTGCAAATATTAAAAGTTTTACTTCTTTTTGCAGACTCATTACTGTGGCTGAGACTTCCAGTACTTGTTGAATAAAAATGGTGATAGTGACCATCTGTCTTGTTCCTGATCTTAGGGGGAAAGCTCTCAGTTTTTCCCCGCTAAGAATGATGTTAGCTGTGGGTTTTTCATAAATGGTCTTTATTATGTTGAGGTATGTTTTCTCTAAAACAATTCTGTTGAGGGTTTTTATCATAAATTGATGTACTTTATCAAAGGCTTTTTTTGCATCTACTGAAATGATCATAAAGTTCTTCTCCTTTCTCCTGTTGATGTGATGTATCAAATTGATGTGTGAATATTAAACCATATTTGCAAGAAATAAATCCCATTTGATCATGATGAATGATTTTTTTTGATGTTTTATTTTTTGAGAAAGACAGAGTGAGAGAAGGAGACACAGAATCTGAAGCAGGCTCCAGGCTCTGAGTTGCCAGCACAGAGCCCGACACAGGGCTTGAACCCATAGACCATGAGATCATGACCTGAGCTGCAGTCAGAGGCTTAACCGACTGAGCCACCCAGCTGCCCCTGATCATGGTGAATGATTTTTTTTTAATTTTTTTTTCAACATTTATTTATTTTTGCGACAGAGAGAGACAGAGCATGAACGGGGGAGGGGCAGAGAGAGAGGGAGACACAGAATCGGAAACAGGCTCCAGGCTCTGAGCCATCAGCCCAGAGCCCGACGCGGGGCTCGAACTCACGGACCGCGAGATCGTGACCTGGCTGAAGTCGGACGCTTAACCGACTGCACCACCCAGGCGCCCCGGTGAATGATTTTTTAATATATTGTTCAATTCAGTTTACAAGTATTTTATTGAGAATTTTGCATCTATATTCATCAGGGACATTGGCCTATAGTTCTCTTTTTTAGAGGTGTCTTTATCTGGTTTTGGTATCAGGGTAATGCTGGCCTCATAGAATGAATTTGGAAGTTTTCCTTCCTTTTTTATTTTTTGGAATAATTTTTAAAGAATTTTTAACTCTTCTTTTTTTGTCATTATTTTTAATTTTTTAATTTAAATCCAAGTTAGATAACATATAGTGTAATAATGATTTCAGGAATAGAATTTAGTGATTCATCACCTACCAATAAGACCAGTGCTCATCCCAGCAAGTGTCTCCTTAATGCCTCTCACCTATTTAGCTCCTCACTCCACCCAACATCCCACCAGAAACCCTCAGTTTGTCCTCTGTATTTGAGTTTCTTATGGTTTGTCTCCCTCTCTGTTTTTATATTTTTTTGCTTCCCTTCCCTTATATTCATCTGTTTTGTATCTTAAAATATATGAAGAAATCATAGGATATTTGTCTTTCTTTGGCTGAGTTATTTCTTTTAGCATAATACACTCTAGTTCCATCCATGTTGTTGCAAATGGCAAGATTTCATTCTTTTTTATCACCAAGTAACATTCCATTGGGTTTACATATACATATACATACCACATCTTCTTCATCCATTCATTAATCAATAGACATTTGGGCTCTTTCCACAGTTTGGCTACTGTCGATAGTGTTGCTATAAATATTGGGATGCATGTGCCCCTTCGAATCAGCACTCCTGTATCCTCTGGATAAATACCTAGTGGTGAGGGGTTCCTGGGTGGCTCAGTCGATTGAGTGTCCGACTTCAGCTCAGGCCATGATCTCGCCGTTTGTGGGTTTGAGCCCTGCGTTCGGTTCTGTGCTGACAGCTCAGAGCCTGCAGCCTGCTTCACATTCTGTGTCTCCCTCTCTCTATGCTCCTCTCCTGCTCACACCCTGTCTCTCTCTCAAGAATAAAGGAAGATAAAAAAAATTAAAGAAAAAAAAAACCTAGTGGTGAAATTGCTGGGTCATAAGATAGTTCTATTGTAAATTTTTTGAGGCACTCCATACTGTTTTCCAGGGTGGCTGCACCAGTTTGTATTCCCACCAGCAGTGCAAAAGGGTTCCTCTTTCTCCACATCCTCACTGCCATCCGTTGTTGCATGAGTTGTTCATTTTAGCCATTCTGACAGGTGTGAGGTGGTATCTCATTGTGGTTTTGATTTGTGTTTCTCTGATGATGAATGATGTTGAGCATTTTTTCATGTGTCTGTTAGCTATCTGCAGGTCTTCTTTGGAAAATTGTCTATTCATGTCTTGTTCCTATTTCTTCACTGGATTATCTGTTTTGGGGACATTGAGTTTGATAAGTTCTTTATAGTTTTAGGATACTAATCCTTTATCTGACATGTCATTTGCAAATATCTTCTCCCATTCTTTCAGTTGCCTTTTAGTTTTGCTGATTGTTTCCTTCGCTGTGCAGAGGCTTTTTATCTTGATGAGGTCCCAATGTTCATTTTTGCTTTTGTTTCCCTTGCCTCTGGAGACATGTCAAGTAAGAAGTTGCTGTAGCTGAGGTCAAAAGGGTTGCGGCCTGTTTCTCTTCTAGGATTTTGATGGCTTCCTGTCTTATGTTTAAGCCTTTCATACATTTTGAGTTTATTTTTATGGTATGGTGTAAAAAAAGTGGTCCAAGTTCATTCTTCTGCATGTCGCTGTCCAATTTTCTCAACACCATTTACTGAAGAGACTGTCTTTTTTCCATTGGATATTCTTTCCTGCTTTGTCAAAGGTTAGTTGGCCATACAATTGTGAGTCTATTTTGGGGTTCTCTATTCTGTTCCATTGATCTATGCATCTGTTTCTGTGCCACTACCATACTGTCCTGATTATTACAGCTTTGTAATACAGCTTAAAGTCCGGAATTGTGATGCCTCTAGCTTTGCTTTGCTTTCTCAAGATTGCTATGGCTATTCGGGGTCTTTCTGGTTCCACACAAATTTTAGGATTGTTTTTTATAGCTCTGTGAAGAATGCTGTTATTTTGATAGGCACTACAGGTTTTAACTCTTCTGTAACTGTTTGGCAGAATTCAATTGTGAAGCCATCTGGTCCTGGACTTTGGTTTGTTTTGGGAGGTTGTTTTTTTTGTTTTTGTTTTTGTTTTTGAGTACTGATATAATTTCTTTGCTGGTTATCAATATGTTAGGATTTTCTATTTCTTTCTGTTTCAGCTTTGGGAATCTATATGTTTCTAAGAATTTATCCATTTCTTCTAGGTTGTCCAATTTGCTGGCATATGGTTTTTCATAATATTCTCTTATGATTGTATTTCTGTGGTGTTAGTTGTTATTTCTCCTCTCCCCTTTGTGATTTTATTTATTTGAGTCCTTTCTCTTTTCTTCTTGGTAAGTCTGGCTAGAGGTTTATCAATTTTAATGATTATTTCATAGAATAATCATTATTTAATGATTATTTCATAGAACAAGAGGTTTATCAATTTTAATGATTATTTCATAGAGGTTTATCAATTTTAATGATTATTTCATAGAACTGTTTTATTGGATTTTTTAGCTTTTATAATCACTTATTTCCACTCTAATCCTTATTATTTCCTTCCTTCTGCTGGTTTTAGATTTTGTTTGTCATTTTTTATCCAGCTCCTTTAGGTTCAAGGTTAAGTTGTTTATTTGAGATTTTCCTTGCTTCTCACTATAAACTTCCGTTTTAGAACTGCTTTTTCCACATCCCACAGGTGTTGGACCATTATGTTTTCATTTTCATTTGTTTCCAGGTGCTTTTTTATTTCTTCTTTTATTTCCTAGTTGACCCATTCATTGTTTAGTAGCATGTTATTTAACCTCCATGTATTTGTGGTCTTCACAGATTTTTTTCTGGTGGCTGACTTCTAGTCTCATAGCGTTGTGATAAGAAAATATGTATAGTTTGATTTCACTCTTCTTGAATTTATTAAGGCTTGTTTTGTGGGCTAGTATGTAATCTATTCTGGACACTGTTCCATGTGCACTTGAAAAGAATGTGTATTCTGCTGTCTTAGGATGAAATGTTCCAAATATATCTGTTAAATCCATCTGGTCTGGTGTGTCATTCAAAGCCATAGTTTCCTTGTTGATATTCTGTTTAGATGATCTCTCCACTGATGTAAATGAGATGTTAAAGTCCCCTACTATTATTGTACTTTATCAATTATTTCCTTTATGTTTGTTATTAATAGGTTTATGTAGTTAGATGATTCCATGTTGGGCACATAAGTATTTAAAATTGTTATATCTTCTTGTTGTATTGTCCCCTTTATGATTATAAAATGTCCTTTGTCTCCTGTTACAGTTTTTGTTTTAAAGTGTATTTTATCCTATGTTGGGATGAGTACTGGATATTATATATAAGTGATAAACCACTAAATTCTATTCCTGAAATCATTATTACACTATATGTTAACTAACTGGGATGTAAACTGAAAACTAATAATAAAAATAAGAAATAAATAAAGTGTATTTTGTCCATTATAAGTATTGCTACTCCAGCTTTCTTTTGACATCCATTTGCATGATAGATGTTTCTCCATTCTCTCACTTCCTTTTTTTTTATGTTTATTTATTTATTTTGAGAGAGAGAGACAGAGAGTGCAAATGGGGAGGGGCAGAGAGAGAGGGAGAGGAAGAATCCTAAGCAGGCTCTGTGCTGTCAGCATGAAGCCCAAGGCAGGCCTCAATCCCACAAACTACAAGATCATGACGTGAGCCCAAATCAAGAGTTGGATGTTCAACGTCCAAACCACCCAGGTACCCCCACCCTCTCACTTTCAATCTACAGGTGTCTGTAGGTCTAAAAGGTTTCTTATAGGCAACATATAGATGGGTCTTTTTTTATATACATTCTGCCACCCTATGTCTTTTGATTGGAGTATTTACTCCATTTACATAAAAAGCAATTATTGATATATATGTATTTATTGCCATTTTATTACTTGTTTTGTTGTATCTGATTTTCTTTGATCTGTTCTTGTCTTTCATGTTTCACTGATTTTCTTTAGTGATATATTTCAATTTCTTTCTCTTTATTCTTTACATATTTATTAGTGGTTTTTGATATACAGTTACCATTAGGTTTGTATATAACCTCTTATGCATATAGCAGTCTATATTATGTTTATGGTCATTTAAGTTTGAACCCATACTTTTCTCCTCTTCTCCCAATGTTTTAAGTATGTTATTATATTTTATACCATTTTTGTGAGTTCCTTGACTGATTTTTTACAGAAATATTCATTTTTTACTGCTTCAATGTTTCCTGCCTTAAAGTGTCACTTTTGATCTTTCCTTTCCACTCAAAGAGTCCCCTTTAATACCTTTTTGCAGGGCTGGTTTAGTGGTCATGAACTCCTTTAGTTTTTGTTTATCTGGAAAACTCTTTATCTCTCCTTCTGTTCTGAATGATACCCTTGCTGGATAGAGTATTCTTGGCTGCAGATTTTTCCTATTCAGCATTTTGAATATATTATGCCACTTCCTTGTGGCTTAGAAAGTGTCTGCTGAAAAATCTGCTAGCCTTATGGGTTTTCCTTTGAGAATTAATGATGTATTTTGTCTTGCCGCTTTTAATTTCTTTTCTGTATCACTATATTTTGCCAATTTAATTACAGTATGTCTTGGTGTTGGTCTACTTTTGTTGATTCTGTTGGGGGTTCTCTGTGTCTCCTGGATCTGAATATCTGTTTCCTTCCCCCAGATTAGGGAAGTTTTCAACTATTATTTCTCCAAATAAATTTTCTTCCCCCCTTTCTCTCTCTTGTTCTTCTAGGATTCCTATAATACAAATGTTATTATGTGTGATGGAGTCACTGAATTCTCTAGGTCTATTCTCATTTTGCATAATTCTTTTTTTTCTCTCTTTTGTTCAGCTTGATTACTTTCCATTATTGTCTTTTAGGTTGCTAATTCATACCTCTGCTTCTTCCATCCTGCTACTTATTCTATCAAGTGTATTTCTTTTTTCATGTGTTGTACCCTTTATCTCTGCTATGTTATTCTTTTTAAAAAAAACAATGTTTTTTTAATGTTTATTTATTTTTGAGAAAGAGAGCATGAGCGGGGAGAGCATGAGCGGGGAGTGTCTTCTGCTCTTGGAAATAGTGACTTTGTATCGCTTCTCGGCCTTTTGGCTAAGATCAAGTGTGGAAATAGTGACTTTGTGAAGAGGAGGTCCTGGAGTGCCCTATAGTGCAGTGCCTTCTGTTCACCAGAACCTGGCACTTCAGCAGAATATCCTATATGTGTTGCTTATGCCCTGCTCTTATTGAGTCACTTTGCCTTTCTATGCAATTGTCTGCACTGACTCTGCCTGTTGTGGGCTGTACTTGCTCTCTGTGATGTTAGTGGGACCCAGACAGGGCAGCTCTGTGAAGAGTATGCCCGTTGGGGAACTAGAAAGCATGGCTGCAGTGTTAGCAAAATGTGCACTGGCCACTAGTCCTATGCCAGATCTCCTTAAGTGCTCAAGTGGCTAGGGGCTTCATGCTGGCAGCCAGAGGCACAAGTCTGGGTGTAGCATGCAATGGTGGCTGGGGGTGTGTGGCTGGGAGTGTGTGGTGGTTTGGGCCAGTGTTGTGGCAGGGCACAGCACAACTGCAACTATGTACATGGCAGCTGCTCATTTGCTGGCAGGACTAGAGGAGACACACAAAGGTTCTTGGGGGTGGACAGCTAACTGCAGCAGGGCAAATGTGCATGGTCCTCAGTGGCAGCTGTGCATCTATTGACTGGACAGGATGCTCACTCAGCTTTAACAAAATTTTCCCTGAGCCCAGGACTGAAGAGGGCAGGCTTGGAGTAGGCAAGTCTTCAGGAGAACTCATGGGCATGGTGTACTAATAGCAGGTTAGGTTGCATGTGTGCATGCAGCTCCACCTCCAGCAGTCTGTGCTCATGCTGGGGAGCAGGAGAGAAATGGTGCCTGCCAGTTCCATTGTTTTTGGAGAAGTCTCGAAATGCCTCACAATCAGCACGCAAATCAGTATAAACATATCTGTCTCCTGTTTGTCTCCTGCATTGTATAAACGGCTGTTTTTACATTGCCTTACATTGCCTCTCCACAAAGTCTGCTATCTCTTTAAGGGCAGAGACCCAGCTACCACCTGCCCTCCAGGCTTGCCCAGTGCATAGTCAGCGTTTCAAGTTCTACTGGTTTTACAAACTCACAGAATTCAGTTCCTCTGGTTTTCAAAGCCAGTACTGTGGGGATCACTTTCCCCCACATGAGCCCCCTAGTGTGAGGGCCTGTTTATCTGCCCTCTTTGCATGTGCAGCTCCCTTCCTCCTGTAAGCAGCCTCCCTCCACCTTTCTGACCTTCCTAACCTTTCAGATACAGCTTCTCCTATATATTTAGTTGTGGAATTTGCTCTGCCAGTCTTCAAATGGGTCTCTAATTTATTGACTTGGATGTGGATGATATGTAATTGAAAACATGGGATAGGGTGAGCTTAGGGTCCTCCTACTCTGTCATCTTCCCAAGTTCTTCCCTCTCCTTAGTATATTTAACATGTTCTTCTGTCCTCTGGATTCCTTGGAGACCGGTAGTTGGATCTAGAGGTTTGACCAGATTCACTTTTTTTATAATATAATATATTAATTTCTACAAAAAAAAAACCATTAATCTCGGTTTGGGCCAAAAAATTATTAATAAAATCTTTTTCCTAGACTTTATACCAGAAGATATTAGATAAGATATCAAAAACTTAAAATTTATAACTGAACATAGGGCTCTGTTTTCTGTGAGAGAGAATACACACACACACACACACACACACACACACACACCCAGCATCAAAACTAAACACAAGAAAAGTTCAATACCAATGACAATAAACGATAGGAACAACAAATGCAAATTAACCTGAGTATCAAAGAAATTACAGAGTCTGAGATTCATTAAATGCTTTGCAGTCATTTAAATTGAGGCTCATGTGTTCAAAACCCTATTTTTGATTCAAAGAAATGAGCTCCATGCCCCAGGCTTCAGTTCAGCTTGCCTCAGCAACCACTAGAGGGAGGCCAAGATACATCTGAAAAACCCACACTTATCATCTCAAACCTGAAAGATTTAATTTTTCCTACATAGTTAAAAAAAATTCAGACATAATTCCAATTAAAATTTTTAAATTATTTATTTTGTGTTTTACAAGGGAACATCATACTAAAATAATTTTATATCTAGGACCTGCCTGCAATGTAGAGGAAAAAAACAGCCCTTGTGTGTTCTATACAAAGTTCATGACACAAAATGTGCTTCTGAAGACTTCCTTTACCCCAGTCCTTTTTAATGCATCCAAAGGTGCAAGAACCATGTAGAAATCATTTCAATAGTTCAATTGAGTTTTTAGAAATTCTAAGAATTTTTTTAAGTTTATTTTTGAGAGAGGGAGGAAGGGAGGGAAAGAGAGAGAGCACGTGTACAAGACTGGGGAAGAGGCGGAGAGAAAGGGAGAAAGAGAATCCCAAGCAGGCTCCCTGCAGTCAGTGAGGAGCCTGATGTGAGGCTTGATCCCACAAACTGTGAGATCATGACCTGAGCCGAAATAAAGAGTTGGATGCTTAACCTACTGAGCCACCAAGGAGCCCCTAAGTAACTTTTTACATGCAATACCCAACTCCATTTCAAATTATAATTTTAAAACATTAAACTGTAAAATAAGAGGTGCCAGGGTGGCTCAGAAGTTTAAGCGTCTGACTTCCATGAGTTTGAGCCCCTTGCTGGTCTCTTTGCTGACAGCTCAGAACCTGGAGCTGCTTCATATTCTGTGTGTGTCTCTCTCTCTCTCTGCCCCTCCCTTAGTCACACTCTGTCTGTCTCTCTTGTTCAGAAATAAATAAACACTAAAAAAAAATTTAACTGTAAAATAAGCATAAAGATATCCAACAAATTCCTACCATTCCAATCATTAGTTTATTTGAGGGAATCAGGGAACACAGCAAATTCTTCCTTCTAAAAGATAAGTAAATACTCCTTTGCTAGAGGACTGCACAAGGCTTTATCAGACTTGTGGATAACCCAGTGATTTCTCATCTTATAAATAATAAACTAAAATGTGAGAAATAACTTATGTCTTCTTTTGCTGCAAAATATATGCTCTCCTTATAATGCTTATACTTTCTATTAATGTAGCTCTTTACGTTTTACAACTCATTTTCACATGCTATTTTATTTATCCTCAAAATTTTATAAATGGAGAATATTGTTCCCACTTTAGAAGAACACTCCAAGCAGTGGAATATATTTTGCAAAGTTCCATAGTTGTAATTTGCATAAACAGAACTCACATACAGAGGTACTGAACTTCTAAAACTCAGGTACTCTACAACTTTACTGATAATACCACTGCTAGGAATTTCAGGTACCCCACGAACAAGCCTGTTTCTCATTGTCAACACCTGGAAGACTCTAAAAACATCAAAGTGATGCTTATGCTTTTCATATCAGTAGACTTTGCAAGGAACTAGGAAGGCCTGCCTAGTGAGGTCATCTCAGTAGACTTTGCAAGGAACTAGGAGGCCTGAGGTGAATGGCCAGCCTCAGTACCAAATGAAAGATCCGTCCTCGGGTTCCTTGGTTCTTCCAGGACAGAGGACTCAGAGCACAGACAGCACTGCGGCTGTTTAGGCGACAGGAGCAAGCCCAATGGAGTACATCCCTGGGAGGCATACAGATGTGCAGAGGCTGGACATTTTCCTCGTGATAATGAAAAGTGTGCCTTTGGTCACTGACCATGAACATCTCTGCTAGAATATGGGGACAAGGGGTGGTATTAACCACAAACCCGGAAGAAATAAAAATCCAGTCCAGGGCTAAGTAGTATGCTGAGGGATCTTTAACAACTAGCTCCACCAGAGGAGAGGAAAGAAGACCACGATTTGTAGTTTGCCAAATCATGCAATGATATATATACTCCCATCACGGAGAGTTTCAATCTACCAAGGATCTCTGAATGTGAAGTTGAGAAGCAATGATAACAATCAGTTCTTGTACACCACTCCTCTGGCTCTAGGCTTACAGCCGCCCTATTAGAGCGGGCCCTATTAGAGCCGCCCTATTAGAGCGGGCCCTATTAGAGACTCCTTTTCTCTATGGAGTCTATAAGCATTGATTTTCTGTGAGCATAGCTGGATTCCTGAGCCATCCCTCACTTCTCCCTGGGGAATGAAGACCTGATTTATGTGATTTGTGTGTTAGGGACAAGGAACTCCGATTCCTCTCAGGTCAGACTGCCTGAAGAAGGTGTACTTTCTACTTTGACTGCTGCCATGAGTTAAAAGTCAGTGACCTCATGTTATAATCTTTCCTGAACAGTCCTGACATTTCATCCTACTAGCACCTCCTTTAACTCTCAAAAGTGTCTTGGTTTGGACAATAAGTTACATCACCTTAGGTAAAAGAGACTGCCCTGAAGAGCAAAGCCCACAGGTAGTCAGAAGAATGGCTGCCTAGTCTGGGTGCAGTCCTAGGAAAACCAGTTACCACAAAACTGAGCCCCATTTTTATTTCATCTGCTTGACTCTATTATCTAGCTCTAATTATGTTTCAAAGCAAGGAAATAACAACAGAGGAATTATTTTTGGATACCCTAAAAACTGTAACAAACCGAGTGCCCTGAAAATTGACTGGTTGTGGTTTCTGGACAAAAAGAATGTGGAAGTCCAGGGGTGGGTGGCTTAGTCAATTAAGCATCCAACTCTTGATTTAGACTCAGGTCGGGCAGGATCTCATGGTCTGTGGGATTGAGTCCCGCATCGGGCTCTGCACTGGACGTTGCCGAGCCTGCTTAGGATTCTCTCTCTTCCCCTCTCTCTGCCCCTTCTTTGTTTGTGTTCTCTCTCTCCCTCTCTCTCTCAAACTAAATAAATTTTAAAAATTAAAAAAAAGAGAGTAGCGCCTGGATGGCTCAGTCAGGTTAAGCGTCCCACTTTGGCTCAGGTCATGATCTTACAGTTCATGAGTTTGAGCCCCACTTCAGGCTCTGTGCTGACAGCTCAGGGCCTGGAGCCTGCTTCAGATTCCGTGTCTCCCTCTCTCTCTGCCCCTTCTCTGCTAGCTCTCTCTCTCTCTCTCTCTCTCTCTCTCTCTCTCTCTCTCTCTGTCTCAAAAATAAATAAACCTTAAAGAGAAAGAAAGAGAGAGAGAACATTGAAGTCTATAGGCATAGATGCAATGGAGATGAGTTTCCTTCAAATGAGGACTCACAAGATCCCAAATCTATATTCCACAAACAAAAGATAAAGTTTTAGTGAGAGCTGACCCATCAACAACCTTACCACGTAAAAGTTTATAATAAAATAGGGGTGACTTTTTAAGCTATAAGTCATCACCACAAATACGTATTTCTTGTTGCCTAAGCATATTTAGGCTAGCTACCAATAGAGAGCCCCTATGAGCTCCAACTATCATTCTTATCCAACATTACCCTCTCTTTAGCCCTGTAAGTAAACCTCAAACTTTCTTTAGCCCCTTATCTGTGCTTCTCTATAGATAAAGTTGTGGAACACCCAAGTGGCACTCAGGGTAAAATAACAAAGTTCTTAGTATTTGTGAAGCACTTAAATGTGCATTATTTAAGAATATGTCTCCAAACTACTTTCTCATCTTAAATCAAAGTCCACCTGACCATATGTTTACACCAAATATGGAATTGATCATTTACTTTTTAAAGATCACATCGTTACAAAGAATCACAACTGGCTCATACAGCTCAAAACCAAAAATAAATAAATAAATAACTCAATGTATAAAATGGACAAAGGACCTGAATAAACATTCTTCCAAAGAAGACATAAAACTGGCCAATGGGTACATGAAAAAGAGCTCAACATTATTACCCATCAGAGAAATGCAAATCAAAACCATAGTGAGATATCACCTCACAACTGTTAGGATGTCTACTATACTGTTAGAACTAGTAAATAAATTCAATAAAGTTAGAGCATACAAAAATCAGCTGCATTTCACTACATCACCAGAAAGAGAAGTTTTTTTTAAGCCCCATTTACAATTGTATCAAAGAGAGTAAAATACTTAGGAATAAACCTAATCAAGAATGTGAAAGATCTGTACATTAAAATTGGTAAGATATTGATGAAAGAAATAAAAAGAGACACAAATGTGTGCTCACAGATTAGAAGAATACTGTTTAAATGTCCATATTATCCAAAGCAATTTACAGATTTAATGCAACCCCTATCAAAATTCCAATAGCATTTTTCAGAAACAGAGAAAATAATCCTAAAATTTGTATGGAACCACAAAAGATCCCAAATAGCCAAAGCAATCCAGAGAAAGAAGAACAACGCTGAAGGCATCACACTTAGTGATTTCAAACTATATTACAAAGCTATGGTAATCATAACAGTATGGTATTGTCATGAAAACAGATACATAGATCAGTGGAAGAGAATAGCCCAGAAATAAATCCATGCATATAATGGTCAATTAATCTATAACAAAGAATACAAGAATATACAATGGGAAAGGATAGTCTCTTTAATAAATGGTGTTGGGAAAACTGCACAGCCACATGCAAAAGAATGAAACGACCACATTCTTACACCAGACACAAAAATCGACCCAAAGGAGGACTACATCAAACTAAAAGTCTTCTGCACAGCTGAGGAAACCATCAACAAAATGAAAAGGCAACCTAGTCAATGAGAGAAGATATTTGCAAATGATATATCCAATGAGAGGCAAATATCCAAATTATATCAAGACTCTTACAACTCAACATAATAATAATAACAATAATAATAATCTGATTTAAAAATGAACAGACGACCTGAGTAGACATTTTTCCAAAGATGCATACAGATAGCCAACAGACACTTGAAAAGATACTTGACATCACTAATAATCAGGGAAATGTAAAAAAACAAAAACAAAAACAAAAAAAAACACAATGATATTATCCCTTCATATCAAACAGAATGGCTAGTATCAAAAAGCCAAGAAATATGGGTGCCTGGGTGGCTCAGGAGATTAAGCATCTGACTCTTGATTTCAGCTCAGGTCTTGATCTCATGGTTGTGAGATGGAGCCCCACATTGGGCTCCACACTGGGCATGGAGTCTGCTTAAGATTCCCTCTTGGGATACCTGGGTGGCTCAGTTGGTTGGGCATCTGACCTTGGCTCAGGTCATGATCACATGGTTTGTGAGTTTGAGCCCTGCATCAGGCTCTGCGCTAATAGTGCCAAACCTGCTTGGGGTTCTCTCTCTCTCTCCTTCTCTCTCTGTCCCTACCCCTACTTGCTCACTCTCTCTCTTCCTCTCAAAATAAATTTAAAAACTTTAAAAAAAAATTATCTTTCTCCCTCTACCCCTCCCATCCCCTCCAAAAAAAAAAAAAAGACAAGAAATAACAAGTGTTGAAAGGATGTGGAAAATAAGGAATCCTTGTTGTGTACTATTGGTGGGAATGTAAATTGGTGCAGCCACTATGGAAAACAATATGGAGTTTCCTCAAAAAATTAAAAATAGAAATACCATTCAATATAGTAATTCAACTTCTGGGTATTTAACTGAAGGAAATGAAAACACTTATTCAGAAAGATATATATACCTCTGTGTTTAGTGAAGCATTATCGCAATAGCCAAGATATGGAAGCAACTCAGGGGTCCCTCTAAAGATGAATGGATGAGGAAGATATGGTATATATGTATATACAATGGAGTATTACTCAGCCATAAAATAGAATGAAATCTTGCCATTCATAACATCATAGATGGATCAAAGAGTATTATGCTAAGTTAAATAAGTTAGACTGGGAAACACAAATACCATACTATTTTACTTGTATCTGAAATATAAAAAACAAAACAAATGAACAAACAAACAAAAAACAGAAACAGACTCATAAATATGGAGAACAAACTAGTAGTTGCCAAAGGGGAGGAGGCTTGGGGGATAGGCAAAATAGGGGAGTAAGAGGTACAAACTTACAGTTATAAAATAAATAAGTCACAGGGATTAAAAGTACAGTATACGAAATATAGTCAATAATATTGTAATACAGGGGAACCTGGGTGGCTCAGTCAGTTAAGCATCCAACTTCAGCTCAGGTCATGATCTCACGGTTCAGGAGTTTGAGCCCCACATCAGGCTCTGTGCTGACAGCTCAGAGCCTGGAGACTTCTTCAGATTCTGTCTCCCTCTCTCTCTGCCCCTCCCTTGCTCATACTGTCTTTCTCTGTCTCTCTGTCTCAAAAATAAATCAAACATTAAAAAAAAATTTAATGTATTTTGTAATACACTTTTTGAGATGAGCACTGGGCGTCATACATCACAGATGAATTGCTGGGTTCTACTCTTGAAGCCAAGACTATACTGTATGTTAACTAACTTGAATTTAAATAAAATAATAATAATATTGTAATAACTTTGTACAGCAATAGATGGTAATTACACTTGTGGTGAGCATAGCATAACATATAGAGTTGTTGAATCACTAGATTGCACACCTGAAACTAACACAATATTGTATGTCAACTATACTTCAAATAAAAATAAAAATTAAAAACATATGTATCATGAAAAGAAAGAATGAAAATGTGGCATACACATAAACACACACACAATGAAATCCTATTCATTTAAAAAAAAAAAAAAAAAAAGGAAATCCTGCCATTTGCCACAACATGGATGGACCTTGAGGGTATTATGCTGAGTAAAATAAGCCAGACAGAGAAAGACAAAGTGAAATAAGCCAGACAGAATAGTATCAATTATATGTGGAATCTTTTTTGTAATTTTGTAAATTTTTTTATTTAAAAAAATGTTTTAATGCTTATTCATTATTGAGAGACAGAGACAGAATGTGAGCTGGGGAGGGGTACAGAGAGAGGGAGATACAGAATCCAAAGCAGCCTCCAGGCTGAGCTGTCCCCACAGAGCCTGATGCAGGACTCAAACTCACAAAGGGCAAGATCATGACCTGAGCCAAAGTCAGATACTTAACTGCTTAATTGAATGAGCCACCCAGGCACCCCTGGAATCTTTTTTTAAAAAGTTAAACTCATCGAAACAAAGAGTAGAATAGTGGTAATCAGGGGCTGGGGGAGAGTGGGGAATGGAGAGAAGTTGGTAAAAGGGTTAAAACTTCCAGTTACAAATAAATAATTTCTTTTTTTTAACTTGTTTTATTTTTTATTTTTTTTTAATTTACACCCAAATTAGTTAGCATATAGTGCAACAATGATTTCAGGAGTAGATTCCTTAGTGCCCCTTACCCATTTAGCCCATCCCCCTTCCCACAACCCCTCCAGTAACCTCAGTTTGTTCTCCATATTTATGAGGCTCTTCCGTTTTGTCCCCCTCCCTGTTTTTATATTATTTTTGTTTCCCTTCCCTTATGTTCATCTGTTTTGTCTCTTAAAGTCCTCATATGAGTGAAGTCATATGATTTTTGTCTTGCTCTGACTAATTTCACTTAGTATAATACCCTCCAGTTCCATCCACATAGTTGCAAATGGCAAGATTTCATTCTTTTTGATTGTCAAGTAATACTCCATTGTATATATCTATACCACATGTTCTTTACCCATTCACCCATCGATGGACATTTGGGCTCTTTCCATACTTTGGCTATTGTTGATAGTGCTGCTATAAACATGGGGGTGCATGTGTCCTTTTGAAACAGCACACCTGTATCCCTTGGATAAATGCCTAGTAGTGCAATTGCTGGGTCATAGAGTAGTTCTATTTTTAGTTTTTTGAGGAACCTCCATACTGTTTTCCAGAGTGGCTGCACCAGCTTGCATTCCCAAAAAATAAATAATTTCTAAGGATCTAATATCTTACATGGTAACTATAGTTGATAATACTGTATTGTATAATTGAAATTGGCTAAGAGAGTATATCTGAAAATTTCTTACAAAAAAAATTTAAATAATTACTGTTAGATGTTCACATCTTTTTCCAATTAGAATTTTGTAAAGTGAAATATTCCTTTCAAGCATGGTAGCCACCCCCTATGTTTTCAAACTCCTCCTAATCATTATCTAATGACAGTGATAGACCCCAGGATAACACACAGATAGACACATACTCATAGAAAGCACAGTATAGAAAGTGATACAAAAGCAAAGTGGCTCTGTATTCCATTAATGTAATCAAACATTGAAAAGGAAATTTACTTGGGCACCTGGGTGGCTCAGTTGGTTAAGTGTTCAACTTCAGCTCAGGTCATGATCTCACCCTTTGTGAGTTTGAGCCCCGCGTCAGGCTCTGTGCTGACAGCTCAGAGCCTGGAGCCTGCTTCAGATTCTGTGTCTCCCTCGCTCTCTGCCCCTCCCCCACTTGTATTCTCTCTCTCTCTCTCTCTCTCTTTCTCTCTCTCTCTCTCTCTCAAAAATAAATAAATATTTATTTTAATTAAAAAAAAAACACAAAAAAACTAGCCATAATAGTTATGGTGATTCAATTCTCAAACCAAAAATCAGGTCACACAATAAAAACAATTTGAATCCACTTATGGCAGAAGCATATCAGTTCATTTGAAATCAAGGTTGTGCTGGAACACCCAGATCATATGATTCTATTAGAGTTATTAAGTTCAAGCACGTAGCAGTAATCCTAACCTGATTTTCCACTTCATCAGGAAAGAGATAAATTTGAGTACTAGGTGATGATACACACTATACTAATCAGGAGCTTCAGTTTAATACCTAATTTCCAAAGTTAATTTCACAAAGGGTTCTGGGCCTCTTGAAATTTACATTTCCCCTTGAACATTGGTTATTTTGTAGTAATTACACCTATGCTTCTTTCTGTACCGGAAAGAAGCATTATTGGCACCTTATACTAGGAAACTCAGTTGTATATATTTAATATTTGCCTCACCTCTATATGAGTTTTCCCATAAAAGGATAATAATATTTACTTTTCTTCCAAGGTGTGTTGTGATGTTTAATTTGTGTTTACAAAGTATTTAGTAACCTGCAGATGAAAGATGCTTGAGAAGTATAAAGTAGTATCATTAGTCTGACTCATCAGTTACCTTTATTAGGTATGCAAAATGAAAGCCATATTGCTACAACTAAAATAGTTATGAATATACATTAGTCAAATATAAATCCCATAACAACTTAAATCTATATACTGCATCTACAAAGCAAATACAGGAAGCTCCTTTTTTATTAGAGCAATATGCTTTTTTTTTCTGTAATAACTGCTTAAAACCCCTTCACTTTTAAGAATGTAAACTGACTAGAAAGTGAAGGTAATACTAAAAACATGATATCTCTGAAAAACATCCTAAGTCTTTATATTTTAATATGAAGATAAAGATTCAATCTGCAGTGATTTGAAACCAAACAACTTGAAAAAAGAAAATTTGATTCTTCGTGACTGAAACTAGCAATAGTAACCTGAATGTCACAGGAGACTTAATAAACTGACAATTTAGTTGGCAGTTTAGTTTAACTGATGTTTCTTGAGTTCAAATGTGCACTATGTTGAGGTGTGTGCTATTTCATGTACAGTTCTCACATTTTTCAACTAAGTATACAGCTACTTATATAATAATAAGTACATATTTATATTTTATATATTTCTGAACCAAGGTATTATTTATAATATATACATTGTTTGGGCACATAAAACTAAAATATCATTTTATTGTGCAACATGGGGCTCTTTTTCAAGCTCTTTTCAGGTTCTATGTCCTAATTCCCACTTGCTTGCGTAGCAAAAAGAGAATTAGGAAATACAAAGTCCCCTATGATGAGAATTCTCTTACAATTAGTTGGGGTAAATCCATACTATTCATCCATAGCTTACCCTGGATGTATAGTTTCAAAAAAAACTAATGGTCTTAAGAGGGAAAACACAACACACACACACACACACACACACACACACACACACACACACACCACAAAAATACACATGCACACACACATATATCACTATGCAAAACACAAATTCCACAACTGTTCAGAGAGACAAACAGGGTTCATCATTATATTGTGTCAGAGAATAAAATAATGACTGTCCTTCACTCGGAAAGTACATGGTTGAACTTTTCTGCCAAATTCCCTAACAATTTGATCAATTTGGAAATTTGTAATCTAGACAGGTTTACATGGATGGTAAAGAAGACCTGCATCCATTCCATTCCCAAAAAACATAAAGTTAACATTCTCCTGGTTGAAAGTAAAGACTATTTTTGGAATGATTAACTCTTTGCCAAAAAAATTGGTAGGTCATTGCATTATAGGACTGAAGAGGCTTTTAAAGGTCAGCAGATTCAATTACATCTTAATCAGTCCAGATATAAAGTCATAGAAGTGTTGGAAATAATCTGAAATTATTTTCTTCTACCTCTATAATGACCACTTTTCTCGTCTCCGTATCTTCTTTTCTTCCTCAAATGTGTCATGACCTATATATTTATAAGATAGATGTCCCCAAAACAGTCACCAACTCTTTCCATTGCCATATATTTTTAAAATATATTATGTGAATTGGGGGTGCCTGGGTGGATCATTCAGTTGAGCATCTGACTTCAGCTCAGGTCATGATTTCATCTCTCAAAAATAGGTAAACATTTTTTAATTTTTTTAAATAAATAATAATTAATTAATTAAAAAGCAAATAATCCTTTATCTTACCATATGGTGGAAAATAGGTATCTCCCACCTCATGCCTAATATTTCATAAATTCTAAGGGTGCTTTATTCTGAGTCACTTCCTCAGATTTCATGCTTCTGCTGAATTCTCAAATGTCATCTCTTGTGAATGTTTCCTTAGCTTTACTCCATATTGATTCAACACGGAATACTTCCTAAAACACTAATTTCCCTAAAACACTTAATCTCATAAAAACTAATCACACTATAACTGTGATCAGACATCTTCACTGAAGTTTCAGTGACAACATGAGGTAAAAGGTATACTATATCATGGTGCAGCATAGTAAAAGATTTCAAATAGAATTATTTCTGTTCAAAGATACATTTTTCCTATTTTAATGTATTTCGAATATTGATATTTCTTACAAGCAATTTGTGTATATTTAATATCTTGTTATATTTTGCCTGAAAAGCTTTTATTAAACTGACAGTGTATCACATTATCCATGGTATCCTAAAATCAAAGAGATGTGATTAAAAGTCCAAAGCCACACTCACAATCAGAAACTTTCCACTGACCATCTCCCTTGGGATCCTAGCTCCTGTCCCATTCCCACTCCAACATTCACTACATGCCCTCCTATTTCTTCCTATCTCCCAATTTTTCCCAGGCCCTGGACTTTCTCACATTCTTCCTCCAGACTGCTCCTTCAAACCTCATAAACCTTCTTGTTTATTTGTCTTTACATTACCACTAGACCACTCTCAGCATGTTCTGAGTTGTATTTTCCACAACAATGTGCACCATCAAGACAACTGACTAAACAAAAATGCTCTTTTTGAGGAATTTTCTTGATATCTTTTGTTTGTTTACTTTCCTTTTTATCAATTTTTTTAAAATTTAAAAATTGAGGTATAAGTGACATATAACATTATGTAAATTTAAGGTATATATCATGTTGATTTTATAAATTCATATATTGCAATATGATCATCATAGCATTAGCTAAGATCTCTATCACATCACATAACTACCAGGTTTTTTTTTTTTTACAATTTTCTATTATACTCCCTCCTTTGAGACTCTAAAGGCATCTGGTGAATCGTGATCTTCTGACTGGCAGAAAGTCATTCACATTTTTGGAGGTCTTGGCAAATGGATCCCACAGTTCTTCTTAGAATAAACTTTTATTACTTCGCTTTGTAGTCTATATTGATGATGCAGAGAGAATAACCACCTTACAAAAAATTCCTTATTTTCCTTTATGTGCTAACTTTGAGTTGTCCATGGTAAGTTTTGGTGAAGATGCCTTTCAGAATGGAAACATAAGTCCAGAATATAGAAGGACAATAAAAGTTGAAGATTGAAATGTGAGAGCCATGTGCTATCAAACTGGATAAGTAAGAATTGCAAGGGAAAGAATGTAAAAAGAGAAGAATATTAATTATAGGTGCTGGAAGAATTCTATATACAAGGAACATTAATTTTTTAAATTGGTGGAGAGGCACTTGGGTGGTTCAGTTGGTTAAGTGTCCCACTCTTGATTTTGGCTCAGGTCATGATCTGACGGTTTGTGAGACTGAGCCCCACACCAGGCTCTACGCTGGCTGTACAGCATCTCCTTCTCAAAATAAATAAATAAACTTTATTTTTTAATTTAAATCCAAGTTAGTTAACATGTAGTATAATAGTGATTTCAGGAATAGAATTGTGATTTATCACTTACATGTAACACCCAGTGCTCCTCCAACAAGTGTTCTCCTTAATGGCCCTTGCCCCTTTAGCCCATCCCTTCCCCCAACACCCTGCCAGCAACTTCCAGTTTGTTCTCTGTATTTGAGAGTCTCTTACAGCTTGTCTCCCTTTCTGTTTTTATATTATTTTTGCTTCCTTTCCCTTATGTTCATCTGTTTTGTTTCTTAAATTCCACAGGAGTGAAATCATATGATATTTGTCTTTCCTTTTTTTATTTATTTTTATTTATTTTGAGAGAGAGAACAAGTGGAGGAGTGGAAGAGAGAGAGCGAGACAGAGTCCCAAGCAGGCTCCACACTATCAGCACAGAGCCCCATGCCGGGCTTGACCTCACGAACTGTGAGATCATGACCTGAGCTGAAGTCCAGAGTCAGATGTTTAACTAACTGACCCACCCAGGCACCCTGATATTTATCTTTCTCTGACTGACTTATTTCGCTTAGCATAATACACTCTAGTTCCACCCATGTTGTTGCAAATGGCAAGATTTTTGTTCTTTTTTATTGCCAAGTAATATTCCACTGTACATATATACCACATCTTTATCCATTCATTAGTTGGTGGACATTTGGGCTCTTTCCATAGTGCTGCTATAAACATTGGGGTACATGTGTCCCTTCAAATCAGCATTCCTGTATTCTCTGGATAAATACCTAATTGCTGGCTCGTAGGGTAGTTCTATTTTTAATTTTTTGAGGAACTCCATACTGTTTTCTAGAGTGGCTGAACCAGTTTGCATTCCTACTAGCAGTGCAAAAGGGTTCCTCTTTCTCTGAGTCCACACCAACACCTGTTATTTCCTAAGTTGTTCATTTTAGCCATTCTTTTCATGTATCTGTTAGTCATCTGGATGTCTTCTTTGGAAAAGTGTCTATTCATGTCTTTTGCCCATTTCTTCACTGGATTATTTATTTTTGGGGTGTTGAGTTTGATAAGTTCTTTATAGATTTTGGATACTAACCCTTTTATCTGATATGTCACTTGCAAATATCTTCTCCCATTCCATCAGTTGCCCTTTAGTTTTGCTGGTTAATAGATAAACTTTTTAACAAATTGAAGATATTATCTTCTGTTCCTGACCATCTCTATTAATGGAACTATAATTTTCCTAGTCACACAATTTAAAAAATTTAGCTTTGATTCTTCTGTCTTTGTCTTATCCTATAACCTTCAATTATCTAATTCTTTTAATTCAGGCTCTGAAACAACCTTTCCATTCCCACCTTTGCTACCCCATACTCTTTTAATACAATGGGCACCTAAAATGCCTCTCTAGCCTCAGATTTTTTTTTCCACTTAATCTAATCCTTCCCATCTACTGCTACCAATAGACAGATTTTTATGAAGTACATGCTGATGATATCACTTCCCTATAAAATCTTCAAAGGCTCTTTATTCCCTACCAAACTGAGTATACACTCTTTAGTAACTTTCCCATTGCCAAATTCAAGGATCAGTTCTCAGTCTTCATTTTATTCAACCAGTCAGAAACATTTGACTATTAATTTCTAGCCTGGATTTCTACAGCTCATCTCCTGCTTCAACCCTTACCTAATAATTACTTCAAAAACTGTCATGGCGATACTTTTAAAACATAAGTCAGACTATGTCACTATTCTAATTAAAGTTCTCCACTTGCTTCTTTCTATCTCACACAGGGTAAAATCCAAAGCACTTACAAGGGCCTGCAAGACCCTATATGATGTCTGACTACCCACTGCCTTTCCAACCTTGTCTTCTACCACAATCCTCCATCTCTCTAAACCTACGCTAGCCTGTCTTCTTGTCGTTTCTCAAAGACGAGGAACATACTCCCACCTCAGAGGCTTTGCACTAGCAATTCTCCTCCCCTGAGCTGCATGGCTCTACCTCACTCAAATATCTATTCAAATATCACCACACTAGAGAGCCTCTCTCTCTCCATTCTATTTGAGCAACACTCTTTTCAGACTACTTAGGCCCTCCCTATTCTCCATAACACCTAACACCACTTGAAATATTACAGTTATGTGTGTATTATTTTTTGCCTGTCTCTTCCCACTAGAATATAAGCTCCCTGACAGGAATGCTTTGTTTCTTTCACAGCTGTATTCCCAGAATCTAATACAGCACCTTGCCCTTAGTTCAATAAATATCTGTTGAATGAATGAAGAAATCTCTTACAAAATGATGCTCCTTACAGAAACCCTATGCTAGCCCAGTAGAACTCAACCTGTGGGCTAAAGACCTGGGAGGTATTGAAGTAATGTAAAGGGGTCTGTGAATCCACACAATTCCAATTATATAGGTCTCTTCCCATTATATCATAAGTGCCTTTACTACTAGATATAGAAGAGAAACTGAAAAAAATATGCTGTGAACCCACTGTTCCACTAAAAGTTTTTCTATGGCAAAGATAACATAGGCAAAGCTTTAAAGCACCAACAGTGTAGGAGAAAAAAAAAAATGTGTGGGGTATGTGTGTGTGTGTGTGTGTGTGTGTGTGTGTGTGTGTGTTTGCAGATACAGTTGAGATAGCTATACATAGCTGTAAGGCCCAAGGGGATATGGGTGAGGACCTGACCACATCTGACCACCACAATATACATACAAGTATGAGCATATATATGGATGAGAATATATAAGGAACATGTATCAAAAAAAGACTGATAAATTAGATTGACAAATTAGAACATATCTTATAAATAATACCCTTGTCAGTGTTTTTAAAAGGAAAAATAATCGAGAAAAAATATTTTCCATATATATAACAAACTATTATCTGGAATATACAAAGAGTTCCCACATATCAAACATAGACAAAAACAACCCAATAAAAATGGATAAAGACTATAAACATGGAAAGATTAAGAAGCAATTCCCAGAAGATGAAATGGTCAGTAAACATAAAAGGATGAACAACCAGGAAAATAAAAGTAAAAATAACAATAAAACACCAGTTCTTAGCTATCAGATTGACTAAAAATTTGTTAAAGTTTGATAATATCAAGTGTTGACAGATGTGCAGACAAAGAAATGTGGAGAAAGAGCCCTTTGATTATAATTGCTGCTTCAGAGGGCAATAGCCTATCTATCAAGCCAAAAATGCACATACCCTGTGAACAACAATTCCACTTCTCCACATCTCTCCTAGAAAAATATCCATGTGCATAAAAATATTTATGACAGCATTGTTTGTAATTCTGCAACAAGGCTAAAAAGGAGATATGCTAAATATTATGAAATACTATGTCACTATTTAAAATATAGGGGCGCCTGGGTGGCGCAGTTGGTTAAGCATCCAACTTCAGCCAGGTCACGATCTCGCGGTCCGTGGGTTCGAGCTCCGAGTCAGGCTCTGGGCTGATGGCTCAGAGCCTGGAGCCTGTTTCCGATTCTGTGTCTCCCTCTCTCTCTGCCCCTCCCCCGTTCATGCTCTGTCTCTCTCTGTCCCACAAATAAACGTTGAAAAAACAATTTTTTTTAAATATAAACTAGAGGGGCACCTGGGTGGCTCAGTAGGTTAAGCGTCCAACTTCCGCTCAGGTCATGATCTCACAGTTTGTGGGTTCGAGCCCCGCATTGAATTCTGTGCTGACAGCTCAGAGCCTGGAACCTGCTTTGGATTCTGTATCTCCCTCTCTCTCTGCCCCTCCCCTACTCATGCTCTGTCTCTCTCAAAAAATATAATTAAAAAAATTATAAAAAATAAAATATAATATAATATAAACTAGGTGTATGTATAATAATATCATATATAAATCCCTAATATGTATTATTAAGAGTAAAAAGCAATTGCATACATTGGTATAATATTTTACTACTTGTGTTGAACATACTCACTCATACATACATAAACCCCTATTCGAGTTTACAAGAAGTATCAAAAAACTTCTGTGTGTACTTGTACATGTATCTCACAGCTTAAATAATATCCAGAAGTGTCCACAAACCTACCACTATGGCTACCTCTAGAAAGAAGAGAGGATTGTGAGTGGGGTGCCAGTCAAAGGAAAATTTAGTCATTTCTGTCAAGCTTCCATTTATGGAGAGAAGCATTATTCACACGCCATCTGTGTAGTTGATGCTAAAATAACCAACATGGTTTTTGATGGCATGTGGATTCAAGAGCGGATCCTTGAAAACAGGTGCCAAGGCTCATGAGTTTGCACTTCCCACAG
Source organism: Prionailurus viverrinus (assembly GCF_022837055.1). Classification (NCBI taxonomy): domain Eukaryota; kingdom Metazoa; phylum Chordata; class Mammalia; order Carnivora; family Felidae; genus Prionailurus; species Prionailurus viverrinus. The sequence goes on along the minus strand of NC_062564.1, from coordinate 134,844,886 downwards.
AGTTCTGCTCAGTACTGTTTACCTGGTAAGCTTGAGTAAGTATGTGCTTGTTAAAATGGATGAAAGGATGGGGATGAAGCAAGAGGGTGAAGCCAGGTCATGAGAGCCTTAATTTATGAGTTCAGGAGTTTCGAGTTTATTTGGTAGAGCAAGATAAATTAATTGAGACAATATATGTAATACAGTTCCTGTCGATATATTTTAGCATTTACGATTAATATCACATTTCAGTTCTATCCTGTTTCATGACCAGAAGATGGAGCTCCAAACATTTAAACGATTTTTTTTTTCTTTTATCCTGTTTCGTTGGAGTCTTGGTAGAGGTTATAGTTCTGTTTCTTAATTCTGTTTTTTTCCCTTCCCCATTTAAACCCTTCCGTTTTTATTCAGTTCTCAGATGATCAAACTCTCACTGATTGCAGAGCAGAGGAATAACCTACAGGGGAAGCTGCAACCTTCGGTCTGATTTTCCTACCTCTGGGACATCTTCATTTCACACACTTGCTCATAGCATCTTTGTCCAGCTACTCCCACTTTGTTCCTTCCTCCCCACAAGGGAAACGCCCACTTACACAGGTGCTGATCCCATCTGTCCTCATGGGAGGTAAATTTCCAACCTGCTACACGTGGACTTTGTCACTATGTGCAGGCAGGAACATGTACACTGAGGAAAGAACATGGCACGTGTGGAATATATATTTTGGACTGTTCTCCAGTTTCTATGCTTTTCTAACATAAATTCCTTACCCACAGAATTCTTCCTTGAGACCTCTAAAGACTCATGGGAAATAATGAATTTTCTTTCTATAGCATCTGCTCTATTACACTTATGCTGATATTACTCATACAACTATATCTCTAGCTATTTATTTAAAATTTATTTATTCCCTTTTTTCAATAAATACTTATTGACCACAACTGCAGAATTGAAGAAGGGTTATGGATTGGTGGGACACACACACACACACACACACACACACACACACACACACACACCTCTACTCTGAATCCTCAGTGTATTTACCCAAGAATACACAACCCAAGAAAGCCAGAACTGACTCAAGCAGAAGCAGTGTCACCCATTAAGATTGTTCCTTGCCCTTTGTTGCTTATATTGAGGACAAAACTGTCAGTAACTCTGGTAAGATTTCATACTGGTTAAATTCTGCAAGAAAAAAGAAAAATTGCTTGCTTCACAATTGCTCTGTTAGGCCAAATTAGCATTTTGAAAATAGTTACACTAACAATATAAACACCACTGTTTAAGGAAACATTTATATACATTTGGCTCCTTTCTTTCTTGGTCCAAATTCAGCATCAGGAGATACATCTTCACCCTGGATCAACAACCAGATGTATTCCAGCAAAATCTTTCTACTCCCTGCTTCCAGGTCCTTCACAAAAAATCCTGTGTCTATCCCTCCCAAACCTCTCCCAGGCTCCAAATGTCTACCTCTAAATATCTGCTGGTCATTCCCACTTGTAAACTGACAAGGTTTAAATTGAACTTATTTTCTTTCCTGTTCCCTTTCCTCTCCTACACAAAACTGGTCTCCTCCCAGCTTTCTGGAGATCATTTTTCTGTAGTCATCTACTCAGTAATCTAAATTTAAAACCTTGCAGAAATTACTTTGGTTTTCACTTCTCTCTCACCTCCCACATCCCGTCAGTCAGCAAGCCCTGCCCATTCTATAGCCACAGTGTGCCCCAAATCCAGTCCCTGGGTATCACTGTCCAAAACCATTCTCTTACAGTAATTTCAATCATCTTCCAGCTATCCCCACTCTCTCCCTACATCATCTATATAGACTATATAGACTATATTAACACCATAGGAGTGCCAGATAAAATACAGGGCATCCCGTATTGTTGTTTGCTAAATCTGGCAATCCTGCACCCCACTCATCTTTATGAACAAATTTCTGGTCAGGCAATGCTCCTATTTAAATTCTCCTTCCTTTCTATTACTGAGTTGGGTTTTTGACTTCTGGCTTTTGGTTTTTGTTGTTGTTGTTTGTTGTTGTGTCCCGACCATTACTGAATTAAGGCTAAACTCCTTAGCCCCTCATTCCAAAAACACTCATTGCCACCTGCTATGTACACAAGACTCTGATTTGTGTTGTGAAGTGTGCAAAATAAATAACTTATAGTCTCTGTCCTTAAGGAGCTGATAAGCTAAAGAATGACTGTTGACATAAAAACACCACACAAGCTGACACAGAATGGTAAAACAAGCTGACACAGAATGGCAAAACACAACTTAGAGTGAAGGGTGAGGAGGTTCCCAGGCTTACAATCATGTGACCTACATTTTAATTTGGCCTTAGGTCAATGAAAGCTTTTAACCCCACCCACACTCTGGTCCTAAAAACCAGTCATCACTGAAACAAGTCAACTTCTCAACATCTGCCTTTGGACTATGATGAAGGCAGTCCTGGATATTAAAACATTTTCCCCAGTGTATAAAGAAAAAGAAAGCAAGTTGTCTTTATTCAGTTTCACAGCATAAAGGTTGCATAACTTAAACAGAATCCTAAATGATTCAAGGAGACAGGAATAGAGTCCAACATTATCAGTATTCTTTCTGAAGCTAAACTCCTTGCTTAACAGGACTTAAAACCTTTGAAGAATAAGGAATTTTACTTGAATAATCAAAATATAAGGAGTGATATAGTAATAAGCAAATCATAAAACATAATTAACATAGGAATAGCTGTTTCAAAGTTTCAAGATTAAAAAAAACAGGATATTCTAAACATATGGTTTTGGGAATTTCAAACAATGAGATTCACTGGGTCAAAAATAAATAATGAGGACAAGATGTCTAGCAACAACTTCCGAAAAATAACCCTAAGGTGTGGAAATGTATCTAGCCCATATATTTTTCGTATATGTTCATCAGTGCTATAGAACTGATAGAGAATTGTATGACTATTTTTGGAAGCCTTAATATAAAGCAATTCTGTGATATATCTAGAAAGAAATATAACAACTGCATGGTTGTGGAAAGGAAAGGGGAAAAAGTTATCTTTTACTTTTACTATTTTCTTTCTCATGAATTCTGTATCATGTGTATATATAATCATCCAAAAAAAGTTAAAAAAAAACTTTGTCTATTAAGGAATATCAACTCTTTGTGGATGTGTAATGGTTTCATTTTTCCAACAAGTTTCCTAAACAAATACCACTTTCCTGCTGAATAGCAGCTCCCCAAATACATCTTGCCAATTATGTGCTTTTCAAGCAAATATTGTTATTACAACAATCTCATTCAGCTATTTCAGACTCAGTCCTGTTCATTTAAACATTCCAATTGTATATTCAATCAAAACTCTACTTGTTCCATGATCCAGAAGAGGTTAGGTTTTCAGTTTCAGACTAAAAGCTTAAGGTTGGCAGATGTGGGGGCTGGGGCTGGGAGAATGAGTTCTGGCTCTTTGTATCTCCCCCACTTTCTTCTACTAGATATGAGCTGCTGTGGGATTGAGGCAGAACAGAAGGAGAAAAGAAACAGGAGCATCTCCTCATGTGACTGGGCAAGTTGTCACCCTCTCCTGGGTTGATTATAACTACTAGCCTGGACTACTGTCTATGTGCTCCATGAAGACAGTGGTGGCTCCAAGATGGTGCTCTGATGAGAGATTTGGTTATATCTTTTGGCAGATGCTCCCCTGGTGGTCTGCCCCCACATGTGGACCCTCTTCACCCCTCATACTGCATCAATACTGTGACAACTGTGGCTCCCAATCTCATATATCCTCACAGCCAACTCCCAGAGTCAACGTCTGTAGCCACGTGAGGACTTCCTCACCTCGACTGTGAAGGCAGAGGCCCCCCTCTCCACCTACTTGCACTCCACTCACACCATCTTCACTAAGTCCTCTTCCCACATTTCAGGAGCACACAAGGCACATCAGCAAATCTGCTACTCGAGAAGGTCATACATCCTGGGAACAAAATGTCTACAAAATGTTTACTTTTCTTTTCAAGAGATTTACTTAGTTTTCCCCCCTCACATACCTCTCTTGAGAGAAGGAATAGAGTATACATTCACTCCCCAAAAGGCTGTCTTCACCTCTCCCAACCTCCCTTAAGAGGTGGGGATGTGTTGAGTGGTTGGACTAGTTCTCTAACTATGGGCCTTTGAGAGAGCCATGCAGGAGGGTGGCTAACCCCAACTGTCAGTGACTTTATAAATTAAAAATATGGAACACATTGTGTCTTTTGTCTTCAGTTTGGGTTGAAACAGTAATTAAGAGGCAAAACACAAATTCCTACTTGACATCCTGTAAAACTTGTCTGTGCACTTGGTTCCCATCATCCATATTCAGACACCATTATAATTCAGTTCTAAAAGATTAGAATGTTTTTGGTAATAATGATTCTCTCTCTCTTTTTAAGTTTTATTTATTTATTTATTTATTTATTTAGGAATCTCTATACCCAAAATGGGGCTGGAACTCATGATCCTGAGATCAAGAGTTGCATGCTCTTCCAAATAAGCCAGCCAGGTGCCCCTGGTAATGATGATTCTCCAACCTAGCTGCATATCAAACTACCTAGGAGGTTTATCGGGGGAGGTTTTTGTTTTGTTTTATTTTGTTAAAGAACAGAGTTCTAACTCCATCCCAGATCCACTTGATCAGAATATCCAGGATTGTCTGCAATTGGTGTCCAGGGTGTCCGCAATTGTTTAAAATACAAACATCCTGACATTTAGGACCCTCTGGATGAGAATTCCAAAAGAGAAGGAAAAAGAAAAGAGTTTTGGATGCAAAGTCAGGAAGCTTGGGTTAACATATATGCTTCATGGGCAAATTTACTTTTGTAGTTCCAACACTTAGAACAGGGACTAGCATACTATATATTTATATAATATATTCTATAAGTGCTATATATTATGTATATATGTATATATATAGCATATAGAATAAATATAGCATATACATTCCCTTCTTAAACAAGTGGATAGTGGAACATTTACATTTCATGGGCAAAGCAACTACCCATCTTACCAACATGTACCATAGTATATAGTAGGAAAACAAGAATCTACTAAAAGTAGTTGTACTTTTTCTATACTCGTTATAATATAAACAAAGAGCTCTTTTTTGAACTTGGACAAAATTAATTAGATGAGATGAGAAATGCTACTTAGGCTGACTGGCCACTTGAGTAAGACTTCTCAAGCCTTCTTTACCACCGTGATGAGATCTTGACCATGCAGGATCTGGAACTAATCAGGAGGGAAGAGATTAGAAAAAAGTTGGGTGATCGCCATGATTGCCAAGCTAATGATCACTTGGTGCATCCTTTTACACCATAGCAATATACCTACCAACATGACCAGACCATTTAAAAAGTACTAGAGATTTACTAAAAAAAAGTCACTCTCACTGGTTACCTTTTCTCCAGATTCCCTTCTGTTTATCAAACTCTAAGGTTAACCAGTCTTTGCCTAAGCAAGTAATAAAGTAATTGGTTCTATTAGAGCCTATTACATTAAATCATGTTTAAGACCCCTCACTCGGAGAATATACTGAGATACCTTTGATTAGAGTATATAGTGTATAATCAGATGAGTTAATAAGGAAAAAACCTAACTGATACCTTGGGATTGATTTGATGTGGTGGTGGTTGTTATGGATTATTTTACTATTGTGTTGATATTGTTATTCTTGCCACAGATTCACCAAAGAAGTATAAAGAATCTCTTTTCCCCACCCCACCACAGGAAAGAGGAAGCACTGGTTTCTAAAGGTTGAGCTCATCACCTCCCTCACCAAAAGAGAAGTAATCAGCTTTTGTATTTGAGGTAGATTAGAGGAGATTCAGCTAATTCCCCAGCAGAGGTGGTATGGTGGTAAGACGGTAGAAGTTGCCACTAGAGGAAGAGAAGGGAGACTTCAACGTAGAATGGGACAGGATTTGGAGTTGTAAGACATGGCAAGTCAGCAAGTCATGGTGTCTTCTGACACAAAGAACCCAGGCTGGAGCTGCATGACCTGAGAAGGAGGCTAGACACCACACCAGGAAGACTCAGCAAAAGATCCTACCAACTACCAAGAAAGAAGGAAAGGAGCCACTCCTCCTTTAAGGAAATACCAGGGGCTTAGATAACAAGTTTCTGGGCAGCTACCAAAGATAAACCCTTACGAAAGGGAAGGAGCTCTCAATAATGATTGACATTCGGCATCTCACCACCAGCCCCACCATGAATAAGGGCTTGGAGACAGATTTCATTTGATTTAGAAAATGAAGTACTGTGATTTTTCTCATGCCAAAGCATTGCAGAGAAATTTGTATCCCCTAAAGTCTGTCCAAACTCTTTAGACCCAGACTTACAGGCAATCTCTCATGGTTTAGTTGTACAGGTGGCTAATCCACAGCTTGTGGGTAAATTTTAGTCTTAGCAATTACATATTTCTATACAACTAGGAGGAAACACTTCACTTTGCTTCCATGTGCCACCAAAAATCTGTTCAAATATAATGTTATTTTCTACTATTCACAGAGAGTAGGAAACACTTACATACAAGAACCCACAAGACCACCAACTAGTCAGACAAGTCCAAACAGAAAATGAAAACAGCTACATCATTTTTACTTTCTCACTAATATAGACAACATTTTCTATAGAAGCACCACCTTCTGTGATTTCTGAGAAAAAGAAATTATATTTGTTGGCCTGTGTTATGTAACTTGGTCAGGATTCCACAGGAGAAAATATGCAGACAGATGATTCATTTCTCGGTTTTTCTTTCCTCCTTCCTAACTTTTGTTTTCAGCTGCCAGTAAAAAACTACTGGCATATAAGGAGTAGATAAACTGGTATCAGATTTCTTTTCAAATCCTTTCCTTCTTGTTCAGGCCTAGTGGAGAAATACCTTCAGTTACCTCATCATTTCACTATATAGTCAACCTGCCTCCAATTTCGCTACACATTCTTATCATATTAATCTTCCAAAATTATAGCCTTGACCATGTTACCCCATTCTGCCATCAAATTCCTGAATCTAACACCATTCCATCCAAAGAATGCTTACAGAGGAACTAAGAAGGTCAAGACATTGTGGTTAACACTCTGAGAAACATGAATGTGAATAAAACAACTCTGCCTTCAGGCAGTTTCTACTCTCACAGGAGATACAACTATTTCCCAACCTACCAAAAGGTAAAGCATGCTAACTATTCTAATTAAGGTCTAGATTAAAGCTACAGGAGTTGAGGCAAAGGAAAGGATAAAGCTGGTTCATTTTTCTGATAATGCCCATTATTTACAAAATAATCAGAATCATTTAGCAATAAGCATGCTTTATAAACTGGCATCATCAACCTATTCCTATCTCATTCTGCATTCCACAAACCCTCTGTAGACTCAGCCAATTGGTCTATTCAGCTCCAAAAGCATCTGGCAGTTTCCATCTCCCTCTCTCTCCTAATGCCACTTGCCCTGAGAAGATCATCCCTCCAGTCTTCCCTTCCTGTCCTAATTCTACCCACTCTATATACAGTCTTTTCTACGTAAACCTTCCGGCAGCAACCTCTCTTCCTCACAGCTGAGTCACTCCCTAGAATCTTTCCCTCCACCTCTCTGAATCTGCAGTTACCTCCATATGACTCTGGAACTTACAAAATTCCAGGTCCTTCCTGCCTGATATCTCTACCCCAGTCTACCATCCTACACTCACACTATTGGCTTTAGCCTGTTAACTGGCCCTTCACTGCCCATATCCTTGGTGCTATGCCCGGTCCTCAATCTCCAGCTCTGCCTCTAGTAGCTAAGGGGTCTGGGACCTCGATATCCTACCCCTCCTATTGATGTTGCAGACTCTTGTCCTCTAACATGTGCTTCATGTTCATCCTCCTATTTACCTCGGCCAATGAAATTGACTCACAAAAAAAGCAACAATTTAGCATAATTTGACTGTGACGACTTAGTACAACAGGGGATGAAACATGAAAGATATTATGCTAATTGAAATAAGCCATAAACTAAAAGGCAGATATTATATGGTTCTGCTTATATGAGGTATGTAAAGTAGTCAGATACACAGACACAGAAAGCCTAAGAGTGGTTACCAAGAGTTCGAGGGAAAGGGAAATGGAGAGTAATTGTTTAATGGGTACAGAGTTTCAGTATAGAATGAAGAATGAGCAGTGTTCATATATGAACAGTGGTGATGGTTGCACAATAATGGGAATGTACTTAATGCAACTAAACTGTAGACTGAAAAATGATTAAAATAGTAAATTTCATGTTATGTGTATTTTACCACAATAAAATAAATAAATAAATAATTTTTTAAATGAATCATTCACAACATGAGAGAAAAAAGAACAGCACCAAAGAGTTTGATATAAAATCAAAATAGAGATCTCCATCAGCACTCCTTTTTTGAAGATTCCTTTTTTTTTAAGTTCTTTTATTTATTTTTGAGAGAGAAAAAGAGCAGGGGAGGGGCAGAGAAAGGGGGAGAGAGGATCCCAAGCAGGCTCCATGCTCTCAGCGCAGAGCCCGACATGGGGCTCGAATTCACAAACTCTGAGATCATGACCTGAGCAGAAAACCAAGAGTTGCATGGCTTAACTGACTGAGACACCCAGGCGCCCCATTCTTTGCAGATTCTTAACTACCTGGCTAAATATATCCCCTGCTAAGATTTCACAAGACTGAATATTTGCTCTGGATGTGCCTTTGTTCTTTCCAGTTTTTGGCTCTAGTTTCTTCGAGGCCACTTTGTAGCCTGACTCCGAATAATGACCTTTAAAATAAACTATATAAGTGGTTCAGAGCCAAGGGTTACTGAACAAATATATTTCACCAAGGTATTGCTTCCTGCTCTTGGTCCTACTGCTTGATTTTCCCACCCTCTGTGGATTTCACGTCCCATGGACCCAATCTCACTTACTCTCTGACTAGTGAATATGCTTCTCCCTTGAGAGAGAGAAGAAGCAATCTCCTTTACTGTCTCAGTTTCCCTCCTGATCTCACAGAGGCACTACCACTTCTGCTTAGAATCCTGGGCCCTGGGTGCCCTTAAAGATACAGCCCTCTACTGCCTCCTCAGGGATCCTGTTGCCATAGCCACTAAATTTATTTACCTTATACCTCCCAAAGCTCTTCATTAATACTTGTCTTTCCCACCACATAATGTTTCCTTATATTAGTTACCTCTCTGGAAGGCGGAGGCAGTGTCTGATATGTCTTTCTACCCTTGTCAGTGCCTTTGATAATGCATACTATATTATTTTTGAAATATAACCAGAATGTCACTTAGACATTTTCAAGAATCATATATCATAATTAACAATCCATAAAAAAATAGTTTTTAAATTAGCCAATTTCTTTAAGTGTGAACCTATTTATTACTTTTATTTTTTTTCAATATATGAAATTTATTGTCAAATTGGTTTCCATACAACATCCAATGCTCATCCCAAAAGGTGCTCTCCTCAATACCCATCACCCAACCCCCCCCCTCCCTCCCACCCCCCATCAACCCTCAGTTTGTTCTCAGTTTTTAAGAGTCTCTTATGCTTTGGCTCTCTCCCACTCTAACCTCTTTTTTTTTTTTCCTTCCCCTCCCCCATGGGTTTCTGTTAAGTTTCTCAGCATCCACATAAGAGTGAAAACATATGGTATCTGTCTTTGTCTGTATGGCTTATTTCACTTAGCATCACATCTCCAGTTCCATCCACATTGCTACAAAGGGCCATATTTCATTCTTTCTCATTGCCCTGTAGTACTCCATTGTGTATATAAACACAATTTCTTTATCCATTCATCAGTTGATGGACATTTAGGCTCTTTCCATAATTTGGCTATTGTTGAGAGTGCTGCTATAAACATTGGGGTACAAGTGCCCCTATGCTATTTATTACTTTTAGATTTTACTTCTGTTTACCTAAGTTCCAACAAACTTCATGCAAGCTGTGCTCAGAATCCACTGAATTCCACTGCAACGCTCCTCAGGTATGAATCACAGAGACTTAATACACTGTCAGTTTGATAAATCCTGCTCATCCAAATAAAAATTTCCAAGACAATATGGTATGAATACTCTTCCTCTATCCTATAATTCACTTAAATGTCTTTGGTGGAATTTTCATAAAATTCCTCAGTAGGGTGATTTCTGGTAAAATTTCTGGACTTTGGATCATGCCATTGATCACTATTGTGAAAACTGTCTAAGCTCTATATGTCTAAGTCAACCTATGCTATCATCCATTATGAAATTTCATCCAAGTATCATTCTCCAATGAAGGAACAGGGCTTCTCAGAGAAATGTTGATTCTAGGTCTTGGCTAGGACAAAAATAAGATGAGCCCAGAGCATTTGCAGTGCCAGAAAGCTCAAAACACAAAAGGATGGGGGTGTGTCATAGGTACACAGCAGCCAACCTGAAAGAATTCCCAATGGCCAAAGTTGGAACAATTTGAGCAACAAAATAACGTGGCACTGATTACAATCCAAAGTATAAAATAAATACACAAAAGTCCATACTGATATAAATGAATGAGTGAATAAGTAAATAAATGGGGATGGGGGAAGAGATGTATTTTTCTTACAGATGACTTCCAAATAATATATGTAGAGACACCTGCTTTTTGGAGGCAAAGATTATTTCCACGCACACTCTGTAAGTATGAGTGAGATTTAGTGACTTGTTTCCAAAGAATTGGGTTTAGAAATAGAAAAATAGTAACTTTCCAATGGAGAAACCTGACAAAAACCAACTGATGTGGTTAACATCACTAAGATTAGTCATGTTGACAGCATGTGCTTCTGATATGACGTGATTAGAAGGGCGCTTCAATCCTATGACATTCTTTTCAAAAACTTGTAATCTCAATCTTAATCATGAGAAAAACATCAAACAAATCAAAACTAAGGTATATTCTACAAAATCCCTGACAAGTATACCACAAAACTATCCAGGTCATGAAAAACAAGGAAAGATTGAGAAACTGTTGCAGACTAAAGGAGATTAAGGAAATACGTTGACTAATTGTAATGTGGCATCCTGGATTGGATCCTGGAACAGAAAAAGGACATTAGTGAAAAAACTAGTGAAATCCAAATAAAGTATGAAGTTTAATAAATAGCAAGGTACCAATGCTGGCTTCTTAGTTGTGACAAATATACGATGGTATTATAAAATATTATTAAGGGAAACTGATGAGAAGTATACAAAAGCTCTGTACTATCTTTGCAACTTCTTGTGAGTCTAAAATTATTACAAGATAAAAAGCTAATTTTAAAAAGTCCATTCATGCTTTCTCCAGTCATCTTTAGAAGCAAATGGAAACATATCTGATCTTGCTCATTGGGAGGCCCCTGTTCTATCCTTGGAGTTAAAAAAATAATACAGTGGATTCATGTCCATTTGTGTACATGCCTTAATACTTTTTCTCTATTTTCTCATAACTGGCTTTTTGCATCCTTGTTTTCATTTTGAGTTTTCTTGGTGACATTAAAGAAATGGTCCCTTAAACTTCATATCTGGGAAGTGAACACCTGAGATTCTTCTGCCAAAGCCAGAAAATTCCACAATAAGTTTAAAGAATCTGAAAATTATGCTAGAAAATAATTCAAGCTAATTACTGCCTAAACAGTTTTAATAATTTATTCGAAATGGACAACCCAAGAATCACATGAACATATAGCCTAAGTTAATCATATTCCTTTCTATCAACAATATACTTAATTAACCCAAGAACACGTTTAAATGTGTGTATTCTTTATGCTATGAGATATCTCCATAAACTCTTTAGCCTATAATGGTAGTAAAATAATTCTCAAAAGGAAAAGTGCTAAACTGGAAGAATTTGATCCAGCAAATTCCCAGAGCTGAAATGTTGAAACATTTGCTGTTACGATACTGTACAGGATACTTCAAAAGGTTTTATAAAATGTAATACAAATACTATGAGAAAATTTCTGTCAAATCTATGGCCATTATATTTTGGGGGGATATAATTAGACCCAAGAAAACTACAGGATGTATCCTCGAAATTCACAGTGAATCTATTCCAATACAATAAGAAAGAAATGTAATTGGGACATTTTATTTTCCCATGTCCCCAGACACTGATCAAACTATGAGGTTCTAGTCAATTGAAAATAGATACAGGAAAACTAGAAGGGATAATCTGGCTCAAGGCAAGATTGAGGCAATAACAGTATCTACTAAAGAATTTAGTGATATCGAGGAGAGTATAATCCACACTAAAAATCTCTTCAACATTCAGCAGGCAGTCCTTTTACATAATTCTTATACTAGTAAATATGCTTACATAAATCCATGCTTTTTTTGGACAGTTTTGGTTTTAATGTTTAATTTTATTTGACATAATTCAAAGAAGTGGAGCCAGGGCTAAGAAAGGGCTTTTTTGTTTATTTTTCTAGATGGAAACAGATGTGTATTAGAGAACAGTCCCTCATGAGCAACTAATGTATTGCCGTCACAAAGCCCAGACACTATTTCATTTATTCATCCTGAGGTTTCACATTCTAGTGAAAAGCTTTCTCTATTTAATTTTAACTTTAAAACTTTCCTGAGTTGGACTTTACATACTGTCTTCTTAAAAGGAAAATGCAGCCTTGTTAAAATTCAACTTAATTTTTCTTTTTTCAGTTGTAGAGAAAAATCTCAAAAAAAAAAAAAAAAAGCTTTCTTGCTCATAGGGTTGTCTATCACTTTCCTCAAAAATAAAAATTGTCATGTATTTCAACATTGTATACTGTACTAATCAAAAAGATATTTCTATAAAATATAAAGAATTATTTAGTAAACAATGGTTCGATATAAGTAAAACTATATTTAAGTCATACCATATTCCCATAAAGAGGTAATTATAAAAAATGAAACTGTAAAGATCTAAAGATAGCTCTTCTTTTTCTCTTCTTCCTCCCTTCTTTTACAGAACAACTCACTCATAAAGCCATTAGGTAAAAGACAAGCAGAAGAAGCATTTTCACCAGGATAGGGAAAGCCATGGTAGCCCAGAATGAGGTCAGATGAGCATCTGCATAGGAGGAAGGGCTAAACAGGCGTATTGGAGACTGTGCAGGGTGAGGAGGTACTCACGCATGAAGGTGGCCCAATTTAGAGTATGTGAGACTAGGTAAGAGGAAGAGGGAGTCCACGTGGTTGTGTCTGCAGTAGCAGCCCTGCAGGCCAAGTGCAGTAAAGTTGTTATAAGGAAGGTGATGGTGGTGGCAAAAGGAGATTGGTGTGTAGAAAGGAACTGATTAAAGAAGTGAATGTATTAAAGATAATGAGAGCCAGGGAGAAAATGAGATTGAACTTCCTGACGATGGATTGGAATCGGAGGTGTCTGTGTGAACATAATGTTTTTCAGTATTGTAGATTTGTATGGAAATAAACATAGATATAAGGGTGTGGTGTGTGTGTGTGTGTGTGTGTGTGTGTGTGTGTGTGTGTGTGTGTGTCTGTGTATACAAATATTCTCTACCTCTGTCCGTAGACAGGGAATGGGAGCAGCAATATCACAGCAGCAATAATTGCACCTAGAACACAGATCATGGTTTCCAAATACAATTCTTCCCTAAAAAGAATCAGGGATCTTTGAAGAAATGACTCACTTGGGGTGCCTGTGTGGATCAGTCAGTTAAGTACCTGACTTTGGTTCAGGTCATGATCTCACAGTTTGTGAGATTGAGCCCTGCATTGGGCTCTGTGCTGACAACTCAGGGCCTGAAGCCTGCCTTGGATTCTGTGTCTCCCTCTCTCTCTGCCCCTTCTCTGCTCACACTCTGTGTCTCTCTTTCATAAATAAACACACACAAAAAAATTTTTTTTCAAAAGAAATGACTCATTCAAAGGCTGAGAAAAAGAAAGTGCAAATCAGCTTGGAACACCTTATTGTGGCATTAATAAGGAAGTAACAATGGGTGACATGCCAAAAGGACGAGAAGCCAGCTTACTGGGACTCAAGACTCAAAGCTTTCCTAAGAAATATTTAAAGTTCCTATCTTTTGCCTAATTTTCTATCAGGTTGTTTGTGTCTTCATCATACTGCTTTTCAAGATTCTTTACCTATCCTGTAAACCAATCCTTTCTAGGTTATATGTGTACAAAATGTGTTCTCATTCATGGTTTATCTGGTCACTATCTTTTGATAAACCACCATTATTAATTTAAATGGAGTTGAACTTACCAATTTTTTTCTTTATGGTTTGTGATTTGTGGGCCTTGCTTTATTTTTTTTTTATTTTAAAAAATGTTTTAATTTATTTTGAGAGAGAGAGAGAGAATATGAGTGGGGAGGGGCAGAGAGAGAGAGAAAGAGAGAGGATCCTAAGCAGGCCCTGTGCTGTCAGCACAGAGCCTGACTTGGGGCTCAAATTCATGAACTGTGAAATCATGACCTGATCCAAGACCAAGAGTTGGATGTCCCTGTGGACTTTGTTTTATAAGTTTTTCCCACACCATGTTCATAAAGACAGTATCCTAAGTTGTCTTCTAAAAGTTTACAAGTTTTACTTTTCACAAGTTGGTCCTTAATCCACAGTCTTTGTTTACACATGGAGGAAATGTAGAGATGCAATTCCTTTTTTGCATATGGGTAACCAACTATCCCAGCACTATTTACTATACTAAGGAAGAGTCACTCCTTTTCCCACCTGAGTATTCTATCCCAACATCACACCACACCGCTAAATCCTTATAATAGATCTTAATACCTGGAAAGGCAAATATCCCTGTTTTAAATCTTTAAGTATATTTTAGATGATTTTAACCCTTTTCTACTCCATGTAAATTTTAGAATCAAGTTGTAAGGTTTCACATCCAACCTTTTAAGATTTTAGTTGGAATTGCATTGTACCCATAAACCAAATTGACAGGGGATGTCTTTACCATATTCATTTTTCCTATCCATGAACATGGTACTTCATAAAAATATTAAACTTTTGTACATATAAAAATAATAATGAAAAGACAAAAATGGGGGAACTATTTCTAACCAACATGATAGTTCGAAGGTTTATATGTGTAATATTTTTAAATTTCATACTAAAATACCATGGAATGATGAGAAAAGATTTGACCAGATAATTCATAAAGAAGAAACACGAATTAGAAATAAATATATGGAAAAATGCCTGGCCAAATTAATAGTAAAGAAATGCAAGTTTAAATGCCCACAAGATGCTATTTCACCTATCAAATTAAAATTATTTTTTAAAATGTTATTAATGGTCACATCAGCTTGAGTTTAAGTGAAAATCAGCCCTCATCAGTGTTGAAGTCATGGGGTGGGCTTGCTAAAAATCTATTTGTATGCAAACTGAAGAGCCTCTTGGAAGAGAACACTTTGGAAGGAAGAAATTAGAAATAATGAGTTTTGGCCAGTAAAACAGCAATTTTCCTTGGTACAATCTGGTCTGTCTTTCAGATATGTCTTCTAGTTCAGTTCCCCCATTGAACTCCTACAGAGGAAAGGAGAGAGGCCATGGGGGGGGGGGGGGGAGGGGGAAGAAAAGGGAAAAAAAGGAAGGAAAAGAAAACAAATCTAAAAGAGCAATTTCATTATTTTTGAAGCACTGGAGCATACCAGCACAGCTTGAGGCCTTTTAAAGCGACACACTGGGAGAAAAGGCACCCTCCTGCACTTTGCACAGAACTTTCTAAAGCTCCAAACCTCAGCTACTGGGCTGAGGCAAAGCCAATCGAAAGGAGGTTGGTGTGTGAGCACAAAAGTGAAGTCCTAGGCACTTTTAGAAAAACCTGATCACAGGGTTTAGAGAGAATTTCCAAAAGCACTAGAGGTCCCACATCGGCTAGCAAGGTGGGATAAAAAAGTAACATTGAACTTCTTAGTTTTAAATATGGCCTCTTTCCATTCCCCTAAGTTAATAAACTAATGAGGGTTGGGAAAAGCTAAGGTTAAATTATTATTATCAGCAAATGTACAAATCACATGCCCTCAAATACTGTTGTTGGGAGTAGAATTGAGACAAATTTGGGGGGAAGTATTTTGCAAAAATATATCAAGATTATTTTTTAAATTTTAAGTTTTGGCCCTAAAATTGTCCCACTAAAAATCTTGTCTAGTAAAATAAGTAAAGAGACATAAATAAATATGCATCCTAGGACAATTGTTGTAGTACAGTTACAATAATAAAATCCCCAAATGATCTACTAAATGATCAATCGTAGGAGTATTAACCTTAAAAAAATAATGTTGCTGGTTATTTTATCAGCAAAAATGAGTTTATTTGGAAAAAGCAGAGAATTGCAAGCCAGGACAAGCAAGCTACAGCAAAAAACATAGGCAAGTTCAGAGAACAAAGGAGAAGACCACTCTTTTATTGAGGAAAAGGAGAATTTGGGAAGGCTGTTATAAACAAAAAGTCCTTTGGAGTAAAGTAGGAGTTGGAAGTATAGTGGCTTATCATTGGCTGAGTTGTGACTGTCTCTCATTAGCTGGGCTGTCACCAGGGGGAGGAGGTAAGCCTTTCTTCCTCTTGCCCTGACGGTAAAGTAGTACTCCTGTTCAAGGTCCCTCTCTTCCTACTGGGTCTGCAATTGATAATGAGTGATAGGATATGAAAACTCCCCCTGACAAACCTCCTGACTCCATTTCACTGAAGTTTCTCTATAATATTTTCACAGGAGGAAGGTTAAATGAGCAATGGGACAACTAAACAAATGGGTAGATGATTAAACATTATGCAACTCTGTATTAGAAAACACTGTTGATAGTAAAACATAGGGTATCAAGCTGAATGTAGAAAGATACACCTATGTTGGAAATTTTTAACTAAGGGATTTTCCTTTTGTAAAATTACTTCTTTTGCCCTGTAGGTCTCCACCTACTGGATCAACCAATGCCTTAGGAGAAGAGAAATCCATTGGCCAACTTGAATGCATTTTTAACTCAAAGCCGGCTTACCACTCTAAAGCAAAGCATTGATACATAAGAGCTAAACCATTGTGAGAGAATTAGGGCTCTTTGGAATCAATAAAAAGGTCATGATTGTAATACTGAGGCAGAATCTAGAAGACTTGCATATAGACATGATAAAAATGAGTCACAGAATAAAAATAATGCAGTATTTAACATAAAGTCAATTTCCCACCTGGTGGAAGGAAGAAGAAAAATTCCCTCCTATGTGGCAGAGAAAAGACTGGAGAAAGACGGAAAGAAGAGAAGAAAGTCAAATGTAAGAAGAGTCCCTGAGAGGACTGTCCCCTTCCTGGACTGAAATTCAAGATGGATACTTGTGCTCCAAAGAGGTTCCAGGATCTGAGAAAAGAAGGTACTTTTGTTCCACTTCCTTCATGAAATCAGGGAAGAGCCACTTTTGGAATGCCCACTGACAACCTAGGGTGGCTACAGAAGTCTATGAACGGCAGCAGGTCAGGACTAGAGACAGAGGGGGCCTGTGAGAGCCACCTGCCCCCACAATCCTCATGGTTCCTGCAGAGGGAAATGGAAGGGAGCTGAGAACAATGAGACAGCCAGCTTGTGGGTCAGTGGGGGTGGGGGATGACCACAGCAGAGGATAAGGAGGCCCCATACTAAAGCCAAGGGAGATGGGCTCTCAGCAACAGCAGGGAATGACAAAACTCCCAGCAGCAACTGCACCGCACTGCAGGGCCCGTGCCCAGAACATAAAGGATGTGCTACATTAGCAGGAGATCGGTGGGGCCAGGAACCCATAGGCAAATCTACACAAGGCAAGACCAGAGTCAGAAAGGACTGGATGGTAACACGAAGACCAGATACCCATCCTGCTGGCAGGATGGCAGCATGAACTTCCTCTGTTCTTAGAGGCCATCACAGGGAGGAAGGAAGTGGGAGGAAGGGGTGAAAAGAAGAAATCCTGAGAGGGAGTCTGAACTGGCAACAAATTGACTTTAGTTCAAGAGAAATTTAAAGTTATTTTTTACTCGAAATTCTTTACTACAAAACTAGGACATCTATATACAATGCTATATCGACCTATCCAGTATTTGTTCTCTCTTCTCCTGATAAAAGCTACTTAGTTTCCTGGGTCCTATTTTTTCAAGGCCTGGGTGTTTCTTTGATTTCTGCAGCCTGCCAAGAAATTCCTTTCCTTCCTTAAATTTGAAACTAGGTCAGTTTCTGTTACTTGCAACTAAAGAATGCCGGCTGATATGAAATACATAATCCTAATTTTGTAAATGCACAAGAACACACTGGCACACACACACATCTACATGTGGAAAAGATTAGAAGGAAATAAACAAAACATTAATAGTGATCACTCTGGGTAATAGGATTACAAATACAGTTATTTTCTTCTCACTTCATTTCTAAATTTTCTCTTCTCCATAATGAGTATGCACTGTATTTTTATTCAGAATATGGAAAGATAGAAGTATTATTGACAGTGTCCAGGAAAATAACATTAGGAAGCCCAGTTACATTAACAAGATGTGTCATAGCTCTTTGTCTCTTGGCATCCAGGACCAGCCAGAAGCAGCAAGCATAAGAACTGGAGGGCAGGGTGGTACAGTGGGAAGAGCAAGAGATGATGGGCCTAGAGACCTGAGTTACAGCTCTAACTCTGTCACCTGTTAGCTTCAAGTCTCACAACCTCCTGAGCCTCAAGTTTCTTCATATGTGAAATGAAGGGTTAAACTCTCTATAAGATCACAGAGGTCACGGACCTGTCAACCAGACCTTAGCTCAGGTTCCAACTCTCAACATTTCTGGGATATATGTGTGACAGGACAAAATGTCCCGGTTATGCCAACCAAAGTTTTAACTTTCAGAACACCCTCAAAGGAACTCTGCTTATTAGCCTTCTGAGATAGAAACCTCACAATATCACTTTGATGTTTTCCAACTTGTTTTCAAACTATCTGTCAGAAGGGACACTTTACAACCCAGGATTGCCCGTTACCAGAATGAGAGTACAGTTAGTGCTTGACCCCGATGTCAGTCCCAGATCAGCCTAAGAACCTCAAACCCCACCATACTGGGTTGTGCCATATCTCTTCCTACCCGTAGCACATTGCCTCAGCATGCAGTTGGTCATCAGAGCCACAGACAGCAGGGAAGAGCTTACAGAGGGACCTAGTGAAAGGCAGATTTGCTACTGCTGCCACTTCAATCTAGGAAATCACAAAGCCAAGGAAGCTCAAAGGAGTGTGGTACAATATTTCATACCACATCATCTGTTAGTGGGGGTCTGTCTTGGGGAGGGGACAGGGGACGTAGACATAGCCCAGATGAAGTAGGTACACAAAGAAGGGTGCGGTTTGAGTGGAGCTGTAGAAATAACAAAGACCATACTTGCAACTTTTATATCTATTCTAAACTAACCATGACCTCATCAAACTAATCTCTCAGCTATTTTTTTCTTCTTCTTCCATTCTTGTATCCATGTATTGCAACTTCCTCTGGGAATTTTCTTCCTCTTTTTATGTATAATGTCTAAAAGTCCTCTTTGGCTTGCTGAGGACAAACTCCCCCTGCACCAGAGTGATGCATGACCTGAGACTCTTTCCATCATGTCTCAGGAGACCTCTAACTTGCAGGGCTCTAAGGAAAATATAAGCCCCAAACCTTTTAATTCTGTATAGTAAAAATCTATGGCCCTTTTTTTCTGTTCATCTTAGTTTCTAACCTGAGGGGAAAAAATAAAATGGAAATGGACTGGCTAATCTTTTCCAAGAAAAACTTGAAATTTTTAAAGTGCTAAAAGAAGAACTAAAATTTGAATGCAGAACAGATACAATTAAGCACACTTGCAATTTTGGCAAGTGCATTAAGGGGAGTGTAAAGGGAATAGACTGCGTGGGAGTCAGGCTCAGTCCAAAGAAAACAGGCCCAGGAATGTTTCAAGATGAGATCTAAAGAGATGGAGTGAGTCACTAAGTGAAGAAGGGAAAGGAGAACAGAAAACACCAGAAGAAAGTCATTCCAGTGAAAGGAACCCCAAAACTAGCAGTGAGTAACTTTAAAGAGTAGAAATGAAAAAAAATATGGTAGAAATGTTATTAAACTGAGACTGAAGAAGAACAAGCGGAGAGAAATGGTGATTTGTCTCTTTGCCAAAGTCAGTGTTGCTGATGGGGAGGGAAGAGAATGGAGAATGTGGGAGGGACGGAGGAATTCCAATAAGAAGGTTATCTCCCCCAAAGAATGCCTGAGAAGGGTTTTTTCCACAAAAGATTAAGTCATTATTCTAAAATAACCCAAGAGGTCATGCATTGCCTCTCGGGTGCTTACTAGTTTAATCCCTGAGCAGAAAATCATTTTCTAATATGAAGTCCGGGAGCAGGAGGTAACAGAAAGGATAAAGATCCCTCAAATTAAAAACAAGAAGGCATTCAAATGACTTATGGTTTAAACGTGCCCCCCCCACCAAAAAACTGCTGATTCTGCAGACAAGGGTGACCTAACAGACTACATCATAGTTAACTGCCTACCAACCATTCTTACTGAAAATACAGCAGGATAGGAAGCAGCAAACATCTCAATAGTCCCTTGTCACTCTCATAAACTACTTCAAGTCACAGTTTTAATTTAGTGAATCAGAGCATCACCTGCTTACATGCACCACTTCCAAATTTGCCACCGAAATTAGTGAGAAATGCAAACTAATTTAATAAACAGAGAAAATATATATAAAACAAACTGTAGCCACTTTAAGTATAGTTCAGTGATTAGAAAAAAAGATCACTGCTATTTTGTTGACATTGGGGATTTCTGGTAGTGGTCTATCTGGCAAGCTTCTCAAACAATAGTTCTATTGAACTGCTAGAAAGGAAGTCACTATGACCAGATTGCTTCCTGTGGTGAACAAAGGGCTTTTGCTGACAGAGCAACTTCATGGTTACAAAGACAAGCCCACAAATTTTGTCTTTCAACATTGAAAATTGTTCATTTTCTTCTTTTTTTAAATTTCATTATTTCAAGAAGAAACAAAATCTTCCAACTTGCTTCCTAAGGAAGAGTTTTTAAAAGAAGAAAAGGGAGAAAGGAAGGAGGGCAAGAAAGAAAGAAGGGAGGAGGAACACAGCACGAAAAAAAAATGTCATGGCCATGTTTCTCAGGGTTGTTTTTTGTTTTCTATTACAAAATATTAAGATGTTGGACAATAAAGAAGCCAAAAAAATGTTACAAGGCCCATGTGTATATCATCATAAGGAAGAAAACAGGGCAGAGCTCGCACAAGCACAGATACCGGGTTTGGAAATGTGTGCATTTGTTCACCTGAAAACTTTTTAAGGAATAGAACAGATGTATCAGGTCAAAAGGGTGGAGCTCATGAATGGGTGCATGAAGAAATAAGATACTCTCTCCCCATGTCTTTAACTTCTCTCCCCTTGTCCCCAGTGTTGAGGGGATCTGATAAGACAGAAAAAGGCAGGTGTGCTCTCCCCAGAACAACTTCTCCAAAACAGAAACTTTTCCCATGGTAGTTAAGGCCATGATGAAAAGACCTCAGAAGAATTACTAAAATATCATCTGAGATGGCTTTCCAATGGTACAATGTAGGTCTCCATGGTAATGGAAGAGAAATGAAATATGTCTTGATTGGAAAGTCTCTAAATGAAACACATGTATGATTGTTGCATTTTCCATTGCAGGACACCAGGGAGAAGGCCTGCAGGAAAGTCTGGGGGGAGCAAAAAGGCCCGGATGGACAGGAGGAAGAAGAGATGTGTTGATGGGAAGAAGGAATACAGGTTAGCACTTCAAACATTTGTTCCAAACAGACTCTGACCAGGGACAGTTTGCCTTAGTCCTAAATATATCCAAACAGAATAAGCACTAATTTCACGTTTTAAAAAATTAGTCATACATTAGACATACATTAGGGAGTATCTGTATCATTCTTCCTTTGAAAATAAAAGCAAACCACTGCAACAAAACTGGTTACATAATTTGCAAGGTCCACTGCAAATTGAAAATGTGGGGCTCAAAACTTACTAAGAATTTCAAAAGGGCAACAACAGAGCATTAAAGCAGACAAGGGGTGCTGCTAAATGCAGGTTCTGTGTGACTGCACAGGACATACATCTATGAAGTCATCCCTGCCCCACAATTAAAAGCAGATTTGGATGGGTTCAATAAAGCATTTTGAGGAAAAAAAAATCCCAGATGTAAGTTCCCACTGTAAGAGTTCAAGAGGGAAAGCTTGATAATGGCAGTCAGAAGACCACTTATTGGGGCACCTGAGTGGCTCAGTAAGTGAAGTGGCCAACTTCAGCTCAGTTCATGATCTCAAGGCTTGGGAGTTCGAGCCCCGCATAGGGCTCCCCTGTCAGCAGAGAGCCCGCTTCAGATCCTCTCTCCTACCCCCCACCACCCCCGCCCCGTCTCTGCTCTTCTCTCGGTCTCTCAAAAGTAAATAAACATTAGGAAAAAAAGACCACTGGGGGTCCTGGGTGGCTCAGTCAGTTGAGTGTCCAACTTCGGCTCAGGTCATGATCTCACGGTTCGTGAGTTTGAGCCCCATGTCGGGCTCTGTGCTGACAGCTCAGGGCCTGGAGCCTGCTTCAGATTCTGTGTCTCCCTCTCTCTCTGCTCTTCCCCTGCTCACACTCTGTCTCTCTCTCAAAAATAAATAAAGATTTTAAAAAATTTTTTTAAAAAAAGACCACTTATCTCTGAATTTCTATGAGCAGTAGTAGGTCTAGATATCCTCAACGGTACTTCCAATCCCACGTAGCATCTTTACTATTCCACTAGACCACAACCTTCTCACTATGAACAACAAGGGAGCTCAGAAGGACATCGTATATGGCTCTCAGAAATAAAAATGGCTAAAAACATATGCTGGATAGTTTTGGTTCTTTTAAAATACTTTTATAGTTTTATAATACCATGAGACCCAACTAAATTGATGCTTTCACTGTTAAAGTTTAGTGATTTCCGTTCTAGAGCAAAGTGAAAATACTACTGTTTATTTCATGTAATGCTAAAACACCAGTATAAATTCTAGCAGATGCCTGGATGGCTCAGTCGGTTAAGTGTCCAACTCTTGATTTCAGCTGGGGTCATGATCTCACAGTCATGCGAATGATCTCCATGTGGAGCTCTAAGTTGAGGGTGGAGACTCCGTAAGATCCTCTCTCTCTGTCTCTCTCTCTGTCTCACTCTCTCTCCCTCTGCTCCTCCCCCACACTTACACATTCTCTCTATATATAAAATAAAAAATAAAATATCAGTATAAATGATAGCATTTTATTTTAAAGTTTAAAAATCAAACTAAATATTCAATAGATTTAAAATATAAAAGTGTATAAACATATTACAAAGCACCAAATAAAAATGAAAATTTATAAAAGTATAAATATTAATCATTTATTATGGTTGTGATAAAAACTATTCATAGATGAAATTATTAAAAGTATTTTTAAGTATATTGAACACTATCTTCAAGTTAATTGAGTGAACCATGAAAAATCAGAAGTGAAGTAATACACTTTTAATTAAAGGCAGTATAAAAACAAAGGTATTCATTATGTCATGATTAATTCTTGAGCAAAATTTTGTACAATTTCTTCCATCTTCTGTGAAAAGTATTCTGACTATATATTAGTTGGAAAATGGTGAGAAATAATTACATGTGCCAACACCAAAGAATTTCCTCTGGTCCTTTGTTTTTAATTAATTATATTTATTATTTGATAACTTTGAGATAAACTTTGGGACCAACTACTTTTTTTAGGGACTACAAAGTTTTAGTTGATTATGATTATATTGTTTTACTGGTATTTTAAGTTCATTTTCATTTTCTTTAATTTTATCATGAATAAATGAAGACTCCCAGAGTTAACCATATCACTTTCAAAACTATTATTTTATATTCCACCTGTACAGAAAATCTTTGAACTAGAGTGAAAATTAATTTTTCAGTAGAATCTTTCCACTACCACAATATGATTGCCTATTGAGACTCATATATATAAGCCTATCTGGAGTAGAGTTATCTTTCTGCATAAATTGAATTTTGGGGTTATTGATCTTGTCACAAATGATTCAGATCAAATAAATGATATTACAATGTGTAATGGTATTACATGAACAAAAATACCAATATGGAAGGGATCACAAATATCACTGCACAGGAAAGTAGCAGGTTACCAAATATCAGCTTTGTCATCATTATATGTTTCATTTACTTTTGTAATCTAACCCCTCACATATACACAAGAGTTAATTTTATTTTGAGAGTTTCAACATTATCCTTGAGAAAAGTAGAGATGCGCTATAGTATCAAAAGCCTGAGGTTGCAATTATTGCAATGAAATTCCGATCAATGAGAAAATTATAAATTTTAAGACAGACACAGGATGCCAAAGAACATGGTATAAACAAGTCTTCAGCCATCAACTCATTTTTCATTCTTCAACAGCAACCAACTCGGGCTATGAGGTACCTTGGAAATGGAGGTTCACCCACAATGGAACAAGACAGAGGACCCTGGATCCTGACACAGTGGAGTGTCAAACTGCCCTTATATAACCCCTTCAAGACATTTACAAAGGAGGAAAAACTATTTTAAGCCACAATTATTTGAAATGTTCTGCCACTTAGAGTCAAATCTAATACTAATACAAGATTTGCTGTACAAAATAGGCTGCTTCAAAAACAGAACTTGAAATAACGTGGCAATAGCTCCATGAAAGGAGATGAAATACTTTCTTAAGAGCTGGAATGGTAACAGCCCTTCTTATGTCTTAGCAAAACATTTAATAAAACTGTTACCTATGATAATATGGAAGGCAGACAACCTGCTAATTAAGAATACAGTACTTGGTAAAAGATTAGAAAAACATCAGAATACCAGTACTTGTTGGCTGCATGAAATTCTTATAAGCTCGAGCTGGAGCTAGCCAGACAGCAAGCAAAGGTGGAAAGGACTTCAGCTCTGCTGATAGAGACATACTCTGCCTACAGCCTGCAATCAAAGGAAATTGAGAATCTGATAAAGTAGTCTCCCAAGATTTAAAAAGCCAAGGCTTCTCTCCCCCAACACAGAATTATATTTCTCTCTCCTAGACAATAATCTCAGTTTATAATTACATATTCATTTTATGTATGTATGTACATATGTATGTTACAATCTGTGAAAATTAGAAATGTCTGTGTTCTCAGTTGTATTCCCTCCCAGTGCCTAGCACAGTTTTTGATGAAAATAGGCGCTCAGTAAATATTGGTTGAAAGAATTAATAAATTTTACCCATTAATTCCATTTATAAGCATTCTATTTTAAATACTTGGGATACAAAAATGATAAGTAGCATTATAATATGGCAATCAAAGTTCATTTAAGTTTATTTAAATAAAATACTTTCATCAAATACTATACTCCCATCAAAGAAGAATACATTTAAAAAGACATAAGACATATTATATCCTAAAAGTCAGGCCTCTCAGAACTTTTCAGGGCAGAGAATAAGCAAATCCATCTCACAAGTGATCTATAAATTATTATGTATTATAATCAGTACCATTCAAGAATAGCTTTCACGTCACCATAACTGCCAACTGTGTAGATTTACCATCTGCTTCAAGGACAAAAAAAACTTCTTCATGTAAATGTTTCCTAAGAGACATCTTTCTCACAAACATTCTGAGCTTTTACCGAAGGTGAACAAGTACACTTAGGACTCAAAAGTACATACACATCCATACCCACTGAGTCAGGGTATCACAGAAAGATGTAATGTCATTGAAGTATGACAATAGACAGGTTTTTGTAGTATTTTGTGTTAGATCTACAAGGCTGATATAGCATTCAATATGCATCAGAATTTAAAATAGAAAAGATGCAATAGAGTCACTATAGAGCAGAATTTCATTAATAGAAAAAAAAATGAAACTTCCAAATGTCAGAGGTGTAATCGAATTCAAGTTTAATTCTTGCTCACTTGAAGTCCTCTGAAGCTTGCTTTTCTTTGTGTGTTGGTCCACTTTCTATGCTGCTTTAGTATTATGGCACTTGCCTATCAGCCCATGTTTCCACAACCCTGGTAATACATTTTCCTCCCGAAAATGATGTATATCACTTCTACACACATTTCATAGGCCAAAGGTAGCCAATAGCTATACCTCACTTCAAAGGAGGCAGGTAAATACAATTCTCTTATTTCCTTAAAATAGAGAAAAAGAAGAACTAAGTGAGCAGCAACAATGCTATCCATAGCACCTTAGAGTCATCCAGATTTGTGGCAGTTTGTATAGTTTGACCTCCATCTTATAATATTTAGAGTAAAAATGGTATATGTATATGTGTCAGTCCATCAAATAAACCTACTCATTGGTATTACAGAAATTTATGTTTGCTACTATTTAATGAGCACATGATATATGCTAAATGCAGTAATGTCAATTTTTTTATTTTGCTTTGTTTTTGCCTATGAATTTTCTAACTAGGCAAAACCAGATAAGAGAATTTTATTATAATTTTAGAAATTGCCTTTATTCAATGAGTAACTGTAATTAAGCTTGTGAGTGAATCACAAACAGTGGGTGAAATTTTGTCAAAAAGATCATTCCTGATTTTGAATTTTCATTAAAGATTAGGTGAAGTAGCTACTTCAAAAATAGCATGAATTTTCTTTTTCCGAAATATTTTCTTGCAACTCTTTGCTGCCATAACAGTTTGGGCCTGAATTTTATTTTCAAAAGTTTAAAGACAGATTTATATTCCTGCTGAGTTTTTGACATTAGAGGATATCTACTGTTAAAAGATAACTTTAGTGGATTAAATTGTATCTTAAAAACAAGGGGGAAAGAAAGAATCAGAAACATAGGGGTGCCTGAGTGGCTCATTTGGTTAAGTATCTGACTTCAGCTCAGGTCATGATCTCACTGTTCATGAGTTCAAGCCCCACATTGGGCTCAGCTGACAGCTCAGAGCCTGGAGCCTCCTTCAGATTCTGTATCTGCCTCTCCCCTGCTCGCTCTCTCTCTCTCTCTCTCTCAAGAATAAATAAACATTAGAAAAATGTTTTTAAAGAATAAGAAACACAAAAGGGAGAGTTTAAAAGAGGAAGAAAGAAAAAGAATAATACTCAGAACCTCCTAGTGGGGAGATCATTCTCCATGGGTCTCTGACATTTCTGCACAACATGCAAGCAGAGAAATGGACTTTTTTTTTTTCCTGAATTACCTTTTCAGGGATGTCTGTACAAAGAGCAACAGCGGGGATAGAAGGAGTATATCTCTTTAGAGCAGCAACAGAGGGGATAGAAGGAGTATA
The DNA here is from genome assembly GCF_022837055.1 of Prionailurus viverrinus. Classification (NCBI taxonomy): domain Eukaryota; kingdom Metazoa; phylum Chordata; class Mammalia; order Carnivora; family Felidae; genus Prionailurus; species Prionailurus viverrinus. Next base: position 134,817,657 of record NC_062564.1, on the reverse strand, counting down.
TCTCTTTAAAGCAAAGGGCAGGTTTGTTTCCTGCACAGTATACTTAAGATAATGTTTCCCTCCAGGGCAAAGATTGGGCAGTTTATCTTGCAGCCCCCTTATAATTAATTGGAGTTTCCTAAGCTCGGGGTCCCTCAACTGTGATACAAACCCACTGCTTGTCCAGCACTCACCTGGGCCACTGCACATTTGCAGGGACACAAATGACGTGAACATGAAACTTATGCTGCCTGATGTGCTATGAGTAATAAGTCCTTTTACTCTGACCTAGGGTCTCATGTCTTTTGCCAGCATACACAAAACTGAACCAAGTTGACTTGACAACTTTTGGTTACAAGAATGGTATAGTGACAGACATGACTTACTGGAAGACAACAGACAAGAAATCGTAAGGACTGAGTTAAGTCTTATGAGAAGACTCTCCAGGACCCAGTGAGTAGTGAAGTACTTACCCAAATAGTGGACAAGGGGTGATGGGAGGTGGGGGAAGAACTAAGTGTTCTTAGAATGTTTAGACTCTAAGTGGCAAGTGGCAGGATTGAAACAAATTACCTAAATGGTCGTTTAATTGTTACTCCTTTCTGAGAGGGAAGAGAAAGGGTCAAGGAATCCCAAAGCTGATAGAGGACTTTGGGTAGTCTGAAACATCAAAATTTAGTTTTGGTTGAGCCATGAGTAGCCACCTGGTCAATCAAAATGGAAAGCAAACGTGCTTTGCTTACTGGCATGGAGCCACTCACCCTCTTCCTACACACCCCCAGATTCCTCCTTCCATCCCTTCTACTCTTACGTCAATTACTTTCAAGAGAAAAGTAATTGGAGGTGGGGTTGAGGTCTTTGTGTCCCAGAAAGCATGCTGGGGAACTTAAGGGAAGAGAAGGATTCAAACCTCTATGGCTCTGTTGGACACAGACACTCAAGTCAACTATATCTACCTAATTCTATATGAAAGGCAGTGTTCAGACTCAATTTATATTTGGGTTTTCAGGGTTTCCAATATTTGGGTTGGGTCAGGGTTTGCAGTAGGGATGTAATGTTAATATGACCTCTGCAGGGTTTGCAAGATTTGGGTTGGGCAAGGGTTAACAGTAGGGATGTAACACTAATATGACCTTGTCTTCTACGATGTCATCCACTCCTATTTTCCTTCTACTTCTCTAAGAATGCTTCAGTTTTCTTCAATGGCTCCTTCACCCCAGATCACTTCTTCAATTGAAATTCTTTTTGGCTTTTTTTAGGTTTTTGTTGTTGTTGTTATTGTTTATTTCTTAAGTTTATTTATTTATTTTGAGAGAGAAGGAGAGAGCACAAGTGGGGGAGGGATAGAGACAGAGAGGGAGACAGAGAATCTCAAGCAGGCTCTGTGCTGTCAGTGCAGAGCCCTACATGGGGCTCGAACTCACAAACTGGGAGATCATGACCTAAGCTGAAATCAAGAGTCAGTGCTTAACCAACTGAGCTACCCAAGTACCCTTTCAATCAGATATTCTTAAGGAAACAGGACAGGAGAGTGAAGAAATTAGGTGCTATAATGGGACTTTGAGGGGAAATAACTGAATTGCCATGATTAGAGGTAAGCTGAGATTTTTGTATTTCCAAAAGGAGGCATGGGTTAAAAATGAAGGAGGGGCACTGTCTAATGTGTCTTAAGTGTTGATGTTTTCCACAGTTTCATCCTTGATGGCCATTCTTTCTTCACTTTTAGATACATGCTTTCACCTACATTCTAGAAGCTATTTATATGCTCATGATTCCCAAGTCTGTATCTGTAATTCAAAACTCTCTTCAACTTCCAGTCCAGCTTTTTTGCAAATGCTTGTCAACTGGCTATCCCACAGGCACTTCAACCTAATGCATTAAAAAGACTAAAATAATCATATCTCTTTAAATATTCTCTCCTTTCCCATTATGGTTAATGGAATCAATATCCTCAAACCTCCTAATTAAAAAAAAAAAACAAAAAAAACAAACCCTCATCCTAGAGGCCATCCTCTTCCTAACCATTTATATCCAAATCCTATCCATTTTCTTTCAGAAATATATCCAAAATACAGCCATTTTTTCCCATTTATATTGCCACTAAATTCAGTTTACACTTATGATCTCTATCCTAGACAAATGACATAGCGCCCTATCTGGTCTCTCCCTCACCAGCCTCTCTTACAATCCATTTTTACACTCCTGCCATAATTATATTCTTACCAAACAAATATGATTACATCCTTCCCTTTAACAATTTCTCCTGATTTCCCACTAGCTACCCTATAAAAGCCAAGCTCTTTGGGTACAATGCCCTTCCTGTACCCAATACACTGTTCCAATTTCATTTCCTTCCACTCTCCACCACAACCCTAAGCTCCAAACCACAATGAGCTTCTCACATATCTTTTCAAAACTCTATGCCTTTGCACATTTTGTTCTCTTTGCCTGAAATGCCCTTTTTCTCCTCTTCTTTCCATAGCAAATTCCCATTCTGTCTTCAAAACTATCCAGAGTTCATCTCCTTAGTCAAGCAATCCCTGACATTCCTAGAATCTACCACAGCATTCATTTGTTTATTCAATTTATTTCTTCATGTATTTGCCTCTTCCACTAAACTGACTTCTGTAAGAGTAAAGATTATCTCAAGGTTTTGCATTTTTTTGAGTCCTGCATGCCTAAGCAGAATGTTTTAATATGGCTAAATAAATGCTTATTGGTTTAATGACTTAATTCCTTATGTCAAATCAGGATCCAAGGATAGCCTTAGCTTGGAATCACTTGTTGAGCAACCAAATGCTGGTATTTAACAAATTTCCATATTCTATATTATATAAATTTTACTCTGTGAACCTTTGATTCCTTGACTACCTCCATTTCATTATTTAAATGAATAAAATGAACTATCACATGAAGAAAAAAATAACTTTACATTTCTGTTCCTTATTATAAGTTTAAGAGATTTTGTAAGAGAAAATACAGAAACTATTTGCTAAATTAAGGATGAGAAGCACTTTTGAATTATTCTTGCCTCCCTTGGGGTCATAAAAAAATCAAGAATGTGACTATTTGACTAGATATGAATGCATTACTAATTACATCATGCCTTATAATATCAAAAACTCCATTTATAAAATAAAAGAGATTAATTTGAAGATAACAAAAGACTATTATAATATAATATAATATATTATATTATATATTATATTATATTATATTATATTATATTATATTATATTATATTAATTATATTATATTTTGTTCAGAGTGTGGATTTCATTGCTTTGAGCCATAGTATTTCATTGGCCACTGCATTTTATCTAGTCATTTTATCAAACTGATCAAACACTTCCTATACAAGTGGGAGTTCAGGGGCAAGACAATTCATGAAGAGGAATGGGAAAGCTGAGTCAACATGTGTTTTCATATTAAATGTACCCTGGTCTGTGTCCATAGGTTGATGAAATTTGAAGAACTCTGAGTTCTCCACATCTCTAGAAAATTACAAGTTTCTTAAGGACAGAGAGTTTTGTTTTGTTTTGTTTTGTTTTTCCTTTTTATTTTCAAGTTTTTATTTTGAAAATTTTTAAAGCATACAGAAATCTATACCCTCCACCTAGATACACTAATTAATTGATCATATAAGTATGAGTATATTTCTAGGCTCTCTATGCTGTCCATTGAGCTATGTATCTATTTTTGTTACAGTACCATACTATTCTAATTACTGCAGCTTTGCAGTGTACCTTAAAATCTGGGATTGCAATATGTCCATCTTTGTTCTTTCTCAAGATTGCTTTGGCTATGGTGGTTCCATACAAATTTTAGCATTATTAGCTCTAGTTCTATTTAAAAAAAATGCTATTTGACAGAGATTGCATTGAATCTGTAGGTTTCTTTGGGTAGTATAAACATTTTAACAATATGAACTTTTCCAATCCATAAGCATGGAATATTTTTTCATTTGTTTGTGTCATCTTTAATTTCTTTCATCAGTGTTTTATAGATTTCAGAGTACAATTCCTTCACCTCCTTGGTTAGGTTTATTCCTAGATATTTTATTATTTCGGTGCAATTATAATTTAATTGCCATCTTAAGTTCTCTTTTTGGTACTTCACTATTAGTGTATAGAAATGCAATCAGTTTCTGGATACTAGTTTTGTATCCTGGAACTTTACTGAATTCATTTACAACTGTAATAGTTTTTTGGTGACGTCTTTAGGGTTTTTAATGTATAGCATTATGTCATCTGCAAATAGTGACGATTTAGTTTCTTCCTTACCAACTTGGATGCCTTTTATTTCTTTTTCTTGTCTGATTGCTGTGGCTAGGACTTCCAGTACTATGTTGAATAAAAGTGGTAAGAGTGGATATCCTTGTCATGTTCCTGATCTTAGAGGAAAAGCTCTTAGTCTCTCACCATTGAGTGTGATACTAACTATGGGCTTTTCATATATGGCCTCTATTATGTTGAGGTATATTTCCTCTAAACCTATTTTATTGAGAGTTTTTATCATGAACAGATGTTGAAATTTGTCAAGTATTTTTTCTGCATCTACTGAGGCAATTATATAATTTTCATCCATCATTTTGTTAATGTGGTATATTACATTGATTGATTTGCAAATATTGAACCATCTTTGCATCCCCAGAATAAATCCCACTTAATTGTGGTAGATAGTTTTTTTTAATGTATTGTTGAATGTGGTTGGCTAATATTTTGTTAAGGATTTTGCACTTGTGTTCATCAGGAATACTGGCCTGTAGTTTTCTTCTTTTGTAGTGTCCTTGTCTGGTTTTGGTATCAGGATCATGCTTGGTCTCATAGAATGTATTTGGAAGGTTGCCTTCCTCATCTATTTTTTGGAATTGTTTGAGGAGAATAGATATTGACTCTTCCTTAAATATTTGGTAGAATTCAGTTGTGAAACCATCTGGTCCTGGACATTTATTAGTTGGGAGTTGTTTGATTACCAATTTGATTTTGTTACTAGTAATTGGTCTTTAAGATTTTCTATTTCTTCCTGATTCAGTTTTGGAAGATCATATGTTCCCAAGAATTTACCCATTTCTTCTAGGTTATCCAATTTGTTGGTATACAACTTCATCGTAGCCTCTTTTAATCCTTTGCATTTCTGTGGTATTGGCTGTTACTTCTCTTTCATTTCTCATTTTATTTATTTGGGTTCTCTCCCTTTTTCCTTCATGAGTCTGGCTAAAGGTTTATCAATTTTGTTTATCTTTTCAAGTAACCAGCTCTTAGTTTCATTGATTTTTTTTCTATTATTTTTTAAGTCTCTTGTTCATGTATTTCTTCTCTGATCTTTATTATTCTAACTTTGGGCTTGTTTCTTTCTCTTTTTTTAGTTCCTTTAGGTGTAGGGTAAGATTGTTTATTTAAAATTTTTTTTGTTTCTTCAAGTAGGCCTGTAGTGCTATAAATTTCCCTCTTAGAAAACTGCTTTCACTGCAGAGTGTAAAGAGCTTTTATTCATCTCTTCTTCTCTCAAGATAAAACATTCTAAATACATCTTTACTGAATTATCTTGAATGGAATGCCTTACTATTTCTTTACAAAGTTCTAGATGATACTCTAATAAAGTATACTAATCTATTATCTGATATAATAAAAATAGCACATGTACATTAAGAAAGAATAAAAAGACTTGCTTTTAACTCTCATGTAATATTTAGTAGAAATAGATAAATATTTTTAGAGGCCACAGGAAACTGCAAAGTAATTGCTGACATGGTCACTAGAGATGAAAATAATCTACCTCTGTCAAGTAAAAGAGATACTACATAAAACCAACCCTAGGGAAAGGAGAAATATTTTGATTTCAGAAAACAGAATTGTGATTGCAAAAAGAATTAGATGCTGAGCAAAGCAAAAAATATAGTGTTTATTTATTATGGAGACTTTTAAAGTCTGAGATACAAAAAGAAAAACTAAACCACAAGTTGAAAAATATCTTCTAAAATCTGAAAATCCTTAAATTTTTTAAATTTAACAACATAAAAAATGAAAAACATTTTTATAACATTGTCAAGATAGTCAAGTTGTAAGATGCTCTTACAATTTCCTTCTCAGTCTGTGCTCAGCTGTAACCTCTAGGACTTTTATTTTTTCGGAGTGGGCTAGACAATGAAACCAGTAAGATTCGCCCTCTGGGTCAGAGCCATTTTAAATACCGTGCTCTGCCTACTCATCAGATATAAAAAAAGCAGTGAATCATTCATCTTGTAACCAAAATTAAGCTGGTTAAGTGCATGGCTATCAACCTTGACAGCTAATGTTTACATTCAAGTTTTGGGGTAAAGGATAAATGAATTTTTAACAAAAGAAATATGAAGCGTTCCATTAATGAAATTCTAACTGGAGTGCAACCAAATCTTTTTTCTTTTTTTTATGGCAATAGTAAATGTTTTAAAGATGTCATTACTTCTTGTTTTCCAGTCTTTCCTGACCACAACCAGTATAAGATATAATAATTCTAAAATAACAACCTCCTATGTTATTGTAGAGTAGTTTTACAGCCCAACCCAAAGCAAAATAAACACCAGTAATGAATTGCTCCCATGAACCAACCTAAGGAAAGGCTGTCACTAAAAACTAGTACATTTTAGAAGCCTAAGAAAGGTAAAACTCTGAGGTATGACAGTTTCACTGCTGATTTATGTCATCCAAGATTGCATCCAACTGAGCAATTATTTAATTAGGAAATAATATCTCAAGAATCTTATTGGCTCTAGTTGTAATCATTTGCAAACATCTAATAAACTGATATTTCAAAGGGTAAAATTGTTCACTTACTCAACACTAGCTGTTGTAATTTAATGAAATTAAAAAATGTTTAGTTTCATCCAAAAGTAGGTGTCAAATATTTTTTCTTATTAAAGAACACAGCGATGACTGATTCATCACAACGTTTCTTTTTGTTTTCATATCAGTTATTTGGCATTCAAGGAACTCAATAAGTCATGGGGAGTGGAAGGGAGGATGCAATAGGAGTCATATTTTTGAAAATGAAATTGCCATTTTCACATACTCTTTCGATTGGCTCTTAAATTCAGGCATTTAGAGAAACGTATCTAATAACATCTTTATCCTAAGCAGAATCATTGTTACCTTGATGCTAAATAGTGGCAATAAATTTAATGTTTCATTCTTCCACCTACTCCCTAAGAAGCAATTCTACACTCATTCTTTAAAAATAAATACCTGAGGGCACCTGGGTGATTCGGTCAGTTAAGCATCCAACTCTTGATTTAGGCTTAGGTTATGATCTCATGGTTGTGGGATCGAGCTCCACATTGGGCTTGAACTGACAGTGTGGATGGAGACTGCTTGGGATTCTCTCTCCCTCTCTTTCTGTCCCTCCCATGTTCATGCGTGCTCTCTCTCTCTCTCAAAATAAAGAAATAAACATTTAAAAAAATAATTATAATAAAAATACATACCTGATTAGTTTACTGATAACACACAGAGGTAAAACAAAAATAAATAAAGTCTATATTTTTAATTCCAACTGGCTATAATTTCTAGTTTCAAACTAGTATTGTCTTCATTCTTTGATTAGCCTAGATTGAAAATTTAAATATAGAGCACCTAAACAAAACATATTTATGAACCAATTCATAAATTTAAGTCACATAAATCCAGGAAAGTGTATGCTTATTTGATGTTTCAGAATTTCTCCACCAATAAACAAGTTTTTATATTCCATCGACTTCAGGACTAATCATGAATCTTTGTACTTAGTTTGGTGTCTTTCATCTTTGGCCTTTAAAACCCTTTATGAGCCTTAATTAATTCTTACCACACCTCTCTGACACAGGTTGGTATTATCATCCCCTTTTTATAGTTGAGGAAACGAAGACAAAAAAAGAATTAGTATGAGATTTGCCCAGTGACATAGACTAAAGCAGGGACTCATTCAGTGTAAGCTACAACACTCCTCACAGATAACCATGCTGCTGGCCTCTTCGTTTCTCCTTCCTATCAGCATCAATGTTTTAACATCCTCAACAGAAAAACTATCTCATTTAGCAACATAGCTAAGTTGAATTGCTTTCTCACTCTGTAAAATTTACATTGCCTCTTGGAAGATTTATTTCATAGCTTTCTCTTTGCTACAAAATGGATTTTTGACATCTTGCAACTAAACGTACAACTTGGTATTCTGAAGAAATTAGAGTATGCATTACTTACAAGTAGATAGAAAACATTCAGGAAATTCTAGCATACAGTATCAGATCACTTATAAAGACATTTTAGAGCCCACAGTGGCCATTCACCTAACAATCTTTATGGTAATATTATGATACAACCTCACACAGTGACTCATGTTGGCTTGTCCAGGCTTGCGCTCTTTGTGAACTGAAGACCTGCATAAACCCAGTTACAACTAGTTTCTCTGCTATTGCATTATGCCTCATATTGACTGTCAAAGTAAATCTGCATATCTATTTTTCATTTAGAGTTCAACAGCAAAAGTTTGCAACCAAAATTAGAAAAGAAAACTGACACTTTCTTGTTACTTTTTTTTGTTATTGTCACTTATCACTTATTTTTTTATTGAGACATCCCAAAAAGTTCACCTTTAGACTTCACCAGATCTAGTGGCCTTGCTTTTTCTATCCTTCATATGACTAGCATCTCTTACTAAAAGAGATAATGTCCATCTTTCAAAAGAATATTAAAAATCACAGGATTTTTTTAATCTTATGGGTGAAATAGGCAAAAGGGATCAAAAGGTTTGAGCTTACAGTTATAAAATAAATATATAAAATATAACATTGTATGCCAACTGTACTTCAATACTTTTAAAAAGTAAATAAAAATCATAAGATTTTAAAAACTATATTTAAAATTACCTTGTCTAGATGGAAATACTTGTTAGGAGATATTTCCATTATTAGATTTATTCCAAGTTTGGTTTGCTTATGCTTTCTGGTTTTCTTAAAATGTCTTACAAGTCAAAAAAAAAATACAAAAACAAAAGTCCTATTAAACAATTAAGTTCTATCAGATCACACTACCAGAAAATGGCCTCTCTTTTCACGATAAATGGCCTCTCTCTTCTCTTCTTTCCCCTGAGTGATTTTTTATAACCATTTTGAATAATTTTTATAAAATACAATGCAATGATTACCTTTGAGGAAAAGGTAAAGACAGGAATGGCAAAAACACACCATTTTAATTTTGAAACTTTTGAAACTATACTATTCAAATATTTTATGTTGTACTGTACCTTCATGCCCACTCGTCTCCCTTAACATAAAATCATCACTTTTTAAATTTAGGATATTACTAGACACATGATTTGAAGATTAAGCAACTTGTTTAAAAATTCTTCTATACTCAGTTAAATCAGTAAATTTAAAGTTCACTATACGTATGTGTGTGTGTGTGTGTGTGTATAGGTATATATATATATATATATATATATATATATATATAATATGTATATCATTTAGGGAAAATAGCAAGACTTTTCAATATGAAAGGATAATTTATTCTATGTCTCAGGGCCAGATTGAGTAAATCTCAATTGCTGGATATTTTAAATATTTTCCAAAGTCCATGTAGTGTGCCATAAAGCTTGGAGAGTATATGCCCACATAGCTTGGACACGAACATGTTACAAAATAATCTTTTCTTCTTAAAATATAAATATGTTCCATTTCCTTAAATGACAGCTTTCAAAATAAAGACACACCTTTCAGTATTTATTGCAACTTATAATGGCATTCTTATTCTAAGGTTTGGATAGAATCAGTTACGCTTGTTTGTCTTACACTCACAAATATTTATTTCTGAAAGTAGTTGATAAACCTGCCTGTTCTATCTGGTCGCTTAGAATTAGGTCAATTTCACCATTTGGAGCTAAACACCATTCATCACCCTTATCTCTCTAACAGCTAATCTGAAGTAGTTAAGTAGTAATATATTGGCATTCCCTTTTTTAACTGATGTAGCAAGCTATAAAATTAGCATTGCAAAACAGAAAGGGAAAAAAAAACCTGTCCATTAATTCTTATTGATTTGGGGGTAGAAAGCTTGGTAAAGTATTTTCAATTCAAAATAAAGAGACTTAAAATCATTTTCACACAGTTAGTCAGTGGATTCTTTCCTGCTGGGCATAGGACACCATGGAATATGTTTAATGACCTGTGAAAATAATAAATAAAGCCTTTTGCTCTTATAGAGTTCATGTCAGAAACAGAGCAAAGCACATTAAATTCTTCTCACAATACAGTAAAAGCCCTGTTTAATACCCTCAATGACTCTGTCAGTTGCTGTGTATCAGGACTTTTTATGATATGTGTGAATAATATAATGCATAGTAATAGTAGTAATGGCAGTATTTCTACTAATCATTCAGTCATGCCTTAATAAACCAGACTCTGGTATGCTCCAGGCATATTTCAGCTCAGTTTCAAAAGCTCTTTTCATTTTCACTGAGAGCAATTCACAAACCTCTTCTCTCTTTCCCAGAATCAACTCTTCATTGTTGCTTCTCTTGTTGACTTACAGTGAATGAAAAACTGCTCTGACATTACTGAGGTCTGCTTTTTATGAAAAAACTAGTTGTGCTGGAGATAGATGATAGATAGATAGATAGATAGATAGATAGATAGATAGATAGGAGACAGAGTGAAATACAATATTAATTAGCAGCAAACACAAGGCATAATTATTTGAAAGCACACAATATGAAAGTGGATAAATTAGATAAAAATAGATAAAGAAGGAAACAAGACACAGACACAACCATTGCTCTCAGAAAACTGGCAATCTAGTTAGAAGAAATAGAAATGGTTTCCTCCTTTGCAATTTATGATGAACCATTATTTTTCCCCCATTCTTATTTTTATCACCCTAGTTTGGGCATTTACCACTTCCTGCTTAGATTACTACAGTGGTGTCCTCTAAAAAAAAGGCTAAAATAATTTAGCCTCTGGTAAATCCTCCCACTTGATCCTTCCTGGATTGACTATTCATTCTAACTTTCTTTTGGATAGTATTCACATGAAATTGTATAATTCTGTTCCAAAAGTTCAAGAATTAATACCTTTGGAATAAAGTTTTAATTTCTTAGTCTGGCCTCAGCCTCAAAGCTTCTAAAATCAGATGCCAATCTATCTCCTCACCAACTTTCTCTGCTACAATATTCCCACACGTAAGTTAACTATATGGCAAATCATTCCCTATATATGGCACACACTTTCCCATTTTTCTACCCTGGATTATACTGTTCCCTGTGTTTAGCATTCCCTCTGTTGAAATCTTTCCTATTTAAAGTCAAGTTCTTACGCTGCTTCTTTTGTAAAGTCTACCCACAATTCCTCCAGCCGAAACTGCTAGATCTCTATGTGTGTGTCTGTCTCTGTCCCTGTCTGCCTCATTTAAATGCTCTAAATTCTTTCTTGGTTTCAGTTTATGGCACCAGTCAAATACTACCTTGTACTGTTATGTTTATTTCTTTCTTCCTTACAAGCATATAAAACCCCCCGCATAACTCTTGGCATGTGTCATATATAGTGAGTGAGCACTTAGTAAATATTTGTGAGATGCTGCATGAAAACACTGAGAGGAACAAGCAAGTGTGCAGAGATGAGGGCAAATACATAGGTAGAGATAAATGTCATGTAAAGTTTTGTAAAAATAAAAGAAGTGGAATTTAAATTTAATATTGAAGAAAGGAATTTTATTCATAATTGTATCTTGATTTATAGTTTCCTTACAAGAAACTTCTAATTTCTCATGTAAACATTTCATTCATTTCTAAAATATGAAGGAGGTACAAAAAAGGTATTTAGGCCAGTGGATGAAATCATTTTGAAAATTCCAGAAGACGGGGAAATTTCAGAATATCTAAAAAAGAATTTATTCAAAGGAGTGGCATTATTTGTTCCAAGACAAGTAAATGTCCACATTTTATGTGCCGAAATATCTATTTAATTTTTGTCTTCTATGTTTATGGTATCATCAGGTAAGCAGGCCCATCTGGGATTGGAATAACTTTTCTGATTACTTAATACATATAACCTATTTCCTTCTGGTTTACATAGCTTTGAGGTGAACTATCTCCTGACCACTAAAAAATACTGGCTGTATGGTGCTTTGAAAAAAGAAACACAAGGAGAGAATAGGAAAGAGACTGCAATTGTCAGAAGTAGTACAGAAGTTGTCTCCCTGCAAAGCAGCTGGTCTCAGAGCCTCTTGCTTGTTTCCCCAGTACAGTCTTTCTTCCCTCCCTCCCTTAAGATTTAGTACTTGATTCAAAAGGAATTCTAGCTGACCACAGAAAAAAGATAAGAAGTAGTTGTGTAAGGCATTTATTTGCCCATGGACGAAGAGATGAGGAGATACCACCAAATGAATCCTGTTCTCCCACTCCCCATTCCGCAATGCAGACAAGTCTGTGTGATCCTATTCAGGTATGGAGCCATGGGGAGAGATCCTTTCCCCTCTTCCTCCACACTTTAAGGAGATGGATGGAACAAGCAAATGTTCTTTAGGCTGGATTTAGGCCTCAAAGCTCTTGAAGGGGGTACATTTCCGGTAGGGCAAGATAGTCTTGGGGAGGAATTCTTCAAGTATACAAGGTCAAACTACTCAGGAGAATAACACAATAGAGTATTTGCCTAGGCTTGTGGAACAATCTACATTTATTCAAGCTAGAGATGGTGGGGGAGGTTCAAGGGCCTCCCACACTGGAAAGTGTGCTTAATGGTTTGGCATCCTGAGAACTTATCCAGACTAGCAGGAGGAAGTCTAACCCCACAAATGTGCTTCTGTGAGAATTCTTCTTACATTTCCCACTCCCACTTGAGAACACAGCTGGTTGCGCATGTGGTAGCCAGATGGCTCCCCAATTCTCTCAGAATATGAGAAGATGGGGACACAAGAGAATATGGGTCAGCCTCCTACCGTACACTAACAACACATTAGTCAAATCAAACTCACCTATGGACAACTTTGTGTTTTAATAGCTCAGAGCAATACATTTTTATTGATGAAATTCAGAGTGTATTTTTATTTTTATATATTTGGTTTTTTAGACTATATTTTTAAATTATACATACACTCATTTCTTATTTTTCTCAGAAGAATAAATCCATGTTAAAATGAAATAAAAGTTTTAATTCCCAGCATTTTTATTACTTTGTAGTGATATTAAAAGACAAGACAGAATACAAATATTAAATATAGAATGTATTAAATAAATATTTCCTAACACTATGGTCGACTATAAACATGCTCTCAAACACACAAATTTTCTCTAAAAGATAGCACAATATCATAATTGACCAAAAAGTGAGACACACAATCCAGGCATTGAAAGATCTTCAAGCTCCTTCCAAATCATTAGAAATGAAATTGTATTTAGTGTGTTGTAAACCAACTCTAAGAGACATAAAGCACAATGAAAGCACAAGTAGATGGATATAGCATTTTTTTTTTTTTTATGTAGCACATATTTATGTAGCAAAAATAATCCAATATTCAATGCTTCAGGCCGGGAATAGATAAGGTTCAGCTTTTTTTTTTTTTTTTTTTTTTTTTTTTTTTTACAGTGCTTGTTGCATATACCCTCCCCACCTTCCTGTCTAAGTTTCTGTGACAGCTCACCATTTCCTACATTCAACTTTCAAGTTTCTTTACTTGGCCTTTCTACTCACATTGCTCTCTAACACTTCAAATGTGTCTCCAATGACTTCCTTACGTACATAAAACTGCTCAAGATAAATTGGTCTATGCATTGTTTCCTGAATTCATCATTCACATCGTTCCTACCTTCATGGTTTTACTCAAACCCTTCCCAACTGTTTTATCACTTTTCCATTACCTTTCTCTCTTTCTTTTTTTTTTTAAGCTATTTTTTAATGTGTATTTTTGAGAGAGAGTGACAGTGGGGTAGGGACAGAGAGAGGGAGACAGAAGATCCAAAGTGGGCTGTGTGCTGTCAGCAGAGACCCCAATGTGGGGCTCGAACTCACGAACCGTGAGATCATGACCTGAGCCTGCAGTTCGACGCTTACCCAACTGAGCCACCCAGGCGCCCCTCCATTACCTTTCTTGAAGATGCAGTTTAGGGGGCACCTGGGTGGCTCAGTTGGTTAAGTATCCGACTTCAGCTCAGGTCATGATCTCACGGTTTGTGAGTTCGAGTCCCGCGTTGGGCTCTGTGCTGACAGCTCGGAGCCTGGAGCCTGCTTCGGATTCTGTGTCTCCCTCTCTCTCTGCGCCTCTCCTGCTCACACTCTCTGTATCTCTCAAAAGTAAGAAAAAAAAAAACATTAAAAAAAAAAAAAAGAAGATGCAGTTTAAGTGCTACTCTTCCAGGAAGACTTTCCCATCTATCTCCCTACCAACAGACCACACATATTCATACCTTTATAGAACACCCCTTCCTTGTACTCATCTGGCAAGTGTTGTCTGAATTACCAGGTGGTCCTTACTGCATGTTATACCATCCATTGTTGTACTACGTATATTCATTCCTCTTCCCAAGGTCAAGGATCAGGTCTACTATCTATTTTTATCCCCAGAAACCAGAATTAAAAAGTACTCAATATGGGAATGCAAGCTGGTACAGCCATTGTGGAAAACAGTATGGAGGTTCCTCAAAAAACTAAAAATAGAACTACCCTACAACCCAGCAATTGCACTACTTAGTATTTATCCTAGGGATACAGGTATGCTGTTTTGAAGGGACACATGCACCCCAATGTTTATAGCAGCACTATCAACAATAGCCAAAGTATGGAAAGAGCCCAAATGTCCATCAATGGATGAATGGATAAAGAAGATGTGGTATATATACACAGTGGAGTATTACTCAGCAATCAAAAATAATGAAATCTTGCCATTTGCAAGTATGTAGATGGAACTGGAGCGAAATTAGTCAGAGAAAGACTTCTATATGATATGACTTCACTCATATGAAGACTTTAAGACACAAAACAGATGACCATAGGGAAGGGAAGCAAAAATAATACAAAAACAGGGAGGGGAACAAAACAGAAGAGACACATAAATATGGAGAACAAACAGAGGATTACAGGGGGGGTGTGGTGGGGAGAATGGGCTACACGGGTAAGGGGCACTAAGGAATCTACTCCTGAAATCATTGTTGCACTATATGCTAACTAATTTGGATGTAAATTTAAAAATAAATAAATAAATAAATAAATAAATAAATAAATAAATAAAATAAAAAATTTAAAAAAAGTATTCAATAAACACTGTTACTGATAATGTTGATGTGATGCTAATGAACTCATAGAAAACAAAGACTAGGGTAGAAGCTCTTACAAAATAACTGGCTACAAAAAATACAAGTTTATCTCACTAAAAACACCCTATTCCTTTCCTAAATTTGCCAGATATAAAAGTAACTTATGACATGTTTTCACTGATAATCACCAATTTCTTTGTTTCCTTATGGTAATTACATTCATTTTGATGTACATCTTTTAAGACTCCACTTTTAAATTACCTGTACTCCACATTATATATTTAAATATTATGTAAAAGTATGCTGTCTCATCTTTGACAACTCAACACAAAATTATTTCCAGAATTTTTTTAAAGTTGCAGTCATATTGTTAGTGTTTTTCTCCCTAGGTGTATGGTAATTTCTTTATCTATGCTAGTCCATGCTGGTTTGCTTATACCTCTGAGTTTCCTGATAACTCATAATTCTTGAAATGGACAAGAACATACATACCCAAGAATATGTGCTGTGATTCTCTGAAAACCCTCTATAGCTAAGAAGCGTAATTTCTTAATTCTAATCTTGACTCTACTACCGTGTCACTTTCCTATCAGTTAAATGAGAATAACAGCATCTATTCTTTCCTTACTGTATATTAGATAATAGATACGACAAAATAGATCTGAAAATCCTTATAGGGAAGGTAATACATAAAGTCAAGGTATTACTCATTAAGGTAAAAGTCTAAGATAACCAAGACTCGCATTTCTTCATTGCTTGGGAAAAAAAAATGGTTTTCTAATGTGCTAGGTTTTATAATGTGCTAGGTAGTGTGTTCCCGGGAACTCAAAAATAAATAAGACCAAGGACAGGTTCCAGATCTCAAAATATAGTAAAGGTAGAGAATTAAACAAACAGAACAGAGGTCAGGAAAATTCACTGCCTGTTTTTGTAAGGCTTGTGAGCTAAGAATGGTTTTTACAGATAAGCATTTGCAATCAGTTTGATGAATGGAAACACTAAATTTGAACTACAAGTAAGAGAAATGGTATCCTCTAGAAAAGAATTCCATTCTTCAATAAATGTATCACTATTACAAAAAATTTGTACTTATTATTTTATTTTTAATTTTGTCAATAAAAAAATCATTAAACTTTATTTTCTCTCATTATATAAGTACTCACAAAATATCCTTGATTTTGCCTCTTGGCCTGCAAAGTCTAAAATGTTTACTAACTGTAAACTTCACAGAAAAAGTGTGCTGACCCCTGAAATAATTAATTATACTATAATGTGGTAAATATAATGATAGAAAATATAAGTTGAGAATTCAAGTAATGATGAAAATATTGGGGAGGAGCACCTAAATCATCTTTGTGTAATGGTTTCAGGGCAGACTTCTGGGAGAAGATGGCATTGGACTGAGTCTGAAAAGCTAAGTAGGAATAAACAAAACAAGAGGGATGGGTCGAGGGGTCACTACGGGTGGTTGGTGGAAAAACTTTAGTCATCCATGGTCATTTCAGGTCCTCAGATAAGCAGATACCCAGATGGGATTAGATATGATTAGTTCTAGGAGTTGATGACTTTTCACTCTGCACCCCAACCATAGACTCGATTCCAGCTATAACCAGTTGCCTGATGGTTTTTTACCAGCTCTAGAAGAGCTCTGTGAGTGCATGTAGAAAACCTGACCTGCCTTTAGCATATTCACTGTTCATTTTTTAAAGTTGCATTGTTTTATATAAAAGAGTAAAATATTTCATTTTTTTGACAGAAATCCATAGAAAATAAAATAAAATTTAAAAAACAGTAAGAGTCTTTGCACTGATACCCAACTTCTAAATATATATTTCCAGTAACAGATAATGAATAGAACACATGTATATGCTTATCCCTTCTGCCTCATAAACATCACAAAAATTATGGCAGGAAATGGCTTTTTAAAGATATAAAACATTGATGAAAAGGAAAACTGGAGAGAAAAGAGCAGAGAGAACTGTCAAAAATAAATTGACAGCTGCAAAGCAGATGATCAGGTAAGTAGTAACTAACTTCTTAGCAGACCAGAGGCTGAAAGGTAAATGCTTGTAGCTGGGAAAGTCAAGGAGCAAATGAACTCATTATATAAAATCTTGGAAAACCTCAGGAGCTAGAGTCACCTAGTACCTCTAAAAGGTAACTACCAGCGGAGCCACAAATAGGAGACTTGGTTAAAAGTCTGAACGAGAAACAGGCTTCTCAATCCCCCAGCTCCTGACAACCACGTGAATCAAGGCAACTACCTTCCCTCAACTCAACAGAAGACTGGAGGTTTACTCTCCAAAGATTTTAAAACACAGGGACTCTAGACTTGAGGTCACTAAGCAAGAAGGGCTAGAGTGCCATAATCAAAACAATGACTTAAATTAAAAATCTATATGTTAAATGATGAGAATTAACCTGTTCTCCAAGTTAGCTCCCAGAATGCTCGAAAGCATTCTGGGATGTCTGGCTGGATATCTCCTCATAACACTACATTAAAGCTCAACAATTGATTTCTTGGTCACATAGTAAATTATAAGTTAAGTGTATAATTAATTTATACAAAGTCAGCTATATAATGTGTCAGGTCTCTTGTTCAAAAAGCAGGGGGAAAAGTGTCATTAAAAATACTAAAATAGGGGGGCGCCTGGGTGGCGCAGTCGGTAAAGCGTCCGACTTCAGCCCGGTCACGATCTCGCAGTCCGTGAGTTCGAGCCCCGCATCAGGCTCTGGGCTGATGGCTCGGAGCCTGGAGCCTGTTTCCGATTCTGTGTCTCCCTCTCTCTCTGCCCCTCCCCCGTTCATGCTCTGTCTCTCTCTGTCCCAAAAATAAATTAAAAACGTTGAAAAAAAAAAGAAAAAAAAAAGAAAATAAAAAAAAAAAAGAAAAAAAGAAAAAAAAATACTAAAATAGGGAGTGCCTGAGTAGCTTAGTGATCTCAGCTCAGGTCTTGATCTCACAGTCGTGAGTTCAAGCCCTGTGTTAGGCTCCACGCTGGGTGAAAAGGCTACTAAAAAATAAAAGAATTGAAATAGAAAGGTTTTTTTTTTTCACCCTCAGTCTCTCTTTTGATTTGTCATGGTGTTTTTCTCTTTTCTTTTTTTCTTTCTTTCTTATTTATTTATTTATTTATTTGGTCATGGTGCTTTTCTTATTTACTAATTAACATTTTTTAAGGAAAGGAAATTGAACATTTAAATTATTTAACCCACTCTTTAGCAAGTGGTGCTGGGAAAACTGATGGCAACATGAAGAAAAATGAACCTGGACCCCTTTTGACACGATACACAAAAATAAATTCAAAATGGATCAAAGATCTAAATGTAAGACAGGAAGCCACCAAAATACTCAAGGAGAAAGCAGGCAAAAACCTCTTTAACCTCAGCTGCAGCAACTTCTTACTCAACATATCTCCGGAGGCAAGGGAAACAAAAGCAAAAATGAACTACTGGGACCTCATCAAAATAAAAAGCTTCTGCACAGCGAAGGAAACAATCAACAAGAAAAGGCAACCAAGGGAATGGGAAAAGATATTTGCAAATGACATATCAGATAAAGGGTTAGTATCCAAAATCTACAAAGAACTTACCAAACTCAACACCCAAAAAACAAATAATCCAGTGAAGAAATGGGCAAAAGACATGAATAGACACTTCTCCAAAGAAGACATCCAGATGGCCAACCGTCACATGAAAAAATGCTCAACATCACTCATCATCAGGGAAATACAAATCAAAACCACAATGAGATACCATCTCACACCTGTCAGAATGGCTAACATTAACAACTCAAGCAACAACAGATGTTGGCAAGAATGTGGAGAAAGAGGATCTCTTTTGCACTGCTGGTGGGAAAGCAAACTGGTCAACCACTCTGGAAAACAGTCTGGAGGTTCCTCAAAAAACTAAAAACAGAACTACCCTACGACCCAGCAATTGCACTACTAGGTATTTATCTTAGGGATACAGGTATGCTGTTTCGAAGGGACACGTGCACCCCAATGTTTATAGCAGCACTATCAACAATAGCCAAAGTATGGAAAGAGCCCAAATGTCCATCGATGGATGAATGGATAAAGAACATGTGGTATAGATATAAATGCAGTATTACTCAGCAATCAAAAAGAATGAAATCTTGCCATTTGCAAATACGTGGATGGAACTGGAGGGTATTATGCTAAATGAAGTTAGTCAGAGAAAGACAAAAATCATATGACTTCACTCATATGAGGACTTTAAGACACAAAACAGATGAACATAAGGGAAGGGAAACAAAAATAATATAAAAACAGGGAGGGGGACAAAACAGAAGAGACTCATAAATATGGAAAACAAATAGAGGGTTATCAGAGGGGTTTTGGGAGGGGAGATGGGCTAAATGGGTAAGGAGCATTAAGGAATCTACTCCTGAAATCATTGTTGCACTATATGCTAAGTAACTTGGATGTAAACTAAAAACATAAATTAAATTTAAATAAATAAATAAATAAATAAATAATTTAACCTAAATTTCACCATTCATCTTTATATTAGGCAATGCCTTTTTAAATTCAAATATAAGTTGGGGCACCTGGGTGGCTCAGTCGGTTAAGCGTCCAATTTCGGCTCAGGTCATGATCTCACAGTCCGTGAGTTCGAGCCCCGTGTCAGGCTGTGTGTTGACAGCTCAGAGCCTGGAGCCTGCTTCGGATTCTGTGTCTCCCTGTCTCTCTGACCCTCCCCCGTTCATGCTCTGTCTCTCTCTGTCTCAAAAATAAATAAACGTTAAAAAAATTTTTTTAATAAATAAATTCAAATATAAGAGCATTTAATTCATATATACAATCACTGAAATTGCACAATTTATATTTTGTAGCTCATACATGCATATGTAATTTGTTCTCATCAAAATAGTGGAAATACTTCATAAAACTAACTCAATAATTTATTTCAAGTCAATATGCACACATTCTACCAATTCTCTACTTTTGGCTTACTGGAATCAGCAATTTTACCGTAACTGTTTTACTGTGAAGTAACAGTGTGAAGTAACACTGTGAAGTAACAAGAATAAGAAAAAATATGACAGGATTTCTTACTCATTTGTGTTTCTTAGAATGCCATTATATTCTTGCTGCATTAGAAATAATTGTGGGGGTGCCTGGATGGCTAAGTCAGTTAAGCATCCAACTTCCGCTCAGGTCATCATCTCGTGGTTTGTGAGTTTGAGCCCCACATTGGGCTTGCTGCTGACAGCACGATTCAGATCCTCTGTCTCCCTCTCTCTCTGCCACCCCCCTCTGGCTCTGTCTCATTCTGTCAAAATAAATATGTAAATAAAACTTTAAAAAAAGAAAAAGAAAAGGTAAGAATTCTGGTTCAGACAGAAAATATGGCTTCTAGGGGCTGTCTATCCCCACTTACTCAGTCACAGATGTAACTCGCTTACCTTGTACAATCTTTGAGTCTCACTAAACTCTCATGCATCATGGGCCCACTGGAATTATGTGTTTATGGAAATCTTGAACACTATATGCAAATGGAGTAGCAAGTACTGGCTGACTTCTTGCTGGTGTTCCAGTATTCCAACAGACTTTAATTATGAAACACAGGTTCAAGTTCAAAATCAAAACACAAGTACAAACAAAGATAAGATGAATAAGAAATTTCACGATAGCAACAGTAGAACAGTAGGATAAGTAGGGGGCTTTTCCTTACTCAGTTGCACAGATCTCATCCCTGGGAAGCTGTCAACTATATAAGAAAGTGCCAAGTTGTTTTCCAATAAAGTTGTGTCATATTGCATTCCCACCAGTAAAGTTTGAAAGTTCCAGTGGTCTGCATCCTTACTATTAACTAGTAATGTCAAACTTGTTAGATGTAGCCATTCTGGAATACATGTATAATGACATCTCATTGTAGTTTTTATTTGCAGTTCCCTAATGATTATGTTGATCATTCATTAACTAGTGAATTATTCATTCATAATTACAAATAATTATGTGCTTATTTGCCACCTGAATTATCTTCTGGGTTGTGTGTGTGTGTGTGTGTGTGTGTGTGTGTGTGTGTGTGCCACAATGGTCCATGCTGTCTTTTATTATTCTGTTTCGCTGCTTGATTCAAAATGTTTTCTTGTTTGTTCTCATTTTTGTTTTTAATATAATTTATTGTCAAGTTGACTAACATACACGTTGGCTAATATGCACACGTTCTACCAATTCTCTACTTTTGGCTTACTGGAATCAGCAATTTTACCATAACTGTTTTACTGGTTAAAAAAACTGGTTGGCCATCTGGATGTCTTCTTTGGAAAAGTGTCTATTCATGTATACAGTGTGTTCTTGGTTTTGGGGGTAGATTTCCATGATTCATCACTTACATACAACACCCAATGCTCATCCCAATAAGTGCCCTCCTCAATGCACATCACCCCTTTTCCCCTCTCCCCATGCCCCCTCATCAACCCTCAGTTTGTTCTTTGTATTTAAGAGTCTCTTATGGTTTGCCTCCTTCCCTCTCTGTAAGTATTGTTTTCCCTTCCCTTCCCCCATGGTCTTCTGTTTAGTTTCTCAAGTTCCACAAATGAGTGAAAACATATGATATCTGTCTTTCTCTGAATGACTTATTTCACTTAGTATAATACCCTCCAGTTCTATCCACATTGCTGCAAATGGCAGGATTTCATTCTTTCTAATTGCCAAGTAGTATTCCAATGTATATATAAAACATATATTTTTTTTTAATTTTTTAAATTACTGTTTTATTTTGTTAATTTTTTAATGTTTGTTTAATTTTTGAGAGAGTGAGGTAGAGTGTGAACAGGGAAGGGTCAGAGAAAGAGAGAGATAGGGAGACACAGAATCCGAAGCAGGCTCCAGTATCCACACTGTCAGCACAGAACCTGAGGTGGGGTTTGAACTCAAGAGCTGTGAGATCATGACCTGAGCTGAAGTCAGACGCTTAACCGACTGAGCCACCCAGGTGCCCCTAATTATTTTTTAAATATAATTTATTGTAAAATTGGTTTCCATACAACACGCAGTGCTCATCCCAACAAGTGCCCTCCTCCCTGCACATCACCCACTTTCCCCCCTCCCCCAACCCCATCTACCCTTAGTTTGTTCTCAGTCCTTAAGAGTCTCTTATGGTTTGCCTCCCTTCCTCTCTGTAACATTTTTTTTCCACTTCCCCTTCCCCGTGGTCTTCTGTTTAGTTTCTCAAGATCCACATATGAGTGAAAACATATGGTATCTGTCTTTCTCTGCCTGACTTATTTCACTTAGCATAATACCCTGCAGTTCCATCTACATTGCTGCAAATGGCCAGATTTCATTCTTTCTCATTGCCAAGTAAGTATTCCATTATATATATAAATCACATCTTCTTTATCCATTCATCAGTTAATGGACATTTAGGCTCTTTCCATAATTTGGCTATTGTTGAAAGTGCTGCTATAAACATTGGGGTAACTGTGCCCCTATGAATCAGCTCTCCTGTATCCTTTGGATAAATTCCCAGTAGTGCTACTGCTGGGTCGAAGGGTAGTTCTATTTCTAATTATTTGAGGAACCCACATGCTGTTTTCCAGAGTGGCTGATGATGAGTGATGTTGAGCATCTTTTCATGTGTCGGCTGGCCATCTGGATGTCTTCTTTGGAAAAGTGTCTATTCATGTCTTCTGCCCATTCTTCACTGGATTATTTGTTTTTCAGGTGTTAAGTTTGATAAGTTCTTTATAGATTTTGGATACTAACCCTTTATCCAATATGTCATTTGCAAATATCTTTTCCCATTCCATTGGTTGCCTTTTAGTTTTGTTGATTGTTTCCTTTGAGGTGCAAAAGCTTTTTATCTTGACAAGGTCCCAATAGTTCATTTCTGCTTTTATTTCCCTTGCCTTCAGAGACGTGTTGAGTAAGAAATTGATGCAGCTGAGGACAAAGGGGTTGTTGCCTGTTTTCTCCTCTAGGGTGTTGATGGTTTCCTGTCTCACGTTTAAGGCTTTCACACCTGGATATCTTCTGTAATGAAATGTCTGCTTAAATCTTTTGCTCATTTTAAAAACGGGGTTGTTTTCTTGAGTTTTGAGAGTTCTTTATATATCCTGGATATAAATTCTTTTATTATTATTATTATCATCATCATCATCATTTATTTCAGTTTACATCCAAGTTAGCATATAGTACAACAATGATTTCCGGAGCAGATTCCTAAAAGCCCCTTACCCATGTAGCCCATCCCCCCTCCCACAACCCCTCCAGTAACCCTTTGTTAGTTCTCCATATTTAAGAGTCTGTTATGTTTTGTCCCCCTCCCTGTTTTTATATTATTTTTGCTTCCCCTCCCTTCTGTTCATCTGTTTTGTATCTTAAAGTCCTCATACGAGTGAAGTCATATGATATTTGTCTTTCTCTGACTAATTTCACTTAGCATGATATCCTCTAGTTTCACTGGATATAAATTCTTCATCAGATATTTTAAACAAATGTTTTCTCAGGGTGCATTGGTGGCTCAGTCAGTTAAGTGTCTGACTCCTGG
Source organism: Prionailurus viverrinus (assembly GCF_022837055.1). Taxonomy (NCBI): domain Eukaryota; kingdom Metazoa; phylum Chordata; class Mammalia; order Carnivora; family Felidae; genus Prionailurus; species Prionailurus viverrinus. Next base: position 134,793,903 of record NC_062564.1, on the reverse strand, counting down.
TTTTGGCTCCGGTCATGATTTTGTGGTCTGAGATCAAGCCCCACACCAGATTCTGGGCTGACAGTGTGGAGCCTGCTTGGGATTCTTTCTCTCTCCCTCTCTCTCTGCCCTTCCCCCACTTCTCGAAAATATATATTTTTTCTCCTAATCTGTGGTTTGTCTTCTCATTTTTGCAACAATGTCTTTTGAAGACCACAAGGTCTTAATTTTGTTGGCTTTAATTTTAATTTTTTTTTAAATTACATAAACTCTACCCTTAGCTTGGAGCTTGAACTCATGACCCTGAGATCAACAGTCACAAGGTCTACTGACTGAGTCAGCAAGGCACCCATAGGGTCTTAATTTTGATAACATGAATTAATTTATTTCTGTTATAGTTCATGCTTTCTGGGTCCTAAGAAATCTTTGCTAACCAAATGTCACATTTTCTCCTAGAAATTTTTACAGCTTTCTTCTAGAAATTTTTATAACTTTTGGTTTATGGTTCATTTCAAGTTAATTTTTTTAATCTATTATAGGTAGGTTTTAGGTTTAGTATAAAATTTTATATATTTTTTTGAATATGATATTCAATTGTTCCAGCATTTTTAAAATTTTCTTTTAAAATGTTTATTTTTGAGAGAGAGAGAGAGAGAGAGTGAGTGAGCAGGGGAAGGGGAGAGAGAGAGAGAGAGAGAGAGAGAGAGAGAAAGAGACAGAATCCAAAGCAGGCTTCAGGCTCCAAGCTGTCAGCACAGAGCCCAATGTGGGGCTTGAACCCACCAACTGTGAGATCATGACCTGAGTCAAAGTCAGACGCTCAACCAACTGAGCCACCCAGGTGCCCCCAACACATTTTTTGAAAAGCTATCTTTTACACCATTAAATTACCTTATCATCTTTGTTGAAGATCATTTGACCATATACTTTGTATTTTGGTTTCAAAATAATTTTGCCTTTGCATTTTCGAATAAATTTTAGAGTAAATCTGTCCATTTCTACCAAAAAGTTGCTTCAATTTTTATTTGAATTGCATGGATTCTATAGATAAATGTGAGATAATTAACATCTTTAAAAAAGTAGTTCTTTAGATCCATGAACATGGTATATCTCTCTAGTTACTAGGTCTTCTTTATTTCTCTCACCAATGTCATAGTTTTCAATGTATAAATCTTCCATATTTTTCTTAGATTTATCCCATAATATTCATGTTTTGATTCTGTTGTGATATTTTTAAAAGTTTCAATTTCTAATTGTTCATTGCAAGAAAAGATAATTGATTTTACAATTATTTAGCTGATTTCAATTATTTAGCTAAATAATTCACTCATTAATTTTAGATTTTCCTCTTTTTTTTCTTTTTTTTCACTTTCTTGGGATTTGGAGAGAATAATCATGTCAACTGAAAGTAATGATAGTTTATTTCTTTTCTTTTTTTTATGTTTGTTTGTTTGTTTTGAGAGAGAAAGATAGTGAGCAGGGGAGGGGCAGAGAAAGAGGGAGACAGAATCCCAAGCAGGCTCTTCACTGTTAGCACCAAGTCTTATGTGAGACTAAAACCCACAGACAGAGAGATAATGACCTGAGCCGAAACCAAGAGTTGGCTGCTTAACCAACTGAGCCACCCAAGTGCCCTGATAGCTTTATTTCTTAAACATGAAAGGGTAGACAAGAATCACAAGATATTTGAGCAAGGCCTCTAACATAAAAGGGAGAAAGAAAAAAAGAAAGAAAGAGAGAAAGAAAGAAAGAAATTTAAAAACTTTCCAGAAAATAGAAAAGACAAAGAAAAGAAAATTAAGGGAGAGTGGAGTATCAGAAAAATTAGAGGTTCATCATGTGATTAATGGTAGCTCCACAAAGAGTGAGCAGAGGCATTGGGGGGGGGGGGGGCACAAGCAGAGTTATTAATGGAGTTATAGTACAAGAAATTTTCCCTGAATTAAAAAGCCTGACTCTCCAGTACCCACCATAATGATATTAAAAAGAACTACATTATGCTTATCGTTGTGAAACTTCAGAGGATCATAGACAAAATGGAAAAGGATTGTAAACAATCCACTGAGGAAAAACAATTTATATACAAAGATTCAGGAACTGAAATGGTATCAAACTTTACACTGCAACCCTATTTAAGTTAAGAGTCAATAAAACAGGGGCGCCTGGGTGGCTCAGTTGGTTAAGTGGCCAACGCTTGGTTTCGGCTCAGGTCATGATCTTGCAGTTCTTGAATTTGAGCATCACATAGGGCTCTGCACTGACAGTGCAGAACCTGCTTAGGATTCTCTCTCTCACTCTCTCTTTCTGCCCCTCCCACTCTCTCTCTCTCTCTCTCAAAATAAGTAAACTTTAAAAAAAAGAAAAAGAAAAAAAGACAATGAAACAGTGCCTTTAATATTTTGAGGGAAAATAATTTCCATAATATAATAATTATATTTAGAATAAATGTATTTTAAGACATAATGTATTTAAGATAAAATGTATTTAAGACATAAAGGGTCTACTGGAAAAGGAAAAAAAACTATAAGGAGAAAGAAGAAGGCATAAGATCCAGAAATAGGGGATCAAACACACAATAAAGATAAGAGGAATCTCAGGACAATGGTGCAAAGAAATTCTAGATGCTGTCTATGCAGTGAGGCCTAAAGAACATCAAATCCATATTGGAGCAGGAGAAAGCAACACTCTAGGAAGAAAGTCTCCAAGGGGAAAAAATTGTTAATTTGCCAAATGTGTCCAATCTTATCAAGTAGATTTATGTTTCTCATAGTAGTTTAGGGATATTTAGCTACATAGAATACAAAGCAAACAAAAAAGCAATTATTTACTCTGGGGAGGAAAAGAAAATATACTGAATATAAATGAATATACTAATATACTATGTGACTCAATTTTGAGTAATACATGGTCGTAATCATGATAAAGGCTGAATAGCGACATAAACAGAAATTGTGATAATTGTATTGGGAAAATGGGAGGAATAGAAGTCTAATGGATAAAATATAAAGCTGGAAAATTATATAATTGTATTTATCTAGCAAATACTTATAGAACACTTACTGTACTAGGCAGTAAATACTTCAGAAATGCTATTCATCTACTGCTCATATTGGGTCTATGTGTTAGTACTATTATTAATTCTAATTTGCTGATGGAGGAAGGATATCACAGAAAACTTAACTTTCCCAAGATCAGTGATTCTCAACAGGGGGTGATTTTGTTTCTTCAGGGGACATCTGGTGATGCCTGAAGACATTTTTAATTGTTACAGCTGGGGTGAGGGTAGAGACCAGGGATATTGCTACACAGCCTAAAATTCAGAATAGCTCCCTATGACAAAAAGTTATCTAGCACACTGTGTCAATTGTGCCCATCAAGAAACATTGACCAAGATAAACAGAAGTAGTGCATACAGAGCTGGGATTTGAATCACAGAAGCTCTTGAATACCGCCTTAGTATGCTGCCTTTCAACAACAGCCTATGGATGTTATTTAGAAACATGAAAGTAAATATCAGAAGAAGGAGCTGGAAAAATTGAAAGCAGTTGCCCCTACAGAGAAATAACTTGGGGAGGGGAATAAGGGCCAGTGGACTATTTGGGGGTTGTTTTTTACTGGGGGCGGGGGGGGGTGTTGTTTTGTTGTTGTTGTTTCTTGCTGTTTTTTAAAAGACCTGAAGAACTATTTGAATTATACTTACTTTTAAATGTTACAATAATTATAAATATTCAAATCAGAAACTTTTTTCAGCTTAATTATTGTTTCCCTTATCTTAGAAGTGTTTAGTAAAATGCAGTTTATAAGACTAGTCTCTCAGTAAATTTTGAAAAGAAGGAAAACTACACGAAGGATTGAATATATACAAAAAGAAAACTTTTGTCTTGATTGACATCTTGCATATCAAGTTCCAACTTGTACCATAATGAAGTATTTCAGACAGAAAATCCTGATGATCCAGATTCCTAATGGAAAAACCATTTCAGACCTTATTATAAGGAAACAAGAAAAAATGGCTTTACTAGATAATGAGAGATTACCAGCTCTATCATTACATACATAAAAAAGCATCTATATTAGAGGAACAATGAAGCTACTTTTTAAAAAACATTGAAAGTGAGTTAAATAAAGGTGATACTGTTGTTCTTAATAATTATTTTTAGATTCATACATATCACTCAACCTTTAAAACTTTTTTTTTAAGTTTATTTATTGTGTGTGAGAGAGAGAGACAGAGACTCCCAAGCAGGCTCCATACTTAGTTCAGAGCCAGACACAGGGCTCAATCTCATGAACCGTGAGATTATGACCTGAGCCAAAATCAAGAGTTGGACACTTAGGCTGAGCCATCCAGGTACCCCTCACTCAACCTTTAAAGATCCATATAGAAATTATAAATCCAACCTGGAAATTCATCCATCTCCCAATACCTTGTAACAGTAACAATAGATCTTTAACAGGATACACTGCAGAGAAAAGGAAGAAAGATACTGATCTCCTGTCACTACTATAGCAATACATTGGATCAGCAGATTATCTCTACTCTCAGAGAAAACAAAAGCCATTTTCAAGAATCTTTCCCATCTCTATTTCTTTCCTCACAGTTCTATTTTCTTTTCTCAGATTTTCTTTTCCTGTTTAAGGTTCTATATGTGTGCCTTTTGTTGTTGTTTGAACCAGGTAATTTTACCTGTTTCATAAAGCAAAATGACATCAAAATGTATATAGTAAGAAGTCTTGCTCTTGCTGCTGTCCACATTCAGGAATGCGGTCCATTCCTTCCTGTTTACAGGTAACCATTTTGAACAGCATTTTTTAATGGCATGGATCTTCTCAATATTTCTTTACGTAAATACAGTCAAATCTAGATATATGTGTGTATATACACGTGTGTATTTTTTCTTATATCTCCCACGGTTTCTTACTTTACTTCACAAAACAAGTTTTGAAATAAAATTTATTATGTCAGTTAGAGTCTGGCCATCCTAGAGACACTCATCACTTAACAAACTAGAATTTTAAGCCTACATAGATGATATCTCTATTAAAGATACTGACTGCCATAATAATTATACAACAATTATTTAATTATGAAATAATTATTTAATAATTTTTAAAAGTTTTTCAGTTTCCAGATACTAAAAGAATATTTTTTAAATCAGGTGTGCACTTTCTATGTTTTTAGGATGTTTTTAAAAGTTACTAGTTAAGCCAACTTCAATAAAACCTGTACTTCAACAAATAGTTATGTTGGAAACAAATTCATAATGAGACCTAACAATATCCCTTGTATAAAAATAAATCAGTGGTATTAATTTGGCTAAATTTTGTATCATTTTCTGTGCTGTTCAATGGTAATTACTTAAAATTTAAATAACACACTGCTTTATCAAAGATTTTAATTTCTCATATTTAAAGAAAATATCAGGGTGCCTGGGTGACTCAGTCAGTTAAGTCACTGACTCTTGATTTCAGCTCAGGTCATGATCTCATGGTTTGTGAGATCAAGCCCCAGGTCGGCTACGTGCTGACAGCATGGATCCTGCTTGGGATTTTTCTCTCTGCCCTTCCCCCACTCATGTACTCACACGTTTGCTCTCTCTCTCAAAATAAATAAATAAACTTTTTAAAAAATTAAAAAATATCATTCTTGTTATAGTCAAAGGTCATAAAACAAATCCTAAAAGCCTTAGTAATAATGTTGAAATCAAATTTCTTTCAACAAGATTTTAATGGAAAACTATGGGGGCTGGAATTGAATAAATAATTAAACCCTTCTACCTTTCTTTCTGTCATTTATTTCCCACCCCCCCCACCCCATGCAACCTGAGCAACTCAGTTGGAAACATACTTCTTAAGGTGGAGCTCAGAATGGGGACTTGGTAGAGGAGAGAAAGAAAAATGCAGCCCCTAACTATCCACCAACTTCACCTAGGAATACTCCTCTTCACAGGCTTCACAGTGAGACTGATTGGGCTTGGAACTGTGAAACCAAAGGAGAGTTTGTTTCTGGTTCTGCCAAGATTCTTCCCAGGAGCAAAGCCTATACCGTAGTCACAGGAAAATCACTATTATAGAGTGTCGGTGGTATTTGAATGAATGGTCTTCTATTCCAATTTAAATTAATATTATCTTTGGGGTATATATTAAAATTATTGCCTCCTTTTTTATTTCAAGTGGGAAAAGAAATTACTTTGAACATAGGGAAACACCCAGCAGACAATCAGAAGTCATGGCACCATGTCTTTTGGAATTTCTGTAGGCATATGAACCTGTCCTTGTCTCAAAACAAAAACAAAAACAAAAACAAAAACAAAAACGCCTACAGAAATGGAAAACTCAGCTCCAAGGTCTCAAAACAAGGAGAGAAAAAAATAATAATAAATGTAAAGAAATATAAAATAATAAGAAAAAATTAAACATCTATTAAATAACCACCATAAGCAAATGTATATGTCCCTTCCAAATGTCTACAGGTCAAAAAATAATAATGTGCTATCAAAAATATGATAAAAACCATCAAACTATAGATTATATTAGCTCTCTAATTAGGAAAATTAAATTGAGATTCTTTCATGAAAATTATATATATTCACATGCAGGAAAATGAAAACGAAGAAAAACAATTAGTACTTTATCAAATCTTCACCAATGATATTTCAATCACATTAAATTCTCCTAGAAGATGTTCTGTCTTAACAAATATATATGTTCACTCTTATTCATTTTTGCAGAGTGAAGTTATCCTTCTTTGAGTTGTTTGTTACCATATTTGTGTTTTTTGGTGAAGATGAGACATAATATCGTGAAATTCTTTTTTTAAGTTTATTTCTTTATTTTGAGATAAAGACAGAGAAGGAGTGCCGGTGGGGGAGGGGCAGAGAGAGAATCCCAAGCAGACTCCACACCATCAGCTCAGAGCGCAATGTGGGGCTCAAACCCACATACTGCGAGATCATGACCTGAACCAAAGTCAGAGGCTTTAAAGGATTGAGCCACCCAGGTTCCCCCCACTTTTTTCAATTTTTATTTATTTATTTATGAGAGAGAGAGAACACAATTGGGGGAGAGTCAGAGAGAGAGGGAGACACAGAATCCAAAGCAGCCTCCAGGCTCTTAGCTGTCAGCGCAGAACCCAACACAGGGCTCAAAGTCACCAACCATGAGATCACGACCTGAGCCCAAGTTGAACACTTAATCAACTGAGCCACCCAGGCACCCTAAAATTCTTTGTATAATTTACATCCATGCATCTTTGCACACACTATCATTTTTTAAAAATATTATTAATAGGAATAAAAGCATGACACTAACAGTTGAACTGCATGATATTGGGTATTATTAGCTGGCATTGATGAATTCCTAAAAATCATCAAAAAAAAAACATGCTAAGTCATTCCCACCTATCTTTAAACACTGAGGTGGCAAGTGAATCAGGTGATTTGCAGATGGCTAAATAAAAACTTATTGTCTGTTAAAGTATTATTAATCAGGTGCCAAATATAGTAAGAATTCTCCAGAACTTTACAGTGAATCTATAAGCTTTTTTCTTTGTCTTCAAAATTACAAGCAATATTTATCATATACAAAAGTGAAAGTAACAACAAATATCAAAGTCATTTATGAAAGAATAGAAAAAGTAAGCCAAAAGGAATCTCTAGTTGTTTCACAGTCAAAAACAATCAGTGTTGGGAAGAAGAAATTTAAAAGTTCAAGGCAAAATAATGAGTACATTTTCCTTTACACTGTTAGAAGCACAGTATAAAATGATATTATTTTCAAGGGGAAAATGCCATATTACTAATATAAATAGATGCTTTCCAGATAATTATTACAGTAATAGTATGAAATAGACAAAATTAAGCAAGGGTTTTTGCACTCTTATCATATAAATATTAACTCAGGACCTTAGTTTTACCAGAACCATATAAACCTTAACTTCACTCATGATCATGTCAAATTTACTATGGCTATTTGTTTTCTCCTCCATTACAGGCCTCTTGTGCCTTAGAGCTGTTACATTTTACTTGGCTTAATCTATAACTAAAGGAAGATTGAAATGATCACCTGAGTCACCCAAAGAAAACACACTTATATGACACTGAGGGGGAAGAGAGAGGCAGTGGCCTGGCACCAATGACCATCAAACAGAAATTGGGAACTAAATCAATGGACCTGTAAAGATGAGTAATTTGATAGCAAATTTTCTATAGTAACTGAGAAACCAATGATACTAATATAACCTTTTGTCAGATTTTTGCATTTAGTTGATAACTATATTTATATTTTTATCTTACTACTGTGGTTATAGTTGAACATGTTATTAATATAATTGTTGAAGTGATATAAAGAAAATTATTTTATGAAAACATTATTGTAATTTTTTAATTTATTTAAAATTTGTTTTAAATTGAAATGCTTTTAAAGTTCTTACTTGTTTACTTAAAGATTCATAGAAAACTTATTATTACTACATCCGTATAACCTGTTCAACCTATTCTTACCAGCCACTGAACCAAACTGCCTGTAGTACACCCATGCTGGGGATACTAACACAGAAGATACTAATGATTGCCTTAGTAATCCAGTATTCATTTCCAAACCCTGTTTCCCATGCCTGCCTTTGCTAGACAAGAAAAGCTAAGTACTTGCTTCCTTGCTTTCCTTGTATTTAGCTGGACACAATTTTGGCCACTAATATGTAGGCGAAAAGAGTAAAGTCTTTTAGGAAAAGCTTTTAATTTTATACACACACACACACACACACACACACACACACACACACAATTATATATACATAGAGAGAGACAGACAGAGACACAAAGAGACAGAGAACAGCCAAGGCTGACTCCATATTTCCCATCCTTCATTTGGTCTTGAAAGAGGATTGAATATCTGGAGTTACAGCCATCCTATTATGATTTTTTAATTAATTTATTTAAAGTCAAGATAGTTAATATGCAGTGTAGTATTGGTTTCAGGAGTAGAACCCAGTGATTCATTACTTATATACAACACCCAGTGCTCATCTCAACAAATGCCCTTCTTAATGTCCATCACCCTTTTAGCCCATCCCTCCACTCACCTCCCCTCCAGCAATCCTCAGTTTGTTCCCTGTATTTAAGATTCCCTCATGGTTTGCCTCCCTCTCTGTTTTTATCTTATTTTTCCGTCCCTTCCCCCTATGTTTTGTATCTTAAATTCTTCATATGAGTAAAGTCACATGATATTTGTCTTTCTCTGACTGACTTATTTTGCTTAGCAAAATACACTCTAGTTCCATCTACATTGTTACAAATGACAAGATTTCATTCTTTTTGACCACTGAGTAATACTGCAGTGTGTGTGTGTGTGTGTGCGCGCGCGCGCACGCGTTGTGTATATACTACATCTTCTTTATCAATTCACCAGTCAATGGACATTTGGGCTCTTTCCACAATTTGGCTATTGTTGATAGTGTTGCTATAAACATTGAGGTGCATGTGTCCCTTAGTATCAGCATTTTTATACCTTTAGATGAATAGCTAGTAGTGTGATTGCTGGGTTGTAGGGTCCTATCATAATTTGAAGAGGAAGGCAAAGAGAACTGAAGTGCAGTGACCCTGGCTTGGACATCAGAAACAGTTGCTTACCACCTGGTTCCTATTTATTTATTTATTTATTTATTTATTTATTTATTTATTTATTTAATTTATTTATTTATATCCAAGTTAGTTAGCATATAGTGCAACAATGATTGCAGGAGTAGATTCCAATGATTCATCCCCTATGTATAACACCCAGTGCTCTTCCTTAATGCCCCTTACCCATTTAGCCCATCCCTCCTCCCATAACCCCTTCAGCAACTCTGTTTATTGTCTATATTTAAGACTTTCTTATGTTTTGTCCCCCCCCCCGGTTTTATATTATTTTTGCTTCCCTTCCATTCTGTTCATCTGTTTTGTCTCTTAAATTCCTCATATGAGTGAAGTCATATTATATTTGTCTTTCTCTGACTAATTTCGCTTAGCATGATACCCTCTAGTTCCATCCACATAGTTGCAAATGGCAAGATTTCATTCTTTTTGATTGTTGAGCAATACTCCATTGTATATGTATATACCACATCTTCTTGATCCATTCATCCATCGATGGACATTTGGGCTCTTTCCATACTTTAGCTATTGTTGATAGTGCTGCTATAAACATTGGGGTGCATGTGTCCCTTTGAAATAGCACACCTGTATCCCTTGGGTAAATACCTAGTAGTGTAATTGCTGGTCATAAAGTTCTATTTTTAATTTTTTGAGGACCACCTGGCTTTTTATGAGAAAAATAACACTATCTGATTAAGCCACTACTTATCAGATATTTTATTGCTTGGAGCTAATAGCCTTTCTGATGCACTGCCCTATTCTACTGAGAAAAACATGGTCAGACACCCAAAACAAAGGATTACCCTTTAACTAGAAGATATTTCTTCTATCTGAAAAAGAATGGTACTTATCCCCAGCACATTCTCCTGCAATATTCTGATTACCAGAGTCTGGCTATTTGCTGAACAGGAGGGCTGGTGGTCTCTCAAAGCATCTATTTGGAAGAGTTTATGCACAGAAATACTTTTATGTTTGGTTGAAGACCAGGGAAAGAGTATGTATGTGAGAGTATGTGTGTAGGGTGATGACAGTAAAGGGAAAGGCATGGCATGGTGACTACCTCCCTTCACTTTCATGTACTTAAAACAGTGAATTTCAACAGAGACATTGTGATATAATGAACATGAACAGTGCCACTTCAAGAACCATGTGACAAAATATTGCACAATGGTGCCTTACTTCTGCAGAGGAGCCCAGCCCAGCTCTGTCTCATTGCTGACAGCTTTGGGGAACACTGGAAGACAATCTCCTTGACACTGATATTCATTGTCTCATGGAGGGTATGGGCCACAGCGGAAAGAGCAAGCACGTGCCTTCATGTGATGTTCAGGCATTAGACTTTCAGGAAGAGGTTTGAGCACAAGAACGAAGACAAACATTAGAGAGAACATGTAAACCATTACTTGGAGATTTCTAGAAGTATGAGAGGTAGACAACACATTTTCTGGAGTCTAGGGGTCCTCTGGGAGAAGACAGGACTCAATTTGTGTTATTTATGTAACTGGAATCCATCCAGTCTATAGCCCAAGCTGATGAGAGTTTTAAACACAGTGATTTTTGGCTAACAGGCTTTTGGCTGATAAATACTGTAAGCCTTCATTTAGTTAGAGTTGCCATTGGTGGCACTGGAAAGACTTCCCATTAAGAGAACTGAATAAGAAAATGGAGGATCATTCAAACTATAATGAAGCAAAGGAATGTTTACTGAAAGCCGAATAATTACAGTATATTCTCTGACCAAAGGGAATAGAGTTCATTACTCTTTGAGTTTATATTACCAGCAAAGTTTAGTAACTGTTTTGAGAGAGTAAGAAAAATCCCTTTTCCCCTCCACACTCCAAGAGTATACTGTATATTTGCATATTTTAAAAAATTTTTTTAATGTTTTTTTTTTTAATGTTTTATTTATTTTTGAGACAGGGAGAGACAGAGCATGAGCAGGGGAGGGTCAGAGAGAGGGAGACACAGAATCTGAAACAGGCTCCAGGCTCTGAGCTGTCAGCACAGAGCTCGACGCGGGGCTTGGACTCACGGACCTTGAGATCATGACCTGAGCCGAAGTCGGAAGCTTTACCAACTGAGCCACCCAGGCGCCCCTATATTTGCATATTAATATCTCTACCATTTATCCTCACCCGTTTCTCTCTCCTTCTCCCAGTAGAATACCAAGAATAAAGAGATCAACCAACAATCAACAAAGATTAATATCTTCAGAACACTTGCTGGATATAACATCCTGTGTTAAGTGCTACATGGGGATTTTTTCAAAATAAAATAGCTCTATTAAATTACCTTCACTTGGTCAAACCACATTACAGGATTAACTGATGTTCTCCATTCCCTCTATAAAAACACACAGACTGGGGCGCCTGGGTGGCGCAGTCGGTTAAGCGTCCGACTTCAGCCAGGTCACGATCTCACGGTCCGGGAGTTCGAGCCCCGCGTCGGGCTCTGGGCTGATGGCTCAGAGCCTGGAGCCTGTTTCCGATTCTGTGTCTCCCTCTCTCTCTGCCCCTCGCCCGTTCATGCTCTGTATCTCTCTGTCCCAAAAATAAATAAACGTTGAAAAAAAAAAAATTTAAAAACACACAGACTGATGTCCATGGCCGCTGAATGTTTACTAATGGGCTATATCATAGCATACCTGTACATTTCTGCCTCCTCCAGATGAGTTATAACCACCAGCAGCCGTTGATTCATTCCTTTAATAGTGTCTGAGTGTCCACTTTGTGACAGGCTCTATTCTAGGAGGGAGGGACACAGCAGTGAATAAAACAGACTCAAATCCTGCCCTCATGAAACTTACATAAAACTCGATTGTTTTGTGGGGTGCCTGGGTGGCTCAGTTGGTTAAGCATCCAAGTTCGGCTCAGGTTATAATCTTTCAGTTCCTGAGTTCGAACCCTATATCAGGCTCTGTGCTAACAGCTCAGAGCCTGCTTCAGATTTTGTGTCCCTTCTCTCTCTGACCCTCTCCTGCTCTCTCTCTCTCTCAAAAATAAATAACATTAAAAAAAAATTTAAATCAATTGTTTTAGTTTCCCAAACTCTGAATGTGAGTTATTCTTGCTAATGTACTTAGATAATTTAACTTTTATACACTTTATTAAGTATAAGTGCAAAGTGAAAATTAAGTTGAAAGTTATAAACACACTTAGAGTAGTGAGTTTTAGATTATGTATATTTTAACACAGTTTTTTGGGGGTTTTTGCTTGTTTTTTTTTTTTTTTTTACTTTATTTTTGAGAGACAGAGAGAGAGACAGAGCATGAGCAGGGTAGGGGCACAGAGACAGAGAGACAGACTCTGAAGCGAGCTCCAGGCTCCAAGCTGTCAGCACAGAGCCGGACGTGGGGCTCAAAGTCGTGAAAGGCAAGATCATGACCTGAGCCGAAGTCAGACGGTGAACTCACTGAGCCATCCAGGCGCCGCTAACACAATTTTTAAAAATGAAGTTGAATGCTATAAAAAAGCAAATTACTGCCACGAATTACCAGAGGTAAGAAAACTGTAGTGTCCTCAAGTTCTACGCTTCCTTTAATAAAAATCAAAAGAGAAAATTGTAGATTTTGCATTTAGGAAAGGTTTATGTAAAAAAGACAACCTACAACTCTCAACCACAGATTTATGGTCTGAAAAACCTTGGCCCAACATCAAAAGATTGGCTAATGAATGTATAATGATAGGTTTTGGGTAAAAATAAAATACTTAATTTACATATGTATAATTTTTAATAGTTCTCTACTTTAAGGTGAACTAAAGAACTACTAATCTTAACAGCTTCAACTCTCCAAGTAAGACAAATTTCCTCTCTTCATGTGGTTGTAAAATGTGGCATTTCTCCTGTTTATATGAGTATTCTAACTCTGGGTTTGGCTCTAAATCGATAATTAGTGTTTGTAGATAAGACTATTTTTCCTCCTTAGTTTTGTATTAGACATTATACGAGAAAACGTAAAAATCAATCAACTGCTAAGAAATTTTTTGCGAAGTGATGCTTTGTTTTATTAAACACTCCAGCTCTGCCTAACAAAGCCTTTAATGATCAACTTTCTTGCACAGCAGCTCACTCTCATGGGACAGTGTGAAATCACCCTCTTTAAAACAGAACATAAACTAGAAAGCTTCACTTCTGATTTGGTGTCCATTGCTGGGAACACTTAAGAAAATCAAGGTTAGCAGTCATGAACCCTAAGGCAAGGCCCTATAGGTCAGGTTTAGATGACAGTGTGTTCATATTAAGTTACTTTGTGTATGCTCAAACCTGGCTTCCTTTCAAACAACAAAAGAGTTGTGCTTATTTGCCATCCTCCCTTCAACCAAACTGAACAGGCAGTTACATAACTTGCCAGGACAAGTAGTAGAAATGAGTCAGAGACAGGACCAGCCCTAGTAAAAATTGTGAATTGGCAGTTTGAGTTCAGTGCCACACCCCTTTAGTACTACACATACTTCCCTGATCCCCTCCCTTGGTATCATCAGCCCTGCGGGCCACCCTCATACCACACACCTCTCCCCCCACCAAATTCTTCTCTCCCTCTCTTCCACTCACCGAAACTAGCTTCCCTCTTTTCTTCTTCCCCTTCAAGCTAATTAAAATTTGCCTCCCGAGTATCTCTCGCCCTCAGGGTTTAAAGTGACAACTACCCTAATCTGATAAACCAATCTATACTAATGTGCGAAGAGAGAAAGCTGAAAGGTAAAGTGAGTTTTTACTTCTACCTTCTAAAGTTAACACCCTTGCAGTTTAACTCCTGAAAGTGAGGATTTCTAGCTGAGGCACTCAGGAAACATTTGGGTTCAAGCAGAGCCATTAGGCAGCAGCAGGCAAATCAAGCAGGAGTAGGTGAATGTTTTTAGCCTAACACACCGCCAGCCCTAATCAGAGTAACTGACAAACCCTGGTCAACTGGGGGCCAGTAGGGAGGAAACTGGAAAAGAGCTTAGAGTCTTGTTGGTAAAGAAAATTTGTTACAGCAGTACCACAATTAAAATTTTCTGAATGAACCTTTTATAAGAGTATCTAGCACTGGTACCTGATTTTTTTTTTTTTTTTTTTTTCTCTTCAGGGTCGCCTGGGTGGCTCATTTGGTTAAACGTCCAACTGTGGCTCAGGTCATGATCTCATGGCTTATGAGTTTGAGCCCCACATCAGGCTCTTTGCTGACAGCTCAGATTCTGTGTCTCCATCTCTCTGCCCCTCACTCACTAGCGCTCTCTCTCGCTCTCTCTCAAAAATAAATAAACAGTTTTTTAAAAAGTTTCTCACTAAGGAATCTACTCCTGAAATCATTGTTGCACTATATGCTAATTTGGATATAAATTAAAAAAAAATTTTTTTTAAAGTTTCTCTTCAGAATGAGATTATTTAAAAACCTTTTTTCTCAATAAGTCTAAAACACTAATTCCAAAAAAGTCTGCATAGTTTTTGTTGTTATTGTTGTTTGATTTTCTTAAATAGCACTTTAAAGTTTACAAATATTCCATGAAATACTGCTGAATACTGAAATAACATTACAGGCTATTATGTGCAGAACATACCTGCTATTCTTATTTCCTTCTCTTTATAAATGAGGAAAATGACACTCAGAGAAGTGAGGAGACTTGCCAAGGTTTGTACTTGGGTCTTTTGAGTGCAAATGCTGTGCTCTTTCATAGTACTGAGCTACCAGGCTGCCTCCCAATGTTTAGAGTTATCTGTGCCATTGCTGTCATGTAACTCTACATCCTAGGGGAATTCTCACATTCTAAAGAGAGTTCAACTACTACCAAAAGAAAATAACCTGTTTATTCAATGGACCTGAGGGTAATTGTAGTCCTATCTGGTTTCCATTGCTGCATTTTTCCCCAGCTAATTCTTGGTTCACTTGGAAGTGTCAGTACTGTCTCACAAAGTCTTCCTTAAGCACTGTCAGACTTTGTGCTCCAATTACCTGCTCATGTTTTGGTGGATTACTTATCTTGCTTCTGCTTCTCCCTTGGGCAAAGTTCCCATCACAGTCCTTACTCTGTAAGCAAAAAAGAATAATATGTTTCTGGGCTTAAAGGAAGAAAAACACTGACACAGTTAGTACAAGCCAGAATACAAATGTTTCATATTGAGATGAACACAAGAAGCCAGCTGGGAAAACATTGCTATTTACAGATTTAGATTAGCCTAGAATTCATTTCAACCTTTGAGGTAAAGGTGATGTTTTAAAACCATTGACATTTCAAGCACACAATCTTAACATTTTGGAAAGATATGAAATTTACCTTTCTGAACTTTCTGAAATGTACAGATACTTTCCCTAGAAAAATGCACAAATACACAGATCTGGAATACAGTCTTAAGGAGGGATGATCCTTAAGGGATCCTTAAGGGATGATCCATGGGTCCACATAAAATATTCCTGACTTAAAGTGAGACACAAGTTTGGTCTCTAAATGATGAATATTCTGAGGTCCATGAACCACTTGGGAGCCCAATTATATCTGTGTTAAGTCCAGCTGTTTAATTTCTTTATGTTAGTAGTGATAATCTGCTGACCTTTTTGTTTATTTATAGAAGCTGGCAAAAGAGAAATAATTTTTATTTAGTCTTTAAGAGAAAAATCAGCTATGCTAGCCTCTAAAGTAGCATTGTCCAATAGGACTTACAGTAATGATGGAAATGTTCTGTGCATCTGTGCTGTGTCATTCAGGAGCCAGTAGCCACACAAGGCTGGCTAGTGAGCACTTGAAATGTGGCTACTAGCACAGAGGAACAGAATTTTTTTAAATTTAATTTAAATTTAATTAATTTATAGAAAAGTTTTTTTTCTTATGATGAAAACTTTTAAGATCTACTCTCAGCAACTCTCAAATATATGATACATTGTTATTAGCTATAGCCCCAATGCTATACATTACATCCCCATGACTTATTTATTTTATATCTGGCAGTTTGTCTTCTTAATACCCTAGACCTTTTCTAACAAAAGTAACACACACATGTTGTAAAGATTTTAAATAAAAACCTTTCAGAAATGCAATGTTTATGTAATTCTAATCCTCAGAGAAACTGTCAGTATAAATTTTGCAGTATACATAGATAGATGTATTTTTTAATGGAAATCATATTATTTTTTATTTTGTCACTGGATAATATATATGGGTGGCTGTATTTTATTTAATCATTCTGCTATTATGGACATTTGTTCTGTTTTTAAATTTATGACTACCAACAATACTGCAGTGAATATTCTTGATCATATCTCTGGTTATATATGTAAATATTTAGGACAAATGTCCTAAGTGGAATCAGCAAATGGGTATAAACATTATATATTATGAAAGAAAATGCAACTACACTCCCAAATGGAACAAGTGAAACTGTAATCTTACCAAACAATCATGGGATGGTATCTATTTCACATGTTTTCACCAATACCAAATAGTATAAGTCTTTGATTTGATACTTGTAGATAATTTGATACTTGTAGATAATTTCATTTTTATTTTTTTCTTTATACAGTTGTATATAGACAACAGTGTATAAACTGTATACAGTTTATTTTCAAATATTCATTGCTTTTCTGAATTTCTCCTTTTGTAAATTTTGTATTCATTGTTGTTTTCATTACTATCTAGAAGCTTTGTATTCTATGTAGCAAAATTAACAAATTCTTTTAAGATTTGGGAGGCAAGTGGGTATCTGCTGCTATCACCAAAATAGATTCCATACAGATCAAAAAATAAAATGTGAAAAACAAAGCCATGAAAGTCTAGAAGAAAAAAATGGAAGAATATTTTTTGTAATAGAAAACAAAATGGCTTGTAAGAATACAAAAAAATACTCATATGAGAATGAAAACTATACTTGTAATGTGACAGCATTCTGTACCTATTAGATTGGAAAAGATCAATAAAGTTTGATAATGTCATATTGGTGAGGGTGTGGGGAAACAAAATGAGCTATCAAACTTTCCACCTGTATTGGGATGACTAATTGGTACTACTTCTTTAGAGGGCAGCTTGGTTTTGTCTATCATATGTAAAATGTGCTTACTCTTTAATCCAGCAACTATACTTCTAGAAGCCAAACCTACAGTTCTGTTTCACATGTAAGACAGGACCAAGTACAAAGAAATGGATTTCTAATTGTAAGGAATAGCAGAAGTTTGGGAATAACCTATATGTCCATTAAAAAGGGAGAAGTTAAATAAATTATGTCATATCTAAGCAACAGAACATTAAACAGCCATTCAAAAGAGCTAGGTGTATCTAGAGGATCTGATGATAGAGATCAAAGAGATATTACAAAGCTTAAAAAAAGCATTAGATAAGTATGTGAGCTAACCTGACTTCAAAAAAGAACATGTGTATGTGTGTGTGCCACCACAAAAGGTACACAAGAAATAGCTAGATTTCTCAACACTATTCATTGAATGATACATGTTCCTCTTTTATTATATATTGCACCTGGTATTTATCATATACTGTACCTGGTATTTAATTTAATGTGCTGGATAGAAATGACCGAGCCCATTTCCTCACGAGCTTTTTTTTTTCAGAATTTTTAATTTTATTTTTTAATTTACATCCAAATTAGCATATAGTGCAACAATGATTTCAGGAATAGATTCCTTGATGCCTTTATCAATTTAGCCCATCCCCACTCCCACAACCCCTCCAGTAATCCTCTGCTTCTTCTCCATATTTAAGAGTCTCTTATGTTTTGTCCCCCTCCCTGTTTTTATATTATTTTTGCTTCCCTTCCCTTATGTTCATCTGTTTTGTCTCTTAAAGTCCTCATATGAGTGAAGTCATATGATTTTTGTCTTTCTCTGACTAATTTCATTTAGCATAATACCCTCCAGTTCCATCCACGTATTTGCAAATGGCAAGATTTCATTCTTTTTGATTGCCGAGTAATACTCCATTGTATATATGTATACCACATGTTCTTTATCCATTCATCCATCGATGGACATTTGGGCTCTTTCCATACTTTGGCTATTGTTGATAGTGCTGCTATAAGCATTGGGGTGCACGTGTCCCTTCGAAACAGCACACCTGTATCCCTTGGATAAATACCTAGTAGTGCAATTGCTGGGTCATAGGGTAGTTCTATTTTTAATTTTTTGAGGAACCTCCAGACTGTTTTCCAGAGTGGTTGCACCAGTTTGCATTCCCACCAGCAGTGCAAAAGAGATCCTCTTTCTCCGCATCCTCGCCAATATCTGTTGTTGCTTGAGTTGTTAATGTTAGCCATTCTGACAGGTGTGAGATGGTATCTCATTGTGGTTCTGATTTGTATTTCCCTGATGATGAGTGATATTGAGCATTTTTTCATGTGTCGGTTGGCCATCTGGATGTCTTCTTTGGAGAAGTGGCTATTCATGTCTTTTGCGCATTTCTTCACTGGATTATTTGTTTTTTGGGTGTTAAATTTGATAAGTTCTTTATAGATTTTGGATACTAACCCTTTATCTTGTATGTCATTTGCAAATATCTTCTCCCATTCCATCAGTTGCCTTTTAGTTTTGCTGATTGTTTCCTTCACTGTGCAGAAGCTTTTTATTTTGATGAGGTCCCAATAGTTCATTTTTGTTTTTGTTTCCCTTGCTTCCGGAGATGTGTTGAGTAAGAAGTGGCTGCGGCCAAGATCAAAGACGTTTTTGCCTGCTTTCTCCTCGAGGATTCTGATGGATTCCTGTCTTACATTTAGGTCTTTCATCCATTTTCAGCTTATTTTTGTGTACGGTGTAAGAAAGTGGTCCAGGTTCATTCTTCCACATGTCGCTGTCCAGTTCTCCCAGCACCACTTGCTGAAGAGACTGTCTTTATTCCATTGGCTATTCGTTCCTCCTTTGTCAAAGATTAGTTGGCCATACGTTTGTGGGTCCATTTCTGGGTTCTCTATTCTGTTCCATTGATCTGAGTGTCTGTTCTTGTGCCATAATCATTGATTATTTCTAAAAGGTTAATATTGCAAATGAATTTTGAAAGTATTTTCTCAAATTCCCAAAAGTATTGTTACACATTTGGTTAAAATTGTACTAGGTATATAGATTACTTGTAGAAGATATTATATGATGTTTGAGTCTTGGTATTTAACCTAAAAGTATATCTCTTCTTTATTCAAACATTTTTGTGTCATAAGGCCATCATTTTTAAAGTAAATTTTATTAATTTCTTTTGGTATTCATTTTTAGCTATTTAATTGTGGTTATTATAAATAGGATACTTTTTATATTGTATGTTCTAACTAGTTAGGGTTTGTACATGGGAAAGCTGTTGATTTTGTATATTAATTTTTATAACTGGTTACCTTAACTCATTTTAAAAGTTTTTCAATTGATCTATGGAGTTTTCATATAATTTGCAAACAAATGACAATCCTAATCTACTTTCAGTATTTAATTTTGTATTTCTATTCCATGTCTCATTGGATTGGCTATCATATCCTTGTTTCTGACTTCAATGGGAATAATTACAATGTTTCATTATAAAGCAAGTTTCTGGCTTTGGTATAAAATACATATTGTTAAATTATCTATTTTAAATTCTTTAAAAGTTTTTAAGGAATGATGCTAGATTTTACAAAATACTTTTAATTATCAGTTGAAACATTCATACAGATACATAATGCCTCTTAATTTTGCCATAGCATTTGTGACATAGTTCTGGGTTCTAATTGTATTTTAGGTATGTATTTTCATTTTCCATTATATCCAAAAGAAGATTAATTTATAGATTTCTCTTTTGTATTATCAGGTTTTGGTATCACAGTCATTTATTTTAAAACCAGCCTTTTAGCTTATACAAAACAGAGGGATTACTGGTGAAAAGGCCTTGAGGGCAACCACCTGAAATGGCCTTAATGGAAAAAAAAAAAATGCTCACAACACTGTGGTTTGTCTACTTTTGTGAAAATTTCCAACACTCTACTCTTTACACTTTCCTTCTGATTTGAATTTGCATTTGCTTTCTTTCAATGGCAAATTGAGGCAGATATTCTACCTTACCACCCTGATACATCAACCAGAATACTTAAAAAAAATTCCTATTTCAGAAAATGGGGTAAGGACTAGGGAAAGGACTTCAATCCTTCACTTCTGTCTCCAGTTTGACTGGGCTGGTCTCTATTATTCTACTATTATCTACTTTCACCACTCTATTCCTGCTGTTGCACTTTGGTTTTACGTTATTTCCCTCAATTTTCTGTTTCCTCTTCTGTGCTTCATTCATCCCACTACGTACCCTTCAAAACCCAGTTTAAATCCCCCTGCTCCTTAATGTGACTGATCGAGTCCATTCTACCTACCACAGACTTTCTTTCATCTGCTCCTGTACTCAGTTTAGCTGCACATTCTAGCCCTAATCTCAATTTGTTTCAAGAATGCTACTTTTCTTAGGCTCTGTGGTTAGCTCCTTGAGGGCAAGGACCTTATCTCAAAATTTCGCTGTGCATTTTCCATTGTGTTTAGCACTGTGAGTAATTACATTCAGTGCATACTTGCAAGGCATATTTGAGTGAACACATACATCACAGTTATTCATTTAGTAAATGAGATAATGAAAACTCGAGTGCTCGCCAGAGGTAAATCATTACTATTAATTCCCTCATTCATCATACATGTACAGCAGCCTCAGGGGTTAGGGAGCCTAGGACTGCAGTTTTAATTTCGCCTCAGATCTCTCCATTTTGGAGCCAACCAAGAAGTTTAGATTCACCTAGGGCTCAATGCTGTCAGTCCAGGACTACATTTACCCCCAGGTCCCCTTCCCGGAGTGGCCCGGGAATTAACCCAAACTTTTGAAACTCAAATGACAAGATACTGTTTGCTCTTGAATTCAGCAAGACTTCCCTCTTGATTGTTGAAATCCAAATCTGTTTGCAGGAGGGGAATTGCTGCTAGGACATCTACTTTGCCAAGTCGCAATGTGTAGTCCTACATAGAAAATTGGATATTCTCTATTTTATTCGATTACGTTAAACCTTTTAATTTTTTTAACTTTAGGATTATCTTAGTTTCAGAGGAATTTTAACATAAGAATTTACATACTTTTCTCCCCCAAAATATGAGTATTTGAGTTTTCCCGAGGGCATGTGGGTTGACGCAGCGCTGCCAGCACACCTTTGAAGATCACTTTACAACTGTGGGAAAACTCACCGAGCT
This sequence comes from Prionailurus viverrinus, assembly GCF_022837055.1. NCBI lineage: Eukaryota > Metazoa > Chordata > Mammalia > Carnivora > Felidae > Prionailurus > Prionailurus viverrinus. The sequence goes on along the minus strand of NC_062564.1, from coordinate 134,772,147 downwards.
GTTTTCATTGACCCCGCCATTTCCAAGTTGCTATATTGCTGCAGGGAGCTGGCAGAGCCCAGCCCTTTCTCTCTCTCCCCTCTTCTCCTCACCCTTTCAAAGCCCAAATCCGCCCGGTGAGAGTATGGAAACAAGGCTGGAAGCAAGGGAGGGCAAGGTGGGGGAGGGGTCACTTCGATTCACAGGGAAAGAGCGAGCAGTTAGACATTTTTCACTCTCCCCTCACACTCCCCAGGGCCATAAAGTTCTGTTTCTGAAGTTGGAAGCGCGGGGGCGGTCGGCGGCGTTTTCGGCTTGGCCTAAAAGTAGGAGTCCACCGTGCAGGGGCTAGGGACTTGGCCGCCCGGCTATCAACCTGAGCTTCTGGTTAGCCAGAACGCTAATAAGCCAGGCCCTAGGCACCGGTTGTCAGGGGAACCGGGGCGCTGGTCTCCCCGGCGACCTCGTCCCTGGGGAGGGGGGCGGGGCTGGATGCCTGGCAGGCCAATGAGGCGGAGGGGAGCGCAGGGTCGCCGATCGACGGTGCTCCTAGAGCCCGGGAAAAGGCTTGAGTGACAGGGACGGGGGCGGGGCCGTGCCGGCTGCCTGAGGTGGAGCCCGAGCTGTGATAGTAGCTCCGGCGGCCGCGGCGCGGCGAGGGTCACACACCATGGTCGCGGCCCCTGGAGACCGGCTTGCTGGCGCGCAGCACTCCCTAGCTCCCCGATCTGCCTCAGCCGTCTCGGCAACGCTCGGAGCCGGCTGCAGGCGTTGAGCCGCCCCCCGCCGGAGGATTTTGGCGAAGCTCTAGGAGGCGCGCACAGGACAGGAGCGCAGAGAGGGTGCGCCAGCACTCGGGGGTCAGGCGGTCGGTCGGGGTCGCCGCCGGAGGGGTGTTTCCGAGGCGTGGAGGAGGAGGAGATGCTGCTCCTCTTCGCCCCCTCCCCAGGCTCCTTCTTCAGCTACTTCGGCCCACGCCCGCAGCCGTTTGGCGGAGAAGAGGTGGTGGCTCTCGGCGCCCCAGGCGGCTGCCGGCGGCCCGCCCCAACGCTGCGTCCCCTCAGCCCTCGCCCCGCGCTCCAGTAGCAGGACCGGGTCTCCGGACGAGCGGGTAAGGACGAGAGCAGCCCTGGGCTCTGCTGGGGATTTGCAGAAGTGCAGAACAAAGTACACCACGCTCCCTGTCCTCCTCCTCTCTCGGCTTCTGCTCTTGCCCCTGCAATCAACTCTTCTGTTGCCCAGCTGGGAAAGGAAGTTTGCTTTGGTGTTCTTGGTGGGGTGGCTGGCGTGGGGAAGGAGGAGGCGAAGTTTCACTGTGAATTCTCTAGATCCACCTTCTCGGCCGGATTCCTGGGAATGAAACCCCAGAGGGGGCGTAAGAATAGGTTGTGGGGTAGTAGGGAGTGACATCGCCCCATCCTGCTAGTACAGCTCTGCTCTGTGCGTGCTGCGGGAAGGGATCCCGGAGTCTGTTTCTAATTTCTGTAAATGACTGTGGACATGGTGTGGTTAGAGGCCGCCCAGAAGAATGTGTATATGTAAGGGCTTAGAGAAGAAGGGGTGGGAAGGGGGGAAGAGGGGGCAGAGGGAGATACACTGCCTGATGCAAGCTCTTTTATTGCTTTTCTCTCCGTGTCCCAGTTAAATACCGCCCCCCGCCCCCCCTGCCCCGCCACTTACCCGGCCTTTGCTCATTACATGATACTTAGTACAAAAAGCTGGAAAGCTAAAGTTTGCGAAAGTCGAGAAAGTTCTTAAAAAGTTTAATTGTGAATATACTGGAGAAGGGGGAATGGAGAGAACTATTACCACTAAAATAGAGTTGTAGCAATGCAGTTTTCATTTGCTTTACACATATGTGATTGACACCTCCACACACTTCCAACTAATCTCTTCGACGGCCTTGTGTCATGTTCGTTTAATTGCATCTTTGAAACAACAAACGCGGTGACTTCATAGGGAGCTGCCTGGAGCGGAGTTTACCTCTCAGAAAATGGGGCAATCGGGTTTGTTTTCAAGGCGGGGACCTAAACAAAATGTAGGACACCTGATCTGTGGGATGAAGGGCGCTGGTAACTAATTAGCAAGATTTTAAAATTTACATCTACAGAGTTTTACTAAACGTTGGGAAAATTCAGAAAAGTTGCTGTATTATGAAACAAGTGTTGGTATTTCCCCAAATTTGTGATGACCGGGTTGGCAGGATCAAAGTGAAAACTTGCTACCTGCTCACTGTTGCTTCTGGGTGGTGCTTTGATAAACATTATTTCTCCTTTTAATATCATTAGCATTTTTATTCAGTTTATGCTTGTATTGATTCAGTGAGTTCATACAGAGGCGAACTAACTGCTTTATTAACCAACCCTAAATTTATTGTACTTTTTTATAATAACGTTGTGTTCTGACTTTGATGTCCTAGAGGCTTTGTATGCGTGGGGGAGAGGGTAGGATGGAAGCTGGAATTAAAACTAGAAAAGTATCTATGGTTAGTTATTAAGAAAAGGGTTTAATTTGTAGTGACTTTCACTTTTACAATTAGAGAATTATTTCTTTTACCATTGTGTACGTTTGTCTTTTGAATTGACATTTGCCCCACCAAAATTTTTACTTGCATGTAAAGCCTACTTAGTTTTTGGAGGGTGATTACTAGCATCCAAAAATATTTATAAGTAACTTTTCATGTCACAAGTAACACACACACATACACAAACTGTTAAAACCAATGTCAATTTAAAGGATGAATTTTGACACTATGATTGGGGTCAAAAGTTGTAGAACTTACATTATCTTTTTCTGGAGGCGTGCCTCAAATGCAGGAAGTGAGTGTGAGAATTGGCTAATCAGTTGTTTCTGGGTAGATAGGTGTCATTCTTTAAATGAATGGAGTTTATGTATCCTTTATTAAAAAAAAAAAACAGGTCAAATCCTTGCTTTATTCCACTTTTAATAGGCTAAGGACTGGATGGGGGAGTCTTGTAGCTTCTCTTGTATCAATTGAGTATATTTTTTTCTAGCTCATCTTCTTACCCAGCCTTAAACATACTGGGGAAAAAGGCTGCTGGGGATTAAGCTACTGCTGCTGTTTTCTCTTTGACAGAGTTCGTAATTTTTAAATAAATTATGAAACATGTTTTGTGGTATAATTAAGTAGTAATTAGTACCATTTGAAATGGAAAAGAAACACTGCCATACACCAAGCCAGTGCATTTAGGAGTTAATCCTGTCAACATATTCTTATTTTGGAACACGCTTTGGAAGAAGTCTGTGCCATTAATTAGAACAGTGAGTTGAAGGTATTCTCCTTTCTGGCCTCTGATGTAACCAAATGTGACTCATTTGAGTTAATGTCACTTTACAAGGTAGGGGCCTGAAAACGGAAGAAAGATCTTGAGTCTTGGGATAGAAGGATTAGTGCTGTTGGGAAGGGTGAGGGCCTCTGTTCTGGATTTACCTTCTTTTTTTTTTTTTTTCCTCTGAGAAATTTGAAAATTGAGGGAGCGCCCGGGTAGCTCAGTCAAACATCCAACTTCAGCTCAGATCATTGTCTTGTGGTTTGTGAGTTCAAGCCCTGCGTGGGGCTCTGTGCTGACAGCTTAGAGCTGGAGCCTGCTTCGGATTCTGTGTCTCTCTCTCTGCCCTTACCTTGCTCATGTTCTATCTTTCTCTGTCAATAATAAATATTTTTTTAATTAAAAAAAAAAAAGAAAAAGAAAATTAAGATGCATTGAACAACTCAGGAACCGAGTTTTTAAAACATTGTTTTAATGAGTAAATTAATGTAAGACTTTCAATGACCTAGGATAAAATAAGAGTTCCTTACTCACTGTAAATATGATCATATCAAAACTGTGGTCTGTAAACTGCTCTGTGAGGAGTTCCTGTAATCCTTGGAGTGGAGGAAAAAAGGATTACAGCGTTTTAAAAGTCTTTAAAATGAAATGAAATGATAAAAATGAAAAAATAAAATGAAAAACTCTTTAAAACCCCTATCTTATTCCTGTTTAGTGTCAGGCGCTGTGAATAAGCGTCTTGTTCTATCCTGTCCAAAGAATGTGTGACTATAGCTAATAGCTTTTGAGACAGTAGGAGATCAGTTGTTTTAAGTTCTTAGGATAAGAGGCAGCAAGTCCTAAAAGGTCTAGTGTAGAGGCTGGTATAGATTTGAAGCATCGGCAAAGCTGTTTTCTCCAGGGTTTGCTATCAGATACTTAGATAATGCGGGAACAGGGACTGGTTTAAGTACCTGTTTAAGTGTGTTTGCCTTCTCCTTTGCTCTATCACTGAATGCTGCTTTTTCTTTTTCTTTTCTTTCTTTTGTTTGATTCCAGTGTGAAAATTTACTGCAACAAACTTCCTCAGAGAGAACCCTCTGAGAACCCTCAGAGAGACTTTACTGTTTGATAAACGTGTCCAAATCCTAGAGAATATCTTTAAATTTACCTTCCACATCTGTAAATAAATTAATAATATCTACCTCCCAGCATATGTTGAGGATGAAATTAATAATATACACAAAAGTGGCGAGGGCAAGTTGATACTCAATATTTAGTTTATTTCCTTCCTTTCTAATCTCTTTTACATAGTTGAATAACATTCAGTAATCACAAAAATTTATGATTGTAAAACCCAAATCATTTATGAATGTTTAGAATGTTAAGCTCACATTTAGCCCTCAGGTGTTTTGACCTGCATCTGGGTTGTTAAAGGCTGCCCTCTTTGCCTACCAGCAAAGAAATGTCTTCAGTCGCATATTGCATCTATGCATAATAAATAATTTCTCATTTTCTTTCTAGTTTAGTAATTCTCAACTCTGGCTGCATGTTAGAATCTCCTGGGTAGCTTAAAAAAATTTTTATGCCCAGGACTCCACCCAGACCAATTAAACCAGAAGCCTGGGGAGATGAGACCCAGGCATCCATATTTTTGGAAGTTTACTAAGAAATTACAACATGGAGCCAATTTGTGAACCAATATTCTAGTCCTCCCTAGAAGGTGAGTATAGAAAATTTGATTCCCACAAATGCAACAACGTTTTTATGTTGTGTGGCATAGTCCTTTCCTCTTTATAAATCAGAAAAGTAAGAACAAAAAAACAAAACAAAACAAACCCAAAACACTTATGTTTCAGAAACATCTGTGTATATGTCTATCTACAGGATTTTTACTATTTGAATCCGAGTTTAAGGTACAAATCCCTCTACTTCTTTAGTGCTTCACTGTCTGATGTAGTAGAGCCAGCCATGTATCACTAAATTTAATTTAATTAGATGCAACTTAAGATTCAATTTCTCATTCCCACTAGTCACATTTTCAGTGCTCAGTAGTCACTTGTGGCTAGAAGCCACTATATTGGACAGCTCAGATACAGGACATTTCTGTAATCACAAAATTCTGTGTTACCTGAAGGTTTTTAAAAATTTTTAATTTTTATTGTAGTATACTTTGATGCACATTACCTAGAGATTTTCAAATTTATATTCCATTTCTCATCATCTGAAATGGGTGTGTATATAAATATAGTCATTTCCTTCAGATTTATCATTTTAAATATGTTATTTTTGATACTTTTTTTCTAATAAGAAGAAATACTGCACGTTTGATGCTTATATTACGTCATTTCTCAGTCTGCTATACCTAGTTGTAAGAGTTTCCTTTCCAAAGTTAACTGAGGGGTGGAACTTTAGTGTCCTTGTGTGTATTATTTGTATCAGTAAGTCCTGGATCAAACCAGTGGCTTAATTACCCTTGTGTACTACAACAGTTTCAAATCTGAAAATAAAGTCCATCATTTCACCTGAAGTGTTGGAATTGGATTCAAGGATTTTCAAATCCTTGGTGAAGGTTTCTTTTTCTCTTTTAGATATGGAGACTCTTAGTTGTCATATAATATGATTGAATTTTCCAACAGAAAACCATCATATTAGGTTCAACATGAACATACAGAGGCATGAGAGATTTTATGTTTTTCCCATAAGGGAAAGCATCCCCTTCAACAAAAATGAAGTTCTATAACTATTTGAGGTGATTGGAAGCTAACACTGTGTCATGAATTTTAATGGTGTTTGCCACTTGTTAACTACTGATGGGCAGCTTAGAAGAAACAGTAATGTTCCATCTCACCTGTCCTCCCCGCCTCCTTAATACATATAAAAAAAAAAATCAGTTTTCTTTATTGCTTTAGTGTGTAAGTAGACAAGGAATCAAATTATTTTCTTTCTTTTTTTTTAAGGTTTTTTTTTTTTTTTTTTTAATGTTTGTTTATTTTTGAGAGAGAGACAGAGACAGAGCACAAGTAGGGGAGGGGCAGAGAGAGAGGGAGACACAGAATCTGAAGCAGGCACCAGGCTCCAAACTGTCGGCACAGAGCCCCATGCGGGGCTGGAACTCATGAGCTGCAAGATAATGACCTGAGCCAAAGTTAGACACTTAACCTGAGCCACCCAGGTGCCCCCAAATTATTTTCAATTAAAAGTATTCTTTTTTTTTTTTTTCTCCTGCAGGTAGGTGGTACTTTTGTTTTTTTATAAACACATGTTTTTTTACCTACTCAGATCAGACAAGTTGCATCCAGAACATTGAGAGTTATTTTGTTGAAAGGATGCCTGGTGGAATATTTTGTATACAATATCATTTTAATGCTTTTCCACTTAGATCTTTTTTTTTTTTTTATGTTCATTTTTGAGAGAAAGAAAGCAGGAGCCAGAGAGGGTGGGAGAGAGTTGGAGCAACAGATGATCTGAAATGGACTCTGTGCTGATAGCAGAGAGCCCAGTGTGGGGCTTGATCTCACGAACCAAGATCTTGACCTGAGCCAAAGTCTGTTGCTTAACTGACTGAGCCACCAAGGTGCCTTTCCCCTTAGTTCTAATGTAGCCCGTGGAACAAAAATGAAACATTCTTGTTGAATACCTTAAATTAAGGTTACAATGACTATATAACCTGAGAATGTGGTAGAAATATTCAAAGTTGGTGTTTTTTGTCTGCTTCTTTTTTTGGTTTTTTTTTTTTTTGGAAGAAAGATAAAGCCTGGGAATTTTTTTAAATAAGGGAGCCTTTTTAAGAAATTTAGTTTTTGTCAGTACTGCTAAGTATTACTTATGCACTTTTTCTAGAGAAGTATAATTTTTAAACTAAACATATAAACTATGAGGAGATGAATATTTTAGGTCTTAGGGCAATCGGATATCTCTTCTGGAGAATATAACGTAATTCAGTTTTGAAGTAAAAATAAATAATAAGTATTTTGGTACAGAAATTTCCCTTATTGTAAGGTTTTGATTTATTCTCCATGTCTTTCATATTCGTGTGCTGAGGTGTAATTTTATGGAATTATTTGAGCATAGTATTAATTCATCCTTCACACAATCTGTTTTAATTTAATTCTGATGTTAGTGTCTATACTTAGTTTAAGGAATGAGCTTCAGGCAATGACTCAAATATAATGTATTTCAGTTTTCTAAGTACTATGTGAAATTTACCAAGGCTAAATTGAATTATAGCTGCACTCCATGAAAGCTTGAATAGGTGTTTTGTTAAAACAGAATACAAAACAAAACCCTGAAAATTAAAAATATGTGTATGTATAATAAATATAATAGAAACTTTAGTTCAAGAATGTTCAGTTGTCAAATCTAAGCTAGGTAAAACTGTATTGTAGATACGTACCATTCAGTTGAGTTCAATCAGAACTTCATAATTCTGGCTCTACTTTGAGGTGTATACAAATGAATAGCAAATTGGAAATGTGTTATTACACAGTACCCAGCAATACTGTTACTTTAGTTATAATTCAACTCAACATATTCTCCAACACTCATATGATATAGTTCTTCAAGTTACAATGAGAAATCTAGACTCTTCTCCATTATTAAAATTTACTAGGAATTTCCTTTAATTTTTAAGTAAAAGAACATATTTTAATGTGGTCACATAATATATCATACTCATTGTGTAACTGAAGACCAAACTGAGCTATGTCTTTAAAGTAAGATTTTATCTGAATCTTTCTCAGTGTTTATGTTAGTACACCAAGACTTCTAACTTCAAAGGGATTTTAAGATTGTATTGAGATACTAAGATTTAATTGAAAAATGAGTAAAATTCTCTTCTATCTAAATGGATACTAAAGAATCACTTTTGGTGAGCCAAGCTAGCTGAGTGTTTTTCTAGTACCAGTATTGATGAATCTGGACCAATCTGACCACATTCAGTTGGGATGCCCAGCTCCCTTTTTAATTGTTCTTTATTCAGTAAATATATATTGAATTCCTATTTTCTGCCAGACCCTCTGCAAGGCACTGGTGGTACACAGAAAGGACACATTTCTAAGACAGCAGATAAATGGAGTAGTCTCTGGCCACATAGCTTTAATTACTCGAATTCATGCCACTGAGTCCATCTAGTGACAGGATATACTGACATAGAACAGCTGTGAAGATAACAATTAAATGACATGTAAAATTGCCTTATAAAATCCCATAGACACATGTATACCTATTTAAGTATATATGAATTGTTTTTAGATGCTACTGTGCATGATGTTGACCACTTCTGTTTGATTTAGAGAGACAGAATAGCATGGTATAGCATAGACTCTGGAGCTAGACTGCTCGGGGTTTGATTTCTGACTATGATTTAGTTTGTGTAAGTTTTTTTTTTTTTAATTAAAAAAATTTTTTTAACTTTATTTATTTTGAAAGAGAGAGAGAGAGCGAGCACGAGCATGGGAGGGGCAGAGATAGAGGGAGAGAGAGAATCCCAAGCAGGCTCTGTGCTGTCAGCACAGAAACAGACGCGGGGCTCGAACTCACAAACCGTGAAATCATGACCTTAGCCGAAATCCAGAGTCGGATGCTTAACTAACTGAGGCACCCAGGCACCCCTGTGTAAGTTTCTTAACCTTATTGTCCTTTAGTTTCCTCATATGCAAAATGAGGATGATCATCAGACCGCTTTCATGGGATTGTTGTAAGGACTAAATGAGTTCGTACATGTAAGCACTTAGAGCAGTGCCCATTGCATACCAAGTATTTAGTAAATATTAGCTATTATTATTTGTGATTTATCGCAGTTTGTTTTTCGTTTTTTTTTTTTCTTTTTTTTAGCACTGGGTAAAGGTAATATGTGAACTTAAATATGCTTTTTTGTTTCAAATTTTATGGCCCTACTTTGTTCCTTGGACTGCATGTTTCTTCCACTCATTGTTTGGGCTCGTTGGTATATATAACGTGTGCCTGATTTTTACACAGTTAGTGGAACTTATAAATGTCATTCCTCTCAAACTACTCATTTTTAGAACAATATATATATCTCCTATTTTGAGTTACTTTTAAAGTGTATAGTGTGTTGTTTTTAACTTTTTTTTTTTAATGTTTATGTATTTTTGAGAGAGTGCATGAGCAAGTGGGGAAGGGGCAGAGTGAGAGGGAGACCAAGGATCCAAAGTGGGTTCTGCGCTGTCAGCAGAGAGCCAGATGCAGGGCTCAAACCCTTGAACCCTGAAATCATGACCTGAGCTGAAGTCAGATGCTTAACCAGCTGAGCCACCCAGGTGCCCCTAAAACTATGGCATGTTTCTTTGAATCTCCTTTTTAGTAGCACATCTCTTTAAGAGTATTTTGATTCAGTTTAATAATAGACTTATTCTTATTTTAGAAAGGTGAGCATGTAAGGAGGATAATTTGAATTAAAATGAAAAATGCTTATAAAATAAGGAGTGATTTTTAAAATATGGCTCAAGGCCATATTAGAATAGAGAGTAGAATTACTCTCTATATTAGAGAATTAGAAAAGAGAGTCCCCAAAATGTTTCTGATATCATTATGTTTGAGGACAAGTGTATGGATCTTTCCAAAATATCTATTTTCAAAGATAACACTCTCAGATATATAAATTCTAGTATAGTTAAATGTACATGTTCACAGTCTCACAAACAGTTATTACCTAATATTCGCAAATCTTGTGTGTCCTCTGGGAGTGTTGTGTAGCATAACCTAAAATTCTTTAGAATGTGTTTGTGGGCATACTTCCCCACTAATCCTGTGAACGCTTTTAGAACTTTTAATATACTGATATACCTTATGACTGTCCCAGATGATGTCATATGTGTAATTTTTCATTTATTTGGCAATAACTACAGAATTTATAGTACATGTCTTAGCATCACTCATAATAGAGGCACTGATTTGGGAAAAATGCTGCCTGAGGTATTCTTTGTGTTTGTCCTATCCAAGACCACTGCAGTGAATTACTTGTTCTGTTTTTTCTAATTAGAAGTTTCATTGCATTGCTCGTACAAGAGACCTGAATACAGTGTACAGTGTAGGATGGCCTAAAGAAGGGAGGGACTTACTTTTCTCTAACATATCACGAAATCCAGCCATAATATTCCAGAGTAAGTATGGCACTTTCAAGACATGGCAGTGAACCCAGACATCTTTTTTCTTCTCCACCTCCGGTGCATGGCTTTCATCTCAAGATGGCCTGTGGTCACAAAATGACTGCCAGCATTCTACTCAAAATGCACTGTGTTTCCAGGCAGACAGAATACAGAAGAAATGGCAAAAAAAGGTGTGCCTTCCAGATGAGTCAGATTCTTTCAAAAGTTTTCTTGAAAGCCCTACCCAGTGGCTTCTGTTTATATTGGCCACCCCTACTTGTAAGGGAAGCTGGGGATTGAAGTTTTTTGCTGGATACTTGGCTATTCCAAAACTAATTAAGGAAACTAGATATTGGGGATTCAATTATTGTTCTTGCCAGAGTTCCCAACATGTGATGTCCATTTGTTTCCAGTTTAGTGGAATTTCGCTGAAGTTTACATAGATAAATTATAGACAATATGCTAGCTTTTGTGGGGGGATGGATGGGGACTTTGTTTTATTGCCTTACAGGTTGATATCTAACACATAAATAATGCTAATTAAAGTGCCTTGACCCAGAGGATATTTAAGAAACTCTATTTACTGTCTGTGCAGGCTGGATCATGGCCATTAAGATTATTTGGCACTTTTATACTTTGTATTGTTTGATATTTAATTCCTTGTGATAATATGTCTTCATTCATACGACTTTTAAAAATCAGTATTTGACCTACCATTGAAATTTTAAATTTTTTTTTTTTTCAACGTTTATTTATTTTTGGGACAGAGAGAGACAGAGCATGAACGGGGGAGGGGCAGAGAGAGAGGGAGACACAGAATCGGAAACAGGCTCCAGGCTCTGAGCCATCAGCCCAGAGCCCGACGCGGGGCTCGAACTCACGGACCGCGAGATCGTGACCTGGCTGAAGTCGGACGCTTAACCGACTGCGCCACCCAGGCGCCCCATGAAATTTTAAATTGAGTTATTGTTAATCTTTAGCAAAACAAAATTAATGTATTTGTATTCATTTTTAAGTGTTCAGCTTTTGTGAAAACTATAGCTAGTGTCATTTATTTATTCACATCCAGACATGAATTAGGTGATGTAGTGTAGTAGAAAGAGCACATAATTTAAATTTAGATAGTCTTTGTTTTGTATTTAGCTCTTTTAGTAATTAGAGTTGTTTTGGATAAGACATTTAATCTTGGATCTGATCCATAAGATGGAAATAGTAATATCTATCTCACAAGGTTTTGTGCATTTTTTCCTGAGTTATTGCACATACAGGTTATTGCCCACTGATTCACTTTACAAAAATTCTTTACCTTTCACTTCCCTCTTCAGCTGTGTATATATTGGAGGAAATAGCAGCCAGACATATGATGAATAATCATTAGACAAAAACATAGTTTATCTCTTTATCACCCAAATTTTAGCCTCTCTAGTACACATTGTCTTGATTATGTCATTGACTATGACTTGGGTATCAGATTGGTTTTTATGTATGATCTTTTTAGACATGGTAGCTACATATAGGTCATGTTAAGACAAAAATAGTTGATATTTTAAAGGAAATAAAATGGGCAAATCTGCCATATCCCTTTGAATATGTGGAAAATTTGGAAGTTGGTTGAAAAGAATATCCACAGGATTATCTGACTATAGTTAAAATAGTAACAATTAGAGCTTAGTTTTTTTTAGGAGGGGGTTAGAAATGTTTTATAAGTAGTATAAATTTATTTTTGTCTTAAATGTCTTTTGTTTCTTGTCTAAACGAATTATACAGTTGTAAAGTATTTACTCTGTGTTCAGAATTTTTTTTCTGTATTTTTGAGAAATACTGAAAAATGAAAGGAAAATGGTTCTTACCAAAATACCTAAAATCTACATTAAAAAAATATATGTAGGAAACCATTATATTATAAAACACTGAATACGTGCAATAAAAGTTTTAAGGAAAAAAGTGTGGCATGATTCACTCAGGGTTCACTTGGGGGCCAGAGCCTGAGCTGGTTGGAAGACGTTAGTAGATAGGTATCTGGGAATGAGGATTGTGAATCAACAGAATAGAAGATTTGAGTGAGTGAATTCAGGAGAGAGGAAATGTTTAAAAAGTGCTGAAGATGGCATGTGAAAGTGAGAAAAGTATGGGGCTGGGGAAGGAAGTGTCTAAAGAGTAAAAGAGCTAGGAAAGTGTAATGTTGAAGAAAAGTGCATTAGGGGAGTCTGTCAAGGGAGTACGTGACTAATAGTGCCAGATGCCACAGGGATCCAAAGAAAGATGGCTGAAGAAAAGCAAAAGAAAAAGAATGGTATGATCAGCTGAATATTACTACCTTCAAAAGAAGCATTTTACTATACTGATAAGAAGGGGAGGGAATAGCAAGGAAATTAAAATGGAGGATAGCATTTGGTGGCAAAACAGATGAGATTTGGATGATATAAGAGATTTCATAGGTAAGAAAAAAATTTAGTTGCAGGATTGAAGATGGTAAAAGAACAGATTCTGTAAGATTAAGTGATTTAAAATACCAGAAAGGGTGAAACAGTAATTTCCTCTGGATGGGAAGGAATGAGCTCTAGGTAGAATTGTTAGCATTAGTCATAAGGAGAGCGATTTTTCTGTAAGATTGAAGGGAAGGCTATGAAGATAGATGTGGGCCTATTGATGAATAGAAATGAAAATAAGGTTGTGTAGGAGATTTCACACTTAACGCTGTTATCTTCAGGAAGTGCTGTCAGAGGCAAGGTTACCTGTTTTTAAGTATGATTTGGGTAGTGGTGAAGAATTGGAGATTTGAGGAGAGAGGTAAAGGTTAGAAATCACGGTTAGGAAAGTGATGGGAGATTGATAAAGGACTTAGAGGTCTTATCAGTTTAAAGTTGAATAATTTGAACAGTGATGGGCTAAATCTGCAGAAAATGGAAAGTAATGATAGGTATTAATGTAGTCTGTGATGTTCAACTAGAATATGAGACTTAGAATAATGAGGAAACCTCACCGAGGCTGGGAAGATTGGGTCAAATGGGAAGTATTTTTTATCAGCTCTTACTGAGCTTGCTCAATGAGTCAACTATTGATTGATTGGAAGGTATTTATCATTTGCTATCTGCCACTTTAACCAAATAAGCTGACAAAGGATATTAACTCTGTAACGTGTGATTTTCAATTGAAAGTGCTATGTAGACTAGTTACTGCTTGATTTGCTAAATCTGAGATTGGGGATTATATTTAAAATGAACTATCTCAGCTATAAATTCAAAAAAAGTGTTTAAATAAGAATCCATTTCTGTTGTTTAGTATTCTGCTGTAATAGTTGGATTATTTTTTTGCCACTAGTGTGACTTTCCTGTCAGCTTGTATACTTAATTATTATGATGATAGTTACCAATAGGATTCAAAACTTAAAATTATTTAGAAATGTCTGCAGATTGCTTTGGCTATAAGAGATTTTTTAATCCTCTTCTTAGAAGTTAGCATTATCATTGCCAGATATCAACCCCTAAAAAGTTTAGCAATAGACTCTTCTTTCCATTTTCAATACAAGTAAATGTTTTATCTGCTATATCAAGTGTGATGTAGGGAATGCAATTCAAAAATGTATTTAGTATTTTACCAACTCAGAACTTTATTCTTTAATTTCTGAAACAACATATTACTAAAACTCTTGGCTATTTCCAAATAGTTGGTTGATTGCCTAAAGTCACCTAGTTGATTGTTAAGTAATAGCAAAATTTGGTGTAGGCCTCTAAAAATAGTGTCTTAGCTGGCCAAATCATTTAAAGGATTAATTGTCATTGCCTTGATTAATAAAGTGTACATAGTGGTGGCTGCCGCCTTTTCCTTTTCTGTGCTTTTTATAAACTACCAAATAGTTCTAAGGGAAAAAAAAGCTAGAATTAATATTACTCTAGCTTATAAATTAGTTCACTAGATGCTAGTTCACTTAGCATCCTTGTAAGTATATTTGACCTTTAGTTATGTGAAAAAGTCTTAATCAAGAATTTATTCTGTCTGAAGAGAAATAGTTTCAATAACGTATGATATAAACAGTGAAATTCATTTCTTATGATGCCATTAAAACTATTATTTAATCTTTAAAAAATTATTTAAATCCTCTTTATTACCCTAATAACAGACATTACAAAAATTTTCATATCTTTATTTTTTTTTATTTTTTAAATGTTTTATTTTATTTTTTGAGAGAAAGAGAGAGTGAGGGAAGGGGCAGAGAAAGAGCAAGACACAGAATCTGAAACAGGCTTCAGGCTCTGAGCTGTTAGCACAGAGCCGATGTGGGGCTCGAACCTATGAACCGTGAGATCATGACCCAAGCCACAGTTGGACGCCCAACCAACTGAGCCACCTCCTATCTCTCTTTTTGACAATGAGCTTTTTAGACTGAACAATATTTTTAAAACTATATAATTTAGCAGTATGTAAATATGCATCTGTGCCATCATAATCTAGAGATTAAGCCAATAATTGATACACAAACCACACACATATATATTTATGATGTCTTTGAAACCACCTAAACATTGAACATTAAAAATGTTTAAATGACAAGATGCTGTTTGTGTGTGTATTTGCTATGTGCTAGGCACAATTTTAAGAATTTGACACATAGAATATTATTTATTTTGACTATAATCCCATGAAATGTGTGCTATTATTCTTACGTTATAGATGAGAAAACTAAGGCTTTAACGAGCTGTCATAGGTCACACAGCTTGTTGGTAGTGGAGCAGGGATTTGAATCTGTGTCTGACTCCAAAGTTAGTGATCTTAACCATAGCTTCTCATGTGAATAGAATCTTTTAAAATGAGCAATATCAAGAAGGGGCAAAAAAATTATCTCAGTTTGCATAGGAAATGTATAGAAAACTCCACAGTCTGTGTTGGAATCTAAATTTATGAAATTGTGAGCTTTTCAATAACTGTTCTTGCAATGGTAGTATATTTTCCTTTCAGCTTTTTCCCCCTGAAGGTCTCCTTCTAACCTGTGGTCTTCATAGCATCAAGTTCCTATCAACTGTTATGTAAAGATAATAAAGCATCCTTTTGAAAATCTTTAAAAACTGCTTACATGCTCATCACAGCATTATTTGTAATGTTATAAAATTGGAAACAACATAAGTAGCTTACAGAGGAGGAATGAAGTATTCTAAATCCTTACAATGGAATTTTGTGATCATCAAAAATTAGGTTGGTAAGAGGTTGTTTATAACATAGAAATATGTTAGATAGAAAAAAGATAAAACTTAGTAAATCATAAGTATGGCTATAATTTTTGTTTTTCTTTATTTTTTATGAAAACTTTTTTTCTTACATCATTGAGAGAATATGCATTGCTCATTAAATGAAAAGAATGACAAAGCTAGAACAAGCAATCCTAAAATTCATATGGAACGACAAGAGGCCCCAAATAGCCAAAGTAATTTTGAAGAAGAAGACCAAAGCAGGAGGCATCACAATCCCAGACTTTAGCCTCTACTACAAAGCTGTCATCATCAAGGCAGCATGGTATTGGCACAAAAACAGACACATAGACCAATGGAATAGAATAGAAACCCCAGAACTAGACCCACAAAAGTATGGCCAACTAATTTTTGACAAAGCAGGAAAGAATATCCAATGGAGAAAAAGACAGTCTCTTTAACAAATGGTGCTAAGAGAACTGGACAGCAACATGCAGAAGAATGAAACTAGACCACTTTCTGACACCATTCACAAAAATAAACTCAAAATGGATAAAGGGCCTGAATGTGAGACAGGAAACCATCAAAACACTAGAGGAGAAAGCAGGAAAAGACCTCTCTGACCTCAGCCGCAGCAATTTCTTACTTGATACATCCCCAAAGGCAAGGGAATTAAAAGCAAAAATGAACTATTGGGACCTCATGAAGATAAAAAGCTTCTGCACAGCAAAGGAAACAATCAACAAAACTAAAAGGCAACCAACAGAATGGGAAAAGATATTTGGAAATGACATATCGGACAAAGGGTTAGTATCCAAAATCTATAAAGAGCTCACCAAACTCCACACCCAAAAAACAAATAAC
Organism: Prionailurus viverrinus; assembly: GCF_022837055.1. Classification (NCBI taxonomy): domain Eukaryota; kingdom Metazoa; phylum Chordata; class Mammalia; order Carnivora; family Felidae; genus Prionailurus; species Prionailurus viverrinus. The sequence goes on along the minus strand of NC_062564.1, from coordinate 134,755,743 downwards.
CCAGTGAAGAAATGGGCAGAAAACATGAATAGACACTTCTCTAAAGAAGACATCCGGATGGCCAACAGACACATGAAAAGATGCTCAACGTCGCTCCTCATCAGGGAAATACAAATCAAAACCACACTCAGATATCACCTCACGCCAGTCAGAGTGGCCAAAATGAACAAATCAGGAGACTATAGATGCTGGAGAGGATGTGGAGAAACGGGAACCCTCTTGCACTGTTGGTGGGAATGCAAACTGGTGCAGCCTGTCTGGAAAACAGTGTGGAGGTTCCTCAAAAACTTAAAAATAGACCTACCCTATGACCCAGCAGTAGCACTGCTAGGAATTTACCCAAGGGATACAGGAGTACTGATGCATAGGGGCACTTGTACCCCAATGTTTATAGCAGCACTCTCAACAATAGCCAAATTGTGGAAAAAGCCTAAATGTCCATCAACCGATGAATGGATAAAGAAATTGTGGTTTATATACACAATGGAGTACTATGTGGCAATGAGAAAGAATGAAATATGACCCTTTGTAGCAACGTGGATGGAACTGGACAGTGTGATGCTAAGTGAAATAAGCCATACATACAGAGAAAGACAGATACCATATGTTTTCACTCTTATGTGGATGCTGAGAAACTTAACAGAAACCCATGGGGGAAGGGAAGGAAAAAAAAAAAGAGGTTAGAGTGGGAGAGAACCAAAGCATTAAGAGACTCTCAAAAACTGAGAACAAACTGAGGGTTGATGGGGGGTGGGAGGGTGGGAGGGTAGGTGATGCACATTGAAGAGGGCATCTTTTGGGATGAGCACTGGGTGTTGTATGGAAACCAATTTGACAATAAATTTCATATATTAAAAAAAATGAAAAATTAGTCTATTTTTTTTTAGTCTTTGTGTATTTAAAATTCTTAAAAATTGTTTTAAAATGCATTTAATATAATCTTTAATAGGTTGGTCTAAAATAAAACCTCTTTTTCTGAGATATAGATGGTTTTATTTATTTTAGTATTTTTTTTTTTTTTTTTTTTAACGTTTTTATTTTTGAGACAGAGAGAGACAGAGCATGAATGGGGGAGGGGCAGAGAGAGAGGGAGACACAGAATCGGAAACAGGCTCCAGGCTCTGAGCCATCAGCCCAGAGCCCGACGCGGGGCTCGAACTCACAGACCGTGAGATCGTGACCTGAGCTGAAGTCGGCCGCTTAACCGACTGAGCCACCCAGGCGCCCCTATTTTAGTATTTTTTAAAGTTTTAATTTAAATTCCAATTAGCATACTGTGTTGTGTTATTTTCAGGTGTACAACACAGTGATTCTAAACTTCCATACAACATCCAGTGCTCATCACAAGTGCACTCCTTAATCCCTATCACCTATTTAACACATCTCCCCATCAGCCTCCCCTCCAGTAACCATCACATTGTTCTCTGTAATTAAGCATCTGGCGCCCGCCTGGGTGGCTCAGTCAGTTAGGTGTCCAACTCTCAATTTTGGCTCAGGTCATGATCTCACATTTGTGAGATTGAGCCCTCCATCGGGCTCTGCACTGGGCATGGAGTCTGCTTGAGATTCTCTCTTCCTCTGCACCTGCCCTGCTTTGCTCTCTCACTTTCAAAACCAAACAAACAAAAGTTTCTTGATTTGCCTTTCTTCCTCTTTTTTCCCCCCTTTGCTAGTTTTTCTTTTAAACTCCACATGTGAGTGAAATCAAATGGTATTTGTCTTTCTGTGACTTATTTTGCTTAGGATTATACTCTCTAGCTCCATCCATGTTGTTGCAGATGGCAAGATTTCATTCTTTTTTATGGCTGAGTAATATTCCTGTGTGTTTGTATGTATCACATCTTCTTTATCAGTCATTGGACACTGGGCTATTGCTCTGTCTATAATTTGGCTATTGTAGATAATCCAGCTGTAAACATCAGTATGCATGTATCCCTTTAAATTAGTAGTTTCGTATTCTTTGGGTGAATACAAAAAGAATACAAATATGAAAATTTTAATTCTAGAAAAGACCAGAAAGAAACAAAAATCCTCCAAATGGTGATATGTAAGGGAAAACCAACCTGTTTTAGGAGTTCAAAGATTAGGTTGTGAGGAGCTTATGACATATAGAAATGTTCTGTTGAGAAACAGATTATATTTTACCTGAAGATTTTTCTTTTAAATATGGAAGAAGCTTATTATAATGCATTGAGTTCTCTTAGCCAATACTTCAGACAACTAGTAAATGTATTTGAGGCTGGGTTATTGTTTTACAAGAATATTTATTTAATAAAGATAATACACACTTATTAAGTGTACTGTTTAATGTAGTAAAAATTTAATTCCTTAAAGCAACCTTAAAATAGATACTATTGTTATTTTCATTTTTATAGGTAAGGAAGCAGAGATAGACATTTGCCTAAAGTAATATAGGTGGTTAAGTGGGAGAGCCAGCATTATGAATCTTTTCAGTCTGCTCCCGTAAGCCTGTTTTCATTTTTTAAAAATGTCTACTTATTTATTTTGAGAGAGAGAGAGTGCGTGCATGCAGGGAGAGGCAGAGAGAGCGGGAGAGAATCCCAAGTAGCCTTCACACTGTCATTGCAGAGCCCCATATGGGGCTTGATCTCACGAACCATGAGATCATGACCTGAGCCGAAATCAGGAGTCAGACGCTTAACCTACTGAGCCACGCAGCCTCCCCATGTTTACATTTTAATAGTGAGAATCATTTATAACTTAGTTCAGGGTTAGAAGTAATGATCTTATTAAGGTATGGTCATTAAGAATATCTTGACCAACTTGCCATTCCATTCTTAGTGCATTTAAAAATTGTTCTTTGATTTGTTGACAACTGTTATTTACAGAGTCCCAAACTGTTGGTGACTGCTAACAAAGTTTCTTTTCTTCTCCTTTGAATCAGCTCTTTCAGTAGGACTGCATGCTTTGTATGTGGCAGTGTAAAAAATATCTGATAGGAGAACTCCAAAAAGGTTTAGTTTATCATGTGGTTTTAAAATTCATTCACAATATTATTGGCTGACGATTATTCTTATTTAGAGAAGTAGAATTTGTAAAGTATTTTGTGATATAAAATTAAAATCACTTACTAACCCTTTCCCTTAATTGCCTTCACATACTTTTGTTTTCTTTCTTTCTTTTTTTTTTTTTTTTTTTTTTTTGGCATGTAAAAGTTGTATACTGTTCTCACACAATTAGTTTCGGTGATCATGTAGTTCTTTTGTTAAGTAAACAGTTTTGTTGCCCTATCAAGGGGTTGAGTTGTCTAGACTTTAATTATTATCGCAGATAAAGTTTGCTTTCTTAATTTTTAGAATAGATAAAACATATATATTGTATAAGATTTAAAGGTACAAAGATTGAAGAGAAGTCAGCTTTCTATTCCTATCTCCAGGTGCCTTCCCTGGGGTGCTCTGCTGTGTTCTTCATTTTCAGTAGTGTCTCCAAAGCCAGGAGGAAACACTGAGTGATGTGCCAAACTGTTTTAGTCTTTCTTAATGTGAAACATGTACCATTTCAATATGGTACACATTTCTTGAAAAGAATTTATACAAATAAAGTTTTCCTTTTTTATATATTAAATAGTGTGTCTTCATTTTTTTTGCTTTTCTTTTTTTCTCTCAAGTTATGTTATCAGTCAACATTTCTCATACTTTTGGCCTGTTAATTCCCATTCTTTTTCAGTTAAAAATATGTTACAGTAATAGCAAACATGAATGACTTATCTCTAATTATACTGTTTTATTTAAGTTGAAAGAAATTTTTTAGCTGAGGTTGACAAAGATTGGGTATAGCTGAAGTTGGATCCTTTTACAGTTGAAAGGGGAACTTAGACCCTATTTCAGTTCTCTTATAAAGCACTGAGGTGCAGAGAGATTCCAATATAGAGATTTTTGGTGTATAGAAATTTGATGTATAGCATTCTTTTTTAAACATGCTTTCTTTTCTAGTTTTCTTGGTTGAAGCATGAATACTGAAAACTAAATACAGAATTACTTTTATTGTGTACCTAAAGTGTACCTAAAGTTCAGACTTGTTTTTTTCTGCTTAAGTAGAGTGCATTGGGAGGAAAAGTATGCCAGAGCATAATTTTCTAGTAACATTGTTTTAGTTCTTTGTAATTATGCTTCCTTTTATGTGTACCTTTTAAAACATTGGCAAAAGGTAAGGTGGATTGTGGTTTCTAGATGTGAGCTATATTTGAATTATCAATGAATCTGTTAAAAATAAACATTTTGGGATACTTCCTAGACTCCGCAGGAATCTATAGTTTAAAAATGCGCCCCAGATGCAGTTTTCCTACAATTGGTAGAAAATAAGTACTCTTTTCAATGTATCTTTCTAGGAATCATATCTCCCCTTCAAAAAAATAAAATGAAAATAAAAATAAAAAGATATTTTAGTGATGCTTTTATATGTTTGTTTTCTAAGTTAAAAAGAATGGGTTAATTTGTTAGGATATGATTATACAAGTGCTGGGGGTAGTTGGGGGCGGGGGGAAATGGTAGTGAGTGTAGTAAACTAAAGGGCTCAGACTCTAGCTAAAAGGGACATCTGCTCCCCACCTTGAGTGCTACCATATCTCTTTCCCCAAGATTTTTGTATGAAGTCTCTCCAATTTGTGAAATTTTCCAATTTATAAATATTGGCTACAAATAACACTTGTGTAAATTTGATATGACCATTACTTTATAGGCCAAATACAACATGTCTGCAGGCTAAAGAAAGTCCATGGACCACTGGCATAAAACCTATGCTGTAGGAATTAAGTACCTTACACTTGCGTGAACTTGCCATATTTTGTTTTGACATTTAAGGGATAATAATAATGCTTCCAGCTATCTGCTTTTACTAATATTTCACCTTAGCATATTAAGTAAGTAAACATTGGTTTTTGTGTAGGAAGTAAGAAAAGAACAAAAGGCTATTTTGTAAAATATATAGAAGATAATGTCTGATGTGCAAATGTATCAGATTTTTGGTTTCTGTGATTTTTCTTAGAAAAGTTTTATTTTCAACCTTCTCTCAAGGCCTGCTATTCTTCCTTTTTCCTGCCTCCTCTACTTGGTATTCAGTATTTCCCTGCTCCTCCCATGAATGTTCTTTTCATTTGCAAAAGTTATAAAAGAAGAAAAAATCCTTCTTATAGAAACTCTGTAGAATGAAAATCACTTTGTGACTTACTTAGCTACACAAACTTCTAGACATTCTTCCCCATAGCATTAAAATTCCTTAGGCTTAGTACTATTTCTTTGAAATGTGCTTTTTAAACAGAAGAATGACTGCCTTTAAGGCAGTTAGAGAAAAGACCCACACAGAAACAATCTAAAGAGTCGGCCTCATAACCATGTAAGATTTGACCCCAATCCATCAGGGATTATTGAACTGAGATGCCATTTACAGTGGTTCAGTACAGAGAAATAAACATAATAAGCTAGTGAAACTAACCCTTATAGCCAAGAAGGAATAACAGGGATGGGATGTACCGTCTTGACCATGACAATTAAAAAATGGACAGAATATGTGAAACAGCAATTTTCAAGACACTGGAGGTCAAATAGTGATATGCCTGAGAGATGGAAATAAGGGGAGGCTATGATTTCTCAGCTTATTACCTTGAGAGAGTTTCTGGGCTGTGGTGCAAGATATGGAAGCCAAGTAGAGAATGGTAGACTCCCTGCATTCAGGAGATGTTGCTGAAAGCCTAGAAAGACTGAGGCAGCTAGAGTTAACAGAGTACTGGAGAGGGAACAACAGCACAGAGAGAACCCTGAAGATCTACAGAGATCTACCCCTTCAAGTATTAGCCAAGTACTCAATAAGCACAGGCATATGAGGAACCTTGCTGAGCAGACAAGAACCACACAAAAGAATTAGAGGAAACAGTACTTGTGTAGTCCAGCAGGGCCAGGAATACACAAACCAGAAGGGAAAACCTCAGGATTCATGGGGCACTAGGTGGAGTGCACAAAAGAATCTTGTTCCAATAGGGAGTAATAATTAGACCTAGACTGAGCATTGCTCTGGACCAGACTAACAAATCTTACTTAAAAGCTAGACCCAAAAGGATCAAACTTCAAGTTTTCAAGTAATTTAACTTCATTCCTGAGCAAACTCAAGATTTTTTTTAATGTTTATTTATTTTTGACAGAGAGAGAGAGACAGAGCATGAGTGGGGGAGGGGCAGAGAGAGAGGGAGACACAGAATCCAAAGCAGACTCTAGGCTCTGAGCTGTCAGCACAGAGCCCAACGTGGGGCTCTAACTCACAGACCATGAGATCATGATCTGAGCCATCCAGGCACCCCCAAACTCAAGATTTTAAATGCTTTTTTTTTTTTTTATTTACTGTGAGGGAGAGGGAGGGACAGAGAGAGGAGAGAGAGAGAATCCCAAGCAGGCTTCATGCTGTCAGTGCAGAGCCTGACACAGTGCTTGATCCCACCAACCATGAGATCATGAACTGAGCTGAAATCAAGACTCAGCTGCTTAACAGGCTGAACCTCCCAGGCGTCCCAAGATTTTATTGTTTATTTATAAACGTATCCAGCATCCAACAAGGTAACATTCACAGTATGTGGTATCCAATGAAAAATTTCCAGGCATGCAAAGAAGTAAAAAAAAATAAGACCCATAATGAGAAGATAAATCAGTCAAACTGCCCAAGAACTGATACAGAGGTTAGGATTAGTAGATAAGTGTATTAAAATAGCTTTATAATAGTTGTAACTGTATTCCATATGTGTAAAAGTTAAGTAGGAACACAATGAACTTCTAAAGATGAAGACTATAGTGTCTGAGATGAAAAATACATGGGATGGGCTTAATGGCAGATTAATTTTACTGAATGAAAGATTAGTGAGTTTGAAGACATACCAGTATAAATGATTCAAAATGGAGCACACAAAGAAAGGAAAATAATTTAAAAAAATGAACAGAACATCAATGAATTGTGGGATACTTCAGGTGACCTAATAAACATTAAATTTGAGTCCCTAAAGGAGAAGAGAAAGAAAGCCTGCTGGGAAAAAAAATTTTTTTAATAAGTAATGGCTTAAACTTTTCCAAGTTTAATGAAAGCTGTAGACACTCAGATTCAGAATCTCAATGAACCCTAGCATAGAAAACATGAAGATTATACCAAGGCACATCATATTCAAATTGTGATAAAAAGAAAATCTTAAAGGCAGCCAAAGAAAAAAAGACACATTCCATATGAAGAACAAAGATAAGGATGGCAGTATATTTCTGGTCAGAAACCTTACAAACAAGAACATCAACATTTTTTACTGAAGAACTTTATTGTACAGCAATATCTTTACTGAAAGAAACTGTCAACCTAAATCTCTACCCAATGAAAATCATTCAAGAATGAGGTGAAATAAAGACTTTTTTAGAGATATAATAGCTGAAAGAATTCATCACCAACAGACCTGAACTACAAGAAATGTTAAAGTCCTTCAGGCAGAAGGGAAGATCCAAAAAATAACAAAATGATAAACCTAACTGTATTAGTAATCACATTGAATGTAAATTACTTAAAACCCCCAGTTAAATGCCAGAACTTGTCAGATTGGATTAAATAATCCCGAGCCAACTACATGCAAGAAAAGATGTACCATTTTGACTAAAACTGGCTATATTAATTAAAAACAGTTTTTTTTAAAAAAGAAAACTGGCTATATTAATATTGGACAAAGTTTATCTGAGGACAAAGAATTTTACCAGGTTAAAAAAAAAATGCTGCTTCATAATGGTGGTGAGATCAATATATCTAGCAGATATAACAAATCTAAACATTTATGCACCTAATAACAGAACTCCAAAATACACAAAGCAAAACAACTGTGAGAAGATGTTGAAAAATCTACAATTATAGTTGGAGATTTCAGTGTTTCCCTCAATAGCTGCCAGAACAAGTAGAAAATCAATAACATACAATACTTTAACAACGCAATCAACTAACATGACGTAACTAACATTTATAAAACACTTCACCCAACAATGGCAGAATATACATTCTCTTCTAGTGCACACAGTATATTCACCAAGTTAGTTCTTATTCTGGATCATAAAAGAAGTGTTAATGCATTTAAATGTAATCAAGTCATACAAAGCATCTCTGGAAAATCCTCAAGTATTTGAAAACTAAATAACACTTCTAAAAAAATCCATGGTGAAAAAAGAAGAAATGAGAAAGTACATTGTTTGTATACAAATGACAACATGATATGTCAGAATGTGTGGGGTGTAATTCCTAAAGCAAGACCTAAGGGAAATTTTATAGCACTAAATACCAATAATAGAAAAAAAAGTCTCAAACCAGCTTTCACCTAGATAAAGGAGCTAAGTAGTTAAGTAGCAGAAAAGTAAGTAGAAGAAAGAATAAAGATCAGAGGAGAAATCAAAAAGAAAACAAAAAAACAGAAAATTAATGAAACCTGAAGTTTCTTCCTTGAGAAGAGCTATTACATGTATAAACCTCTAGCCCAACTGATCAGGAAAAAGAAAAGACTCTTAATTACCAGTATCAAGAATGACAGAGGTGACATCACAACAGCTTCCGCATTTATTAAAAGAATCATAAAGGAATATTATCAAAGATTTTATGCCAATAAATTCAGTAACTTAGATGAAATGGACAATGCTTTGAATAATCTACTGAAACTTAGGCACTTTCCAACTTTAAATATTACTATTTAAAGAGATGTCATGAACTAGAAAAGTTTTCCAACTGTTTCTTTTGTTTTCTTGCTTTTCTAGAGAAATTAATCTAAAATTTAAAATATTCAAAGAGTAAGGTCTTTAACCCTATCTTTTATATGATCACTTTTTTAGAAAGCTTGGAAAAGTACTTGTAAGGATTGTTTTCATTGCAAATGCTAATGTCTTATTTTTGAAATGTTAAACATAAGTCTGGAGGTAGGGCAGTTCAAAGTTTATTCAGCAGCTCAATCATGCATTTCATAAGGTTTGTTGCTTGCTCCTGCTTCCTTTTTTCCCCCCACTCTTTTTCTTAATATTTTCTTGAGTCCTTGAGGCTTATCATCTAGTAGTTGCCGTAAATATGGCTGCTAATGTTCCAGATACTGCCTTTAGACACCCTACTGGCGAGTGTTTTGAGGGTCTCCAAGACCAACGCAGGTTCCATGATTTGCTGGGAGAACTCATGGGACTCAACACAAAAGATTTGTCACAGCAAAAGGGTACTAAACAAAATCAACAAAGGGAAAAAGGCAGTGGGATAAAGGCCAGAGAAAACCAGGAGCCTACTTCCAAGATTCCCAGTGGAGTCACACAGGAGTGCTTATTCCCTCAGCAACAAGTTGTTACAACATATGTTAAATATTGTCTACCAGGGAAACTCATTAGACAGTGCTCAAGTGTTTATTGGGGCTATTCAGGTGGGTATTCTCTGCGTAGCATGTACAAAATTCCAGACTCCCAGAAGGAAAGCAGGTATTCAGCATAAACCACATTGTTTGCACAGTTTAGACACAATGAGGCACTCTTCTGAGTTATGGGAATGGTGGGAACCCTCTCATAATCCAAGTTCCCAGACCCCAGCCAAAGGCCAACTTCGCCAGCCAGCCTGCTATGTTAACTTTTTCTGCATAGCTAGACAAAGAATAAAGACATTTTCTCTCATGTATCTTTTTATTAGGAATAAAAATCCTTCCTGGTTTCCCTCTTACTAGATTGTGTTTCAGTACCATTAGCTAGGTTAGGTTGCTATCTGTGTCCTGACTACAGAAGGCTGGGAAGTATCTAGAATTTCCAGCTTCTGTAGTGGCAGACAGATTCTGCTAACAAGAAAGAAGAGCAGTTGGGAGAGAATGTCTGTTAAGATGCTGAATATTTTTTTAATTCATAATGGTCAGTTCTAATATTTTTAAGGGTGAGGCACTAAGATACATTGGCTAGGAAAAATAAGTACCATGACCACTTACTTTTAGTATGACAGATCGTCGTAGCAAATTTTCAGCTATTTAGGAAGTTTTTGTTGTATTCAAATGTGTAAGACAGATTTGTAGACATTGTTTAAAACAAAACTTTATCGATAAGCTGAACAGGAAAACAAAATTGTAGATTACTCCCATTTATGAGCAAAACAAAGTAACCCCACCATGACTTGCTCCTAAGGCTGATTCATTAGTTTAAAGGAAATTTTCTGTATTATAATATCACAATTTTATTTTCATATGAGTTTTTGTCTATGCTATTATATGATTGATTTTCCAAGATGATAAGATACTATTCTTCAAAAAGATCACCTTATTTATCACAAGTATTTCATCATTTCTCAGTGAAGTCATTATCTTTAGTTTGACTTCTAAGTATTTCCTTTGCCTTTGACAGAATACTTTTGTCATGGTCAATTAAATACTTGACTCAAGTAAAAAAATCCATTGGAATTATCAGATAAATTTAATCACCTTGGGCTTTTACAATCAAAAGGCATCCGAATTCATTTCCTGATATGAAGGTGGTTCTGTGTTGGCCATGGATTTAAACAGAATAGTCCTGTAGTGGAGAAAATAAAACTTGCTTATCCAAAAATCTCAGTATTAAGTGAGTGGTACTAGTTGCAGTAAGGATTGCTGATTTTGGAAATATCTGTAACATTAGACTACTAAAATGGAGATTTAGGTTTAAGAATTCTGGAATACCCTTCATAAATGAACAGGCTTAAAAATTATGCCTCGTTTTTGAGTGAAGAAAAAACATGGTATGAATGTAATTGCACTGATTACCCAAGATGTAATTACTAATGAAAGTAAGATATTGTCATCCAGGTTCTGATTATTCACTAACAAGTTTGAATCTGCTACCAAACTACATGTTTAGTACTAACATATATTTGAGTACACAATTTGTTTTAGCTGTTCTTTAAAGATCTTAAGAATTGATTGACCTATTAGTTGTAGATTTTAAGACCAACTCTCTATGGTCTACTGATTGGAACAAAGACTTCTTTTTTGTTGGTCTAAGTGAAATTTTAGAAGAAGGCATTTGCTATTGAATTCATTTTGTTTTTCTTAATCAAGTACTGTTAAATTATGACTTACTCTAATAGTGCTGATGTACAAATAACATTGTGACTATGGTAATAAGATCTGGCAAGTTGTTTTTAAGTTGAACCATAAAAATGGTCAAATAATGTTGATTTCATATGATTCAACCTGTTAGTTGGGTATATTTCTATAATACAGGGACAAAATATTCTTTTTTTTTTAAGCTTATTTATTTATTTTGAGGGGAGGGGCAGAGAGAATCCCAAGCAGGCTCCACATTCAGCGCAGAGCCCAACATGGGGCTGGATCCCATGACGGGTGAGATCATGATCTGAGCAGAAATTAGTCAAACGCTTAACTGACTGAGCCACTCAGGTGCCTCTAGTACAAAGTATTCGTAATTATTCAGTAGACTATTTGTGTGTTATAACTCTGTTTTGATTCTCATTTTTATTCCTTGCTGTCAGCTTTGTGACTTATTACTTGTAGCAAGCAGGAAGCAACTTGTCAGAAAATGACTGATACATTAACTTGCACTCATTATAGCATTTTACAGACAGTATAATGTTGGACTTGGAAAACATGTTAAAGGTTACCAAAGACCACCCCAAAGTTATTTCCCTCTGCTTGACCACTTCAGGATATTCCCTCAAGAGTTTTTCTGTATTGTTAGAAAGTGTATGTGTTGAACTGAAAACTATTTAATGTTAACTCATCAGTCACATCATATTGTTAGGTATACTGTAAAAAAGACTACTTCTTCCAGATGGCAGATGTAATATTAGAGGAGAGATGTGCTCTATACTCTTACTCTCATCCTCATGAGAAACAATCCCAACTTATTCCAATTAAAGTCATAGAATCAGCATTTTAAGATTTAAGAATCTTTAAGATTTTTCCAGAGGTGATCCAATTTACAAGGTCTAGGTTGCTTTCAGTTTGAATTCTCGACATTATCTGATGCAGTGCCTTATAAATAACGAGCACTGAATAAACATTTGTTGAATAAATGTGAGACTGAGAGAGGGTTAATGAGATTTAAGTTTATTCAGTCATTCAATAAATATTGAGAATCTGTTGTGTGTCAGATACTGTCCTGGATATTTGAGATACACCAGTTAACAACAGAGACAAAATCTCTGTCCTCAGGAGTTTTATGTTTTGCTGTGATAGCAACATTCAATAAAGATTAAATCTATAATATATGGTCAGGTATTATAAATGCTGTGAAGTGTTATATAATTAGGTAAGGATATGAGAAAGAGGAGGTAATGCTCTTATTTTAGATTGAGTGCTCAAGGAATGCCTTTCTGTGAGGTAATTGATCAAGGACTAAATAAAGTGAGGATGCTCAGCCTTGTAGATATTTGAGACAGGAGCCTTGTGGACAAATGCAAGGGCTTGAGTCACTGTGGCTAGAATTGTATATGTCAGGACTGAAGGTAAGAGAATAGTTGAGGTGGAAAGGTAGCCTGGAGAAAAATTATGCAGGAAGCTATAAATCTAAGTAGAGATCTGAGATTTATTTCTAAGTGTGGTGGGAAACCATGAAGCAGAGGAATGACATGATTAGATCTACATTTAAACAAGATCACTTATAGCTACTATTTTGGGAATAAGTTACATGAGGGTAAGAGAGGAAGCAAAGAGACCCATTCTAGCCCCACTGTTACAGTCTTCTAGACTTTCAGTGTCCATACAGTAACTACAAGTTATATGTGATCATTTAAAATAAATAAAATTAAGTAAAATGTAAAAATTCTCTTGCATTAGCCATATTTCAAGGGTTCAGTAGGCACATGTGGCTAGTAACTTCATCATACTGGACAGCACAAATATAGGACATACCATCATCACAGAAAGTTTAGGCAGTACCATTCTAGACAATGTATAGTAGCCAAGACTTTAGGGTAGCAATAGAGGTCATGAGACTTGTCAGATAGATTTAAGACGTATTTTGAAATAAGAGCTAATAGTATTTTCTAACAGATTGGATGTTGAATATGAGAGGAAGATAAAAGTCAGGTGATTCTAAATTTTGAGGCTTGAATAAATGGCTCAGTCCACTTCAAAATGGCAAAGAAGTTTAGTACTTGAATTTGAGAAATTCAGGTTTGAAATTGAGAAATGATATGCCTGATGCAGAGATTTGAGTATACAATGAAGATTAAATTTGGCAACAAGGAACTTACTGTTTTTTAAAAATTTTTCAAATTACCGATTTTTCTGTTTGTTATTTGCCCTACAATAATTGAGTCTGTCTATATACTATGTACTTTTATCTATAAATGAGGATATAATTGTTTAGTGTGTTAACTACCTCAGAAAAGTGTTCAAACTTCCAATTTAAGTAGATTGAACATATTAGCTTAATTTCCTAAGTCTTTGCTTAAATGATAGTAAAGAAATTAAAATGCTACAAACACAATAAAAAGAGTGAACCATCAAAAAAAAAAAAAAAACAAGTATTGGCCAGGATGTGTTCAAAAGGGAGCCCTTGTGCACCATTGGTGGGATTATAAATTGGTATAGTCACTATGGAAAACAGTATGGAGGTTTCTCAGAAAATTAAAAATAGACCTAGTGTATTATCCAGCCATCCCACTCTGGGTATATATCCAAAGGAAGTGAAAACAGAATCTTGATGAGATATCTGCACTCCCATATTCATTTCAGCATATTCACAATAGCTTAGACAATGAAACAACCCAAGTGTCTGTCCACAGATGAATGAATAAAAAAGAATGGATAAAGAAGATATTGAGTTATATATCAATAAAGTTGGAGACATTTTTAAGTAATTAAATTAAATTAAAATGCTGTGATTATAAAAACAAAAGTGAACTGACAGGGACCATCTGTAGAAGTTTCAAAAATTATATATATATATATATATATATATATATGTACACACACATATGTATATATATTTTTTAAAGTTTATTTATTTTAAGGGGGGGGGGAGGGGCAGAGAGAGAGGGAGAGAGATAATCCCAAGCAGGATCTGCACTGTCAGCACAGAGCCCGATGGGGGACTCCAACTCACTAACCCATGAGATCATGACCTGAGCTGCAGTTGGACACTCAACCGACTCAGCCACTCAGGCGCCCCAAAGTTTCAAAAATTTTAAGTGATCATAAGGAGGAAAGGTATTTGAAGAATCAAAGTGGAAGAAATCAAGTGCAGAAAATAAACAGAGTGGGATAGAAAAGAATGGACTCATCTTGTCCCACAGAACCCTGGACAAACCTAGGATTCAGAAACATTAGGTATGAAGGGGACCAGAAATGGGATGTGCTACAGGAAACAAGGATATGGATTGGAAGATTTAATACATATCAAGTTTATTAGTGCTTCAGGGTTTTTTTTAAAGGTTTTTTAAATTTTTTTTAATCTTTATTTTTGAGAGAGAGACAGAACGTGAGCAAGGGAAGGACAGAGAAAGAGGGAGACACAGAATCTGAAGCAGGCTCCATGCTCTGAGCTGTCAACACAGCCTGATGCAGGGCTCGAACTCACAGACTGCAAGATCATGACCTAAGCTGAAGTTGGACGCTTAACTGACTGAGGCACCCAGGCACCCCAGTGCTTCAGTTTTTAGTTTTTAAAATCCCATTAAATTATTACTATTTTAAACAATATTTAACATCAGTGAAAGTTCAAAGTGTACATAATATATAATTTTTTTTGTTTTTTGTTTTTTTCAACGTTTTTATTTATTTTTGGGACAGAGAGAGACAGAGCATGAATGGGGGAGGGGCAGCGAGAGAGGGAGACACAGAATCGGAAACAGGCTCCAGGCTCTGAGCCATCAGCCCAGAGCCCAACGCGGGGCTCGAACTCACGGACCGCGAGATCGTGACCTGGCTGAAGTCGGACGCTTAACCGACTGCGCCACCCAGGCGCCCCTACATAATATATAATTTAAAAAAATTTGTGAAAGCATTAAAACAATTTAAGACACTCCAAGCCTTGGCCATGTATTCATTGTATGCTGAATCCCAATTAATTTTTAATTTTGGGGGAGACAATCCAGATATATAGCTCATGTGGCATAATTAGAAAGGAGGGAATTATAATGGAATACTAAATATGAAGGAATTATTTTCAAGTGCTTCCTGTCCCATTTCTTACTCTTCGCCTCAGTCAAAGAGGGAATTAGGAAGAATTACCTTTTAGCTACACAACAGGGAAAATTCAGTACATTGAAATCTTACTCTCTGTGCCTTCTCACCCCCAATTCTCTCTGTAATGGTGAAATTGGATAGCCTGAAATTAGACCCACTGAAAGAGGAGCAAGTTATGAATTCATTTATGTAAAAATGCTGTTTCTTTTGTTAAATTAGAAAATATAAAAAATATGTAAACACATGATCTAATTGGAATGTTTAATTTAGGTATAATATGTTTCATTAAATCAGCAGTGTTGTCTATGTAGACCTGAGATTCTGATGTATAGTTATGGGTCATGAAATTTGGAGAAAGAGGTTCTAGAATGCTTTTGCTCTCTTCCCCTACACAAATAGCCATTAAATGTTAGTGAGCCCATTAATGAATCATCTTCGTCTCTTTTCCCTTAAGAATAGAATTTCCTATAGCTTGTATTTCCCATACTTTCTTTATTTGTTTGAGTACTGCCATTATACTATAATCTTTGCTATATCCTAATGCCATTTACTTAATATTTTAAAAATATCTCATTTTCATGCTTGAATTTCTTTAAAAAGGAAATCTTAGATCAATATTATTTCCTAAAGTGGAAAACCAGTAAAATGTCCCATTAATGGTAGGTAAGCGCAAAAGTCAATACCATTATGATATCTGAAAACATAATAATGTTATGAAATGTCAGCTATGATAGGATGGCTTGCCTGTGCAGCAAGGCTTCAAGCTCAGGACATGTCTCTCTTTGTTAAAAGGGAGATTAGCAAGTAAAACAAACTAGCACTAAACTGGGACTTTTTCCATGACCTGATCAGAAGTATTGAAACAATTAAAAACAGAGTAACTTGCTTATTATGGAATTCAGTTTTCTAAAATTTAGCTACAGAAATTCTTTCTTTATTTATAAGTATTACTCTTAGAAAAGCCCAACCATAAGCCAAATGTAATAATCGAGACACAGGAAAGACATTTAGAAATATGGAAATATAATATAGTGATAGGAGTTGTATTTGGGTCTCTTCTCCACTGCCTCCTTTCCACTCCTCCTAAGAAGTGAAAGGCCTCAGGATATGGAAGGCTTCCAGAACTATCTGTATTTTAATTCAGTTTCAGCATGTTTGATTACTACAATGACCAGCTGTGCCTTTTTCTTCTTTAAGATTTACCATTGTATTGAATATTTAAAAGATCAAAGAGCTTGAATTTTCTTTCTTCAACTGTATTAAGCTCATCTTAGGCTATTTTGCTTGTAATAATGTAGCCTACATTCTCCTTTTCTTTATCAAATTATCGTCTGTGACCTGTCAGAAAGACTGAAAAATCCAGGTTGTTTTTTTTTTTAATTTCTTCACTGAGATCTCAATAATCTATTTTTTTTTTTTAGTAATTTGAGATTTGGACTTTTTTTTAAGTTTATTTATTTGAGAGAAAGATCATGTGGGTAGAGGGGCAGAGAGAAAGGGAGAAAGAGAGGATCCCAAACAGGCTCTGCACAGGCAGCAGGGAGTCCCACGTGGGGCTCAAAGTCACAAACAATGAGATCATGACCTAAGCTGAAACCGAATTTGGATGCTTAACCAACTGAGCCACCCAGGCGCCCCACAGTAATCTAATTTTTAACAATAATAGCTAACATTTATTAAGCAATTACTTTGTGCTAGGCACATGTTCAAATTGCGTGTACTAACTCAGCAATCCCCATTTTCAGATGAAGAAATCCACAGTGCTTGACTACACATCCCAGCTCCACAATTTACTAGCTGTATAATCTTGGGCCAATTATTTAATCTCTGCACCTCAGCTCCTCATTTGTAACATCGTCATAGTACCTACCTCATGGAATTGTTGAGATAAGACAATATTTTCCTGTGTTATTGAACAGAACTGTATAGAGCTATATCTCCTGTTAAATATACTCAGTTTGCCCATTAGCTCAATTCAAAAGTCAAACCTTCCTTGTTTTGTTTGGTTTGGTTGCAGTTTGGCATCAGGGAGAAAAATATATTCTATAGCTTGTGAAGTTCTTACAACGGGACTGAAGAGAAGAACACACTTCATTTTAAAACAGTGTCAATAATTTAGTGCGTGTTCTTAGAGAAACCATTCACAAAATGAAGTCTCTTTAATCAAAGCATGGTTTCAAATGAAATGTTTGGAAATAAAGAACTTTAAAGAGAAAAAAGAAAACTATGCGTCTTGAGCCCTGTGTGGAATGTTCTCTTGTGGTGTGGGTAGTGCCCTAATAACTTTAAAAATGAAAATGGAACTGTCCCTAGAAGGACTAAAAGTTGAGAACATGCCCAAATATTTCATCCATTTAGATACATGAAATATTTATATAGTACAACTTGGTGATTTGGAAAGTTTCCATCTATTTAGGCTATGATGTCATGAATATCACATATGACATAATATAAATAACAATATTTAAGCATCATATTCTTTGAACCATAATGTTCATATAAACTGAGTCACATTCTCCAGAAGTAATGAACATAGAACGTAATTAACTCACCACTGTGCTCATTAATCAGATGCCAGTGTTTAAGTCTTGTTTCTACAACCCAGATTACTGGAGACCTAGCCATCTGTAGATACCCTTAGATCTTCTCAAACTGATAAAGTCTCTGCTTTGGAAGCGAGTTTAGAAATAAAGGTCAAATAACTATTATTACTTTGTAGCCCCAGCTCTGCTTCCCTCTAATTACCTGAGTTTTTACAACTAATTAATTACCATTGAAGATTTCCCTCTTTTGTTTACATATTTATTGTCTCTGGAAGCCTCTCCTGTATATCCCTAAAGCACACATATGCAGTGTAACTCTCTGTCATGTAGACTACCCACTACCTCTGACTGGACCCTGTACTTCCAGTTTCTCACTGGCTTGCTGAATTCCTTATCCTCAGAAGGCAGACAAAACCCAGCCTGGGCTACACATGTGGAGTTCACACTGCAAACTATGAATGTAAACAGAAAGTTCTTTGTTAGGAATGTGATCACTTTAACAATTAGAGGATCAAAAACTTACATTCACAATAGGCAACAGAATTTTTTTTATTTTAATTTAATTTTAATTTAATTTTAATCTCTACTTTCAAAATAGTCCTTAAATATAATCTTGACTTTACCATATAAATTTTAATTGGGTTCAATTCCACCCTCAAGTCCTTAGCATTATGTCAAAGTGCTCCCTAAGGTAATAGAATTTCTTATAAATCTAGTGAGCCTCTTTAATGAAATAGATGTCCACAATCCCTTATCTGCAATTCTAGAAAAAGCAAAAACATTTTTGTAACTTATTTGAAGGCAGACTTGACCTGAGCTTTGTTGGTGACAAAAGCTGACTTGACCTAAGACTATTTATAGTTTTTATTTATCCTACTTAGTGTGAATATTAGTAAGTTTGCTATAGAAATGTGAATGTATTGGGTTACTGGATGCTGATCCACACCTTTGCTGGAAATGTTTCATAGTACACAGTATAAACACTGCATTAGTTTTCTGAAATCCGACAAACTCTCATTATTAAAGCACAGTTGGTCTGGAGTTTCACATAAATGGTTGGGAACCTGTATACAAATATACATAAGAGATAGAGGGAAGCTAGACTTTTTTTTTTCTTTCTGATTCTTTTAATGTTCCTTTATCACCCATCTCCTTTCTCCCCATCCGTCTCTTCTTCTTTTCTTCCTCCCTCTTTCTAACAAACATTCAATAATTATAATCCAACCAGCAATGTCAGATGTGCTAGGAGTTCTGTTCTTAATATATATATATATTTTTTTAACATTTTATTTTTTTTTTAAGTAATCTCTACACCCAATATGGGGCTCAAACTTAACAAGCCCGAGATCAAGAGTCATGTGCTGTATCAACTAGCCATCCAGGTGCCCCTCTTAATACATTTTAATTGACCTTAATAAGTTCTGTAGTTTATCATTTATAATGGAATTCATAACAGAATCTAAGAGAAACACTATTCTTTTGTAAAATTTTTGCTTTGCCTCTGAAAGGTCATTTGAGCTAATATTGCAACCCTGTTATTAGGTCATTTTATTTTCTTCCTTCTGAATTGCACATTGGGTAATAACCTCACAGCATAATAAAATTCAGTTGAATTTATCTTTAGACTGGTGCAGTATGAGAACTATGGCAGTTGCCCTGTTCCATACCTGTAGACCAGTCTGAACATAAATTATAAGTGTTATTTTTTTATCATTTATTTTAGCTTGGATTTTTTTTCTTTTCTTTTTTTTTTTTTAGCTAATGCTAGTAAAGACTAACTTCAAAAACAGATAATGTAGTTTTGAGACA
Organism: Prionailurus viverrinus; assembly: GCF_022837055.1. Taxonomy (NCBI): domain Eukaryota; kingdom Metazoa; phylum Chordata; class Mammalia; order Carnivora; family Felidae; genus Prionailurus; species Prionailurus viverrinus. Next base: position 134,736,246 of record NC_062564.1, on the reverse strand, counting down.
GAATTGCAGAATTCATAATGCAGGCTATGGAGAGTCTTGGGTAATAACTAAATAAATACATAAAATCTTTTTAAAGTGAACAAATGAAGACTAGAAAAACCTTACCTGTTTGCTGTGACTGTAATTCATCTGTTTCTAATGATGGGAGTCTAGAGCTTAAAATGAGAGAGAAAAAAAAATTGGACTTTAAAAGTATAATCAATTTGTGTTCAACAAATCATTGGCATAAAATAACTAAGGGGTTATGTTTTAGATTAAAATATCTATATAGTGTACAGACCTTGTTTGATCCTGATTTGAACAATTACAATTAAAAGAAACCAAAACCCAGAGGCATCTGGGTGGTTCAGTTGGTTACGCATCTGAATCTTGATTTTGGCTCAGGTCATGATCTTGCAGTTCATGAGTTGGAGCCCCGCGTAGGGCTCTGCATTGGTAACGCAGAGCCTGCTTGGGATTCTTTCTCTCCTTCTCTCTCTGCTCCACCCCTGTTTGCGTGTGTACTCTCTCTCTCAAAATAAATAAATAAACTTAAAAAAAAAGAACCACACATCTTAGACCACTGGGATCTCTAAAAGAAGTGTGCTTGAAGTAAAGCCATTCATACTCAGTGTTCTTTTCTTATTAGTCTTCATTCCTCCATCCTTGAGATTCAGGGCTTTCAAATGCCAAGTATATGCTGAAAATAATCTAAATCTATATTTTTATCCCAGACTTTTCCCATAAACGTCACACTCATATCCAGCTATTTACTTGGCATCTTCACCTGAATGTCTAATCAGCATCACAAACTTAACACGTACAAAAGTGAGCTCTGAAACTTCTTCCCAACCAGTTCCTCAAACATCTTTTCCATCTTAGTTAATGGTAACTAGGGACGCCTGGGTGGCGAAGTCGGTTAAGCGTCCGACTTCAGCCAGGTCACGATCTCGCGGTCCGTGAGTTCGAGCCCCGTGTCAGGCTCTGGGCTGATGGCTCAGAGCCTGGAGCCTGTTTCCGATTCTGTGTCTCCCTCTCTCTCTGCCCCCCCCCCCCCCCGTTCATGCTCTGTCTCTCTCTGTCCCAAAAATAAATAAACGTTGAAAAAAAAAATTTAAAAAAAATGGTAACTCCATCCTACCAATATCTCAGGGCAAAGAGCATCCATATCAGCAAATCCTTTTGGCCTTCCTTCAAAATAGTTCCAGAATCTGATTAATTCCCATCTTCCCCCAGCTACCATTTTGGGTTAAGGCATTGTAGTTCCTTGCCTGGATTATTGCCACAGCCTGCTAATTGTCTTTTTGCTTCTACCCTTGCACTTCTGTATATTCTCACAGCAGCAGCCAGAGTGGTCAGATCACATTTTAACTCAAAACCTTCTGGTGAGCTTTCCATTTCAGTGTATATTATCAGTGCTTTTTTTCTCTGATGTAGAAGATCCTCCATAGTTTATCTTGTATTTTTTCTTCCTCTCATTCTCCTTGGTATTCCTGGGACATCCTCCTGCCTCAGGATGTTTCACTTTCTGCCCAGAATGTTCTTTTCTAGATATCTGCATGGCTTAATATCTTAACTTCCCTCAGTTCTTCGCTCAAATGACAAGCTTTTGACTTTTTTTTTTTTTTAATGTATACCTTTTAACCTCTCTGGTAATCATTAGCCCTCTATGGCATTAATAAACATATATTTTATTTCCTTATTTATTGTCTCTCTTTTCTAATAGAATGTAAATTCTATGGGGCCCAGTATTTTTGTCTGGTTTGTTCAATGCTATATCTTTAGTGCTTAAAAGAGTATTTAGCTTATAGTGAGTACTCAGTAAGTATTTGTTGATTGAATGAATAAAAACCCATCACCTACCAATGCCTAGCTCACAATAGAGCTTTAATAAATATTTACATGAATGAATGGTTAAATAATCTGGTAATGGCTCATCCTAGTCTTTTTCCTAATCTACTTGACTCTCTTGTAGTTTTATTTTCATCTAGCCTGGATTCCACGGTCCATCCCTTCAGTAACTCCTTACAGCTCTCAACTCTTGTTCTTTTATCATATCCACCAAGCAAAGCTTTGGCTTCTCTGTTTTTATTCATTGGCTGCTAAGTGCAACCAGGTAAAGCCGAAGATCTGACTCTAGTTCTGGGGGCAGCCAAGAAAGAGGACACCCAGGGCCAGTATTGTCACTAGGAGATAACATATGATTTCATAGCTCCATGCTACAATTCCAGCAGTCCCTTTGCTTTGGTTAGTTTTCTACACTGAAGGGGTATCACTAAAATAGTCCTTTATTCATGATTTAATTCAAGAGCCTCCAATTGCTAGAAATCAAGGATGTATGGTAAGGAAGTACTCACCAGGCTGATTTCTGAGTCATAAAAAGAATGTCTGACATTGACTACTCCCCTTTTAGAATTAGTATCAAGATGGTCATAGGAGTTATTGGAATTGAGTGTTAAAGCTTTATCCAGAGATGGTTAGTGCAGTGATACTAACATTACTGTGTATGGGAATTACCTGCAGAACTACAGTTTCCTGAGTACATTCTGAAAGAAAGTCAATCTTTGCAGTATGGTTACAGATGGACTTGAGTACTAAGCATTTTGAAATAAATCACAAGGACTGCTTCACTGAGCCCATGAGACATTTAGGCAAGAAGTCTTCCATCCAGTTTATTTCCATCTGCACACATGTTTCTTTCTCTTGACTTCATCGGACTTGATGAAGCATCTGAAAGGTAATTACCCTTGCCTATTGGTTGCCCACTTCCTCCTGTATCTTCAACCTCTTTACTGGCTCTTTCCCTCAGCATGTAAACACAAAGCTTCTTACATACTAAAAATCAAAGGAAAGATCATCTAACCCTCACCTTGAAATTTGTCATCCTAATTTTACTCCTTCAGTTACCAACCAAGCTTCTAGGAAGTAGTCAACCCTTAAGATTCTGTTTGCTTCTGGGGTACCTGGGTGGCTCAATCAGTTAAGCATCTGACTTCGGCTCAGGTCTTGATCTCACAGTTTCATGAGTTAGAGCCCCACATCAGGCTCTGTGTTCTGTGCTCCCAGCTCAAGGCCTGGAGCCTGCTTCAGATTCTGTCTCTCTCTCTCTCTCTCTCTTCCTCTCTCTCTCTCTCTCTCAAAAATAAATAAACATTAAAAAAGTCTTTTTGTTTGCTTCCTGCCTCGCATCAATTTGTTTTCTGTCCTACGTGACTAAAACTTCTTTTGATAATGTTACCTATGACATCCAGATGGGCGAATCCATATGCTCTTATATTGTATGACTTCTCTGTTATTTGAGACTGATGATGATTAATAACAATTATTGTGCAAGAACTTCATATACATCTTGCTTAATTCTTGCTAGCTTCTTATGAGATAGGAACTGTTAATAATTTGTTTTGAGAAAAAAAACTGAGCCTAGAGATGTTAATTGGCCCCAAATTACAGAGCTGGTGATTTGAACCTAGACAAACTGACACAAAGATCCACATTTTTAATCTTTGTTCTATAAATCTCATGTTTGAAACTTCTCTTTCATCCTCTCTAACAACAATCATCCCGTTTTCTTCATATTTTTCTGGCTGTTTCTTTGCAGTTACCTTAGTAGGCTCTTTTTTCTCCTCTTTTATATGCTATTCTCCTCTAGGTCTTTATATTTGGCTCTTTTTCTTTATATGCTCCTCCTGAGAGACTTTACCCTTGATTTTGTCTGTTGCTACCTATTGATCATTTCCAAATCTGTAAGACCTCTATTAGTTTCACACTAAGAAAACTAATGAGCCTTTAAAAATTCAAAATAAATCATTGTATGCCTCACTCTGAAGTTTGTCAATGCTTCCCCATAGGTTTCAGTGTAAAATTTTAAACTGTTTTGCAAATCACAAAAACACCTTTTAGCAGTGCCTGGCTGGCTGATTCAGTGGAGTATGTGACTCTTGATCTGGGTGTAGAGATTACTTTAAAAAAAAAAACACACACTTTTATGATCTGATTCCTATTGACTGCTATAGCCTCATTTCTTGCCCCCCCCCCCCTTCTTTAGATAATCTGCAGAATTTGAAAGCATACTACTGTTTTTTTGTTGTTGTTTTTTTTTTTTTAATTTTTTTTAACGTTTATTTATTTTTGAGACAGAGAGAGACAGAGCATGAATGGGGGAGGGGCAGAGAGAGAGGGAGACACAGAATCAGAAGCAGGCTCCAGGCTCCGAGCCATCAGCCCAGAGCGCGATGCGGGGCTCGAACTCACGGACCGTGAGATCGTGACCTGAGCTGAAGTCGGACGCTTAACCGACTGAGCCACCCAGGCGCCCCGAGCATACTACTGTTTTATATCTTTCTTTTCACATACGTTGTTTCCTTTGCCTGGAAGACCTTAACTCTGACCCCTTGATATCTTCTCCATTTACCTTCTTCCTGTTTATTCCTCCAGAATGATTCAAAAGTCACCCTCCCGACTCCAATCTCAGAATTGTTTCTATGCTCTTTCTGGTCTAATTAAAGCGTTTTGGAATCCCATGGTACTTTAAGCCATTATAACATTTAACACCGTGTGTTGCCATCATTGATTTATTGTCTCATTCACAGATACTGAGTTTGTTTGTTTAATATCAGGTTTCATGCCTTATTTAATTTTTTTATTTCAGAACTCAGCATATAACTTACTATGTAAGAGTAGTCGATTAATATTTAAGTAGTGAGTTCATTTATGGATAAGTTTGGAGTTTATTTAGTAATCAGTATGGCCTTAGTTGAGGTTTATGAGGGAGATAAAGATCTGATGACAACTCTGCTTTAGAATTGCTAATTTAGAGGTAAAGTAGATGGGATGTAGTTTATACAAAATTAACCTTTTGTAGTGAGACTTTAGTAGGTAACTCAGGAAACCTAGATATAAGTATGTTATACTTATAATGATGGTTGCTAAAGGTTAAAGTGTGTCCTCACCAAATTCATATATTAAATCCCTAATGTCTAATGCCTCGGAATGTAACTGGATTTGGAGATATAGTCTTTAAGATGTAATTAAGTTATAACTGGGTTCAGGGTGGCCCCAATCCTGTCCTTATGAGAAGAGGCGATTGGGACAGACAAAAGATCGTGGGAAAACAGAGGGAGAGGACGTCCATCTACAAGCTGAGGAGAGAGTCCTCAGAAGAAAGCAACTGTGCCGACACTTTGATTTTAGACTTCTAGCTTCCAGAATTGTGAGAAAATAAATTTCTAGTGTTGAAGCTACCCCGTTGGTGGCACCTGTGATGGCAACCTTAGCAAACTGAAATAGTAACCAAACGTAAAAGGTTAATGTTCAACCTCATTAGTAATTACAAAAATGTAAATTAAAACTATAATATGGTTTCATACTTACTGGTTTGATATCAACCCTATCAATACCTACTACTGGCATTTGACACAGCAAGGTCTTTTATGCTACTTGATGGAGTATAGGTTGGTGTAACCACCTTGGAAAGAAATTTCGCTTTATCCAGGTGTCCAGGCTATGCGTACTATATGACCCAGAATTTCTATTCAATTATCATGTATGCAAAATGTTCATAGCAACATTATTTTTTTTAGTAAAAAACTGAAAACAATCTAGATTCCTAGATTCCAACAATGGAATCCTAATCAGTAATAAAAGTGAATAAGTAACCCAAATGCACATGAATGACTCACAAAATAATTTGGAGTGAAGAAAGCAAGTCACAGAAGCCTATTTACAAAATAATTACTCTTTTAAAAACTCAAAAGTATGTATACCTACAAAAAATGAGGGGAAAGAATGGATGGTAGGAAAAATGAGACTTGAAAGAAAGATTAATTTGGGAGAAGAGTGAATAAGCAACAGTTATTGATGACAAGACTAAGATGAAAGGGATGAAAAAAGACAAAGAGAGACCTTGAGCCTGGCAGGTGGAGGAATAGTAGTCCCATTAATCTCTTTGGAACAGTTAGAGGAGCTAATTTGGAGGAAAAGGTTGTTTTAGGCTTTAGATTTATTGAATTTTATACCAGAGAACAGTATTGAAGAAAAAAATGGACAATACATAGTTAAAAATTGAAAATCTAGTATTTGGAACAAGGCTATCTCAAGGCTGGAGTGAGATTTAGGAATAATCTGCCATAAGGTGATTAGGTGAAGTCTTGATAGCAGGTGCATTCTCCAATAAGAACTGGATATAGAGAACACTAGCTTTAGGGGAACGGATGGAGATTATATGAGTAAAAATTCTGACCCTGAGTGTCATTCGTTAGAGTTAGAAGGGATGATGTGATGTAATCAGAAATTAAGCCAGAATTCTGACAAGTGAATTGTAGTGGAGCATATTATTCCAGTGCTATTCTGTCATATGTTAACAGTAAATTTGAATAATTGATCCAGAGTGATTTTGTCACTTGTCTATAAGCCAGAATTCCTTTATCTTATGTAAAAAGGTCTCCATTGTTTTACATATTAGTCATTTTTATTTATGGCAGTTACACAAGAGAACTGTGTAGTTAATTAAAATTAAAATTGTAGATATAAAAACTATACCTTGAGAAACACATTTTATAGAGTTAGTTGGATTGCAACAGAATGAGAAGCCCAAACCACATGGTTTGAAATTAAATTCATGAGTTCTTGCAAGTCATGCTACTATTTAAGCTATAAGCAATAATCTAATTTAGTTGTCACAACTATGTGAAGTAGTTTGAAAATGATATAATGAAAAACAGTATTCAATATGAATATTTCTGTGTCATTGCTTAGTGTTTTAGATTTGGGTTTTAGATTTCTTGAATTATTTATTAGATACAAAAATTAGTTATTTTTAAATATTTTTTTCTTAACTTTTTTAAAAAATTTAACTTATTTATTTTTGAGAATGTGAGTGTGAGCCAGGGAGGGACAGAGAGAGAGGGGAACAGAAGATCCAAAACAGGCTCTGTGCTGACAGCAGCAAGCCTGATGCAGGGCTTGAACTCATAAACTATGAGATCATGACCTGAGCCAATGTTGGACGTTCAACCAACTGAGCCACCCAGGTGCCCCCAAAATTAGTTATTTTTAAGATTGAAATGTTGTATAACACATTTCAAAATGGAAATTGGTAATATCAAAATCATTATTAGAACAGAGTAGTTTAAGTAAAATTTTGACCATCTATGGTCAAAAAATTGACCAGCTTAATATTAATCTCAATATTCAGTTGAGATTATTGTTGGAACTACTGGAGTATTGTTCCAATAACTGGAAATTATTGTTGCAACTACTCAGTAGGTTTATTATGCTTCTTTTGTGGCTTGTGGGGTTGTTTGGGCTTACTCTTTTGATTTATTTTCTCTAGAATCAAAGTTGATTTTATACACATTAATATAGAATGACTCCTGCTACTTTACTTGACCAGCATATAAACTTACCCAAATCTTTTAGATATTGTAGCTTTGTAAGAAAAGACAAGGGAAGAAGATAGACCTCACTTTCACCTTCAGTATTCTAGTAGTTGCTGAATAAGTAATGTTTGTTACCTTCTGCTTTTAATACTTCTAATAGCCAGCTTCTTGCTTATCAGTTAGATCATAAAGGTACATACTGCTTGGTCATGAGAATGCTAAATGGTGGAAAATCAGAAAAGTGGCAACAATCTCTTTAATGGGCTGTCACTGCCTTACTTATGTTAGTACTTCACTTTGGAGTAGAGTGAGCTTTGATCAACCTTTCTGGATCATCTAACACTATATCCCAAACCAAATATTATAAAAGCCACCTCAGTGCAAATCGCTTTGCCAATTAAAACATGAAGTGATAGGTTTGTAAGAAGCTTGAGGTCTTGAAGCTCGAGAAAGACAATGATTAATTTACTTAGAATGTTCCCTGTCTTGTAAGATTTCTTTTCAGTGGTCTAAAAACAGCATCCAGAAAAACTCAGAAGTGTAGTAAGAGGGCTTGCTGTGTTACATTTTTTTTTTCAAAATCTATACCCTGGTTGTATTAGTTTTCTCTTGCTGTATAACAAATTAGCACAAGATTAGTAGCTTCAAGCAACACATGTTTATAATCCTACAGTTTCTGTGGGTCAGGAGTCCAAGTGCAAGTTAACTGGGTCCTCTGTTCAGGATCACATCAGGCTGAAATCAAGGTGTTTGCCAGGGATAAAATCTTATTTGAGGCTTGGAGTCTTCTTCCAAGCTCACTGGATATTGGCAGGATTCAGTTCCTTGCAGCTGTAGATCAAAAGGTCATGTCTACTTGCTGGCTGTCAGCTAGGGTCTACTCTTAGCTCATCAGTGTTACTCTTGTGTCCTTGCCATATGGCCCCTTCCACAGGCAATTCAGAACATGGTTTTTTTCCTTCATCATAGTCAGCAGGAGAAATTTCCCTGCCTTTGAATCTCCCTACCATCTGCTTCAACAGAGTCTTCTTTAACCTAACCCAGTCAGCTGAGAGACTGTCCTTTGATACTGATAGGTTCCACCCACACTCAAGGGGAGGAGGAGATTATACACATCTGGTATATCAGAGGGGCAGGAATCTTAGACAACACCTCAGAATTCTGCCTACAACAGTCTGCTTTCTGGGCTCCAAGTATTCATGTCCCCCCACCCCATACACACAAAGAAGCAAAATCTACCTGTTCGTGGGGTTCCCGGTGTTCTCATCCTATTGAAGCATCACCTCAAAGTCTAAAACTTTATTTAAATCATCTAAATTGGATGTAGATGAGGCTCCTGTGTATCATCTCTCTGTGAACCTATAAAAATTAAAGAGTATCCCAACATAAAATGGTAGTAGGGGCATGGGGTAATTATTGTAGACATTATGGTTCATAACAGGCAAGGGCAGGGGCCCCTGGGTGCCTCATTCAGTTGAACATCTGATTCTTGATTTCAGCTCAGATCATCATCCCAGGGTCGTGGGATTGAGCCCCACATCAGGCTCCATGCTGAGCATGGAGCCTGCTTAAGATTCTCTCTCCATCTCCCTCTGCCCCTCTCCCCTTCTCACTCTCTATAATAATTTTTTTTAAATTTTTAAACATTAAAAAAAAAAACAGGCAAGGGTAGAATAGGTTAAAAAAGGAGTCACTGGTCCATAACAGTTCTGAAATCCATGTTGGCAGACTCCAACAGGGTTTTGGTTAGGTTTCAAGGCCTGGGAACTGCCCTTCATGGCTCTCAACCCTGTCCTTTCAGTCTTGGTTCCAGCTTCTGGAACAGTCTTCCTTTTCTAGGAAGGTAGCATGTGTTTGCAACTGCTTAGTTTTATCAGCCTCCGTTTCACCAGTGGCCTTTGGGATGAGTCCAGCAACCTCTTTCCATTTTCTATTCCTTCTGTTTCTTTTTAGTTCAAGCTGGCAGTGTTTATGCTGAAACACTTTTCTCAAACTCTGGGTTTTGAGTGGATTTTTCAGGGATTCACTGCATTAGACAAAAGCTACACTTGCAATGTTTTCAAGAAATGAAATAATCTTTTTGTGTCTTTGCCTCTTGCTGAGATGGCTAATAGACAACTCTAAAGTTTACCAGAGACCCTTAAAACATTGAAAGGGTCCTTTGTGCACTAAATTCTTTGGCCTTTGATCTTTCTGAAATTTTACCAGAAGGTTATCTTTTGCTCTAGTGTGTTTTTGGCAGCCATTTCTGATTTTTAAATCCAGCTATCTGGAGAGGCTGGGCATTTTCATCATCTAGTCCTGTTTCCTGACTCCTTAATAGCTATTTCCTCAATTTGTCACTTTCCCCTTGCATTTTACTATAAAGAGCCAAAGTGAACCAGACGGTGCCTTCAACACATCACTTGGAAATCTCCTTAGCCATATCCAGCTGTGTCACTGATAAGATCTGCTTTCCATATAACTATAGGACATAATGTTGCCAAGCTTTTTGCTCCTACATAACAAGGATTCCCCTTATTCCAGTTTCCAATACAGGCATATCCCATTTTGTTGTACTTCACTTTATTGCACTTTGCAGATACTGCATTTTCTACAAATTGAAGGTTTGTGGCAACCTTGCCTCAAGCCAGTGTTTTGGTGCCATTTTTCAAACAATATTTGCTCACTTTGTGTCTTTGTGTCACATTTTAGTAATTCTTGTAGTATATCACATCTTAAGTTATTTTGTTATGGTGATCTGCGATTGATAATCTTTGATGTTACTATTGTAATTGCTTTGGGGTGCCACAAATGTGCCAGTGTAAGATGGTGGATCGAAAAATGTTGCATGTACTCTGGCTGCTTTACCAACTGGCTGTTACCCCATCTCTCTCCCTCTCCTCAGGGCTCTCTCTCTATTCCCTGAGATACAACAATATTGAAATTAGGCTAATTCATAACCCTACAGTGGCCTTTAAGTGTCCAAGTGAAAGGAAGAGTCCCATGTCTCTTGCTTTAAATCAAAAGCTAAAAGTGATTAAGCTGAGTGAGGAAGGAATGTCAAAAGCCAAGATAGGCCAAAAGCTAAGTCTCTTGTGCCAGACACTTAACCAGGTTGTAAATGCAAAGGAAAAGTTCTTGAAGGAAATCAAAAGTGCTGCTCTATCGAACACAGGAATGATAAGAAAGTGAAACAGCCTCATTTCTGATATGGAGAAAGTTTTAGTCGCCTAGATAGAAGATCAAACCAGTCACACAACATTCCCTTAAGCCAAAGCCTAATCCACAGCACAGCCCCAATTCTCTTCAATTCTCTGAAGGCTAAGAGTGGTGAGGAGTCTGAAGAAGAAAGTTGGAAGCTAGTAGAGGTTCATGAGGTTTAAGAAAGGAAGCCATCCCTATAACTTAAAGTGCAAAGTGAAGCAGAAAGTGCTAATGTAGAAGCTGCAACAAGTTATCTAGAAGATCTAGCTAAGATTACTAAAGGTGGTTTCACTGAACGGATTTTCAATGTAGACAAAACAGACTTCTATTGGAAGAAGATGCCATCTAGGATTTTCATAGCTAGAGAGGAATAGTCAATGCCTGACTTCAAAGCTTCAAAGAACAGGCTGACTCTCTTATTAGGGGCCTAAGGCAGCTGGTGACTTTAAGTTGAAGCCAATGCTCACTGACCATTCTGAAAATCCTAGGACCCTTAAAAATTAGAAATCGAATCTGCTTGTACTTTCAATGAAACAACAAAACCTGGATGATAGCAAATGTATTTACAATATGGTTTACTGAGTGTTTAAGCCCTCTGTTGAGACCTACTTGCTCAGGAAAAAAGATTCCTTTCAAAATATCACTGCTCATTGACAGTGCACCTGGTCACCCAAGAGCTCTGATGGAGATGTACAAGATTAATGTTGTTTTCATGACTGCTGACACAACATCCATTCTGCAGCCCATTAGCCAAGGAGTGATTATGACTTTCAAGTCTTATTATTTAAGAAATACATTTTGTAAAGCTTATAGCTGCCATAGATAGTGATTCCTCTGATGGATCTGGGAAAATACGTTGAAAACCTTCTGAAAAGTATTCACCTTTCTAGATAGCATTAAAAACATACATGATTCATGGGAAAAGGTCAAAACATCAACATTAATAGTAGTTTGGGAGAAGTTGATTCCAACCCTAATGGATGACTTTGAGGAGTACAAGTGGAGGAAGTAACTGCAATTGTAGTGGGAATAGCAAGAGAACTAGAATTGTAAGTGGAGCCTGGGTGTGACTGAATGGTTGCAATCTCATGATAAAACTTTAACAGATGGGGAGTTGCTTCTTATGGATAAGCAAAGAAAGTGGTTCCTTGAGATAGAATCTACTGGTGAAGATGCTGTGAAGATTGTCAAAATGATAACAAAGGATTTAGAATATTACATAAATGTAGTTGATAAAGCAGCAACAGGGTTTGAGAGGATTGACTCCAGTTTTTAAAGTTCTACAGTGCTATCAAACAGCAATCCATGCACAGAGAAATTATTTGTGAAAAAAAGAGTCCATCCATGTGGCAAATTTCACTGTTGTCTTATTTTGAGAAACTGCCACAGTCACCCCAACCTTTAGCAACCACCCCCTTGATCAGCCAGCAGCCGTTATTATCAAGACAAGACTCTCTACCAGCAAAAAGATTACAACTCACTGAAAGTTCAGATGGTAGTTAGCATTTTTTTAAGCAATAAAAATTTTAAGTTAAGGTTTTTTTTTTTTTTTTTTAGATATAATGCTATTGTACACTTAATAGACTACAGTGTAAACATAACTTTGATCTGCACTGGGAAACCAAAAATTTCATTTGACTTACTTTATTGTAATATTCGCTTTATCCATGGTGGTCTGGAACTGAACCTGTAGTATCTGTGAGGTGTGCCTATAACATGCCCCTCATTTCCTTCTGAGTCCTCACCAGCAGCATCCAGATTAAGATCCAGATGTTTATTAAAAATCTAATCAATGTAAGTTAGGCTTTCCCTATCACACTTCTGAAAATTCTTGTAGTTTCTGCCCAATATCTAATTCCAAAGCCACTCTTATATTTTTATTGTTAATGCAGCAACCCACATCCAGGTACCACAATCTGTGTTAGTTTCCTGTTGCTGTGTAACAGATTACCAGCTTAAAATTTTGCATCTTAAAGCAACACAAATTTATGATTTTACATTTCTTTGGTCAGGAGTCTAGGTACAGATTAGCTGGTTCCCCTTTTCAAGATATCACCAGACTGAAATCAAGGTGTCAGCTGAGACTACAGTATCATTCGAGGCTCAGAGTCCTATGTGAAACTCATTGGTTATTGTTAGAATTCACTTCCTTGTGATTGTAGGACCATTTTCTCTCTGGTTGTTGGGTGGAGTACACTGTCCATTCCTAAGGCCACCCTTTGGTCTTTGCTGTGTGTCCCCTACATAGGCAGTCATAACATGAAAGGAATATTGAGGGCAATCTCAAAGTTCTGCCTACCAAAGTAATTTGTTTATTACAATATAAAGGACAAATATTATTTTTTTCTTGGTCTTTTATGCTTCATACATACTGGTTTTCTTTAATGACTGACCACTCTGATACGCTTTAAGTTGACATTTCTTGAAGAAGACTAGCAAATACTCTAAAGCAATGATCTTATCAAGAGTCAGTAGGTGGGGAGGAGGGGTGATATAGAAAGGCACTGCTCAAAACTGAAATGCTACCACTACATTACTTTCTGTTGGTAACTCTCAGTTGGTGAGAGGAAATGTAACGTTGAAATTAGGGATTTTTCCTTCCATTTTACTTCTCTCCTAAGTTTAAATGACATATAGAGAGTGAAGAATTCCACAGTTTTTCTTCTTGTTTTTTGAAGCTGTCCTCTGAAAGCAGGGAACAGGCATATATGATTTCTATTTAGATAAGTGGTTGACATGAACCAGAGGCCCAGAAAGGCAATTTAGACTTGTGTTTGTTTTAGTTTCTCTTCTCTCACTGGAAAAATGTAATGGAAAAGTTGACAAATATTAAGCACTACTCCAACTTCAATAAAAATGTTTAGACACATGCTCTTTTCTATCCTGAGGCAACATCCAATTAAAATTTCACTGAGTTTTATCTTTTTCTCCTTAAAATCCCAATTCTTCCTCAGTCTTTCCTAACTATATTAGGCAATAATGCTTTTTCTCTACTACCTGGTCTATCTATACCTACACCCTAATAGAAAGAAATAGGAATGTATTTTTTTAATTAGCTTTTAGTCTTCTAGAGTTATAATAGTGCTTTTATTGTTTCCACTTCGTATATATTGGTCTTGGTGTTGACCATTCTAGATTAATAGATAAATACTTTCACATGATTTAACATGTCCTCTAACTATTGTAATTATCATTTTGGATTTAAATGCTTAGGAAATTAGAAGTTAAGAGATAAACAACGGATTGCTATCTTGAGCAATGGATTTTTAAAACAATTGTGTTATCAGTTCACAAATTCTAATTTCAATAACATCTAAGTGGCATCTTAGATACGCTTTGGCTGTTTGAGGAGGGAAGATCTTAGACTTTAGCCATAGAATTTGGTTTTGTTAGCCTTACAGCTTTTTTTTTCTTTTTAAATAGGAGAAGTTTCCTTTTAGAAAACACATCTCTTTTGTTTTTTGTTTTATCAAAGCATGTGTTACCTGAAGTTGGGGCTTGTTTTTTTCTGACAATAAAAAAACATTCAGACAGCTTCATGGGACAAAGAAAGGCAGTGCTGTCTCACTTTTGTCACGTTTAGTTTGTTTTTTCTCTTGTAAACAGCATTGTTGAGGCATAATTGACATATGTATAAAAAACTATACATATAAAGGACACAATTTGGTAAGTTATGAAATACAGATGCATCTGTAAAACTCATCATCACAGTAAAGGTAATGAACATATCCATCATCTCCAGACATTTTCTCATGTCCCTTAATAATCACTACCACGTGCTTCTCCAAAGAGCAATGCCATCCTCAGGCAACTGAACTATTTTCTCTAACTATAAATTAGTTTGCATTTTCTATAATTTTTTACATGTGTAATCATAAATTATATACTTTTTTTGTCTAGCTTCCTTTGTGCAACATGATTATTTCGAGATTCATGTTGTGTGCATTCCTCTTTATTGCTGATTAATAATCCATTGTGGAAATACACTAAATTTGTTTATCCATTTACTTGTTGATAGACATTTGCTTGTTTCCAGGTTTTGGCTTTTACAAATAAAGCTGCAATGAAGATTTGCACATAAGACTTCATATACATATGTGGTTTAATTTCTATTGGGTAAATACCTTGGAGTAGAATGACTAGACCATATGGTTGACTTAAATTTAATTTTTTAAGAAACTTTCACCAAATATTTTTCCAAAGGGTACCATTTTACATTCTCACTAGCCATTGTTCTAGTTCCTTGTCATCTTTGTCAATACTTAGTATGGACAGTCTTTTTCATTTTAGCCATTCTGTTAACTATGTAACAATGTCTCATTGTTCTAATTTTCATTTTCCTAATGACTAATGATGTTGAGTATCTTTTCATATGCTTATTTGCCATCCGGATATTTTCTTTGACAAAGTGTGTATTCAGATATCTTGCCTATTTTTTTTAAGTGGGATTGTTTCCCATTATTGACTTTTGACAATGCTTTATATATTCTGAATAAAAATCTTTTATCAGCTATGTGATCTGCAAATATTTCCCTTTAATTTGTGGCTTTTTCCCCCCATTCTTTTAGCTGTTCTTTTCAAGAAGCAGAGGTTTCAATTTTGATAGATTCTAATTTATCATTTTTTTTCTTCTAAGGATCAAACATTTGATATTGTATTTAAGAAAACTTTATGTAACCCAGGATGATTTTCTGAGTTAATTGATTTTTTTTCCTAACTTTGAAAAAATGGCCTCTGGGGTATTATTGTATGCAAAAAAGATTATTAAAATTATTTTTAAATTTTTATTAAATTAAAAATTCTAAAACCTAGTTCTTAAGCTTCTAAGGTCAATTTAATTACTTTATTGTAGAAAAATTTAAGTCACTTTCAAGGAGTTATTTAATTGGGTATATAATTTTAAAACTTTGTTAATTAAACTTTTGTAAAAATTTTAAGCTTCGTTCATATTTTTAAATATTAAATAAATATTAAATAAAAAATTTTAAGTATTTCAGTTGTCTGACAAAAAAATCATCTTCCTGATTATTTAAATAAATCTGATGAATGAAAACTTACAAGTATGCTAAGATTAATTTCTTTTATATGTTCCAGTGGTATTTGATACATTTTAAAATACAAGTCTGAACTCATTTTCTCAATTACATTATTTAAATTGATATCAAAGACCAGATCTATTATTCTAACTGACCTATTTCTCCTAAATATTAGAAACACCTAAAATACCAAATATGTACAGATTCTTTAATTTAAAAAAAATACTATTATATGGGCTTGCATCTCTTAAACTTTTTATAAACTTCATTGTGAATCTTTTGGATCAAAAGATACTTACAATTTTGGAGGTTGCCTTCTCAACTCATTATGATTTCTTTTCTTTTCTTTTCTTTTCTTTTCTTTTCTTTTCTTTTCTTTTCTTTTCTTTTCTTTTCTTTTCTTTATGTATTTATTTTGAGGGAGAGCTTGAGTGATCAGGGGAAGGGCAGAGAGAGGGAGAGACAGAGAGAATCCCAAGCAGGCTCTGCACTGTCAGCACAGAGCTCGTCACAGGGCTCGATCCCATGAACTGTGAGATCATGACCTGAGCCGAAAACAAGAGTTAGATGCTTAACTGACTAAGCCACACAGGTGCCTCTTATTATTGTGTCTTAAAGGCCAACGAAGTCCTTAGCTAGGATGGTGAGTAGATCTTTGCCCACACAAAGAGCTCTGTAGTGGCACACACAGAGCTCTATTTTATAGTTGTTTTGTTCTTAAAATAGGGTAATCTTGTAGCCCTATTTCCTTAGAATCAATTTAAACAAACCTAATTCATTAGTCTAACCCCAGACGGATTGTTACATGACTTGATTGGATTCAGTTAATCTGTTTACTATTTCAATCTTTTTGGAAACACTTTTCTATGCTTCCTATTTTTGAGTGCCACAAATCCCTCAGGATTAAAATGACATCTGTTAGAATCCTTCTGTGGCTTTTCTGACTGGGCACAGTTTTAAGGTCATGACCTAATATTTGTGTTAACCAAAAACACAAAGATTCTGGTTATGTAATATAATTAATTTTTCTTATTTGAAAATCTTCCCTTAACCTTCATTATCATGTAGCCTACCACATTCAAGGAAACAAGTAAATAATACAGTTATGTTAATTGTAAAACAGAACCTCTTTGATGGTAAAATAATGCCAGTCATACATCTATACCCCAAGTTGTCTAGTACTGTGTCTAAAGGAAACAACTGAAGTTAATACACTTTTAAGAATTTTCGTGACAAATTGTTTCCGTCATCTATTGGTTGACTTCAAGCTTTTTTCCCTCCACTTTTCCACTTTTTATTTATTTTTATTTGCATTCTTCTTCTACTTCTGCATTTCTTTCATTCCCTTGTCTTCTTTCAAAAATTTTTTTTATATTTTTAATTTTATTTTTGAGAGAGAGACAGAGACAGAGCACAAGTGGGGGAGAGGCAGAAAGAGAGGGAGACACAGAATCCGAAGCAGGCTCCAGGCTCCAAGCTATCAGCACAGAGCCTGATGCGGGGCTCAAACCCGCAAACTGTGAGATCATGACCTGAGCAGAAGTCAGTTGCTTAACCGACTGAGCCACCCAGGTTCCCCTCCCTTGTCTTCTTTCAGAAATAGTGATATGGAAAGCCATAGTAAAGGTGAATAAAAATAGAGAAAACTGATAAGGATAATGATGGCAATTGTCAAACATGGTGATGGTAGATAATTTTAAATTATAGTGTTGTTTGATTTTTAGAAAGCTGTTTTAGCAATACATTAAGTTTTGAGATTGGATGATTTGAGGGGCAAGGCAGTTTTAAAAAGTCTTAAGCTTTTTTTCTAGCAAGCTGTAAATTAAAAATATCAAATCTATTTTGTTAGCTATATAATATTGCTTTCAAAAATAGTGTTCCTTCTATGTTTTGAAGTTCTAACGAGTTCCAGCTAGAGATGCATAGAGATCCTACTTCACTGAATAGACAAATACTTTCTAATAAAAATTAACAGGAGACTAATATATAATTCAGCCTGATTGAGTCAAACAACAGAAGTATAATCAGTAATCTTTATAACACAAATCAAGCACTGAAAAATTCTGTTGTGTTCAGAAGTTACTTTTACTTTTTCATTTTCTTATAGGAAGTAATTATATATTTATTATGGTGATTTTCTTTCTTTTTTTTAAATTTAAATTCTAGTTAGTTAACATACAGTACAATATTGGTTCCAGGAGTAGAATTCAGTGATTCATCACTTACATACAATACCCAGTGCTCATCACAGCATATGCCTTCCTTAGTGCCCATCACCCATCTAGCCCATCTCCCACCACCTTCCTCCATCAACCTGTAGTTTGTTCTCTATCATTAAGAGTCTCTTGTGGTTTGTTTCTCTCTCTTCTAGCCCCGCCTTTCCCATATGTTCATTTGTTTTGTTTCTTAAGTTCCACATATGAGTGAAATTATATGGTATTTGTCTTTCTCTGATTGACTTATTTTGCTTAGCCTAATACATACTAGCTCCATCCACATCATTGCAAATGGCAAGATTTCATTCTTTTTGATGGCTGAGTACTATTCCATATTATATATATATATATATATATATATATATATATATATATATATATATATATAAACACCACATCTTCTTTTTCATTTCATTAGTCAATGGACTTTAGGGCTCTCTCCATAGTTTGGCCATTATTGAAGAAAATAATTATGTTTTAAAAACCAATTTCTTTAAAACTAAGTATAAACCTGTATCTTAAGTTTTAGAACTTTGTATATGATACAGATCATTTGCTTTACAATGGAATGCATAAGGTGTAATCATAAGCAACTTATTTTGTCTCCTTCCTTCCTTCCTTCCTTTCATGAGGGAAGTTCTTCTCTTGCCTCTATGTAGAAATTCAAGTCCATAATTCTCTCCTTACAGTCACTTAAGAACTACAGTCACTCAAGTTGAAAATACAAGGTCAATTCCATCATTAAAAATGCCTAGTCAGTATATTAATCAACACTTGAGTCTTCATTCAAAGCTATTCCTTCCCATAGCTACGATTAGCTATAGGCGGGAGGCAATGTGCTTAGCTTCTCCTTTTGTTACTTATCTCCTCACCGACTTGCAAGTTGCTTTATCTGACCCAATTAGGATTTGAACTGGGGGAAGGAAGAAAGATAGAGAGGCAAATAATTTTTTTTGCCTGACCTGTAACTCATTTTGAACTTGATATGTGCTTAAGGCTGTTTCTCTTATATGTACTTTAGTGTGTTCTTCAGAGACCTTCACTGGAGCTGTACTTTCTGTGACACTTCAAAATATGATCCCTTCTACTAGCCAGTACCTAATTCTTCTTCTGCTTCCTTCTCCTTCTCCTGTCTTCCTACCCCCTCATCCTTCCTGTTCATCCCTCCTACCCCTCTCCCACCTTTCCCCTCCTGATGGTACTCTGGGAACCACAGGAGGTACCCTAAGTAGGATTACTTTTTTTAGACAGCTTTACTGAGATATAATTGACATACCATAAAATTTACCCTTTTAAAATTTAAAAAGTTTTTAGTATAGGTACAGAATTGTGCAACCATTGCCACAACCTAAATTTCATAACATTTTCATCTGGGTAGAATTTTGTTAGCTCCAAGCTGTTTAGATTCCTGAAGTATCAGGCACCAGTCTATGGTGTCCTCCTTTTGGTGAACTCCCTAACACCGGGGAAGCGCTCCTGGGGCTTCCATTGAGGCCTCTTTTGCTGGCTAGATGTTAAACAAAGGCACCTTCCTGCATCCCTTCTACTTTGAGGGAGACATGAAAATCAGTACAACTATCTTCAAAGAAATTCCTCATATGTAATGTTCTCTGTACTCTTTATACCTTATGTGTAGGCTTTAGAGCTATCTAACCAGTTCTCAGACATATTACTTTGGAAATTTGCTGCAGGGTAGACTTACTCACAAATCCTGTTGGGTATCTGATTCCTAATAGTATCTTGACGCATCTGTTGAAACTTCCAATTCGATACAGTATTTTACGTAGAAGATAATAACTCTTATCTCTTAGAAAGGAATGAAGCTCATTATTTTTTAAAAAATAAATATGCTGCCATTTAATAAAGTGAATATGAAATTGAGAGTTTTTTTGGGGGAAGAGGTGTTTGAATAAATAATCACTTCTATACAAGCTAAATAAAAATGACTGGCTTTTTCTAAACAATCTTCTGTCTTCCCTTTTAACTACCACATTGTTGCACTTAAGTACACACCCCTCAAGGTAGACTCTAAGCATAAAATGCTATAGTAAATATTTGAAAAGAAAAGTAACAGGACAAGGCTGACCTCATTTGTAGCTGGAGTTGCTTTTTTTTCAGTCTGGGTTAAAGTATCATAAATGTATAAAAGAAAATATTAGCTATTCTTGTTAGTTGAGTAAACAAAATCAACTTTTCTCTAAAACAGCTGTTTTTTGTTGGTTAATTTTAAAATTTAATGGTTATAATTACAGAAAATTAGCATTTAACATTTTTCACTCCCTCTAGCTTCTTTGCTAAACCCATCTGCTTCTACCTACCAGTAGATACACATTATGCTCAAATTGGTTAGTTTGGATAGAAATCTTAGTGATCATTGTAAGGAATAATTTTCTTTTCAAGGAATGTCAATGTAGGACACTTTATATAGATGATATCGACTCCCCCCACCCTCTGCCTTCATAACGAAAATAGAATTATTGAACACCGTAGAAAACCTTAAAATTTATTAATATTATCACCCACTTAATGCCATTGAAAAAGATTGTCCCTACAAAAATGTCACCACAGAGTCAACCTCCTGATTTTTTATTAATTCAGCCTCTACAGAGTTAGATTACAAAGCATGTTTACAGGAATAACCCTTTTCCCTGCCATAGCCACCCCAAAATGGCAATGTTGTTACTATTATTATTACTCCCATGTCACGGATAGAAAACTGAGGTTAGAGGTGAAATGGTCTTTCCGGCGCAAATGGTAAGTTGGCAGCAAAGTTGGGTCTGGAAGTAGTTAAGTCCATCAGTGAAAAATTTTATAGTTATACTGTATATATTGAAGATGTAGAAATCAATTAGTGAGTAGAAGAAATGTGTTCCATCTTATTTCAGCTTCATGCACCATGGCTGTAGGAGCTCTTCTCTACTCTTTTTAACCTGGGATGGATAGGATGAAGCCTGGAAGTATAATCTGAAAGGCCTTCAGTTCTGCTCTGATTTAATCATCCACACTTTGGTGCCTCCTGGTACCTTCAAGTCTCTCTCTTCTGCCATGAAATAGTCACCACCTATTTTCCAGTTCAGGCTCTGAAGCTGATCCTGTTGGGCTAGGGCAAGTAGTTATTTTGAGATTTTTTTCCCTCTAATTCTTTTATCCTCCATGAGTTTAAGCAATTCTTTTATCCTCCATGAGTTTAAGCTGTAGGATTATGTTTAGATTAAAGGCCATATTGAGAAATTAGGTAGATAGGAACCTCAGTCTCTCATCACTGATGTAGAACTTTCACCACTATAAATGCAGTGCAAGTTGATGATATGTACCCCTTCTGTTTCCTTTGTTTCTTAGGTAATATGCATGTGTCACTAGCTGAGGCCCTGGAGGTTCGGGGTGGACCTCTGCAGGAGGAAGAAATATGGGCTGTATTAAATCAAAGTGCTGAAAGTCTCCAAGAATTATTCAGAAAAGGTAAGTTTTTTTTTGTTTTTCTGGGGTTTTTGTTTGTTTGTTTTTCTGTTTGTTTTTTTTTTTTTTTTAATCAGGTAGCTGAAAAGGGCAAAGTATAGAAGGAATACTTCCCCTTATCTTTCTTTGGGCTAAAAAAAGCTCAGATATCTGAGCTTCAATATCTGAGAACATCTTCTATGTCCCTGATACTGTGCTAGGTGCTGAAAATATAATGGTGATCAAAACCAAAAACATTCCCTGTCTGGAGCTTGTAATCCAGTGTAGAAAATAACTAGTAGTAAAATACTTATATAAACGTGAAAAATGGAACCATGACAACGGCTACAAAGGAGGGGATTCAGTGACTCTATGATAACCCATAATAGGTTTGACCTGGTCATGGGGAAGAAAAGGAAGGTTCCCTGAATAAGTCATCTCTGAGCTAAGATCTGAAAGAAAACAAGTTAACCATATGAGAAGGAGGGGGAAAGGTTCCTGGCAAAGGGGATAATATGTGCATCCCTGTAACTGTAAATTGGGTTAATGTGGACCGAATAACTAACTAGTTTGTTGCTTCCCTGTAGAGACAGTCACCTGGTCCAAATGACTGTGTAGCATTTTGGAGCTAGAAAAGTTAGGGAGTCACTCTTTGTCCAAACACATTTAATACTATACTGAAAATCTCCACGTGAAGACTTTGAAAATGGTGTTTGCCATCCATTCACTCCACATGGCCAACTCCTATTTAGAATAGTAAAGATACCAAGCTTCATCTAAAAGAAGAATTAAACTTTAAAATTGATTTGCATGATATAATCAGGCACAGGAAACATTAGAGAAATGGGGGCAGATTTGAGTGTATAGTAGTTCTCAAAGTATGGTCTCTGGTTAAGGAGCATCGGCATCACCTGAAGCTGGTTAGAAATGCAAATAATGCAGACCCACACTAGACCTACTGAATAAGAAACTCTAGGGGTAGAGCCCAGCAATTTGTGTTTAACAAGTCCTTAAGGATATTCTAAAACGTGTGTTAAAATTTGAGCCATTATACAGTGGAATTGCTAAAGACATGAGCCATGGGAACCTTTTGGAAGGTGTAGGGGTAACCGCTGATTGAGTGCAGGAAGGTCTAGAGAAGAAAGGAAGAATTTTGGACACAGATGGTAAAGCTTTGTTATTGTTGCTATTATTTTCTAACCCTGGGACAGGGATTTAAAATAGTGTTACGGCCCACCTAATTCTGCTAGAACCTAGATGTTTGAAGATCTTTGATTAGAATTAGGATTAATCTAAAGAAAATTTATTCATTTTCTCTAATGCCACTTACCTAAAATCTAGCTATGTTAGGTAGACTTTGTTGTTTTGTTTCCTTCATTTTAATTTTGGGGAAAATTTGGAAGTATAGACACTCTGGAATATAGAGCGGTAACCATGCTCCATAGATGCTGTTGAAGGAAGGGTATGTTGGTGACATTCCTTAGTTAATTAACAAAAGTCAATTTAATATTTAAGAAACAGTTCTTGCTTGTGAGGTAGATCCTCTTACTTGCGTGGAAGATCCCAATAAACAGAGGATGAGACTATTGCCCTTAAGGATTCATTCAGATCAGACAGATGCATGTGAAGAGTTTACTACTTCAAAACTGTGCCAAACGAGTAATTGGGATGATAAGCACTACAGATGTTCAAAAGAAGGAGAGATAATACCTTTTTTTATTATAGTAATGGCAGGATCACTGCCCTGTCCATGATTCATGCAATATAAAGCATCTTCCACACTGTGAATGCTTAAGGAGTTTTCTTCTTTCAAATTTTGAAATGTTAATAAAGGTTTTAATATCTGAATATAAAGTACTTGTAATTAAGATACAATTATTGCATAACATATTGGCACATTACAGAGAAGAGACTTACTGGATGTGTTATAAAATTAATTGTGAGGCAGTTATATTTTAAACACTGTTCAGTGGGGGCTGGTTACCATAGGGCCTTCAGTTCAATTCACAGGGTAACATCAGTAATAGAAATTGCATTTGGCTTCTTTGGCAGTCTGGGAATTGCCAACTATTATATTTGCCAACTGGGAAATTTGTACTTATTTGGAGGAAATTTATGCTTAGTTTATGATTATGCTTAGAAATTATGCTTAGAAATTTATGCCTAGAAATTTATGATTTAGTTTGTCTGAAATCTCTGTAGTTTTTCATTCCTCGTTTTGATAGCACAATGTCTTTTTGGCACAAGTTCATCACCTGTTATAACAAATTGAAATAAAATAATTATTAGTTTGCTTATTTTGTGAATGAATGGTGTTGGTCTTGGTTTTCTATTAGACACCCTTATGAATATAAAACTAAGAATGGTGGAGGGTGGAAGCAAGTAAAATACAATGGTCTTTAAGAAGTTTGTTTTTCTAAAATGTATTTTCTCGGTTTTATCTTTCTGTGTCTATTACGTAAACCTTAGTTTTGGCTCTTTTGGCATTTTTTCTTCTTGAACTTGTATATTGCTCCTATGTCATTTTCAGTATGTAAGTGCAAGTTTGCATTCTTATGAATACAAGGCTGGAAATAAACATTTCTGCTGGGGAATTATTGAACACAAATCAAGAAAATGTTGTTTCTTTATCTTTTTGAGCCTCTTAGCAATTTAAGTCTTTTAGACTTTTTTAAAACAAAATGTTTGTGGCTGTTATTCAAGAATAATGATATCTAAGCATGACCTTATTGAAAGACATCATATGTAAATGAGTTTCTCTTCAGAGAAGGAAAAATGTAAAACTTTATTATTAAAATGTGCAATCTATGTTGACTATTTCTTAAAATTTTTTGAGATTTTTTTTTTGTGGCCTTGCATATGGTCTATTTTGTAAAAATATTCTGTGGGAATTTGAAAAGAATATATATTTTCTATTTCTAGGATACAAATTAAGTTGGTTAATATTCATGCTTTTAAATTTTTTCTGTAACCATAGTTAACTTTTTTCTGTTTGAGTTTATTTTTATTTATTTTGAGAGAGACAGAGTGTGCGCCCACGCAAGCCCAGGAGGGGCAGAGAGAGAAGGAGACAGAATCTTAAGCAGACTCCATGCTGTCAGCGCAGAGCCTGACACAGGGCTCAGACTCACAAACCGTGAGATCATGACCTGAGCCAAAGTCTAGAGTCGGCCACTTAACTGACTCAGACACCCAGGCGCTCCCATAATTACTTAAAAAAAATTTTTTTTTTTACATTTATTTATTTTTGAGAGACAGAGAGACAGAGTATGAGCAGGGGATGGGGAGAGAGAGAGACACACACACACAGAATCTGAAGCAGGCTCCAGGCTCCGAGCTGTCAGCACAGAGCCCAGCGTGGGGCTTGAACCCACAAACCGTGAGACCTGAGCTGAAGTCGAACACTTAACCGACTGAGCTACCCAGGCGCCCCTCCCATAATTACTTTTTATACTTAATCTGTCAAATTCATAGAGATAGTTAAAATCTCCCATTATAGTAATGTCTATGCCTATCTTCTTACTACTGCCAACATGTGTTTCCATGTTATTTTGTATGGTACATATAATGGCTAATGACTAATTTAAATGGACTGAATATTTTATCAATGTAAAATAAGGCTTTTTTTCCCCTTTTTACTACTTATTGACTGAAATTCTATCTGGTCTGCTCTTAATATTGCTACATCTTCCTTTTCCTCACCATTTACCTAGTATATCTTTTTTCCTTCTTTATTTTCAGACTGTCTGTATTGCAATTTAGGTATCACTTATAAATAGTAGACAGCTAGATTTTATACTTTTTTTGCTATTTTTTAATTAGGAAATTAAATGTGGCCAGTGAAATGAAAGTTCTGGAAGAATTTCATTAAGGGTCCTTCCATACTATGACTTTCTACTTGTGTGCTTCTCAGTCCACTTTATAAATTGATTGGGAGGCATAGCTAATGCCAGAAAATAGATATACATTTAAGATTTTAGCTTTTACATCATGGATGAACTCATGCAAGACTCAGTGGTCCTAGATAATGAAAAAACAATTCCATTCTCATGTGCATTCTAGATAATCTTTAGAACTGAAATTATTGCTGCCTTGGAAAATTTAGTTTACAATTTTATTAGTTCCTCAAGACTGTGATTTTTTATTCTTAGTTATGGAACTGTTGCTCTTTGAAGAAACCAGATGTTTTGAATCTAAGGGATTTCAAAGTATTAGGGTGGATGATTGGTTGTTGCTAAAGTTGCTGCTTCATGACTAATCAGAGGAAAAGAGACAATCTTCCTTTATGAATCAAAGATATAAATCCCTTTATATGTAGTCATTTCTGGTTCCCTATTTATTAAGTAATAATTAGTGAAATTAGTAAATTAGTTACAAAGATAATAAAATAAAGCATTTTGATAAAGTGCTAAAAAACAAACATTCACTGTCTAAATAAAAACATTCAAAGAGTTACCAGCAAGTATCCTTAGAAAATTAAGAAGACTATGTTATATTTCATATTCTTTTTGGGAAACAAATCTGAATAAGGTTGCAGAGAGCAGGGCATATAGACTCCTTTGGCTCTATTTCATGTAAACACTTGCTTATTATATGCATGAGTGAAAATACATTACAACAGATATCTGGGACAAATATCAAATAAACTTCTCTGTTCTTATTGAAAAGTGTTTAAAAATTAGAGTTTTGGAATACCTTTTTTAAAAAGTCTTATGAAAGAATTGCCTATTATTTTATTATCAAAATTAAGTGAAATATTAGGTTTGTTATTTTTTGTTGTTCTGTGGAATTGCTTTCATGAATAAATACTTTCAGGGAAATTTTCTTGCTACTAAAAATGAAAAATAACATACCAGAAACATATAAACTTAGAACCACACATACATATGTTTTTTAATTTATGGAATCAAACTCTTTGAGCTGGAAAGATCTTAACCCATTTCGCCTAATCATTTTTAGAGATAATGAAATAAGGCCCAGTTTAAATGACTTGTAAGAATATTGGCAGAACAGAAATAATATAACTATTTTAAAATAAGTCATTGTGAGCAGTACCTATTTAAAGCCATAAAATTAATTCATGTATACATGACAGTAAAGTTTTAAAATTGATAACTTTCCTATGAGCATATCAACAGGATGTTTAGAGAAATAATATTAGATGACAAAAGTGGCATCACTTCAGATTCTACACATTTTAAAAGAATAATAAGGGAAAGTTATGACCAAAGGTATTGAAAAAATTGAAATGGAAATTGAAATTCAGTGCTGGAATTGAAGTGCACACCTTATAGATAAAGAAGATGTATATATGTACAATGAAATATTACTCAGTCATCAGAAAGAATGAAATCTAGCCATTTGTAAGAAGTGGATGGAGCTGGTGTGTATTACACTGAGGTAAGTAAGTCAGAGAAAGACAAACACCAATGATTTCATTAATGGGTGGAATTTAAGAAACAAAACAGAAGAACATATGGGAAGGGAGGAAAAAAGAGAGAGGGAAACAAACCATAAGAGACAGTTATGTTGGAGAACAAACTGAGGGTTGATGGAGGGAGATGAGTGGGAGAAGGGCTGGATGGGTAGTGGGTATTAAGGAGGGTACTTTTAATGAGCACTGGGTGTTGTGTGTAAGTGATTACTCAAACCAATAATGCACTGTATGCTAACTAACTAGAAATTAAATAACAATTTGAAAAGAAAAAAATCACAATGGTATTGGATAGATCCATAGCAACATTGAATGTCATATCACAATGGAGTGATGTCTTCAAATTACTGAGGAAGCATTCTTTCCAAGCCAAATCATCAATCAAATGTAAGTATCAAATAAAGACATTTGCAAACATACAGTGTCTCAAAAAATGTACCTTCTATACACCATTTTTTAAAGAAGCTATTACAAAACAAAGGAACAAACAAATAAACAAAAATGGAAGACACTGGGTTGAAGGTGCATGATATATGCACAGCCGAGAAGTGAAGGTAAATCCTGGGCTGATAGCTGTTCAAAAATCCTAGAACATGTCTAATTTAAACAGCAGGAGAAAAGAAGCCTCCATTAAGATGTCTTTCAGGGAAAAAGAACTATTAATCATTTTCAGAGAGGTTTAACAATTCTTTGGAGGGTATAGGAAGGGCAATGGAAATGAAGCAAATGACTACTAATCAGCCTTCTAAAGATATTTGATTTATTAATTTGTGTATACATATTGCTTTCATACAACATTAACTTTAAAATACTCGCACAAGAATGCAAAATGCAAAGATATCATTATATCACTGTATGTTATATCACAAAATTAAAAATAATCTAAATGTCCATCAGTAGGAGTATGATTATATTATGGTACTGCCAAATGAGAGATTACTATGTATCCTTTAAGAAAGAGAGAGAATCTGGATGTGTACTAAATGAGAGCTAGATATATGTTTAAAGGGGAAGAAGGGAACAGGTTCAAAACTTGGCTCCATAATGTGATCCTGTTTTTTAAAGTAAAAAAAGTTCTTCTAAATATATATTACCTTTAGACATTGAAAAACAAAAAATTGGGGAACTTTGGATTTTTACTTCCTAATTAAATTGTTTTGTATTGAATTGTTTATAATGAGGATGGCCTTTGTGTACTCACAAAAATCAACACAGATGAATTTTTACGAAGATTACTTTTGAGCATAGAAGTCAATTTTTCCATACTTTCATTTAACAAAATTCACTCATCAAACTATTGTGTTTGGTATTGGAGAGACAGAGATGAATAAAATATATTTTCTGTATTTAATTAAAAAAACAAAATGGACACCTTAAAAGACAAAAACTACCAAAGCCCATTCAAGAAAAGTAGATAACCTGGATTGCCCTATATCTATGAAGATGAATGGATGTATATATATTTTTTTTTAATTTTTTTTTTCAACGTTTATTTTTTTTTGGGACAGAGAGAGACAGAGCATGAATGGGGGAAGGGCAGAGAGAGAGGGAGACACAGAATCGGAAACAGGCTCCAGGCTCTGAGCCATCAGCCCAGAGCCTGACGCAGGGCTCGAACTCACGGATCGCAAGATCGTGACCTGGCTGAAGTCGGACGCTTAACCGACTGCGCCACCCAGGCGCCCCAAATGGATGTATATTTTTAAATGTTCCACAAAGAAAACCCCAGGTCCACATTGCTCCACTAGAGAATTCTAAGAAGTTATAAAAGAAATAATAATAATTTTATATCAAACACTTGAAGAAAATTGAAGAAGATCAAATACTTTCCAACTAATTCTGTGAGGTCAACATTAATATCAGAATCAGATAAAGCCATTAGAGGAAATAAAACTGTAGACTAATATATCTCATGAATGTAGAAGCAAAACTTTTTAACAAAATTTTAACAAATTGAGTCCAATAATATATAAAAATGTTAATATATCATGACCAAGTAGATCCCAAAAATACAAGACTGGCTAACCATTCACAAATCAATCAGTGTAATTCACCATATGTATAAACTATAGAAGTAAAACCACATATTCATCTCAGTAGATGCAGGAAAAAAATTTAATAAAATCTAACATCCATTCCTGATTAAAAACAAAACAAAACAAAAAAACCTCTCTGCCAACTGGAAATAGAAAAGAACTACTTCAACTTGATAAGGGAATCTACAAAAAACCTATCACTAACATCATACTTAATGGTGAAACAATGAATTCCCCCCCCCCCCGAGATTATGAATAAGTCAAGGGTGTCTGCTATCATTACTTATACTGAACATTGTGCTCAATGTTCTAACCAATGCAATAAAGCAAGAAAAGAAATGGAAGGTATCTGGATTAGAAAAAGGTAAAACTATATTTATTTGAAAACAACTTGGTTATCTACATAGAAAATCTGATAGATCTACCAAAAAAGAAATGCATTAGAACTAATAAGGGACTTTAGTAAGTTACAGGACACAAGATTAATATACAAAAATGAATTGTATCTTTACATAGTAGCAATGAACAATCAGAAATTTAAGTTTTTAAAAAACATATTAAATTGATAAAAGGAGATTAGAAGATGGTGGGCAGAATAGGAGGACTGTAGGCTCACCTCATCTCATGGATACAACTAGATAACTATCAAATCATCCTAAATATCCCAGAAATTGCCCTGAAGACTGGCAGAACAAACTCCACAACTAAAGGTAGAGAAAAAGCCACATCAAAGAAAGTAGGAAGTGTGGAGACATTATTTGGGAGACAGATTGGCTGCTGCACTGGGGAGGGAGCCATAGTTGCAGAGAAGAGTGAGAAACAGTCCAGCACAGAGGGGAGCACACAGGGAAAACAAATCCTCATAGCAATTGGCTTGGAAAGGGAAAGAGCCTGAATTTCATGAGTTCTTGCAACCAGTGGGGTATAAAGCCTGGACTTTTAAACGTCACTGGCTTGGCTCTGAGAGAGCTTGAGCAATATTGGGGCTGCTCTTGGAGAGAAGGTAGGCAAACAGCCTACAAATATATAGCATGGAAAACAATGATCTGAAGAGCACCTGAGGCACACAATGGGGAGGTTATTTACTCATTTTGGAGTGTGTCCCAGAGAGACTGCATTTAGGGAGAGACCCCTCTGAGAAAAAAGGAACTGACTGGCACCATTTTGTGCCCCTGGCACTAGGCATAAGCACAAGGCCAGCTGCAGGAAGAGCTCAGGGCCTACATTCACTATCTAACTTGTTCACACCGAGCCAACCCCCACCCTATGCTCCATTGGAACCACCGCTCCCAGTCACATTGGCCTTAGTCCCAGCACAGTGGGCCCGTTCTCCCAGAACACTGGCCCAAACCCCAGCCAATACCACATTTCCCCACACGAGAGTTTTGCAGAGCCTCAGTTCCTGCCATGGTGGCAACAGGTTTTATTTCACAAACAGACAAGAGCACATCTGGTTACAATGTACCACATTCAGACCAGAGACCAAACATGCCCACAGCATTCAAAGAAAGCCTCTGCAGACAACTGGCCTGAAGGACAAAGTGCCCAGGACAAAACATGAGAGTACATGCTGCCTACATTGGAAATATTCCCAGAAGAGCCAGGCCTTGGGAAACATGAGACATTACATGGCAGGGCTCTCCAGGACCTCTTCTTTATAAGGCCATTATCCTCAAGAACAGGAGACATACCTGACTTTTCCTAACATAGAGAAACAGGCACAGACTTACACAAAATGAGAAGACAGAAAATATATCCCAAATTAAAGAACAGGACAAGGCAATGGCCAGAGACCTAAGCAAAACATGAAAGTAACATGCATGATAGAGAATTTAAAATAATGGATCATAAGGATACTCACTGGAATTGAGAAAAGAGTGGAAGGCACTCTTTCTTGACACAGAGATAAGGAATAACACAGTATAGATAAAGGGCTCAATAAATGAGATGAGAAACATGCTTGATGGAATGAACAGCAGGCTGGAAGAGTAGAGGAATGAATTAGAGACCTAGAAGAGAGTAATGGAAAGTAATGGAACTGAACAAAAGAGAGGAAAAAGAATTATACAAAACAAGAATAGACTTAAGGAACTCAGTGATTCCATCAACTGTAATACCATTCTGATTATAGGAGTCCCAGAAGAAGAAAAGACAGAAAGTAGGGCAGAAAATTTATTTGAAGAAATAATAGCTGTAACTTCTTTAATCTGGGGAAGGAAGCAGATGTTCAGATCCAGAAGGCACAGAGAATTCCCATCAAAATCAACAAAAGCAGGCCCACACCAAGACATATTGTAATTAAATTGTCAAAGTATGGTAATAAAAAATTCTAAAAGCAGCAAGACAAAAGAAAACAGTAACTTAAAAGGGAAACCCCAGAAGGCCAGCAGGAGATTTTTCAGCAGAAACTTTATGAACGAGAAGGGAGTTGCATAATATATTTAAAGTTCTGGGTGGCTCCGTCGGTTGAGCCTCTGACTTCGGTTCAGGTCATGATCTCACGGTTTGTGAGTTTGAGCCCTGCATTGGGCTCTGTGCTGACAGCTCAGAGCCTGGAGTCTGCTTTGGATTCTGGGTCTCCCTCTCTCTCTGACCCTCCCCCATTCATGCTCTGTCTCTGTCTCAAAAATAAATAAATATTTAAAACAAAATTAAAGTGCTTAATAGTAAAACTCTGCAGCCAAGAATACTCTATCCAATATGATTATCATTCGGAATAGAAATAGAGCTACAGAGTTTCCTAGACAAACAGAAACTAAAGGAGTTCATGACCACTAAGCCAGCCCTGGAAGAAGTAGTAAAGGGGACTCTTTAAATCAAGAGACCAGAAGTGACAGGATAAAGTGTGAAACATAAAAGCAGTAAAAATGAATATTTCAGTGAAAAATCAGTCAAGAAACTCACAAAATAAAAGGATGTAAAATATAAGAACATATACCTAAAAATGTTGGAAGGAGAGGAGTAAGGAATGGATTGCAACTTAAACAACCATCAACTTAATATAGACTGCTGTGTGCAAAAGAGGTTATATACAAACCTAATGGTAACCATGTATCAAAACTCCCTAATCTGCAAAGAATAAAGAGAAAGAAATTCAAATATATCACTAAAGAAAATCTACTAAACATGAGAGAAAGACAATAAAGGATCAGAGAAAATCTTTGGAAACAATCGCAAACAAGTAATAAGATGGCATTAAATACATATCTATCAATAATTACGTTGAATGTAGCCAGAGTAAATGTTACAATCAAAAGACATAGAGTGACAGAATGGATTAAAAAAAAAACAAGACCCATCTGTATGCTGCCTATAAGAGACTCATTTTAGACATAAATACAGCGGCAGATTGAAATGAGGGGATGAAGAAATACCTATCATGCACATGGATGTCAAAATAAGGCTGGAGTACTAATACATATATTGGACAAAATATACTTTAAAACAAAGACTATAACAAGAGGCAAAGAAGGACACTATGTATAATAATAAAGGGGACAATCCAACAAAAAGATATCATAATTGTAAATATTAATCCAATATAGGAGCACACAAATACATGGAACAGTTAATAACAAACATAAAGGAACTGATAATAATACAATAATAGTAGGTGACTTTAACACCCTACTTAAATCAGTGGACAGACCATCTAAACAGAACATCAAGAAGGAAACAATGGCTTTGCATGACACACTGGATCAGATCGGTTTAACAGATATATTCAGAACATTTCATCCTAAAAAAAAGCAGAATACAATGTTCTTTTCATGTGCATATGGAACAGTC
This sequence comes from Prionailurus viverrinus, assembly GCF_022837055.1. Taxonomy (NCBI): domain Eukaryota; kingdom Metazoa; phylum Chordata; class Mammalia; order Carnivora; family Felidae; genus Prionailurus; species Prionailurus viverrinus. Next base: position 134,703,759 of record NC_062564.1, on the reverse strand, counting down.
TCCAGGATAGATCATGTATTAGCCCACAAAGCCAGCCTCAACAAATTCAAGATAGAAATCATGCCATGCATATTTTATGACCACAATGCTATAAAACTAGAAGTCAACCACAAGAAAAATATGTGAAGCTCACAAATACATGGAGGTTAAATAACATGCTACTCAACAATGAATGAGTGAACTAGGAATTAAAAGAAGAAATTTAAAAAAGCACATGGTAACAAATGAAAATGAAAACACAATGGTCCAACACCTGTGGGATGCAGCAAAAGCAGTTCTAAGAGGGAAGTTTATAGCAATACAGGTCTACCTCAAGAAGCAAGAAAAATCTCAAATAACAACCTTGCACCTAAAGGTGCCGGCAGGGGGCTGGGGGACTAAAACCAGTGGAAGGAAAGAAATAATCAAAAACTCCCAAACAAAAGTCCAGAACCAAACTGCATCTCAGGTGAATTCTACCAAACATTTACAGAATAGTTCATATCTATTTTCAAACTATTCCAAAAATAGAAGGGTAAGGAAAACTTCCAAATTATTCTATAAGGCCAGCAATACCCTGATACCAAAACCAGATAAAGACACCATGGGGCAGGGGCAGGGTGGAGGAAGAGGACTACAAGCCAATACTCTGATGAACAGAGATGCAAAAATCTTCAGTAAAATACTAGCAAGCCAAATCCAACAATAGATTTTAAAAAATCATTAACCACAATCATGTGGGATTTATTCCTGGGATGCAAGGGTGGTTCAATATTCACAAATCAATCAGTGTGATACATCACATCAATAAGAAAAAGGACAAGAGACATGATCATTTCAGTAGATGTAGAAAAAGCATTTGATAAAGTATAATATCCATTCATGATAACTCAGCAAATTAGGTTTAGAAGGACCTATACCTCCACATAATAAAGACCAAATATGAAAAACCCACAGCTAACATCATCCTTAATGGGGAAAAACTGAAAGCTTTTCCGCTAAGGTCAGGAACAAGACAAGGATGTTTATGCTCACCATTTTTATTCAGCAGTCCTGGAAGTCCTCGCCACAGCAATGAGACAACAAAAAGAAAAGGAATCCAAATGGGTAAGGAAGAAGCTTTTTCACTATTTGTAGATGACATGATACTATATATAGAAAATCTGAAAGACTCCACCAAAAAAACTGCTTGATCTGATAAATGAATTCAACAAAGTTGAAGGAAACAAAAGCAATGTACAGAAATTTCTCACATTTCTATACACCAATAATAAAGCAGCAGAAAGAGAAATTAAGAAAGCAATGCCATTTACAATTGCATAAAAAATAATAAGATATCTAGGAATGTACCTAACCAAAGAGGTAAAAGACCTGTACTCTGAAAACTATTAAATACTGATGAAAGAAACACAAGGAAATGACACAATGAAATGACACAAGGAAATGGAAAGACATTCCATGTTCATAGATTGGAAGAATATTGTTAAAATGTCTACAATACCCAAAGCAGTCCACACACTTAATGGAATTCCTGTCAAAGTTCCAGCAGTGTTTTTTACAGAACTGGAACAACTTGTGTGGAACCATGGAAGACCCCTGAATAATGAAAGCAATCTTTTTTTTTTTTTTTTTTTTTTTTTTAAATGTTACTGGGTTTTTATTTATTTTTTTTTTTTATTTATTTTTTTTTTTAGAGTTCTTATTTTTTTTATTTTATTTTATTTTATTATTTTTTTTTTATGAAATTTATTGACAAATTGGTTTCCATACAACACCCAGTGCTCATCCCAAAAGGTGCCCTCCTCAATACCCATCACCCACCCTCTCCTCCCTCCCACCCCCCATCAACCCTCAGTTTGTTCTCAGTTTTTAAGTCTCTTATGCTTTGGCTCTCTCCCATTCTAACCTCTTTTTTTTTTTTTTCCTTCCCCTCCCCCATGGGTTCCTGTGAAGTTTCTCAGGATCCACATAAGAGTGAAACCATATGGTATCTGTCTTTCTCTGTATGGCTTATTTCACTTAGCATCACACTCTCCAGTTCCATCCACGTTGCTACGAAAGGCCATATTTCATTTTTTCTCATTGCCACGTAATATTCCATTGTGTATATAAACCACAATTTCTTTATCCATTCATCAGTTGATGGACATTTAGGCTCTTTCCATAATTTGGCTATTGTTGAGAGTGCTGCTATGAACATTGGGGTACACGTGGCCCTATGCATCAGCGCTCCTGTATCCCTTGGATAAATTCCTAGCAGTGCTATTGCTGGGTCATAGGGTAGGTCTATTTTTAATTTTCTGAGGAACCTCCACACTGCTTTCCAGAGCGGCTGCACCAATTTGCATTCCCACCAACAGTGCAAGAGGGTTCCCGTTTCTCCACATCCTCTCCAGCATCTATAGTCTCCGGATTTGTTCATTTTGGCCACTCTGACTGGCGTGAGGTGATACCTGAGTGTGGTTTTGATTTGTATTTCCCTGATAAGGAGCGACTTAAAAAAGAAAAACAAAGCTGAGGCATGACAATCCCAGACTTCAAGTTATATTATAAAGTTGTAGTAAAAAAACAGTATGGCACTGACACCAAAGTAGACACATAGATCAATGGAACAGAGTAGAAACCTATGAATAAACCCACAACTATATGGTTCATTAATCTTCAACAAAGCAAGAAATAATACCTAACAGGAAAAAGACCCTGTTTAAAAAATGATGTTGGGAAAACGGGGCAGCAAATGCAAAAGCAAGAAACTAGTCCATTTTCTTACACCATACACAAAAGTAAGGTCAAAATGGATTAAAGACCTAAATGTGAGACAGGAAACCATTAAAATTCTAGAGGAGAGTGCAGGCAGTAACCTTTTTGACATCAGTCGTAGCAACATTTTTCTGGATATGTCTACTAAGGCAAAGGGAACAAAAGCAAAAATAAACCATTGGTACTACATCAAAATAAAAAGCGTCTGCACAGCAAAGGAAGCCATCAGTAATACTAAATGGCATCCTATGGAATGGGAGAATTTTTTGCAAATGACATATATGATAAAGTGTTAGTATCCAAAATATATAAAGAACTTATACACCTCACACCCAAAAAACAAATAACTCAATTAAAAAATGGGCAGAAGACATGAGTAGATATTTCTTCAGGGAAGACCTACAGATGACTAACAGACACATGAAAATATGTTCATCATCACTCACCATCAGGGAAATGCAAATCAAAACTACAATGAGGTATCACTTCACACCTGTTAGAATTACTAAAATCAACAACCCAAGAAACACAGTTGTTGGTGAGGGTGTGGAGAAAAAAGGAACACCCGTGCACTGTTGGTGGGAATGCAAACTGGTGCAGCCACTGTGGAAAACAGTATACAGGTTCTTCAATAAGTTGGAGATAGAAGTAGCCTATGATCCAGCAATTGAACTATTGTGTATTTACCCAAAGAATACAAAAACGGTAAATTCAGAGGGAATACATGCACCCTTATGTTTATAGCAACATTATTTATAATAGCCAAGATATGGAAGTAGCCCAAGTATCCATTGATTGATGAATGGATAAAGAAGAAGTGGTGTATATAGCAATGGGATGTTATTAAGCAATAAAAAGAATGAAAATTTGACATTTGCAACAACATGGATGGAGCTAGAGAGTATAATGCTAAGCAAAATAAATCAGTCAAAGAAAGACAAATGCCATACCATTTTACTCATATGTGGAATTTAAGAAACAAAACAAATGTGCTAAGGGAAGAAAAAAAGAGAGACAAATCAAGTAACAGACTCTTGATTAGGGAGAAAAAACTGATAGCTACCAGACAGGAGGAGGGTGGGAAAATAAGTTAAATAGGTGATGAAATTTAAGGGGTACACTTGGTGTGATGAGCACAGGGTGATATGTGGAATTGTTGAATCACTATGTTGTACACCAGACACTAGTAGAACACTGTATGTTAACTAACTGGAATTAAAATAAAAACAGATAATCGGGAAAAAAAATGTAAAGTATAAGTTGTGAAGTAAAAAAATATGAAACCATTAGAAATAAATCTGATAAAAGATGTGAAGACCTGTATAATGAAAACAAAAACGATGTTGAGAGAAATTAGGGAATATCTAAGTAAATGGAGAGCTATGCTGTGTTCATAGATTTAAAAACTCAATATTGTCAAAATTCTTTGAATTGTCAAGTCTATAGATTCAGTTGAGTTCCAGCGAGCATTTTTTGTCAAGATTGGTGAGTTGATTCTAAATCCATATAGAAATTTAATGGACTTAGAATGGCCAAAACAACATTAAAAAAAGAACATTTTGGAAACTCACATTACCTGATTTTAAGACTTATAAATTACAGCAATCAATGGGATATTATAGAGTCTATGAAGAGACCCATATTCATATGCTTGTTTTTGGACAAAGATACAAAGTATGATTCATCAATGGTGCTATAACCACTGGATATCCATTAAATTTTATTCTTACCTCATGCTACAGACAAAATTAATTTAAACATGGATCATAGATCTAATTATAAAACTTAAAATTACAGAAGTTTGGGGAAAAAGCATAGGAGACCATAACTGTGACCCTGGGTCACAAAGACTTCTTAGACATGATACCAAATGCATGATTCATAAGAGAAAATAGATAAAATGCAGTCCAGAATGAAAACATCTACTCTTAACACATTATTAAGAAAATAACAGAAGTCACAGGCTGGGAGAATATGTTTGTAAATGATATAAGTGATAAAAGGTTTGTATCCAGAATATATAAAGAATTTTAAAACTCAGTAGTAAGAAGAACATGACCCCCCCAAAATGGGTCAAAAGATTTGAATAGTTCGCCAAAGAAGATATACAGATTTCAGATTTCAAATAATTTGAAATTTATTAGTCTCCAGGGAAATACACAAATCTCAGTATCATTAGTCATCACAAAAGTAATAAGATTAAAGCCACAAAGAGATATTATTACACATCTATTGGAGTGCTTAAAATTAAAAGGTTGACCATACCAGGAATTGGCAAGGAGTTGGGGGAACTGGAGCTTTCATTTACCATTAGTGGAGATATAAAAGGATATAATTTCACATTTTGGATGCTCTTAACAATTTCTTTAAAAGTTAAATATATACTTACCATGTATATTTCTAAGCACTTACCCCCCCCCCCAAAATTAAAATCTACCTCCATCCAAAGACTTGCATGTGTATGTTCACCTTAGCTTTATTTGCAGTAGGCAAAATCTGGAAACAAACCAAATTCTATCAACAGGTGAATGGATAAACAAACTGTGGTATGTCCATGTAATAAACACTATACAGCAAGGAAAGGGGGTAAACTATTGATACATGCAGCCATGTGGATTAATTTCAAAATAATTATGCTGAGTGAAGGAAGTCAGACCATAGAAAACTGTACTGTATGGTGCTAATCTAAAATTCTAAAATATGAAAACTATAATGATAAAGGAGATAAGTAGTTACTTGGGGATGAGAGGTACAAAAAGGGATAGGATGCAGGAATTACAAAGTTTGTGAGGAAATTTTTCAGGGGTGATAGATAAGTTTATTATCTTGATTGTGATAATAGTTTCACAGATATATTCGAATCAGAACATCAAAGTGTACTCTTTCAGTATATGCAGTTATTGTGTGTCAATTATGCTTAATAAAGCTACTTTAAAAATATATCAAACATTCTGTAACCATTATTTTTAAATTTAGAACTTACCTTTTTTTTCTTATTCATTTGAAACTCTGTTTTTAAAATTTTTTTTTTCAACATTTATTTATTTTTGGGACAGAGAGAGACAGAGCATGAACGGGGGAGGGGCAGAGAGAGAGGGAGACACAGAATCGGAAACAGGCTCCAGGCTCTGAGCCATCAGCCCAGAGCCTGACGCGGGGCTCGAACTCCCGGACCGCGAGATCGTGACCTGGCTGAAGTCGGACGCTTAACCGACTGCGCCACCCAGGCGCCCCAGAAACTCTGTGTTTTTAAAAGAAAATCTTTTCTGGGGCACCTGGGTGGCTCAGTCAGTTAAGTAGCTAACTCTTGATTTCTGCTCAGGTCATGATTTCACAGTCATGAGATCAAGTCCCACGTTGGGCTCCTTGCTAAGCATGGAGCCTGCTTAAGATTTTCTCTTTCTCTCTCTCTCTCTCTCTCTCTCTCTCTCTCTCTCTCTCTGTTTCTGCCCCTCCCCCCTGCTCGCCTCTCTCTCTCTCAAAAAAAAAAAAAAAGTTAATTAAAAAAAAAAAAATCTTTTCCAGTCGAATGCTGACTCTGACTGCCTTGGTTTATTTTTCTCTTCATTGATCAAACAGCAGAAGTAGATTCCCCACTTTAAAAAATTAGTATCATCGGGGCGCCTGGGTGGCTTGGCCGGTTAAGCGTCCGACTTCAGCTCAGGTCATGATCTCATGGTCCGTGAGTTCGAGCCCCGCATCGGGCTCTGTGCTGACAGCTCAGAGCCTGGAGCCTGTTTCAGATTCTGTGTCTCCCTCTCTCTCTGCCCCTCCCCTGTTCATGCTCTGTCTCTCTGTCTCAAAAATAAATAAACGTTAAAAAAAAATTAATATCCTCTAATTCTAAGAATAGAATCATCTAATATGTATATATAAATTGGTATATTAAGTTTAATATATTAAAATGATTAAAGATATGAGGGGAAAAACAAAGTTCAAGACACTGAAAATTTTAAAAATAGGTAGTGCTACAGGCTGTATTTTGTTTTCTCAAGAGTCATATATTGAAGTCCTATCCCCCAATACCTCACAGTATGATTGTATATGGAGGTGGGTCTTTAAAAAGGTTAATTAAAATGAGGTTATTTGAATGGTCTCTACTCCAATATGACTGACGCCTTTATAAGAAGAAGAAATTAGGACATACACACACAGGGCAAAGACTATGTGAGGACACAAGGAGAAGATGGCCACTAACAAGCCAAAGATAGAGGCCTTAACCAGAAACCAGCCCTATTGGCACCATGCTCTTAGATTTCTAGACTCCAGAATTGTGAGAAAATTCATTAATTGAAGTTACTCAGGCTCTGATATTTGTGATGGTAGCCTTAGCAAATTAACACAAGTAGGATGAAAAAAAGTTAAATAAAACATCTAGAAATTAAATAAATAGATCCTAAATTTATAACCTCATAGGAGATCTTTAACAGCAGTTGACACAGATTCTTTTTTCTTTGTAAAGAGGAAATTAGTAATATGGACATAGAACTGAGGAGTTCACCTGGATTTAAAAATACAAGGGAGTTAAGGTTCACGGAAGATTGAATGAGAAGGTCCAACCTACCTCTAATATGAGTTCCTAAAGAAAGCTCTAGAGAAAATGAGAAAGAGAACAATAAATGAAAATATAGTAGTAGAGAATTTTTCAGAGTTGGTTAAATACATAAATCTATATTCTAGAAGTTTAAATCATAGTCAAAATAAAAATATATCCATACCTAGATTTGTGGGCTTGGACATACAGGACACAATAGATTAAGAGAAGATTTTTAAAGCCATCAGAAAAGGAAAGATGGATTATTTACAAAGAAAAAACAGGCTAATAGCAGACTATATAGCAGCAACAATAAATCAGAATTTGGTAAGATATTAAACCTGCTATGAGAATGTGTTATAATTATATTAAAAATAGTAAAACGGGGGGCGCCTGGGTGGCGCAGTCGGTTAAGCGTCCGACTTCAGCCAGGTCACGATCTCGCGGTCCGTGAGTTCGAGCCCCGCGTCGGGCTCTGGGCTGATGGCTCAGAGCCTGGAGCCTGTTTCCGATTCTGTGTCTCCCTCTCTCTCTGCCCCTCCCCCGTTCATGCTCTGTGTCTCTCTGTCCCCAAAATAAATAAACGTTAAAAAAGTTTAAAAAAAAAATAGTAAAACGGAAAATCATTGAAGAGTAATAACCTAGAGCAACAATGTCCAATGGCAATACAATATGTCATATATATATAATTTAAAATTATCTAGGAGCCACATTTCAAAAGGTTAAAAAAGAAATAGATGAAGTTAATTTTTTTTTTTTTTTTTTTTTTTTTTTTTTTAAGAAAATATTTATTTATTTTTTTTTTTTTTCTGAAATTTATTGACAAATTGGTTTCCATACAACACCCAGTGCTCATCCCAAAAGGTGCCCTCCTCAATACCCATCACCCACCCTCTCCTCCCTCCCACCCCCCAAGATGAAGTTAATTTTAATATATTTTGTTTTATCCAATATATTAAACTGTTCTAATATGTAACCAATATAAAAATATTAATAAGATATACACTTTTTTATACTAATGTAAAATCTGTTTTACACTCACAGCCCATCTGAATTCAGACTCTAAATTTCATCAAAATATTTAGGTTTTATACAATGATAAAAAAAATTTGTATACTCAAGTTGTTGTGAGCATACTTTTATTTGTTTGTTTGAAGTTTATTTACTTTTGAGAGAGAGAAAATAGGGGAGGGGCAGAGAGAGAAAATCCCATGCAGGCTCAGCATTGTCAGCAGAGAGCCCAACATAGGTCTGACTTCACGACTGTGAGATCATGACCTGAGCCTAAATCAAGAGTTGGATGCTTAAGTAAGGGAGCCACCCAGGGGCCCTGCAAGCATACTTTTTAAAGTTTCCCAGTAAATGATTAAATATTCATTTTAAAATTTAAATATAATGTAAAATTTAGTTCCTCAGTTATGCTAATCATATTTCTACTTCTTTAAAGCCGTATGTGGCTAATGGCTACTGTACTAGAATGTGCAGATAGAATTTAATGTCCTCCTAAACTGTGGTTGAAGAAACAGGTCAAAACAAAAGCATTTTCACATAAAAACTGAATATTTACCATCAACAAAACATCACTGAGGAAACTATTAAAAGATGTATCTCAGGAAGAAGGAAATGTAGCCCAAAAGGAAGAAGAACACTTCCAGAAGGAATGATAAGCAGAATAATTCATTAACTTGACAGTAACTCTAAATAGGCATTGGCTATATTAAAACATGAATAATAATGATGTCAAATTTAAAATTGTGAATAAAATAATGACATTTAGACTAGGATAGATGATAGAAGGCAAAACAGTTTAAGAGTTTGACTTATGAGAATGATAGGTTTATTGACCATTTTTAGACCTTGCATAATCAAATATCCTTAAGATTTTGAAGGATAATCACAAAACCAAAAGAAATATAAAACTTCCAATATGGTAGAACCTCATGCATGAGAAGGGAGACAAAGCACTGAACTTCAAACTGATTTCCTGGTTTTGTAAACCTTTGCAGGAAATATAGAAAGTTCTTATGGATTAAAAGCCTTTGAGTAAATCTTTGTATAGTCTGTGCAGCTTTTAAAAGACCAAATCCTAACTAGTCTCTTTATATTACATTCCTAATTATCTGCAATCATAATTTTCTTGATTAACAGGGTGTATCAGTTGTCTTGACAAGCTACATCTTGCCTTGCCTTTTTAAAGCCACAATGAACAGGTCCTTCAAGTTAAATGTGTTGGAGCCAGACAACATTACCCCATTTTCTCCCTGGAAAGAAACTATAAAACATGAAATTAATATCTAGCATTCTTAAAATGAATAATGTCCCTTGCTTAACAAGTGTAACCACCCCCCACCCCCAGAAAATACACAGTCAATACACTGTTTTGATTTGAAATTTTTTTGGCTCTAGATGTGACAGACTATCTTATAAACTTAAAGTCATACAGGGCGCCTGGGTGGCTCAGTAGGTTGAGCCTCCGACTTCGGCTCAGGTAATGATCTTGCGGTCCGTGAGTTCGAGCCCCACGTCGGGCTCTGTGCTGACAGCTCAGAGCCTGGAGCCTGCTTTGGATTCTGTCTTCCTCTCTGCCCCTCCCCCACTCTTCTCGAGAGCACTCTCTCTCTCTGTCTCTGTCTCTCTTCCTCTCTCTCAAAAATAAACAAACATTAAAAAAAAACGCTTAAAGTCATACATTTATGAAGGAAAGTTGCTACAGATCATGCTTTCTAGCCTCATCCTAGGCTGATAAATACGATTTTACTCACCATATATATTGTTTAAATTTTATAGTTACAGGATTTTAAAAAATATATATTGAGGTATAATATATATAGTAAAGAGCGCTATTCTTTTTCTTTTTTGTAACTGGATGTTTGTACCTCTTTATCGGCTTCACAAGAACATTATTGTTAATTGTACAGCCTGATGAATTTTATGAAAGTACACACCCATGTAACAACCACCCAGATCAAGATATAGAACATTTCCAGGACCTGATAACGTCTCCCTCATTCTTTCCTAGTCAATTATTTTTTTATAATGTTTATTTATTTTTGAGAGAGAGAAGGATCATGTGCAGGGGAGGGGCAGAGAGGAAGACACAGAATCCAAAGCAGGCTCCAGGTTCCAGTGGACAGCAGAGTCCAATGCGGGGCTCAAACCCACCAACCAGGAGATCACGACCTGAGCAGAAGGGGGATGCTTAACCGACTGAGCTGCCCAGGCGCCGCAGCCCTTTCTTTTTGAGTGTAGTTAACATACAATATTATATTAGTTTCAGGTATATAGCATGGTGATTCAACTTCTCTATATGTTATGCTATGCTCAACACAAATGTAGCTACCACCTGTTGCCATACAACACTCTTACAATGTTATTAAGTATACTGTGCTTTTTATTCCCATGACTTACTCATTCCATAACTGGAAGCCTGTATTTCCCACTTCCCATCACTAATTTGCCCACCCTCCACCTCCCTCCCTTCTGGCAGGCATCAGTTTATTCTCTGTATTTATAGATCTGATTCTGATTTTTTGTTTCTTTCTTTGTTTTTTAGTTTTCATGTATGAGTGAAGTGATATGGTATGTGTCTTTCTTTTTCTGACATATTTCACTTAGCATAGTACCCTCTAGGTCATGTTGTCACTAATGGCAAGATCTCATCCGTTTTGTGGCTGGGTAATATTCTGGGGTCTGTGTGTGTGTGTGTGTGTGTGTGTGTGTGCGCGCGCATGCGCGCCACATTTCCTTATCCATTTGTCTATCAGTGGTCACTTATGTTACTTCCATATCTTGGTTATTGTAAATAATGTTACAGTAGCCAGAGGAGTGCCTGTATCTTTTTGAATTAGTGTGTTCATTTTCTTTAGCTAAGTACCCAGTAGTAGAATTACTGGATCATATAGTGTTTCTATTTTTAATATTTTGAGGAACCTCCATACTATTCTCCACAGTGGCTGCACCAATTTACATTTCCACCAGTAATGCGTGGGGGGTTCCTTTTCTCCACATCATCCCAACGCTTGTTATTTCTTGTATGTTTTAACCATTCTGACAGGTGCAAGATGCTATCTTGCTGTAGTTTTGATTTGCATTTCCCTGCTGGTTAGTGATATTGACCATGTTTTCATTTATGTGTTGGCCATCTGTATTTAGAAAATGTCTTTTCAGATCGTCTGTCCATTTTGTAATAAGATTGTTTGGGTTTCTTTGGTGTTGAGTTGTATAATTTCTTTTTATATTTTGGATATTAACTTGTTATTGGTTATATCATTTGCAAATATCTTCTTTTCAGTAGGTTGGCTTTTTATTTGTTGATGGCTTCCTTTTCTATGCAAAACCTTTTTATTTTGATGTAGTCCCAAGAGTTTATTTTTGCTTTTGTTTCCCTTGCCTTAGAAAATATACTTAGAAAAATGTTGCTACAGCTATGTCAAAGAAATTTTTCCCTGTGTTCTCTCTAGGATTTTTATGGTTCAGGTCTCAATCCATTTTGAATTTATTTTTGTGTATGGTGTAAGAAAGGTGTTTCTTCTTTTGCATGTAGCTGTCCAGTTATCCCAGCACCATTTGTTGAGGAGAGTCTTTTCCCAATTATTATATTCTTGCCTTCTTTGTTGTATATTAATTGGGCATGTAAGTATGGGTTTATTTCTTTTCCTAGATAATTCTTGGTTACCAAGAGTAATCATTATTATGGCATGTTACATAGATAAATTTTGCCTGAATTTAAACATCATACAAATAGAATCATACAATGTAAATTAAACTCTTTTCTATTTGATTTCTTTTAGTCAACATTTGAGATTTAACATTCTGTAACTAAGCTTTTTAAAGAAAGCATTCTACAATTCTCTATTCCTGTTCTCAGATACAGAAATTAAAAAGGGGCTTTATGTCTTGTATCATTTAGTAACAGGTTAAGATTTTTACCTTCTCGGGGTGATGTGTGTCAGTCATTCTTTACGTTTCCACAAGAAATGTTTCCTTTTGGAAATGGAACTGTTTACCATTAAAACATGCCTCCTTTTCCCTTTTCTCTTTGAGAAGGAAAAGTTCTTGAAAATATAAATAGGGAGGTTATATCTGAGGAGCAGCAGAAAATGGCATTAGTAAATACAAAAATATTTTTCATAAATAGCTTCAGATCATGGTTATGTGGAATCATGTCATCATAATTAAAGCCAGTTTCTCTCTGGAAAACTATATATTTCCTTCTTCTAGAAACCGAAAATATGCAGTAATCTTCATCGACCTTTTCATCCAGTTCTCCAGAGATAAAATAAATGCTAGTCACCCTTGATATTAGTTTTCCAGTCTTTGTATAAATTACAAGTCCTCGAAAGCAATTACAAGTTGCTGAGTTCATTCTTGAAAATGTGTAATCTTTTTTCCCCTGGTTTTATGCAGATAGCCGGAGTAGAAGAAGATGTTTTTTAGGAACTTGGAACTTTGTGTTGGGGGAAGAAAAAGTAAAACCTGCTATCTGGCCTTTACTATAAAATTCATTTCTGTTCCTAATTCCCTCGGTTATACTTTAATTTGGCAAAATATAATGCAGCTACTGTGTGATCTACAGAGACTGTCATGAAGTTGCTGGGTGGCAGTAGAAATGCCACTGCTTCAAGAAGATTAGCACTTGGTTCCAAAATTGTTCAGCGAGCAATATAATCAAGGCTTTAAATAGACTTTACCATTCAAGATGCACATTTTTGCAACTGCTTGAATGGAATGGTGAAATAAGATACGATTGATGTATTTTTTAAAAAATTTTTTGGGGCGCCTGGGTGGCGCAGTCGGTTAAGCGTCCGACTTCAGCCAGGTCACGATCTCGCGGTCCGTGAGTTCGAGCCCCGCGTCAGGCTCTGGGCTGATGGCTCAGAGCCTGGAGCCTGTTTCCGATTCTGTGTCTCCCTCTCTCTCTGCCCCTCCCCCGTTCATGCTCTGTCTCTCTCTGTCCCAAAAATAAATAAACGTTGAAAAAAAAGAGCATGAATGGGGGAGGGGCAGAGAGAGAGGGAGACACAGAATCCGAAACAGTCTCCAGGCTCCGAGCCGTCGGCACAGAGCCCGACGCGGGGCTCGAACTCACAGACCTTGAGATCATGACCTAAGCCAAAGTTGGACACTCAACTGACTAAGCCACCCAGGCGGCCCCGATTGATGTGTTTTAAGAAAGAAACCATTTTCAAGCAAATTTGTCTTTAAGAAGTCTACAGCGTGAAAGATTACATATGTAAGAAATAGTGCTGCTCTTGCCGTTTGGACCCTCCTTCAGGAAATAAAAATTGCTATTAGTCCCAGGATCTTTTGTAGGTACAAGCTGTATGCTTAATGACACATGCATATATCAGACAGGGTAGGGGATCAGAGTGCTCACCACAAGGCTTAAGGAGATACAACACAGATCCTGCGTTTCTAGAAAGTGTTGAAGAAGAAACAGAATGCATAGGAAGTTCATTTGTAGTTTGCTTTACTTTGGGAACAAGAAAGAAAAAAACAAAAGTTAACTTTATTAGGTGGGTAAGGCAATTTCTTTCTAAATGCACAGTGAGATCTTCAGTTTGATGCCATTTATTCAGCTTCTTCCTTATAAATAGAAAAGAACTATTTAGGTCTCACTTCCAATCTAAAGTTATTTATGACAGCCATTCTGCCTTTCTAACACAAAATGACTTTATTATAATTTGGATAAAATAGTTACTTGGTAACGCTTTCTGATTTGCCATATCTCTACCTCACTTGTGGCATAAAGCGGAAAAAAAATTTTTAAGCATTAGGGTAGAATATAAAGGTATACATACTCCTCTCATGATGTTCTTACTATCAGTTAGTTGACATAAAAATGAGGCAAGCACAAGAAGCAAGTTGATTGAGCCATGATACCATTTTACTGACTCTGTTAAGGGCAGTAGTTCTCATATGTGTGTCGGATCAACTGGTATGGTTATCCGAATCCCCTGGAAGCTTTTAGAAAATACTGTGTAGAATCCTGTGCCCTGTCTCCAGAATCCACACCAAAATCCTGTGACTTAGGAGACAGGAGGCTTGTGTACTTTCTTAATTACCCCAACCCTCCTAAGGCAGATACTTCGTAAATTTGACTTTGTTTCAATATTCCGATTAACAAAACTGACACTTCCTTTGGATCATAGTTGGAAAAAATAACTGAAAATAATAAAGATTGGAGAATAAAATAAAGATCCAGAGTAATCTCTCAGTAAATAATTTAAAGTTCCAAAGAAAACTAGTTTTTTTGGAGGATTTTTTTTTTCATAATGAAGCTCCAAAATAACCTTTTTTTTGGTGACCAGCAAAATGTAAATTGATAAATTATGGTCATAACAGAACAGGGCAGAAGGACACCTTTAAAAGATTGCGGACCTGTAGTATAGAGTTGGAATTGTAAACAAGTTCATTTTTTTCAAGTATTGCGATTGTATTATTATGATAGCATTATACTTGATCGCTAAGAAATTCATAGTTCATATCCTTAAATCACTTACATTCTAGAAAAAAATGTGTAAAAACAGTGTTACAAAAGCATTTTTTTCAGTATTTTGACATATAATTTTTGGATTTGCAGGGGCTTTTTTGTTTTTGTTTTTAATTTTTTAAAAGTTTTTGAGAGAGCATGCAGGCAAGGGAGGGACGGAGGGAGGGAGGGAGAGAGAGAGACAGAGAGAGAGAGACAGAGAGGGAGAGAGAGAGAGAGAGAAAATTCCAAATAGGCTCCACACTGTCAGTGCAGAGCCCAACTTGGTGCTCAATCCCACAACCCTGGGATCATGACCTGAACCAAAATCAAAAGTCAGAATCTCAGCCAACTGAGCCACCCAGGCACCCTGGGTATGCAGGTTTTATTGATGAGCATAAAGAAAGTTGGTGGAAAAGGTAAACACCAAAGAAAAATGAAAAAGTAGGAACTTAACATATGAAAAGAATGAAGTGGGCAGCTTCCTCAGAATAAAGAATGAAAGAAGATGTGATAGGAACTGCTACTATTTCTTTCATGCTGTTTGGATCAGGTGGCCCGGAAATTTGCTGAAGAAGAGAGCAAATTCTTAAGACCAGTTTCCTTCTATACATATTGTCTAGCCATATATGCCCTGTTGCTTTTAATAATCGTAACCAATTTAGTTTTACTAATAGATTCTCTACATACCACCTTTGTTAAAATCAGATATCACTGGTGTTTTGTTAACAAGGTGCATGATTTGGAATTACCTCAAGAATCTTTCACGTACATAACAAAACAAAACTACTAGAAGTCTAATTGATCAGATGCCCTACCAAGATTCCAGTGGTTGTGGTTTGGATAGGTGGCTTACATGTGTTTAGTGTTTAAAAGCAAAAACGAAAAACGAATGTGTGTACTTGTGTGGGTAAGTGTCATCATTAAGAAATAAAAATGTCTTTTTTTTCCTCTTCTAATGAAAAAAAACTCATAAAAATACATCAATTAGAGGGCCTGTCTGCATAATTTCATTTTATTGGCATGCTATAAAATTCTGTTACAAATAAAAATTTCTAAAACTGTATGCTGATACCATAGTTGATATGTGTACATTCAAATTAACATCATCTAATAATTCATGTCATACCTTAAGGCAATCAATTTCACATGAGTAGTTTACTCAGGAAGTACAAAGTGTATTGATTATAAATTTGGGTTTAAAAAAATTTTTTTAATGTTTATTTATTTTTGAGAGAGACAGAGACAGAATGCAAGTGGATTAGGGACAGAGAGAGAGGGAGACACAGAAGCAGAAGCAGGCTCCAGCCTATGAGCTGTCAGCACAGAGCCTGATGCGGGGCTCGAACTCAAGAGCTGTGAGATCATGACCTGAGCTGAAGTTGGCCGCTCAATCGACTGAGCCACCCAGGCACCCCTGATTATAAAGTTTTAAACTAGGTTTCCTAAATTTGAGGTCTATGCTAACTAGGAATACCATATAATAAATAAAACATTATAGAAGGTAGATTCCCCCAAGGAACTAAAGAAAAAAATAATATTTTATGATACCTTGTACTTTAAATCATCTCTATTTCTTATGACTTCTAGGTAAGAGATGCCAAAAAATTCCTAAAAATCTAATATTTTCTATTTTTCTGAAATTTACAGTACTTCTAATACAGGCACCTTCTTCCTTTGGAGAAAAAAAAGCTAATAGGTGGTAGAAGATGAACTTAAAAAATTTTTTTTAATGTTTATTTGTTTTTGAGAGAGCGGGACGGTGTGAGCAAGGGAGGGGCAGAGAGCGAGGGAAACACAGAATCTGAAGCAGAGTCCAGGTCTGAGCTGTCAGCACAGAGCCTAACGCAGGGCTCGAACCCACGAACCATGAGATCATGACTTGAGCCAAAGTCAGACGCTCAACTGACTGAGCCACTGAGGCACCCTGAGATGAACTTTAAATAGTGTCTTTTTATTAGATGTACTGTCTACATCTGATATCTTCAGAGAAAAGACTTATTAAATAATAACAGCTACCACTTTTGTGTATGTGCTGCCAACGTGAGCATAACAGCTACTACTTTTGTATTGTACTTTCTGTGTGCCAGGAACAGTTCTAAGGGCTTTTTCCATGAATCCTCACAACAACCTTACCTACCTGAAGAAGTCGAGGCACAGAGAGGCTAGGAAACTTATTTAAGATCACAGTATAAGCTGTAAAGGTCAAACCTAAGATATTAACCTAGGGATTCCGGCTTCAGTCTAAACTCCTATCCATTGTACCATACTTCTGCTCTTAAATAAGACTACATCCTAAATTAACAGTCAGATACTAAAAGGAATGAAATGAAGCTTACAGCTGTCTGGTGTGTTTCTAAGTCTCCTAGTTGAGTTTAGAGATTTTGATGATTAGCAAAGTCTGGGACCTATTGCACCAGAATATAAATTCTTGAGGACCAAAGGTTTGTAGGCATTTATTAAAAGAAAATATACATGATGTAAACATTAATGTCTTTGAAGACACTATCATTACTAATGTACACTATATAGATGTCTTAATTCCCATTATTTACACAATTTGTTCAAAACAGGATTGCTGTTCTATTCTAATTCATATTAGAAAAACTGAAGTTTTGGGGCGCCTGGGTGGCTCAGTCGGTTTAGCGTCCGACTTTGGCTCAGGTCATGATCTCACAGCTCGTGAGAGTTCGAGCCCTGCGTCAGGCTCTGTTCTGACAGCTCAGAGCCTGGAGCCTACTTCTGCTTCTGTGTTTCCCTCTCTCTCTCTGCCCCTAACCTATTCGCATTCTGTCTCTGTCTCTCTCAAAAATAAATAAACACTAAAAAAATTTTTTTTTAAAGAAAAACTGAAGTTTTAAAAAAGTAGTAACAAAATTTATGAGGTATCAAATTTTTAATTGGGAATTGATCTATAGGATAGACTGTAATTTCCAGTAAATCTTAAATAATTTATCACAAAGTTTTACTAATCGAGAAAATGTTGAAACATTCTAAACCAATTATTTTTTTCTGTTTGTGCATTGTTATACCAGATGCTTTATCTAACAATGTCTATATTTGTATGCACATATGAACTGAATTTTTTAGAGAATTCTGTTTTATAGAATGAGTTCGTGAAATTCTTCAGAGTTTGGAACAGTGACCTCTGCATAGATTTTTGCCAATCACTCTAACAGAACATTTGGAAGTAGGACTACAATTTCTGTATATATATTTAAATAGGGAAAGGGATTTTTCAGGTCAAAATGATGTTGTTGTTCTAAGTCTTTAGATGATTTCCTGATACTTTTATTTAGTTCTGTTATCGTTTGTGTTACCAGTTATGATCATTTCCCTCTGAATGCCATAATTGAAAGGCTGAAAAATAAAATGAAGGGGACAATAGAAAGTAAGCTCCCTCAGGAGGAAAAAAAGTGTGGATATGGGTCTTAGTTTAAGGGAACGTCAGAAAGAAGCTGTAAGTAAGATGCTTCTTTGCATATCAGATTTTTGCTTATTTCTAACTTTGCCTCTAGCTGCTTGAAATTCTGTTTAAGCAACTTTTTCTGTGGAATGTTGGTAAAAATCTATAAATAGAATCATTTGACTCCTGGAATCAGTTCACATCAGATTTACTGTTTCATAATAATAGCATTCTTGAGGATAATCATCACACAACTAAAACATTGTAGGACATCAAATTACAAGCTTCTGGAATTCCATTTTTAAATATTCTTTTGTTAGCATTCTGTGAAGGATTCTGAATGCCTGTGCTTTAAATTCTTTCCTTGTAGTTAGACCAGGACAGTGAATTACACTCATTTGAACCAGTACCCTACCTCTCCTCACTTGCGGGTTTGCATGTGTGTATGTTTTGGGTATTTGACAACAATGCAGTGTGTTGTTGCAGCTGCTTTAGTTTTATTACAAGACATTTAAAAAACACATTTGAAAACAATGAAAATAATCCGTGTCATTCCTTTATGTGTGTGTGTTTTCTAACAAGCAAAAATATGACCAACCTTAGTAATTCTGTTTCTCACTGCTCTCTACCATTTCTCTGCCCAAAGTTCTTGCTGTTCCTTGTACAAACTTAATAATTTCCTGGCCACGTGTCTTTACTTTGGCTGTTTCTTTTCCTTGGAATCTCCCCCTTAACCATGGTCAAATCTTACTCATATTAAACAGCCACATATAAAACAAAGAAATTAATTATTTCTTCATTGTAGTTAGAGTAATTATGCTGCCTCTAATACTCCCTTTGTATTCTTTTTTCTCAGATACCTCATGCTTTCTGTCTGTAATACTGTGGACTCTTGAGCAAATGACTTGTCGTGCTGAGAAGATTATGTTTAAATGTGAATAGTGTTTATAATAATGGCATACTTTACATAAACACAAACCTGTTGTACAAAGTACAATTTGAAAGATAAAGTTCTTGCCAGAGTAACAGTAGTTTTGCTGACCTTGGTTGTGCTCATAAATAAATCTCTTAATTTCACACTGTTAAGCGATTATGGATTGCTTTCACCTTTTACAGTTTCTATACTGTGCTACCCTGTCAAGGATAGGGTTAGTCTGCAGCCTGGGATGAGGAGGAGAGTAGCAAACTCTTTTGGGTCTAAGTGGACACCAGTATCCAGTATGGCAGGACAGAACATAGCCTTTAGATTTCCGAGTGGCATTTATGCCTCTTGAGTTAGCTGTGATGTCCAATTATTTACAAATTCAAGTGGTAATGGATATACTAGAAATCATAATTCTATCCTCCAAATAAGGCTGACAGGAATTAGATACGAGAGTTAGAATCCCAGCTTCTTCTCTTAGCTGTAGGATTAGAAACTGGGCAGCTGTTTGGAAAGACTAACAAAAAGAATTATTTAAAATAGTGAGGTGGAGATTGGGAGTGATGAGTGAAAGAAGTGTGAGAGGGAGATTACAATACCATCCTTGCACAGATGCCCAAGAGAAGAACAACCTGTAGAAAAAAGACTGACAAGGGGCAGTCAGTCTTAATGTTGAAGTACCCCAGGGTACAATCCTTGTCCTTGATTTCTTTTCTATCTCAACTAATTTTTTGGTGAGTTTACCCAATCACAAGACGTTAAATACTGTCTAGTAGGCCAGTGACTCCCCAAATGTATGTCCAGTTCAGCCCTTTTTCCCAGTTCCAAATCCAGCTGCCTACTTGATACAGATCTAGTAGATACTAAATGTAGCAGGTCCCATTCCAACCACCATCTTGCAAGCCCTACCTCAGCAACCTGTGCCATCCTGTATCTTCTCTACCTCAGTTGATGACCCTCCATCTTACCCATTACTAAGACCAAAATCTAGGAGTCATCCTGATTCTTCTCTTCCTCTTGCTTCACATCCAGTTTGTCAGGAAATTCTGTTGTCACTCCCTTTAAAATGCATTCAGGTTTTAACAGGTTCTCCACCACCCCTACTGTTACTAAGATGGTTCTAGGCCATCAGTATCTCATATCAGATATTAGTGAATTGCCTTCCTTACTGGTCTCCTAAATTGCTAATTTGAAAGGAATTGGTTGTGGACTGTTTTATAAATATCTGTGACATGGGAAATACCAGTATTTCGGATAGCATCATTTGGCAAAGGAAATATTGTTCTTCCTTGTTTGAGTTCTCTTTAGTTTGATTGTGTAATATTTGTGCATGAAATACCCAAGAAGAAGCATTTAACAGAAAATGTGTAAAGTGGCTGTGAAAGACAACAATATACCTAGGTTTACCAGCTACAATGATTCATTAAAACATACGTTACCTTAAGAATTGTGAGCCATGTTTTTAGCGGTCTGATATGTGATTGGGTAGGACTGTAAGGATCATTGGTCTGTAACTCAGCTTTGGTGCAACGTAAGATGTGCTGACTGATCAAAGGATACATTCAAACATACTTTTCTCCCTTGACACAGTTATTAAAGACATGTTTCAGATTCATGAAAAATGCAGGAGAACATATAGTTGTCCTTTTAGTCTTCAAAAAAGGGATGAGTTTTAATAGTTTACTTTTTATTTCATTTTATTCTGATGGTCAGAATCTTGACCATAGGTAGAGGTTTAAAAGTCAGAAAGGATGGATGATTCAGTTCTAATAAAAGTTGTTTTCAGGAAAGAATAGGTACTATAGGATGTTTAACAAACTGTGCCATAAACTCTGGCAATTTCTTATGATTTGACTTAGATATCAGTACAACCTGTTCAGATTGCATAATAGCGGCATTGGCAGTCACAGGTCTTTTGTGACTTTATAGCAGTTTCTTGAGTCTGTGATCCAGTTCACATAGCAGTTACCTTAAAACTTATATTAAATTCCTTTTGAAATGGGAGGACAAAATAAAATTCCCTCTAATAAGTATATTTTGTTGAGCCTAATGTATACCTTTACTTTTGGGATAAGGCCTGCTAAAATCTAAGGAATTATTTTTTTCAAAAGATTTTTTAATTTTTTCTTTATTTTGGAGAGAGAAAGAGTGTAAGTGGGGGGGGAGGCAGAGAGAGAGAGAGAGAGAGAGAGAGAGAGAGAGAGAATCTTAAGCAGGCTCCCCACTCAGTGTGAAGCCCGATGCGAGGCTTGATCCCAAGATCCTGGGATCATGACCTGAGCCAAAACCAAGAATCAGATGCCCAACTGACTGAGCCACCCAGGTGCCCATAAGGAATTTTTTTTTTAATGCTTTTAAACATGAGCTCTTAGGCACCACACAGGCAAGCATTGAAACAAAAAATTGTTAGAGACCCCAATGGTCACATTTGGTAGTACAGAAGCTGCCTGAACTTCTAGTGAAATGAACAAACACAAACAAAACAAAAATTAGAATTCAGACAAATACATATTTTGATGCAAAACAAGAGACTTTCATATAGTTGAGACTTTGCTAATTCCAAATCTGATGAATGGTCAAAGAAATTGTTTTTTATGTTTGACAACACTATAGTATAAATCAGGAAATCTTACTTAGCATAGGGTCCATAAAAGGGCTATAAGGAGATCCATGAATCTCTTTTGTGTACAGTTTTATATTTTTTATCCATTTCCATGAAAAAGAGACCACACTTTTCACCAGATCCTCAAAAGAATCCATGATCCCCCCCAAAGTTTAAGAACTACTTGATCCTTGTGCACATTTGTATCACTGCAGTAAAGTTTTTGAACCACATTTAATTCTCATGACTGGCAGTGAAAATCTGTATTTCTACTTTCTAAGGTTTACCATCTAAGTTTTAAAAGATTAAGTCCAACCAAGGTGGTGTTGCTGGTAATGCTGGTAGCAGCAGATACGTGAAACCCACTCTGTTTGTAGCATATTGATTTGGTGTTTGTCTCTGCACTTGGACACAATATGCATAGGCTGGGATAGTCATTTAAATGATCTATACTTTGATTATAATTTTAAGCAGTTATTTTTTTTCTTTTTATTCTATGTGGTTACAAACCAGTAAGCGTAGCTGATCCTGCTGCCCTTGGTTTCATCATTTCTCCATGGTCTCTGCTGTTGCTGCCATCTGGTAGTGTGTCCTTTACAGATGAAAATATTTCCGATCAGGATCTTCGCGCATTCACTGCACCAGAAGTTCTTCAAAATCAATCACTAACTTCTCTCTCGGATGTTGAAAAGGTAACTGTTAAGTGTTTTCAGCTTGGTTTTGTTTTTTTATTTTGGGTGGGGGTAGGAAAAGTAAAAGACCCTGGGCTACCCGCCCTCCACCCTCTGAAAAAGAGCCACTGAATTTTAAATGATCATGTATTCCAAGAAGTGCGTATTTATTTTGTGTGAGAATAGTTTTATAAAAATTTATGGATCTAAGAAACAATATTTTTTATTAGTAAGGTGAGCCATTATTAAGTCATGTTTAAAAATACTAAATGCCTGCTGTGTTTAAAGCACTGTATTTGTGAGGAAGATGCAAAAATAACTAGAGAATTGATCCTGATCAATGTGTATAGAACAACCTGTAATATATGGATTAAAATAAATATACAGGGGTAGACTATTTTAGAATGTTGGAAGAGGAGCAGTTAATTTTTAGCTTAGAATGATATCACAGGAAAGGTAGCATTTGTGTTGGGCTATGAAGAATGAGTAGAATTTAGAAAAGTAAAAATAAGTAGATGTGAACGTTCCACTCAAGGTTGTTGGTATATGCAATGATAAGAGATAAAAAATTGTCCACTATGGTAAGGGAATGTTTGGTTAGACTAGCTAGGCTAGAGCATTAGGTACCTGGAAGCCTGTGGTTAAAGAGAAGGAGACTATTAAATCAGAATAAAGAAGACTTTGAATACCAGTACTTGAGACTTTCTTCTGAGGCATATTTTTAGGAGAGTGATTATGATGTGACTTGTGATTTTAGAGGGAAAGTTTGACAAAAGTGTGGATAACTAATAAGATGAAAGATTATATAGGGATTGTATTATATAGGAATATATACAATATACAAAGTCTATACTACACACATCTATACACACATAACAAAATATATAGGAATTGTGTAGAAATCTAATAAGGGACTTTTAATAATCTGGGGAAAGAGCTGAAAATCATGTGATGCCTTAGGAATGTAAAGGCATGGATGAAAGGGATACAATGGAAGCAAAGTTCACAGTTTGACAATTCATTTGGTGGAACAATTAAGAAGGAAAAGTTCATGATGGAAATATCCAGTCTGAGGATGGCAATAGCATTGACATCAGAAGATCTCATTTCATTGTCAAGGCTATGAAAAAATTTATATATATACACACACACACACACACACACACACACACACACATATATATATATATATATATAGTATATAGCAGGTTGTGATAATTTAGATATGGAACTTTGGAGAATTAAGAACTGGGTATAAATATTATTTCCCTTACATTATTCCACATAAGTGTAAAAACTAACATAATAATTTCCTGGTAGTAAAACCTAAAAGTTTGTGCATTTTTTTTTTAATGTTTATTTATTTTTGAGAGAGAGACAGAATGCAAGTGGGTTAGGGGCAGACAGAGAGGGAGACACAGAATCCGAAACAGGCTCCAGGCTGCGAGCTGTCAGCACAGATCCCGACGCGGGGCTTGAGCTCACAAGCCGCGAGATCATGACCTGAGCTGAAGTCGGCCACTCAACCAACTGAGCCACCCAGGCGCCCCAAAAAGTTTGTACATTTAAAATTTTGATACACATTGCCTAATTTCCATGTAAAAGGAATTGTACTAATTTATCCTTCCATCCTATCACTGTCAGTGAATGTTTCCCTTTTCAGAGAGGGAGAGAGAGAAGGAAAGAGGAGGAGAAAGTGTGTGTATTTGTGTATGTGTGTGTGCGTGCACACATGTGTATTGATTAAGCTAGAAGAAGGCATCTTGATTTGAGCCATTGTGTTTCTAAAAGAAGACTAAATAGAATTGGTAGAAAATCCAGGTTTATCTACCCAGTTTATCTACTCCATGAACTGCTTAAGAATTTTGGGAGTGTTGGTCATTGTTATAGATCATGAGAGTATTCAAATGTACTGGTAGTGTTTTATTAAGCTGGATAGCATATATATAGTTATTTGCTGTTATTATTTAAATAGCATGCATTCATTCTGTACATTCTGTGTGTGTGGTTCATTTAATAATAAACTTTTAAAAGATATAAGGTAATTAGAACATTGGAAATAGGCATAGTGTGTGTGCAAATTATTTAACACTTGATATCTCTAGATCTTAATTGAACTCCAGGATATCTACAAACCAGTGAAATGGCAAACTAAGTTTTGCATGTTTGAGCATGTTCAGAGAAGGGTGTCCATAGCTTTATCAGTCTCTCAAGTGGATCTGGTGACCTCTGCAATAGAGTAAAGCCATGGATGTCTTAGTTTTGAAAACTTCTACTGAATTATAATAGGGTTTTTTCAAATTATGAAAAGTTTTGCACAGTGGTTTATGAATTCTTTCTGGAAGGCATTTAAAATCCACAATAGAAGAAAAAAGTGCTTAGTAAAACTTTTAGGTGCACAAGTGCCTTTCTAATTTGTGTAAGGCTTTCCCATTTTGCCCTGTGATGCCTGACAAGTAAACTGCCTTGTGTTTAGGGTCAATAGTTAGAGCACATGGTTGAGAAAGTGATTGAAGCCTGCCTGTTAACTAGACTAAGTTTTAGGAGCCAGAGCTGAGATGGGATGGGTGTGGTATTGTTGCCATTACTGTGGTAAAGTAAAGTTGATTTATTTGTGAATCTATTTTTTTTTTATGAAATTTATTGACAAATTGGTTTCCATACAACACCCAGTGCTCATCCCAAAAGGTGCCCTCCTCAATACCCATCACCCACCCTCTCCTCCCTCCCACCCCCCATCAACCCTCAGTTTGTTCTCAGTTTTTAACAGACTCTTATGCTTTGGCTCTCTCCCATTCTAACCTCTTTTTTTTTTTTTCCTTCCCCTCCCCCATGGGTTCCTGTTAAGTTTCTCAGGATCCACATAAGAGTGAAACCATATGGTATCTGTCTTTCTCTGTATGGCTTATTTCACTTAGCATCACACTCTCCAGTTCCATCCACGTTGCTACAAAAGGCCATATTTCATTTTTTCTCATTGCCACGTAATATTCCATTGTGTATATAAACCACAATTTCTTTATCCATTCATCAGTTGATGGACATTTAGGCTCTTTCCATAATTTGGCTATTGTTGAGAGTGCTGCTATGAACATTGGGGTACAAGTGGCCCTATGCATCAGTACTCCTGTATCCCTTGGATAAATTCCTAGCAGTGCTATTGCTGGGTCATAGGGTAGGTCTATTTTTAATTTTCGGAGGAACCTCCACACTGCTTTCCAGAGCGGCTGCACCAATTTGCATTCCCACCAACAGTGCAAGAGGGTTCCCGTTTCTCCACATCCTCTCCAGCATCTATAGTCTCCGGATTTGTTCATTTTGGCCACTCTGACAGGCGTGAGGTGATACCTGAGTGTGGTTTTGATTTGTATTTCCCTGATAAGGAGCGACGCTGAACATCTTTTCATGTGCCTGTTGGCCATCCGGATGTCTTCTTTAGAGAAGTGTCTATTCATGTTTTCTGCCCATTTCTTCACTGGGTTATTTGTTTTTCGGGTGTGGAGTTTGGTGAGCTCTTTATAGATTTTGGATACTAGCCCTTTGTCCGATATGTCATTTGCGAATATCTTTTCCCATTCCGTTGGTTGCCTTTTAGTTTTGTTGGTTGTTTCCTTTGCTGTGCAGAAGCTTTTTATCTTCATAAGGTCCCAGTAATTCACTTTTGCTTTTAATTCCCTTGCCTTTGGGGATGTGTCGAGTAAGAGATTGCTACGGCTGAGGTCAGAGAGGTCTTTTCCTGCTTTCTCCTCTAAGGTTTTGATGGTTTCCTGTCTCACATTTAGGTCCTTTATCCATTTTGAGTTTATTTTTGTGAATGGTGTGAGAAAGTGGTCTAGTTTCAACCTTCTGCATGTTGCTGTCCAGTTCTCCCAGCACCATTTGTTAAAGAGGCTGTCTTTTTTCCATTGGATGTTCTTTCCTGCTTTGTCAAAGATGAGTTTGTGGGTCTAGTTCTGGGGTTTCTATTCTATTCCATTGGTCTATGTGTCTGTTTTTGTGCCAATACCATGCTGTCTTGATGATGACAGCTTTGTAGTAGAGGCTAAAGTCTGGGATTGTGATGCCTCCCGCTTTGGTCTTCTTCTTCAAAATTCCTTTGGCTATTCGGGGCCTTTTGTGGTTCCATATGAATTTTAGGATTGCTTGTTCTAGTTTCGAGAAGAATGCTGGTGCAATTTTGATTGGGATTGCATTGAATGTGTAGATAGCTTTGGGTAGTATTGACATTTTGACAATATTTATTTTTCCAATCCATGAGCAGGGAATGTCTTTCCATTTCTTTAAATCTTCTTCAATTTCCTCCATAAGCTTTCTATAGTTTTCAGCATACAGATCCTTTACATCTTTGGTTAGATTTATTCCTAGGTATTTTATGCTTCTTGGTGCAATTGTGAATGGGATCAGTTTCTTTATTTGTCTTTCTGTTGCTTCATTGTTAGTGTATAAGAATGCAACTGATTTCTGTACATTGATTTTGTATCCTGCAACTTTGCTGAATTCATGTATCAGTTCTAGCAGACTTTTGGTGGAGTCTATCGGATTTTCCATGTATAATATCATGTCGTCTGCAAAAAGCGAAAGCTTGACTTCATCTTTGCCAATTTTGATGCCTTTGATTTCCTTTTGTTGTCTGATTGCTGATGCTAGAACTTCCAGCACTATGTTAAACAGCAGCGGTGAGAGAGTGGGCATCCTTGTCGTGTTCCTGATCTCAGGGAAAAAGCTCTCAGTTTTTCCCCGTTGAGGATTATGTTAGCTGTGGGCTTTTCATAAATGGCTTTTATGATCTTTAAGTATGTTCCTTCTATCCTGATTTTCTCAAGGGTTTTTATTAAGAAAGGGTGCTGGATTTTGTCGAAGGCCTTTTCTGCATCGATTGACAGGATCATATGGTTCTTCTCTTTTTTTTTGTTAATGTGATGTATCACGTTGATTGATTTGCGAATGTTGAACCAGCCCTGCATCCCAGTAATGAATCCCACTTGATCATGGTGAATAATTCTTTTTATATGCTGTTGAATTCGATTTGCTAGTATCTTATTGAGAATTTTTGCATCCATATTCATCAGGGATATTGGCCTGTAGTTCTCTTTTTTTACTGGGTCTCTGTCTGGTTTAGGAATCAAAGTAATACTGGCTTCATAGAATGAGTCTGGAAGTTTTCCTTCCCTTTCTATTTCTTGGAATAGCTTGAGAAGGATAGGTATTATCTCTGCTTTAAACGTCTGGTAGAACTCCCCTGGGAAGCCATCTGGTCCTGGACTCTTATTTGTTGGGAGATTTTTGATAACCGATTCAATTTCTTCGCTGGTTATGGGTCTGTTCAAGCTTTCTATTTCCTCCTGATTGAGTTTTGGAAGAGTGTGGGTGTTCAGGAATTTGTCCATTTCTTCCAGGTTGTCCAATTTGTTGGCATATAATTTTTCATAGTTTTCCCTGATGATTGTTTGTATCTCTGAGGGATTGGTTGTAATAATTCCATTTTCATTCATGATTTTATCTATTTGGGTCATCTCCCTTTTCTTTTTGAGAAGCCTGGCTAGAGGTTTGTCAATTTTGTTTATTTTTTCAAAAAACCAACTCTTGGTTTCGTTGATCTGCTCTATAGTTTTTTTAGTTTCTATATTGTTTATTTCTGCTCTGATCTTTATTATTTCTCTTCTTCTGCTGGGTTTAGGCTGCCTTTGCTGTTCTGCTTCTAGTGCCTTTAGGTGTGCTGTTAGATTTTGTATTTGGGATTTTTCTTGTTTCTTGAGATAGGCCTGGATTGCAATGTATTTTCCTCTCAGGACTGCCTTTGCTGCGTCCCAAAGCGTTTGGATTGTTGTATTTTCATTTTCATTTGTTTCCATATATTTTTAAATTTCTTCTCTAATTGCCTGGTTGACCCACTCATTCTTTAGTAGGGTGTTCTTTAACCTCCATGCTTTTGGAAGTTTTCCAGACTTTTTTCTGTGGTTGATTTCAAGCTTCATAGCATTGTGGTCTGAAAGTATGCATGGTATAATTTCAATTCTTATAAACTTATGAAGGGCTGTTTTGTGACCCAGTATATGATCTATCTTGGAGAATGTTCCATGTGCACTCGAGAAGAAAGTATATTCTGTTGCTTTGGGATGCAGAGTTCTAAATATATCTGTCAAGTCCATCTGATCCAATGTCTCATTCAGGGCCCTTGTTTCTTTATTGACCGTGTGTCTAGATGATCTATCCATTTCTGTAAGTGGGGTGTTAAAGTCCCCTGCAATTACCACATTCTTATCAATAAGGTTGCTTATGTTTATGAGTAATTGTTTTATATATTTGGGGGCTCCGGTATTCGGCGCATAGACATTTATAATTGTTAGCTCTTCCTGATGGATAGACCCTGTAACTATTATATAATGTCCTTCTTCATCTCTTGTTACAGCCTTTAATTTAAAGTCTAGTTTGTCTGATATAAGTATGGCTACTCCAGCTTTCTTTTGGCTTCCAGTCGCATGATAAATA
The DNA here is from genome assembly GCF_022837055.1 of Prionailurus viverrinus. Lineage (NCBI taxonomy): Eukaryota > Metazoa > Chordata > Mammalia > Carnivora > Felidae > Prionailurus > Prionailurus viverrinus. The sequence goes on along the minus strand of NC_062564.1, from coordinate 134,674,925 downwards.
GTTCTCCATCCCCTCACTCTCAATCTAAAGGTGTCCTCAGGTCTAAAATGAGTCTCTTGTAGACAGCAAATAGATGGGTCTTGTTTTTTTATCCATTCTGATACCCTATGTCTTTTGGTTGGCGCATTTAATCCATTTACACTCAGTGTTATTATAGAAAGATACGGGTTTAGAGTCATTGTGATGTCTGTATGTTTTATGCTTGTAGTGATGTCTCTGGGACTTTGTCTCACAGGGTCCCCCTTAGGATCTCTTGTAGGGCTGGTTTAGTGGTGACAAATTCCTTCAGTTTTTGTTTGTTTGGGAAGACCTTTATCTCTCCTTCTATTCTAAATGACAGACTTGCTGGATAAAGGATTCTTGGCTGCATATTTTTTCTGTCTAGCACCCTGAAAATCTCGTGCCAATTCTTTCTGGCCTGCCAAGTTTCAAAAGAGAGATCAGTCACGAGTCTTATAGGTCTCCCTTTATATGTGAGGGTACGTTTACCCCTTGCTGTTTTCAGAATTTTCTCTTTATCCTTGTATTTTGCCAGTTTCACTATGATATGTCATGCAGAAGATCGATTCAAGTTACGTCTGAAGGGAGTTCTCTGTGCCTCTTGGATTTCAATGCCTTTTTCCTTCCCCAGTTCAGGGAAGTTCTCAGCTATGATTTCTTCAAGTACCCCTTCAGCACCTTTCCCTCTCTCTTCCTCCTCTGGGATACCAATTATGCGTATATTATTTCTTTTTAGTGTATCACTTAGTTCTCTTTGTGAATCTAATGGGAACTTCTGTTTACCTCATGCCTTAAAAGCTCCAGTGCAATTCTAAATTCTATTTTCTTTGAAGAAAATCAAAGACAAGTTTTTTGATACCATTCCTGTTTGCAATATAAGTATAAAGCAAAGGTCAGAGGAGTAGTCTTATATTCTAGTATTCTCTTTGGGGAGTGGAGCAAAAGGAATTACATTTATTTGACCACTAATGGCCAATAAATTCATGGAAACTTACTAATTTCACATTGTGGTGTGAAAATTAAAATTAAAAAGCACTATTCTAGTATTGTGATTTTAATGGGGCAGGGGTGTACTGAAAAAGAGGACGGTAACTGCATTTCACAACTTTTATGAGTTAAGGATATGTCATTAACTAGTATGCAATACATTCTTGCTATTGATAGTATATAATATATCAATATTTTTTTAAATAATACTCGATGCCTAGCACAGTATTGTGAATAACAATGAGTATTTGGTAAGATCTTGATGCATAAAAATGTTTTCTTCATTCAATGGAACTTGTTTTGTAAACTGTATATGTACAGCTGTATGAAAAAATTTACCTCAACTACCAGCTCTATAAATAGGCACTTTCATTTATTTGCCTTAAAGTTTTACTTTTCAAGATAACATGCCTCTTTAAAAACTCGACAGGTTTATACAGGTCACACTAAGATTTTTGATCCTCTGGCTTTTCTGTCTTACTGGTAATTGTTCACTTCCTGCTTGCATGGTACATGCTGTGCTTAATTTGGCAGTTCTTTTGAAATCAATTTGATGGGATTGGAACCTGAGACAAATTCTTGTTGTGATTTGTCTTCAAGAATATTGATATACTCCAGGGATTTGTACTATATCCCTGATAAACTAAAGGAATCTTAGTTTAAGTGTTTATTGCCACTAATTTGTAATCTAAATATCAGGAATTGTGGCCCCTATCATCTCTGTTCTTCTTGAAAATCAAGGGTCATCTTTGTAAGAACAATACTGGAAATTTGCTTCTCCAACCTTAGCAGAAGCTTCAACTGAACTTGTCAAAAAAGACCAAGGGTGCCTGGCTGGCTCAGTTGGTGGACTGTGTGACTTTTGATCTTGGGGTTGTAAGTTCGAGCCCCACATTTGGTAGAGATTACTTAAAAATAAAATCTTTAGGAGTGCCTGGATGGCTCAGTAGGTTAAGCATCCAAATCTTGATTTCAGCTCAGGTCATGATCTCACAGTTTGTGGGATTGAGCCAGCATTGAGCTCTGCACTGACAGCACAGAACTTGCTTGGAATTCTCTCTCTTCTCTGTCTCTGCCCCTCCCCCTGCCCATGCACGCACTCTCACTCTCTCTCTCAAAATAAATAAACATTATAATTAAGTAATTAATTAATTAAATCTTAAAAAAAAAAAGAAGACCGAATATCTTTACCCCATTATACTATACTTACTCCATATTAAATCTTATTAATGCATCCTTTCTCCCCTCCTTCTCATTTGTTTATTCATTCACCCATAAATTTGATAAGTATACTTATTATATGACAGGCACTATGCAGATCACTAAAGAAGAAACTCCAGGACTGTCTAGTACCAGAGTCCAATATGCAGTAACACAATTAGATTGAAAACTTTAAATACTGGGGTTGTGGAGATGTCTACCTCACACCTACTAGGATGGCAGCTATCAAAAGAACAGAAAATAATGTTAATCAAGGATGCAGAGAAATTGGAACCTTTGTGTACTGTTTTTAGGAATGTAAAATGATGCAACCAATATGGAAAACAGTACAGAGTTTCCTGTGTGATTACTGTGTAATCCAATAATCTCACCTCTGGGTACATATCCAAAAGAATTCAAAGCAAGATCTTGAAGAGATATTTGCATACCCATGTTTATTGCAGCTGTATTCTTAATACCCAAGAAGTTGAAGCAACTCAAATGTCCATTGATGGATGAGTGGGTAAAGAAAATGTGGCACGGGTAAATGTGGCAGGGGTAACTCAGTCGTTTAAGCATCCGTCTTCGATTCAGGTCATGATCTTGCGGTTCATGAGTTCAAGACCCACATCGGATTCTGCTGACAGCTCAGAGCCTGGAGCCTGCTTCAGATTCCATGTCTCCCCCTGTCTCTTCCCCTCCACCACTCACGCTCTGTCTCTCTCTCAAAGATGAACATTTAAAAAAAAATGTGGCATATACATCCAATGGAGTATTATGCAGCCTTTAAAAAGAAGGAAATCCTGTCACATGCTGCAACATGGGTGACCCTTTGGACATTATGCTAAACAAATAAGCCAATCACAAAAAGACAAATACTCTCTGATTATACTCATGTTACATATATAAACTAGTCAGACCTTAGAAACAGAAAGTAGAAATGTAGTTACCCAAGGCTGGTGAGTGGCTGAAGGAGGAATTTATGTTTAGTATATACAGAGTTTCAGTTTTGCAAGATAAAAAACTTTGAGAGATCTGGCATACAACAAAGTGAATATGCTAAAACTGCTGAACTGTACACTTAAAAATGATTAAAATGGTAAATTTAATGTTATATTTTGTACCACAATTTTTTAAAGAGTCAAATGCTATGGTTGTGATAGGTACGGAGCTCTATACAAATTTAGTTCTTTTTATTTTTTTTAATTTTAATTTTTTTTTTACTGTTTTTATTTATTTTTGAGGCAGAGAGAGACAGAGCATGAGTGGGGGAGGGGCAGAGACAGAGGGAGACACAGAATCGGAAGCGGGCTCCAGGCTCTGACCTGTCAGCACAGAGCCGGACGCGGGGCTCGAACTCACGGAGTGTGAGATCATGACCTGAGCTGAAGTCAGACGCTCAACCGACTGAGCCACCCAGGCGCCCCTAAATTTAGTTCTTTTTAAAGTATCATCACCTCGGGGCGCCTGGGTGGCGCAGTCCGTTGGGCGTCCGACTTCAGCCAGGTCACGATCTCGCGGTCCGCGGGTTCGAGCCCCGCGTCGGGCTCTGGGCTGATGGCTCAGAGCCTGGAGCCTGTTTCCGATTCTGTGTCTCCCTCTCTCTCTGCCCCTCCCTCGTTCATGCTCTGTCTCTCTCTGTCCCAAAAATAAATAAACGTTGAAAAAAAAATTTTTTTTAATAAAAAATAAAAATAAAGTATCATCACCTCAATATACCATGTTCCACTAGCTAATAAACTAATCTCTGATAATATGTTATTCAGAGCTAATGGCATTATGTGGTACTCTTGTCAGGTAATATAGTTTCATCATATTAGTCTTTTAGTATATAGGGTCTTATATACTTGAATAATTCTTACGATGGAAACTTAAACCATGAAAGACAGACACAGGAGACCGAAATAGACCCTGAAATATCCCATTTCAGCAGATTCCTGAGGCCAGTCTATAATGAGTGGGTCTCTTTCAGATACTCATGGTCTGTAGTGTATATAAACTAATGTTTCAAGCCCTACAATAGCTTAGAGTAAACTAAGTTGTCAGATAGGTTAAGATAGTAGTATCTATCAGAAGCTAGCTGAATGTACTTCTCAAATATCTAAAGTGTGGTGAGATGTAGAAGGTAATGGGTGAGGGGAACAGGTTAATTTTAAAACTAGAAAATGCCAACCTGCTGATTTGAGATTTCAAAATAATTGGGGGCGGGGGGGAGGTACCCCCTCCCAGGAAGTACAGAAAGAAAAGAAGAGTTATGACCAAGTAAATTTTTACAATTGTTTTATATATTGGGATCCTAACCCATGATACCCTTCAAAGTCAAAGGAATGGATTCAGGAAGCCATTAAAATTTTTTTAATTATATGCCAAGAAAATATGAATACATATATTTTTCTGGATAGAGGGCTCTTGGCTTTTATCAGATTCTTGTTTATTTTTATTTATTTTTTATATGAAATTTATTGTCAAATTGTTTTCCTCTTTTGTAAAGGCTAAACATCCATGACTATCTGCTGCTAGCTCCCAAACTTATGTATCTTTTTTTTTTTAATGCTTATTCATTTTTTCAGAGACAGAGCATGAGCAGGGGAGGGGCTGAGAGAGAGGGAGACACAGAATCTGAAGCAGGCTCCAGGCTCTGAGCTGTCAGCATAGAGCCTGATGCAGGTCTTGAACCCACAAACCGCAAGATCATGACCCAAGCCAATATCGAACACCCAACCAACTGAGCCACCCAGGCACCCCTCAAGTTTATATATCTTTAACACAAAGCTCTTTAATTTAAATATACACCCACATGTTAGATATCTTCACCAGAATGTCCCACAGGCATCTCAGACTCACTAGATCTGAAACTAAATATCTTTTCACACACTGGAAGCTTTCTCCTCTTTTGTGTGCTCCCTGTAAATAAATGGGCCATCATTTCCCCAGTTTGCAAGAAAGACTCTTAAGATGTCATTCTTAACTTTTCATTCCCTTCAGGCCCTCATTCCTAAATCTAGTCAGTGATTAATTCCTATTGATTCTAATTCTTCAGTGTCTCTCACATCCATCTATTTCCGTTAGTCCTCAGTGCCTCTACTTTGTCCAGTCCATCATGAATGACCAGTGCTGCAAATACTTTCTAATAATCTCCCTGCCTCCAGTCTTGCCCCTGGCCAGTTCATTCTTTAAACTAGCCAGTGCATTTTTGAAAACTCATATTTGATATTGTCCCTTTGCTACTTAAAATTATTCAGATTCTTGGGGCGCCTGAGTAGCTCAGTCGGTTAAGCATCCAACTTTGGCTCAGGTCATGATCTTGCAGTTCGTGGGTTCGAGCCCTGGGTTGGGCTCTCTGCTGTCAGTGCAGAGCCCACTTTGGATCCTCTCTCCCTTTCTTTCTGCCTCTCTCTCTCTCTCTCTCTCTCTCTCTCTCTCTCTCTCTCTGTCTCCATCTCAAAAATAAATAAACATTAAAAAAAAGTTTTGATCTGCATTTCACTTGAAGAAACTTTAGACTCCTTACCATGGTCTTTGAGGGTTCACTGCACCAGCCTTCTCTCTGAGCAGTCTTTATCTCAAACTTTATGCCTCAACCATTCTGGATTTACTTGAATGTCTTGGATGTGCTAAGTGCTTTCTTTCTTCTTAGTCTTTGCACATTCCTTTCCTCCAGCCTCGAATACTCTTTCACACCATCTCAGCTCTTGTCTCATCTCCTCATTGTCTGGCTAACTTTTCCTGTAAATCTAAAGTTTTCTCTTACACTAATTGTACTCTCTTGTACACCACATTATCTTGTCTTGGTTACTGAAGTAGAAGGTTTGAGATGGAAGGGACCCTGTCTCATTATTATAATACTCATTATTATATTGCCTCTGCTCTATGCTGGTAGTTCTCAAAGTGTTGTCTCCCAGCCATCAGCATCAGCATCATATGGGAACTTGTTAGAAAAGCAAGTTTTCAGGGGCACCTGGGTGGCTCAGTTGGTTGAGCAACAGACATCAGCTCGGGTCATACTCTCACAGTTTGTGAGTTTGAGCCCTGCATCAGTCTTGCTGCTATCAGCACAGAGCCCACTGTAGATCTTCTGTACCCCTCTCCCTCTCTGTCTCTCCCCCACTCACACTCTCATGCTCAAAAATAAATAAAACATTCTTTAAAAAATTTTTTTTAAAAAGAAAAGCAAGTTTTCAGACCCCACACCAAATCTACTAAATCAGAGACCACAGAGGTAGGACCCTTATCTGTGTTTTACCAGATGATTCTGATCTGTGATAAAGTTGGGGAACCATTGCTGCACTCCATATCTGCCTCTTAGGAGATGCTCAGAATTTGTTGAGTGAGCAGAAACAATTAAGGATTTTTTTTTTCACCCAAAGATATTTATGCTTTGTTGCTATTAAATAGCCACAAAATCTCAAGGGGTTTTGCTAAAAGGAGCTATGTAGCACATATAAAGCAGTTCTTATTTCTTCAGAGAGATCACTGGGTGGGAGGGATCTGCATATCAGACTGTAGTATCTTACCCAGTGTCTTATGGTCAGTGAGCCAAAGCTTTGAAGACTTTCCAGCTCCTCTTTACAGAATGGATGTAGAGGTAGAGGGTATTCTTTGAGCCTTCTCAGTGATGACTGTTTCATTATTATCCCATTTTGTTTTTCAACAAATATTTATCAAATGTGGGTTCTGAGTAAAATTTCTGGCTTTGTCACTTGAAAGATGTGTGACCACATGCAACTTGCTTACTGTTCTATGCCTCAGGTGACTTATATATAAAGAGACGATGATATTACTTCATAGTGTTATTAAAAAGTTAAATAAAATAGTACTTAAAACAGTACTCAGCACAGTAAGGACCCACTAAATATTATCTATCTCTACTATATGTCAAGTGTTATTCAAGGTCCTGGGATAGAGTAGTGAATAGGACAAAGTCTTTCCACTGATAGAGTTTACATTCCAGCCCATTATAACTAACTGTAAAGATAAAAACACATTTTTTTCCCCATCAGTTATATTAACTAGCTCACTCAAGTGCCCTCCTGTCCATGCACGTTTTCTTTGTATCTTTATCTCTGACTCTTCCCTTTTCACATATCCACTTAATTGCCTAAATTTCTTAAGTCCAGTTCCCAAGACTAGCCATCCTTGTCCTTTCCAATGCCAAAGGCCTGAAAACTAGGATAACTGATGGTAAGTTCCAGTCTGAAAGCCAGCAGGCCTGAGACCCAGAAGAGCTGATGTTCAAGTCCAAAGGCAAGAAAAAAGCTGGGCACCTGGGTGGTTCAGTTGGTTAAGCATCCAATTCTTGATTTCCACTCAGGTCATGATCTCACGATTTCTGGTATCGAGCCCCATGTCAGACTCTCTGCTGACAGCCAGAGCCTGCTTGGGATTCTCTCTCTGCCCCTCCCCCACTCATGTACGCTTTCTCGCTTTCACTCTCTCTGTCACTCAAAATAAATAAACATTAAAAAAAATTTTTTTTTAAAGCTTATGTCCTAGTTCAAAGACGGTCTCACAGAAAGATATTTTCTATTCCTCAGGAACGGGTAAACCATTTTATTCTATTCAGCCTTCAGATGATTGGATGAGGCCCACCCACAATAGAAGAGCAATCTACTTTACTCAGTCTACTTAATTAAGTGTTCATATTATCCAAAAAACTCTCACAAAAATTCCCAAAATACTATCTGGGCATCCTGTGGTCCAGTCAGGTTGATACATAAAATCAATCATTAAATATATACATAGATGATCAGCAGATATACAGTTTTATAACCTAATTTTAATAATTGTGCTACTAACTTTATATAGTCATTAATAAAAATTAATATATAGTAACTCATTTAGCATACTGAGAAGTAAATATAATAAAGAATCTTAGAGCACTATCTCAGAATCACAAATCAATATTAACGTGTTAAAAGAAATATATTTGAATATGTAACTAGTTTTTTATGCTAAAGCCATGAAGTATTTTTCATATATGTGGGATTCACATATGAGGTTCTTTGAAAAGAAACCGAAACTGAAATATGCCAATAGCCTGCACTATGCTATCTTGAACTTAATGTACATTTAATTAAGTCCAGCAGGCATGAATTGAATATCTACTGTGTACAAGTTCTGTGTTAGTAGTTGAGAAATATACTAAGCTATGTAAAAAACGCTTCCTCCAAGAAGACAAACATGGACACATCTTAATTATATTACAGGCAGTATTAGTTAACTGTTTTATTAGAGATGCAAATGAAATATATCTGTACGTGCAAGAGAGAATGCTTTATCCTGTTTGGGAAAATTTATATGGCATACATCTCTCGACCATCAGTAATATGTAGGAATTTTATTGACAGATGGAAAAAAATTCTTAGTAGAAAGAACTGCTCAAGAAAAATTGAGAGAAGGTTTTATTTTGCCAACAGAAAATTATTTCGTAGTGCTGAAGTGTTTAGGTTGTAATCGGTGGAGGAATATTACAGAGGAAAACTTATAAATCTGTCTAGAAAATGGAAATGGAGGCAAGTCAGACTGACTCTTGTTTATCATTATAAAGAATTGGGATTTTTTTTTTAAAGATGGGAGCTATGAAAATATTTGAAAAGAGGAACAACTTTTCTAATCTGTGATTTGGAATAAATTAGGAGGCAAAGTTAGAGTAGGTTAAAGTGCTGTGAGGTTATAAAGAGCCAGTTTTATTTGTGCATACCTCACCCATTTCTAAAGAGGATTTGATACAGTTTCCAGAATTAAAAAATAAAAATGAGAAAATAAGAGCAAAGTAAAAATAAAGACAAGAAAATAAGATGATGTTGGAATAAGATTGGTGAAAAAAAATACACATAGTAAGGGGCGCCTGGGTGGCCCAGTCAGTTAAGCACCCGACTTCGGCTCAGGTCATGATCTCGTGGTTCTTGGCTTTGAGCCCCACGTCGGGCTCTGTGCTGACAGCTCAGAGCCTGGAGCCTGCTTTGGATTCTGTGTCTCCCTCTCTCTCTGGCCCTCCACTGCTCACACTGTGTCCCTCTGTGTCTCTCAAAAATGAATAAATGCTAAAAAAAATTTTTTTTAAAAATACGCATAGTAAGATTACACAGCATTGATAGAGATGGGCTAAAAGTTTAGCTCTAAATTTTTTCACAGGAGGAAAAAATGGGAAATGATTACTTATAGGATTAACTGTCCTCACTTTCATCTCGCTTCCTGTCTCACAGGAAAGAAGTAGAAGCAGTCAGAAGAAACTTTTCCCAGGATCTCACTACCAGATTACTCAGCTAAATTCCCACATTCTCTGCCTCCTTACTACAGTTGAGCCACCCTGTGCTTCTCTGTCCCGCCAACTCCTTCCCTCCTTCCCTGGTGCTGTACCTTCCACCCTCTCCCACTTACTCAACAGTGCTCTCCCAGCAACCTTGCTCTCTCCTGCACTTCCAGTTTTCCCTGTCGGATCACTTGTATCAGCAAAAAAATGTGTTGTTATTTTTTTAATCTTTAAGAAGCAAACAAACAATGCAAGTAAAATCTTTTTTCACCCAACGTCTTCCTCCATCTACTACCCCATCCATTCTTAGTAAGAAAAATGCTAATCAAAATTTCAATTAAAAAAATTTTTTCAGTGAGATTTTTTTTTCCCGTTTCAGATTGGCAAAAATCTAGATCTTTGTAGCACATACTATAGACAAAAAAATTTTTTGTGAAAAAAAATCTCTTACATGTTGCTGGTAGAAATGCAAAATACTACAACTTCTTTGTAGGAGAATTCAACAATGTGTATCAGAATTACAGATGATTTACTCTTTTATTCATAATCTCTGAGAACCAAGTCAAGAGAAATACCTGCATGTACAAAATGACATCACCTATATCTCTTGTTAAATTAAAAATGCAAGTGCAGAGTAATTTTAAAGTTTCTGACATTTTATAAAAGGGGAAAAATTAAAAGATGTATCTGTGGGGTGCTTGGCTGGCTCAGTCTGTAGAGCATGTGACTCTTGATCTTGGATTCAGGAATTTGAGCCCCACCTTAGTCATAGAGATTATTTAGTTTTAAAAAGAAAGGAGAATACTCTGGTTTCTCTTCAGATCTAATAAATCTTTCACCTTTTATTTATAAAAAAAAAAAAAGAAATATACAGTATTAGTGTGAGTTTACATAAAGAAACCTTAAAATAAATAAGAACTAATAAAATTATTGACAGATGATAGGCTAGGAAATAAAGGGGGAAATTTGTTCTGATCATTTCTAGTCTTATTTTCTATTTTAAGTTCTTACATACGTTTATGCAAAATATGAAATGATTAATTTCTCAAATCATATGTTATACTTTATCTGAGACAAAAAGTCATGAATATATAGTACTTGCTAATTTTTTTAGTACTTGCTAAAGTTTTAAATTTTATTTTACCATAATATGATTTTTAAAATTCTATTCCTAGATCCATATTTATTCTCTTGGAATGACATTGTATTGGGGAGCTGATCATGAAGTGCCTCAGAGCCAAGTAAGTCAAATTGTCACATCTGTACAACTTCACCCTTTTTAGAAAGTTCTTCCCTGTATTTATATATGTTCTACAGCATATTATCAGGCATACCAGCATTTCTGTGCTGTTCCATTAATAATGTCATACTCTCAGAAGGAAATAATAAAATTCTAAAGACAATTATTGTTCTCAGAATGTTCTTGGAATTGTATCAGTTGCTACTCAGGTTTCAACCATTTAGTCTGTGAAATGTAGTGGCCTCTTCAAAAATTACAGCAAGTCCACATAATTTCTTCTAATTTAATGACTTATAAGAATGATTGTAGATGTTGATGATTTCATTCTTGAACTAAAGTGATAACCTTTTTTGATGCAGAAGCATAGGAATAATAGATTTCAAAGTATATACTTCATTACCTTTTTTTTCTTGTCCCTTCAAAAGTATACTTCGCTAAGCCTATGGCAGCAAACACCAATATTAAAGCAACACTCTCTGAAGTCTTAGGCTCCAATGACCATTGGGCTGTTTCTAGTCCTTATTTTCTAAAATAACTGATTCCTAAAGACCCAATATAAACATAATAACAAATAGTAACTGAAACTATAAAAATAATTTATTTCAGACTGTCTAGGTGGCTCAGTGAATTTAGCATGTGACTTTTGATCTCAGCTCAGGTCTTAATCCCAAGGTCATGAGTTCAAGTCCTGCACTGATGTCTGCATTGGGCTCCATGCTGGGCATGAAGCCTACTTAAAAAAAAAAAAAAGATAACTATATTTCATCAGAGCAAAGATTTAACATACATAATTAGGTTTTATTTTAGGCATTTAGAAGTCGAAAAGAAAAATAACTAGGTGTAAGGGTTTGTTTTAATTAAATTAAGAAGTAACAGGCATTTTAGGCTTTTATTCTAAAAGCCAGATATCCTAAGATCCGTGAAAGATGGATGATGTCTTCAACTTGGTTCAGTCTCATTTTGTATCATGAAAAACCCTCAGTTTCAACTTGATAAATAGAAGTGAAAAAGTTAAATTATTACTGGATATATTGGTATCATATATTATACAACCTAACATACGTGCAAAATGTGATCACAGCCTATGGCTAACACTTTATACTCTTCAGATAACTGAAAATTAAGTCAGTATCAATAATGTATAAATTGGAGAGGAAGTATATAAGTTTTCACTAGTATTTTGCTATCAGAAATCATAGTCATTTTGCAAGTATTCAATACCAATTCAAAAGTTGAAGCCCCGTCTTGTGTCAGACACTGTACTAGTTAGTAGGAATAGAATGGCCCGTGCCTGTGGAGTATATCAATGAGTCTAGGCATTAAATAACCAGTTATAACAATGCGTGAATGCTGTGGTAGGGAACTGGAGGGTGCCATGGAACACCAGAGTCAGAGCCTTTAACTAGATTTAGAGGGTTAGGATGTGTTTATTAAAGGACACTGCATCTAAGGTGAGATCTAAAGGATGACATAATATACAAATGGATGAGAAGCGGAAAGGAAGGGTCACAGGGAAAGCATGTTTCAACCAAAGTGGATGTACCAGTTTAAACTCCCACCAACAGTGCTTTTCTCCTTATCAATATTATCAGTCTTCTTTTTACCCATTCTGTTTAGTCATGTAGTGGCTTCTTTTTGTGGTTTTAATTTGCATTTTTTTGTATGCTTATTGGATATGTGGATATAATGTTCTACAAATCATGTCACCTAATTAAAAAATCTTACATTCCAGTTTCTCTGATTCAGCAGCATAATGAGAACTGATATTTAAATGACTTGAGTCATTGCAGTATTTGAAATCTAAGTTATCATGAGAGTATCAAATTATATTTAATATATAATGAATATGTTACATTTTATCAATTGTTAGGAAATCATTTATTCACCCAAAATGTACACACACACTCACATAACTGCTTACCAAAATATTTGAATGACCTAGGAATTCCATTTCTTTATTATACCCTACCCCCCTAGCCCCCCTACCCCCAAAAAACAGTTTTTCTGTAATACTTCCTGTCTTGGGAGATGTGTGTTAACCATCTTCTGCTAATAATTTTTTTGGATTATGAAAAGATAAAATACACTAAAATGTACATACTGTTAGATAAGGAGCTCATTTCTTCCGAGTATTCGAAATGTGTTTGGTGTGGTTCCTATGACTCCTGAAATGGCTTGACTTTGTTAGGTAAGATTTACCCACAGTTCTGAAAGTGCCTTTTCTTTCTTTACATTAGCCTATCAAGCTTGGAGATCACCTCAACAGCATACTGCTTGGAATGTGCGAAGATGTTATATATGCTCGAGTTTCTGTCCGGACTGTCCTGGATGCTTGCAGCGCCCACATTAGGAATAGCAACTGTGCACCTTCATTTTCCTACGTGAAACAGTTGGTCAAACTGGTTCTGGGAAATCTTTCTGGGGTAAGCCACAGTTCCGACTGATGCAGATAGTCATATTTTAAAATTTAGCAGAGTATCACAGGATTTTCTTTAAAGATACTATTGGTAGCATTTTCTCAATGAAGATGAGGACAGGAGAGTAAATTTCTTGTTCTAATGTCAAATGGTTTATTTGAAATGGCACTTAAAATTTAGAAGCCCAGTCAATTGACTTAGTCTCCTAGATTTCGTAAGAATTAGTCTTTTTTTTTTTTAGAACTGTATTCCAACAAGTACTATAGAGTCACAGCATGTTAGAGCTGAAATCATCTGCTCTTGCGTCCTTTCTTACATCCTCAGCAAGTGGTTCTGTCTATTATGAAAAACGCACTGACATACAAAATGGGTTTTCACATTAATAACGCACTTTCTGTTGCTCTGTAACCTCTTACTTGGCCACTTACTTGTCTGGACAAGGCTATACCTGAAATCCTCTCCACCCTCTGGGGACACTGTCACCTGATGGGCAGGGGTGATACATGCTTGTATCTCTGCTAGATTGCCCCAAGACCTGGACTCTCCCATTCTCTCTCTTGTCTCAGATGTGAAGAATCCCCAAAATAACACACACGGTATTTATCGTCCCACCTCTGCGTTTCTCGAGCTACATTCTATCCCATTTGCCTAGTTTCCCTTGGTTTCTGATATCTGTTTAGATCCGAACTTCATCTGCTCTTACCCTTTCAAGTGAAGTCCTTCTCCTTCGTGTGGACCACAATTTGCTACTGTCACACAGTGTTATGATGGCTTCTTACTTCTTCCCTAGGAGTTCAGCTCTGTCATCTTAACCAGGATGTTGTATGGCTGGCAGGGGTATATCCAAATTCCATGCAGTTTGCCAGTTAACAAGAAACAGGCTCATAGATTCTTCCGGGCAAATGGTTTATAAACTGTACCCCATGCAGCCTTGGTACTTCTGTAGTGAAAGGAATACAGGTAGTAGAGGCCGAGTGAATGCGATTCTTGGCTGCTGATTTCCCCTCCTTAACTAGAGCTGCCTCCAATTTTAATTGATTTATTTGTTTATATTCCTGCATGTGACTTAAAAAAACAAACAAACAAAGGTAAAACTACTAAAAATCTATGAAAGCCCTCTATCCAGACCAAAGTTTCCTAAATATTTTCAAATATAGTTTTGTTTTTAAAAATTCCTGTGTGGGGATGCCTGCATGGCTCAGTCAGTTAAGCATCTGACTCTTGATATTGGCTAGGTCATGATCTTAGGATTAGGGGCACTGAGCTCCACATCGGACTCTGCACTGACAGTGTGGAACCTGCTTGGAATTCTCTCCTCCTTCTCTCTCTGTCCCTCCCCAACTTGTGCTGTCTCTCTCTCTTGCTCTCAAAATAAATAAATAACCATTTTTTAATTAAATAAATAAAAATTCCTTTGTGATCAAATAATTTTGAGGAAAATCTAATATTTAAGAGAAATTAAAATATATTTTCACTGCAGAACTTCTCAGAACCTTTAATACACTAGACTGTATTACCTTCAAGAATGATATGCCTACATGTAGGTGAAACATTTCCCAAACTTATTTGTGTCTTTTTTTTTTTATAGATTTTTCCCATAATACTAATGATCTGTAAAGCTCCCTTTGAGAAGTATTGATCTGTACTAACTCACTTTATAAATAAGGAAATTGAGATTCACACAGCTTATGGGATATATGTTTCCTATTAGTCCAGGGATCTTTCTGTTATACCACACCTCCTCTAAGACTTGTCTTGCTATTTTTTTGATACAGTAAAATTGTTGAAAATACTTTTTCTTCCCCTTTCCATGAAGAAATATTCCTCCATGAAATTCTCTTATCCTTCTAATAGTTGCCCATGTTAGATAAAAGATGTCTATCTCTTTACATTTAGTATTTAGGTCAGTTTATTGCAGTAACTATATATTGCTCATCTACATATGAAACGTGCTAGATACTGCAGATATATATAAATTTGAATAAAATGTTTGTTCTACCTTCTAAGAGCTCTTATTTAAAGACCATTTGCTTAATTATAAAATGCAGAGAACAGTATGGAAAGCAACATACCATTTGAAGGTTTGAGGGGAAAGGATACAAATTATGACTGCATTGAAAAATAGCACTTTGAACTAGATCCAAAAGTCTAGATAGAAAGTAATCTAGGCAGAGGGAAGTAAACCTAGATAAGTGCTGTGAAGTAGGAAAGAACAGGGTATGTTTGAGGAACAGTATTAAATCTGTATGGGGAGTGTTGTGGGATTGGTTAGTAGGAGAGAAGAATAGAAGGGGCAATTAGAGTTCATATATAGGGAGCCTGCCTTTCCAGAGGCAAATTTCTACTAAGAAGAAATAACAACGTTCCAGTCATCATTCCATTGCTCTTGCTAATATCACTGGACAGAACTCCCAACAGCTACCGTTTTGTTTTTTAATGTTTACTTATTTTTGAGAGAGAGAGAGAGAGAGAGAGAGAGAGAGCAAGGGAGGGGCAGAGAGAGAGGGGGAGACACAGAATCTGAAGCAGGCTCCAGGCTCTGAGCTGTCAGCACAGAGCCTGACGCAGGGCTTGAACTCATGAACCATGAGATCCTGACCTGAGCTGAAGTCAGATGCTTAACGGACTGAGCCATCCAGGTGCCCCTGGATTTATAATCCATATGCAAACAGGTTTCACTAATGGAGCAATATTAAAATGTGTGTGTTTGTATGTGTGTAAACAAATGTGTATGCATTCCCCTGGTGCCAGATTTAAATAATTTCTCTTCATCATTATCTCTCCTTCTTTTTCTTGGAGTTTTTACTCTAATTGATCATCTAAATAAACCTAGTGTTCTAATTTTTCATCCCTAATTATGTGGAATTTGATCTAAGTTGATACACTTTTATTTATTTTTTAAAGGTAATATGCTTTTTTTTCCCCACCAATACATTTTTAATTTATTTTTTTTTTAATTCCAGTATAGTTAACATACAGTGTTATATTAGTTTCGGGTATACAATATAGTGATTCAACAATTCTATACATCATTACTCAGTGCTCAGTTGCTCATCATGATAAGTGTACTCTTAATCCCCTTTACCTATTTCACCCATCCTCCCACCCATCTCCCCTATGATAGGCTTTATTTTATTTTATCAATTTTTTAAAGTTCTTACTTTATTAATCTTCTCATGAGAAATCTGCACAATCACCACAGTCACTGCAGAATCTTTTTATTCCTTCTGTTGTCCAGTCTCCTGCTCACTGCTAGATACTTCATTTCTTTTTGTCAACACCAATAATTGGCTTTTGCACTGTCGCCTTGACTTTCTTCGTTCTGTTCTTGTGTTCCTTTCACTGTTTTCTTGAGGTCTTTTTCTTCTCAAACAGGCCATCTCTTTGTTTGGGTTCGCTTTTCTTTGCATAATCCAAGGAATCAAAAATCATGCCAAAGCCAGTTGTCTTACCACCACCCGAATGAGTTCTGAATCCAAATACAAAGATGGTGTCTGGTGTCGTCTTGTACATTTTGGGTAGTTTTTCCCAAATTTCTTAGGTACTATCGCCTTTTGGGGATGAAGAACATCAATAACCATTTATTTCCGCTCAAGTACTCGGTTGGTTATGAACTTCCCAGTCCGGATAGCTAACTGTGTCGTTCATGATGGCAACTGAGCTTCAAGGAGCCAGGGAGGAAGAAAATAACATGCTTTATTTCAAAGGAGTACCCTTAGTTAAAGTTATTAAAGCTTAAGACTACTTAAACATTTTATTATAAAGGAGATTTAAAAGAGCATTGATTTAAATTTAATTGTCATCCCTCAATATGTCATTTAGTTTAAAGCATTTCTCAAATGTAATTTCTGGCAGGAAAAATCTGGTAAATTATTTTTGAAAATAATTTAAGTCAGTACCCTCAATGCATAGTTAAATCAGGAGAAAATTTATTGTACCAGAATTAATATGATTTTAAAATTATAATCTAACTTGAGAGAGTAATGTAATTATCAGGAAAAAAAAAAAAAAACTCTTCAAGTTTGTTTTCAGATGGAACTCATTTTAACTACTTCAGTTTGGCTTTCTTCTATTACTCTGCCTTGCCTTTCATTTCCTGAAGAGTAATTGGCCAGAACTGAGCTACATAAATCCTGTTGAAGGAATACAAATTAACAATAGTAAGTGTTGAGTGTCTTTAGTTAATGTTTTACTCCAAAAATTGTCTAACTAATGTCATTCTGTAGACAATTACCATGAAAACAAAAGGCAGGTTGTTTTGTCAAACTTGATTTTTGATTATCTGTGTACAGACGGATCAACTTTCCCGTAACAGTGAACAAAAGCCTGATCGAAGCCAGGCTATTCGAGACCGATTGAGAGGAAAAGGATTACCAACAGGTAAGAATATATTAATGGGAAACTTTTGAGCTTTAACCTTATTTCATTGTTTCTTTTATGAAATCATATTTACCTGACTTGGAAATCTGATAATTGTGACCATAATTAGAATACATGTATGCAGGGGCGCCTGGGTGGCCCTCTCTCTTTCTCTCAAAATTAAATAAACATTTAAAAAAAACAGAAAAGAATATAAGTATGCAAAGTGGAGGCAGGGAACCGACAGGAACAGTAACTATATTAATATATAAATCCTTTAAAATTATACAGAAAACATTACTAAGACAGCCAGGACTCCCATGGTAAATCATTTCCTTTCCAATATTGTTATTATAGCAATAATATAATTTATTTACTTTATCATGGAATTTTATATTAAAAATAATTTTTTTTTTGAGAGAGAGAGCGTGAGAGAGCAGGGGAGAGGGAGAGAGAGAATTCCAAGCAGGCTCTGTGCTGTCAGCCAAGCCCGTGCAGGGTTCGAATGCATAAACTGTGAGATCAAGACCTGAATCAAAACCGAGTCGGATGCTTAACCAACTGAGCCACCCAGGAGCCCCAAAAATGCATTTTAAAGCAAGGTGAAATAAGCACATGGACACTATTGAAACAAAGTTTCAGAAAGCAACATTACTTTTACTGCACTCTATTTTGTTTCTTTGTTTCTTTTTTTTTAAGATTTAATTTTATTTTTTTAAGTAATCTCTACACCCAAACTGGGACTTGAACTCACAACCCTGAGATCAAGAGTCCCACCCTCTCCCAACTGAGCCAGCCAGGCGCCCCTACTACACTGTTTTCTATTCTATTTCTTATTTTAATCGGAATCACAACCCCCTAAGTCAATTTCATTACCAACTAATTTTATGACTTGCAGTTATCAAATACTGTTTTAGGTTATAAGATACTTAGTAAATAAAAACTAATGAAAAGTGGTTTTGCTGTTACAAACAGCATTAGATAATTATGGGTACTATATAATCACTTTTTTAAGAAAATGATTACAAATCCCAAACATGTAAAATGAAAGCAGAAAAAAATTAATTTTTACATGAAAATTTATTTTTGTGTTAAATTTCAAGCTTGGCTTATTTATGAAATGAACTTTTGTTTTTGCTGATTATCTTTGTTCTCTGTTTCTCAAGCAATATTGACAATTATGATAATCTAAACATGAAAAATATTTTATAGGTGAAGCATTTTATTGTCTTAAATCTTGGGGCTGTGCAAAGTAAATGTAAATATTGCTTAGATAATTCTAATAAAACATTCTAACTGATAATAGATTAAAAGCTAAGATGTTTAACTTTTTAATTTAATCAGATAATCAGGGCACAGCTGTCTTAGTTAAAGCCTATGAAAAAAGTCTCATTGTGAAACATAAATATAGCCACTTGTTTATCTGAACCAAATGTTTTACAGAATTCAGAACTCTTATATTGAGAAGGAAAAATGTGCCCCTCAACAAGTGTACTGCTTATCTTGAGAAATCAAGGAAAAGCAATAAAATCATTTCTGATGGAGTGATTCTGTAATGGTTTAGTTAGTTAAGTGGCTGTTTTGGTACTTCTGTTTTACTTATGGAATAAGGACTACTTTTTTGAAAAAGTACCTTTGCTTTCATATCATCAATATAATCTATTTCTGGTTACATAAGGTTACTTTTCTAATACATATATTATTTATGCATGGGTCAAAAAAACAGAAGGCAGACTATATGTGTGTATATATATATGTGTGTGTATATATATACACTATATAGTATAATGTAGTATAGTGTTAAAATAAAGGGAAATATTTTTACCTTCTTCTTATAGGTAAAAATATTTCCCTTTATTTTAACACTATACTACAACTTGAGATATTGATATAGCGTGAACTTTGGTGCCAAGAAGAGCAGCATTTTGTTAATCCATCAACTTTTCAGTCAGTCTCCTGTTTTAGAGCTGAATAATAATAGAAAGTTATAGTTAAATGTCAATGGCAAGCTGGAAGAGTCTTTTTCAAGAAGACATAGTGAATACTTTAATAAGTGAATGTTAGATTTAAAAGAAATGATTTTTCTTTCTCTTATTTATCATCTTTCTGGTTTCTCCTCCCTTTCCCCCATCCCTCTCTCTCCTTCCCTCACTCTCCGTTTCTCTCTCTTCTTCCTTATTTCTCATTCCTTTCTTTCTCCAATCTTTTTCTGGAATTCCCTTCTATCATCTCCTACTATCATTAAATGGCCATGTTATAGAATTGAAGTTGGTTTTCTTGTTTGTTATTTGTTGAGTTAGTAACTATAATGTTATATTATTAATTGTTAATTTTTAAGTATTTTTTTCCTTAAAAAAAAATGTTCCTATATATGAGTCCCCCATTTTCTCCCTGTCCATCATATATTCTATAGAAAACAAAAAAGATCATCATGCCATATTTAAAGACTTAAGTGTTAACATAGTTTAGATTGTATTACTTTCAATCACTCAGAGTCTTATTGTTACAGACAGTAATTATTACATACTATTTTAGTGTTGATAGTTTGAGCTGAATCTATATCTACTCTAAAACATACTTTAAATAGAAGGTTATTTTATTGTCATTTACATTTATACATATTTATACATATTTTTTAATAAATGTGTATACAAAATTAAGCTTTCTGGGCATGTAGATGCTAAGGAGAGAGAATACCTATTATATTAAGCACACAAGTTTTTGTAGATGAAAAATGAATATTTGTCAATTCAATGGATATGAGAAAAAGTTTTATAAGACTATTAGATTTCATAATACATTTGTAATACAATTTTAATGGTTCCATAAAGAAATATATAAGACTCTATGATTTATTGTTTTAGATAATCTATGTTTAAACATTAAGTTGTATGCAAAGTAAAAAAAAAAAAAAAGCTGTAGTTCACCATCTTGGCTCATATTATTAGACTATTTTCTTACTATAAAAACAAATATATCAGAAGTTTTAGGGGCGCCTGGGTGGCTTAGTCAGTTAAGCATCTGACTCTTGATTTTGACTCAAGTCATGATCTCATGGTTTGTGAGTTTGAGCCCCACTGAATCAGGCTCACGCTGACAGTGCAGAAGAGCCTAGTTGGGATTCTCTCTCTGTCCCTCCCGCACTCACACACATGCACTTTCTCTCTCCCTCTCTCTCAAAATAAACTTTAAAAAAAGCTTTAAACCAAATTATTAATGCCTTTTGTGATTTTGTTTTTATAATATTAAGAGGTATTCAGTATTATTATCTAACAGTTCTTTAGAATGCTTATGATTCATAGACTATCCAAATGCAGATAATTTTGGCTTGACTGTAGTGAGTTTAAAATTTTGACAGAGAAATCTTTAGACTGTCCATTGATTTTATATCTAGTCATATCCTTTTATTGGAGAATTAAATCTCTATACCAATACTCAGGAGAATTTGTAAGGAATTACAATTTATCATTCAAGATAAACCAAATTTTGTTTGTGTTTACATTTTGGATAGAATTAGAGGTCCTTATACTTAAACAATAGCCTTTTTTAGATCACGTGTCATGGAAGAGTATTCCTCAGTTCTTAGCCATTGCTTTGCACAGTAGTATTACTGCTCAAGGGCTCTCTTAATTACCTTTAACAAATGTATAAAACCACATCTCAAAGATAGAATCAATATAATATACCACTTATAGCCAGTACCCGACAAGCAATTAGCAGCTAATAGTCAATGGTATATACTAATATAGCATATATAGTTAATATAAAAACTTTAAGATTAAAAAAATTACCTTGTGAAGAAGAAATATTCTTCTAGGACACCAGTGTTACTTTTGGGCAGTGCCAGGGTTTGGTTTTGTGTTGTTGTGTTTGTTTGTTTGTTATTTTTTTAATGCTTGTTTGTTTGTTTGTTTGTTTTGAGAGAAAGGGAGAGTGTGGGCAGGGAGGGGGCAAAGACAGAATCCCAAGCAGACTCCGCAATGTCAGTGCAGAGCCTCATATGTGGCTGAGTTCCATGAGATCGTGACCTGAGCCGAAATCAAGAGTCGAACACCTAACCAGCTGAGCCGCCCAGGTGCCCAGGCAGTGCCAGTTCTTAACTGTCAGTGGCCACTTGCAGCACAGGGCCTTGTTATACTGCATCAGTACTAAAACATTCTCTTTGATGCAAACCAACCTGAAACCTTTATGTAGTGATAGCTTTAGTTTATTAGGTTCCTAGCCACAGTTTTCAGTAAAGAAAATTTCAAAATGGGCAGTGAGATACAAAATTAGGTTAAAAGAAGTAAGCGATTTTAGGGTTAACGCCTGTATCTAAGTGATTTGGTCGTTAGATTGGAACTTAACAATGACATTTTTTATCTATCAGTAAATGACCTTAAAAGGTCTTTCCTCATATCTTACCTCTCAGATCTGTTACAAAAGCTTAAGGCCTAAACTATTGGGCTGTCTGCCCCCATTTTGTTATTTTATACTGCCAGTGCTGATAAAATGGCTTCAGTAAGCAGAAAGAAATCAGACGTTTCCTGCCAAGCTTAAGGCGGAAACCTACACCATGATCAGATCAGCATGATAGTGCTTCAGAACTTGGGTGTATTGACAATATCATGTTTCTTTTTTTATGTACTTGAACACACTTGTGAGGACAGATGGGTAATCGGGGAACCTCTTTTAATACTGAAATGTCATTTTGAACTTAGCTTCTAGGGGACACTTGAATTTTTGAGTCTTGTGTGAGGGGAAAGGTGAATGATGGTATCCAAGTAAGGATGATGTTAATCATATATAAAAAATAATTAAACACAATGTACTTTACAAGGGAGATTTTTTTTAATTTAGCTAAAATAAATGGACTATGTTCTATTAGGAAGACTTTTTATATTCTTAAAATCTTTTATTGTTATTCATTTTCCCCACTTAGTTTTTAGCAAGCTGTGTATTCTCCAGAAGGAAAATGTTTATGGATTCATTTTATATTTGGATGCTCATAATTGTATGTAAAATAATTGTATCTGTAAACTCTCTGAACTCAGAGCCTTTTTGAGAGATGAAAAATTCACCTGTAGTCACCATTTATCCTGTTTTGAATAATTTGATTTTTTTAAATTATACAGTCTAAAACTTTTGTTGGGGATCTTTTGATTTCTGGTTTCATGATTTCTTCTCAAAGGAACTTTTAAATTCCCCCTTGATAGATAATTATATGCTGAGGAAAATAAAACAGAAATGAAAGGGAGGAGGAATTTAGAATTTTATGTTGCCCTTATTCAGAAGATCTCATAATAGTTCATTAGGGGTTAGTTCATTTATCCTGTCCTCTTTAAGAAGAAAGTTATGTCCACGGTTTTGTAACTGAAGTGAGAAACAGAAATTAAGTGGCTTGCCCAAGCTCACGGATTGAATTTGGTAAAGCTAGAATTAAAACCCAGGTGTTTTGACAGTAATCTTTCTGGTAGATTATGCTACCTAAATTGGCTTTAAAAGGTTTCAAGAAGTTATGCATTCAATCCATTCTACAATCATTCTTTTGGAACGTCTTTAATCAGGAACTAGAAATACAAAAACAGGTAAGATGTGGTTTCTTATGTTATTGTTCCAGTGGGGGAGGGGTGAGGAAATGAGTGGGAGTGATGACAGATACCAATATAATGGATAATTTTAATATAGTGAAAGAAATGCCCTAAGAGAGGGCCAGAATGCTCTATGAATATAGTGACAGGAGCTAGTAATTCTCCCAGGATGGGAAAATATTAAAGAAGTTTCCACCTGAACGCTTTTACGAGTAGTTCCAATGGCACTGCCTTCAGAAATAATTAACTTCCTATAATCAAAATGGGTAGTGAGCACAGCTCTTAGATGTACTTAATGTTTTCAGTGCTGTTTACTGCCTGTTAAATAAAATAATTGTAATAGCCCAGCTATTATATGTATATACGTAATACATATAATAAAAATATCTGGAAAGCAGTTGAAGAAATTGCACTTTATGCAGCTCAAATAAAGTTAGTAAGTAAGGGGCACTGGTGTTAACAACAGTACATGGTTCTTGCTCGTCTAACAGACTTGTGCACCTAATAAATGAGTCTGGAATTCCATGTTTCTCCTCACTTAAAGGGCCAGATTCTATATTTGAACTCTCATTTTTAGTTCCCAGATTAGTGACATTTTTCCCACAGTGCTTTAGCAATTCAAGGCAACCATGATATGTTCTTTGATGTTGTATATATTTTATCCACTTGTGAAATGTTAATCAGGCAAATACATACCCAGTTGTATAGTTGAAGATAATGAGTATCATTGACATGAAAAAATGCACTGAGACTCCTGCCAGTTAGTAATATGTGATTTAAAAACGGTGTGTTTAGGGGCGCCTGGGTGGCTCAGTTGGTTAAGCGTCTGACTTCAGCTCAGGTCATGATCTCACAGTCTGTGGGTTCGAGCCCCGCATCAGGCTCTGTGCTGACAGCTCAGAGCCTGGAGCCTGCTTCAGATTCTGTGTCTCCCTCTCTCTCTGCCCCTCCCCTGCTCATGCTCTGTCTCTCTCTGTCGCAAAAATAAATAAAAACATTAAAAAAAAATTTTTTTTAAACCTGGTGTGTTTGTACCAGCCCAAATCCATCTCTCTGTTACCTACCTGAAGGTTGTCTTTTTTTTTTTTTTCCCTCATCTAAAAAGCAAACAAAAGCAGTCATAGGCCAATAGACCCACTGGAGAAACCACTCCAAACATCTCTTTCCTAACTCTTCTTTTTTCTTCCTTCAAAAAATGATCTACACTCAGTTTCTGCCTTTAATGCTTTTGTGGTTGATAGCTCTTACAATTTTACTTTAGAGCATATACATACCAAGTATATACACATCACTTTGAACCTTGTTTCACATGTCCACAAATTTTTGCCCATTTTCCTCAAGAGTATCAATCCCTCCCCCGTCCCTTCTTTCTTTCTCACTCCCCTTCCTATTTCACCATTCCTTCATTTTATTGGCTATCAGAAGAGACATTATTATGGTTCAAAACTATCTTTTATTAGTAATAGTCATGAGACTTTAAGTTGGCTATCATAATGTGATTTTCAGACATGGAGAGCAAATTGAACCATGGTTAAATTTGGCATATTTTGTAGATGGAGAGCAGCAAAGTAGTGCAAACTTTTAAATGGATTATTTTCTTTTATTTATTTTTTTAATTTTTTTTAATGTTTATTTATTTTTGAGAGAGAGAGAGAGAGAGAGAGACAGAGTATGAGCAGAGGAAGGGCAGAGAGAGAGGGAGACACAGAATCTGAAACAGGCTCCAGGTTCTGAGCTGATGCAGGGCTCAAACCCATGAACCTTGAGATCATGACCTGAGCTGAAGTCGGATGCTTAACTGACTGAGCCACGAGTAGTGGCTCTTAAATGGATTATTTTCATTATAATTTTGTCCTACCTCACAGAATTTAAAAATGATAATTTTCTGGACTTTTAATAAATAGGAACTGAAATATTTTTATATCTACTACTTTGCATAAAGACAAAAACCTAGCATTTATAGAGCAGTAGTTATTCAAGAACCACCTTATTAGCAATTAGTTTTAAATTTTATATGGCTGGTGAGAAGACATGGTGCTTTTAGGATCCCATGGCCCATTAATATATTATTAGTAAATACTAATGACCTAAAAGAGAATGATAAATCTACCTGTTACAGATAGAATAAACTCATGGCACATGTGGTGATTATTTCAATAGTGGTCAGAGTAGGCCTTACTGGAGAAGTCATATTTAAAATAAAAGTATAGAATAAGAAACAACTAATCATGAGAAAGGTCTGGACCATTCAGGGCAGAGAAAACAATATGTATAAATGTCCTAACATAGAAGAGAGCTTAACAAGAAAACCCGTGGCCTGGATGGAATAAAAGAAGTGGAGATGAGACTAAGAAAGATTCAAACAGCAGACCTGAAAGGAGTCCGATTTTATTTTGAGTATAATACTATGCCTTTGAGACTTATTAAAAAAGGTAGTGGCATCATGGAATTTATCTTTAAGAAGATAACTCTGACTGCTGAATAGAGAGTGGTTGGATGAAGAAAGAAGGGGGGAGGCCTATCCAGAAGCCATTGCAGTTTTCTAGTCAAGTGGTAATGTTAACTGGGAATAGGGTGATGCCAGTGAAAATCGAAATAATCACATGGAGTAAGTTATCTTTGAGAAGTTAAATAGCCAGTATTAAATAGCCAGGATTTCAGGATGGTGCCTTTATTTCTGTTTTGAGCAATCAATTGGATAATGATGCCACTTTCTGTAACTGGAAAGATTGGTGTTGAATGGATATCTCTGGATGTGGGAAGCAAAAAGTTGGTTTTAAGCATGTTCAGGTTGAGGTGCTTCTAAGATTTAGTAATAGAAGTTCCAACTATGTAACAATGGAGCTCCCAGAAGACATTGGTGCCAAGAATTTAAATTTGGGAGTTACCATTATATAGATAATACTTAAAGCCTTGTTAGCAGATGAAATTATATAAGAAAAGAGTGAAAAGATAGGGTTCTAAAACTGATATCTGAGGACATCCAACATTTGAATATCTGATAGAGGAGGAAAAAGCAAAGACTAAGAATGAGCAGTCTAAGAAGTAGGAGAAAACACTCTTGTAAAGAGAGGATTGTTCTTTATTAAGTGACTATCATCACCATCAGTTGTTGCTGATGGGTACTTGTTGCTGTAGAGGTAGGTAGGATATGGATATAAAATCATTGGATTTGGCAATATGGAGGTCATTAGTGATACATAAGGAGAGTTGCCCAGGTGTGGAGGAGTTGGAAGTTAGCTAAAGTCAGACTACTGAATGAGAAGTAAGAAATTGGAGACAGCAGTGGCAAGAGGGAAATGTGGTAATAGGGTAGAGGTTTTGTTTAGTTTGCTTTTTATTATAGAGACATTAAAGCATGTTTATGTACTAATGGTAATCACTCGATAGAAAGAGGGGTTAATTAACATGGAGGACGGAAGTTAACCAAAGAAGCAAAATCTCTGATAACATGAAAGGAGAGGGGATTGAACACGTATTGGGAATTGGCCTTCACCTGGTAAAAGATTTCATCTTTTGAGACAAGGGAAAAGATTGGCAGACATGGGTAGATGTATAGAATTAGCCATGGAAAAGTGAGAAAGCTCTCTTCTGACAGATTCTATTTTCTGGTTGGAATATGAGATAAGATCATCAGAAAAAAGAAGAGGGAATTAAGGTGGGAAAATTGAAGAATGAGAAAAAGTGAAGCATGTAGAGAGTGAGTGAAATTACTATTAACACATGGTGCTGAGTGTCCAACTTGTTTGACTATGAATTTATGACATTGCCAAAATACTCACTTGTTTGATTTTCTCTAAGTTTGGCTACTTGTTGGTAGCTAAGTGGTAAAAGAAAGCAGATTGTTGAGTTCGTCTGTGGTTGTATGACCCTTAAGTCCTTTCAATTCTTATTTTTTATATAATGTATTCTATCAATTTTGAAGAATATCTGTTCTACATTTTTAATAAAATTCTAAATTAATGAGTTTCAATATGTGGTTTGTTTAAGAATGTGATTTATCTCTAAAATACTGTAACATAAACATGTGTTTATCAGTTTTAAATTATCTTAGATTAGAAGCTAGAGTCTGTGATAATCTATGTCTAGATGTGGTGTGGTATATTCTCAGTGATCTTGATATGACATGCCCCAAATATTGATGTTATACTTATTTGCATTTAAAAAGATCCATGTTCAGGGAAACATGAGTTGCAAGAAAAGCAAAGTATTTGAATCTAATTCTCCAGTAAGCAATTATTTGTGGACCATTCTGAAATAAATTCACTTTTCTAAGATTTTTAAGGTAAAATTTGAAGTCAGGGAATTAAAGCTTATAGCTATCGCCCTGAAGAGGCAATTGACTTATACAGACCAATTACTAAGCAATTTAGTATTACTAGGAAAGTTTTAGTCATTATTTTATATTGTGTACATAGCAAATAGGTTATTAGAGAGGGATCACAGAAGGTCACACAGGAAATCTTCAGTGTTTATGGGCTACTGGGTTAGTAACTCTGAAGTATTTTTCTACATTTCTTTTTCTATAGTGGAGCCATAAATATATGACTTTTTTGTTATTCACTTTATGGATTTCAAAAATTAATTTCTGGTTGGACATTTTTGCTGTGTCTCAATGCATTTTTAGACTCGTGCCTTAGAAAAATTAGAATGGCTTACCAGTTTTTAACTACATCAAAGACTAAAGAATAAAAAGACTTTATTCTAGTTGACAAATATTGATGCATTATGTTTAAGACAAAAACTATTTTAGTACATGATGGTCTGCCATGGAAAAATTAAGTTTTTTACATAATTTAAACAATCAAATTATCTGGATTTCAAACGTTTCTGAAAATGTATCTAATTATAATAAAATTTTGATACTTAAGGATTCTAAATGCTAGTCCTTTTTTCATCCAGAATATAGCAAGAATTCTTTGTTTCTTCTTTAAAAATATTTACTTAAATGACCAGAAAAGACCAAGGCTTTATGTTGAAGTGATACATGTTTGAATTATACCTTTAGAAGTTAAAGGAGTATACTCTACCTTCTATTATTGTGCCAAATCATTTCATGGATAATTAATATTCTGCCAAATTGGATAGTATCAGAAACTTTTGTCTAGTCTATTTTTAAAAACCAAATAATTCACCTTTGAACATAAAATAACACTGCTCAAAAAAGTAAGTTCACTACATTCTTGTTTTCATTAGGTAAGAAACATTGGACCACGAAAGTTACACAAACATAACTTCTCTTTCCACTTCCACTATCGGCACCATCCCATGTCATCTCTGATCCTCCATTAGGAAATTTAGAAAATTACCAGCACTTTCACTGTCAATAGTAAGATTACATTCCAGTTATTTTCTAAAAATTCTGTACATACATGATAGATTCTTATCATTCCAGGAAGAAGCGCTACTTCTGATGTACTAGACATACACAAGTCTCCATTCTCTCATCAGACCTTTCTTAACAAAGGGCTTAGTAAATCTATGGGATTTCTGTCCATCAGAGATACACAAGATGAGGAAGATTATTTCAAGGACATTTCATCAGATAATAATTCTGCACGTGAAGATTCTGAAAATACCTGTTCCCCTTACCAGTTCAAAACTAGTGGCCCAGAAAAAAAAACTATCCCTGGTATTGATGTGCTTCCCAAGAAGAAGATTTGGGCTTCATCCATGGACTTGCTTTGCACAGATGAGAGAGACTTTTCTGGGGAAACCGGTGGATTCCGACAATATCTCCCTGAAGCAGTAACAGTGAGGACTTCAACTACTCCTAGAAAAAAGGAGGCAAGATACTCAGATGGAAGCATAGCCTTGGATATCTTTGGCCCTCAGAAAGTGGATCCAATGTTTCATACTCGAGAATTGCCCACTTCCTCAGCAATATCAAGCGCTTTGGACCGAATCCGAGAGAGACAAAAGAAACTTCAGGTTCTAAGAGAAGCCATGAATGTAGAAGGTTAGTAATTTTGTGTGTGTTTGAGAGAAAATTGAATTGAAATATTTAAAATTGTGTTTTGAAATAAAGAAGGGTTATTAAACCATTCCACAAGTCTTATTTCCACTGTCAAACCTTTATACCCAGGTTAGTCTCTTTGTCGGTTTCTGTTCTCCTTTCCACCAAAACTGTAATAGAACTGTATTGCTCCCACAAAGTCATCTCTAATAAACATCCTAGTCTGGGCACTTTATAGCCCTACAATATTTGGGGTAGTAGATTTTTAAGATTGTAATCTTCTCAAGGCAGGAGCCATATTTTCTTCTTCTTTTTAATCCTCCACAGCACCGTCTATCATGCACTGTCTCATAAGAGGCTCCCCTAAAGGACTGGTTCATGGCAATAAGAGGCAGTTAATCAAAATCAGAAACTCTAGGGAGGCAGAGTGGCATGGTGATAATGCAATAGTTCCCAAACCCCAGCTTCAAGAAACAAACTTAGGGACACAACTCCTGAAGATCATAATTTGTTTGCTCTAGAATGAAGTTTTAAATCCATATTTTAAAAGTCATAGTATTTAGGTTTATAGATCTAAAGACAGACAGCCTAGGTTTGAATTATCTATTGCATCAGTAGCTACATAATCCTTACTTCGGCGACTGGGCTTAATCCCTCCAAACGTAAGTTACCCCATCTGTAAAATGTGCTTAACCAAAATAGATGAATTAGGTAATAAATGTGAAGTGATTAATAAATCAAATTATTACAATGTTAGTATGAGGGGCATAAAAAACAACTTTATAAATGATAAATTCCTTTTTTTAAATGTTTATTTATTTATCTTTGAGAGAGAACAGGGACTGGGGAGGGGCAGAGAGAGAGGGAGGGAGACAGAGAATCTGAAGCAGGCTAAGTGCTATCAGCACAAAGCCTGGCATGGGGCTCAAACCCATGAACTGTGAGATCATGACCTGAGCCAAAGTCAGGCACTCAACCCACTGAGCCACCCAGGTGCCCCTATAAATGATAAATTCTTATTATTTGCAGGACAAAGCTCTGGTTCAAAATACCCGATTCACACACAAACCTCAATATATTGAGTAGAATAAAATTATGTTTTAGACATAGATAATGGATAGAGGCTATTTTTAACTTAAATAAATGGAAGAGAAAACAAAATTAGACTTACCAACCTAATCCTCTATATTTTTGAAGATTAAAGCTATGTTATCTTCCAAAGTTTGTCCCAGACAAACTTTGGGACATAGTTGAAATGTCACTTTAAGGTGCCTTCTAGTTTAGCAAGAGTAGTGGCATAATCAATCGTCATATTCATGTTTAAGGCCATTGTTCCAGTGGAATATTTTTGATTCATAGATTACCTTTAAAGTGCTTTGCTAAAGGTTTGTTCTGTTACTTAAGCTTAAGCATAGCCCTGGGCTGAACATACTCTACATGTTGTACTTTACTTCTAATAAAAGAAGCTTTGCTTCTTTTTTTTCAATTCAGGAATTGCAAATTAGTGATGAATTTGAAATAAAGGAAATTATCACTTAATTGATATTATGGGTATGTATATATATACACATATATACATACATGTATATATACATATATGTGTATATATACATATATGTGTATATATACATGTATGTATATATGCATTTTTAAAAATTAGCCACCTTTATGAGATTGTTGTATATAATCTTGATCTGAAAACTTTCAAGGATAGAAAATAAGAACTTAGAAATGTGTCTTATGCATGATTTTACTGTTTAACTCTGATGAGTAAACTTTTAGAGTTATGACAGCAAACAATAGGCACTTTCTATAGCTTAAGGTCTCCTCTTTCAGAAGTTGTACTTCATGATTATTTAATGTTACACAACAGCTAGCATATGAATAAAAACTTCGCCTGACCTTCTTATGAACATGCCTTCATAGAGACATTGATGTGAAGAATTCTTGCCCATCATGGACAAAAAAAAAAAAAAAAAAAAAACAACGAAACCCTTAATTATTCAAGTAGATAAAACCATGATAGTCTCAGAGTATAAATAGTGGAGATACATACCGATATAGATGACTGGTTCTAACATATATGTGTTTTTTAACATGTGAAATATATTTTCTTAACATGCAAATATTAAAAATTAACTCATAATTTCTAATGTTCTCGTGTGTGTTTCAAAAGAATATTTACTTATTATTTGGTAAATGAATAGTAGTGTGTATTAGTGAAGTCTGAGGAAAAATGTGGTTTTTTAACCCCTTGAACCTTGGTTTGAGAGTTAAACAGTAAGAAATTAAACACTAATGGAAATATATTTAATCTGTTAAATTTCACTACAGTAGTCTGATATATTTTGTTTGAATAGGTAATTTTTTATTACCTATAAAATGAGTATTAAGCTAAGCAGTGTCCTAGTTTGCATATGAGCCTTTTATCAGGGATTGTGTGCCAGGCACAAGTAAAAGAAACTTGTTTGCATCTTGTTTCCAAATATACATGTATATCTACAAAGATGATGTATATAATGTTATTGACACTTATTTGTTAAAAATGTTAACTTGTTATGAAACCTAACTTCCAGATTTAGGAATTTTATATTTATTACAAGAAATACAAAAAAGATTTCTTTTTCAAAATAAAATATGCTTTGAATTGTTTGATTCAGGACCATTTCCATTGTGAAAGGCTATTGACAAATTTTCAAAAACATTTGTTCTCACAAAGAATCTATACATTTTTCCCCAGAGTATATTTTATAATCAAGTTAAACAAAACACCTTGAAAATGTTGGTATATTATGGAAATGCTTACACCATCTTAAAAAAACTCCATTATTATACAGTAACTTGTAAGTAGTAATAAATTATATTTGCTTTAGACGAAAAATATTCTTCAAAAAGAATGTTTCATGCTTATAATTCAAAAGCAATTACTCTTAGTTACTTAGTTGAATACTTTGCTGGTTTTATGCTGTGTTTTTCCTAAAAGTGAAATAATTTATATTAGCTGTTCAAACACAATTGCAGATTGCTATACAAAGATTTTAGCTAGTATACAAAGGAGAAAAAAGAATTGAAAATGATACAAATCCCATTTATTTCATTTAATTCTCATGAAAAGTAAGCTCCATAGATCCCTTTTATGTGTGAGAAATCAAGTAGAACAGTGGATATTATTAATGTACACCTATCTTTTTAAATATTCTTGTTCTGAAGCATTTAACGGGGCACGTGGGTGGCTTAGTCGGTTAAGCTTGCAACTCTTGATTTCCGCTCAGGCTGTGATCTCATGGTTCATAGAATCGAGCCCCACTTGGGGCTGTCTGCTGGGAGCTAGGAGCCTGCTTGGGATTCTTCCTCTCTGCCTCTCTCTGCTGCTTCCCAGCTTGCACAGCACACTCTCTCTCTCTCTCAAAATAAATAAACTTTAAAAAAAATAATAAAACATTTAAAAAAATTAATAGTGCTCTGTACAATTTTTGTGATCTTTAAGTTCGGCAGTTGCTACTGGCTATCAGTAATTTTTGAATTAGAAGAGGTCTTGGAGCTCAATATCCCTGAGCTTGTGAAGATTTAATGACTTACCCAAGATCACATAAGCAGTTAATGATAGTTTCCGTCATTGTGGGAGTTTGTGGATTTACATCTAGATTTGGGAGCTCCAGTCTAAGAATTTCCAACTACATGCTACTTCCTAATTTTTAAAAAATATGTATTTCAGTATTCATTGGGTTAATAGAGCAATTGCAAGAAAAGAAATTGCTAAATTTCAGTTTGTCCTTTTAGGCATGCAGGGAGGCTCATTGAACTAATGGGAAAGATAGTCATCTCCTCCAACCTCAGATATATAGCCCTTTCCTTAGTCCATCCTCTTGAAAGGAGCCTTTACCCAAATCACCTCTATGGCATCACCTTAGCTGACATCAATCAGCCAACTAGCACAGGGAAGACCAGAATTTGGTACGGGGAGAAATCTGGATACTATTTAAACCAAACCTCTCATTTTCAAAAGCCCAGAGTAGACTAGTTTGCCAAAGAAGATACATAATTCATAATTTATAGCAGAGCTGTATTTAGAATCCAGATCTCTTGAAATCCAGAATAAGATTTTTTTCCACTCTACCATTCTGATTTTAAGCACAAACCAGATACATTTCAGATACATTGTTTGTAAAATTTATTACTACCAGGAAAGTTGGACATTCAACTAACCACCTAACAAAACCCTTAATAAAGTCTCTTCCTAATAAAATTATGTAATTTTTAATACAGTAAAACAAGATAGTACAATGAAAAAAAAGGCGCAAGTAAGGCACTTTTAGTTCTTTCTGCTGCAAACCACACTGGATAGGGGTTGAGATGGAGCTCTCTCCTGTGTCGCATGGACTATTGTGGTAGTATTTTGTGTTGTTGTTTTTTTTTAATTTTTTTAATGTTTATTTATATCTGAAGGAGAGAGATACAGAGCATGAGTGGGGAGGGGCAGAGAGAATGGGAGTCACAGAATCCAAAGCAGGCTCCAGGCTCCAAGCTGTCAGCACAGATCCAGACTCAGGGCCTGAACCCACAAACCATGAGACCATGACCTGAGCTGAAGTCAGACACCCAATCAACCTAGCCACCCAGGCGCCCCCATTGTGGTAGTGTTTTAACAGGGCTTTCCCACAGTACGATGTAAGACAGTTATCCTGTAGCTGACAAGATAAGAAAGTAAACTATTAAAAAGCTGTGGTTGGCATTGAGTGCTCAGATTTCCTTAGAAACAAAACAAGAAAGGAACAGAAAAGACCCCAGGAAAGAAACTGTAGAAGTTTAAAAATTATAAATGTAAGATTGTTTCTATAATCATTAAGCTAACGCTTAATCTTTCAGATAGTTCTCTACATACAGAAAGCAGTAAGGATGGGGCAGGAAGAAACAATAACAGATTTCTCTTGTGGAAAATAGTTTTAAAATTTGATGTGACTCTATTTGCTTTATTCTTTTTTTTTTCAATATATGAAGTTTATTGTCAAATTGGTTTCCATACAACACCCAGTGCTCATCCCAAAAGGTACCTTCCTCAATACCCATCACCCACCCTCCCCTCCCTCCCATCACCCAAACTCTCAGTTTGTTCTCAGTTTTTAAAAGTCTCTTATGCTTTGGCTCTCTCCCACTCTAACCTCTTTTTTTTTTTCCTTCCCCTCCCCCGTGGGTTTCTGTTAAGTTTCTCAGCAACCACC
This sequence comes from Prionailurus viverrinus, assembly GCF_022837055.1. Classification (NCBI taxonomy): domain Eukaryota; kingdom Metazoa; phylum Chordata; class Mammalia; order Carnivora; family Felidae; genus Prionailurus; species Prionailurus viverrinus. The sequence goes on along the minus strand of NC_062564.1, from coordinate 134,640,725 downwards.
TAAGAGTGAAAACATATGGTATCTGTCTTTCTCTGTATCGCTTATTTCACTTAGCATAACACTCTCCAGTTCCATCCACGTTGCTACAAAGGGCCATATTTCATTCTTTCTCATTGCCACATAGTACTCCATTGTGTATATAAACCACAATTTCTTTATCCATTCATCAGTTGATGGACATTTAGGCTCTTTCCATAATTTGGTTATTGTTGAAAATGCTGCTATAAACATTGGGGTACAAGTGCCCCTATGCATCAGTACTCCTGTATCCCTTGGGTAAATTCCTAGCAGTGCTATTGCAGGGTCATAAGGTAGGTCTATTTTTAATTTTTTGAGGAACCTCCACACTGTTTTCCAGACAGGCTGCACCAGTTTGCATTCCCACCAACAGTGCAAGAGGGTTCCCGTTTCTCCACATCCTCTCCAGCATCTATAGTCTCCTGATTTGTTCATTTTGGCCACTCTGACTGGCGTGAGGTGATATCTGAGTGTGGTTTTGATTTGTATTTCCCTGATGAGGAGCGACGTTGAGCATCTTTTCATGTGTCTGTTGGCCATCCGGATGTCTTCTTTAGAGAAGTGTCTATTCATGTTTTCTGCCCATTTCTTCACTGGATTATTTGTTTTTTGGGTGTGAAGTTTGGTGAGCTCTTTATAGATTTTGGATACTAGCCCTTTGTCCGATATGTCATTTGCAAATATCTTTTCCCATTCTGTTGGTTGCCTTTTAGTTTTGTTGGTTGTTTCCTTTGCTGTGCAGAAGCTTTTTATCTTCATAAGGTCCCAGTAGTTCATTTTTGCTTTCAATTCCCTTGCCTTTGGGGATGTGTCAAGTAAGAAATTGCTACGGCTGAAGTCAGAGAGGTCTTTTTCTGCTTTCTCCTCTAGGGTTTTGATGGTTTCCCGCTCACATTCAGATCCTTTATCCATTTTGAGTTTATTTTTGTGAATGGTGTGAGAAAGTGGTCTGGTTTCAATCTTCTGCATGTTGCTGTCCAGTTCTCCCAGCACCATTTGTTAAAGAGACTGTCTTTTTTCCATTGGATGTTCTTTCCTTCTTTGTCAAAGATTAGTTGGCCATACGTTTGTGGGTCTAGTTCTGGGGTTTCTATTCTATTCCATTGGTCTATGTGTCTGTTTTTGTGCCAATACCATGCTGTCTTGATGATGACAGCTTTGTAGTAGAGGCTAAAGTCTGGGATTGTGATGCCTCCCGCTTTGGTCTTCTTCTTCAAAATTACTTTGGCTATTTGGGGCCTCTTGTGGTTCCATATGAATTTTAGGATTGCTTGTTCTAGTTTCGAGAAGAATGCTGGTGCAATTTTGATTGGGATTGCATTGAATGTGTAGATAGCTTTGGGTAGTATTGACATTTGACAATGTTTATTCTTCCAATCCATGAGCACGGAATGTTTTTCCATTTCTTTATATCTTCTTCAATGTCCTTCATAAGCTTTCTATAGTTTTCAGCATACAAATCTTTTACATCTTTCGTTAGGTTTATTCCTAGGTATTTTATGCTTCTTGGTGCAATTGTGAATGGGATCAGTTTCTTTATTTGTCTTTCTGTTGCTTCATTATTAGTGTATAAGAATGCAACTGATTTTTGTACATTGACTTTGTATCCTGCAACTTCGCTAAATTCATGTATCAGTTCTAGCAGACTTTTGGTGGAGCCTATTGGATTTTCCATGTATAATATCATGTCATCTGCAAAAAGTGAAAGCTTGACTTCATCTTTGCCAATTTTGATGCCTTTGATTTCCTTTTGTTGTCTGGTTGCTGATGCTAGAACTTCCAACACTATGTTAAACAACAGCGGTGAGAGTGGGCATCCCTGTCATGTTCCTGATCTCAGGGAAAAAGCTCTCAGTTTTTCCCCATTGAGGATGATGTTAGCTGTGGGCTTTTCATAAATGGCTTTTATGATCTTTAAATATGTTCCTTCTATCCTGACTTTCTCGAGGGTTTTTATTAAGAAACGTTACTGAATTGTGTCAAATGCCTTTTCTGCATCGATTGACAGGATCATATTGTTCTTCTCTTTTCTTTTATTAATGTGATGTATCACGTTGATTGATTTGCGAATGTTGAACCAGCCCTGCATCCCAGTAATGAATCCCACTTAATCATGGTGAATAATTCTTTTTATATGCTGTTGAATTAGATTTGCTAGTATCTTATTGAGAATTTTTGCATCCATATTCATCAGGGATATTGGCCTGTAGTTCTCTTTTTTTTACTGGGTCTCTGTCTGGTTTAGGAATCAAAGTAATACTGGCTTCATAGAATGAGTCTGGAAGTTTTCATTCCCTTTCTATTTTTTGGAATAGCTTGAGAAGGATAGGTATTATCTCTGCTTTAAACGTCTGGTAGAACTCCCCTGGGAAGCCATCTGGTCCTGGACTCTTATTTGTTGGGAGATTTTTGATGACTGATTCAATTTCTTCGCTGGTTATGGGTCTGTTCGAGCTTTCTATTTCCTCCTGATTGAGTTTTGGAAGCGTGTGGGTGTTTAGGAATTTGTCCATTTCTTCCAGGTTGTCCAGTTTGTTGGCTATAATTTCATACTATTCCCTGATAATTGCTTGTATCTCTGAGGGATTGGTTGTAATAATTCCATTTTCATTCATGATTTTATCTGTTTGGGTCATCTCCCTTTTCTTTTTGAGAAGCCTGGCTAGAGGTTTGTCAATTTTGTTTATTTTTTCAAAAAACCAACTCTTGTTTTCGTTGATCTGCTCTACAGTTTTTTTAGATTCTATATTGTTTATTTCTGCTCTGATCTTTATTATTTCTCTTCTTCTGCTGGGTTTAGGCTGCCTTTGCTGTTCTGCTTCTGTTTCCTTTAGGTGTGCTGTTAGATTTTGTATTTGGGATTTTTCTTATTTCTTCAGATAGGCCTGGATTGCAATGTATTTTCCTCTCAGGACTGCCTTCGCTGCATCCCAAAGCATTTGGATTGTTGTATTTTCATTTTCATTTGTTTCCATATATTTTTAAATTTCTTCTCTAATTGCCTGGTTGACCCATTCATTCTTTAGTAGGGTGTTCTTTAACCTCCATGCTTTTGGAGGTTTTCCAGACTTTTTCCTGTGGTTGATTTCAAGTTTCATAGCATTGTGGTCTGAAAGTATGCATGGTATGATTTTAATTCTTGTATACTTATGAAGGGCTGTTTTGTGACCCAGTATGTGATCTATCTTGGAGAATGTTCCATGTGCACTCGAGAAGAAAGTATATTCTGTTGCTTTGGGATGCAGAGTTCTAAATATATCTGTCAAGTCCATCTGATCCAATGTATCATTCAGGGCCCTTGTTTCTTTATTGACTGTGTGTCTAGATGATCTATCCATTTCTGTAACTGGAGTGTTAAAGTCCCCTGCAATTACCACATTCTTATCAATAAGGTTGCTTATGTTTGTGAGTAATTGTTTCATATATTTGGGGGCTCCTGTATTCGGTGCATAGACATTTATAATTGTTAGCTCTTCCTGATGGATAGACCCTGTGATTATTATATAATGCCCTTCTTCATCTCTTGTTACAGCCTTTAATTTAAAGTCTAGTTTGTCTGTTATAAGTATGGCTATTCCAGCTTTCTTTTGACTTCCAGTGGCATGATAAATAGTTCTCCATCCCCTCACTCTCAATCTGAAGGTGTCCTCATGTCTAAAATGAGTCTCTTGTAGACAGCAAATAGATGGGTCTTGTTTTTTTATCCATTCTGATACCCTATGTCTTTTGGTTGGAGCATTTAGTCCATTTACATTCAGTGTTATTATAGAAAGATATGGGTTTAGAGTCATTGTGATGTCCGTAGGTTTCATGCTTGTAGCGATGTCTCTGGTACTTTGTCTCACAGGATCCCCCTTAGGATCTCTTGTAGGGCTGGTTTAGTGGTGACAAATTCCTTCAGTTTTTGTTTGTTTGATAAGACCTTTATCTCTCCTTCTATTCTAAATGACAGACTTGCTGGATAAAGGATTCTCGGCCGCTTATTTTTTCTGTTTATCACATTGAAGATCTCCTGCCATTCCTTTCTGGCCTGCCAAGTTTCAGTAGAGAGATCGGTCACGAGTTTTATAGGTCTCCCTTTATAAGTTAGAGCACATTTATCACTAGCTGCTTTCAGAATTTTCTCTTTATCCTTGTATTTTGCCAGTTTCACTATGATATGTCGTGCAGAAGATCAATTCAAGTTACGTCTGAAGGGAGTTCTCTGTGCCTCTTGGATTTCAATGCCTTTTTCCTTCCCCAGATCAGGGAAGTTCTCAGCTATTATTTCTTCAAGTACCCCTTCAGCACCTTTCCCTCTCTCTTCCTCTTCTGGGATACCAATTATGCGTAGATTATTTCTCTTTAGTGTATCACTTAGTTCTCTAATTTTCCCCTCATACTCCTGGATTTTTTTATCTGTGTTTTTCTCAGCTTCTTTTTCCATAATTTTATCTTCTAGTTCACCTATTCTCTCCTCTGCCTCTTCAATCCGAGCTGTGGTTGTCTCCATTTTATTTTGCAGCTCATTAATAGCATTTTTAGCTCCTCCTGGCTGTTCCTTAGTCCCTTGATCTCTGTAGCAATAGATTCTCTGCTGTCCTTTATACTGTTTTCAAGCCCAGCAATTAATTTTATGACTATTATTCTAAATTCACTTTCTGTTATATTGTTTAAATCGTTTTTGATCAGTTCGTTAGCTGTTGTTATTTCCTGGACGTTTTTTTGAGGGGAATTCTTCCGTTTGGTCATTTTGGATAGTCCCTGGAGTGGTGCGGAACTGCGGGGCACTTCCCCTGTGCTGCCTTGAATAACTTGCATTGGTGGGCAGGCCACAGTCAGACCTGATGTCTGCCCCCAGCCCACCGCTGGGGCCACAGTCAGACTGGTGTGTGCCTTCTCTTCCCCTCTCCTAGGGGTGGGATTCACTGTGGGGTGGTGTGGCCCGTCTGGGCTACTTGTACACTGCCAGGCTTGTGGTGCTGGGGATCTCGCGTATTAGCTGTGGTGGGTAGGCAAGGTGCACGGGGGCAGGAGGGGCAGGCTTAGCTCATTTCTCCTTAGGTGATCCACTTCAGGAGGGGCCCTGTGGCAGCGGGAGGGAGTCAGACCCACTGCCGGAGGTGTGGCTCCACAGAAGCACAACATTGGGTGTTTGCACGGAGCAAGCAAGTTCCCTGGCAGGAACTGGTTCCCTTTGGGATTTTGGCTGGGGGATGGGCGAGGGAGATGGCGCTGGCAAGCGCCTTTGTTCCCCACCAAACTGAGCTCTGTCCTCCTGGGGCTCAGCAACTCTCCCTCTCGTTGTCCTCCAGCCCTCCCGCTTTCTGAGCAGAGCTGTTAACTTATGACCTCTCAGATGCTAAGTCCCGCTTGCTGTCGGAACACACTCCGTCCAGCCCCTCCGCTTTTGCCAGCCAGACTTGGGGCTCTGCTTGGCCGGCGGGCCGCCCTCTGCCCCGGCTTCCTCCCGCCAGTCTGTGGAGCGCGCACCGCATCTCCACCCTTCCTACCCTCTTCCGTGGGCCTCTCGTCTGCGCTTGGCTCCCGAGACTCCGTTCTGCTAGTCTTCTGGTGGTTTCCTGGGTTATTTAGGCAGGTGTAGGTGAATCTAAGTGATCAGCAGGATGCGCAGTGAGCCCAGCGTCGTCCTACGCCGCTATCTTCCCAGGATCCCCCTGTTTGCTTTATTCTTTTCACTTTTTCACCTCAGTATGGGACCATCCTAGTCTACTTATTTCTTCTTCCTTGTTCCTGATATCTTTTTTCTACCACATTACTCCCTCTCAATATCTGAGAAATTGTATGTTTTCTAATAGAAGTATCTGTCACCATCTCTCTTGTTTGTAATTACCACACACTCCCTATCTAACATTGCCTTGTGAGTTGGCAACACATTCCTGATTATGAGAGATTGACTTGGAACCAGTACTGTGAGTATAGTATGAACAGCACTCCACCCCCTGGGTGGGGACCATGAATACCATTTTGCTTCCAACAGTTAGAACTCCTCTACATTCTGTATAAATACTGGAAAAGGACATGAAGAATAGATATAAGTAAGTCCTTCAAAGGTGACTGTGGTTAAATGTTACTATTTAAGGAGTTTTAAGTCAATCTACTATACATCAACCTTAAATATTGCTTAAAAGACAATATTGTGACCTCTGGTCTAGCCTAGTTTTGCTGTTCTGTGACTGCCTTGTGAATGCAGCTTAAACTCTGTGTTGTGCAACTAGAATATGTAAGCACTGAAGTATGTGAGCCTGTTCTTATTATTGAGGCACCTTAATGTTTCATTTTCATGAGAAGATTGAATTTGAAAGTTCATACATTTTTATAGTTGCATTTTAGAAAAGCAAGGGGATGGATTTATAAATATTACAGTTCACCATGTAGGATACTTCTAGTGACATGTTCTAAGGGAGAAATTTTTTTCAAAAATTATCTCTCCTCTGGGGCGCCTGGGTGGCGCAGTCAGTTAAGCGTCCAACTTCAGCCAGGTCACGATCTTGCGGTCCGTGAGTTCAAGCCCTGCGTCAGGCTCTGGGCTGATGGCTCAGAGCCTGGAGCCTGTTTCTGATTCTGTGTCTCCCTCTCTCTCTGCCCCTCCCCTGTTCATGCTCTGTCTCTCTCTTTCCCAAAAATAAATAAACGTTGAAAAAAAAAATTAAAAAAAAATTATCTCTCCTCTAAAATCCAAACTATTCAGTTTTTATTTCTTCACCTTATTTCCCTTTGAAAAGAAAAAAAGATATGATTGAGTTGTTATTTGGATTACTTCATGAACTAAAATAATTTAATATTCAGTTTCTGTTTCACTCATATCAGTTCCACAAAAGTAAGTATGAATAATCAGGGATTTTAGGTGATATTGGTCAAATATCACATGTATTTCAGAATTGATAACTCTATTATTCTACCAAGATGCAAATATATTTTGTATCTCTGAAGAACACACTATTATAGACGGAATCAACATCTTAGCCAGAAAGAATAAAGTGCCTGCTATATTTCTAGGACTAAATTTTAAAGACATTTGTACTTTAGACCAGCATTGTCCAATAGAACTTCTTCAGTGGAGGAAATGTTCTATATCTACAAAGTCCCAACTCAGTAGTTACAAGCCACATGTGACAGTTGAGCACTTACATTGTGGTGGCTAGTGCAACTGAGGAACTGAATATTTTATTTACATTTACATAGCTACATATGGCTAGTGGCTGCCATATTAAAATAGTACAGCTTCAGACCATTCTCATATAAAGTTAGTCCAGTGTAAAATACCAGTATTCAAATGAGAGAAGATTTGGTTTGAGAAATACTTGGGAATGAGAATAGACAATTTACTTCCGTTCTTTAGATTTATCCAAGTAGAAAGAATGAAATTGCATTTAAAACACTAAGGAAAGTGAATGGTGAAACAAATACAAACTTTCCAGTATCTATATTCATAGTAACATAATATTGATTTTGGAGTCTAAAGAAATCATAGGCTATTTTATCAGAAATTAGGGACCTAATTTAAATTGAACTGATACATAATTAACATATACCCAGTTTGGCTTTGGCATAGATACCTGAGAAGCATGGATTGATGTGTTTTAAGAAAGATTTAAGATGCATCATACTAGCAACGGTATCATAGCAATTTTTGAGACCTAGCAATTTAAATCTCTGAAATATTTCTTCATTCCGTCCCAATCTCTCAATTCCTTGCTCCCATGGACTACGGAAATAGCTTTCTAAATTGCTATTTCAACTACCATTTACGTCTTCCATTTTCCTGCAACACAAATCTGAATAATTTCTTCTCTGCCTCAGCCATGAACTTGTCATCATCTGAACAGGGTAAAATTCTAGCTCCTTAGATCATGTCTCTCCAGTCTCATCCTTTAGCATTTCCCATCTCACACCCCACTCCAATATGTGGTGCATTCTCTCAGTCTGTCTCTCTGTCTTCCCCTCTTTTCCTCCCTCCAGCCAATTGTTGTCATTGCCAATTGTCATTTCCATGCCTTTATTCATACAGCTTTCTGCCTCAAGACTATCAAAGCTTTCAGGCATTTCTGGTTCAGGAAGCTTTCTCTCACCTTCCCAGTTTAGGATGATGGCCTCATTTTCATTGAAATTATTTGTTTCAAGGAGCTTGTTTCTCCTCCTATAGATATCAGAAATTTGACATAGTCTAATCCATAACTGTATCCTTAGTATCTACCACTATATCCTACATGATACTGTTTATTAATCTAAACTGAGTATTGCAGTGTAGCTATTAATATTAAATATTTGGCATGTGCTGTTTCAGACATGTGATACAACAATATTCTCTGATGAATTATGCATAGTGAGCAGAAATCCTTCTTCTCCTGTGTTTTATCCAACTTCAAGAGAAGTCATAACCTGACCAACCAAGAGTAAAGGCAATCAATTTCCTTTAGAACTCTATACTGTTCATTTGAAAGATTTAGAACGGGCAATAAAGTCATAACACGGGATCCTGGAGGATGCTAGAGGAGTGGTATAGCCAACCCAGATGCAAGACACAGCCTACATTGGTGGCCACTACATTGCACAAGTCTCCTGTGAGGGAATGTGTTTTTACCATTCCTGCTTTGCACAAATTTTACATCTCTAAAGTAATTTATAGTTCACAGAGCATTCTCCTATGTATCTTTCCTCAATTACATATGTTTATATTTGCATGAGTTCTGTTCCTCCTGTTGACAAAAATTTTTGACTTTATCTAGCTCTCAATGGGTTTTAGAACATGGTTTGTTCATAGATCATGTAGTATGGTATATGAATACAGTGGACTCTAGTGAACATATAAAAGGTATAATCTTTAATCTCTGAAAATTACTCCCTTGAAAAGAAAGCATAAAGAAAAACATTTCATACATGAAAACATAGAATCATTATTTTGGTTTCTCTGTTTATTTGAAAACTGAAATATTTTGTCAGGGCTAATAACCTTAAAAATGCAGGGTTTGAAAAATTGTTATAATTCTTTAATTCCTGATGCTGCACTTGTCTGAGTCTCTCTTTCTGCATGTTACATGTCTGAGCTTGAATATGTGTCACTTGTAAATGATGTTTTTAGATTACAGTTTGTGCTGGTTTAGGTTCATTTTAATGTGAAGATTATAGATTTGAATGTTTCATCTGAAATAGCTTTATGTAAGCTCAGAATATTATGCAAATCATAATACCCTAAATATTAAAAGTATAGTGTTCATGATCATTTCCCACAACTTTATATGTTTAAAGTGTTAAGTGTGAAAACAAAATTTTAACTGAAGTGTTAAGTATTGGTGCAAATTGGAACTCTTAGTTGTCAAGAACTTATGGCTAAATGCTCTAGCCTATTGAAAAGCTGCTTTTCATTGGTACTGTATAAGTAGAGTCAATAGGATATTAGAGTTGGAGCGAATTTTGTTTAAAGGATCAGATTACAGGGGCGCTGAACGGCTCAGTTGGTTAAGCATCCAACTTCGGCTTATGTTATGATCTCATGGTTCATTGGTTCAAGCCCCATGTCAGGCTCTTGAGTTGATAGCCTGGAGCCTGCTTCAGATTCTGTGTCTCTCTCTCTCTGTCCTTCCCCCACTTGTGCGCACATGTTCTCTATCAAAGATAAATAAACATTAAAAAACTTTTTTAAATAAAATAATCAGATTTCAGCTGAAGAATAATAAAATATTTGTCAGATTTTCATATCTTGTATTCTTACAAGAAATAGTATACTCTTAATTATGGTAAAACAGTACTAGAAACTAAAAGATGTCTTCAATTGTCAGAGTATGCATGATTACCAAATCTCTATAACTAGACCTCTCTCCAAATGTTAATTCATTAAGCCATCCTTCTGTAGACCCTATTCTTCTCATCCTCTCACCACTGTTCTACTAAATGTAGGTTCTTTCCTAAAACTTCATTTTCCACATCTAAAAACTAAGTACTCATGGGGAAGGACTCAAAGAGAAGGAAATCAGTAAAATGAGGAATAATCATGACCCTAAATGGACCCTGGTACACTGATTTGTTCAGTATAGGTTTCATTTAAATGTTTACTGAGAAATTTGCAAACCAACAAATTAATCTAATTTTTATCCCACAAAAGCCAAATATAGTTCTGCAATTATAATGGTGAAGGCTTAAACTTTTGCTATATATTTCAGTGAAAGTGGCCATATGTGCATTTTATAAAATGCCTATTTGGTTTTCTTAATTTAAATTTTAGTTAACATACAGTGCAATATTGGTTTCAGTAGGAGAATTCAGTCATTCATCACTTACATACAACACCCAGTGCCCATCACAAGTACCGTCCTTAATGCCCATCACCCATGTAGCCCCCCTGTCACCCACCTCCCTCCATCAAGTTTGTTCACTATTGTTAAGAGTCTCTCATGGTTTGTTTCCCTATCTCCTCTTTCCATCCCCCACCTTCCCAGTCATCTATTTTGTTTCTTAAATTCCACATATGAGTAAAATCATATGGTATTTGTCTTTTTCTGATTGGCTTATCCCACTTAGCATAATACATTCTAGCTCCATCCACATCATTGCAAATGGGAAGATTTCATTGTTTTTGATGGCTGAGTAAGATTCCATTGTGTGTGTGTGTGTGTGTGTGTGTGTATACATGACATCTTCTTTATCCATTCATCAATTGGTGGACATTTGGGCTCTTTCCATAGTTTGGCTATTGTTGATAGTGCTGCTATCATGTACCCCTATATGTTGATAGGGTGCATGTACCCCTTCAAATCTGTATTTTTGTATCCTTTAAGTAAATAACTAATAGTGCAATTGCTGGATTGTTCTATTTTTAGTTATTTGAGGAACCTCCATACTGTTCCTAAGAGTGGCTGCACCAGTTTGCATTCCCACCAACAGTGCAAGAGCATTCCTCTTTCTCTGCATCCTCACCAACACCTGTTGTTTCTTGTGTTAATTTTAGCCATTCTGACAAGTGTGAGGTGCTATCTCATCGTAGTTTTGATTTGTATTTCCCTGATGATGAGTGATGTTGAGCATCTTTTCATGTGTCTGTTAGCCATCTGAATGTCTTGAATATTCTTAATAGGTCCATTGCACATCATTCAAGAATGTTGGCATTCATAAAACTTTGTAGTATACTATATAAATACTGAGGAGCATTTCTTTGTTTAAAAACATAGTCTGACACTTTTTAATTAAAATAACAATTACCAGGTTGTATTGATCTGGGTATGTGATGATTTATTATACTCTCTGTCTTTGTGTCTGTGTAGAAGTTTTCACAATAAAAAAGCTGGGTTTTTTTTCTTTTTTAATCCCTCAGTTAATACCACATTCCTGGGATCTAGGACAAATCTAAAGTGCTTAAATTATACATTTAAATGTAGATAGAAAACATGTCTGTGGTATCTGGATCCTTCAAAAAGAAAGTTGTCAATAATGTTAGGACACCTCATGGATAATTAGGGATTAACCTTCTTCTGCAGATCAGAATAGAGGACGAAAGCTGCTCTGGAACTAGTTGGTGTCTACTGGATGCCTTCAAGTAGGTTGTCTCAGAAAGCCAAGCCATGTTCCTATCAGATCATGTGATTTGTAAGCATGCAAAATGTGCCTCTCCATATACACCAATGCAAGATATACTCTTGGTAAAGAATATGTTTGTAATAATTTATGTTTGTAGTGAATTTTATAATAATTCCTGAAATGATTGAATTTATTATTTAATTCAGAAATAGAAAGCCTATATTTACAAAGGCTAGCCTTTCTCATAAGCATGACTGAGTAGTGAATGTTGCCTGGAACTTTAATCTGGCCATGCCATTACATGAAAGGAACATGGCTAGCAGCATTATAAAAGATACATTCCAGAATGAGAAGCTTACAAAAGAGATTCCTACACTCTAATTAACATAGGCTCCCCATTCCTACCCCAGTCCTAGAAGAAAACAAGGAAGTCTTTCCATCCCCTAGTAGTGCTGCAAAACTAGCCATCGATCGCATGTTTCTGAAGTGCTAGTGCCCCATTACTATAAAGCAATAAAGGATTATAAGGCAGTGCCCACCCTCCCCTGAACGTCTGGTGCTGATAACATTTGCAGACCAATACCTCATCAAGGGGAAATGATTTGTTGTTATACTTTTAGGAGGGGATAATCAACATTTGTATTAATTTGTCTCACACAAGGAACCCAAGAATTATAAAAAGGAAAAGGAATATGGACACATGAAATAATATAAGAACAATTATAAAGCACCACCAAAGAATGGAAATTTTAATTAAGATGTATTTGCTGTCCTACAGCCACTTGGCAGAAATAGTTATAAAACAATAAATTCATTCAATGTGGGGTATGAAATTGTTATTGTATGGCATAACATCTAAGTGACTGAAGTTCTCTATCTACTAAGTAGGTATATTGCCACTTCGTATTTTTCTTTGTAAAGTAAAAACAGTATTGCCTCTGTACTTTTGAGTCCACTCCTTGGCCTTGTTCATTCTATTTACTGTGCTGTGTACATCGCAATGCCAGGTTTGTAATTTGTTCAAGTTACCTTGGAAAAATCCCTCAGAAGTTTAACATGGGGATTCTATAACAATACAACAAAAAGTTTGTCAGTGCCCTTGAAAATAGCAGTTCTTGGGGCGCCTGGGTGGCGCAGTCGGTTAAGCGTCCGACTTCAGCCAGGTCACGATCTCGCGGTCCGGGAGTTCGAGCCCCGCGTCAGGCTCTGGGCTGATGGCTCAGAGCCTGGAGCCTGTTTCCGATTCTGTGTCTCCCTCTCTCTCTGCCCCTCCCCCGTTCATGCTCTGTCTCTCTCTGTCCCAAAAATAAATAAACGTTGAAAAAAAAATTTAAAAAAAAAAAAAAAGAAAGAAAATAGCAGTTCTTCTTAAGTAACCATTTAACTATGTTCATTACGTTTAAATACAATTAAACAAAACCATTGTTTGATGTCTTCTACAATCTTTTCAAATCACATTTATCTTAAACCAGAGGAGTTTTTTAAAAATTATATTATTTACTGTAAGACTTCCTTGTGGTAGAATGGAATCATTTTTTAGAAGCACTGGTAAATATTTGGATTTTCAACCCTAAAACCCTTTCCACTAATTGTAGTATTATTTAATACTCATTTTCAGTGTGTATAAAGCTAAACAAAGTAGGGGTCTTCTATATTATGCCTACTGTTCCAGGTAAACATTGGCACAAGAACAATGTGCAACTTCATCTCCATCAAGCCCACGGCCATTTTTACTTCTACTCCTCTCACTTCTTTAAAGTTTTGCCTCAGCATGACCTCCCGATCCTGCCAGCACATCATTTCCGTCCTGGTTCTGTGATGCCATTTGACTATTTCATTCATTTATCCATCTCTTTTTCCTTCAACAATCTCTAGTGAACACCTTGCAGCACAGGAATAATTCATTCTGCAAAGTTCCTGTTCTCAAGCTTGCAAACTAGTAAAAAAAGAATCCCTCACATGTCTCCATTGTGTGCTGTCATACATCCCATGCCTCCCCTCAGTTCCAGGAGTTTCCCATGGTTTTTCCTTCTCTACTGCCAAGAAAAAGCCACAAAACCATTCTGATTGGTTCCAATAAAATTCATGCATTCTAGCCTAATCTATACTCTCATGGCTACATAAAGGGTGTCATGTGGTTTTTACTGACTCTTATCAGTAAATTCTTCATAGCAGAATTTCTTTACTCTTCTGAAGCTCCCGGCCACTGATTCCCAGGAGTAATGCACTTTTTCATTACCAGGAGTAAGGCAACTTCTGATATGAGTATCCTGGATTCCTTCTATATTTTCACTCTTTCCCTATTCATCATTTCTTTCTCTTATGAAGAAAAGGTTCTTTCTCCTTGCCAAACTGACCATCCATGTATGTTGGGGTGTTTTTCCATTTCCTGTCTCCTTCAGCACATTTTTTCATCAATTTTCCCCACTATCATTTGCAATTTCAGTCTTTCCCAATCTGCAGGCTTATTATCCACTGATTAACATCGTGCTCAGACGTTCCAATCTGCCACAAAGATTCAGATAACTCATTCAGTCGATTTTTTTTTTTACATTGAGTTTTTAAAGCCCTATTTAAATGTATTTTTGTATGTTTTGGGGAGTGGGTGGAGAGAGGTTTGTAGTTTCCATCTAATTCTAACAAGTGTATCTGTGACTTCACAATATGAAGAGCCACTGCTATAAATGTAGTCAGAGACCAGGTTGTTAAAGGCTTTGAATATCAAGCTAAGGAGTTTATAAACTGTATTTTGAAACTTTAAGAGATGATAGCAATATGCCCAGATTTTTATTTCTGGAAAGTTCACTCTCTGTAATGTGAATCATAATATGAAATGGGTAAGATTGCAGAAGAGGGAATCTAGGATACATGAAGTAGTCTAGACATGAGATGAATAGTGATCTATAACTGTGAGTATGAAGAAGAGGAATGAATTAGAAACATTTAGAAGATAGAATTTTTATTTTAATGTGATCCTACCCACCTAATACAGGGCACACACTGCACAACCCCACAAAGTACCCCCCACACACACACACTCCCAATGCTTATTCGTCTCATTCTGGTAGATCTAAACATCCTGTCTTCAATTAAGTATTTTTGTCCTTAAACATTTTAAATTATTTGAGCTTGGGACTGTATCTTTGGGTTTTCTATTCCTTTATAGCATGTAACACAGAGAATTACACAGTGACCTTTCAAAAACTGCTTAATGATGATGTTTATATAACATCCACTGTGTTCTAAGAGCTTTGCATATATCACTTCATCTGATGCTCGCAACAACACTACTAGGTGTACACTTTTATTATACCCCCATTTCAGCTGAAGATGAGTCACAGGAAGCTTCAGTTACCTTCTTAAGGTGTCACACACCTGGCAAGTAGTGAGCTGAGATTCAAACCCAGGCAATCTGGTGTCAGAGTCCAGGTTCTTAACCAGTATGCTAACCTGCCTCAAAATTGGAATCACGTTGTTTGAGTATCATCCAGCAATTGGTAAATTTAAAGCAATACATAAAATGTTCTAGTCTCATAAGAGTAAATGTAATATCTGATTTGTGTGGAACAGAAATGGATTTGCTTTCTAATGTTTTTCTTTTAATTCTTTTAGAACCAATTCGAAGATATAAAACTTACCACAGTGATATCTTTAGTACTTCCAGTGAAAGTCCATCTATTATTTCCTCTGAATCAGATTTCCGACAAGGTGAGAGGCATCTGAACAACCAAAATGTTTTTAAGAATCCATGAATTTTCAGGGGCACCTGGGTGGCTCAGTCAGTGGAGCATACGACTTCGGCTCAGGTCATGATCTCGCAGTCCGTGAGTTCGAGCCCCGCGTCGGGCTCTGTGCTGACAGCTCAGAGCCTGGAGCCTGTTTCAGATTCTGTATCTCCCTCTCTCTGACCCTCCTCCGTTCATGCTCTGTCTCTCTCTGTGTCAAAAATAAATAAACGTTAAAAAAAATTTTTTTTTTTAATCCATGAATGTTCTTCTTATTCAGTAGTGTTAAGATATAAGGTATCAAAAGAATAATTTTATATGAAATTTAAAAATTATAAAAAAGCTGCCAGTTACTCATTTTAACAGTATTATAGGAACTTAATAGCAGTTTCATCAAATAACAATATATTCATTTTCATAATAGGAAATAATTCACTGTCTTCAAAAATAACTTACCTCTGAAGAGTTTAATGACATTATATCATTAATTTGGTGGTATGAATATAATTTGTAAAAATTATCTTATGTATCTGCTCAGTGTTTTAGTTTTAAATAAGTTACTTTATATTTTTATTACCTGTGTTATTTTTTTTCATTCTTTAGTACGAAAAAGTGAAGCTTCAAAAAGGTTTGAGTCCAACAGTGGTCTCCCAGGGCTGGATGAAACCCCAGGTCAAGGCCCATCACAGAGACCAAGGTATGTGATAGGAAAAATAGTAATATATTTCCAGTGACACGTGGGTTTTTTTTCTTTGTTAGAATCAAGGAGAATTTTTGAAAATTACCCTTTTTTCTCTATTTTCTCCATTTTCCCTTTCCCTCCTCTTTTTAATTCTTGGAAATTCATTTAATTATGTGAAAGACATTGTAGTAGTTTGAGTTGTTGCATCTTTTAAAATTAGAATTGGCTCTGATTATTTATAGTCTGTGTTTGAAATTAAAATTGTTAATATGAATATAAAATCATTTATTAACAGGAAGTTCAGAAGGCATGGCATTAAGCATCTGTGAGAAGATAGTAAACCTTGATTTCTAAGACAATAATTTCTCTTTTGAAAGGTTGAATAGGCTCCACAAGCAGATTTTCAGAGAGTATTATTTGTTGAATGAATAATGAATAGGTAACTACTAAATAACCTATTATGTAAAAAGCTAATTATTCACTACATATTTACTGGCTTACAAGAGGTTAACTTGTGTTTTTTTGTTTTTGTTTTTGTTTTTAACTTGTGTTTTTTTTTTTTTAAGCCCAGTTTGGGCTGTTTAGAGTTTATTTTCATACTGAAATGGTTGACTTTCTAATAAGGTGTTAGGTATTATTCATGTGTTGGGCTTAGGGTGGTAGTATCATAGCTGTATATGGATTTACTTTGTTTAAAGCAAAAAGTGTCAAACCAGTAGTGAATATATTGTTGTGTATCCTTTTCACATGTGCACAGTTCCCTTACATGAATAAAGCATATTGTTAATGTTAAACATTAATTTGAAATTTATAAAAAGGTTGCTTTAGAATTTACTTAGAAACCACGCAAATCCTTTTAAATTTGATATCTCGGTTTGTTTAGTTCAGGTGCCACCATATACAAAAGAATCATTTGGAGATTAACAGAAACTTGCCCGTAAGCTAATTAATTCTGGTAGACACTGTTTCACACCCGTAAACTATTAATAGACCAGGTAACCCTAGCCATGTGATTAAAGCAGACAATTTATCTAGGGTTTAGAATCCAAGCAATTAATTACATTGCACTAAAGTAATTCCTTTCAGCATTCCATTTTTTATTAAATTTATGTCTTTTTCTCTTCTCTCTTATGTTTTTTTAAGATAGTCCATGATACTTTATTTACTTTGAGGAAAGCTCTAATAAGTATTCATTTACCTAAAGCTGTGTTATATTTGCATAATAGAATTTTATATTAATAAGACCCCATTGTGGTGAGACCCTGACTTAGTAATTTTGAACAAAGAGGTAAGAGACAAAAAGATTTATGTTTGGTATTATACATTTTCTTAAAGACACAAAAGCATTTGGAGATGAACAGCAGTAAGAAGCAAATATTGAAATGCACTAAGCTCTATGATGAATTGAGGGAGTCACTCCTATCTGTATATTTAATTTGGAGAAAATTTATATTAATAGTATGATGCCCTTTAGGTTGATGAAAAGCATGAGTAAAGATAACAACTGGAGAATTATTAAGCTTATGATATAAAAATTAATTGCTTTTATAGTTCATTTGTCAGTTATTTAAAAATATATTCCTCCAAATAAAATTAAGTCATTTTGTGAGCCTTATTTCAATTTTCTTGGTGAGTTACCTCAAAAGATTATGAGAGAACCTTAGTTCTGACTGATTTTATTTTTAGGGGATGTTAATTTTAAGACCACTTTAGCTTATAAAATTGTGTTCTAATGATAAACTATCTTTTAGTTCATACTTTAAGAGGAGAAAAAAACTCCATGTAGCATCCATAGCATCTCCATTAGATGAAAACATAATAAAAAATATTTCAAGAAGTAGATTGTTAAGTCTGTATATATTAAACTTGATGTAATATGCTAAACTCAACTTCTTTTAGACAAGTCTCACCCTCTTTTTCTGCCCACAGGAAAACACATTAACTAAAATACTCTAAATTCCTTATTCAAGCACAGAATTTTCTGAATGTATACAAAGGTTTCTGATAACATCCTTAGCGTGCTGGCACACAATTAGGAGGTCCTGTTTTGTTCTTTAGGTCATATATTTGTGAGATCTATAAATAGTGTTGTATTTTGACATGTTGCATGCTTCTTTATAAAAATTTCCATTCCCTTTAGCTAGAATTAAATGGAAAAACAGATCCAGGCAGTCTATTGATTTGTATCGTAAAGGGTGGGGGGAAATTAACAGGAAACTATGAGTCAGATGCAGCAGAATGAGTAATTTTTTGATTCTGAGTTATCAAAAGTGCCTTTCAGTGACCAAAAAGGATATTCAAAGCTATTTTCCAAAGAACATCTCTAAGTTTTTTCTGTGTTAACTTACAAAGTTCAGTTTATACGTAGTACAATTCCCATGGCTTCTGAACCTATTTGCTTGACAAGGTAGCCTGTTTTTCTGACTTAAAACAACCTGTTTATTCATTCCTAAATGATCCAGATTTTCTTAGTTTTGTTCTTTTGTTTGCTTTGTCTTTATTTTTGTTTTATTTTGGGTTTTTTGTTATTGTTTTTGGTTTTGTTTTTTTGTTGTTTTTTTTTTTTTTTGGTCTCAAACTTTTTAGCCTTTATAGAAACTTCAACCAGATATTGTGTTGAGAGAGATTAAATGATAATTAGTCATTTTGGCTACCTGTTTGTAGCTGTGGTATAAAATAATTTGAACAAGAAGGCCAATATAGTTGATGAAAATAACAGGTGTGAGTTAAAATGTCTAGATTCAAATTCTTATTATTATACTTGACCCCCTTAAGTGAGAGAGCCATAATATTATATTCTGTCATTTGCTCAAGAAATGATTCCTGTGAACGTACCATGTACTAGCAACTTTTAGGTACTGGAGATAAAACCATGAACAAGACCATAAAAAAAAAAAAAATCAGATAATGATGGTGCTTTGAAGAAAAATAAAGCATGCTAAGGGGATAGAGAGTGCACATAGAAGGAAACCATAAGCAAAATGAAAAGTCAACCTATTGAATGGGAGAAAATATTTATATGAAAATATCTGATAAGGGATCATAGCTAAAATATAAAGAAATTATACAACTCAACCCTCCCCCCCAAAAAAGCCAAATAATCCAATTTAAAAACCACAGTGCATATCATCTCATACCTGTTAGAATGGCTAAAATCAAAAACATAAGAAACAAGCATTGGCGAGGATATAGAGAAAAAGGAATCCTCAGGCACAGTTGCTAAGAATGTAAAATGGTGCAACCACTGTGGAAAACAGTGTGGAGGTTCCTCAAAAAATTAAAAAGGAACTATCATATGATTCAATAATTCCACTAGTGGATATGTACCCAAAGAAAATTAAAATATCAAATTTAAAAACATATATGCACCTGTATGTTTATTGCAACATTATTTATAATAGCCAAGATGGAAGCAACCCAAGTGCCCATCAGTAGATGAATAGGTAAAGAAAACACAGACACTCTCTCTCTCTATCTCTCATACACACACACACACACACACACACACACACACACACACACAATGAAATATTACTCAGCCATAAAAGAGAATGAGATCTTGCCATTTGCAACAACATGGATGGACCTAGAGGGTATTATGCTGAGTGAATTAAGAGAAAGACAGATACCATATGATTTCACTTATATATGGAATCTAAAAATCAAAACAAATGAACAAACACAAACAGACTTACTAATCAACAAACTGTTAATTGCCAAAGTGGGAAGGGATGAAGTAGGATTAGATAAAGAGGATTAAAAGGTATGGTCTTCCAGTTATAAAATAAATAAGTCACAGAAATGAAAAATACAGCATTGGGAATATACTTAGGAATATTGTAATAATGTTGTATGGTGATGACACTTAATGTGGTAAGATTGAATAATATAGAATTGTCACATCACTATGTTGTTCACCTGAAACTAATAAACCACTGTATATCAACTACACTTTTATAATTTAAAAAACTGTTTAAGAGAGAGCAGATACGTGCAAGCGGGGGAGGGGCAAAGGGAGGAAGAAAGAGAATTTTAAGTAGCTCCAACACCCAGCATGAGCCTGACACGTGGGACTCCATCTCACAGCCATGAGATCATGACCTCTGCTGAAATCAACAGTTGAATGCCTAACCACTGAGCCACCCAGGTGCCCCAATAATAAAATTTTTTTTCATTAAAAAATTCATTAAAAAAAAAAAAAAAGAGAAGGCAGGCTAAAAGGATAGAGAGTGCAGGGGTGTGATGTCCAAGTTCTGTTTTACATAGGTTGGGCAAGTAGAGAAGTCCTCTCCAAAGGGTTACATTTGAAGAGAAAACTATTTTAAGGGACAGTGTGAACTATGCAGATATCAGGAGGCAGAGGGTTCCTTCCAGACAAAAGAAATTACAAAAGTTAGAGGCCTTGAGGAAGCAGAGGTATGGGAGATGTGTTGCATGTTAGACTATTAGAGGAATACAGGAAGGACAGTGTGGGTGCAGCAGGATGAGTGAAGGGGGCAGAGTGGGTGGTAACCAGGACCCAAATCATGTCAGACCTCAGAAACTTAGGTGAGTATTTTAGATGTTATTCTAAGTTTAATGGGATGCCATTGGATGGCTTGAAAACCTAGATCTAATTTGCATTTTAATGGGATTACTCTGTTTTGTTCTGTGAAGAACAGATTAGAGCAAGAGACCAGTTAGGCAGTGATAGTAGTACATTTGGATGGATACAGCACAGACTAGTATGTTGGTGATAGAGAAGACTCAGATATAGATATTTTCAAGGTTCTGCCTATAGGATTTGCTACTCAATTGGACATGGGATTTGCAAGATAGAGGAATCAAGAATGATTCCCAGTTGTGTTGTAAGCAACCAGTTTGAAAAAAGGTTCGACATGGGGGAAAAATATCAAGAATCTGGTTTGAGACATATTAACCTAAGGATGGATATTAACATCCAAGTAAAACACTCACATAGGCAAATAGAATTGGAATTCAGAGGAGAGACTGGGTTATAGGAAAATATAAAGTAATTAAGGCCATGTAATTAGATGAGATCATGTAGGTATGGAGTATATATGGAGACTTGGAAAATCTGGAGGGCTGAGGGCTGTTGTAGTCTAACACTAGATTATAAACGAGGGAGGCGCCAGCAAAAGAGACTAAGGAGGAAGAGCCACTAAAGTAGAAGGAGAATAAAAAGAGCATGGACTTCCCAATGGGAAATGTCTTAAGAATTGGAAGGACTAAGCAACTATATCTTTTGGCACTTAGAAGTCAAGTAAAATGAAAATTGATAACTATCTTTTGGCTTTGACAGCAGAGGTCAGTCATTTTTGTGAACAGCTTCGGTGGAATAGTAGGGACTAAAACCATTGGTTTGAGTCTAAGAGACTGGGAGATGAAGTAGAGATAAAGCTTAAATAATTTGAAGAGATTTACTCTAAAAGACAGCAGGAAAAAAAATGGGATAGAGTCCAAAAGGGGTTGTAGAACCAAAGGAGGATTTTCTGTTCTGAGTAGGAAATAGTATATCATTTTTGTATACTAATGAAAATAACATAGTGTACAATGCATGTGAGGGGATAATTGCAGGAGCAACGTCTTTGAGTAGGAGAGGGGGTGGAATTTTATGCACAGTAGAGGTATTGGGCCCATGTGAGTGTGCAGGAGATGCATTGTTGTAACAGAAGAGAAGGCAGAATACATGGACGTAGATGTGGAAAGTTTGGTGGTAGAAGGATGAGGAAGTTATTTCCTGATTGCTTCTTATTTCACCAAGACAACTGGGGAAAGGTCATCAGTAGAGAAGGAGAGAGTATTTGAGCTTTGAAAAGAAAAGGGAAGGAAGAAGATATAAAATAGTTCTCTAAGAAAATGAGTTACCAGGCAGTGCTGAGAGCCCAATGAGATCAGTCAGCATGGTTCTGCAGTTTCAGGAGAGTTGAGATTGTTTGCAAAGGGGTGATTTTAATAATGGGCTTTGGAATTCAAGCAGGATAAGGGCAAAGAGATAACAGAAAGTGATGGAGTCAATGAATTATTTGAAGAAGGGTATTCGAAGTAGTGAGCTAAAAAGAAAAAGAAAAAAGACAAAAAAAGAAGGGATTATATGGAGAGGTCATTGGAGGATAGAAATAGACAGTTATTGTTTATAGGCAGCATGACCCTGGAAGTAGATGGCTGGCAGAAGTGGAGGAGGCCAGAGTGCTGGAGGACTTCTCAGTCTATGTGACACCACCTTAAATGATGACAGGAGCACTGGTGGAGAAGAGGACTGAGTCAGGCACTTAAATCTTTAATGAATAAGGGAGTGTTGATCAATAGGACAATAAATATCTACAGCAAAGCAGAGCAGTGGATTGAGTGATTTCATAGCATGTACTTCAGGGAGGCTGGGGGCTATTGTAGGTCAACAAGGGTCAGGAAGCTGATACAAGAATTAAGGGGAATCTCTATCCCATCTCCAGGCCCAGTGGTACATACAGGACTCTAAGAATAAAACAGCCCCATCTGAAGAGAATCACAGTGGAAGCAGTGTTCAGAGGATGCTAGAATGTTCAGAGAAGAGGTGGAACATATAGATCTACCCAATGAAAATGGGACAGCATACTATATCGATACATTAAAAAAGTAGGATTGAAATGTTACTGCACGGGTTCTTCTGAGATGACAAAATAAAATCTGTGTAAATTCTTGATATCTTACTTAACATGTTTTTTTTTCTTGATTAGACTTAAAATAATTATTTTCTTCCCAACCCTTTTCTCTTTTCTATATAGTAGACAATATGAAACACCCCTTGAAGGCAACTTAATTAATCAAGAGATTATGCTAAAACGGCAAGAAGAAGAAATGATGCAGCTGCAAGCCAGAATGGCCCTTAGACAGTCTCGGTTGAGCCTGTATCCAGGAGACACAATCAAAGCCTCTATGCTTGACATCAGCAGGGATCCCTTAAGAGAAATGGCCCTTGAAACAGCCATGACCCAAAGAAAACTGAGGGTAAGTTAATTCTCAGATTACTGCATTTAAACTTGGTCTCACAGGCTCTTAAAAATTGAGAACAAACTGAGGGTTGATGAGGGGTGGGAGGGAGTGGTGGGTGGGTGATGGGTATTTAAGAGGGCATTTTTTGGGATGAGCACTGGGTGTTGTATGGAAATCAATTTGACAATAAATTTCATTTAAAAAAATAAAATTAAATAAATAAATAAATAAAATTTATTTATGGAAAAAAAATAAAAAAAATAAACTTGGTCTCACAGGGAAATATTATGCAAAGTACTTTTTAAATTCTATAGGTGTCCTAAAGTTGCCTGTAGATGAAATTGAAATCCCATATTAATCTATTAGTGTTAAATATCATATTGGTTGATATTAAATATTTAGCTGTTTTCATGATTTCATTTTTAGAATAACATTAAATGGATTTATAATAACTGTGTATTTTAAAAGTATATTCATGATCCTTAAAGTCACCTAGATTTATTCAGCAATGTAGGAGATTATCTTTTAATATTAAGAAATTTATTATCCCACAAACCAAGATCAGGAACCGAGAACTAAATGTTGGTTCAGAAGCTCAAGAATGTTATCAAGTGCATTCAACCTTTCTGCTCTGCCATTTTCAGAATTTTGATAGCAATTTATTTTGTAGTCAAAAGATGACCACATTAGCTCCAAGTATCATATCTTTATATTACAATATTCAAAGACAAAAGGAACAAATCTGCATCTTGTATCAGTGGAGGATTTTTTAAATGTTCAGTTAGTTTATATTTTCTTTCAACATATGTCCTATATAATTTTATAAACATAAGCTCAAAATGAACAATTCTCTCATGTAAAATATCTTGAACATTTAACATTTTCTATAATATTATTGTTAATGGTTGTAAAATACTCCATTATGTGCCTTTATCATATACGGTGATTTCTTCAATCAGTTTCCAGTTATTGGACATGAAAAATATTTCTAATTTATTGTTGTTGCTATTGTAAGCAACGCTCTGATGAACATCCCTTTAGCTAAATCTTTGCACGTAATTTCCTCCAAATAGAATTGCCAAGTCAAAGGCCAACACCTTTTAGAACATTTGATATGTATTGTCGAATTGCCCCTCAAAAAGTTTGTACCAATTTATGCTTCCTGTGGTCATGCCTTTTCGCGATATTCTTACCTACTCTGGATACTGTCATTTTTTTATCATCATAAATTTGATAGGTGAGGCAGTATCTTTTTTTGTATTGTTCCTTCACAAATAACTCTTCAAACATGAAATAAATAGTAGTAAAAGTAATAAAATCTAGAGTGGATTTTTTCTCTTTAGCTCTGCACAAAGTGTGTTACCCCATTCTGTTTTGTTTTTTGTTGCTTGTTTCAAAGAATTGTCTTAAAAGCACATTTGTATGCCCTAGAGTTGAGAGAATTCAAATTTGTCATAGTTTTCTAAGGAGAAGAAATAGTATTGGGTAAAAATTGCATTGAACCACACATTCGAAGACTTGGTTTCTATTGCTAATAATGCTGTTAAATGACTTTAGGTCAATTTTTAAACCAGTTTGTGCCTTACTCATGCTAATTTTTAGAATGTGGAATTGGGTCATACTTTATAAGATATTGTCCAATTTTAAAGTTATTAGATTCTAATAAAACATAACTGAATTTATTTTAAGCTGAAAGGAAGAAACTCAATGAGGTCTCATCAATTTATGATTAGAACCAATACCTTTGTCAAAAGTAAGCACTAGGCAGAATATTGTACAATTTAGTTGGGTCTCCAATAATTAAAGGCATGCATAAAGCATAAAGAGCATATATATATATATATATATATATATATATATATATATATGCATATATAGAGCATAAAGAGCACACACACACACATATATATATATATACATATATGTGTGTGTGTGTGTGTGTGTGTGTGTGTGTGTATGCACAGTTCTAATGCAGAACTGTGGCTTACTAGAGATTCATAAATGGTATTCTTTCCCTTTAATTTTTTTCTGTTACTTTTGGTACAGACACACTTTAACTTGTTTATATACTGTTGCCTTAGTTGATCTGTATTAGATTCTGTGTTTCCCACAGCAGACTATTTTCATCTTTTCTGCTCTTTTTCTATTCTCGTTTAAAATGTGGCCTACCAATTGGTTCGTTGAGTATTAACAGGCACTTAATGTTAAAGTTTTACTTAAATGGTATCTGTCACATGTTCCACACTTGGTTAATTGGATAGAATTCCCACACCATGAAGCCAAAGAAGAAACCAAAAAAAAAAAAAAAAAAAAAAAAAAACCAAACAATAAAACTCTGGTAACCTTCATTAGTGCAAACACATGCATGTGCATTAACGCGAGCACACACGCATGCACACACACCACCTGTTGTCTTTGGCCTCAAGATAGCCCTTGTCCATTTGGACATAAGCTTTCAGTCTATTCTGAATCCTGCTCCCATCTAGAGTTTAAGTTATTTCCTCAACCAGTTATCCACTCTTGGCAAAACTTCTAGATATACAAGAGGTAAAGGAAAAGACTAGATTAAAAAGCAGTAAATGCAGTGTGTGGACTCCACTTTTGTCTCCCCCATCTCCCCCATCTTCTGAGACAATGTTTTCTCAGTAGAGGCAGCAGTTGGGGACAAAGACTGATGCCTTAATATCCCTAGTTGTCACTATTTAGACAAAAAGAAAAAAGACACAGTGTCACAGTGTTCCAAAAACATGATTACGAATAGATATGTATATTTTGTAATTACAAAGTACATGTTGTCCTTTAACTGTGATTTGTTTTAGAATACCTTAAATATCACTCTCTGAAACAAATGAAACTGTGTTCAATCACTTGACACATTAGCAGTACTAAACCGAATCCTTATCATGAACTTGATAACTGTATTACATCGGTAATTAAGACTACCACTGTGTTTGAGCATCTGAGTTTATCTAAAGGCCAAAAAAAGAAAAACTTATAAAACAGTATGAAGAAAGGCTTTACATTTGACATCACTGTCGAAGATGAAACTGAGGAAGAACTTCTGTTTATATTATTATTGTATTATTTTCCCTTTAAGGAAAGCACTAGAGTAAATGGTAAATACTGTTCATTCTGCCTATGTGATTGCAGAATTTCTTTGGCCCCGAGTTTGTGAAAATGACGATTGAACCCTTTATATCTTTGGATTTGCCACGATCTATCCTTGTAAGTAATAAAACCAATTTGTGTCACTCTTAGTATTTTCCGTAATGACTGTTTTAAAAAACAGTTAAAATTCTTATAATATTCATTTTAATAGATGTCCTTCCTTTTTTTTTTTTTTCAATTGTAGACCAAGAAAGGGAAGAATGAAGATAACCGAAGAAAAGTAAACATAATGCTTCTGAGTGGGCAGAGACTGGAACTGACTTGTGATACCAAAACTATATGTAAAGATGTGTTTGATATGGTTGTGGCCCACATTGGCTTAGTGGAACATCATTTGTTTGCTTTAGCTACCCTCAGAGGTACCAAGATATTTTAAGTTCAGGGTGTAGTATAGAAACTTGGCAACAAGCTGACTTCCATACCTGTTATTGCCCAACTTGTTTTGGGAAATATTAACTACATGAACATGTCAGCATTGAGAAGTGGAGTTAGGAACTCCCTTCTCCTAATTAGGTTCACTGTTTTAATAGCTGTGTCTTGTAGTGTCTTCTATACCTGACCATGAAGATTTTCCTTTAGCTCTCACTATACAAAAGTGGATTTTAATTATTCTGTTTTGGGGACCATTATATATGTCAATTGCCTACATATGTACTCTAGAAATTAAGTATCCTGCTAATCTGAATTTGAATATATAGCAGGATCCTGTTTCTGAATCCCCACTCACATCAACTTCTTCAGCCTACTACCCAAAAAGAAATATACAGTGTCTTTTTTAAATGTTTTCAGTACATGACTGCAAATGAGTCATTTTACATATTTTTTAAGCTTTATGTGCACTGAACTTTGAAACATTCACAGTGGGCTCAGAGCACAGCTTCAGTAGAAACCACTCCTATTGGGTCGCCTGGATGGCTCAGTCTTGAGCATCCAGCTTCGGCTCAGGTTGTGATCTCACAGTTCATGAGTTCAAGCCCCACAGTAGGGCTCGCTGCTATCAGTATGGAGCCTGCTTTGGATCCTCTGTCCCCACAGCGCCCCCTCTGCTCCTCCCCTGCTTGCACTCTCTCTCTCTCAAAAAATAAAACATTTAGGGGTGCCTGGGTAGCTCATTCGGTTAAGCATCCAACTCTTGGTTTTGGCTCAGGTCATGATCTCACAGTTTCATGGGTTCGAGCCCCTCATCCTGCTCTGCACTGATGGTGCAGAGCCTGCTTGGAATGCTCCCGCTCTCGCTCCCGCTCTCGCTCCCGCTCTCGCTCCCGCTCTCGCTCCCGCTCTCGCTCCCGCTCTCGCTCCCGCTCTCGCTCCCGCTCTCGCTCCCGCTCTCGCTCCCGCTCTCGCTCCCGCTCTCTCTGCCCCTCCCCCACTCACACTGTCTGTGTTTCTCAAAATAAATAAACTTAATTTAAAAAAAAATTTTTTTAAAAAGAAACCATTCCTATTTATCAGTTCGAATTTCCATAGCTGCTGCTTGCTTTGGAGTTGGGCTTTAATAAATGCTTCTTTAATAAATCATTATATTTATAAGTCACTCTTTAATATTTTATATTCCTATTTACCTCAAAATTTCACTTAGCTTAGACAACAGAGTACTATAAATTACAATTAAGGATCAAATTATCCTGAAACCCTACAAGATCAGGATAATGTCTTCTTTGTCACAAAAGAAATGTTTTCTTCAACTTAGTTTTTGAATTCTTGTTTCTTAAAAACTAATAATTCACTTGGTAGAGTCATCCAATAAATATTCAATTAGTGCCTACTAATGTTCTGTCACTTTACTAGTTGTAATTTTGGACTAATCAGGTGACACCATTCACATGAATAATTAACCAGAATTTCTATTTATAATACATTAATTTCTTAAACATTCTGGACAAGTCAGATTTTATTGAATAATTTTTACTTGGAAAATCAATAATATTTAAATGAATTAAAAATAGAAATAAAATGATGAGTATTGTTTCTCCTAGGTTTCGGTTGGAAGCTCAATAATAATAAATAATAGCTAATATTTATTGAATGCCTACCATATGCCACGTGTTTTACCAAGTGGTTTATATACGTTAGGTCATTTGTTCCCTACAGCAATGCTAGAAAGCAGGAATTTGCACTATCCTGATTTTACAGACAAGAAAATTGATGTCTAGAAAGGTTAAATAATTTGAGTGTCCCGCAGATAGTAAATGATGTAGTGGTATTGAATCCAGTTCAGTCTGCCCATAGAGCCCTCATTCTTCCAAGACAGAGCCCTAGCATCTTGCCCCCATCCACATGGAGTGCTTCAGAGTTCCTTGCCGTACTCCTTAGAAATCCAGTTTTATTCTCGTGTGAAACTGTCTCGTGCAAGTCTGATAAAAAAGAAAAAAAAAACCTGACGGAATCAGAAGTAAACATTAAAGTATTTTATTATATCTGAATGTTTTCTCTTTCTGCTTTAGATAATGAATATTTCTTTGTTGATCCTGATTTAAAATTAACCAAAGTGGCCCCAGAGGGATGGAAAGAAGAACCAAAGAAAAAGAGCAAAGCCACTGTTAATTTTACTTTGTTTTTCCGGATTAAATTTTTCATGGATGATGTTACTCTCATACAGTGAGTACACAAGAGTTTCTGTCTTTCTCTTTTTGGTGCCTAGTCTTTTGACCATTTAGTTTACTTCTACTGAATTATTTGATTCTGACCAATGATAATGTTGTTATCATAAAAGGAATGTTTCCTTTAACATAGTTTATTAAATTCTTGTGCCTTAAAAGCTAAATAATAGGGGCACCTGGGTGTCTCAGTTAGTTAAGCGTCTGGCTCTTGATTTTGGCTCGGGTCATGATCTTATGGTCATGGACCATAAGAGATCGAGCCCCTTGTTGGGCTCCATGCTCACAGCACAGCCTGCTTGGGATTCTCTCTCTCCCTGTCTCTCTGCCCTTCACCTGCTCATGCACTCTCTCTCTCTCTCTCTCTCTCTGTGTCCCCAAATAAATAAATAAACATTTTTTTAAAAAGCTTAATAATAAACCATCTTGGGAACTAAATTTATAGGCCAATAATAAAAACCACCTTAGATTCAAGATAAAGTTTACATGTTTTCTGCATGCATTTGTTGTTCTAGACATACTCTGACCTGTCATCAGTATTATCTTCAGCTCCGAAAGGATATCTTGGAGGAGAGGGTGCACTGTGATGATGAGACTTCTTTATTGCTGGCATCCTTGGCTCTCCAGGCTGAGTATGGAGATTATCAACCAGAGGTAGGATTTGCTTTTCTCCAGGGCCACCTTTTTATTAATACTTTTATCCTCAACATAATTAAGAACTGAACCTAGTTCATGTGTTTGCTATTTAGATCTGGAGATTTTTAAGGCTAGTTTGGTACCTCAAAGTGACCAGGTTCCCTGCATACATTTGTATATAAAATCATACAGCATAGGGGCGCCTGGATGGCTCAGTCGGTTAAGTGTCTGACTTCCGCTCAGGTCATGATCTCAGTTTGTGGGTTCCAGCCCCACATCAGGCTCTGTGCCTGGAGCCTGCTTCGGTTCTGTGTCTTCCTCTCTCTCTGCCCCTCCCCTGTTCACACTCTGTCTCTCTCTCTCAAAAATAAACATTAAAAAATTTTTTTTTAAATCATACATTGTAGCTTTCCTTTTTTTTTTTTTTTTTCTCCTATGTAAAATTTCCTGTTTCACAGTTTCAGGATATCTTCTCCCAATTTCTAATTAATAGATACTAGGCACAGGGGTTACCAGCCTAATCTAGATCTAAGGGGTCTTCTGCCTTCCACATGGATCCATGCAGCGATAGCCTGAGAACCTGACTGAGCTCACAGTGCAGAGAACAGATGTTCATGGCCAATTATTCCAGAAAAAAGTGGATCTCAGAGGAAGCAAGGGCAAGAGTCTGCCACTCGAGTAGCATCCTTCATAACATTAACCCTGACTGTAGTAACATTTGCCCCTTGTTGTCTGTCTCCTTAAGCTTGCTAATCAGTTCAATCATTTTACCTCACAATGAAAGACAAAGATTGATGCATTCCCTCTAAAACTCCTCAGGGAGAAGTCTAAATAAAAGTGTCTTACCTCAGGACGCCTGGGTGGCTCCATCCTTTGGGCGTCTGACTTCGGTTCAGGTCATGATCTCACAGATCACAAGTTTGAGCTCCATGTTGGGCTCTGTGCTGACAGCTCAGAGCCTAGAACCAGCTTCAGATTCAATCTCTGACTCTCTGCACCTCCCTGCTCTCTCTCTTTCTCACTCTCTCTCAAAATATAAATAAACAAAAAAAAAATTTTTTTTTTTTTTTTGGTGTCTTACCTCTCAGTTTAGGCAAGAACTTTAAGATAGGACGAAGAACGCGAACAGAATTGCTTATAAAAACATTCTCTTGGGGTACCTGGGTGGCTCAGTCGGTTAGGTGACCAACTTCGGCTCAGGTCATGATCTCAACAGTTTGTGAGTTTGAGCCCCGCATCGGGCTCTGTGCTGAAAGCTTAGAGCCTAGAGCCTGCTTCAGATTCTGTGTCTCCCCCTCTCTCTACCCCTCCCCTGCTCATGCTCTGTGTCTCTGTCTCTCTCTATCTTTCAATAATAAATAAATGTTAAAAAAAAATTTTTTTTTAATTTTCTTTTCTAGGTTCATGGTGTGTCTTATTTTAGACTAGAACATTATTTGCCTCCCAGAGTGATGGAGAAACTTGATTTATCCTATGTTAAAGAAGAGTTACCCAAATTACATAATACCTATGTGGGAGCTTCTGAAAAAGAGACAGAGTTAGAATTTTTAAAGGTAAGTATGTAAGATTACAAATGATAAACTTTGTATCTTTTTCAAAGTAAGCAAGAAATATTGGAGGGCATATATCTAAAACCTCATTTGCCAATAACTGGATACTATTCATTATCTCATGTCACTTATTCCTGACTAAAACCATGATATTTTAGTTATCTTGTAAAAGAGAGAACTGAAGCTCAAAGAGGAAATGTAATGTTCCCAAGTCGATGGCTGGTATGTAGGGTGAAATAGTGATTTGAACCCATATCTATCTGGCTATGGATTCTTTGCTTTTATTCCATTCTATACTCAAAACACATTATAAACATATCAAGAAGCATTATAAAGTAACAACTGAATTTTGTGACTGACTGGATATAGGATTCGAGTTCATATTGATTCTAGAATTACTGTTTTTTTTTTCTTAAAAGGCTTAAAACCCAATTATATCTTCTAAAAATGGTCTTTCAACTAACATCTAATAATTCACATAATGGAAGGGGGCCAGAAAAAACTGACTTATGGTTCTAGTTCTGCCACCAGCTTTCTTTGAGACCTCAGACAAATAGTGCGTTTGTGATCAGGAAAGATAGTACTATGTTAACTTCCAATAAGAATAGCAAGTATAGTATTCTGTTGAAAAGAGAAACTTTCAGAACATTCTCCTGGTTCACCTCCCTAGCGTGTAACAGTATTCCTTCCATTTGCTGCTCCTTATTGGAGGGAGCCAAGTTTCCCAGCCCTAGAAGTGTCTATGAAAGGGTTTCACTCACAGACTTACACCAGCTTTAATCTAGAGTTTATGGTATGAAAGACAAGGTGGTTTGTTTTGTTTGAGTCAACATTTAAAGGCATTAAATTACATAGTTATATTTTCCCTTGGTCATTACATTTTTATACTTGTAGGACATAAATATCAAATTCTGTCATTTTTTATTAGCAAAGGTAGAAAGCAGATTAGCACAGTGGTAAGAATTTGTATGGGAATTTCTAGTCAGAGAGTCTTGCACTTGAGTTCTTGTTTCAACCAGCTGTGTGAACTTGGATAATCTGTTTAACCTTTCTGAGCATTAGCTTTCTCTGTGTAAGTAGTGTGCATAATGCATCAGTAGGTTGCCCTACTCCTAATAATGTATACTGTTACTCTGTTCTCTTTAACTTCAGCATCTTTCTTCTAACCTGAGGTTTTTTAAATCTCATTAATACACCTTTCTAAAGTTACACTTCTGCTATATATTGCATTACCTTTGAAAAACTTTTATCTTTCTGCAAATATGCTTTATTGAGGCATAATTGACATACAATAAAATTCATAACTTTTGAGTGTTCAGTAAATTTCGAGAAATATATATAGTTTGAGAAATATATATATACCACCATCTGTATAATCACGATGAAGAACAAGGATTAGCAAACTGTGGCTTGCTTATTTTGTAAATAAAGTTTTATCAGAACTTGGCCATGCTCATTTGTTTCCATATTGCCTATCTGCTTTCACACTACA
This sequence comes from Prionailurus viverrinus, assembly GCF_022837055.1. NCBI lineage: Eukaryota > Metazoa > Chordata > Mammalia > Carnivora > Felidae > Prionailurus > Prionailurus viverrinus. Next base: position 134,608,374 of record NC_062564.1, on the reverse strand, counting down.
ACAGCAGAGTTGAGTAGTTACAGCAGAAATCGTATGACGCCTCCCCCAAAAGCCTAAAGTATTTACTATCTGGCCCTTTATATTTTTTTTAATTATTTATTTAAGTAATCTCTACACTCAGGATGGGGTTGAACTCACACCCCTGAGATCAAGAATCATAAGATATGCTCTTTGGACTGAGCCAGGCAGGTGCCCCATATCTGGCCCTTCAAAGAAAAGGTTTTACCCACCCCTGATATAACTCATTTCCAATACCAAAAAGTGTCTTCATGTCCCTTTACAGTCAGTCCACTTCCCCCACCCCCACCGCAGCCCTTGGCAACTACTGATCTGCTTTCTATCACCATAGTTTTTTCTTGTCTAGAATTTCATATAAAGAATTATATATTGGGCGCCTGGGTGGCGCAGTCGGTTAAGCGTCCCACTTCAGCCAGGTCACGATCTCGCGGTCCGTGAGTTCGAGCCCCGCGTCAGGCTCTGGGCTGATGGCTCAGAGCCTGGAGCCTGTTTCCGATTCTGTGTCTCCCTCTCTCTCTGCCCCTCCCCCGTTCATGCTCTGTCTCTCTCTGTCCCAAAAATAAATAAACGTTGAAAAAAAAAAAAAAAGAATTATATATTATGTAGTCTTCTGTATCTGGCTCTTCTCACTTAGAATAATACTTCTGAGATTCATCCATAGTATGGTATGTATCAGTAAGTTTTTTTTTCTTTTCTTTCTTTCCTTTTTTTTTTTTATTGCTGGGTAGTTTTCCTTTGTACTACACTTTCATCAGTTGATGGATATAGAGCTGCTATAAACTTTCAAATACACATTTTTATGTGAACATATGGTTTATATTTCTTCTGAGTAACAACCTAGTAGTAGGGTTGCTGGGATCTATGGTAAGTGTATGTTTAACTTTATAAGAAACTGTCAAATGTTCTAAGGTGGTTGTCCAACTTCATAGTATTACCAGCAGTGTGTGAAATTTCTAGTTGTTCCGCATCCTCAAAATTCTTGGTATGTTCAGTCCTTTACACTTTAACTATTGAAATAGGTAAGTAATGGTATATCATTGTGGTTTTAACTTATATTTCCCTAATTACTTTCATGTTGAGCATCTTTTCATTATTTGCCATTCATATATCTTTTTTGTTGAAGTGTCTAATAAAATATTTTGCCCCTTTTTGTATCTGGTTAAGTGTCTCCTTATCGCTGAGAAGTACCTGTTTTTTAATATATTCTGAATGCAGTTGCTTTATATATATATCTCCTAGTCGGTGGCTTGCCTTTATATTTTATCATTGACTTTTGAAGAGTAAAATTTTCAGTTTACCAATTCTTCCTTCTAAGATTCATGTTTTTTATGTCCCATTAAAGATATCTTTGTCAAACCCACACCCACAAAGATTTTCTAAGCTTTACACTTTAGCTGCTATATTTAGGACTGTGATCCATTTGGGGTTAATTTTCATATACTGGGTGTAGTAAGGGTCAAGATTCATTTTCTTGCATGTGAATATCTATTTGATTCAGCACATTTGTTGAAAAAACTGTTCTTTCCATGTTAAACTAGGATGGTACAACTTCTGTATCTGTATGCCACCCTTTACTAAGGTGCATTGCTATGGTGTGGTATTGTCCCCACAGGTCTGTCAAAGGCTGACAGAATATGGAGTTCATTTTCATCGAGTGCACCCTGAGAAAAAGTCACAAACTGGAATATTGCTTGGAGTCTGTTCTAAAGGTGTCCTTGTGTTTGAGGTTCACAATGGAGTTCGCACATTGGTCCTTCGCTTTCCATGGAGGGAAACCAAGAAGATTTCTTTTTCCGTATGTCCATTTTAACCCCTTTTCATTATATTTTAAAATAGGTGTTGTCAATTTCAAATGTAACATATTAGTTGATTTTCCTTAAGTAAACTCTACATCCTTCTATTCAGTAGGGCTAATACATTTTAATACTATTTACTCTCCTTTCTTAATTGTAGGAAGTATTATTAGGATTTTATTTGGTTTTAGTTTTCTCAGGAAGTAATTTTTAAAAGAATAGTATACATTCCTAGCTGGTTACATGCTCAGTTAACTTTAGTTAAATTACAACCAAGTTGACTTTTCTGTTAATTCAGAACTTATTCTAGCATACTAACTTCTCACATGGAGAAGCTCCTCTAATATATTTAAAATAAATAATTACTTTAACCCTAGTAAATTTTATCTAGCTCAATGTTGGGTCCATCACAACAACTGTTTTTGAACCTTAGCAGTCCAGAAATGTATTGGATTTTATGAACTAAAGGACTTTTTTTTTTTTTAATGTCCCAGGACTTTCTGCAGATTTAAGTTTTAGTGTATACTTCCTGTGATGATAACACTTTTAGAATATCATGTTTATGAAAGATAGTGAGCTGTAAAGGCATATTTTGATTTTGGAAATTGTTGTGGAGTATCTGAACATTGAAATGCAATTGGGAAGCCCCAGAGATGAATCAAAAATTATGTTGAGATATTTGTTTTCCTAATGGTATTCCGGATCCACTGACATCTCGAATTCATACTTGGGATGAAATAGGTTCTCACTAGTACAAGGGTTATAAGGATACCAGTCTCAAAGTCCCAACTCACTCTGGTTAATCTTCAACCTAGAGATCTTTTGAAATCAGTTCTAGACTTGGCGGTTAGCTGGTTGGTTTTCTGTGAAACTCTGAGATACACTAAGATTACCAGATAATAATGTGTTCTCTCAGGAAAGCCCAGACATTCTCATGTTCCCAAGATAGTCAAGACCAGGAAATTACCAGGGTATAATGTACATTCCCCAATGGAAATGCTGGCAGCACAAATATCTGGAGGAAACCTTAGATTAATTAAATACAAATCTAATTTTGACCAGTTTAGAAAAGGCAACAAATCAAATAAATTGTCTAGCATATAGCTCTCTGTTGTTTGCCAAGCTATCACACCAGCCCCACTATATATAGAACTGGCTGTGATTAGCTCATATTTAAAGATCTCCAGTAATAGAGAATAGACCACATTCCCAAGCAGACTGATTCTTGTGTTTAGCAAAACTTGTTTATCCTAAAGTTCCTTCTCCAACACAGAGCTCTCTTTTTAACCCTCCTTTTTTTTCCCCACTAGCCTCTGGGGAGCTGGAAAAGTCACCCTTTGCCCTTCTCATCTCTCACAATTGAATTCCCTGGGGCACATTTCTTGTCCAGTCTATCAGTAAACACTTAGAATCAATTATTTTTATGATTTGTTTGAAACCTGTAACTATTTGAATAGTTACTAGGTGTATCGCTGATAGTCAAGATACTAATTTGGTGCTACTGTGTCTTTAACTACCCTTTAATACTCCCTGATTTCCTTTTTTTAGCAAAGAGAGAACAGGGTCCCAGAGATTTCATTGGCAACACATCCAGCTAGAATTTAATGATCTCATTTTGTTCTTATTGCATTGATTACATATTTTTAATAGCTGGACTCTATTTATGGCAAGTGGTACTAGTTTTCTATTTACAGCTGTGATACAAAGCTTAAATGAATTTATGTAAATAAGCAAAGTCAATTTTAAAATTTATGAATAAACAAGACCAGAAATTATGAAGAAGCCACCTGCATGATTGAAGTTTGAGTAATACTCTGTTATTGTGTCATTTGTTAGCCTTACCAAATTTGACTTTCCCATGCCTGCTTCTCCATTTGAAGACAAGGGACATGAATAGGGAAAATAATTTGCACAGTAGAAGCAACCAAGAGCTAGAGTAGAGTCTAACTGGACATAAGCAATTCTCCAGAGACATTATTCTTAGATCCCTGGCATGCTGAATGTTAATCTTTTAAGATATACGGATCACCTGCAAGCCTCACCACAGAGGTTGCAACATTTCAGATGCCCTCTTAAGCAGGAGACATCATTTTTCAAGAAATATATGAGAGATAACACTAAGTGGTGGTTCTCCTGTTTCCCCTGAATTTGAATGCAAGAATCACTCTAACTCTAAATATCAATTTTTTTTCTCTCTCATCCCAGCAGCCATGTCACCCAGTGCCTCTCCATTCCTACATGTTAGCTTCTCCCAATTTCCATCCCAGCCTACAGGCCACCAAGATTCTTCTTGGTAGAATCACAGCTCTTATATATTAATAAATCAATTTTTGCCGAAATTCATTTTCTTACCCAAGAAGAACATATTTCCGTGACGTCTTTTTCAAACAGCTTTGGTATTTGTCAACATTGTAGTAAACTCAAAATGTTAATAATCTCATTAAGGGTAATTTTTCCCTTGCCAATAGCCGGTACACTGTCTGATCTAGGCTACAATTTCTGAAAGTGACAAATAATATTAATTTCATTTATTTCCTGAATCTGTAATAATAACAGGATTATATTTTTCCATATTTATGTTAGAGGCAGGTCAAGGAATACTCCTGCCTCGTGGGAAATAAAAATAATATCTCTACTTATTAATTGCTGTTTACAGAATTTAGTCATAAGGTGATAGGAAAACATCCTAATTATTAATACCCCTGATTACATTGCAGAAAAAGAAAATCACCTTGCAGAACACATCAGATGGAATAAAACATGCCTTCCAGACAGACAACAGTAAGGTGTGCCAGTACCTGCTGCATTTGTGCTCTTCCCAGCACAAGTTCCAGCTGCAGATGCGAGCAAGACAGAGCAACCAAGATGCCCAAGATATGGGTAAGGACAAGCAAATTGGGTCAGATGATCAGGATATGTGCTTGATTTTTGCCACAAATTTTAAAAGAATTTCCATTTTGAGGATGAAAGTTAGACTAAGTCAAGTTTATAAAGGTGCCACAGATGAAGCCAAGATTTCAACTTCATGTTCATTTTGAAAACAGTGACCCAAAACTGTCAGGTAGTACCTGTTGAAATGTTTATTTTGTGCTTATCATTAGGCTAACTGATGTAAGTATTACATTTGGGTCACAGTCGCTACGCATAGTAAAGTTACGTGCTATTTGGGAAGGTAAGACGAAACAATAGTACACAATAGAGGGTCAAGGTTTTAATAACAGATTACACCATACAGACTACATGATCTACACTGTAAGAACAGAGGGAGGTCAGAGGCCAGAATACTCCAGTGGTGGCAATGGAACTGGAATTTGAAGGACAAAAATAAGTAGGTTAAAGATAAATGGCAGGGCTTTCCAGGGGAGGGAAAAAACCTGGGAAACAGGGCAGGGAGCAGGGGGAGTATGCACCCAGGACAGTGAAGTGACATACCATAACAGTTAAGGGTGGCAGATTTCCCACGTGTTAGTTTTACTTGAGTGTGTCCTTCTTCAGAGACTGAGGTCAATAACCACCATACACAGTGTAAATGCTCAGGAGAGTGGTTTCAGTTCCTTTTGAAAAGGAACCATCAGAAGGAACTAGTTCAGCTCTCAAAAAAATATCTCTGTCAGAAATGAAATATTGAAAGCTTACTCTGTAAGACCACATGTACAGATTAAAGTTACACAAAACCTAGTTGTGCATAGTAAATTCTTATAGTTTTCTGTGAAATATTCTGAAGAATTTGATTTTTAAATTTAATGGAATGGCACTGGTGACCTTGTGCGGCAGAGAGAGTCCTAAAAATCCTGTATCCAAACTTTCTCATATCCTGAAACCCTACAAAAAGTGTGTTCCCTATAGGATCAGACTGGGGTGATGGCAGCCTATGTATAGATGTTTCTCAGCCTTTCAGAGCCAAGACAGTAGGGGCTGTATGCTTATTAAAAATGAAGATTCCAAAAACCTACCTGAAACTTGGTGAATCATCATATTTGGGTGTTGGGTCTCTGGAATCTGCATTTTAACAGGCTTTCCTCAGTAATGATTTTTATGCATGCTAAAATATGGTGATTACTGCTGTAATGTAATCTAATTATTCCTTTTCTTTCCCTACTTTGCTCTGCTAGAAAAATTGTATGCTCTTACATATTTTACAAGTGCAGTGAAATATCAAACTTGTTAGAGCTATCAGTTTTCCTACCTGGACTAATATTCTATTCAATACAAACGAAAATTGAACAGTTGAAGGTTGCACCATTACAGATGTGGTATAATGTGCTGTAATGAAAAAGATCTGAAGACAAAACTACAAAGTTAGCCCTTCATCCTCCACATTCCTTATACTGAAAAACAATATAGTATAGGAGTTAAGAGCATGAACTGTGGAGCCAGACCGCCAGCATACAAACCTCACTCCATTACTTACAAGCTCTGAAGCCTTGGGCAGGCACTTAAACTCTCTGCCTTAGTTCCCTGTCTGTAAAGTGATTATCATAATGGTAATACCTACATCATGAGGTTGTTGTAAAGATGAAATGAATTCATACATGTAAGCACCTTAAAGGTGCCTGACAGAGTAAGTATTGAATAATATTATTGTTATCATCACCATCATCAACATTGTTTTACCACTACTACCACTGATGGAAGCAGTAATCGTAGCAGCAGTATAATGACCCCTTATGAAAGGAAATGACTTCTTGGAGTCTCATTTTCCTCATCCATGAAATAGGAATGCCCTGTGTAACTCACAGGTTTGCACCGAGGAACACAGCAGCTGTGTATCCTTGAACTCCTATGTTAAAGCACTTTAAAACAGTATTATCTACATCTTATCCTAGATTTTGTTAAACCTTCAAAAGAATTATTTTTTGCTTAAAATGGCTTAAAAGTAACTACCCGCCTACTTAACTATTAGTACTAAACAAGTGAAAATAACTCGTATTGTCTGTAGGAGGCTGGTGGGCTAACAAATGTATGTTACTTCTTTTGCATCGTAGAATGTTGGTGCTAGAACCTTAGAGGCCATTAAGTCAAACAAGGAAACAGGTTCAGAGCATAGTGTCTCACCTAACGTCATAGAGGCCAAACGAGGCCGGAACCCTGATATCTTAATTTCTATTTGATGAGTTTTCATCAAATAGAATCAACTTCATACATAGAATGAAATTAATAATCATTTATTGAGCACTTAACTACTTGTAAGATATCATGCTGGGTGCTGTGGGATAACAAAAATAAATGAAGTCTCTCTCCCCAGAAGAGCATACAGTTAAGTTGACAGTTCAAGGGAGTACAAAAGGGTACAAGGGACTGAAACAATAGCACAAGCAGAGATGAGGTAGTGTGGATTGCAGAATCAGTGCAGAACTAGCAAGCCTGTGAGTTCACATCTGAAACATTAGTATTAGGATGTAGGCTCATTCCAATGTCCTTTCCAATCCTGGAAGTCCATATTGGAGTCCTTTCTAGGTGAAAGGGATTAAGGACAGACCAGATAAATGAATAGTTTATGCTTCCATCCAATGAATATATACAGTATTTTAAGTCCTACCCAGGAGTAGGCTATGAGTGGAATTGAATAGCGTAAGCTTTGATATGTTTACAAAACAGACTGTCCCTATTTCTCCCAAAATTTGGTGTACATTTTCCTTATGGGTGAAGAAATCTGTTGGGTGTAAAAGCATTTCCTGGTAGTTGAATCTGTGTAAGACTCAGTTTTGTATCTTTGATTACAGTGTGCTCTCAAAGCAAAAATAATAGATAGATATAGATATAGATATAGATATAGATGATATAGATATAGATATAGATATAGATAATATTATTTGCTCTAATAAAACTGTTATTTTAAGCTAAAAAGTTCATTCTGGGAATTTGTAAACCAATATCTTATTTTTATTCTCATGTTTTAACTTGGTGTCCACTCCTACTTCAGAGAAAAAACGGTGAATTTTCCTGTTGACAAGGAGATTGTCTAAACTTCATTCTGATGCATATTAAAAACCTTAAGTGTTTTTCTATCTGTTTATGCCTGAGGTGAAATATTAATTATTAATCTTCCTAGGAATTAGAAGATAAATGAAACAGAGTCCAAAGATCTAAGTTAGCAACATTTGACAATTATTTTTTTAAAGGAAGTTGTTGTAGCTGTTTTACATAGTGGTCAAACCAGAGTCCTTATAGAGTGTAACACAGGGTTGGTATTTTCCATGGGGACACCAAACAGGGTGCATTGTAATGTGAATTACTAGTTCATGAACAACTAAATCATTTGAAATTTTGTGCTCCTGACCCTTTATTTACATGAAAGAATTTTGATGCTAAAATTCTGTGATACAATGCTCTTTCGTTAATAGCCTCAAATGGTCAAGTACTGCCATGACATTGGCTCTCACAAAATAGAATAACCAAGCACTTGTTATAAAGTATCTCTAAATTTAGCCTCTGCAAGACTTTAGATGTGTATTTCGGAGTGAAAGGAATTTAAGCATAAAGAGAACCCCAGCTCCTTCATCATGTTAATAAAAAGAAACCAAAAAAGAAAGAAGGCAAATAATACCTGATTCTCCCATGCCCCCCGAGCCTCACTTAAATCACAAAAAATCAACGAAGTGGGGAAGGTGAGATTGGCATAGTAATGAAATAACAAAAAAATAATTTTCTGTAAAAGCTTTTTTTTTCTTTGTGGTAAAATTTTATTGAGGTATATATAATTCACATCCTATATAGTTCACCCACTTAAAGTGTACAATTCAGTAGTTTTTAGTATATTCACAGACTTGTGCAACTATCACCACAATCCGCCATAAGCTTTTAAAAATCTAATAACCAAGAACTTTTTCTCTGAGCAAAATTCTCCTATGCATAGCTTCTTTTTCAGGCATGACCTCACTATGTCAGTCGTCCAGGCTTCATCTCTCCCTCTCCCCATCCTTGGCTTGCTGATATTTTAGCAGAGACACTACTAGGGTTGAACATTTCCATGCCAAATGTTGTTGTCATTTTTAACTGAAACCCAAAATTGGGAATGTGGAGTCAGCAAGCCCAAAGCCCAGACAGTATTAGATGCACAAGTTTCGTTAGATGGAGTAGGAAGAGCTACAGGGATGGAAAGATGGTTTGAAAACCAGGATCTTCTAAACTCCTTTTTCAAATCCTTGATTGCCACAATTGGAAAGCCACTGCTTACCTTGGCAATCAAAACAATTAAAAAAAACTGCATGCTGTATTTTATTTATTGAAATAACTCTTCTCATAAAGGTACTCGGTGTTTCCATCGTGTAAAGCCCTCCTATTTCCTTGTAGAGAGAGCTTCGTTTAGGAGCCTGAACCTCCAAGCAGAGTCCGTTAGAGGATTTAATATGGGACGAGCAATCAGCACTGGCAGTCTGGCCAGCAGCACCCTGAACAAACTTGCCCTTCGACCTCTGTCCGTTCAAGCTGAGATTCTGAAGAGGCTATCCTGCTCAGAGCTGTCGCTTTACCAGCCATTGCAAAACAGTGCAAAAGAGAAGAGTGACAAAGCTTCCTGGGAGGAAAAGCCTAGAGGGATGAGTAAATCATACCACGATCTCAGTCAGGCCTCTCTCTATCCTCATCGGAAAAATGTCATTGTTAACATGGAATCCCCACCACAAACCATTGTGGAGTTGGTAGGAAAACCATTACACCCGATGGCGAGATCTGATACAGAATCTTTGGCAGGATTCACAAAACTTAATAAGTAAGAACATAATTACCCAACTACGTCTTTGTAAATTCTACATTTCATACATTTGTTTTTGTTTTGATGTTTTATTATTTTCACCATATCTTTTTACATTGACACATCCCCCTCCTACTTTCCTTTTCCCTCTTTAGTTCAAAGTCTGTTGCAAGTTTAAATAGAAGTCCTGAAAGGAGGAAACATGAATCAGACTCCTCATCCTTTGAAGACCCTGGTCAAGCATATGTTATAGGTCAGCATAAACAAGCTTACCTTCTTTCTCCCGTACCTCATGCTCGTAGTGAAGTGAACGAAATAATGTTAGCTACCAAGATAATATCTTTGCTTCTTTGTCCTAATTGCCAAAACTGCTCATGTATATGAAATTTTAGGCTGCCTAAAAATGCACCAAGTCAAATCAAAAACTGATTTAACAGGTGATTACTTCATGGCACAGACTGTTACTTCACTTTCTCTTGGTTGCAGAGAAAAACCATGACAGTCTTGCTGAGAGAACCCACACAGCCTGGTACCATGGCTTTGTTTTGGATAGCCTCCCTTTGGATTCTCCCCTACAAACCTGTGAAAGTGGACCCCACTCATACTATATTTTTTAAAGAAATGTTTCTTTAGGGTACTTTCAGCTTAGCATGAGTGGAATTGTCTCTGAAACCAGATAATTTTATGAAATATACTATGGTTGGTAGGTGGAAATTCTTAGTTGATTTAAGTTTTTTTCCAGTTCTCCCAGCTAGCTGGGTCACATTAATTATTTAAATGTAGAAGTGTATAAATGCATACTACCTTATAAATAGTTCAGGTTTCCTGTTGTTTTAGGCATCTTAAAAGGGAAATGCACTGCAATCTTTCAGAGGAGTAGATATTTAAGCACAGAAGTGTGAACGACTACTCAGAATAAGAAACAGCTGGGGAGACAAAAAAAAAGAGAAACAAGGACACCCTCTTCTGCTGTTTTACCAAATAATACTAGTTAACTTACTTAGACCAAAGTTTGACCATTTAACCCTAATTACACAAAGTTAAAAAATATTTTCTTATTTGTAGTTGGATTGAAGATCTATGGAGTAAATGAAGTCAAAAGAGAACTCTAGTCTATAGTTGACAGTTGATATTTCCGGAAAGTAACTTTACTGTATTGATGTAGGTTTCCACAGCTTTCAGAGATGATACTATCATCAATTTAAATTGAATTGGTGAAAAACTTTAGATTAAAGGCAAGATTTCACCCTATAGGTCACTCAATATGTTGAAAATAGCCTAGGAAGACACTAATTCAGTCTTTCAAAAATGCTTTTCAAAGGATATTCATATATAATGGGATCTCTTATAGATTCTAAATAAAAATTCTACATAAAAATTCATCACATATCAGATGTAGAATAGTAAATATTTTTCTGAAATTTTTTTTTGATTAAGATTATTCATTCTGATTACTGAATTTTCTTTTAACATTTGACCAAATGCTTTTAAAACTCATTTCAGTGTCATCATTTCATATTTGACATATCAAAATGTCATTATCAGAAACAATACACTTGTGTTTAAATTTATTCTGCAAAACAAGCTGATATGCTTAATTTGGATATTAAAAATAATAATAAGCCCATGTCAGAAGACATTTTTCTGAGTGTAAATTTAAAAAATGTTTCCGCCTTAATGTTTTATTGATTTTTATGAATTTATCAGAAATTTCTACTATAGTATCTGACCACTTTATAAACTGTCTAATAATTTAATTTATGCCACAGGAATGACTTTGCATAGTTCTGGAAATTCTTCATCCCAAGTACCCTTAAAAGAAAATGGTAGGTTTATAAAATGTTTTTCCCCTCATTTCCATCGTATCTTTTCTCTTGTACCTAATGAGATCATCCTGGATGTAATATTGAAGAGTCTTCAACTCCATGCTGAGGATTTTAGGCCTTATCTTGGAGTCAAAGGACAGCTGTATTTTTCAGCACCATGGTGATGTGATGGGACCTGTGATTTAGACTAATATTGATGAACTAGAGAAATGTCAAACTATAAATACAGACACTAATTGGGAAGCTAAGATAGTAGTTCAGGTGAAAGGTAATTTTGATTAAAGAGTTTTAACTGAGGCAGTTATTTCAACTGAGGATGCTTGAGCTGGATCTGAAGATAAAAGGAGAAATTATCCAGGCAGGCAAGTGGATAAGCATTACAGACCAAGGTCATAGTGTGATCAGACAAGGAGACAAGTGAGAGGATGACAGACTTAGGTAACTGCAAGGGTCTCAGGATGGAGGCACATGGGGCCAGTGTGATGCTTGAGAACTAAATAGGGACTACCTCCGAGTCTTATCCTAAATATTATGGAAAGAATTTGAAGACATTAAGTGTTGAGATTTATGGTTTAGAAGGAGTCTAAGAAGTAACAAAGTTGTAGGAAGAAATTTTGTGTAGTGACCTGAGCCCGTGGATTCAAATTTTTTAGTTTAGATTATAAAATGCCTTCATCTACATTATCTTACTTGATCCTTTTAACAACTTTCATGAGTACAATATTTTATTATTGTGTATATACAACTTTTCTCCAAAAATGTTTCAGTCTTACCCTTAAGTTTAGTTCTAATTTTCCTGAGAGCCAAGGCAAAAATGAAGGTATGAGAATAGATTGAACCTATGAAACTGCAGTTTTTGTAGGTTAAAACTGTCAGAAACCAAGTACCATTTTGTATAATTATCATTTTTTAATAGACATACCCACAGCAATTCTTCAACACAGGAAAACTTTTCTCAGAAGTAAAGTTGAGTCAAAGGGTAAAAATACACACAATATCTTAAATACTCATAGCAAATGAAAGATTTTTTTATCTCATTTTTTTAATGTATAAATACTCAAAAAAATCTGAGGCTGTATCGTTAAAGAAAAAAACAGTGAATTTATACTTTGGCTTAAGTTACTAAAACCCTGATATGTAGCTCTGTGATGATTAAATGTCTCGCATGGACTGAATTTACAATATTTCTGTACCTGAAATAACTCAGTTTTAACATCTCCATAATGGTAAAAATTTTGATTAATAGTTATTGAGGGCTTACATGTGCCAGATACTGTTCTAAGCACTTAGTGTTTAATCCCTCATTTAATCCCCACAACAATCCTGTGAGGCAGGTGCTAATGTTATTTTCTTTTCACAAATGAGAAACCAAAGCATACAGAGGTTGAGTTGTGCAGAAGTTTACAGAACTAGCAAGTGCTGGAGCCATGATTTGAACACAAGAAGTGTGTTTCCAGAGCCCATACTCTACTCTTTAGAATGTCTCTAATGCCTAATCATCTGTAGGCATTATTTGTCTAAGTAAAGGTTTGATAGAAGCTGGGTAATAATATATTAGAAGATGAGAACCTAAAATGTTTTAGCCTATGTTCTGATGGAAAAGAATATGAATTTACACTGGACACCAAATGAACAACATGTACAGGGTAATTGCTCTACTTAAACCTTCAGAACCCTCATCCTCTGAGGTTAGTGCCGCTCACTGATGAAGGCAGCTCCTTCATGAGGAAGATGACCAACCCACCTTCCTGAGGAGGTGTGCACCAGTTGCCTTGCAGACAAGTCTTATTTTCTTCAAAATTCTCTTTGAATCCGCCCACATAGCCCTGAATTAGTGCTCTGTTGAGAATCAAGTTTTCACTCAACAGAGCATGGCAAACACATTTTTCCAAATAAGGTAACTGAGTCCCAAGAATTTTAAATTACTTGTCCATGAATCAGATAGAGGACTTCTCATTGTCATTTCAGTATTCTTCTTTGCTAGTCAGGATTATTAGAAGACAATTAGAAATGAGCATCAGGGGGCGCCTGGGTGGCGCAGTCGGTTGAGCATCCGACTTCAGCCAGGTCACGATCTCGCGGTCCGTGAGTTCGAGCCCCGCGTCAGGCTCTGGGCTGATGGCCCAGAGCCTGGAGCCTGTTTCCGATTCTGTGTCTCCCTCTCTCTCTGCCCCTCCCCCGTTCATGCTCGGTCTCTCTCTGTCCCAAAAATAAATAAACGTTGAAAAAAAAAATAAAAAAAAAAAAGAAATGAGCATCAGTTAATATTGAACTATTCATCATTTAATACAAAGACCAACAAATAAAATTCAATCTTAACCTCTTATGATGTTCAGAGACCCTTAAAGAATCTGAAACTTGAAAAAGAAGATAAAGGAAAAAGGCATGAGCCTTCGAATCATATAAAACAGATATATGGGAAGGATTACAATCCTCTGATTAATTGTGATTTCAGGAAAAAAAAAAGTTAATCTTTGAAAACACAGACTTCTTCTATTTCTTCCCAAGAGAGTAAAAACCAAACAAGAAAATATAGAACTGATGCAAGAATTATGTAAAATTGGTTTTCAGTGTTTCTTGTTTTACTATAAGTCAGAATTCCCATATAATTGAAAAGCAACTTTTAACAGTTACCTTCCTTCCTATCCAAACCACAAAAATGGGGTCAAACACTGGACTCTTACAAACAACATGCAAAGGGTACCTGGGTGACTTAGTCGGTTAAGCATCCGACTCTTGATTTCATCTCCAGTCATGATCTCATTTGGAGTCCTGCATGGGGGTGGAGCTGGGCGGGGAGCTTGCTTAAGATTCTTTCTCCCTCTTCCTCTGCCCCTCCCCCACTTGCTCCTCACCCCCCCCCCCACACACACACACACACTCTCTCTCTCTCTCTCTCTCTCGCTCTCTCGCTCTCTCGCTCTCTCAAATAAATGCAAAAAAACAAAAAATTCAGGTAAAGTAGGTCATTCAAGTGCAGAGTAACTTGGTACAGACACTGAAATAAGCTTTTTAACCCAATATTAGGACTGATTATTGCCCTTCTAATCAATCTCAATTCCAAGGAATAAAATGTTATACAAACAGATTTTAAAACCCACTTTGTTTAGTCAGATGTCAAGGAAGAATGTAATGCTAATGCTAGATTTTTCTACCTAAGTCTTAATTAGAATACATACAAAGTTGAAAATTATAATAAAATTGAAGCCCAAAGTGCTCACAAAAGAATTCAACAGATAACAGGAATTAACCAGAAGAAAAAAATAAAGTCAACTAAATTGAGACTGAAAGGAACTTTATAGTATATTCAAACCAAGCCTTTACATCCTGTGGGTTGAGTTGAATAAGTCCCAGAGATGTTATATGGCCCCAAATTTACAGAAATAAAACACCAAAATTGCCATTATTATCCTCCTTACCCTACCACTGAGGCAGTTAGTATATTAGGTAGGATAATAATGAAAAGTACCTGTCTTTGTTTGTATACCAATAATGTGCTACAGATTCATCATCCCCAGGATTTGAAATGCATCTTTTTCTCTAGAGTGAGTGATGGATTTATCCAGAGTCTCCTCTACATACAGTCCAGTTCCTCACAGAATCAGTGGCATGGAACTGCTTGATATTTGACAAGGGTCTTTATCTATAACCAACAAAATCAGTTTTTCTTCCAAAAAAAAAGTTTGTTGGCTTAGATTGATTATGTGACCTTGGCCTTATCAGAAATATGCTCGTCCTGGGAAATTTCGTTTACTCATAGATATATCTATCGTTAATATGTAAAGTTATTTGAGGGGACTATGTCCACGTGAACCTTAAGAGAGATGAGAAAGGCAGCAGTGGAACAGATACGATGGAGAGAAGGTATACATTTTTCTTCCTAAATTTTACATTTATCAATCATTCTAAAGAAATTTCCCAGGTAAACATTGGGAATGACACAAGCATCCATTATTTAAGGAAGTGGAAATTTTGAGTTGAGCCTCTTTTTAACTTTAAAATATTTGTAGAATTTGCTGTGGTCATAGAGTATACTAATGGGAAAAGAAAATTATTTTAAGGACTTAAAAATATGTATTTCTCCGATATTAAAGCTTGTTTTATATAATAATACCAATAACCAAGAAATGTCTTCGTACTTGTGGGATGCCTGCCTGGCTCAGTCAATTGAGCATCCAACTCTTGATTTCAGCTCAGGTCATGATCCCAAGATCCTGGAATCAAGCCCCACATGGAGCTCTGTGAGGCTGCTTAAGATTCCCTCTTTCCCTCTGCCCTTCTATCCCATTTGCTCTCTCTCTCAAATAAAAAAAGAAGTAGAAATGTCTTGAAATATCTAGCTGCCTTACCTTCAAACTCATAAATTCTATTCAGTCCTCATTGAACTCTGTAAATATCTTTTCAGTTAACTTGAGTTGTCATGTACTATATATTTCAGATACTTCCTCTTCCATCTTTTTTGTTAAACCAGTGGAAAAGTATTTGAGCATCTATATGAATAGAAGGCATGTAGAATACAAATAGAAACTGGGCATGTTCACGGTATTGTCTAGTAACATGCACACCATCCTTCCTTCTTTCTGTTCCTCACATTAGTAAGTTACTTTATATCAGTGGGGTGGGATGAGGGGCCGGATGAAGGACATCCCTGCTAAAAAAGAGTGGGCTAGCAAAGCTTCCCTTTCCAAAAAAATACTTATCTCCACCCTACTCAAATCTTGTACTCTAGGCAGACTGATCAATGACATTTCTCCAGGACCCTTTCTGCCTTCTTTCCATCTCAGCTTTTGCTAATTCCTTGTGTTGCTATATAACCAGCTCCATAATCTACTTATTAAAATCCTACCCCATTTCCTTGAAGTCGTCTTTATTTCTGCAGGAAGAAGCCTCTCCTCTCTTAGAAGCTTGATTCATGCCTTTGTAATGCAGCTATTTCACTGACAGTGTTGACATTTCTATGTGTCAGTTAGGCTAGATCTTTGCTCTTACAGCCTGATCTGATTCAGCTCACAGTTACTATGCAGCAGCTTTCATAAATAAAATCTTGTTTTATTTTCCCAAATTGCCTAGTGAGAGACTTTGACAGGAAAGTTGTTCAGTCAACATTTTAAGGATGAAATAATCAAATGAATGATTACTCACATCCCACTGGTGAATCTTTGAATACAGAGAGCTTAATCTGTTTCTTCTAGTTAGGGAGATAAATATGTAAAACAATAATGCACATTTATTTTGTGTGTGTGTGTGTGTATTCTATTAATGTTTACCTGGGAAATATGTTTACACACACACACACACACACACACACACACACACATTAGTCAAATAAATAATATAAATAACCTATCTTGTTAGTACATACATTGGAAAAGAAAATGGCACTTTTATTCTTTGAATCAATACGTTTGTCTTCTAACAGATACCCTTAGGAACATTAAGAATATTGATCGGTTTTATAATTGAATGCAAAAACAATTTACATAAAGTAAATGGACTTTGTCTTTACAATGGTGACAAAAGTTTACATTTAATACCTAACCTGACCTTATTCTCATGTTTATTTTATTTTATGGATTTTGTTCTGTTGTGGTTTGTATTTGGCTCTAGCTGAAAATTAGGATACTTGTCTATTTTAGGATAAAAGTATTTTGGGTACTTAGATGATCATATTAAGCTAGGCATTAACTAATTCATGTACTTTATGCTTATATATGTATGTGTATATATATAAATATACATATATCTTTATATCTTACACATATGTTTATATACACACCTAATATAAAGGCTCTTCACACCATTGTCAAAGGAATTTTTTTTTGGAATCTTATAAATTAATTAGAAATACTGAATTACTACTCTTATTGACTATAACTAAGTTTTAGTCAAAAAGAAACAGTGAAATAGGAACTTGCATACTACAGAGCGCTAGCAAACTTACATCAATGCTTGGTGTTTAAGGGATAAAGTTAATTTACTCCAGAGAGCAAATGATTGCTGTTATTCCTTATGATATTAAAGTGCCTTATTTCTTTTTTTTTTTAATTTTTTTTTCAACGTTTATTTATTTTTGGGACAGAGAGAGACAGAGCATGAACGGGGGAGGGGCAGAGAGAGAGGGAGACACAGAATCAGAAACAGGCTCCAGGCTCCGAGCCATCAGCCCAGAGCCTGATGCGGGGCTTGAACTCACAGACCGCGAGATTGTGACCTGGCTGAAGTCGGACGCTTAACCGACTGCGCCACCCAGGCGCCCCTAGCATGCGCGCAATTTCAAATGTTCAGACTGTTAAGTAAATGAGGTAATTTTATTAACAGACAATTAAGTAGCATGTTTATTGGCTTAATTTAGGTGATATTTGTGAATGATCAACCTACTCAAAAAAATAAGTAAATAAAGCCCTCATTGGAAGTAAGAAAAAGTAAATTCTAGTTCTGATGCTAACATTCCCTCAATTTATTTAACCAGCATTTATCAAGTACTGACTGAAGGCATTTTGCTGAGAGTAATATTAACTTGTAATGTTGATCAAGTCATGAACTATTCCTCATCTGCAAAACAATGATTTAAAATTTCTTTACCTAATTCAATTCATGAGATTGCTTCACAAATAAGAAATAAATGAAAATCCTTTGAGAACGTAAATGTGCTAGCTGAGTCATTATTAACAGGATTTTAAAAAGTAAATCCATTTTTTTTTTCAACGTTTATTTATTTTTGGGACAGAGAGAGACAGAGCATGAACAGAGAGAGAGGGAGACACAGAATTGGAAACAGGCTCCAGGCTCTGAGCCATCAGCCCAGAGCCTGACGTGGGGCTCGAACTCCTGGACCGCGAGATCGTGACCTGGCTGAAGTCGGACGCTTAACCGACTGCGCCACCCAGGCGCCCCATAAAAAGTAAATCCAGGGGTGCCTGGGTGACTCAGTTGGTTAAGCTTCTGACTTCAGCTCAAGTCATGATCTCACGGTTCATGAGTTTGAGCCCCACATCAGGCTCTCTGCTGTGGTCAGGCTCTCTCCTCTCCTAGAAGAGCCCACTTCGGATCCTCTGTTCCACTCTCTCTCTGCCCCTCCTCTGCTCATTCTCTCATTCTGTCTCTCAAAAATAAATAAGCTTTAAAAAAGAAGTAAATCCATTTTCTTCTTGTTGCTGCTTTACCATACAACTTACCATGAATATTTTATTCATTATAAATAAAAATGTGAACCACTTATTAGTTGAAAATCCTTACCATAGTGAGCACTGTCAAATGCAGAAAGTCAACTGTGATATAACAGGAACAGTGTCAGAAAACCTAAGTTTAAGGTTCAGCTCTCTCCTGTACTAGCTGAGTAAACCTGTTCAAATCATTTAAACCCTTGAGATTTATTTACTCATTTGTAACTGTAATATACTTATTTCATAGGCAATCATTTATGAGGAATAAATGTGATATCAGTGGCAGGCTAATCACATATTGAACCATGTGGTGATAGTATCAGTCCTTTCGTAAACTATAAATCATATCAAAATAGAAGAAGATCAAAATATCAAATCATACCTGAAATACAATATTAAATGACCAAGTAATCTATTAAATCTGTTAAATGTTAACATTTAAGTTGGAACAAGCAGACAGTCTTAGTGCCTGAGCATGTTATGTTTATCTTAACACTATACTTTTCCAATAGATGTTCTACACAAAAGATGGAGCATGGTATCTTCACCAGAAAGGGAGATCACCTTGGTGAACCTGAAAAAAGATGCAAAGTATGGCTTAGGTAAGTCACTGTAAGATTCCTAAAGGTTTGTAAGAATCAAAGAGAAAAGGTCTATCTATATAGCAAAGCACTGTCATTGAGCACTGGTTGTCTACCCACAGCCCCTCCACCCCACCCACCTGGTCAGGAAATGTGAAAGATGAAATGTTCACAAGCAAATCTTCCACCAAACTTAACAGTCCTGTTTCACATGTGTTACCTATTTATTATATTTGATATGAGAATCTCTACACTTCTGTGTATTGGACAGACTGATTATTAATCACTGAAAACACCAATATCGTGAAACTCTTTTTTCAATGTGCTGTTTCACAGGATTTCAAATTATTGGTGGGGAGAAGATGGGAAGACTGGATCTAGGTGTATTTATTAGTTCAATTACCCCTGGAGGACCAGCTGACTTGGATGGATGCTTAAAGCCAGGTACTTTACATATTAGATAATTTCTTATGTACTTAACTGACAGGCATGAATTTGCACAGATGACGAAAGTGGAACTCAGGCAAAACAAAAATAAAGAAGGGGGCAGCGACATTTCTAAGACTTAGCATGAATTTCTCTTTAGTTTTGAAAATATTGGATTGTCTATTTTTATAGGAGACCGTTTGATATCTGTGAATAGTGTGAGTCTGGAGGGGGTCAGCCATCATGCTGCAATTGAAATTTTGCAAAATGCACCTGAAGATGTGACACTTGTTATCTCTCAGCCAAAAGAAAAGATACCCAAAGGTAATGCTGTAGATGTTTCTTAGCTGTGTGTTCTGTTTCACTTTTCACAAGAACTTCACTATCATGGCCTAATACATTGGATTTAAGTTCCTTATTTCCTTTCTGAAAATTTGATGTATGTAGTTCTAGTTTGTTTTAATATTATGCATTAGTGTAACCTTTCATTCATCACTTCCAAGGTTTCCTATCTCATTCATCTGTAGTAATATATGCATAAAAATGGATTTGTTGTGCAAAATTGATGTCACTTAAGTAAATGTCTTAGGCCAAATCAGAAATAAAATTCTTTATCATTGTCTAATTCATATAATTGTATAATAGTTATCTATGAAGTCCCACCCTGAACAAGATTATATAAAGTAAAAAGACAAAAACATTAGAAATTTAAAAACAAGACCTTGTCATTTTGTCTCTTAATTTCTGCCATTAGCAAGTTGCAGGAGAAAGGGCACTTAATGAAGATTGGATGACTTGAGTTTGAGCCATGGTGGTTTTTCTTTCTTTAAGGAGACAGTGATCTTGGCTCTCCTTGTCTACCTTGCACAGAGTTGCTAGGAGGTTCAAGTGGTGAGGCAGCGTTTGTGAAAGAAGCACACATACTAGGGGCACCTGGGTGGCTCAGTCGGGTAAGCATCTGGCTCTTGATTTTGGCTCAGGTCATGATCTCACAGTTTGTGGGTTCAGGCCCCACGTCAGGCTCTGTGCTAATGCTGCAGAGCCTGCTTGGGATTCTCTCTCTGCCTACCCTCTCTTTCTCTGTCTCTCAAAATAAATAAACTTAATTTTTTTTAAAAAAAAAGAAGAAAGGAAGGAAGAAAGAGAGAGAGGAAGAAAGAAAGGAAGGAAGAGAGAGAAAGAAACAGAAGGAAGGAAGGAAGGAAAGAAAGAAAGAAAGAAAGAAAGAAAGAAAGAAAGAAAGAAGGAAACACATATAGTACATGCCAGACAGTGGGAATGGCTCCAAAGTCTAGGCTCAGACTCTGTTTCTGCCGCTTAACACCATGTACCTTGAGTAAATCACTTAACATGGTAAGCCTCACTATACTCATATATCAAATGGTGAACATAGGAGTGCCTATCTTACAGATTTTGAAAATTAAATGAGATAATACATGTAAAGAATTAGCATATTGCCTGGTACCTATTAGGCACTTAAATGTGAATTTTAGGTGTCATTATTTCTTTTTTAAGTTTATTCATTTATTTTGAGAGAGAGAGAGAGTGTGTGTGTGTGTGTGTGCATGACTTGGGGAGGAGGAGGGAGAAAGAGAGAGGGAGAGAGAGCACAGAGCCAGAGGAGGGGCTGGAGCTCACAAACGGTGATATTATGACCTTAGCTGAAATCAAGAGTCAATGCTTAACCAACTGAGCCACCCAGGCACACCTAGGTGTCATTATTAATGGTATTTTTCAAAAACATTGAAGTGCTATTTATGTGCAAGTTACCTTCATCCCAAAGATACTGAGAAATATGTAAAAGAATAATTAAATATTAGCTGAGAAACAAGTTTAGATAGTGAATTTTAGGCATAATTTCAGACAATTATGATAAAATAGAAAAAACATTTTGTACAGTGTGTTGTGACATAAAAATTTCTTACATTTTGTACAGATGAGTTATTTTGACTATGGTTTCTTATATTCACTAAATACTTTGTATGTATATAGTGTATGTGTGTGTGTATATATATGTATATATATATAAATATGTATGTATATAAGTAATATTTTCAACAGATAGAACAAACACAACAGATAGAAAACACCATCACTGCCCAAAAGAGCCTTATAATCTAATTGTAGTCTAGTCATCTTAGGCAAAGGAAGATGATTGCATTTGAAAATGTTGTAGCATACTTCTGAGTTTCAAGCACCCAAAACCAAACCAAATCAAACAAAACAAAACAAACATTGGGTTCTTTTACTCACCATGTTTTAGCAAAAGAAGCATATGATTCAGAAGAAGCTTATTTTTCCTCTAAATATTTAAAGCTCTAAGGGATTCACATCTTAATTTTCTTCTCAATAGATATTTTATAGAAAATTCACTCATTTGTTCAACAAATATTTATTTTTTTTTATGTTTATTTACTTCTGAGAGACAGAGATAGAGCATGAGCAGGGGAGGGGCAGAGAGAGACGGACACAGAATCCAAAGCAGACTCCAGGCTCTGAGCTGTCAAACTCACGAATGTGAGATCATGACCTGAGCTGAGGTCAGACACGTAACCTACTGAGCCATCCAGGCACCCCTCAACAAATATTTATTGAATGCCTGTAGTGTGCAAGACACAGACACTCTACCCTCATGAGACTTACACTTTATCAGGGGAGACAAATATTGAAATATTGAACTAAGCAAATAAATGTTTCATTGTAAGTATGATAAACATTAGGAAGGAGTTCCAAGGTGCCAAGAGAGCATTTAGCAGAGAAACTTTACCTAGTGTAGAGATCAATGAAGCTTTTTTTTCCAGCAGACTTTCATGTGGTTATTTTATTTTTTACTATTCATTCTCAATAAAAGTTAAAAGCATAATGTTAAAATATAGTTCTGTGAAACAGTTTCTTCAGAAAGCTAGATTACTCTTCCCATCACGTGTAGCTATACTGTAGTGTAACTTAAAATAAAACTCAAAGAAGGTAGAACATTACTGGTATGTATCTTAGACTATCCCTCTCAAGTATCAACCACCAAAAAGGAAGTTTTATTTTTCTTTATGTTTGCTAATTTTTTAAAGTTATAGAATACATACTAGTTTGTTAAAATAAATCCAATTTATACAGAAATCTATGAAGTAAAAAGTCTCCTTACTCCATTTTCTAGGGAAACTGTTTGGTGTCTATGTCACTTTCTGTATATTATAGATACATTATTGAAAAAAAAGTAGTACCTGTATGCATGTCCACACACAGACACACACACACTTTTTTTTAACTAAAAATCCAATTATTTTTTATAATCTAAATATCAATTTGTCACTTGCACACTGTATATTCTGAACATCCATGAATATACACCTTTTTCATATGGCATTACATTTCGTGTCATGGGTGTATTAAATTTTAATGTTTTTCTGTTGTACATCTAGGTTAGCTATAATCCTTTTATAAATGTTGCTTCAACAAATATACTTGTATACACACCATTGGAAAATGTACGTATTTCTAGAGGTTATATACCTAAAAGTGTATTTAGTATGCACATTTAAATTTTCGACAGAGTGCTATCAATTTGCCCAAGTTTTATCAATGTATATTTAGCCAAGTAGATGTGACAGGGCTCTTCTCACACCATCAGTGGTATGAGAGATTATCAGTCATTCTCATTTTTGTCAGCCATACCGGTAGAAAACTGCATTAAGTTGCATATCCTTGAGCAACAATGAGAATGTTGCTTTATATATTTATTATTTGTATTTTACTCTGAATTTTCAGTCTACAGGGGCACCTGGTTGGCGCAGTCAGTTAAGCATCCAACTTCAGGTCACGATCTCACAGTTTGTGGGTTCAAGTCCCACGTCAGGCTCTGTGCTAATAGCTGAGAGCCTGGAGTCTGCTTCAGATTCTGTGTCTCCCTCTCTCTCTGCCCTGCGCCCCCAACTCTGTCTCTGTCTCTCAAAATTGAATAAATGTTAACCAAAAAAATGAATTTCCAGTCTACACATCACACCCTTGTTGCATAGGGGTTTTAAATCTCTTTCTTACTACCTTTTAGAAACTCTTTGCATATTAGGAATATTAACCCTTTGATTATTTTTTGTTATTTTTGCAAATATTCCTTTTCCAGTTGCTCATTCTTTTAAATTTTCCTTGGTTTCGCATGCTACATAAAACTTTCAATTTCTTATAAATTTGCATCTGTAATTTTTTATACAAATCTATGATTTGTGTCTTACTTAGATACACTTTAAGTGGTTTTTGATAAGAAATATATATATATATGTAATGAATTTGTAGTTGCCTTTATAATTATTTGGAGTCCAAAAAATGCAGTCTGGGAGGACAATATAAAATAAATAAATAACCATTAAATAAGGATTAAAGAGTTTGGGTGATTCAAATTAATTTTAGTTAGGGAATCAAAAAAGTCTTCACAGAGGAGACTCATTTGAAGTAGGTCTTGGAGAATGGAAATAAAAAGTTAAGGCAAAGGGGATATGCATTTTTATAGGAGATGCAGCAGGAATGACCAAAAGAGGGGACAAAGGAATCACAAAGCACCTGCTACACCTTTGGGGTCCTTATTTTGGTTCCAGGCCCCGGATCAGGTGTTGTGGATAATGTTATCCGGTGTAAAATTCTCCCACAATCATTAAGAAACGCTCTGCAAGTATGTAGGCCCAGACGTGTGTCACTAACCTGTTACTCTCCTTCATGGATTTTTGACTTCTAGTGCCTTCTACTCCTGTGCACATTGCCAATGGCATGAAAAACTACCTGAAGAAACCTTCCTACATGCAAGACAGTACTGTAGATTCTTCTGAGGATCACCACTGGCCACATGGTACCCCAAGGCACATCTCAGAGAGCTCTTGTGGGCAGTCTGGGGGCCTGCGCGAAGGAAGCCTGAGTTCTCAGGATTCCAGGACTGAGAGTGCCAGCTTGTCCCAGAGCCAGGTCAATGGTTTCTTTGCCAGCCCTGCGGGTGACCGAACCTGGCAGGAATCACAGCACGGCAGCCCTTCCCCTTCTGTGATATCCAAAACCACTGAGAAAAAGAGGGCTTCCGCTGACAGTAATGGAAACAAGACTAAAAACCCAGGCATTTCTGATGCAACAGATTACTCTGACCGTGGAGATTCAGACATGGATGAAGCTACTTATTCGAGCACTCAGGATCATCAAACACCAAAAAAGGCATAGTTTAATTTAAATCTCTGTTTTTTTTGTTTTTGTGTGTGTTTGTTTTTTTCATTTAATAAAGCAAACAATAGCAAATATATTACGGAGCAGGATAATCTACTCTAAACTGCTTTTATTAGTCTGGAAAGGAGGAATCGTGTATATATTATGTTACTAACTAACTGCTGTTGCATTTGATACTAACTTTCTGACAAATTAACAGCTTTGAATACTAACTCTAAAATGGCTATTATTCTGGGAACTTGCTACCTGATAACAGAAAGGAATGAATAATCAGGTTATGATTATTTTTTACAAGTCATTTATATCTTGCATATTTAACGTTTCTATTAATAAGAGAATTTAATATCTGAAAATTCTGTTCTTAAATAGCTCACATGATGGGCAGTTGACTTTACTGTTGATAGTCTGAATTCTTCTGAAGTTCTGAATGTACAAAAATAATAAGAACAACAACATACAAAATTGCTCATTTCCTAGAAATGACATAAATTTAAACTCACATTCACAAGCGGATTCAGAAAAGACCCATAAGCTCTTTGTTCATGGAGGAACCAACATTCCTCACAAGAGGGTAATGCCCTTACAAATGGGTCTTAGGTATTGTTTATATTGGATTTGTAAATATAAGCAAAGTAAACATGAAGCCTACTCATCTTAGAGGTCCAAGTTAAAAGCTGCTGCTTTGATATATATTGATTTTTAAGGGAAATAGAAATACTTTCTACATTCAGGAGCATAAAAAGCATTGGGCAAGGATTATGTAAAAGCTAGGTTTGAACTGGGTTCTGGGATTCCCTCTGCCTTATCTAGCTGTTTGACCTGAAGGAAGACCTTTAATGTCTAGACCTCAATATCCTTAACCATAAAATATGAAGGCATTGGATTAAATGATCTCTAAGATGTCTTCCAGCCCTCATGATCTTTGAATTTACTCTATCCTTTAATATCTTGCTTTTTCTTAATTTTTCTAAAAAAACACATATTGATATTCCAGTAGTAATTCATTCTGACTCTAACAAGAAATCCTTTTGTTTGTTTTTCTTTGTTAAGGAATCCTCCTCCTCAATGAATACATCCAACAAAATGAATTTTAAAACTTTTCCTTCATCACCTCCTAAACCTGGAGATGTCTTTGAGGTTGAACTGGCTAAAAATGATAACAGCTTGGGGATAAGTGTCACGGTACTGTTTGACAAGGTTTTCAAATGTTTTCTCTTCTCTATTTCCAGCAACCTATTGTATGCCAATTTATTAATTTATTTTGCTTCGAAAGGGAAACCTGTCAAATATTTCCAAAATTAAAAATTGAATTGTATCTTAAAACTTTTTAAAAAATAACTTTTGTGCTAGGCACTTTTTCCTGTGATTTAAAAGAAATTAGACAAGTCTATCTACTCAAACCCCTTACATTTCATAATGTTTAATCTGAATACAAGACTTAGAAAACATAAAATTAATAAGTATGTTTTGCA
This sequence comes from Prionailurus viverrinus, assembly GCF_022837055.1. NCBI lineage: Eukaryota > Metazoa > Chordata > Mammalia > Carnivora > Felidae > Prionailurus > Prionailurus viverrinus. Next base: position 134,582,209 of record NC_062564.1, on the reverse strand, counting down.
TACATTTGACACTTCTGCATAAGCATGGAATAATACATTTTAACCCACATGATAAATAAATTCTAATGTATATTTATATGCCCTTTCTCTCCATAATATATCTTAATTTGTAAATGTGATTAGTATATTAAAATTAGAGGTTCCCAAGGAATATATGTACTTTTAAGGTAGTTAAAATATGAGCATAGGCTATTTGATGAAAATGCTTGAGACTTGTATTAATTCTAAAGTGTAACATTATCATTTATGACAGTTGAAGGGTATTGTCAGGTAGGAAAAGCCATCTAGAAACATGGTAGAAACAACACTATTAATATACAGAGGTCAAAAAGAAAACCTAATGTTCTAGCACTTTTAAAAATATCATAATCCTTTACCTCTTGTCCTTAACTTCTTTAGAATTTTATTATCTTTCTGTTGTGTAGGGAAAGAAAAGCTGTATATCCACAAAAGATGGAGAATATACTCATTAGATCTCATCTACATTATAACAAAACTTACCTACCAAAGCCTTTCAAAATGAAAAAAAAAAAATGTTTTTCTTGACTCATGAGATTTGCAAGTTTCAGCTTAGCAGATATGATCTGAAGCAAATTATTCTATTTGCTGTCTTTTTCAGACAGTCATCTTCTACTAATTTTGCATAGATGGATTTTGCTTCCTGCTTGCTCATAACTCATGGTATAGACTTACAAAGGGAGAGCAATTCTTCATACAGTCAAGATCTGACATGTTGTTTTCTGAGTAAAGAGTTTTTCTAAAATGTAACTGCTTTACATTTGGAAAACTTGGCTAGAAATATTCTTGGGTTTCGAATTAATTGCATGTGCTGATGTGGTACTGCTGCTTTGGCTGATGGATTGAATGCTTTCTAGGTCTCAGATTTGAAAGATGGAGTGTGAAATTTCTCATATTACAAAATGTTATTTTACTTGTCTTTTTCCATTTAGGGGGGTGTGAATACCAGCGTCAGACATGGTGGCATTTATGTGAAAGCTGTTATTCCCAAGGGAGCAGCTGAGTCCGATGGTAGAATTCACAAAGGTAGAGTGTGTGTGTACAGGAATTGCATATAAGATTATCATTTCAACAAATAAAGTAGAAATTAGGAAATTCATAAAGGCCTTTAAATATTCATAATAGAAGAACACATGCAATTTTTTTAAGACTAAAGCATTAAAAAAAACTCCTTGATGTCATTCCAAAACTCTTCTTTCCAGCCTAATCTCTAGTATCGGAAAATATCTTGACAGTGTTTCAGTTCACATTTTGTACTTTCTGCGAAGCAAATTGCCAGAAAATGAGAAACGAATAGTGCTCTTGTAAAAACACTGGTATCTACATTTTTAATAACAGCTAACTAGGTTAGTGCCCTCCAATCTCTCTACATTTATAGTCAGTTTATTTAAATTGACTTTATAGGGGCACCTGGGTGGCTCAGTCGGTTAAGCCTCCGACTTCAGCTCAGGTCACGATCTCGCGGTCCGTGAGTTTGAGCCCCGCTTTGGGCTCTGGGCTGACGGCTCGGAGCCTAGAGCCTGCTTCCAATTCTGTGTCTCCCTCTCTCTCTGCCCCTGCCCCTTTCATGCTTTGTCTCTCTCTGTCTCAAAAATAAATAAACGTTAAAAAATTTTTTAAAAAATAAAATAAAATAAATAAATAAATAAATTGACTTTACAATATATACAATATCTTCTTCTAAATTGTATTTAAGATTAGTCATAAAATTAGGAAAGAAAGTAAACACATATTAAAGAAACTCTGTGACAGAATTTTGTCCAGAATTTGTCTGAGTCCTTAAATTAATACAAAACAAGACCACAAGATATTAGAAAGCATATAGAATCTTTATTTTATCATCTACTTTTCTCAAAATTGCTGCCTAATTTATAGGTGATCGTGTTCTTGCTGTTAACGGAGTTAGTCTGGAAGGAGCTACCCATAAGCAAGCTGTGGAAACACTGAGAAATACAGGACAGGTAATAAATAGCTCATTATACCAACCACTTAAGATAGCTTACAAGAACATAAATAATTTGTGAATAATATCTGTCTCACTAAGATCTCCAAATTTATTAGTCAAGAAACCAAGCCTGATTCATGTAAACGTTCTAGTATTTTTTTTCCCTTCAAATTGGGAAGCAGGTATTATTGCAAGAGGTTTTTCACTGAGGGAACTTGACTTTCTGTATCACATTTAGCCATAATATTACCAGATCTGACGGGAGGAAGGGTGGAGTTTGCATTTTTTTTAACTTTTTGTCAACAAGGACAAACATCTAGTGATTTTCACTTCTAGTCATTTTTCAGCCCAAAGCTGAATTATTTTCTAAAGTTTACCAAATTATTTATAATGGTCTATGTATTATAGTATAATGGTGTTTTTATTCTAGTGCCCAAATTTCTTATAACATGTTTATGTTATTTCTATAAGAGATTTTTATTTTTAATTATTTTTTATACAGAAAATAAGAAAAACTTGATTGTGAAATTTTCAATCCCTTGCTTTGTTTTTTGTTTTTGTTTTTTCCCCTCCCTCTATGTTTTTGGTGGGTTTTTTTGTTTGTTTGTTTTTTTCTCTCCATCTATATTTTGGTGGACAAGTTACTTTAAATGATTTGATAAGATGAACCATATAAAGTCCTCAAAATTTACCTACTTTCTTATAATTCTTCTTAGTTAATGAAATGCTATTCCATTTGTCCAGGTGGTTCATCTGTTATTAGAAAAAGGACAATCTCCAGCATCCAAAGAACATGTCCCCATCACCCCACAGTGCACCTTTCCAGATCCAGATGCCCAAGGTCAAGCCCCAGAAAAGATGAAGAAAATGACTCATGTCAAAGACTACAGCTTTGTCACCGAAGGTCAGGCCTTGGGAGACTGTCATCTCACCTTTAACTTATTCTTGACTTACTCAAAATTTGATTTTTGTATGTTGGATCATATAATTCATGCCTGAGTCCCTCTAATTACTCTTGTCAAGTATAAATAATCAGATGGACCACTATACCATTTTTTTTAAGGACATATATATATGCACCTCTTAAAGTCTGAAAGACCTCAGGTAATGAAGTCATCCATGAAACAACTTTTGGTCACTTAATAGTCCTTTGAATAGTTATAAAATTCAAATGAAATTTTCAAGGAAAAAAATAACTATAAATAATTGCTGAGAATGGCTTCAAACTCATATGAAACCTTGACTTGTAACATTTTCTATATTTTTGTTTAATTCTGTGGACTTGTCAAGCTAACCCTAGGTAGAAATTCACCTCATAGTTCCCAGATCATGATCTTTCTTACAAACTTTGCAAGCTCTTGGACATACTGCTACTTGCTAGTAAAATAAGAAATTAAGAATAGGGGCACCTGTGTGGCTCAGTCCGTTAAGCATCTGACTCTTGATCTTAGCACAAGTCATGATCTCACAGTTCAGGAGTTCGAGCCCTGCAGAGTCTGTCTGGGATTCTCTCTCTCTACCTCTCTCTCTGCTCCTCACCCGCTCTTGTTCTCAAAGTACATAAATAAAAGTTTTTAAAAAATAAGAAAATTAAGAATGAGGTAGTACTGAGCTTTTCATAAAGCTAAGTGTTCATAATACAGAAATACCCTTTATTCTGAGATTTCCATCTATCTCATTTTAAGGGGCATAAATGTCCTTTACTTTATGAATGCTGATGGTGGTATATAGCCATTGTTTTGCCTTTTATTTTAAATCTTTATTTGATTACCAAATGTTTAGTGCCTCAGAAATACTCTCAAAAATAAGGAGAAAAAATAGCCCAGCCTATATTATTTTATCTGATTATGAAAATGAAATTAGCATACCTACTTTACCTCTTTATACTGCCTTGTATTGTTTATTTCTTCCATCACTCCTTCCTTAAATATGTTACTTCATTCTTTTCTGGTTATTATTCTTTCAACTTCTTTTGTTGATTGAAATTTGTTTATAATGCCATATCAATTTACTGGATTAAATTATACCTCACTGAAACACTGGAATGTCAGCTTACTTTCCCCTACCCTTCTCTAACATTTGCTTCACTCTTCTTACCATCTTTCTCCCATTGTGTCCCCAAACTTCCCTCATTCTTACCCTTCCCCAGATTTTTCTCTTTTTTTTTTAATGTTATTCTATAATCTTTGAAAACACATGGGATTAAAGCATAATTTTATTTTCAGAACCCAGATATCAAAACCCTCTCTTCTGTTCAAGTAGCTTAGTTCATGCAGCTTAGTTTATTAAGTTTTTTTAATGATAGAGAGTGTGAAATAGGATTCGAATATAGAATAAAAGTGCAGTAAGTGCCTGTAAAGCTGTAAATATTCTGAGAAGATGGGCTTTTTAAAATGTGTCTGAAAGCACATACGTTTGTATGTGCATATGTGTACACAGCACGATAAGAATATTTAAATTTTTTTAATGTCTTTTCTTCTCCAGAGAATACATTTGAGGTTAAATTGTTTAAAAATAGCTCAGGCCTAGGATTCAGTTTTTCTCGAGAAGACAGTCTTATTCCTGAACAAATGAATGCCAGCATAGTAAGAGTTAAAAAGCTCTTTCCTGGACAGCCAGCAGCAGAAAGTGGAAAAATTGAAGTGGGAGATGTTATCCTAAAAGTGAATGGAGCCTCTTTGAAAGGACTATCTCAGCAGGTGAGCCCCCAGGTGGTGAATGTAATACTTTTAATAATGAGATGGATTAGCCTTTCATTATGATTTCATAGTGCTATCTTAACTGTATCTTCATTTGTCATTCATGGTACCCCTAGGAAGTCATCTCTGCTCTCCGGGGAACATCCCCAGAAGTATCCTTGCTTCTATGTAGACCTTCACCTGGTGTGCTACCAGAAATTGACCCTGCTCTTTTGGTGAGAACTATGAAAAATTAATTTATATTTTTATAGAATAGCAATTGAGTGATTAATTCAGCTGTCATGGTTTTGTCACTGATTGATCTCCTGGGTTTCATCTACTTTATTCTTTAACTAGGAGTATCTTGGGTGTGTCACGTGACCTCCGAGTGCATTCTGCATATGTAATATAAAGTAATTCAATTCACTTTCTCTTCTCTCCTTTCCACTTATAAAGTTCTAGGATTTTAGGAGTTTGTTTTCCAAGCATAAATAGGAAAAGATTTCAAATCATGGTTACAGGGGTGCCTGGGTAGATCAGTTGGTTAAGCATCTGACTCTTGGTTTTGGCTCAGGTCATGATCTCATGCGTTCATGGGTCCGAGCCCCGCATTGGGCTCTGCAGAGCCTGCTTGTGCTCTCTCCGTCTGTCTCCCCTCCCCTGCTCACACACTCTGCCTCTCTCTCTCTCTCAAAATAAATAAATAAACCTAAATTTAAAAAGTAAATAAATTAAAAATAAAATACAATAATGGTTACAAAGCCCTTTTGTCCATTTCTTCATTGAACCAAACTGGGAAGCATAATTCTCATTCTGAGCTAGTTTAAATAATAAAAACGATTTGAGGGGAGACTGGGTGACTCAGTCCGTTGGGCGTCCAACTTCGGCTCAGGTCATGATCTTGCGGTTTGTGGGTTTGAGCCCTGCATTAGGCTCTGCACTGACAGTGTGAAGCCTGCTTGGGATTCTCTCTCTCTCCCTGTCTGTGTCTGCCCCTCCCCCAACTTGTGCTCGCTCTCTCTCAAAATAAATAAATAAACTTTAAACAAATAAATACATAAATAAAATTTATTTGAGAGTTTTTGCCCTTATTTTTAATACTAGAAATCACAGAGCAAGCAATATGTTTGTCCATTTCCCTTTCTTATGTCAAGGAGTAGCTAAAGGATCCAAAATCTATTTTGATGGTTATTTATAAATTACATGCTGATAGGTAGGAATCCATACATAGATGGATAATAATATTAATATAATTGAAGAAGGACAACTTTTGTCCTGTCTACTTTATAGTGTGTTCCATTACCAATAAACATGACCTCTGGGTATGAAAGGCAGCAGTGTCTGGCCCCAGAAACTTTGGTCTTTATGTCCAGGAGAGGGGTAGTTGTAGGATATTAATAGGAAAATATGATTTCTGTAAGGTGTATTATAAACAGCATTTTATGAGACTACATTGATTTTTGGCACCAGATAGGAAGAACTGAGTAGAACTCTCCTCTTAATGAGTATATAAATTGATACAATCTTTGTAGAAAGCAATCTGGAAATAGTTAGCAAGGCCTTTCAAAGCATCCTATGTACTGACTATTATATAGAAAATTATAAGGAAATAATGAGAAACTCAGGTGAAAATGTACATACAAAAAAGCTCTAGATTTCTATTGTAGCAGAAAGTTAGAAACAACTCTATAAAATAAAAGAATTCTGAAATAAATAAAAGGTATAGCCATCTGTGGGATCATTACATAGTTTTATGCAGTTTTTTTCAAAGCATATTTAAGGACCTCAGAAAAAACTTACGATCGAAACCTAAATTTCAAAGTAGGCTACAGGGGTGCCTGGCTGGCTCAGTTAGTGGAGCATGTGAGTCTTGATCTCAGGGTTGTGAATCTGAGACCCACATTGGGTATAGTGATTACTTAAAAATAAAATCTTCCATGCTGTTCCACCATCTTGGCTCCCCCCTACTTAAAAATAAAATCTTAAAAAAAAAAAAAGTAAGATATAATATATAATTCTGATGTAAAGTATAAGTCATATGATATTAGTTGTTATTTTCACATATATTTATATATGATTTTTCTGTGTAATGAGCATAGGTTACCTTTATTATCAGAAAATAATTGAATATTTTAATAGAAAGTGCTGCTGTTCAGCATGTTCCTTTTCAATGAAGTGTTCTAGCGTTAATATAAGTTGTCACATCCCGATCTCTTTAAATGTGTCCATTACAGACCCCATTGCACTCTCCAACACAAGTTCTCCCAAACAACAGTAAAGACTCTTCTCAAGCAGCATGTGTGGAGCAAGGCACCAGCTCAGATGAAAACGAAATGTATGACAAAAACAAGAAACAATGTACATCCAGGAGAGACAGTTACAGTGACAGCAGTGGGAGTGGAGAAGACGACTTAGTAAAAGCTCCAGCAAAGATACCAAATATGAGTTGGAGTTCAGCTTTGCATCAGACTCTGAGCAACATGGTATCACAGGCACAAAGCCAACATGAAGCATCTAACAATCAGGAAGACACCATCTGTACCATGTTTTACTATCCTCAGAAAATGCCTAATAAACCAGAACTTGATGACAGGTATTGTCACTATTATGTGTAGCACTCAAAGCAACTGCTTCTTGTTTGTGACAGGAGCAGCAACATACGTTTCTCTAAGAATGAAATATGTCTGTGTGAACTTCACAATGATCAGGCAGATGATGACTGTATTGGATTTCCAGTTACTGTGACTGACAGTTTTAGTTAGCAAAACTGTAAGCTCTCTAGCCGTTCAACCTGAGACTTGCTGCTCTCTTGAGTATATTTACTAGTAATTGGGAAAGTTGTTTGTATTTCACCGTAATTCATAATACTTACAAGAAAGAGAAGAGACCTATTTTGATACTGATGGGGTAGGAGAATAGGGAGTACTAATATAAAGAGAAGTGATTGGTGGGGAGAAGACAGTTTGCAAAAGGTAAGCATAGAGGCAAAAAAAGGAAAAGACTACATCTGTACCTCTAACAATTATTCATACGTTTTACTGTTTGGTTACATCTTTGTGTATATCTAGGTGCAACCATACTTGTTCAAGTTCTTTTGGTGTTTTGGGGGTTTTCCCCCCCATTTTATCATCCAAAATAACCACAGGAATAAGACTTATATTCTTTTTCTATTTCTTCTCTTTCTTATTATGTTGAAACACACATTAGGCTTCTGAGAATATTGGCTTCAGCCTTTAGTTAATGACTAGGAATCAAAAGTCTATTTATTTAACCTGTCTTACTAATTTATGCAGCTTGAAGAGCTTCAAAATAGAATCTGGACAGGGGCACCTGGGTGATTCAGTCGGTTAAGTGTCCGACTTTGGTTCAGGTCATGATCTCACAGTTCTTGAGTTCGAGCCCCATGTTGGACTCTGTGTGCTTTGGATTCTGTGTCTCCCTCTCTCCCTGCTCTTCCCCTGTTTGTGTGCTCTCTCTCTCTCTCTCTCTCTCTCTCGCTCTCTCTCTCTCTCTCAAAGATAAATAAACATTAAAAAAAAAAAAAGAATGTGGACAGAGAATAAAAATGGGTATTGTTAGCATCTAGCAAACATGAAATAAATTCATAGTCCAGAGTTAGGCAAAAATTAGCTAGGAATGCAATCATAAGCAGATATGAATATGTGTTAAGTGCTTTCTGCTTGTGGCACAAACTTACTGTATTGACACTGAAATGTATTTGAAAATAGTCTTGCTTCTTTCTCTCTGTAGCAATCCTCCTTCCCCTCTACCACTGGACAGGACTCTTGGGCAGAGCTATCAACCCCAATCAGAATCTGCTTCCACTAATTCAATGGATAAATATCATATGCATCACATTTCTGAACCAACTAGACAAGAAAGCTTGACATCTTTGAAAAATGACTTAGAAAACCACCTTGAAGACTTTGAGCTGGTGAGTTGTTTCCTCTGTATTAAGAAAATTCTGGGGCACCTGGATGGCTCAGTTGGTAAAGAGTTGATTTCATGAACTCATGTCATGAACTCATGTCATGTCATGAACTCATGATCTCATGTCATGATCTCATTGTTTATGAGTTTAAGCCCCACGAAAGTCTCTGCCCTGACGGTATGGAGCCTGCGTGGGATTCTGTCTGCTCTTCCTCCACTCACACCTTCACACACGCAATCTCTCTCTCTCTCTCAAAATAAATAAACGTAAAAAACAAATTCCATGTTTTGTCAGTTAAGATGTAGTTACACAAAGCTTCCCTTTAGGGAAAAGGCTGTCTTTTTTAGTAGGTTCATATCCAGGTCCAGTAAGTAGATAACATATCTGCTGTGTTTCTCTGCCGAGAATCAGGGGAAAAGACAAAAAGACCTGGATATAAATCCTGACGCTACCACTGACTTGCTATAATTTGGCAGATGCCTGTGGAATTACTTCATTCATCTGAGCCTTAGTAGTTCTGGCTATAAAATGGGGCTAGTAACCTCCTAGGACTGTGATGAGGATTAAAAGAAATATAGGTAGAGTACCTAATACAGTATCTACTATTTCCCGAATCCTGATGAGTTGCCTATTTAATTTTTAATCAAATTTGATTGTAAGTTTTTCTCTTCCACACTTTTTTGTATATGCCCAAATGGAATCCTTTACATTGTACAAATAACCCTATAACTTCTGAATCTTTAAATTCAGTTTGGAAGCCAAATCTCCAAGAATAATATCCTTTACATTGATTGAAAGTCAGCCTTTTTCAATATTGTTTTTATTATCCAAGTAATAAATATTTATCATTGGAAAATTTAAAAAAAAAACAGTTAAAAAATACTGAAACCACTGATAATCTCACCACCTAAAAATCATAAACATTTTGGAGTTAATCTCTTCAGATACTTGGTTTGCCTAGAAGAGTGTGTGTGTGTGTGTGTGTGTGTGTGTGTGTGTGTGTGTGTGACATATACATCTTCAGTTTCATTCTCAGCAATAGAAAATAATCTTTTCAAAGAGAGAAAAAAATCTTTGCAAGATTTCCTTTAGAAGTGTGTCATTACCCCTTTAAACTATAAGCAACCTTCATATCTCATTCAAAATCTTTTTTTTTTTTTAATTTGAGAGAGAGAGAGAGCATAGGCAGGGGAGAGGGGCACAAGGACAGAGAGAGAGAGAGAGAGAGAGAGAGAGAATCTCAAGCAGGTTCCTGAGTCAGCATGGAGCCCAACACAAGGCTTGATCCTACAACCCTGGGATCACGACCTGAGCCAAAATTAAGAATCGGATGCTCAACTGACTGAGCTACCCAGGCACCCCTCAGTCAAAATCTTTAAAAAAAATTTTTTTGTACAACTAAATGAAGTTGTAATGTCTAATCACCTAAAGGCTTCATGTTTTTACAAGAAAACCTTTTCTTTTGTGGCTCTTGACATCTATCTTAATTGCTCAGAAATAGATGAAGAATTTTCCTACACCTTCCCCTCAAAATATATATCAAAGGATCATCAAAGTATAACCATTCATGTGTCCTTGTTTACCTTGAAAATACAAAAATTGAAGCATGAGTAAGTTTTGTCTCAGCCATCTTTAGACAAATAGTGTTGTTTCTAAACCCAGCTCTTAGATGGGGATACATTCTATCTAGAATTGGATAGACCTAGCTTCACTTGGCTAAGATCAGTAATGTTTTAAAGTTTGATTTCCTCCTCTGCTATTTAGTAGAAATAATAGTCATCTCTGTTTGTCAATGGGCAAAAATAGACAACCTAAAGAGTCGCTGTTTTCTTCCCTAGGAAGTAGAACTCCTCATTACCTTAATTAAATCGGAAAAAGGAAGCCTGGGCTTTACAGTAACCAAAGGCAATCAGAGTATTGGTTGTTATGTTCATGATGTCATTCAAGATCCAGCCAAAAGCGATGGAAGGCTAAGACCTGGGGACCGGCTCATAAAGGTGAGACATTAAAGAATGGATTTATGCAAATGTGACCAGAGACCAAGTCAGGGCTGGAGAAGGAAGAACAAGAAGGTTGAGTTAATATAACACTCCATTTCTTTGTTTGTTTGTTTTCCTTCTCCGCCTCTTAAAAATAAAGGCCTTTGTATAGTTAACAGTTTAGGGAATGCTGAAAGTGCCCTTTTTAATTTGAATGTTCCTCTACTCTTACTTAAAGCATTAGATAAGCTGTCTTGAGTCTTAGGGACAGAAAGTTTCTTAAATTACCATAAGGATAAATTTCCTATATTAGCAAAATAATGATGCATTTGTTAGATATTTTACATTATTATTTCACCTGTAATTACTTGCTCATTATACTTATGATTTCCACAGTAAAGGGAATTAGCAATAAATTAGAGACCATTCTCTTACTGGCTAAGGTAGAGCTAGGGAGATTGCTGTATTTTCATGGCAACCTCTCTTTCCAAAACTGTAATCTATTTTGCCTCTTTCTCATTTTTGTAGGTTAATGACACAGATGTGACAAACATGACTCACACAGATGCAGTGAATCTGCTCCGAGCTGCACCCAAGACAGTCAGATTAGTCCTAGGACGAGTTCTAGAATTACCCAGGATGCCAGTGCTGCCTCATTTGCTACCTGACATTATATTAACATGCAACAAAGAGGAGTTGGGTAATGCACATTCAGGCTGTGTGCAGTGTGATTTTGTTGGCTAGGTTAAAAGTAAGTACTCTTAAGACTAAGGAAGACCAATATTTTCTATTCCCTGAAGGTTTTTCCTTATCTGGAGGTCATGACAGCCTTCATCAAGTGATATATATTAGTGATATCAATCCGAGGTCAGTTGCAGCCGTTGAGGGTAATCTCCAGCTATTGGACATCATCCACTATATGAACGGTGTCAGCACACAAGGAATGACCTTGGAAGAAGCTAAGAGAACATTAGACATGTCCCTTCCTTCAGTGGTGCTGAAAGCAACAAGGTACTCTGCAATACTTGTGGGTTTTGTGTTTGCTCATGTTTCAGGCTGTTGATCACACTTACGTTATCTTAAAAAGATATTCCTGAATTAGTAACTCACAGACTAAACTGGCAGTTTATAAAGCTAGAACAGACTTCTTAATAGGAGATTCCAAGAGCACTTTAAGTGGATTAGTGTTTGGATACATATTTGCAGTTGATAATAGGGTGGTTACCACATTTGTCAGGATGTTTTCAATTGCAAGTAAAAGAAAATACAACTCAACAGTGGTTTAAACAATAAAGGGAACTTACTAGTTTATAGGATTTAAAAGTGCAAAGATGAGGTGGTCATCAGGTGAAATTTGATGCAGGCTATGGCTCCATTTTTTGCTGTTTTCAATTACTCTCTTTTCTGTGTATGTGTTTCCTTCATGATTAAGTGGCTTTGTCACTTAACACATGGCACCGTCCAGAGCAATCTTCTAACAATTCTCACCAATAACCATGGTAAAGCAAGGACTGTCTGTTGATTGCCTTAGACCTAAATTAAGGCTATCCCTTGAATTGAGACAAAGAAATAAGAATATATCAATTGGCCTAAGCCAGTCCTGGCCCATTCCCAGAGCTGGAACAGAGTCAGTTCTGCCCAAATGTCATGTCTACAGCCAATGAGGCATAGAATTGTCACTTTCACCATACCTCATGACAATTTCACATTATAAGAAATGCTAATGGCAACTTTTCCTTCACTTAATAATAGAAATAAATTGAAAAAAAATATGCATTAATTTCAAATTACTACAAATATAGTGGCATAAATGATAAGTTTATTAATAGTTCTGGAGGTCAGAAATCCAAAATGAAAAAAAAAAAATCCAAAATCCAAAATGGATTTCAGTTGGCTAAAATCAAGACGTTATCAGGGTTGCATTCCTTCTTTAAGAGGTTACAGGAGAAGATCCATTTCCTTGCCTTTTCCACCTTCCAGAGCTTCCCTTCCATCCTCAAAGCCAGCAGGCATAACACTCTACTTATGTTGTCACATCTCTTTCTCTGACTCTCTTTCCTCCCTTCCTTATTCATTTATAAGGACTTCTGTGATTACATTGGGCCCACCCAAGATAATCTCCTCATCTTTAGATCCTTAACTTACATCTTTAAAATCCCTTTTACCCAGTAAGGTAACATATTCACAGGTTTGGCAGATTAGGATGTAGCCACCTTTGTGGGGCCATTATTTTGCCTACCGTAATGTACATACAGCCAGACTTTCTAAATTACACATTTATGTTACATTTATGTCTGTGATACATGGTGAGTTTTACATAGTATGTCTTTAAAAGTATAGAAAGTATAATTAAATCATTTGATCATAAACATTTGTTCCTTCTAAACCTTTAAATTTGATTGTGTACTTTTTTTCTTTGAATATAATCCCTAGTCTGTTTCCCTCATATATTTCTTTTTTTTTTTTTTAAGTTTACTTATTTATTTTGAGAGAGAGAGAATCCCAAGCAGGCTCCAGACTAACATTGTTAGTGTGGAGCCCGACACGGGGCTCAATCCCATGAACTCCAAGATGATGATCTGAACCAAAATCAAAAGCCAGACGTTTAACCTACTGAGCCATCCAAGCACCCCTACCTCATATATTTCTAAAAATTAGATTGGAATACATTTATTTTCATAGGTGTAGCTGAATGTTAATGAGCGGAAGAGGAAAGTGTTCAATCTGGAAAATATTTTTGTGAAAATTAACATCTCTGTGAACCATAGATCCAGCTAATTTTTTTGCCTCAAAACTAGTAGAGTACCCTTCATGCTAGCTCTAAAATCACTTTCTTTTGCCCTTCTGCTTTTCTCTTCACTTTAGTCACAACAGATATAGTGGTGCTAGTCACAATTACTTTCCCCTTCATTCTTCTTCCAGCTCTCTCCACTACTATATATATCTACCCTCTTTGAAGCCCACAGCCAGCAATAACAGAGAGGTATATATTTGTGGTAATTGTCTGTATGTCAAGAACTGTACAGGGTCTGTGGTCTTACCCAACTTGCAAGCTAATAAGCCAGCCTGTTATTGTTTCTTGGATGCTGGTAGAAGGTATGAAACTCCTGGGTCAGAGACAAAATACTTTTTTGGTAACCACAAGCAACAATGGCATGGTATTGGGACAAGTTCCACACATTTTCTAAGTCTCCTGAAGATGACACATGTGGCCTAGTGGATTCCTGCACATGCAGTGGGTTGTAGTACCAGAGAGAAATACCATGAGAAGAAGAGGAACCCTCCCCTTCATGGAAGCCTGTAAGAAAACCTGCTTTTTATTTGGAGAAAGAGTTTCCCTCATCCCTCAAGCTTGCTCATCACAAACATAGCCTTGAGAACTGGCCCATATAAAAAGCAGTCAGGGCCTTTCATTTCTGGGGTACCCAGGAAGAATATGTAGCATGTGTAGGGCCCATGGTAAATTGCTTCTCCCAGCACTATATACTTTAGGCAACCTCCCTTTTCTCTCAAGTACTAGCAGTGTTAAGATTGCATACCAGTCCTCTGTTTCCAAGGTGATGTCTTTTTAACAGTTTTTCACATTGGGTGGTACTATCCTTCTTATAATCCTTTAAATATATATATATATATATATATATATATATACACACATACACACACATATATATATGTGTGTGTGTGTGTATATATATGTATATATATAATGTATATGTATATTGTATATATGTATATATTGTATATATGTATATATTGTATATATGTATATATGTATATATAATGTATATGTATATATAATACATTGTATATATATTGTCTAGATTTTCACTTTAAATAACTTTTTTAAAAGCATGTATCAAGGGTTTCAGATATACAAAACTTAGTCATCTATAATTCCTAAGTTACCTTTGAACCATCATCTGAATGACAGTGAACTAAGTTATTAGATCATGAATATTACAAGTGTTTTAAATGAGGGGAAATACAGTAATGTGTTAATCCTAAACCCAGAGAAAAATTATGTAAAGAAATGATTCTTAATCTTTTTTGGGTCAAGAATATCTCCCTCTAGAAAAGAGGTAGATGAAAACTGATAAATATTTTGTCTACAGCTTCCGGGTGCCTAGACCCCCTGAAGCCTATCTAGAATAAAATTCTTGTGGCTCAATAGTTACCAGGTGGTTTGAAGGGTATTTAAACAAATACCTTAAATAATTTGGAATTGCCTTTTCTTTTTTCTATAACACAGAGATGGCCATCCAGTGATCCCCAGTTCCAAGAGGCACACTCTTGCAAACCCACAGTCAACCAAAGCCAATGGTAAGGATACATTCATTTTGTGACACAAGTAGTTATGCAGAGATAACTATTTTTTTTTTCCCAAAAGCAAAATTGGAGACTATCACTACAGTGTTTTTGTCACCCTTCCAGAGTGCTTTTCAGGATCTCTCTAAGTGCAAAAAATCACATTTAAATAAAAGCATCTCTAAAATTCAGTGCGTAATAGGAAATAGTTGAGCAGCATGGACCATGGGATTTACAGCCAGATAGACCTGAGTTTATAAGTTCTGTGTGCCCTTAGGAAGTTACTTGATCTGTATCCAAGCTTCTATTTCCTATTAGTAAAATAAAAATGTTAGTACTATCTATCTTATAAGGTTATAATGAAGCATAAATACAATAATAATATGTGAAATGCTTATCATAATGATTGTCACATAGTAATTTATTCAGTTATTGAATCTCTTCTCTGTGCCAGGCATTGGTCTGGGCATTGGGAGCATGGTAATGAATACACAAAGTATCTGTCTTACATTCTAGCATAATAAAAGAAATTGTAGTATTAGTGGTCGCGACCCCTGCTAACATAAATTTAATGCTTATTCTTCAGAATAAGCATTCTTCTAAGTGCATGAGTCCTCAAAACAACCCTGTGAGAATAGTGTTACTATTATCCTCCGTTTATAGAAGGAGAAACTGAGACACAGAGAAGTTTGATAACTTACCCAAACTCACAGAGTTAATAAATGGGAGAGCCAGAATTTAAACCTGGGGTTTCTGATTCCATGCTCTCATTCACATAATCGGGCTCAGTAAACGTAGCTTCTGATGCCCATGATAAGAATGATAGACGTGGGAATGTGGTTGAAATTAATGTATTTGAAATGTGAATTCAGTACTTCATACATAACTAAACTTTTAGGTTATCAGGCAGTAACATCTACCAAAAGAATCTCACTACTACAGTTGTAGTTTATCTTCAAAACACTAAAGTACATTTGTTCCCCTCCTCGCCAGTTTTCTTGAATGCCTTAGGGATCTCAGCTTCTCTCTAATAGTTCCAGTTCACGTTAGAGAGGGACTATCTCACAGAACAGTCAGGAGAGCATTTTTCTAGTGACTTACGGGTAGTTACTTGTTGCCTGTTTGTAGTTTGAGAGCTAAAGAGAGCTAAGTCCTGCCCACCTTGTAGAAACTGCCTAGTGAACTGTCTTTATGGGGTTCTCTCACTTGACTCCCTTAGAACTGATCCTTTATGAGTTCTGAAAATCAGTATCAATAATAGGAACTCTCTTATAGTGATGGGAATATAAAATGGTACAACCATTTTATAAAACAGACAATTTCTTTTAATATTTTTTTCAACGTTTTTTATTTATTTTTGGGACAGAGAGAGACAGAGCATGAACGGGGGAGGGGCAGAGAGAGAGGGAGACACAGAATCGGAAACAGGCTCCAGGCTCCGAGCCATCAGCCCAGAGCTGGACGCGGGGCTCAAACTCACGGACCGCGAGATCGTGACCTGGCTGAAGTCGGATGCTTAACCGACTGCGCCACCCAGGCGCCCCAGAGACAATTTCTTTTAAAAGTTCAGCATGTGCCTCCCATATGATCCAGCCATTCCACTCCTTTTTATTTACCCAAGAGAAAAGAAAGCATATATCCATACACAAAAACCTGTACATGAATGTTTTAGCAGCTTCCTTTGTGAAAGCCAAAATCAAAAACCACTCAAATGTCCAAAAACTGCTGAATGAAGAAACCAATTGCAAAATATCCAAACAACAGTACTATTCAGTAATAAAAATGGTCTGGTACTCATAGCAACCTAATCAAAATAACCAAAATAACCCCTCCAAATAAGACAGCTGAGTGAAAGAAGTCAGACAGAAAAGAGTTTATACTGTATTATTCCATTTATTCAAAATTAAAGAAGATGGAAATCATAGTGACCGAAAGTAGATTAGTGGTTGCTTAAGGACAAGGTGAAGGGCAATTAGGGGAACAGGAGGGAGACAGTACAAATAATAAGCTATGATGTTCTGAACTATTCCAATATGACTTTTTGAACTAGTAGTTTATTACTGGTATGCTTTTTCAGTACTTTTCTTGGAAGGTTGATAATGTTTTATACCTCCTGGAAATAATATTAAAAAACATTCTTGACTCTTTGTAATAACATCATCCACATAATTACAGAAATTCATGTCTAAAAATTTCATGTCAACCTTCATCTTTCTAGGTGGAATTATTTTTAGGTCATTTTCAAATAGAAGTCCTTGAGTACACAGATCGGTACATTTTTTTTCTTTTCTGTTCTTTTCTTTTTTAACTTTTCCAAACTCTGCTATATGTTTCAAAGTCTCTTAAAAATATAATTTGATGAATCAAATTATTTTTAAATATGATTTTTAACTGTAATATGTATTACATTTTTAATGTAATATGTATTGAATCTTTGTACTGGTGGCTAAGAGTTAAAAGTAACATTTGGTTTAGACATATATTAAAAGTTCTGTTTAGTTGTATCCGTAACTTACTTTACTGTGTTAAATTGATAGCCGTTATGAAATGATATGAATGGCGCACTATCTTTCCTTAAATAGTGAAGTTAGTGTAGATCAGCACCTGTGATGCCTCTCCCATTCAGTTGAGAGAATTTACATTCAGTGTCTGATACTAGAACCATCCAGACCGAACTGAGCTTTTGTGCAGACTATAGTATTTTCTTTTAAGAAATTAGCTTTTTCCTTGGGATAAACCCTTTTCTAATAATATTTGATTTTGTGTAGCTGGTTTTAAATCATTTTGCAATATGACCTCTTTAAGTGCACTAATGAAAATAAGAACATGCACAGAAATGTGGGTTTTCTTTCACTGTTTTGATGTCCCTATTGTGGTTCCAACTGGCTCTTCTCTTACTCTCTGTGTTGTTCCTTTCAGGTCACCACACTGTGGAGCCTTGCCACAAGCCTGCCCTCACTCCTAGTAATTCATCCTCCAAGGTAAGGAAAAGGCTACCTTCTTCCTATCATACTGCCTTAGCTAAATAACCAGCTTGTTTGTGTCTTGAACCAAACTGATTTCGCATTTAAATATTTGCCTTTTTTAGAAACATGTACTGATGTAAGGAATATATTTTAGGGAACTAAATAGACCTTGCTGAATAAAGCACACAATGTAAAGGTCCTACATGAGCAACCCTACATCATTTGGCACATATTCAGCTCTTATATAAGCTAATCTCTTAAATGGATAGCTTCAATACTTAGATCTTTTTATGAAAGTTCACAGTTCTTTTGGTTGTGTGTTAGATACCCAGAAGAGAAGAACATACATAATTAAGAGTAGAATTGGTCCTTTGAGTTAATATTGGTCAACAGTGACCCTCAAATGACAATCCTCTACTGCTAGTAAGGAAAAACAGTACTGACAAAAGAAATAGACATACTTGCTTTTAGAAGGACATGGAAAATGCTTTACCTCATAATAAAATGTAAGAACCTAAATCATTTAAGATTAACAAAGAAAAATCTGGAGGTGAATTAGCAAAGCTACTTTAATACATAGCTGAATTCCACTTCAAGCTTTCTCTTTAAGGCTATGTGTATGCCCATTCGTTTGGCTAACATTTCTTTTTATGATTTTCTTTTGGCATGTAATGAACATTCTAAAACGATCCCAGCTGGATATCCACTTTGTGGAATTGTTTAATCCCATACAGTCTGAGCCCCACTGTTTGAATGCCTTTCCACATAAGCTCCAGAGCTGAGGCATTGCTCTCCTAGTAATCTGAAAATCCTGTCATCTCAGCAAAATCTGGACAAAAGCTGGATTTAGCATAGAAGGAAAATTTAGTGACCAGAAGGCCAAAATTCCATGCCTTTCATCTCACTGGTCCAGCAAGTCTTTAAAAGATATTGCAATAGAAGAATTATTAGGCAGAAATGATTGGGGCACAGAAATAAAAATGCCTTGGTCTTGGTATGTTTGTGGATTGAGAGAAAGCAAGACCCACTATTCCCTGTTTATTCATAAGGTCTACAGTTACACAGAGCTGGAACACCTGGATTTTCATGTATTTCTAGTGTTAGTCATGTTGTATGGTGCTTATTTTCTTTTTAAATATCAGCATGTTGTTGAAAGGGAGAAGGGGAGAATTTCTTTTTAAGTTAACATAAAACACTCAGAAGCTAGGACCTTGGTTATTCATGGTTGCAAACATTTTTTGTTGGAGTTAAAGTCTTTCAGGAAGTCTCTCAAGCAATACTCTGTCCTTGATGCTAATGTCTGTGCTATGAATTTCTCATGAAGATTGGAGTTTCACAATCCAGTAAAATTGGACATTGTGTAACCACTATTTATGAAGAAATAATTCTATTGCGTCTATCATTTCTACTTTTTATCTTGATAAAAAGAGTAAAATCTTTGGAGCAAACCACCTTTTATTTGTATAAAATTATTTCATTTTATCCTAACCATTTAATTTTGCATTTTTACCCAAATCATTTTTCTTTCAATAGGCCATGTACTATGAAGTGTTCACAATTTACCATTGAGTTAGAAAGTTAAATTCTGTTCAATAAGTAATTTGTAGTTATGAATCCATTGTTATTCTTCTTAAATTGAAATGAGATTTAGACTAGACTTAAAAATCTTTATATCCAACAGTTGACCAGGATGTGAAACTAGAGTTTATGTCCAAGTCACAGCTTCACAAATACTTAAAAGATTTTTTCCCTTTCCCCCAACTTATTAGTTTAGTAATCCTATAAAACTTTTAGAAAAGATTTAAAGGAAGACAAGTCTCATAAACTATGCCTCAAAAAAGAGATTTCTGCACTCAAATAAGCTTAGGAAATACTACATAATAGACTCTTGGCAACTCAAAATTTATATTAGTAAACACTGTGAGAATTCTTAGAATAGAAATACTGATTTGATGTTGTATTATCTGCTGTTTCCAGAGGTTTTTGGTGATGGAAAGTCCCATTCTCTTTGTACATTCCATTGTGCTGATGTTTCCTAGAAACATTCATCTATCATGGAGAGATACCAAATGGATTATGTACAAAGAAAGAGGGAGAGAAGGACACGATGGGGCAATCTACAGCCCCTCCCTAATCCTGGAAGTTAGCAAAATAGTAAACTAATGATTTGCTCTGGTTTCATACTTTAGGTTAATGGGGAAGAAATAATTGAAGTTTTGTGCCCTGAAGGAAAATGCTCTACTTATCAGATGAAGGGATCAGCAGACTTGATTCTCTCCAAAGGTAGTTTTTCCAAATCAGTCATCCAATTACTCTAAATGTCCTAATAGTTCAGGTAATAAAGAAATATTAGGTATTGGGCTTACATGTTTCTATAGTGTAACAAGAAAAGATTGTTGTTCAAAGAAATAAAAGAACAATGTAAAATTAATTATTGTTCATTGCATTACTGTACAAATGTGCCTGTATCCTAATATTAAAAATATTTTTAGATGATTAAAAAGATAGCTGGTTTTGTTTGGTAGTGTTTCTTACATTCCTTGGAAGCAGCAATTCACAGGTAACCTAATTAGAAAATTTTTCTTGGACATGTATGGGCTACCCTATTACATCCTTAATTTTTGTAACCTAACTTCTTGAGTTTCTTTCATGAATTAGTAATTTGGAATCAATTTAGGAAAATAAGCATTAAATTCTTGATGTCTCATGGAAAGATTTATTCACAGACATAGATTTTGGTTTGTTCTTTTTAAGCTACATTTGTGTGATCTTCTGTCACAGCAGCCAGAGGAGTGCTAGAACTAGAAATGGCTGGTTTGCATGAGTCTAACCACTTTTCCAATCATGGCTGCCTTTCGAAGTAGATGCTTGAAATTTGAAAGACCTGATGTAGCGTCTCTTTCTCAAATCAACATTTTTAAAGTAAAATCTCATGTAAAATTACTGTTTTTCAAGAATCTAATGTACAAGAAGATGATATTTATGATGATCCTCAAGAAGCTGAAGTTATTCAGTCTCTGCTGGATGTCGTGGATGAGGAAGCCCAGAATCTTTTAAACCAAAATAATGCAGCAGGAGATGTCAGTGTTCCAGGTAGATGAACCAGAATGAATAAGTTGGTACACTAAGGAGTGCAAGAAGGAGGCCTCTAGGAAGCATTTTAATTTCTCTTGGCCCACTTATTTCTTCCCCAGGTTCATTGAAAACCAATGGGAAGTTATCTGAAGGGAGAGCAGAAGATACAGACTGTGATGGTTCACCTTTACCTGAAGACTTTACAGAGGTAAGGATAAGAGCTAGATAAACACTATAGGATGTTATGTCTTGTTAGAATTATGTATCTTCTTACATAAAGTTTGCTTTCTCTGCTGAGGCCTTATCTCTGCCTCCACCAACCCCACCATTTCTGATTTTCCAACACCGCTCATCCCCTGCCCCAACTCTGGCATTTGCAGGTTTATGTTTACTTGTCTGGTTCCTGTAGACATTTGACTTTGCAGCCTATCCTAGTGTGCTAGGGCTGCCACAACAAAATACCACAAACTGGAAGACTTAAGAAACAGAAATTTATTTTCTCACAGTTCTAGAGGCTGGAAGTCCCAAGGTGCCAGCAGAGTTGGTTTCTGGTGAGACCTCTGTCCTCCACTTGCAGATGACCACCTTTTCACTGTGTCCTCACATGCCCATTCGTCTGTCTCACCAGGGAAGAGACCCCTGGTGTCTCTTCCTTTTCTTACAAGGACACCAATCCTATTGGATTAGAGCCCCATCCTTATGACCTTATTTAGCCTTGATTACCTCCATAAAAACTGTCTCCAAGCAGTCATTTTGGGGTTAGGGCTTCAACCTGTGAATCTTGCGAGGGACACAATTCAGTCTATAACACAATCTATGCTTTAACAAGTTATAAAATATAATTAAATAAAATTTCATTCGCAATAGTTAAATAAAAGTATAGGCATAAATTCAACCCAAATGTACAAAACCTATATTATGAAAACTTTAAAACTCTACAAAGAAGCAGAAGAAATATTAAAGAGAAACATTTCTTATTCCTTGATAGAAAAGCCCAAAATTTAACTTCTCCCTAGATTTACCCATAAATTAATATGGTCCCATAAAATATTTCAACTTTTTTTTTTAATGTTTATTTATCTTGAGGAGGGGAGTATGAATGGGTAAGGTTAATAATGATGGGTAATGGGGCAGATAAAGATGGGTAAGGGGCAGAGAGAGGGGGAAAAGAGAGAATCCCAAGCAGTCTCACTCTGTCAGTGCAGAGCCCAATTCAGGGCTCAATCACATGAACCATGAGATCCTGATGCTGAGCCTAAATCAAGAGTCCAACACAACTATCTGAGCCACCTAGGAGCCCCTTCAACTTTTTTTTAATGAGAGGCAGACTAGCTTGGTAAAATGATTTTAAAGTTCACTTGGAAGAAATTAGGATGTAAAACTGTTCAGGACAAATCTAAAAATTAAGGTTTATGGAGGGAGAATATTCCTACCAATTATTAGTAAATATCACGTAAGTTGTTCTACCACCAAAGTGTAGATAGATCCCGCAAATATACACGTTGAGAATTCAAGATGTTAAAGACCAAACCTTTTGGGACAGTCCATCCTTTAAATTTAATAAATTGACACTTGAATATATGGGACATCTGCTTCAGAAGAGATTTTGACTAATAGTAAACAAAACAAAGAAAGTGAAAAAACAAATTCAGGAAAGGAGAAAACAAAGTACTGAGATAAAAACATGAAGAGGTTATATTTGTATCAAACTTCTAAATGTGTTAAAATCACTATGGAAATTATATTCATAAGCAGACAAATTCAAAAAAGACAAATATGACTAATCTCCGTAGCTGAAAGGAAGACTAAGCCAGTATTCTGGAAACATTTTCTGTTTCATTTTATATTTCTAGAATGTTGCCTACATTTCAGTAGTTTTAAGAGTTACCTAGAATTTCTGAAAATATTTAGTTTTTCATAAGTATGCTTCTTTGGGACCACCCTAAACAAATTGTAGATTATTTATTGAACTGGCTCATAATAGTGTGTTCTACAACCCTGGAAGTTGTTTTGTTTTTGTTTCTTTAACTTTTATTATTGAAGTGTAGTTGAAATACAATTCTCTATTATTTTCAGTTATGCAACATAGTGATTTAACAATTCTATACATTATGCAATGCTTACCACAGTAAGTGTAGTTAATCACCTGTCATCCTTCAAAGTTATTACAATGTTATTGATTCTCTTTCCTGTGCTATACTTTTCATTTGGTGGCATTTTTATAATTAATTAATTTATTTTAGGTAGCTCCATGCCCAGAATGGGGTTTGAATTCATGACCCCAAGATCAAGAGTCACATGCTCCACCAACTGAGCCAGTCAGGTGTCCCATGACATTTATTTCATAAAGTTTGTATCTCTTAATCCCCTTCACTTATTTCACCTATCCCCTCAGCCCTGCCCCCCCCCCTGCCAACCACCAGTTTGTTCTCTGTATTTATGAGTCTGTTTCTGTATTTTGTTTGTCTATTTATTTTTTAGATTCCACATCTAAATGAAATCATATGGTATTTGTCTTTCTCTGACCTACTTCACTTAGCCTGATATCCTCCAGGTCCATCCATGTTGTCACAAATGGCAAGATCTCATTCTTTTTTATGGCTGAGTGATATTCCATTATGTATATATACCATATCTTCTTTATTTATCTATTGTTAGGCACTTAAATTGGTTCCATATCTTGGCTGATATAAGTAATGGCTGCAATAGGGGTGCTTGTCTGGCTCAGTTGGTAGAACATGCAAGTCTTGATCTCAGGGTCATGAGTTCAAGCCCCACACTGGGTGCAGAAATTACCAAAAAAAAAAAAAAAAGCTTCAATAAACATCGAATTTGTGTTTTCATTTTCTTTGTGTAAATACCCGATAGGGAAATTACTTGGATTATATGTACAACCCTGAAAGTTTTAGGGTTTTAACCCTGAAGGTTTTCTCATGAGTCAAAAGTTAAGCTACTTTTGATATTATAAATGATATTATGATGATATTATAAATAGTATAGTATCACACACAGTCATTTGTCACTGTCTTGTAACTTGTCACTCTACACTTAACTACCTCTTAATGAAGTACTTCAGGCCAGTGTCTGAGCTTTATTTATGAATGAAGGAATGAATGCCAGTCATATACATAGTGTAAATCATCATCTAAAGTTTCAAAACTATTCACTTAGCTATTGCTGAACTCATTTGACCCTGATTAAGCTGGGGATAACAAGGTAAGAAGGTATATCAGGGTTTCTGTCCTCGATTTGCTTGTATAGTCTAGTAGTCAATTTGGGAGCTGAAAATGTAAATAAGTACAATTTTTAAAACTATAGTAAAAACATGTCCTGATAAATGTTTATATGGAATCCAGAGAATGTTACAAAGAATTGTGGAATAATAGGGACTATACAGGAGTAGATGGGTATGGTTATTAAGGCTTCCAAGAGAATTAGCATTTTATTTATTTATTTTTTAATGTTTATTATTGAGAGAGAGAGACAGAGCACAAGTGAAAGAGGGACAGGCTCCAGGCTCTGAGCTGTCAGCACAGAGCCTGATGCGGGGCTCGAACCCACGGACCGTGAGATCATGACCTGAGCCAAAGTTTTAGCATTTTAAAGGTATTTGGTAGGTGAGAAGCAATAGGAAAGAGCATTCCATACTGAGGAACTGCTTAGCAAGGACATGAAGGTCTGGATCAGCCTGGGACATTCAGGGCACTAAATCATTGCAAGTAGGGTGTCATGTGGTATCTTGAAAGCTAAGACTGAAGAGATAGGGAGGGGTGAGTTGAGCAAGTGACTTAGATGTCATGGCAAGGAATTTGGTCTTTCTACACCTCTGGACAGGCAACTTTCCTGAGAGAGATAGAAACATGTCCCCCATTAGCTCAAAACATCTAAGATGGAGAGAAGAAAGGCATGGCCTCCTAAGACATGACATCATTGTACTGAAATACATCAGCACACTTCCTATGTTGTTTCTAATCCTGGTTATTAATCAGAAAACAATAGAAACTTTCAGTGGCTTTCCATCACCTATAAGATAATCATGCTTGACTGACTGTAGGATCCTGGCTTTATGGGCATTCGACTGATGTAGTCACACAGCCCTATGCTTAGAAGAGCTCCTCATGTGCTGTGCCATCATCTTTAAATTCTCAATTTTTTAACAAGATATCCCATATTTCCATTTGACAATGGGCACCACAAATGATACAGTTTGGTCTTGGACCCAGGTGATGATATCTCTACTCTTCAAGTTGCTGGATCTGGATTCTTTGAGCAATAGGATAACAAACCAACCTTCAGATGGGCTGGCCTTGGTAAAATCTAAGTCTTTTCCTTGAGGCAGTGCTGCAGCTGCCTTCTCTTCCAAGGAGCCTACAATCCAGAATGAGAAGAGAGACCGCAGGCCATCTCCTTAACCCAAACCTACCCCATACACAGGTGAACTTTGCAAAATAGTGGGAAATTTTTCTTTAAGTTTTTAAATTCCAGTTAGTTAACATACAGTGTAACATTAGTTTCAGGTGTATAGTTTAGAGCACTTCCATACAGTGCTCATCATGACACATGTGCCCCTTAATCCCCATCACCTATTTAACCCATTCTTCCACCCACCTCCCCTCCATGGTAAACCACAGAATTTCTTCTCTATAGTTAAGAGTCTGTTTCTTAGTTTGCCTCTCTGGTTTTTTTCCCCATGATTGTTTGTTTTGTTTCTTAAATTCCACATATGAGTAAAATCGTATGGTATTTGTCTTTAACTTATTTCACTTGGCCTAATACTCTGTAGGTCTGTCCACATCCTTGTAAATGGCAACATTTCATCCTTTTCATGGCTGAGTAATATTCCAGTGTGTGTGTGTGTGTGTGTGTGTGTGTACACATACATATCTTCTTTATCCATTTATCAGTCAGTGGATATTTGGGCTCTTTTCATAATTTGGCTATTGTAGATAATGCTGCTATAAACATGGGGGTGCATGTGTCCCATCAAATTAGTATTTGTATGTCTTAGGGTTTAATTACCCAGTAGTGCAATTGCTGGATCATAGAATAGTTCTATTTTTAACTTTCTGAGGAACCTCCATACTCTTTTCCAGAGTGGCTGCACCAGTTACATTCCCACCAACAGTACAAAAGGGTTCCCCTTTCTCCACATCCTCACCAACATCTGTTGTTTCTTGTATTTTTCATTTTAGCCATTCTGACAGGAATAGTGGAAAATTGATATTGTTGTAGTATCACTATATTTTATTTCCAATTGGGCTTTATCTCACCATTTTCATATTAATAACATTTGACTCTTACAAAAGGCTTTATACTTTTCAAAAGTATCACACTCATGGTAGATTCTTAGACCAGTTTTATGATGGGAAATACAAAATCCAAATAACTTTACTTGGAAAAAAATCAACCCAGACTAAAATTATCAACTTGCAGAAACAGGTAACATCTAAGAAGCTTCCTTTTAGTTATCCGTGGATAAAAACAAGCTACATTTTTTTTCTTCCTCCATAGAAATTCTGGGGGGTGGGAGGGAAGAGAGGGTGGGTGATGGGTATTGAGGGGGGCACCTTTTGGGATGAGCACTGGGTGTTGTATGGAAACCAATTTGTCAATAAATTTCAGAAAAAAAAAAAAAAATTCTGCATTTTCCTCAAATAAACTGAAGTTCATATCAGAATAACTTAATTATAAATACTTCTTAAGTCTAAAGGTCTATAACTGAAAGATCATATTAAAGATTATTTATATCTTGGGGCACCTGGGTGGCTCAGTCGGTTGGGCGTCTGACTTTAGCTCAGGTTATGGTCTCACGGTTCGTGGTTTCAAGCCCCATGTCAAGCTGTGTGCTGACAGCATGGAGCCTGGCGCCTACTTCGGTTTCTGTGACTCCCTCTCTCTCTGCCCCTTCCCCGCTCATGTTCTGTCTCTCTCTGTCTCTCAAAAATGAATACACATTTTTAAAAAAAGATTTTTTATATCTTTATTAAAGAAGTGAGACAACCTTCTGTGGCTCAGGCATAATAAGCACGTGTAGGCACACAGTGGTAACCAGACATGGTTCCTGCCCTTGTGGAGCTTATAGTCTAATGGGGAGGACAAGAGAATGATCAAATAAGCACCCAAGTAAACATGAAATTACAAGTTGTGATAAGGTCTATGAAGTTTAAAAAGAAAAGAAGTGGTGCCTGGGTGGCTCAGTTGGTTTGACGTCCGACTCTTGATTTCAGCTCAGGTCATGATCCCAGGGTCATGGGATTGAGCCCCACATCGGGCTCCATACTGAGCATGCAGCCTGCTTGGGATTCTTTCTCTCTCTCTCCCTCTGCCTCTCTCCCCACTCGTGCTCATGTTCTCTCTCTCTAAGAGAAAAAGAAAAAAAGTGCTACAAATAAAAGCAAATGGATTATGGAGGTAAACACAGACCAGATAATTCAGGGTCTTGAAACAAAAGGACTGTCCCATTTGTTAAGATAATTTGTCCTAATAAAGACTGGAATGTAAGATTTATTAATCATCTAAGAATGAAACTTGTCATCTTCTGATTGTAGCAAACTGCACTTGCAGTATTTGGGTCTCTGAGACACCATACTCAGGTAAAGTATGAGCTGATTGGTCTATGTTCTCCACAGAAGGACCCATCACTTTAATAATAAAAGGGCAAGATAAGTTAACACACTGAAAATTACTAAGATTTTTCTGGAGAGCCCATTTTCAGATTTTCAAATTGAAGTAGTATTAAGAATATGCATGCCTAATCATACTTCAGCTATACATCTTGTCTTCTCCTTACCTCTGTACCATTAATATCCCTTATGAGAAATGAAAAGCCAGTCAGTAAGTGGGACCAGCAAAACTCTTGGGCCACTGAAGATGCCTTAGCCACAGTTTGACATTAATTGAATGTCATACGTGTGTTTGTTATATGAGGATGGACATGACAGAAAATATAGGAAATAAGTAACAGAAACAAATTGAACACTGAGATTGTTTGATTTTTTTTTTTACAATGGGCTAATGTAATTTTTATTTCTCTTTATTGTAGTCTATCAAAATGAATGGCTGTGAAGAATATTATGAAGAAAAAGTAAAAAGTGAAAGGTAAGAAAATAATCCCTTAAAGTATATAACAGGGGCACCAGGGTGGCTCCATCAGTTGAGCATCTGACTTTGGCTCAGGTCATGATGTCACAGTTCATGAGTTCGAGCCCCATGTCAGGCTCTGTACTGACAGCTCAGAGCCTGAAGCCTCCTTCAGATTTTGTGTCTCCCTCTCTCTCTCTGCCCCTCCCCCACACGTTCGTTCCCCCTCCTTCTCTCTCTCTTTCTCTCTCTCTCTCTCTCAAAAATAAATAAACATTTTAAAAAATGAAAGCATAAAAATTCCATTGCTTTTTAGAAGTGCTCTGAGGTGGGGGTACCTGGCTGACCCAGTTGGTGGAGCATGTGACTATTGATCTCAGGGTCATGAGTTCAAACCCCACCCTGGGTGTAGAGATTACTTAAAAAATAAAATCTTTAAAAAAAAAAAAAAAGGTATTCTGAAGATTTTCATTTAGATGTTGCTTTTGAAATTAATTTATTCTTTTCCAATGAAATGAGAATGTTGACTAAATTATGGACCTATGGCTGAATATTAAGAATGTTTTTAAAATACCATTATAAGGGTTCAGGTGGCATGTGACAATGTATTTGTTATAACATTCCTCCAAAAAATAGTATCCTTGACCATGGGGAAAAAATGAAAGAAAGTCTAAAAGGGAAAGTGCCAACAATGAGGAAAGTCTAGCAAATATCTGGGCCAGCTGCCAATAATTGTAAAGATACAAGCTCTGCCCTGTTAGGCAAGGGAAGGGGAGGAAGGAGGTCGGGGAAACTAGTATATCTAATTTATTTGAATGGCAGTTAGAAACACTATTAACATATAAATTTTATCTACATGTTACTAATTCTTGGATACGCTTTCTTTTTGATTTTAACATTTCTGAAATCATGAAGGGCCTTACAACAATCAATATAATTTCTTCCTTAATGTGAGCAAAATAATAGTGTATCTTACAACGATGATGTCAAAGATTCAAAGAATTGTAGTACATAACCTTCAATCTAGCAATTTCATTTCTAAAAAATGGCTCCCACTACCACATGTGTGCAAAGACATTTCTACAAAAGTGTAATTGCAACATCATTTATACTTGTAAAAAAATAATTACACAAAATAAATTAGGGTATACGCCTACAAGCACCCATGAAACACTAAAGCAGCTAATCAAAGGAATGATAAAGGAGGGAATGCCTGACCGAAGGATCTCCAAACTATACCCTTGCAAACAAAATATATTTATTACATGACAAAAGCAACGTCACTGATGCAGAACTTGCAAATTAAATGTTAATTGCAACCCATAATTATCTGGAACAGAGGAAAACATTCACCATAAAAGCAACATAATTGCTGCCCCGTTATTGACGTTGTGGGACCATTGTACACGTCTTGTTTTAATGGTCTATACTAATGTCAGACAGATGTACTCTGTTTTGTTCCCCCTGAATATCATAAAATGCAAAAATGTGTTCAGCCTTTTACATTATGCTTTTTCATCTCATTGCTAAACTTTTGTCCTGCCTGGATTCTCTTTTCTAGCCATCCACCCTACCAGCAAGATGGCATCTACTGTGTACCCCTAGAATAATGGGAACTTGTACTGTGTTTTATTACATTACTTGAGTGTCCTGATGCAGAAATGTCCCTCCAGCCTCCACTTGTAGCAAAAGACAGATGTGCATCAACAGAGACTTCTATAAATAAATTAAGACACATCCATATGGTACAATAATAGTAGGTAGCTGTTAAAAAGACACAGAGAGCTCTACTGACACAGTTGTAATTGGTTATCTGTGTTGAAGTGGGCAACAAACCACTTTCTCTATCTCCAAGGGACTCCTTCAATCTAACGTCCAAAGACAGGATTTGTTTGAAAATAAATTTTAGACTATATTAAACAATTCTGTACTTCAGTTTAATTTACATCTACCAATAAATCTTAGGACTTGTAGGCTTGGGTTTTTCAAATCAGATCATCTGGTTTTTTGTTTTTTTAATTTTCTTAACATTTACTTATTTTTGAGAGACAGAGAGAGACAGAGCATGAGCAGGGGAGGGGCAGAGAGAGAGGGAGACACAGAATCTGAAGCAGGCTTCAGGCTCTGACCTTTCAACACAGAGCCCAACGTGGGGCTCGAACTCACAAACTGCAAGATCATGACCTGAGCCAAAGTCAGATGCTTAACCGACTGAGCTACCCAGGTGCCCCCAGACTATCTGTTTTTAAATATCTTGATAATTGTACAGGAAATAAGGGGTTCAAGGATATTCTTTTTTGAGAGAGAGAGAGAGAGAGAGAGAGAATGCATGCACACATGAGTGGGAGAGGGGCAGAAAGAGACAGAGAGAGAGAGAGAGAGAGTGAAGGAGAGAATCCCAAGAAGGCTCCACACTGTCAGCACAGAGCCCATTGCGGGGCTCAATCCCATGAACCATGAGATCATGAGCTGAGCTGAAACCAAGAGTCAGACACCTAACCGACTGAGCCACTTGGGTGTCCCTCAGGGATATAATAGTTAAATGCATTTGGGGGACAAAACTGAAGAAAATATTACAAACGTGTTTTGTTGTCATAGCTTGATTCAAAAGCCACAAGAAAGGAAGACTGATGGTGACAATGAAGTGGCCTGGGCAAGTGATGAATTGCCAATGGAAACAACAAACCTTGAGGATTCCAATAAAGGCAAGAATTTTATAAGCCATTTTTTTCATCAAAAGCAATGGATAAAAAAATAAGTGTTTGAAAATCACAGTTTTCAGAATACAGAGATATGCTATTTCTCTATATGTGTGCATTATTTGGTTCTATACATTAAATGAAATTACATAGGCAAACATCAGCATTTAGTTCTCTAAATAGGTATTTGCACAGTTGGAGGCTAAAATTCTCAGTGGCTTGAAGTAAAACACACAAATAAATGTATAAATATGTTAATTGGAAACACAAAGTCACAGTTTTGCCAATCTGGAACGAGAAGTCAAGGAGTACATTTAATTTATAATAAAACAGGTAGAATCGCTCAAAGAGGGAAAATTATTACCCTTGAATCTCAACCTCATTTTTTAAAAGCGAGAGTCAATTGCTGTGTCTTGTTACTGCCTCTGTGACTTTATAACTGAGCCAGTAGAGAAATGAAGCTCTATTCAGTGTTGCATTTCTCTTTTTTTTATAGAAGGCAGTGTTACACTAATGCAACAAAAGACATGGTTTTGTAATTTGAAGTGTTAGTTGTTAAAGGAAATTAAAGTAGTTGAATGAACACCTTTTTGATTTATGTGGACTGTTAATGTCCGTGATGGTGCTTTTGTCAAATCCCGTAGCCCACGCCCATCTCCAGTGTTTGAGCTCCCATTGCCTTTACGCTCAGTTCTGTAAAAGTTTACAACTACTTTCGAGGAGTGAATTCTGTGTTTACAACTAGCCTTCACCCCACCACATGTTCCATTTCTTGAGATATTGTACAGCCTCCTATGCCCTACAGAGCCTGGCATTGTTGTTATCTATGTAGTAACTGTCATCAGAATGCTTTAGTTAACTAATTTACAGGTATGTCTGCAAAGTTACACTTATGCAGACTATAGCAAGAACCCCCTCCTACTTTTTTCCAGGATAACAGTTGCTTTCTGATAGGAGTAGTTTCCACAGAGCAGGTACTAAATTAGATACATATCTCTTCTAAGACACTGATATCACTTATTTGATAAGCTCCTGAAGACCCCAACGTTTCACTTGTATTGATAAAACTGTCAAATGCCAGAGATACTGGCACTGAGTACCAAGGGAGGGTAGAGAGAGGAGACATCAGTGTTTCTAATGCAATGTCCCATTATGAAGAATTTCTGAAGCATCCCACTTCATCTATTCCCCACGTGCTTGGAAGCTAATTAAAGTGCAAAGCAATAAGAGGACTAGATACGTTCTCATCAAGAAAATTGTGCCATCTGAGTCAAGAGAAGCAAAAAAAAAAAAAATTCAAACTCTTCTAGAAACTGTAAGTACACAAGAGCCAAGGGCCTTGCCATGGCCAAGATTTTCCTATGTTGATTGTAGGTATCTGCCTACCTGTCCTATTGCCTTATTAATTCTAAAGACTCTTCCTTTGGTAAAAATAGAGGAGGTAAGAGCAGGCGCGAATCCGTTCCCTTATTGGCTAAATCAATTATGTGGGAATTTTTTTTTAAAACATCGACTGCTGTCTTCCTGTTAGATCATCCGTTTCTGACAAATGAGGAGCTTGCTGCAGTCCCCATCGTCAAAGTGCCCCCCTCCGGTAAATACACCGGTACCAAGTTGAAATCAGTCATTCGAATGTTGCGAGGTTTGTTAGATCAAGGGATTCCTTCTAAGGAGCTGGAGGTAAGTGGCTTCTGCCAGTGATTCTTTATCAAAGTTTTATTTGCAAGGTTAGGAGAAATTTTGAAAAGGCCCATTACCTCACAACTCTACTTCCAACTACAAGCACCATCCTGTCCTGTCTAGCAGGAAATTAATTTTTCCAGTTAGGATCCTAATAGTACTGGTTTAAAGAGATCTCTTTAGCTGCTTTGGAGCTTGATAAATCTCCCGAAAGATTACCCTTCCTGCCTCATAGTAGTGATAAAGAGGCTTTTTTTTTTTTCAAGTGTCAATTCCAACCATCCACTAAACTTCATAGTTAATACACTGTTGATGTAGTTCATTAGCAATAGTTTCTAGTTTAATACAGCTCCAGAAATATGCCCCTCAGTTCAAAGAGGCAATGGTTCAGAGCCCTTGCTCATGTCGTCTTGCTGGCAACATCCATATTTACCATGAGACAAAAGAGGAATGTAGCACCCCTGTGGTTTTGGGGTTTACCTGGCTCATCTCTCTCAAACCATATACTTGCTTTGCCTACTTCCTGAGCTTTTCATAACCATTGAAGTGAAAGGAGCTAACTTCTCCTGAGAGCTTCTGCAATGTGCTAGATGCTTTGTATTAAATACTCACAATAATGTAACTCCCATTAATAGATTTGGAAACAAGCTCACAATAGTTGAGGTATACTCTCCTCCATTTTGCAGAAATGATTTCTTTCTTTAAGGTTTAAATGTCACCATCCCACAGACCTGCCATCACAACCCTTTATAAAGTAAATCTTTATTTTTCTCTAACACAGTAGCTTATTAAGTTCTTGACACATATATCACAGTATGTTTACTTCTCTACTGCCTCTTTCGCCCAATGGTCTGAAAGCTCTAGGAGAACCAGAATCATATCTTCCTTCTCACTACTGTATTCCCAGCACTTGTTACAGTGCCCTGCATCTAGTAGGCATTTTCAATATATATTTGTCAAATGGATGGATGGATGGATGGATGGATGGATGGATGGATGGATTAATGAGTGGATGAAAAGTGACAAAGAGTTGACTTTAAAACATAGGACTGTCTAACCACAACTCTACCATAAAGGTTATTCTATGACCCCACAGACAGTATTGTCAAAAAATTCTGCTCCATCTCATTTTTTAAGTGCAAGTTGTTTTTATAAGTTGTTTTTTTCCCTAAAATATAATTATAGACCTTTTTAGACTGAAATGTAAAATTAAGATACAAAGTACAGCCTCACAAAATTAGTTGAGTGACTACAACATGTTAAAGATATTTGCAGAAATATATTTTAAATATCAGATTAATATTGGGATTTTAGGCTTGCTTATCTTG
Source organism: Prionailurus viverrinus (assembly GCF_022837055.1). Taxonomy (NCBI): domain Eukaryota; kingdom Metazoa; phylum Chordata; class Mammalia; order Carnivora; family Felidae; genus Prionailurus; species Prionailurus viverrinus. The sequence continues at coordinate 134,548,525 of NC_062564.1, read as the reverse complement.
CCAGGACAGATCTATTTCTTAACATTCAGTGTCTGCCCTGATCAGTAGCCAGTTTTGCACCCTGTGTATTTAATGTATTTGTAATTATTACTGAATTCCTGCTTATTTTGACAAATTTAACTTTATTTCCATTTTTGCTTGCAGAATCTTCAAGAATTAAAACCTTTGGATCAGTGTCTAATTGGGCAAACTAAGGAAAACAGAAGAAAGAATCGATATAAAAATATACTTCCCTGTAAGTTCCAATTTGGCTTCAAATCAAATGTATGTCTAATATAATTTGAACTGATTGAAAACTTTTATGCTAGTTTACCTATTTCTCACATAAGTGTGTGTGCGCACACACAAGCACATATTCAGAGATTTACATAAGTAACAAATACATTTAGATATAGAATGTGAATTCCTTTTCAAATCATCTATGATATACTGAAAATCACACTGAGGAATCTTAAATATTTCTTCAGACATTTGTGAGTTTTTACAGCATAGTATTAGAAATTAATCAGTGATGTCAAATCAGTAATTTTAAAGTCTTCTTGAAAATATGAAATCAACTTCTGGATGAGTGGTTTCTTAGTTCATGTGTCATGCCAACATCTATTTATTCCACTCACTTTATGGTAGAGAAACGTCTCTGATATATGTGCATGTGGCTGCAGTGGTACCAACGGTGGTACTACCAGGTTGCATTATAGTTTGAACTGTTTCAGATACAGGAAGGAAAAAAAGCAGTTCCTTTTTACCCACATTTTACCCATTCCACCAATCAACATGTGATTTTTTAAATTATATCTGTTTGTAGCCAAAATATCAATGTCTAGCAACTTTTTGTTTTCTTTAGCCACTTCTCATAGTAATGATCAGCCACGTATCTATGTATTAGCACATTGGATTCCATCATGTGTGACACAATGAGCCTATCCTCAAGGAAGTCATAAATTCAAAGACCCGTAACGGAGCCAAGAGTGACAAATCATGCAATAAATAATAGCTGAATTTTCTCAACCCAAGACAGAAGACACAAAATTTATTTTGGCAAACTTCCTGCAAAAAGTGAATCTTAACATCTTAAAAATTAAATTGAGGGGTGCCTGAGTGGCACAGTCAGTTGGGCATCTGACTCTTGATTTACAGGTCATTATTTCTTTGTGGGATTGAGCCCCACGTCAGGCTCTGCACTGACAGTGTGGAGCATGCTTGGGATTCTCTCTCTCCCTCTCTTTCTGCATATCCCCCACTTATGTGAACACCTGCTTTCTCTCAAAATAAACTTAAATAAATAAACAAGTAAATAAACATGAAATCGATAATGGTTCAGTATAAAGTAGGTGGGAATTATTTCAGGCAAAAAGAAAAAGAAATGGTCAGACTAGTATCTTAAAATCAAATGGAGTAAGCCATGAATCTAAAACTACTGGGTGGATTTATTGCCATGAGTTATGATGTAAAAGTCAAGTAATTGAAGGGCAATTGATGGAGGATTTTGAAACCTATTAATAAAGTCATAATTTGATAATCCTAGAAATTACCAGTTAAATTTATAAATGTTTTAAGTAGAAATGGCTTCTGATGTGTAAGTACATACAAATTAATTATCTTGGATAAGATGGCTTACATATACTTTCACTGGTTTGAAAATTTATATTCTGACTATGAAATTACCATCAGATAAAGACAAGAGCCTACATACCTGGAGAATAAAGTGAGCTACCTTTGGATTTATTGTGTTTATAGTTGGCTGCTGATTTAAAAGAACATAATTTAATTAGATGAGCAAGAGGTAATTATGCCAATTATAATAAGTACTTTAGTAAACTCACTATAATATTAATATTTGTTTTATGAAATAATCTTTTGGCATTGTCATTCATTAAATTCAGTCTTATTGTCATCATTAAGATAAAGATGGATAAGAAATAGTAAAGTTAAGTTTGTTTCTCTAGGAACTTGTTAAGAAGTTCTAAATGTATTAATTTATAAATTTCAGTTTTTCAGCCAAATCTATGTAAATAATATCTAATTGTCTGTCAAACTCATTGAGTTGACATCTTAGATATATTTGTAATGAGTGAAATGGGTAAATATAAAATGATTTGGCTATACTACAATTTGAAAATATGCTTTTTTTTTTTTTTTCAACGTTTATTTATTTTTGGGACAGAGAGAGACAGAGCATGAACGGGGGAGGGGCAGAGACAGAGAGGGAGACACAGAATCGGAAACAGGCTCCAGGCTCTGAGCCATCAGCCCAGAGCCCGAAGCGGGGCTCGAACTCATGGACCGCGAGATCGTGACCTGGCTGAAGTCGGACGACGCTTAACCGACTGTGCCACCCAGGCGCCCCAAATATGCTTTTATTAAAATGTGTTTGTGATTTCATTTATGGCTCTGAGGAATTTCTCATAATCTTTGAGTGACCCTGTTTGTAAGGCTCTTGTTTAAAAATGCATGATACAGGGGCGCCTGGGTGGCGCAGTCGGTTAAGCGTCCGACTTCAGCCAGGTCACGATCTCGCGGTCCGTGAGTTCGAGCCCCGCGTCAGGCTCTGGGCTGATGGCTCGGAGCCTGGAGCCTGTTTCCGATTCTGTGTCTCCCTGTCTCTCTGCCCCTCCCCCGTTCATGCTCTGTCTCTCTCTGTCCCAAAAATAAATAAACGTTGAAAAAAAAAAATGCATGATACAGGGGTGCCTGGGTGGCTCAGTCAGTTAAGTGTCGGACTCATGATCTTACGGCTCATGAGATCGAGCCCGTGTTGGGCTCTAAGCTGACAGTATAGAGCCTGCTTGCAATTCTTTCTCTCCTCTCTTTCTGACCCTCTCCTACTTGAGCTTGCAAGCATACACATCTATCTCTCTTCAAATAATTTTAAAACCTTAAAAAAAAAAAAAGAAATAGAACAAATTCTTTAAAAAATAGAGTGGCTCAGTTAGTTAAGCATCTGACTCTTGATTACTGCTCAGGTCATGAGCTCATGGTTGGTGAGTTTAATCTCTGCATTGAGCTCTGTGTTGACAGTGTGAAGTCTGCTTGGGCTTCTTTCTTCCTCTCTGCCACTCCCCCACTTGTGTGCTCTGTCACTGTCTTGCTCTCCCTCTCTCTCAAAATAAATAAACTGAAAGAAAGAAAGAAAGAAAGAAAGAAAGAAAGAAAGAAAGAAAGAGAGAGAGAGAGGGAGGGAGGGAGGAAGGAAAGAAGGAAGGAAAAGAAAGAAAAATGCATGATACAGATGGCTGTTTTGTGGTGGAAAATTCACAGATGACGCTACAAGAGTGCCTCTTGGAAATGAAGGTGGATATATCAACGCCAGCTTCATTAAGATACCAGTGGGAAAAGAAGAGTTTGTTTACATTGCCTGCCAAGGACCTCTCCCTACAACTGTTGGAGATTTCTGGCAGATGATTTGGGAACAAAAATCCACAGTGATAGCCATGATGACCCAAGAAGTAGAAGGGGAAAAAATCAAATGCCAGCGCTATTGGCCTAATATCCTGGGCAAAACGACAATGGTCAGTGACAGGCTTCGGCTGGCTCTTGTGAGAATGCAGCAGCTGAAGGGCTTTGTCGTCAGAGCAATGTCCCTAGAAGATATTCAGGTAAGCAAATTAAATCTTTCCATCTCCCAAGGCTTATCTCCTACTTGGAATGTAGGCCTAGATGCTTTCTTTGACAGCATCAGTATATTCCTAAATGAAAGCCAGCAACTTCTGGGTTCCCATTTCAGTGGCACTAATGTCACCCATTATTTTTTATCTAATGTAAACTTACATGTGACCCTCTTCATGACTTCTACCAAGCCGTTTCCTCCAGTATGAACTGTATTAGAATGAAAATGAGAACACAGGACTCTTAAGGTGACCATCTATCCTCCTTTGCGTAGTGATACAACAAAATGGCTCGAAGCTATGTGCTGGAAATGTTTTGTTTTTTTTTTAAGGTCAAACCTCTCAGTAGAGTGAGTGAAACTTTTTAAAAAATCTCTAAGTATCAAGTGCTCCCCCATAAACAACATATTTAGTTTACTTGCTAATGAGGAAATACTAATGTTGATGGTGCTGTGGAAAAAACCCTAAAAGAGTTGACCAAGCCATAGGGATGGGGGAGGATAGATTTCAGTCAGAAAGAGCAAGTGCAGAGGCCCTAGGCTTGAACTGTGCCTTAGTGTTTTTAAAGAGCCGCAAAGAGGTCTCTGTGGCCACGAGGAGCAGGTTAGGTCTGAGAGTAGCTGGGCCAAATTTTGTAAGGCAATTAAGCCATTGCAATGACTTTGCTTTTATGCAGAGTGAGTTAAAAGTGCAGTCATTTAGAAAAGATTGTTATTCACATCAAAATGTAATTTGCTTTTAGGATTTCCAAAAAGTAGTTTTTACCAGTATTTAAAATGTGGATTTAGCAACCTCCTTGATAAAGACCCTCCATGTGTTGTTTGATAGAGTCTTTTTGTCTCTTTCACCTTTCCTTTCATCCAATCCAATGGGCAAGTCAAAATTTGAAAGAACAGTATATTATTAAGAATTAAAACTTACGTGTGAACAATACAGTATGCCTTTATCTATTTTCTTTTGTTGTACAATTTCAGACAGGAGAGACGCGACATATTTCTCATCTGAATTTCACTGCCTGGCCAGACCACGATACACCTTCTCAGCCAGACGACTTGCTCACTTTTATCTCTTACATGAGACACATTCACAAATCGGGCCCAATTATCACACACTGCAGCGCTGGCATTGGACGTTCAGGGACTCTGATATGCATAGATGTGGTTTTAGGATTAATCAGTCAAGATCTTGACGTGAGTACAAGATATAGGCTGAACTAGGGCCACCTGAGTGGCTCAGTTTGTTAAGCATCTGACTCTTGATTTCAGCTCAGGTCTCATGGTCATGATTTTACAGTCATGAGATCAAGCCCCACGTCAGGCTCTGCACTGGGTGTGGAGCCTACTTAAGATTCTCTCTCTCTCTCTCTCTCTCTCTCTCTCTCTCTCTCTCTCTCTCTTTCTCTCTCTTCTCCCTCTGCCCTTTCCTCACTTTTGCTCACTCTGTCTCTCTCTGAAAAAAAAAAAAAAAAGTTATAGGCTGAACTAGCATTTGACCAGAACTAATGGTAAAATCTAATTTTTAATAGTGTGCTATAATCTTGGAATTTTTTATTTAGCAGTTTCTATAAATCTCTCAATTTTCTTACTTCATCAAATTATAATTTAGTAAATGTTGTTCAAAACTACCCAGATCATAATCAAGAAGAAATAATACTTCAAATTTATATTTGATTTTTTGTTTTGTTGTTGTTGTTGTATTTTTATTTTTTATTTATTTTTTGGGAGAGCGCAAGCAGGGGAGGGGCAGAGAGAGAGGGACAGAGGATCTGAAGTGGGCCTAGCACTGACAGGCTGACAGCAGTGAGCCCAGTACAGGGCTTGAACTCATGATTCATGAGATCATGACCTGAGCTGAAGGTCGCTCAGCTGACTGAGCCACCCAGGTGCCCCAAATTTATATTTGTTTTACTGGTTTTAACTGTGCTCAAAAGTCCCTTATGCACTATTGCATATTACTCTTTATAGTCTGTAGGCTTGTATAAGATAAAGTCAGTGTCACCATCACACTTAGGAATAGAAATATTGAAGCACTGGGGCTGGTTCAGTTGGTAGAGCAACCAACTCTTTATCTTGGGGTCCTAAGTTCAAGCCTCACATTGAGTTCGAGCTTACTTTATATATATATATATATATATATATATATATATATATACACACATATACATATATATATGTGTATATATATATATATATATATATATATGTATATATATGGACAAAAGAAAGTATATTGGGGCACCTGAGTGGCTCAGTCGGTTAAGCATCCAACTTTGACTCAGGTCATGATCTCTCAGTTCATGAGTTTGAGCCCTGCGTCAGGGTCTGTGCTGACAGCTCAGAGCCTGGAGCCTGCTTCAGATTCTGTGTCTCCCACTCTCTCTGCCCCTCCCCTACTCTCTCTCTCTCTCTCAAAAATAAACATTAAAAAAACAATTTTTTAAAAAAAGACATATTCTTGGGGCGCCTGGGTGGCTCAGTCGGTTGAGCGGCCAACTTCGGCTCAGGTCATGATCTCACGGTCCGTGAGTTCGAGCCCCGCGTTGGGCTCTGTGCTGACCGCTCGGAGCCTGGAGCCTGTTTCAGATTCTGTGTCTCCCTCTCTCTCTGACCCTCCCCCGTTCATGCTCTGTCTCTGTCTCAAAAATAAATAAACGTTAAAAAAAAAAATTTTTTTTTAAAAAAGACATATTCTTTTTTTGTTACTGTTACCTGTAGGTGGAAAATGTATACTTTGTTACTATACAAATTGATGCTAGTCACTAAACAATTACTTCTACTTTAAAAAAATTACTCAGTAAACAAAATTACTGATTACAATCTTATTAAAATTAAATTAGTATAAACCTTACTTACAATGTTAGAACATCTTACTGTATATAAGCAATTAAAATCATCATGTCTTAAAGAATTTTGGTTAAAAGCAGTTCTGTCTTGCTCTTCACACAGTATTGTATCTACCATTAATGATTTAAGTGGAACAAAACAAAACAGTCTATTTCTCCCTTGTTTCAAACTGCTAACATCAGTGAAAATAAAAAGATCAGGAATTTCATTCTGAAAAGCAAACTGCAGGAAAAATAGCTTGCCTTGTGTTTTTTTAAGGGTGATATGAGGGGGCACCTGAGTGGCTCAGTCAGTTCAAGCATCCGATTTTGACTCAGGTCATGATCTCACGGTTTGTGGATTCAAGCCCCGCATCAGGCTCTGTGCTGACAGCTGAGAGCCTGGAGCCTGCTTCAGATTCTGTGTCTCCCTCTCTCTCTCTCTCTCTGTCCCTTCCTCATTTGTGCTGTCTCTCAGTCTCTCTCAAAAATAAATAAATAAACTCAAAAAAAAATTTTTTTAATAAAATAAATGGTGATATTAGAAATAAGTCAAATTCCAGAGGGAAGACAATTTCTGTTTGGGACTTTCAAATAAAACAACTTCCCCTAATTCTTACAAAGACCATAAATAAAATTATGAAATGATGGCAGAGTTAGTCCATTGACTTTTGTCTGGAACAATTTCCCAAAGCTGCTATAAGGGGAAGGAGAATGAGATATAGAAATCTATAGAAGTCCTTCCCCTGTGAACCTTTGGGGTTCAGATTTGGTGACACTTTCTCTAACGGATAGCCATTTCCTTTGGCAGTTTGACATCTCTGACCTCGTGCGCTGCATGAGACTGCAAAGACATGGGATGGTTCAGACAGAGGTGAGTCTTGGTGTCTTCTAATTAGGATTTTCATGAGGATTCGGATCTTTTCAGAGTTCTGGTTAAACCATTTCTCTTCTTAATGGGCCTTCACATTATTCCTTAAAACCAAACATCTGTGGTAGTGAGGGACTGGTTTTTTTTTCTTTAATCATGAGGACTAATTCAGAAAAAAATGAAAATATTTAAATTTTGCCTTTTAATTTTTTTTAAAATGAAGAAAAAGGGAGTGCCTGGGTGGCTTAGTCGGTTGAGCATCCAACTCTTGATTCTTCTTGGGTTGAGATCCCAAGATGCAGGGATCGAGCCCTGCATCTGGTTCCATGCTGAACATGGAGGCTGCTTGGGCTTCTCTCTCTCTCTCTCTCTCTCTCTCTCTCTCTCCCCCTCTCCTCCCTCCCTCCCCATCTGCCCCCCCCCCATCTCTAAAAAATAAGAAAAGGGGCGCCTGGTGGCTCAATTGGTTAAGCATCCAACTTCAGCTCAGGTCATGATCTCATAGCTCGTGGGTTCAAACCCCATGTCGGGCTCTGTGATAACATCTCAGAGCCTGGAACCTGCTTCGGATTCTGTGTCTCCCTCTCTCTCTGCCCCACCCCCACTCATGTTCTGTCTCTCTCCATCTCTTAAAAATAAGTAAACATTAAAATAAATATTTTTAATAAAAATACTTTTTTTTTTTTAGTTTTTTAAAAATGAGTGCATCTGCACTGCAAAGAACAGGGGGGCATGTTGGGGCAACAATTGGGGATGGTACCAAATAGCATATAATTAGTGGCATTCTTTCCCCGTTTCCAACTTAAAGATGTTAAAGGTAACATTCTTGCTACAGAAATTCCCCAAGAGGGAATGGATTCAGCAGCACTGAGCAGAAGGCCAGAAGGCAGGCTGGAGTTGCTTAGCTTGGACGAGGCACTCTTGGGGGAGAGTGAATGTGTGGATCTGTATCTCCTGTTTTGATCATGTTCATTTCAAACCATGATAACAAACCATGGGTTATATCACCCACTGACCTACAGACTTGTATCTTTCCAAGAACTGCATTATGTAGATTATCTGTCTGTTCTGAGCAGTTCCACTATTCTTATTGTTTGTATTGTGGGGAGGGATATGGAAGCTTTTTATATGTCTGTAAGTTCACATTTCTCTTCCTCGTGAAGAATATAAAAGTTTATGACTATCTTTAAAATTAAAGTTTGCCTGGGGCGCCTGGGTGGCGCAGTCGGTTAAGCGTCCGGCTTCAGCCAGGTCACGATCTCGCGGTCCGTGAGTTCGAGCCCCGCGTCCGGCTCTGGGCTGATGGCTCAGAGCCTGGAGCCTGTTTCCGATTCTGTGTTTCCCTCTCTCTCTGCCCCTCCCCCGTTCATGCTCTGTCTCTCTCTGTCCCAAAAATAAATAAAAACATTGAAAAAAAAAATTAAAAAAAAAAAATTAAAGTTTGCCTGCCTTCCATTCATGTACACTTTTAATTCAAGTTAAATCTCCTAAATATTAAGCTGATACACATTTTTTAGGTAAAGAGAACCTACTGATCTGAATAAGTTCTTTATACCCAGGAAATTCATTCATTCAACAGACACTTATTTACTGAGTGTCTGCTGTGGACCAGGCATGCTTCTAGGTACTTGGAGCACATCTGTGAATGACACAAAGATCCCTGCTAGAATAGCAAAGATCTTCTCATGGGGTGGTGAGGAGGAAGACAGATATTAGGCACACTAACTAAGTTATCTAAGATCTTTGAAAGCAATAAGTACTTTAGAGGGGAAAAAAAAATAGATCAGGGCAAAGAGGAAGCATGGTGGCAGGCTGGGAGAGGTACTTTCAATAGGGTGGCAGCACTGAGAAAGTGACACTGGAGCCAAGATCTGAAGGAAGGGCAGTGCGGGTCATTGGCTGTGTGACAGTAAGAGCATTTCAGGCAGACAGAACCACCCATGTGGAGATCTGAGGCAGGAGCAGGTCTTGCGTGTTTAAACATGGCCATGGCTGGTGTGGCTGAGGTGGAAAAGGGAAGTGACAGGACCAGAGCCTGGGCTTTCTTCTGAGTGATGTGGACTGACCTGATCTGAGTCACATTTTAAAGGTCCTCTCTGGCTACTGTGCTAAAACAATACGGGATTTGGGGAGGAGGCTGCAGGGTTAGAAGCAGGTAGGTCCATTAGGTGGCAGGTGTGGTGCAGACTGGAGTGGTGGATACAGGTGGATATAGGGGGAAGGGGGCATCATGGGAAGTAGGTTTGCTAACAGTTTCTGGCGTACGAGAAAGTCAAAGATGAACTTGTGCAAATGTGGGAAAGTCAAAATACAGATAAGCAAAAAGGAAACGAAAGGGTTACTTGTATTCCTACTCTCCAGAATTGTCAACATTTTAGGGAACGTTCTTACATTCTTTAGTCCAAACAAGTGCACAGGCATGACTGCTTTGAACGAGTTTCAACTGTAGTTGTTTTATTGCTTTCCATTTAGTATATCGTGAATTAATTCTTTGTATAACAAGAAAACTCAGATCACTGCACCATCAACTAAACAGAGAATAATTTCACCAAAAAAAAAAAAAGTTAATTTTGAAAGACTTTGATTCTTTGATTTCCATATTCTTTTGTTCCAGATATTTAAAGAAAATTATTTTGTATGGTGTCTTGGGTTTTGACATTTCAGAACATCAAGATGAGCTCAATAAACTCCACAGGAAATTCTGTAGGAAGTTTATTTTTCCCTTATAAAAACAAATCATAAATATTACCAAAACACAAAAGTGGAGTACCACAGACAATTTCAGTTGGGACTCTGGGATATTTCCACCCCCAAGGCTTTTCCCCTCCTCGTTTTGTCCATCCAGTTTCAGCTTCTTATAATTTTTATGATACTGCACAACTCTATGTCCTGCGTCTTAATAGTAACTATAACAAAATTCTCCATATTTCCAAAATTACTCATGACGTATCTATTTCACATTATAAATCTAGAATCTGTCTCTTTTTTTTTTTTCTCTTTTGGCCATAGGATCAGTATATTTTCTGCTATCAGGTCATCCTTTATGTTCTGACGCGTCTTCAAGCTAAAGAAGAGCAAACAGAACAGCCACAGCTTCTGAAATAACAGGAAAAGATCAGCCTTCTGGATGCTTCTTCATCTCTGCCCCCGACCTCCAACAGAGTTTTCTGCTCCCTGTTTAAAATAATGATCACAGGGCCGCAAGTCCATACAACATTATTATGCTTATTCTCCTCTACCTTAGAGGGGCATTCTTCACAACAACGATGGTGAAATGCTGTATTTTTACAGCTACTTCAACCTGTGATGATAATTTAAAATTTTTTAGCACTAACTGAACAATGCAGATCTTAGCGATGATTAAGGCAGCCTTTGATTATAGTTGACATTGTTACAAAGACACACACACCAAGTCTATTTTTAATGCACCAATCTTGTTGATAGCAAAATTCTTTTCCAGTATTTTAATAGAGTTATTTTATAGGAGATACTTGAAACCAGTATTTAAGCTTTAAATGACAGTAATATTGGAATAGAAAAACGTAGCAAATGTTTACTGTATCAGTTTCTGATGTTTACTATATAGAATTTCCTATAATATATTTATATACTTTTTCATGAAAATGGAGTTATCAGATACATTTGTAACTGCATTATCTGTTATGCTTCATCTCACTCTGTAAATAAAAATACATCTTAAAAATATGAGCAAGCCAAAGTGTGTGCGGACAAATTCAACATTTTCAGTGTGTTATTTCTTAACACCCAGGCACTGGGGAGACAAGAACTTCTGGACCCCAACTTCCCATCTCCCCACCTTGGCCCCAGGCGTGCCGGCCCCAGGGACCAAGAGTGGTGTTAGAAACCCTGCTGGATCTTCATCAGGGTCTGACGTGAGGGTCCGTGTCCTGACCGACTGTAGCTAAGACATTCGGTCTCCCTTCCTTCTGCCTCGCCGTGAGTGGTGCCAGCTTACTGTGCCTCATACATAAATCAGAATACTTTCAAGTTCTAATTGTGGTAAAACTCAGAATATCTAAGCTGACAAGGGGTAATCAAGGAAAACAATATCACATTTCCTGGGAGGTTATATTTGGTTCTGCCTGAAGGGAAAGAGATCTGCCTCAAAGAGCCTGCTTCTGATTCTCAGTACCGACCACTGCGCGTCCCTCAGTCCTAATTCTGTCAGCAGTTTTCCATTCAGCTGTGAGTGATGACATCTCGAAACCTGGGACACTGCTCAGTTCATCCTCATGGGACTAACCAGTTCTGAACTAGTCAACTTGAATTTCTGATCTCACCCAAGTGCAACGATTGGATGGAAACTAATCCTGAGTATCTGAGGCTGTTTGAAGGCAGAAGACACCAGGGTCTGCACAGAGGGCCACAGTGATACAGTTGACTCCCCACCTGGTCGGAAGTAGTTACAAATCTGGCAACAGAAGCATCCACGCCACCATTCCTACCTCGGAGCAGTTTTTATAGGGGCACCTGGGTGGCTCAGTCAGTGGAGTGTCGGACTCTTGGTTTTGGCTCAGGCCATAATCTCACAGTTCGTGAGATTGAGCCCCACATCGGGCTCTGCGCTGACATGGAGCCTGCTTGGGATTCTCTCTCTCTCTCTCTCTCTCTCTCTCTCTCTGTGCCTCCTCTGTGCACTTTCTCTCTACCTGGCTTTCTCCCTCAAAATAAATAAAATTTAAATTAAAAAAAAAAAAGAACAGGTTTTGTAGATTGCATTGTAGCTGAAGACTTCATTTGGGAGAAAAGGGTTCTATTGCTTTAAAAGATATTTGGAAACCTCTGTTCTGAGCGAGTTGGAATCCTGAGGCCTTGTTTTCCTGTCATAAGCACAGGAAACCAGGCCAGCAGGGCTCTGGGAGGCAGTACAGCTGGAGATGATTAGCTATCATCTGAAGTCAACAGAGATGGGAGAGCGGAAAGCTGAAGAAGGATCCTTTTCTGGAAAGAATGTAGCTAGGAAATGGAAACTGTGGCAAGAAAATGTGGTTTCAGTTTACAACCCCTGAATGGAAACTTCATTATAGTAAACATGTTACTGCTCTCATTTGGGCCCTGGCTCCCACTGCCATAGAATGGAAGGAGACCTTTGCTAGGGCCACTCTGGTTAGAAAGCATGGCCATGCCACAGAGCCAGACTGGCACATGAAGGCACTCAAATATCGAATGAATAAACACCACTTGGCTCTTAACACACATTAGGTACCTAAGAACTATAAAATATACACCAGAACATAATGGCTCAAACATAATAGAAGCTTGCTTCTCATTTCCTTAACAGTGCTGGGCAGGTAAACAGCTAAGCAAGATAGCTCTCTCCAATGTGCAGGAACCCAGGTTGACAGAGGTTCTGCAGTCAACACACAACTTCCAAGGTCATCCTGGGAATTGTCTCCATTCCCCCAGCCAGAAAGGGGAAAGAGCATAGAGGACCACCTGTGGGGGATTTTAGGAGCTGGGCAGGCCTAGAAGCAAGGTACAACATTGCCTCTCATTCTCTCAGCCAGAACTGGCCAAACACTGCCCCTGAGTACTAGGAAGCTGGGAAACGAGTTGGCCGAACAGCTGTTCCCCATGATAACTCTATGCTACAGAAGGGGAAGCACAGATTGTGAGGGAATCTGTGTATAAAACTAAAGTATGTTGTAAAAGAATGGTATCTTGGGCCACCTGGGTCACTCAGTCGGTTAAACATCCAATTCTCGATTTCAGCTCCTGTCGCGATCCCAGGGTCTGAGATCAAGCCCTACATCAGACTGTGCTGAGCATGGAGACTGCTTAAGATTCTCTCTCTCCCTTTGTCCCTCCCCTGTTCACGCCTTCTCCCTCTCTCTCTAAAATAAGAAAAACTAAAAATTTTAAAAATTTTGTGAAAAGAATCGTATCTTAAGTATAGTCTTAAGCATTGCAAGATTAGAAACAGCACTTATCTGGGGCACTGGAGTGGCTCAGTGGGTTAAGCATCCGTCTCTCAGTTTCAGCTCAGGTCATGATCTCACAGCTTCGTGGGTGTGAGCCCCACATCAGGCTCTCTGCTGGCAGCGTGGAGCCTGCTTGGGATTCTCTCTCTCCTTCTCTCTCTCTGCCCCTCCCCCTCTTGGGCTATCAGAATGAATAAACTTATAAAAACAAAAACGCATTTATCCCCAAATCACAACTTTGGTAAATGTCATTAATAAAAGTATTTCTCAATTACGTTCAAAAGAGAAAAATGGCTATTGAGAAAAAATCAGGTGTTCACATCTATAGTTCCAGATAGCCTGCTTGATCTCTTGCTTTTAAAGTGACAAGTTATCAGGGTGTCTGGGTGGCTCAGTCGGTTAAGCATCTGACTTTGACTCAGGCCATGATCTCATGGTTTGTGAGTTTGAGCCCCGCATTGGGCTCTGTGCTATAACAGCTCACGGCCTGGAGCCTGCTTCAGATTCTGTGTCTCCCTCTCTCTGCCCCTCCTCCACTTGTGCTCTGTCTCTCAAAAATAAATAATGAAAAAAAAATTTTTTTAGTGATTAGTTATCTAAGTGCAATCTGATAGATTCAAGAAATTAAAAGAACAGTTCACCAAAGCTATCCTCTGGTGATAGATGCCTTGACAGTGAAAGAATGTGTTTCCATTTTACATTAATTCAGAAATATTTAAGGTACTTTATTATGGTGGAGATAAATGTAACAAATTATGCATTGACCTGCATAATATTTTAAAGTCAATGTAAATTGTAACAGATTAACTTGGAATTACATTTGACTGCAAGTTGTCAAAAGCTAGCCAAACAAGCTTCTACAAATCAGAGATTTCTTTCCTTAAGAAAACAAATTCAAGGGGTTCCTGGGTAGTTCAGTCAATTGAGTGTCTGACTCTTGGTTTCAGCTCACGTCATGATCTCACAGTTCGTGAGTTCAAGCCCCGCATTGGGTTCTGTGCTAACAGCACAGAGCCTGCTTGGGATTCTCTACCCCTGCCCTGCTCACTCTCTGTCTCTCTCAAAATAAATAAATAAGCATTAAAAATTAACTTAAAAATTCAAAAGTAGGCAGTTGCTGGCATTGATTCTATAGTTCAAGAATGCCAAGAGATACATAGTTATCCTGACCTTTGCTTCGCTGTCTGGAAATGGCTGCTTCAGCTCCAGCTATTTTATCCATATTCTAGGAACGAAATAGTATTGACAAGGAGAAAGAGTCCATCCGTCCCGACAGCAAGAAAGCAAAACTTTCCAGAAATCACAAGCAGACTTCACTCCTCTCTTATTAGCAAGAACTGTGTCGCATGACCATCTCCAACTTCAAGAAAGCTATTTTTAGCTACAAATCACTTCCCTGAACAAAATCTTGGTTCTGTTAAGAAGGACAAGGGAAACAATACCTATATGGTAGCAGTGTGTGCCTTTCCAGTTCTCCCAGTTTCCACCATTCCTTAGTAGCTAACACGGTGTCCATCTTCTAAGATCTTCCTGACCCCAGAGGTATCTGAATTTATAGCTGTTGAAAATTCACAGACCAGAAGTATTTGAAAGTGATCTTCAGGGGGGACTGGGCGGCTCACTTGGTTAAGCATCCGACTCTTGATTTTGGCTCTGGTCATGTTCTCATGGTTTGCGGGATCGAGCCCTGCATCGAGCTCTGCACTGACAGCATGCAGCCTGCTTGCAATTCTCTCTCTGTCCCTCCCCCATCAATAAATAAACATTTTTAAAGACATTCATACTATTTTTTTTTAACGTTTATTCATTTTTGAGAGACAGAGTACTAGCCATGGGGTTGGGGGGGCGGGTAGAGGGCAGCAGAGAGAGAGAGGGAAGACACAGAATCTGAAGCAGGCTCTAGGCTCTGAGTTGTCAGCATAATGTGGGGCTCGAACCCATGAACTGTGAGATCATGACCTGAGCCGAAGTTGGACGCTTAACTGACAGAACCACCCAGGTGCCCCAATAAACATTTTTTTAAAAGTAGTCTCCAGCTTCATGAGTTTAGGAACATATCCATTCACGCAAAATTCAGTATATTCTAGAGATCATGCTAAGCAAATCTCAGGATGCCTGCTGATAAGTCATGTTGCCACTTTTTTAGCTTAGCTCTATCCAGCAGAATAAGTGATCGTTCAGGTTGGGCTCCTCCAGGTGGGCAAAGTGCACACAAAGGCTGGTCAGAAGGTTGCCTATAGGCTAAGATATGACCCATTGAACTGTGTTAGGCCAAACTACCCTTTGTACTCCAGGATGAATTATGACTGCACAAGGAAGGGAAAGGTTCACAACACTCACTGAGCACTTAACCAGGTATTTTCAAGGTGTTTAGGGTTGAATGTTACCACCCTTTTCAAGAGAGGAAACTGAAGTTCAGAGGGACCGTCATGGGCCCGATGTTGCCCAAATAACAGAGCTGGAATTCAATGTGAAGTTGGACTGACTTCATCCCACTACTCCCAAGGTGTCCCAGCTTTTTAAGTGGAACAAAGCAAGTGGCCCTGGCAAAGCCATGTGCTTCCCACTGTGCTGTGCTGCCTCAAGTATCCAGCGGCTCTTTTCAGGACATAGAGCTGGACTTATTCTGCTTGACATAGTTCTCTGGCCCCACTGCTGAGCTTTATATAGGCACTGGCTTTCATGAACCCATAATTATTTAAATCACTTAAATAATTAAATCAGTTAGAATACAATTTATTCAGTTAAAACCTTTTTTATTTTTTTTTTATTTTGTTTAGTTACATTCTTCATGCTAAAGATAACTGTAGCCTCCAGGACAACATGACCGTTTCCAGTTCTCAGTGACACGTTTACAAACCGTTTCTGGAGATGGCAGTCTTCTGATGGGACTACTTTCAGACCCTTACATTGATTTGTGTCATGTCTGTCTTAAGTGATGGCTTTTGGTGGTCTTATCCCCATACCAGTCCTATTGTAAATACTGACCACGTACTTAATGCTTTCGGAACAGAGCATTGGATTTCACCACTTTGTGTTAGGTGCCTAGGTAGAGAAACAATTTACAAATTCATTGTCTATGGATTCTTTAAAATTCATGTTAATGCTCGTTTTAGGACAGGGAATCTCTGTGAATGCCCAACTCCACTGACTGTGTTCATTGCAGGGATCTAGTCCCGCTAAAGTGTGAACCATGCCAGCAGGAAACCTTCCTGCCTCATTACTGCCCCATGTCCCAAGTGCCTGTACACAGCACAGACTAGCTTCTCAACACCTAAACATTTATCAGGTGGATAAATGGAAATCCTCACGTAGTAAAGCAGCAGTTGAGAATTAACAAACATGTCACAGTCTGCATAGTTCTTTTCCATATAAATATACCTGTGACGCTTACTGAGGCTCTTTACTACCACAAAGATGGTCTTGGGGCACCTCGGTGGCTCAGTCAGTTGAGCATCTGACTTGGCCTCAGGTCATGGTCTCATGGTCTGTGAGTTTGAGCCCCTCATCAGGCTCTGTGCTGACAGCTCAGAGCCTGGAGCCTGCTGTAGATTCTGTGTTTCCCTCTCTCTCTGCCCCTCCCCCACTCGTGCTCTGTCTCTTTCTGTCTCAAAAATAAATAAAGGTTTAAAAAAAATTTTTTTTAAGATGTTCTTAATTGTCATGAGAATACCTTAATAATCATTATCATTATATTAACCTACAGGCTCTGGGGAATGCTTACAAAATAAAATTGCCAAGCACTAAATCTCAGACAATATACTTTCTCACACATTTCAAACCTTACAAATAAGAATAGACAGAGAAAGATGGAACTAAATACAGCCCCAACAAACACACATTATATAGGAAATTATGTGAGAAAGGTGGCATTTCGAATCAGTGGAGAAAAGATGAATGGTTCAATATATGATGTTGGAGCAGTTAGTCACAAAAAAAATGTAGAGTCTTAACACACCATACAAAAACGTAAATTCAAAATGGAATAAACATGTTTAGCTCATACAAGTAATAGAAAAATATTTGGGAAATATTTTTAATAATGTCAGAATAGAGGAAGAAGGGTTTTACCTACTCCCAGACAGCACACACAGCAGATGGTAAATACAGGTACAAACCTCCAAATAGAACACCTTGCAAAGGGGCTAAATACATTCTCAAAAAGAAATACTATCATAATTCACAATCCACACAAAAATAGAACATTTGACAGATATCAAGGTCAAAAAAACATTTTTCATTAGACTAATAAACTAAATATATAAAAAAATATAAAACTTCCATACAGCAAAAGACACAGAAAAACAAAAGCTAAAAGATTAAAAGTAGGCAAAATGTTGACATAATAGGACAAGGTGTCACTATCCATGATGTGCTACAATGTTATCAATCAAAAAGGAAAAATTGTAATAGTAAGGCAGGCAAAGGACCTGAATAGGCAAGTAATCATGGAAAATACTCTAATTCGTTTATCATTTTTTAAACGCATTTGTAAATGAGATATTTTCACAAATCAGAACTGATCATTCTTTAGACTGGTGCAACCATGGGAAAGCCAGGCCCACTCAGTCACTTCTTACATCACCAGAGAGCAGCCTGACCAATATCTTAATATGCACCTGGCCTGGCTGTTCAAGTCATAGGAAGTAATCCTCCAAAAACGCTCGCACAGCAGTACGGGTGTTCGTAGCAGCATTAGAATACCAGTGGGTTGAAAGCTATCTAAATGTCCACAAATAAGGAATGGTTAAATAAATTACAGTACTTCTATGCAATGGAACACTTCTATGAAGCCACGGTTCTAAAGAATGAGGTAGGTCAACAATGACTGACATGTAAAGATGCTCCATAATGCGTCATTGATTTATGAAATAGTACATATGGAATGATCTCAATCTATGGAATGTTTCTTAAAATGATATATAAGCAAAAAGTGTTTATATATTGTGCCTATCATTAGGGACTGAAAATATGGGGCATTCACATTTTAACCACAAGTGGTCGTTAAACTCCCTCTAAACTTATTTTGCATCTACAGTCCAAAAAGATTTCCAAGCCCTAAAAAAAAATTATTATTTGAGAAATGGCCTCATTTTTTATGGGAACTGTATGCTTCCTCCCCAGTTCTCCAAAGAACCTGTCCAAAAATCAAGTGGGTCCAGACTCTGTTCTTTCCCTGCAGCAGGCAGTGGAATCTCCTCTACAGAGTCCTATGTCTCAGGAAAATTAAGATCCAGGATGACTTTGCATAACAGTGTTACTCTTCACTACGTGGGAAGACAAGAACACACAGCAGCAGCTAGTAAATATATTGTGCAAACCCCCAAAAGGCTCCTGGAAATAGGCAGAATACATTCTCAAAAATGGATCCTATGACAGTTCACAAACCACATGAAAATATAAATATCCAATATTCCCATAGGCCCTGCCAATGAGATCCAAACATCAGTTCTGCACTGTCTTTACTGGCCACTGAGGAAAACGGAGACCAGTCGGGCCAGCAACCCTTACTAGGTACCAGAAGAGATGTGGCCAGTTGGCTCAAGGGTTGTGTGGAGATCCATCGGCATTGATGGCCCAGAAGTTATGGCGACTTCCTCATTCACCTCCAAAAAAGCACCAGTCTCTTTGGGAGAAGTGGATCTCTTGTTATGGCAGCCTTCTTCACAACGTGTGTTCTTTTTTCTGTGTTCATTCTTCAATCTCCTCTTGTACATCTTGTATGCTAGGTGTTAAAACATACAAGTACTAAAACATCACTTAGCAAACACTGTAATGTAGTGATATTGTGTACTTGTTAATACTTTGGGGCTGTGTTTGCTCTGGGCCATATATGTGAAAATACACAGGAAAAAGAAGGAGAAAAAGAAAGAAAAAGAGATGGAAACAGGGGGTTCTGGTTCAAGGAGGCAACATAAGTAGATTCTGAACTCACCTCCTCCCATAGACATGCTAAATGCCTCTGGGAAAAAGCCCAAACACTGTCAAAACAACCCCACTGCATCAGACAAATGAGAGAGAAACCACATGGGAATGAGTAGGAAAGACCAAGTCATAATCTTGTCAGAAACCCCACCCAGAACCCACCCCACCCCCCAGAAGCCCCACCCCAGACAGGGCCACCAAAATCAGGAGGGAACTCAACACATGGAGCTTCTCCCTCAGGAACAAAGGACTCATACCCAACATCAGGTACCCCAACTTTTAAGACAGTCACCCGACAGATGAGCTCCCAAAACATCTGGCTTTTAAGACCAACAGGTCTGGTACCCATGAGAACCACAGGGCTGTGCTGAATGGAGGAACTGTATGCCGACTCACCTGCCCCAGGGCCCAGCCCAGAAGCAGCCCTTTGAAAAGTGCCCAGAACTTTATGTGGAAGAGATTCATTTCTTCATTTTACAGCATCAGACTGAGAGGCAGGAAGAGAAACAGACATCCAGGTCCAGAAAGAGAATTTCAAATAAGACAAACTCAAAGAGAGCTATACCAAGACAAATTATAATTAAAATGTCTAAAGTTAAAGACAAGGAAAGAATCATAAAGGTGGCAAGAGAAAACAACTTGTTACACATAGAGGAACCCTCTCTGAGGGTTGGCAGATTTTTCAGCAGAAACTTTGCAGACCAGAAGGAGTGGCATGATACATTCAAAGTGCTGGAAAAAAAAACAAAAAACAAAAAACTCCCAACCAGGAACACCCTACTCAACAAACTTATCATTCAGAAGCAGAGGTGAAATAAAGAGTTTCCAAACAAGCAAAAGCTAAAAAGAGTTCATCAACACTTACAACTAATGTTAAAGGGACTTTTTTAAGCTGAAAAGATAGGGTGCTAACTAGTAACAAAAATATATGTGAAAGTATAGATCTCACTGGTAAAGGTAAATATATAGAAAGGTAGTGAATTAATCACTTATAAAGTTGGTATGAAGGTTAAATGACAAAAGTAGTAAATATAATTATAGCCACAATAATTAGTTAAGAAATATACAAAATTTTTAAAAATGTAACATGTGACATCAGAAACATAAAACATGAAGGGGGATAAAAATGTATGGCCTTTGAATGTGTTCAAACTTAGGTTGTTATCAACTTAAAATAGACTTTTTTTTTTTTGAAAATTTATTTTTGAGAGAGAGAGACAGAGCACACGCAGGGGAGGGGCAGAGAGAGGGGGAGACACAGAATTGGAAGCAGGCTCCAGACTCCTAGCTGTCAGCACAGAGCCCGACAGGGGTTGAACTCATGAACAGCAAGATCACGATCTGAGCCAAAGTCAGACGGTTAACCAACTGAGCCACCTAGGCATCTCTAGACCATTATAAATACAAGTTGTTAAATGTAAGCCTCATGGTAACCACCAAGAAGAAACCTTTAGCATATACACAAAAGATGAGAAAGGAGTCTAAGTACACCACTGAAAAAAGCCATCAAACCACAAAGGAAGAGAACAAAAGAAGAAAGGAACAGAGAGGAAATACAAAACAGCTAAAAAACAATGAATGTCAATGTCAGTAAGTACATGCCTATTAATAATTACTTTAAATGTAAATGGACTAAATTCTCCAAAAAAAGACACAGAGTGGCTGAATGGATTGAAAAACAAGATCCAGGGCACCTGGGTGGCTCAGTTGGTTAAGCATCCAACTTCAGCTTGGGTCATGATTTTGCGGGTTCATGAGTTCAAGCCCCACATTAGGCTCTCTGTTGTCAGCATGGACCCCACTTTGGATCCCTGTCTTTCTCTCTCTGCCCTTTCCTCAGTCTCTCTCAAAAATAAATAAACATTAAAAATAAATAAATAAATAAATAAATAAATAAATAAACATTTAAACAAACATTAAAAACATATTTAAAACATTTAAACCATAAAAAACTATAAAAAAAAAAAAACAAGACCCATCTCTATGCTGCCTACAAGAGACTCACTTCAGATGTAACAATACACACAGAGTGAAAGTGAAGGGATGGAGAAACATGTTTCATGCAAACAGAAAACGAAAGCTGAAGTAGCTATACTCATATCAGATAAAATAAACTTTAAAACAACAACTGTAAAGACAGACAAGGACATTAAATAGTGACAAAGGGGTCAATCCAACAAGAGGAGATAACATTTATAAATATATATGCACACAACATAGAAGCACCTAAATATATAAAGCAAATATTAACAGACTGAAAGAGAGAAATTATCAGCAATATAATGATAATATGGGACTTTGACACCCACTCACATAAATGGTTAGAATGTCCAGAGAAAAAATCAAATAAGAAAACATTGGCCTTAAATGACACATTAAACCAGATGATGTCAACAGACATATACAGAACATTCCATCCAAAAGCAACAGAATACATATTCTTCTCAAGAGTAGATAGAACAGTCCAGGACAGATCATATGTTAGGCCACAAAACAAGTCTTAATAAATTTAAGATTGAAATCATATCTAATATCTTTTCTGACCACAGTGGCATGCAACTAGAAATTAACTGCAAGAAGACTGCAAAATTCACAAATATGTGGACACTAAGCAACATGCTACTGAACAACCAGTGGGTCAACAAAGAAATCAGAAGTGAAATAAAATACCCAAGACAAACAAAAATGGAAATATAGCATGCCAAAACCAAGATCACAGAGATAGGCATGAGCCAGAGGCAGGGGTGGGGGGTAGCAGGGTGGGGGATATCAGTGAAGGGAGTCAAAAGGTAAAAACTTCCAGTTATAAAATACATAAGACATAGAGATGCAATGTACAATAGGTGACTATAGTTGATAACGCTATTGTATAGCTGAAAGTTGCTGACGGAGTAAATCTTACAAGTTCTCATCACAAGGGAAAAAAACTCTATGTATGGGGCAGATGTTAAATGGACTTACTGTGGTGATCATTTCATAATATATACAAATTTGAATCATCATGTTGTATACCTGAAACTAATATATTGTATGTCAATAATACCTCAATAAAAAATAAGAGGAAACAATGGAAGAAAATCATTTGATGTATCAAAATGGCTATTTTTATCTGGAATGGACCATTTGTGATTGAAATATTCATCAGGTCATTGATGGCTCATCCATTCAGTCAGTCAGTTAGCAACACCTGTGGAGTGCTTCCTGTGAGTCAGATGCTCATCTGGGTGCTGGAAGATACCTGGGAATGAGCCAGACATGTTCCTCCCCTCACAATCTCACCAAGGAAAAGGAATTAAAACTTGGATCTAAGACCAGGGAGATTTATTCTGCTAAGATTTATCTTATTTTCTGGTAAAATTCAACCCCAAGTATTCCTTACATTGATTGTTATATTAGCAATCAGTATATAATCAGTTATACCAGTAATCTTACACAGAACCTATTCCCTGATAACAGTGAAAATTTACAATGTCCCAAGATTAAAATATATGTTTGTATGTACATATCTATGTCTTTTTTAATTTACTTTCTGTGAACCTACCTAATTATGGACTATAAAATGATGTATATTTGGCTGTATGGATAGATACATATGATATATATGTATGCAAATATGTATTTCAATATCTGTGTATGTATTATATTTCATAGTTGAAAAATATTTCACAGCTGTTCAGAACAATTCTTGCTCACAGAAGCATTGTGAAATAACTTGGCATTTGGAAGACCTCATGACTCTTGATGAAAGAGAACAAATGCCATTTTGAAGATAAATTGTTGCTCATGGAGACTTATCAAGTCCTAGAATCTAAGTTCTAATAGTGCATTGTCTTTTATGAAGCATATTTGTTTGTAATTACAAGCTCACTATCACATGTTTTTAATGTTTTTCTGTGAAAGCAAAGGATCTTGTTTGTGCTCTTTATTTTCTCCAGAAATGTCAGGCTAAAAATGTATCACAAGAGTTGCACATGCATGTTCAGATTGAAAAAGAAGTTTGTGGCTTGGGTTGACAATTTTCAATCACATCTACACAGTGGAGGCTCTACTCACCTGCAACAATGAGAAATCCATCCAACAGCTGGAAGAGTCCATAGGCCAGTGGGAAGCTAAGCATCTGGACCAACTGCTTGGCAGTGAAAGATAACTGGAGCATGGTGACGCACATCTGAATATTCTGAGCTCCAGTTTCTAAGGAAATCGTCCTGCATCTACCAATGAAAGAATTTTTCAAGAGTTACATACTAGAATTAGGACTCTTCTTAAATTTTTCTCATATATATAGCAATAAATGTAAGCTATGAGCTTAGACCACTAAAACTGTTTACTCGCAGGGCGCCTGGGTGGCTCAGTTGGTTAAGCCTCCAGCTCTTGATTTGGGCTCAGGTCATGATCTTACAGTTCATGAACTCGAGCCCTTCTTCTGGCTCTGAGCTGACAGTGCAGAGCCTGCTTGGGATTCTCTCTCTCCTTGCCTCTCTGCCCCCAAAAACATCTACTTGTTTCATAATAATGTGCTGAATGTGCCTGTTTTGTAGGTGGTCTTCTCTCCAAGAGACTCTTTGGAGCAGGACCCCAGGAACCCCACCCTAGGAATCAGGGTGGAAAGACATGATATACACACAGGAAAGGCCCAGTAACAACACAAGACAAAATATGATGGAGGGTCAGGGAGATGCTATAGAAATTCATAGAAGTGGCATAAATGGTTAGAGAAGGCTTCACAGAGGCAGAGGGGAATGAAAGGGTGAGGGTGGGAGAGGCATTTCATATGGGACAGTGACTGAAATTAAAGATCCAGGGACAGGTATGACCTGCACCTACCAGGAGGCGGTTTATATGCTGTAAGCCAATCTGTGTGGAGTGCAGAGTTGGAGATGAGAATGGAAAGATGAAATAGGTAGGAAAAAGTATAAGCTCAACAACACTTGAAGGTAAACACAAAAACCCTAAGTGAAAACCAAATGTCTAAAACTCTTTGGTGAAAGAGTTTAGGAACACGTTTTTTTCTTACTTTCTATTTTTCTGTATTTTATTGATTTCCTAATTGGAAAAAAAATTCAATAAACCTCATTTGAAAAATAAAAACCAGGAGAAAGTAAAAGGAAGACATAAGCAGGACCTCAGGGGCTGGGTAACTGATTTGTCTGTAATTTATAAAGGGGGTCTGCAGGTTTCTATAGATGGAAGTGAAGATGGAAAAGAGGTGTTTCAGAATACAAACCAGCATCTCGATGCAAGTGGATTTGGAATAGGGAGGTAACAAGGAGAAAGTAATGTGGGCATGAAAACATTGGTACAGAGCAAGCTCTACCGCTCTTATTTTATTTCTATTTACTCTCTTGCTTGCTATGCCTTCTTTAGACCAGTCTCATTCCTTTCAGACCCCTGTCAATTACCTGACATGATTAAGCTGCAAAGGTGGACCTCACATCTGGACCATTCACAAGGCAAATGCAGTGTCTCCATCCTGATCTTTCTCAAGCCACCAAGTATGGAGAAACAAGATTGTTAACTACACTTTGCCATAGGAATACTTTCTCTCCAGATCTGATTATATTTCAATCACTCAACAGCCTGTGTTCCTAATTATTGGCTTTGCAAACAAACTCCAGGTCAAATCCTAACTGCACCACATTCTGGCTCTACAAACTTAGTCAAGTTCCTTAACGTCTTGAAGGATTTGCTCATCTGTGGAATGAGGGTACTAATAGTAACTACTTCTCAGGCTCATAGTAAGAAGTAAATGAGATACCATAAGCAGAGCCTCACTCAGTACCTGGGATAATCCTAAATGCTCCCCAAGTAGACTAGAAATAGATTTCTTCTACAAAATAAACATCAAAACACACACCACTTTCTATTCTCTTTGACTTAAATCAATCTTTTAAGCATTTTAATTTCCCAAACTCCACCTTCGAAGTTCAACTACATAGCTCACGTTTCTTCAATAATTCTTTTCTGACTTTAGAGATAGTACATACTCATCGAAAAACTCAGGAAATATACCAAGAAAATATTAAGAAACAAAAATTACTCTTAATCCTACTACTCAAAATTAAACACTCTTAGCATATGGTATATTTCTTCCAGTATTTTTCCATACATAAAATTCTTCTGCTTTCTTCTACAAGGTGGGAATCAAAATGCATACTGTTTCCTATTCTCCTTTAAATTTATCTTTTAAGTATTTCCCAGAAGCATTAAAATTGATGCATCATAGTCCATCACATAAATACCTCATGAATTAAATATCTCCCTATTGTCAGATATTTAAATTGTTTCTATTTTTTATATTTATAAATAAAACTGCAATTAACATCCTTGCACATCAATTTTCGTGTGCTTATCTGACAGTCCTAGATCCAGGACAGATTTCTAGAAGTAAAATCACTGAGTGAACAGCTATAAATATTTATAAGGCTATTGATATGACTAAGTTGCCTTCCAGAGAGTTTATACCAATTTACATTCCCTCCAACAACTCATCTCCAGACATAACAACATGGAGTACTATCATTTTTAATATTTCACAATATTTATAAATTATATGCCCCAGCTTGTAATGACAATGTATCAGATACATTCCCATCTTATATCTCCAGTTTGCCCTTCCTCCTCTTGCCCCTTATAATTAGCCCTTTTACAGAATTTGGCACAATGGATAAATGCTTAATCTCGAATTTTGCTCATGCCCTAGAATGATCTCTATATTTAATGAAACCATCTCACCCCTATCTAATTACTAGGATAAGAAGAGAAATGTGTCCAGATTTCAACATGTGGTGTTAACACCCCAATCCTAATTTCACAGATTACAATTTCCCATCACTCCAGCCTTTGCTCTCATTTACGCAAGAAGTACCGTGATCTTTTCACTCTCTTTATGAGGAGTCATCCTGTTCCATCCACCTTATAAGTCAAGATTCTTAATGTCTCCTGACATAGCCTGGCAGCAAAGCCTGCCAGTGGCAGTGTGTTTACTTTAACTTCTTCAAAAAAAGTGTACGGATAATTTCACTGTACCTCTGCCAAGATTGGTGGGTAAGAAGTGCCAGCAGAAAGCCCGTGACATGGCCAATCAAAGGGAAGATGAAACTGATGGTCAGAAGAGTGATGTCTGAATTCCAAGATCCTTTTGCCAACACCACACCAGCAACTGCGACCACCAAAAGGAGGACCCCACCAACAATGGCTCCAATCTAAAGCAAACCAATAAAATAAGTACATGTAAACACCATGTTCTCTCAGCTCTATGATGCAAAGTCCATCACTGCTTCTAAAAAGCTGGGAACTGGGGCGCCTGGGTGGATCAGTTGGTTAAGCATCCAACATTGGCTTAGGTCACCTTGGGCTCTGTGCTGACAGCTCAGAGCCTGGAGCCTGCTTCAGATTCTGTTTTACCCTCTTTTTCTGCCCCTCCCCCACTCATGCTCTGTCTGTCTGTCTGTCTCTCTGTCTTAAAAATAAATAAACTTCAAAAAATAAATAAAAATAAAAAGCTGGGAACCTAGAAGTTTTGGAACAAAGACAGGACTTACCACCAAATCCAATCTCATTTTATAGAAAAGAAACCTAAGTTCCAAGGTGGTCAACTGATTTGGCTAAACTGGAAATTCATGGGGCTCAACACGATTCCAAGTCTTATTTTAAGATTAGTATTTTTTCCCTGGAAGTAGATTTTTTTAAAAAAATTTTTTTTCAACGTTTATTTATTTTTGGGACAGAGAGAGACAGAGCATGAACGAGGGAGGGGCAGAGAGAGAGGGAGACACAGAATCGGAAACAGGCTCCAGGCTCTGAGCCATCAGCCCAGAGCCTGACGCGGGGCTCGAACTCACGGACCGCGAGATCGTGACCTGGCTGCACGGACCGCGAGATGGTGACCTGGCTGAAGTCGGACGCTTAACCGACTGCGCCACCCAGGCGCTCCTCCCTGGAAGTAGATTTTGCCAGAAGGATTGCGGAGTGGAGTTTTTCAAGGATAGGACAAATTTGTGAAATAAGCAAAATGTAACAATAAGCCTCCACCATCCCTACACACACTTCTTAGATCCCTCACTGGTACCCTCTTGTCTAAGATTTGTCTTGCCTGGCCGTCTGCCACTCGCTTCCTATCACTTCTTCAACTACCAATGGATTCCTACTGCTTTCATCCCTGTTCTTCTCTCCTCCAAATAAAATCTACCCATTCTTTACTATATGATCTGGGCTAATATTATTGGAATAGAGGTACTAACACATACCTCTTCCCTCTCCCAAATGAATACTGTTATTACTTTTGTTGTTCAACAAAAAAGAATTTCCAATAGTTTGAGTTTTAGATCAGATGGAGAGAAAGCCAGACCTAGAATGTTTGGAGAAAATTAGGATTTTGACAAGCTCCCATTCCATGTAGACCATAAACTATAACCTAGTTATAGCCTCAATCTGGATTTGAAATGATTCAAGACGTGGAGGAAGGTGGTCTTGGGGGAGCAGAACAAAATAAAAATAACCCAATGCACCAGAGATGTTCTCTGGGTTTATTTTTACTGGTCAAATACAAAGACAGACTGGGCCTCTGCTTAATGGGAAGATGCCGGAACACACAAGAAGACCTACAGTTGTCAAAATCCCTCTCCATCTTTCTATCAAAAAAGGATCTCAAAGTTTAAAAATTCACCAAGAGCAATTTGTTCAGAAAATGTATCAGATCTAAAATTAAAAGAGGACCAAGAACAAACAATGAAAATATATCAAAATAATGATTAGACTATTCTAGTTTTTTACCAAGGAGCTCTAGAATATTTATGCTTATTATTAAATTTTTTTCTGCCAAAAATCCTATACAACAGGCAAAAGAAAGGGGTTTTGGATCTGCTCTTTACAGATAATATAAGTGACTACAGAAAATTTATCTTATTTCTCCATTGACACTGAGGGACTAATAGGGGATCTGGAAACACCAAAATTGTAGGGTTTTTTATTACAGTACCTAAAAAGTACTAATAAAATAGAGTACTTGACAGTACTTCATCAAAAATAGAGTATTTGAAAAGTAAGACGTTCCCACTGTTATACTCTGTCCTCTTATTTTGTAAATAAAATTATAACCATACACGGCCACATTGGAAATTTTCTCCTACTGAAATAACAAAGTCACCCACTGACACGCAGTCGAAATGTACAACATTTAAGCCTTCCTCCAGTTCTCTGTGCTCAATTGATTTGTCTGCTTGTCAACCCCTCTTCCAGCTCTTGATCTCACTGGAGGAACAGTGAGAGCTGTTCAGTCTTGTGCCAAAGTGAGAAAGCAGCACCCATTTGTGCAGACAAGTGGAGGGGCAGCACTCCGTCAGGGGGAGCCAGACAGCAGGAACTTACACTGAACCAAACCATAAACCCCAGACTAATATGACCTGAGATGTATTTGTTGAACCTTCAATTAGCCCCAAATGATTATTTCTTTATACATGTAAAATATAAGTAAAGCATTTTAAAAATCTTCATAAAGCGGCACATAATGGAATCTCACATCTTCTAAAATGATACATAATTGTAAACACTGAAAACACTCTAGGATATTGACACCTTTGTTGAGAATGCCTCGAGATTTAAAAGTCATTTTTAGATATTTTTAAAAGTCATTTCAGAGATATTTTTAAAACAAGGACATTTGCTTGTTTCTCCAGCAGACAAAAGCCAATGCTGGAAAGTCAAGAGGAGTTAGGAGGTTCCAGTTACCATCATTCCATGACCAGACTCTTCAATGCATTCTGCATTTCATTCTGACAGCTTTTCATGTGGTCAGCAGCCACAGCAGTTGTTCATGTGTAGAGACTACAACATCCAAGCTTCCCCAGGAATGCTTCTGAAAAACGGCCCTACTTTTTCATGAAAGCAGCCAATACTCTTCAACACTGGGGCTCTATTGCATGCACACCTGAGCAGCTTTCACCTCGAGAGCACTCATGTGGAATCTTGTGAATAGATGGGCTCTGGGTTCTCTCTGGCCACACATAGGCCTTGGCTTTCATGTCACTAAAGCAAAAGTCCCATTCTTGACTGTGTCCATAAGCCTCAGTGTATGGGCCTATGGGAATGACAGAGAATGGCTGAGAAGAGTGGAGGAAATATGGAGGTTAGATCAAAAAAAAGCAGAACTGGGGCGCCTGGGTGGCTCAGTCAGTTGAGCATCCTACTCCTGGTTTCAGTTCAGGTCATGATCCCAGGGTCATGGGATCAAGCCCTGCATCAGGCTCCAAGTTGAACATGGAGCCTGCTTGGGATTCTCTCTCTCTCGGTCTCTCTCTCTCTCTCTCTCTCCCTCTGCCCCTCTCCCCCCAGACTGCCTCTAAAATAAAATTAAATTTAAAAACAAAAATTGCTAGGTGTGGGATTGTATCTGACTGGCCAGTCTGTTACAGTCATTGTCTACATCTGTCTTTCCAGTGTCTAAGTCTAAGGATACATTAACTGCCGTGTGGAGCTGCTTACCTTGAGAATGATTTTGGATTGCTTGGGCCACCTATAGTTCACATAGATACCAAAGGCCACAGGGATGGTCAGGCACACAAGGGTGATTCCTGGGGAGAAGAAAAATCCATCAGATGATATCTCCTCTTACCTTGACTGCCCAGTCCTCAACAATTTCTAGTTCAATTAGATATGGTTCATGGGTTCAGGCCCCACATTGGGCTCTGTGCTGACAGTTCAGAGTCTGGAGCTTGCTTTGGATTCTGTATCTCCCTCTCTCTCTCTGTTCCTCTCCTGCTTACACTCTGTCTCTCTCTCCCTCTCTCTCTCAAAAATAAATAAACATTAAAAAAATTTTAAGCTGCACTTCATTTCTGCATCCACCTCCAAATATAAAGAAAGAAAAAATCTTTGGAAGACAGTCTTTGAAGGGTATATGTTACCACTGAATGCCACCATTCTTGTTCCATCATTTCTCTCTCAAAATCCCCCTGACAATCACATGGAATTTTAGAGACAACCAGAAATGTAAACATTAGAAAACAGGCAGACTCGGCAAAATTCTTTGGTTGCTATGCATGAGGTCACCTCTCTACGACCACAGCTATTACTTCCCTATGTGAAGCCAATGGGCCATTTGTTTCGCAAAGTAAAGAATACCTATTGCAGATATAAAAAACAGCATCTGTTACACATACCAAAGAATTTCTCATATTCTGCAAGTGTGGCCAGGTAACCTAAAGGTGGGTAGGAAAAAAATGCCTTTTAATTAACACAAGTGAGTAAAGGCATTGAAGGCAGGCTCAGGAGAGCAGAGGCCCACTTGCCAGCAGGATCCACACACTAACCTTTTCCAGTGCTGTTTTCCAAATCTGGCCAAATGCCTGCAATACTGGCTCCAAAGTTACATGAGTTGCTCATAATATGTTGGGTTTTAATTGTTTACAAGTGCCTTTTAGAATATATTATCAAAACAGAATATGTTAATTTACTGATCAGAATAAGTTGTGCATAAAATCACGATTTCCTAAACTAGGATTTCACTCAAATTTTACAAGTTTAATGGGCTCCAGCTGTCATTAGCACATGTTTTTCAGCTATGGGTCATGGTTTGTAAAGCCCTCCAAGTGATGACTAGAGACTTCAGATTAACACTTTAGACTTTTAAGAATCATAATTTCTGCCAATTCTCCAAAAACTCTGAGCAAACGAGAATAGCCATATCATTTTACCAAGGTTTCCTTCTAAGCCTAGTAAGTAAACTGAGATCTCTAGGGAAAGGGCAGAGTTTAATGAGAAATGACAATGAGGAAAGCAGATATGAAAGAGATATGGATACAGTTGTGACCTGTGAATATGCTCTCTAATAATCAATAGGAATCATTCATGCTGGATCAGTAAAGATATCAAGATTCACAGGCCATGTGAAAGGTGGAACTGTAGGAACTAAAGTCTCATTAGACCCACTGTGATCCAGTTAACCAATGGCATTACAGTGAATTATATATGGTGTTTTTGTTTTTGTTTTTAATAAACAAGTTCTCTTTCTTTATTTGCAAAAATGAACTCTTGCAGTATTAAGAGCTTGGCTTTGCAGTCATATTCCCAAGTCAGAATTTCAGTTCTTTGCTGACCAGCTGCACATTCTTAGCAAAGTTAATTAACCTCTATCATCCTACAAATCTAGGAAATGGAACTACTAATAGAATCAATGTGGAAGTGTTATTTAAAGAATTAGATCGTTTATTTTTTATTTTTTATTTTTTTAGAGAGAGAAAGAAAATGAGTGGAGAAGAGGAACAGAGGGAGAGAGAGAATCTTAAGCAGGCTCCACATTCAGCACGGAGCCCAGTGCAAGGCTCAATCCCACAATGCTGGGATCATGACCTGAGCTGAAATCAAGAGTTAGATTATCAGGAACATGACAAGGATGTCCACTCTCATGGACATCTCTGTTATTCAACATAGTGTTGGAAGTCCTAGCCTAAGCAATTAGACAACACAAAGAAATAAAAGGCATCCAAGTCAGAAGGAGAAAGTCAAACTTTTACTCTTCACAGGTGACATGATACTCCATGTGGAAAATCCAAAAGACTCCATCAGAAAATTACTAGAACGGATACATGAATTCAGCAACATCGCAGGATATAAAATCAATGTACAGAAATTGGTTGCATTTCTATACATCAATAATGAAGCAGCAGAAAGAGAAATCAAGGAATCAATCCCATTTACAATTGCACCAAAAATACCTAGGAATAAGCGTAATCAAAGAGGTGAAAAATCTATACACTGAAAACTATAGAAACTTATGAAAGAAATTGAAGAAGATACACAAAAAAATGGAAAAATATCCATTCTCATGGCTTGGAAGAACAAATATTGTTAAAATGTTGATACTACCCAAAGCAATCTACATATTCAATGTAATCCCTGTCAAAATAACACCAGCATTCTTCACAAAACTAGAACAAATAATCCTAAAATTTGTATGGAACCAGAAAAGACCTCAAATAGCTCAAGCAATCCTGAAAAAGAAAACCAAAGCTGGAGGCATCACAATTCCAGACTTCAAGCTATACTACCAAGCTGTAATCAAGACAATATGATACGGGCACAAGAACAGACACATAGATCAATGGAACAGGATAGAGAACCCAGAATTGGATCCACAATCATATGGCCAACCAATCTTTGGCAAAGCAGGAAAGAATATCCAATGGAAAAAAGACAGTCTCTTCAGCAAATGGTGTTGGGCAAACTGGACAGCGACATGCAGAAGAATGAACCTGGACCACTTTCTTACACCATACACAAAAATAAACTCAAAATGGATGAAAGACATACACGTAAGACAGGAAGCCATCAAAATCCTAGAAGAGAAAACAGGCAACAACCTCTTTGACCTCAGCTGCAGCAACTTCTTACTTGACATGTCTCCAGAGGCAAGGGAAACAAAAGCAAAAATGAACTATTGGGACATCATCAAGATAAAAACTTCTGCACAGCAAAGGAAACAATCCGCAAAACTAAAAGGCAACTGACAGAAAAGGAGAAGATATTTGCAAGTGACATATCAGATAAAGGGTTAGTATCCAAAATCTATAAAGAACTTACCAAACTCAACACCAAAAAAACCCCCACAAATAATCCAGTGAAGAAATGGGCAAAAGACATGTCTTCTTTTCCAAAGACATCCAGATGGCTAAAAGACACATGAAAAAATGCTCAACATCACTCCTCATCAGTGAAATACAAATCAAAATGACAATGAGATATCACCTCACACCTGTCAGAATGGCTAACATTAACAACAGATGTTGGCAAGCATGTGGAGAAAGAGGATCTCTTTTGCACTTCTGGTAGGAATACAAACTGGTGCAGCCACTCTGGAAACAGTATGGAGGTTCCTCAAAAAGTTAAAAATAAACTACCCTGTGACCCAGCAATTGCACCACTAGGTATTTATCCAAAGGATGCAGGAGTGCTGTTTTGAAGGGGTACATGCACCCCAAAGTTTATAGCAGCACTATTGACAATAGCCAAAATACGGAAAGAGCCCAAATGTCCACCAACTGATGAATGGATAAAGAAGATGTGGTATATACATACAATGGAATATTACTTGGTGATCAAAAAGAATGAAATCCTGCCATTTGCAACAACGTGGATAGAACTAGAGTGTATTATGCTAAGTGAAATAAGTCAGTCAAAGAAAGACAGATATCATATGATTTGACTCACATGTGGAATTTAAGATACAAAACAGATGAACATAAGGAAGGGAAGCAAAAATAACATAAAAACAGAGAGAGAGACAAACCATAAGAGACTCTTAAATACAGAGAACAAACTGAAGGTTGTTGGATGGACGGTGTTGGGTGGGAGGAAGGGCTAAAGGGGTGAGGGACATTAAGGAGGACACTTGTTGGGATGAGCACTGTGTGTCATAAGTGATGAATCACTAAATTTTATTCCTGAAATTATTATTATACTATATGTTATCTAACTTGGATTTAAGTTTTAAAAATTTTTTTTTAATTTTTTTAACGTTTTATTTATTTTTGAGACATGGAGAGACAGAGCATGAACAGGGGAGGGTCAGAGAGAGGGAGACACAGAATCTGAAATAGGCTCCAGGCTCTGAGCTGTCAGCACAGAGCCCGACGCAGGGCTCGAACTCACGGACTGCAAGATCATGACCTGAGCCAAAGTCGGTCGCTTAACCGACTGAGCCACCCAGGCACCCCTAAAAAAAATTTTTTTAAATTTTTTTTAGAGTTGGACACTCAACTGACTGAGCCACCCAGGCTCACTATCCGAGTAGTTTATTTTAAAATCCACATAAAGGAGGCACATAATAAACAATGGCTATTAGTATTACCATCACCATTACTATTACTGTTCCATTTCACAAGCCCAGTACAGACCTATATTCTGATA
Source organism: Prionailurus viverrinus (assembly GCF_022837055.1). Lineage (NCBI taxonomy): Eukaryota > Metazoa > Chordata > Mammalia > Carnivora > Felidae > Prionailurus > Prionailurus viverrinus. The sequence goes on along the minus strand of NC_062564.1, from coordinate 134,514,460 downwards.
TGGAATGGTGAGATTCTGCTCAAGATTCCAGGACAAGGTGTAGAGATACAGGCAGAGCGGCATCATTCCCAGGGCAGCCACAGTGGAACAGGTCGTCATAGTGATGCTGAAAGTGAAAATAAAAGGATGCATAAGAGGAAGAGTTTGAAATGATGAAGTCCTGACCAAAAGCAACTCCCAGAGCATACCTTAGAGATCACATGGGGTGAATTACTTGAAGCTCACTCCTATCTTGTTATTCAACAAATGACTTCATATGTGGCCCAGAAACAGATTTCCAGCAGTATCTGACGTTCATCAATTAACTCCTATTTACTTAAGAATCTACTTGTCCTAAATGTTCCGCCAGGTCCTAAAGGGTTTTTTTCTTTATAGAGTTTTTTCTATTGAGATATAATTCATATACCACAAAATCCATTATTTTTAAAGTGTTTTCAGTACATTCACAAGATTGTGCAAAAACATTATATATTTCTATACTTTTTTCATCATCCCAAAAAAAGGAACCCCACCCTCATTCTCTTCTCCTAGCCACTGGCAACCAGTAATCCACTTTCTGTCTTTATAGGATTTCCCATTCTGGACATTTCATATGAATACAATCATACAATATGTGGTCTTTTTGGTGTGTCTGGCTTCTTTCACTTAGCATAATGTTTTTGAGCTTCATCCACATTTTAGCATGTATCAGTACACCATTTCCTTTTTATGACTGAATCATATTCCATTGTATAGATAGACCACATTATTTCTGCCCATCCACTAACTGATAAACACTTGAGGTGTTCCCTCTTTTTGATTACTATGAATAATGCAGCTATGAATATTTGTGCACGATGTTTTGTGCAGACATATGAATTCAATTCTCTAAGGTGTATACCAGGAGCAGAATTGCTGGATCGTAGTTTAATTTTTTGAGGAAATGCCATTTTCAAAGCAGCTGCACCATTTTACACTCTGCCATCAATATATGAAGGCATTCTGTTAAAAATTTTTGCACAAATATTCATGAGGGATATTAGTGTGTAGTTTTATGTTCCTGTAATGTCTTTGTCTAATTTTGCTACCGGGAGATGGGAATAGGGCAAATTTGCCACAAGGCTAAGTGTTTGCCCAATGTGAAGTGCTATAAATATCTGTCAGAAGAGGGTATCCAAATACCACATACCCTAAGTTTCCCATTGGATAGAGAAGGGACCCCCACAGCACAGATCCTCAGAGCAAGCTGGACAGAGCCAGCGAAGTTACAAAACCATAGCAAAAAAGAATTGATATGGGATGCTAGACTAAATTAAAAGTTCTCTTTGGGGCACTTTCATGGCTTAGTCAGCTGAGCATCCAACTCTTGATTTGGGCTCAGGTCATCATCCCAGGGTCATGGGGTCGAGCCCTGTATCAAGCTCCACGCTGAGCCAAGAGCCTGCTTAGGATTTTCTCTCTCTCTCTCCCCCTCTGCCCCTTTCCCCTGCTCACTCTTTTCTCCCTCTCTCTCTCTCTCTCTCTCTCTCTCTCTCTCTCAAAAAATTCTCTTTGAATTCTAATATTGTATAACCCCATGATTATAGATAGGAATTGAAGTAGAGTGATAAAGTAAGATTTCTAGACTTCAAAATGGTGGTGTGATTGACAGAATAAGTGGTCACTTAGCATCTGAGAGGACATGTTAAGTTAGGGATGACAACAGAACATCCACCAGAAATATCCCAGGTAGGCAAAGGAAAACTCAGGACCGCAGCTGCTGTCCATCACTAGACACACAAATCCGGCCATCTTGGGAAGTGAAATGTAGGTGCAAGAGCTGAATGAACCAAATCCAAACAGCCTGACAATAGCCAAGCCACACAACTTCACCAGGAAAACAAAGGTGAATGATCAGAACAGAGTTTTGGTCTTTGTTGAACAAAGCTGGGATGATTTCTGATAGACAACTGGGTTTGTTTATCTCTGTCATTATTGAGATTATCTCCAAGTGAAAAAGATAACAAAGTGCTGTGGGTCTGGAAGATTTGCAAATACTTAATATCTAGAGTAAAAATCCATCAGTTTAGAACCTTTAAAGACTCTGTATCTTGACTACTATACTTTTATTGCATCCTATCAAATGTTATCGCTTCATCAATTTATAATATGTTGTTAATATTTTTTCTGACTAATAAAGTCTTGTTTTCCAAGTCTCTACATTTCTTAATTGGAGAACAGAACTTAGTCACACATTAAAATGCATAGCTTCAGTGCAAGAGGTAAAGCATGCATAATGGGACCAGGGGCATGGGGAGCAGAGCCGTGGAAAGAGCTCTCCTGCTTTGGACTGGGGCCAGAGAGGGGCCACCGTGCATGTAAAGAAAGACAGAGAAGCGAGTGGAGAGCTAGGAGATTACATTCGATGAAAGCTGAGAAAGGAGAGACTTCAAATGTAGGCTAAAAGCCAAAAGTAGATCAAAAAGGATGAAAACCCAAGAAGTCCACTTAGGACCATCCAACCTTCCCCAGTGTTTTGTGCCTCTACCCCAGAACAATCCTTTCCTCCGCTCACCTCCACCCCCAGCTCCCAAACCCAAGCTGCCTTTTGTCCCTGTCTGGATGACAGAACCAGTGAAAGAATAAATCAAAAGGAAATGGGTAAATGGAAATGAGAGATCCTTCAGGCCAACAAAATATTTTCTAACTGATGGGGAAAATTACACAATCTGTCTAAACATGCACAAACTGCTTCTAGACACTGTTAACGCTGCTCTATTCAATGAGGTGAGGCAAATGGAGCATCGCATAACACAACCCACGGGAAAACAAGAGTTTATCCACCTCAAATCCAGGTCCAGAGTCTGGAAACTTCTTAATATTCATTGTTTGAGTTCTCACAGCAGACTGCTTTGTGCAGGGTATATGTCCAATCTGTGTCCGTGGCCCAAATGGCCAAGAGATGGGGAGGTGAACCACCTCCCAGCCCACCAAGGAGAAGGAGACCCTCTGCAGGGCTAAGGTCTTCTGCAGGGATAACAAGGGTCCTCCAGCACTTCATCAGGCCTTCAAGTCACCATCGTTCTTCCTCATAATACAGATCACCAATGTTTCCATCTAATTACCTTGCCTACAAACCATCTATGATTATTTTGACATTTTCTACCAGTGTTTATACTCTTGGCAAAGCACCAACCGCTCTGTTTCAAGGATATTAAAAATGCTCCTCTGCACTCTCATTCATTGCTGATGAACTTGCAAAATGAGATACTTTGACGATATAGATAAATTACACATGGGCTTACCCTTTAGCCCAACAATGCTATAGGTTATGGGAATCTATCCCTAGAATGTACTGTCAAAACTATGAAAAGACATGTGCCCAAGGTTATTATATATGTATTTAGTATACCTTTTCTACCTGGCAATCTCTGGCAATAGTGTTCCAGGAGAGTAGAAGTGGAAACTGTAAAGCCCCTTGAAGCTTCAGTTTGGAAGCAATAGGGCATCACTTCTGTGTCATTGTATTAGTCAAAATAAGTCACCAGACCAGCCCAGATTCAAGGGATGGAGAATAGGTGCCCCCGTCTGGATGGGAGGATGAACCTTATCACATTACAAAGGAAGGTGCATACAAGAATGGAAGGAATCTGTGGCCATATTTTGCGATCTATCAAAGACAAATACTAAAATATTCGCAGTCAAAATAATACGCGGAGCTGGCCTCAAAAAAAATCCATTGGGGGGGGCGCCTGGGTGGCGCAGTCGGTTAAGCATCCGACTTCAGCCAGGTCATGATCTCGCGGTCCGGGAGTTCGAGCCCCGCGTCAGGCTCTGGGCTGATGGCTCAGAGCCTGGAGCCTGTTTCCGATTCTGTGTCTCCCTCTCTCTCTGCCCCTCCCCCGTTCATGCTCTGTCTCTCTCTGTCCCAAAAAATAAATTAACGTTGAAAAAAAATTAAAAAAAAAAATCCATTGGGTAAGTGGGGATAGAAATGAAATGAGATGGATCATAAGTTAATAATTGCTAAAGCTGGGTGAAGTATACCAGAGGGTTCACTATTCTTTGCACTTTTATATATATTTGCCATTTCCCACAGTAAAAAAATAAACAAATGTCCCTTCCATCTTTGTGGGAGACTGTATATCTCCCACAGTGATAGCAGTGGGACACTGCTATCAATCTGGTGATTCAGGATTTTTTTGTATCATATTTTACGTTGAGAGGCTTTGTTGTAAATCTAGTATAATGCATACACCGGCATGGGGGTATCTAAAGCATCTTCTGCCCAACCCTGGCTGGCCTTGGGCTTTTCCTTCCTCAGGGCTGCTGTGTACCTCTCTGCACTTAGAACATTCATCCTTGAGGAACAGCTCCCATTGCCCTGTAGATATTTTTATTTGCATTATCTCACATACTGTACCTTACATAAGTGCTTGTTTACCTATCAATGTGTGGTACACTTATCAACTCTGAGTTGCTTAAGGGCAAGGACTATATTGACCTCCACACCCATAGGATCTGGCAGTCTCATGCTATAGCATCTTGGAGGAGCTCATTAAATACCAAATAAATCAAAGAATGAACCAATGTATCAAAACACTGGTGCTAGGACAATGTTCTCTCTGCTCTTCCTCATATGTCACATATCTGCAAGTGAACGTTGCAAATCTTAGTGAAATGATCCCTTTACACTGAATTGCAATGGTAAACATCCCAACCGTAATCCAGGAACAGAAATTTTTTATTAAAAAATAACTAAAACCGGGGCGCCTGGGTGGCTCAGTCGGTTAAGCGTCCGACTTCAGCTCAGGTCATGATCTCACGGTCTGTGAGTTCGAGCCCCACCTCGGGCTCTGTGCTGACAGCTCAGAGCCTGGAGCCCATTTCAGATTCTGTGTCTCCCTCTCTCTCTGCCCCTCCCTTGTTCATGCTCTGTCTCTCTGTCTCAAAAATAAATAAAACATTAAAAAAATAATAATAACTAAAACCATGCTTTCCCAAGTTCAAATGTGAAAAACATTTTGAGGAGCAAATATTTAGCTGATTGGAGTCCTTTTCAGAAATCCAGACTTAGGTAACTCACAAGTGATTATGTATTTCCCTTCTCCTCTTATTTCTTTTAATCTTCTATTTTCTTTTTAGTCTTCTAAGATTGTCTTTTATGGAGTCCTATTTTATTGTTGCTTATTCAATGAATAGAGGCTTTTTCTTTGTTTCTCTTTGAAGCAATCACACAATACACCTTACTCTGTAGCTTGGTTGCTTTTTTTAATCCACTTAATCACAGGTATCCCTTCAGGACAATACATGAAGCTTAAACTCATTCGCTTAAAGAATGAAGAGTACACCATGATCTAAATATGTCATAATTTCTTCAATCACTTCATTAATGATGAATAAATTGCTTTGAGTGTTTTTCCATTATAAACAAAGTGATGATAAACATTCTTGTATGTATTTCCCTTGAAATAATTCTTTTATTTCTGTAGATTCCTCAAAGTGGAATTGCTTTATCAAAGGTTTGTTTTTTACTTTTAATAGATACTGCCATATTATTTCACAAAAATATTGTTACATTTCACAATCTTTCCCACACTGAATATGATCAATCCCTTTTAATTTTCATGAGAACATTGAAAAATGCATCTCACTGATATCTTGTTATACTGTCTATGTGCTTGTGCTTTCTGTCATAGTCCCTGAACTTTTGGATGTCCTCTCCCAAGCAGCCTTGCTTGTCTGACTTTTTCTTCTTTACTTGTAGGAGCTCCTTTAAAATTAGAGTATGTATGATCATGCGTAATCAAATAGCTTCAGCGAGTTTATTGCATGGTTTTGACTACACTGATGGATTTTGCCATAATAAATAATGAACACAGATATTCTCATGTGTTCATTTTTTTTTAATGTTTTATTTTTATTTTTATTTATTTTTTATTTTTTTTAACGTTCATTTATTTTTGGGACAGAGAGAGACAGAGCATGAACGGGGGAGGGTCAGAGAGAGGGAGACACAGAATCTGAAACAGGCTCCAGGCTCTGAGCTGTCAGCACAGAGCCCGACGCGGGGCTCGAACTCACGGACCGTGAGATCATGACCTGAGGTGAAGTTGGCCGCTTAACCAACTGAGCCACCCAGGCGCCCCTTTATTTTTATTTTTGACAGAGGGAGATAGAGAGAGAGAGAGAGAGAGAGAGAGAGAGAAACAGCATGAGCGGGGGAGGGGCAGAGAGAGAGGGAGACACAGAATCCGAAGCAGGCTCCAGGCTCTGGGCTGGAACTCACGGACTGTGAGATCATGACCTGAGCCGAAGTCGGATGCTCAACCGACTGAGCCACCCAGACGCCCCCACGTGTGTCCCTTTTTTTAATGGCTTCTGAGTTTCTTGTCTTGTTAAAGATCTCCTCTCCTGAGGGTATTCTAATGTCGTCCCCACTTTTTACTTCTTTATAGGTTGATATTTTGTATTTATATTTTTAGCTCATCTAAAATTTATATTTTATATGGTAGAAGATCAGAGGCTAATCTATTGTCTTCTATATAGAGGGGCAAGTATGTTAATCTAATTCACTAAATAATTTTCCACTAAATTGAAGTCCCAACTTCATTATGTGTTACATGCCGAAATGTACTCAAAATGTACTCTAATCAAATACTAGACTTTTAAACACGGTGTTTTCATAGTGAGTTTTCACATGTGGTAGAGCAAATACTTCCACATAAGTTTTTCTCAAACTTGCCATAGCAGTTCTTGTACATATGTTATTCTTTATGAAGGTTAAAATTATTTTATCCTGGGGCACCTGGGTGGCTCAGTCGGTTAAGCTTCTGACTTCGGCTCAGGTTATGATCTCACGGTGTGTGAGTTCGAGCCCCCATCAGACCGTCTGCCGTCAGCACAGAGCCCACTCCAGATCCTCTGTCCACTCTGCCCCTCCCCTGCTCATGTTTTCTCTCTCTCTCTCTCTAAAGTAAATATTTTTAAAATCTTCAAAAAAATAAATAAAAGTAATCTATCCTATTAAGAATGTTTACTTTGGGGCACCTGGGTGGCTCAGTCGGTTAAGAGTCAGACTCTTGATTTTGGTTCAGCTCATGATCTCATGGGTCGTGAGTTAGAGCCCCACATCAGGCTCTCTGCTGTCAGCACAGAGCTTGCTTCAGATCCTCTGTCCCCCTCTCTCTCTGCCTCTCCCCGACTGGTTTTCTCCCTCCCTCCCCCCCTTCTCTCTCTCTCTCTCAAAAACAACTTTAAAAAAAAAAAAAGAATGTTTACTTTGAGCAAAGACTTCTTCCTAACTAGAGGAACAGGTAAAGGAAGAAAAGCAGTTTGCCACAGTTCTCAAACCCCTGTCCACAAAGAAGGTGTTTGGGAAGCATTTCCAAACTCTTAGCCTACAATAATGCTACATTCCTTGACTCTTCATACTAAGTCCTGGGAGAAATTCCATATTACGTCACTCTGATCTTGAACTTCTGGAGAAATTGCACAGCATGTTTCCACTGAGTTGCTTTGGCACGAACAGCAGAAAGGTAAGATTCATGACTGCGGGAGGCAAATGTGAGATTTCTAGCAGACTGATTCTATATCCTCGATTACATAGGTTTCTGCTTCCATCCTTTACACGACTGTCCAAGCCCGTGGTGTTTGGCAGATGGTGCTCTGCCAGCTGTTAGAAACACCCGCAGAACTGTAAACAGTGAGTGTGTGTGAGTGCAGTGCAAAGTCACACCTTTGGTTTTATTGCCATGAAATTCCAGTGTGGCATAAATGGAGGATGTAGCTAACTGGGTCTCTTGGCTGTTCACATACAGGAAAATTGTTGGCCAAGGCTGACTTCAATAAAACAAGATTCCACTTGCACTGAGAAGAATGGCATCACCATCCCCAAACTATTACAGAAAATCATGAGACTGCTTCAGCAAGTCTGGACAAACAGGTAAATCCTGCACCTCTCTTAAAATAAGTAGATTATCTATATACACATTATATTAAAATGCAATGTGTGTAAGTGTAAGTGTACCATTTTGCCATTGGGTTTAAATTATTCAAATGCTCTTTTAGTATCAAACTAATAAAATTAGGAACTCTGACACTCAAAACTATGACTGCACACACTTGCTTCTACACTAGAAAAAAAAAGTAAAAACCATCTGGCTAAGCAGACAGACATGGGGTATGCTATCATATCAGGTGAACAGAGCCAGTCCCGGAAGAGTTAAAGGCCAGGTTTTCCATTCCCAGATATAAATGTTACTCCTGTCTGCTGCTTCTCAATAACAATAACTAGCATTTATTGGGGCGCCTGGGTGGCTCAGTTGGTAACGCATCCGACTTCAGCTCAGGTCATGATCTCGCAGTTTGTGAGTTTGAGCCCTGTGTCTGGCTCTGTGCTGACAGCTCAGAGCCTGGAGCCTGCTTCCGATTCTGTCTCTCACTCTCTGCCCCTTCCCCGCTCACACCGTCTCTCTCTCTCTCACACACAAATAAATAAACATTAAAAAAATTAAAAAAAAATAACTAGCATTTATTCAACACTACCTGCTAAGTGTTATACCCCATGCTTTTAGATATATTTTATCTTTTCATCTATACAATGACCATATATGTAGGTAGTGTTTCTTTTTTTTTTAATTTTTTTAAATGTTTTACTCATTTTTAAGAGAGACAGACAGACATAGACAGAGCATGAGCAGGGGAAGGGCAGAGAGAGAAAGAGACACAGAATCTGAGGCAGGCTCCAGGTTCCAAGCTGTCAGCACAGAGCCTGATGTGGGACTTGCCCCTACGACCTAGAGATCATGACCTGAGCTGAAGTCAGACGCTTAACCAACTGAACCACCCAGGCACCCCATAGTGTTTCCATTTCATAGGCAAGGAAACTAAGGTACAAAGAGTTACCAAAACTTGCATGAAGTCACATGGATTCACTTTAAGTTCTGTCTCTTAAGATGATCTCTGGCTCTCCACCGGGCCATGTCAGACTGACCTGAAGAATCTGAAGTTCTATTTGCCAGATGTCTGCTAAAGGACCAAGAGCTACTTTAAAGGTCAAAGGTCAAAACTGGCCAGTGAAGCCCTCAGGCTCCACCACCACCCTCGGTCAGAATCCTTTCTCTGCAGTTCACAACACAACTACATCCTCAGGTAAGTATGGACCTTGTATAGCAAAAGTTGTCAAACTAAAGACTGTGGGAGCTGTCCCGAGTTGCACCAATAAACTGATTGCATTTCAAGCGGGGTTTTTATAACACACACAGGCAATTAGAAACTTTCCTTCAGTCATTCACTCAATGTTGGTGGAGCGCCTACCACCATCAGGCTGGCACTGAGTATGCAAAGCTGAAGAAGCCCTCAAGGAGATTATAGACCTAGTGAGTGAGGCGGATTAGGAGATGAGCTATTAAAACGCCCTCCTACAGATGATAAGAATTGCATACTTGATGCTATGGGGACAGATTGGAGAGCCATCTCTGTCAAATAGTTTAAGGAGAAACATTAAAAACTGGGGTGGAGGGAGGGGGACACAGAGACCTTATAACTTGCTTATCTTTTTCTGTTGTACAAAATACTTAAAAAGACCTCAGATCCACTTCTGGTTTATACCCAAAAGAATTGAATGCAGGGACTCTGACAGATTTGCACGCATTGCACACATAGCAGCATTATTCACAACAGCCAAAAGATGGAAATGATGGACGTGTCCATCAACAGATGAACGGATGACTACATGCGCTATATGCATATGATATACAACCTTAAAAAAGAGAGAAAATTCTGACACGTGATACAACATGGATGCACTCTGAAGACATTATACTAAGTGAAATAGCCCAGATACAAAAGGACAAAAATTTTATGATTTCACTTGTACGAGATACTTAGTCAAATTCACAGAGACAGAATGGTGGTTGACAGGTCCGAAGGGAAAGGAGAGTTACTGTTTAGTGGGTACAGAGTTTCAATTTGGGAAGATGAAAACGATACGGGGATGGGTGTTAGTGACTGTACAACAGTGTACTAAAGCCACTGAACTGCACATTTAAAAATGGTGAAAATGGTAGATTTTTATGTACTGTATACTCTTTAAAAAGGACCTCAGAGAGTCTAACCCATTGACTTTACAAAAGAGGAAACTGAGGTCCAGAGAGGTAAATTGCTCAAAGTCACACAGCTCCTTGGACAGAGACTAAAACACGGACCCTGACACAGTGCTCTTTTATCTGCCTCATACAATAACTCATGCAGTATTTTGTGCCTGGTGAGATTCTAAGTACTTTATATATATTAATTCATTCAACCTTCACAACAATCCATGAGGTAGATTATGCTTCCCCCTATTGTAGAAGTGAGGAAACTGAAGCATAAAGAACTTATATAATCCGCCAAGATGACAGTTAGCAAGTGACAGTTCTACTTCCTGGCTCCAGAGTGGACTTTACTACTACTCTGTAATGCTAGATCTTAGTTTTCATGTCCTACCCTCAAAGGCAAGAATCCTGTCCATCTTTAGGACAGTAGGTTGCAAATATGTCCCTAATTCTTCACCCTTCAAGAGGCAGAATCTACTTCTCCATTCCTTGAATCTGGAAATGGCCAATGGAATGTGGTGGAAAGTAATGATGAACTGGTTTCCAGCCCAGACATCAAGAGACCTTATATGCTTCCTCTTTTTCAGAACCCTGCCTCTGACATATGATTGGGTCTAAGCTAGCCTGCAGGAGATGAGAGACCATGTGGAAGAGAGCCCAGCTGTCCCAGATGAGGCCATCCAAAACCAATCTACATTTATCTAGTCCCCAGACATGTAGAAGAACCCAGCCAAGGTTTGCTGAGCTCAATCAAGGAATAGGATAATTTTTAAGATTCCCCATACATACCAGCCAGTAGCTTTCTAGAACAATTATAATGAAGGATAATGTTATGACTAGAAGGGACAGAATTGGCTTTTCAGGCTGTGGGAACAACATGGGCAAAGCAAAGGTGGGAAAGTGCGGGGTATATTCAGAGAATAGTGAATAGTCCATTTCGACTATAGACCATTGTGCTTATTGGGAAATAAACCCAAAGAAGTAGGGTAGACCTGGCTTAGTTGCTACCTAAGTTACTAGGTGCTGAGAAGCCTTTAAATGCCTAACATGTTCATTTTCCCTTTACATACCATAGGGAAGTGTTAGGATTTCCAGCTACAGGAAAGAGGTCCCAAGTCAGGATTTAAATATAAATAGTCTGACCCCAGAGCCAGCCTCATCCACTTACTACAAAACCATGGTAGAGAGAATACTGTGAAGATACTTCCATTGGCCAAGAAAGAATGAGGGCCTTCCCTGAGGAAATGGCCTTGGAGATAAATAGGAAGGACTGGCTGTGAGTAACAAGCAAGAGGATGGGCGACAGGTCTAGACATCGGATTGAGTGAATGAGGTGAAGACTGAAAATAGCCACAGGGGACTGCTTAGATGCTGAGCCCAGATGCCTGGGATAGTGATCGGTATTATCTTCAGATACACAGAATGCAGAAACTGGCTCATACGTGTTGATTCTGAAATGCCCTGCTTGGGGTGAACAAACACATGAGAACTACAGGTAGATTGAATGAAGCACGGAATTAAGGCATGAGAAATATGTGAGATCTGCAGAGAGCTAAACCGCAATTTCCTCATTTGTGAAATAAAGTTATTGTTATAATTCTTCATGAATTTTATCCAGCATGAAAACAGAATTCCAATCAAGCACTGTCTCCTTTATTTTTATTTTTTTGGCCTAGAAGTTATTTTTGTTGGTAATCAAGTGGGAAGAAATGTAGTGAACTTCGATATCGTTTCACTCAATAATACTGAATTTTCTCCGACTTGCAATTTTTATTGAGAGTTAAGATATTATTCTCATATCTATAAGCTTTTGAAAATGTAATATTTAGTCACCATTCTAAAATTTCATTTCTTACAGGTTGTATTTTGCTTATTTTTTGTTTTGTTTGTGAGACTCAGAATCAATTTAAAAGGCAGGGGTGGGGGGGATAGTTAATAATTACTGCATGTACCTGGCATCCTGCATGTATATTTCCTCCTTAAAATATAGTCATGTGGGGAATAGGTCATTTTAACCTCATTTTAGAAATGGGGAGATGAGGCTTATAGGTTAAATAATTTGACTAAATGAAAAGCTAATTAGGTATAGAGTTGGCAAAGGGAAGCAAAATGAGTTTTATCTTTTATAGACTTCCTACTCACTGGTGCCTTTATTATAATGTTGGCTAAGAAAAGATGAAGTTAATAAATGTTCTCTTTCCCAGAGCAGAAGTGTTTGAGAACACTGGTTTAAGATTTATGCTCCTACTCAGAACAGAAGACCGAGTTGTGTTAATAAATTCATGGAAGAATGTGCCTAAATGGCAGACTGATGAGAAACAGATGTGACTTCAAATCTGCCTTCTTCTATGCTCAGCTGCAGCACTTGGCAACCTCCTTAGCCAATCTGAGTCACAATTTTCTCAGCTGTAACATTCAGAAAAATACAAGGTCACTTACAAGGTTATTATGGGAACCAAGAAAGAAGAGAGAGTACATGAAAGCATCTACCTCATGCCCCTCAACAAATTCAATAAGTAACATTTCCTTTCTCTTTCCAAAAGCAGATAGGTCCTGCATTTATCGCTGATAGGTAGACTCTGTGGAAAGAATATTTATCATCTTCCAATTATTACATTAATGATCAAGTTTATTGAATTTGAAACCACAATGCAAATTAATGCATTGTTTTGAATTCGTGATTCTTTTCAAGTCCCTGGTAAGTAGGTAACTAAAAACGTTACCATATGAAGATTAATTCCTCTGCATGGCATGAGCCCCTTAACATTTACAGGTGAAATATGTTCATGTGCTAAGCATTCAACACATGCAGGGAACTAGAAACTCAGAGCTGCAGCTGATTCACTAAAGTGAACTCCCAGCACCATCAGCACCTCTGATTCATTCCGTGCATCGCATAATAAATCTCAACTAAATGGCACACACATTGAACAAAGATTTACATTTATAAGTCATTCTTCCCCTGGGCAGGAGGTGAGACAGTTTGTTAATAAGGAAGCAAAGAATCTAGAAACACCACTGGGTTTTTTTTTGTTTTGTTTTTTTGTTTGTTTGTTTTTGTTTTTATCTTTCTGATTGTGACTTCTCTACTCTTTCTTCAAATGCTCTTTTTCAGCACCAAAACATGTACTCCCAAAGATATGTGATTAATTCATCCTCATTAAAGTGTAAATCGATGATAAAGCCTAATGTCTCCCAAGGGCATTTATTTACACCATAATTGGAAATAAGGTCCCTGACTTACATGAAAGGAATTAGATTCTAGTGATGAATGTTTAGTCTGCAAAGCAACAAGAAAGAACATTTTTAGGGACACCTGGGTGGCTCAGTCAGTTAAGCATCCAACTCTTGATTTCAGCTCAGGTCATGATCTCACAGCAGTGGGTTCAAGCCTCACGTAAGGCTCTGTGCTGAGCGTGAACCCTGCTTGGGATTCTCGCTCTCTCCCTCTCTCTATGCCCCTCCCCCACCCAGGCATGCACACTAGCTCTCTCTCTCTCTCTCTCTCTCTCTCTCTCAAAATAAATAAACATTTAAAAAAAAAAAGATAACATTCTTAGTCCTAAAACTCTGTATGTTGCTCTCCAAGTCAACTCATTAAGCCATCCCCCTGCACTTAAAACAAGATATGTCTATCATATACCCTTAAATCTCCTTTATCCAGTCCCCCTAAAGATTTGTTTCTTAAAGTAGACTCAGATGTAACACCTGATGAGAGCATGGAGGGTCTCATTCTGGTCCTGCCACCACTACTACCACCACCACTCCAGCTACCAAACAAACCCATCATTAGCTTCCTGGGATTCTCGGCCTACGTCTTGGGAGACTGTGAGCCAGGACTGTGGAAGCTACCAGTGTGGGTGAGAATGAGTTCATGCCTAGGAAGGGCCACAGGGTGAGGCGGAGACCTGCTTCTCCTATGACATATGAACCAACCCCACTACTCAGAGAGACAGTTGCCAGTGAAACAGAAGACAATCACAGCAAAGTACATTTTAAGCTCAGAAAGGAAACTCCTTGCAGGACTAAACTCCATAATCTCTACCTAAAGATTGGCAGGGTTTTGAACATGAACGTTCAAGTGCTATCAGGAGGAAGGCTTCTGGGTTTCCCTAGTGTAACTTACCTGAGATCCATATCTCCATCGACCCAGAAGGTGAAAATGTTTGAGATGGTTCCCCCTGGGCAGCACCCCATGACGAGAACAGCAACGGCTTGGGCTGGCTTCAGAGAGAAGCTGATGGCCAGGAGATAGGCCGTAAGAGGCATGAGGCCAAACTGGCAGAGCAATCCTACAGCAATGCCCCAGGGTCTCCTGATGTGCGACCATAGCTTCCGGAACTCCACAGAGCATCCCAAGGAGAACATGAGCAGGCCCATCATCACAGCCGTCACCACTGTGAAAACAAGTTCCAGGTTCCCATGTACCTCCAGTCCCACGGGCAACTCCTCCTCCGAACTGTTAGCAGGGCAGGCTGAACTGCTGGAACAGTTTGCTCTCATCTCTTCATCTCCTTAAGACAGCATGACAAATGAACATCTGCTGCAACAGCTAGGCAGGTCTATTCTTCCACGTTTTGTAATAACACAACCAAGTCATGCATGGAGAGTCATTCCAATAGTTATTGGCCAGCCAGGTGATTCATCCTAATCTGATCAATGTATTCATGAGTGGCATTATAAAAGTAATTATCATGGGCATGAAACATATAATAAACTGGTAAGTAAGGCTTTCCACTTCTGTTCTTACTCACCACTGAATATTCAAGTGAAATGAGACAAGCAAATTTATTGTCAAGTGGAGTGACTGGGCTGTGTCGTCAGCATCACGCTATGTTCCAGGAAAATAGGTTGAATGCCAAGACATAATTTCTCCAAATTCAATGGGATTTCAAAGAACCAGGATGCAATGTTTTGCAGAGGGGAAATCTAACTGGAAAAAACAAAGGCACTAAGCCAAAAGCCACTCCCCATAGCACTAGCAAAAAAACTCTATCGAAAATATTAAAGCAAAAGATCAGTTATGGAAATGTCGAGAGGGAGTAAGGATATTTTCAGGAGTGCTTCAGAATTAGTTTCAGTTTCTATTCTTCCTATTTCTACTAGAATTTGTCTCTAAAGCCAATAATTAAACACCTGTAAGAATAATATGGTACTAAGCACCTGATTTGTTTTATCAAATGTGGAAAAATTCTGTACCCAAAATAATTCAAGGAAGCTGTCACTTTCCTTTGGAGAACAGAGTCGGCTTTCAGATGCCACACCCCTGGCCCTCGTGGTGAGGTCTGGGAATTCTGCAAAAGAATGTAGTTAAGAGTTTGTCATGAAGGCTGGAGACAAAATCTGAGGCCAGTTTCTGACCGCAATGGCCCAGGGGCCCTTCTGTGTTTCTTAACCACACAGATGCACATTTCATTGGCAAAACCAGACAGGAAAATATGGTTCCATGAAACTAAACCTACAAAAGAGCAGATGCCACACCCTTTCTCACAGAAAGCAGAAAGTTTATTTATGTGGCAAAGGTTGGCAACAAGGCACACTTTATAAAACACCTCTACCTGTCTTAAGAGGTGTATTAGCTATGCATCGTTTATTTTTGGACTAGCAAAATATTTTCCATGACAAAATGCTCTGAGCCTGTTTACTACATAAAAATACAAGTTAAATACAAATGTAAAAATAAAATCTAACTCTTCGAAGAAAGTATAAACTGGCTCAGGCAAAGGTACCTTAAAAGCAGCTCTGAAGTTAAAACCTTGTTGGAGGCCATCCGAAGTCAGCACGAGGGCCTGCTGCCACCAACTCTTGATTCCTGCCCAAGAATAAGCCTACATGTACACCAAGCTTGGTAAGCCTGCCAGAAGACAACCCAGAACCACCTGTGCTGACTGATGCAGCGCTAGGCAGAGAAATGGACACTTAGGAACTGGGTTAGGTCTCTGGAAAGCAGAGATGCGGTCAAGCTGAAGGAGAATGGAGGAGGAAGACGACAAACATTTCTGAGCACCTACTATATAACAGGCCATGCTAGGTCCTTTACACATATGTGTGCGCCTGGTAAAGCAGAACTTTTTTTTTTTTCTTTTTTACTTTAGTGAGAGAAGGTATCACATTATTTCTGTCTGGGTAATGTCAAAAGGGCTTTCAGTACATCTTCTTTGTTCCTGGAATCAATCAAATGGCCCTTCTTAATTATACAAATTTGAGTTTAATAAGCCACTCAACATCAAGGACAATGTGATAGGAACTTTTGTGATTTGGTTGGTACTTAGCCCTGAGAGCTGGGAAGAAGGGGGCTATGTTTTCATAGTGGATGTTAGGAAACTTCTAAGTTGGAAGGTGACCTTGGACACTTACTTTTTGAAATGCAGTGTTATCAGAATCTCTCAAATGAATTAGGATGGTTCCAACTGAGGTCCACTCTTAGGAAAAGATACTAAAGTCCAACTGCCCACCATGAAAGCAAGGGGTGTCTGGACTGGTAATGATTTCCTCTGGATCAAGTCACCCTGGTACAGCTGTCACAGGATGATACAGGACACAATGTTTGAGTATGTAGATATAACCTGAAAAGAAGTAACCTTGAGAGGCCAAGTTCAGCACCACCATGCTGTATGCAAGGATCTGGACTAAAAGGGGCGTGGTGGCAATGGGTAAGAGCCATGAATTGGGTGGAACCAGTTCATTCAAAAGGTCCCAACAAAACAGCAGTAGCTAAAACCAGGGCCTATCAATGAATGTCAGGCTTTTCCCAATTTGTCTCCCAAAGGAGAAGGAGACTCCTTTGAAAGAGTAAGCACCTGGAGTTCTTGTCAATATCTAAAAGGAGATTTTTAAATAGGGGATTCTAAATTTATTGGCATGTAGGGATTCAAGTGACTAGAAATTTTTATTTTTAAATTTTTTTTTAATTTTTTTTAACGTTTATTTATTTATTTATTTATTTATTTTTTTAACGCTTCACGAATTTGCGTGTCATCCTTGCGCAGGGGCCATGCTAATCTTCTCTGTATCGTTCCAATTTTAGTATATGTGCTGCCGAAGCGAGCACTAACGTTTATTTATTTTTGAGACAGAGAGAGACAGAGCATGAACGGGGGAGGAGCAGAGAGAGGGAGACACAGAATCGGAAGCAGGCTCCAGGCTCTGGGCCATCAGCCCAGAGCCCGACGCGGGGCTTGAACTCACGGACCGTGAGATCGTGACCTGAGCCGAAGTCAGACGCTTAACCGACTGAGCCACCCAGGCGCCCCGTAACTAGAAATTCTTAAAAAGACATGACCAAATTTATACCCTAAGCTAGTGAGGTAGTTCATGAAATCCCATTCAATCTTTACATCTGTTCTAAGAGGTAACTACTATATTAAAAAAATAAAAATTAAAAAAAAAAGGGGGCGCCTGGGTGGCTCAGTCGGTTAAGCATCCAGTTTCGGCTCAGGTCATGATCTCACAGATCGTGGGTTGGAGCCCCGCATCAGGCTCTGTGCTGACAGCTCAGAACTTGGAGCCTGTTTCAGATTCTGTGTCTCCCTCTCTCTCTGCCCCTCCCCTGTTCATGCTCTGTCTCTGTCTCAAGAATAAACATTAAAAAAAAAATTAAGAGGTAACTACTATCATTTCCACTTCACGGATAAGAAAACAAAGGCCTACTAGGGTCATATAATTTGTCAAAGGTTATTAGACAAGTAAATTGTAACAGTAGAATTTAAATCCTAGTCTAATCCTTAGCTTGTCCTCATTTCCCTGGAACACATTGATGGGAAGCAATGAAAGTAGTTGATAGCATGATCATTCTGAAAAGACTGACAATCAGTTAAACATAGTTCAGGGATAAAACACCACAATTTGGCATAAAGATGGAGAAACAAACCAACTAATCCCTAATCTCTAAATTTGTTTCATATGCTCACAAACTTAAAATGCATCTGACTATGTGCAAAATATATGCATCTTAATTTTGAGATCCAGTTGTACAAATCACAGGAAATATTTCATGCATTTCTATTCTCTGCAAATAGAGTTAGAGGTGAAAGATATTCTTCAGGAAAACCAACTGAAAAGCTCAGCCTTTTCTGTCTGGGAATGTAAAGGCTAAAGGGAAAGTGCCAAAAAGAAAGGTAATTAAATGTGGCTGAGGCACTGTTTACCGAACTCTGAAAATTAGTACAAGGAGAAACTTCTAGATGCTTGAGGACATAAAAAAATCCTACAGGTTCCAGGGTACCTAGTTGGCTCAGTTGGCAGAGCATGTGACTCTTGATTTTGGGGTTGTGAGTTCAAGCCCTGTGTTGGGCAATAGAGGTTTTTCTTTTAATTGTTTATTCTTGAGAGAGAGAGACAGACAGACAGAACGTGAATGGGGGAAGGGCAGAGAGAGAGGGAGACACAAAATCTGAAGCAGGCTCCAGGCTCTGAGCTGTCAGCACAGAGCCCCATGCAGGGGTCCAATTCACAAGCTGTGAGATCATGACCTGAGCCAAAGTCAGATGCTTAAACGACTGAGAGACCCAGGTGCCCCTAGAGCTTTTTTTTTTTAAGGGGGGAAAATCCTATAGGTTCCAAGAGTTTAGGTAAACTCATGTGATATATCCAAAACAAAAGGAAATTAAGTTTTTGATCTAAATTATTTATTACTAACTTAATCCAAATTAATTATTTAATCCAAAATTAAAAAGAAATTGGCAGCAAAAAAAATACACTGTTATATGACACAAGGTAAAAAACCTAATTCTATATATTTTTTTAGGAACCAAACCTCAAAAATAAAAATGCTATCACACTGCAGAAAAAAAACAGGTGGTACTTGAACAGAAAATTCACAAAACAATAGTCAACAACCATAGATATCAATATCACAAATAACTCTTTTAAGTACATTAAAATAAGATACCATGTGTTGCCTATCACTGAGAAAACAATTTTAAGGTGAATGTCCTTGTTGATAAGAGTTGAGTGAAAGTATATTCTCATATACTGCAAGTAGGATTGAAAATTTATATAATCTTTCAGGAAAAAGTCTCGCATTATGTACTAAATAGCCTTTGTCTCTGTAAGTCTAAAAAGCTGTCTTAATAAATAAGTGGTGGTGTGCCTGGGTGGCTCAGTCATTGAGCATCTGACTCTTGATTTCAGCTCAGGTCGTGATCCCTGGGGTCATGGGATCAAGCCCTGTGTCAGGTCCTATGCTGAGCATGGAGCCTGCTTGGGATTCTCTCTCTCTCTTGGTCTCTCTCTCTCTCTCTCTGCCCCTCTCTCCTCCTCATGCACTCTCTATAAAATAAAAAATAAATAGGGGTGCCTGGGTGGCTCAGTCAGTTGAGCATCCTACTCTTGATTTCAGCTCAGGTCATGATTTCATGGTTAATGAGTTTGAGCCCCACATGGGGTTCTGCACTGAGTGCATGGAGCCTGCTTGGTATTCTTTCTCTCCCTCTCTCTCTGCCCTTCCCCCACATGCTCAATAAATAAATTAATTGATTAAATAATTAATAAAAAATAAGGACACCTGGGTGGCTCAGTTGATTGGGCATCTAACTCTTGGTTTCAGCTGCAGGTCATAATCTCACAGTACGTGGGATCCAGCCTTGCATTGGGCTCTGTGCTGGCAGCATGGAACCTGCTTGAGATTGTCTCTCTCCCTCTGTCTTTGCCCATCCCCTGCTCACACACTCTCTCTCTCTCAAAATAAATAAATAAACATTAAAAAAATAATAAAATAATAAATAAAGTGCTTATCTTAAAAGATAAAAAAATAGGCTGCAATACTGGCAAAAAATTTATTAATTACTTGGCAGCAGATGTTTCTATTTATAATAGAACTGTTATTTATAAACACATTCTTATTTATAATACCATTATTATTTATAAAAGCAGAAAACTGGAGATTTAAATTCCCAAAGTGAGACTAATTTAAGTAAATTATTATACAATGATATATTATGCAATTACTTAAAGTGTAAACATTTTGACAATGAGAAATATTTATGTTAGAAGGTTAAGCAAAAAAAATAAAATAAAATAAAATAAAAATAGGTATAGATATAATGCTCCCAGCCATGTTAAAATAATAAACACATAAAGAGACCAAATTTGACTCCAAAATTTTCAGTGATTGCTTCTGTACGTAGGATTATGGATGACTTTTTTCTTCTTTATATTTTTTGTACCATGTAATATCTTTGAAATGGCTGTGCGTTATTGTTTTATAACCAAGAAAAAAGGAGCTGAAGAAAAAGGAACAGAGATGGAGGAAGTTGTGGTTATTTCAAGCAGCTCCTAAAAGTTGATAACAGTCTGGTGACTCCATGAGGAGCCAGACTGTTGAGATGATTCAATCATTGTCTTTGTTCTTAGGTTTTTATAAGGGAGGCTTACAAATACCAAAGCTTCCAGGTAAGAGATACCTGCATAAAATGGAATGTAAGGGCGTGAGAAGGATTAATGGGCCAAGTCAGGACACAGACAAATGGACTGATAAAGTGTTTAGCCTGAAACAGCACCTGCTCCACCTTCAGAATAAAATAACCAGAAGGGAAAATGAAGCACCTGGAACCAACTGGAAAGGCCTGTTTACCTGCACAGGTGGTATGCTATTTATAATAGTATTTGTGGTCCTTTTCCCAACACCCTTTTCTGGCCTCAGCTCATCAGATCAAATGTTATTAACATTATAACCATAAATTTTCATAGACTGAAACCCTAGAATTATGAGAAGAAAATCTACAAGTTGTAATAAATAAAATTAATGGGATTTGTCAGCCATTACCACAAATTACTGATACTGATTTTCTATAATAACAGTAGAAACAACTACCATTTATTGAGTCTTCCCTATGTACCGGGTCCTGTGATAGATCCCTTATATATAAAGGGTAGTCGAATGTGCCACTCCAAAATATGCCACTTTGGATAAGGATTATTTTAAGCAGAAGGCAACTGAGAAGAAGAAGATACCAGCTCCCTGCCATCCCTCTATATGCCTAAAAACAGGACAGAAATTTGTAACGGTATCCCCCTTCCCCTCTCCACCAGGAAGGACAGAAGTTAACACCAGAGACAACTCTAGACCCTTATCAGCCCAGAGAAATCCGCATCAGAAGAATCTACATCACAAACCCTGCTAGAACTAGCTAGCCCTTATCTACCATTAGTTACCCAGTATTTGTCTTCCCACAATTTGCCATCCCTACAGCCTCAAAATCCTTTTTCTTTGTCTTGTCACTTCTCTATTATTCTTTTAAGATGCTATAAAATCCCAAGTTCTAATACCTCTTTGAGATACTCATTTCTGAGTGCTCCCATGTGTATTTGCAATGCACATGTTAATAAACTTGTTTTTCTCTTGTTAATCTGTCTTTTCAGTCTGATTTACAGGGCCCCAGCTGGGGAGTCCAACATGAGGAGAAGAAAAAAAAAAAAAAAGTCTTTCCTCCCCTACACATATCTCATTTAATCCTCTCAACAATCCTGTCATTTAGATACTATTATTACCCTCATTTACCTATGAGTGAAGAGAAACTTAGAGGTTAAACAACCTGCATGGGCTAAGCTAATAAATGCTAAGGCAGATCATGAGAGTTGAATCTAGGGTCCATGAAAAATAGATGAAATAATTAAAGTTCACAAGTTCATGAGTTCCACTTGTATAAAATATTATTCTTCCCACTCAAACTATATTGCACATACTGGTCACTATTAGTCACCTTCCTAAACCCTTAACTCACATGCCTTATCAGATGCTGCAACAGGTGCACGGTAAATATGTGTTAACTGACATTATGAAAGAATAATATCCATGCTGAAAAAGGTAATATCCTAATTTACATGTCTGAATAACTCTTTCATTTTGAAGGAGCTACTCAATTCAAATATTCATGATCCTATATTCAAAGAATATTTCTTAATATTCCCTGTGGGTTATAAGCTACTTTATAGTGCCCCCCCCAAAAAAAAGAATGCATAAGCAAAACAGATCCTTGACCACGCAAACCAGCCACTGCCAGAAAAGAAGGGTGGGACCAGGGAAAGTCAGACATTTTTCAGTAATGATGAAAATGGCCATTTATCCCTTCTTTATATACTCTCAACAGAGGTTAAACCCTAAAGCCACGGCTTGAAAGGCTCAGAAGTGTTTTTTCTCCACCCTCCATCGCTAAGCCAGAGGACATGCACCTAGTAGTCTAGCCAAAATTAATCAAAATAAAGGGTACTGTGGAGCTCAAGCATTTCATAGGAAAACCAGGGATTAACTGCAAGCATCTGGCCCAAACTTCCAGCTTTTTGATCTGACATTTTCTAGCTACTATGCCTGGAACATTTTAAGTGCTCAATAAATATTAGCTAGTGTGTTGGTTATTATTATTAATAACATCTGTTGCATCTAACCCAGAAAAATAACAATGTCAGTATCAAAAAATAAATTCTCCTTTCCTCCTGCTTCCAATTTTCTGATTTAGTTTTCAAAATCTTTTGTTATTACAGCTTAGAAATTTCTTTCAAATACTAAAAAAGCCATGAAGGGAAAAGAAAAAGAATTTTATATATATATATTATATAATTTTTAATCGATGTATATTAATATATTTTATAATTTATATTATATATATATATACATTTGTCATGTGATTTCATGATAAAGAAGATCATTATTAGGAAATAACCCTCCTTTTATCTCAAAAGAAATTATGTCAGCTTTTTCTACTATTCACATAAAGCAATTTTTTTTAACATTTATTTATTTTTGAGAGACAGAGAGAGACAGAGCATGAGCAGGGGAGTGCAGAGAAAGAGGGAGACACAGAATCCGAAGTAGGCTCCAGGCTCTGAACTGTCAGCACAGAGCCCGACGTGGGGCTCGAACTCACACACCACGAAATCATGACCTGAGCCAAAGTTGGATGCTTAACCTACTGAGCCAACCAGGGGCTCCTAAAGCAATTTTGATATCGTTAAACTGCAGTGCTAGAATTCTGACATTCATTCTCCTGGGAATATTTGTGTTTTGATACAACAGAGCTCCTGGGGAAGGAGGTGGTGCACCCAGTAAATGTCTGTATGTTAGGTTCCAGTTATACTTACCTTACCTGTTCTACATATGTGGTGAAAGCAGGAGGCTAAATTCCTCAGTAAATAGTCACATGGTGAGCAATCTCTAAAACAATGAGAGAGGAAGTCTGCTTCTGGAACTTGAAAGGCGTTGCTTTGACAGAGAGTTAATTTGATGCAAGAAAAAAACCAGACACCTGCAATTGATGTCCCTGAAAAAGATTACACCTACATTCCAATGCTGTGAAGGTTGCAAAGTGCAAAACAAGTCCTTAGAGTGGAGGTGGAGGATTTGAAGAGGAGAGGGATTGAAACTGAAAGGAGACATGAATGGAAGGTAGAAAATTCCAAAATAGAGCCTGAGACTCCTGGTACATTGGCAACTTTTTCTACCCTAGGGATCAATTAAGACTGATACATTATACCCATAAGTGCAATTAAAGTGCACCAAGATCACTAGGTTCTTCTTATAGGTTGTATCAGTTCTGAGGTACAGTGAAAACCTCTGTAAACTTCCCTATCAATGCCTCTATTGTCTTGTTGCTTCCCCTTTTTTTCCTCAATGAAGCAAAAGAAAATTGTAATTGAATTTCATCTTAAGGTCCATAACGGCAGGCTGATGGCTCAGTGAAGTCTGAATAGTTTCAGCAACCCCTCTGCCATCTTCCCCAAATACCAAAGGAGGAATCTCATGTCTTGGTCCAAACCATCTGCAAGACTAAAGGACCAAACCTTTTCATTATATATATTACCCTGTTTTCTCTCTGTCACACTATACCAACTGTGTTAGGGTTAATGGTGTATTATTTGGCCATTGGTTGCAAGATCCAGACTAAAGACAACTGAAACCCTGGACTTGGGGCTATGGCAGTAAGTGGATATGATTTTGAGAAATTAGTGAGTTTTATAATATGGAAAAAAGAGTGTGAGTGAGTGTAAATAGCCACAGGACTGGAGACATCTGTTGATTGCTGCCCTGTGTTCATTCGCCTCCTGTCATGGTCTGCATTTCTTTTGGGGAAATACCCCACCTCAGGATTCTCAGCCATGCAGTTGGACCCAACCTTCTGTTTTACCAATGTGTCCTGAGTAACTTAAACCAGTCAGCTAAATCAGGGTCTCTCAGCCTTGACACTCTTGACATTTGGGGCTGGAAATCTCTTTGTCGTGAGGGACGTCCTGTATATTGCAGGCTATTTAGCAGCATCCCTGGACTTTACCCATTAGATGCCTTCGTGATACCCTACAGTTAAGATAGCCAGAAACATTTACAGACATCGCCAAATGCCCTGAGGGGCAGGAGAGGCAAAAATCACTCTTCATAGAGATCCTCTGAGCTAACCTCATCCTCATTCCAAATTTTAGTAAAGGACCTACTTGTCTCATACGAGCCATATTCTCCAATATTTGCTTTTTCGATAGGCCACACAGGCAGCCAGGCCAAAGGTGGACCAAGCATAGTCTTCTGGAAAAGTTTAGATTTTGAATTCACATGGATCTAGAATTCCATCTCAGTTTCACCTCTTTTAAAGCTATGTCACCTTGGGGAAGTTACTAATCCTTCACCTAGCCCCCTAATTCCTTCAACACTAAAATAGGGATCCGAAAATGGGCTGAGTTAAACATGTACTTGCCAAACAACGATGCAACCAACTGTTCCTCTCCTTGATTTATTACTTCAAAATAAATGAAAGGACATGCCCATACAATGCTCACAACAGCTTTATTTGTAAGCACTCAGAACTAGAAACTTATCACGGCACCTGGGTGGCTCAGTAGGTTAAGCGTCTGACCTCAGCTCAGATCATGATCTCACAGTTCATTGGTTCGAGCCCCGCGTCAGGCTCTGTGCTGACAGCTCAGAGACGGAGCCTGCTTCGGATTCTGTGTCTCTCTCTCCCTCTCCCCTGCTCATGCTCTCTCTCTCTCTCTCGCTCTCTCTCTCTCTCTGTCTCTCAAAAATAAATAAACAGGAAAAAAAAAAGAACTAGAAACGTATCAACAAGTTTATGGATAAACAAAATGTAGGATATCTGTTGCAACAGAATGCTACTCAGCAATAAAAAGGAACACATACACAGCAACATGCATGAATCTCAAATAATTATGCTGAGCAAAAGAAGCCAGACCAAAAAAAAGTATATATTGTATGACTCCGTTTATATAAAACTCTCAAAAACACAAATTAATCAGGGCACCGGGGTGGCTCAGTTGGTTAAGCATCAAACTTTGGCTCAGGTCATGATCTCATGGTTCATGAGTTCAAGGCCCACTTTAGGCTCTCTGCTGTCAGTGCGGAGCCTGCTTCAGATCCTCTGTCCCCCTCTTTCTCTGCCCTTCCCCTGCTCAGGTGTGTGTGCACTCTCACGCACTCTCTCTCTCTTTCTTAAAAATAAATAAACATTAAAAAAAACAAACAAAACACAAATTAACCTATGGTGCCAGCAAGCAGCTAGATCAGTCACTGCACGGGGGAGTGGAGGGTGGAGCAGTGCTGAGGTTGAGAGAAGACCACTGAAAAGGGATGGAATACATGGGGCACAAGAAAACTCTTGAGGGGATGAAAATGTTCTTTATCTCGATTTTGATGATCATCCCACAGGTGTCAAAACCGATCACATTTACTTCAAATACGTGCAGTTTATGATGTAGTAAATTATACCCAATATACCCAAAAAAATGTGTGTCAAAGCATATATAGGAAGGGGTGCCTGGCTGGCTCAGTCAGAAGAGCATGTGACTCTTAATCTTTAGATCGTGAGTTCAAGCCCCACGTTGAGTGTAGGGATTATTTAAATTAATTATTTAATAATCATATTTATTATATATTATTTATATATATAATATATATTATTATAATTATAATAATATTATATGGAGAAAACAGCAAAAATCAAACCCTCTGACCACTCTCTTCAAAAGTGGCACCTTTTCAACAATTTTTAAGGTAATACACTCATTCATTAAACAAATGCTGATAGAGTGGCTACTATGGATAGGTACTATTACAGACAATAGAGACACCACAGAGAAATATCACAGACAAACAAGTGAGCAAATAAATAATTGCAGATAATGATATGAGTGCTGTAAAGGAATTAAAACAGGGTGCTGTCACAGAAAGTGACTGAGTAAAAGGAAAGGCCAATTTATTGGGGAGGGGGGAAGGCCAATTTATTGGGGAGGTCACAGGGAAGCTCCCTCAGGAGATGTCATTTGAGTGGAGCCCTAAAGAGATAGGAGATATCTCTGTGACAATCCAAGGGAAGGCAATCTTAGGGAAAATAAACAGCAAGTGAAAATGTTCCAAGACAGAAATAGTTTTGATATGTCAGAGAACAGGAGGTTAATATGTTTGCACCCAGTAGGACTGAAAGATGAGTGGAAGGAATGCGGTCCAAAAGGAAAGCAAGTGTCAAATAACATAGGGCCTTGTAAGCCATGGGAAAGGGTGTTACTCAGGGGAGTGAGGTGATCTTTTTGGCAATGACATAAATGCATTTTTTTTGTTTATTTTTTTTTTTTAAGTAATCTCTACACCCAAGGTGGGGCTCAAAGTCATGACCCTGAGATCAAGAATGCATGCTCTTTAGACTAAGTCAGTCAGGGGTCCCTGCATGAGTGCCATTTTTAAAAGATCACTATGACTGCTAAGGGTAGACTACAGAAAGGCAAAAAATGGAAGAAAGGATGTCAGTTACAAGACTTTCTCTGCATTCCAAACAAGAAATGGTGGAGGCCTGGACAAGGGTGAGAGTGGTGGAGAAAGAATTGACATATTTGGGATATTTTCCAAAGGTAGACCCAACAACAGTTGCTGGGACAGATTGGACTGAGAGAGAAGAGGAGATGGGGGACACAGGAATCACAGATGGCCCACAGATTTTTGGCCTGCATAATGGAAACATCACCATTCACTAGAACGAAAAAAAAATATAACTATTCTTAAGACCATGATGAAAAGAGCCTAGAGAACCCAAGTGACACAAGACCCCAACGATTTGTCTGAGATGACACAGCGATTAAGTGGTAGAACTGGCATTCGATCCCAGGTGGCCCATGCCCTACACCTAATGTTCTAAATCTATCTGTTCTACATTGGGTGTAAATAGTACTTAAAGACAGTGAACAAAGAGAGAGTTCCTTTTTCCCCCTGCATGCTTGCTGCCCTGTCAACCGTTGGCATAAGTTCTGCCTCATCAAGACCCTGGGCCAGTTCTGTCCCCAAACTTACCCCTCTGATGTTAGAGCTCTGCTCTGTTCTGTCATTGCCCTTTCTTCCTTGTTGTGAGGACTACAGGATATAGAGTACCTAAAATGTAGATGTAGAGTTTCTACATCTAAGTTTTCACCACATAGGCTTTTTTTGTTTTCTCTTTTCCCTTCTCTCTCCCTCCTCTGACCCTTGATGAAATGTTTTCATTCAGGAAATTTTTGTCAACTGAAAACAATGAAGATTCTCACCAAAAATTTCAATCACTTACTATTAAATTTCTACACCAGAATAATTTTCGCTACAAATAAAATACAGCATGCAATTCACCCAGGGTTTCAGTATCTAAGCCATTTTTTCCTAAAGGTCTGCCTCTTCTACACTGCCAACCAAAGTTTCAGAATGTTCACTATCACTACGCGTTCATTCTTCTCATTCTGCCTACTCCTCCTGGATGAGCTCAAAGACACCCATTGTTTTCACCTTTCTTCTCTATACTCTCTCCTTCCTGAGCAGCACACCTGTAAAGCCCACTGCTACTGGAGATCTCCACTCTAGTGTCTACCAAGAATTTCAAACATCTATGAACCTAAAATTAATGTACCTCACACACACCCAAGACAACTCTTCCTTTCCCAAGCCCACAATCTGGAATTCATTCAAAATTCCTCCCTTTCACTCACCCATATCCCTTTAACTCACCCACATCCCTCTCACTCAACCACATCCAATCAGTGACACTATCTTGTGGTTTCTACTTCTTCCATGACTCCTGAGTCAGACCTGTATTATCCATCCCACCTTTACTTCCTTAAGTTATGCACTGTCACACCTGGATTACCGTGACAGCTTTTAACATGAAAGAAAGAAATAAAAATTAACACAAAAACAGTGTTGAGGAAACCCACACAATGCAGGGAGAACAATCTATTTCATGTCCTCAGGGAGGTAAAGGAAGATAGGCAATTATAAATAAAACAGGTTACTTTTTAAAAAGGAGAGGAGTAAGGCTTCAGAAGGAAAAATATGATAGCAGAAATTAAAAACTTATAATGGGTAGATGATAAAACTGAGAGCTTCCTCCAGAAAAATGGAGCAAAAGACAAAAGGATGGAAAGCAGAAGGGAAAAGATAAAAAATACAGCCAGTACAGAAGACGTAGAATATGAATAATAGTACTTCTAGAAAATATAGAGAAAAGGAAAAGGTACGAATATCTACAAGAGAATTTAATACAATCCCCCAGAACTGAGGGATATGAATTTCCAGATTGCAAGGGCTTTTGTAGTACCAAGCACCATGGGTAATGGTAAGAGTAGCTAATGCTATCTGTATTAGTGCTTATTCTGTGCCGGACACTATTCTAGGTGCTTACATATTTAACTCATTTACTTGTCATGACTATCACTATCCACTCATTACAGAAGAAGAAACTAAAGCACAGGGAAGTTCAGTAATGGGTCCAAGATGACACACAGCTTAATAAATGGTAGAACTGGCATTCAATCCCAGGGGGCTCATGATTTACACCCAGTGCTCTAAATCACTGTGCTACATTGGATTATTAGCCTTACACCATGTTTCCTAGCAGAACAATGGGATCTAGGGGAAGATGCCATAGCTTCCAGAGAGAAAAAAGTTCTCAAGGAAAGCATTCAAAGTAAAAATGGCTTTGGAATGCTCACTAACAATACTAAAAACTAAAAAGAAATACACAAATCCTTCGAATTTTAAAGGAACATTATTTACAACCTATGGAGGATATGCTCCAATGTAATAAAAAAAATAAACCAAGGAAGAGGATAATCAGGAGGCCCTACACCAGAAGAAACAGGAGGCCCTACACCAAAGAGTGTGAAGTGAATCCCCTAATGATCATGTAGAAATCATAGAAGAGCTACTTATGAGTGTGGAAATAAGCAGTTCAGGTTAGGGCAGGACAAGATTTCTCAGAAGACTTTGCAGGAAGATGAAATGAGAGAATATGTAGGAATGTTTTCAGAAGACTGACAACTGGCAAAGAGCGCGGGGTTGATTTAGTGATAAATACATTGCAAACTAAGCAAATATTAACTCTACTAAATACTCGTGCACATGCATACACACACACACACACACACACACACACACACACACACAAACACACACACATAATGGCAGGAAAGGAAAAGCAATTATAGTCTACTACATGGCTAGGCTGTGAAGTATTTACACATCATAATGTTAACATAATAATGTCATAATAATGTTAACATTTAATACTGATCTAACCAAAATTATAAATATAATCTATATTTACAGGTAGATAGAAATGGCATATGTATGTGTATTGAGGATGGAGGAAAGAAAAGAAAAAAAAAATTCTATCTTCTTTACTGGGAAGTCAATACCTAAAAAGGAAAATCCAAGAAGTAGCAAAATCAAAGTATTATTTAGAGACATAAAGGTAAATAATGAAACAGGTAGAAGAGATTAAATTAGTTGCCTCCATTGAAGTGAAAATGAGTGGTGAGGATCCACAGAGCTATGGTTTTTAAAAACAAATCTTTATTTTACCTTTTAAAATACATTCATAATGGATTAATATCTTTAAGTTTTTATTTTAATTACAGTTAGTTAACATACAGTGTTATATTAATTTCAGATATACAATATAGTGATTCAACAATTGCATACAATACCCGGTGCTCATCACAAGTGTACTCCTTAATCTCCATCACCTATTTCACCCATCTCCTTACCCCCTCCCCTCTGGTAACCATCAGTTTGTTCTCCATAGTTAAGAAACTGTTTCTAGATTTGTCTCTTTTTTCTCCCTTTGATCATTTGCTTTATTTCTTAAATTCCAAATACGAGTAAAATCATGGTATTTTCTTTCTCTGACTTATTTCGCTTAGCATTATACTCTCTAGCTCCATCAATGTCATTGCAAATGGCAGGACGTCATTCTTTTTCATGGCTCTGAATAATATTCCATTATATATATACACCACATCTTCTTTATCCATTCATTACTCAATGGACATGGGCTACTTCCATAACTTGGCTATTGTAAATAATGCTGCTATAAACATAGGGATACGTATACATAATTGATAGTTTGTTTGGGTTTTTTTTTAAGAGAAACAGACTTAGTTCCATTGAAATTAAGAAGTTTTCTCAGGGTACCTGGGTGGTTCAGTCAGTTAAGTGTCCAACTTTGGCTCAGGTCATGATCTCATAGTTCATGGATTTAAGCCCCACATGCAGCTCTGTGCCATTGGCATGGAGTCTGCTTGGGATTCTCTCTCTCCCTTTCTCTCTGTCCCTCCCCCACTCACTCTCTATCAAAACAAATAAACTTCTACGAAAAAAAAAAAAGGTTTCTCAAGGATACCTGATGAATCAGGGAAAGAAAGGGAGGGGACTAGAACCCAGATCTATTAACTAAAACCTACAGTTTTCTTTCTACTACTTACTACTACTTAACTTTCTACTCCTATCTACATAAATATGACTTTCAAGAAATTAAAACTTACTAATAGCAACAATGTTAGATACAGTGTACAGTAGAATTGTGGGCTATAGATTGAAAAATATTTCTAGTTTTCAAAGAAACTATTTGAGGTGTTATCTCCAGTCTAGATGAATTAGTAACAGTGACCCTAAAAGGGAAAGTATACAAACTACTCCATGGGATGTGAACTACAAAAATAAACATGCAATTAATCCCATTACTGTCCAAAACATATGTTGATACAGCTGGATGTGATTAATTTTTTAAAGAAAACAATGAATTGATTTTGATTTCTAAAGAAATAGAAATACACTGACTTTTTGCCTAAGACTGGTCTTTGGTTGAGAAATTATAAAGTGGTATTTTCCACATTTTAAGCAGTCAGCAACTCAGCTGCCATATTTATGATAATAACATTGGTGGAAAGGGGAAAAAAACTAGTCAAATGGAAGAAAGAACAGGCGGAGAGAACAGATGTGGAAAAAAGGGGAGATAAACATGGTACAACTGGGTAACATAGTGAAAATCCCACACACTCAGCCAAGAAACTTTGAGAGTGGCTCTGGTTGGCCGCTAAGCATCTTTCATGAAGCACATCTGAATTTTGTTAAGCAAATCTAACCAGGAATGTGGCAGTTCCACCTCCTCAAGACTACATACAGACAGCTTTTTCCAGGCCTGAGGATCACTAAATCAAATGGGTCACTGACACACTTCTAAAAACAAATGACCTTCATGTGAGCCACCATATCATAGGTAGAAGAAAGTATCTGAAGATAATTCAGACAACAGCTTCTAAATACTGTCAAACAGCAACCACCAGATATAATTCCCTAGTTAAGAAGTCAAACTGTGGGCCCACAGGGGTGTATTATGGCCCCCTAAGTATGCTTTGATTCATCTAACAAACACTAAATTGTGCTTAAATATAACTTTGATATCCAAGTGTGCCTTAATGGATTCAAATTCTAGGAAAATTGGTTCACACAAGTCCAATATTTTCCAGCTAATCAGTTCCCCATTCTCTAGCCCTTCTGCAAATAAGAGTTTTCCACATAATAAGGTCTTTGCGTTTTCATATCATTTTCACATGTATGTGTGTTCCATATGTTCCAGGGCATCCCAGAAAAATATGAAATTAAGCAGAAAGAAAAAAATTATTTTTTAGGAGAACAAAAGCAAAACGTAAGTTCTACTTGCTGCTTTAAAGTACTACGTAAGACTGGTAAATGATGTTTCACTGAACATTGGAAACTGAAGAGTTACTAAAATGAAATCTAAAATTTTTCTCGGGGCTCCTGGGTGTCTCAGTCAGTTAAGCATCTAGCTCTTGATTTTGGCTCAGGTCTTTATTTCATAATCATGATAGCCCCATTATTAAGATTCTCTCTACCTCAATTTTTCTTAACCAAAAAAATTTTTAGTCTATCATTTTTAAAAGAATTTTTCTTGGAACACCTGGGTGGCTCAGTGAGTTAAGCATCTGACTCTTGATTTTGGCTCAGGTCATGATCTCACAGTTCATGAAATCAAACCCCACCTCAGGCTCTGCACTGGCAGTCGGAGTCTGCTTGGGGTTCTCTGCCTCCCTCTCTCTCTCTGCCCCTCCCTGTTCTCTCTCTATCTCAAAATAAATTTTAAAGAAATAATTTTTCTTGGGGCGCCTGGCTGGCTCAGTTGGTGGAGCATCTGACTCTTGATCTCAGGGTTGTGAGTTCAAGCCCCATGTTGGATGTAGAGATTACTTAAAAACAAAATCTTTAAAAAGAAAAAAAGAATTTTTCTCTCTCCTTTTTTGGTATCTCAAAGATGCAAATTCAAAATAATGTCTCTGACAAGGAGTTTCCTCTTTCCATAGTGCAATTTTACAAAAATCCAAATGAATAGCATAAATGACTCAATCCCAACTACTTTCATCTACTTACAGTGTTGTTGCTTGTGACACAAAGGAACAAGTATGTGGTAGGAACACAGAAGATCTGTCAGAGCTGTCCATCAACCCACAGGAGCTGGTTCATCCACCAGTGGGTACTCATGTCTGCACCAAACTTCACACTGTGAAAGGCTGGAGACCTTCATTGCCTTTGGATGTGGAAAGCTCAGAGTACAGATTCAATTATGAGATGATGGTCACTTAGATGGAAGGGGTCTTCTCAAACCAACTTGCCTTTCCCTTAGAGAAAACTGAACTTCCTCAGCTAGGATTTTCTGACATTTCAGGTTTTTCAAGCGCTTCATCTCATACTCCCTTTCAAGTTTGATGGCTAGAAAATAAAATACATGAAGCAATCCAACTGATATTTTTCACCAGTCATAATATGGTTAAAACTGAATATTTCATCACACAGCAAACCACACATTCTTAAATACTAAACAAGAAGGGCTTCATAGATGA
This sequence comes from Prionailurus viverrinus, assembly GCF_022837055.1. Classification (NCBI taxonomy): domain Eukaryota; kingdom Metazoa; phylum Chordata; class Mammalia; order Carnivora; family Felidae; genus Prionailurus; species Prionailurus viverrinus. The sequence goes on along the minus strand of NC_062564.1, from coordinate 134,481,257 downwards.
GGGGTATGGGTCTGAATAAGCATATTTAAACATTTATCTGACAATAAACAAAATGATATAGATAAAATTTGCTATTTATTAAAGTAGTTCTTACAGAACTTACATTCTGCAGAAGGGAGCAGAGCACTCTTAGTGGTTTTATTTTTTTGGAGGTAAAAAGGACTACCAAATGTAATTTCTTCCAAGAAAGGCAATTTGATGTTGGCTAGGTTCATGTACCAGGTCTTTGTAAGCAGTGCAAGATCCCAAGGTTCCTGTCTGGGGCAAAAATTCATTAATTCATTCAATAAATATTTATTGAACATCTAATGTGGAATATACAGAAGATATCTTAATTCTCAATTCCATTTTCCACTAGACATTTTGGTTTAAGATGGGAATTCAGGATTTTCCAGAGTTGTAAATCTAGCCAGGAGAAGGAGCCTTATATTAATGTATAGTATGTAATGTATATATACTAATGTAGAGATATATTGCAAAATTACCATAAATTATAATGACAGGAACTTTTGTTAAAAACAGCCTCCCTGCAGTCAAGCCAATCTTTCTATGTCTTTTAAGAGGATGTGGTTAAGAACTGTAAGCTCTAAGTCTTTTATGGCTGATCACAAATATGGTCACATTAGGGAAAGAAAAAAAGAGAATAATCATTCATTGAGCAGGTACTTGGCATACACTAAGGCTTCGAATGTGTGATCTTATTTTAATCTTTACAACCCCCCTGTGGATAGACAAGGAAACAGACTCAGAAGTGAATTAAGAACCAGAGCTGGTACTTAGCCCAGCTGGAGTTATTCAGAAGCACTAGTAGCAAGAGAATCCTTGGAAAACTGGAGGAGATGAAATTCCAAACTATAATATTTAAAAATAATCACCATGAACTTCAAATGAATTGTTTTATATATTCTAATTTGGAAATGCTAAATGACAACTACGTGTTTCTCATCTCACTGAGTCAATATGAGTTTCATATGTCCTAGGAAAGGTGAAAGACCTGCTTTGGTACAAGTAGAGGAAGTAAGGGTGTAATGTACAAGTGTCTACTTGTTTTCCTCCTCCAGCTTCCTTGCTACTTTATCATCTAACTTTAACGAGCAACTTGAAGTCTACAATTATTATAAATGCATTTGAATAAGGGCACAAAGATGTATTTATAAGAATGTTCACTGAAGCACTGTTTGTCAAAAACAAAACAAACAAACAAAAAAACTCACAAAATAGCCTTAATGTTGATCAAGAAGAGCCTAGTTAAACAAACTGTGGTACACATGTTGATGAAAGAATGAGGTTTATCCTTATATGTCGACTTGGAAACATGAGCAATAAAACAGCTAATTTTATCTAGCACTTACTATCTGCTGGACACTGCACTGTTTCAATCAGTTTACGCATATGAACACATTTAATTGACACAGTAACTCTATGGAGTAGGCAGGTACTATAATTAAACTCATTTTGCAGATAAGGAAATACGAATAGAACAACTTGTTCAAGGTCACAGGGCTGTTGGTCGTGGGTTTGGGATTTGAACCCAGAAAGTCAGACTCTAGAAACTGTGTTCATAACCATTAGGCTATACAAGATATAGTGGGGGCCAGGGCAAAGTTCAACATAATCACACATGTAAAAACACATACGTGTATATGTGTATATATGTGTGTATCTTGTATAGCAGATGGAAATTCTAGAAAAATATAAAACATTTTACCTCTGAGTGGGACTGAGATAGCCTTTTTATTTTCTTTTCAAATGTTTCTATACTGTTTGAAATTTTTGTGTGTATTTTCTACAACTCTCTAAAAATATTTAACCAAAAAATCAGTGAGGAGTTATCTTAGCAAATTAATTCCAAAGAGTGTCGTTGCCATTCTTTTCCTCTTAATTTAGCTGTTCTTATAAATAATATGGTATCAAACACTTTCTTGTAAGTATGATAGAGAAGGCACTGGTGCTGCAGAGACTATTCATGATATAAAATTCTACATAATCAAAACTGCAGAATAAATGCTTTAAGTTATTCTCCAGACATAGGATTATCTTTATTACAAAAATTACATTTATAATAATGTTGACTACCATGGTACTTGCCAATAGTTCAATGTCTAAACACATACGGAAATGACAAAACTAAATAAAATGCAATGGTGAATTTGCTCTGGTTTTAGAAACCCAAAGGGTGTCTCCACTTACTTCTCTGAATATTGTTTAAAAAGAAAAATTCAACTGACCCATAATGGCAAGTATGTCATAGACTGCGGCAGAGAGGTTAAAAAAACAAGTGCAAAAATTAAAAATAAACAAAAAAACAAGGTTGCAATAGACACCACACAGTGAAACTACCATGTGGTAGTAGCAGTCCATGTTTATTATGGGTTTACTGTATGTCAAGCAATATGCAAGTATGTAACACACATTATTTGTATTCCACATCATACAGACAGGTAGTGATAAGTTCATTTTACACATGTGGAGACCAAGATAGAGAAAAGTAATTTACTCAAGTTGGCATAGGGAGCCAGGGCAGGACCAGGCTTCGAACTCAGGTCTTCTGTTTGTTTGTTTTTTTTAATGTTTATTTATTTTGAAAGAGAGAGACACTCAGAGCGCGAGCAGGGGAGGGGCAGAGAGAGAGGAAGACACAGAATCCAAAGCAGGCTCCAGGCTTTGAGCTAACAGCACAGAGCTGGATGCAGGGCTCAAACCCACAAACCGTTGAGATCATGACCTGAGCTGAAGTCGGGCGCTGAACCAACTGAGCCACCCAGGCGCCCCATTTTTTTAAAATAAACATGTAGATTTATTTTAAATCAGTTCAGTGCATGATACAAATTGGTTTTGCAGTTTAAAAATATGGAAGCTTCACGAATTTGCATGTCATTCCTGTGCAGGGGCCATGCTAATCTTCTCTGTTCCAATTTTAGTACCTGTGCTGCAGAAGCAAGCACATGGCTCAGATCTTTCTGATTGCAAAACCCATGTTGTCCATAACAAACATCACCTGCAAAAACGTACAGGATGCAAAACTGACTCTTTGTACCAGCCAATCAAGTGCTAAGTTAAGATATACCACGATCTCGCGGCCCGTGAGTTTGAGCCCCGCGTCAGGCTCTGGGCTGATGGCTCAGAGCCTGGAGCCTGTTTCCGATTCTGTGTCTCCCTCTCTCTCTGCCCCTCCCCCGTTCATGCTCTGTCTCTCTCTGTCCCAAAAATAAATAAATGTTGAAAAAAAAAAAATTTAAAAGATATACCTGACACCAAGACACTTTCAGGTAGATTTACGCTATCTACAGAAATGTTTTAAGGTAGTTGACAGTAGTCGAAAATGTTGCTTTGGAGTACAAAGATGAGCTTCTATCCCTGTCACTTCTTTACTACATGACTGTATGACTTTGATCAAATCACTTCTCCAAACCTGTTTGTGTTGTTTTGTTATAACTGCCAAGTACGATAATTTATAAATTCTTAATAAACGCATTTACCTTTAAAAAAAATCACTATTCAGATCACTGAAAATACCTCACATGGTCCAGTAGCTCATCAGGGTTTCCGGTACTCTTATTTTACCAAGGACACTCCCCATCCCCAGTCAAGGCTCACAGTGATGAAAATACTTACACTTTAAAACAACCGCCCCGCAATATGGTTTTCACTGTGTTCTTTCTTGGCAAGCCATAAGCCATGGTGAATTATCACAGCCCAATTTCCTCACATAGGTGCCTGAAGTTATGACTGCAGTGTTCTGTTCACTCTGCCTGAAATGATTGCAATACACAGAATTAGTGGCTTTCACTTTAATATTTTTTAATACCCAAATAATAAAAAGATTTAGAAAAAGCATTTCTGGATGTCAGGAAGTTCCTAATAAATGTTCCTTGAAGCTTAACTCCTAATGTACAACTGTGTTCTCTTTTATTTGTCGTGAACTCATTTTATCATTTCTGGCCACGTATGGAGAAAATGCAAAGTTAACATCGGTATTCCGTCACTGCCCAAGCCTGCAAAACTGGCTCAAACACCTCATCACCCAAACGTGTCTGACTTTGGCAATATTGAAAGACAAATGGCTCTGCGGGTACACGAACTTCCCGTTCCCCGCCCAAGCCCCCTTCCCAGGTTTTCTCTTTTTCAAAAGCCTGAGCTAACCAAGCGACCCCCTGTAAGTGCCCCTCCCACTGCGTCCCGCCAGGGTGCGCAGTTCCGCGCAGGAACCGGCTCTCGGGAGCGGGTGGAGTCTCGGCGGTCCGCGGGGCCCGGGGCAGAGGGACGGACAGGCGGACGGGCAGGGAGGCCGGGACCTCCCGCCACCTCTTCCCACGTCCGCGCCCAGCTCTCCTCCCACCCGCACACAATGGCGGCGGGCGCACCGGGTCGGCCGGGGCCTCGGGGGCCGGAGGGGGTGGTGGCTGCCGGAGCCCGATTACCAGCGCTCGCGGGTCTCGGGGGTTGCGTTCCCCCGCGGACGGAGGGCGGAGCGCGCGCCCGACTAGGCGCTCATGGCCGCGCGCAACAGCGGGCCCGCGCCGCGGGCACACGCCTCCTTCCCGCTGGCGCCCGAGCTACGGGCCGCGCCCCAGGCCGGGACGCCTCGCGTCACGCCCGGGCCTCAATAAAGGGCTTTGTGGTGACGGCCCCGCCCTCCAGGGGCCTTGGGAACCAGGTCCCTGATGGGGTCCCGCGGGGGCCTCCGGGTTAAGCAAGCGAGACAAGCACACACTTGACGGAACAAAACTTAGGAGCAAAAGAGCTGTAAGCGAGGTCTTTCTCTGAAAACGACATTTAAATGTCAGGAGGTTGTGTTGAAGTGACCTGGGAACTTCGTTTTGGGGCCCATTTGGGGGCACAATTTAAAGAAACGTGCTCAGCTTTGACTTGTTCTCTTTGAGCGGTGCTCATTGGTGACGCCTGAGGAGCGGAAGCGCTATTGTTACAGTTCGCGCGCCCTAGGGGGTCAAGGCAGCTATAAACGCTCAGGCCCCAAGCCCAAATGTGGTGTTATGTGTTCGTCGTGGTAAGGGCAAGACAGAATGGAAAAAGTGGCCTGATGGACCAGTTTTTGAAGTCATTACACTGTGGTGATTCAGGAGGAATCTATATTTTAATATGCCAATGGTCATCACTTAAACATCAAATGAAAATGGCTTACCTGTCCATTTTGCAGGAGGGTCTTGGAGTCAGAACTGGTTTGGAATTCTAGTTCTGCCAGTTGACAACTTTAAGGTCTTGCCTATGTAAATTCTCTAATCCTCAATTTCTCTGTCTATAAAACAGGTATAATACTCTAGGACTTGCAAGGTCGTTGTGAGGATTAAAGATCTGTCTGTAAATTCCCTGCCAAATGGTAAGTGCCTAATTGTCTAATTTTGAGCCTAGTAACACTTTATGACATAAGCAAGGGATACTTACTCCAATTGTAGAGAGGAAGAATGAACTAAGAGAGGTGACATAGCTCTCGAGTTACAGGCCCAACAGTACCCGGACAGGCTACCTCTGTTACTAGCTCCTGCCTGATTAGAATAGTGGTAGGCTTGAACCAGCTTTTTGCCTTCCTGAAACTGGAAAGTGAGGACTCCTTTGCTCTTTAACATTTCTGGGAAAGGAACCCCAATGGGTGAGAGTGAGTGTTAGTATTTAACATGAAGAATGGTGAATCCATTAATGGACTATGAAATCAATGTAGTAGATTTTGACCTGGATTTTTTCAAATGAATTAACATAGAATGGGGTGGAGTGTGGGGAATGAGAGTACATCATGCAAGTAAGTCTAGGTATTGTTTTGTGGAACTTATATTTTTGTTATCCATATGTACTCTTTCTCATGCTTTTGTGTGTGTGCAGTTTCAGTGTAAATTGTAGTTCTCACAGTGGGTCTAAAAAGTTCGAAAGCCACTAACATTTCATTTTAGAGATGAAAAAGTGGAGACCAAGTTGTTAACTGAAATCACATTTAGATGGAGCAGAAATAGGCCACTTTAGAGTTGAAGTGACACGTGGAGCTATGGCCTGTTCTCTTTTTAATAGAAGAAATCAATAATCCAGAGAGATGTTTCCAGGGCCCCACTGAAAAAGGCTAGACAGCCTGTGATTTCTCCATGTGGGAACTTCATTTCCTGTATTCGTTTCCTTCATAATTCCTGAGAATTATGTTTAGTTATTTTCTAAGTGATTTACTTTGAACAGATATGGTGGAAGTTGCGGAATATGACTTTTTTATTTAAATTTTTTTTAATGTTTATTTATTTTTGAGAGAGAGAGCACAAGCGATGAAGGGGCAGAGAGAGAGAGGGAGACAGAGAATCCGAAGCCGGCTCCAGGCTCTGAGATGTCAGCACAGAGCCTGGTGCAGGGCTCGAACCCACAAGTTGTGAGATCATGACCTGAGCCCAAGTCGGATGCTTAACCAACTGAGCCACCAGGTGCACCCAGAATATGACTTCTGAGACCAGGTCACAAAAGACCTCTGTGGTCTCTCTTGGATCACTAACCCTAGAAGAGATCAGAAACATGTTAGGGAACACTCAAGCCACCTTGTGGAGAAAGTCACATGCAAAGGAATCAAGGCCTCTAGCCAACAACTGGTGAGGTTCTGAGGCCTCATTCCACCAACCATGTGAGTGAGCCAGCTTGGAAGTACATCCTCCAAAGCTCCATCAAGCCTTCAGATGACTGCAGCCTCAGCTGATGTCTCACTGAAGCTTCACGGGAGACCCTGGGTCAGAACCATCTAGCTAGCCAGTCCAGGATTCCTGGCCCTCAGAAAATATAAGATAATAAATGCTTATCATTTTAAGCCATCAGACTTTGGAGTATTTGTTACAGAGCACCAGACACCTAATATAACACCAAGTGTCTTATTGGAGAAGGAATATTTTACACAGAGGAAAATAGCCATATTTTTCTAGTTGAGATTAATAGTTTGATAAAAAATGAGCAGTAAAGGGGCACCTAATGGCTAAGTTGGTTGAACATCCAGCTCTTGGTTTGGGATCAGGTTGTGATCCCAGGGTTGTGGGATCAAGCCCCACTATTGGCTCTGTGCTGAGCAAGTCCCTTCTTGGGATTCTCTCTCTCTCCTACTCTCCCTTGCTCATGCTCTCTCTCTCTCTAAAATAAAAAATAAAAATAAAAAATAAATGAACAATAAAACATTATGCTTTTACAGGTTCTTTCTGGGCAGCTGATTTTGCTAAATCTCATCTAGGACCAGTTGAAAGCTTTAGAAACTGTCAACACAGAAAATATGGTAAGTACCAGTCTCCCATGTCTCTATTTTTTTTAATTTCATTTATTTATTTTGAGAGAGAGAGTGGGTGTGGGGAAGGTATCAGGGAGAGAGGGAAAGAGAGAATCCCAAGTACACTCCCCACTGTCAGTGCAGAGTCCAGTGCAGGGCTCCATCTCATGAACTATGAGATCATGACCTGAGTCGAAATCAAGAGCCAGACACTAAACCAACTGAGCCACCCAGGCACCTCTCCCACGTACATTTAAAAACAAAAATAACACTAAATCACCCTACCCCCATAATGACAATTTTAGTATTTTCTTTTGAAATATCAAATCACTTCTAAACATTACTGACTCCCATAAACATTTCTGTCTCCCACCCGCCTACTCTCTCTCTCTCCTGTCCTTCTCCTCCTTTCCTTTCTTTTCTCTATGATCTCTCTCCCACTGCTTTTCCACTGCCCTGCACACATCTGCCTATTGGGTAAGCCTTCACTGATCTCTATTCCAGAAAGTTGGCAGGTTTCATTTGAATTGGTTAAGAGAGCATTGCTGCCACCTACCGTTAAAACTAAGGCACGAAGATGAATACAAAGAGACCTGATAATAATAACAGGTAACAAAAAAACAATACTAGTGTGATGTTTACTACACTTTGGGCACTGTTCAAGGTACTTCATAGACATTGATTCATTTAATCATCACAAGAAGAGATGCTATTATCAATTTAGTGGTGTGAGTTTAGGGATATTAGGGAAGTAAAAACTGAGGTACCTCACGTGTGAATAACTTTTCCAAGGTCACAGGACTCAAGACTATGCAATTCTGATATTTTTCTTTCTATCATACTGTACATTCTCCCCGGATTGTAATTAAGACAATGTTTTAAGGTATATACTTGTAAATATTTTTGTACTTCCCTGTTTAAATACTCTGTTAATTTCTCATCATATATATATTAACAGAATATTCTTGGACACCTACTCCATGCCAGCAGTCATTCTTCTCCATGTCATCTGAGCCTCGCAGTTTAGTGGGAAAAAGGGTAATAGTTTCCCTAGAACAGTTAAGGGAAAAAAAAAGGTTTATAGGGCTACTAAATGACTTGCTTACAATTACACAACTAGTAAATTGAAGAACCTAATTTAACCCAGGTCAGTTTCACTCCTGACCTACCTTCTCTGAGTTCTCTGACTTAACTATATATTCCTCAGTCCATGAAATTTCCATTGCATCCTTACCATAACATTGACTACCCACCCATTTTATTTGACAGAGTAGGCTTCTGTACCTTAAACACATTAGTGCCTGACCAGAACAGAAAATAATAGCCACACCTAGAGTCCAGACTCCTCTGCCCTCTTTAGAGGTATAAGTTAAAATTTCCTAGGGGCGCCTGGGTGGCGCAGTCGGTTAAGCGTCCGACTTCAGCCAGGTCACAATCTCGCGGTCCGTGAGTTCGAGCCCCGCGTCGGGCTCTGGGCTGATGGCTCAGAGCCTGGAGCCTGTTTCCGATTCTGTGTCTCCCTCTCTCTCTGCCCCTCCCCCGTTCATGCTCTGTCTCTCTCTGTCCCCAAAATAAATAAACGTTGAAAAAATAAATAAATAAAATTTCCTAGGTGCTCAGTTGATGAACTCCTGTTGTTTAGGAGGCAAAGCAGGTAAGAATGTATTACCCTAATCCAAGACTATAGTATGTGATTTACAGCCTAGGATTCTCCCCAGGACAAAATCTGGAGCAGTAGGGATCCCTGGCTGCCTCTCAGGCAGGCACTGTGAACCTGCATCTGTCACGGAGCAGTACATATCAGGGTGGCTATCCCGTGACAACTACATTTGAATTCCTCCACCGTGCAAGCGTAAAGCATTAGGTGTAAGAATAGGAAGAAAGGTGTTTCTTTATACATCTTAATATATGAGGGCTTTGGAGTGTTACAGTGTCACCCTGTAAAGTACTAGTTTCAACCATGCTAATTTACAATTAAGTCACTTTAAGAATAATTAGGAAAGTAGGAGCAATTAGGAAATTAAGAAGAGGTTCTTTTTGTGGTGCCTCAGAGGCGGTAGGCTGCTTCAGGATGAAGCTGAACATCTCTTTCCCAGCTACTGGCTGCCAGAAACTCATTGACGTGGATGATAAATGCAAACTTCAAAGGGAATGGCCACAGAAGCTGCTGATGCTCTTGGTGAAGAGTGGAAGGGTTACATGGTCCGAACCAGTGGTGGCAATGACACACAGGGCTTCCCCATGAAGCAGGGCATCTTGACCCATGGCCGTGTCCGCCTGCTGCTGAGTAAGGGGCATTCCTACTACCGACAAAGGAAGACTGGGGAAAGAAAGTGCAAATTTGATCGGGGTTGCATTGTGGATGCCAATCTCAGTGTTCTCAACTTGGTTATTGTGAAAAAAGGGGAGAAGGATACTCCTGGACTCGCTAGTATTAGTGTGTCTCGTCACCTGGGGCCCAAAAGAGCTAGCAGAATCCGCAAACTTTTCGGTCTCTCTAAAGAAGATGATGGCCACTCGTGTTGTGAGAAAGACCCTAAAAGAAAGTAAGAAACCAAAAACCAGAGCACCCAGGGTTCAACATCTTGTTATTCCATGTGTCCTCCAACACAAACGATAGCGTATTGCTTCGAAGAAACAGTGTACTATGAAAAATAAGCAAGAGGCTGCAAAATATGATAAACTTTTGGACAAGAGAATGAAGGAGGCCAAAGGAAAATGCCGGGAACAGATCGTCAAGAGACAGAGGCTGTCTTCTCTGAGAGCTTCTACTTCTGAGTCCGGTCAAATATGAGATTATCTACAAGTAACAAATAAATAAGATCAGACATCAAAAAAGAAGAAGAAAGAAAAAAGAAGATGAGGTCTCCAGTCATTCATTAAATATTTGTTAAAATGAGTCACATTTTATTGACTTTTGAAATATATAATAAGTCATAGCGGTTGAGCTCTTTTCCTGAGGAGACACAGACCAGATGGAGAGGTGGCATGCTTTGATAGAAAAGGTCTAACTAGGAATAAAAAATAAACTAGGCTGGAGATCTTTTACAAATATGAAGCTTCTAAACCTTTGTACCATTTATGAAACCTATTCTATAGCACCCCACAATATTTTTTTAAGATTTATTCTTATTTATTTTGAAAGAGAGAGAGAGAGAGACCACAAGTATTGGAGTGGCAGAGAGAAAGGCAGAGAGAGAATCCCAAGCAGGCCCTGCACCGCCACTGTAGAGCCCAACATAGGGCTCAATCTCACAAACCATGAGATTATGACCTGAGCCATAATCAAGAGTCGAGCACTTAACCAACTGTGCCCCTGGTTGGTTCAATAGGTAGAGCATGTGACTCTTGATCTTGGGGTCATGAGTTCAAACCCCATGTTGGGCATGCAGATTACTTAAAAAAATAAATAAGTAAAAAAAGAATTCATTAAAGTTCATATTGGATAGAAATCTTGTCCTAAAATTTCTTTTTTTTTTTTGAAGATTTATATCCCAGGCTTATAATATCTATATAATCTTTTTAATTTTATTTATCTCAGTGGTTCATTCATAGTTCATCTTAAGCTTTAATTCAATTAGATTCAAGGCAATTTAACACATATCTAATGAACATTTTCTGTATGCAAAGCTCTGTAATTAGCCCCCGTAGTCTGAAATTTGTCCCTCACCCCCGCCATGTGTAAGAAAAGCTTAGAGAGTTTTTAACAACTATATGCAAATGAATGAAACTGGACTGCTTTTTTAACACCATATACAAAAATAAACTCAAAATGGGTGTAAGACTTAAATGTAAGACCGGAAACCATAAAATTCCTAGAAGCAAACAGAGGAGGTAAGCTCTATGACATTGCTTTTGGCAATTTTTTTTTGGATCTGTCTCTCAAGGCAAAGACAGCAAAAGCAAAACTAAACTATTGGGACTACATCAAACTAAAAAACTTTTGCACAGCAAAGGAAACCATCAACAAAACAAAAAGGTGATCTGCTGAATGGGAGAAGATATTTGTAAATTATGTGTATCCCATAAGGGGTTAACATTCAAAATATATAAAGAACTCATATAACTCAATATCAGAAAAACAATCCAATTAAAAAATGAACAGAGCTGGGTGCCTGGGTGGCTCAGTCAGTTAAAGCATCTGACTTCAGCTCAAGTCATGATCTCACAGTTCATGAGTTTGGGTCCCACCTCAGGTGAGCTTGAGCCCTGCTTTGGGTGAGCCCTGCTTCTCCCTCTTTCTCTGCCCCTTGCTCATTGTGCTCTCTCTCTCCCTCCCTCTCTCTCTCTCTCCCTCTCAAAAAAGAAGAAGAGAGAAAGAAAGAAAGAAAATGAATAGAGGCCCTGTCACTTTTCCAAAGAAGACCTCCAGATGGCTAAGAGACACACTAAAAGATGTTCAGCATCACTCATCATCAGGGAAATGCAAATCAAAATCTCAATGAGATATCACCTTACACCTGTCAGAATGGCTAGTATCAAAAAGATGGGGGGGGGGATGACAAGAAATAACAAATGTTGGCAACAAAGTGGAGAAAAGGGAACTCCTTGGTGGGAATGCAAATTGGTACACCCACTGTGGAAAAGTGTGGAGGTTTTTCAAAAAATTAAAAATAGAACTACCATATGATCCAGCAATTCCACTTCTGGATATTTAGCCAAAGAAAATGAAAACACTAATTCAAAAAGACATATGAACTGCTATGTTTATTGCAGCATTACTTACAATATCCAACATACAGAACAACCTAAGTGTCCATCGATAGATGAATGGATAAAGAGGATGTGGTATAAAAAAAAATTTAAAAGAAAAAACAATTTTTAAGGGGATGTGGTATGTGTGTGTGTGTGTGTGTATATATATATATATGTATGTTTACACATGTATATACATATATATATATACACATATACACATACATATATACATATACAATACCATATATACATGGTGTGTGTGTATGTATATATATATACACACACACCATATATATATATAACATATACAATGGAATATTACCTAGTCATAAAAAAGAGTGAAATCTTGCCAATTGCAACAATATGGATGGACCTAAAGGGTACTCTGCTAAATGAAATAACTCATACAAAGATAAATACCATATGATTTCACTTACATGTGCAATCTAAAATATAAAGCAAACAGATAAGCAAAATAAAAGAGAAACAGACACAGATATAGAGAATAAATTGTTGTTTGCCAGAGAGGAGAATAGGGAGTATGAATGAAATAAATGAAAGAGAGTAAGAGGTATGATGTTGTAGTTATAAAATAAATAAGTTGTGGGAATGAAAAGTACAGATTAGGGAATATAGTCAATGATATTGTAATATCTATATGGTAACATAGTAGCTAGACATATTGTGATGACCATTTCTTGGCATATATAAATATTGAATCACTGTTGTACACCTGAAACCAATACAATATTTTATGTCATTGTTCAATTAAAAAAATAAAGAACAGCTCTCTTCTCCCATGTAGAGTTAAGTCAATTATGAAAAGTGTACATTCTCAGAAATACAGAAGAAGAAAGGATCACCACTCTGTCACTTGTGAAAGTTGTCTTGAAAGAATTAAGTTTCCCTTTTTAAGCCAAAACCTAAAATTGAAATGCATATAAACCCCTAAAGGCAGTAAATAACAGTCTACCTAAATTCAGGACTGAAGAAAAAGGAATTATTTCAAAGTGTAGAACTTCTTGGACTTGCTCAAGCACTGACTTCCTAATGATAAACCTGTCTGTGAAATTTACTCCTTAATTCTTTCCATCTTCTTGATTTTCCAAGTTAAATTCTTTTTTAATTTTATTGTAGGATAATTGGCAAATATAATGTAATGATTTGATAGGAATATACATTATACAATGATTACCAAGATCAAGATAATCAACACATCACCACCCCACATAGTTAATAGTTAACATAGTTAGCTCTGTGTGTGTGTGTGTTAAGAATGCTTAAGATCTACTCCCAGCAAATTTCTTTTTTTTTATGTTTATTATTTATTTTGATAGGGAGAGAGTGAGCAGGAGAGGGGCAGAGAGAGGGAGAGAGAATCCCACCCAAGCAAGCTCCATGCTGTCAGCGCAGAGCCTAACACAGGACTCAAACTCATGAACAGTGACCTGAGCTGAAATCAAGAGTCAGATGCTTAACCAACTGAGCCACCTAGGCACTGCCTCCACCCCACCCCCCACCCCAGGCAAATTTCAAGTGCACAATACTATATTATTAACTACAGTCACCAAATCTTGTTTCTCATCTTCCAGTTCTACCTTCAGGGTACCAACAATAAATCAAAGGACACCCCCTGTGGCTGTAGTAGGCATTGTGATCTAATATGCTTTCAATTTTTAAGGTTTGTCCCCTATATACTATATATTTGAGAAAGAAACAGAGATAACACAATGCTAGAACAAACTCCTCTTTATCCCAAAGGTAAGCAGAGTCTCAAATGCATCTAAGCATCTCTAGCCTCCCTGGCTTGGTTGCTGTTTCCCAAGCCTGGAAGGTGTATTCCCACATGTCATGGGTTGAACCGAGTCCACCAAAAAGAAATGTTGAAGTCTTAACTCTCAGTACCTATGAAAGTGACCTTATTTGGAAAAGGTCTTTGCAGATGTAATCAAGTTATGATGAGGTCCTACTGGATTGGGCCTAAATCCAATCACTGTGTCCTTACAGAAAAAGGAATGCCAAGGGTTGCCAGTAAGGATTAGAAGCCAAAAGAGACAAGGAACAGATTCTCCCTCAAAGCCTCCAAAAAGGACCCAACCCTGCTGACACTTTGATTTCAGACTTCTGGCCCTGCAAAGTATAAGAGAATAAATTTCTGTTGTAAGCCACTCAGTTTGTGGTACTTTGTTAGAGCAGCTCTATGAAACCAAATACACCACTGTAGGTGGTAGGTGTAGCTGTTCCTTCTACCTGGAATAGTCTTCCTCCAGACATGGATAACTCACCTCCGTCATGCATTTGCTTAGTGAGGCTTTCCCTGACACTCTAGTCAAAACCACTACCCCTCACCCCTGTGCTGCCAATCCCTTTACCCTGCTCTACTTTTTTTAATTAAAAAAAATTTTTTTAGTGTTTCTTTTTGAGAGAGAGAGACAGAGAGCAAGTGGGGGAGGAGCAGAGAGAATGGGAGACAGAATCTGAAGCAGGCTCCAGGCTCCAAGCTGTCAGCACAGAGACCAATTCAGGGCTCGAACTCATGAACCGTGAGATCATGACCTGAGCCAAAGTCAGATGCTTAACGAACTGAGCCACCCAGCCACCCCACTCCTTTTTTTTTTTTTAAAGAAAACTACTTTATTAGGGCACCTGGGTGACTCAGTTGGTTGAGCATCCAACTTGATTTTGGCTTAGGTCATGATCTCATAGCTGGGTGTATGGGTTCAAGCCCTTTATCAGGCTCTGCACTGACAGCACAAAGTCTGCTTGGAATTTTCTCTCTCCCTCTCTCTCTTTGCTCCTTCCCTGCTCACACTCTCTAAATGAATGATGAATTAATTCATTTAATTAATTAAATATTTAAAAAAGAAAACTACTTTATTAACAGCTGGCAATTCTTACAAATTCCAGGCATGTTGCATAGCCTCTGCTCAGCCCAGTCATCTGCTATGGGCTCAAAAACATCCATTTCTAAAACAGCTGCCTAAATTTTGTATAAGTATTAAGGAATACTTTCGTGCAAGCTAATTTTAGCTTGCATAAAATAAATTTGTAGTAAACAAAAAGCTTCAATGCAGGAAACTGCTCTCTAATTAAGAATTTAGTACTTCTTTTTACCAAAATGTAAATAAAGGGG
Source organism: Prionailurus viverrinus (assembly GCF_022837055.1). Lineage (NCBI taxonomy): Eukaryota > Metazoa > Chordata > Mammalia > Carnivora > Felidae > Prionailurus > Prionailurus viverrinus. The sequence continues at coordinate 134,466,195 of NC_062564.1, read as the reverse complement.
TTTCAGCTCAGGGTCTTTTCAGCAACCCTCCAGGTGAGAAAAAAACTTTTAACCTCCCACTTTTCCTTCTCTACCTCTTATTTTCCCTTTCTTCCCTCCTATTACCATCTGTTCTGTTTGCTTTCCCACCGACATTCTTCTTCCTGTTGTTTCCTCCTCCTTTCTCCCTCTTTATTCTTTTCCACCCTCCTTTCATTTACTTTCTTCCCTCCCTACTTTCAGTTGTCCTTTTTGTCTCCCTTCCAATGTTGAAATCATTACGTGCTTATAGAGCCAAGTAAACTCCAGCTCTGCTTTTTTTTGCATTTATCACCTTCTAACATACTATACAGTTTATTCATTATGTTTATTGTTAATTATATGATCAATGTTTATTGTTAGCTGTGAACTCCATAAGGGTAGAGAGTTTGTTTCTTCCACTTCTGTATCCTTAGGGCCTTGAACACTCAAGGGAATCCATATGTAGGTAGTAAAAAATAAAGAATGGCAACAAGGTGAATATCATGCAAGATGAAACTGTAGTTACCTTTGGAGGGAGATGGAAAGTTATAATTTGGAAAGTACATGAGCTTTGCGCAGTGGCAGTATCATAGCCAATGAGGTTTATCCGAGGTGTGATTATTGCTAATTGGAAAGTGTATGCAGGGCCTTCAGACTTGCAAGTGGAGCTCTATTTCTTAACCTGGTTAGCAGTTAAAGGCATGATTACTTTCTCACAACTTGGTAAATTGTACATTTATGTTTTATACATCTTTCTGCATGAGCCATTTTTCGCAACAAAGAGAAGCTTTAAGAATTACTTTCATTTTGGGGACGCCTGGGTGGCTCAGTCCATTAAGCGGCTGACTCTTGATCTCAGTTCAGGTCATGATCTCACAGTTCATGGGTTTGAACCCTGCATCAGGCTCTGCACTGACAGTGTGGAGCCTGCTTGAGAGTCTTTCTCTCTCCCTCTCTCTCTGCCCCTCTCCTGCTCTCTCTTTCTCTCCCTCTGTCTCAAAATAAATAAACACTTAAAAACATTTAAAAAGAATTACTTTTATTTTTTTCCTATGGGGAAAGTTATTGCTTAAAAATATTATTTATAAAAATGTCATAACTTTGATGATTATATTAAATAGTACAACATAGGGGTTCCTGGGTGCCTCAGTTCATTGAGTACCCAACTCTTGATTTTGGCTCGGGTCATGATCTCATAATTCATGAGTTCGAGCTCCACATCAGGCTCTGCACTGATGGTGTGGAGCCTGCTTGGGATTCTCTCTCTCTTCCTCTCTCTCTGTCCCTCCCCCCAACCCCTGTCCCTCAAAATAAATAAATATTAAAAGAAACAACAACAACAACAGTACAACATAGTGTCCCCAAAAGCCATAAAGGCATTTTATTTTAAAATATGATCTTTTTTAAAATTTTTTTTTTTTCAACGTTTTATTTCTGGGACAGAGAGAGACAGAGCATGAATGGGGGAGGCGCAGAGAGAGAGGGAGACACAGAATCGGAAGCAAGCTCCAGGCTCTGAGCCATCAGCCCAGAGCCCGACGCGGGGCTCGAACTCACGGACCGCGAGATCGTGACCTGGCTGAAGTCGGACGCTTAACCGACTGCGCCACCCAGGCGCCCCTAAAATATGATCTTAATAGAAGTGATGTATAAAGCAGCAACATGACATACATAGCTACTGTCACAAAACAAATTACATCTCCCTAAACTTAAATGTTGGAGCTGTAAACTGCACCCTTCCCAATGCGACTGTATTTAGAGAAGAGGCCTTTACGAAGATAATTAAGGTCAGGGGCTCCTGGGTGGTTCAGTTGGTTAAGCATCTGACTCTTGATTTCAGCTCAGGTCATGATTCACAGTTTGTGGGTTCAAGCCCTAAGTCAGGCTCCGTGCTGGCAGCGTGGAGCCTGCTTGGGATTCTTTCTCTCCCTCTGTCTGCCCCTCTCCTGTTCAAGCTCATGTGCTCTCTCTCTCTCTCTCTCTCTCTCTCAAGATAAACATTAAAAAAATTTTTTTTTAACATTTATTTTCGAGAAACAGAGTGAGACAAAGCGTGAATGGGGGAGGGGCAGAGAGAGTAGGAGACACAAAATCTGAAGCAGGCTCCAAGCTCTGAGCAAGCGGTCAGCACAGAGCCTGATGCAGGGCTCGAACCCACGAACTGTGAGATCATGACCTGAGCTGAAGTCGGACACTCAACCGACTGAGCCACCCAGGCGCCCCAAACATTAAAATTTTTTTAATAAAAAAGTAAAATTAATTGATTAGAAAAGAAGATAATTAAGGTTAAATGAGGTCATTAGGGTGGGGTCTTGATCCAGTAAGACTGGTATCCTTATAAGAGGAGGAGACACCAGGAATACACACAGAGGAATGGCCACGTGAGGAAACAAGAAAGTGGCCACCTGCAAGAGAGGAGAGAGGATTCACCAGAAACCAGCTCTGCTGGCACCTTGATCCTGGACTTCTAGCCTCCAGAGCTGTGAGAAAATAAATTTCTGTTGTTTAAGCCCCCAGTTTGTGGTATTCTGTTGTGGCAGTCTGAGGAGACAAATATAGCTGCCACCCCAGAGTCACTTTTGTTCCCATTCTTTTCTACCTCTTACCCTTGTCCCTCTCCCCCTCTCAAAAAAACTGAGGTGTGATATGTTAAATGATATATAGATGTGATAGTTTAAAAAACATGTCCACAAATCCTCTGATATATCTCCCTTCAAGAAGAAGAGCTTAATTCCCCTCCCCTTGAGTGTGACCCTCTTCTAACTCATAAAATAAAGTAAAAATGATGACATATGACTGAAGAGACTCTGTAATAAAAGGCATTATGGCTACCTTCATGTTCTCTCTCTCTCAGATCACTCACTTTGGGAGAAGCCAGCCACCATGTTGAGCCATCCTATGGAGAGGCCATGGAGTAAAGAACTTAGGCTGAAAGTCAACAGCTGTATGAGTGAGCCATCTCAGAAGGGGATCCTCTAGCCCCAGTCGAGCTTTTAGATGACTGCAGCCCTTGCACACATCTTGACTGAAACCTCATTCGAGATGCTGAGCTAGAAACATCCAACTAAGCTACCCTCAAATTCCTGACCCACAGAATTTGTGAGATAACATGTTTATTTTAAGACACTAAATTGGGAGTAATTTGTTACTCCAATAGGTAATTTCTAGAGGCTAGATTACTCTTACATAAGAAGGAGATAAGGAGACATAGAAGGAAAGATCTGGAAATGAGGAGTTAGGAGGAAAAAGAAGTGGAAAGGGTATAGTGAGGAGAATTTCAAAAGTGTTCCCTCATTTGGAGAGACAGGATGAGGTTAGGGCAGTGATATATGAAATGGGACTTTGGGACAGAGAGATGTTAAAAGGTTTATTCAAGAAATTTTTCTGTGTTATTTGGTATAAATCTCTCCCCTGTGTTCCTAAAAAACTTTAAATGAAGATCTACATATCTTTAAATAATAATAAATAATAATAATCCAACTTGCCCAGTGATTTAATGTGTCCTTGGGCTCATGAATGACTTATGTAAGTCAATGCTAGTAATTTTATCCTTCTTTACTAGACACTCAATTTCCCAGTTCTTCTTATTACTTGGAGCCATGGACAACGTTCTGGCCAATGAGACATAAGGGGAAGTCTACTGGGAGCCCCTGGGAAATATTTTGCTTCCTGCTGAGTAGAGACACACACTTAAGAATTCACTAGAATTTCCCTGACCTTTCTTCCTATCTTACAGGTGTGTTGAAAAGTTGTATGAGGCCACTGTCTTGTGCCAGTGAGAAGCTAATTGTGATGATGGGAAGGCATCAGGCAGGGGTGGCTAAGCATAAGGACAGAAAGCACCTAGAGCCATGGAGGCAGCCTGAGTGGTGGCATTGAACCTGGAGTGCCTTGTTCCAATCTCATTAGGTGAGAATATTAATGTTCTTTTTTGCTTAAGTCACTTAAGCTACAATTAGTATGGTTTTCTGTAATTTGTGTCAAAATCATTCCTAACCGATACTTAAGATGAATATTTTCTTAAAGATGGTGCCCTCAAGGGCACCTGGGTGGTTCAGTCGGTTGAGCATCCAACTTTGGCTCAGGTCATGATCTCATGGTTCATGATTGGAGCCCCACGTTGGGCTCTGTGGTGACAGCTCAGAGCCTGGAGCCTGCTTCAGATTCTGTCTCCCCCTCTTTCTCTCTCTGCCCCTCCCCTGCTTTTGCTCTGTCTCTGTCTCTCTCTCAAAAATAAATATTTAAAAACTTAAAAACAAAAAAAAAAGATGGTGCCCTCAAGCCGAGCCACATAATATGTGTGGACCTGAGACATACTTCCTGAGTTCAAAATCCCCTTCCACTTCATCTAGTAGCCCTCTAGCCAGGAAGTTACCTCAGTGCCTCAGTTTTTCATCTATAAGATGGAGATCATTCTACTTTCACCATAGGACTGTCATGACCATTAGTTGCCTTGCCCTAATTATTATACAACATATATAAATTGTCATTATTTTAAGAGTTTAAAAACCAAAAATTTAGTATTCAAAATCTTCAGAAAACCACACAATCCACGGGGCGCCTGGGTGGCTCAGTCAGTTGAACGTCCGACTTCGGCTCAGGTCATGATCTCACAGTTCGTGGGTTTGAGCCCCGCATCAGGCTCTGTGCTGACCACTTGCTCAGAGCCTGGAGGCTGCTTCAGATTCTGTGTCTCCTTCTCTCTCTGCCCCTCCCCCGCTCACGCTTTGTCTCACTCTGTTTCTTAAAAATAAATAAATGTAAAAAAAAAACAACAGAACAATCCTCACAAAATGTGAAGTTTATCAACTACGAATTTAGGGCCTGTAGATATTCCGCTACTGTACATAATCATATTTTGGATGGATGTGAAGTGACTTCGGTTTTTAACTCTTCAATGAAGAAAATTTCAAATCTATACAAAAGCAAAGAGATACACTGAATCTCCATCTACCCATCACCCAATGTTAGCTGCTTATCAACAGATTTCCAATCTTGTTTAATTTTGTCACTTTCCCTGTAAACACTGAGTGACTTTTTTTTTAAGTTTAAGACAGAGAGCATGAGAGAGAGAGAGAGAGAGAGAGAGAGAGAGAACCCAAGCAGGTTCCTCACAGCCAGCAGAGCCCAATGCGAGGCTCAATCACACAAAACATGAGATCATGACCTGAACCAAAATCCAGAGTTGGACACTCAGCTGACTGAGCTACCCAGGCAACCCCTAAGTAACTTTTTAAAATTCATTTATAAGTCACTTTAATTTCACAAAAAAATTAAATATGTGTATATATCTCTAGAACTAACAGCTTTTTTTTTTTTAATTTTTTTAACGTTTATTTATTTTTGAGACAGAGAGAGACACAGCATGAACGGGGGAGAGGCAGAGAAAGAGGGAGACACAGAATCGGAAGCAGGCTCCAGGCTCTGAGCCATCAGCCCAGAGCCCGACGCGAGGCTCAAACTCACGGACCGTGAGATCGTGACCTGAGCTGAAGTCAGATGCTTAACCGACTGAGCCACCCAGGCGCCCCACAGCTTTTTTTTTTTTTAAGTTTTCCTATATTTGTTTTGAATGTAAGACCTCAGACTGAGATCTTAATGATGGCAGTTGAAAAAGTATGGATTTTGGAGCCATCTCTAGATTGGGTAAAAATTCCGGTTCCACCTCTCTCTAGCTATGTGATCAGAAGCACATCACTTACTTTCCTTTGGGCCTCAGTTTTTTCACCTGCAAAGAGGAGCAGACCAGCAGTCACTACCCACTTTCCAGGGTCACTTTGAGAAATAAATAGCAAAACAATGGTGAGTAATACCTATAATTTACTAAACAAGCCAGCCACTGCCCTAAGCACTTTTCTGGTAGTATTGTCAGTCCTTGGCACTTGGCACTTGCCTGGTGCCCAGCAAATGTCGCCTTTCAGTCCTTGGAGCAGGTTTTACTACAGTAAAGTTGACCAAGTGCTGGCGCTGGTTATGGCAGGCTGGTGAGACAAGGTAGTGCCTTACCAGACACAGTCCTCCACAAAGTGGGGGCAGCAGGGGTGGCTGAAGAAAGCCTTCTCGATTTACTAACCAGTCCAGTTTGTAGGGAAGATGATGGATGGAAAAGGAGGAAAGAATGAGGATAAAAGGGAGTGTAGAGTCAGGAAGAGACGAAAGTACCATGTTTTGTTTTGTTTTTTTTTAACTGTTATTTTTAAAGTTTATTAATTTGTGAGTGAGAGAGAGAGCACGGGGGAAGGGGCAGAGAGAGAATCCCAAGCAGGCTCCCTGCGGTCAGGGTGGAGCCTGATAAGGGCTTGATCTCATGAACAGTGAGATCATGACCTGAGCCAAAATCAAGAGTTGGAGGCTTAACTAATTGAGCCACCTCTGAAGTACCACGTCTTTGTCTCTCTCCAGTGCTCTCACACATTGGCTTTTCTGGCTTCACACAGCCCCTCCCAGCAGTTTTCACTCTGCACTTACCTTTGGGGCTCAGTAGCTGGAATGTCAGGATAGGATGGCGTAGAGAAGCAGACAGGTGACCTGAAGTTAGCCCCAGAGTGACCATGGCCCCATTGTTCAGGAAGACAGTTCCCAACACCCCCAAGTCCTCTGCAGTTCCCATTACTGTTTGATGGGCCTTTATACATTTAGTCTGCAAACAGGGCTCCCTCAGATGGGCCCATTAGAAGAGTCCTTACCACCTCAAGGGGTATGAAGGCTGCCTGACCTTGCAAACCCAGACATTTTCCAGAAAAGGCTCAGAAGAGCGATAAGCTGGGAACGGATTCGAACAGTTAGGAAGGAGTGATTCTAAAATCAATGTTTATTAGCAAAGCTTTCCCTTTTTTTTTCTGTTTCTCTCTCCAGAAGACTTTGTGTCTGAACTGGGCTTCAAATTCAAAGTAGGAAATCTACTAATTCTTCTCAAAGGGGTCTGTAGATTCATAACAATCAAGTGCTTGGGTGGCTCAGTCGGTTGAGCATTTCACTTTGGCTCAGGTCGCAATCGAACAGTTCAAACGGTTCAAACCTACATCAGGCTCTGTGCTGATAGCTTCAGATTCTGTGTCTCCCTCTCTCTCTGCCTCTCCCCCACTCTCTCTCTCTTTCTCTCTCTTTCAAAAATAAACATTAAAAAAATGTTTTTTAAGTAGGAGATGAATTTAAAATGCATATTCCCAGGTCCTGCCTCCAGAATTCTAATTCAGAGGGATCAAGAATCAGCTGTTAAAAAGTAAGTGCCCAAATGATTGTCTTTCAGGTGTTTTTGGACATTTCTCCAAAACTGGCCTAAAGACCATTGCATCAGATGAGTCCCCGGAGTCTTGTGAAAAATACAAAGTCCGTAGATATCCTGAATTTTAATCTGCAGGGGCAGACTTGGTTGGGGGAGGATGAAGAAGGAAGTCCAGGATTCTGCATTTTATTTTTTTTTAATTTTTTTAACGTTTATTTATTTTTGAGACAGAGAGAGACAGAGCATGAACAGGGGAGGGGCAGAGAGAGAGGGAGACACAGAATCTGAAACAGGCTCCAGGCTCTGAGCTGTCAGCACAGAGCCCGACGTGGGGCTCGAACTCATGGACCATGAGATCATGACCTGAGCTGAAGTCGGATGCTTAACCGAGCAAGCCATCCAGGCGCCCCTGGGATTCTGCATTTTAAAGAGACTTCCCAGGTGAAGGTTTACTCCTGAATTTTTAGAACCACCCACCTAAGGAATAACAAAATGTTCTCTTAGATGGGCTGTGGCCTGGAGGACCTACTTCTGCTGAATCTCATGAAGCTACTTTGGGTGTATGTTCATGAGGAAACCACAACCCCAAGAACTCAACTAAAGGAATGAGAAAAAGACAAGGTACTGAGAATAGGAATTAAGTAATAACCAACAATGGTTCCACATCAAAGAATTTTTATAAAGTCTCTCCAGTAGGAACACTGCAACACATTGGTCCTCTATTCATCCATACTTGGCCTGCAATGCAAATTTTCTTACATGTAGATGCTCTATAAATACCCATTAAGTTGACTTGAATGTATTCCCTTTGGAGAGCCATACTTTCAACAAAGACTTCCATAATTTTTTCCTAGTGGTGTTTGGATAAGCATACATGTATGTACAGGCAAGGGGCAGAGAGGTGATGGTGAACAAAAGTGGGTTTGATAAAGTAAGGAAGATAAAACTTAATGAGTTGCTAAGCAGACTTCAGTTGTAAGTTAGGGAAAGCATAACTACAAGTTCTAATTTGGGTTTACTTCCTCTTTTGCTGCAGAATCTTAAGCAAGCTACTTTCATTTCTCTCTCTCTTTTTTTTTTAAGGAATATGCCTTGTGGAATTATTTTAAGAAGTAAGTAATCAGAGATTGGAAAGCACCTTTTCCTCTTAGCCAAAATTGTGAAGAGAATCTCCACCATCTGGTATCTAGGCCAGTTCAATGAGACAAGTAGTTTCTTTCTTTCTTTCCTTCTTTCTGTAAACTAAAGATCATTTAGTAGATGTTTATTGAGGATTCATTATGTGCTAGAAGCTATGACTTCTGGGATAGCAAACAAGATACAGTTACTACCTACTATTATTGAAGAAGTGAGGAAATCAAGTGAAAAGTAGAAGTTGAAGGATCAGGGAAAAATCACTGGCCAGCCTTCCTTTAGTGCTGGCAGAGGTGGGCAACATGAAGCTTGCAAATTCATCTGGGAATCCAGGTGCTTCAGCTATCAGAGTGGAACAGCCTAGCCTAGAGTCACTTCTGGTCAACAGGGCCTGCACTTGACAAGAGTCTGGTATGGGGTAGGAGGGAACAAGAACATACAGAACGTGCCACCGGTGTGGTAGAGAGTGGGCACAACTGAGATAGGCAAACCTCTCTGTGTGTTTCCTCCAGAGCATGGCTGCTCTTTCCCTACTACCTACCCAATCGCATGCTAGCTTCTTTTTTTTTTTTTTTCCAACTCTAATGCAAATCACACAAGGAAGGGAATTCTGGAAACTGTAGTTCTAATTTGTCCAAAGTAACACCATATATATAAGGAGCTGGGTTGAGAAGTGATGAAAGTTGACCAGGAGGCCAATGCATGGTTAGAGGTGACATAATCAGGATGCCTGGTGGCTCAGTCCATTGAGCATCTGGCTCTTGATTTCAGCTTAGGTCATGATCCCAGGGTCATGGGATCAAGCCCCATGTTGGGCTCCATGCTGAGCATGGAACATGCTCTCTCTCTCTCCCTCTGCCCCCCACCCCCACTCACACTTTCTCTTTCTCTCTCTCTCTCTCTCTCTCTCTCTCTCTCTCAAATAAAAAAATTTAAAGGTGACACAGTCAATGCAAAGATTCTGAGCAAAAGTGCTTATTGTGATCCCAAGCTGTTTGAGACTCCTCAGGACTTCTCAAAGTCCTGTGTCAGCACTAGAATTGTCCCACTTAGAGCAAACTGGTTGCATAAAGGGAAGTCAGCTCATAAATGTAAGTCTGATACCCCAACACAGTGACCACAGGTGCAACAATTACAGATGATCACCGAGTTTTTATCTCAGTGTGACACAACAGCTATTAACAATTACTTTAAGATTTATTTTTTTTATCAGATTCAGGTTTACAAGGTATATAATGCTTATCTGTTCAAATATTTATCAATGCTTACTTTACATCACACAGAAGAAGTGAAACATCTGACTAGTCTCTGCACGAACTGGACACACGCCCTTGTACCTGTTCTTGCATACAACACCTCAGATTTCCTACCCAAGCATACCATATTCCCCACAAGGTATACAATAAATAAAACCTGGTGATAAGGGGGAGAAAAAGAGGCTTTGAGACACAAGCCCTCAGGTTTCATAGCCCTGCTCCAGAAGGATTGGTCATAACTCCTTAAATTAAGATGATGTAGTTAAAAATAGCAGAACTTCCAGGGAACTAGTTTAAATAAATAGGAGGATTTAAAATGAGGAGACTTGCTTATCTCACAAGACACAAGGGCAAGGAATGCAGCCAGCCCTCAGACAGGAGCTGAAATCAAGAAGTAGAAAGCCAACCCTCTCTCTCTGCCCCTCCACCGCTTGTGCTCTGTCTCTGCCTCTCAAAAATAAATACATGTTAAAAAAAATTTTTTTTTAATGAGGAGGGTCTCCTAGGTGACTCAGTTGGTTAAGCGTCCAACTTCAGCTCAGGTCATGATCTCACGGTTTGTGGGTTCAAGCCCCGTGTCAGGCTCTGTGCTGACAGCTCAGAGCCTGGAGCCTGCTTAAGATTCTGTGTCTCCCTCCCTCTCTGCTCCTCCCTCACTTGTGCCCTCTCTCTCTCTCTCTGCCTCTCAAAAATGAATAAAGGTTAAAAAATTTTAAAAAAATAAAAAGAAGTAGAAAGCCAGGAACACTCCACTCCATCTCATTGTCTGCTTTCTCTTCTGCATTTGCTCCTTCTCCCTGCAAACTGATTTCTCTGTTCCTCAAAGCACAAGATGGAATGCAGCTGCCCCTCTTGAGTTGGAAGTGATAGTTTGAAGCAAATGGAGACTGCCTTTCTTTCAGTCCTAATACCAAATAGGGAGAGAATCTGATTCAGTATTCTCTCCTTGGACCAATTAGCCTTGGTGGTAATGGGAAATCAGGAAGGCTTCAGTACAAACCCGCAGCCAGGAGAACTAAATGACTTCCTAGGGAGACTCCAGAAGTCAAGCCTACTCTTCGACTTCCTACAGTGACTAGAACAGCAGGAGCCAATGCAAAGTCAGAAACCTAATAATATGAGCATTGGGGACACTGTAATCAAATCAGGATTAATGAAATAGAATATGTCCAAGAGTGTAGCACACACTGTTGATTCCCTTCCAAAACCATTTCCCTACTTCCTTGCTGTTGCACCTCTAGTTTTGTTCAGGTATCTAAGCTCCTCCATTTGGTCATGTGCTTGTGTGCCAGTTACTTCCAAAGCTCTTAAAGGTGAATCCTGATTAAACCAACCAAGGTAGTACCATTCCCTTTATCTCTGATTTAGGCTTGGGCATGTGATATATATTCTCACCAATGAAACATGAGGTAAAATCAACTGGGTGTTTCTGAGAAAGGTTTCTTTATTCCTAGAAAAGATATCAATGAAGAGATTATCTTTTCCTCCTTTATACTTTCATGTATCTGGATATTGGATACAACCTGGAATTGCTCTCGCCATCTTAGGACCATAAGGAGAACTAACCTAAGGCAAAAAAGAGAAGGGAAAAGTCTGGGGTCAATGGTAACATAAGTTATCAATGAATTAACTCTCCTTGGAGCCATTCTGCATTTGGACTTCTTGTATGAGATAAATTTTATTTTTTTAAGCCACTTCAAGTTGATTTTCAACTGCAGCTGAAGGCAGCCCAACCAAAACAGGGGATATGGTGGGAATTAAGGTGAAAAAGACAAGCAGATAAGATCCCACATACAGAAACAGGAGTCGGAATGAAGTCAGACTTCTCAGCAACAACCATGAAAGCTAGATGATGAAATTTTGAAGGAAAAGATTTTCCAATATAGAATTTTCAGACCAGCCAAATTATCATTTAAGTATGAAAGTAGAATAGGAATATTTTAATACACAAAAGGTCTCAAAAATTATACCTGCACTGAATTCTTTATAGGAAACCAGAAAGAATGTGCTTCTCCAAAATGAGGGAGTAAACCAAAAAAGAGAAAGACATGGAATCCAGTACACAAGAACCTCCCTTAGGAGAGGAAGACATGAAGTACAGTAGACAAGACATCCTTCAAAAAAGGAAGACATGGAATCCAATAGACAAGACCAGACCTCTATCACGAGGGAAGACAGGTATAGTAAATAAGACCTTCATCATGGGAAGTGAAGAAGGAAGATAATCATGGGCAAACTTTGAGGGCACTTCTCTAAGGGGCAAAGCACCTTTGGCATCTGGCACAATGTGTGGACAGGAAAGATGTAAATGTGGGTGTGTGTACTAAAAGAGTGAAATTTTCAGTAGGAGAAAGTCCATAGATACCTAAATTTTTTATTGTTTTTTTATTTTAATTCCAGTATACTTAACATACAATGTTTTGTTAGTTCCAGGTGTCTAAGATAGTGATTCAACAATTCTATACATTACGCAGTGCTCATCATGATAAGTATATTCTTAATCTCCTTTACCAGTCACCCATCTCCCCACCCACCTCTCCTCTGGAAACCATCAGTTTGTTCTCTATACTTAAGATTCTGTTTCTTGGTTTGTCTCTCTCTCTCTCACTCTCTCTTTTTTCCTTTTGCTCGTTTTGTTTCCTAAATTCCACATATGAGTGCAACCATGGTATGTATCTTTCTCTAACTGACTTATTTCTCTTAGCATAATACTCTGTAGCTCCAACCATGTTGTTGTAAATGGCAAGATTTCATTATTTTTTTATGGCTCAATAATATTCCATTATAGCAGGTGTCCCTTTGAATTAGTGTTTTCATATTTGGGGGGTAAATATCCAGTAGTGCAATTACTAGATAGCAGGTAGTTCTATTTTTAATTTTTTGAGGAACTTCCATACTGTTTTCCACAGTGGCTGCACCAGTTTACATTCCCACCAACAATGCCTGAGGGTTCATTTTTTTCCACGTCCTCACCAACGTTGTTTTGTTCTGTTTTGTTTTGTTTAATTCTTGAGAGAGAGGGAAAGTGCACAAATAGGGGTGAGACAGAGAGAGGGAGAGAGAATCTTAAGCAGGCTTCATGCCTGGCACAGAGCCCAACACAGGGCTCGATCTCATGACCATGAGATCATGACCTAAGCCAAAATTAAGAGTTGGATGCTTAACCGACTAAGCCACCAGGTGCCTGTCTTGTGTTTTTTTATTTTAGCCATTCTGACAGGTGTGAGGTGGTATCTCATTGTGGTTTTGTTTCGTATTTCCCTGATGACAAGTGATGATGAGCATCTTTTCATGTGTCTGTTGGCCATCTGGATGTCTTCTTTGGAAAAATGTCTGTTCATGTCTTCTGCCCATTTTTTAATTGGATTTTTTGTTTTGGGAGTGTTGAGTTGTGTAAATTATTTAGATATTTTGGATACTAACCCTTTATTGGATATGTCATTTGCAAATATCTTCTCCCATTCAGCAGGTTGTCTTTAATTTTGTTGATTATTTCTTTGGCTGTACACAAATTTTTTATGTTGAAAAAGTCCCAGTAGTTTAGTTTTTCTTTTATTTCTCTTGCCTCAGAAGACATATCTAGAAAAATGATGCTATGGCTAGTGTCAGAGACATTACTGCCTACGCTGTCTTCTAGGATTTTTATGGTTTCAAGTCTCACATTTAGGTCTTTTTTTTTTTTTAACTTATTATTTATTTATTTATTTTGAGAGAGAAACAGATCGAGCAGTGGAGGGTTAGAAAGAGAGGGAGAGAGAGAATCCCAAGCAGGCTCCACACAGTCAGCCCAGAGCCTGATTTGGGGCTCGAATTCATGAACCACAAGATCATGACCTGAGTTGAAACCAAGAGTCGGACACTCAATCAGCTGAGCCACCCAGATGCCCCCACATTTAAGTCATTAATCAATTTTGAGTCTATTTTTGTGTATGGTATAAGAAAGTTGTCCAGTTTCATTCTTTTGCATGTAACTGACCAGTTTTCCCAACACCATTTGAAGAGACTGTCTTTTTCCCTTTGGACATTCTTTCTACTTTGTCTAAGACTAATTGACCATATAATTGTGAGTTTATTTCTGGGTTTTCTATTTTGTTCTATTGATCTATGTGTCTGTTTTTGGTGCCAGTACTGTGTAATGTTTTGATTACTACAGCTTTGTAATATAACTTGTAGTCCGGAACTGTGATACCTCCAGTTTTGTTTTTCTTTTTCAAGATTGCTTTGGCTATTTAGGGTCTTTTTGTGGTTCCATACAGATTTTAGACTGTTTCTTCAAGTTCTGTGAAACTGCTATTGGTATTTTGATGAGGATTACATTAAATCTGTAGATTGCTTTGGAGAGTATAGACAGTTTAACAATATTTGTTCTTCCAATCCATGAGCATGAAATGTCTTTCTGTTTCTTTGTGTTGTCTTCAATTTCTGTCATCGATGTTTTATAGTTTTCAGAGTACAGGTCTCTCACCTCTTTGGTTATGTTTGTTCCTAGGTACTTTTTTATTTTTGGTGCAGTTGTAAATGGAATTATTTTCTTTACTTCTCTTTCTGCTGTTTCATTATTAGTGTGTAGAAATGCAACAGATTTCTGTACATTGATTTGTATCCTGTGACTTTACTAAATTCATGTATCAGTTCTAGCAGTTTTTTGGTTTTCTATATATAGTATCACGTCGTCTGCAAATAGTAAAAGTTTTACTTCTTCCTTACCGATTTGGATGCCTTTTATTTCTTTTTATTGTCTGAATGCTGTGGCTAGGACTTCCAGTACTGTGTTGAATAAAAGTGGTGAGAGTAGACATCATTGTCTTGTTCCTGATTTTAGGGGGAAAGCTCTCAGTTTTTCCCCATTGAGTATGATGTCAGTTGTGGGTTCTTCATACAAGGCCTTTATTATGTTGAGATATGCTCCCTCTAAACCTCCTTCATTTAGGATTTTTATCATGAATGCATGTTGTACTTTGTCAAATACTTTTTCTGTATCTATTGAAATGATCATATGGTTTTCATCCTTTCTTTTATTGATGTGATATATCATGTTGATTTGTGAATATTGAACCACCTTTGCATCCTGGAAATAAATCCCACTTGATAATGGTGAGTGATTTTTTTAATGTATTATTGTATTCCGTGTACTAGTATTTTGTTGAGGATTTTTGCATCTATGTTCATCAGAGATACTGGCCTTTTTTGTGGTATCTTCATCTGTTTTTGCTCTAAGGGAATGCTGGCTTTGTAGAATGAATTTGGAAGTTTTCCTTCCTTCCTTTCTATTTTTTAGAATAGTTTGAGAAGAACAGCTATTAACTGTTCTTTATTTTTTTTATTTAAAAAAATTTTTTAATGTTTATTTTTGAGAGAGAGACAGAGCATGAGTGGGGGAGGGGAAGAGGGCGAGGGGACATAGAATCCGAAGCAGGCTCCAGGCTCTGAGCTGTCAGCACAGAGCCTGACACAGGGCTTAAACCCATGAGATGTGAGATTGTGACCTGAACTGAAGTCAGATGCCCAACCAACTGAGTCACCCAGGTGCCCCAGCTGTTCTTTAAATGTTTGGTAGAATTGGGCTGTGAAGCTGTCTGGTCCTAGACTTTTGTTTGTTGGGAAAATTTTTAATTGAGTAGCAACTTAAGCATTTTATTTAGAAATGAGGAGGAAGATATGAAAATAATCAAAAGAGTGAAAGTCGTAGCCTGCAAGGAGAAGGAAATTGTGATGAACAGGAGACTGATCCACACTCTTTGTTTTGCTATGGACATTTTAAACTATGACTTAAAACATTTTAATGACAGGATATAAAAAGAAACAATCATTGCAAAAGGAAAAGGAAGGAAGGCTTAGGTGAAAAGTGTAGATAGAAATGTGAAATATGAAAAATAAAATTAAAAAAAAGAAATGTGAAATATGGTCCCAAGGAATAGGGAGTGAATGAATGGCCTCTGTTGGTTGTAGCTGGTTGCATAGCAGGAGGTCCTTGAATGCCATCTAAGGAAGGCAAGTTTTATCATGGAAGAAATAGGATTTAAGGAGTTTCAGTGTGGGCAGATTAATCCTTGGAAAAATGGAACTTCCTATGTGGCAGGATAGGGGTGGTTTGGAGATGTAATAACTAGGGACAAGAAGACCAGTTACAAAGTTTTTCACAAAGTAACCAAGTTAGAATGGAAGGCTGGAACCAGAGTGGTGGTGAAGAGAAGCAGAACAACTATGGGGAAACTGAGAAGAAAAAAGGCATGATGACTTATTAGATGTAAGCACTATTGAGGGAGGAAGGAAACAGAAGACTCTGGTTTGAGCAGTAGGGAGATCCCAGTGGCAGCCCACTTCCATAGGAATTTCCCCAGCTAGTTAGTTCTGTGAAATGAAATCAAATTGGCATAATTCCTATCATCCCACCCCATGTGGCACCCCACTCTTCGGACTATCCAACACATGGGTCAGATCTCGTATCACAAATTTTATTAATAGGCAGAATTAACACAAAAGCATTACACATTAATTTCATAGCTGGTATACGGGACTGAAAAGCCCCTGGAACTCCACCAAATTCCTGGCCTTCTGAGCTTAGATGAAGATTTTGGAAAGTTTTCAGAGTCTTTTTGTTTTTGTTGATTTCTGTGATTTATTTTCACTACTACAATATGCCTTCCTGGTGTTCCCAGTAAGAATACTAAGTGCTCACAACGTGCCAGGCATTTGACTTACTTTTTCCCTTTCTATTTTCTATTGTTCTATTTACAAATGAGGAGCTGAGGCTGAGAAATGTTAAGGAACCTGTTGTCAATATATCACTTAGCTGTTAAATCCAGAACTGAGATCCAACTCAATCTTGGTGTGGATCCAAAGCTTGGTCTCCAAGCCACTACAGGCCCCTGTGCCCCCATTGTAAACAGCCCCACTCTGCCTTCCTGAAATGAACAGTCTCCCAATATTCAATGCCCACCTTTATCCTTATGTAAGCTGCTTCATCGGCTCTCAGAATGATATTTAGAAACCAAGATCTGGGGACTGTTTTTGCTCATTACTATTGAGATGTCACTGCTTCCAAGTTCCTTCAGGAGGTATTTCTAATCAATACATGTGTGTACATATGTATTTATGCATGAATGGACATGTGTATGTGAATACATATATGTAAATGCATGTACATTTCTATATTGATCTTTTTATATTAAAAACTATGAGTTTACACCAATACTTCCAATTCTAATCCACCACAAATTTCATTCTAGTTTTCTTCCTTTCTATACTTTTTTTTTTTTTTTTTTTTAGAGAGAGCACACACATGAGCAGAGAAGGGGGCAGAGGGAGAGAGGGGATTTTAAGCAGGCCCCACACTCAACACAGAGCCCAACATGGGCTTGATCCCACGACCCTGGGGTCATGACCTAAGTCAAAATCAAGAGTCAGATGCTCAATGAACTGAGCCACCCAGGCGCCTCTCTTCATTTCTATACTTTTAACCCATTCTCCAATTGTGGGAACCTGGCCCTTGTTATCCTTAACATTTTATCAATATTCCTGAATATAATCAATCTCCCATTACCTCCACTGTCCTCCCCCCCACCCCCACCCCATGCAGATACCCTTCTCATCTCACTTCTATACAAATACTCTATTCCAGGCTACTGTACTCTCAGTATCAAAGCCCTCTCATGCCATTTGGGCTCTCAAGTGCACTGAGCCGCCCCGGCATGAATGCCCTTTATTGTCTATTCAGGTTCTGACTCTCCACACCAGGATGCTCCCATGTGTGGTTGCCTTCCTTCCTTTTTTGGGCTCCAGCACCCAATTCTGAATCATCCCCATGCATGGATATTCCCCTAGTTTCTCTGGGTTCTAACCTTTCACATTTGGCCACCCCTGAGTAGAGGTCCTTCTCATCTTATTCAGGCTCTGATGTCCCATGCTTGTGAGTCATTTTTTTTAAAAACATTCTTATGACTCACCTGAAGTACTTGTGAGATCTTATGTATAAAAGAAACAGAGGTAAGCTTGAGATAAGCTTTTGTACCAAGTACCAGGTTTAAAAGCAACAAGTGTAGCAAATAAACAAAAAATTAAAAATAAGTTGTACACCTGAAGTCAACTATACTCAAAAAAAATAATTAAAAAAAAAAAAAAGCAACAAGGGTAGCATGTTAAAAATCAAGTGGCCAACGGAAAAAATGAATAAATTGGACTTCAAAAATTTTAAATTTGTGCTTCAAAGGACACTATCAAGAAAGTGAAAAGACAATTGCTTATATATAATATATAAGCTTTATATATATATATATATATATATATATATATATATATGTGTGTGTGTGTATATATATTTAATAGACCTTCTTCCAGTGAAGATGTACAAATGGCCAACAAGCATATGAAAAGATGCTCAACATCATTAGCCATTAGGGAAATACAAATCAAAACCATGAGATACCACGTAACACCTACTAGTACGGCTGTAATATTTTAAAAGACAGATAATAAAAAGATCACGCTAAGGTGTGGAGATATTGGAACTTCGGTGAAAGTGATACAGCTACTTAGCAAAATAGTCTGGCAGTTCCTCAAAAAGTTACACAGTGTTACTATTTGACCCAGCAATTCCACCCTTGAATATATACCCAAGAGAAATGAAAATATATTTCCACCTAAAAACAGTCCCCAAAGCTAGAAGCAATCCAAAAATCCATCAATGAGTGAGTGGGTGATATATCTATATCTGAAATATGATATATCTATACAATGGAATAGTATTCCATCGTATACTATTGAATGCTATTCAATCATAAAAAAGAAGTACAAATACATGTAACAACATGGATGTACCTTAAAACATTATGCTAAATGAAAGATGCCAGTCACAAAAGATCACATATTATATTATTTTATTTATATTAAATGTCCAGAATACAAAGATCTATAGAGACAAAAAATAGTTAGTGGTTGCCTAAGGCTGGTGGGGATGGGGGAATTGAGGGGAGAGGGAATGATAGCTAAAGGATGTAGAGTTTCTACATGTATGTAGGGCACTTGGGTAGCTCAGTTGTTTAAGCGTGGACTCTGGATTTTGGCTCATGTTATGATATCACGGTTTGTGAGATTGAGCCCCACGTCAGGCTCTGCACTGACAGCATGGAGCCTGCTTGGGATTCTCTCTACCCCTCTCTCTCTGTCCCTACCCCACTCACACTCTCTCAAAAATAAATAAATAAACTTTAAAAAATAATAAAATAAAATTGATGGTGATAATGGTCGCACAACTCTGTAAATTACAAAAACTATTGAATTGTGCATTGTAAATGAGTGAATTGTGTGGTATGAACTATATCTGAATAAAGTCATTTTAAAAAAAATTCTCTGTCTGATCAGGAGGTGAGGAAGAGGCTTTACCAACTTGCAAGTTACTCTTCTTACACAACCCTATCTCTCATATACCCAGCCATCCTTGAATTCAAGTCAGGGCCCTCCCCAGGGGCTAATCACCAGGTCTCTGCAATGGTCTCTGGCTCCTGCAATGTTTTTGTATATATTTTCTTGTCAAAATGAACAATAAAGACAAAAGAAAAGGAAAAGATATAATAAATATCTATTCTTTTTCTCTACCACAAACTTCTTCTTCTCCTTTTTTATTTCAGAGCCCTGTATTTCCTTGGGAAACTACCCCACCCCACTTTTAGTACTCATTGTTTGGGTGCACCTGACCACGCCCCAAGTTCAAGAAATGATCACATGCTATTGGCTTACACTGATCAACATAAGTACCACCATAAGTAGCAATAATTCTGGCTACGGTGATTGGCGCAAGGATGAAAGAAGGAATCAAGTTAACCCAAACAGCATATATCCCAAAACCTTTGGGAGAGTTTATAGCAAAAGAAGTGTTTTCCATCTTGGGACTGTGAAGACATAAGCCTGAAACTCCTGGGAACAGATGGGGCACACCTGACCCAATGAACAGAACAAGGAGATGGAGCAAGACAGCTTCCTAAAACCTATTCCGAGCATCTGAATTCAGCCATGCTAGATGTTACATCTACTCATGGATTTTAAATCTACAAGAGGTAATAATTCCCCCTCCTCTCTTTGTTTTGCTGTTTTGTCTGATCCTGTTTGGATTGAGGTATCTATAATGTGTGAAAGAAAGAATACTCCCAGATACAGACATTTACCAAAGTCAACTATAATAGGAAGGAGGATGTCCAAGTGGGAGAAACTGAGAAATGGGAGGTTGAGCTCTATATTTATTTCATAATAAATATGAAATATTTATTTCATATTTCATAAAGCTCCACTTTATGGAGCTGAGAATACTAAGGCTCATGGTCACACTTAGTTAATGAAAGAACTATGACTTAAACTCAGGTCTTCTGACTACAAACTCAATTCCCTTTATAGCACTCTGCCACAAAATTACTACACATAACTACATAATACAAAGCAGTGTATATGTGTATACATTTATACATTTATACCCACTTCCGCTATCTCCTCCAGACTCTGAGACAGCAGTATAAGGGAGAGTTGGATAGGAGTCTGTCAATGGTAACCTCCCAAATATCTTCTATGTGATCCTTCCATCCCCACTGTCACTATCTGTGGTTAGCTCTCACCTCCCAAGTTCCTTGCTGAAAAAAATTGTACATTTTCTTCTATTAATACATATTTTCATCTTTCATATTTATGCTCTTAAATAATCTTTAGTTTACCTCTGTACATAATGTTAGGAAGAGATCCAGTTTTATTGTTTCCATATGGCAACTTAGTTTCTTATCTATTTCTGTGTTAACAACATCCAGTATTTCTTATTGCATCTTTGTAATATGCCCTAATATCTGATAAAGCAAGACCTACTTTTTATTCTACTTTTCTAAGGTTGACTTAGCTATTTATGGACTTTTACTCTTCTCTGTGAGTAAGTTAACAAATTCCTCAAAATTTTCGACTAAAATTTTGATGGAATCTACATTGAATTTATTGGTTAATTTGGGAAAGTTAGTATCTTTTTAATAAGTTATCCCAGGAGCGCCTGGGGTGGCTCAGTCAGTTAAGCGTCTGACTCTTGGTTTTGGCTCAGGTCATGATCTCATGGTTTGTGAATTTGAGCCCCTCATCAGATTCGCTGCTGTCAGCTCAGAGCCCACTTTGAATCTTCTGTTCCCCTGTCTGTCTGCACCCCTCCCCCCCCGCTCATGGTCTCTCAAAAAATTAAAATAATAATAATAATATTATTATTATCCCACCCAAATGCATGGAATATCTTCTCACTTGTTCAGATCATCCTCCGGTTCTAGGTCATTTATCACAGTTTGACATTTTTCTCCGTAAGTATATTGCTGCTAAATTAAATGGTGTCTTTTCTTAAATTGTATCTTATAGTTTACTGGTTTTGATGTAGAGAAATGAAACTAACTTGTGTATGCTGTGTTGGTATCAGAAACATTGTTCAACTCTATTATTCTAAGTTCATAATTTGATTCTGTTGGTTGTTCTCTATAGATGATTATATTATCTGGAAAATATTACAGTTTTATCTCTTATATCCCATCAGCTTTTTTTTTCTTTCCTAATACCATTGATCAAGACAGTAATATCATCAGTAATATTGGACAGTGTTTTCTTTTTCCTGATCTCAAAGGAATATTTTTTTAAATTTTTTTTTTAAATTTTTTTAACGTTTTTTTTTTAATTTATTTTTGAGACAGAGAGAGACAGAGCATGAACGGGGGAGGGGCAGAGAGAGAGGGAGACACAGAATTGGAAGCAGGCTCCAGGCTCTGAGCCATCAGCCCAGAGCCCGATGCGGGGCTCGAACTCACGGACTGCGAGATCGTGACCTGAGCCGAAGTCGGCCGCCCAACCGACTGAGCCACCCAGGCACCCCTCAAAGGAATATATTTAAGATTTCTCCATTTGTTTTCATGTTCACTGTTAAGTAATTATATACCACACATTAAATTAATTATACTTTAAAACTTGGGTAGAAATTGGAATGCCTGCCTGGCTCATTTGGGAGAGCATGTAACTCTTGATTTCAGGGTTATGAGTTCAAGCCCTATGTTGGTATAGAGATTACTTTAAAAAAAAAAAACAACAACAACTTTGGGTAGAAATTATCTGTATAACCATGTAGGCCTTGAGACTTTGTTATGTTTTGTTTAATCCTTATCGATCTTTTCCAGTTCCCACTTTCTTCTTGCATTATTTTTGCAGTTTTGTGTTTCTTGGGTTTTGTCCATTTCATTTAGTCTAAATTTATTTTATTTTAAGTTTATTTATTCATTTTGAGGAGGGGGTGAGAGAGAACCAGTGGGAGAGGTCAGAGAGAGGGAGACAGAGGATCTGGAGTGGGCTCTATGCTAACAGCAGAGAGCCTGAAGCAGGGCTGCAACTCATGAAACATGAGATCATGACCTGAGCCAAAGCTGGACGCTTAACTGACTAAGCCCTTCATTTAGGTTTTAAAATGTATTTACCTACAGGAGTGCTTGGGTGGCTCAGTTGGTTAAGCATCTGACTCTTAAATTTGGCTCAGGTCATCTCTTCCTCTTTCTCTGCCCCTCCCCCATTAACACTCTCTCTTTCAAAAATAAATAAATAAGAACTTAAAAAAATGTATTTATATATACTTATTCATAATATTATTTTTATTAAGTTTTCATTTCTGTTGAGACTGTGGTTAGTTTCCCCCTTTTCATATTCTATTCTCTCTCTCTCTCTCTCTCTCTCAATCTTGCCAGGGATTTTCATCTCATCTAATATTTCATTAGTATTTTCTATCTTTTAAGAAATATTATCGATTTTATTTATTTTCTTATTATTTGCTTCCTTCTTGTTTCTTAGATATTACTGTTTTTCACATACCATAATTACTTAGGTGCTTTGTTTTAAAACTATCTTGTTTCTTAATAAATATATGTAAATTATCATTTATTTCTCTAAGAACTGCCTTATCTGTGATCCAAAAGTGCTTACATGTAGTATTTTCATTATCATTTTTTTTTAATTTTTTAATGTTTGTTTATTTTTGAGAGAGAGACAGACAGACAGAGCACAAACATGGGAGGGGCAGAGAGAGAGACACACACACAGAATCTGAAGCAGGCTCCAGGCTCTGAGCTTCAGCGCAGAACCCAACATGGGGCTCGAACTCAAGGACCATGAGATCATGACCTGAGCCACAGTCAGAAGCTCAACCAACTGAGCCACCCAGGTGCCCCTCATTATCATTTATTTCTAAGTACTAATTTACTCTGCACTTCCCTTTTTAACATAAAGATTATTTAGAAATATGTAACTTTATTTTCAAATATGTGAAATTATATCCTTTTGTAATTAAATTTTAACTTCGTTGCAATATGCTTAGGCAAAACTCCACTCAGAAATCACCCTAATGGGCAATGGGGAAAGGAAATGCTCACAATAGGATTGTCTACTGTACTGAACTGAATAGTGTCCTATCCCTAAATACATGTCCACCCAGAACCTATGAATGTGACCTTATTTGGAAATAGCATCATTGCAGATGTAATGAAGTTAAGATGAGGTCATACTGGACTAAGGTAGGCCCTAACCCAGTAACTGGTGTCCTTATAAGAAGAGGGAAATTTGGACACGAATACACAGGGAAAATGCCATGTGACTGCAGAGGCAAAGATTGGGGTATACATTTGTAAGTCAAGGAACACCAAGGAGTCCCAGCAGCCATCAGAAGCTAGGAAGAGGAGAGAAATAATCAGTCCCTAGAGCCTTCAGAGAGAGCATGGCCCTATTAACACTTAGATTTCAGACTTTTAGCCTCCAGAACTATGAGACAATAAACTTTTGTTGTTCTAAGCCACCTCATTTGTCACTTAGAAATGAGGAAACTAATATATATGGCTTGTCTGATGTGAGAAGACAGATTATCTACCTACCCTTATTCATGTGTGGTTGCTAACAATTTGATTGGATGGTTAGGGCTAAGTACACAGATTGAAAAAAAGTATGGAGAAGAAGAATGTTGGTGGTCTTCCTGGAAAGGACACAGACTGCGAATATATTTTTGTCTGTGTGAATGATCACCAAAAGAGATTCACTACAGAGGAGGCTCTTAATAGTCAAGTGGACAAAATGGCATGTTCTGTGGATGTCAGACAACCTCTTTCCCCAGACACCCGGTGCTTTTTCAATGGGCCCATGAATAAAGACTATGGCAGGGATGGAAGCTAGCCATAGACTGTGCTACATGGACTTCTCATTACCAAGGCTGACCTGGCTAATGCTATTGCTGAGTGCCTTATCTGCCAACAGCAGAGACCAGCACTGGCCCCCTGATAAGGCACCATTGCCCAGCCACCTGGTAGTCGGTTGATTACATTGGAATCCTTCCATTGTTGAGAGGGCAGAAAATCTTCCTCACTATAATAGACACATATTCTGGGTATAGATGTCTTCTCTATCCATAATTCTGTCAGGACCTCCATCAATAGACTCACAGAATGTCTTATTCACCATTATGGTATTCTGCACAGCACTGCATCTGATCAAGAAACTCATTTCATACCAATAGAAATACAGCAGTGAACTTAAGCCTATAGAACTAAGTGGTCCCACCACATACTGCACCGTCTGTAAGTGGCTACTTTAAATTAACAGTGGAATTGCTTACTGAAAACTCAGTTATAGTACCAGATGTGAGACAACGTCTTCAGAGACAGGATTCTGTCTTGAAAAATGCAGTGCATACTTTGAATCAGAGGTCATTACATAGTGCTGTCTCCTCCACAGCCAGAATACGTGGATTTGGGAATCAAGGGATGTAGGTGGGAGTGGCGCCTCTCACTATTATATCACCTAATCTACTCACAAAATTTTTGCTTCCCATCCATGCAGCTCTGAGATTTGCTGTTTTTAAAGGTCTTCATTCCAGGGGCATGTGGTGGCTCAATCAGTTAAGCAGTAGATTTCAGGTCATGATCTCACAGTTCATGGGTTCGAGCCCTGCATCAGGCTCTGTGCTGACAGCTCAGAGCCTGGAGCCTACTTCAGAGTCTGTGTCTCCCTCTCTCTCTCTCTGCCCCTCCTCTGCTCACAGTCTCTCTTTGTCTCTCGTCTCTCAAAAAATGAATAAAAATGCTAAAAAAAAAAAAAAAAGGTCTTTGTTCCAAAGGGGGGAATGCTTCCATCAGGGGACACAACAATGCATGCTCTAAATTGGAAGGTAAGGCTGCCAGCTGGCTCTCTTGGGCTTCTTATGTCACAAAACCAAAAGGCAGTAAAAGGAATCTCTCTACTGCTGGACTGATCCCAGTTACCAAGAGGGAATTTAGGTTGCTGCTAACCCATGAGTACAAGTAGGACTATATCCAGAACCCAGTGCATTTCCTGGGGCATCTCTTAGTACTTCCATGCCCAATAGTAAGTGTTAATAAAAAACCATATTCAAAAAGGGAAGCAGCAGGAATATTGAGGACTGAGATGCTTTAAGGAAGGTAGGTTTAGGTCACTCCACTAGGAAATTGACCAGCTGAGCTTCTGGCTGAGAGCAAAGGAAATACAGAATAAATAGTGAAAGAAGGGGATCGTAAATATCAACTATGGCCTTGTGACCAGTTACAAAAACAAGGACTGTAGCAGTTTTGCATATTTCCTCATTTGTTGTGTACGTGCGTTCATTTGTAAATATCAACCATTTTCTTTCTTCCATTATTTTTTTAAAGTTCAAAGAACTTTACAACAAACATCCATATATCCACACTTTGATACTTAAACATTCTACTAAACCTTTTATTTATGTATTTATTTATTTATTTATTTATTTATTTATTTATATTTTGAGAGAGAGAGAGGAGCAGGGGAGGAGGGGCAGAGAGAGAGGGAGATGGAATCCCAAGCAAGCTCAAACTCACAGATCATGACTGAGCCAAAGTCAAGAGTCAGATGCTTAACCAACTGAGCCACCCAGGTGCCCCTCTTCTTCCATTATTATTTCATATATAAATTTTTGGAGGTTAACTTTGCAAGTTACTCTTTAGTCTTTAGGTAATAGAATAGTAAAATTGTGACTGAAAAGCAATTAACATACTGTTAAAGTATAATTTTTTTTAAAGATTTTTTTTATTTTTAAGTAATCTCTACATCCAACATGGGGCTTGAACTCACCACCTCAAAATCAAGAGTTTCATGCTCCACCAACTAAGCTAGGCAGGGCCCCTAAAGTATAATTTAAAAATTTTTTTATTTTTAAAATTGTGGTAAACTATGCATAACAAAATTTACCATTTTAACCATTTTTAAGTGTACGGTTCGGTGGTATTGACTACATACACATTGTTGTACAACCATCACCACTATCTTTCTCCAGAACTTTTTCATCTTCTCAAACTGACACTCTGTACCCATTAAATCATAACTCCCCATGTTATCCCACCAGGCCTTGGCAACCGCCCTTCTACATTCTAACTCTATGAGTTTGGCTACCCTAGGACTGACTTATCTAAGATACAATTTTTTTTGAAAGTTAATATAACCCTCATACAGATATAAAATGAAAAGGGATCAGAAGTTTTGTTTCCCTCATTAATTAATGAGGAAGCCAATAAGATGTTACAACTAGATCAAAGGAGAATTCAAATAACCACACATATATAGGCAACAAGGAATGCTAGAATGAATTTACAAAAAGATACAAAATGGTCTAATCACTAGAAATAATCAATTGCATTCCACTGACATAATTACTTTCCATTTCTATGGGCCAAGTCATTTTCATTATTGTTAGTTTTCTTCAACCCATAAAATAGTAAAAAACCCGAAAAAACAATGAAAGAAAAATATATTTAGGAAGGGTTCTCAAGGCAGTATATTCAATAACTATACACAATGAACATGGATGAATAATGACAACACTGAATAGGGGAAAAAACTGGGAGAGGCTTATTATCAATTTATTGCCTGTCAGCTCCAAAGTCACTTGGAGCTGGACCTTGTAAACAATTCGTTTGCTAGCAGGTGTAATGTTAGGCCTTACAGCAGAGGGCACTGGAGGGACACTGCAAGACATAGCAGAGAAGGTGGCTTCTCTTCTTAGATCTTCCTGTGATGTCTCTTGTGAAGACCCAGTGGCACATTTCACCACCACCCTAAATGAATGGCTTCCAGTTGACCACCCCTGGCATATAGGCTACCCCCCAGTTCTGGGCTGCAGCACTCCACTGAACTTTTCTTTAGACTATAGCCTTACCCTCTCCAAGGAGGTTTGAATCTCAGCCTCACCTGGGGGATAGAATCTGTTCCAAGTTTCTTTTTCTCTTGGATAGTCTCCCTCAAGCTTAGAGGTAATAGTGTTGTTTACATTTGCTATTCCGTAGAGTTAACTTTTACCTCTGTTAATAGTTAACCACCTTTTATTAGTTCATGACTGTTACATTAAATATTCCCTGATAAATTATAGGTGTGGTTTCTGTATCCAGACTGATACAAACATAACCTTATTTATTTTCTTCCTATTCATTTCCTAAACTTGTCATATCTGTATTATTATCCTAATGAATATATATTAGCATGCTCTCCTTTCCCTTTCATATCCTCTCAAAGCATCTGTTATATTAATAATATCTAGGATTTTAGTTCTGCAATGTAATGGATATTTTTTGTCTTTTTTCTTTGGTTCCAGTTGCTTTTTCTTTTTTAAGGCTATAACAAACTTCTGATATCTCTTAGAGCACATTAGGATTTTCAATTTTTCTTCTCATTTTTGTACTTCCTCAAAAATGTTTTTAGTGTGAGTCTTCATGTGGCAAGTTTTCTGAGAACTTGTATACTTGAGGCTGAATATCACTTTTCCTATGCCTTTATATTTGAAAGACAACTTGGTTGAATACAAGATTTTGGCTCAAGTTTTTTTCAGTACTTAACATATATTGCTCCTTTGCCTCCCTGCAGCCAGTATGCTGTTGAGAAGACTAATATTAGTATGATTCTTATTCCTTTGTAGATTGTATGTTCTTTCTAGAAAGTTTCAGATTTTTTCTTTATCTCTAGTACTCTTTCATTATAACCTGTCTAGGTCTGATTTTTCCTTATCTCCTCTCTTTGACATTTTATGATCTGAAATCATTCATTTTTCATTAGTTGTGAGAAATTTAACTATTATTTCTTCAAATATATCCTCCTCTTCTTTAAAATTTTGTCTTTTGAGACTCCTCTTACAAAGATGCTGACTCTACTATTTCTATTCTCCACATCTCTTTGCTATGTTTTATTCATTATCATTTCTTGCTAGCTTTTCCATTTGTTTGATGTGAGTTTCTATAGGAGAGATCAGCAAACTACAGCCCATGGGCTAAATCCAGCTTGTCATCTGTTTTTGTAAATAAAGTTTCATTGGAATAGTTATATTCATTCATTTATGTATGATCTATGGTTGCTTTTGTGCTACCATGGAAGAGTTGAGTAGTTGCAACAGAGACAGTGTGATCCACAAAGTTTAAACATTTAAAATACTTGCCATCTGGCCCTCACAGAAAAACTTTGTCAATCCCTACTCTACAAGATAGTAACAATTTTCTTCTTCTTTCTATCCTGAAGGCCTAGAATGTGCCTTGTCCAGGTTTGTTGAATCAATGAATAAATAAGCTTTGAAGGGCAAATGTTATATCAATAGGTAGAACTGAGAGAGATATTATTTCAAAAGATGAAAAGATAGCATTCTAGCTAAAGAGAACAGAAATAGTATAAGCAAAGATATAGAAGTGAAAATCAAGGGTAGATTTCAGTAGAGCAAAATATTTAGCAAAAGTGAGGCCAGAAAGATTGATTAAGAACTATTTTGGGAAGCTTGGGGTCTAGAAGGGGGAGTTGGTGCTTAGTTCTCTTTGCAACTGCCAGATATGTCACATGACCAGAGATAAGCTTAAGGAGGACTCATGTATCAGCCCTGTAAGAACAGACTAGAGATAGAAGACAGAGGAGGGATGGAGAACAGTTCAGAGCTACTGGAATAGTGAAATACAAAGGAGTGAGCTCCTTTGTATGGTGTTATGGTGATGTAAGTTCAGAGAGATGATGCAGCCCGATAGAGTCACTATACTTGGTCTACATCTCAGCCCCACAGTATCCTAACTGTGGGATACTAAGCAAGTTGCACAGTCTTTTCTGAATTTCAGTCTATTTGTCTGTAAAACATGGTGATTCAGTGAGGATCCAATTAGAAAAATAACATGCATGCCAGGTAATTTAATAGAATTTAATAAGGGAACTAGTTACAGGTACAGACTGAAGAGCTGAAAGACCAAATGGGAAGGCAAGATCATCCAGGGATTAAGCAATTGCAGAAAGCAATGACCACTTCCAAGGCTGGGACTAAGGAAGAGAGTGTTACCAGAGCCCATGGGGCAGAGCTGCTGATCAGGATGTGTGGGAACTAGAGCTAAAGAGGAGGTGCAGCCACTGGGTCACAGCTGTGCCCAAAGCAGAGAGAGAAGAGAAATGCTCTGGAGTCTCCTCTTTCCCTGTCGTGCAGTCTTCTCCCAGTGACATCTATTGACCAAACCTAGACAGAATCAATTTCCCAGCAAAGAAACCTGGGAAAGGTGATTTGCAAGAAACAACCCCCTGTGATTCACAGCAGAGTGGAGGAAGAGCAGGGGCTGGATTTGAGGTAAACAATCAATCAAGCAGCACACATGGATATATCACGGGATTACTGTGAACACCTCAGCTGAGATCACACCGCATAGTATGCAATCAGTAAATGATCAAGTGCTGTTTTTTTCTTACCCTTTCTTACATCTCTATCCTCATCTTTTACCATTTCCCTCCTAATTTTGGACATATTGAAGTATTTCTAGTTTCTAAAATTCACCAATTCACCATGAACTATCACTTTTTGGGACTTGTATTTAGCTCCCTCTACCCACACAGCATTGTGCCCTTTCCTGATGACTCACATTTCCCCCAACTCCCACTTTCCCTTTGTTATCATCCTAGGTTCTGCGTCTAGCAGGATGTCTTCCCTGGGTCCATCAGCGTTTGTTAAATGCCCCATTGATGCTCTGAGAGCATCCTCTACACACCTCTCTCATAGCACCAGGCAGACTGTCTGACAATGAATCTCTCTCTTTGTTTTCTACTGCCTTTTCTACTGCTGCATAACGAATTACCACAAACTTCGCAGTCTAAAACAACACACATTTACTACCTCACAGTTTCAGTAAGTCGGAAGGCCAGCATCTTTATCTGGGCCCTCTGCACGGGATCTTACCAGACTGAAATCAAGGTGTTGGCCAGCTGTATCCTCATCTGCAGGCTTGGCCAAGAAAAGATCCATTTCCAAGTTCCCTTGGCAGAATTCATTTCCTTGCAGTTGTATGACGAGGCTTCCTATTTTATTGCCAGCTGGTGGCCAAAGACCACTCTCAGTTCCTGGAGACACTTTCAGGTCCTTGTTAGATGGCCCTCTCTACAACATGGTAATTTGCTTCTTCAGAACCAACAGGAGAGCTTCTGCTGTAGCTTCAAATATCTCTGCTTTCCTCTTCTTTGGCCCCTAGATCCTCTTTTTCAAAAGAGCTCACCTGATTAGGTTGGGTTCACCTACACTCAAGGAGAGAAAAATTAAATAACAAATACACACCAGGACTGGGAATCTTGGGGGCCATCATAGAATTCTGCCTTCCATACTGTCCTTCTGGATGTAAACTATCCCAAGACAAGGCTAGTCTCTTATTTGTCGTTATATCTCAGAATCGAACTGTTAGTACCTGACACTTAGTAGCTATTCAATGAAAGAATGAAGAAATACAAGAAAAAAAGGGGAAGGGAACTTGTAGGGGAGGGAGATCTTAAATGGAAAGTAAATATGACTTGGTAGGTAATGGACATTTGAACCTGAATTCTGGGTCTATAATGGCACCATTAACAAAAGTTGAAAACTTAGGAGGAATTGGGTTGGGTGGGTTGTGGAAGAATGGGTGGACAGAATGAAATACTATGTGTTTCATTCTTCATATTCTGAGTTGGTTTTGCCTGTGGCACAACCATGTGGAAATTTCCTGCGAACAAATGAGGATGATAGTGTGTAACTTAGAAGAGAGATAAGGGTTGAGAATACTATGAATTACAGTATTTAGTACTGAGTGCTTGAAGTAGTACCATAGTTTGTAGGGTACTCTTACCGCCAATCCTGCTCCCATGGGGACACCATAATTTGGCTCTTGTATTCTGGCTCTGACTTTTTTCTTTTTTTTTTTTTTTTAATGTTTATTTATTTATCTTGAGACAGAGTGCATGAGTGAGGGAGGGATAGAGAGAGAAGGAGAGGGAGAGTCCCAAGCAGGCTCCAGGCTGTTACTGAGCAGCCCAGTGTGGGGCTCAATCTCATGAACTGTGAGATCATGACCTGAGCCAAAATCAAGAGTTGGACACTTCAAGGACTGAGTCACCCAGGCACCCCTGGCTTCTGACTCTTATTTCTTTCCCTTTTCTACTTCCCAACTATTTGATTTTCCCATAATTACTCAGATTTTCTTATCCTCTTCCTATACCCTCCAGATATAACCCTCCAGATATAACCATCAGAATAAAAATCCATTGCCAACTCTCTTGGTCCTGCTGATGTGAATTTAACTGTAATAGACATTAGTTGAGATATTTATACTGATCTAATTCTGTGTATAGTGGTAAGAACATGACCTCGAGCCACAGAACAGCTGAGTTCAAGTACCGCTTCTGTTTATTTGCTGTATAATCATGATCCCGATGAATGATCTCTCTTAAGTTTATTCCTTCTTTATACATAAACTAGATACACACACATGTTTTCAAGAGAATTAAGTAAAATTTTGTGTGTGAAATGTCTGATAAATTGTAGAAGTTCAGTTAAATCCCTGCATTAATTTTTTTTAGAGAAAAATGTGGATATTGTGCTCATATTCTTTCCCTCCAGATTCATTGGGATTTTTCAAATTACTGTTGTAAATATGAAATCAGTTTAACAATATTATCATATGACTAAAACATATTCCTAATCCCCACTGGGATTGGAAAGTAGTGTGTAGTAGCAATGAGTAAAAAAAGCACAATATGAAACTCATATTGTACTTGCTAGAAAAAGTGATGTCAGGTCATTTAGAACCGTATTTTCTGCTAAATATTTATGATGAAACAAAGACAGTTATCTTGATTATAATAATATTGCACCTAATTCTTTTTATAGCAAAAGATAGCAGGCTTGTATTTGCATATCTGCCTCCCAGGTTGAGATGGAAAGCTAGGAATTTCTGAATCTGCAAGCAATCTATGTTAAGCTCTCAGCACACTTTCTTATGTGGCCTTGGGGATTATGACTGCGGCCTTACCTTCTCCTACTCATTTTCATAAGGCAGCTACAGTAGTCTTTCTAAAATGCAGCCTGATCAAATCTCCTACCCACTGCATTTCGCATAAAAGGAAATCTCTCTAGGTTGGCATGTAGGGTACTTCACCAGCAGTTTCCTATTGACCTTTCCTGTCTTACATCTTATCGCTGCCCCTTGTAATCTTTGTCCCAAGATCCTACTACCCCTCTTTGTGTTCTTTTTGGGAACTGGCTCTTCCTCCACTTCCTTTTACCTGGTTTTAGGCTAATCCTTCCACCTCTCTCCTCACGGTCACCTTCTCCTCATCTACGTACCTCCCAATTCTGGGTTGCTTGTTTTCTTTTGCAAGTGTTTGGTTAGGATTTATTTACACTTTGAAGAAATTATCCCTTTGAAATAGACACGCAGTGATTTTGGAGTAACTTAACTTAAACTGCTTGTCTTGCTGACTGCAGAGTTCAGGAGTACTTCAGGTTGGCCAAGCAAACAGCTGTCTGTGTTGTGATGCCGGCACATTTCCTAACATTATGTCCCTGCCCCTTCGTTCCATTCAGGCCCTCTGAGAATACAGCCTATGAGTTTCTGTGAGTCCCAGGGGGTTCACTTGTCTTTAAATTTTAAGAAAAATCATGGCTGACAATTGTCAACTAGCATCCCAGGAGTCCTCACATAAGGAGGCAGTTTTAAAAGTACCCTTTAAAAAGGGAAAAATATTTCTTTTAGTTCTGTTGAAAAAAAAAAAATCACTGATGTCAGAGACCTGTTTTACCTTAGCAGAAACAATTAGAAAAATATGTGACTAGGTTGTCAAGATTAAAAAAGTGCTAGAATTTCATCAAGTGAACTAAAAATGTAATTTAAAAATTCCTGGGGTGCCTGGGTGGCTCAGTCGGTTGAGCATCCAATTCTTGGTTTCACCTCAGGTCATGATCTCACAGTTCGTGAGTTTGAGCCCCAACTCAGGCTCAGTGTTGACAGTGCAGAGTCTACTTGGGATTCTCTGTCTCCCTCTCTCTCTTTTCCCCCCATCTCAAAAATAAATAAACTTACAAATCCCTATAAAGAAGTAGAAGAAAGCATAGCTAATAAAGCTCAACGTCTGCATCTCTATTACATAATTTTCTTTTGTTTATGTCCTAATTTTTAAAAATTTAAATGTAGTATAATCACTATTTAAAATAGCCTGTTTACTAACCATTTATATAATGTGACCTATAGAAGAGGAGGAAAGGCAATTTTTTTTTTGAGTTGATGTAGTTTTAGTCATCTCTATACCCAACATAGGGCTCGAACTCACCACTCTGAGATTAAGAGTCGCAAACTCTTGGGGCACCTGGGTGGCTTAGTTGGTTAAGCTTCTGACTCTTGATTTAGGCTTGGGTCTTGATCTCACAGTTCATGAATTTGAGCCCTGCATCCCGCTCTGCGCTGATACTGTGGATCATGCTTGGGATCCTCTTTCTCTCTCCCTTTTTCTCTGCCCCTCCCCAGTGCATTCCTGCACTCTTTCTCTCTCACTCTCTCTCTCAAAATAAATAAATAAACTTAAAAAAAAAAAAAAAAGAGTCCCATGCTCATCTGATTGAACGAGCCCGGCACCCCAGAAAGGCAACTTTTTGAAAATAAAACAAAATAAAAAATCCAAACAACTCAGTGGAATAACTCTCCCGCTTTTTATTAATTATGAAAAAGTTAATTTTGACTTAAGTGTTTTTAAATAACCTACCATCTTTCTAGAAAGTAACCAATAGAAGCATATATATTGGAATTGTTTACATACATGTTTGTTTCTGCTAGGCACTGAACCTTTGTTATTGATACGGCCTATCACCTAGCACATTACCTTAAGAATATTCATATAAATTAGGGGCGCCTGGGTGGCGCAGTCGGTTAAGCGTCCGACTTCAGCCAGGTCACGATCTCGCGCTCCGTGAGTTCGAGCCCCGCGTCGGGCTCTGGGCTGATGGCTCAGAGCCTGGAGCCTGTTTCCGATTCTGTGTCTCCCTCTCTCTGCCCCTCCCCCGTTCATGCTCTGTCTCTCTGTCCCAAAAATAAATAAACGTTGAAAAAAAAATTAAAAAAAAAAAAAGAATATTCATATAAATGGAATGAACTACTCTCTGGCAAAACTATATCATCTTCAACCAAAAAATTTTGCAAAATTACATCCCTCAGTTCCAAAAGCAGGAAAATAAAATTATCAAACCTTCAGTCAACATTACTTACTAAGTTGACCACAGTTTGAACATATTAGGAAGTAGCATAGGATGATAAAAAGCAATATGACAAAGGAAAAAGTTTTAGATAGGAATGGTAAAGACCTTTACGTTATAAAATATTATGCGTATATGTATTACAATGAAGTATATTAGTTCTATAACAAAAAGGTTAAAATATTTGTTATGATTAGAAGAGATACCGATCTCTATTAGAAGTTTTAAGAAATACACAAACATCCTCTGTCAGAGGTGACTCCTGTCCCACTCTGCTCAGAGATGACTTCCAAAGCTTTCATCTAGAGGCACACCAAATTTCATCAGGAACCAGTTAATTATTTTAGCTGTTAAGGTAACCCAAATCAATATCATCATGGGAGCATAGGGAGTAGGAAGAAGAGTTGCATTTTGGAAAACAATCCATGGGAAAATGTTTAATTTGGAAATGCAAATATCTATTGATTGGGTTTTCAATCAACACTATTCATGTGCACAATAAAGGAATAATGAGGGGCAAAGCAACAGTGACAAAAAAGAAACAGAAAGAAAGAAAAGAAAGAAAGAAAGAGACAAAAAAGAAACAGAAAGAAAGAAAGAAAGAGAAAAGTAGAAGGAAAAACAGAAGAAAGAATACAGAGGGCACTGAGGGGGTTATTTTCATACATTATATTAATTCACATTATATTACATTTGAATAAGGTAATTTTCTTCATCCAAATAATTTCACCACTTTAAACTGTTAAGATATTGGAAAAACCCATCTGGGCCATTCGATATAACCTTTCTTTAAAAATGCCTTTTTTCAGGGGCGCCTGGGTGGCTCAGATGGTTGGGTGTCCGACTTCGGCTCGGTTTGTGAGTTCGAGCCCCGAGTCGGGCTCTATGATGACAGCTCAGAACCTGGAGCCTGTTTCGGATTCTGTGTCTCCCTCTGTCTCTGCCCCTCCCCCACTTGTGCTCTGTCTCTCTCTGCCACTCAAAAATGAAATAAATGTAAAAAAAAAAAAAAACTTTTTAAAAATGCCTTTTTTCTAATGCTTGTTTATTTTTGAGAGACAGAGACAGAGCATGAGCAGGGGAGGGGCAGACAGAGGGGGAGACACAGAATCCCAAGCAGGCTCCAGGCTCTGAGCTGCCAGCACAGAGCCAGACGTGGGGCTCGAACGCACAAGCCAGGAGGTCATGACCTGAGCTGAAGTCGGGGGGCTTAACCGACTGAACCATTCAGGGGCCTCTCAATGTAATCTTTCTGCATCTCTTTTGCTGGGGAGATGGGACAACGGCGCAAGGAAGACAATGCTTTCTTGGTATGCTCATAAAAGGAATCAGGTAGCATCTTAATTAGACATTAGCTTTGGTTCTGTTTGCCAAAGTCCTTCCCCTCCTAGGATTTTCTGGGGTTGGACTGGTGAAATGTAGATACCCAGAGGTTGGATTCAGGAAATTTGTTTCCCATGCCACTGTGTAGCTTGTGACATCGGCACAACACTTAATTTTCAGCTCTTCCATTTTATTGTTTGGGAAATGACAATAATGGTGTACCTGTTTTATAAGGTTGTTGTGAAAATGAGTCGGGCCTGTGAATGAAAAGCCCTTTATAAAGTGTAAAATACTCCCGAGATGTGAGTTATCTCCTTTAAAGGACACAATCTGTTTCAATTGTATAGGAGATTGCAGAAAGACTCCTTGACACTTTTAGTCAGAACTTGACCCTGCTGAAGCTCTTTGCAAAACGAAAGGGTTCTTGTGCCCCACGTCAGCTTGGGGCAGGGTCACCCACGCTGCCGGTGCGGTCACTGCAGTACTCCATCCTCAGCGGCTGCTTCCCCCCCATCCTCCCACTGGTTTCTCGGGGAGGGCGGCGATGATCCTAGCCATCTGGGTGGCGCCAGCTAGAGGGCGTGGGCCGGGTGGATCCGCGTAGCGCGGCTGCAGGGAGAAGGCGGGGCGGGGCCTTCCGAGGAGGGCGTGGCCTTGCCTCCCGGGCGTCCTGGCGCTGCTGGCGCGCGGAGCTGGTGAGCCAGCGAGCGGACTGGCGCGCGGCCCCTGCGCACTGGGCTGCCGCCTGCGCGCGTCGCGGGCGCAGCTGCATTTTCGCCTCCGCGGCTCGAGAGCCCAGTCCCGTACGAACCACCTCTGAATCCCGGGAGGACGCGTTCCCCTACGCCCTCCGCACCCGCGCCCCTTCCCCACCGCAACAGGTCAGGGGAGGGCGGAGGCGGAGAGGGCGTACGACTTGCGACTGGAGGAGCAAGGGTCCGGAAGGTAAGCGGAGCCTTTTGCGCCCCCGAGCTGGGGGTCAGCCTGGCCCGGAACGCCGCAGCCGCTGACTTCTGGGAAGCCCAGGCTCTCCCCGCCTCGCTGCCTGCTTCCCAGCACGCTGACTCAAGTAGCTGGCGTTCCCACTTTTCCGGTGGGAACCTTGGCGGGGAACGCGCAACGGAGACGCGGGGCTCGCACCACCCTTATTTGCAAATCCAGGGCAGGTAGCGTCTAGAAAAACGGTGTGGAGCGGTGGGAAACACTGGAAGAGACCAATTCTCCCTCCCCACTCCCCCAGATCTGACATCTGCTGGTGCGCCCCGCGTCTTGCGGAAAGATGTTTGGTTTTGGAACCTGCTCTCAGGGTTGCGTAATAAAGTGTCCCAGAAGTTTCTCGGGCGGTAAAAGCGGGGTTTTTCTCCCTTCCACCCGGAGTCTCGGAGTCTCCCTCCCCTCATCATTGTCACCCCTCCCCCTTGCGTCTAGTTGAGAGAATTTAGTGGTTCCAGTCCGATCTAATTGTGCTTGAGAGGGAGGCATGTGCCGGTGGTCCGCAGCCTCCAGGGAGAGAGGGGAAAGTTGGAGGCACCTTCTGAGACTTGCCCCTGGGGCGGAGGCAGGCTCCGTTTGCCGAAAGTGGGACTGCTTAATTTCTCTTGCTAATTTTTTACGCCAGTGTCAGATCCTCTTTGACTTCTGCTAGCGAGCCCTCAGGCGTCGCGTGCGCCAGGGTCGTCGAATTAAAAGGGAGAGAAATTGGGAGAGCTGTGTGAATCGTACTTCACCTTGGTGTAATAGTAGTTACGTTAATGAATCTGCGAGGGACCTTCGAGCGCCTTGATACTTTCTTACTAGGTTAGTTTTCCAGGAGTTTCTATACACACTTACACCCCATTGTTGTTATGCAAATTGTCTCAGGAAGACCTTTGGATTTGGAGGTGGAGATGTCCGTATCTTCCGGGAGCCAGTCTCTTTTTGGGGGAGCGCTCGCAGTTGTTTTTTTTTTTTTTTTTTAACAGTGTTTTTTTTTTCAGTGTTAGATGGGGGTAATTTTAACCCTGTTGGTGTACGTTGAGGGCGGGGCCGGGGAGATACACCGTCGAGGAACCCGACAGATTTTAAACCTTCAAGGAGAAACCGTAATTAAGACCCACGAAGACCCAGTGTTCCCTGAGACAGTTGCAAACTGAAAAAAGCTCAGAAATTGAGGCACAGAAAAACATCAGGCGAGCGAACGGCCTGAGAGGTGTGGGAATTTTGCTCGTGCAAGATTATTTCAGAGCAAGGTCATGCAGAGTTCGTAGAAGGTAGGCAGAGGTGGGATACTTCTGGAGCTACCTATGTCAGGCTCCGGGTGGAGATAGAAAAAGAAAAGACCTTTGGACTGGGAGTCTAGTTCTGCTCGGAGGCTTGAGCATACCTAGGCATGGCCCTGTTTCAATGTTTACTTCCTCTGTCTAATGTATTTCCTTAGCTTGCCTTTCATCTTTAGTGGAAAGGATTCCTTGAGTGGATATTCTGGAAATAAATTCACAGGAGAGTTGAAAATTCTGGATGGTTCTCCTGCTTTAATTTAAAGACAAATTTAATTTGTCTCTTGCCAGTGTCAGAAAATATTGTATTGGTGATAAATATGCAGAAAAGTAATGGAAAGTACTAAACAATAATAACCCAAGAAAAGGAAGGGAGAGTAGGAGAGAAAGCAAGAAAGTAACTCCTGGTACTTGTGTAAAACTAGAAAAATGAATTTGAATTTAGCTAATTTAGGAGAGGGGGAACCACAGAAAGGACTTGGGATGATTTGGTCACTTTAAGACAAGTATCGAAGAGGAGGACACAAGGCTTTGAAAAAAATGAGTTTAGATATTGAGAGCTTACTTCCATCCCCCACACCCTCCCCTTCTTTTCTTTTTCTAAATATAACTTGCAGGGATGGTGAGGCTGGAGGTATGGGACTTGCAGACATGTTGGTGTGAACTCTTAGCTTTCCACCTGCAGAAAGAAAATGAACTGTTACATATCAAAGTTAACAGGTTTTATTCATTCACTATAGCAATTGAATTTCTGTAGTGGCTTTGGCATTTGTGATTTGCTTAACTCTTCAACTTTGTAAAAATACAATTTTGAAGAATCACAGCGTGTTAAATTAGAATACAAAAATCATCCAGAGATAGAATTTATGGTCAGAAAATTTCAGTGATTTTAAACATTGCTTTCTCATGCAAAATGTGGAGTATGCATGCATTTTTTTTTGCCACCAGAAGTCACTGTTTCACTGTAGGGTTATAAGACCTAGTACTTTGAAGCAGTAGTAGTTAGAGACTACATCAAAACTGGCTGTCTCTCCTATTTCCTATCTGGTTTGACTGAATTTTTGCAAGCAGTGGGTTGAGCTAAAAGTTAACTTTTATTAACCAAGAATCTCAATTGGATTTTGGATTAAATTTGGAAGAGTGCCGTTCAATTAAGATACACAGATGAATTGCATGTTTGTTAGGAACTTCTACAAATCACTGTAGCTATGTGAGTGTTTAGTTGAAGTTATATTGCCTTGAGTTGAAAAGTAAAAAAAATAGGTTTAGAAAAGGTAAACTTGTTTTCCATATATTTTTTCCTTTTTTTCAAGAAGCATTTGGAAGGAATTTCATGCTGCATGGTAATTTGTGTTTTCATCAAACAAATTTGCGTCATCATTTATGAAGATAATTGGTTGTTAAAAGTACAGATCTTGAGATGGACTTATACTTTCACTTTTTAAAAGGCAGAGCTAATTTATGTATAAATATTTGGATCGTTATAAGACACACACAGGGAACAATATACCCTGCAGGTGTTTATGAAGGCATGGCAGCATAATTAGGATAGTGTCCTTACTATTAAAGCCCTACACTGAAAGCTGACCTTCAACTTGAATTTATTAGCTAACTTAGATATGTCTGTGGAAGATAAATGCTTGAAGTTCCCCTATTTTAAGACTCCAGAGGGGCGCCTGGGTGGCTCAGTCGGTTAGGCGGCCGACTTCGGCTCAGGTCATGATCTCGCGGTCTGTGAGTTCGAGCCTCGCGTCGGGCTCTGTGCTGACAGCTCAGAGCCTGGATCCTGTTTCAGATTCTGTGTCTCCCTCTCTCTGATCCTCCCCCGTTCATGCTCTGTCTCTCTCTGTCTCAAAAATAAATAAACGTTAAAAAAAAAAAAATTTAAAAAAAAAAAAAAAGACTCCAGATAATTAACTAATTTTTCAGGAGATTGAGAAAGTATGTTGGAGAGAGTACAAATTAAGGAGCTGCCTGAACATAAATGTACAGAGTTTTGTACATAAGTTATATTTTCCTTATTAAGTTACAAATTCTGTTCCCAAATGATATTTAATTGGCAGTAGTTTTCTAGCTGTCTTTTTTATCACACAGTTTTTTTTAATATATGCTGAATTGATTCTCAGATTTTATTAAAATAGATTTCATAAACCCTATAATCCATTTATTAAAATTCTACCACAGTGAAGAAGTAAATGTGAATATGTAGTTCTTTGTAGGTACATATCCTTTATTCCTGACTGTTTACATAGGCACAACAGATTATTGTACACTTGAAACTGAGAGGTTCTAAGGCCATCAGGGTTGCTAATAGGAGTTTCTATTACTTCTGCTTTAGTACAGAACTCCTTCAGTAGTGTTCTCCAGGGGAAGAAAATCAGCTGATTTTCTTAAATTAGCTGGCCCATTTTAAACATGACTAAGGATTTCTTGTTAGAGTGACTTTTTCCTATTAAAAGGTTGAAATTATTGTGACAAGTGGAGCCCAGAGGAGTCAGTTACATCATTCATATAATACCTCATATTCATTCCTAATACCTCATAAGTATCGAACATCTTCTGTGTGCCTCTCAGTACGCTAAGCTTTGGAGAAAATGTGATAACACCATGATCAAGAAAGAGAAAGTGCTCTTGCAGGTGGATTTTACGTTCATGTAGCATAAAACCTATTTACCAACAGCTTTCATTTAAGTCTAATTACAACTCTAAAGTTGGAGTTCATTTTCCATTTTAAAATCAGGAAATTGAGTTGAAGAAGTTAAGTGACTTGACTCTGACTCAAAGCCTGGTGCCCTTTCCACTATGGTACACTGAGTTGGCTTTGTTGATGTGTGGTTTCCTGTTTTTCAAGAATTACAGCTTGACTCTAAAGTATAAATAGTGTTTCTCCTTGGCTAAGTAATTCTTTCTGATCATTATGGGAATAAAAAAGCAGGTATTTTCATTTAGCATTCTGGACATGTATTTGTGACTCCAAGGGAAAATATTGTGCAGGCCTATTAAAAAGACATGTGATGTTTATTTGCACCATATAAAGATCCTTAC
Organism: Prionailurus viverrinus; assembly: GCF_022837055.1. Lineage (NCBI taxonomy): Eukaryota > Metazoa > Chordata > Mammalia > Carnivora > Felidae > Prionailurus > Prionailurus viverrinus. The sequence goes on along the minus strand of NC_062564.1, from coordinate 134,425,416 downwards.
CTTCCTAAGAATTATATGCAAGGGCTTATAAACCATCTCCCTTAGTGCTTCAAATCTATTAGAGTTATGAAAGGTCAGTCACATCAGTATGTAAATCAGGATATAGTCATACCATTTCCTTCAATCTTATAGATTCAGTGAATTTATGCAGTGTAGCAGTGGTTTGCAAACTTCTAATGTCAGAATCTTCTGGAAGTCTTGTTAAAACACATCTTCCACCCCACCCCCCATCCCCCTCCCAAGCTTTTGATTCAGTGGGTCTGGGGTAATACCCAAGAATTTGCATTGTAACATGTTCACAGGTGATACTGATGCTGCTAGTTCTGGAACTACACTTTGAGAAGTGCCATACGGCAGAGCATTTAAAAGCACGGTTACTAAGCCACACAGCTTGGGCTTGAATCTTGCACATGCCACCTACGAGCTGTCAGACCTTAGGCACATTAACTTTTTGTCAAAAGTTGTGAAGGCTTTGAGATTCTACCCTACTTTCAAGCTAACAAGTTAACCTGCTACAGTTTCATGGGCTCTTGGGAATGACTTTATTACTCACAGTAATAGCTGTAGAGAGAGTATCAACATTTCCTTATACTGGTTCCCTAAGCCCCAGTTTCCAAAGAGAGATGTGGAGAGAGTCAGATGACACTTGGAAACAAAATGGGTTGCATTACAGGTGAGGAATCCTGAGCTTAGGGAATTCTAATCTTTTATAATGGGCAGTAAGCATGTCTGCCCTTTGCTCCAGAGGGGGAGATATCTTGTTTATACTGCACAGTAAACATGCTGCCTTGTACTATAGGAGACACTATCTCTATTTTCCAAGGCCGTTCTCTATACAAACATCCTTAAAGATCGGAACAAAGACAGCTGGTGCCTCTGCTTTTGTATAATGTGCAGAAATGCCATAGACCTGTGGAGAATTGGCTTCTAACACTTTTGCATTCCCTTATAAGAAGGGGTTAATAAGACTGTTACTCCTAATAAGATCTCCCTTATTAGATAGTTGAGTAGATTAAAGGTACTAAAATTTGGCAAGTACTTGGAGCAGAGCATAGTCTGTGCTACATAAATATTTCCTATTAGGGGCGCCTGGGTGGCGCAGTCGGTTAAGCGTCCGACTTCAGCCAGGTCACGATCTCGCGGTCCGTGAGTTCGAGCCCCGCGTCAGGCTCTGGGCTGATGGCTCGGAGCCTGGAGCCTGCTTCCGATTCTGTGTCTCCCTCTCTCTCTGCCCCTCCCCCGTTCATGCTCTGTCTCTCTCTGTCCCAAAAATAAATAAATGTTGAAAAAAAAAATTAAAAAAAAAAAATAAATATTTCCTATTATTTCTCCTGAGGGAAAAAGTGTGTGTGTGTGTGTGTTTAATGGTAAGGATTGCCTTATAAGATGAAATAATTGTTTCAGTGAGTATCCCTAACTTTGAGTTTGTTCCAAGACACTTTTTTAATGGGTCTAAATTCTAAAATGGAATAATACATTGTTTTACCAGCCTGTGGAGAAAGAGGCAGAAACATTTATACCAATATTCATGTGTTCTCTCGTTTCACTGCCTCATTATGATTATGTAGACTCCTGTGACTAATTCTGGGGGTGCCTCGTTGGTTCAGTCTAAGGAGCATGTGACTCTTAAAGAGCATGCAACGCTTGATTTTGCGGATGTGAGTTCGAGCCCTGGGTTGGGTGTAGAGATTACTAAATAAATAAATAAATAAGCTTAAGTAAAAAAAAAAAAAAAAAAAAAAAGAATCATATGACTAATTCTGTCCAGTGGACTGTCTATGGGAGTAACGTGTTTCTGGGCTCAAGCATTTATAAGTGGCTCTTTTGAGACCCTCCAACTCTCTTATTATGGCAAACCCTGAAGCCACATTTTGAAATAATGGAGATTACAACAGCTTGGGTTTCTCAATGTGGAGAAAAGCTCCCTGCCCTCTTTCCTACCCCAACACACCAATATGCAATGGGCATAAAGAGTGAGTATGAACGAAACCTTTGTTCTGTCAAGCCACTGGGATTTTGATGTTAATTTGCCACTACAGGATAACCTGGACTATTCTATCCCAGTGCCTATATATATATATATATATATATATATATATATATATATATATATATATAATACCTGTCTACTTTATTTTAAAATATAGGCTCTAGACTTGGAGCTTGCATTCTCCTGAGAGGATATGAGCAATTCACATTTATTGTCATTATTTTGCATAAATTAATTTCAGATGATAAGCACTATGAAAAATATGAACAGTACTATTATTTTCCTACCCAAAGCCCTTGCCTTTGTTGTTGTTGTTGTTGTTACTAAAAGAACCTTAATTGTGGGGCTACACTGTGCCTAGCCTTAGGTGATAGATCATGCTTCTTCTCAGTGCTAACAACTTGTATCCCAATGTACCTCCCTCCCCATGCACCTTTAGGAGGCCGTGTGACCTAGCTCTGGTTTTTTGATAGGCAAGGTCTTGGGGAAAGATTTTCCTTTCTTGAAAAAAGGAGGAAGATATGGCTGGCATTAGCCACATCCTTCTCTTCTCATCTTCCTGCCTTAAATGCAGGTAAGATGTCTGGTTATGGCAGCAACCTTTTCATACCATGAGGTGACAGGCATAAAGACAACATGCTAAATATGGCCTAGCAGAAAGAGCCAGAATTCTTGATGGCCTCATTGAATAGCTAAAACGGTATCAGTAGCCACCTACTTCTGGACTTGCTCTGGAAGTATAAACTTCCGTTAACCAAGCAGTTGCTCCTTGCAGCTAGGCACGTTCCTAGAGTATAATGGAATTGAGAGTGGGTTGGTTGCAGGATGTGGTTGAAGGCACAGTAGTACTACAGTAGCTACTGTGGTCTCTCTGAAAATGTATCATTGAGCAGAGACCTGAGTAATGAGAGGGAGCCGACAGGATGTGGCATGTATATTTGAGTTTGGGGTAGCACCAGAGCCCTCTTGAACAAGGATTTGCAGTGAAGAGGTAGTTGGGAAAATCGTGTTCCATTATAGATTTCTAAGCTATGGGCTCATGGCATTGGAGAGCCAAAGGAACTGGGAGTGATCATATCAGTTTGGGACCTGGGGAGATTATGATCTGCTTGGGGTAGACTTCTGGAGAATGCCGACGAAAACAGTGTATGATTCGTGACTCACCTCTGACACATTGCCTGTTCCCAGGAGACTGTTACTCTTGGAGGTCTGTGTGGGGACAGGAAGAGAAGTAGACTTGATGGGGACTTCTGACCAGACCAATCCACACACCCTCTGGACTCTGGACAGAGTTATTTTCTCCTTTGGGAACTGGGTCATGGTCATGGGGCCTCGAGACCTGCTTAGGTCAGTTTGTTGTTGAAAAGCAATATATGGGTTCTCCCAAACATGTGCTTTGATTGGCAGAAGAATAGCCAGAACAACTACTACCATTTTACTGAGTGCTTAACATGAGCCAGGCATTGTGCTAAAAATATTACAAACATTTAATTTAACCCTATGACAATCCTGTGAAGCTCTGTATTACTGATGAGAAAGCTGAGACTTCAGGGAAAAAATTAGTAAATTTTTTTTTTTTTTGAGATTATATAGGTAGTAGGTTGCAAAGCAGGCCTTTTCACCAGCTTGTCTTAAAAGACTCCTGAGAGTAAATTTTTTTTTTTTTTTTTTTTTTTTTTGAGATTATACAGGTAGTAGGTTGCAAAGCTGGCCTTTCAACCAGCTTGTCTTAAAAGACTCCTGAGAGTAGGTTCCCTAGAATGTGCTAGGTTTTGGAAGCCCTTAAAAAAATGAAAGAAAAAAAATTTTTTTTTACTTGAATTGTTTTTACCTGCTATTTGGGGGAGAAAAGCAATTTGATATACATGACATTTTTGTTTTTGAAAAAATTTGTTGCAAAAGGCTTAAGGAGTGTAGAAGACCTCGGGCAGGGTGCATTCCTAAAGGAAACCCATTTGTTTCACTTATATAAAATGTAACATAGATGTTACTGACTTAAATAACCAGAGAGGCTCTGTATTCCCCTCTTCCCCACCCCCTGGCTCTGCAAGAGCTGCTGTGTATTGGAAACCTACTATGTGTCAGCTGGTTAGGCATTTCAGCTGGATTCTGTAATTCAGTCTTCTCAGTAACTGTAGAATGTGCTATACTCCATTTTACAGCTGGGAACACTGAGGCTGGTATGGTTTAATTTGCCCAAACTGATCCCTGGTCTCAACCTGAACCTGTTCTGTTGCACAGCCAAGTTGGTGTCTTCTCTGCTTTTTTTTTTTTTTTTTTAATAGGATTTTAAACTGCTCCCCCTATTTATCCCATTTTGTCTTTATAATCTAGGGAAATAATATAAAAATGTATGAAAATTTCAGGAAGATCTTCTGATTTCAATATTTGTAGGCCAGTCCATTTTCTTCCAAGCCCCTATATTTTAGAGGCAAAACTGTTTACATAGATAATAAAAGATTCATAGCGTACAGAATAAAAGTGTCCCTTTCCAGAGAAGTCACCATTTACAGTTTGGTATATGTGTGCACACATGCACATTTGTGTGTATATGATACATAAACATTAAAATAAAGCATTTGCTTTTTTAAAAAAAAATGTCAATGTTTATTTATTTTTGAGAGACAGAGAGACAGAGCATGAGTAGGGAAGGAGCAGAGAGAGAGGGAGACACAGAATCCGAAGCAGGCTCCAGGCTCCAAGCTGTCAGCACAGAGCCTGACGCTGGGCTCGAACCCATGAACCGCAAGATCATGACCTGAGCTGAAGTCGGATGCCCAACAGACTGAGCCACCCAGGCACCCCTAAAGCATTTGCTTTTTAAACAGATTGGCTCACACTGTCCATATTGTTCAGCATCTTGTTTAGGTAAACATCCTTTTTGATGTTTTGTTGCATCTCATGATGTATCATAATTGATGGAGCCATTTCTGTGTTGGCATGTATTAGGTTGTTACCAGTTGCCTTACTGTTACAAACAATATTTTATTGCACATAACTCCTTGTACACTGTGACTGTATTTTTAAGAAAGATTCTTAGAAAGAGACATTAACTGAAGCATATACTAATTTCCTTTCTTAGCAGTGGTTTAGGTTAATAACTTCCTGACTACAGTAGGTCTCTATTCCAACTTAACTTTTTTTTTTTACTTTTTATTTATTTAATTTGAGAGAGAGAGAGACAGCACCAGTGGGGGGGGGGGGGGGCAGAGAGAGAGACAGGGACAGAGAGAATCCCAAGTAGGCTCCTTGCTGTCAGCACAGAGCTGCACTCAAGGCCCAAACTCACGAACCTTGAGATCATGACCTGAGCCAAGATCAAGAGTCATACACTTAACTGACTGAGCCACCTAGGCGCCCAGCTAACCTAACCTATGTGAGTTGCGTGGCTATTCCATACAGAGGTGTAAATCATACATCAGCACCTAAACTGTCTTTCACAGGCTGAATTTGTTCTTTTCTGTGAGACATAATTGAGATAACAGTCAATAATCTGGTGATGTAGCTTCCTAGCACCTGTCCCTGTGGAAAGGATTGTGCCTCCTGGTAAATCAAAGAATTTGAGTTGTATAGACTCTGGCTGTGCCTGGGGGCAGATCCCTGAGAGAATATGTCTCTTTCACTTTGTACACTGCCCACTCACCCAAGATTATTTTCAGAGAGAGAGAGTGTGTGCACATCCAGGGGAAGGGGAGAAGGGCAGAGAGAGAGAGAGGGAGTGAGAGAATCCCAAGCAAGTTCTGGGCTCCCAATGCAGGTTCAAACTGTGAGATCATCACCTGAGCCGAAATCAAGAGTGGGATGCTTAACCACCCAGGCACCACCCCTAGAGCAGTTTTACATTCACAGCAACATTGAGAAAGTAGAGAGATTTTCCATAAACCGCCCCGCCCCTGTGCCCATGCACAGCCTTCCCAGAATCAGTGTCTCCCACTAGAGTAGTATATTAGTTACAAATGATGAATTTACACTGACACATCATTATCATCTAGAATTCTAGGACCATCTTTCACTGCAGGTCTGCATGGCTTGCTCCTCACTTTAAGTCTTTGCTCAAATGTTACAGTCTCTGACCACCATATATAAAATTGCAAGAGTCAGAGGCTCAACCAGCTGATCTACCCAGGCACCCTTTATTGCCTTTTAATATCTAACATCTATGTATTTTTATGTGTTGTCTTCGCTAAACTCTAGTTTGCAAGCTCTGTGATGGCAAGTCTTTGTTCTTCACTCTTAATCTCTGTACCTGGGCTGGAGTAGATGCTCAGGAAACATTTGCTGGCCTAATGAGTAAGTGAATAAACTAGGGAACTCAGGACCCTTCTCAGGGTTGGTGTTTTTCCACAACTCAACCTACCTCCCCCCTCACTGCTTGCTCACTCCCCACCAACAAGCCCCAGGGAGGGCACTGTTGGTCTGCAAGCAGGTGGGGCATCTTCCTTGGGAGGGTCCTGTGGGAGACCATCAGGACTCTTCAAAAGGGTTTAAATGAAAACATACTATTTTATTGGCCATCTACTGTGTGCCAGCCCTGCATGTCAAGAGAGAGAAGGTGAGAGCAGCAACGGGGGTGGAGAGAGAGAAAGGTGGGGGAGGGAGAGTAATGGCAGGAAAGAGGGTAGAGAAAGAGAGGAAAGGAAAATAAAAGTGTATTTGAGAGAGGGAAAGTGAGAGAGAAAGTGGGGGGGGGGGGAGGGACGATGACTGGGATTTAAAGTTGGAGAATTTAGGAAACTTGGCTAAGCTGGGTTAAGTAGGGCTGCTGTAGCTGGTTAGAGGAGTGTGGAATCCAAAGCTTGTTTGACCCTGAAAAACTTAGAGCTCTACTAGTGTGAGTTTAACTAGAATATGTGCAGTATCCATGTTGCGTTCTTTTTTGGGGGGAGGAGATAGAGTGACTGTATATCTACTAGTATGGAAACATTGTGGTCAGCAACTTTAATTTCAGGGAGGAGGAGATAAAAGGACCTTATCAGGTGTCAGAATAGCACTGGCCTATATTCAATGTTTCAGCCTCAGGCTGGAAGTGTAACAGCCTCTTAAACATAAGAGCAAGCTAAAACTGTTACAAATTTAGTGTGTTTTCATTTGTATCACAGTTTGTTAAATATGTGCTAAGATAATTTGTAACATATCCTTTGTCTTAAGGATGTTTGAAAAAAAATAGAACTATTTAAAGCAAGTTAGGATAAGTGCAGTAAATTTACAAATACATACAAGAAAGGGAAAAGGAAACAGCTGTTGATAGTGTTAACCAAAGACAGGTTGTTTCTAGAGATACACAGGACAGTACCAAGGCCATCTGCCCAGGTTGTATAACTTTTTCTTTTTCTAATTTTTGACCAGAACTGTTTTGAGAGAAGGTTCAAAAATGACTTTGGATATTAAACACATTTTATGAGTGGAAGTAAAATCTTAAGATTGGCTCCTATTTGGCCTACATTTTATTAAGTATTGAATTCTTATATAAAGATCAACTGGTTGATTTCCTTTCTTGTGCAACTCTTACTTTCTTTTGATTCTGTTTCCTCAGGCAGATTACTTAAAACTGGGTTTCCGTTTTCTTATCTATAAAATGGGTTATTAGTATGTGGGATATTAGTATATGCCTTTCAAGTTTATTGCAATGTTTACATGAACTTTCATTTTAAAAAGGGATTAACACAATGCTTGGCAAAAGTAGACACTGGGGACATGTTATTTCCTTTTATACTCCTCATGATTAACTTATGCCTATCTCTTCTTACTGAAATGGCTTCAAAATTTAAAAAAAAATTTTTTTTGAAGTTTATTTGTTGAGATAGAACAGGCAGAGGAGGGGCAGAGAGAGGGAGAGCGAGAATTCCAAGCAGGCTCCTCACTGTCAGCACAAAGCCCCACGTGGGGCTTGAGCTCACCAATCATGAGGTCATGACCTGAGCTGAAATCAAGAGTCGGACATTTAACCAACTAAGTCACCCAGGTGACCCTGAAATGGCTTTGAGTAACAGCCTCAAAACTGAAAGTACCTTTGCCCTATGATATATGGTAGCCGGTTTGTTTATGCAGCTTGAGAGTTGATGAAGAACCACTCCCTAATTCTAATAAGAACATTGAATTTTGTTTCCAGTAGGATTTTCTTGCAAGTTATGCATGCCTAGGAGTTTACTTATGGACTAATATTCACAGATTGCTGTTTCTCTTTCAGATGAACAGACTTGTTACTTTCCACTGACTGGCAGCAATGGCGTTTACCGAAAGAGTCAAAAGCAGCAGCAGCAGCAGCAGCAGCAGGTAACAACTGTGAAATCCCTGACTCAAAGATGCGACAGTATTTAAGTTTATAATCTATGTTTCAAAGAATAAGCTTGATCTTTTTCGTTTTTGCAATGCAATAAAATATGTGAAAATGTCAGTTTTCTCTACAGGAAGCCAAACCTCTTAGACTGGCTACATATTTTCTTTAAATCTAATACTCTCTCAGCCTCATAACTCCTTTCTTTAACATGTGGATGTTATATATAGTAGATCAGCATCCTAATTCTGTGTTCAAGATACTGGTCCATATTCCACTGATCTGGAGAAATGAGCACCTATTCAGCCTGTGCTGAAACAAATATGAGATCTACCTTATCATGGGAGCTTCAAAGGAGGGAATTCTGTCAGTTACATTTTATTTACTTTCACATCTCTCCCTCCAAGTGTGCACATACAGTTAACTTCCTTCTTGCATATACTATGGGGTCAGGGTTGATTGAGGGGAGCATGTTAACATTCTGAAGCAGTTATTAAGAATAATTCATTTGATAGCCAGAAGGCATTCTTAATATCACTGATCAGTTTTTTTTTATATACTGTTAGATATTCCAAAACATATTAAAGTATGAGACATGTAGACTCAAACTTACTCAACTGATAGTTATTGAGAGGCAGATGATGGTGCATGCAATTCTGGAAGGTCCTGCCTGGATGCTTTCCCACTTCCCCTTTCTGGTTCAATTAGGAAACTTGTCCTCCATTCCAGGTGGCCCTGGTGGGACTGTTGTTAAACTTGGTGCACTGTCCTCCCCCACAGAGGAAGGCATGTGACCCAGGCTGCAACAATTCATGTTCTGCTAGAGCTGGGGGAAGCTATTGTCATCTGTCTTTAGGCTTGTCCTTGTGTTCGGTTACACAGAAGTTTTAAATTTGTATGTAGTTAAATGTCTTGTCCTTTATGGATTCTGGTTTTGATTGTGCTTAAAAAGGTCTTTCCAACTCCAAGATTGTGAAAATAATGTCATGTGTTCTCTGCTGGCACTTCAGTGGTTTCATTTTTTGCATTTAAATCAGAACTTGTGAGCTGGTGGCCTATGGGACAGATCTGGTCAACAGATGGGTTTTGTTTGGCCCCTCACAGTGTTCTAAAAAAATATATCTGCCAATGTTTTTTACATAACAATCTAGACTTCCATCTTCTCTTTAAAAATTTAAGATTTAACAACATTGGGCTTGCATTGCTATATCGCAGCACTCAGATACAGTCAAATGGCTGTTGCTCTTTTAGACAAGGCCATGAGCTTAGACAAGTTCTAATTCAGAACTTACCAAATGGTATGCCATCAGTACGTTTCAGGTGTGCCAACGTGTTCGTCCCCTCAGCCTGCCAGTCAGCCAGAATTCCAGGATTCCCACCTGCATTCCCCCTGCAGACTTCTGCTTTGTCGGGATTCCCCAGAAAGACTTGATGTAAAAAAAAAAAAAAGAAGTCAGGAGGGATGCCTGGATGGCTCAGTCGGTTCAGCATCTGACTTTGGCTCAGGTCATGATCTCATAGTTCATGAATTCAAGTCCCTGGTCAGGTGAGCTTGAACCCAGCTCCAGTGAGCTGGTTTCCAGTGAACTCGTGCCCCACTTCTCTCTCTCCCCCTCCCCTTCCCTCTCCCCTCCCCCCACCCTGCTTCTCATGGGATTCTCTGTCTCTTCCTCTCTCTATCTCTCTCCCCCCCCCCCCCCCGCTTCTCATGGGATTCTCTCTCTCTCTCTCTCTCTCTCTCTCTCTCTCTTTCTCTGCACCTCACTCGCTCCCTCTCTCTCAAAAAAAAAAAAAAATTAAAAGAAGTCAGGAGAGCACAGCAGCTTTCTAGTTCACCACAGTTACCACATAGTTGGACTCCCACATTCACCTCACTGCTTAGCCCTCTTAACTTGTGACCCTTTTCAGATCTTGGGCTTTTAATTTTTTTTTTTAATTTTTAATTAATTAATTTTCGAAGTAGGCTGTATGTCCAGTGTGGGGCTTGAACTCATACCCTGAGATCAGGAGTCACATGCTCTACCCACTGAACCAGCCAGGCGCCCTAGATCTTGGACTTTTTGTGGTATTTTGATCCATCTGTAATTAATTTTAGTATAAAGTATGTGCTGTAAATTTCCGTATTAATAGGAAAGTGAAAAGGTCCAAGGGATGTTAGGGAGCCATTTTTTTAAAAAAGCAAAAAGCTAAGCAGTTGTTTGACTATAGTTTATTAAATCATCTTTTCTCCACTGATTGAGTGCTGCATGTAAATTCCATCACATTTTTAAGTCTCTTGTTGGACTCCTTTGTCCCATAGATTGTTTCTTCTGCCAGTGGTGCCAGTGCTATTTCACTGTATTCCCATACCTCAAAATATGCCAACACTTCTTTGTCGTTACTTTTCATTTTCAGAATTTTGATAGTTATTCACATCTGATTACATTTCCATATGTACTCTGACGTCTTTAGTCATTTTCTAGAAAAATGTTGGCATTTTGATTGGGGTCCCTTTGAATTTCGCCAATTGGGGCAAGTCAGATTCTATAGCTTATTAAAACTGGGTCTTTCTAGGGGCGCCTGGGTGGCGCAGTCGGTTAAGCATCCGACTTCAGCCAGGTCACGATCTCGCGGTCTATGAGTTCGAGCCCCGCGTCAGGCTCTGGGCTGATGGCTCAGAGCCTGGAGCCTGTTTCCGATTCTGTGTCTCCCTTTCTCTCTGCCCCTCCCCCGTTCATGCTCTGTCTCTCTCTGTCCCAAAAATAAATAAACGTTGAAAAAAAAAAAAAAAAAAAAAAAAAAAAAAAAAAAAAAAAAAAAAACTGGGTCTTTCTACAAAAGAATCTAAATATCCGACTGATGAAATTTTAAGAGGTTGAAGAAATTTTATTTTTTTCAAAAAAATTTTTTTAACGTTTATTTATTTTGAGACAGAGACAGAGCATGAACGGGGGAGGGTCAGAGAGAGAGGGAGACACAGAATCTGAAACAGGCTCCAGGCTCTGAGCAGTCAGCATAGAGCCCAACGCAGGGCTCGAACTCACGGACCGCGAGATCGTGACCTGAGCCGAAGTCAGACGTTTAACCGACTGAGCCACCCAGGCGCCCCAAGAAATTTTAAATTTCAGTTGTATGGTGTTTGGAGGTAGGATTTTTCAAAAATTTCTAGTTGTTGACCTTTCATCCTATACACTTTCTGGTAGAAGAATCAATTGTAATAGTTACAGTATTCTCAGTGGCAAGATTAAAAAGGTATTCTGTATTCTATTATTTACGTATGTTTTCCATTGTTGCTAATTATTAAGTTAGGATGCAAAAAGGGCCCTTGTAGTAACATTGTAGCACTTACAGAACTGGTTTTATTGTTGGTGACATTTTTTCAACTCATTGCCTTCCTGATGTGCTCCTTTTAATTTTAATACCCAGTACAAGTGATAAAGCCAGGGAAAATCCTAAATGGAGCTCAATTTTTAATATAAACCAATAGCTCACTGTTTAAATGTTTAATCATGATACTTTAATCTTTTAGTAGTCCAGAAAAAAAACCCCACAAATTCATGTGGAACTGGTCCAGGGCTATCACATATTTGAAACAGATGTGTCTTGAGTGTGCAACTCTAATTGTTCAAATGAAATAGAAATCTTGAGTGTGAGCCCTTACTTTGCTCAGGGCTATCAAAAGTCATAAGCGTGGACAGAATATCAATGTAATGGGCAAAGACAGTATTTGTTTTAGTTATAAATAATGGGCTTATTCTGTGATTTCCAGGTTTATCACCGTTGAACACTACTAAATCTGAGCTCACCTGTATTTCCCCCTACCCTCCTTCTCCCCCTCTCGTTTCTTTTTGTTCTTTCCAAAAATTGTTATTGGAGTATAACAAACTGGAAAGGGCAGACATTATTAGTACAGTTCAGTGTGTTTTCACAAAGTGAACACACTTGTGTAACCGATCAAGTGACAATACCAGCTCTCCAGAAGCCTCCGCCTGTCCCCTTTTAGCTACTAACTCCCTCAAAGGCTGCCACTATTCTGACTTCTAACACTATGGATCTGTTTTGCTTGCTTTTAGATTTCATTTCATTATAATCCTACAGTATGCTTTTTATATTTCCTTATTCAGGTTTAATGTTTGTTATTTTTTTTTCTTCTGTTTCATAAATTGTTATCTTTACATTTTAAGTATTTCAGTAATGTATTTTATATTGAAATACTATATTAGGTATATTTTATATAGTTGATATTAAATATGTTTATTTTCCTTTCAAGTTTCCATGGTCTGATATAATTATCCTTGCTCTTCCATTTCTTTCCTTCTAACCTCCAACTGTTAGCTCTTTAGTTTTATTTATTTATTTATTTATTTAATTGTTTTTAATGTTTATTTTTGAGAGAGACAGAGTGCAAGTGGGGGAGGAGCAGAGAGAGAGAGAGGGAGACACAGAATCTGAAACAGGCTCCAGGCTCTGAGATGTCATCACAGAGTCTGATGTGGGGCTTGAACTCACGAGCCGTGAGATCATGACCTGAGCTGAAGTCGGATGCTTAGCTGACTGAGCCACCCAGGCTCCCAGCTCTTTAGTTTTAAATTGTCCAACTTGATAGCACATTTTATTTTATAGTTACCAGTACCCTTGAAACCTTGGTCTTTAAATTGATAACAGAAGTTGAAAAACCAACAGCATTATATACATTATTTTGATTGGGAAGTAAAATAGTGTATAGAGTTTCATTTCATATATCATATGGGTTCAAAGTCATCACAAGAAACACTTGGAAGAGAAGGTTCATTTTGGTCAGGACAAATCAACCCTTGACTTTAAAAGCTAATTAAATTGTTCAAATTCATGGCATATTTTAAATTGCTTCATCTTTGGGGCACCTGGGTGGCTCAGTCAGTTACGCATCTGACTTTGGCTCCAGTCATGATCTCGTGGTTCGTGGGTCTGAGCCTCACATCAGGCTCTGTGCTGACAGCTCAGAGCCTGGAGCCTGCTTCAGTTGCTGTGTCTGTCTCTCTCTCTCTGACCCTCCCCTGCTCATGCTCTATCTGTCTGTCTGTCTCTCTCTCAAAAATAAACATCAAAAAAAAAAAATTGCTTCATCTTTGAACGTGTGTTTATTTATTTAGAGACAGCACATGAGTACATGCTCCCACGTACATGCGTGGGTGGGAGGGGCGGAGAGAAAGGGAGAGAGAATTCCAAGCAGGATCCCTGCTGTCAGTGCAGAGCCTGACGGGGCTCCATCTCACAGAACTGTGAGATCATGACCTGAGCCAAAACCAAGAGTTGGACGCTTAACCAGCTGAGCCACCAAGGCACCCTAAATTGCGTTATCTTTGATTTTTTTTAATGTTCATTTTTGAGAGAGAGAGAGACAGAGGGAGAGAATCTGAAGCAGGCTCCAGACTCTGAGCTGTCAGCATAGAGCCCGATGAGGGGCTCAAACTCACAGACCCGAGATCATGACCTGAGCTGAAGTCGGACACTTAACTGACTGAGCCACTCAGGTGCCCCAGTTACTTTATCTTTGAATGGTGTTTTTATTTTTTGCTGGAGTTTTTAGTTTTTCCTTATTGAGAGAACATGCCTTTTTGCTATTTCACCAATCTGTTCCCCTTCTTCCCCTTCAGTATCTATTGTACAAATCTCTCATTTTCTTCTTGGAATCCTGAAACTGAAATTAATTTTTACAAATTGTGTGCTAAATTACATTCTTCTGAAAGTGGGCCCAGGTAAATGAAGCTAGTGAGTAAAGCTGGGATACATTCTAGGAAAATGTTAGTTTGTGATGGGGGTGGGGGGGGCGGTGGGGAACATGTGAAGGTGAAACATAAGAATGAAATAAATTTTATTTCAGGCTATATCACCAGATTTGTGGGACATGATTTTATTGTTTTCTGCCATTAAGGGTAGGTACTTATACATGTTTTAGGAGATCTCCTGAGATATGCTTTTCAGTACTTTGGGAAGATTTAAAAGATTAAATTTTGTGAATGCTGGATTATATTATAGTACTGTACTCTTGGAAGCCTGTCTTCCCCAGGAGAGTCTGAAATGTTTAACTCTCCTAATTGAGACGAGTCCTCAATTAGTAAGGAAGCTACAAGGTGTTAAGCCGATTAACACCTATTATATGGACAGATTTTCTCTGTGTGAGTAAATCAGAGGCCTAACTTCCAAATGCTTACTAGAGAGATTACTGGCTATAGGCCATGTTTTTCTGAAACAGTGATTGGCCTGGGCATTGTAAATAATCCACACCTGGACTGTGAACTGGGGAAATAGGAAGATTTCCTGTATTTCCCAAGCAAGTCATTTAAGGCCTGATTTACAAGTGCAATGATGTTTCTTATATAGAATTCATTGTATCCCTTCATTTAGAAAATGGTTCCTCATCCTTTAGTATGTGACATTGTCATTAGTAATTTAAGATGAGCCACTCAGTTTGATGGGTTTAGAAGAGTTTGGTGTCAGACTTATCCCAGACCCGAGGAAATCTTTTTCAAAATTAGTTGTCTCCCAAAGGGAGAGTTAAATCAGGGGGTGGGGTGGGGTGGGGACTGAGGCTAAACTGTAGAAATACTGCATAATTTCACTAGTAAAATCCAGTGGAGCTGGTATTACATCTGTGTTATAGTGAGCTGGAGTGTGGGACTCTGCAGTGGGATGGCTATGTGTAGTTCTCTGACACATTGGTTACTTGGGCAAATTGCTCAACTTTTAAAACCTCATTAAAATGGGGATAAGAATAATGTGTGTAAAGTGCTTATGGTACCTCCTACATCATAAATCCTCAATAAATTATTAATTCTACCGCTTTGGTGATGATGGTAGAATGGTGGATTTCAGGGGGAGTCAGAAGCTTTCTTATTTCTATTTTGAGGGGAAAGGCTTTATTTAGAGGCAACTCTTTGGATAGAAGAGATTGTTTTGTGAGCTACTCCAGGAATAGCATTCATAGAAAGAAGAATGATAGAGGAAACAGTCTCTTAAAAACAAAACACAGAGTGTGTTTATTTGCAGAGCATGTAGATACAGTTATAAGTATTGCTGTGGTCTGTTTTACATTTAATATTGGCTATGGGATTGTCCTAAATCACATACAATATAAAAAAAACACTGCTGCATAGTATTTTCCTTTCTACAAGTAGTGTAGTCTTAAAAAAAAAAAAAACCAAACACTTTTTAAGTATACAGTTTAAGGATTTTTAATAAATTTACTGAGATATGCAACCATTTCTACAACCCATTTTCAGAATTGCACTCCCAGTAGATGCAACTGCCTGTTTCCCACCCCAACCCCAGGCAGCCATTAATCTACTTCATACTTGTGCCTATTCTGAACATTTCATGTACATGCAGTCACATAATATGTGGTTTTTGTGACTGGCTACTTTCACTTAGCATAAAGTTTTCAAGATCCATCCATGTGATAGAATGTATCAATATTTCATTCCTTTTTATTGCCAAATAACCCATTATATGGATATACTAGTGGTTTTTGTTTTTTGTTTTTTTGTTTTTTGTTTTTTGTTTTTTTACTGTGCACCAATTGATGGACATTTGGGTTGTATCCACTTTTTGGCTGTTATAAATAATGTTGCACATGTGTTTTCATTTCTTTTGGGTAGATACTAGAAGTGGCATTGCTTTCTCATGAGGTAGATTCCTGTTTAGAGACATCTTTAGGTTATTCTAAGTTCCAGATTATTGTGCCAGTGGGTCAGTTTCAGATTCGTTTGCAGATGGTTTTTCCTTTTGCCTTCAGCCCTGAACTCTACCAATGCTAAGAGTTGGAGAGAATGAGTTAATATCATTTAGTGCCTTCTATATAATGGATACCAGTCTAGGTAGTGGCAGTATATCATTTTACATGATACTTTGGTCTGCGGTGGTGGATAAGAAGGACATTGAGTTACATTGTTTAGGATTACACTATCTATGTAGGGATACTAATTTTATGCTATCCTGATTTTGAGAAGAGCCTTTTTCTTCTTTCTGTGGAGTTTCAATTACAATAATCCTTTTCTTCTGAAGTTACTGAGCAGTTAGCCTTCTTAAGAATCTGTGAAACATGGTTAGGAAGAAGAGAATTTCAGTTCAGGTTCCTGTGGTTTATGAGAAGCCTGTAGGACATTATTTCAGAATCAGAGTCTTGTTTTCTTCTGCTTCATGATAACCCTGTAAAGTGGTCAGATTAGATGGTCATCGGCCTCCTTGTACCAGAGGAAGCAAAGGCCTGGAGAAGTCAATAGCTGAATGTGTGAATCAGACTATAGGGAATGCTGGGGGCAACTGGTTTGTTTTGGTTGTGAAATTTTTAAATTACTATACAGAATAACATTTAACATACGAGGCACATTCATTGTGTGCAATTCATTTCTGCTTTTGACCAACAAGTTTGGATGCCTTCATCAGACGAAGCCTTTTTCATAAACCGCATCACAGACTGCCGCCATTTTTGTTGCTAAAATCGTAGACGCTGGATTGTATATGTTTTTGGAAGTAAGATGTTAATAGATATAGCTAAGAGAACATGTCTTATTAAAGCTATTGGAAGCATGAGATTGTCCAAGACTTCTTGTTAAGAAGAGTCTAAAGGGAAGGGGGGAGGGCAAGATAGACAAAGAGGAAAGGGAGGGAGGGAAAGGAATCTTGTGTGCTGAAGCAGCAATAAGGAAATAATATTGGCTCTGATTGGCCTTGATAATCTATTAGTATGGACTTCATCATAGTTCTTGCCTACCCTCTCCTTGTCCCTCCTTCACTTTAAAAGACATTTTTTATAGAAATATTTAGATATTAGGAAAAGTAGAAAGAATATTTCATTATCAAATACCCTTTTCCCATATTTAACATTTCTCAATATTTTGTCACACTTAAAATCTATCCTTTTTCTTTGCCCCTTTTCCTTTTTTTTTCTTTGCTGAAGGATTTTATTTTTTATTTTACTTATTTATCTTAATGTTTATTTTTGAGAGAGAGAGAGAAAGAGCATGAGTGGGGAAGGGGTAGAAACAGAGGGAGACACACAATCCAAAGCAGGCTCTAGGCTTTGAGCTATCAGCACACAGCCCGACGTGGGGCTTGAACTCACGAACCATGAGATCATGACCTAAGCCAAAGTTGGATGCTTAACTGACTGAGCCACCCAGGCGTCCCTTTGCTGAAGTGTTTTAAAGTAAATCCCAGACATCTATTTTTTCACTCCTGCATACCTTATGTGCATCACTAAAAAGAATACAGATATTTCACTACATAACTGGACACCAATTTCATACCTAATTAAATAAACATTATGGATTCATCTAATGACTAGCCCATATCCAAACTGTTGAGATTGTTTACAATGTCTATTAAAGTTAGGGGCACCTGACTGACTCAGTGGGTAGAGCGTGTAACTCTTGATCTCAGGGTCATGAGTTTGAGCCCCATGTTGGGTGTAAAGATTACTTAAAAGGTGGGGGTGGGGGGGGGTGGCACTTGGGTGGCTTAGTCGCTTAAGTGTGCAACTCTTGATTTTGGTTGAGGTCATGATCTCATGGTCATGAGGTCGTGCTGTGCATGAAGCCTGCTTGAGATTCATTCTCTCTCTCCCTCTCCCTCTCCCTGTTCATGCTCTCTCTCTCTCAAAAAAAAAATCCATTAAAGTTATTAACATTCTGATTCCTGATTTAAGCAAGCCAAAGCACTTACGTTGTGTTAGGTTTTGCTTTTTTTTTGTTGTCAAAATTTTATTTAGGTAATTTCTACACCCAATGCAGGGCTTGAATCATGACTGCAAGATTGAGTCTCATGCTCCTCCCGCTGAGCCAGGCAGGCATCCCTAGGTTTTCTTTCTTTCTTTCTTTCTTTTTTTTTAAATTTTTTAACGTTTATTTATTTTTGACAGAGAGATACAGAGCATGAGCAGGGGAGGGGCAGAGAGAGAGGGAGACAGAATCCGAAGCAGGCTCCAGGCTCTGAGCTGTCAGAACAGAGCCCGACGCGGGGCTCAAATTCACAGACTGTGAGATCATGACCTGAGCCGAAGTCAGATGCTCAATTGACTGAGCCACCCAGGTGCCCCTCTAGGTTTTATTTCTTGAGTCTTAATCTAGAGCAACTACTCTACTTGAGGGGTGGAAGATTGGTTGTGGAACTGAGCTGAATTTATGTCCTATTTTGTGGATTTATCTATTTCCTCTTAATATGTTTAACTTGTTCTTATATACCAGCGGTTCTTAACCAAGAATAATATTACTCCCCAGCGTTGGGGAGACATTTGATAATGTCTGGAGAGATTTTTAGTTGTCATCATCTAATGAGTAAAGGGCAGGGATGCTGCTACATCTACAATGCACAGGTTACCACCCTACCTCCCTTCCCTGCAAAGAATATTCTGGCTCCAAATGTCAGCATTGCTGAGGTTGTGAGACCCTGTGGTTCTATCCCAGGAAGTTAGCTCTAAAGCTCAGTTAGAGTCAAGATAAGTCTTTTCACTAAAAATAGTTTAATAGTTCAAGAGTGCTGGTATTGTTCTGTGTTTTGATCTGGGTGCTGGTTACCAGAGTATGTCTCTTTGTGAAAATGTGTGCCTGAGCTATGCACTTCTAAAAAATTGAAATATAATTAATATACAGTGTTATTAGTTTGAGGTGTACAATATGAGTCAACAATTTTATAGGTTACCCAGTGCTCATCATAAGTATACTCATGAGTATATACTTACGAGTATACTCCCCCTTTACCTATCTCACCCATCCCCCACCCAGGTCCCCCTGGCTATCACCAGTTCTCCATATTTGAGTGGCTTTTTTTTGTCTCTTTTTTTTGTTCATTTGCTTTTTTTTTTTTTTTTTTAATGTTTATATTTGAGAGAGAACGAGAGAGCGTGCATGCACACACATGTGCTCAAGCGGGGGGGTGGGTGGGCAGACAGAGGGGGACAAAGGATGTAAAGTGGCTCTGCTGCTGATCGAGGTGGGGGGCTTGAACCCACGAACTGTGAGATCATGACCTGAGCCGAAGTCAGATGCTTAACCGACCGAGCCACTCAGGAGCCACCATTTGCTTTGTTTCTTAAACACCACATGAGTGAGATCATATTTCTCTGTCTCACTTATTTTGCTTAACATTGTATTCTTTAGCTCCATCCATGTTGTTGCAAATGGCAGCAAGAGATGTATACTTTTTAAATGTATGTTATATTCTAATTTTTAAAGTTTACTTGAAAAAGTCTTAATCGCCCTGCTGTGTACTTTTGACTACCACATTGGATTCTTAGATATGTCAAGAAATCTTTAAATCCTCTTCCATTTTAAACTTTCTTAACATTCTGGGATGCCTGGGTGACTCAGTCAGTTAAGCATCCCAACTTCGGCTCAAGTCATGATCTCACGGATCCTGAATTCAAGCTCCTCATCAGGCTCTGTGCTGACAGCTCAGAGCCTGGAGCCTGCTTCAGATTCTGTGTCTCCCTCTCTCTCTGACCCTCCCCTGCTTGCACTCTGTCTCTTTCTCTCTCTCAAAAATAAATAAACCTTAAAAAAATAAACTTTCTGAACAATTCCATTTAATATAAGAGTGGTAAAGATGGGGTAAAACAGGTGCCTTGTGACCTAATTATTGGGATGGTTGAGTGTCTGTTATGGCCACGTCAGGTATTTTTCTTGCTCTGGAGCGTTGCCATGAGGGAGAGAACACCTAAAAACAATAAGGCCATTTGGGCTTTGTCTGAAAGCTTAAAGGAGAGAGAGAAAGTCCTTCCAAAGGGTATGGAGTGTCAAGAGAGAAGGTGACCTTTCATGAGTGGTGGGATTTGAGAAAGGGGCATTTTGGGCTGAAAGAACCGGCGAAGATCCGGGAATGCATTAGGGATGTGCTGGGAACCCTTTCTGGAAAGTTGTCTTACAGCCAGCTTCTCTTCCCCCATCTCTGATAAATCATTGGAAGGAAAGGCCATGAATTTTTTCTGACAGTTGGTTCTCACTGAGGCCAAGGCTTCGTTTGCAAATGAAAGGACTGCTGTTGGAGTAGCCAAGATCACAATGGGCTCTGACTCTTTTCACATCAAAGTGCAAAAGAATCTCCAGGGGTGATAAATGGGGGCTGCGGGACTCATTACTTGTAAACAAAGCGGAGGGGTGACCTCTAAATTTTTTTTAATTAAAAGAAAACAGGGTTTCCTAGTGGTTGAGTGTGGGGCTGCTCTTCGTCTGAATTTTGACTGCTCCCTCAGGAGAAGATTTCTGTTAAGGTTGTAAGGTGGCAGCCGCTGTTACCCCAGCTTTGCTCTGACTCACAAATCCTGTGTAAATGTGCCCTGCCCAGGGTGGCCTTGCAGGTGTTCCTCCTGGATTGAGATTTGAAGTGCCCTGGGGTCAGCTGTGTTGTTGTTGCAGTAAGGGGAACACGGCAGAATTCTTTAGCTCTGTACCACTGAGGAGGCTGAGGGCTTAGACCCTTCCTCTGCTCCTTTTCCCACCCAACATCAAGAGAAAAACTCCCTTATTCTTGTGCGGTGCAGAAAGAGGTCATTTAAAGTGAATTCTTGGAACTTTGTACAGAGGTCCCAAAGCCATTGTTTTTAATTTTACATTTAAAGTTTAAATTCCTATCCCCTTGTTTTCATGTAGTGCAGGGCTTTGCATGTGATTGAAACCTTTAGCAAAAATGATGGTATTTGAACACTTTATGTTCAGTGTTTATATTGATATATTAAAAGCAATGCTATTATTAACATGGGTAATCTAGCATTTTATGGAACCAAGACTTGGAAACTGCTCTCTAAATTCAGGCCTGCAGAGTTGAAGGTCCACTTTCGGTAAACTCCCTCCCTGTGTACCCAACTCCCCATCAAGCTTATCTCTTGCTGGCTTTTCACCTGGCTCCTTTGTTGCAGTTAGTCTAAGCTCCAACCAGATTTTAAACTAGAGGTCAGAGACTGGCCTTTGTAACTCCAGTGAACTAGTAAGGTACTGGGCCCAAGAATGCTAATGTGTTTACTAACTTCCCAAATGTTTGGTAATCACCTTCTGAGCATATCTTCCAAACAAGTTGTAAGATTTGAGAAAGGAGCAGAGGTCACAGCTGGAGGGAGGAGTAAGCAAGTCCGGGGACTGTGGGTAGACTCTCTGTCCTCCAGTTGAGGTGATTCAACTAGAGATAAGAGTATTCAAGGCCTTCCAGTCCCCTTTGATGCTGGAAGAGCCAGACTGTGGGAGACACTGCTTTTGTGAGTTCAGATGCCAACAGCAGCCAATATTTAATGAGCACAGTGACCAGATTTTGTGTTAATAAGTGTTTGATAGGCGTGATTTCATTTCAGTCTCAGTTCCCTATGCAGCTATATTTTACAGATGAAAAAGAGGAAAGGAAAAGGTAACTGACTCATCAGTGGTAGATATTCAAGCTACCTTCTTTTTATCACCAGACCCTTAACCCCTTAACAGGGGTCCTTAACTCCTGTTCCATGTTGTCTTGGCAGAAGCAGGTGGCAGGGAAGTACTTCCTGAGCTCTGACTTGAAACTCTGAGGCTTGGACCAGAGATCTTCTGCAGCAGACTGTTCTTGTCTGACACCATAAAGGAGTATTGCATCAAAGGTTGCTCCTGGGACAGTGCTTCAGCCTGGCTCCTGTAGTCACAGGAACATGCGACCCTTCTGGTGAAGGGACAAAGCTGCTTTCTTTGCGTTGAGGTGTAGAAGGTGGAGTCGGGACAAGAAGGGGAGGATGACGGATGAGCCAATGGCAGGAAAAAGATGAACTGAGGGATAGAGGTGGTGCCCAGCCTAGGAGAAGTTCAGACCGCCCCAGCTTGCCCTAGCTGAGCTGTTGTCATCCTTGTGGTGAGGTGTCGTGTGCTGTCTTGGAGAGCGCCTCAAGCAGTCCGTGGAGCACTGCACACATGTCAGGTGGTGGCCCTGTTAATGAATCAACCCCTCAACGGTTAGAAGTAGCAGTTCTCATTTTAGATGATCATTTCAACATCCGGTGAGACTTCCTTTCCTCAAGTGAGCACTTGATGACTGAGATATGAGATTGTCCTAATGTAAGAAGGGAGGTGTTGATTTTCAAAGGGGGCACAGTAATAAATGAGAGCGGAGAATAACAACTCTTGTCTAAAAAATATATTTAAAAATATGTGCTAGTCTGTAAAAAAAAAAAAAAAAAGAGTTGAGAGCAAAGGCAACGAACGGGGTGAGAGGAGAAGATAGTTTAGAACAGGTCTTAACATCACTGTTACTTTTCCTTTCTGTCTTCAACCTGCAGTAGTGACCCAGGTGAGTGGAATTCATACAGGCTCACTGAGACTCTGCCATTGGATTTTCACCTGGAGACAGATGAAGTTCAAGGGAAAAAGTTTGCTTTGAAATCCGTTAGACCTGGGCTTGAAGTCTAGCCCCACTAGATTGTGTAATGCTGGGCAATTTACTTAACCTCTCCAAACTCTACTTCCTTCATCTGTAAAATAAGAATAATAATGAGGAGTGCCTGGCTGGCTCAGTGGGTAGAGCATGTGACTTTTAAAATTTTTTTTTTTCAACGTTTATTTATTTTTGGAACAGAGAGAGAGACAGAGCATGAACGGGGGAAGGGCAGAGAGAGAGGGAGACACAGAATCGGAAACAGGCTCCAGGCTCCGAGCCATCAGCCCAGAGCCTGACGCGGGGCTCGAACTCACGGACTGCGAGATCGTGACCTGGCTGAAGTCGGAGGCTTAACCGACTGCGCCACCCAGGCGCCCCGAGCATGTGACTTTTAATGTAGGGGTCTTGGGACGCCCGGGTGGCTCAGTCGGTTGAGCGTCTGACTATGGCTCAGGTCATGATCTCGCGGTTTGTGAGTTTGAGCCCTGCGTCAGGCTCTGTGCTGACAGCTCAGAGCCTGGAGCCTGCTCTGGATTCTGTCTCCCTTTCTCTCTGCCCCTTCCCCGCTCACACTCTGTCTCTGTCTCTCTCAAAAATAAATAAACATTAAAAAATAAAAATAATCTCAGGGTCTTGAGTTCATGCCCCACACTGGGCATGGAGCCTACTTAAAATAATAATAACAATAATAATAATAATAATAATAATGAGAATTATAGGGGTTCCTGGGTGGCTCAGTTTATTAAGTGTCTGGACTCTTTGATTTTGGCTTAGGTCATGATCTCACAGTTTCTTGAGTTCAAGCCCTGTGTCAGGCTCGTGCTGCTGGTGCCAAGCCTGCTTGGGGTTCTCTCTCTGCCTCTCCCCCACTCATGCTTTCTCTGTCTCTCTCAAAATAAATAAATAAACTTAAAAAAAAATGAGAATTGGGGCACCTGGGTGGTTCAGTTGGTTAAGCGCCTAACTTTGGCTCAGGTCATGAGTTTGTGGGTTTGAGCCCTGCTTTGGGCTGTGTGCTGACAACTCAGAGCCTGGAGCCTGCTTCGGATTCTGTGTCTCCTTCTCTTTAAGCCCCTCCCCACTTGCACTCTGTCTCTCTCAAAAATAAATAAACATTTAAAAAATTTTTTTTAAAATGAGAATTATGTGAGATAATATTTTTCAAAACCCAGCAGTGTGCCTGCAGTGAGCCAGTGTTTAATAAATATTAATTTGTTTCCCTTTCTGTTGACCTGCCTTTGATAATTTTAGTGTTCAGGGCCTCTCCAGGCCCTGAACTCTGTGATGTTCCTAAAGCCCATAGGAGGTTTAAAAGTGGGCTCCATTGGGCAGTATTTGGGAAATAACCCTGCTGTGCTCTTGAGACCCAGCTCAGAAACCTGGTGGGTGACAGAGGTCTGGTAGTGTGTGAACTTCCTAATCAAATGTTCCTGCTGACTGTGGGCTCAGGTGATTGAGATTTGTATTTTTATTGTTTTGTTTTTTTTAAGTTTATTTATTTTGACAAAGAGAGCGAGATAGTGCAAGCATAAGCAGGAGAGGGTC
Organism: Prionailurus viverrinus; assembly: GCF_022837055.1. Classification (NCBI taxonomy): domain Eukaryota; kingdom Metazoa; phylum Chordata; class Mammalia; order Carnivora; family Felidae; genus Prionailurus; species Prionailurus viverrinus. The sequence continues at coordinate 134,401,270 of NC_062564.1, read as the reverse complement.
AGAGAGAAGGAGACACAGAATCCCAAGCAGGCTCTGCACCAGCAGCACAGAGCCCACTGATGTGGGGGGCTTGAACTTACGAACTGAGAACTTACGAGCTGAGATCAAGAGCCAGACGCCTAGCTGACTGTGCCACCCAAGTGCGCTGTTGTTGTTTGCCTTTTAGTACTTGTGTTGCTGAAGCGAGCTTGAGAATGATTTTTCTGTTGTTGTTGTTACTGTGGGATTTATATATTAAGCGTTTGGGTAAGTTAAAATGGTAGGTGACACTATGCATTCATTTCTCAATAAAATTCTTATTTCATATTTCTTGTTAAAATGTTACATTAAGGAGGAGCCAGTGGCTCAGTTGGTTAAGCATCTGACTCTTGATTTTGGCTTGTGTCATGATTTAATGATTTGTGACATAGAGCCCCTCTCTGGGCTCTGGGCTCAATTTCTGCTTTGGATTCTCTCTCTTTCTCTGCCCCCCCCCCCCTCCCTGCTTGGCCATGCATGCTCTCTCAAATACATAAATAGACATGAAAAAAATAAAGAAAAAATAAAGGTCCGTGTTTTAAGAAAATGTTACATTAAGAATATGGTTTAGGGTATATGTAAAGTAAGTGTAGGGGCACCTGGGTGACTCGACTGGTTAAGCATCCCACTCTTGGTTACAGGTCAGGTCATGATCTCATGGTTCATGAGTTTGAGCCCTGCTGACAGTGTGGAGCCTGCTTGGGATTCTGTCTGTCTCCTTCTCTCTCTCCTCTCTCTCTCTCTCTCTCTCTCTCTCTCAAAATAAATAAATAAATAAAATTAAAAACAAAATGGTAAGTGTGCCTTATGTGTAGAGAGAATGTTTAATAATACTTTTTACACTTTTAAGGAAATAAATCATATATTTCCTTTGGGTTAGTTTTATTTTATTTTATTTTTTTAGTTTATTTATTTATTTTAAGAGAGGGAGGGAGAGAATCCCAACCAGGCTCCGTGCTATCAGCATAGAGCCCTACATGGAGCCCTACATGGGGCTTGAATCAATGAAATTGTGAGATCATGACCCAAGCCGCAATCAAAAGTCAGTTGACCGATGGAACCACCCAGGCACCCCTGTGGGGGTTTGATTTTAAATGAAGGGTCTTTTCTGTTCTCCTGATCATCCAAGATCTACTCATTCATTCAGCAAAGACTTCTGTAGGGCCTTGATGTCACAAGTGTCTACCAGGAACTAGGGGGAGTGGATGGTGAGGGAAGGAGCTGGGGTGGGAGTAGGTTAGCTGGTAGGATCTGTGCTGGAGCTTGCATTCTAGTTACTAGGTAAAGGTATTACCGTCAAGTGGTTTTCATTTAGTGCTTTAAACTTTTTCAAAGCATTATTCATAGTCTTCTGTTGCACTTTAACCTCTTAGGTATCTTATAAGGTGGGTAGGCTTAAAGAGGTTAAATGGTTTGCCCCAAATCCCAGAGTTAATAATAAAACTGTCCTCTCAACCTGGAATGAGTTTTCTCTCACCTTCCCAGCCTCCCCTTCACCCCCAGGTCTTTCAAAATCTTACTCATTCTTCAAGGTGCCACTGAAACAACACCTCTTTTAAAACTCTGATCACCCGAGAAATTCTTTGCTCTTTTTGTGCCTTTGTCCTTTCCTCTGTGCCACATTTTAATTAATGCTTCTCTTTTCTGAATTCACCCTTCAGTACCTGCTCTGTTATAATAGACTCTAAGCATTTCTCCTTTACAGTGGACGCGGTGTTCAACTTGACCAGTAGAGGGTACTGGAGGGACATTGTGGAGTTAGGGAGATTCTTCCTTTGTTTGTGCTTGCTTTTTCTCAGTCCTGCTGTGCAGCTTGTCAGTGTGAGCATGCACACTCTGTGTGTACACATACCCAGTGGTGCTTTGCTTGGCACATGAAGTCTCTTGGCGACTTTGCAGCCTGGATCCATCGATCCTGTCAGTGCAGACACTGCACGCGCCCGGTCTGATTCCCACAGAAGTGCGCAGCTGGCTCTGCGTACCTGCATCAGCCTCGGCCCATCGCACCCCAGAGAGTTGTCCCCTGCTGTTGTTAGTGTAGCCCAGTTCCAGTGACCTTATCTGCCACCCAGTGTGCTGCAGCCACACCCCTGCCCATGACATCTCAACCTCAGTTTTGGGGAGGGACTCCTCTGCAAAGTTTGTTCTTCCCTGGGTACCCTCTCTCAGCTCAGGGTACCCTTTAGAGTTCTCTTTATGTCTTTTTGGCTGTTCTGTCGTAGTGGGATTGCTTTTTATATTCACTTTCTGTTTACATTGTTGTGTGGTTTCTCTTTCCTGATTAGACCCAGACTAATACAACCTCCAGTGCTTATTTTCCTTGGTCCCAGTGTTATTTCACACATCTGTGTAAATTGTTAACTTCTTTTACAGCAGGGGCCTGTTTAATCCCTCAGCATTATCTCTTGTGCTTTGCAGAGAACCCATGATTAATGAATGATTGAGTTTGCCGCTGTTGTGGGAGAGAGAGAGAGGGAGGATGGTTATTTGCTCTTTATGGGAAAGGCAACTCAAAGTTCTTGCTGTATTACTAATGCGTTAACTTGGTGTTTTTGTGAAATCCTAGAACTGCCGAGGCAATTACTTGGTGACCCAATTATTGAAAAGTAGGTTTTAAGGCCTGTCTGTGAAGTCTTCAGGATTGTGTCAATAGTGATTTACTCTACTATTTGTCTTCAGTGACCTTTTAAAAACAAATTGCTCTGAAGTACAGCAAGCCTTTTAGCCAATGGTGCTTAACAATCACACATATTCCATTTCTTCAGGCTAATTTGTCAGTGTCCTCTCACAGTAGCCTCTTCTGTTGTAGGCAGGGTGGTACTTAGGTTACTGTTCAGGTTCTATACACACACTTGCTAAGCCTCTTCTCTCACCAACCCATGAGCAAAGAGAAGTAAAGGGTGTAGCTCATAGAGGAAAACATCTTTTTTTCTCCATTTGGCTAAGTCTATGTCTAGGGAAACAGTGTAGCCAGAGAAGCAGGAATATTGCCTGTATTTTGAAAGGAGGTGCTTCATTATGGCTCAGAAAGGAAATATTGATACTTGGTATCATTATGAGGCTAATGAGCATTTTTTGAATCTTTAAAAGTTATTTGGTTCAGCCAGTCTGCTGAGTGACCCCCTTCATGTTGTGATGATTTCAGCTCATGGGTATTTGGCTCTGCCTTTCCTTTGCCCATGCCTGGTCTTCACCAGTGTTTGTCTTTCATTGTCCAAATCTTTGTACCCCTTCTTGACTCCACCCACTCAGATGACCTTTTCATGCTAAAGCAAGATTCCTCTCCTTTATGAAGATAGGATACTTTAACCCCCCAATTTGAAATGTTAGAGGGTAATTATTTGCATGAAGAAAATTTTGTTTCTTTTCAAAAGGATTCACATCTGGCATCCTTTGAATCAGGGAGTGGGTGTGGTTTTTTAAAACATCTCTCAAACTAACTCTCTGTAGTAAGATAGTGACTTAATAAGTAATCTGAGAAATATATGCAGTTTCTTTAGAATACATGTAACCTGAACAGAGGTGCTCAGTGTATTATTTTAACAATGCTCAGCACCTACTGTGTGCAGAGTGCTGCACAGTGAACTTGGCACACGATGGGACATTTCCTTCCCTCCTCCCTGGCACCTTCTCTGGGACACTCATGCTAGCTCATAAGCTCTTTACCTTTCCGATTGGCCCCTCCCACTTTTGCATGTAACTTCCTTTTTTTCCTGCTTAATAAAAGTTGTCATTCCTCACACCTTTATCCCTGACTTATTTCCCTCTTACAGATTTTTTTCTGTGCAGTGTTTTATTGTGGCTACACTACCCACAATAGGTGACTCCCACATCTGGATTTCTAAGCCAAAACTGCTCCCACAGTACCATCATTTCCCTTCCCAGATTCCTCTGTGCCTCTAAATGTAAGTCATTATCTCCCCATCCTAACTTCATTACTGTTACTCAATAGGAGGGAAGTGCATTATGCTAGGTTTCCTGTGTGTTCATTTTGCTCCTTTACTTACAAAACTTAATGGGGCACCTAGCTGGGTCAGTCGGTAGAGCACACAACTCTTGATCTTGTGGCCGTGAGTTCAAGCTCCACTTTGGGTGTGGACCTTACTTTAAACAAACAAAAAGAGGGCGCCTGACTGGTTTAGTTGGTAGAGCATGCGACTCTTGGTCTCAGGGTCGTGGCTTCAGACCCCATGTTGAGTGTAGAGATTACTTAAAAATAAAATCTTAAAACAAAACAGGGGCGCCTGGGTGGCTCAGTCAGTTGAGCCTCTGACTTTGGCTCAGGTCATGATCTTGCACTCTGTGAGTTCGATCCCCATGTCGGGCTCTGTACTGACAGCTTCAGATTCTGTGTCTCCCTTCCTCTTCCCCCACCCCCATTCTTCTCACGCGCTCTCTTTCTTTCTGTCTCTCTCCCTCTCTCTCAAAAATAAATAAACATTAAAATTTTTTTGAAAACAAAACAAAACAGAAAAATCTTCCAGGGCTCCCAATCGTCTACTGTTTATAGTTGGATTCCTTAATGTGACCTTCAAGCCTCCATCCTTTGGGCCTCAGCATTCTCTTCGGGTCTCATCTCCACTCACTCTTGTGCTTCCACCAGCCTTGATGCCTGGACAGAAGTTCTTATAATTCCATACGCAGACTTTTGTCTTTAAAATAACATGCTTTGGCATATGTTATGCCTTTCTCCCATCTTTGCGTCATTCACCTGTAAGTGCTATTCAGGAAGTACAGGGCTTTACAGGAGCATGTAGAAAGGGCACCTAAAGTCAGATTTGCAGAATAATCAGGGAAGACTTATTGGAGGAAGAGGTGCCCAGCAGCAAGTGAGTGTATGTTTAAGAGTTAATCAATTGAAAAAGTTGGGTGGTGGAATAGGGAGCAGAAAAATGTATTCTAGCTAAAAGGAAACATACTTGTGATGGTTTGGGTTAAGAAAACACACACACGGGGCACCTGGGTAGCTTTGGTTAAGCATCTGACTCTTGATTTCAGCTCAGCTCACAATCTCATGGTTGTGAGATCCAGCCCTGCATCAGGCTTTATGCCCAGCATAGAGCCTGCTTAAGATTCTCTCTCTCTCTCTCTCTCTCTCTCTCTCTCTGCCTCTGCCCTTCTTCTCCTTTTGTGCATGTGCTATCTCTCTCTCTCTCTCTCAAAAATCAAATAAAATAATAAAATAAAGTACTTTAAAACACACGCATGCAAACACACACACACACACACACACACACACACAAATGGCTCCTTTGAGGAACTGAATGGACTTCAGTATAGCTGGAGAATAGAGCACCAGGCCAGGAAATGATCTGGTGGGTCATACTAAGAAATTTGACTTTATATTTAGGGGTATGGGAAGTTATTAAACAATTTTAAGTAGGTGAATGGTTGACGTGATTTTAGAAGGTCAGTTATAAAGTACAGAATGAGTGTAGTGGGGCAGAAGCAGAGAAACCAGTTGGGGGGGATTAGCAAGTGGGTTCATGGGTTAGCTGGAAAGGACCAAATTGATTTTGGATAATTTGGGAGAAATAGTGAAAAAGGATTTGTAGGTGTTTGGATGTAGAGCATGTATAAAAGAAAAGGGTCAAGTGCAATTCATTATGTGGTGTTGTTAATGGGAAGGGCTGTGGTCAAGGTGGGTAGATGATGTAAATGCTTAGGGGGAGAGTTTAAGTTTGTGATGCCTTTGAATCCCCTTGCTAGTGGAGGTGTCAAGTGGGCAGTTGGTTATCTAAGAGTGGAGCTCATTGGGGAAAATCTGGGCCTAAGATACACATTTGTTTGGTAGAAATTGAGGGGCGCCTAGGTGGCCCAGTCGGTGAAGCATCTGACTTGGTTTGGGCTCAGGTCATGATCTCGAGGTTTTGTGTGTTCAAGCCCCGCATCGGGCTCGGTGCTGGCAGCATGGAGCCTGTTTGGGATTCTCTCTCCTCCGTCTCTCTCTCTCTCTCTCTGCCCCTCCCTAGCTCGTGCTGTCTCTGTCTCTCTCTCAAAAAAAGAAGAAATTGAATCACAGTTATACATGAGATTTTCTTGGGAGAGGGAGAAGATGAAAATGCCTAAGAAGAGGAAACTAAGTAGCAAGAAGTTTTCAAGAGATTGATAAGACAATAGCAAAGACATGGGAGGAAAAACAAGGGAGTGCTGACTTGGGGACCAAGAGGAGAAAGCATACAAGGATGGCTCAGAGTATCAAATGGTGTTTAACTTCTGGTTCACTCACCTTTCAGCATGCCCCTGTCACCCTTGGGCAACAATGGTCCACCACCTCTCAAAGGTACAAGTCTTTTATTATGGCATTTATTTCTTAAATTGCCATGATGTTTGTCTTCGTTACAAGATTCTGTCATGAGACAGCCGATTTAAGGGCTATCACCTTTGTGTCTTCAAGGGCTGGCATTGTATCTGGACTAAGAAGACACTCAATAAATTAATAAATATTTTAAAAATAAGTGAGAGGGGCATCTGGGTGGCTCAGTTGGCTAAGCATCTGACTCTTGATTTCCGCTCAGGTCATGATCCCTCGATTCTTGAGATCAAGCCCCATATTAGGCTCTGCACTGACAGCAGGGAACCTGCCTGGGATTCTCTCCCTCTCCCCCTCTCTCTGTCCCTCCCACGCTCGTGATCTCTCTCTTTCTCTCTCTCAAAACAAATAAATTTAAATCTATCAATATTCCTTTATAGCCCCTTGTAGAATTTTCTGCACTCACAATAGCAGAAGTAATGACATTTTGACCGTGCCTGGTTCTTGTGATGGACAGAGACCTCAGGAACAAAACTTTTGTGACACAGGGGGCTTACACTAAGGGAGTATGGGAAATGGCAACTCTTGTAAAAATAAGCCAGTCAGTGGGTGGTAGGTAAGCTGAGGGAAAAGATTTATGAGCAACATCCTGCTCTGGGATCACTGCTGGGGACAGAAGAAGGGGAGAAATTTCTGTATAAATCATGAAGGCAGCTCAGGAAATAAAGTCTGCCACAGGAGAGTCTCAGGGGGGCCTTTTATGGATATCTTTTGGAGAACACATGGGTGAAAGAGAATTGATAGGTGGTATTCTTAAGTTTCTGTAGGGGTTAATGCTGGGCTGAGGTAATCCATCTTTCAGAAGGAGGGAAAAGGGAACAAGAGAAAACAGACATAACCCAGAGGGCCCAGAATTATCTGTAGCTTTATAAATGCATGCTGAATAGTGAAAAAGAGAGCGAAGGGGCCATTTGGCAGGGAGTAGAAGATGGTGTTCGTTGGTTTCAGATCTTATATGGTACCCTCTGTGTGGAGTTTCTGCCTGTTCCTTCATTAATCTGCATTACTTTCTGCTCTAGTTGTGGATGCATACGTGAGATTTAAAGTCTTGGCCAGAGGGTGAATTATTTGGCCTGGGAAAAACAAAACAAAACAAAACAAAACTCTTTTGTCTTTTCAAATGAGAGACACTTGAATTGGGGTGCCTGGGTGGTTCAGTAAGTTAAGTACCTGACTTCGGCTCGGGTCTGATCTCACCGTTTGTGTATTCGAGCCCCATGTTGGGCTCTCTGCTGACAGCTCGGAGCCTGGAGCCCGCTTCAGATTCTGTCTCTCTCTCTCTCTCTCTCTCTCTCTCACCCTCCCCCAATCGCACTCTATGTCTCGCTCTCTCAAAAATAATAAAAAACAGTAAAAAAAAAAAAAAAAAAAAAAAGACACGAGTTATCCCATCAATAGGGGATTGAATTCTAAACTAGGATATACTACAAAATAGAAAAATAGCTATTAAAAAGAATGAGATAATTCTAAGTATATGACCATGACATGATACAGTGTACAAACTACAGAATAAAATCAGATATGATCTTGTTTTTGTGAATAGGAATGTAGAACTCTGTCAAGACAGACAGACATACAATGGGTCTGAAAGGACATTTACCAACCTTGCAAAATAGGACTATTTAGGTTGCTCAGTAGGATGACTTTTGTTTTTTAAATGTATATACTTTCAAGTAATTTTTTTCTTGATGTGCATGTATTAAAATGAGAATATTTTCTAAAATATTATTGGGGGGCTCCTGGATGGCTCAGTCGGTTAAGTGTCTGACTTCGGCTCAGGTCATGACCTTACAGCTTGTGAGTTCTAGCCCTGCGTCGGGCTCTGTGCTGATAGTTCAGAGCCTGGAGCCAGCTTTGGACGCTGTGTCTCCCTCTCTCTCTGCCCCTCCCCTGCTCACATTCTGTCTCTGTCAAGAATAATTTTTTTTTTAATATTATTGGAAAAAGTGAAGGAATGGTCTCTTGTTCTGCTGTTTTCAGAAGAAAGATAAAGTGTAGCTTATTAACTTATTCAGCCAGTAAATATTTGTTTGTTTTGCATTCCAGGCATTATTCTAAGCAGCGAGGATACAGTAACAAATAAAACCAACAGGATCCTGCTTTTCTGGAGCTTAGGTCCAATGTAGGGGTAGACAAAGTATAAGCATATAACTGCTCAGGGTTATAAAATAGCATAGGTAGGAGTAAACAGTGTCAGGTGTATGAAGGAAAGCTGGGCTATTTTATGTCCAGTCATTAGGAAAGTCTTCTCTGATATGGTAATATTTGAGAAGAGCTCTGAAGGAGTATAAGCCACACAGATGATTGGAGCTGGGTGTGTGTGGGGGGGGAACTTTTCAGGCAGAGGGAGCATGTGCAAAGGTCCTGGGGCAGTATGTGTGTTCTTCATGTTTGAGAAACAGCAAGGCTGTCAGTGAGTGATGCTGGAGCAGTGATGAGAGGGAGAGTGGTTGGGATGAGGTATGAGAGAGCTAGCAGGAGGCCAGATTATGCAGGGCCTTGTAGGCCATTGGAAAGTTGTTGGAGTGAAATGGAAAACTTTTTTTGACCAGAGGAGTTGCACTGAGTGTCCTTTTAATATGGTCACTTGGGGAGCTTTATGGAGTTTACACTGTGATGGGCATGAGCAAAAGAAACCATTCCTGCAATGGATAGGGACTATCCTTCCCCCTAATTTCACAAGTAGAGAAAGTTAAGGTTGGTATAGGAACATGAAACATTACAGAGTAGGGACCAGGTCCCGAGTTTTCCTGGTTGTCGTTTCAGCACTCTGTTATTCAGGTAAGGGTATCTAATCTGGGAATTTCCATTGTCTGGTATATTATAACATGTTATTTTTATTATTTTTTAATTTTTTAAAAGTGTATTTATTTATTTTGAGAGAGAGAGAGAGAGAGCGAGCATGCGCCAGCAGGGGAGGGGCAGAGAGAGGGGGAGAATCCCAAGCAGGATCCACACTATCAGCACGGAGCCCAATGCGGGGCTTGAATTCATGAACCGTGAGATCATGACCTGAGCCAAAGTCAAGAGTTAGACACTTAACCAACTGAGCCACCCAAGTGCCCCTAACATATTATTATTTTTAAAAAAATTTTTAATGTTTATTTATTTTTGAGAGAGAGAGAGACAGAGACAGAGACAGAGCATGAGCAGGGTAGGAGCAGAGAAGGAGGGAGACACAGAATCAGAAGCAGGCTCCGGTCTCCAGCTGTAAGCACAGAGCCCCACATGGGGCTTGAACTCACGAACTGCGAGATCATGACCTGAGCCAAAGTCGGACGCTTAACGACTGAGCTACCCAGGCGTCCCCTAACATGTTATTTTTAATAGTTAGATCTCTGATGAATTATTATGAGCATGGCCCATGATGCTGTACAGAATTTCCAGGGGTTCTGGCTTCAGTGCTCTTCTTGTATGAAGATAATGCTTCTGATCTATGACATTTGCTAAAATGTTGAGTCAGAGTATGAGTTAGTGTTGCTTTGTCCATGGCAGGGTTTGGATGCACCTACACATTCAGCACTTGTGTTTTCAGTGGGTAGTATGCACTGGTTAAGCTTACCTTGGAACCACACTTGAGTGTTCACGTTAAGGGTACAGTTATTTATCCTAAGGCTGGTAAATTAAAGAGTTCACTTCACCAGAAGTTAATCAAGGTCTGCTGTATGCAAAGCAGTGTGCCATGTTCTTTAGGAGCCGTAACATAAACAGCAATACCATGCCCTTAAAGAGTTTACAGTCTTGGGCACAACAGCGAAAACATTAATGTTATTAGAGAGTTGCTAGATGATAACTGGGAGTACGAAGAATGTAGAGATGAATTATGGGGGGTGGGGGGGAGTGGTATGGGAAATGCTTGTTGAATGAGGTAGCACTTGAACTGGGTATTGAAGTTTGGAGACATTTTGTACTTAAGGGACAGCCAGAAGAGCACCAGGGAAGGAAATGGGTTTAGGACAGGGTGACTACAACTGGATTAAAGTATTTTCAGGAGGTGAAAAAGGAGGAGGCAATGGGGCCAAGTGAGACTATTGCATCTGAGCCCGAGCTGTTACAATCCAGTACGGTGGCCACTGGCCACATATGGTACTTGAAGCACGGCTGGTCTGAATGGAGATGTCCTGGAAAAGTACAAGACACCCAGATTTCAAAGACTTGGTCTGGAGGGGGAAAAAAGTAAAACCACTCATCATTAACTTTATGTTGGTTAAAAGTTAAGCAATGAAATTACTTTTTGGTTATATTGGTTTTAAACAAAACAGTATTAAAATTTATGGCCCTGGTTTCTTTTTACCTTTTTAATGTGGCTACAGGCAAATTAAAAACTACATTTGTAGCCCCCATTATAGTTTTATTGGTCGTAGCTGATCTAGGCTAGGCTTGCTAACCCTGGGAGAGGGGGCAGAAGCAGGGTGGAAGGAAAGAAGGAGAGAAGGGATAGAGGAAAACCAGGAAAGGAGAATCTACATGATTTACACTAGTGGGTGTGGGAGAGGTCGGTGATACCCCTGAGGCTCTGGCTGATGTCGCAATCAACTTGAAGGAGCACACACGGAGGCGTTGGAGGGTGGAGGACAGTGATGATTTCATTGGAGGCCTCTTGATCACAGGCTGTGCTGTAGGGAGATTAATTTGGCAGCAAAATGTGGGGCTGGCAGGAGCTGGAGGTGGGGAGACCAGTTAGGTTGGGTCCCATGCCCATCACAACTGTTTGCTGTAGCCTCTTGGAGGGGGGCAGGGTGAGAGCGTCCTGCACTATAGAAATAATCTGCAGAATTGCTTTGTAGTTTATGCTGAATTTTATAATTCTGCCTCAATCCCTATTTTTTCTTAAATTGCCATACTTTTACCATAGGGAGAAAAGGAAGTATGCAAATTATGATGCGGCCAAAAAATTTTAATGCAAATATTTAGACTAGTATAGCAACTTCTCTTTTTCCTTATTATTTCTGGAAGCAGACTGGTTTGTAAAGAGAAAGAAGGTATCCGTTTAACAAATTTGCCAAACTTTATTTCCTAGAATGAGAGTGAGGACTGACAGGGGTTTTATTAGGAAAGCCCTCCCTTTGGGGAATTTTCATTCATTCATTCAGAAAGTACTTAATAAACATTTACTATGGCAGGTAGAACATTACAATGTGATGTATCAAAGGTTATCAAAATAAGAGTCCCTGTCTGTTTAGCCAGGGAGATAGGCACACAGATAAATTATGAAACTCTGTGACAGATAAATGCTGTCAGGGAAGTCTCAATAAAACTGTATAGGATCGTGGGAGGCAGTGATGCGTCCTACCTAAGATCTTTCTGGTTAGAACCATGGATATTCTGCTCATTCTCACTTTCTCTTGGGGGTCTTAGAGTCATACCAGTTTTCTTGAAGTGTTGCTAAGGCAGAATTCAACTTGTGGGTTTAAGTTTAGTCCTACCTAAACTTTGAGTTTCTGTAAATGCAGAGATTTAAATTTTTTTTTTTTAACATTTATTTTTGAGAGACACAGCACGAGTGGAGGAGGGGCAGAGAGAGAGAGGGAAACACAGAATCCAAAGAAGGCTCCACGGTCTGAGCTGTCAGCACAGAGCCTGACGCAGGGCTCGAACTCACAAACCTTGAGATCATGACCAGAGCCGAAGTCGGACGCTTAACTGACTGAGCCACCCAGGCACCTCAGGATGATATTTCTTCTAATTAATGGTATTCATATAAAATATATTAAAGACTAACAATGTGGAATCATAGGAAAGCCTTATTATACACTTAAGAGAAAAAGCTGGACATAATGTTTTGGTCATGTAAATTAAATTCGGAAAAGACTTTTGGGGACTAGCTGAAGATGCAAGTCATGATACAAAGAACAAACTAGCAGGGTGTGGTCTAGGAGATACCACCGTTCTTTCAGTTCTCAGATTCCAGGTCGCCTTCATTTCCTTCCATCTCGTGAATGTTATTGACGGTACGAGCTGGATTTTTACAATGGGTTCCAATTCCCTGTACCTCCAGCTAATAGCTGCCTCCTCCATCCTCCTCTGTCTGTTGGAACAATCTTTCGATAGCCACAACTGCTTTAAAAACATTGCCAGATCATTGCTGCCTAAACAGATGCAGGTCTTTTTGCAGCCTGGTATGCTCACTTCTTCAGTGCCTTCCTTACCTCTCTCATGGGCTCCCTTGTGCAGAGCACCTTTTCTTTCTTTCTTTTCTTTTCTTTTTTTTTTTAACGTTTATTATTGAGAGACAGAGAGACATAGAGTGTGAGTGGGGAGGGGCAGAGAGAGGGGGAGACACAGGATCTGAAGCAGGCTCCAGGCTCTGAGCTGTCAGCACAGAGCCGGACGCAGGGCTCAAACTCACAGACCGTGAGATCATGACCTGAGCTGAAGTTGGACGCTTAACCTACTGAGCCACCCAGGTGCCCCAGAACACCTTTTCACCAAGAGCCATGTCTCTCTGTTTTTGACCATATTGGTCCCATGCCTTGAATGATCTTCAAAACTACTTTGTTTTCCCGGGGAAAATCCTGTTTATCCTACTGTAACCTTTAATTGGTTTCGGTTCAACAAACACTTATTGAGGTTGTTCCATGTCCTATATGCTGGGGATACAAACTTGTCAAGATAGTCTTTCTTTTAAGGAGTTAATAGTCTAAGGAGGTAGGTACACAAATATTTATTAATATTCCTGTGTGTTAGGGTTAGGTGTTAGAAATATCATGACAGAACAGACAGGCTTCCTGCGCCCATGAAGCATATGTTCTGGTTGGGGAGAAGATATCAAATTTTAGAAACTGATCTGTGAGAAGTTCTGTGAAAGTGAAAAACGACTTTGATCTGAGAAAGTAACTAGGAAGGATAGGAAAGTCAATTTTAGATTAAAAAAAAAAAGGGTCAGGTTTGGCTTCTCCAAGGAGGTGACACTTTTAAAAAAGACATTTCAGGGGCGACTGGGTGGCTCAGTCGGTTAAGTGGCCGACTTCGGCTCAGGTCACGATCTCACACTCCGTGAGTTCGAGCCCCGCGTCGGGCTCTGTGCTGACCGCTCAGAGCCTGGAGCCTGTTTCAGATTCTGTGTCTCCCTCTCTCTGACCCTCCCCTGTTCATGCTCTGTCTCTCTCTGTCTCAAAAATAAATAAACGTTAAAAAAAATTAAAAAAAAAAGACATTTAAGCAAGTAATTATAGTAAAGCGTAATAAAGCTTAATTATCATAGGATAAATGTAGGAGACCTATGTGTAAAAATGTAAATGCAAATGAATAGTTATAATATGATGTGATGAACTCAGTGATACAGGGATGTAACGAAGGATACTTTGGCAGTATGAAGGGCCCACAAGGTGTTTTCTGCCATGCAGTGGAAGAATTTGGTGAAGGGTGGCTGAAGGGCTTTCCATGCCAAAGCACAGAGGTTTAAAACAACTTGTGTTCATAGAGTTTAAAGTACTTTGATGTTAGGAGGAGCCTAGAGGCAGGAAATAAGGCTAAGAAGTGGGTGGTCAAGAAGGGGGCTCTGGAGCCAGAACTGGGCTCAGATCTCAGCCTCTGGCATTCCCATAAATAGGACAAGGTTTAATAATAACAAAACAAAATCTTTCTGTGCCTCCAGTTTCCTCATTTGTAAAACTGAGATGATGATAGCACCAACCTTATCAGGTTATTGTGAGGATTAAATAAGTACCTACAAAATGCCTGGAACACTGTTTGACATATCAGGTGCCCACTAACTGCAGGGGTGGTGATTATGGACATAGTATTGCGTGGAGATAAGCTATGACTGACTGCAGACCTGTTAAGGGTTACTTGCAGTGGAATGGCTTGATCATTCTTGTGTTTCTCAAATATCATTTTAGAGCAAGTTTAAGCCTGTGTATTGGGGAGGAGGGGACTGGGATTGTATTTTTGTGGATTCTCTGACCTCACCTTTTCTCTTCATTCCCTGCATAATTACGTGTTCCTTCACCTGTGTTCCCACATCATTTTTATCTCCATGGTGGCATTTTCCCATTGAATTTTATAGTTTGTGTTTCTCACACTAGACTGAATTCCCTCAGGGTGTTAAAGAGTATGCGTTACTCATCTTTACATGCCCCTGCCAAGGGCAGTGCCTAACACTGGCACATATTGGGCACTCGACAAGTAGTTGTTGAATTTATTTGAAAGGTTTACTAGGGAGTTGCCCTAACTTATAATTCAGGAGAAAGGTCCTCCCATGGAAAAGTCTGGGCATGTTGCTATGGGAGGGTGTTTTCATTCTTTCATACACCAAGTATTTATTGAGTGCCTACTGCACATGGCGCTGTGGGGGATACAAAGATGAATCAACTGTGTACTCTGCCCTGGGTTGTGTTGGCTCTTACAGTTTTAATTGTGGATGTAAGGGAAGAGGTAAATGGTTGCTGATAAAATGAAAAATAGGCTATGCATTGGTTTGGTTGTATTGGGATTTCTGTTTAGAAGTGTAATTGCTTCAGTCAGAGCATTTCAGAATGACTTTATTTTTTTTAATGATGTCTCACTGAAGGTAGCTTATTTCTTGTTACATTTCAGTTTTCTGTCACAACAGAATCTGTCTAATAAACTGCGCAGTGTAAAGTTCACAGTAAGCCTGATCATTTCTCAGATTTTAATCCTGAATAGAAATTACTCCACACATGTGGGAAGGAGGGGTATATCCTTGCCTCTGGACCAAGTACCTTCCTGGGCTCTTTGTTTTTGCACTTAATCCCTAATCAGCATCGAGTATTATGTTTGATTAAAGGTACCTAGTTACAGGTTTTTATTACAGCTATGGTTTTAAGCTTTTGGTCGTATCTGTCCCTACTTTTCTCACCATAATTCTCTGGCCTCTGTAGCCTACCCTGCTGCCTTTTTATTTTTTCAAATAGAAAAGGCAGGCTTGTTCTGTTGTGAACATTTATCACTCTTTGCTCAGACCATCTCTAAACCCAGAAAAAAAACCTTTCTCTTTTGGCCCAATGCATAACTCCCCCCCCCCCTTTTTAAAACCTTTTTATTTATTTTTGAGAGAGAGAGAGAGAGAGAGAGAGAGAGAGAGAGAGCGCGCGCGCATAAGTGGGGGAGGGGCAAAGAGAGACAGGGCGACATACAATGAGAAGCAGGCTCCAGGCTCTGAGCTGTCAACACAGACCCCGAAGTGGGGCTCGAACTGTGAACTGTGAGATCATGACCTGAGCCAAAGTTGGATGCTCAACCAACTGAGCCACCCAGGTGCCCCTCAAGGCATTACTTTCTATTGAAAGATAGATGCTCTCGACTTCAGTGATTTTTAAACTACTGGGATCCCTGCTGAACATCTCATCCTTAGCATCCCCAAACGCCTTAACCTCACCTGCGTTAGTACAGCAGGGGCAGGTCCTGGTACACCAAAACCCTCATGTTTGTGTTGATAGGATGAACTGATATAAATAAAGCATATGTAGGAATGGAAATGTATTTAAATTACTCAGCTTTTTAAAGAGTGTGTTTAATAGTACATTTTGTCTTTGTGAAAATTTTATTTGAAAACTCTTACTCTAGGGGCGCCTGGGTGGCGCAGTCGGTTAAGCGTCCGACTTCAGCCAGGTCACGATCTCACGGTCCGTGAGTTCGAGCCCCGCGTCGGGCTGTGGGCTGATGGCTCAGAGCCTGGAGCCTGTTTCCGATTCTGTGTCTCCCTCTCTCTCTGCCCCTCCCTCGTTCATGCTCTGTCTCTCTCTGTCCCAAAAATAAATAAAAACGTTGAGAAAAAAAAAAAATTAAAAAAAAAAAGAAAGATAGATGCTCTCGACTTCAGTGATTTTTAAACTACTGGGATCCCTGCTGAACATCTCATCCTTAGCATCCCCAAACGCCTTAACCTCACCTGCGTTAGTACAGCAGGGGCAGGTCCTGGTACACCAAAACCCTCATGTTTGTGTTGATAGGATGAACTGATATAAATAAAGCATATGTAGGAATGGAAATGTATTTAAATTACTCAGCTTTTTAAAGAGTGTGTTTAATAGTACATTTTGTCTTTGTGAAAATTTTATTTGAAAACTCTTACTCTAGGGGCGCCTGGGTGGCGCAGTCGGTTAAGCGTCCGACTTCAGCCAGGTCATGATCTCGCGGTCTGTGAGTTCGAGCCCCGCGTCGGGCTCTGTGCTGACCGCTCAGAGCCTGGAGCCTGTTTCCGATTCTGTGTCTCCCTCTCTCTCTGCCCCTCCCCTGTTCATGCTCTGTCTCTCTCTGTCCCCAAAATAAATAAACGTTAAAAAAAAAAAAAATTAAAAAAAAAAAAAAACTTACTCTAAAATATCAAACTTGTCAGAGCAGTTACAGTTCTTTTTAATTAGAAAAGATGCCCAATCATGCAACATAAAAGAGATGGAAATGAAAACTACATTAAGCTATCATATCTTGTCTATCAGGCTGGTAAAAATAAAAAGTTTTACAACATGTTTTATTTATTTTTTTTAATGTTTACTCATTGTTGAGAGAGCGAGAACTTGTGTGAGCATGGGCGGCATGTGAATGGGGGAGGGGCAGAAAGAGAATCCCAAGCAGGCCCTGCCTCTCAGCACAGAGCCCAACTCTGGCTCAGTCTTAGGAACCTTGAGATCATGACCTGAGCCAAAACCAACAGTTGGTTGCTTAACTCACTGAGCCACCAAGGCACCCCATACAAACAAGTTTTATTGATAAGACTGTAGGGGACAAAGTTCGTTCATTCGTTCTTTTCTTTTCATTTCATTGTTAATGTTTGTTTATTTTTGAGGGAAGAGAAAGAGGGAGAGAGAGCAAGTGAGGGAGGGGCAGAGAGCGAGAAAGGGAGACCAAGGATCCGAAGCAGGCTCTGTGCTGACAGAGAGCCTGATCTGGGTCTCGAACTCATATACCATGAGATCATGACCTGAGCCAAACTCAGTGGCTTAACCTACTGAGCCACCCAAGTGCCCCTCCTTTTTTCTTTCTTCTTTTTTAATGCTTATTTATTTATTTTGAGATAGCACGCATAAGCAAGCAAGGGGAGGGTCAGAGAAAGAGAGGGAGAGACAGAATCCCAAGCAGGCTCCCCTGCTGTCAGTGTGGACCCCAACATGGGGCTAGATCTCAAAACCGTGAGATCAGGACCTGAGCGGAAATCAAGAGTCTGCTGCCACTCAGGGGCCCCAAGGACAAAATGCTTTCATACATAGCTGGCAGGAACGCAAAATGGTATAACCCTATGAGGGGAGTTTGGCAGTAAGTAACAAAATATCATTTGCATTTACCCTTTGATTCAATCAGCTCACGTCTAGGAATTTATCCCCAAGAGACACTGGCAAAAATAAGGAAAAGGTATCTACAGGTGTATTCATTATAGAGTGTATGTAATAGCAAAAGACAAAATAATCCAAATATCATTAGGGAGTTGGTTTAAAAGCAACCTGGCTGGCTTTAGTTGGAAGAGCCTGCAACTCTTGATCTTGAGGTCTGAGTTCAAGCCCCATGTTGGGTGTAGAGATTACATACATATATACATACGTACGTACATAAACTTAAAAGAAAAACCTGGTATTTCAAAATAATGGAGCATTATACAAGTTTAAAATAGAATGAGTACTCTATTTTCTACTATTGTGTGATCTCTAAGGTCTATCGTTTTTTATTTTATTAAAAAATTTTTTAATGTTTATTTTTGAGAGAGAGGGAGGGGGAGAGAGAGAATGAATGAATGAATGAATGAATGAATGAATATGACTGGGGGTGGGACAGAGAGAAAGGGAGACACAGAGTTTGAAGCAGACTCCAGGCTCTGAACTATCAGCACAGACTCAGGGCTTGAATCCGTGAACTGTGAGGTCATGACCTAAGCTGAAGTCAGATGCTTAACCGTCTGAGTGACTCAGATGCCCCGGGATCTATCATTTTTTTTAAAGTAAAGTGTAGAATAGCATGTTTAATTATGTTACCTTTTATTTTAGTAAGGGAAGGGGCATCTGGCTGGCTCAGTCAGTAGAACATGACCCTGGGGTTGTGCATTCAGGTTCCACATTGTATGTAGCAATCACTTAAAATAGTAAGGGAAGAATACGGAAATGCATATGCTTTGCTTATATTAAAAGAATAATTAATAGATAACTCAAAAACTTGATGGGCAAAAATAGAAGCTAGACTTTCCTGAATGTGCCTTGCTTTGTGGCTCATCTTGGAACTACTAAGTGTTATACATAATTATAAAACAAAATTAAATCAAAATTGTGAAGGGTGAAACCAACCCTTAAAAGTGGAAAGCAATGGGTGCCTGGGTGGCTTAGTCAAGTGTCCAACTTCGGCTCAGGTCACAATCTCCCTGCTTCGGATCCTCTGTCTCCCTCTTTCTCTGCCCCTTCTGCTCCCCACCTCAAAAATAAACATTAAAAAAAATGTGGAAGGCAACAATGAACAAATGAATCTAATAGTTTGTCAAGTTGGTGGTTTGCCTTTACTGAGAGGAATTACAGTCAGCCCTTGCTGTGAACGAATTTCAGTTATCATGGTTTCAGTAACACCAGGTCTCCAATAGAGTGGTTCAGATTTCAGTTAGTGCAGCAATTTCATAAAGTGCAAACTAGCTAATTCCTCCACAAATCACTGTGTAAATAAGAGGGCATCATGATCAATAACCAATCATGTCACTTCTTTTAAGGCCTGCCCTGATTGGTTGCTGTAGTTGTGTTGGCTCCTTGTCTCCCAGTGATGAACCCATGGGACATTTCACATAAATGGATAATCTAAAGAGAGACTTGGCCAACCAATATGAAAGTGCAGAAAGAAATGAAAGGTGGCAATGCTGAGAGAGAAATACTGAACGAGCATAAAGGAAGCTACAGAAAAAAATGGCTGACTGGGAATGTGCAGACAGGAACACAGTGGAGAGGAGCTTACTGACATAAATGAGGAAAGCAGTTGCAATGAGAGGGAGGACGATGTCCCAGAGGATGAGCTGCCTAAGAAATGCTCACATTAAAGGAACTCTTACTTCACCACATTGAGACATTTCACCACATTGAAAGAGCCAAGGATGAAATGTTGGAAGCTGATCCATACTTAGAAAGGAGTATGACAATTTGCCAGGGTGTAGAAAAGATGTTTGCTTTGTGTTGTGACTTATGTAACAAGAAGGCGAGCACTGTTCAAAGCACTCTTAGGAAGTTTTTTTTTTTTTAACAAGCAATTCTTTTTTTTTTTTAATTTTTAAATGTTTATTTATTTTTGAGAGAGAGAGAGTGAGGGAGGGAGGGAGGGACAGAGAGAGAGGGAGATACAGAATCTGAAGCAGGCTCCAGGCTCTGAGCTGTCCACACAGAGCCTGACGTGGGGCTCAAACCCACGGACTGTGAGATCATGACCTGAGCCGAAGTCGGACGCTTAACCGACTGAGCCACCCAGGTGCCCCTAACAAAGAAATTGTTTACTTCTCAATGTGTTTAATGTTTTAAATCACAGCATATTTAGTAGATATTTTACTATTTTGTTCATTTCCCTTAAACTATAACTTATTTATGTTATTTGTATGTTATTTATATATAACTTGTATGTTACTTCTACGTTTTATATGTTATTTCCCTGTAAACCTATAGACTTATAGCATACATTTTTAGTATCTTGACAAATTTGTAAAAAACATGGAACAATTTGTAATTTTGCCCATTGATATTAAGATTGTTTTTGCAGAGTTTCAGTTTTTTATGGTCCTTCACTACTCTGCAAAGTGAGGATTATCTGTATTTCAAGTGACTCTAGTGACAAGCTGTAAACTGTTCTCAGCAAATATGGTTAGTAATGCTAGAGGTATTGTACTGTTAGGAAACAAAATTTCACAATCAAAGAGGATAAGAAAAAACACTATAATCCTAAATTTAATTGAAAATATCAATGGAAACTAATGATGTCTATTATCTTTTTGAAAATTGCATTTCCTTCTGTCTCTTGGATGGTGGGGGGGAGCCTAAACATGGCCAACTCAGCATCAGGGCTCTCTCCAAGATCCCACAGTGTGGATTTTATGTGCCATTTCCCAACAAAAGGAACCAGGCCCCTTTGAAGTGAGGACTGGTTCTACATCTGGGTCTAGAAATGTACAAGATGAGCCTCAAATTTCTCATCATTACCAGAGAGCAAAACACTATTAAAGACGGTTGGAGTGATAGCGAAAAGAAACAACTTGAAGGGTTGCAGCAAACAGCAGCCAAATGGCAGCATAAAAGCATAAAACTTAAGTGGATTAAAACATATCAAATATGGTTAAACCCATGGTTTAAGTTGATACTAAAACAATACAAAGTCCATTAATTACCTTTGAGAAATGGTGGGAAACCAACTCATAACTTTTTAAAAATGAAAACAGAAGAAAGTATCAAGCAATTTATCCTAGTTTCCTGAACAAATTGGGTAACCAAGTAATTAATGAGGGAAAGATATTCACAGGAAAAAATTAACAGATAAAGAGTGATAGCATTGGAATATTATTCTAGTATTTGCATTCTCACACTGAATAGGCAGTCATTACCAGTAGCTGATAATATCATTAGGTTAAAAAGTGGTAAGAAACTTTTCAGTGGGATGGTTTAGGGTGGCTGATAACACCTGAATCCATTATTTAAGATTTTAATGTTAAGATTTTTTTTTAAAGAGTTAACTGTTGTGCATCCTGATGTGATTCAATGGGATGTTGACAAACCACTTGCAGAACAGTCTTTCCAAGAGTTTGGACAGGAATGTGTTCAAGCCAGTTTGTAGGAAATACACTAGACCAAGAAAGGGGTCAAAGGATACTTCCAGCATGCTGTCAGCAAAATCCATAATGTGAGAATGCTACAGGAAGTAATTTTTTTCCTCCAACAAATCCCTAGAAAAAGAAATAGATTATTTAATTTATTTTTTAATTAAGGTCAGTATTCATTTTACTTTTACTTTATTACTATTTTTGAATGTTTATTTTTGAGAGAGAGCACGAGCAGGGGAGGGGAGGGAAGGGGGAGTGGACAGAGGATCTGAAGCAGGCTCTGCACCAACAGCACAGAGCCCGACGCATGGCTCGAATTCGAGAACTGTGAGATCATGACCTGAGCTGAAGTCAGACGCTAAACCAACTGAGCCACCCAGGCACCTTATTTTAAAACCCAAGAGACATAACCCTGTAGTGAAAGGATCCTGTTTGATCTAAGCACACCAATTAAATTTGTAGACTAACTGGATACTTGAGGAAATATATTATTAAAGGAAAATTTTATTAATAATAAACAATAATTACTATTAAAACATTTTAGATGGGCTACTGGTATTATAGTTATGCTTTTGAAGAAAATCTTCATCTTAAAAGTCTTTTTAAACCTGGAACTCCCTGGCACTTGAGTTTCTTACCATAAAATAAGAAAGAGGATTAGATTAGAGGTCTTTCCTGTTTTTTCTCTGCTCCTTATGTAACAGCCACTCCTTTTTGTTTTCCTTCTCAGAATCTTCTGTTATGTGCAGGCAGTGTGTTGCATGTGGATCAGGCTTTATTTAACAGTTGCACCTCTGTGGGGCAGGAGCTTCAGTACTCAGCCTGAATGGCCTGATTGACCCTAGGCCCTGGAAAGCTCCTCTGATTTTTTTCCTGGCCATTTACCCTCTCCTGAGTAGGGTCTGAACACAACAGTTCTAAGCCTTGAGTCAGGGGTCCAGCAGGGGCTTGACGACCAGCAATTTATAGATGAGGCTGAGTCAGACTTGGCAAGAGGTGGTAACTGATACCCAGGTAGAGGCAGTAGCCATTGTAGAGTAGTAATGATTTAGCACTTCTTTAAGACCACATAAGTTGTAGAAGGTACCAGGACCCCCTCAGGAAGAGCCCTTGGCACACTGCTTTGGTCATAATCAAAAAGCCTTGGTTAGCTGTTGATGTGAAAGAAGTATGAAGTGAACATGAGGCCGTGGGATCCATCTCGAGAGAGCTGTACTCCAGAGCTTGTGTACAGCACAACTTCTTGAAATGCCAAGTTCCCCAAGAGCAATTTCAGACTGCCCTCGGAGAAGATGCCATCCATGAGTAACGTTGCTAGCCGCTACCAGTGAGTAAGGAGAGTGCAAGGAGGCACTTGCTGAAGATGCCTTGGATAACGTGCTAGAGATGCCATCAAAGTTTATGGAAAAACTAGGGCTTAAGTGTTACATGTAGGCAGCAGGAGGCTGTTCGACATGGTATATTTGCCAGGAATGTGGTTCAACTCAACAAATGTATGAGAGTTAGGAGAGTTGCATAGAAAAAAAAATTTTTTTTGGTTTATTATTTTATCGGCCATGATCCTCTCATTTAAGGTTGCAAATATGTGACCTATGTACTTGGCTCCCTGAAAGGGTGCATTTATTAAAAGAGACACGGGGCGCCTGGGTGGCTCGGTCGGTTAAGCGTCTGACTTCGGCTCAGGTCATGATCTCACGGTCTGTGAGTTCGAGCCCCACGTCGGGCTCTGTGCTGACAGCTCAGAGCCTGGAGCCTGTTTCAGATTCTGTGTCTCCCTCTCTCTCTGCCCCTCCCCTGTTCATGCTCTGTCTCTGTCTCAAAAATAAATAAATGTTAAAAAAATAAAAAAGAGACAGAAGAGGGGTTGAGAGGAGAGAGGGGTAAAGAGAGCGAAGCTATTACTTGAAGTTGTTTCAGCCAAGTTAGTTTTTGTTCTAAATTCACTTTCTCGTCATAAGATGATTGTCCTGGAAGGACACCACCATCAATAGCTGTGTGACTGTTACTGCTCGGACTCAGTCACATTAGCTTACAGCTGTCTCTGCAGACTTTCTGCTTGGATGGAGGTGGGCGTCTCTTAACCACATCTTCGTGGCTGGAAACTTCAGTGTTCATAGCACCTGAAACATCAGGAGAAAATTCAGGAATGGAGTTCCGTGTTTACCTCAAATCAGGGTTTGTTTTTGTTTTTGTTTTTTTTATCCTTAGTCACTGAAATACAGTAGATGCCCTGATCCCAGGTATCACATTTCTTTCAACCCCAAACACTCTTGGAGAAAACCAAACCAGGGTAACCATGATAATAAATCCCTATTTGCCATCTAGCTGAGTTCAAAAATAATGTCACATTTGGGAATGCTGTAATGAAACATAGCTAGATGTCAGGAAGAATATTTCCTAAAAGACTGTAAAAGTGTTCCTGGGACTGTTTGCTCGACAGTGTAACAGTAGCCTCTCCAGAGGCTCCAGGCATAGTGATTAAGAGCAAGGGTTCTTGGAACCAGGGTGCTAGGCTCCGTAGCTCCGTCCCACCACTTACCAGTTGCCTTCGTGGGCCTCACCATCGTGTATCCTTGTATGTAAAGCAGGGATGGCAACCCTGTACTTGGTTTAATAGTTTGTGGTGGGAATTAATTTAATACAGGCAGAGCAGTATATATGGTGGGTGCCATGTTTACAATTCATATCAGTAACAGAATTATTCCCAGCACCTTGCTTGCCACTGTGCCCAGACTTTGGTATCTAAGACTGTTGCCAAACATCTCAAGCACGTGTACTGAGGAAATACTGTATGTGGAAGAATGTCATCTTTCTGCTAATTTCCAAGTGGAAGAAGCTTAGAGGCCCATTAAGTTGTTAATCATTTTAAGGCACAAGGCCATCGAGCTTTGAGGTGTTAAGGGCACTGACTAGTCTGTCAGCTGGGAGTAGAGATCCCAGCTGAGAGTTGTCACCTTGACCACTGGAACTGGATGAGTTTTCTAATTGGATTAGCCAGGAAGTCTCCTCCTGGACTATAGGTAACACTGTGAACAAAAACTGCTGTACTTTTCTTAAATGAATCCTTCAGCATGATGCTTAAAACTAATTAGCTCAATAACTTAGAGATTCTTGATCATGTAGAGGTGTAATTGGTGATTAATCAACTTTTTGTTCTTTAGATTTGTTGTATTTTCAAGGTGTTTGGACATAGAAAATAGAGTGGCTCTTTCTCTGAGTTAGTAAGTGCTTAGAGGACAAAGATTTTTAAATCTCTCCTATGGGGTTGTGCAGGGTTTGGGACCAAATAGATGCTTAATAAATGCTGTTTTTGATTTCATTTTAATCTTTCTGTTCTGCATGTGGCCTAGGTAGGAGGCAGAGCTCATGACCTCAAATGAAACTCCCCTGGTTTTTGGAGGAGATCCGTTGCCCTCCAATGGAATTCAAAACTCATGCCTTAAATTAGATTTGAATTGTTTGGATTAAAACATTTGCTAGGAATAAAAACACATTTAAGACAGGCCTGGCTATCACAGACAAACGTCAGTAGTTGACGTAACCTCTTTTTATGTGTGTGGAGATGAGATCTTACTGTAATTTATGAGCTGCAATTTACTGATCATTGTGGCTTGTCTGTGTATGTAAACTTTTTTTTTTTTTTAAACAAAAAGGAAAAACAACCCTGAAAGCCTGGGAAATGTCTCGTCTCTTCCAATTCTTACATCCTTCCCTTTTTCTTATGTGTATTCTGGAAAATTTGAGGGTATTTTGAAGGGATAGAAAAGTCCCCAATGCATAGAGAACTTCACAAAAACATTGTTTAGAGATTATTGTTTTAGACTGAATATTGGGAAGATATTGATCACTTGTCTTTGAGAATTTAAGGAATTCTTAAATCTTATACATTTTAATTTTAAAAAGTTTTTTAATGTTTAATTTTGGGAGAGAGCACAAGTTGGGGAGGGGCAGAGACAGAGGGAGACACAGAATCTGAAGCAGGCTCCAGGCTCTGAGCTGTCAGCTCAGAGCCCGATGTAGGGCTTGAACCCATAAACTACGAGATCATGACCTGAGCTGAAGTCAGACACTCAATGGACTGAGCCACCCAGGCACCTCACATCTTGTTATCTTATAATGCAGTGATTCTTGGACTTTATTGGGCATATGAATCACCTGGGAATTTTGTTAAACTGCAGACTGTGATTTGGTATATCTGGAATGGAACCTAATATTCTGTATTTCTTTTTTTTTAATGTTTTTATTTTTTAATATTTTTTTAGTTTATTTTGAGAGGGAGAGAGAGAGAGAGGGAGAGAATTTGTGTGTGTGTGTGTGTGTGTGTGTGTGTGTGTGTGTGTGTGTGTGTGCACGCACAAGAGAGGCAGAGAGAGGAGGAGAGGGAGAGAATCCCAAGCAGGTTCCACACTGTCAGCATAGAGCCCGATTCGAGGCTTGAGGCTCGAACTCATGAACCGTGAGATCATGACCTGAGCCAAGATCAAGAGTCAGACACTTGACCAACTGAGCCCCCCAGGCACCCCAAGATTCTGGGTTTCTAACAAGTCTCCCTGTGGGGCTGTCACTGCTGCTCTCCAGCCCTCACTTGGAGGAGTAGCAAGGCTTAAAAGCAGAGGTTTTCAAACTTGGCTTCACTTTAAATTACCTGAGGACTTTTAAAAAAATACTGACTCATAGGTCCCACTTCCAGAGAGTAATTGGCCTGGGGTGCTGCCTGGGTGTCAGGAACTTGTAAACCTCCCCAGGTGATTCCCATGCAGAGTCAAGGCCGGGAACCACACTGCTTATTCTGAAGGATCTGAATTGTTTTCATTAGTTGACATCTGTGGGGAAGTACCTGTCTTCAAAGTGATGTCCTCTGTGTGTGTTTTAAAGTACTCTTGTTTTCTTTTATTATTTCTCTCTTCTCCTTTGGAGCCCATGTTTTGGAAGAGTCCCTCTACTAAACTACATTTAAACAGCTTTGCTGTTTTCTGGTTTTAAGTTAATCAAACCACATAAGCTGGTCAGTTAGACTTCCTGGTGAGCATGAGCTCCCTGGTGTTACCACACTGTGTTAGCACAGGGTCTAGGAAGGCCCAAAGCAGAGGCCTGCGCATACTTTCCACAGACAAATAAGTGATTTCCTTTGGACTTTTTGAAATGTCGAAAATAGTTCACTGATCTCCATTTGTGGACGTGGGTCAGAGTCCAGAGATTACATAATCCAGGAGCTTCTCAGGTTGTGTGGGTTCCAGGCAGAGCTCTCCCTTGGATTCAGGTGTCGGAAGCAGTCTGGCAGCTGCAGCTGGCAGAGTTCTTCACAGCTCTCTGTTTCAGTAATTATCTGTTAGCTGCGTTATCTTTTGGCTTCCTTTCCGCTCTGCTCAAACAAGCAAACATTCCCCCTTGATCCTATCCCACCTCGTGACTTGATATACATGAGAGCTAGGAGCTTGTGGGATAGCGTGAAGGTTCAGATAGCAGAGAAGGCTTCTGAGAAGAGCTGCCTTGGTTGGGATTTGAAAAACGGTAGGGGGTCTTCAGCTGGAGAAGAAGGAAAGGGTATTCCAACAAAGAGAAAATACTCTGCAAAGATGGCTGGCATGAGAGGTGTCTGGCTGGAGGGTGTTTGTGGTGATAAAGTGAGGAAGCAGTGGACGGGGGTTGGTTTTCTTTTTCTTTTTTTCCACAAGAGAGTAACATCTGATGTGTATTTTAGGAATGATATATTCTGGCAGTACTGTTGAAGGCTGAGTGGAGAGAGAAAGTTGGCAAGAGAAATCTTAAGCTATTGAAAAAGCATGATGATATATGAGAAAGAACCTGAACTAAGAACAGTAGGGGTTCTAGAAGACCTTGTGATTATTTTTAATTTCCAAAATAAATTAGATGATGAAAGTGTCAGCTGGGAATAGGTACAAGATTGAGTCTAAATAGAATTTGGTTATGTAGAGGATGCATTCTATTAGCACTAGAGCAGTGGTTTCTAAACTTGAGTGTAAAACAGGGTCACCTATAGGGCTTATTGAAATTCCAATTGTTGCGCCCCACCCATAGAGTTTCTGATTCTGTAGGTTTGGGTGGGGCCTGAAAATTCACAAAAGAATGCAGGAAAGGAACAGGAATCTAAAGGGAAAATGGAGGGGCGCCAGGGTGGCGCAGTCGGTTAAGCGTCCGACTTCAGCCAGGTCACGATCTCGCGGTCCGGGAGTTCGAGCCCCGCGTCAGGCTCTGGGCTGATGGCTCAGAGCCTGGAGCCTGTTTCCGATTCTGTGTCTCCCTCTCTCTCTGCCCCTCCCCCGTTCATGCTCTGTCTCTCTCTGTCCCAAAAATAAATAAACGTTGAAAAAAATTTAAAAAAAATAAAAAAAATAAAGGGAAAATGGAAGACAGGTAGCAAGTTGGTAGAACTTAAACCCAACAATATCAATAATTAAAATAAATATCTAAACATTTCAGTTACAAAGCAAAGATCCAACAGACTGGGCTTTACCCAGCACAATACCCTTACAGTAGATGCATTTTAAATATAAAAACATGAATCGGTCTAAGGAAAAAGGATAGAATAAGCAACACCCTCAAATGTAAGCATGAGAAAGCTGGACAGTTCCATTAGGATCAAGAGGACAGAATAGAACCAATGGATGAGGGCTACAGGGAAGCCAGTTTTAGCTCTATGGAGCACAGAACTTTCTGGTGCTCATCACTGGCCAGCAGTGGAAGGGGCTGCCTTTTAATTACAACACATGTCCCTGGAGATTCCCAAATGGTCTAGTCTACACACAGAAAGAGCATTCTTGCATAGAGATGTGGATTAGATGACCTTGGTCTCCTTTCTGGAGCTAAGATTTGATTATAGTTTATTTTTTACAATAATTGTGATTTTTTTGTTTTAATGTCTAGAAATGTGGGTATGTTCATTTTATAATACTTAGAAAATGTTAAAAACTTTTTTTTAACATTTATTCATTTTTGAGATACAGAGTGTGAGTGGGGGAGAGGCACAGAGAGAGAGGGAGACACAGAATCTGAAGCAGGCTCCAGGCTCTGAGCGCAGGGCTTGAACTCAGAGACCGTGACATCATGACCTGAGCTGAAGTCAGACCCTTAACTGACTGAGCCACCCATGAGCCCTTATAATACTTAGAAAATATTTAAATGCCCAAAACAAGACAAGCCATTTGGTCCTTCCATCCAGAAATATCTACAGCTACTAGCATTTTGGTACAGAGGCCCAGTCAATCTCATGAATACAAATATTCACTTAAATTTTGATGAAGTGGGTTGCTAACAAAGGCACTGTATTGCAATTGCTTTTTTTAAAAAACTTGTACTGTATTATATCTTTCCATGTTGTTAAATATTTTTGTAACACAAGAGGGTGAAAGCATATTCAACCCAGGGGGAGAAAAAGCACTTAGGGGCTAGTTGTATAAATTGAAAAGAAAAATAGAGAAGTGTTTCAAGAGAAGAGCCCCCCCCCACCCCCCCTGTATCCCTGCATTTTTACTATCTCAAGAGACCTCTGGGATTTGGGTGGTGATTACATGTGGAGAAAGAACCAGGAAAAGGAGTAACTGATCTTTAGTTTGGGTAATGGAGACCAAGGGGAGAGGAATGGGTTGGAGTTGAGGTCAGATGAATTCTGGCCCTGGTGAGTGTGAGTTGCTGGGGGTCACTGCCTGGCCTGGGGTCATTTCTCAGGCTGACTTTGTCTCTCTTTCCCTCACCTGTTTGCCTTTCCTTTTTAAAGGTATCACTACTCTGCATACCACCTGTTACTGTGCATACTCACTGTTTTTTGCTAGTAAAAGATTTAAGGAGGCAGGTGTTATTTTAAGATGTTTATTGCTGTTCATTACAGTTAAACACAATATAAAGATAATGACATTTTTTAGTTTTATGTTACCTTGTCTCTCCTGATTTGCCAGTTAGAAGCCCTTTTTAAGTTCTGCCTTCTGCTTTTATTTGCAAGAATGGAACCAGTTCTAGCCCTCCTCCCTCAGTTCTTTCCCTTCTTTGGGGAGGAAGACATTGTCTCCTTCCTTTGTAGAGAAAATGCTCTTTGCAGACCCAAGCATCAGCTCAGGCTGAATGATAAGTGTTTCTTGGCATCTCGAGGGTAAAACACTTTTCACTAAGTGAATGATCCATTTTGGACAACCTCCCAAATGCCTTTCCATTACCAACAAAGTGTTTCTGGGCAGCTGGAAAGAATGAAGTTGGAGTTGTGAAGAAAGGTTTGGGCTAGAGTTAAACTTTTGGAGAGTCACTTATGATATCGTACAAGACCACAAACAGACCGAGAGATAAGTGAAGTTTTCTAATGTCTTATATTGAATTCTGGATGTGTGAATAGAAATTGTAAAATAAAGTGAGCGTCACCGCCCCCCCCCCCAAGTAAAGTGGTACCCTAAAAGTCCACAGAGGAGAGCTTCATTGTAAAGGAAGCCGACAACGCTTCCTACATTTTTATGGCTGGGAAATTTGGCTGGGATGGTGGGAGGTCTGAGCTGAAGTACAAAGCCTGATGTGGGGCTTGAACCTTGGGATCATGACCTGAGCTGAAGGTGGACACTTAACCGACTGAGCCACCCAGGCACCCTGAGTGGGGATAGCATTTTAAGAAGAGGATGCTGATATGTGGGAGAAATGGCTGACTCTAGAACTGGGGCAGAGCATATAGAAAATAGATGGTACCTCAGCATCTTGTAGCAGAAAGTAAGGAAGTGTTCAAAAGACAAAAGAATGGGAGCAGGTCAAAGGGACAGAGAGCTCACCTGAGAACTCCCAATGGCCAGGGCTGGAACAATTGGAGGAATAAAATAAATCATGTAGCCCTGAGTTATAACCCAAAGGATAAAATAACAGTGAGCCCCATACTAATATAAAGAAGTGATTAAATATTAATAAATGGAGAAGAAGCAAATCTTCCTCACAGAAGAATTCCAAATAAGATGTATAGATACCACCCACCCTACAGGAGGTGGAGTGTAATTCCCTCCCTCCCCTGAAGGGAAAACATCAGATAAACCCAGGCTGGTGGGGGACAGTCTACAGCACACGTGGTCTGAACTCCTCAAAACTGTTAAAAGTCATGAAAAACCAGGAAAAACTGAGATACTATCATAGAGTGCAGTGTGTGATACCCTGAATTGGCTCTTGGAATAGATTGAGGATATAGATGGAAAAACAATTCAAAACAAAGTCTAGAGTTCAAAGTAATATACCAATGTTGATTTCTCAGTTTTGGCAAATGACAAGTAGTGCTGTAAGATGTAAAAATGGGGAAGCTGGCTGGGGAGGTATATGGAAATTCTTTGCAACTTTTCTGTAAATCTAAGATTATTCTAAAATAATTTTTTTTAAGGCTGTGGTGTGTGTTGGTTGGGGGGGGTTTGCTGGGAAACTTGCGCTCCTTTGCAGGCTGAGAATAAGTAATTGGTATGGGTCTTGGGGAGGGTGAGGAGGAATGGTCTAACAATGCGCCCATAGAAGGAGACGGAAAAGTGTAAACCAGAAGTAGAGAAAAAGACATTCATTCAGTGAAGAGCTGAAGTTGGATGGTAGTCCTAGACATTGTTGCTTGTCTCTCCCCAACAGCACTCTCCCCAACAGAGTGCTGAAAAACCATAGGTCTTCATTTTCAAACCTATTAGAGAAGATCTACCTCATTTTGTAATTCTGCATAGCTAGATAGGAAAGGCATGGGCCTTGCTACAGGTTGGTTACCTGGATGTCTTTAATGAGGAATCACCCATGAATATTTCTTGATTTGAGCTCAGGGATTCTCCTACATAGATATATTCCTTTGGGGTCTCAGAGGCATTTATATCCCAGAACAATGTACCCTGATTTGGGATGAATGAGAGGCAGGCTTTTCTTGTTCTGGTAGGGAAAGGCAAGGGGGAAGTAAAAGAAAAGCCTGAATCCTTGTTTCAGGAAAGAGGACATTTGGAAATTAATGACCTTGGAAAGAGATTTACCTAAACCTTTGCCCTCAGGCCTCTTGAGGATTTCCTTGTACCCTCAGTTTGAAGACCATACTAGAAGACCCAAGAGATGTGGGGGTGTCTGGGTGGCTCAGTCAGTTGAGCGTCCGACTTTGGCTCAGGTCATGATCTCACGGTTTGTGAGTTTGTGCCCCATGTCAGGCTTTGTGCTGACAGCTCAGAGCCTGGAGCCTGCTTCAGATTCTGTGTCTCCCTCTCTCTCTGCCCCTCCCCCGCTCATGCATGTGCATGCACGCGCTCTCTCTCTCTCTCTCTCAAAAATAAATAGACAGTAAAATTTTTGTTTTTGTAAAAATATAAAAAGAAGACCCAAGAGATGTGGAGTAAAGCTTTGGAATAGTGCCTGGAGAGGAGGGTTTTCTCGGGACCAGTGAGGGGAGGACTACTTTGTGTTGAGGTCACAGCTGAAGGGGGAGCCAGTTAATTTCCAGTGATGCTTATGATACTGTTTTCTCTGCTAGCTCTGACCTCTGGGGACTGCTCATCTTTTTTCTCCTCCTTTGCCTCTCCTTATTTTTCCTGTGTCTGCTTTATTTGAGATCTTCCAGTGGCAACTTGGAGCACTTTTCTTTTGTGAAGTGATTTTTTGCAGTGTCCATGTTAAAAAACATCTCATTGTAATGAAGTAGCAGTTCTTAGGAGATTTGACCTGTGTAGCTAACTTTTAGACCCAAAATGCTATTAAGGTGTGGAATCACTGAATGACTGTTGTGGACCAAATGCATAGTACATTGAATGAGGCATTTTACAGTTTGGATTAAGGCAATCTGAGTAACCTTTTCTTCTCCCCCTTTAATTTCAACTAAGGTATGTTAGATATTGCCCTCTATCTAAATAAAAAAATATTTAAATGTAAATATGTATATATTTCTAAACATATGTCTGTATATTTTGCCAAATAGGTAATGGAGCACTGGAAAGATTATTCTATTTTCACTCTTGGATAACAATATCCAGTACACATTTGTGATTGTAATTAAGATGTGTTACATATGCTATATGTTGTTGCCACTACATATGTTCAAGTGTCACTTATAAAGCTCATTAATTTATTAAAAAAAAAATTTTTTTTTTCAACGTTTATTTATTTTTGGGACAGAGAGAGACAGAGCATGAACGGGGGAGGGGCAGAGAGAGAGGGAGACACAGAATGGGAAACAGGCTCCAGGCTCTGAGCCATCAGCCCAGAGCCTGACGCGGGGCTCGAACTCACGGACTGCGAGATCGTGACCTGGCTGAAGTCGGACGCTTAACCGACTGCACCACCCAGGCGCCCCAAAAGCTCATTAATTTAAAGGGCTAATAAAAAGATACTTTTCGGGTGCCTGGGTGGCTCAGTTAGGCGTCCGACTTCAGCTCAGTTCATGATCTCACGGTTCGTGGGTTCCAGCTCCGTGTCTGGCTTTGCGCTGACAGCTCAGAGCCTGGAGCCTGCTTTGGATTCCGTGTCTCCCTCTCTCTCTCTGTCCCTGTCCCACTCACTCTCTCTCTCTCTCTTTCTCTCTCAAAAATGAATAAACATTAAAAGAAAAAAGGATACTCTTGTGATTCAAGAACACGTTTATGATTGTAAAATAGTCCCACTAACCTTATAAATTAATTCTACCCTACTTATTAAGTTGTGTAGCTACTTTAATTGTAAAATAGTCCCACTAACCTTATAAATTAATTCTACCCTACTTATTAAGTTGTGTATGCTATTGGTTTTAGCATATGTGGTCACTGTTGGATTAGTCAGGAAACGTAGACTGATTAGCATATTCTCACTGTATAGAGAAACCTGTTATTTTGTTGTACAAGTGTTTTGATGGCATGTCACATCTTTCTCTTTTCATTAGTAGTCCTTCACTGGGCAATGAATAAGACACATCTAAGTTTTTAAGGCACAGTAAGGATTGACAGGTGGTCTTACCTCTTACTTGTAAGCTAAGCTGGGTCTACGAGCTGGTCCAGTTTGAGTGTATTTCAGGGCCCAGCAGCTGTTCACCTGAAGTCTACAGAGCCTCCGGGGCTCCAGGGAGATCTTAAACACATAAAAGTATCACAAATGTATGCAGGGGCTATCTCCTCAAATTTCATCTGAAAGCCAAAGAATTTTGTGTGCCAAAAATACCATTTTTGTTCAGTTTCATCGCTGAACAAGTCTGTGGTTAGGACACAATAGTGTTTTGAAAATGCTTGGAAATAATTATACCCATGTTTGTATTGCAGTACTTCAGCCACAGACAGTATCTAATTTCAGAAAATTTCTCTTGCACTTTCCTCTAGTATTTTTAGATATGGTATAAATGTAGTGTAATCTCACTTCTGTTTCAAATTACCCTCACTAATTTACAAACAATTTTGAGGGCCCAGGTAATCACAGGTGTAATCGTGATCTGGTGATTCCCATTTTCCTTTTGGGTAGCTATTTGCTGTGTTCTTCCATTTCTTCATATTTAAATAGTGCCAGAACAATTAGCACAGTTCAAAGAGGAAACATGTAATTTTAATATTACTGATGTTACATTTCTAGACTGTGGTAAATGGAGAACCTGTGAGTAAATGCTATTATGAAATACTATTGCAGGCTGCCTGGGCGGCTCAGTTGTTAAGCATCTGACTTTGGCTCAGGTCATGATCTAACAGTTCAGGAGTTCTAGTCCCACATCAGGTGAGCAGGAGCCCCACTTTGGGTGAAACACGATCCCTGCTTCCCTCCCCCTCTTCCTTCCCCTTCCTGCCTCCCCTTGCTCACTTGCGCACCCGCCCCCCCCAAAAAAATACTGTTTCAGGTTGCTTAGATGTCTGATACCAATTTGTTCGAAGTACAAATGATCATAGTTGGTATTGAAAATAATAAGAAAAAAACAGGAGGAAATGGCAAGCAGAAAATTCTTAGGAGTAGACTTTTGCCTGAATTTATATTTGTCTCCTTGAAGGTTTATCACTCTACTCTGGCACTAAGAATATATGTGTGCAGTGGTATTTTATTGTTTAATAGAGATCTCTGACAGTGAATATAAATGTTGTCCAACCGTGATCCTTCAAATGATTCAGGAATTATAAACCAATAGTGAATCAAAAAGCTTTTAACATTATTTTCTAAATATGCATGATCTAGGTAAGTGGCTCTCATGTACAAGCAGACAACAAGTATTACCTGGAGAATGTGCTGAAATGTGTATCCTGGAGACCTCACCTCACAAAGACTTTCATTCAGTAGTTCTGGACTCCACTGTGTTTTTGACATAGCCCCAGGTGATGTGCGCATATTTTGTTCTAGGTGCTAAGAGGTTATATGGGAATAGCTACAATATAAGAACATTACCTGTAGGGCCTGGGTGGCTCAGTCCGTTGAGCGTCTGACTTCGGCTCAGGTCGTATTGAAAATAGTAATAAACCCATTACTTGGGTCTATTATTGGAAATAATTTATTGGGAAAGAAAACTATTTCCAAAATAAAATAAATTAGGAAGGGGAATGGCATTATTTCACATTTATGCAAATCTCTTTACTGTTAACGCAATAGAAGGTTAATACAGTATAGAGGCCATCTGGATTCTCATAGATGCTTCTGTATTCAATGTGTTGCAATGTTTTGGTTGAAATCTATGAAGAAGATCCAGTCTCACACAGAAAAGAGGGAAGTATTTTAAAGCCTTCTTTGATATTATACTAAAACTATGCAAGTCACATTTTCTTAAAGCTTAATTAATTGCAGTATGGAATCTGGAATTCTGTCACCGAGTTTTGTTGTTTTGATTTTTACTTTGATACATTCAAATCCATTAGTCTGTTTTACACTTTCAGTGAATTTTTTACCCATGCATGACTTTGTACCAATTAGAAGACATTGGTCACGAGGTTATGCAGACCTCTAAAATCACATTTATTTCTCTCATTTTGTTACTGGAGCCCAATGGTGCAAGACCACCTAGATGCATGGGGGTGGCCAAAACAGACCAGGTTCTGTCCCATGCCACTAACAAAATCTGAAGTTGGAGAGACAAGTGGTGGTGAAACCAGAAAGGAATTTCAGTGAGGTCAACACCAGAAAGACTGAGGACTAAAGTCCTAAGAATGTCTCCAATGTGCTGAGAATACTTCTAAGTTTATATAGGGAAGACAGGGAACAACAAAATCGGTAGGTACTTGCAGCTGAGCAGCAAAGGTCAGTTTGACAATTGTCCTGAGGTCCATCACGTGGGGGTCTTGCTGACGTCAGGGGAGTAGTTATTGCCTGAGGGGGTAGTTTTGGTTCCCAGGGGATGTTTTTGCCCCCTGGGTCTCTGCCGGTGTTAACAGATAAGCCTGAGGGGAAAAACAGAGCCTTTAAGAGGAAAAGGTTGAAGGCAAAATGGAGTCAATCAGGGCAAAGACTGGGTCCTTCTTCAAATCCTCACTGTCAAGTTATTACATTTCAATAGAACAAGAAGGGATGATGATGGTCATTTCTGCTGTAACTACTTCCTGTGGACCAGGGATGATGTAGGAATTTTGGGATGGAGGATTTTGACAGGTTAGAATTGTTTCTTATGTCCCTGCTGAGGAGGACAGCAAGGGCATCTCCAAGCTAGTATGAGTGTGGGCTCCTGTTTGACAAATACAGAAAGTCAAACAATAACCAAAGAGAAGAAGAACAAGACATATGCAATGTTTAGCAGGGCATATTTCCATTTGAAAGGAATAGAATTCAGCAAACTGCTAAAAGGATCTAGAACTCGGGCATCTCTAGCAGTTATGTGTTTGTTTAAATCTTTAGTGGCTTCAGTTACATTTTTTGAATAATTTGGAATGGGAATACAGCATTCTGTTTTAATGACAGTACAATTCCTCCTTGGGCTGCAGTCAAACGTCAATGGCCATCCAGTTTTGAAGGGCAATTTTTTGAATTTGTGTGGTATCATCATTTAGGAGAGTGCATGCTGGGTTTGTTTCAAGGTGGCCTTTGTATGCTTGGCTAAAGCCTCTACTTCTAATTCTACATTGATAAAGGCAGCTCCTGGGACAAATATGGCCAAAGGATAAAACCATCAAAAAGCCCTGTTTGCCTGATGTCTAGTTTTAACAGTATCCCTATTATGAGAAATCAGTGGCAAGTGGGAGGTAACTCATTCACAAGTGCATCCATCATCTAATCCATTCATAAGGTAAGGCTATCCATTATTTCCACAAGTCCATATAGCTAACCCCATGGAGTAGTGGGGTACTCTTGGCTCTAAAGTAGCAGTTTTGCCATTCCAGTCACATACAATCAAAGTGACAGTTGCGTTACACAATTCTCAGGAAGTCCACCCCATTGCCTGGGATGATCCCTAAATACCATTTAACTTTTTAATATCTGGGGTGGGGGGGGGGTGGTCTTTACTCCATTGGACTTGCTCAGCAGTTAGCTACCCAGTTCCACCATGTGCTGCATTTCCCATACCTGGGGTGGTGTCTATCTGTTCTTTTACTAAAGCAAACACATGTGATGAGCTGCAGGTCCCCACCAGGGGAGCAAGGTATACCCAAAGATATTCAGCTTCCTCTGGTATTTCCTCAAGGAGGTACTGTGTGACCTGGGTGAATAATTTGAGAGGGAGTCCAGTGGGCAACTTCAGACTTCATGTGGACTGAGAAGGGAGTGGTAAGAACTCCTAATAAGCAAGTGTCTTCCATTGTCCATCTGTTTAGTCATATGCCCGTGGGTCCTCTTGTCATCCCCACAGAGTAACAGGCACGAAGACTGTCTATACATGCCTCATTGTGGCAATTTCTCTGATGTTTACCTCAAGTTGTGTAAGTTAGGTGCACAACAAACATTGAAAGACAAAACTAGAATCTAACATCCACAAAAGTGTTTATCGAAACATAATTTTTCTCTCTAAAATCATCCTCATTTCCAGCAAAGAGAGCCAAATCAAGACATTTGTAAAACGAGTCCAATCTTAACAAACTTGGCCTAATTATTTACATAAGCACAGCTGGAATACTGATTGACCATATAAATTCTTCAAAATCTACTTTGCTGGAACTTTCTATAAGGAGGTTCAGATTGAACTTTTAACAGCCTGTCAAGGTGAGAAGTCAAGCCAAATACTTGCCGTCAGGTTGCCTGCAATGCTTATAGATTTGGGTGAATTCCTCTCTTCTTGGGGTCCCCCAAACATCCTTCCTAAGGTTCCTGTGTCTGCCAGGAAGTGACATTCTTTATTCACCTGGGAGTAAAGCTGCTGGGGACTCTGTAAGCAAGGTGTCAGGGAACATCTCCAAGGGGCTCTGTTGTCTCCATAAAGTCAATTTCAGTGCCTTAAAACTGTCTGGTCATATCTGAGTCTATGTATGTCTGTCTCAAATATGACATTCCAGTCAAAACCTTGGTAATATAACCAGTGTTTCCAATGGTGTCCTGTTACTAGGAGAACAGATTCTTACTGAACTTATATAAACAATTATAATTGTCATGAAAGAAAGAATACTCACTGAGAATTTCTGAATTCTAGAGGGTTCAGATAGGGAGAAAAGAAATGTTTTCACTTGTCACAAAGGAATATTTTACCATATTTCTGTAAGTCATACATACTTTAAGAGAAAAAGTTTCCCCTAAATCTAAAACAGCAAACATTAGAGAACCAGCAGTGTTTCAAACAAGAGTCAGAAAAACTATAATCATCTTCCTCAATTCATTCAGTTCCTAATTATATTAAATCTGGTTCTGTTCGCAGCTTTTCCATTAGTTCTGGAGATTCTTACCCAGTTTAGTTTTGTGATCTTAAAGTATCAGAAAGATGTATTTGTGCAAAGTCTTTTTCATGAATTACCTTGAAGATGAAACACATTTTGCAAGAGCATCAGAACAATAAGTGTAAATGACAAAAAGACTCGAAGATGGACATGGTTAAAGATCTGATGAGCATTTGTTATAATGCAATTGACAAGGAAATCCAGTTATTTCTGTGACACACAACATAATAATTACAATGTCAAGTGATGACATTATACCAGGACATACTTAAACCTTAGGAATTTCATATAATTTGTAGGACAGTTTTGCATTTGCCCATGCAGTGTAACCTAAGAAAGTTTATCATCATTTGTTTGACAGTGCTTCCCATGTAACTTAATATACCGAATTATCAAGCGTCATTAGTCAAAAAGACTTCATTTAGAATTTGAATTTGGGGGAAGTTTTGTTAAAGACCTCAGGTTTTAAAGCAAAATGCCTAGGTAGAATTACAGATCATTATAAGACTTAATATTTAATTATCTATTTAACCAAAGTGGCAATAGGAGATTCTACAGAAGGTTACATAGTTGTTAGCAAAACTTAGCTCCTTTAATACTGAGAAGTTTTAACTTTCTTAAATAATCAAAGACCTGATAAAGACGAAACAGAAACTTTGGTTGTCTGGGCAGATAAAGAAAAAAAACCTTTGTTTACAATTTTTTTATCAAGGGTAGACCAATAATCTAAGAAAACTGTCATTTTAATAGAAAGGAAAAAACACCCCTCGAATTCCAATCTTATACCAGTGTACTTTAAAAATTCATTTATTCCGGGGCGCCTGGGTGGCGCAGT
This sequence comes from Prionailurus viverrinus, assembly GCF_022837055.1. Lineage (NCBI taxonomy): Eukaryota > Metazoa > Chordata > Mammalia > Carnivora > Felidae > Prionailurus > Prionailurus viverrinus. Next base: position 134,362,682 of record NC_062564.1, on the reverse strand, counting down.
CGGTTAAGCGTCCGACTTCAGCCAGGTCACGATCTCGAGGTCCGTGAGTTCGAGCCCCGCATCGGGCTCTGGGCTGATGGCTCAGAGCCTGGAGCCTGTTTCTGATTCTGTGTCTCCCTCTCTCTCTGCCCCTCCCCCGTTCATGCTCTGTCTCTCTCTGTCCCAAAAATAAATAAACGTTAAAAAAAAAAATTAAAAAAAAAAATAAAAATTCATTTATTCCAACCTTACTCCTGACTGTGCATAAAATTGTTTTCCAAAGATTCCCCTTCACAAACCTTCTACAAAGTTTTTTTTTTTGGTATATATTCAGATATTATCCTAAGTTTTCTCTCTCTAACGAGTCTCAGTTTATAACAAAATTATTTTTCTTTACATTCAGATTTTATCCTAAGTTTTCTCACTCAAAAAGACTTCATTTAGTCTCAGTGTAGGACAAAATTACTTTCTTTTCTGTCACCAAAAATGTATTACCATTTTCATACCTTTTTTTTTGAAAACATATTGTAACTTTTCCTACATACAGAGTTATCTTCCTTATTGTTTCTAGCAATTTTAATTACTTTTATCAGAATTTCACTCTTAGAAACCTTAGTTTCCAGTGAAAACTAGGTAGTAACCAATTGTGAACTATTACACTAGAATGCTTTAGACTGGCAAATTTATGAATATATATTTCATTTTTAGAAATATGTGTTTTTTCATAGTTCATCTTTCGATAAAGCATAAAATGTTCATTAGCAGACCCAAGTATTGTTAGTTTCTCTGTAATAAGCCAAAAGCAGATAAACCTGTGTTTAGTAATTAATGTTTCAGTATTTATTATCTTATTTGGAAAAGACGTAGATATCCAGTGAGTTCAAACCAATCTGTCATTTAACCTAGCAAAATTTAAGGGGCACCTGGGTGGCTCAGTCAGGTAAACGCCCGACTCCTGATTTCAGCTCAGGTCATGATCTCACGGTTCCTGAGTTTGAACCCCACATCGGGCTCCGAGATGACAGCGTGGAGTCTGCTTGGGATTCTCTCTCTCTCTCTCTCTCTCTCTCTCTCTCTCTCTCTCTTACCCTCTCCCTCTCCCTCTCCCTCTCCCATTCTTTCCTTCTCTCAAGATAAGTAAACTTAAAAAAAAAAAACAACAACAAACCAAAAAACCTAGCAAAATTTAAAGTTTTAGGTTACCAAAGGTTTTGAAAGCTATTTAAAAGTTTATCTATAGGGACACTTAGGTGGCTCAGTTGGTTAAGTGTCCAGCTCTTTATTTCAGCTTGGGGCATAATCTCATGGTTTGTGAATTCAAGTGCCATGTCAGGTTCTGCATTAATAGCATGGAGCCTGCTTTAGATTCTCTCTCCCTCTCTGTCTGCCCCTACTTCACTTGCATTCTCTCCCTCTCTCAAAATAAATAAACTTAAAAAAAAAAGTTCACCTGGGGAGCCTAGGTGGTTCAGTTGGTTAAGCACCTGACTGTTGATTTTGGCTCAAGTCATGATCTTGCAGGTTTGTGGGTTCGGGCCCCACATTGGGCTCTGTGCAGGAACTTTGGAGCCTGCTTGGGACTCTCTCTCTCGCTTCCCTACTCATGCTGTCTCTGTCTTTCTCAAAATAAATAAATAAAATTTAAAACAATTTTTTTAAAGTTTACCTATAAGCCTTTTTATTTAATCTACTTGCTCTGAACAATTACCCATGAAAACTTCATGCAAGAGACTACGTTAACCATTATTTTAAGTCATCTTTTTTGCTGATAAACTGCAGTAGGGATAACATGAGCTTATTTGATCTTCAGTAAACCTTGGTAGAATAAGTTTTATATTTAATGTTGATAACTCTAAAAGACATGTCTATTTTAATTAAGCCAACAACCTTGAATTAGCTTTAATACTGGCTATGTTGCACCTGTGTCCACTAAAGTCCATCAATTTGTTCCCCGCTGTCTGTTTTTCCTGTGGGGAAATCTGAAGTGGGTAGTTGGAGTCCTGGGAAGCCCCTGGACTCCTTCGTGCTGCTTTGGGAGGTGCTTCAGGTTGAACCTCATAAGGAAGTGGCCCAACAGCTTGGGGTGCTTTCTGCTCATTGATGGTGAAGGTGGGAACAGGAGCTGGGGCACTGAGGATAATATAGGAGCCAGTGGTGCGAGCCTGGCTGGTGGTGGTACAGGAACAGGAGGAGGGAGAGGTGCCTCCTCAGCAAGGCTGAAGGTGGATTTAAAGTCTGGACTAACATTCCTTTATCTCCCTCTCCTGCCTCTTCCTCCTGCAAAACAGACTTTTTCTCTGGTTGCTTTTTAGCTCTCTGCATCATTTATTCAAAATATGTCCTAATGGACTTTCTTTGGGAGCAGAAGCATCCCCCATCTCCATAGGCAAAAGTTAAGAACACAGAAGATACAAAATTGTAACCAAATGAAGCTCAGAGTATCTGTGGTAGCATTTTCTTTCCCAAAAGTTGGAGCTTCACTGGCTGAACCAAATAGCTTCTATTTTTTTCCTTTCTTATTTTATTTTATTTTATTTTATTTTATTTTATTTTATTTTATTTTATTATTTTATTTTATTTTATTAAAAAAAATTTTTTTTTCAACGTTTATTTATTTTGGGGACAGAGAAAGACAGAGCATGAACAGGCAAGGGGCAGAGAGAGAGGGAGACACAGATTCGGAAACAGGCTCCAGGCTCTGAGCCATCAGCCCAGAGCCCGATGCGGGGCTCGAACTCACGGACCGCGAGATCATGACCTGGCTGAAGTCGGACGCTTAACCGACTGCGCCACCCAGGCGCCCCTATTTTATTTTATTTTAGAGAGAGCACACAGGAGCAGGGGAGAGGGACAGAGGGAGGGGGAGAGAGAGAGAGACGGAGAGTATCTTAAGCAGGTTCCATGCCAGCACAGAGCTGGATGGGGTGCTCAATGCCACGATCCTAGCATCATGACCTGAGCATAAATCAAGAGTTGGCCGCTTAAGCTACTGAGTCACCCAGGTGCCCCTGAACCAAACAGCTTCTGGACAAGCTAAGAGAGCCAGATCAAAATCTCTTGTTTGGTGGCAACCAAATGGGAGGAAGAAATCAAAGAGAGCCATTCAGAGCCGTCTTTTCTCTGAGCTTAACATATACACAGGCCAGGCAGCGTTACAATAAAATACTTCTTTTTAGTCATAGGTTCATAGCTAAAAGTAGACGACTCAGCCAATATTCTCCTGAGGGGGCTGGGAGCGGGAATAGAAATAATACTTCCCATTCTCACACAAATTTCAAGAGATCTCCCAAACACATATCCTGGCTTCCCTACTTGCCCCACATCCCTTCCACTCTTCTAATGGTGTCTCTAATTAGAGATTTCTTGTTACAAGTCATATGAATGAGCCACACAAACTCAGAATGGTTCCTAGGAGGTCCAACAACAGGGAAGTAGGGAAGGATAGGACCCGCCGTGCACTGTCGAAGAACTTACCAGGAACCGAATCTTTCAGGATGCACTTACTCCTCAGTTCATTTCTCTGCTTCAATAAATGTAGTTAAGGCAGTCAGTGCCTGTCTGGGGTGAGCAGAAAGGACTGTCCCCAAAACAAAACAGATTTTGGCAGCTGTAAGGGACTGTTCTCCTCACCCTCCCTGCCTGGCATCAGCTAGTCACAGTGGTTGGCTCTGACCTGTCATAGTCAATTATTAGGGGAAATGAATGTGTGAGCCCTGGGCGCTGCAGCCTGCAGCTCCATCCTGGAATTCCAAGAGGGTGGGACAGATTGGAAGCAGCTCCTGTCTGGCTCACCAGAAAATGTGTTACTGGAGCCCAAGGGTGCAAGAACACGTGGCCCAGGGGGCCCAAACAACACAGTTTCAGCTACTCACCGCCAACAAAATCTAAAGGCTGAAAGAAACATGGCGTGAAGCAAGAAAGGAATTTATTCAGTGAGGTCAGCACCAGGAAGACAGGACTAATGTCCAAAGAATCGTCTCCAAGGTGCTGAGAATACTTCTAAGTTTATATAGGGAAAACGTGGAACAAAGATCTGTGAGTACGCAGCTGAGCAGCAAAAGGTCAGGTTGATTATTGTCTTGGGGTCAATCGCACAGGGTGTTGCTGGCGTCTGGGCTGTCCTTCTTGCTCGAGGGGGTAGTTTCTGTTCCCATCGTTGGATGTTTTGCCTGCTGGGTCCCTTGCCTGAGTTAACTGATAAAGCTGGAAGGGGAAAAACAAGTAAGAGGAACAGATTGAAGGCAAAAATGGAGTCAGTCAGGGCTATGACTGGGTCCTCCTTCAATCTCATCAGAAAAGTCTTTTAATTGTGGCGAAGCTATCCAGCTCACAGTGGCAGATGTAAAGTTTTACAAAATGCTTGAAAGCTCAGATTTTACCATTGGCAGTAAATAGTGTCGGTTGTTTTCCTTGAGGAAACAGACTCACTTTGTTCATTTTTGAGAGAATGACTGCCAGAAACCCAAGTCAGACTAACCACAGTCCATCAATTGTTCTTTGACGTAGAAATGGTAGTCCACGAAAAAAAACAGCTGGGCTAGCTTGCAACTCAATTACACACAAGTGCTTTTCTACTAGGCCGTGATTGTACTTAACTTCTGCAGCAGCAGAGTGCTTTGGTGCACTTCCCATTCAGTCCCAAAGAACATCAAAAAGACCTACTCAGGTCGATTTAACAAAAGTAGTAATTCTTACTGCTTGCTTCATTAAGGACATTCGTGAAGGACACTTGCTGTAACTGCTGATGTGTGGTGGTGAAGAATGCAGGGACTACTAGTTCCATTTGCTGCCACTGTGGCGATTAGGGCTCAGAGGCCTGCAGTTACCCCACAATTGCTTTTGCATCATTAGTGCAAATGGCAGCACAGTGAAAAAGACAAATAAGGGCTTTGTGTTACTCTAAAAATAGTTTTGACCTCTGCGAAGTTCTTGGGGACTCCCAGGAGTCCACTAATCACACTTTGAGAACCACACATAGAGATGCATTGAGCCTTCCTCCCAGCATTGTCATTTTCATACCAGAGATCAACATGTCACTATTCCATGGCTTCTTAGTAGCACAGTCTGGATAATCTCTGTGAGGTAGACAACCCTGTAATGATTCTAGGTAGAACTGAGGAGCCTACAGGGCAGGCATTCGGTCAGCCTTCATTTCCAGCTCTTACAGTGTGCTGCAGGTCCCCAGGAGATATTGTAGCACACCGTCTCTCCATCTCTGCCCACCTAAGGGTTTTCCTGCTTACCTTTAGGCACTGTTGAAACACAAATGCCTTCCCTAGTCCTCTTAGTACGACCCGTTTTTGTTTGTACTAACTACATAGCGTTTACTATATTGGTAGTTTGCATCCTCAATTTTTTTTTTAATGCCAATCCCTTAATTTACTAAAGGACCAAAATGAGTTACTGTTTACTTTGTAATCTGTATGTTGTCCAGAAAAGGCAGGGCGTTTTGTAAATGTTTTCTCAGTGTAATGAAATCAAAACTGAAAGCGAACAAAGTAAAACAAGAGTGCATTGGTTGCACATTTCCTGACTGCGAGCATTGGAATGATCAAAAGTAGCGAACGTGGTTTACTGCTGTGGTTTTTATTCCTTGCTCACTGCAGCCTCTAGGGGCCCAATATTCAACAAATATTCAAATTGGAGCTGGAGTTCTGAGCGGCCGGGTACTGTGTGTTCCGGCGGTGTGTTTGTACATTGTTAAAACCTGGCAAGAGAGCACCAGCCAGGAGCCGGCAGGCGGGGCTCGGCCACGAACGAGCGAGCGGGGCTGCGTCGGCGCTCGGGCTCGGTGCCCCCGCCCGGCGCAGCCTCCGGCTCGGGCCGGCGGAGCGCCGTGCCCATTTAAGGAGGCGGACCGTACCACCAGAACTTTCTTGACAGGGGGTAGTCAGGCGAACTCGGACAACTTTCAGGGAGCCTAAAGACGATTTCGTTTCTCTTCTAACCCTGGCCCGGGTTCTAGTGGCGCTCAGGGGGAGCTGTGCGCTGGTGGGCTTTGGTCGTGGGGCTCCTCGGGTTTCCCTTCTCCGAAATCGCCCCGAGGGTCTTCACTTGCTCTCATTTCGGACGCAACATTCCCCGAGCTGGTCCAAAGTGTAGTTCGCCTGCAGAGGCCCCAGTGCCCGGATGTCCATCAGGATTAGTGCGAGCCAATACGCTCGGAGCCCGAGGCTGCGCTGAGGACGCCCGGGCTCGGGAGCAGGTAGTCCCGTAACACCGGGGAGTTGCGCTGGGGAGCTCGTCCCCGCTCGGCCCCGGCAAATGGTGAGCGCGGCGCTGGCAGAAGGGCCGCGGGTGGAAGGCTCCGATGGACAGAAGACCTTGAGCTCTGCAAAGTGAATTATGGCAGCCCAGTCAAGGTAAGCCAGGCTCCGAGAGAAACTTTTTAAATGTGTTAGTGGCTAGGGGAATTGAAGGTTGAGGGCGGGGGGTGGGGGAGGGACGGTTGGGGTGCTGCGAAGACGACCGGCAGGAAGCAGCTTTGTCATTGCTCTCTCATCATTCCCGATGCTGTGGTTCATTACTTAACGTCAGATAAAACAAAAAAACAAAAAACAGTTGGGAGAGCGTACTGGACAATTTCTGCAGCGCGGAGGAGAGGGGTTGAGTTAAAGTTAAAAGTTGAATTTCTTCCGTCTTCCAAAATAATTATTTTCGGAGAAAATAAGTTGTTTGAACTTGCTTACCTTTGCCCAAATTTTCGTTTCTTTGTGCACCTCTCTTTGGTTCGCCTGATTTGGGGGGGGGGGGAGGGGGAGCGCTAGTATTTTGATCGGAATTTTAGAAGTCAGTAAATGTAAAAACAGTTCGCCTTAGAGAAGGTGGTTGAGAATTTGGCTGGTGAGTGATCGAAAATGTTGCTGCTAAAATGTAGGATTCCACATAAAACGGCACGGCTTGCGAGAATCTGCTGAGTAGGCAAAGACCGGGAACGTACCGGGGTTGGCGAAGGGGAGAGGATAATGAACTGCAGTTGCTGTCAGAGGAGCGCTATTGTAAGAACCTCAAGCTCTGACTTTGTCTGGTTGGTTCCTTTTTTTTTTTTTTTTTTGCAATGAGTGTTAAAGAGTGATAACAAGGCGTTAGTGGTTAGTATACGATTCAGACTGTTGTGTGTGAATTCATTTTAGTTGTGACAGCAGTTGGTGCTAAGAGAAGCTTAAAGTTATATTTAAGTTCTTTTTCAACTGTTTTACTAGAAAGCAGTTTGGTGTCACATATTTAAAATAATAATAGGGCCCTTCAAGTTGACACTTATTGTAGTATAGTGATTTGGGGATGTCTTAGGCTAAATACGTTTTGGGTCCCAAAACCCAGGTGTACCACTAAAAGAAATAGATGCTCGAATGCTGACGATTGGGTGAGATGAAATTCAAAATTGTTTCCTAAGAGAACTTTCTAGGAAGAGAAACAACTTCTCTAATGTAGACCACCTCTTGTGCGATATCTGCTGTATGTATTTTAACATCTCAACTCAGTGGTTTATTCCCTGCTTCATGTTGTTGGCTGTTCTGAGAAAGGGGCTCTTGGATCCAAGTAGTAGGAAAACTTTGATTAGAAACAAAAGTTGCATCTTTGTGTGCTAACCTGTAATGAAAATTAACTGCCAAGGGGGCCTGTGGCATAAAACCTTTGCTAAGATACCTTGATCAAAATAATTAAATACTATTCAACAAAACTCCTTCATATAGAGGTACGATTTGAACTCAGGTGCAAGTGATTTCAATGCCTCAGCTCTTAAGCTAAGAATAAAATAAGGTAGTAACTAACTGGACACTGTAGTGTGCCAGGCACAGCTGCTGTAATTGAATTATCTCTTTGATTCTTCTCAGTCACTTAAATAGGTAAGGAGTTTTATTTTTCACATTTGGAATTAAAGAAACTGAGTCCCGGCCTGCCTGTTTCTTGCCCGAGATCACACAGGTGGAGCAGTGCCTGACTCCTGAGCTGCGCTGCAGATTTGCTTACTTCCGGGATGCTTCTTTAATGGTGAGGTGAGGTGTGAAAAGGGATCTGCAAAGCCTCAATATAAGTATACAAAAAGCAATTTCTGCTCAAAGTGCTCTGCTACAAAATGGAAAAATCGGAATTATTGGTCTGGTAGTTCAATTTGTGGGTAATTGAAATAGGAGGACTGCCTGTATTCTGCTCTTCTTCCTGGCCTTCAGACGTGCCCTTGAACTAGGAACAAAGCCACAAGGCCATGATGTCTGTTGTTTTCTTAGCCTGCATGATGGGAGTAGATCTCTTAAGTTATAAATATTCATTTTCTTCAGTTACATTTGGAATGTGGTCTACGCTCATTTAGACGTTGTGTTTTGTGGGATAGTAGGTAATTTCTGAGATCCAAAGAGAAGATTGCAGATATTTTTGGATTTCAAGGAAACCTCAAGCTGGGCCACATTGTTCTGAGTAGTGCTAAGAGAAACAGAACCATCACCTCTGATTTACGATCTGGGGCAGTAAAATCTTGTCCATGTGCCACACGCAGTATCTGTTTGCTCTTGAAACAATTAGTTTAGATTGTTGGACTCATTGGTCCTCAGGATTCATAGCTCAGTTTGTTCTAACCACAGTCATTTCATTGTGCACTATTTAAAGTAATTTGACTTTTTTTTTCTTTGAAGAGGTAGATGAGAACTTAGATCAAACTGAATTTTGTGGCACTGACAGGGACTACACGAGAGGACCATGTCACTTTCCTCTCGTTATTTGGCATTGCTTTCAGGTAATATTTTTCATTTGATACTTACGGTTGGTATATGACTAATTTTTTGTGTGACTGAATAGGCTAGGCAGTGTCTTCCTTTTCTATAGTCAGCTCCTTAAGGCAAGACATTGTCTCACATTTTTATTGTCTCCTGCATAAGCTAGAAGTATTTTGAATGAGGAAGAGACTATGTAATTATTTCTTAGCTTGTGAACCTTTATAAATTGAGTTTGTACAGTCCTCTCTCTCATTTTAAAACCTAAAAGGAGCGAAAAACAACAACAACCTAAAACTAGGAAATTGATTATTTTGTTTTGCTTTGTTGTTGATTTCTTCCCCCAGAAGTGGAAGACATCTGTTGAATGAAAGGTCAGTTGCCTAAACTTTAAAAATTAGATTTTGGGTCAGTATTTTGAAAACATGTAATATTTGATTTGAGTATTCAAGTCGTGGAGAAACGCAGTCATTTAGAAATGCAGTACCAGTTGGGGCGCCTGGGTGGCTCAGTCGGTTAAGCGTCCGACTTCTGCTCAGGTCATGATCTCGCTGTCTGTGAGTTTGAGCCCCGCGTCGGGCTCTGTGCCGACAGCTCAGAGCCTGGAGCCTGCTTCGGATTCTGTGTCTCCCTCTCTCTCTGGCCCTCCCCCGTTCATGCCCTGTCTCTCTCTGTCTCAAAAATAAATAAACATTAAAAAAAAATTTATAAAAAAACAAAAAGAAATGCAGTACCAGTTCAAGCAAGACATACTGTGCCTCCGCTCTCTCTCTCTCAGATTCGTGTGTGCTTTCTTTGGAACCTTTAAGCACAACAGATACACTGGCTACTTTCTTATGGGAGTTGTAATAAACTTGCCTTCTTTAACTTGAAATAGTTACAGATCTGTGGCTTTAGTTTCCAAATTCTGATCTAAAGCACCGAATGCTTTATAGAAGTGTATATAACCTGGCGTGCCCTCTTTGGATAATAGCAAGCCTGTGATGGGGTAAAGGTGGGTATGGCATCTCAATAGTTTGTAGATCTATACTTTTCGGTGAGGATTAACTTACTTTATATTTAGAAGTGTGTTGATGGATAAAACAGGAGGGCTTTGTCTGGTTCCCCATCTCTGCTAACCCCCTCATTGAAGCAATCCTTGAATTCTAGAAAGGAATATATACGTACCTTCAACTACTGCCAGGGATTAACCAGCACCTTGTGCTAAGGGAGAAGCCCTGGTCCACCCCCCCACCCTGGGAGGGAGGGGAGTGGGGGAGTTGAAATTCTGTAGGAGAACAGCATCTGGTGGTTGAGCACATCTCAGAAGAAAGCACTTTCAGACAATTTGCAAAAGGAAATTAGGGTTAGTCAGTTCTCCCACGGTGTTTTTGTTTTGAATTTGACTGAGGTTAATGTTAATGAAGTTTAAATAATAATAATAATAATAATAATAATAATAATAATAAAGCAAAGTCAGATTGTTCCTAAGATTATTATGAAGCCGGTTTTTGGTGGATCTCTTTGGTGAGGGAAATTTTCCATTGCAAAAAGCATTGCTCTTAAACTGGTACAGAACCAGTTTTGTTCTGTCTTCTGCGCTCCTCATTTTTGAGCTACCAATTACCTTGGAAGAAAATTCACAAAAGCAAAGAAGCTCTGATTAAATATGAGCAGATATCAAAGAAAAATGCTGTGGTATTTTGGGAAGTGCGGTTCAAGGACGTGATTTCAAGAAGGAAATAATTTATGCAGTATTTTGACCCAGCGAATGTCTTCATTTTTTCCTTTGTGACGCCATGGTAAACAGTGTCCTTGACAAGAGAGAAACACAGACAGGTCTCTTAAGTGATTTCCTACTAGTTCATCCTGAGAGCCAGCCGAGCTTCCTGACTCACCAGACTACAGTTTCTTCCAACATAAAGAAGGAGAATTGAGTCATTTTTTTTTTTTCCAGTCAGCTGGTTTATGGGGATGTTCTTTGGCGATATTAACACACGTGATCTCTCAAGAGATTTAGGGGATTCTTATGGGATAGCATGAAAAGGTGTTTGATAGTTGTTGCTATACTCTTTTGAAAATGGAATTTAGTGAATGCTGCATTGAAGCAATTTAAATGTCACATATTCTCAGGCATGAGAAATGTTCTCTTAGTCACGGATAAGAGGGAAATCTCATTTTGGTGCTGTCGTTCGTTTTGAGCCTTCAAATCTATATATTACCCAGTAGCTGTAAAATGCAGGAAATAAAGCTGAGTATCTTCGTTACTGCTTTGAGGTACAGCATACAACTTGATTGCTTCTAAATATATAAACTTAGTTTTCTGTTAGGGAATTTCTCTATTTCATTTGTTTTCCAAGATTGGCATATAAACTTAATTCCAAAAGCTCCTGTCTTTTAAAAGGGAAAGTTCTGTATGTGAGTTGTGGTGGGAACTACAAGCAGTAGCATTTCTGATGATCCTTCCGAACTAGTTGGAAATACAGTCTACATCTTTAGGACAAAGTTTCTTGACTCAGAAGTAAAAATGTAACAAACTTGGATATCGTAGTCTCTGTTGCAGTTCAGTTACGTTTTATTGGTATAGGGTGTGTGCATAACTTTTACAGCTTAAATGATTACCTTTTTTACATAAGTGAAAAAAAATGGGGAGAGAACTAAGGCTGTATTTTTCTTCATTCCTTTTATTATGAGTATACATGTATTCATTTGCTCAAAATAATGCAGTAAGTAGAAGGCACAATAATGTCTTGCTGAAATATAGATGTATCAGGTGGAGTTTAGTATTAGGCCTTAAAGGGAAAAATAAGATTTATAACTTGTCGTGTTAATGCTCTAGAGACCCTAAAGTAAAAATTAACTTCACAACCATCCCAGTGCTGACTTTCTGTGACTTGGCAGTGATCGGTGTTGAGAATCTTTCCCCTGTGCAAACTTTTCCCTTTTCCTAGCTATGCCTAGTGAGTTAAAGCTTAACCCAATGGCCACAAAGCCAGCAGACTTAATATCCTGGAAGTCTTGTTCTCTGATGAATGTCTGTTTTCTTGTTATGGTTTATTGGCTTTGTTTTTAATTTAACCAGATTGAACTATCAGATTCATAAGGCTGTTACTCAAGCAGTAATTTTATGTCAGATTTAGTATGGTAAAAGGAATCCCAGTAGCGACATCTTGTCAAAAAGAACGAAAACTAACTGAAGGGGGAAATCTATAGTGTATTTCGATTGATGCCTAAATTGCCTTTGCTTTGGTGTTAGGTATTTCCAAAGGACACCCACAGTTTGACCACATTGTTAAAAAAACTTTTTTTTAGTGTTTATTTTTGAGAGAGAGAGAAAGACAGTGTGAGTGGGGAGGGGCAGAGAGAGATGGAGACACAGAATCTGAGCTGTCAGCACAGAGCCTGACATGGGTCTCGAACTCACTAGCCATGAGATCATGACCTGAGCCGAAGTTGGACGCATAACTGACTGAGCCACCCAGGTGCCCCGACCACGTTCTAAAGGTACCAAGAATTGTTGTTTCTCTTTATTGGCTCATATGATGAATACTTGGAGACCTGCAGGCCACATGGTCCTTTGGGTGGGCTGTAGAGAGTTAAGGATGCAACTCTTGAGTCACTGGCTTGCCTTTATTTTACCCTACAAGGTCTTGCTTTCTTTTTCATATTGCTTACTGCTGGGTTGGCAATTAATTAAAAGTAAAAGAATATTTTAGGTCCAACGTGGTCATATTAAGTTCAAGGTTCTCTTTCAAACTTGACACTAGAATCACCGGGTTGGGGGGGGTGGTGGTTGCTAACATGCTGATTCTACTCCTTTTTTCCCCACCCTCAGAGAGTCTCATTAGACAGGTGTAGGGTGGAGCTTGGGTGGAGCCCTGCCGGCTCTGAGGCCAGAGGCCCACCCTACTACCCTTAGTGAAATGGAGTCTGTGTGAGAGAGATATATAAAGTATATCATGCCAAAATTATATATATATATATATATATATATATATATATATTACAATGCAATTACATTTTGACTTAATATATACTCACATATCCTCCTCCCCCCCCCCCCCGAAATAGACAAGAGGTTGGTAGAAAAAGTAGATCTCCATCTCTATTTATATATATATATATATATATATATTACAAACTGTATTTGTTAAAGTATCCAGATGCACCTAAATTTAAAAAAACAGAAGGAAAAGGAAGGCATCAAGAAGTAATGCCCGATTTGATCATGCAGCACTTTCCCAAGAATTGTTTCTTTTCAAGGACCTAGATATTTAATTTACCCTTTCCTATCCATTCTGGGCTCCTTCCCAAAACTACTAACTCACATTCTGCCACACACACCCCAGTTTATCAGGTGGCAGTTGTTTTTGTTCCCAGAGAAACGTTACAACTGTGAATTGGTCAATTATATCCAAACTCCATGAAACTAAAAGGTGGTGGTGTTTTCTTTTTGTTTTTTAAACAAAATACTGTGTCCACTGTTGTTGAACAAATAATGTTCAGTAAAAATTTTAAGTGAGACTCCTACTGGGAAGTAAATGTTCAAATTATAGCAGATGTCAGTTCCTGTAACAAAATTCAGGAAACACTTTCTGGTATGTGGGTGTTGTAACTCTTCAGTTCTTGGAACTTTCCTTCAGGAAACTGTCCTGTCAAAAGCAGAGCAGTTGATAAAATATGTAGCACAATTCACAAACGGTGTCGTGCAGTGTAATTAAATTTTGATTTGGTGCATATGTTTTTGTGGTCATGATAGAGCTGAGACTCACGTGACTTTCATCCTGGATAATGTGCATCTGGATAACTTGTTAAATCGATCCCCTCATTCTCATTGCCTTAAAAATGCAGGTGTATCTGATTTACTCTGGATGTGAATTTTTGGTAAGTGGTAAAATTAACCAGTCCCCATTGCTTTATATAAAAGAATGAAACATGTTTCCTACTTAGTTTTATGTAGAAATTACATATTTTTGTCTCCTGGTCGATAAACTGATATTTTACTGTAGACATTTTTAAGTAAGATGGCTTACCTAGTCAGTTGGTAGCTTTAGCTGTCATGAGTTCATGAAATTATGCTGTGTGTGTGTGTTTAAAGGCAAACAGAACCTCTTGAATTAATATGCTGAATATTAAATACTTCTAAAAGTTTGTTAAAAGGGGATATTTAGTGGTACAAAATTCTGGATGGTAACACATAGTTAACACTCTCTCTCTTTTTCTCTTTAAGTAATGTTGACTGCAATTGCACTTCTAGAAATTATGTTTTTCTGTTATTTTATGGTCTGTGTATCTCTCTCCCCCCTACCCCTTCCCTTTTAGAGTTAAACCATACTTGTGCTAACTCTCCATTTTAAAAAGCTGTGTAAATATAAACTTTGTACCACATGGAAGAAATTAGGCAGCTACATTTACTGACATTAGCATAGTAAAAAGATAGAATGGAACCCAGTGTGTTACATTTGTTTCCAAAACCAAGTTCTAGCTGAAAGTGTTGTAAAGAATACAGAGATGAGTATTGTCTGCTTGTCACTTGATTTTAGTAAAATTGAGAGTAAACCAATTAAACACAATTTTTTAAAGTGGGAACTGTGCCCAGAAGACAAAAAGCCCTAGATTGGAAGTTATAAAAGATTGAATTTGGTAGTTTCTATCTTTTTGTTGATAGTGTGGGATTTTTATGTTAAAACTCATGATAGGTGCTTTATTTTATTATTTTTTTAATGTTTATTTATATTTGAGAGAGGGAGGAGTGCGTGAGAGACAAGGTACGAGCAGGGGAGGGGCAGAGAGAGAGGGAGACACAGAATCCAAAGCAGGTTCTAGGCTCTGAGCTGTCAGCACAGAGCCCGAAGCAGGGCTCGAACTCACAAGCCATGAGATCATGACCTGAGCTGAAGTCCAACCGATGGAGCCACCCAGACACCCCAACAGGTGCCTTATTCTTACAAATAGCTTCATGGTTTTCTTATTTTAACAGTCATGTTTTTCTAAGGATAAAGTGAAAATAATTAGATTTACTTACTGTGGACTTTAGTTTGTAGGCTTTGAAAAAAATCATGACAATTCTCATAAGCCTAGAATAAAACTTGGTTTCTTCCTGACGTCACCCATATTCTGTGGTGATATCCCTCTAAGGTGTTGGTATTATCCATTATATTAAAGAGTGAAGTGGAAACTTTACTCCTACTTCGTTTTTTGGTATCTTGGCAAATGACTTTTTTTTTTTTTTTGGCAGGGCGGGAGGGGAGCAGATTGCTTTAATCAAGATACAGTCACTATCACCCAGATCTTTCATCTCTTTTGTGACTTCTCATTTTATCATTTTTTCCCTCAACCCAAGTTTCTTTTTTCTTTACAACTTTGTAGTATATTTTACATATCCTAAGAGTTGTCCATTTCAAGTGTGCAACTCAGTGATTTCACTTTATTATGTTTACCTTCTTAAGTGGTACAGGCATCACCATAAATCTTTTTTAGGACATTTTATCTCCCCAATAAGATCCCTCGTGTCCATTTACAGGTAATCCATGTTCCTAGCTCCTTGCTAAATCTTTCTGTGTGTAAATTTGCCTTTTTGTCATTACTTCACATACATGGAACCTTGAGGTTTTTTACATCTGGCTCTTTGCACTCGTGTAATTTTTTTGAGATTCATCTGTGGCATAGCATATGTCAGCTTTGTCCTTGTAATTACCAAATAGTATTCTGCTGTCTGAGTATGATAGACTGGTTGTTTCATATGTGTTCACAGGGGAGTGGCTATTACAAATAATGCTCCTGTGAACATTTGTGTGCAAGTCTTTGTGTAGACATACATTCTCCTTTTGTTTGGTTAGATACCAAAGAGTAGATTTGCTGGGTCCTTAGGATAGTTTTATGCCTTACTTCCTTTTTTTTTTTTTTTTTTTTAAATGTTTGTTTATTTTTGAGAGAGAGAAAGAGAGTGCGAGCCGGGGAGGGGCAGAGAGAGAGGGAGACACAGAATCTGAAGCAGGCTTCAGGCTCTGAGTTGTCAGCACAGAGCCTGATGCGGGGCTCGAACCCATGAACTGTGAGATCATGACCTGAGCCAAAGTTGAATGCTTGACTGACTGAGCCACCCAGGCACCCCTATACCTTACTTTTTGAGAAACCACTGAACTGTTTTCCAAACTGTATGTCCATCCTAACCCATGTTTAAACTGATCTAGTTCAGTTTCTTGCAAGTTATTTTACTGTCTTTGTAGTCAACTGGGCTGTGGAACTGGTGGTTCTGAGATCTGATCAATTTTGCATTTGAATGTTAAAAAATAATGTGTTTTAAATACATATGGCTAAAACACAACTGTTTTTTTCATAGAAGATACTATGAAGATTTCTAAAATTGGTCAGACTTTGTGATGAAGAAGCTTACATCAAGAAGTATTTAAAGAAAGTCAAATTAACATTTAAAATATCAATGCATGCTTTTGTCAAAATTGCAAGTGAAACTTCCAACACACAACTTATGAACCCATCAAATCGATATATATGTATACATATATATGTGTATATATATTCTATTTTTCAGAACTGCTAAACAGCCCTAGAAATTGTCATTTAGAAGTGTTTTTAGTAAAAAAAAAACTTTCAGGCAAATTTTAGCTGTTCTCATTAGCTACAGTCTTGAATTTGCGCAAAGATATGTTATCTGAGTGGAGCTTCTGGAAATTATCTTTAAAACTGGGGTTTTGCTAGAGGAAGGTGGTGACCATATTCCCCCAATTGGTAGTGTGTTCCAAACTTCAGGAAAAGGTGGATCTACTTTATGAACAAGAATACTTCGTGAAGTGCTCTGAAATTATCTGTGGGTGTATGTGTGATGGTAGTGAGAGTGAATCCCCTTTTCAGCACTCCCGTTGCTATTCTGTAAAGGAGCCGTGAGGCCACACTTAGTTGTCCCCTGCATGGCTGCCTTTAACAAGTCTGCCCATGTGCTTTCAGCTTTGGGGCCTCAGAACATTGTGGCATGTGACTGGAATTCACTGTTTCTGGGTATTAATTTACCTACTTAAAGATTATATCAGCATTAATAGCTTTATGACTGTGGCCAATTCACATACATGAACAGTGCTTTTAATATTATCCATATCATGTATTGACGAATGCCTTGTTGCTCACTGAGAGCCAGCCACTGTGTGTGCAGGTCTCTAAGCTGGTTCATGTGGGGAGCTGTCTCCCCACATGGAGAGGAGCTCATAGTTGGTTGTGGGGGTGGGGGACAGAAAATCAGCAAACAAAACTGACCAATGAAACAGTCGCAAACTGTTATGGCACCATGACAAAAAACAAATGGGGGTGTCGTGACAGAGAATAATGGAATGTGGGGGACTTTGTCAGCCACAAGGACCTCTGATAGAGTTGACTGAAGTAGAGAAAAATCAAGTCATGATATGTTAGAACTGCTATTTCAGAATGTACATGGAAATAAGTGATAGTGGAAAGAATGGCATTTTTTAAACAGGGCAGATAGGATTTTAGGAAACTGTCATGTGGCAGTTTCTTAAAATAAAAATTGTTTTTGTGGATTAATTCGACCAAAACTCAGTCCTGTGTTTTTTGTTTTTGTTTTTGTTTTTTAATACAGATAAAATGAGCTTCATAACATAACATGAGCTTTTAAAATAGAGACTGTTTTCTAAGAGTTTGCCTTAATTGGTGCATAAATATAAACAAGTTAAACATGCAGAAAATAAATTTGAGAGGACATCTTTCTTAGTTTGGAAAGCCATCAAATAAGAGATGTGATAGAATTAGAGAAGTCCCAGCTCAGGGAGTACAGTCATAAGGAGGTGAAGATTTAGACAGTAAAGAGGATATTTAGCCTGGCTATTAAATACAAAGGTTAATTTACAAAGCAACCTTTTATGCTTGTGAAAGACTGCCATAGGAAGTGTGGTGAAAGATGGCTTGCACTTCTGCCAAAAACAGACCTTGAATTAATAAATTATATATGTTAAGGGGTTTAAGGAAAGCCCAGCAACGAACTTCTCATTGAAGATAATTAAACATGAAAACATAGTGGGAGGTGGAGTTCTTTTAGTCTATTGAGAAATAGGAAATAGATAATCTCTACCTTGGATATTTTAGGAAGTAGCAGATGGTTTGAGTACCTTTTTCTCAAGGGATTTTGTGGCTTCTTGAAAAAATGTTATCACAACAAACTGCTAGAGGAACTGAAAGTTCTTATGCTCTGCATGCATCACAGCTATGTTTAATTATATAAAGTTACTATAAGGATCCTGCATTCAGTGTCACCTCATCTCTTTTGTACCTCTATTTACAGTTATTTTCAAATAAATATAGTTAGTCGTGGACCTTTTGTGGCCTAATAGATGATGATTCCATGAATGTGAACAAAGAATGTATATTCTCTATTTTCAGGGTCCAGAGTCAAATGTGGGTTTGTACATTAGACCTTGCCTTATTTCTATATTCATTTTTTTAAAGTTTATTTTTTGGGAGAGACAGAACAGGAGCAGGGGAGCAGCAGCAGAGAGAGAGAGAGAGAGAGAGAGAGAGAGAGAGAGAGAAAGAGAGAGAGAGAGAGAAAGAAAGAGAAAGAATCCCAGGCAGGCTCGGGGCTCAAACTCCTGAAACCAGGAGATCATGACCTGAGCCAAAATCAAGAGTCGGACGGACGCTTAACTGACTGGGCCACCCAGGCGCCCCTTATTTTTGTATTCTTATTTTATCCGTTCTGTGGACTAAGAGATGAATAAGTCACATACAATTAATGAGCTTCTATTTCTCCTAATAATCTTCTGAAGTTTTTGCTTTGTGAATTTTTTTAAATTAAAAAAAAATATTTATTTAACATTTATTTATTTTTGAGAGGCGGGGAGGGCCAGAGAGAAAGGGAGACCCAGACTCCAAAGCAGGCTTCAGGCTCCAAGCTGTCAGCACAGAGCACGACACGGGGCTCGAGGGGCTTGAACTCACGAACTGTGGGATCATGACCTGAGCCGAAGTCAGACGCTTAACTGACTGAGCATCAGGACCCCTGCTTTGTGAATGTTGATGCAGTGTTTTTGATGCATAGATACTCATAATTGTTATGTCTTCATTTTAAGTTGTCCTCTTGAAGGTATTAAAGTATTCTTGTAGAAGGTTTCTTTGAGTATTGGTGATAAATTTTTTAAAAAGCTGTGTCTTTACATCTTTTATCCATGTGGATTTTATTTTGGCTTAAGGAGTGTGGGTTCTGGAGCCCCCTGTTCTCTCCCCTCAAAAGGAGCTATTCTGTTCTCTCTATTCAAGAGCCATTGTCAGACTCCATCACTATACCTAACTTGTCCTGCTTTTGGTATTTTCACAGATATTTTTCAAGATCAGCTTGAGTATTTTGTTAAAAAAAAAAAAGTATGGCCTTTTAATAGGATAATTTCCTATAAAAACCTCATCCTGTTTTTCAGAAGCATTAAAGTTTTAGACAGGATTACTGTCTAAATTTGCAGATTTTCATGGAATGGAAAAGAGTAGGTTTGAGTGCCAGGGACTCCTGAATCACTGGACAGACACCGCTTGTTTATCTTGGACACATTCGGGAAATCTTGTTTGCCTCAGTTTCTTCAGAAGGAAGTAAAAATGTGCGTTTGCTCTTGTCCCGAATGAGCGTGTTGTTAATCTAACTCTCTAAGGGGAATCCTATTTCTGTGAGTGACTACATCGGACTTTAGGCAGGAGGAGGATTTTGTGGTCTTTGTATTGCTGTAGAGGGGATCTTACTTTCCTGTTTTGTTTTTAAACTTACTCTTTAATTTTTTTTTAATTTTTAAGATAATTTTATTATTATTGTTATTTCTTTAGATAGAGTGTGTGCGAGTTGGGGGACAGGAGCAGGAGGGAAAGAGAATCCCAGGCAAGCTCCACCATCAGGGTTCAGTCCCACAGCCCTGGGATCCTGACCTGAGCCTAAATTAAGAATCAGATGCTCAATTTACTGAGCTACCCAGGCAGCCCCCCCCTCCCCCTGCCCATCCCCACTTGTAAACATTTTATTTTAAGTAATCACTGCACCCAATGTGGGGTTTGAATTCACAAACACGAGATCAAGAGTTGCATGGCCTTCCAACTGAGCCCTCTAGGTGCCCTGAGAGGTTTTCACTTTCTAGCAGACTTTTTTCATTCATGTTTCCTTGACTGTAATAGATACAATTTCTACTTTTTGAAGTACTCTGTAGTTCAGTAAAACAAAAGAATATATTAAATTTAATTGTAATTAAAATGAAAGAGAAACATTTTCGTAATTTTTAACAGCTTGACCAAACATTTTCTTTCTGTTCCTTTTCTACTTTTTCTTTATATGTTAAATGTTACCGCATTTTGAATCATTCTTGGTATATATTTGGTAGGTG
The DNA here is from genome assembly GCF_022837055.1 of Prionailurus viverrinus. NCBI lineage: Eukaryota > Metazoa > Chordata > Mammalia > Carnivora > Felidae > Prionailurus > Prionailurus viverrinus. Next base: position 134,342,638 of record NC_062564.1, on the reverse strand, counting down.
ATGTGCTCAATGTATAGGGGGAAAGGTGAGGTGGGGGTTACTTGAGGCAGTTGTGATTTTTTTTTTTTTTTTAGATTTTCATTTTGTCTTAAATTTGAAGAGGAACATAAGACTTTGAGATTTTTTTTATGCCTGGAAATGCAATGCTAAGAATACATTTTTAAAAGTCAAAAAGTTAATATGCCCAAAGCAAGGTGTTGTTTTTTTATACATTGCGCTAGAAACCAAGGTGGGTAACAGATAATAACACACTTCCACAGATAGATGTTATGTGATTCATGATGCTGGGTGTGGAAACTACACTGAGTACCATATTTATGAACTTCACTCATTCTTATTTTATCCGTCTATATTTCAGCGCATGAGTGTGCAAGGGGAGGGGCGGAGGGAGGGAGGGAGGGAGGGAGGGAGGGAGGGAGGGAGAGAGAGAGAGAGAGAACCTTAAACAGACTCCATGCTCAATGTGGAGCCTGACACCAGGCTCATGACCTGAGCTGAAACCAAGAGTTTCAACCAACTGAGCCACCCCGACACCTCTCATTCATATTTATGTATAAGACTGTCATAGTTGAAGAACAACGTGTAACTCAGAAACTGCTATAAATTGAAGACCTCTTCTGGTATTTTTTCCTTTGTATTCATACATGCAGGTATATGTACATCATGCTCACACAGAAACACAAACGTTGCTTCAGTGGTAGAAGCTGGAATCAGAATGCAGACAAATGATTTTTTTTTTGCTTGTGCTTTTAAATATTAGCTTAAAATTAGCTGATGAAAAATTTCATTTGTTTTGTTTTTAAAATTGATAAGGAAATAGATTTTTGGCAATTGTCTTTAACTTTGTAAATTTTAATCTAATTGTTTAAATTATCAGGAATAGAAATTTTAGATCTTATATTTTTGAATTATATATATATATAATATATGTATTATATATATATAATGCATATATTATATATATTATGAATTCCTTTAAAAATTGTGCCCAAACTGTAGGACAGCAAGAGCCACCAAAATTATTCATTTTGTTTTTGAGAGAAACGTTTCTGATTTAGTTCAAAAATCATTTCTTTCACTGTTTTCATAGTTGACTTGCTAGTAAGAGTGGATATTATTTCAGTAGATGTTGGAAATTTAAGAAGAAAGCCTGCACGGTTTCCTATTTACAAACTGCTTTTTCTTCTAGAAATGGGTTTGGAGCACAGAAGATATTTTGCAGAAGCAGCTATGAAAATCATGTGATGAAGGTTAGGCCCAAGGCTGAACCCAGAGTGTTTCTTCACTTATGGTGCCAAAATGTCAAAACATGTGGTACAATAATGGAAAACAGCGGTTTTGATTAAACAAAGCATACAAACCATGCTTGAATAAGACAGCTTACCTTCTGCCTAAGTTGGTTCTTTTGGTGGGAGAGAGGAGTGCTCTAAGGGATCCTTAGGTTTAATAGGAACAAAATATGAGCAAAATGAATTCTTTTCGGAGTATTTGTTGGCAAACTTGAGTACTTTGAAGTACAGACATTATGTATCATTTTAGTATATGATAATAGCAATCATTTGTGCATTGTTATATTCTGAGTCAGAAATTTGCATATCTGGTATCACTGAATCTATAAGGCAGAAATTATCACTCCGAGTGTACAGGTGAAGAACTGAGACTCCTGGAGATTGGATTTGACTCTCAGTGATTGACCAATAAGGGTTACACAGCCTCTGCTAATCTACTCTAGACTTTTATGTAAATGTTGTTTTTGTCCTTCACACACGTATCTATGTGGTCAGTGCTCCTTGGTATACTAATGGAGCAAAGGAAGGATGGAGAAAATGGAACATGATTGTGTGTGCGTGCCTGTTACCTGAAGTGTATGAAACAGGAAAAGGGAACGAGATGAGAGTAGGGAAGCATGGTATGTGTAAAATTCCTCGCAGAGTGAAGACATGTACAGAAGAAATGTGAGGTCAGTGTTTCCTAATGCCCAGCACTGGGAAGTGCCTTCCCCCCACAACTTGGTTACCACATGGGGAATTAAGGAGAGACGATACAACTGTTTGAAGTTGTGGTTATTTTTAACTCAGGGAACTCCTGTGATATTTGGAAAGGGAGATTTATGTGGGGTGGAACTTCTCTGGGTAAAAGATGTCAAATCCCTTGTACCCCTCATCCTCTTTCAGGATGCTCCTTCCTTACAAGAAACTCATTTTGGAATGAAAGTCATCCTCTGCCTCTTCCTGTTTAGTGTGAAATGTGTAAACCCCTTTGCCTCTGTGGCAGGACACCGCACTTTACATGCTATCTTTGGATTCTCCTTTTTTTCTTCTGTTCTCTTACCCTGCTTCATAGCTGTCAGCTCTAGGGACCATCGTATTGTTTTCAGTATTGAATTATCTTACTTTCTCCTTGGGGAGATGGGTGGGCGGAGCATAGAAAGAATAGGTGAGAGGAGAGCCAAGGCCCGTGCTGCTTTGCCAAGCACTTGAACTGCAGCTGTATATACTTATTAGTAATAGCTCACAGGTATCAAATACTTTAGCCAGGCACTGGACTAAGCCCTGTGTATGTATTAGTTAATTTAAATCTTACAACCGTCCTAAACCTTTTGGTACAATTAGAGCTTAGCGTTTGTGACTTACCCTGTTAGCCATAGCTAGTAGTGATAGAATCTCGAAGGTGCCTTTCACAAATATAGCTATTAGGAAATGTTTCCCATGTCTGTTTTCAGTGTGCTGCAATGTGGTAGCTGTTGTCTCAGTAGAAAACTAACACTGTGACGTGGAGAATATCTCTCGTTATCTACAGCATTGGCTCTCAATGTGGGGGAGGCAGGGAAAAGAGGAGAAGGTTATTTTGCCCCCACCCTAAGCATAGGGATATTTGGCAAAGCTTAGAAGTATATTTGATTGTCACAGCTGGGAGGAGAGTGTGCACTGTCACCTAAGATGGAGGCCAAGGACCCTGCTAAGCATTTTACAATGCACAGGACAGCCCTGACACAAATAATTATTTGGTTCAAAATGTCAGTAGTGCCATAGTTGAGAAGTGCCCTGCTCTGCTGGTTCCCCCTGGTTCATAGGTTTGGGGGTGTTTGTGCTCCAGACAACATCAGTACATCATAACCAGACTCCTTCTCAGCCAGTGCTGACTCTAAGTGTTAGTTATTTGGACTGTTAGTTTAGACACAACATGTGCAGGATGCTGCTGGGCACCGTGTGGATAACACAGCCCATAGCAAAGGGAAAAAATGGAAGTGTGGTGGGGAGGAAAGGGTTTGTTGAAGCAGAGGGGACATGGGATGGGGAGAGGCTTGGATAGGTATAAGCTGCAAAATTGGAAAGTGTAAAGCCTGAGTGGGACAAAGCACAGCTGGAGGTGCATCTGGGGTCGTTTTCAGATTTCCCCTTTCTTACCTGAGTGCTTTCCCTTTACTCTGTATTGTAAGCCATTAGCTCACTTAAACCTCGCCTTAATTTTAGGGAATTGGCACCATTATTATCTCTACTTTTTTAAGAAGGCCGACATTCCTGTTAAATGACTTGACCCGAAGGACAAAGGATGAAGGACATGAAGGGCGCTGTTAGAAAGTTGCAGAGCCCGAGTTTTAACCCATTGCTAACTCCAGAGACCATGCTCTTGACCAGCTTACTCTGCTGGTAAGCAGAGTGTTCCATCCTGTTGTCTGTCGCTCAGCCTCCTCTCTGCCTTCCCTGAATTCAGCACAGCTGCTGTGGGAGACTGACAGCAGTCTCCATTCGGGGACCTTGAGTGCCCATCCGGTTGCTCTGTACTGGGAGGTGATATAGAGGGGTCAGAGGTGAGGGAACACATTAGCAGAGAACTAAGGGGAGGCTTTTAAAGCAGCAAGGAAAGAATTCCGAGTGGCTTGGGGCCTCAACATATCTGGCAGGGAAGAGGTTGCCTGCAGAAGCGTTTTGAACTAGCTCAAGGGAAAAAATAGGCAGAAAGGGAGATTGGTAGGTATAAAGTAACCGCTGATTGTATTACAAATTTACTTGTGTAAAATGCGTGTCTAAAATCTGGACCTTTTGTATCTTGGATATCAGTTGTAACCTAAACTAGGGAAACCATAGAATCAGGCCCGCCTTAAAGCTCAAAGCTTTCTGGCTTGGTAATTTTGTAGGGAAGGACTTGCAGGAAAAACACTTTGAAATATGAAGAAGGAAATGTGATTCCAGTGGTTCCTTTATAGGCACTAAATCTGTACATGAAGAAGTAGGACAAGAATTAGAGAAGATTGATTTTCTGAAACCTCACAACCAACCTAGTTCTCAAATGGGGAAAAACAGTGATTTTTTTTACAAAGATGAAGATTGGAGGAGGAAAGACGGAAAGGTGAATTAAGTCTCCACGGTGGCCGTGAAGGAGACTGCCTGAAAGCTTTCCAGAGGGGAGTCTGAAATGTATTCCTCCAAATGTGTGTATGTATCTCTACTGGATCACTTGTAGTTTCTCAGTAGAACAAAAGCAGAAGCCCAAGCAGGATTTTGGAGGAACAAGGTAAGGTTTTGCTCAGCGCGCACGCATAGATCAACTCATGCAGTGTGCAGGCGTACATACACTCAAGCTGTCTCAGTTCTGCCAGTAGCAGCTGTTATTGTGTGTCTCACAGAGTTCAGGACCACTCCTCAGTTCCTTTCCTTTCACAGATCCACTCTACTAGTTAATAGGTGAATTTGTGATTCCCACTTACCCTTTTCTGATGGAGACGTCTGCTAAACCTCAAGTTTCTCTGTAGATGTGTGTGATGGAACCTTGTGGGATTTCTTGGTGTTTGGCAGCCTCTCAGATCCTATCGTATTTACTAGTTTATTCTTGGGGCTATTGTTCCTAACGTTATATTATACAGTATAAGTTACTTTATGCATAGTTACATGTAGTATATATAATTATAATTTAAATGTAAATTTTTCTATATAAAATACAAATTTCAAACATTCAGAAAATTGGAAGAATTTCACAGTAATAAGTAAAAAGCCTTATTCCCAGATTATACTCTTTTAACACTTTATCATACTTGTGTTTCCACGTAAGTACTCATCTCTTCATTGTTATATCCATCCATTCATCTCTTAGGCTTTTTATGTGGGTTTGCAGATCTCAGGATATTGCAACCTGTGTGTCATTAACTAAAGTTAAGTATTTATTTACAGTTTTTTTCCTCTTTTGCCTTAAAGTTTAGATGCCATGAAATGCACAGATTTTAAGTGTACTGGTACATTTTGACAATGTATACGTCTGTGTAACCCAAACCCCTATTAAGATACAGGACTAGGGGCGCCTGGGTGGCACAGTCGGTAGGGCGTCTAACTCTTGATCTCAGCTCAGGTCATGATATCGCAGTTTGTGGGTTCGAGCCCCACATCGGGTTCTGTGCTGATGGTGTGGAGCCTGCTTGGGATTCTGTCTCTCCTTCTCTCTGCCCCTCCTCCCCACCTTGTGTGTGCATGCACACACACACACACACACACTCTCTCTCTCTCTCTCTCTCTCTAAATAAATATTAAAAAAAAGATACAAGACTAATGTTAGGGTTATTTTTGGGCATGTATGTGGTAAGATGATTAGAAGATAATTATAACCTCATTTGGGTTTTATTTTTCCTTCTTTCAAGGTATCATTTCTATATATTTTTAAATTGTATTTATGACTGGTGTGTGTTTGATAATGTCTCATTTTGTAGAGACTAGGTAATTTCTTGGGGTCTCAGGCCAAAACCTTTGGATTAAGGTAGAGGTTTCCTTACCTAGGTTGTCTCTTGCTAAGAATTCTCCTCAATTACTGTATTGAGTTTCTAGGATTTTTGACCTTCCTAAGATATATTGAATCTTGTTTCAAAAATGACTTCTCCCATGACTGTAACTAAAATTGCTTCTGTGATGAGGCATATGGTGACTGCTTTCTTTAAAACAAGCAAAGCCTGTCTTTACCGAGTGCTTTGAATATTTGAATCTGACTCCAAAATCATTAAGGGGGGGGGGGGGATTTAGTCCTTTTCCCAGTGGAAGACTTCATGGAGAGTAGAGAGTTCTGTCCACTCTTTAAGACCTTCCTATTTCTGGGTAACAGAGAAATGCATGTGACACGATGTACTTAAAGCCAGCTACTTTAAGAGTGTATGTAGTAGAGAGGTGCCAGGATGGTTGGGTTGTGTTCTTCCAGGATTATGCTGTAGCAGTCACAGGTAGGTAGATGGGCTCTCTCTTGAAAGAGGTGGACTTAGTTGATGTCACTCATCATGTATGGGTGGGCTCAGGACTCTCAGAGCCTCCTTCTTGGACCTGGATGATTGAGAGAAGTCTGGGGGTGAAGGAATGCCTTTCCAAGTAACCTAGTGGTGGGTCTCTAGATAAACAGGGGCCCCGAACTGAAGTGAGGCAAGTTGTGTTTTGTTAAATTATCTGGTTGAATGTTACCTGTTTATTTCTGTTCTGTTATCCTCCAGCTTTTGGTAGTCTAATGTAAATGTTTCAGCCATTTCTCAGCTATTTATAAGGAAATAGTTGAGTTTACTATTGGGCCAGAGTTGTAGGGAGGCGACATTCCCCCGAGGGCAGAGTGGGAGTAGCAGCCTTAATTAGTGAGAGATCCCCTAGAAGGTTTTAAATCCAAGGAATAAGATTAAAACGTGTAAGAGGTTCACTCTACCTACATTTGAACATCTCAGTTTAATTTTATAAAGGCTGTCAAGCCTGTTTCTTTATTTATACTGTCAACCTGACAAGTGTCCTTTTATTTAAATAAAGGTATTTAGATCTAGTGATGCAGTCTCCCACCACACTTTTAAAAAACCAGGACATTTGAGGAACAGTAAGTTCTGACCTTTAATAGCAGCCACTGGCTTAATTCTTCATATTTTCCGCAAACCACACCCGCCTGCTGGAGTAGATAGCTCAGGGAAGTTGGATGGACTCACTGTGCCTTGGGAGGTTTTAATTCCCGAGCTTCTCCCAATGTTTTCTTCTACTCTGCAATCTCCCTCATATACTCTCCTTCTCCATTCATTTCATGCTAAAGTCATACAGAATTGTAGTGTGATGTCCATTACTCCATTGAAGATGCAGCTGGAACCAGTGACTGGGATGTTTTTTATGCTTCCTACATCTCCCAAACTTCACCAACACAGTCTTTTTACAACCCTTTTGAGACTGTTCACCATTAGGCCCCAGGGCAGGGTAGTAGAGATGAAGAATCTGAGTCCTGGAAGTAATAGATAACATCATACAGTGAATGATGCCAGATTCTGGAGGCAGCCAGCTTGGCACACTTTTCACCACACACTACATTATGCTAATCTTTTGGAATAATAGAGTAAGGCATTAAAATGAGATCGAGATGAGTAGATTTCTCATCTTTCCCCCTCAAGTCAGGAAAGCTGATAAGAGAGAAGTTTGATGTTACTGAAAGACTTGTGTGTTTCAGAAGAAATTATTTCAGAAATAGTCCTTACTTTACTCCTTTAAAATGAAACACTTCAAAATAAACTTTTAAAATCACCCTTCATATTTTTTGATAATTTAGGGTCTAGTCCAAGGACTGACAACTCTTTTCTGTAAGGGGCCAGGTAGTAATTATCTCAGGCTTTGCTGTCCATGCAGTCTGTTGCAACTACTACTCTCTGCAGTTCCAGGACCAAAGCAGCCATAGACAGTATGTAAACAAATGGGCAGGGTCGTGTTCCAATAAATCTTTATTTGTAAAAACAGGCAGCTGGGGCAGATTTGGCTCATGAGCCAGGTTACCAATGCCTGGTCTAGTCCATCTTTTTATTTCTACTAACTTTGTTTACCATACAGTTTTAGATTGAAATTTAAGCATTGATCAATGTTAATGAAAATTGGAATGTTTAAAAAAAATTTTTCCCCTTTTTGCCACTGTAGCCTTATTCTTTTTCAACTAATTTTACTTAAAATTAGGCCTGAAATTTCTGGGCTAAGCAGGCCGAGAAATCAAGGAACAGTTTCAGGTGGGGATGTTCTACTAAATGCCCCTTTTAGGTATATTACAGAGTTTGTAAAATCATGAAATTGTGATTGCTGGCTCAACAAACACGAGGATACAAGGAGGTCTGGAAAATAGTGTAAAATCATTTGAATTAGGAAGTCAGGCCAGACTTTGCACAGCAAGGCTCTGTACTGAGTGGGCACCAGGACTGTGTTCTTTAGGGGCAATGGGGAGGATTAAGGGTGGGAGGAGTGGTCAGTTTTGCTTCTGTGATCCTCTGAGGCCGCAGTTAAGTCCATTTGCATTCCAAAGTTTGACATCCCCACTCTGTTCACTTCCTAAAATTGACAGTTTTTCATGTGCAAAGTAATTTGAGGTCATTATTTCAGGCAGAGGAAAGCCTGCAGGCCACTCTCAGGGGATCGCTGCCTTAAAATATCCTCGAGGCTCTAGGCTAGCCAAGTGGAGTGGATGGCTGCAAAAGGCTGTCATCCTCATGAATTATCAGTAGTTCTTTGGACCCTTTCTGGACAAATTTGGAGTTGGGGAACGAGGTGAGATGGTGCAAACACCCCGTGGTGAATGATCACCCCTCCACGACTTACATGCTTCCTTAGCAGGGGCATGGGGGCCCCTTCCCCTTTTTCAAACTCCTCATTCTTCAAGCTCAGATGTCACCGCTCCTAATTAAATCATCCCAGGCTCCTTCCTTTAGACTTGGCGTTTTTCTCCTCTGATTCTTTACCACTTGTAACCAACCTCTGCAAATCACTCTTAGCAGTCTGTTCCTTACCCTACCCCACCCTCCACCCCCCTTTGCATTTTTCCTACTAGATTGTCGAGTCCTTACTTCTTTTGTCCTTTAGGTCTAGCACATAGGAGGGGAGTCAATATTGACTGAAAACAAATAGATTTTCTGTTTTTATTTTGTGAGGCTTACGATGTTGAGTTGGACTACAGAAAAACATAGAAGTGCATTTGTGCTCTTAAATAACTTTAAGTGGCATGAAATTTAAAATGCAATTCTGTTTGAAGACATTCTTTTACAGTCAGAGAGGCTTTTAATATAAATCATCAGTGCATTTGGTAATTTTAAATGTTTGCTTATTGTTTCCTTACAATGGATGTATCAGCTTCACTTTTCAAATAGAGAGTTAAAAATGGAAATTTTAAAGCATTATAAAAGACACAATCTCTAATACTCCTGAAGTTTACTTTTTTAAGAAAAAATTAAGTGAAATCTCAGATGCTACTTTACCAGTGTTGAAGAAGGTGGAGGGTGCTGTATTAAGATTGATAAATACCCTTTGTTTCATGTAAGTGAACTGCCTGTTGACAGTGATGGGGAAAAGATGATATATTCTGCATATAAATGTCCATGGCTGGGCCAAAATCCAGCCCAAAGAATCCTGACAAGCTTTGTAAGGCTCATAACACTGCTTAGCAGAGGTCAAAATGAAGGGAGACTTCTCCAGAAAAACAATGACTTACTGTTTAGTTTTAAGGAGATGCCAATTATAGCCAGTGGTAGGAGGTGAGCTGGGGTTATGATGAAAATGAGAATATTTAGAAACATGTAATTGTTGCTTGTTGCCATATAAAATACCAATACATGTTTTCAGCTTTCTTCTCCTATAATAATCTCCCTGTTCTTCCTACTTGAAATGTCTGTGGAATGAAACGGAATAGAATAATGAGGCTGCCTCTAGTTTTTATGACATTAAGCTTTCTCTCTGTGAAAACAAGTGTGACATGTGCAGTTAACCAAAAGAAGATAACTGGAAGTCAAGAGATTAAAGTGATGATTCTATAAAAACATGAACGCTTTATTCTTACGTAGTTGTCTGTTTTGTGTGCTATGCAAATAAGGTTATATATCTTTGTGTTTTTTTATGTCCAGGTGTTTGTTAGAACCTAAAACAAGTTTTTCAGTCGTGGAAAGTTTATCTCTTCTTATGGGGTGTCCATAGCAGCCTGTTTAACTAGGTTTAAAATATAATTGTTGGTGGCTTCTCCTGCAAGTTGTGTGTTGCCTGGATTTTAGTTTTAGATATACTCCCATAATGGGATACATTTCATTAAATGAATAGAGGAGGGGCTGTACTGTTGTTTTGGTTTGTTCAGTAACTGAAATGTGTTGATGTGTACTTATTTAAAGAATAAATGTTTCTTAATATTCTTTAGAGAAATAAATCACCTCTTGCCAGTTTTCTTATTATCTTATCAATACATAGACATTGTTTTTCCTTTCATTTCCCAAATGAAGCCTTTTCCTGTTGCTTTTTGCTGTTGGTTAGCAAGTCTAAATGCTGAGCATTTATTCTGGCTGGAGCAGTGCTTGGTACCTTGGCCCAGTTTCAAACAGTTCTTCTTATCATATGTGGTGCAATTGGTTCTCTGGAATGTGCGTGTTAGAAGTTCAGTCATTGGGAGGGACTCTTCCTTTCGAAGTGGTAAATCCTGTGCAGTTTTCTAAGCTGCTCTACAAAATGTAGTTCATTCAATTTGATGTATGTCGGGAATTATCTGGTGCTCAAAATGTCAAGTGACAAAAAATATCCATTTAATATGTTTGATCTCTTATGACTCTTCTTAACAAAAAATAAACTTACTCCTGAATAATTACTTGAGAGAAGAATTGCTCCCCTCCCCCCTTCAATCTCCCTAAAGACATTTCAGCAGTCTCATGAGACACAAGATGAATTTGGAAATGATTGGTTTGTCTCTTGCTTTCTGTGTGGTACTTGAAAATTTGATGTATAAATCCGTTATTTGGTAGGATGATCTCCATAACTGCCTGGTTTTTATGTATGTATGTATGTATGTATTTTTAAAATACAAAAAAAAATGTTTATTTTTTGAGAGAGAGAGAGAGAGAGAGAGAGAGAGACAGAGCACAAGCGGGGGAGGGGCAGAGAGGGAGGGAGACACAGAATCTGAAGCAGGCGCCAGGCTCTGAGCTGTCAGCGCAGGGCTCGAACTCACGCACTGTGAGATCATGACCTGAGCTGACGTCAGATGCTTAACCAACTGAGCCACCCATGCGCCCCCATACTGCCTAGTTTTAAAAAAAAATAACACACTATCTTTTGAAAATGTTTGTTTCAAATTGTATGATTTGTTTTGTTTTTAAAAAGTAACCACGACTTCAGGTTCTGCATCTGTATGCAGAATTCCACCCATTCAGCCAATACTCATTTAGCCTGATGGGTTAGTGCTGGGTATACAGTGTGGAGCTAGAAAAGGTGACTGGGCATCTGTAGCTCACATTCCTGGAGGAGGTGAGCATGGAAGGCCAGACATAATTAAACAGATAAGTGAATAGACCAGGTAATTTTAGATAGTGATAAAAAGAGATGGAGGGTGGAGTGCTGGAGGGGTAAAGTGCCCGTTCAGATCTGGGACCTCACTGAAGAGCTCATTTAACCTGAGGTGTTAGTGACAGCGTTGCCCTCAGCTCTCTGGACAGAGCATCCAGGTGGGAATCAGCAGTGCACAGCCCCACTCGTTCCAGGCATGAGAAGGCCAATGTGGCTAGTATTTGAGAAGGGCAGGGGGGAGGGCAATGTATCCGGAGGTAGCAATTAAGAGGAGGTGTGCTGGGGAATGGAGCCTTATAGATCCAGCTTCTGGGTTTTCATCTGGAATGCTAAGGGAAGCCTGTGGCGGTCTGTCAGCAGTGGAAGGAGCCACATAATCTCATTTGCATTTTAAAACTCTCTAGATCTTGTATTTTTTGTTTTGTTTTCCCCATGATGCGTTTGTGGCAGCATGGAAAGATTTTTCATTGTGGGATTTTTGTTGGTGAAGTCGTAGTCCTAGAGACAGCTTATCCATTCATATCATTCTGAATCTTACTTGATTTAAGGGGTGCCTGGGTGGCTCAGTCGGTAAGCGTCTGACTTCAGCTCAGGTCATGATCTCACGGTTCACGAGTTCGAGTCCCATGGTTCACAGGTTCGAGTCCCACGTCGGGCTCTGTGCTGACAGCTCAGAGCCTGGAGCCTTCTTTGGATTCTGTATCTCCCTCTCTCTCTGTCCTTCCCCCCACTCATGCTCTGTCTCTCTCTCTCTCTCTCTCTCTCTCTCTCTCTCAAAAATGAACAAACATGAAAAAAATTTTAAAGTTAAATGTGTATTTGCTATAAATGTTACTCAAAACTTTTTTTTTTTTTTTGTTACAGTATACGTGGGCTTTATGAGTAATACGGCAAACTGAAGAATAAACCTGTCGTATTAGCTGATAAACATATGGTGTTAGCTGAGGCAGCTTTCACAGCTGACCTGGGAAGGGAGATGAGTCATTTGATGGGTACAACAGTCTGGTAAAATCGGTTTTAGGTATTAGACAGTGAATCATGTTTTGTCATCAAATAATGAATAAGACTGGCAGACTTCAGTACAATTCTGGATTGTTTGAGTAATACTCGAATATAATCATTAAATCAATGATGTATATTAAGCATCATTTTTTGCTAAGCACTGTGCTCTCAGAAATAGTCCTTGCCATTAAGGCGCTCACAGTCTAATAAAGAAAATCTGTTGGCACGTGTACAGTCCATCTCATTTTTGTAAATGTAAACATGGGCAGATTTGCAAGGACAAATGTATCCCAGAGAAAGGAATCATTCACAGCCATGTTGGGAAGTGAGAGTGGAGGTCCCGGCTGGGGACTGTGATGGAGAGGCAAGGATATTTCAGAAGGCTGGGGGAATTCATTAGAGAATTGGCCAAGACCAGGGCTTTGCTTTTCCCCACGCGTCCCAGTTCCTTGTGTTCATAGTGTCTAGAAGAGAGAGAGGGGGCAAAACTGGGTCTTGCGCATTTTTGGGTGAGAAATGAGAAAGAAGTCTTAACCTGCGCGCCCCCGCCCCAAGATTAAAGGTAAGTTGAAGCCAGGTAATGAAGGGTGTTGCTTGGCTTAACCGTCTGTCAGTTTTAATCTTGTAGGGAGCGTTGGGGTCAGAAAAGTTGTAAATCGCTGAATAACAAGATCAGATTCATGATTTTTAGAAGTTCACTGAGGCAGCTGTGTGGAGCTGAGTGGCCCAGGACAAAGAGCCTGTTGGGGCTGTGCTCCAAATGAGAAATGAGGAAGTCCACACAACACTTTATTTGAATTGTGGATGCTTAATAGAGTTAATGACCCCCGTTTTTGAGTATAAATTAAATGAGACAAGCAATAAAAAAACCCAAAACTTTGAGCTTGCTAGTCTACTTCTTTCTTAGTAACCACCACATTCTTTTAATTTGAGGCTCTAAGGAGACAGACTTTCCCCACCCTCACTTTATAGGTATGTGATGTGGTCCTTAATGGTCAGTTGAGTGTGTAAGAAGAATGACATGGTAGGGAGGCCAGTGCTCTGGTTGATTCTAGTACAGGTGAGACCTGCAGGGGGAAGAGCCAACAGCTTCTGCCCATGCTTCTGACTGGGGCCAAATGTGCAGTTGCCAGTAAGGCAGGTGGTCTGAGGTAGCTCTCAACACCAGGGGCCTTTATAAGTAAATAGGAGGACATAAATCATCAGGTGGCAGATTTATTTCTAGTGAGCCTGTTGCCCCTGTGGGAGGCGGTGATTTCTGTATGTGCTTTCAGTTAACGTGGGTAAGAACTGTCTGCATTTTAGGGAACCCCTGTCAGAGGCTGCATTTTCTAGAATTTCTCAGTAACAGTAATATGTTCTCATTTCAAATGGCATTAAAAGCAACTTTCATTAAGCCCTCACACATAGATTGCCAAATCTTCAAGGTCAGAAGTGATTTCTTTTCACTGGTGTGGTTTGTGTAATTGTTCCATTTGCTTGACGGCCTTCCTCAGCACTAGTTTTATTTTTTGTTTGTTTTTGTTTGTTTTAATGTATGTTTAAAATGTATTTAAAAGGTGAAGGACTTGGAGTGCAGTAGCTCATCTGTCTCCTTTCCTCTCTCCTCTCCTTATTGGGGCTGTGTATCCTCACACACACAGCTTCCTCCACTGCTCTTTGAAAATCAGTGAAGACAAATTCTTGTGCTTTTCCATCTATAGGGTAAAAAAAGTGCCTCTTGGAATATACTTATGATCTGTTGAGGTAACCAAAACAGGCTATAAGTGAGACTACCTTTCCAAAAAACAGCTGCTCGTGTTTGAACTTTGCAACATAGTCTCTAACACACTGCTTTATGCAGATGGGTCTATAATTATTCATAATGATCAAAGGTGGAGTCCAGGGTCCAAAATCAGTTTTCAGGGCTTCCAGTGAGAGTTACTGCCAAAATGTTCAACACCCTGTTCTTTAGCCCTGATCTTAATGTTATATAAGGCAATTTCTTTGTTTTTTAAGTTTATTTGTTTATTTTGAGACAGAGAAAGAGGGGGGGAGAGAGAGAGAGAGAGAGAGAGAGAGAGAGAGAGAGAGAGAGAGAAAGAGAGAAAGAGAGAAAGAGAGAAAGAGAGAAAGAGAGAATATCCCAAGCAGCCTTCTTGTTATCAGTGTCAGGGCTTGAACTCACAAACTGTGAGATCATGACCTAAGCTGAAACCAAGAATTGGACGCTTAACCGACTAACCCATCCTGGCGCCCTAGTTTCTTTTGTTTTCAGTCAAAAAATTTTAACCACACAAATATTAAATGGACACTTTTTAAAAAAATTTATTTTTGAGAGAGAGTGTGCATATGCAGGGGAGGGGCAGAGAGAGAGAGAGGGAGAGAGAGAGAGAATCAATCCCAAGCAGGGCTCGAACTCATGAACCGTGAGATCATGAGCCAAAATCAAGAGTTGGACACTTAACTGACTGAGCCACCCAGGCACCCCAAATGGATACTTTCTTGTGAAAAGAATGTTAAAATACTCCCTAAACCACCACACTACCAGTTAACTTCCTCCACCCTAATCTGGTGCTCCTTCTTGATAGATTTTTGTAAAGGTAATCCTTTCGGACCTTTGCCACATATTAACATGCATGCGGAAAAGTACCTGGCACGTGGCAGGTTCATTTTGAAAGGTAAAAATTAGCATGTCTCTTATTAGAAGTGACTTACTTTTTCAGTTGTTTGCCCAGGTAGAGGCTGTCTCAATTTGAAATTCAAAGGATTCCTTGTAAATTATGTCAACATATCTTAAAGGTTGATTTAATTTTGCAAAATGAAGTTACCTACAACTCTTTCAGTATCCTAATGAGGCTCAGTCTTCTGTGGCCAGCAGAGAGCTGTCACTTTGAGAAGATCCCCTGGGAGTGCCTCCAGGAAAACAACAGTGGCATAGTGCTATTTTGCCTTTTCACTATGCTGATACTTTATCTTTTATGTTAAATCAGATTTTGTTTTTAAAATTAAGGATTCTTTGTTTTGGTTTTTGTTTTTTCTTATGAAGGTGAAATTCCTGGAAGATTTAGTGGAGTGATTTTTATTGTGAGAAAGCCTGATGGGAAATTTTTCCCATGCAAAAAGTGAAAGAGGAAAAAAATCCTCCGTTCTTTGTTTTTGATTTTTAAATGTTTATTTTTGAGAGTATGAGTGGGGGAGGGGCAGAGAGAGGGAGGGAGGGAGACACAGAGTCCGAAGCAGGCTTAAGGCTCTGAGTTTTCGCACAGAGCCCGATGTGGGACTCGAACCCACAAACCATGAGATCATGACCTGAGCCGAAGTTGGACACTTAACCAGCTGAGCCACCCAGGTGCCCCAATCCTCCATTCTTTGAAGCAACATTTCTTCTGCTTCCAAACTTGGAGCCACTTTGATTTCTCATGTTTAAATTGTGTTTATGAGTGATACAGTTTAATGGCAAGACTAGCAAGACTAATTTTGTGCTTTGAAGCATATATTGACCTTTTTCTGTAAAGCCAGTGTTTGAAAAACGTCCCCTGGATGTTAGATTATAGGACTAGAGGAACATGGGGAAAAAGGGGCCAGAAGATGGACTTAAAAAGTCAATAGAGGGTAGCTTTGAAAATAAAAAAGTCACTTGCACAAGAGTGAGAACCCAAGCCTGCTGTTCTTTTGCCTCTGTGACACATATATCACCAGTCTCTAAACCAGGGTTGCCCAACATCTGTGAACAGACTTGAGAGTTTTACGTTTTGCTTTATCCTACCTTGCTACATTCAAATCCGAATGGCATCACTCTCCCCTAAAACAGTATAAAAGACTTGTTCCTTTCCAAATTTAATGTACGTGGCTGATTTTAGGATTTTTCCTTTCCTTCCCGACAAATGTCTCTTCCATGCCTAGGGAGATAAATACACAGGAGAAATTACACTCTGTCCCCCAAGGGAGAATTAAACTTTTAAACGCGAGTTCTAGAGAGAGTTGGTCCCATCTATCAGAGGCAGGTCTGTGTGAAGTGGCCAGTCAAGGGTGATAAATGGGTAGTCAGCTGTGCATTGCCTGCCCCGTGGGCCCAGGGTTGCCATGGAAGCGCCCAGTGGCATTCAGCGATCCTGCATGACTAACCTAGATTAGCAGCAGGGCCCGTGGGCTCCAGCCTGGAAGAAGGTGCTCGAAGCCAGATGATGGCCAGGCCGGCACGCCACCCCACTGCTCGTGTTCAGCTTGGGCCTTCCTGTTGCCGTCTTTTCCTCCTTCCACATACGGTCTTTCCTTTTTTGTGTGAGGGAAAGTGAGAAAGAGGGATTGCTCTCATTAATGCTCACAGAGCTGGGATTTCTTCATTTTTATCACAGTGTTCTAACACGTCCATCCGAAACCCCAAGGAGGAGCATTTGAAAAGTCGGAATCAATGTGCCCTGACAGGCCCCAGCATGGGGTTGACTAAATGACTGCATTCAGGGGCTGAATGGGCAGCTCCGAATTCCTCAGGAGTTTCACAACCTCTCTGAAAATGAGAGCATCCTATCCTGGCTTGTTTTAGACTTCCAGGCTTCATCCTGGCTCCTGCGTGGATGAGAATGGTGGGATTCTGTCACCGAAGACATGGGTGGTGCAGGCCAGCGCAGTGATGTCTCGTGCGGTTGTGTTCTGCAGGGCACACTGGGCCCTGGGATGTGAGGCCTGTGCTTCCCCCTTTGGTCCTTCTAGTTCACTTAAAAAAAAAAAAAAAAAAAAAAATGGCAGGAGGTGGTTTGTTGCCGTTCGCAGAGATCCTCTTGGTGTATCAGCGCTGCAACCTTTGCAGATAGATGGTGGACGGTAGCATATGATCCAAAAGCAACAACGTGGCTCCTGAAAGGAATCCCCTGATTTAGAATACTTAAAGCAGACTTTCCGTGGAACTCATGGATATCTGCCGGGTGGGCAGACTTTGCACCCTCTCCCCAGGGGTATTTCGACACTGTGGACTTGTTTTTGAATGCATTCAGCTGCTTGAAGTCATCACGTGACTTGGTCTTTCTCTCCCCAGGTAGGGACTCCTGGGCCCACCAGACAACTAGCATTGAGGCCTAGGTCAGTGGCCAGAAGTTACTGGGAGTGGAGCCCGATATTGGGCATGTAATGGCTGCTTTGGTACAAATTTATTTGCAGCCTGTTCTTTAAAGATATTAATGCAAAGAGCCTCTAGCACATTGGAGATGACTTGTGAATCCAGAGGTTATTATGGGGCCAGTGACCTCAAGTCTGTAAATTCAAGAAAGCTCTAACAACAACAAAAAAGTTTCCAAAATGAGAATTTGTAGTGCAGTGTTTATAATTTGAGGAGCCACTTCATGCTGCCAGCCATCCCTCTCTCAAAGGGCTCTCTGTTAGGTCCTTCGGCAAAGACAGACCTGTGTGGACACATTTAAGCAAACGCATCTTGTGGCTCTGAGATTGCTCTGCCGGCAGGAATAAAACCTGAATTAATCGACGTGTCCCTCTTTGAGACCAAGGAATTGTGAACACACAGCCCACCTTCTTTGTTGTTGCCCTATTTAACACAGCCTGAAAGCTTTGCCAGCAGAACTGTGGTTAAGAGCACACGCTTTGGTGCCAAGCAGGTCTGCATTCGAATTTTAAGGTCTATTATTTAATAGCAGGTTAATCTCTGAGCTTTCTTTTCGTTCACCTGGAAAATGGGGTTAATAATCTCCCTCTCACAGAGTTGTTGTGAAAATTAAATAGGAGACTGATGTGCTGTACCTGAATCAGTGCCGACTGAACAACAGATGCTAAGTGGTGGACGTGCTAGGCTCTGCTGCTGTTGCTGTCTTCATTGCTCTTGTTTTTCGGTAAGCTTTGTTCGAGTGTTCCACATAGCCCAAGAAGAGTGTACTATCTTGTGCTCCTCAGGACCACCTAGAAATCTGTTACACGTGCACATCTCAGGCCCTGCGTTAGATCTACTGACTCAGAAACTCTGGAGGCAGGTCTTTTTTGCCCTCTGTGTTCTGATCCCCCCCCCCCCCCCCCCCGCGTGATGCTAATGCTTGCTGGTTTGGGAACCTCTCATCTAACGCAAAGGGAAGGAGAACTCCTAGCTCACTCCATTCTGCATGGAACCGTGAGAAAGTCTAACAGTGAAATGCTGATGTTGGGATGAGGTTATCCCATGAGGGAGAATATTTTCTC
Source organism: Prionailurus viverrinus (assembly GCF_022837055.1). Classification (NCBI taxonomy): domain Eukaryota; kingdom Metazoa; phylum Chordata; class Mammalia; order Carnivora; family Felidae; genus Prionailurus; species Prionailurus viverrinus. The sequence continues at coordinate 134,324,198 of NC_062564.1, read as the reverse complement.
CTCCACAACAGAGGAAAAATGCCACCTTTAATTAAATGAAGTGGTAGTCAGCTTGTAATTATTCAAAGGTAATTAACAGTTTGTGAATCTTGTAGGACATGTACTGCTACCTAAAATCCCCTCATTTAAAATTCTATCCACTCGCTCTTTGCTTGTACCTTGAGTTAAAAACAATGACATATAAGGCTGAACAGTGATTTACTTACTCATGCTACTACTTGCGTTAATATTTTTAAAATTTGTATTTCCCCCGATGCCAGAATAGAACCAAGAAAAAGAAGATACTCATGAAAAAATTTGCTTACGAACTTGAACAAACCATCCTTGAAGCCATTGCAAACTTACAATAAGTAAAAGCCAAATAAACCAGAAAGCTCCCTACCTAGTACAGTTGGCAAAACTCTGTTAGTTGCAAGGTGAGAAGGTGGACAGTCCAGAAGAATGAGGTCTCACCTTGTCCTGTGTAGTCGTGGTCACTTCCTGTCTCTTCTGCCTTCCCCGGCCCTCTAGGGAGTGAGACCCTAGGGTAGGTGAGAGAGAGTTTCTCTCTCAAAGTCTAGGCCTCCTAAAACTCATCCTATCAGTGACATTCCTGTGGTCTTTCCTCATCTCCCTATTTTTGGGTTTTCCAGTTGAAGGGTAATAATTAATAAGAAAAAAATATATTCAACGCTTGTTTCAAGATTGGTGTAGTATTATGTATGTTGCCAATAAAATCTTGGTGTGGGTTTTTCACTTTTTTTAAACTAGTGAAGTAAAACTTGTAATTAAGCAGAGTCCCTAATTTAATAGGATTTCTCCCCTGTGGGAGGTACCTTGATATTTGAATCACACAGCAATAAGCCAGTGTTAGGAATTTTGTCAAATTGGGTTCTTCTCATTATTTCCATAGCAGTCTTTATACCTGGAAGCGAGCGTGGTGGAATGTACCAGATGCTAAGATAAGGCTGTGCTGATTAATTTGGAAATACTTCAGTCATTTTAAGCCAGGGTAGCTTTTCTTAAAGGTACGTGTGGAGTCAACAGGAAAACTAAGTGAGGACCCCAAGCAGCCTGACGGTTGAGGTGCTGCTGTTCACATCCTCGCTTTTCAATCCTGAACGGAGACTTAAGCCATTTGTGGTTCCCTTTTCTGAGACAAGGGTAGCAGTTATTCAGAAGCAGTTACTCATGAAGCAGAGCCAGAGGCTGTGAACACGCCACGCCAATAAAGCCACAGGGACTCTGCCCTTGTCCCCAGCAGAATCCGAAAAGGGAGAACTCCCTTCGTGGCGAGAATGGTAAAGCGGACGCCCTTGGGAGGCCGCTTCTCCTTGTGCGTGCCCATTCGGGGTACAGTACCAAGTAGCTTTGGAAAAGAGAAACTTGGCAGTTCAGGTTGCCCAGATGTAGTTGCATGCCCCACGCCCTCTGTAAACAAAGTGGCTGTAAAAGCAAGTTTGAAAGAAGAAAGTTATTTCCTGATCAACCCTCTTATTGGCTCCCATGGATGTATGTTAACGTTACGTATGTTAATGTTACGTGATTGTTTTTTGGGCCAACGAGGAATTACCAAAATTCTAAGCTAATTGAAAGGAATTCCAGAGTGGTCATCAAGTCCACTGTGCTTCTTTCAACCAGAAATAAATCTAATTGTCCAAAACATGTGAGATTCAGACTTTGTTAAAGAATACTCCATGGCTAGTTTCTGGTTTAGTTTTTCTTTCCTTCACTTTTTTCAGTATGTTGACTGACATAAATTGTTCACTTTGTAGTTCTCTGAAAGTAGGACATCGAGATATCCATCATTTAGGAAAAGTTTTTGGTAACAGTGGTCTGAGCAGGTAATTCTTTGCCACATCCTGGTGAATTTAGCCAGGTAGCTTAGCCCCCCACTACCTTAAGGCTGTAGAAATAGCTGCAAATCACTTTTTAGAGGGCTATGTTTAAAACAAAAAAATTATTGTTGAGAGAGAGAGAACATGAGTGGCAAAGGAGCAGAGAGAGAGAGAGAGAGAGAGAGGGAGAGGGAGACAGAGGATCCTGAAGTGGGCTCAGCGCTGACAGCAGAGAGCGCATGTTGGGCTCGAACCCACAAGGTCAAGCCTTGAGATCATGACCTGAGCCAGAGTCAGGCGCTCAACTGACTGAGCCACCCAGGTGCTCCTAGATGACTTTTATTTTTTTTTTATTTTATTTTATTTTATTTTATTTTATTTTATTTTATTTTATTTTATTTTATTTTATTTTATTTTATTTTATTTCATTTCATTTCATTTCATTTCATTTCATTTTTTTTAACATTTATTTATTTTTGAGACAGAGTCAGAGTATGAACGGGGGAGGGTCAGAGAGAGAGGGAGACACAGAGCTCAGAGCCCGACGCGGGGCTCAAACTCACGGACCATGAGATCATGACCTGAGCCGAAGTCGGACGCTTAACTGAGCCACCCAGGCGCCCCGATGACTATTTTTTAAAAATTGTTTTTGCATATGTCTTTCAGCGTTTTTTTTGTTTGTTTTGTAATTACAAGTAAGTTTTAAAAAATATACTGTAAGCAATAGCAGCTGTTTTTTTTTTTAAATCAAAAAAATACTTAAATGATAACAATGCAAAGTACCATGCTTTAGTATCAGGAAAGAGAGAAATATGAGTCGTTCTATTTTGATGGAGAAGCAAATTCTAGGGGGAAGGGGAGGAGGAGAGAGAAGCAATCAGTATGTTCTAGCAGCACATACTTGGTGGATTTGAGGAACCCTTTAGGGTGAGTAACACTGGAACCTTCACTCCAGAGATTTGCTGGTGGCTGAAAATTGGGGATGGGGGTGTGAGGTTGAGAGAGAAGCAGAGGAAATTGTTTAGAATAAAAGCATTGAAGTTCAGGATGTCAGTGAGGAGCAGGGAATAGTCTGGTATGCCTGGAATATAGATGTGGTCTGCAGGAGAATCATATTTTGTGTGTAAGCTGGTCCTGGAAGAATTGGATATCATTCAGGGTTTTTGGGGTGGGGATTGGAGCAAGAGGGTATCTTTAACAGGGTATGTTTGGGGAATGGACATGACTGTCAAGAGAATGCTTGTGGCAGGCCTGCAAGGGAGACAGTAGGATAATATCTAGAGACAGTAGGATAATATCTAGAGTAGATCTGTACCCGATTATGGGGGAATTTTAATGCCAAAGCAAAGATTTAGAGTTTATTCTGCAGCAGCAAAGAGCTGTCCAATTCTTATTTTAAAATATGGATAGTGCCATGAAAACCAGAGTTTTAGATTGGATTTCTTTCCATGAGAAGGTTAATTTAGAGGGACAAGATGTTGGGGAGGCAGAGAGACCAGTAAGTAGGCTCTTGCCAGAGGAAATAGAGACATGAGAACAGAGAGGCCAGGAAAAGGGGTGTCTGAGATGGGGGCGAGTTTCTAAAGGTATATATTGTCTTGGCAAGACAATTGAAAAATTTCCTACTTATTTATTTACATAATGTTGAGGGAAAGGATTCAGTAGATACCCTAGAAGGAAGTGTTATGAGGACAAAAGTTGGCTTATAGTTCTTATTTTCGTTATTCTCATACATCACCTTGTGGGGGGTCGAGAGGGTGTGGCCTGTGTTGCCCACCTGAGGCAAGCCCACTTTTGGTTTATATGCTGGCTAAAACCGCACTCTTTTTGGTTTCCATCTCTTCAATTTATTGTCAGTGAATGCATTTTTAACCCCTTTGGTGCCAGGGCTGATGATTTAGGATGTATTTTTATGTGATTTAAAAGGATGTAGGATATAGTTTTATGTGGTTTAGGGCAAGCAGATTATCAGACTTCTCGGTAGGTAGAGATGACATCTACAATTGGATTTTCCCATCCTTGACGTTTGAAATGAGAAATAAAAATTATCTTTTCGGATTTACATGCCAAGACACTCCCAGTAGAATAAGCTGAGAATAAAGTAAATGCTGTTTGGGGTGGTTGGTAATCTTTTAATTATGAAATAAGCCTTTTGATTTTAATCTTCCAGAATGTATAATACTGATCCAGGAAAACAGCCTTTTTAAAGTTCACATCCTGCTGACTCCTTCAGATGAAAAGCTTCTACCTCTACCCCATATTTTGCAAGCTGAAAGTAAAAATATCATTAATCTTGTCTCTCTTCCATGACTGCCTATAAAAGACTGTTCAGTTTGGAATCAGTCCTGAGCCATGAAGGCAGTATTCCAGAGTGAATGCTTAGGTTTCTGGAGCCAGGACCCGCAGCTGGAGGGTCACAGCCTTAATCCAAGAGTGGGTTGAGGGGACTTAGGCTTTCTTGAAAATATCTCCCTTGTCATACCTTCTTGTTGACCTATCCTGGCCTCCTTCACACATCTACATATGCATAGCAAAACTTTGGACATGATAAATTTTATTGTTTTTGTTCTTTTGTGGCATCTGAAACAGCTTGTACAATGAAGACAGAAATCTGCTTCGAATTAGAGAGAAGGAAAGACGCAACCAGGAAGCTCACCAAGAGAAAGAGGCATTTCCTGAAAAGATCCCCCTTTTTGGAGAGCCCTACAAGGTATTTATTGAATACTAGAAAGTCTGATTTATCACCGTATTTAACTCTGCATTGAAAATGAGTTTGAACAAGGGTCACAAACGTGAAAATAAGACAACTTATCTTAGGTTGGTTTTGAAAACAAACTATGAAAATTCTCTGAACATTGTTGTGCAAATTACCAAAGTTTATAGTCTTTTGTAATGTCAGTCTCTTGTCTTTAGTAATATTTGTCCGTGACAGGCTTCTCAACAGGGGAACTGAGTTTAAATTTCATGTTACGTTTCCTGTCACATTAAATTGAAGTTTTGTGGTTATTTTTCCCCTTTTAAATGGTATTATGTAACATTGTTTATTAAATAGTGGTTTTCCTTAGATTTTTTTTTTTTTTCTGGTATCTAATTCTGCTGTCTTTCCTTTTTCAGACAGAAAAAGGTGATGAGCTATCCAGTCGAATACAGAACATGTTGGGAAACTATGAAGAAATGAAGGAGTTCCTCAGTACCAAGTCCCACCCTCATCGCTTGGATGCTTCTGAAAATAGGTTGGGAAAGCCAAGATATCCTTCATTTCCTGAGAAGGGGAGCAGCATTCCACCCCACCCCTTCCACACCAGTGCCCACCACCAGCCTGTTAACACTCCTGCCTCCGGACCACTTCCTGTTGGTAACATCAGCCACAATCCAAAGATGGCACAGCCAAGAATGGAACCAATGTCAAATCCTCATGTCAGAGGCTATGGCCCACCAGACAGCCAGCACCTGACCCAAGATCGCCTCGGTCAGGAGGGGTGCGGCTCTGCTCATCACAAAAAAGGTGACCGCAGAGCTGATGGAGACCGCTGTGCTTTGGTGACAGACTCTGCTCCAGAGAGGGAGCTCTCTCCCTTGCTCTCTTTGCCTTCCCCAGTGGCCCCCTTGTCACCTGTACATTCCAACCAGCAGACTCTTCCCAGGACACAAGGAAGCAACAAGGTTCACAGCAGTAACAGTAACAATAAAGGCTATTGCCCGGCCAAATCTCCCAAAGACCTAGTGGTCAAGGTCCATGATAAAGAGATCCCTCAAGACAGTTTAGTGGCAGTTGCCAGCCTTGGGGTAGCCCCTCCCCAGCCACCTTCTCAGACCTTCCCCCCACCTTCCCTCCCCTCAAAAACTGTGGCAATGCAGCAGAAGCCCACGGCTTATGTCCGGCCCATGGATGGTCAAGATCAGGCTCCAAGTGAGTCTCCTGAACTGAAACCACTGCCAGAGGACTACAGGCAGCAGACCTTTGAAAAAACAGACTTAAAAGTGCCTGCGAAAGCCAAGCTCACCAAGCTGAAGATGCCTTCTCAGTCGGTTGAGGTGAGTGAAATTTTGTATCAGGGACAATTCTGGTGTGAAGGAAAATTTGAGATGGAAGGTTCTGGAGAATTGGGGGCATGGATGTCAATGGCTTTTGGGTTGTGAGACTCCTTTTTGGCTTTGGGATCATGTTGACCCAAGAGAACTCAGGTCTGAGCTAAATTGCTGATGACGGATACTGAAATGTGATTTTCAGGAAGGTCTTTTTTTTTTTTTTTTTTTTTTTTTTTTTTTTTAAATTTTTTTTTTTCAACTTTTTTATTTATTTTTGGGACAGAGAGAAACAGAGCATGAATGGGGGAGGGGCAGAGAGAGAGGGAGACACAGAATCGGAAACAGGCTCCAGGCTCTGAGCCATCAGCCCAGAGCCTGACGCGGGGCTCGAACCCACGGACCGCGAGATCGTGACCTGGCTGAAGTCGGACGCTTAACCGACTGCGCCACCCAGGCGCCCCAGGAAGGTCTTTAAAAAAGTATTTTTATTGGGCCATAACTTATATGCTGTAAAACATAGAGATCATGAGTACCGTTCGCTCCGTTTTATAATCTACAACCCAATCACGGTATTTATCATAAGAAAGTTTCAGGAAGGTTTTGAGCTATTGTTTTTGTTTGGGGGAACACTGACATTGTAGAGCAAAAAAAAAAAAAAAAAAAAAAGTTAAGACTTCCTCTACCCCAGTTAGTTTTTCTGAGATCTAAACCATACAAAAGTGAAAGTAAGAGGTTAAAATGTTGAAGGCAAAGTATTTCTAAAGATTATAAAGATTTCCCTGTAAATTATAAGAAACTCTGAAACTGAAGTTCTGTTTTATTTACCACCTAAAAAAGGAGTGGGGGTATGGTGACCTCTCATTTGAAAGTGAGTCACAAATATAATACAGAATGTTATTCAACTCTGGCTTTTTCAAGTAACCAAAATACTTTATCTTTTTAAACAAAGAAGAAATTCCTTTTTCTGCTCCTTTGTAAATGGCAGCATTGTGTTTGAATGAAGAGAATCAGAGCACACATCTTATCACTGGAATTCTAAATTAGCACCAGTTAGTTACTCCAAAATTCAGATTAGTAGTGCAAAGTGAAATGTTTGAAGTGAATTTGTCTTGAAGCTTATCTGTTAAGGTACTGTCCTTGGTTTAGTCACATCTATTGTATAAACATTCTAATTTGCATATCCATTGCTCAAAGGCTTTTGTGGGCACCCAGATATCAGTCTTACCTAGTGCTAGAAGGTAAAATTCCTTAAGGTTTAAAAACAAAACCAAAACAGACTCCAGGATGCTTAACTGGAAAGATAACCCTTATCTTGAAGAAGGAAAATCTGTTCCTCTGGGGTGTCAGCTTTTGGTTTAAAGAGGTTATGTCTCCATCCACAGTCAGCTGTTGAGATGGAGTGTCTCTGGATGTTTTCACCATGTGACTTATTTGGAGGCTGAGGAAAAATGGGAAAGCGGGAGGAAAACAAGTGGTAGAAATGGCCAAAATGGCAGAACTCATAACTCCCATAAGTTATGAAAATTCACTGTAATGATATTTACTAAACATTGTGTGCTGGGCTAGGGGGAGAGGTAGGCAGCAAATTAAGTTAGAGTGAAATGAAGTGAGATCTTCCCTCACAATGGTCAGTCAGCCAGCCTGCCTTATAATTCAGACAGTAAAGAATTTAGTGGGATTTTCTTTGCCTTATTTATCAAATAACTGTTTTCCTAGTTTAAAAAACAGATAAGGGGGAAATTTAAACACATTTTCTTTAAAAACAAAAAACCATGCCACTAAAAATTGCTTTAAAACAAGTTTAAGGCAAACTAGCAAATATTTGCATTGTCTGCCAAATGCTCCACCATATGCTTAAGCGCAGGGTGGGATGCCAGGCAAGTATTGGTGCTGCCCCAGGAGAGATGACAGTCTAGTGTGTACATCAGCCTCCACACATGAAACAGTTAGAGGTCAGTGGAGTCCAAACTATCTACTACTTGGTGCCTAGGAGAAAGTTTCAAGTGGTCGTCATAAAGCGGTGAACCTAGATAAATTGAACCAATGGGATTTCTAATAGACCTTCCAGGGGAGAGAATCCTAGTCAACTTTTTGCTTTCTTGGTGAAGAAAAGATAAGCCAAGTTGAGATTTCTCCAAGGTCTCAAAGCTCCTCAGATGTAATATGTTAGGCCATAGGACCATGCTAGATGGCCCTGGGATATTTTCTGAATGGATATTTGAAAGGAACAAAATCCTCTATAGGTTTGGTGATTGGAGCATGGGGTTTTCTTGGCCCAAGGTCATCTGCTGTCAACAGTTTGAGCAGATGTGAACCTTTCGTCTTGGACCTGTGCTGTGTTGCCAGTTAGCATTCATTTTAACATGGTGGTGGCTCCGTCTAGTTTCTGCTCAGGGTTCTTGGGCTGCTGGCAGCTGTGGTGCCGACTGCCTTGAGCCCCTGGAGATGGAGGGCTCAGGGCAGCCTATGTGAAGGGGGGGGATTCAGAGTTAAGCTCTTGGAATGAAGGGGGAATAAATCTGGAAAGCAGGGGTATTAGTGTTATCTGACTAGGTTTCAGATCTGTTTAGCTCTTTTATCTAATATCTCACGTTTCATAGACTTAACATTAACTTCACACACCTGATAAAATGGGTATTTTTAAATATTTTTTTAAAATGAATTTGAGGCACCTGGGTGGCTCAGTTGGCTAAGCAGCCGACTCTCTTTTTTTTTAATTTGAAATCAGTTTTATTTTATATTTTATTTTATTTTTTAATGTTTGTTTATTTTATTTTTTAAATTTATCTCCAAATTAGCATATAGTGCAACACTGATTTCAGGAGTAGATTCCTTAATGCCCCTTTCCCATTTAGCCCATCCCCCCTCACACACGCCCTCCAGGAACCCTCTGTTCTCCATATTTAAGAGTCTTTTATGTTTTATCCTCCTCCCTGTTTTTATATTATTTTTGTGTTCCTTTCCCTTACGTTCATCTGTTTTGTCTCTTAAAGTCCTCATATGAGTGAAGTCATACGATATTTGTCTTTCTCTGACTAATTTCACTTAGTATAATACCCTCCAGTTCCATCCATGTAGTTGCAAATGGCAAGATTTCATTCTTTTTGATTGCCGAGTAATACTCCATTGTATATTTATATCACATCTTCTTTATCCATTCATCCATCGATGGACATTTGGGCTGTTTCCATACTTTGGCTATTGTTGATAGTGCTGCTGTAAACATGGGGGAGCATGTGCCCCTTTGAAACAGCACACCTGTATCCCGTGGATAAACACCTAGTAGTGCAATTGCTGGGTTGTAGGGTAGTTCTATTTTTAGGTTTTTGAGGAACCTCCATACTGTTTTCCAGTGTGGCTGCACCAGCTTGCATTCCCACCAGCAGTGCAAAAGAGATCCTCTTTCTCCACATCCTCGCCAATATCTGTTGTTGCCTGAGTTGTTAATGTTAGCTATTCTGGCAGGTGTGAGGTGGTATCTCATTGTGGTTTTGATTTGTATTTCCCTGATGATGAATGATGTTCAGCATTTTTTCATGTGTCAGTTGGCCATCTGGATGTCTTCGTTGGAGAAGTGTCTGTTCATGTCTTGTTCCCATTTCTTCACTGGATTATTTGTTTTTTGGGGTGTTGAGTTTGATGTGTTCTTTATAGATTTTGGATACTAACCCTTTATCCAGTATGTCGTTTGCAAATACATTCTCCCATTCTGTTGGTTGCCTTTTAGTTTTGCTGATTGTTTCCTTTGCTGTGCAGAAGCTTTTTATTTTGATGAGGTCCCAGTAGTTCATTTTTGCTTTTGTTTCCCTTGCCTCTCGAGATGTGTTGAATAAGAAGTTGCTGCGGCCAAGATCAGAGAGGTTTTGCCTGCTTTCTCCTCAAGGATTTTGATGGCTTCCTCTCTTACATTTAGGTCTTTCATCCATTTTGAGTTTATTTTTGTGTGTGGTGTAAGCAAGTGGTCCAGGTTCATTCTTCTGCATGTCACTGTCCGGTTTTCCCAGCACCAATTGATGAAGAAACTGTCTTTATTCCATTGGATATTCTTTCCTGCTTTGTCAAAGATTAGTTGGCCATACGTTTGTGCGTCCATTTCTGGGTTCTCTATTCTTTTGCATTGATCTGCGTGTCTGTTTTTGTGCCAAGGCAGCCGATTCTTGATCTTGGCTCAGGTCATGATCTCACAGATTGTGGGATTGTGAGATTGTGAGATTAAGCTCCGCATGGGGCGCTACAGAGCCTGCTTGGGATTCTCTGTCTCTTTCTCTTTGCCCCTTCCTGTCTCTCTCCCTCTCCTTGAAATGAATGTTAAAAAGTATAGCTTGGATTAAAATATCAAATTTTAATATTCTCACGAATCAAAGGGAAGCATAGAGATGGGACGTCAGAGAATGCAGAGAATTAGCCCCAGAGCAGTTAAACTCTGAATTTAGGACCAGAATATTAGCAATTATCTTGGGCTGTTTGTGGCATTGGGGCAGAAGGATAGAGAATGGGGATAGAGGAAATCGGCTGTTGGTGCCCCTGCGAGAAGGGGTGTGGGGGTAGCTAAGTGGTTTTCCTTTATTTGCTTAATTTGTCCTAAGGCAAGTCAGAGGAGGTTTTCTTTCCTGGCTTTTTGAGTGTGAGGGTTTTGCGGTTTGTTTGTTCATCTCCACCCCCTTCCCCGTGGCTTCCATGAAACAGTATTTTTAAAAAGTGAACCAAATTGGGAAAATCCTCTTGTCTGCTTGGCTCTCTTTCATTCTCAAGCCACGTACATATGAATTCCTTACACGGTCCTTTCCTTTTGTGGGAGATGAACATGGTTTGTACATTTTAGTTCTTTCTCCTAAAAAATGGTATTCTTCTCTGGAATAAGTCATCAATAAATAAACTTAAAAAAAAAAGTTAGTTTTTCCTAAAATCTACAGGAAAGAAAGTGATCAGCAGGTCAATATTATGACCACCTAGAGGCCTGGCTCACAAAAATCTGCACTTGGTCTTTCTGGGGGCGTGTTAGTTCTTCTGTATCAGCTGGGAGATGTGTAGTGGCGTGAAGTGATCCGTGAGGGTACAGCCAGGCCTCAGCGATCTTACATGGGTGCCTTCCAGGTGTAGAGTCGCCCCATTGGAGATGGGCCTGCCCAAATGGAAGGCTGAGGTTCCTCGCTGTCTCCCCTTTCTGCCTAAAGATAACAAACGGATGTGAGAGAGGCGCTGTGGTATTTCTGTGTTGTGCTTCTGAGCATGGACCCTGAGAGAGGGAGAGACGGAGGGGGAGGGAGGGAGAGAGAGTTAGATACAGGATTTAGGAAATAGATGTTTTATTGAAACAGACAAATGGAATATGCTGAGATGGGCATTTTAAATATATTGGATTTAGAATATTAGACTTGTGAAGCTAAACATACAGCCCTTTCATTTGGTAGGAAGGCCTAGGCAGGTGAAATCACTTGATTTTGCCAAGATTTATTATAATTAGTAACAGAGCCAGAGCTAGCACCCTCAGTACTGTGATCTTTCTACTTCTGCTTGTTAAGTAGGAATGGATACCACTGGACCATCTTGAGCATAACAGTGATAAATCTTTCTTTAAAAAAAAAAAATTATAATTCTGGCTTCTGGGTGGAAAAAGGCTTGAAGGGGCAAGGGTTGAAGCAGGGAGACCAGATAAGGGCTGAGAAATGATGATGGCTTAGAGTAGGATGATAATAGTGGGCTTGGTGCACACTGGGCAGATTTCTGGATGTTTTTGACCAGGAACTGGTAGGGCTTTGATTGATTAGAGATGGGAGTGAGACTGAGGTGAGGGAAAGTGAGGCATCAAGGATTTTTTTTTTTTTTTTTTAACTTGGTAGGTGTGGATGCTGGGATGATAGCTGCTACTGAGGTGGAGTTGACCTTGGTGTAGCAAGTTTGGAGGGAAAGGCAAGAGCTCTGAGTAGATCAAATACCTAGTTTGAGATGCCATTATTTGTCCAGGTAGACTCGACAAGTCTCTGAGACCGGCTCAGAGAAACTGTTAACACTGGAAATGATAACTTTGGTCTGTGTTTGCATACAGTAGGTATTTAAAGCTTTGGGACTGGACTGCCTGAGAAGTCCCTGATTCAAGCCCTTCCTGGCTCAGCTTACCTGTGGCTAGGGGCAAGTGGGTGGGAAGAAATGAGGGTGGCTTCATCTTCAGAAGCAAAAACTGAAGATCATTCTGGGAACTTGAGAATCTGCTTATAAAAGAGTAGAAATGATAGGTTTCCATTTTTTTTTTCACTTAGAGTTTGAAGTATACGTGTAAATAGTACAATTATCTTAATTTACTTATTGGTATCTAGCAGAATTTAGTATCCGTTTAAATTTGCTACTGCTTCTATCTCTTTATGTGGTCCCATGCCATACCCCTCCAGGTAAATTTGATTTTGAGTCCTAATGGTCTCTGATTACCTTGTGGCCTCTTAGGGCATCAGTGAGGGATGATTTATATTACCAAATGCTTCTACTTAATTTCCAAAACCCAGGTGTCACCTGCAGCTGTCAATGCCATTTTGGATCACCTTGATTCATGGCAACTCTTAAACTGAATCTTCCATTTTCAGCCTAACAGTGTGAGTTGGTCCATGGTGGAAAACTCTGTGATAGTGGTTTCACTTTACATTCATTTGTACAGTCTTTCCTTCTTCCATATTTAGTTCTCTTATTATCTTAAAGTTGAAAAGAGCAACTTCCCTATTACACAATGATGTAACCCTTCAGGCAGTTCACTTTTGGTGTGTCGATGGTATGTGTCCTGCTGATAAAACACTCTTGTAGAGTTAAGAAGCACACCCTCTCCCCTATACACCATGAATTCTGCAACTTCTAACTAAAATATCTAGAGCACCTGCTATGTGCCAGGCGTAGTGCTGGGGATGGGATTACAATGGTGGGCCAAACAGATGGTTCTGGTCCTCTTGGACCTTAACTGTCTAATTGGGAACTGACATTATTCAAATAACCACTCAGATTAAGTTGTAAGAACTTTGGCCAGCACTATAAAGGTATCCACAGACTATTTATTATAAGAAGGATAAAGGGGGACTGCAGTTTAGAATGAAGGAGCTAAGAGAAGAATTCACACAAGACCTGAATAGTGAGTAAAAAGAGGGAAAAAAGTGAGGGATTGTCCTAGTCTGATTGGGCTGCTGTGAACAAAATATCACAGACTGGGTGGCTTATAAACAACAGAAATTTCTCACAGTTCTGAAAGGTGGAAGTCCAAGATCAAGGCAGTAGCATGATCACATTCTCAAGACCTTCTTCCTAGTTCCCTGTTGACATCTTCTCACTGTATCCTCACTTAGTGTAAGGGGCAGGGATCTCCGTGTAACTTCTTTTGTAAGGCACTAATCCCATTTTTGAGGGCTCTACCGTTATGACTTAACCATCTCCCAAAGGCTCCACCTCTTACTGTCCTCACCTATGGGGTTTCAACATGAATTTAGGATTTCCACATGAATTTGGGGGGCACATGACCATTCAGACCATAGCAGATGTGCCAGGGGTCAGGGAGCATCAATATTCCAGGAAGAGGGAACAGCATGTGCCTCTGGCTTATGCCACGTGATGTGTGGAGGCTGTTACAAGTCCTCTTGGGTTAGAAGCCCACTACTGTCGATCAAAGAGAATTTTTACATTCATTCTGAAACATGGGCCGAATCACCTGGGGGAAGCCTGCTAAAGATACAACTTGTTCAAAATTCCTTTGCTCCAGGAGATTGATTCAGCAGGTATACAGGTAGGCTCAAGAATCTGTATCTTTGATTTTCATGAGGTTTGTTCTAGGGTCTAGAAATGAAAACTGCTCCAGAAGAGCTGAAATGGACCCCAGCAGGGTTAAGAGTGCCCTCTTCTCAGCGGTCCCTGTCTCCCACGTGGGCCTCAGGCTAAAAGATCCTGCTGTATTGGTGGGGCTTTTCCTGTCGAGAAGGAAATGAGAGCAGCCTCAGGGAAGAAAAGGGAGTAGGACCCCAAAGACTCCACTTTGTTGTGCATCAACACTCGCAAGGTTGTGGGCAAAGATTCTGATGCAACCTTATCTAGTTTTCCTCAGTTTTCTAAAGATGTTTTTATTACAGTAACGGTAATTTAATAGCAAAGTAGATTCCAGGAGCTAGTGCTCAGTGAACTTGGGCGGACCTGCCCTACTTAAATGTTTATGTTAAGAAAATGATAACAAAGCAGAAAGGTTATCTGTGTACACAACTCCCTGATGATGCCTGCAGCAGAATACTTCCTATCTTTTTTTTTTTAAATTTTTTTTTTCAACGTTTTTAATTTATTTTTGGGACAGAGAGAGACAGAGCATGAACGGGGGAGGGGCAGAGAGAGAGGGAGACACAGAATCGGAAACAGGCTCCAGGCTCTGAGCCATCATCAGCCCAGAGCCCGACGCGGGGCTCGAACTCCCGGACCGCGAGATCGTGACCTGGCTGAAGTCGGACGCTTAACCGACTGCGCCACCCAGGTGCCCCCAGAATACTTCCTATCTTAGGAGACATACTGAAGAGTAACCAACCTGGATCTGCTTAGACACTGACTAAAATTTAGAGCCCCCAAATAACTAAATAAAGAAGTGAAAAAGTAGTAGCAAGTGACTGATGGAAATTTTAGAGCAGAAGCTACAGACAGACAGCCTGAGCACTAGACAGGGCCTGTGGACGATTTTGTTTTGCTTCTGTAATGTGTGTATTTTTTTAGGGTTTGGGCCCCCCCCCCCCCCCCCCCAGCCGCCTGGCCTTTGAGCCAATATTTACAAACTGGAGAAAATCAGATTTTCAATTTCACCATTAGAGCTGAGTAGAAGCTTTCACCTTTAATGTCCTGATCCTGGTAATTGTTTTTGAGTTTGAAGAAACACTTTAAACTCTGAAGGAAACATTCTAAGTAATAAAAGCAAGACATTTTTGAAAAGTTCAAAAATTGCTAGAAATGAGTTAGTGTGAATAATAGAATTACTTATAGTAGCCAAAGAAGAAAGCCTACAATTGAACCTTGAAAATCTTTTTGGGTGGTATTAATTGGAGTTGTTTTCTTTGTACGTTTTATGTTCTCTTCCTTCTCAAAATGCCAGAAGTACATTTGGTACCAGGATAAGAAATTCCTGTTCCTCCTTGTTGTTTTCACACTTGAGATGTTTGTGGAGAGTTATTGGATCCCCCATGGGTCCCTCACGTTGTGCCTTTGCCAAAATGGAGACATTCAACTCTTTAGAAGCTTTCCAGGCCGTGCGCTCTCCCAGGCCCTCGTGTAGCCACCGGAGTCATTTCAGCTCTTGTCTAGATTAATTGTGATTTATTTTGAGCCAACTGATAATCTTCAGGGACAGAAGACCCAAAGGGGAGTCTTGTTGATGAGTGAGTTTTAGTAGTTTTGATTTTGGCTGTTTTGATGGGAGTGACCATTACTAATGGGATATTTAAGCAGAAGTCCTTTTTTTTTTTTTTTTTTTTTTTTTTTTTTTTTTTTTTTAATTTTTTTTTTTTCAATGTTTATTTATTTTTGGGACAGAGAGAGACAGAGCATGAATGGGGGAGGGGCAGAGAGAGAGGGAGACACAGAATCGGAAACAGGCTCCAGGCTCCGAGCCATCAGCCCAGAGCCCGACGCGGGGCTCGAACTCACGGACCGCGAGATCGTGACCTGGCTGAAGTCGGACGCTTAACCGACTGCGCCACCCAGGCGCCCCTAAGCAGAAGTCCTTTTAAGAGAGAATCCTGGTTCCTGTTATCATAACAAGTTTATTTTTTGGCCTTGTATTTCTCCTCTCCAGTTGCCAAGATCTGTTTGAAAATCGTTATTTTCCGAGGTTAACTTTGCTGTGTGTTCACATTTTCCAAGAACTTTAGAAGCAGCTATTTTTACACTGATGCTGTTTCTTTAATTGTTGAAATCACTAGGTTGACAGTTTTTTCCCCCATAGAGGTTCAGGGTCCACACACACCATTAGTTTTCTCTTGAACTTCATTTCATTCCCTATTTAAGCTTGGCCTACTTTCTCTCTGCATTTTTTCCCCCCTAACCCTGTGGTAATTTGTCAAGCCTGCTCTAATCTCCTTAATCCTTTGGCTGAAGGGTTTTGAGGTTTAATGTTTTAATCTAGGGGCCTCAGTATTTAAGTAATTAGAGGTCCTATTTCTAGCTCTGTCCCTTAGATAACTCACCTTAGGTGTTTTTTTGGTTTTTTTTTTTTGTTCCAATTTACAAATAGTAGAACTCTGAAAATATATATTGGACAAGAATTTGAAGCTTGAATTGAACTACATGAATTAAGGAAAGAAAGCATTCCATATTCAAATTTCCTGCAGTTACAAACTCAAACTTTATAGATTCTCCTTTTCCTTACAGCCAATTCTTAAAAAATCTTCTGCCTCAAAGCAAATATTTGCTAGTGCGTTGTAGGGAAAAAGAATTTTTTTTTTTTTAACAGATTTTGGTGCTGTAGAGTTTCTTATGTTGCTTCCAACATTTTTTCATACTTGAGAACATGTGAATTTGTAAAAAAGTTCTTTTTTCCCCTGGTATCAAATAATCTAGACATTCTTTAAAAATGTTAAAAATTCTTTTCCTGTCAAGAACAGTTTGGTCAGAAAGTATTCACATTGTTACATTCTAGGTTTCCGCCTTTTTAGGCAACAAGTATTTGAACACCTACTAGATACAAAGGGAGCTAATGGGAGAGAAAGACACTGACACAATACATTTATTATATAGTGCAAAAAAAAATAAAGTATCATCAGGATGAAAAAGGTAGTGTGGAACCACTAATTACAGTCTTAAAAAGCTCACACTGTTTTCTTGTTTATGGTGGGACCAGTTCTGAATGCTTTATGTGCATTAACTCATTTAATCCTTGCAACTATCCCCATGTGGTAGGCACTATTATTATTGCAGTTTTATTGAGAGACTCAGAGTTAGAGAGATTCAGTTGTCCAGGCTTACTCGGCCTTAAGTGCTGGCTCTGGAATCCAGATCTAAGTAGCCTGGCTTGAGTCCACACTCTTAACTATGACCCCTATATTAAGTTGCCTTTCAAAAGAGGAAGCTGCACATTCTTTTAGAGTTGACTTTTGTAGCACTTTGGGTTTTGGGTATTGGCAAAAGTGCATTCCAGGCTCAAGTACTCAGGGGAGAAGAAACATGGAGGCAAGACACAGTGAGGAGCCCAGCAAGAATGTCTGGGCCTGTGGTTCAAGGAGATTGGGTAGAGACAGAGCAGAGCAATGGGGAGATGAGGAATGGGACCAGTATGTGAAATTCTTTAGTTCCTTACTGAGTAATTTATTCCAAGAACTGGTGGTTAATAAAAAGGAGAAATTACTTTGGGTTGATGGCAGACACTTCAGCATGGTGTTACAATTCTGTGAGACCTTGGGCAGGGAAATTGACCTGGCTGTGTTGTTAGTAACAGGGATACTAGATTGAGGGTAGTCCATATGAAATGCTTAGAATGGTACTTGGTACATAGTAAAAGCTCAATGAGCGGTAGTTGGAGCAATTAGAGTTAAAATTTGAACGAGGCTTTAGGGAAAAAGGTAGAATTTGGACATGGGGAGTTGGTGTTGTTGGGAAGGTAGAAAGGCTCTGAACCCATTCTTGTTAATGGTGTATACTTTAGAAATGTAGGTGGGGATGCCTGGGTGGCTCAGTCGGTTGAGTGTCTGACTTCAGCTCAGATCATGATCTAGCGGTTCACGAGTTCGAGTCCCGCATCGGGCTCTGTGCAAACAGCTCCGAGCCTGGAGGCTACTTCCGATTTTTGTGTTTACCTCTCTCTCTCTGCCCCTTCCCTGCTCGTGCTCTCTGTCTCAAAAATAAACAAACATAAATTTAAAAAGAAATGTAGGTAGAATCAGATCAAGGGAACCAGGAATTCCCAGTTAAGATGCTAGGTGAATAAAACCCTAAAATTTTGGTGTACAAGTGTTAAAAATAAACTAACGAAGAGCCTAGGGGGAAAGACGGCACTTGCTTAGGGTTTATCAAGAACTGTTTAAAGAACTGACTTGCTGAGGTGAAGGCCCCACTGCCGGGCCCTGCCTGATAGCACAGGGGTTTGCACTTGCTCCTGTAGAGCAGATTCCATAGCTTGGCAATTCCTGGTGTAAATGTTTCCCTTTATAAAAACGTCTGTGCTTGAAAATATTTTACTGCCGCCCCCACCCCACCCCCTTTTAATTCCAAAGCACTTGCTTATTTGTTTCTCTCTCCATTGTTACAGCAACCTTGTGAGTTAGGGAAGTTGGCACAGATTACCATTTTACATGCCATGGAACTGAGTCTCTAAGGGGTTTAATGATTTAAGCTCCTAAGTGGCAGTGATGGGGGCATGAAACCAGGACCCTTGGCTCCTGTTTCTACCACAGGACGTGGTTTCTGTGGAGCAATGATCATTTGTGGAACACTTTTATTGGAAGCGTTAAGAACTCTGATTTTCTATATGGCCTTGCCTTCATGTCAATGCCTGATAAATGCAAATGTTGGGCGATACTATGACTCAGATGAGAGAATGATTAAAACTCAGATTTGCTCATGGTGGCCATGTGGCTTTCTCTGAGGTTTCTACCCTTTAAAGGAGGAGGCCACCAGGAATGAGATCTCTGTTCTCTTCCATCTACATTGATTTCCTCCACCCCCCCCCCCAAAGTCCATATTTACATCCACCATTTGCCACTTTCCCTTTAGTCTCAGAGAAGGAGGTGATCTTTCTCTTCTTGCCTTCCACCTGCATACCCTTTTTGGTTACCTTCAGCCTTTCCCTCCTCACTTGCCTCTTTCCTAATGGTCTGTAGTTACATTCAGGCCTTTCCTAGCTTACAGGGCAAAACAAACCTTTTCTCACCCCTGTCTTACTCTAATCACCTCTTTCTTCCTCCCTTCCTAGCTGAGGCTCAGGAAAAAGAAGTAGGTAGACGTTCTGTGCCTGCTTACTTTCCTCCCAGCCAGTCTCTAAACCCTTTGCAGGCTGGCTTGTGCCCCTGTGCTGCCTCCAGTGGACGCCTGATGATCAGAGTCTTGATCAGAGCACTCTTGAGGCGTAGTAGCCTGCTTAACCTCTCTGGGGCGTTTGACACTGTTGACCACCACCCCCTGAAACACCGCTCTCATTTGGCTGGGTTCACTCCTACCTCTCCACACATGCTTTAATCCCCTCTTAGAGGCTGCCTTTCCCACCGCTTCCCCAAGCTCTGCCTTCAGCCATATTTTCTCCTTCTGTAGCCTTTTCCTGGTAATCTGCTCTGCACATAGATTTCAAATGCTGACACACTTATGACCGCCAAATTGATTTTTCTAGGCTAAAACTCGTAAAAAATTTTTCCGGCTCTAGATCCTTTCATCCAGCTTTTCTTGTTGGTGTTGCACAGGCATTTCAAATTCAGCGGCTCTAAGGGATTTTGTCACATTTCCTGTACCTCTTCATACACGCAGAACACTCTCCTCCCTCTTCCTGGTCATCAGTCCCCATTCCTTTCTGTCTCCTGCATTACCCATTTGGCAACCCAGTCCTATGGTTATTGCTTTCTAGATATTGTTGAAAGCTGCTTTTCTCTGTTCCTCACTGTCCCATGTCTAGTTCAGGTTTTTGTCTTCTTTCTTGAACTGTTACAGCTTCTTTCTAATCTGCCTTCTTACCCTTTTCCTTCTCTTCAAACTGTCTGCCATATTGTGCACAAGAGAGTGATTCTATTATATGAAAACTGAATCAAGTCACCTCTGGTTTAAATCCTTCAGTACCTCTTTATTGTCCAGGATACAAATCCAGGTGTTTCCAGTTGCCGCATTCTCTCCCCTGCCCCGACCTCCAGCTGCCACCCCCCCTCCCCCCCCCCAAGCCCATTGCTTTCTCGACAGGACTCTTGCCTGTCACTCCAGGCCTGGGTCGTGGACCCCTGCTGACGCTTCCTTGTCCCCACTCCCACCACCCAGGCCCTGAAAGATGTGATTTTTCTCCTCTGTGCTCCTGGTACCCAGACTTCTGGTCTCAGCACTTCTTGGTGTTGTCCTCTGTCTTTCTCCAGGTGCTAAACATTTTGAGGGCAGGATCATGTGTTGCCTTTTCTTCTTTGTCCTTTGTGTTTAGCACAAATGAGGCAAAAATGGGGATTTTCCTGCTCTGTGCTGAGCTCGAGTTCTTAGTTCACTTGGATCTGCAGTCTGAAAGACAATCTCTTATAAATGTGTGTGGGAGTAATGGGGGTAAACAGTTTGATGCAGGGCCGTATTTATTATTTAGGATGCTGGGATGGGAAGCAGGTACTTAAGTTCAGCAGTTTTTTAAAGAAATTGTTTGACTTACCATTTTCAGCCTAAGTATTTCTCAGGTCATTTTAGGCATTCTTACATGTGGATTTGAAAATAAGCAGTCGAATCCGATCATCAGGTATTCTTAGTAGAGCTCCAGCCTCCTAATTGCTGTATTTTCAGTATTGAGTTTAGAGATTAATCAGGTGGTTTTATGTACTATAAAATTTGGAAAGTGAAGATTTTTCTGTGTCTGCCATGTATTTGGGTGCTGTCCTCTCTATTAAATAAGACACCAGATTTCCTTTGGTGTATTTTGGGTGTCTTTTTATGTAAGTGGTTACATATGATAAAATTGCTGTTACTCTCAGCGGAATCTCAGTTTCAGATATTTTGCCATCGGGGGAATCACTTTTTTGGGAATGAGCCAACCATTTTGGGTAGGGGCATTAACTCTTCTTAGGGCACTTAGGTATCATTAATTGGTATCCTAGTAACTTAAGAATTACTGACCCTGAAAATGCCCAACTGGCAACCTGGGTTTAATTTTCTAGTAAGATTAATTATCATGCAGGAAAGGGTGAGACAGAGACAGCAGGGTTCTTTATGTCCCTTATATTCTCTCAAGATAGAACTAGTTGCTACGATGAGGGAAAACACTGGTGTGTTGTTCTGAACCTAATTGAGTCCTTTATTATGTTATGACTCACCTATAGTTCACAGGTTTATTCCATGCAAGTCATGTAAAATAACTACACTGTGGTTTGTTTTGCTTACTTGGTTCGCATTTCTGGTGATCTGTCAGGCTGCATATGCCAGTCCGCCGAAGCAGGCTTTGGCAGGCGCTTGTGTGGCCAACAGGAGACCGTCGCAGAGTGCAGCCGGCAGGCCGCCTTGTACCGTGTCCCCCAGACAGAGGGTCTTTTCAGTCTCAGAGGGAACTGAAGATGTCCATAATGTATGTGGCACTGTGCTTAGTATAAAAAGAGATTCATCTCTTCAAAATGAGCGTGTTTCCAAATATCGTGTTCCCCCAAGCCCCCATTTGTGAGAGAAGGCAGCATTAAAGCCAACTTTGGAGAGTGCTCCCCTTCGAAGGGACAGTGTCTTGTATGGTGTACTGATTGAGTTGCCAGCATCTGAAAATTAATATACTTCACATTGAAATCTGGATATTTATTTATTTATTTTTCCGTAGGCATTGGCAACATAGGTTTTGCATTTCTGCAAAGCAACAGTTGGCTGACCTTTAGGGCAAACACACTGGCTTGTCCCAGTCCTTGCTTGAGCCCTTTGAGTGTCCGTGCTGTCTCTGTGAGTTCAAGTATTTCTATATCCTTGATTGTCCCTCCCTTTGGGCAGATCCAATGGATGAAAACCCAGACATGCAAAAGACCTATCTTTTCGGAAGGATTTATAGTGAAATGTGTTTAATGGTTCTAGTTGAAGTCAAAAGCAGTTGATTTTCAAACTGTTTTGTGTGTGTTTTAAGTAAGCTCTGTGCCCAGTGTGGGGCTTAAATTCAAAAAACCCTGAGACCAGGACGCCCCAGTGGTGTAGTGGGTTGAGCGTCCGACTCTTGATTTTGGCTCAGGTTGTTGGATTTTGGCTCAGGTTGGTTGTTTGGCTCAGGGTTCTGGGATCCAGCCCCATGTCAGGCTCTGCACTGAGTGTGGAGCCTGCTTGGGATCATCTGTCTACCTGTGCCCCTCTCCCTGGAGTGAGCGCTCTCCTGCTCGCTCTCTCTTCCTCTCCAAACAAAAACAAAAAGCCTGAGATCAAGAGTTGCCTGCTGTACTGACTGAGCCAGCCAGGAGCCCCTGATTTTCAGACTTTTAAAAGAAATTACGTAAAGTTGGTCCCACTTCTTTATCTTTTGCCCTTGTTTCCAGATATGAAAATGTTTTCTGATAAACCTTTAAATGTGTAATTCAGACACTTATGCATATTTTAAAGAAAAAAAAACCCCACAGTGTTAGGCTACTTAACCACTTGTTTTTTGTTTTTAAGTTTGCTACTACCCAAAACCATGGAACGTGGATTCTTACTCTGTTTGTCACCAAATCGAAATGTGCTCACTTAGTTTTCCTAAATGAAGAGGTGGGTAGTCATTTCATGCTCTTCTCAGCTCTAAAATATTATGATTCTTTTTTAAAAAGGAGTTGAATTCCTACCAGTTGGATGCTGATGCTGTTTCCTATACTGAGTTCAGTAGCATATTCTCTAAAATCTTTTATTCAGAAATGCTTTTCTTGTTTTTAAAGTGAATAATGGGAAAATGGCTTTCAGCGCCCATTCAGCAAAAAAGAGCTGCATTCCTTTCTTTGATCTTAACAACGTGTATACATGTTTCTATGATATGAACAGCCTTTATTGATTCAAACAGAAAACGTAAGAGAGGAAGGGATACACAACAGCTTTGGCTCCTGTGTGGCTCTGGATACTCTCATCATCTTCCAAAAAGGCTGATCTTAGCAATATTGATTATGTAGTTTTATGGGCAACTCATGTTGAACTTTCTGTAGAGTACAGGTTTCTATACTTGTACAAATATACACGTATATTTAATTAGTATAGGGTACTATTTAAGAACTGGGGTGTGACTGTTCTGGAGGACTTCTAAGCTATTTTTTTCTTGTTGGATAGGATTTTTTTTCCCCTGTCAGTATCATTGCTGAAAAGTTTGATGTGTTAATATTTATAACTAGGGACAAATAATAAATCTATAATAGAACATGCAATCCATGGAACACTGAGAACTTTGGAGTCATTGGAGGGAACAAAGACATACTTTTAAGTTTTTCTTTTTTTTTTTTTTTTTTTTTTTTTTGGTAATCTCAGATTTGTTTGGTTTCTTTTTTTTTTTTTTTTTTTTTTTTTGGCTAATTATAGATGGGACTTTAGGGCATTATACATAGTGGTTAAGAGCATGAAGTTTTGGATTAAGGAAAACTTGGGTTTGAATCTTTATCTCAAACTAGCTATTAGACCAGGCAAATTACTTAAATACTAAAAATTACTGGTCAAGCCTCCATTTCTTAGCTGTATAACAGAAATAATAATAGAATTTTCTTCACAATGTAGTTGTCAGATTCAAATGAGAAAATGAACATGAAACTCTATTAGTTACTGCATATAGTGAATATTTCATAAATAGCTGCTGTGTCTACATCATTATCATAGTTATTCTAACACTGTCTAAGTGTATAAGTAAATGTAGTAGATTCATCTCTTCACCTTGGCTTAGAATCTGAAATTTGGGTAGTTTTAATAGTTCTGAATTTTAAACTTTAAAGAAATAATTCGTGGGAGATAATGTTAGATGGCATTATGGAGTTAGAATACCTGGGTTAATTTTTCTCCATCTTTTTTTTTTTTAAGTAATGCTTATAGCACTTTATCAGATTTTTTAACTGTTTATATTGAGAGAGTGAGAGGGAGAGAGAATCCCAAGCAGACTCTGCTCTGTCAGTGCTGAGCCCAACCATAGGGCTTGATCCCACAAACCATGAGATCACGACCTGAGCCGACCGAAATCAAGTTGGATGCTTAATTGACTGAACCATCAAGATGCCCCATTTTCCTCCATTTTTTTTTTGTTTTTAAGTTTATTTATTTTGAGAGAGAGAGAGCGAGAGCATAAGCAGGGGAGGGGCAGACAGAGGAGAGAGAGAATCCCAAGTAGGCTCTGATGTAGGGCTCCATCTCACGATCCATGAGATCTTGACCTGAACCAAAATCAAGAGTCAGATGCACAGATGACTGAGCCACCCAGGTGACCCCTTCCTCCAAGACGTTTCTGCTGGAGCTACAGGGCCTGTGTGAAAATGAATGGGGTACATGTTGGTCTGGCACACAGTAGGCTGCATGATGTCCCACCTTCGTTGACAGCAGTAATAGTAAAAGCAAATTCACACTGTCAGAAAATCGTATTTAACCGTCTTCAACTTGTCTTTATTGACTTTACAACTATGTTTAGAAGTCACTAGGATCCTAAGAAACATCCTGATATTTTGTGTTGGTTTAATTATGTTTCTCAATTGTTTTGGTGAGGTAGTGAAATTCTGCATCATGCATTTAATTTTACTCAGATTTTAAAATACGCCTTTTAAAATAAGTGACTTGAATGAATATTTTGTACCACTAATTAAGTATTGAGTACCTGCTGTATTTTCAGGATTCCAGAATTGGTATTAGTTGTTACAAGGACTCCGTGGGGCTAGTGAAGAACTTTCAGTTGTATTTGGGCATCGTGAAATATATGGGGGGAAAGTTATGTACTGAACTGCAGATCATATAGTGTTAATTTTGTAGTCTGGATCACAAATCCAGTAAGGATAGGCATGAGTAGGCATATTCATGTAATTTGTAAAGGCTTCTTGAGTGTGATATAGAGGATGGATGACACATAAGCTAATAAAATAGGATGACTTTATGAGCTAGGGAAGTCACCACATCTTTACTGGAAAACATCAGTGAAGTATGCCAAGGCATCCATTCAGTTTTTGGTTTAAATAATAATGGTTAGCACCTAAACTTCCAAAAGAGTATAGGAGTACCAATATTTATTTATCTTAATGTGAGTTAGAAAAAAATATATGTACCATCACATCAAATTTAGGATTACATAAATATTGTTACTTAGGGTGAGGCCAGTAGAAAAGTTAATCGTAAGTTGATTTAAAGAAAATAGGGGCGCCTGGGTGGCGCAGTCGGTTGAGCGTCCGACTTCAGCCAGGTCACGATCTCGCGGTCCGTGAGTTCGAGCCTCGTGTCAGGCTCTGGGCTGATGGCTCAGAGCCTGGAGCCTGTTTCCGATTCTGTGTCTCCCTCTCTCTCTGCCCCTCCCCCGTTCATGCTCTGTCTCTCTCTGTCCCCCCCCCCAAAAAAAAATAAATAAATAAACGTTAAAAAAAAAGAAAATGGCATAGGTAGTATTATAATATGGTGTCATTGTCAAGATACTGTGGAAATGACTGAAGTTTGTAGAAAGCTGTTTTAGACTATACTTTGAGTCATGGAGGAAAGAGTTGACAAAGTTTGGTTAGAGATGGGGCAGTATCAAAAAAAAAGAAAACAAGCTTGAGGCCTGGCAGTGATCTAAAACATTTCCTTGTCTTCACCACTGGAGAACTTCTTCATGATTGAAGAGCTTCCCTCAGTTCAGAACTAAGTTGTGTCCATTATTTTCTTTTCCCCTTCTTCCACCCCCTTTATTTAATTGGTTCTTAAATGTTTCTACTACTGACTGCTGCTACCAATACCATCTATAAAATTTTTCATGAGTAAGGGATATTTTTTAGAAGACTTTTTTTAAATTTTATTTTTGAGAGAGAATGGGGCAGGGGGAGGGGCAGAGAGAGAGAGAGAGAGAGAGTGAAGGGGTACAAAGGATCTGAAGCAGGTTCTGTGCTGACAGCAGAGAGCCTGATGTGGGGCTTGAACTCAAACCGTGAGATCATGACCCCAGCTAAAGTCGGATGCTTAGCCGATTGAGCCATGCAGGCACCCTAGAAGACTTTTATGATAATATTGTTTGAAATTTATTTCAGACTGTGCCAGCAGGTTGTCCTGCAAGTTATTAGGTATGTATTATTTGAAAGAGATTGGGCCTTAACTCTATTTCGGTATTTTCAGAGGTGCAAGCAATGCAAGGGCTATAGATTTTCTTTAGGATATCAGAATAGGGTATAGTATCACTGCATGGTAATGAAGATACAACTGATTTTGATGAGTGTTACAGCCTGTGTCTTATTTCCCTTGCTTGAAGACTTAATTTGTTGATTGGCACTGTGGGATAGATAGGTCATGGCATTCATCCTTAAGAGCAAGTCTCATGCCAGAAGCATCAAAATGGAGAAATTATCAATAATGCTGTAGTTGGTTAAGTAAACCCCAGGGTTTGGCTTTCTAGTGGCCCCTCATTGAGTGCCCTCTACAGGGCACTCTGTAAAGGGACATTCATGGAGAAGGGCATTGCTGGCATGACCACTCCTTGTTTTCCCATGCTAGCTCTGAAATCCTCTCAGGGAAAGCTTTTTGAACTTTTTCCTTGTTCAATAAATGGCTTGACATGAGGGGTATCCTGGAGGCAGTCTCAACTGAACCCTCAAGGCTTATCAGCACTTGCCTGGTGGACAGCACCACAGCCCCTGCCCTGGCTCCCTCCATTCTCCCAGTCTCCAGGGCTCAGGATCCCAGTTTCTACAAATTACCAGGTTTCCCCCACATGAATTAATTTGGAAAAAGGTGCAGACAAGAATGTCCATAGGTGATGGCTGCTCCAGAGCTGAAGAGACTTTGGCTGTTTAAGGATAAATCAGGCGCCTGGGTGGCTCAGTCAGTTGAGCGTCTAACTTCACTTCAGGTCATGATCTCACACACAGTTCATGAGTTCGAACCCTGCATTGGGCTCTGAGCTAATAGCACAGAGCCTGCTTTGAATTCTCCCTCTCTCTGTCTGCTGCTCCCCACCCCCTACCCCCCCCCCCCCCCGCTCTCTCTCCCTTGCTCTCTCTCTCTCTCTCTCTCTGAAAAATAAACATTTTTTAAAAAAAGGAAAAATCAGAGGGAGGTGCAAGCAAAGATTGTCCTAGAACAGTTACGAAAAAATGTAAAATTTGTTGTCATTCATTCCTTCAACATTCCCTTCCCCCTTCCAGAGGAAGGTTTCATTAAATAAAGCTTGTGCCTGGGTGATGGTGTGGAGAAGTGGGAAAGTTTAATAAAATGGAAAAAAAGGAAAAATAAGATTGAGACTTTTGTGTCATGGTAAGAGTATAGCAGTAAAACTGATATATTTTATTGAGAAGGTACTGTGTGCTAGGCACTGTGTTTAAGTCCTTTCTATTCAGTGAGCTTGGAGTTGGTCCCTGGCAGGGCCATATCTGGAAGCCAGTGTGTCCAACTCAGACCCTTGCTCCTAAGCACTACCCTGCAAGGCCAGAACCACTGGGGATGACTTAGAGGAACATCTGAGGCTTATTGAGAATCCCCAGTTGCAGAGTGCACTCAAGTTTCTTTAATAAAGTGCAGTAAAAAGCCTGACTTCATAAGAATTACTGTGTGCATCTGGGCAAGTAGTGAGTGATGAGCTACAATGAGAAGTAAGCTTGAGGGTGTTGAATTCATGTTTGTTGGCTAAGCAGGATTACAAATCCATGCATGTTAATGGGATTTCAGGGCTGTGATTAAACCTACAGAATCAAGGACCTTTTGGATGTATTTTTAGTGGTGTAAGTATCACCTAGTCTTTTCTGCTTCTTATGAGCACCAGGTAGAGACTTGATGAGACCAATAGGTCAGCCTGCCCTTTGTAGCTGGAGCTCAGTTCCTATAGAATGTCTTTGAAAACATGTGTTTCTGATCTGTCAAAATTGGTTTGGCCAAAAGGAAAATTGTAGCTTTTGTAGCCTGGTTTGTTTAAAGAAACAAAAATAACTACACACCAAAGTTTCAGTGCACAGAGTATGGTTTAATTCTCCATTGACTTTTATGCTTTTTATTACTCTGATTTTTATTTCCCATCAATGTGCTAGGTAAGTAAAATTATATGCAGGACATATGTACTGCCTATAAAATACCCATGTTCATTTTTATCTTTGGTTATTATGTGCAAAATTACAGCATTATGAACTACTTTAGTGTTAATGAGTAACTTTAGCACAATACATAGATTACTGTCAGGAGATAAAGAAAAAGCTTAGGAAACTTAAGATCATTTGTTTTGAAATACATAGTGTTGGAATTACTTAAATGAATTTCTTTCCCCTCTAGACTCTTAAAGAGTTCCTTTGCCACTGATCAGTGTGTGTGTGTGTGTGTGTGTGTGTGTGTGTGTGTGTGCGCACGCTGGCATATTTTTGTTTATGATGTGGGATTATAACGTGGGCATGAAAATTGCCCTGTCTACTCCATGAATACATTGCCTTTATACCTACACATATTAACTACTACACATTTTATCTTATCTAATACATATTTGCACATAATACCTGGGGATAGAATTGGTTATATAGAAAATTTCGAGCTGAATGGGAATTTTAGTTCAGACACCTCAGGTGTCATTGTGCAGACACTTATTAGGTGGGGCTTAATAGGAACTCCCAGTGGTGGCTTAAATATTTTGCTTTTATACTATTGGCAATTTTAAATCATGAAGATTTTTATATGGACCTTGAAAGCAAAGTAAAGATTTAAACCACTTTGGGGGGGGTCTTCGCAACCCTGGCTTTGATGGAAAGAGTGGAGGATTGCCCGTGTCATAAAGCCGTATGTTTTTAAACTGTGAGCACGGTGCTTTGCACAAGTAAAAACTGCTAAAGGGACAGATGTTGCCAATTTCAAATGTACAGGGGGAAGGCAAATATTGCTAAGCAACGGTGTACTTGAGAGCATTTTTAGGAGCAGAGCCAGGGGAGTTGTGCCTGGGAGCACTCGCTGCCGCTTATGGCTCAGTACAGGGGAAGAGATTCAAAGTTCTTTCCTGTCAGGGCCGCCATTGCAGCCGCTAGCACAAAAGACAGTGGCCCAGTGGCACCGATTAGGGCTGGCAAGGGGATGTATGAAAACAGGAAAGCTTTTTTGCCATGTAGGAAGGCAATAAGACATGTTCACAGAGGTAAGTGCCCCACAGTGAATAGCTGCCCCACAGTAAGTATGAGGAAGTGCAAGCCTGAGGTTCAGGTGGGGAAGAAGGAGGTGAGAGAGAGAGGCCTCAAACAAGGGACGTCTCTCCCTCTCCTTTTCTCCCATTCCATCCTTCCCTTTCCTCTCGTCCTTCCCTTCTTTCCACCTTCCCTCCTTTTCTTCTCTTTGCCTTCTCTGTTAGGGGCTAACATCAGAGAAGAGAAGGATCCCAGTAACCTCTGTAGTTGAGCGAGGCTGTGCATGACCTTCTAAACAAGATAAATAAGCTTTCCAGCCACAGGTATCCGGCCCCTCCCATGGCCCCTCCCTTGGAATACACTTGATAGGTAGCTGACAGGTGGTGTGGCATGGCTTTGTTGTTGTTGTGTGCGTGTTTTTTTTCTTTTGGCTGCCACCAGAGACTGAATACCTCTTGAGATTTTCGTGGTTGTTGGGTTAGATTATGGATTTTCCTTTCTCTGTCTCTTTCTTTCTAATGAAATAATGGAGTTAAAGTAGAGAAAGTGTAATATTATCATTTTATAACTGTATGAAATCACAGCCTATTTTTGGCAATGCATTTTAAAGAAATTAAAAACATTTAAAAATAAGCAGTTCCTTACCATTCAGATTTTTTCTGTTCATCTTTCAAGCTCTGGTCTTGAACTTCTGCATCGCTTGGCAAATATTGATGGTTTCTTTTGCCTTTCTAAAGTACAGGTACACACGGAAGATATTGGCAGTTTAAAAGCTTATGTATGTGTGCGTATACACGTGTATGCTCCCCTGCTTTGCTTTCCCTCCCTACCCTTCTGCACCCTCCCTTTCTGTCTCCTCTCCCCCTTGATTTTTATTGCTGTGTTTTGTTTTTCAGCAAATGGCATTTAAGTCAAATTCAAAGGATTGTGGGGCTCTACCCAAGTTCTAACTTAAATTAAAAATTGATTTCCAGTGGTGAAAGAATATTTTGAAGTAATTTTACTTCTGTATAGGCAGGTATAGGAGACAAATTTTAATGTTCTTAGAGTTATATGGTTCCCATTAATTTATTCACCAGGGTTTGTGGTCATGTAGCCTATAACTGTGTAGGATGTAAATGTATGTGATGAAAGGCTAGTTAGAGAAGATGACAGTGTTTACAATCCCCACCCCCACCCCGCTTTAGAAGATAGAATTTGTTTAAAGTTAAGCACTAGTGCATTTTCTGTCTGCCACAAGAGAGCTGAGAAATTGGGCACAAGTAATGAGAAAGGAGGGAGAACCCTCAAGTTATTATAATGTGAACTTTTCCTTGATTGATTTGAATTCAGGTTATACCTTTGAGCTTTTTTTTTTAGGAACTGTGTCCTAAAATGAGTTGGAGGACCTGTTAGCTCCAGATTTAGGAAGGAATAGAGGTTTTTTTTGTTTTTTTTTTTAATTTTTTTTTTTAATTTTTTTTTTTTTCAACGTTTATTTATTTTTGGGACAGAGAGAGACAGAGCATGAATGGGGGAGGGGCAGAGAGAGAGGGAGACACAGAATCGGAAACAGGCTCCAGGCTCTGAGCCATCAGCCCAGAGCCCGACGCGGGGCTTGAACTCGCCGACTGCGAGATCGTGACCTGGCTGAAGCCGGACGCTTAACCGACTGCGCCACCCAGGCGCCCCAGGAATAGAGTTTTTTAGTGACTTGAATCCCTCACAAATAATGTTTTTCGTTTTTGTTTTTTTTTTAAAAAACTTGTTCTAATGAAGTCCAGAAGAAACTGGCTAATTTTCTCCTACAAAAAGCTTTTGAGAGAATTTTATTAAGGAAACAACTTTTTGACATTGAGATGCCTCTGAAAAGTTTTACTAAAAGAGATAATAAAACGAATAAGACTGACCTGCTCTGGAGCCGGTGTAAAACTTTTCAGGTTCATTTAATGTTACTTGGCAGACAGCATTATTATGGCATCATAAATAATAATGCTTATTTTTACAGAGGATTCTGCTGTACCAGTTAAAGAACTTTAAGTTGAAAGGACTTTTTAAATAGCGGGTGCCCCTTCTCATGTTCCAGACTGGCAGCGTGTTTATGATAATGTCAGTAAAAAAGTGACCAAGGCTCCAGGAGCATTTTCCCAGCAGGCCATGTGCCAGGTATAAGGAACATTCAGGAGGGCCACAGTTGGATTTATGTACAACTGAGATGTAATTTATTTCTGGTTTGACCCTACTATCTTCTTTTTTTTTTTTTTTTTTAAGATTTTATTTTTAAGTAATTTCTACACCCAACGTGGGACTCGAACTCACAATCCCAAGATGAAGATTCACACATTCCTCTGACTCAGCCAGCCAAGCGCCCTGACCCTTCCATCTCCTAAAGGCAGTTTTCAAAAGGAGTTGGTTTTGTTGCTGCTATTAGAATGGTTGACTGTTTTTCATATTCTCTCTTCTGTGGCACCTAGATTGTATATTCTAGAAAAGTTTAGAAGGAAAGAGGGGAAATGGGAATGACAGTGAATGCAAGAGTATTGAGAGTTATGACAGATGTGGTTGAGTCACCCTGTGTCTTAAAACACTCAAAAAGTTGGAGTCTTGGTTCAAGGGGCTCTGGGTTAAAGTCAAAAGAGTACTTTGAAAACTTCACTGTGGGTGTGTGTCAGTGTGAGGGGATGAGAAGAGCAGAAAGGAGACGGAGCGTGGACAAGATTGAGATGGAAAAAGTTGCAAGGATAGTCGCTGCTTCATGTTTTCAAAATGGGCACAAACCTATTGTTTGCTGCTGCAACTTTTGGAATCGTGATCATATATAGTATGAATGCTTAAAATGCTTTTAATTCAGCAGGTATTAGAGTACATTTATTTTACAAGAATGTTTTTCCTTGGCACATATGAAATAGCTATTTAAAATAAATGCAAGAATAAAACTTATATGTATATATTTACCTTACCCCTTGTATTTGTAAAAGAAAAAAATACTGGCACTTGTGGAGTGACTAAGTATTTATTCAGAACATTGTTATTAAACATTTTCACTTTGGCCAGTTTAGTAAATCACTTTATAAGATGAACTTTACTGGAAGCCTGATGCAATTTGTCTGTATTTTCTGACCAAACTTACATACAAAGATAATGCAGGAAAAGGAAAAGATTATTAAGTCTCCCAGAGATTCAGTGGAATTAGTAAACTTTTTTTTTTTTTCCCTAAAAAGAATGACTGAATCTGGTTCTTGGTAGATTATAGAAAAGCAAAATAGTCTCTTAAATGTAGGTGCTCTTTGATGATAAGATTAAATGAGTGATTTATAATCATTCATAATGTTATAATATTAGATGAATTGTACTTTCCCAGAATGATCTTTGGCCCTTTTTCTACACTCTGGCAAGTAACCTGGTTAGTTGTTACCCAATATTAAAGCCGAAAGAAGGGAGGGGGGAATTTACTTGTTCAGAATTAAGATATAAAGCACGAGGCCATCTTTATTTGCCTTCTCTCCTCTGTGTTTATTATAGTATCAGTAATCCCCAAGGTAGTGTGAAGTTCAAATTGCTTCCTCAGTGCATATATGCCTGCTTCAGTAATTTTCTTTCCTTTTTTTCCCTGGGTTCTGTTTTTTGTTTTTAAGAGTCAGCATGCCAGGAGACAGACAACCAACACCTAGCCCAGAGGGGACTGTTGAGATTACTGCTGGAATAAATCCAAGATAAAATCTTTATGTTCTTTCAGACAAAGCATGGATTAAATGGCTTATCTTATTCATATGACTTCAGTTTCTTTCAACCTAATCCAGAAACTGATGGAAAGTTTTTTTCTGATGCCTCTTGTAGTCTTAGCTTATGCTCAGCTATGGGAAAAAAAAAAAAAAAAAAAAAAGTCCAGGCACCCTATGGAATGTAGAATTCGACATGGTTTCTGAACATTGTTTGCCACTTAAGTTTGATAGACACCTATACTCAAAGGAGGTGCAGAACACAGGTTTATGTATCTATAAATCTGGTCATGGTTGACAAACTAGTAGTGTTGTTTTATACTTACAACCATCAGTTAATACGATTTGTGTGTGTGGGGGGGGGGAGAGAAAGAGAGAGAGAGGGAGAGAGGGAGAGAGCGCACTCAAGGGAGCAAGAGGGGGGCGGTGGGAAGAGGGAAGGAAGGGTAGGATGGGGATTGGAGTAAGCATGGTCACAAAACACCATCACACTGCAGTATAACACCTTCTCTTCAGTGATAATATTTTAATTGAAAGACTGCTCATGGTTTGCAAATTAATGTACCCAGTCAAAAAGAAAAATTAAATCTCTCTTAGAAAAAGCTCTAAAGATTGTTTTGGTGAGGAGGATTGGTTGTGGTAGGAATAGATCATATAGTTTGGTCCTTTTGAAAAACCTTGTCAATTTATTATCACTGGAATGGAACCAGTGTCTAGACTTGTTCTTTGTGTTGCCTTTTCCCCTCCCCTCCCCTCCCTTCCCTTCCCCTCCCTTTTCCTCCCTTCCTTCCCTTTCTTTTTTTAAAGCACTGCCTTTTTAGCTAGTCTTACTAAATCATTCACAGTTAATACACCCACAGTGGGCTTCATGGGGTCTCATGTGATCTTTCATCATAGGCACAGTGTTTTCAAGTCTTAAGAGCATTGGAGATTTCTGATACCTTATTACATGGTGAATGGTAGTGGTTCACAGGCAAAAGTTAGGAAGTCAGTGAATAACTGAGATTAGACATGAGTACTATCAAACAGTGGTCAGTTTTTTACATTTGTTTTTCATCCAACTACTTTGTTTTTAAGTCAATTTAAATTTGGCTCAGGTATACCTCATTCCTCTTAACTTTGACACCAAGAAACTAGTTGACATTGCCATAATATCTACTGAAGAACATTTCTGTATATAATGCATAAACATAGTTGTTTTGTTTTGTTTTGTTTTTTTAAATAGGAACTGTTTCATGTGGCTTTACAGAAGCCTTGGGAATACATCAAAATGTACACACTCAGTTGATCTTAGGAAATATAATAGTAATAAAATAAATGAAACCAACACTTTATTACTCCCCTCATGTTCATTTGTACATTTAGATCAAGTTTTTACAATTATATGTGGAAAACAGCTACTCACTGTTCTTTTTATTTTTACTTATTTAAACCAAGTCTTCAAAACTAGATCCTAGTTTTCACAATGAAAAGATACTTTCTTTCAATAGAAATCAAAACAGAATTTCCAGAATATTTTAACTAATTCAGTTAGTACAATTTATGAGCTTTCTTATAAATTCATATACTTTTGAAAAATAAATTCTTTATGACACTAAAGCAAAGCACTTCAGGTAAAATCAGTGACTGGAAAGGAACAATAAACTCTGGGGCGCCTGGGTGGCTCAGTCGGTTAAGCGTCCGACTTCGGCTCAGGTCACGATCTCGCGCTCCGTGAGTTCGAGCCCCGCATCAGGCTCTGGGCTGATGGCTCAGAGCCTGGAGCCTGCTTCCGATTCTGTGTCTCCCTCTCTCTCTGCCCCTCCCCCATTCATGCTCTGTCTCTCTCTGTCTCAAAAATAAATAAAAAAAAATTTTTTTTAATTAAAAAAAAAAACTCTAATTATTCATATTGATATTTAAAAGTTCAAAATACTTCTTCCTGTGAAGAAAATACTTCTTCCTGTGAGGTTTTTTCAGTTTCAGTAATGATATTTAGGGTTCTTTTCATTTTTAGACCATTTTGCCCTAGTTGGTGAAAGACAAGTAGATACATACAGTTTGCCTATAAAAAAGGAGTTTACTTAAAGGTGAACTTTGAAAAAATCAGGAATATTAGCTCTCATTTAATAAGTGAATTGGGGGGGGTGCCTGGGCGGCTCAGTCAGTAAAGCGTCCGACTCTTGGTTTTGGCTCAGGTCATGATCTCTCATGGTTTGTGAGTTCAAGCCCCATGTTGGGCTCTGTTCTGACAGCATGGAGCTTGCTTGGAATTCTCTCTCTCTGCCCCTCCCTTGCTGTCTTTATCTCTCTCTCTCAAAATAATAAACATTAAAAAAAAAAAAAAAAGTGAGTTGGGATGCCACCACATCTTCCAAAGCTTCTAGCATTCTTTTTCTGTTTTTTATCCTGGAGTATTTCTTGATCTCCTATCTCAAGGATACACATGTCTTTCCTTAACCCCACCCAAGCATGCCTGATGTACCCCCTCTCCCAACAGTCATGATCTCATGCAACTCTCATATCTGAAACTTTGCTCAGAGAAATTCATGTCCCCACACTGCACTTAGGAAACTACTCCTTGGGTGAAAAACATCTGATTGGATTGTTGGTGGTAATGGAATTTTGTTACAATAGTTTTTGTTTGTTTGTTTTTTTGAGGATTTCTGTGTCTTAAAAAGCATCATTGTTCTGTGGAGATGTCTGTAATATTACAAATGTGAACAAACACGTTGCTTCTAATATGTAGGGGGAAAAGGGAGAATTCACCATAACATATTCCAAATTTTTGGTAAGCTCATGTTTCTGAATTTCGTTGAAGATGCCACGAAATGACAAAATCAAATTCATTCATTTGACAAATACTACTTGCATATCTGTGTTAGTCCATAATTATGCTGAGGTCATGGGAGACACAGAGATGAATGAATTAACTCCAGACCCCACCAAATAGGAAACGAGTCTGAGGAAAATAAATGAAAACACCAAGGGTTATCTTGGTGTAAGAAGACTTATAGAAAAGGTCTGTCAGTATTTCTGACACCTGTTTCTACACTTCCCTGCTTTTCTGGATCCTCCAATACGAGTAGAAGGCATGGTCTTGCCACAATAAATTTTTGTTTGATGGTAACTGTAGGTGACCTATAGATTCCTAAAATTGTTTGAAATAGCCTTGTCCTTTATCAGTCTCTTTCCTCCTCTCCTTGAAAAATTTATTTGGGGAGCTGTAGAGATTTCTGCAATTAGCATGACATTAATTGTGGGAGCCCTCGTGCCTGGCAGACAGTTTGGCATTAAAAAAAGAGATCTTTGCTACATGTTGGAGTGTATCAGTTTTATTTTATTTTTTTAAGTTTATTTATTTATTTTTGAGAGAGAGGAAAAAAGCATGAGTGGGGGAGGGGCAGAGAGAGAGGGAAAGAGAGAGAATCCCAAATGTGGGGCTCAAACCTACCAGCTGTGATATCATGACCTGAGCTAAAGTTGGACGCTTAGCTGACTGAACCACCCAGGCGCCCCTGGAGCATATCACATTTTAAAAGGTATCCAAAACCTCTCCATTATTTGAAAATACTTGGGGAGAGGTGGGAGGGTGTTTAATTTTTTGAAGAGAGAACTTAACAATTAAAGTTGGTTTGCACTTACATAATACTATTACACTGTTAAGAGTGCCTTATTCTGTCAGCTCATTATCCCTCCTTGCATAGTAACAATCTATAACTTTCTTACTTACAAAAGCTTATAGCTTTTTGTACTGTAAGTGTGCCCATAAATTTCGCTAGGGATCTTTCTTTAAAATTTTTTTAATTTTTAATTTTTTGAGACACAGACCATGGGCAGGGTGGGACAGAGAAAGAGGGAGACAGAATCTGAAGTAGGCTCCAGGCTATGAGCTGTCAGCACAGAGCTCCACACGGGGCTCAAACTCAGGAACCATGAGATCGAAGTTGGATGCTTAACCAACAGAGCCATCCAGGCGCCCCAGTCTGTCTAGGGATCTTAAAAGTTCTTTTAAAATACCAGGTATGGAAGTAGATGCTTAGGTAGTTGCCCAAAGGGCATGATGCTTCTGAAGAAGTAATATTGCTAGCACCTTCATACCTTTCCCAGCCTAAGTAGGCACACCCAGGCAGTATAAGTGTGTTCTTGTAATAGGGCTCGCTGTTGAGGTAATTTAGTGTGTATTCACAAAGTAAAATTAATTTTGTGTCAAAACCTTGCTCAGGCAGGCCTTTTGGTTTCCATCTCTAATCTGTGTCTTGGAAATGTTGATTATGGCATCTTCATGATAAATGCATTATTTGTATGACATTAGCTTTAACACGTATTGTCTTATTTCTTCCTCACAGCAGTCCTGTGAGGTTTTGTGTATTTCAAATGTGTGTGCTCAGTATTTAAGTATGACTGATTTCTTAAAAACCAAGCCAAATAATGCGGCTGTTTCAAGGACTTTGTAGTTTAGTTTAGGAAGAAAGAATGAATTAGCCAGCAAACACTGGATCAGGCCTTGATAGTAGTCCCAGATTTCCACAGGAACACCTCACAGTCTGTGGTGGAAGGCTGACTGCAAATCTGTGAATAGCTCCGTGTGCTAAGTGTTATGTGGGGCAAGCACAGAGCACCGAGGAAGAAACTGGAAACTGATTCACATAGGTGTGTGTTTGGGAGAAGGAAAGTTACATTGACTGTACTTTGAGTAAAAGTTTTTATCCCTGTTTTTAAAAATATCAATTATGTTTTTATTTATGAACAGATATATTTTGTGATCCAGAATTTAAAAGATAAAAATATGTAGTACAAATCTTCCCATTGCTCCACCCCTCTAGCCACCTAATTCTCTTTT
The DNA here is from genome assembly GCF_022837055.1 of Prionailurus viverrinus. NCBI lineage: Eukaryota > Metazoa > Chordata > Mammalia > Carnivora > Felidae > Prionailurus > Prionailurus viverrinus. The sequence goes on along the minus strand of NC_062564.1, from coordinate 134,286,970 downwards.
CTACAAGGCTGATGTCACAGACTTCTTGTCTGTATTCCCAGTAGTATTTTTTTTGCATGGCTGGTAACTACATACATGTTCCCTTCTGTCACCTTTTCATTTATACAAATCCTGGCATATACTGCACCTATATTTTTCCCTCTTGCTTAACAATATGTCTTAGAGATTACTCCCAAATCAATACATGAAGAGAGTACTAATTCTTTGTTATAGCTACATAGTATTTCTGCGTAAGGGGCATGTACCACAGTTTTCTTAGCCAGTTAACTTCTGAATGGGCATTTAGATTGTATCCAGTATCTTACTATTTGCAAACGAGGCTGAAGTGAATAGGTTTGTACATATGTGTAGAAGTTGGTGCTATAAGTCAAATTGTTGTGTCTGAGTATGGGAAATTAGAATTTGGGGGCGGTTGCCTAATTGATGCCTTTAGAAGTTGTGACCCTTTACCCTCCCACAAACCAGGGTATTAGAGTGCCTTTTTCCTCATATTTAACAGATACAGTATCATCATTTTTTTTGTTTTGCCAGTCAGTATGTGAAAAATAGTTTCTACGTAGTCATAGTGTTTTTGAGGAGAAAACAATGCAAAACAGTTTCCCTTTTGTCCCTGGTATGTTTATTTCCAGTAGTTTGTTATTTAAGACATTGACTTATAACTCCTACAAGCTACAGTATTTAGGAAGTCTCTAAAGCTCTAAAAATTGGAAATTTATTTTCATGTTCTGAGTTCTGAGCCTGAAAACATACCAGCAAATGTTTATTGGTTGCCTCTGTGTGACAGGCATTGTGTGATTGGTGGTTCACCGAGGTAGTACTGGCCCCCGCTCTCATGGAACTTGTGATCAGGAAGTAGCAGAGATGATGTTACATGAGGTGCTTTAGCAGTATAGAGAGCTGTGGGAGCACGTGAACAGTTTTGGGAGGGAGGGATTGGGGAATCTTTTCCAAAAGATGTTTTTTAGGCTGTGACCTGAAGTCTGTATGGGAGTTATCTGGACACCAGTGAGGGAAGAGAGTTTTAGATAGGGACAAGAAAATTATGAGTCATCTAGCTAGATGGGGATTGGTGTGCAACAAGTAGATAACTACAGGCTGAACCGTAATCCAAAAGTTGACCTGTGTTTGAAGAAAAATAGCATGAGCCTTATCTTTTAAAAATTAAAACTGATAGAAAACCCTCTTGAGGTTTCTGTCCACACCATTAAAGAAAGCCTTAGGGTGCCTGAGTGGCTCAGTCCGTTAAGTGTCTGGTTTCAGATCAGGCTTTGCCCTCATGACTTCATGGGTTCAAACCCCGCATCAGATTCTGTGCTGGCAGCACAAAGCCTGCTTAGCATTCTCTCTCTCCCTCTCTCTGTGCCCCCTCCCCCACTCATGCTGTCTCTGTCTCTCTCAAAATAAATAAATAAACTTTAAAAAATGTTTTAAAAAGAATGCCTTGATAATGTTGGCACCAGGGATTTCACATATCCCTGGGCCTTTTGAAAGTTTTTAGAATTTCACATTTGACCTTCATACCAATCCTGTGAAGCAGTTAGGTTTGTTAATATTATCCCCTTTATCACCATGAGGAAATAGTCGCAAAGAAGTTGAATCTCATCCAGAATTGGAGAGCCAGTCCTCAGCAGGGCCAGAACTAGAATCCAAGATCTTTTTTGACTTCCTTTGTCAGCATGCTGCCTTCGCGCTCCCTGCAGTTCCTGGTTAGTGATAACTAAGCCTTTTTGAGACTGGCATTGTTATAAAAGTGCTGCTCCGTTGAAACTTGAGAAACTTAAAACACAGTATTGCAAGAGCCTCCAGGTCTCAGTGGTGAGGTATATTTCTTCGTCCTGCTCTTTTTTAGCTTATTAAAACAAACTGTGTCATGCTTAGAATTCATTTACTAACATATTTTATTTTGGTATCTGTGTATTTCCTTATGATTACACAATGTCATTCCAAGAGCAGTGAGAAATCAGACTGAGGCCAGCATTGCTGCCTTTTCTGGTCTGAAGCCGTGTAGTAGGAAGAGGCAGTTAAATCTGAATACCAAAGCACTTCTTTGTACAAACAGAAGCAAGACATTGTTTTTCAAAGAATGTTTTTGGTCACGTGTAGGACAACTGGAGTCACATCTCCTCCTTAAAATGCTAATATATTTGCCTCTTGCCTGAAGGTTGAGGTTTTTGGAAAGGTAGTATTAATATTATGAAACCAGGCTCAGTCACTTCAGAGCATTGTGTGACTTTGGATATGTAATTTAATTTCTCTAGAATTCAGTCTGGGATAATACCTACCACAGAGGTTAATATGAGAATTGGAGCATTATACGGAATTTTGTCCAATTTTTTTGTTGTCAAAGTATAATTGACATACAATATTCTATTAGTTTCAGGTGTACAGCATAGTGATGCAACCTTTATACATTACGGAGTGATCACCATACTAAATCTAGCTGCCATGTGTCACCATGCAAAGTTGTTACCTATTATTGACTATATTCCCTATGCTGTACATTGCATCCCTGTGTCTTATTTATTTTAGAACTGGAAGTTTGTACCTCTTAATCCCTTTCCCTTATTTCAGCCATCTCCCATCCCACTCCCCTCTGGTAACCGAATTGTTCTATCTGTGAGTCTGTTTCTGTTTTGTTTTTTAGATTCTAAATATAAGTAGAATCATACAGTATTTGTCAATTCTGACCTCTTTCACTTTGCATAATACCCTCTAGGTCATTCACATTGTGACAAATGGCAAGATTATGTTTTTCTTTGGCTGGGTAACATTCCATTGCATGTATATACTGCATCTTTATGCCTTCATCTATCGATAGATTCTTAGGTTGTTTCCATATCTTGGCTATTGTAAATAATGCTGCAATAAATGTGGGTTTGCTTATATCTTTTCAAATTAGTGTTTTTGTTTTCTTTGGATTCTTTGGGTAAGTACCCAGAAGTGGAATTGCTGCATTGTATGGTATTTCTAATTTTACTTTTTGAGGAACCTCCATACTGTTTTCATAGTGGCCACCCCATTTTGCATTCCCACCAACAGTGCACATGGGTTCCCTTTCCTCCACATACTCACCAACACTTGTTATTTCTTGTGTTCCCCCCCCCCCCCACCACCACCCAAATGTTTATTTTTGAGAGAGAGAGAGAGAAAGAAAGAGCACGAGCTGGGGAAAGGCAGAGAGAGTGGGAGACAGAATCCAAAGCAGGCTCCAGGCTCTGAGCTGTCAGCACAGAGCCCAATGTGGGGCTCAAACCCACAAACCGTGAGATCATGGCCTGAGCCGAAGTTGGATGCTTAACTGACTGAGCCACCCAGCCACCCTTTCTTGTCTTTTTGATAATAGCCATTCTCTTAGGTGTGAGGTGGTATCTCATTGTGGTTTTGATTTGCATTTCCCTGGTGATCAGTGATGTTGAGCATCTTTTCATGTGTCAGCTCTCTGTATGTCTTCTTTGGAAAAATGCCTATTCAGGTTCTGTGCCCAATTTTTAATTGGATTGTTTTCTGGATAGTAGTTGTGAGTTCTTTGTGTATTTTGGATATTAACCCTTACTGGGTTGTTTGAAAATATCCTCTCCCATTCGGTAGTTTCCCTTTTTCGTTTTATTGATAGTATCCTTCATTGTGCAAAAGCGTTTAGTTTGATGTGGTCCCATTTATTTATTTTTGCTTTTGTTCTTGCCTGAGCAGACAGATCAAAAAAAAATATTGCTTAGACTGATGTTCAAGAGATTACCGCTTATCCTTTTTTTTCAGGAGTTTTATGGTTTCCGGTCTTAAAGTCTCTAATCCATGTTGCGTTTATTTTTGTGTATAGTGTAAGAAGGTGATGTAGTTACATTCTTTTGCAAGTAGTTGTCCAGATTTCCCAGCACCATTTATTTAAGACTGTCTTTTTCCATTTGTATGTTCTTGCTTCCTTTGTTGAAGATTAATTGACTGTACAAGCATGGTTTATTTCTGGACTCGATTTGGTTCCCTTGATCTGTTTTTGTGCCAGTACCATATTGTTTTGCTTCCTATACCTTTGTAGTGTCGTTTGAAATCAGGGAGTATGATGCTTGCAAGCTTTGTTCTTTTTTCTCAAGATTGCTTTGCCTATTTGGGGTCTGTTTTGGCTCTGTACAAATTTTCATACTATTCTAGTTTTGTGAAAAAAATGTCATTAGTGTTTTGGTAATTTGCACCGAATCTATAGATTGCTTTGGGTAGTATGGGCATTTTACTTTATCTTATTTTACTTGTATTCTATTTTGGGGTAGTATGAACATTTTAACAGTATTCTTCTAGTCTGTGAGCATGTTATGTCTTTTTATTTATTTTTGTGGTCTTCAGTTTATTTCATCAGTGTCTTACAGTTTTCAGAGTACTGGTCTGGTCTTTTACTTCCTTTGTTAAATTTATTCCTAGTTTGTTTTTTGGGTTTTTTTATGTGATTGAAAATGGGATTGTTTTCTTAATTTCTCTTTCTGATAGTTATTAGTGTATAAAAGTGCAACAGATTTATGTATATTAATTTTGTATCCTGAACCTTTACTGAATTCTTTTTTTAGTTCTAATAGTTTTCTGATGAAGTCTTTAGAGCTTTCTATATATAGTTTCATGTCATCTGCAAATAGTGATAGTTTTACTTCTTTTCCAATTTGGATGCCTTTTATTTCTTGTCTGATTGCTATGGCTAAGACTTCCAACAAAAGGGGCAAGAGTGAGCATCCTCGTCTTGTTCCTGATCTTAGAAGAAAAGCTTTCAGCTTTTCACATTCAAGTATAATGTTAGCTGTGGTATTTCTTTTTTAAGTTTCTACAATAAAGGCTATATCTGCAGTTGATGGGTACATTTAGTACAGTAGCTTCCCCCCCCCACCCCCCACCCCCACCAAGCTAATGATGTTGCATCTTACAATAAATGGTATCAAACAGAAGAAATAACAGTACATAAAAAGGTTAATGCAATGTCAGGTACAATATGTATTCAGTAAGTAGGTGCTATCATTTTATATTCAGTTGAATTATGGTTCCTGTGTTAAGTCCATACCTTTATGGGGAAGCAAGGTCAGTCTACATACAGGATACCAGATTTGTGAGGCAGTCAGAAGTAGGTAGGCAGGAAGGAAGAGCTGCATTCCCCTAGGAACCTAGATACTGCCTGTGAGAGACAGCAGTGGGATTTGTGGTTGTAAGTGCTAAAGGTCACTGTCTACACCGTGGAAGCAGAGCTGGACAAAGAAGGACCTGCAGACTAGAATTTTTTGATTCATGCAACCAGCATGGATTATTGTTGTTGCTTTTTATCATGTCTTGTGCTTTGTGGAGGTCTTACCTGCAGATCTTCAGCCTTAACTAGACTGTGCCTTAGAGAGGCTGATTGTTTACTATTTGGCTGCAGTGTTTGTTACAGGGACCTGGCTTCTCTGAGCAGGAGTGGCAGTACTCTGCTGGAGACCCTGTGGCAAAAGTGGATTTTAAGGAAAGGATTAGGCCATAATGGTTTGTTGAACTTCCCCTCCCTTTTTGGAAAGTCTCCTTCCAGCGGCCGACTTGGAGGTGCCAAGATGTACTTTATTAAACACAAGAGAGCCTGTCCTTACAGCTCTTTCTCTGCAGACAGATTTGAAATACCTGTACTCTAGTTTAAGAGTCTCTAATTTGAGCCAGAAGAAGAGTAGAGATCTGAATTTCAGGCAGATGGAACATAAAATGGGCCCATGTTATACAGACTCTCTTTATATATCTCTATTATAACCTCCCCTCTTTTAAATACAGTTTGAAAAATATATCTTGATAAAGGGGAATTAACTCTAATTCTGTAACTTATTCTTAAATGGTTCAGTGTAGAAGTATGGGTGGGAGAGAAAAATACAAAGTAAATGCGATAGAATGCCAACATTTGGGGAGTTTGGGTGAAGGGTTCATGGGAATTTCTTTTATTATTTTTGTAATTTTTCTGTAAATATAAAATTATTTCTAAAAAAAAAGTTGAAAATATCGTGAGCATCTTTCCATGCAAGCTCATACACCTATATTATTATTTTAATTCTCTGACACACTGCTATATAGATGTACTATAAAGGTCTTTAGCTGGATTCCTATTGTCGGGCATTTGATTATTTCCAGTTATTTGCCATTATAAACAGTGATGCTTGGAAGTCTTAAAAAAATTTTTTTTAAGTTTATTTTGAGAGAGACACAGACCACATGAGCAGGGGAGAGGCAGAGAGAGAGGTAGAGAGAGCGGGAATCCCAAGCAGGCTCCACGCTGCCAGCACAGAGCCTGACGTGGGGCTTGAACCCGTGAAACTGTGAGATCATGACTTGAGCCGAAACCAAGAATTGGACACTTTAACCAAGTGAACCACCCAGGCGCCCCAGGGAGGTCTTTAAATATATCCTCATGTATTTGGAATGGAATCCCCACATCCCTTTGAAATACTCCCACTTTCATAATGGATTTAATAGGAACATTCACAGTAAATTAACCAATTAATGCTTGAACCTAAGACCTTATTTATAATTTTAAATGGGTTAAATGGTGACTCCTTAGCAATGTTTATCTTATCCAGATACTAATAAATACTGAGCTATAGAAAAATTTCTTCAGTTCCGCTTCATCTCATATAATAACTTTAGGGACAGCTTGGCGGCTCAGTTGGTTAAGTGTGTCACTCTTGATTTCCACTTAGGTCATGATCTCACGGGTTCATGAGTTTGAGCCTTGCATCAGGCTCTGCACTGACAATGTGAAGCCTGCTTGTGATTCTCTTTCTCTCCCTCTCTCTCTGCCCCTCCCCTGCTCAAAATAAATAAACTTTAAAGAAAAATAAAAACTTTAGAAAAAAAGAATCTTTTAGTGACACGAAACATCTTGGCTAGGTATTGACTCCTTGAATAATTAAGTTCAGAAAATCGTTTAGTGTCTTGAAGTTACAGTTTTTTCATCTCATTCTGTTGGAAGCAGTGGAGGAATCTTTTTCTCTCTGATTCTTCACCTTCATTGATTCCCAGATATGTTAATTGGATTCCCATTCTCATTCCAGGAACAGATGGGATGAGGGGACTACTTGACCAGAGTCAGTAGTAATATGCTGTATCTCTGTTGTGTTGATCCACCTTCAGCTTATAATTGTTATTTGTCCTAATTATGCATGTGAAAAACTGAAACCATAGAATACTGTTAAATTTTATCATGATGTCAAAACAGCATTCATTTCTGTTCCTGACAGTTGTCCTGAAATGTTGGGTTATTAGTATTTGGTCCAGTTTTTAGGCATCTCTTAATGGTTTTGAAAAACAAAAAGCAGGTAAGCAAGTCTAGTGTTTGACATGCATAATGCCTAAAGGCAGAGCTGATAGGACATGCGGACTAAAGGGATACCCTTGATTCTTTGGATATACCTTCTGACCTCCAGAGCCAGTCAAAAATATCAAACTGCAAACATTTCAACAAAACTGCATGAAATTCACGTTTTAAAACCTGACCCCAGGCAAATTAAATTACATTTGAACATTGACGGATCCGTTCAGTTTGATTCCATGGCAGTGTGAATGTTGTATGCTCTTTTCTTTCCTTTGCCTTCATCCTTCAACTGGAATGGTGGGTTAATGAATCGTAGATCAGGAATTGGCAACCAGTGCTGTATTAAATTACACTCAGATCAGAAATGAGAGCCAGGAAAAGAAGCCTTTCATCTACTCTCCAGCTATGAGGCAGGTATTGGACCAGACAGACTGGGAAGACCAGTAACGGGAGGAGTGTGTGTTGTAGAGAACTTGCCCGGGGCACTTGGCTGTGAATTGACACAGAGCAAAAAGTTGCTTTTCCAGGGAAAATCATGAGGTCGTGGGATTTCATGTCTCTAGTTAAGGAAAAATGATTTTTAAAGTTTTTTTTTTTTTTAAACTTTTGCATTTTCTTTGCACTTATAAAGACTGTAAAAAGACATTTCCTAGACACCATCTGTGGTGGTGATATTGGTGGCAGCAGCCGTCATTTGTTTAGCTGGAGATAAGGAAGAGAAGTCTAAGTAGTAGATCTTTTATCCAAGACACTAGGAAATCTGTTTCTCCTAGGGTCTTTCTCTGAGGAAATACATAGTATGTGTTTGTGCGTACACACGTGTATGTGTATATTTGCGTATATAAGGTGAAAATGCTGGCTGGAAGCATGGGCGGAGACACTGAAGTACATGTCTTTACCTTAAAGTGAATCTTTGGCCAGTTAGAATATTACAAAAAAAATCTGTCCGTGATTCGATGTTGGCCTTTTTAACTATGAGGTAGGTGTTCAGATGATTTCCATCTTTGTGTTCATTTTACTTGGCTCACAGGACACATGTTGCTATGAAGCAGCAAACTGCAACCCCAGTTTTATTTCTTTCTGCCTCTACTTTTGTTATATCTGTTTTCCCCATAGATTTACTAATTTGCTAATTTTCATTAATACACACATTTTCCTTTGGAAACTTTGATCTGAGGGTCAGAATTAGTCTGCCATTGTCTCCTGCAGAACCTCTTCCCCGCCCATTAAGTCCAGTTAGTCTCTGGTCTTGTTTTATCCAGAATGTGAAGTTCCTAATACTTAGCTAGTAAAGGGTGGCCCTGAGGTGATTCCACTCACCAGAAGGTTGCCGTATGAATACCAGCGTCTACTAATACCATCACCCGAGTTCTTTTTGTTTCTGTGCTAATCTTTTCCCTTCTTGGTTTTCACTTTCAGCAGACCTACTCCAATGAAGTTCATTGTGTTGAAGAGATTCTAAAGGTGAGCTCATTTACTGTTTTTCATTTGAAGAAATGTTTAAGGAGGCAGGCATATCTCCATTTACTTTGACTTTAATGAACAGTTGCCATCTCCATACCCCTTTAAATTTTTTTTTTTTTCAACGTTTATTTATTTCTGGGACAGAGAGAGACAGAGCATGAACAGGGGAGGGGCAGAGAGAGAGGGAGACACAGAATCGGAAACAGGCTCCAGGCTCTGAGCCACCAGCCCAGAGCCTGATGCGGGGCTCGAACTCACGGACCCGTGAGATCGTGACCTGGCTGAAGTCGGACGCTTAACCGACTGTGCCACCCAGGCGCCCCTCCATACCCCTTTAAACTGTTCCCCTCCTCATACCTTCAAATGCAAAATAAACCAGAATAGTAACAGAAGGACTCTTAAAGCATTATTGAGCTCTCTGACAGATTCTGTTAATTAAAATGAAATCTGCAAGCTGCAAGGCATTTGTCTCAGGTTTTTCTGGTGGCTCATAAAGACCCACAAGAGTTGCTCACTTCTCAGAAAGGAAAGCCCTCTGTATTGAGGGGTTAAATGGTGCTTGATTTATACCTCTGGGTGTTTTGTAATGGACACTTGCTATGTATGGCCTCATCTTCAGTGAGACCATGAATTTTTAAAAGAATGAAGAAAAACAGTAGGAAGTAAATGGATATCTATAAACTTACCTTGAAGGGTTATTTTTCACTCTTGTTTCTTGAGATGGTGCTGTGAACATTTTTGCTGTTTCTACAGATACATCATTGAACCCGTTATCTGTTGGTTCAGGGTTTTGTTTTGTTTTTTTCCCCCCACAAGGACAACAGATTCTTCCTAGAATTCAGTTCCAGGAAAAAAATAAATTAATTCTCCTCATGAACCTGTATGCTTTCATTTTATCAGAGAAGAATTACATAAACTCCTTAGTTTCTTACTTTGGCTTCAATTTCCAGGAAATCTAGAGCTAAATTGAATGCTCAAGTACTGTAATTGTAATAACTAAGAGTTTTGTTTATTTCTCATTGCTCCTCTTTGGCTTTTAACTTTCTTCCATGTCAGTGGAAGCATGTTAGTGCTATTCTTGCTTTATCTTTTACTTTAAGTTTTCTGATTTTTTTTGAAGTAGAGATCTGTATGACACATGTACCTATTCATTTGTATTTTCACTGTTCACTTTTCCTCAAAATATATGCTTATCCAATTTTTCCTTTAATTTTTTATTATAAAGTATTAAGTGCGTGGCATTGAAACCAGTAATTCTCACTTGCAAAAAAAAAATTTTTTTTTTCAGTGTTTATTTATTTTTGAGAGAGACAGAGACAGGATGCGAGTGGGTTAGGGGTAGAGAGACAGGGAGACACAGAATCCAAAGCAGACTCCAGGCTCTGAGCTGTCAGCACAGAGCCCTACACGGGTCTTGAACCTACGAACTGTGAGATCATGCCCTGAGCCCAAGTCGGGCCCTTAACTGACTGAGCCACCCAGGAGCCCCTCCCTTGCAAAATTTTTGACAAAGGTAGTGTCTAACCAGATGTTCAGATATTTGGAAAGCAGTTCCATGATTTCTGTTTTATAATTTTTGTCCCCTACTTTTATAGTTGGAATCTTCTAAGAAATATCTCTAAGGAAACACACTTTGTACTGCTAAAATTGAACAATTTTTATGAACAAGCAAGATTAATAATAAACAGGTTATGTTGGTTAAGCTTTTGTCTCATCCTCTTCTTCTGATATTTCTGAAATCCTTTGGTGTGATGAGTAATAAAACAACAAATGACTTAGTTATAAAATATGGCCTTAGCATTTTCTCTGAAAGTGTGTGTGATTTGTTTTATAGTTATTTCAAAAGTAAATGCAACAATATAGATTACTTGTCTTCTGTGTATATCAAATGTTGCTCTTAGATTTTGATGTGTTAATATACTCCTCATGAAATCCCTTATTTAGGATGATGGTATTAGAGTATCAGACAAGCAGTTTTAATTTAATAAACCTATTCATCGTCCCTCCCCTCTCCGCCAGTGTCACTTTCATGGGTTCTTGCTTACCTGGAAAGGCATGAAAGTGAACAGTTAATGCAAGCTACCAGGTGAGTATTTTCATTTGAAAATCATGGGGAGAGCAAATAGAAGGATATCCTGGACTGAGGAGGGGCACAAGCCTTTGCAGAGTGGAGACTTGGAGTCTTTCCCCCTACACTCACCCTCTCTTGGGGGCTCCAGCCATATGATGTGCACTCCTTGGGCCTCAGTTTACTTGTTGGTAAAATGAAGGCCCTGGGCTAATAGATGATCCCTAGGGTCCTATCTAGCTCTCACTCTCTAGTGCTGATCCAGGTACTTTCCTCTGCCTCGTGGTTCATGTTCTTCTCTTTTACCAGCAATTTATGAAGATTGCCAGGAATCCTAACACAAATATTTCTGATGGGTGATAGAAGCAGTAAATAGTTTTCCTCACAGAAAAAACAATCATAGAAAAATCTTTCTTGGTTCTCTGGTGGAAATATGAAGAGTGGAAGTGTTTTAACAAAGGCCTATAATTCCTGCAGGCTGATGGGGTAAGAAGATAGCAGACAGTACTGGAGATTAGGAATTGGTCACACATGAGTTCCAGACAGCGGACTGTGCCCTCATGTACTCAGTGGGAGTAAGGCAACAGCTCGGGTTTTCTACTTACAGTGGCATGGCCTGGACAGCCTCCTGGGGAAGTCAGCACAGTACTCGTAGACAGTACCTTAGCGCAGCATTCTAGCAATTCTGGTACAGTGAGTGGTAGCACTGTTACTTGTTCATTCATTTATGCAACAAATAGCCACTAAGCCTCAAGTACTTTTCTAGGCACTGACGATGCCACGTGAATAAGACCTAGTTCTTGCTCTAATGGGGATTACAGGAGGAAGATAATTACATAATAAAAATATCAGGTATTGATGAGTGCAGTGATTCCCATAGCAGGCAAATGAAGAGGATGAGCAGAGGAAAGAATGCAAAAAGCCTTGAGGTGGGAACAGGTTGGTGTATTCGAGGAGCACCAGAAGTTAGAGGAAGCAGACAGTGTGTCTAGAGCAGAGTGAGCAAGGTAGAGAGCAAGGAGCAACAGCTCCGTGGCACCTGGAAGCTAAGACCCAGGCAGGTGCCACCTGATTTACCCTCATTCGTGTGGTAAGTCATTGTTAAGGTAGGGAGCAAGTTCATGGCCTTGTGTGCAATTCTGGGCAGCCTCCTTGTCTTATGGCCCCAATTCTCCTAAGGCCTAACTCCCTCCAGTAAGCCAGGCATTTAGGGAAGTATATAAATTCTTTCAGGCTGTTGGCAAACAACTTAGGTCCTGAAAGAGTTTATGCACTTTCCAACTGCCTAATTTAATAGCTGGGGCAGCCCTAGGCATTGTGAGCACAATGGACATTTTCTGGGAATAATTGGTAACTAAAAGTCATAGATGCCATTGGGATTCTAAAGAAATTCTTGGAAAACAGAAGGGGGGATACTTTCAAACACCTCAATTAATTATATTTTTATATTGTAGCATTATAATGATCCTGTTCCTTAAAGGATAGTCAAATAAATAAAACAGCAGGGAGCTCGCTTTGGTGCAGTATTGAAATTCTTTCAAAACTAGACTTAATTAAAAGTTGTGATGCTTTTAATTTATTAAGTACTTTTTATGACCATGTATCCAAGCATTTTACATAAATTACCCTCATTCTACTTAGAAAAATAAGTGGTCTTAGTTCACCCCTCACTGAGAACAGAGGTGCAGAGAGCTCGGGGACTGTAGGCTGCCAGGGCTGGTGAGGATCAGTTAGGATTCCAGTCTGGGACTCTGGCTCCAGAGTGGTTGCTCTTTCCATTATATTCTAGGACAGGATTCTTCCTTTGTGCTGAACAAAGCAGATGGTTAGTCAGTAGGCATGGACATGTCTTCACCTTTAACAAAAATTACTCAAGAAAGCCAGCATCAGTTACTCTTCTTGTCACTGTGCCAGGTCATTTATGTCTGTCCTGGGGTGATAGCCACCAAGAGAGTGGCTGTGGGGAAAGGCAAGGGGAAAAGTGCAGAGTCTGGGAATGGAAATACTTGCTAGAGATCTGTCTCCAGTTGTTCAAGGATCAGATGGCATTTCTGTGGCAATGGAGAGGTTGGTCCACACTCTGAAAAGAAATGCTATAGTATACAGTGTGTTATACAGGTGAAGTAATTCAGCAGGAAATCTGGGGTCACGAGCTTGTTCATAGGGAGTCGCCTGTCCATCTTTAAGCCAGTTTACCAAGCAAGTCTGAGATGTGTGGGAATGAACTTCTTTCTCTTAGTTAGACTGGATAAGCGAAGGGGCCCACACCCTGTGCTCTCAGCCATCAGCTTCCTGGGACACCAAATCCAGTCATTTCAGACTTCAGTTTTCTCATCTGTAAAACGAAGGGGTTGATATTCATGATCTCCAATGCCATTTTAAGAAATTGTGTGTGTGTGCACCTGCATATATTTGTGATTGGACATATTTAATCTGACATTCTGTTTAGGGCCAGGTTTTTAGCAAAGCAGAGTATAAGTCATGAATGCACTCAGAAAAAAAAGAATTCATGTCAAGATATATATATATATATTAATTTGGAAGATCTAAAAATCTTGCCTCCATGAAAATAGTGAATAGAAGTGAAACTTCTGTTGCTGGAAAGGGAACGTAATTTTTAAAGGCCCTTTCCTCCAAAAAAAGTTCATATGTACTAATAGTGTGTATCAGGGAAGGGTCAAATCCATTAAAACTCTCCCAAGTGGAACAAGTGACCTGAATTACTTGTTTGCTTAAGTCAAACAGGAAAGTTCTTCTTCCTTTGAACTTAAATAATTCCAGGAAATGCAATAAAGAAGCTGAGGGAGAAAGAACGCATTGAGTAGAGACTCTGTGTTCACGGTTACATAAGCTCTGTTAATACCTATTACTGTTTATATGCTTTATAATATTCAGTGTTAAGACCATTCATGTTCTGCATTCTTGTTTTTCTTCTTTGAACTGATTACTGTTTTGTGAGTTGGAGATCTTTGGTGTTTGAACATAGCCCATTAAGTAGGGTTTTTTTTTTTTAAAGTAAAATAACTTTTAAGATTTCACTTTTTGTTTACTATCAACCCACTTTAAAAAGCTGGGGCGCCTGGGTGGCTCAGTGAGTTTAGCATCCGACTTAGGTTCAGGTCATGATCTCACGGTTTGTGGGTTTGAACCCCGCGTCAGGCTCTGTGCTGACAGCTCAGGGCCTGGAGCCTGCTTCGGAGTCTGTGTCTCCCTCTCTGTCTGCCCCTCCCTTGCTCTCTCTCTCTCTCTCTCTCTCTCTCTCTCAAAAATGAATAAATGTTAAAAAAAAGTCTTAAATAAAGTTAACTTACATAGCAATAAGTGTTCTATTTATAATTGTTCATCCCTTTCCAAATCTCTTTCCAGGAAATGACCCATTCATGGCCGCCTCCTTTGACAGCAATACATACGCCCAGTACAGCCGAGCCCTCCAAATTTCCTTTTCCGACAAAGGTAATTCCTTACAAGTACAGTAGGCACTGTATCCACATCAGTGAAAAGTCTTAAGTATTGCTGTGAACCAGATTAATCTAGCACTAGCTGTTGGAATCTTTGCAGATAAGGTTAAAATTGCAGTTAATTTAGCGCTTAAAATGCTTCATAATGTTTTCAAACACTTCACTCTCCAAACTATGTCAGTAAGAACATCTTACATTTGTACCAAGTTTTATAGCTTATGAAAGCATTTAGGACTTCAGTAAATTCTCTCATTTGAGACTCTTACAAATGGGAAAACAGAAGTGCAGGGAAAGTAAGTAAGGTGAGTGTCTGATTCCTAGTTCAGGTCTAATACATAAATCTTCCACTTCTTATACTTCCTAATTTTCTTAAAGTTTGATATGATCATCTACATTAGCGCTGGTTTTAGTAACAAGTGGATCAGTTGCTGACTTGCATGTTTCATTGAAGCATTTGTGAACAATGAATTTTAAACACTGCCGTTTTCCTTTGCTTATTTGTACTTTTGGATCTCCTTGGAGCTATAGAAATAGCACCTTCAGATCTGTGTTTTGTCCAGCTTTGTATGCATGTGCATTGTTAATATATTATAGCTATTCCTTTCCATGGTATTGTTTTCAAAAGAAGTTATATCTACCCAAACCAGAATTTGCCATGTTAGATACTTTCCATATTTTCTCATGATAGTTTTTTAAAAATGTTCATTATTACTGGTTTTAAGGTAAAACCTTATGCTTTGCATAAAATAAAATAAAATAAAATAAAATAAAATAAAATAAAATAAATCTATCTTTGCTGTAAGGAAAAGTAAACTCTAGGAAACAGCAGAAGAAATAAAACCTGTTTTATGTAAAAATTAGATTTATCAGTGTTCATCAGACTTAGTGGTGATGCCACGTAAGATTTATAAACCTTAGTATTTTGAGAACTGGAGATTTTTATTTTTCTTTCTAGGATTCTCAGCACATCAGTTCTGCAACTCAAAACCAAAGTAAGTAAATTGCGTGGAACTGATTTTTGCATTGAAAAACAAAGCATAGTTTTTACTGTTTTTATATAAGAAAATTAATGAAAAATGGCCTAGCACAGATGAGGGCTTCCTCTGTTGAAAGAATAGGAAAGGAGGGAAAACATAAAACTGTTCCTTGGATGGAATTTCAGATTGTTGCAAAGAGTTAATGAAGAGGTCATAGTAAAATACTTAACAAATATAATGTGTTACAATTATAACAATTAGCTGTATATATAATTAATATATAATTATATAATTAACTGATGTGTGCTACACATTTTGAATGTGACTCTCAAAGCATTATAATTCAGGAATTACATATAAGAATAGATTGGGGTATTTTGTGTGGTTCTTGTGTTGTTTTTGTGTTTGTTTTTTTTTTTTTTTTCTAAAAAAAGTAAGAAATTTGTATAAGGAATAAAGCACATAGATGCTTCAGTTTTTCCTGTATGTATTCACCCTGTAATTCTTGTTTGTCTCTCTTTATGGATTGTAAATAGTTGGGAATTTAGGGGGAAACAGAAGTAAGCTAACTAGGTCTAGCCTTTCTCTTCATCAGTAACCCCTTGGTTCAGCAAATTTTTTTGTGTCCCAACTACATACAAGGCATTTGAAACCTTCTAAAAATGACTCAGGTATTTGCAGTCATTTAGTTTAGTAATATACGGTGAGCATCCAAGTTACGAAGTGCTAATCTTCAAAAAATAGGGCTACCAAAGTAGGATATGTATGTATGTCAGGAAAAGATTGTTCTTAGATATTTCATGGAGGTGACTCTTCCTCAGATCTCCCCACCTCATTCTTTTCCCTTACTTACATTTTTCCCTTTATTATTCTATTGTTTAAATTACAAGGATGTGGGGAGAGTAGAAAAGGTGAGGAAAGCAAGAAGCAGAATATCCCTTCCTCTAGAATGGGAGTGGGCCCATCATAGCCTGAGAGTCCGTCTGTTCTGCAACTATATTTTGTAAAGGTTTTATTAGGACACAGCCTTACCCATTCATTTATTATTATGCTACAAGGTACAGCATGCAAAGTCCACAATATTTACTGTCTAACCTTTATAGAAAAAGTTCGCCATCCCCTGCTCTAGATGTTGAATAAGATCTTCAATGAATTTATTACTGAATTTCCCCTACATGCAGAGAAGTAAACCTGATCATCTTGCCACAGTATTGTATAAGTAGCAAGGTAAAATTAACAGAAATTGGTGGCTTCTTGGGCGAGATGGGGAAATCTTTTTTTCTCAATGTCTTGGCTGCCTATACAGAGACAGATAAGCAGTGAGAGTGGCACAAGTCTTAGATGCATTGCCAGCTTAGCTGTGGACAGGAGTAGTATGTGCCCCTTTTACTTGCTCTCCCTGCTCCCCCTTTGCTAGGTCTGCCGGTCAGGCAGATTGTATGCCTTCCACTGGCTTACAGCTCTGATGATTGCTCAGTCTTGGTTTAGAAAGATTCCCTTTAATTCTTTGTTTGATTTCCTTCTTATAGCAAAAATATAGTTGAAGATGAGCTGGTAAGCACTTTTTTGGCTGCGGATGGATGGCCCTCTTGGCCACTGGAGTAGCATGGGCTGATTCCCCCTTGTTCTGATTCGTTTTCAGACCCTGGCAGGACTCCAGTGGATCTTGGCTCACTAGATGCTTACCCTGGGGTTTTTCCTGCTGCTGCCACTCTGTCTGTTGGTGTTCTGGGGAACCTTATTCACTTTTGTGAGACTGGCCTTTGCAGGGCCTCATTGGACCCTAGAAGGGTCTAGTTGTATGTTGAATGAAGAGGGAGTGGATTACGTGCCAATTTAGTGATCAGAAAAGTAGAATTTGACGTGTGTTTCTCCAAGTATGCTCAGCAAGAGAATTCAAATTTCTTGAGAGGTTATCTTCAGGTTTTAGAGTCTGTAGAGAATGAGGTATAAGGGTTTTACTTTCATGCCCCAGTATTTATGTTCACAGGTTTGCAAAAACATGACTGCCTGAGGATAACCAAGCCTCGTGGTGCTTAAGACCCAGTGAAGACCACTGTATGGGAGTCCCTGTGATTGTGTTGAAGAGTGACCTTAGCCCCTCCCATTTGTAGTCCTGCCTCCAGCTTTAGCCCCAAGGGGAAGCAGTTCAAAAATATCATGCAAGAGCTGCTGCCACCATGAGGACAGAGTGATTAATTGCAGGGTCTCCACATGACATTTTTGGGAAATCTTCAACCGTGTCTTAAAAGGCACCCATATTGCCATTCCACTTCAAGTTCTGTTTCAGCTATTACCTCACACCTAGAGCAGGCTCCCAGCTGGTTCGTTTCCTCCACATTTACTATTTCCCCATTCCCTTCTAGGTTCTATCAGGTGGCACCACTAGACTAATCTTTCTGAGGAATCTGTCATGTTCCTGTTTAGACCTTTGGTGATGTCTCATTGCCTAACAATGTTATAACTTACCATCGTGGCATCCAGTGCCCTCTAAAATTCAGCCTTCACCCATCTTTCTGTGGTGTCCACACCTTTTGCGCCCTGCCCTTACTGTTTCCAAATCTGTGCCATTTTAAATCTTCCCTCTTCTCTGCCTTGGCTCACACGGTCTCTTCTGCCAATTTTTGCCATCTTTTGTGACACAATGCATTTTGTTCCTTGCCTAACTTGCCTTCTTTAGTCATAGTCAACAGACCATTCCCTAGATTCCTGGTACAGTTAATTTATATGATTGACTTGTGTACTCATCTCACACTGCCTGTCACGTGTTCCTCAGTTAATTGTAAGCTCATCGAGGACAGGATCAAATGCCTTGAACATCTTGTATCTGTGAGGCATTCTGCAGATAGCTGTTGAATAAATGAATGGGGGCAGGTGTTGAATAACAGGGGTACGGATGAGAAGGGGAGCACACTTGACCAAATACAGAGGCTGAGAAAAGGGAGTGCTAACAAAATCACTGAAAGATAGGTGAGGTCAGACCAGGTGAGAGTGAGTGCCGCCCTGTCATAGTGCTAACACGTGAGCCGCCCCCCACAACCCAACGTCAAGGAAAGTCAGGTTCCAGCACGTAGGAAAGTTACCAGCCATGTGGCAGTGTGTGCTGCAAGCAGTTCTTTTCTGTGTTTTTGCTCTGTTCAGGATTCTTTGATTCTGAGCAAGTCTACTCTAGAGGTGATGTAAGTTATTATATAATGGTGAGATTGTACCAAGTGCGGTGTGTATAGCAAGCACTGTGGTTGACTGAGTTCAAGTATACTAAACGATTAGGTGGAAAAGGTGAGGACAGCGGTGGAGGGACAGCAAAAAAAAAAAGGGGGGGGGCGTTTATAAGAAACTCATGAATATATCTCACTGTGTTGCTTTGATCATTTTCCTTTCCCCACAGAACAATATGATACATCTTCAAAAAACCACACTAATTCTCAGCAGGGAACATCGTAAGTAAAATGCTTTTGTTTATTAAGAGTTTATAACGTAACATTGTAATTTCCCACGTAAATCTATTGCCTAGATTTTTTTGCCCTACTGCTTTCAAGTAATGGCTTTCTTTCATGAACTACCACTGCTTTGTAAAAGGAAGTAATACCCTAGATTTATGCTTGGATTAAGTTCTCCTGTTGAGGGTTCAGGTTCCATAACAGAGTTTGCCAAGGGGTTTTCTCAAAAGAAAAGCATTTGAGCTGTTATTTACATATTAACTGTGGAAAATAGAAGGTTTTAGCTTAGTAAAATTCAGTCTCAAATAGCTTTGGCTTTAGGAAACAAATTTGGGGGGATGTGTACAATTTAAGATTTTTTTTTTTGCCACTTTTTTGGCCTAGTTTTAACTAATAAAGAACAAGTCCTGTTGCCCAGCTGTTCTTTATTAAGGCCAAGTAAGTCCAGATACATTTGGGGTTTTTGGAGCAGTTTGAAGTACATAATAAAGATTTTTAAATCAGCATTTTGACCTAATTTGTCATTTCTTGATGGTATTAAAGTAATATTTCTTGCTTTTCATACAACTAGGAAGGGTTTTTAGGAACTAGGCGATACTCCTTCAGTATCTAATCAGTAACTGACCAGGAGCTGCCAATCTCCCAGAATTTGAGGTTCGAGCTCCAGCTTTGCTCTGGGCACAGTATTTGTCCCATGTGCTTTGGAAGGAGGCATTGCTGTAGGTTGAATTATTAAAAAGCTGTGTAGTTGAGGCAAAGAGGTTATTTTATCTTTTCACCGTAACTCTGAATGTGAGACTGGACTCAATCCCTGTTCCTAAGCACCAGCTCCTCGATGGAATTTGTTTTCATTTCTCCAAAGCAAAATCAGAAGGAAAAAATATATATATATATATAACATGATTTTTTTAAAAAAGATTAACCTATTATAGTTTGAAGGGTGGACTTTTCTGTGTGTGTAATAAAAATTATTTTATTTATAGTACTGGCAGATGGTGAACATTTGCCTGTTTTTATTGTCCTTTTACCAGAAAAAATGTTTAACCCCTATGTGCGTTTTCTTTCCTTTTTTCCCTCTTTGCTGCTGCCGCTGCTGCTGCTGCTGCTGCTGCTGCTGCTGCTGCTGCCTCTTCTCCTCCTCCCTTCCCCCTCCCCTCTGGCGCCCCTCCTCCTTCTCTTTGTCCTCCTCCTCCTCCCTTTTTAATTCTTCTGGCTCCTAAATTCTGAAAGTATGGAATCACTGACTTAGATTACATTGAAAGGAGGAGAGTTTTTAAACCAGTTGATGGCTGGTAGAAAATAGAAACTATAGATCCAGGGACCACAATTGCAATAATTCTGTGGAAGCTCTAACTTCCCCAGGGTTGTACACCTTGTACTCTTTGTAATGGTTGGTAGTAAAGCCCTTTATACAATAAAAGGCCCTTGTCAGTGTCTTTGGGGACTGTGAGGAAGAGGGAATTAAAGAGCCTGCATCCCCCTTGGCAGTAAGATTAGCAGGGAGGAGTTCCCCATGGAGCAGCGCTTGGAGGCAACAGCACCAAGAGAAGGAAGCCGCTGTGTGCCTGGGCCTGGGGGTAGAGGAAAAAAGGCAACTCTGGTATGAGCTAGGCCTGAAGGCTAGGCCGCCTCAGACTGAGCGGGCCAAAGTTACAGCTTCCCACACCAATTTCCATCAGCTTTCAGGCTTGGGTAGTTGAGTAGACCATTTTCTCTGACAGTTTTGCTCCTCAGAGGAATAGGCAGTTCTCCTGCCGAGTTAAACCACTGAAATCAGAGGTGCCTGAAAGTGTATGGCAGGTAAACTTCTGTCTTGTGACATACATAGTGCTTTCTTCGTAAAACTGTTCATTTGCCAGAAATAAAATCACGTAGGAAAGAATATTTATTATGATCCTGATAGGTTGAAGGAGGGGAGGAAAGCAGGGCCTGTGGAAGGTGAAGAGGAAAAGGAAGCATGAAATAGGAGAGAACGTAGTCCCCAGGCTCAGTAGAATAATGAGGGTGGTCTGGCTGTGGTTGGATGGGGGTGGGGCTGGTGGTATCGATAAGTGCCAAATGTACCTCGGGGGAAAGGAATCACTTCAGTGTCCCAATTAACTTGTAAAGTGCAGTCGTAGTTTCAGATTTAGTATGTCACATCTGTTAGTGCCCACGGGTTAATTTGATCTAGCGTCAGCATTAAGGTTCTTTGACATGTAGTTAAACGATTTGAGTGGCACACAGAGTACCAGAGGGATGGCCTAATGTACTTTGAATGTCAGGAAAAAAAAAAATGTTAATTTTGGGGTCGTTTGTACTTTGGTTTAAAAAAATCAATCCAGGTCTTAATGCTTTTTCTTTCAGTCGCAAATATTTTGGAATCCTTAGAAAAGTGGAGTAGTGCATGTGAAAGGAAAACAGAGTGACCCAGTACTGGAGAATAAGTTTGTGGAGAGTCTGTATTAACTCTTAACATCTGTCCAGGCTTGGGGTGGGGAGCAGGGCAGGTCAGCGGGGGCCATTAGCTAGGTGGTGGAAGGATGTAGGTGTGAAAGAAATATGTGCTGAATCCCTTACTTTTTAATCTCTGAAGTTGAAACTCTCAAATGATGAATTCCTTCTGCCAACCTTTGCTAGGGAGTGAATAGCTATGATGTTAGCGCTGTTTGCCCTTAAATTTAGGGGAAGTGGTATTGATTTAAGGCCTCCTGACTTTGGAATCCTTTTCTAAGGCTTAGATCTGTTGAGTTCCCAAGGCAAAGTGTAAGGTATAGCAAAACCTTGGATTGCGAGTAACTCGGTCTATGATGTTCTGCGACACGAGCAAATATTCTTTTTTATTTTTCTTTTTTAATTTTTTTTTTTTAACGTTTATTCATTTCTGAGAGACAGAGACAGAGCATGAGTAGGGAAGGGGCAGAGAGAGGGAGACACAGAATCTGAAGCAGGCTCCAGGTTCTGAGTCGTCAGCCCAGAGCCGGATGTGGGGCTCGAACTTATGAGCTGCAAGATCATGACCTGAGCCGAAGTCGGTCGCTCTAACCGACTGAGCCACCCAGGTTCCCCACGAGCAAGCATTTCTAATAAGTTTTAACTTGATAAATGAATGATGTCTTGCAGTATGAGTAGTACATGATGCCAAACGTGACATGATCACAACTGAGCCAGTGGTTCTTGAAATTCACTTTGATACATCAGTGCTTTGGATTACAGGCATGTTTCTGGAACAAATTATGCTTGCACACCAAGGTTTTATTGTATTTCCTTCTTCTACACACTTATGTCCTTTTATAATTCCCTTGTTGTACAGCCAGATATAGTTGACCAGTGTCATTGTTTTTTGTCAGCCTCTCAAAAGAGATCATGTGTTTATTCTAGAAACTACAAAGCACTTGAATAGGTGTTACCATGCTAACTTCTTTCTCCCTTCCTACCCTACCTTCAAATCGCAAGTTTTTACTAGAAGGTGTCCTCCTTTATTTTTATTGGTTCCGCTTCCAAAATCATCAGTGTTTATTGGGACTAAGAGGCAGAAATTAACCACTTTAGCAATTTGAAATTTTTATTACTCACATGGGAAGTTTCTTCTGACATGAGGAGAATATCTGGATATGAAGGCTGGGATTGGGATGGTCCTGGAAGTTTGACAAAAAGGAATGGTGCAAAGTTAATAAAAGCTGGGAAGAGTCTGATTCCTTTTTAAGTGAGTCTGAGTTTTCATCTCTTGCTCAAAACATTATTGGTTTTTAAATATCTTGGTAAAAGAACTAGGGAAAACCTATTCTATCAGTTTATTATAATATAAAATCATCACTTCAGGACATTTGACAGTTGAAATGTCCCAGAATGAAGTCTAAAGAAGTGGCTTATCTGTACCAGTTCATCTAAATCATATTTGGCCTAAGGAAATTATTATTATTTTTGTTTTTACTATTTGCTGATAACACATTTCAGAAGAAGTAGTAGAAATCACCCTAATGTGCATAGCTTATAAATTATCTGTCACTGAGGTCACACTCCTATGGCCTTATTCACAGTTCTTCAAAACAAAGAACAAATATTTGTGCTGGTCACTTATGTGTTGGTAGGACTACATTAAAGTTGAGCATCACAGAATGTAAATGGAGAGCCAATTTTTAATGATAATTCTCAGTACTCAGGACCAGGTGTTGCTAGAGAAGAATACGCTTCATATTCATTCCCAATTTGTCTGATGAATTCGGGGATATTGGTGTTCATAATTATTTTAGTTACCTAGGTATTTTAAGAAGTGTTAGTTTTCAGGAGAAAAGGTAGAATTGTAAAATGAAAGCAAATAAGGATTATAGCATTTTATATTTATTTATTCTAATTAATTTATTTTTTTTAATGTCTATTTTTGAGAGAGAGCATGAGTAGGGGAGGGACAGAGAGAGAGAGAGAGGCAGATAGAGCCCAGAGCCTGACACGGGGCTCAAGCTCCTGAACTGTGAGATCATGACCTGAGACGAAACAAGAGTTGGAAGCTCACCCAGGAGCCCCATGGAATATAGCTGTTTTTAAAAAAGGAGTTAATGTTAGCCATGCTATAGAGAAATGAGAATTTATAAAATGGAGTATTAAAGAATTTCTTTTAAAAAATTTGTGTTAAAATTTATTTTAGAGCATAAATTGGGGAGAGAGGCAGGGCGGGGGGAGGGAGGGGGAGAGAGAGAGAGAATGAATGAATGAATGAATGAGAATGAATGAATGAATTTAAGCAGGCTTCACAATCAATGCGTGAGCCCATCACAGAGCTCCATCCCGTGACCATGGATCATGACCTGAGCTGAAATCAAGAGTTGGACCCTCAACCAACTGAGCCTCCCAGGTGCCCTGCCCACCAAGAATTTCTACTCTTAAGTGAAAGCAAACAAAAAGAATCTTGGTGTGCCGTATTTTACAAAAATCTGCTTATTTCAGAATTACAGTCCCTCAGGCACATTAAACCAATATTTAGAAAATACTGAAACTCCCAAATGTAGAATCACCTCTTTTCCTCATTTGCACTGTGCTGTGACCAGCACCTGGTAGAATTATGGTCTCTTGGAATAATCATTTTAACTCTTAGATTTCTAGCTTTAGTAGATGATATTCTTGAATCCCTTGGAGGGTAATATTTGACTTAACATTCTATACAAGCTCATGCTGGAAACTTGCATAATATTGAAGGGATATTCTGATGAGGCTATGAAATGAAGCATACTTCAAATAATTATAAGAATAATACTAAGGTGCTAGAGGATTGTCCTCTTCAAAGTTTTCACCTTGGAGCTGAATTTTCCCAAATGATCCAGCCACGGCTTAAACTACTTTGGGAGTGCCCCTTTAGGATAAAATATACTGCTATATTTGGTCTTAGACCAAAGATAAATAAAATGGACCAGAAGAATAAATTTATCGCTTGTCTGTTGTATAATAGGTAAGTGTTAGGAAAATGAGTTTCTTCTACAAAAGAAAAATGATTCTCCTTATTTAACATGCTTTAGACCCCAATTATATAAATCTTATTCTGAGGGCTTGGCTCCAGGTGACTTTGGAGATATTTCTAAAAATTGCTTCCATTTATGCATTGAGTGCATAATTAGTGAACACATGCTGTGTGCCTGGTGCTCCTTTAGGGACTTGGAAACAGTGGCCAATAAGACAAAATTCTTGTCTTCCACATCTTGTAACTTAATGCGGGTGGCACGTAATACAAACTTGGTGATGTGATAGTGACAGGCTCAGGGAGGAGTTCTTTTGGGTGGTGGTGAGATGTTTGGGAGGGAGGTCAGGAAAGGTCTCTCAGAGGAGGTAACATTTGATCTGGAGCCTGAATGATGAGAGAGGGAGGCAGAGAACTCCTGCCACGTCTAAAGGGGTTTGATAGATTTTGCAGCAGGCTCTGAAGCCACTTGAAAACATCAGCAAGTCATTCTTACTTGGGGTGACAACTTTGAAGTAGTTCCTTTGCATATGCAAAAACATGGTTTTAAGGGAGCCCATGAAGGTCGATTCAAGTCTCACTTTGGATCATAACTGCTGATTTACTGCAGTAAGTGACCATAGACTAATTTAAACATGGGTTGAAAGATTGAATAAAATGTTTTAATTTGCTAAGAGTCTGTTAGCCCTAAAGGCAGTTTGTACATTCCACCCACTGGGGGATGGTGGGCTATTACTAAATGAACAAGATGTGGTCTACTTCCATAAGAATGTCTATTCTGTCTCATCCTGCATGGGCCTCCAAAGCCCTCTGATAACTTACCTCTCTACCCTCCCTTACTACCCCTCTTCCTGAATACTCTGGTGTACTTTGCACTGTGGCCACGTTGGCCTCCTTGGCCTCCTTGCTATTTTCTGTGCCCTGATCACTCTACCCTCTATTTGTGCAATGGACGCCACCCCCTTACCAGTGCAGACTTCTTTAACTACCCCATGTAGAAAAGGAACCTGAACCCATCTTTATTCTTTTATTTCCCTCCATAGGCTTTTTACCCATTGAAAAAGTATATATTTAGTTGTTTATTTCCCTTTTCATAAGGGAAAAGTATTTATTTTAGTTGTTCATCTCCTTCTTCTAGACTGTAAGTGCCACAAAATAGAATTTGTCTGCTTAGAGTTGTATCCATTGAGTCTAGAGCAGGGTTTGGCATATAGTAAGTACTAAGAGTAAATGTGGAAGGAAAAAATATTACACATATATTTGATTAAATATATGCATAAGCAATATTTTTTGTTAAATTTAATGTTTACTTAGAGCATGAGCAGGGAAGGGGCAGAGAGAGAGGGGAGACAGAATCCTAAGCAGGCTCCACACTGCCAGCGCAGAGCCTGATGCGGGGCTTGAACTCACGACCGTGAGATCATGACCTGAGCTGAAATCAAGAGTTGGATGCTTAACTAACTGAGCCACCCAGGCACCCCAATAAGCAATATTAGGATTTTCAGCGGTAATTTTTCCCGGTTCTTCCTGGTTGTCCAGTAGGTCATTCTTGCACTAGTATCTTATGTCATACTTTTTTTTTTTTTTTTTTTTTTTTAAGTAATCTCTCTGCCCAACTTGGGGCTTGAACACACAACTTTGAGCTCAAGAATCATGTGATGTACTGACTGAACCAGCCAGGCACCCATGTTACATTTACTGATTTAATCTTATTATTTACTTCAGATTTCCCTTCATTTATACTCTTGTAATTTTTCTCACATCCTTATGTGACCTCAGATAATCTTCACCTCTTCCATGGATTTTAAATCATCTTTTACACCTCTGACAATTTTTACTTAATCAGCCATAACCTCAATTACTACAGTAGATCATGTACTGAGCCACTTTCCCCTCAATCTTGTTTGTCCATAACCTCCCATAGTTCATGAATTTGAGTAATGCCAATACTGTCACCATTTATGGAGAGTTCCCCTTAGATGTAGTGTCACAGCTGCTTGAGATTTGTTTTTTCGATTTTTCATTTAGTGTACGTGGAACCTTCTTCATAATTTGTAATCTTCCATCATCTGCAAAACATTTTGCAGTCCTTTTTGCTGCCCTTTACCAGAAAAGGAATCACAGCCTGATTGAATTTTAGATTCGAAGAATTATGTATGTCCACTTTGGAGCCCAGCCTCTTTCTCTTTCCGTGCACTCCATCACCCGTCCTATTCCCAAATCAGTTTTAAGTTTGTGAGATTGTTCAAGTTTACACATTCTCACGTGTTCATTAGCGGTTTCGAAAAAGTATTACTTACCGTTTTAAACACACCTAATACCAGGGTTGTGACTTATTAATTACCGTGAGCTTGCCTTCACTTGCTCTTTCCCCAAAAAAACGTATGGCGTGATCATAGGAAATGTTGAGCCAAAAAATCCATTTATTTACATCGTTTTGGGGTTTGAGTTGAGATGTTACAGAATATTGGCAGTGAAGTCTTTGGCAAGCCCAGTACTGAGGAATGGGAAAGGAATA
Source organism: Prionailurus viverrinus (assembly GCF_022837055.1). Classification (NCBI taxonomy): domain Eukaryota; kingdom Metazoa; phylum Chordata; class Mammalia; order Carnivora; family Felidae; genus Prionailurus; species Prionailurus viverrinus. The sequence goes on along the minus strand of NC_062564.1, from coordinate 134,260,323 downwards.
AAGGCTTGTCTTGTGTGTCTTCGCACAGTAACAGTCGGGCCATGAGTCACTGAAGCGCGCCTGCCGGAACCTGTACGTGGCTCTGTCGGCTCTGTGGAGCAGCTGCCTGAAGAATGCGTTTGTACAAAGGGGTTTGAGGGTTGTTTGTAACCTTTAAGTGAAAACTCTCCCTCACCAGTAATGTGAAATGTGGTTAAACCTCCGTGTTAGTTCAAAGAGTTGCTGTACCTGAGTATTTGGCTTCTTCTGAACAGTGCTACGGTAGGCCGTATGGTGTCCTATGCTTTGAAATAACTGCTTTGTCTTGGCGTTTGGAAGTGAAATTTGTTGTTTCACCAATTTTAGAAGTATATAAGGGTTCTAGTTCATTTATTTTCATAAGGGAAAAATAGTGCATTCATTTTATTCCAACAGGATAATTACTATTTTCTTTTAAATCCAAGTCTTTCAGGGGATTCTGAAGCTTAGATTCCATCCCATCAGGTAGGTTTTCCAGCCCTTGTGTCCTTTATTGGCCAGAGCAAGGGGGTCCTATAAGATGGAATGGCTTTTGCATTCTGGATCCAGCATGTACCAGCCCCATGATCTTCAGCTAGCAAGCTAGGTGGCCATTCTGAGCCCATTGCCTCACCCTTAGAATGTGACGGGATGATGAGAGGCAGCCTATAGGGTTGTGAGCAAAGGCAGTGATTATAGAGTTGTGATCACACAGTGGGCACAGCTATGTGGTACTGTTACTTATTCAGCAAAAGCAGTGCTGTTCATTCAGCCAGCCTTTTAGGGTACCTGTCAAGTTCTGGATATAGAAGATATGAAGGTGAAAATGACTTGATCCTGCCCCAGAAAAGCTTACAGTTGAGTATGTCCCTTGAGCCTTATGCTCTCTTGACCTAGATCTTACTGGTATGAGTGAGACTGGGTCTAAGAGATTTGATTCCCTTCTAGGGGTGCAAAGGTGGTCACCCAGATGTGCTATAATTAGTTTTGCCATTTTCCCCATTAAGGACCTGTTCTTCTACATACGGTATGTGAAGTGCAGTATAGTAATGTACTTGGCCTCAGTCATGCTTGTTAGTGGGACAAACGGGGTTTTAGCAGCTGGTTCCTTTACATTTTTTCCTTTATCTCTAACAGTAAAACTTTTACCTGTCATCAGGTTAGATTTTCTCCTAACTATATAGATTCTTTTTTTTTTTTTTTTTTTTTGGTAAAGTCACAATGGCATTCATGATTAATTTTCTATATTGGCAAAACTTAGTTATGGTTCTTAAGTTAACTTTTTTTGTTTTTGTTTTTAGTGTTTACTTATTTTTGTGAGAGAGAGAGAGAGAGAGAGCGCATGAGCGAGGGAGGGATAGCGAGAGACACACAGAATCCTAAGCAGACTCCAGGCTGTCAGCACAGCCCGATGTGGGGCTTGAACCCACAAACCATGAGATCATAACCTGAGCTAAAGTTGGATACTTAATGACTGAGCCACCCAGGCACCTCAAGTTAATTTTTTTCTTTCTTTCTTTCTTTCTTTCTTTCTTTCTTTCTTTCTTTCTTTCTTTCTTTCTTTCTTTCATTTATTTATTTATTTATTTATTTATTTATTTATTTTTTCAACATTTATTTACTTTTGGGACAGAGAGAGACAGAGCATGAACGGGGGAGGGGCAGAGAGAGAGGGAGACACAGAATCGGAAACAGGCTCCAGGCTCTGAGCCATCAGCCCAGAGCCTGACGCGGGGCTCGAACTCCCGGACCGCGAGATCGTGACCTGGCTGAAGTCGGACGCTTAACCGACTGCGCCACCCAGGCGCCCCTAATTTTTTTCTTAATACAGATGTAGTACATGTTTGTTATAAAAAAACTTTAGAGGTTCCTGCCCCCCTCCCCCCATTAGCATGCTGGTTTATGTTGAGCTACCCATCTGGCGATAATAATAAACTGTGGTTTCTGGAAGATTCTGTGGTTACTTTTGGCAGACACTGACAATATAATATGTTGATTTTTGCATCAGGGTGCCCGGCTGGCTCAGGTGGTAGGGCACACGATTCTTGGCCTTGGGGTCACGAATTCAAGCCCCACATTGGGCATAGAGCTTACTTTTAAAAAATCTTGATTTTTTGCATCAAATCGTATCTTGAATTTTGATTCAGTGGAATACCAAGTGTAAATAACCAGTATATCCTACGTAAGTGATAGATTTTGTTTGCCTATTGGTTTATCATTGCTTTTTGAGTGAATGTTTCTTTAGAGCTATCTGGAGCAATCTGCCTTCAGAGGCCACTCATCTCTTTAGGTGTCAGACCTGCGGGCCTACTTTGTTATTGCCTACATAATGTTCTGAGGGGGAAATTCTCGGAATCTGGGACAGCACTTTCACAGTCCCTTTCATTCCCTAAGAGAAAGTAGAGCTAAAGGTCAGAACATATATTTTCTGACTTACTTTAGGAGAGTATATTCATGGAAGCCAGGCAGACAGCTTAACAGAATATCTAGCCCTCTGCTTATAACGGGAAGGTGATTGGATTACATGATCGTTTATATTTTGGGAAGTTAAGACAGATCAGTTTTATGCAAAACCCAATAACTAAGAAACTGCAGAGGTCTGTTAACTGTGGTTTTGGTGGTAGTGGCTAACATTGAATATACTTTGTCAGGTTGTTTTTTGTTTTTTTTTTTTTCTTTTTTTCTGGTTGCGTTACACCTTTTCAAAGATATATATATCTTTTATATTTTTTGTGTGTATACCCCAGCCAAGCCACCCTTCAGCACTAACATTGTTGACTGACTTTTTTTCTTACACACCATTATGATAGCTACTGCCAGGTTTTGCATCTGAAGTCTGTGTTTTTCTAGCCTTATGTCATTAGATAAATATTGAGCAGCATCTCCATTTACAAGTAGCTAACAGCTTTTGTATTTTTTAAGAGACTTATCACAGGATAGTTTTCGTACATTTGTTGGTGAAAATAGTTCCTTGGCACAATTAAAACATTGCATGTAGGTGGTCATTTACAAAAGAGCCACATTTTATAATTTATTTTCGTTAGAAAATAGAGTGATTTTACCAAGGATTCCCAAAATAATCATGCCTGCTTTTACTTCAGTGGCAGCTAGTGGGTTTGCAGTAAAAAATTGTTGGTCAGATTATTGGAGAGGTATTTTTAGAAGTACTAAAGGATTGTAACTAATATAATTTTGCTTTTTGGAGCATTTCTTATATACTTAAGCAGATTGGTTTTTTTGTTGTTTTTTTTTTTCCACCTTCACTAATAACATTTCCTCAAATAGTGATGCTCATAAATTTGGGGGAAGTGGGAACAAACAATTAATTACTGATACATTCTTTTGATTGTAGTTTTATCCTCAGAAGATGGTAAGAGGGAGGAGATAAGGAGGGGCTGAGAGTTGAATAAACATGTAGGGACTGGAAAATGGCTTTTTTTTTTTAAATTGAAGTATAATGTTTGCTTTTTTTTTTTCTCTTAAAAATATTTTTTTATTTTATTTTTGAGAGAGAGAGAGAGTAGGGGAGGGGCAGAGAGAGAGAGAGAGGCAGAGGATCTGAAGTGGTCTCTGTGCTGACAGCAGAGAACCCAGTGCAGGGCTTGAACTCAAGAATTGTGAGATCATACCCTGAGCCGAAGTTGGAAGCTTAACTGACTGAGCCACCCAGGTGCCCCTGATGTTTGCTCTTAGCACTGAAGTTGATCATAGACCAGAATACCTAGAGATGAGTATTAACTATAACTTTGAGGAAGTGAACTGAGGTTTTATTTTCACCAGAATGATAGCAGTAAGGTTAAACATATTTTCTAGACAACAGTGTTATTGATATTACTACTCTTTGAACTAATGAGTGTTTAAGCAGACAAAAGAGAATTTGTGGGTGGGGTGAAAAATAAAGTTTAATATTAATAATGTCCCTTGAACAAAAATGTAAGATACCTGCAGTATTTGGTGGCAATGGCCTTGATAGCTTCGTATATCTTACTATATATTGAATTCACATATAACACTTAAGTGCCTTGGCACTCTTCTAAACACTTTACAAATACTCACTTATCCAGTGTTAACTTATTTACTGGTTAATCACTTAATGTAGTTAGAGACTATTGAAGAAAATAGAATGTATTGTGTATATTTTTTCTGGTAGTCGTTATTGTTTGTTTTGTTTGTGTAAACCTGGGAACTTCAGTCTCCAGGCTGGTCACAAATCCCTGTCTTGTGGTAGTTCTGCTTTTAATGCTCAGAACGTGTGGAAGATTCAGTCTTGAGATAGTAAGGAGCTTGGACTAAACTAGTTTCTGCGTTGTAATAGTAAAACTTAACATTTCTGAAAAATAAGGCATTTGATGAATAAATAAAAATTATACCTATCCCATCTCTCTGTTGTTTTTTTTTTTATCATTAAGCATATTTTCTATTTATATACTAAAAGAAGTTAGTAGACAATACTTTAAATCCTACAATGTCTGTGTCCCTGCCCATTCCAGCATGCTCGAAGATGACCTTCAGCTCAGTGACAGTGAGGACAGTGACAACGAACAAGTAAGTTTTGTACACCCCCGTAATACCAGGAATCCTTAAAAATGTAAGCTTTCCAGCTGCTTGTCCTAACCTGTTGTTTTGTTCTTTTCCTGGTCCTTCTTGCCCTTATTGTGAATACCTAGAGCCCAGAGAAGCCTCCTTCTGCATCTGCACCTCCAAGGTATTGTGTGCGGGCAAAGTGTTTGCGTTTCTCCGTTAGTGCTTTCATAGCTTCTTCATGGAGAAGGACGTGAAGGATCACAGTTAGAAGAAAGTACCTATTTAATTTTTTGGAAGCTTAAATCAGCCTAGAGAGGTTGTTAGCTCTATAAAAGAGAAAGTCCCTGTACCTACCTAGATCATCAGGTTGGAATTTAAAATTTTTTGAGAGTTAAAAAAAATAAGCTTAAATCACTTTCATCAGTATTAATATAACCAGTGTTTAAAAAGTTATGCTGAGGAGCATAATGTTTTTATTTGCTGTTTTCAAAAATTACAAAGCTGAATCATTTCTAGAAATTGTTTTCCATAGTGCCTGTTTTCTCAGTCATGTGAGTTTTCTAGTTGTTTCAGCTGCTTTAAAAAATTGACCTAGAGTGCATTTTAGTGTGATGAAAAATGGCACTGTTTTCACTTTGTAAGTAGCAGCCATATTTCAGAAAATAAGGTGCTTTAGTTTTTGGAAGTGGGAATTATCTGAACTGTCTTTACAATATTTTCCTCTGGTATTGAACTTAATGATTTAATATATTGGTACCTGCCTTCCACGGACAAAGGGTTAAACTATGCTGTAGCTGTTTTACTTCTTGAGATGTGGTCATCCATTCCGAGACGTGCTCAGCAATAAAAACCTTCCTGCCACACAGGTGACGTTACAGTTATTGTGGAGGCAGACCATGTAATTATCGTGTAATTATGTGAGATTGTCTGGATTCAAAAGCTCTGCTCATTTTCTCTTCTGTTCAGTACCTTCTGGTGGCATAAAATATGACCAAATAGCCTAACTTTAAAGTGGAGGAAGAGAAAATAGGAAAGATGGGGATAAATTAGAAGCAGGAAGCACACTGAAAGTGCATCTCATTCTAATCCTCACTGGCTGAAGCTCTTCAGCTACCAGGGAGAACGGGATCGCAAATTTGATGTAGCGTTTTATATGAGGCAGTTACATCATTTGTAGTATAGTGTGCGTGTTTTAAAATTACCTCAACTAGTGACTTCGGTATTTTTTTTTTTGTTACTCTATTTTATTTTAATAAAAAAATTCATTTAATAAATCATTTAATATTTTAGGTGGTTGTGGAGGCTTTCAAGATTATAGTTCTTGATTTATTGCCCTGGCTGATCCCATCTGGGACAAGTTTTTAAGATAGGCTATGAAATTCTGTATGGGCCCAGCAGTGTGATCAGTGTGTTTTCTCCCTGACTAGAATTCTTGCCTTATTCTTAAAACTTGTAGTAGTTAATCTCTACTTCAGCTGGTATTTGGGGGTGATCCTAAGCCACTCATAAAGAACGGCCTCTTCTATAACTCTGCCCAAGGGTGTGACTGGATTACCTTTGAGGCCACTTTCCAGAGGAGCGCCATTTATATTCAACAGTCTCTGGCTACCATTCGGTTAGTTTTCATATAGAGAACAGAGGGAGGTTTTAATTATAACTTCATAAAATAACTTAATGGATTAATTTATACCCATTTAAAGCAAACACAAAGGGTCAGAAAGTAAATGTTTTAGGCTATATGGCCTAAAAACTATTTAGCTTTTGAAACTATTCAGCTCTGCTTTTGTGGTATAAAAGCAGATCTAGACAATACTTAAATAACAGGTGTGGACACGTCCTAATAAAACTTTATTTAGAAGAATAGACAGGCAGTCCATGCCGTGGTTTACTAAACTTCTGATATAAAGTGCTACCATCTAACTTGAATTTTGTGTAGCTCAAAATGTTCTTCAGGAGCAAAATATCCACAAGCTTCTCATTTATGTAGTTATTTGGTGAGCCATTTTAAAGATTTTTCACTGACCTTTTGAGCCACTGTGGGCCTTTCTCTCAACTGGATGATGCGGCAATTTAGTAATGTTAGGTATTATTAAGGCCCTCTCTTTTGAGTAGCAGAAAAATGGTTGGAGGGCAGGGTGGGGTGTGAGTAAAGAGGGAGAAAATCCACCTTGTGAGGTGTCTTCAGATTCTGTCTTCGGTTGCTTCGCAGTGCTCCACAGTCGCTTCCAGAACCCGCGGCCTCAGCACATTCCAGTAGTGCCGAGTCAGAGAGCACCAGTGACTCAGACAGCTCCTCGGACTCGGAGAGCGAGAGCAGCTCAAGTGACAGCGAAGAGAATGAGCCCCTAGAAACTCCGGCTCCTGAGGTATTGTGTCCCCTCCAGGAGGCAATCTAGGATGGCAGCATTCTGCTTTTGGGGCTAGAGTCTGCTGTGGGCCAGCACTGGCTGTGGACTGAGTGGTTCTGTCCCATGGGGCAACTCTCTCCTACCCCTGTGCTGCGTAGGGCCAGCTATTTCTGTTTATTTCTTACCAAACATTTGGCAATAGAAGTTTGGGAGAGAGGTCTTCTCTCTCCTTCTATAAAATGATAGTTCTTCTCTGTTGTGGCTAGTGTTGTTTGGAGGAGCGACTCATTAAGAATGTTTGCACACCATTTTCTTTTCCCTTCTATTAAAAAAGACAACTCATTTTTTGTGTGTTTTTTTTTTTTTTTCAGTAGGCTGCTGTTTTAATATTAATGAGAATTCTTTTTGAAATTTCAGGAATGCATGAATTAAGGAAATCAAAAGGAGACAGCCCAATTTAGCATAGGACAGGAACGTGAACTAGAAATAAGTCATCAGAGGTTCTATTTTTGAATCACTAAAAGCCATGCATTAAATTGATGGCAAAGTGATCTTGCCAGGGCTGTGTTTCTTGCTCCTTGTGTTCCATGTAAAACAGGGATAATTGTGTGTGCCTGTCACCCACCCTTGGGAGAAACTGTAAGATAAACAGATGAGACTGCAAATCGCAAGCACGTTTATCTGGAAGACTTATTCTATTTTTTACTGGATTGTTGAATACAAGAAGTCTAGTAACAACAATCAGGGTTGCCAGAGGCCCTCAAAACGTGGAGTAGCAATGTAAAAATTATACTTGGTGGAAAGGGAAGACCTTTTTGGTGAATGAACTAGACCAGTTTGTATAGAGAAAATTACTTTGCTCATTTTAGATGGGAGTCCTGGGAAATGAGCCTTTCTGATTAAGAAAGCGTTCAAGTTCCCAATATTTACATCTGTTTAGAAATCAGGCAGTTAATGAACTGAATGCATCTGGAGATAATGTAGTGAGACTTAACAGCCATGTCTGAGGGCAAGGAAAAATAACTGAGTGTCATTTTTTTGTTAGACATGAATTTATGTCTGGCACAGACTAAATGCTCAATAAATTTTTTTTTGGAGTGAATAAACATGAATCAGCATTAACTGTACTTAAAATGCCTTGCAGATTTTAGAAACTACTCTATGTGTTTCTGGGGGCTGTTTCCTTGTGTGATTCTAATTACTGTTGAAATAATTATTCTGTGCATCAGGGAAAAGATACTGAAAATGCTTTGTAGACAAATTGCTTGTTCCCTGCTTATAAGAACTTTGCTTTATGTCTCCTTATTCAATTAGAAAAATCTTCATGCTTGTTTGGTTACTAAAAGAAGGAAGAGAATTGAATTAAATAATAAAATTCAGTTCAAATAAAATGGAAATGGTACAGATTTGGCTGAATAATTGAAACTTGAAAGAAAAATTTCATCTAGCATTTATATTAATGAAACCATTATATTTTGTTGTTCAAAAGTTACTGGAAAAGATTGAGACTTTTCGAAAAAATAAATGTTCCCATCCTACTTTATTTTTTTAAATTGCCTTACCAAACAGGCTCATATTTGCACATTTGCGCTGATGAGCAAATGTCTAGATTTGGGTGCAGTTTATATGTCATGTACTGAGATGTCACCAGAAATAATTTGTCTTTGTGTAGATTTTAAACCTTTAATTCCCATCCCCACCCCCCGGTGTATTTAACTACCTTTTTTCATTCATTCATTCATTCATTCATTCATTCATTTATTTATTTATTTATTTTAAGTTTTTTTTTTAATGTTTATTTTTGAGAGAGAGTGAGACAGAGTGTGAGCAGGCAAGGGGCAGAGAGAAAGGGAGACTCAGGCTCCAGGCTCCGAGGTGTCAGCACAGAACCCCACGCAAGGCTTGAACTCACGAACTGCAAGATCATGACCTGAGCCGAAGTTGGACACTTAACTGACTGAGCCACCCAGGCGCCCCATACCTTCTTTTCTTTTCAGAGAAACACCTGCATTATTGTAAATCTCATGTGTGAGAGTATTTTTTTTTAAAGTTTATTTATTTACTTTGAGAGAGACTGAGATAGTGCAAGCAGGGGAGGGCCAGAGGAAGAGAGAGAAAGAGAGAGAGAGAGGATGAAACCCCAAGCAGCTGAAACTCCAGCTGTGGAGCCCAACACGGGGCTTGAGCTCAAACACCGTGAGATCGTGACCTGAGCCGAAACCAAGACTCAGATGATTAACCGACTGAGCCACCCAGCCGCCCTGTCACCCTTTTTTAAAATCTATTTTTAATGCTGAGATTTGTGCTTGTTATGGCTCCATTTTAAATCCATTTGATAAAGTAGTCCAGTGATCTTAGGTGATCTGAAATGCCGTATGCCCACCAATGGGCTGGCAATTTGGGGGAAGCTGCTTTCGGTGTCTGCTTTATAGTGTGAATCGAAATGTAAATCTCAGCTTTTCCAAATATATGGGACACATCGTCTTTTTACTGCTTACGTTAAGAAAAAATGATTCTATTCTCCGTTATTCAAGGATCTACTTGGTCTTCTAACGTAGATTCATTGTCCCGCTTTGTTTATAGTGAAATGCCTTTGTTGATTTGCCTCCCATACTCTTGGTATTTTTTAATGAGTTATTTGACTTAGCTCTCCATCAACCGTGGGAGGTTGGGAGCTGTCTTTTTACCAGTTAAAAGGTAGCAACACCAAGATTTAGGCCCATGGCCATCTGACTCCAGAGCATTTTTTGCTACTACACCATGCCTCTCCCTCATAGTCCTCTCCTTTCCTTCTTTTCCTTACATTTTGAGCCTCATAACGACATTTTTACGAAGAAAAAAAAAAAAAGGAGACATATTTGTGCATAGCTCAAAACTTTTTATTCAGAACCACAATTTATCCTAAAATGCATGAACTTCCACCAATTTGAGGAGTTAGGAGATGTAAAGGGACGTATCGTCAAACATTTCTTAAAACTTATTGAGGAGCGCTTGGGTGGCTCAGTGGGTTAAACATCCGACTTTGGCTCAGGTCATGATCTCGCAGTTGGTGGGTTCGAGCTCTGCCCTGACAGAGCGGGATTCTCTCTCTGCCCCTCCCCCACTCGTGCATGCTCTCCCTTTCAAAATAAATTTAAAAAAAAAAAAAAAAACCTAGTGAAAATCCGGTATTTTTTTCACACCCAGTGTGCAGTGTTGGGGTTGCACCAGCACTGGACTGGGAGACTGGTGGCAGGGCATGAGGAAAGGCAGGGGAAGAAAGGAAAGTCCAAACCTTGATCCTGTCCAGCGTTTAAAATTCATCTTAAAATCTATTTCATTCAATCCCTTAATGTAAAAGTTTTCCTGGGGCGCCTGGGTGGCTCAGTCGAGCTTCCGACTTCAGCTCAGGTCACGATCTCGCGGTCCGTGAGTTCAAGCCCCGCGTCGGGCTCTGGGCTGATGGCTGGAGCCTGGAGCCTGCTTCGGATTCTGTGTCTCCCTCTCTCTGCCCCTCCCCCGTTCATGCTCTGTCTCCCTCTGTCTCAAAAATAAATAAACGTTAAAAAAAAAATTAAAAAGACCTTTTAAAAAAAAAAAAAAGTTTTCCTTATCCCAACACCCAAATAATATCTGATCTTAAAATAATTCTATCCATTTTACATCTTTATGGCAGGTCTGTAGAAGGGATTGTCCATACCTTTTCTCCTTGTCTGGGCACATAAATTCAATTTTACCCTGCAATTGGGCCATATGCCTTCCTTCTGGACAATTTTAGGACCATAGTTGAAGAAAATGTGTTTTATTTCTGTAACCAGGACATTCCTTTAGTAGGACATTCCTACTAAATGTATCTTATACTGCCCTGTTTTGGGGTGGGGGGACAACAGATGTTATTTATACCAGGAATGACTTTCCTTTTTGGTTCACGAATAAATACTCTTCTATAGAGCATGTCAGTGATGTCAGTGGGGCTGTAAACTTAGCCTTGGTGAGAGATCCATACCTCTCCCAAGAAAGGATTTGAAAGTTTTGGTTCCTAAGGTGATTGGCAAGTGATATATCTTAATGCCTTGTTCCTGGTTAGCACCCAGATTACCACACCCTCAAGCCTTTGCAGGAAGTCACATTTGACAAGTAGGTATTGGGTGCTAATCTTTTCTCCACTATTAACAATCATCCTGTCTTGTTAGAATATGGAATACAGTTTTAGATTTCCTGTGGCAAAATAAATGCCTGGCACATTAGAGTAGTTTCCTTCTTCCTTCCCTTCTGCTCTGAAATTCAAATGAGAGCCTGGGTGTAGAGTTGATATTGAAGGAGATATATTAAGCAGCAATGAGGGGTAAGCAGAAAAAAAACAGTTCTGCAGCCCTCCTTCTGGCTGAACTATGGTCCTACCTGGTTCCTTACAGTTCCTCTTCTGTTTTCATCACACCAAGCCCAAAACTACCTACCTGATCATTTTATTACCTAACTTTTTTTCTGGTCAAAAATCCTTTACATTATATCCACGTCTTGACGTATCAATTTGTAGTGTTTTTATAGAGTTGAATTATTTGGGACATTCCACTTCAGAAAGTTGTTAGCAGTCTTTCCTGTAAAATATCTTCCACCTACTGGGGTGATCTGCTTATCCCTAATCTCTAACCAGTTAAATCCTATGTGGAATATCTTTCAGTTAACTCTCTGGTACATTGCATATATGGTTTAGTCACTCATACAAACCACAGATCAGAATGGATCTTAAAAAACATGTAGCATGTCGGTGATGTGCTGCCCTTTTAAAAGGCATAATCATTGCCTACTCTATTAGACACTAATGTTTCCATATGGCGTAAAATGTATAGGTGCTGTAACATGCCTGTAGAAATGCTTTAAGTAAGTATCTCATGTACATCACTGTATTGCAAACATAAGAGTGGAACTTGGAGACAGAAACGTCTTTGGGTCATTCTGTTAATAATCTACTTGGAGAGACGTGTTAGGATGCATCAATAGCCAGTGAGCAACAAAGATTTGAAAAACAGTTAAGATACCAGGAGAAGCCAGGAACTTCTGTTTGTTTGTCCTATCAGATGTACGTATAATCAGTGTCATCTCACTGCTCTTAATTGTGTGTTCTGGAGCCACCCTGTGTTTCTTAGAAAAATAGATCCTATTTCAGATAAGATTGCCTGTAACAAGAGACGTAATGTTTGAGTTTTAAAGACTTCAAGTGGGACTAAATTCAAGTGGTTAATGCACCTTCACTTGATTCTTTTACCCAAGCGAGGTGTAAAATTTGAAAATCAAGCCGTATTCCACGACATACTGCAAACCTTGTCATGTGTAAATGTTTAATGTTTTTAAGTAAAGAAATGAAATCAAGTCTTGTGGAAAGTGCTTTTCAGTTGAAAAGTACGTCAAAAAAAAAAGGATAAAGCCTATAGGTAATCACTAAGATTATTAGTTTACTCATTAGCCTTCTGAAAATCCTTGATAAAAGGATTCTGTTTATTCTTCATTTTTCCCTTTATTTTCTGATAGGATAGTTTAGGGGCCAAAATGTGTCATTTCTGTCTAAATTACACTGGAATTACTATTAGAACAAAATCCTTGCTACAAAGATTTCTCCCCAGTTGTCAGTGGTCTACATCGGTCAATATCTCATGGTCTGTTATTAGTCGATATCTGCTACGGCAAAATTCCTGTAGCACAAAAAGATGGGAAGATTGTTTTAAGAGTTAATTATTAAGAGGCTCTGACCTGTATCTAGAGGGGATAAAAAGGACTCTAATTCTTAGGTTTGGAATGATTACGTCTCCCTGGGAGAGTCCTATACAATTGGGTGACTAGCACAGAAGGGTTTATCATCCTTGGTCAGCTCACATTCTTCTCTACTCCTTGGTTTTTAGCCCGAGCCTCCTACAACAAACAAATGGCAGCTGGACAACTGGCTGACCAAAGTGAGCCAGCCAGCAGCAGCGCCGGACGCCCTGGGGAGCGCGGAGCCTCCGCCTCGGCACCCAGAGAGTAAGGGCAAGGGCGGGGGCGACGGTGGTGGTGGTGGTGGTGCCGCCAGCCACGAGCGCTCGGAATCCAAAGATCCTGCCCTCAAGAGCTCCGGCAAGGGCCCTCGGGGCCCCTCGGAAGGCCTGCACGCCGGCAAGAGGAGCTGTCAGAAATCCCCCGCCCAACAGGAGGCTCCCCAGAGGCAGACCGTCGGAAACAAACAGCCCAAAAAGCCCGTCAAGGCCCCTGCGCAGGCAGACTCGCGGGCCAGCCTGCAGGTGGAAAGTGAGCCGGGACCCCCTCCCTATGGCTCCAAAGACCAGCCTTCCAAAGACAAGCCCAAGGTGAAGACGAAAGGGAGGCCCCGCGCAGGAGACGGCCGAGAGACCAAGCCCGTGGCGCCCGGCCCCAGCCCCAGCCCCAGCCCCAGTGAGAGGAAGAAGCACAGGAGTGGGCCGCTGGCCCCCTCGAAGGCGCTCTCGGGCCCGGAGCCCACGAAGGACAATGTGGGGGCCAGGAGCCCCGAGCACTTTGCCCTGGTCCCCTTGACCCAGAGCCAGGGCCCGCCCCAGGGCGGCGGTGGAAGGACTAGCGGCTGCCGGCGTGCCGTGGTTGTCCAGGAAGACCGCCGGAAGGACAGGCTCCCGGGGCCCACAAGAGACCCCAAGCTGCTCTCCCCGCTCAGGGACACCGCTCCCCCGCCGATCTTGATGGTGAAGATAACCCTCGACCTTCTTTCTCGGATACCCCAGCTTCCTGGGAAGGGGGGCCGCCAGAAGAGACCGGAGGACAAGCAGCCCGCCACAGGGAAGAAGCCTGATCCCGAGAAGAGAGGCGCAGACAGTTCAAGCAAGTTGGCCAAAAAGAGAAAGGTGAGTGTAGGTGCCTGGCTTTCCCCAGCCGTGTGGATTGTACCTCCTGTTGGCTTGGGGCTGGCTCTGACCCCTGAGTTGTCCTAGAAGAGACGGGGAATCTTTGCCTTGATCTGATGTAGCCTTTGCTCCGACACCAGAATTACCCTCTCCCTGAGGATCTGCATGCTTCCCCCTCTGCCAGCAGGCATTACCAGATGCCAGGTCCCTTCAACAGTCTGAAAAGGGGAGGCAGTCCTCCTAAAGGATGTCTTGTTTTAGGATAATGTAGCATTTTGGGGGTACACTTTTATTTTTTCCGATAACATTGGTATTTACCACCTGGCCCATGATTAGGTTTTGTCCTAGAAATTAAAATTTTAATGTACTGAAATGTTAATTAGTATTCTGAATTAACTGAAAGAACTGCTATACTCTAAATTTTACTCCCGTAATATGATTCTTTTTAACACCACCAATATTACATCTATATTTTAACTCACGGCTGCCTAACACTTCATTAATTTGAAACTACCAGATTTAGAATTTGTGACCTCTATTAAAGACTTTTATTAATAAGCAGAACATTATAAAAAAAGGTTATAGAGCTATTAAACACATGGTTGGGATATCTTGTTGAGTAATACAGGCTGGTAATGGTATGTTGTGAGGTATTAAAAATCTGTCATTTCATTTATCATAATTTTTGGAAACTTCACTTTAAGGAATAAACACAGTGAAGAAGGTTAAAAAAAAAAAAATCTCACATTACTTAAGACCCTGAGTTAACTTGGACATACTATTCATTTGGACAATCTCCTTCCTTCCTGTATTCTGAATCACTGAGCTCCTGATACTCTTCATGGTGAAAGATAAGCAGGTTTTTTCCCCAGTGACATTCCAGCCTAATCTGTCCCAAGATTCAGAACGAAAGGCACAAGAAGGGCCAGCTCTTTCCTGCTGACAAGGGATAAAAGTTTTAACACTCTCACAAGTCCACCAAAACCTTCTTACTCAGTTGTGGAAATTGAGCTAAGAATAACAAAGGACAAAAAGATCATGAAGCCTGCTGTCCTGTCTGTGATTCGACCAGTTACTCCACTAGGTTAAAAATATAACATGACTTTATCAAATAGCGAAGGGTGACTGTTTTCTCCAGAAGCTTGTTGAATGAGACCTGAGGGTGTGCATTACCACCATAACCGCAGCCGGCAAGTCAAGCGGGGTGGGATCCAGTGCCGATTGGTGGTGCTGTTTCAGCTAGAAGGGGGCATGTCCCAGGTCAGAGAACCCTTAAAACGGTATGTGTATGTGTTGAAGGTGTAAAACTTCACGGATAAAATTGTGATGGTTCTGGGTAGGAAAAAGGTGCCTGCATCTCATACCCATGAGAAAGGTTCAGAAATATACTCCTTCACCTCCCCTTCCTCCTGGGAAATCTTTTAATCACTTAACCTCCAGCCACCATGATCTCGTCTAGTCTCCAGTGACCCTTCTGCAGTAGCTGGAGTGGGGAGTAATACTGGCTTCTAAAATACTAACCCAGTGTGGATGTTAGAAATGGAGGCTCCCCTGGACAGTTCTTAGCCCCGTCCATACCCCAGCACAAAACTAGAAGCATCGCTTGCAGCTCCATAAAGGGAAACTCAGCTCTCCCTGTTGAGGATATGAGCTGTGCACTCTAAAAGCCATTCCCAGCCCTTGGCCTTGCTCCACCAGGGCAGCTAATTGATCTCTTTGTTTAGAGGATGGAGAAATAATGACCCCCCTCCCCCCCCCATCTTAGTCAGATGCATGCTTTCTTGGGTGTTCGGCAGGCGGCAGAGAGAACTGCCCCTGGGAACAGTTTGCCTCTCTGCTGTGGTACTGATAGGATCGGGGTCTGAACCAATGTGATGGTCACCAGGGAGCCTTTAATGCTGATGGCAAGGTTTGTGCCCCCCTCCCTTCCTCTCTCCATTGGTGTTTCCTAAATCCTAATGTCTAGTGGAGCTGGGGACCACTGGAGCAGAGCCATACCACAGGGCCAAGATTGTACAAAGCTAGTTCTTTGGATTGAGAAGTACCTCCCGTGTGCCACTTTTCAACATCATGGATCTAGGCAGTGAGGAATTCCTTACCTAATGGATGTCACTAGTTAGAAGCTTTCAGATGAATAAACTTAAAAATAATTCAGCTGTATACTTATTTCATGATCAGAGAATCATGACCCTTTGTTTTTATACCTATTGTGTTCCAGGTAGTATGAATATTGGTCATAGGAACCTGAGATCCTTCCCTTTGCAGGCAGGCTTCCCCCTTTTCTGTTGAGACCCCATTGACTCCCTTTGTTCAGGGCAGCATGACTGTGGCCTTTCCCATAGTGTAGCTGCTCCTCCAGCATGTGGGGTTGGACCCCAAGGCAGGCAGGACTGTTCTCGTTTTAAGACTGAGCGCTTTTCCACAAATTTGGATGGTGAAAATTTGTTCATTGCCTTCATTTTAAGTGGGAGCACTAGAAAAAGCTGTCTGCAGAAGTAATGAGAGCAGTTTGAAGAATGTACCTTATCCTTCACATTAGTGAAGTTTAGCTTTTCTTTTGTATTTTCTTTTCTTTTTTTTAGGTAGGCTCCATGTCCAACATGGGGCTTGAACTCATGACCCTGAGATTGAGTCACATGCTCGACTGGACTGAGCCAGCGAGGTGCCCCTGAAATTTAGTTTTTCATTTAAATTCAGTGTGTTCCTTTCCTGATGCAAAATTTAGCAACTATTTTCAGAGTGTTAATGGATCCTTAAAGCCACTGTAGGCTTAAAATTGTGAGAAGATAATCCTAAAGACTTACAGTGGATGACAGTAGCTGTGATGAAGCTGTCAGATATGGCACCTGAAAGAGTGGGCAAGGAGCAGTTTGTGAGGAGAAGTGGAGAAAATTAGGGGAAACACGCATGACTTGACCGAGTGCTCCTTACATAAACTACAGAATTTCATCAACTTGATTACAGTTTAGGATTTAGGGGGCGCGCCTGGGTGGCTCAGTCGGTTGAGCATCCGACTTCAGCTCAGGTCATCATCTCCCGGTTCATAGTTCAAGCCCTGCATCAGGCTCTGTGCTGTCAATGCAGAGCCCGCTTTGGATCCTCTGTCCCCCTCTCTGTGCTCCTGCCCTGCTCACGCTCTCTCTCAAAAATAAATAAAACATTAAAAACAAAAAGAACTAGAATTTAAAACACAACTTATGTTTTCATTTATATAATTTGTAAACCAAGCTTATGTTGCTCAGACTTGGAAGAAAAATGAAAGTCAAGAAGCACAATATAAGAAATACAACCAGTCTAGTGCAGTTGAGAGCATTTAACAACATACTTAACACGCCCAAAGCTCCATGCGTGAGTTAAGTTTTATTCTAGGCACTTTTGTTGACAGTATCTCATTTAATTTCAATCATTGTATAGATCATCTTTCAAATGAAATGCCAGCAGGTCCTAACCATGGTGTAGACATATGTCTGAACAAGGAGGTATATTCATTCAAGCCTGTCTTTTCCTTTCTCTTAATAGCTGCTTTACGGACCAAGAAGCTTTGGCATTTCGTGAAATACAATTTCAGAGCTATCATTTATGTCAGTTTTGGAGAATGGGTAAAGGAAGTTAGGGGATGTAGTGCATTTTTATTGCTTGAGGATGGTTGGTTCAGTCCCTTCGTTCTCTCCAAGATCTGTCTTTCCTTAAACTACCTATCGAGATCAACATTCCCAGTTACTCTTCTTCAACATCAAGGGTTTGAAAAGTCATCCCTATAAAGAAACTAGAAGTTTCCTCAAGTCACTGATATCTAATTCCTTCATGCCTTGTTAGTTACTCTGCATCATGACCATGTGAGTGTGGTGTGAAGACTGTCTTAAACCATTCTTAATGCCTGTGTATTTCCTCACCAAAAAGAAGGGCCAAAGGTGGGCTAATTTTCCTTGTCTGTCGTACTTATCCCAGTGAATGTAAGCTGTCTTCTCCGGAAGTCCCTGCCCTCGTTCTCGGTGCTGATTGGACCACTGTGTCGTCGTCTTAGTGAACTTTGTGCAAAGGCACATCCCAGAAAGTCCCTGAATTGCCCAGAAGATTCTCCTCTCTTCCCACCCCCAGGTGCTTGCCAAGCTCCTTTGCTTTCCTGAGGGAGAGGACAGTCTGGTAGTTTGAGTGCTGAGACACTGTGGGTTCCTTGTTCAGCTGCCCCCTTTTCTAGATGAGATCCAGGACGGCTCTAACATCGCTTGGCTGCTTAGCAACCAGTGGGTCTGGAGCTCACATGTGCTGACCCCTTCCAGTCCAGCAATGCTCTTATCTTTCACACGTGATGGGGGTTTCTTTTTGTACACAGGTGTCTGGTGGGGGGATTACTGGAGAGAGGCACAAGGTTACAGCTCAAGGGCAGTGTATGGACACTGACAGAGTGTCATCCCTGGCCCAGTCCCCGCATTGTCCCTGCTCCTGCCACTCTAGTGCTCCCCCCACACCCTTCTACATCAGTTTCCCTTTCAGATGCCCCTCATCTTTCCCTGCCGTAGCAAAGCTTGTGGTAGACCATCTTTCTACCTGTTAGAAATTTTATGGCCTAAAGCTGTCTTCATGTTCCTTCTGCCACCTTTGGGTACATAGATGGTGAGCCAGATGCTGGGGTGGGCATGAGGCTGCCCTGGGGGTGTTCTTTTTCAGGAACCAGCTTGGCCCAGCACAGTCCCCATCTCTTCCTTGTATGGTCTTCATGCTTGCCCTTCCACTGGACTCTGTAGGTGGAGCGCCATTTGGCAGATAATCCTTGGCCGCCTGACCCACCTGGTTAAGAAAAGCAAACAAGTCAGTTAGGAACCAGTCATCAGCCAGCAGCCTCCTTTTGTTGTAGATATAGGCCCTGTTTGAGATGCTTATCCTTCTAGAAAAAGAGAACTTCTGAAGCCCAGACCTTAGACAAGGGTTCCTTGTAAGGGGGGGGTGATCTGTGAATAGGCCAAAGGGCAAAGGAGACGTCTTTTTCCTCTTGAAGACGGAGTGCATCGCTCTTGTCTCATTTTCTTTTTCTTTTTTTTTTTTTCCTTTTCTCTCTCTTTTTTTTTTTTTAACATTTATTTATTTTTGAGAAACAGAGTGAGACAAAGCGTGAGTGGGGGAGGGGCAGAGAGAGGAGACACAGAATCCGAAGCAGGCTCCAGGCTCTGAGCAAGCGGTCAGCACGGAGCCTATTGCAGGGCTCGAACCCACGAACCGTGAGATCATGACCTGAACTGAAGTCGATGCTCAACCGACTGAGCCACCCAGGTGCCCCTTGTCTCATTTTCAAATGGCTTCGTGTCCCAGGAAAATCTTAAGAACTCCTTGCCTCCTTTTCAGTCTTGGAATTCAAGTGTGCATTTCCTGCCGCTCAGTATTGCTTGGCTCCCTGTTTAATGGCCCTTTCCTAAATCCACCCCGAGACTTGTCTTGCAGTCCTGTTTCCAGGGGCTTCAGCTGTGCCATCAGCTGCCAAACTTGCTTTCTGTGCCACCGGACAAATACTTACTCTGGGGAAGCCTCTGTGACTGTTCCAGACAGAGGATGACAGGGTTCCAAGTGCATAGTGTACAGAAATACTAACCTCAAGCCCACAGGCTTGAACTCAGGCGAGGAAAATCACCAGAAGGGGAATGTTGCTTTATTTGGTTTAATGGCTTACTTTCTACCAGCTTAAAGAATATTATCAGCTTGTAAGTTCTACACATCAATATAATCAGTATATTATTCCAGTAAGTGCCAACACAGTTGTTAAATGCTTGTGTCGAAGTTATTGTGTGGTAACTTCTTGGGGTTTTTTGGCTGTTCTCTTGAGTCGCTGATTGGCGCAAGCCAGGGTTATGTCCGGTCTGTGAGGATTGACTCATTATGAATCTTATTTTCATGTGTGGTGTATAAGGTCTGCCACTTTGGTTTTATAGTCCTAAGCAGCATGAAGATCTATAAACAAAAATTAACTCACATTCCACCTCTGGGGTTTGGTGGGTTTTGCTTGTTTGTTTGTTTGTTTGTTTTGTTTTTAAGGAAGTAACCTTGTGGACAGTTTATGCCTAATTTTGCCTTGGGAATTTACCCTAAATGTCATTTATTGCCTGGAAACACCTTCCACTGGAAAAAGTATGTATTACTAACTACTCCATGTGCAAGTTAATATCTGTATATTTTAGCAAATTCTGTGACTTTCCAAAGATAAATCTCCCATCTTCTTGCACTGTTTGCTTGCCAACTTTCTAGCCTTTAATCTAAAACTCAGGAGAATTCATTGGGTCCACTGGTGGCAGAGACTCTTGGGCACAAGTAGGTTCATTTGTTTTTTTACTATTTATTTATTTTTGGAAGAGAGCTAAAGCACAAGCAGGGTAGGGGCAGAGAGAGAGAGATTGAGAGGGAGAGAGAGAACCCCAAGCAGGCTCTGCACCGTCAGCACAGAGCCCAGTGCGGGGCTTGAGCTCACGAACTGTGAGATCATGACCTGAGCTGAAATCAAGAGCTGGCCACTTAACTGACTGAGCCACCCCCATGCCCCAGGCATAAGTAGGTTCTTAACTGACAAGGAGGATAGTAGGGTTCTATTTTAACGCAGTCATTCCCAATTTACTCTCTTTTCTCTGCCAACATGGACTATCTCTCAAGTGTTACCATTATGAATTGTTGAATGGGGATCCATGTGCTGGGCAGAATCCCAGGAGGCTTCTCCTGGCATGTGCCAGTGCCTTTCATTTCTTCTGAATTGTGCTCCTGAATTCTGCTGCTGGCCTGTGTTTAATGTCACAGGAGAAACGGCTGTGCCTTTTAGATGTAGCTATTCATTTACATCACGTTATCTCCTTACTAGGTCCCCCGAGATACTTTTTCTCCAATATTCTGTAATAAATAGTTATATTTTTGAGCAGCTGGTTTGTTTTTTTATCTTATTTAGCCTGTACATTTTATTATTCCTTCTTTGCATTAGCTAATTGGAAGTTCAGAGCCCAGTTTGCAGATTGGCTCTTGAAAACTGTAGCACAGCACTGTCCACTAGAAATACAATGTAAACCACATATGTAATTTAAAATGTTCTAGTAGCCACATTAAAAATATAAAAAGCCTCACCCAGGTGACTCAGTCCTTTGAGTGTCCAACTCTCGATTTTTAGCTCAGGTCATGATCCCAGGGTCATGGGATCAAGCCCCACATCAGGCTCCATGCTGAATATGGAGTGTGCTTAAGGTTCTCTCCATCTCTCTCTCTCTCTCTCTTTCTGCCCCTCTTCCCTGCTCTCTTTCTCTCTAATAAAAAAAATATATATATATGCACACACACACATATATATATGTACATAATGTATGTAGCACCAAAAAAAAAAAACCAGTGAAAATAATTTAAACAAAAAAACCTGTATATCTGTTTTTGAGAAAGGTATCACGCAGGGGTAGGGGATCAGAGAGAAAGAGAACCCCACGCAAGCTCCTTGTTTTTAGCACAGGGCCTGACATGGGACTCAGTCTCTCAAACTGTGAGATCAAGACCTGAGCCGAAACCAAGATTCAGATGCTTAACTGACAGAGCCACCCAGGTGCCCCCACAGTGAAAATAATTTAAAAATTTTTATTTAATCCAGTATATCCAAAACATCACTAACTTCATTGTTTAGTCAATATAAAAATAATTACATTTCTCATTTTTGCACTGTCTTTGAACTTAATCACTTTGGACTACCCATGTCCAGGTTCTTTCTAGATGCTGTCTGGGGGCTGTCCAGAGTGTGCAGGTCCCACAGAATCAGCCTCCAGGAAGGTAAAGGCTTTCCCTTGGATTTAAGTTCTCGTCTATATCCATATTTACCCTTTTTAATAATCTCACTTGTACATACACCAAGAGATTAAAAACCTGTTACCTTTTCTAAGCCCCTATGGTCAATTTTGGAACAGGAAATAAAACTGTTTTTCCAAAGGAGATAGGAAGGGCTGAACACATGTACACACTTAGGCACATTTGTTTGCAGAATGTCTGGAGGAGGAGGGGTATGTTTTTCCTCTTTCCCCATCTTTTGAGCAGGGCCAGGCTGTTAGGGTTGGGGCAGAGCTTGAGCCTACACCTCTTAATTTATTCATTTTACTTGGAGAAATTCAGGGAATGAAGGAGAGACTGTGGTGAAAACCAGGGCCTCCCACAATCAGTTAATATGAAGAATGTTTTTTTCCTTTAAGGCTTTGAGAGAGGATCTTAGGTTTTTTCGGGATTGTCCTAGTTTCACTGGCCGTGTCCCAGATTTCTCTTGGTGAACTGACAGTGGGAGGAGTTTGGTTCTAAATGTGCATCAGAATTAAGGACCTCCCACCTGTCACTTCACTGCTGCTTACCGTTCTTCCCACAGAGCGGTCATGTGAGTCCAGACCAGTGGGAAGGAAGCCATTGTGAAGTCACTCGGTCTGTGTTAGACTTGCTATGAACTTGGTCTGCATGTTGACAAATGACAAATAAAGAATTCTTTGCTATCTTAGCGATTGCATATGTTTATCTTGTACTTTAGTTGGTATAAACGTGTTTTTGCGATTACGTGCATCTCTGTAGAATTAAATATCTGTTTTGCTCATCACTCTTCTCTCAAATTATACTTATCCTTCAGTTTTTTCAAATTTTTTGAAAAATAAAAACATGTGTCCCCATATCTATGTAGAGAAATATAGGGGCGCTTGGGTGGCTTAGTCGGTTGAGCGTCTGACTTCGGCTCAGGTCATGATCTCACAGTCTGTGAGTTCGAGCCCCGTGTCAGGCTCTGTGCTGACAGCTCAGAGCCTGGAGCCTGCTTCAGATTCTGTGTCTCCCTCTCTCTCTGCCCTGCTCATGCTCTCTCTCTGTCTCAAAAATAAATAAAAATATTAAAAAAGAGAAATATAAAAACAGTCTTTAAAAAAGGGAGGTGTCTGGGTGGCTCAGTCGGTTGAGCATCCGACTTTAGCTCAGGTCATGATCTCATGGTTCGTGAGTTCGAGCCCCTCATTGGGCTCACTGCTGTCAGCGCAGAGCCAGCTTTGGACCCTCTCTCTGCCCCTCCCCTGCTTGCGTGTGCGTTCTCTCTCTCTCTCACTCACTCACTCAAAAATAAACATTAAAAAATTAAAAGTTATAAGAAAAAAATTAATAGGCGTCGAGTGGATGGTTCTTGTGAAAGAAAGGGAGATACCCTCATTCATAAAATCATCTTTTATTGCTGCGACTATGCGTGTCTTATTGATTCTCTTATGTTTAAAAAACTTCAGTAATTTGTTGAAGACCATCACTCTTGTCAGCTATTACTTAGACATCCTCCCTTTCCTAGGTGGGAAGAATACTCCTTCCTCAGGCAGAAATCTGTCTCAGTACAAACCTCATCAAATCTAGATTGTCTGCTTCCCTCCACCACCCCCCCCCCCCAACACACACATGGTGTAGGTACCTGTAAGTCTGCTGTGTGGTATAGATGTCGCCGAAAGTCTAATTACTGTCGTTACTTTGCCGTGTAGTCTTTTCTGTTTTGTCTGCATGACTGTGTTTATAACTGTGTACTTTGTTATGCTGCACTCATAGGGTGACACAGAGAAAGACCATGATAACAAGAAAGCCAGACTGGAGAAAGAAACCAAGGCACAGCCATCATGTTCATCTTCCCATAAAGATTCTTCTAAAACAAAGTGAGTATAGAGATTAACAACAGCCTTGAAAGGTGATCGAGTCTTCCTGGGTCTTGACTGGGCAAAAACATTTCTCTCTTGCAGTAGGAGTGGATTAACACACACGTCCAGCTCAGATGTGCAGATAGGTTGGTTTGATGTTGCTTTCGTCCATGGAAAAGGACCTTTTAGGAATTAGCAATTCACTGAGCAGCAAACTTGGGTTTATCAAAGGCATTTTAACAATGGAAAATTTCCAGAACTTCTGGAAACAGCTTCTTTCTAAAAGCGTTTTAAATAAAAACTAGAAAGGTGCTGCTATTACCCTGCTCTTCAGAATTGGAAACCAAGGCACAGAGAGAGAAGATGACTTGTCTGTAGTCACAGAATTCTTGAGAGATGGAACCAGCACTTGAACTCTGAGAGCCTGGGTTCAGCGCTCTTTCTTGAAGCAATTACTAGGAATGCACATGCCTGCTCACTATGTCTCTTGCTTTGGAGAGAGAGGGCCAACAGGAAGGGGAGTAGTTCCAAGAAGGTATGAATATAGAAAGTAATTGTTATTCACTCTCTGGTTAAGTCAAGAAATCGCTTCCCAACAGAACTCGGCAAAAGAAAGTGCATAGTGTCACTGGCTGGGAGCCAGCAGAGATTTGAGAGGGAGTCAGGGAGGGAGGGTGTCTCGAAGTAACCAGCTGGGCTTGCCCACTTGTCAGAGAAAAATACAGGTTGGGGAGTAGCTAATAAGACTAAATGGGTTAGGGGAGGTTAGGATCTCTGGCAGGCTCTGCAAGCTTAGTGACAAATTCCACCACTTAATCCATTGTTCATAGATAGAACTAGATCTTTCAAAGGTACCAAAAGTCTCTGAAATTTGGCCTTTCTAGATCTTTCAAAGGCACCAAAGTCTCTGTAATTTGGCCTTTCTACAAAAATGGATTTCATGGTCTGATTTCTTAATTTTTGGTGTCAGCAGCCATTTATCTTACAACTAAACAACTAAGTTATGTGGTTTGTGTTCTTCCTTAACTCAATTTTGAGTGATGTTTCTTTCCAGAACACCCAGGCCCTCCTCTGAGCCCTCAAAGAAGGAAATGCTTTCCCCCCAACTTGTGTCCTCCTCGTCCTCGTCCTCATCCTCCCAGAAGCCAGCCAAGCCTGCACAAAAGAGGCCAAAGCGGGAAGCGGACCAGGACCCTCCCCAAAGTGCCAGTAGTAGCAAGGGCAGCCACAAAGACTCCTCTGCTCCGAAGCACAGAAGAGTGGAGGGGAAGGGATCTGGAAGCTGTACAGAGCACAAAGTAAGCAAGGGTTGCTGGGACATAGGGAACGGAGTCCATCGATACATCTTTAAATTCCCATTAAGAGAAGTTCCCAGTGGTGGTATTGCAGTGAGTTATTTGTGTTTAAAGTTCTACTTCTTAGAGGGAGAGTAAAAAGATGGTTAATATTCTATGTAAGTTTAGATATCAGTTTATTCATCTTAAAGTGACTCAGAGGTTGAAAAATCAGAAACAGTTTTTGTGTTAATTTTCTCTCAGGTGATTTGCAATAAAAATTGGTTACTCTGGTTAGTTCTCAGTTTGGATGTTTGATGTCAAATACTTTCACTATTGGTTATAATGGGACAAAATTAGCCACTTTTCAAATACAAGTCAAATACAAGTTCTTCTCTTCCCACTAACCTGTGTGTGTGTGTGTGTGTGTGTGTGTGTATTGACTAAGAGAAAATGTTATGTTTAGCTTTGTTGAATATCTCTTCTGGACATTCTTGTCTTTTTAGTCCTCAATATAATCAGAACCTACAGTGTCAGTCGAATCTAGCCGGGAAAATGCTAAACCAAGCTAAACTGTGCAGTGCTTGATTTCATCTTTTTTGAACTATATTTTGGTCTAATTTAGAGGGGTGGTACCTTTAGGTCAATGGTTTTAACTGTTGGAGTGTGATCTGTATGATGATTTTTTTAAAGGGATCTTCTGGAGATACTGCAAATCCTTTTCTAGTGCCTTGTTTGCCAAATGGTAATTCTAAACCAGGGAAGCCTCCAGTGAAGCTTGACAGGTAAGACCCTGGATGCTCACCGCTCCTGCTTTTTTCACTTTTCCTCTGCCCCTTCTCTGCTGACTCCCTCCTCTGCCCTCTGTCTCCTCCCATTGCTTTCTTCCCTCTTAGTCTTAAGTCCTCTTGCCCCTGGTAGTAATTTCTAGGTTCCTGTGACCCACCCCTGATCTTTGCTTCTCTTTCAGACAACAAGCAGATTTTCACATGAAGGAGGCCAAAAAGTTGAAGCAAAAAGCAGAGTTAATGGTCAGTTTGGCTCTTCTTCCCTTTGGTAGAATGTGTTCTGATAAGTTATCTGTAGTTTGCCATCTCACTGAACAGCGGGGGTGGGGTAGGGAGGGTGGGGGCAGGGCGAACATTGGCCACAGTGTAAGTGGGATCAGCGGGGTCTTAAGGAACAAGGGGTAAGGGATTCTTAGTGAAATTATTTTCTCTGACTCAGTCTGAGCGTGGGCGAATATACAGTGTACCTAGTGACAAGTTTTATATCTAAACGAATGGAAGTTAAATCCACCTGGTAGTGTTTGATTTAACGCATGAGTGCTTCCTTGTGCCACTGAATGAATTCCTTGGATGTGAAAGACAAGTTCTGCTATTGAAAGTCTATGAATTTATGTTCAGCTTGAAACATTTCAAAAGGTGAGATAGTCTGTTTGCCTCCAAAATTAAAACCTTTGAGATAGTAACCCGTGGGAATGCAGACCAAAGGCTGTTAGGTAAAATTTTAAGATGAAGGTAATGATTATACTGTTGGTAAATATGCTTTTTAAAAATGAGCTGTCTTGGGGCGCCTGGGTGGCTCAGTTGGTTAAGTGTCTGACTTCGGCTCGGGTCATGATCTCATGGTTCATGAGTTCGAGTCCTGTGTCGGGCTCTGTGCTGACAGCTCAGAGCCTGGAGCCTGCTTCAGATTCTGTGTCTCCCTCTCGTCTGCTCCTGCCCTGCTCATGCTCTGTGTCTTTCTGTCTCGAAATAAAAAAACATTAAACAAATTAAAAGAAGAGCTCTCTTTACCCAGTGGCTGTTGGGACTTCTGGAAAGGGATGCTTTGTGCGTGTGCAATTAAATGTCCTTTTACATTTCTGCTGTAGTATAATTAGATAATGTTTGCCCTTTGTTATGTTGAAACATCTGAGACTCTGGGCCTTTTGTTTAACGTATTCCCCAGACCTAAACCCCTGCCAATACCATATATTGAACCTTGTACCACATGGGAAGAACATGGGTTGCCTCTGTTCTCCCACATACAAACTGACCCACACATTCCAGAGGCCCGTGGGGATCGCAGTCGGACCAGGCCGTGGTGGCCACTGAGATCCTGGCCTGGTGCTCTTCAACCCCAACCTAGACATCTCTGCTCAGACTGACTGCCTAGGGAGGGCTGGACTGAGACCCTTTTTTCAGCCCCGTTCACCAGGGCAGTATGTTTATCAAGTCCTTACTATGCTGGGTGCTGTAAGGGGATCAGAGACAAGCCTCTGTAGACTGATCTCCAAAGCTGCCCTGTCACTAGGATGGCCTGAGTCAGATTAAGATGTCTGACTCTGTACCAAATGACAGTGTTCTTCCAGTCTCTGCCTTCTAGCTCTCCAAAGTTGGTGCCAGAACTGTCAGAACCTTTTGCGTTTTGTAAAAGAGCAAATATTCAGTACTTTGTCAGCCGGTTATCTAAAATTTGTCTTGGCAGTGGATGCTTTCAGCGTCCCTTCATTAGTAGATCCCTTCATTATTCAAACAGTAGTACAGGGAACTTTGTTTTTCTTTTGCTTTTTATTTATACAGTTGCACATCTTCTTTCTCCCTACCTAAGCTGTCCTTGTATCCCCGGTTGCCCCGGATAGTCCTGATTTATACCTGTTGAATCTCATTTTAATAAATAGCAGCTCATTTTGCTGTGAAAATATGCCGGTTTGGACAAAAACCTGAATGACCAGCCTCTTTGTAATTTTTTTTTTGTAATATTCTTTTAATGGCACAAGGTCTCAACTAGGTCCATTTTGGATTCCAAGGAGTTAAGCTCACAACTGAATATAGAGGGGTGTATTTTATCTCCACATTGGAGTCACTGTTGAGTAGGGAAGTGTGAATACTACTGCTGGAACACTGTCTCCAGAGCTCCACAGGAGCCGGCACAGGAATATTTGCGTTAATGGCCTTAGAAAATAGTTACCTCAAAGAGGCATCTTGTTTTGCTATAGTTTCTTTTGTGTATAGGCTAAGGCCAGTATAAATCTTGGAAATTCCGTGAAGGAGTTGGCATTGAATAAATAAATTTCAGGAGTTAAATTCTTACCAATGAAGCAAACCATTAAGCCTCTACTGCTGATTCACTGAGCTTGCCACTTTGATCTTTATTCTTTCTGTCGCTAATTTTCTGAGCCTACCTGCTCTAGAAAAAGTATTTTAGAATCAAGTTATATAAAAAAAAAAAAAATTTCTTTAACTTTTATTTACTTTTGAGAGAGAGACAGCACAAGCTGGGGAGGAACAGAGAGAGACAGAGAGACACAGAATGTGAAGCAGGCTCCAGGCTGTCAGCACAGAGCCCGACATGGCCCTCAAACCCATGAACTGTGATATCATGACCTGAGCTAACAGTCAGACACTCAACCGACTGAGCCACACAGGCACCCCAGAACCAAGTTATTTTAAAAACTTAGTAGCCCCACACTATCTTTCTTTGCTGATATGTCACCATCTCCTTCCACTCCACTTGCATCTTCGCTGTTATTACTTCTTTTTGAACGTATCAGATCGAAAGCCTTGGCAGCAGCTACAAACTTGGAAATGTCATGTTAATCAGTTGCTCTTATGACATGTGGTGCAGATGCCAAGTGTAGAGAAAAGGCTGTGCTTATCACAGCCTCAGAGGAGCTGGCTGTGCTCCAGTGAGGGGGCATTAAGTGACACAGTATGCCTTCAGGTTTGGGTGACCACCAGTATCTGATTTCATTCATAGATTTCTGCTTGCCCTTTAAGGGACTCTGCAAGTTTATCCCTGCTAGCCTAGGGGATAGCCTTGTGCACTGAACCCTGACTTCCAGAGAAGTTGGGATAATCTGTTTGGCTGTAAAATACATAAAACTATTATTGTTAGACATAATATCTAAGATGCTCATAAACCGTAATGTTTTCTACTGCTTATAAGATAAACTTCAACACATAACAAAGATATTTGTGTCTGCATCAGTCTAGATGTGTAGAAAAATCTATTTCCCAAGAAAATTATGTAATGAGTAATTGCACACTAACAGCAAGGGGACTTATTGCCTTGGTTTGAATATGTAGTTTAAGATTTTGAGAGAACAGTCTTAACAACATTATTTTCATCTTCCTACCAAATTTTTGCTAAAAGAAAGTTTTCAGCGGGTCAGAGCCAGCAGGCTTTTTGGTTATCATTTTGAGTTCACCCTTTTCCCTGGCCATAAGTAAATTAAGACAGTTGGAGGGAAATGAAGGTTAAAGAATGTGTTTGAGAAACTAAACAAAGGTCTAACAACGACCATGTTCTCCTCCTGCAGACAGACAAGGTTGGGAAGGCTTTTAAGTACTTGGAGGCCGCCTTGTCCTTTATCGAGTGTGGGATCGCCATGGAGTCGGAGAGCCCGGCGTCCCAGTCGGCTTACTCGGTGTACTCAGAAACCGTAGACCTCATTAAGTAAGTGCCCAGTCATTCTGCCATCTCCCTAAGTACTTCTCTTTCCTCTCCTTTATTGCTTTAATCCATTTGAACTTAGTATGAAGACAACTTAATAAAGGGGAGCCTTAAAAAAGTAACTGATCCAGGACCTCTTCTTGGAGCCCAAACTAAGGGTGTAGCACTTCTAGATGATGCGCTAGAGCAGAGTGACTGAGTCTGGCTCTCTCATTGTGCCAGGTTCACTGTGAAATGCCAGTCCTTTCAGGGAGAGGCTGGTTTTTCCAGTTTGGCTTTCTTATCAGTTCACTGTAAGCTCCCTTCCTTATCATCTGCATTTCGGCAGGGGACTCAGTGAGGACGCAAGTCACAAGTCTACGTGGTTTCCAGCAGGTAGACAGGCCAGGGAAGAGACATGCCCTCGCCCGCTTTTCTGAATGGCTTGAATTACTGCTCTAAAGCCTTGGGGTTTTTTCTGCGTGGTTTTCATGTCGTCACATCTTCAGAAAAATCAGCAGAAAGCGAAGACAGACATAGTAAAATGTCTTTTTGCCTGGGATTTTCTAACTGCTTTTGTTTAACCTGATGTATTTTTATGTTTTCCTATAGATTTATAATGTCATTAAAATCCTTCTCAGATGCCTCAGCTCCACAAGAGAAAATACTTGCTGTTTTATGGTGTGTACTTTTTTTTGTCTAAATAGCATTTGCTTTTGCCTCTTTTGCTGTTACAAAAAAGATTTTAAAATTTGCTTTCTTAACATGGAAATTATAATGAAAGGTGGAACAAAACCAGAAAGTAGTAGGAGGTGTGGTCAAGGGGTTAAACCTAGTGATAGTTACTTTTTATGAAAGGCATCTAGTGCCATGTTACCGATGACTCAGTAGATGGTTTGGTCTTGTAATTTCAATTATGTTCTTGTATATTTGTGTTTCTCCACCAATATTTACTTTTGCTGATAGTGTGAATAGTGTAGTAAGATTGTTAAGATACTCTTCCTAGTGTAGAGGAGGAGAACCCAGTGTGTTCTTTAGGCTATAAGAGATTAGTTAGATGGCTTTCTGTAGTGGTGATACTCGTGTCTGTAAAGTAGTAATGCTTCACTTAAACTTCTGTGTATGTCCACAGCATGCGTTGCCAATCCATTTTGAACATGGCGATGTTTCGTTGTAAAAAAGATATAGCAATAAAGTATTCTCGTGCTCTTAATGAACACTTCAGCAGTTTTTTCAAAGTTGTCCAGGCACCATCTCCATGCGTTGCAAGGTAATGAAGAGTCTAATTTAAATAATTTTCAAAATTGAGTTATTTCTTTAATTACTTCTTGCTTTTGCAAGCATCTGTATGACTTTGGCTTTGCAAAGATTGTGTACATCTGTGTGCTAATCTCCTTAAACTTAAATTATTATCATATTTCTACCTTTTTAAGGAATAGTTATAAGTCAACGTGTTGGCTTATTGAGTAATATAAAAAGATAATTACAGAGAACATAGGGTCTTTAGATTTGCCTGACAACAAAACAGAGGCAGAGCCAGTCAGAGCCAGTCTTTTCTCCCTCTAGATAGCATGTTGTCTTGGTGTTTCAGTAAACAAGAACAATCCAGAACTGTATGCCCTCCACCTCCTCTAGGATCTATGACAGTGACAGTGATATTAAGAATGAAGAAAGTTCTAACTAAATTCACACACACACACACCCCCTACCCCACCTTGTGAACTGAAATTGTTCATCTGTACCATAATATATTGCAAAGCAATTTTTGTGCAGGTGTTTTTAAAATAAAGATAGAATTTTCTTCCCTGTAGCACTTGCCTAGTATTTTTAAAAATTTGGTCATACTCCTTGAAAAATTCCCAGTTCTGGTAAGTTTTGCTATTTTAAGAGTGTCACCTAGAAGGTTGCCCCATTTCCAGCGCACTCAAGAGATTCCCGTATGGCCTTTCAAAAAAAAAAAGTCCTGATTGAGAAGTGACTTCGTATCTCTGAAAATTTTCATGACCCTCACCCCTGAGATGTCAGACACATTATTTGAGAGAACTTCAGTTTGTCCAGTCACTATATAGCAAGCCACCTCTATACCAAACCTTGTTGTTAGGTACAGAGAGTATAGCCAGTAAACAAAATAGGCAGGAATCTCTGCCCTCATGGAGATTCCACTCTAGTCTTTCAAAATGCACGCTCTCCTGGAGACACTGGGTCCCTACAGGCCCCCGGAGGGCAGACATACCCAGTCGTGAGGCTCCTGCCACTGGCCCATCTTCCCATTACTTTTTATGTGTAAGTGTTCTCCTTGTGTTTCGCATTTGATGCACATCAAGGCGCTCATTAACTTGTATGTGCAGGTATGCAGGCAAGATGAGAGCAAAGAGAAGACTGTGACTCCCCTGACACATAATACTTCTTGCTCAGTCTCCTCAGAAGCTGTCCTGTCCTCATCCAGTCATTGGTTCAGCAGATATTTGTCAAGAGCCCACTCTTTGTGCTAAGTGCTAGAAATGCAAAGGTTGATAAGAAATGGTCCCAGCCTTCAAGGAAGGAAAAGGAATAGACAGAAGGGTATAATGGGATGTGATAAATGCAATGGATAAATTGATAGGTAAATGCAAAGAGACGCATTCAGGTGGTGGCCGAAAGGAAGCCATGATGTTTCCCTAGTGTCTAGAAGACTGCCGGGTACAGAGTTTTACTCAGTAAATGGGGAGGATGAAAGAATGAATATATAGAAGGTTAGGACCATCTTCACAGGGAAGCATTGTCTTAGTAGAAGTTGGAATTGAGGGTGGGGAAAAGGAGGGCTTCTGGGCTGAGGGGGGTAGACTGTGTAAATGGAGTAGGCATACTCAGAATCCAGATTTGCCTGCCTGATTATGTGGAGGACACCTTGCCTCTGTCCTGTTAATTTCTCTATTGGGGGGGGGGCCATTTTGTTGTATTTTATGAAATCCCCAAATATTGAAAGGGTGTCTCTGATCTGGTGGGAGCGATTGTCATTTTGGCTAATACACACGGAAACTTTGTAATTAGCACTGTGGTCCCAGAGACAAGAAATCCGTAATCTGTGGGTTTAGATGATTAACCAGTTCTCTTCTTCACCTTTCAGAAGTACAGGCACACCGTCCCCTCTTTCCCCAATGCCTTCTTCTGCCAGCTCCATGGGTTCCCAGTCAAGTGCTGGCAGCATAGGGAGCAGTGGGATGCCTGTCACCATCCAAAACATGACATCTTCTTATGTCACCATCACTTCCCATGTCCTTGCCGCCTTTGATCTTTGGGAACAGGCTGAGGTCCTTACGAGGAAGAATAAAGGTAAATGGCTCTGCTGGTAATTCCTGGGGCAGGGGGCTTGGGAGGGAAGGATGTTGTTGGTTTGTATTTTATGTGCATTTTATCGAAGAAAAGGAAATGTAGGTATTTACTCTTTTCACATTTTGGCCATTCTGCTCCATCACCTAGTCACAGTTCTTTCTTGAGCTCTGGTGGCATGGAGCCAGATTTCTGTGGCTCGATCTTAGCAAAATTAAGTTAGGAATGGTTTCGGCACCTTGCGCCTTCAGGAGTTCTGGCATTGTTATTTCAGCCTGAACTGAAACTCCAGCACAGGGACAAGGCAGGTGAAGAAGGAAAGCTCCTGGCCATCTCCGGGCACAACAGATGGCGTGGTGTAACCTAAATACGGAGTTGCCTGCTTGTTTTCAATGTGCGTTGAGAAAAATGGTTAGCGACAGCGGAAGAAATACGGCATAGTGAACATTCTTGAGACTCCTTTGAGAAGACAGCCCCTGGAGAAATGCAAGATTTAGGAGACGGTATAGGGTGTGCTGTTAGACGGACCGCTCCGTGGCAGTGCCAGTGACCACTAAGGAGATGCGTATATGTAAATGCCACATTAATGCCATTACATATTTTTTCCTGGCTGCAGGAAAGGCGGTGGCCAGCTGGCTGTAGCCACTTAATTTTCTCATAGCCTCTTAGAACTTTCTTTCCTAGCAAACAAATGATGCTTTTAACATGTTGGGATTGTTTTGTTTTGTTCTGATTCATGCATCTGCTGATCCAGTAGTGTAAATAGGGTATTCTCCAACACTAGCCACTGTGTCAGGCATTATGGATTCAACTCTAAAACCAACTCAGTTCTTAACCTTTCTGGTCTAGCAGAGGGGTGTGAACTAGCAGGCCGTTAGAGTAGATCGTGATTTTTTTTGCCATGATGAAGTACAGAATATTGCAGGGATACAGTTGCCGGAACTTTGACTCTTTATGTTTCCTGTATTATTTTTGTGTATGAAAATGTGTTTGCTTAGTTTTGATTTTGCTTTGTTTGCAGAATTTTTTGCTCAGCTCAGCACAAGTGTGTGTGCCTTGGCCCTCAACAGCAGTTTGATGGATCTGGTGCACTATACGAGACAGGGTTTTCACCGGCTAAAACAAGCAACCAAAACACCTTAATGGAGGCCCAAGTTGATTTGATGGCTTGGGAACTTTTTTGCACATTGAAAGCCTCAAAAACAGTTCAGATGTTTGTCTCATCAGGACACCAAACCGAGAAGAGAAGCACCGTGAGATGGCCAGGACATTTGTCCACTTAAACTTTCAAGAACTTAAGTGATCATTGGTTGGACACGGTGGTTATGCAGGAGCAGAATGAGGAGGCTGGCCTCAGAGATGATCTTGCCTTTCCTAACTAAAGGACAGAAGTGCAATGTAGACTTAAGTGGGCGTATGAGTGGTCTAGAAACATTTCCATACTTTTTTTAACCAGCAGGATGCAAATTGCAAATGAAATGAGGAGAAGCAGTTTCAGCTCTGAGAGCAAGTTCATGTCATCTCAGTAGCCACCTTAGTCCATTCCCAGAAGGAAATTTTTTAAACAATGAATTTTGGTGTAGGGTTTTGTGGATGATTTTTTTTTTTCTTTTAAGTTTAGGGGGGAAATACTTGTTTTGTTTAGTAAATTCTAATGGTCATCTATAAAGCATAAGTTGTGAAGGACTCCACTGTACCCCACTTTCTGCCCGTGAACAATCACTTTGATAATACCAAGTATTGTCATAATTTATAAAATTGAAGGCAACTCCCCCCCACCCTTCCCAACCCTCCTGTTGCCTGGAGTACACCGCACGTTCACCCCAGCTCCAATTTCTCAGTCACTGCTGCAAGTCCACCTACAACAGAGCTGCGGAGGGAGGGGCTACCGCACACCGGGAAGCCATCTTGAGATCGCATGCACAATGGAGGACGCGGCGCTGCCATCCCCACCACCCCGCTTCCGTGAAAGGCAGTCACCATTGACTATATTATGAATTTTCTACCTTGGGGAAGAAGGGAACCAACGTTTATACCTGACCAGATGATGGCTAAAGTGCTTTTTAATGTTTATTTGAGTAGAGCTGGAATTTGAGGTGCTGATCTGTGGTCTACAGTTATGTGGTAACTCATGTTGTCCAACCAACTCAGAATTTTGTCAGCAAAGAAAAATGAAATCTACTTCTTAGAGAGGCTATATTTTTCTGCTACAAATTATTTTATATTTATAGCAAAAAGTAGACTTTCTGAGCCCTTGATTGTCTAGGGTAAATCAACTCCCTGAGAGGATGTGGGGATTTGGGTGGTTAATTAGACTTAAAAAAAAAAAAAAAAAAAAAAAAAAAAAAATCACCACATGCCTTCACTCCAAAGTGTTCTCAGTCAACTAGATTTGATTGGATTAAAGAGGAGCTGTGGCCTTCCCATGTGTTGTTAGTGCCATGTTATAGACATTTAACCAAGTTCATTTGGAATGACCTAGAATGAAAGAACACGATCAAAATTCCCACATAACCATAAGCACAGATTTTTTTAATTAAAACTTTGAAGGTTATTGGAAGCATTATTTTGAGTGCAGTGTTTTTAAAAGCCAATTCTTTATATCTCTTTTAGAAGTAGAATTTGCACATGTACTAAAATTGAGGAGTGAGTGTTACCTCTGTAGTTGGTTCATTTTTCACTACCTTTATCCCATTCTGCCCCTCTACATTTTGTTTCCTACCAAGAATGTTTTGTCATTTTCGTATCATTAATGAGGAAGGGAGTAATGAACAGATTGAAGGTCCATATGAGGAATGTAAGTTTTGGTCTATCTTTAAAGGGATGTGTAGAGGGTGGGAGTCATGATTATTTTTCACATATGAACTGTTTGTGTGAAGCTGTTCCCTCAGTGTCTTATCCAACCTATTTTGTTACCAGTAGCTAGTTCAGAGGTTTGTTACCTCATGTTTAGGTTAAAGCCGGAGAATTACGGCAGTAGTAATACCTGAGCATAAGAATTTGATGTGTGATTTCGATGGACAGATTTCCTTTATCGATGTTCTAAAGCACGGCCATTTAACAAAACTTTTTGTTAAATGAACAGTAATTGCCTGGTGGGTTGTGGCATTGTGTCCATCTCATAAAATGTGGGAGACCAGACACCAGAATCAGCTTTATGTGATTATTTAATGCCTTTTTTCCCCTTATTCACTTGGCCTTCCCCCTCCCTTTTACCCCACCATTCCCCAATGCAAGTCACCTGTCAGTTTGGAAGTGTGTGTTTTTTAGGACAGGTTCTGATCTATGCAGATTGTGTTGGAGAGAGAGAGAGAGAGAAAGAGTGTGTGGGTGTGTGTGTGAGGGCGTGTGTGGTCTTCTGGTGAAAGACAGTGCTCCTGTGACTGAAGACGTTTCTAAGTCGATTTCTCAGCCACTTGTAAAAAAAAAATAAATAAATAAACCTGATTGCTTTTTCAGTGGCCTTATTCCTTGTGTGTAGCGTTGCCCCCACCCTGACCTTTATATTAAAAATTTATTTGTCCCTTGAAAAAACATTAATTTGCAGAGATCAATTTGTAGTATTTTGATCATGGAATATTTCTGATTCTTACTGCATTGTACCTAAAAGAGGATTCCCAATGGCTACTTTTAAAATAGAGTATATGAAAAATAGTGGCTGATGAATCCTTAATGTTCATAAGGTCTTTTTCCTGTTACAGTTGTATATAGAAGTCTAAAGAATTTTTAAAATCGCTGCACTTTTTCACTGCATGCTTAAATTCCCAAAGGCAGATTTTTTGTACTGAGGTAGATGGTTGAAAGGACTAGATTATAAAATGAGACAAATACAAAACATCTTAAGAAGTGAAAATCTTGCCTTTGGCACTACAGTTGTGTGTGTGTGTGTGTGTGTGTGTGTGTGTGTGTGTGTGTGTGTACACTAAGAAATGGAAGAACACTGTTTTACTTTTTAAAATGTTGAATGTTTCTGTCCTTTCTGGAGATAATTAAAATGTGAATCACTGAACTTGAGATTTTAGCCAGACTAGGGGCCCTGCTAAACAATGAAAAACACTTCACTGAAATTTACCAAATCACACTGGGTTAAAAATGTGAAAACACTCACCACATGCTGGCTGTGGTGAGGAAGTGGGGGTCCAGCAGGTATAGTATCAGGAAGAGAACTGCAATAGAATGGTTTATCTGATATACTCAGTACTGAATGAGACTGAATGAGTCTGATTTTTTAAGCCAAAAGGACCTTGATTTTATAGATCTGTTTTGACCAAAATATTTAGCCTTTTCCTGTGGACAAATTAGAACACATTTATATCCTTTAATTCCAGATCTCAGGCTGTTGAGAAGCTAACAATTGACCCCTTTCTGGCTGAAAACTTGCCTTAATTGGTACCTTAAATATTCATGTTAGAATTGGGAGCTTATTACTCTTGTTAGGTTTCCTGTCCAATAATTTTTAGAACTAAAAAGATTAACCATTATGTCCTCCAAAACGAACAGCTCTTATATCTGATAGATGAAAGGAGATGTGTGTGTGTGTGTGTGTGTGTGTGTGTGTGTGTGTGTGTGTGTGTGTGTTGTATGTGTTACATAAACATTCACACACACAAGAATATGAGGCTGGTTGAATTGGATATATTTATTGTGCCTTTGTTGACCAAACATAATTTTGAAGTAATGGTAATTTGGGGATAATGCTGTATTTATTTTGATATGGCTTTAAGACCTGTTAATGTGGGTCTTAAATGTTAATGTGTACCTTTGCTCTTCTGCTTCATGAAGTGTGATGCATATTTGTACACCTTAAGGTAAATGAATCCAATAAGGCTTGATTCCGTACCTCTTACCACAGATTCTACTTTTTTCTTAAGGATTTGTTTTCCCAGACACTACACAAATCTTTGAAAAACTTTGCCACTTCATCTACTACACTCTTTACTATCAATTACCAACATTTAAATTTTGCAAGAATATTTGGGCTTCTTTTAGAAACAAATGCAGAGATTCACTCCCTGGAAAGTGAGTTCTGCATAGTGGCCATGGAGGAGGAGTGTCAGGATTATGGCGGTACTTACTCCTTTGTTCCCTTTCTGTGGTGGGTTGCCTCTTTTGATTGTTTTTGGTTCTATTGAGAATTAATGGATGTAAGGTTTTTTCCTGTGCCTTTTTTATCTTCTGTCATTTTGTTTGCTGGAGGTGGACTGGCAGAATAACATGTCGGGGGATTTTCCTTCAAACATTGCAAGTGGTATTTCTACCGTATAAACCTCCAGTATGCAATCCAGTTGTGTTGGTTTCTTGGTGACTAAGAACGATGACCACTGGCCATGTTCTTTAGTTTTTGTGATGAGTTGAGAAGCACCATCTACTTAAGGGAGCTGTGAATTTCCTGTCGTCCTAGGGAAATCACAATATGTTCCACTGTGCGCCAGATATCAACAGGTACTGTGATGGGCAGAAAAGTGCCTATATTTCTCTACCCACAAGAGCAGGAAGAAGACCTACAGCTCCCCGTGAGCCTAGATGGTACTATATTGGCCTGGAAGGACAAGGGAATAAGACCACTGGCAGCAAGGTGGCCATGCTGCCCTGGTGAGACCGGGCAGTGGCTGACCTAAGGAAGATAACTTGCTTTGCTTAAAAGTAGATGTTGAAGTGATGCTTAACACAGGCAGTATTAACTTCGCCTTTTGTTCAGGCCATCAACATGTATTGTTAAAATTACTGCACATCCCCCCTCAGATATCAAGTATACACTGTTCATGTTGGTGTGTGTGTGTGTTTATAGGCATGTGTCCCAAATCTTTTTGTTTTTTGTTTTTTTTTTTTCCTGAATGTGATCATGTTTTGGATGATACCTGAGCAGGGTTGCCTTTTTTTTTTTTATTTATTACCATTATATATTATATTATATTATATATTTGTTGCTTTCTTATAACTTTAGAGGAAGTCAAATCTTGGTATTAAAATTGTTTAAAAAAGAATAAAATTGTCCAGTTGATAAATGATCACTGGTCTAAAATATGAATTTTTCTTTAGTTATTGTGGAATAATGTGCCAGCTGTCTAGTCCATACAGTGATTTTGTATGTAGGATAGAGAAGCAGTGATGCTCTCAATGGGAAGATGTGCAACACAAGGGGACTCCATGTATTTTATCTACTTCAGCAATGGAACTGCAACTTGGGGCTTTTGTGAATAAAATTTAGCTGCCTTGTATAGTCCTTTGAAAGAGACATGTGATCTGTGAAAATTATAGTTTTCTTTTTTTAGAAGAAAAATTTGCAAAAGATCTTTCCAAAGATACTGTGCCACAGATCTTTTGTTTGTTCTCTGTAATGAGGATTAATTGCTGTTTAAAAAAAAAAAACACAAAAACATGTAATTGACTTGTTAATCTTCAAATTGTTTCCTTTTCACAAGAGGATCGAGCTGTAAAAAAAAAAAATTAATAAAAATTTAGAGAAATTGTTGGGGTTGAATTCATGCTTTCCTTTTGCTTGAATAAACGAATTCCTAAAATTGCCATATATAATTACCATTATATAGCCAAGGCGAGCCTCACATGGTGGAATAACATGCTGTTGTTCACAATATGTATTTATTGTTAAAATGGGAACAGAAGTGGGGGCAGAGGGTGCTCATCCTTCCCTTTGGTTTATTTTCTAGAACTTCAGTCACACACAAATTAGCCTGATACCACCACTGTGGCATCTTTTCTTTCTGACCTCAACTGCCCGGTGCAATGGTGACCATAATTTGCCTATTTTTAACTTGTTGCGTGGACACATTTGTATAATGTTAGTATTGAAAGGAATCTAAAGGCATATGGTCTGTCCTCCCTTTGTTACTCTGAAGGAGCTAATGTTTTACACCAGTGGTTTTAGAAAATCAGCAAGAACCCAGATACTGAAATCTGACTTGGCAAATTTGAATTCTGGCCCCTGAGTTTGCTATGTGTCCTTGGGCAAGTTGTTTAACCTCTGTGGGGTTTTTTCATTTATAAACTTTGTTCATTTGGTATGTACCTAGTAAGATGGTGAGGATTGTACAAGAGGATATGGAGAGTGTTTAGCATAATGCCTGGCATGAACACTCTTAAATTGGTGGCTCCTTTAATTTATTCCTTCCCCTTGCTGCACCACACTGCCCACAGCTACCCTCCAGCCTCAGACCTCACTACCCACCTCTTTTTCATTTTTTGTTCCTTAGGTTAGGTTGACCTCTACTTATATTGGTCCTAATGAATAGATACCCACCCTCGGCAAGCTTGTGGTAAAGTTGACAAGCAGCAAGAACTGGTAAGCATGCAATGGCAAGTGTGGGAAAAGGGAGTGTTTCATTAAGAGAAGGGAAGGGATCTCTAGGGAAGAGCTCTCATTTGAACTAAGCCTGGAAAAATGGGTCATAAAATCTCTGGTTTTCATCTTTTTCACAAATGCTATCCGTGTCCTATCTTGTCCATTATAGATTATCAGTAGTGGTTGTCCGTTGCATGGTTGTACCAGTTTATTTAACCAACCTTGTTAGACATGGAGATTATTTCTAAGTAGGGGATATTATAAAGAATGCTTCCACAACCATCCCTGAAGCAAACTGTTTGGACAGATTCAGCACTTAATATTGTACTATATTATCCTTAGTATATGTGTGCATGTATATATTTATGCTGAATTAGATTTCAGCCCTAAAAAGTTGAGCATGCATTTCCCAGGACATTTTCCAATGCCAGTAACATGTTACCAACTAAGAAAACTTTTTCACAAACATCTGAAGTTCAGTTCATGTTAAAATTTCAGCATTTGTCCCTGAAAGGCCTTAGGGCTTATTTTTCAAACCAGGATTCAGTCAAGTTTCATGAGTAACATTTATTATATTAAAAACATTTGTGTGTTTCCACCAAGTGTCCTTTAATTCATTCCTCTAACTTCTATATTTCCTGGAAACTGGATTCAGTCTTAGAGTCTTGATTATATTTGAAAAGACCCTACAGAGTATGTGGTATACTTCACATGGTGTTACATCAGGAGACGCCTAAAGTCTCCAGTGATGCTAACTTTGAGTGAGTGGTTAAGATATGACCACCAGAACGCTGTTGTAAATACAGGCTTTTCCCTGTTTCAACATCTTCCAACATCCAGTTATTTTAGCATGCATTGATAATCCATTGCCTTTCCGATTCTAGATATCATGTTTAGAAAATGCAAAGGGAGGGGCGCCTGGGTGGCTCAGTCGGTTAAGCGTTCAACTTTGGCTCAGGTCATGATCTCGCGGTTCACGGGTTTGAGCCCCACATCGGGCTCTGTGCTGATAGCTCGGAGCCTGGAGCCTGCTTCAGATTCTGTGTATCCCTCTCTCTCTGGCCCTTCCCAACTTGTGCTCTTTTTTTCTCTCAAAAAATAAACATTAAAAAAAAAAATGCAAAGGGAGAAGTTACCTAATTTGATAGATGGGAAATGGTATCTTCTGATGTTTTCATTCAGATATTATTCCTGTGGTACATGGTTTTTTTCCCCATCACGTACCAAGTGGCCATTTGCAGTGCATGGGTTATGTGACCAGTACCCCAAATCCAGTTCAAGTGTCCAATTCAGTAGATGTGGGGAAGGTTTTCACCGAAATCATGTAATGAGTTCACCATTAGGAAGGTGAGAGAGAGGATGCTGAGCAGAAAAAGGAATAGATGACTTCCCTTCAAGCTATTAATCTTTTTCCTTTTGACTTATGTATTTACGATATTAACCTCTCCTTATGTTATAAAGGTTTCCTCTCCAAATTATCTTTTGCTTTTCAGTTTTTATTAGGGCCCTTTTAAGCAGAGCTTGTTTAGTTTTAAGTAGGCCAACTTCTGCCAATGTCTTTGCAGTTTCTGCTTCTGGTGTCTTGAGGTATGTGTGGGCTGCTTCCCAGACCCTGAGAGGCTTTGTATTATTTAAAACCAGCAACAACTCTGAGGTAAGTAGTAATTTCCCTCGGTGGCCTTGTTAGTATTTGTATTAGCAAGTATTTAGGCACTTGTGGAGCCTGAATTATTTATATAGATATTTGTTCACGATTTACCAGAGTTGTTGGAAATGTAAATTGTCACAATCCAGGCTACTTTTACTTAGGACATCTAGGTGTTTAGAACCCTCCAGTCCATTCCAAACAACTTTGAAGCCCAGCGGTGTTTACCGTAATATAATCAGAATTTTATCTGCTGTCATTTTGGCTGTGCTTAGATAAACGTACCCGTCTAGTCTGTTTTGTCTTAGAACAGGACTCTTTCGGTGTTTGCGGTTTCCCTGTAGACCACACTCTGCTGAAAGCGAGACTGTAGTGAGACATCAAGGCTCTGATAATAAAGACCTGTGCCCTTCTAACTGACTGCAGGGTGGACCTTGAATGCTTTCTAAACAGACAATTCTATTTTAGCTTCAAAAGACCATGTGCTTGCTCTGGATAAGTGCTGTAAATCACCCTTCTCTGTTGCTGCAGCCCAGTCCTAACATCTTATTTACCTTATTTCATGTGTAGGCAGCAGAAACAATTATGGGTTTGTATCTCTCTACTGCTAAGTATTCCTATAAATTATCATCTAAGCAACAATACACACAAACAGGCGCATGCACACACATTTTTCTATAGGTACATACATGATTAGATGTGAAAAATGAGTTGTACTCAACTGCATGGGCCTTAGAAAAATGTCTTCAGTTAACTATTCAATTCCCTGCTTTTCTATCTTTGTCTTACAGTCTCTGAAGAAACTCTTCCTGCTGGTAGGACTTAGCACACAGGATTGTAGTTGAGGACTTTACAAGCATCTTAAGGGAGTGATATGCTAGAGTGGCTTTGCAGAGCTTCCCAATCATGTAAATTATTTTGGATTTTTTTTTAAATCCTGTTTTCAACTGATCTACAGAGAGGCCATTAAAAGAAATCAAATGAGGGGTTCCTGGGTGGCACAGTGGGTTAAGTGCCTGACTTAGTGCCAGCTCACGTCATGATCTTGCAGTTTGCGAGTTTGAGCCCTGTGTTGGGCTCTGCACTGACAACTCAGAACCTGGAGCCTTGCTTCAGCTTCGGTGTCTCCCTTTCTCTCTGCCCCTACCTCCGTCTCCCTCCCTCTCTTTCTCTCACTCACTCAAAAATAAACCTAAAAAAAAATCAAATGATGGGGCACCTGGGTGGCTCAGTCAGTTAGGAGTCCAACTTTGGCTCAGGTCATGATCTCATGGTTCACAGGTTCGAGCCCCACGTCAGGTTTTGTGTGGACAGCTCAGAGCCTGGAGCGTGCTTCAGATTCTCTCTCTCCCTCAAAATAACATTTAAAAAAAATTTTTTTTAATCAAATGACATAAAAGCATGTAGAGCAAAAATTACAAGAGCAAGGGCAGCTAGGTGACTCAGTCGGTTAAGCATCCGACTCTTGATTTTGGCTCAGGTCATGATCTCACAGTTCGTGAGATGGAGCCCTTCATTGGTCTCCGTGGGCTGTCTGCTGACAGCGTGGAACCTGTTTGTGATTCTCTTTGCCCCTCCCCTACTCGCACTTGCTCTTTTTCTCTCAAAATAAATAAACATTTAACAATCAACAAAAAAGTCACAAGGGCAAACGTACTCATCCATTTCCCTCCAGAGCTAATAGCCATTACTTTTGGTGCATCTCATTCCAGAACTCATTGTGCACTTATATGTTGTTTTTAAACATAAATTTGGAGTATATTTTGATTCTTTTGATTTTATGTCAGTGTTTTTATGGTAATCCTATTTTGGATGCAATATATTGTGTAATAAGGATATATCTCCCTTTATGTAAACATTCTCACATTATGCATACAAGCCTCCCCTGGGCCTCTGCCCGTTATTCTGTTACAAACAGCTATACTGAGGAATCTTTCTTTTCTTTTCTTTTCTTTTCTTTTTTTTTTTTTTTTTTTTTTTTTTTTTTTTTAGGAATCTTGATAAACACATCATTGTGCATTC
Source organism: Prionailurus viverrinus (assembly GCF_022837055.1). NCBI lineage: Eukaryota > Metazoa > Chordata > Mammalia > Carnivora > Felidae > Prionailurus > Prionailurus viverrinus. The sequence goes on along the minus strand of NC_062564.1, from coordinate 134,217,005 downwards.
TTTCAAGTATTTTTACAGGATAAATTTTTGTAAGAGGGATGTCTCAGTCAAAAGAGAAGTCAAATTTAAAATTTTTGATGTTACCAAACCTACTTCTCCCAAAAAGCTCTTCTAGCAACTGTGGATGGGTATACATTCTTTCCTTTTTTTTTTTTTTTTCTTTCATTATGATATGTGTATTCTTTAATCCTCACCTCCCCACTTACTCTCTGGTAACCATTAGTTTGTTCTCTATAGTTAAGAGTCTGTTTCTTGGTTTATCTCTCTACCACCACCCACCACCGCCTGTTTTGGGCTTCTTTCTTAAATTCCACATATGAGTGACATATGGTATTTGTCTTTTCTGACATTTCATTTAGCATTATATTCTAGCTCTATCCGTGTTGCAAATGGCTAGATTTCATGCTTTTCTATGGCTGAATAATATTCTGTTGTGTATACAACACATCTTTATACATTCATCTTTATACATTCATCAGTAGGCACTTGGGCTGCTTCCATAGTTTGGCTATTTTTAAGTTTTGTTTGTGTGTGTGTGCGTGTGTGCACGCATGTGTGTTTTTTGGTTTTTGGGGGTTTTTTTTTTGGAGAGAGCACATGTATGCACACATGAATGAGTGGGGATGGAGAGGGAGAGAGAATCTTAAGCAAACTCCACGCTCAGCACAGAGCCCTATGCTTGGCTCGATCCCACGACCCTGGAATCATGACCTGAGCCGAAATTAAGAGTCAGACATTCAACAGACTGAGCCACCCAGGTGCCCCTATAGTTTGGCTATTGTAAATAATGCTGCTATAAATGTAGGAGTGCATGTATCCTTTTGAATTAGTGTTTTTGTATTTTCAGGGTAAATGCCCAGTAGTGTGATTACTGGATCATAGGGTAGTTCTATTTTTAATTTTGAGGAACCTCCATACTGTTTTCCAGAATGGTTGCACCAGTTTGCATTTCCACCAAGAGTGCAGGAGGGTTCCTTTTTGTCCACATCCTTGCCAACACTTGTGGTTTTGATTTTAGCCATTCTGAATGGTGTGAGGTGATATCTCATTGTGGTTTTGATTTGCATTTCCCTGATGATGAGTGATGTTGAGCTACTTTTCATGTGTCTGTTGGCCATCTGAATGTCCGTGGAGAAGTGTCTGATCATGTCTTCTGCCCATTTTTGAATTGGGTTGTTTTTGGGGTATTGAGTTGTATCAGTTCTTTAATGTTTTGGATAATGTTTGGTTAGCCCTTTATCAGCCATGTCATTTGCAAATATCTCCCATTGAATAGGTTGTCTTTTAGTTTTGTTGTTTCCTTTGCAGAAACTTTTAATGTAGTCAATGGTTTGTTTTTATTTCTTTGACCTTAGACCTATCTAGAAAAATGTTGCTACAGCTGACATCAGAGAAAATATTGCCTATGCTCTCTTCAAGGATTTTTATGATTTCAGGTCTCATATATTTAGCTCTTTAATCCATTTTGGTTTTGTTTGGTGAAAGAAAGTGGTCCAGTTTCATTCTTCTGCATATTGCTGTTCAGTTTTCCCAACACCATTTGTTGAAGAGACTTTTTCCCATTGTATATTCATTCCTCCTTTATTGAAGATTAATTTACCATATAATTGTGGGTTCATTTCTGTGTTTTCTATAACATTGATCTTTGTGTGTGTGTTTATGCTAGTACCATACTGTTTTAATTACTACCGCTCTGTAATATAACTTGAAATCTGGACTTGTAATACCTCCAGTTTTTACTTTTTCAAGATTTCCTGGGCTATTCAGCATCTTGTTATTCCATACAAATTTTAGGATTGTTTGTTCTACTTCTGTGAAAAAGTGCTGCTGGTGTTTTGATAGGGATTGCATTAAACCCATAGATTGCTTTGAATGGTATAGACGTTTGAACAACTTTTGTTCTTCCAACCCATGAGCATGGAATGTGTTTCCATTTCTTTGTGTCCTCTTCAGTTTCTTTCATGAGTTTTCAGAGTAGAGGTCTTTCACCTCCTTGGTTGTTTATTCCTAGGTATTTTATTCTTTTTGGTGCAATTGTAAATGGGACTGTTTTCTTAATACTCCATTGCTTGCACCTCAGAAAACATCATCTGTGAGCTGCTTACAATTCCCATTTCTTTTTTTCCAACCCTGTAGGAGGCAATGATCAACCCCTAAGTAGGTGAAACTGCATACATCATTGATAAACAGGATCTGAAGCTCCATTAATCTTTAAAACATATTCCTTGTCCAAGCAGATGACATTTATCCTGGATAAAATGGAAGCTATGAAATATGGGCACAGTTTTGAGGATCTACGGAATGAATTTCACCATAGGTTTCTCTATGGCCTACAGAGATCAAATCTAAAATCTGTTACAGGTCAGTCCCCAGCCTCACTTGATTATTGTCCTAATAACCTGATAATTTGCTTATTTTAGATGAAGATAAAAGAGGAAGGGAAGACTGATTTCTTATCCCCATGAAGTTTAATTCTATCCATTCAATAGTCTGAGTGATTCCTTTGTGTAAAGTGACATGCTTCAGAATGTGTGTAGCACAAAGTATAGGTCAAGGTGCCTGACTTCCGGATGGCATGTCTCTTTTCCATCCAGGTGACAGGTTAACTTCAGATCTGATATTTTCCCATTCAGATAGCCATTGTCCTTGCCTCTGGCCCGTCCTAATATAGATGCTATTGTAAAACTAACACCCTGTAGCTACAATGTTCAGACTGAGTTATTTCAAGCTTGACAGCATGGCATATGTCAGTGTATCTATTAGGCAAAGGACAGCACTCCTCTTGTGTCTATGTATTTGTCCTGAATTCACCAGAGCAAAATGGAGCCACTCAGTCTTTTTCCCTTTCATTTACTACCTCCATGATACATCCCCATCCCCAGAGCCCAACAGACCTAGAAAATGAAAACATGGAGAAGGGGAAAAGAACATATGTTAAGCCACTTGTCCTGTATAACTTCCATAGTTGTAGTTTTAAAACCACCTTCCAAATTAGTCATTATCATGCAGATGATCAAATTTAAGCTAAAGACGAGTAATTTATGGTCAAGCAGCTAGCAAAAGGTGAAACCCAGATTATGATACTGATTTGTCTGACTTCATTATGAAGAATTTTGCTTATGAGAATGAACTAGAGGAAACGTGGCTGTTGTTGTTGTTTTTAAATAAGCTCTTTTAATGTCCTCTACAAACAGAATCATAACACTCTTAACATTTAACCACTTTTGGATTATACTAGAGGCAATTAGTAAAATTGGATTGTGGGTAGGAATTAGGTTTTATAAAATGGAGCTCAAGGGGCACCTCGGTGCTTCTCTCTGCCCCTTCCCTGCTCTCATTCTTTTCTCAAAATAAATAAACTTTAAAAAAAATTTTAATGGAGCTTGAGAAGGAAGTCCTGAGAATATGTAGTCACTAGACAATGACTAGCACAGTGGGGGATTTCCCAAGTCAGATGTTGCCTTACATATGCCTTGTAGATTTTATCCATTTACCTGAACCAGTCAGAACACGAGTACATCTCTAGTGCTTGCTGAAATATGTAGGTTTTTTCCTTTTTATGAGGACATGTATTATTTAATAAAAAAAAGTATCACTAGATTTTACTTTTTTGTTATAAACCTTTAAGGAAACTAGCATAAAACAAAAGTTTTAAAGTCATGCAAAGTAACTTCAAAGGTTAAAATCCCAACAAATATGAAATAACTGAAACTGGCAACAGTGTGAATCCCCCCAGGGTCCTCCAAGTTGTACAGTAGTGGGACCAAGTAAAACTTTAGCTTAGAAACTGACAACTTTGAAGGCTGAATGCCTTGGCCCAGCAGGATGCGTCTCACTTTCATGATACAGTATCTATAAAATACAACCAGAAACCAAAACAATAATTATCCTCTACCTTGTGCAAGTTACCTAAATGTCTGATACTATTTCCTATCAAAACAGAAAGGGGTTGAAATACATACTATCCTAAAGTCTATGAAATAGTAATAGTAATCATGTATTTCTGTTAAATTTGATGGGTTAAAATTTAGAGATACACAGAACTCAAAGGACTACTGTCCTACAAAATCATCATCTTGGGTGAGGGGGAGGAGTACACATCAGTGAGCACTGCTCAGAAAATATGGAGAACACTTTAAAGCTGTTTGCAGTACTCGATGGGTAAGCATACACACACCTTACTATATGGTAGTTTTGTCCATATAAATAACTCACCAGGCTTAGCTCTCTAAAACACGTATTTTCAAAAGGCAGAGGAAAAAATAGTATGTCCCTATTAAATACTTCCAGTGTCTCCTTACGTTTGTTTTGGGCATGATGGCAGCATCACTGGATTAATGAAAATCTCCACATATTCTTTGGAAAGCGCTATTCATTATATCAACATTTTTGAAGTTCTAATACATGTTTAAAAATTGTATTCATCCCAGAATATTTTAATTCCCCTTTATATCCAGTGCTTAACCAAAAGTTGAATAAACTTTATCCTGAACCTTATACACTTATATCCACCTCGATTGGAAACACAAGTGGACTGGACTATGGAGAATTACTGTGTACAAAAATGTCACAGATGTGTTTCTTCCTCTTGTTTCCACTTGACTGGGACATTAATCAGCCATGGCAAGACCCCTCCATTATATTCTCTACAGTTCTGTGTTCAGGCATTTGAGTATGCATATGTATTTTTGTACATATTTACACAAATGATGAATCTCCATAATCATTTAATGGATAGGTAAGGATAGTAAAATGCATTGTTAGCATGAAACATTTACCTAAAACACAGGAAGTCAGGGAAATTTCACATATGGACACTTAAAAAAAAAATCCTGTTGCAATAAAACAAAACTTGTAGGTTCTTACATTAAACCATTAAATGTTTGGTTCTACTTCCCTAATTTCCTGAAGCCACATCTTTCATTACTTACCAAATATACATTCCTGTAAGTTAAGTAAATCCCTGGCCAGGTTCCTTCCTTGGCTCAACTTTTTGCTCTTTTTAATGTGCATAGTGCTCTCTCCTTCCAGCAGAGCCTAGAAGCCTAGGGTCAGCTGAGACCCATTCTCCTAAAACTTTACAACTCCCTACAGGCATATTTACAAAGTGTTACCTGAAAATACCAAGGAGCCACCAGACATTCCATTTGTGTGCAATTCATTAAAAAGAATTTACATTCATTCCACTAGTAAGAATTATTTACTTCTCTGGCTCTGGCTTGAAAGGATGTGGTAGGTTTGAGTCAACAAAACCGTCTCTGGCCTCTTCCTCCCCTTATTCATAGGCATTAGCCACCCTGCAGGTGTAAACCTGTACACCAAGAGATCTGTGTGCACAAAGAGGAGGAGATCTGAAGCAGAAAAGCTTAGGGTTTTGACTATAATGTACCTCTGGGGATTAAGTAAAAGCCACAGACAACCAGCCAGCTCCTGAGGATTATGAATAGTGGTAATGAGGAAAACATTTTGAACCTGGGCCTCAAATTGCACTCGGTGTGCTAAGCAATGCAGGCACAACATGAAATGAATGAATTTTAACAAGTTTTAGCTTTAGGCTTCTCATTAGGGCCCTTTTCCCACGTGTAATGTGCAGAATGCACCACTAGAGAGCAACCCTTTCCCTTAGGAAAAAAATATATGAATTTAACCACATGAAGCTACACCTTCACACCCAGTAGAATGGCTATAATCAAAGAGGACAACACACAGTGTTAAGGATGAAAAAAACCCAGAAAACTCATACTGTGCTGATGGGAATATAATATAGTACAGCTGCTGTGAAGAAGTTTGGTAGTTTCTTAAAAATTGTTACCATACAACCCAGCAATTCCACTTGTATGAACCTATGAAGATAAATGAAAACATGCTTACATTAAGACATGTTCATGAACACTCATGGCAGTGTTAAAAAACAAACGGAGACCAGCCTTGAAAATTCTCTGAACAGACAAAACCAGTTTAGTCATATAAACAAAACTTGATTTAGCTTACTTTGCAAGACTAACTTGACCTGGGTCATTTCTTGCTTATGCCTCTGAAAATAAGCAAAACTTGAACAGTTCCCAAAGTTGGTATGAAGTAACACACTGACCAATTCCCTATCATTTAAGAAAACACTAATATATTCTAACACTGAATAAACAGTTACTGTTTTCTCATTGTGAAAGCAGCTGCTTGATAACAAATATTCCCCTGAGTCTCATTCCACATATTGGTTTGAGTGTTTCTGGTGTGTGCATAATAAACTTTTACTAATTAACTGCTTTGGTGATTGATTGGTTTTACTTCTGTTATTTCTGAACTTCTGACATCTCCTGGCAAAAGAAGTGGGATCCAAAGACCCTGAATGTCTCCAAGGCCAGTGAACACATAGGTGCCTAGTACTCACAAAGCCCAGTGAACTCACTGCTTTCTAGCTAACCCTGGAATTTGAGGGTCTCTTTGAGATGTGAGGTCTGCTCTTTGTGTTTTGAGCGCTCCAACTTTATTGTGCACACCTGCATTTTGCTTGTTGAAGCTTCTTGGTTAGTCACTCTGTGCTGTTCAAAGAGTGGGGGTGGGGTGGAACGTGATTCCCTGTGTTTTGAAACAGTTGTTGGAAAACAGGGCCTCTCACAGTTAAGACATTAAAGGTAAAGATGGGTTCCGTCTGGCCTATGGATGAGGCTCTTGTGCCTTTTTGGAAAATGGCTGATCTTTTGAAATTGTAGTGGCCTCTTTGGGGAATTTTTAACTTAGGTCCACCTTAAGCACGTTTAGAAGATTCCAAACCTCTCAGAAACCATGGAATGTATTCTTTAAATGGCATGTAGAAGCTTCTAAAAGATGAAAATGACTCCATAAAGAGCTCTGAAAAAAATCCTTACAGCATGCAAATAGTGTCTTTGGCCATCTAAGTAGGTACTGTTAATTTAGTCCACCTGCCAGAAACGCAGTTTGTATCCAACAATTCTTTTGACTTTTGTACCTGAGACGTGGCTACAGTTTTCAAAACAAAAGCTTTAAGAACTTTTTGGATGTCTGTATGTTTATGTAGGTCTATGTATGTTACAGATAGGTGATATTTTTCTCTTTCCAGATGGTATTACCAAAATTGTAAAGAGCTCTATTTAATTTAAAGAAAAGTGTTTTATCAAGATACTCTCAGAAGTATAGAAACTAACCCAGATTTTTTCAAGTTTATGATCTAAGACAATCCTTGATAAATACAAGCTAGTTTAAGTATGCTGGTTTAATAAAAGCAGGTATGTCTTCAACATTTGCCAAAAAATATGATAGTTGTTTATGTCTAATCCAAGCACAACTGTTTAAAGTAATAATTTAAAGTTTATACTAACTCTAACTGAATAATGGGTATTCATTGAATATCTAAATCATTTCCAAACTTACATTTAGCATTTAATGTTAATCTACTTTTGGCTTTTTAATTTTCTACAGAGATAAAAGATATTTGGGTCCATTAATAAACATGATTTGTGCCACACTGAAAAATCTACTACTTTAGAAACTGTGAAATATATTTATAAATTTGCCAACCCACACTTTTTTTTCTTAGTTTTCAACTAGGAATTAAAGATCCTAACAGTTAAGAATTCTAATATATATATATTAAATTATATATATATAGATTATATAGATATAGATTATATATAGATATAGATATAGATATATATAATTAAAACTACTAGAAATAAAAGGGCTAAAAAGACCAACTGCATATGAAAAGAAGTAGAGAACACAATGTTTTTTTAATAAGGAAACATATGAAGGACTTTTGGGTTTTTTCTTTTTAGTAAAAAAATAAAAAGTAATTTTGTCCTAAAATAAAATGACTGTTCCAGAAAAAGGAAAAAGGACAAAACCTAATTGGATATAGAAAGTTACAGAAGGTTTGTGAAAAGGGAATCTTGAGAAAGGAATTTTATGTGATCAAGCTTAGAATGGACTTGTTTTAAAAAAGACTTTTAATATCAGGGCGCCTGGGTGGCTCAGTCAGTTAAGTGTCCAAGTCAGCTCAAGTCATGATCTCATGGTTTGAGCCCCACATCAGGCTCTGTGCTGACAGCTCAGAGCCTGGAGCCTGCTTCAGATTCTGTGTTTCCCTCTCTCTCTCTCTCTTCCCTTCCCTCACTCATTCTGTCTCCCTCTCTCTCCCCTTCACAAGTAAACATTAAAAAAAATTTTTTTTTAAGGGGCGCCTGGGTGGCGCAGTCAGTTAAGCGTCCGACTTCAGCCAGGTCACGATCTCGCGGTCCGCGAGTTCGAGCCCCGCGTCGGGCTCTGGGCTGATGGCTCGGAGCCTGGAGCCTGTTTCCGATTCTGTTGTCTCCCTTTCTCTCTCTGCCCCTCCCCCGTTCATGCTCTGTCTCTCTCTGTCCCAAAAATAAATAAACGTTGAAAAAAAAAATTTTTTTTAATTTTTTTTTAACATTTAATATCAAAAGTATACAGATGCAAAATTAAAATTTGGTTTCCTCTGTTGAAACAACCATTTTTTTCTTAGATTATTGGTCTGCTCTTAAGAAATTATAAACAAAGTTGTTTTGTTTTTACCTTTATGTAATTTGCCTAGAAAACAGATTCTATGTCTTATGAAAATAATTTGTGGTTCAAGTCTTTATCAATCAAGTCTTTGGTGACTAATAACAGTCTTCTTATTAAAAAAGCTAAGGGTTTTTCTTTGTTTTGTTTTTACAACTATGACTCTTTCTGTATTTGCCTCTGAAATCTTTTGTCACTTTGGTTGAATGGGTAAGTATTGTCTCACGGTGACTGATGATCCTATCTGATCAAATGTTTTAAATCTTCTGACATATTTGACAAATTTCCCTCAATCAAATTCTGAATGAAAAAAAAATAGGCTTATTTTGGAAACATCAAATAAAATGTAATTGTTTAACCTTCTTAGATCATATTTCTGAGATATACATATAGTTCATTAAAATAATTCAGAAATTGTAAGATTTTTAATAATTTCAAATATGTTAGGGCACCTTGGGGTTCAGTCAGTTAAGCACCAGACTTCAGCTCAGGTCACGATCTCACAGTTCGTGAGTTCAAGCCCCACGTTGGGCTCTGTGGTGACAGCTCAGAGCCTGGATCCTGGTTTGGATTCTGTGTCTCCTCTCTCTGCCTGCTCATGCTGTGTCTCTCTCTCTCTCTCAATAATAAATAAACGTTAAAAAAAAAATTAAAAAAAAATTTCAAGTATGTCCTAGTATAGTGTTATTAGTCATAATTTCAACTATTATCTTAAAATATATTTCACAAAAATAATCAAATTTTACATGTCAGTTGCATCATTTGGGGGTTGTATATAGAACTCTCACTAGATCCTTTTTAAGTGGCTAATTTTAAGGCTTTTGACATTTACAGACAGTTGTTTTACTCTGATAGTTTTGCAGAAGTGTTCCTGCAAAAATGCTTCATTTTGAAAGAAATTCATGTAAAAGACCTTGACAAGTCCTCCAAAATGCAGGCTTCTGACAATGTCCTAACAGTGAACTAAGAATTTCTAAAGCTCTAATGGAAAATTGATTCATAAAGCTGCTTACCCAAGGAGAAACAAAACAATTACAACTACATGAACTTATGAAAATGATTAGAATTTTTATGACTTCATTTAGAATACTGCTGGTTATTTAATGTTTTCCAGATTTAAAGGACCCCTTTTGCTCCTCTCTTAAGCTATCTATACCTTACAGCAATTTGGTAAAGGGTACATTTGCAACAAAGGTTGAAGCATTTATCCCTTTCTCCCCACCTGATCTCTGAATTTGGAAACTCTTATACCATTAGATATACTGCCACGAAAAATAAGAATATTTAATTAGTTCAATAAGAATCTGTTCTCTTTGTAACAGGACACAGCTGGATTAGTCATAGGCTTTTGAAAGTCTAGTCTGAGATTCTTTATGAAAAGTCCTGACAAAGCAGATTTAAAAGAGCCTATATGGTCAATCACTATTCTTGTTGTACTTGTGTAACTAGGCCAACCTCATTGAAATTAGATTTAATTTCCAAACAAATTAGCCTGTGGTTATCTCTGGTCATAATGGGGGTGATGAGAGAAATTACATTTCAATACTACACCTTTGTGGACACTGAATTGTAGTGCTATTGTCTTTGAGGTTTTCTTTTCTACCCATAAACTAGACTGGATCCTGAATTCTTCTAGTTTGCTCCAATATTTCAATAGAACTCTCCAAACACCTCCAGTTTCCTCCCACTCTTTTGACTAAGAATCACCTGAAACTAAAACTGCCCTTTTTCCAAAGCCATGCAAGTAAAAGCTGGACAACTAGACATGAACTTCAGAGAAATCACATTAGCTCATCTGTGGACATTCATGCTGCAAACCAGGAAAATCTGTCAGACTGCCACTGTTTGCCCTCACTTCCAGATGCTCTGAACCTAACACTAGGAATCTTCTCAACTGACCGCTCTCCAAACTCAAAAACTAAGTTTATCATTTGCTGAAACTATTAATCTTTGTCTTTTCTTTCCATAGAGCTGCATCTCATTAAATTACCTGTTTGCTCATATTATATAGAGGCCTAATTTGGGTAAAAGATCACCTAAAACATGACAGGATGAATATAAGGAAATTTTAAGTAATCATGAGGATGTGAATGCTAATACATCACATTGTACCTATGGAAACAAATGGGTTTCATTTTTTTATTCTAAGTGGTTATCTCTGCTGTGGGGAATTTTTCAGTCCTTGGTGGTGTTCTTACAGTCCTCATGTTCACCTCTCCAGTGCACTGTATACTCTTGAGGGTTTTAAATGCCTATCAGCAGGCACTCACATGACAATTATCATCAGACAGCTGGATGAAATCAACAATAACCACATAAATGATGACAACGGTGACTAGATGACCCTCTAGTCTGATGACTCAACTGGATGAAAACACTGAACATGTGATTATTTGGCCTGACTACATAACGGTGGTAACTGAGAATAATGTAATACTCTCAGACTGCTAAGAAAATTACCAAAACAGGGTGAATTGTTAAAATTAAAAACAAATGGAGACCAGCCTTAAAAATTCCCTGGACAGATAACACCAGTTTAGTCACGCAAAATAAACTAAATGAAGCTTAGTTTGTAAGACTAATTGACCTAGGTCATTTCTTGCTTATGCCTCTAAAGTTCATAAACAAAATTTGAAACGTTTCCCAAAGTTGATATGACAGAACCACTGACCAATTCCCTATCATTTAAGAAAATTCTAATATTCTAATCAATCACTGTGAAGAATAAACAGTCACTGCTTTCTCACTACATAAGCCATTTGATAATAATATCAATTTGATAATAATACCCCTGAGCCTCATTCCATGGTTTGATTTGAATGTTCCCAGTGTGTGTACAATAAGCTTTTACTAATTACTACTTTGGGGATTGGTGTTACTTCTGTTATGTGCAATGCTGCTGTCAAAAGTTCAGAAATAACAGCCAAAAGTTGGAAATAGTCCAGATGTCCACCGTGTGAACAGATAAACAACAGGTGATATATGCATAAGATGGAATACTATCCAGCAATAAAAATGCTACAGTATAGATTAACTTTTCAGGTGAACCGCAAAAAATGTATACTAAGTAAAAAGCCAGATACAAAATCACCATATAGAATATGATTTCACCTATACAAATTTATAGATAGAAACCACATTACTGATTGGGGAGAAGTGGAGATGGACTGCAAGAAGTGCTCATGAGAATCTTGGGGGTAATGAAAATGTTTACATCTGGATTGTGGTGATATTGCCACAACTCTAAACTTACTAAATCATGAATTGTAAACATGGTGAGGTTCTATAAATTATACTCCAATAAATAAAGCTGGATCCCCAAAATACACTGACTTAGTACTGTATTAGAATAGGTACTGAGAAATGAAACAAGGAGAAGGAAAACTAGAGCACTATGAGCCTATAACACAAACAGCCACTGTATCATTCAGTCCTGAGCTCTGGTTTCCAGACAGGAAAAAAGATCATTGTTTGCAGATGAATGGGGGGAAATAAAGGAATTTATGGTCAGGTAAAAATTTTATTACTTTTGGCTAGAAGCCAAAACAGAAACATAAAAAAAAAAAAAAAAGTTGCAAGTTTCAGGCAGAATGCAATTATTTTCTGAATGAACACCAGTACTCTGGAGTCACATTTATGAAGGGATTTATAACATCAAGCTAACTTAAGGGTCTGGTGTATATAGAATAAGTGATAAACTTGAGACAAGAAGTGATAGACACATCTTTGCCAAGTAATGTTACATATTATGAATTATCCTTTATAAACTAATATTTATTCACGAAAAAACAGGTATGATAAATATATGGGACTAAAAACCTCAATCTGTTAAAGTCTACGAAGATATTCAACAAATTTTACAAAGGGCTCTAGCAGTAATAAGAGAAAGGTAAGTGATATCAAGACAAAGCTATGCCCTTTTCTTTGGCTGTAGAATGGCAGTGGCCACATTCTACTTGTGCAAGTTACTAAAGACTAGATTTTTGTTTCAATTTTTTTTCCCCAATGTTTGTTTATTTTTGAGAGAGACACAGAGTATGAATGGGGAAGGGGCAGAGAGGGAGACACAGAATCCGAAGCAGGCTCCAGGCTCAGAGCTGTCAGCACAGAGTCCGATGCGAGGCTTGAACCCACGACCTGTGAGATCATGACCTGACCCGAAGTCAGGAGCCCCTAGATTTTTTTTTTTTTAAACAGAATACTTAATGAACTATTGAGGCCTCATCAAAATAAAAAGCTTCTGCACAGCGAAGGAAACAGTCAGCAAAACTAAAAGGCAACTGACAGAATGGGAGAAGATAGTTGCAAACGACATATCAGATAAAGGGTTAGTATCCAAAATCTATAAAGAACTTATCAAACTCAACACCCAAAAAAACAGTGAATAAATGGGCCAAAGACATGAATAGACACTTCTCCAAAAAAGACATCCAGATGGCTGACACATGAAAAAATGCTCAACATCATCATCAGGGAAATACAAATCAAAACCATAATGAGATACCACCTCACACCTGCCAGAATGGCTAATATTAACAACTCAGGCAACAACAGATGTTGGCAAGGATGCGGAGAAAGAGGATCTCTTTTGCATTGTTGGTGGGAATACAAGCTAGTGCAGCCATTCTGGAAAACAGTATGAAGGTTCCTCAAAAAAACTAAAAATAGAACTACCCTACAACCCAGCAATTGCGCTACTAGGCATTCATCCAAGGGATACAGGTGTGCTGTTTCGAAGGGACACATGCACCCCCATGTTTATAGCAGCACTACCAACAATAGCCCAAGTACGGAAAGAGCCCAAATGTCCATCGATGGATGAAAGGATAAAGAAGAAGTGGTATATATATATATACATATATACACACAATGGAGTATTACCCACCAATCAAAAAAGAATGAAATCTTGCCATTTGCAACTACATGGATGGAACTGGAGGGTATTATGCTAAGTGAAATTAGAGAAAGACAAAACTCTTATGACTTCACTCAGATGAGGACTTTAACAGACAAAACAGATGAATATAAGGGAAGGGAAACAAAAATAATATAAAAACAGGGAGGGGGACAAAACAGAAGAGACTCATAAATACGGAGAACATACTGAGGGTTACTAGAGGGGTTGTGGGAAGGGGAATGGGCTAAATGGGTAAGGGGCACTAAGGAATCTACTCCTGAAATCATTGTTGCACTAAATTCTAACTTGGATGTGGAATTTAAAAAAGAAAAGAAAAAAATAGAATATTAAGTAAGAGCTAGGCCCAACTTGGGGCTTGAGCTGAACCTTGAGATCAAAAGTCACATGCTCTACTGGCTGAGCCAGTCAGACACCCTCTGAAGGGCTCTCCCATTACTATTAGTGCTTGGATTAAATAAATAAATAAATAAATAAATAAATAAATAAATAAATAAATAAATAAATAAAAATAATAATAATAATAATAATAAAATAAAAACTTTCAAACGCTTTCTAGATTCCCAGAAAAGCAAGGAAACCTCCTGTAAGCAGGAATGGTAAGTAAACAGAAAAGCCATTGCCCTGAGGAAAAATGCCCTCAGCATTAGGATTGGGAGACTAAGCCTTGGATGACCAGTAAAGGGCGGAGCCAGGCCTGAGTACTCCATATTAGGTCTGGAACCATGAAGAGGGCTAAAGTGTCCCAGGGGCAGTTCCTGGCCTAGAGAAGCAAATGCAAAACCTCTCTGAGAGAACACGCCCAATTTAGAACCTCTGGATTCCCATGGGTTTAACTAAGAAAGCATTCACCACACACAGAATGGCACCATAAGGAAAAAACCCAAAGACAGTAAACAGATTTAGAACCCCCGAAGACTTCAGATACTGGAACTACCAACCACAGGATACAAAGTTAACTGTGTTTGAAATGCTCAAAGAAACAAAGGAATTAAGCAAAAAGAATCAAAAAGCTTTAGGCCAAGCCTATCGAAAAAGGAATGAAATACTACTTTTGGAAATGAAAAACATAGCAGTGAAATTAGAGATTCAATGGTTTAACAGCAAATTATTTTATTTCCATTTCACCTCTGTGTAAAGTCCCAGAAAAAGAAAAGTGATATTCAAAGTCCATGGTTGAACTTTTCTGAGCAGAAAGATCTACACGATGAATAATCCAGTGCATTTTAATGAAACTACAGATCAGACCAGATGAAAAGATCTTAACAGAAGAAAGTAAAAGGAGATACCATAAGAAGGAAAGGGCAGCAGTTGAGTTAAAATTAGAAAGGAAATCAGATAGTAGTGGAATAATAACTTCAAACTGTTGAGAGGAAAGTATTAACTAGAACCATACCCAGTAGAAGTATCAAGAGTAACAATAAGTATTGTGTACTTGAAACTTGCTAAGAGTGGACCTTAAGTGTTCTCACCAGACACACACATAAAGGTGTGAGATGATGGATGTGTTAACTAGCCTGGTTCTGATGATTATTTCATAATGTGAATGTTAAATTTTTAAAAAAGATCGTAAGTACCCCCCAACTTTGGGCTCAAACTCACAACCCAAAAACCAAGAGTCACATAGTCTACTGACTGAGCCAGCCAGGTGCCCCTATGTTCTACAGTTTAAATATACAATTTTGTCAACTACAACAGAGCTAAAAACAATATTTTAATACAAAAACAGCAGTAAAATGAACAAAAACCCAAGCAGTTACTTGAACTTCCTTAAAGTCACTTCTAGAAATACATCCTTTAGAAAACAAATTACCTAAGAAGGCATGTCTGAGATACTCAAAAGAAAAATGATCAAAGTGAACTCAAATAAATATTAATGTTTAAATGTGGGTTGGGTAACAACTAAAATACTGTATAACAAAGGTTGGAAGAGAGATGATGAATTTTACTGTTCTAAGGCCCTCAGTGTTCCAGGAAAGCATTTAACATACTAGTTAGATGTTGAAGATTTCAACACATTTAAGGTTAACTACTAAAAGAATACAAAGGTGTGGAGGGGAAACACAAAAAATCATTGAAATGAAGGCAAAAGTCTTGAACAGAAACTAAAGTGCTGGTGAAATTTCTGACCACTTAATCTGTTCCCTGCCACTCCCCTACTTCCCCCACCAAAAACACACAGGACAAATATGGATAACAAAATTAAAAACCTATGTACAACATCCTAATTAAACTACATGTTTCAGGAACCCCAAATTCGAGCAGATAGAAGACCTGTGTAAATTAGAAACTGAGCAAGGAGAAAGCAACCAGGTTTGTGAAGCACAAAAGCAGGAAACAAACTCACTGGAAAATTCAGGGGACTAGATAGCTCCAGAACAGCACTAAAATTGGATAGGGTTATGCCTTCTCCAATAGCAAGTGAGAGTGCAAAGGGTCTGAGGCAGGTCTGAATGGGCTGAAGTATTTTTGGGCCCATGAACCCTCAAAACTAACCAGTAAAAGCTCTCTTCAGGGTAAAGTCCCTGGAAACAGAATCAAATACACATCTGAAAACATACAACTTAAAATGCTCAACTCTACACCTAAAGCCTCAACACACACAACTAATCATAATACAGAATGTCAACACACTTCCTCTGTTGATAAGTCTAACAGCCAAAAGAAAAAAATAGCAACGTGTAGAAGATTGAGCAACACAAATTGCTAGTTTGATACATTGCACAAGTACAGAAACTGCACCAAAACAGAATACATAAATAACAAAATTTAACTACATTTGATACATTGCACAAATACAGAATCTGTACCAAACAGAATACATAAATAACAAAATTTAACTACACAATTGGCCATAAAACAAGTTTAGTATATTTCACTGGAGTCAAACAGATCATGATCACTGATCAAATGAAATTAACTTAGTAATTTAAAGATATACTTCTAAACTCAAAGAAAAACTTGTAATGAACATTTAAAAAATATTCAGAAGTGAACATTAATGAAATAATGAAAATAAAACTTGTAGGATTCAGAAAATGATGGCATTTTAAAAATCAAAACTGGGGCGCCTGGGTGGCGCAGTCGGTTAAGCGTCCGACTTCAGCCAGGTCACGATCTCGCGGTCTGGGAGTTCGAGCCCCGCGTCGGGCTCTGGGCTGATGGCTCAGAGCCTGGAGCCTGTTTCCGATCCTGTGTCTCCCTCTCTCTCTGCCCCTCCCCCGTTCATGCTCTGTCTCTCTCTGTCCCAAAAATAAATAAACGTTGAAAAAAAAAAAAATTTTAAATTAAAAAAAAAAATCAAAACTTACCAAAACCAACTTAAAAATCCTAAAATATCCTACCATTGATAAGATAATGAACTGGTAGTTAATTTTTCTACAAAAGTAAACTGAAGGTCCAGATGGTTTTATAATTAAGTTCTATCAAATGTTCAAAAAGTGAATTACTTCAATGTTAAGTAATTCAGAGAACAGAAAGGAGAGAATACTCCATAACTCATTCTATGAAGCTAAAAACTATGAAAACAAAATAACAGACCAATCTCCAGAGCACAAATGTTAAGAGTCCTAAGCAAAACAT
This sequence comes from Prionailurus viverrinus, assembly GCF_022837055.1. NCBI lineage: Eukaryota > Metazoa > Chordata > Mammalia > Carnivora > Felidae > Prionailurus > Prionailurus viverrinus. Next base: position 134,199,967 of record NC_062564.1, on the reverse strand, counting down.
TAGCAATTAAAGTTCAAAAGTGTATTTTAAAAATGATCATGGGGCACCTGGGTGGCTCAGTTGGTTAAGCACCTGATTTCAGCTCAGGTCATGATCTTGCTGTTTGTGGGTTTGAGCCACGCTTTGGGCTTCGTGCTGACAGCTCAGACCCTGGAGCAGGTTGGATTCTGTGTCTCCCTCTCTCTCTGCCCCTCCCCGGCTCACACTCTCTCAAAAATAAAAAAAAAAACATTAAAAAAAAATTTTAATTAGAAAAAAATGACCATTCTTTAATGATCAAGCTGGCTTTAGCCCAAGAATGTAAAGGTGGCTCAACATTTTAAAACTTTTAAATGTAATTCGCCACATTATCAGATTAGAGTAAAATAAGCACAATTTACTTCAAGAGGAAAAAAACTGATAAACTGCAACCCCTATAATAAAAGCTTAATAAAATAGAAAGAAACTTCCTTTCCCTGATAAAGAATAGAAAAACCTAATAGAATTCAGTATTGTAGGGCTGTCAATACTCCCTAATTAATCTATAAGATACATGATTCTAGTTTTAACCAACCGAGCCACCCAGGCTCCCTATTCTAGTTTTAAAAAGGAAGAAAAAAACCTCCTGGAGTTGTTTTTCTTCCCAAAGAATTTGACAATGATTCTAATATTTAATGAAAGAGCAAAAGGTCAAGGATACTTCTGAAAATAAGGCGAGACTTGCTCTACAAGCTATCAAGACCTTTAATCAAGTTACAGCAATTAAAATAAGGTGCCACTTGGCTCTTGGTTAGACAAACTGACCATTGGAATAGCACAGAAAGTCCCAAAATAGACATTTATTTCCATGGAAATTGGCCGTGTAGATAAAGTCCCTGAGGAAAGGATGGACTAATCAATAAACAGTAGAAAGAAAACTCGTTATTCTCATAGTAAAAAGATGAAATTATTTCTCACACATACATAAATAAATTCCAAGTGGACTGAAGACAAATATGAGACTTTCTGACTTTTAGAAGAGACTATAAGAAATATCTTAAGACACAGGGCACCTGGCTGGCTCAGTCAGTACAGCATGTGACTCTTGATCTCAGGGTTGTAGGTTTGGGCCCCATATTGGGTATAGAGATTACCTAAATATAAAATCTTTAAGAAAAAAGAGGGGGTACCTCGGTGGCTCATTCAGAAGAACACTGACTTGATTTCGGAGTTGTGAGTTTGAGCCCTATGTTAGGTGTAGAGATTAATTTTAAAAATATTGGGGCGCCTGGGTGGCGCAGTCGGTTAAGCGTCCGACTTCAGCCAGGTCACGATCTCGCGGTCCGTGAGTTCGAGCCCCGCGTCGGGCTCTGGGCTGATGGCTCAGAGCCTGGAGGCTGTTTCCGATTCTGTGTCTCCCGCTCTCTCTGCCCCTCCCCGTTCATGCTCTGTCTCTCTCTGTCCCAAAAATAAATAAAAAACGTTGAAAAAAAAAATTAAAAAAAATAAAAATAAAAATATCAAGATAATGGGGCGCCTGGGTGGCGCAGTCGGTTAAGCGTCTGACTTCAGCCAGGTCACGATCTCGCGGCCCGGGAGTTCAAGCCCCGCGTCAGGCTCTGGGCTGATGGCTCAGAGCCTGGAGCCTGTTTCCGATTCTGTGTCTCCCTCTCTCTCTGCCCCTCCCCCGTTCATGCTCTGTCTCTCTCTGTCCCAAAAGTAAATAAACGTTGGAAAAAAAAATTAAAAAAAAAAATCAAGATATTAAAATAACTAAATTTGAATATGTTAAAATTAACAATAGAACTATTAGTATTGTATTATGAAGAACTCTTTTAAAAAAATTAAAGGACATAAGACACTAGTAAGTATTTCACAGAAGAAACAGGAATGACTAATCATGAAAACATGCTCAACTTATTAGGAAAATGCAAACTAAAGTACAATGAAATGTCATTTTACACCTATCAGATTGGCAAGAATCAAATCTTACAGTAGTAAGCAAATGATAAACTGTATTATAAACTGGCACAACCACTTTGGAAAATAACTACATTATCTTATAAACTGTTACAAAGCTAATCAGGTACATACCTTATAACCAATTCTGCTTCTAGATACATGCTCTAAAGAAATTCTTGAACATCTTTACCAAGAAACTATATATGAATGTTCATTTTAAAATTGTCTGTAAAAGCCAAACAGAAAAAAAAGGAAAACTGTACCCATTATAAGTTATAAAAATGAACTTGTGGAATGAAAAAAAGTTAATGTAAGACTACATATAGTACAATATTATTTTGTATAAAGTTCACCAACAAAAGTAAACATTATATGGGATATGTGTATATAAAACAAAAGGCAAAAACCAACTGATTCGGAACAGTAGTTACCTCTGGGGAGGAGGGTAGGCTGGGTACTGGAATTGAAAAGAAACACCAGGACACCTGGGGGGCTCAGTCTGTTAAGCGTCCAACTTTGGCTCTGGTCATGACCTCACAGTTCGGGGAATTCAAGCCCCGCATTGGGCTCAGTGCTGTCAGCAAGAGCCTGGAGCTTCTTTCAGATTCTGTGTCTCCCTCTCTCTCTTTCTCTGCCCCTCTCCCATTCACTGTCTCTCTCAAAAAATAAATAAACATAAAAAAAAAAAAAAGTTTGTTTTTAAATACCAAGGTAGTCAATAGAACAGAAATGTTCTAGTTCTTAATTAAGGAGTAGGTACACAGGCATTTAATTTTTATTCTTCATTACTTCCATGTTGCATGTATTTCTTATATATAAATCAAACATTAAAGAACTATAGTGACCAGTAGTTACCAGAGGTTGGGTGTAGGAGATAGACAAAGTGGGTGAAGGCAGTCAAAAGTTATAAACTTCTAGTTATAAAATAAGTCCTGGGGATGTAACTACAGCGTGATGGCTGTAGTTAATAATGCTGTATTGTATATTTGAGAGTTTCTAAGAGAGATCTTAAAAGTTCTCACAAGAAAAAACTGTGTGGGGCTGAATCTTTTTGTTACATTTTTTAAAACATGTTTCTATTTTGAGAGAGAGAGCGCAAGCAAGGGAGAGGCAGAGAGAGGAGGAACAGAGTCTGAAGCAGGCTCCAGGCTCTGAACTGTTAGCACAGAGCCCAACGTGGGGCTCGAACCCACGAACCATGAGATCATGGCCTGAGCCGACGTCGGACACTTAACAGACTGAGCCACCCAGGTGCCCCTGTGTGGTGATGAATCTTAACTAGATATATTGTGGTGATTGTTTCACAAAATATACACATACTGAGGAGCATGGGTGGCTCAGTTAGTTAAGCATCTGACTCTTGATTTTGGTTCAGGTCATGATCTCACAGTTTGGGAGTTCAAGCCTCATATCGGGCTACACGCTGACGCCTTGGAGCCTGCTTGGCCTGTCTTGGCCCCTCCCTAGCTCACAAACACACACTCTCGCTCTCAAAATAAATAAACAAAATAAATAAATAAACATCTCGCTCTCAAAATAAATAAACAATAAAATAAACATATAAATAAACATTCCTGAGCCACCCAGGAACCCCTCAATATGTGTATGTGTATGTATGTATGTATATATGTATATACATATACACACACACATACACATATATATATACATATACACATATATGTGTATGTGTGTGTGTATATGTATATGTATATACATATATACATACATACATACACATACACATATTGAGGGGTTCCTGGGTGGCTCAGTCAGTTAAGTGGCTGATTCTTGATTTTGGCTCAGGTCATTATCTCACAGTTCATGGGTTCAAGCCCACCACTGGGCTCTGGACAGTGTGGAGCCTGCTTGGGATTCTCTCTCTCTCTGCCCCTTTCCCACTTGCATATGTCTCCTCTCCCTTTCTTTCTCTCACTTAAAATGAACATTGTATATATTTAAATATATACATATACACACATTGAATTATTATGGTGTACACCTGAAATTAATGTTGTATGTCAATTATATCGCGATTTTAAAAAATTAAAGGGACAAAAAACAGATACACAGTGACCAGAAATACTTTTATATTGCTAAGACACTATGAAAAAGGAAATCAACTTTCCTTAAATGTATGTATACTACCTTGTAAGAGCAGACATAACAGCTGGTTAGGTTAGCTGGCCAATCACTCATTAGTTATGGATCTTGGACAAGTCACTTAATGTCTTTGAATCTATTTTTTAACTGTAAAATACAGAATTTTTGAAAGATTAAAATGTTATAAAGTGACTGGTACAAACTACATGCTTAAAAAAATTATGTCATTAATTCTCCCCTCAACTATTATCCAAATTTAAGAAACCCCTTATATTCTAAAGAGTTTGTTCAGGTAGACTGAACTTAGTATGGACCATCAAGTAACTTCTTTAAACAACAAAAACCATAAGATTTTTGTATCAAATAAGGTTATCCTCAAAGGAGCTACATACTTCCTTCATTAAAGTTACTATTGCTCAAGGTGACTAGAAATCTTCCATTGACTTGCAAAAAAATTTTCTATTAAAAAAAACACCTTATTTTTTGATGGTAGATTTCCCATTATAACTATAAAATATTTTTAATCAAGTTTGATGAACAAAGTACACATGGCCATAATCAAGTTAAGATTCTAGTCAGAATTAACATCTGACTGGGATGCCTGGCTGGCTCAGTCAGTAGAGCATGCGACTCTTCATCTTGGGGTTGTAAGTTTGAGTCCCACATTGAGTGTAGAGATCACTTAAAAATAAAATCTTAAAAAAAATTTTTTTTTATTAAAAAAAAAATCGGGGCGCCTGGGTGGCTCAGTTGGTTAAGCGGCCGACTTCGGCTCAGGTCATGATCTCACGGTCCGTGAGTTCGAGCCCCGCGTCTGGCTCTGTGCTGACAGCTCGGAGCCCGGAGCCTGTTTCAGATTCTGTGTCTCCCTCTCTCTGACCCTCCCCCGTTCATGCTCTGTCTCTCTCTGTCTCAAAAATAAATAAACGTTAAAAAAAAAAAATAAAAAAAATAAAAAATAAAAAAATAAATAAAAAAATCAACATATGACTAAGATGAATGATGAGACTAATCCTCTTGGATGCCTTATAAGTAGGCTCTTGGGGCCATTGTCAGAAAAATGTTTAGCAATGCCAACATAATTGGAAAAAAAAAAAAAGCAGGGTTACTTACTCAGAAGGGCAACATTCATCCTAACGCATCTTTATGCATTTATCTCATTTCTAGATAGTACAAGTCTGCAGCTGCTGAAGAGACCACTTCTTCATCATTTGCTTAGTGAAACCTTTTATATTAGTTGCCTTTAACCTTTAATATTTGTAAGGATAACAAAAATCTATTTTCAGTTAAACAAAAACATCCTTTATATAAGAAAAAATATTACAGCCAACCTACTAAATCAATTTCAAGAATGGAGAATAAACAATTATATAGTTTTGATAGGATTCTGTAAAAGCCATCAAAAAAATAAGATACAAAGTTACATAGACCTTATAGATGTTGCTATTCATAATACATATATGCAGTATATTTTGAACCAACTGTACTGATGTGAATCCAACTCTGATCTCAGTATTTGGTAGTACATATCATAATTTATTATTTTGATTTGTTGGAGTATTACTAACACAATTTATATATGGCTCTAACAAAATACTATTGCAACTTTTAATTCCACATAAAGAGATAGCCAATGACATACCAATAATAATTTCTTTAGGAGTCTGATGTAAGAAATCACAGGAAACATTCTTAACTTAAAAGATATGAATTAGATTCTTAATGCATTCTCTATAAGACACGAAGAAAAAGGAACAAAGAAAATTCTTAAGTTTACCACTTCCAAGAGGAGTTTATGTAATCTCAACAATCTCTTATCTAGGCATTTAACAGCATTATAAATTTGTGTGGGAATTAAGACAATAAATAATACTCCTTAGAGGGAGTACAATACAAAGTTTATTCAAACACTTAAAATAATTTAAAATAATCAGTTATGCAGAGTACAGTGAAGTTAGTAAAAAACAATATCAAGTAATTTAAAGTGGCAGTACCATATAGGAAAGCAGTGGCTTTAATGACTTTATGGGAGAACCACACATCTACAATTCCTCTTGAAGAAAAATAATATGTGAACCTTTTTTTTAATTTTTTGCCAGAATTTTTATTTCAGAATGTTATCTCTATTTCAGATCACTGTTTGGTATTCCTATTAAAATCAAAGGTTAAAAGGAAAGGCCTCACAATTAAGTAGCCATATTGTTTTGATAATGTCATGTCATTATTCCTATGAATATAATTATCTTTCAATTGCAGGAGTCCTTCAGCCTGATTGTCATTTCCTATCTCAAAAATGTGTCTTTAATAAACTGCGTATATTGATTCCACTATTTATCTTTTCATACTATTGTCAGGTCCTTCAAGACTATGCTCCTAAGTATCTACACATAATATAACAGACAGCTACATGTTTCCTTTACTTCACTTTACTTCCCTTATGAGTAGTTCCTATTTTATGAGTAGCCAGGGTACCAATTTAGTATGTTAGATGACTATAGTATAATAAAAACCAGAAACAAATGTAACACCTTTATGCTCCTAAACTCTACAAGTGCTAGGCAGAAATATATTAAAGAAAAAAAGCATTTTAAATAATCTTAGAAACAGTAAAATCAATGAGATCCCCTCTCCCACAAAATAAAAGTAAAACATACTAGTAACCACAGCCAGACAAGCATTATTCACAAGAATTCCATGAGACATAAGAAATAGACAGTTGAAGCCAGGTGTTGAGATTTATTCTCCATATCCAGCCAGTTTATAACCTGTCCAGTGAGTGCTATTGAGTTAAATGCTTTGGGGACTGACTGAAATATGGTTATAGTTACACGAGAGAACACAGATTCAAATCTAGCAATGACTTACGAACTTGCCTATGAGCTGATAGCAAAAAAAAAAAAAAAAAAAAAAGGCACAATTTAGGAACTTTTAAACTCTGCCTCATGAAAGACCTTTATCTGCTAGCCCTCTTACTATTTTTTATTTTTTTGGTCTAATATACCAAATAGGCACTGGCTTTTGAAATGTGGCTTTCTACCCTGCTGTACTGACAAGCCCAGGTTGTTTTGTTTTTTTTTTTTAAGTTTTAAAATTTATGTTAAGTAATCTCTATTTCCCACATGAGGCATGCTCTCATGACCCTGAGATCAAGAGTAGCATGCTCTTCTGACTGAGCTAGCCAGGTACTCTTGAGGTTGCCTTTTAATGAAGGCCATCAGAGTTACTGGGCAATGAACTTCAGAGTTGGATGGATGGGGGTAATGTTCCTCACTGCCCTCATTCTTTGTGAACCAGATGACTGCCAGCAATGAAACTACACTAAATTCTGAGGCATGACAACAGGAAAATTTAGGAAGGCCTGGAAAAAAGGTACCAAAGTGCATTACAAATACAAAACAGAATATTTTAATATTCTTCATAAATATTTATATAAATATTTACATATAATGAATAGGCCATTTTATAATACTGGTTAAAACCATGAAGAGCTGTTAAATCAATAATTTTATCAATATCCTGGCTTCAAATTAATGAACAGAAATATTTTCAGTTGAAGCTCAATAAATATACTGGAGGGGATTAATTATACAGAAAAAAACAGTAGTTTCAATCTTTCTCTGTTTTTACCAACAATATCTTTTATTGGTAATGATGGGGTTGAACCACATTCTGTAAACCACACTCTGTAAAGAATTTTTGTAAAAATGCTTTCATTTTCTGATAATAAACTCATGTTTGATACTGTTTAAAAAAAAAGAGCAAAATGGAAAGATAATAATCCTGGGCTCAAAACCAAATGATTAAATTAAAGAAATATTTTCAGATTTCCCTCAGTGAGTCATGTAATTGACACCATTTCTTCTCAAGGTGTCTCAACTGGGCAGTAGAATAATATTAACTCTAAAGCCATTTCCTCTGATTCAATTTTTGCTAATAAACAAATCTTTTCATATGAGATGAAAAAATGAAGGTATAGATTTATTTAGATGGAATTAGTTCAGCTAGGTATTTGGTACCCTAACAAGTCAAACTGAAATAAAGCGCTTGGATAGCTCTCCCATAAAGCTTCTGAAAATTCAGCTAGTGGCACTGAGAAAGATTAAACATTTTTTCTACTTCTGTAAATATCCAAGAAATTTAAAAACTGACATCTAGAAAAAAGCAAGGCATAAATTCATCAGCACCAAGTAGAAATGATCTTCAAAAGGAGGTCTCTCATGTATCCTGATATAATATACTTGTGTTGATGAATAGGTTCTAATCACCCCTCTAGGAAAAGTCCACTGCCTACAGTCAACACTTTTAGACAAAAGGAAAGATAAAACTCAGGCAAAATGGAAATAATTCCATTTTACATTTTGATTTATCCAAAATGTTTTTAAAAAGGGATTTCAAGGTTTTTGTACTTTTTAAAACATTTTTCAGAGGAGGTATGATTTCAGGTTAGATTGTTTTCCTTCCCTATCCCATTATTTGCTAAAGTGGGAAGTATCAAATTTATCTTTATTACTAATAATTCTTCAGCTACCATCTAAATGCTGCATTTAGTCACACTACAACAGCTTCCATTTAAAATAAGACTCTAGCAGTAGTGAAAACTGTTCAAAAGTGATCATACAAAACCTTGGTTGTCTTTCCTGCATATGAAATATGACTAAATTGTTGGTGGCTGGACCTCAAATCACATACAGTCCACCACATTATTCGATCCATGACCTACATCTCGAATTTGGCTAGTTAGACAGGCGCACACAGCTACACCTGCTCCAGCTCTGCAGTGAGACACAGATCCAACCAGCTCCCACCTGTAAAGATATAGGGAAAAGTGTGTTATCTTAAAGCATGATTTATTTTACTCAAAATACTAACTGAAAACAAAAACTCCCTATTATTGAGACTGGTTTTGAAAGGCAGCAAGTTTCCTCAGGGCGATAAGATATCCCAAATGTTTTAAATTAATAGCTATGACTATAAGTATTTTAGCACTCTGGAGTAATTTGCTACTGAAAGATCCCATTAAAGCATATGGAAAACATGAAAATTACCTATTCAGCACTGGGTCAAATGCTTCCACTGTATTTAAGTATGCGTTGCCATTATGACCACCAACTGCAAAGATTCTGCCCATCACTGTTGCGATCCCCACGCCACCCCTGGGAGTGGTAAGTGCTGCTACATAATCCCACTTGTTGCTTCGGGGATCATACCGCTCAACTGAACTCAGAGGAGAATTATCATCAAAACCACCTATATTTTAAAAAAAAAGATTTTTAATAGTACTACATCTCATAGAAATTAACTATTAAATTTCAATCCAATAGCTTCTACAACCTAATCTTCTGACATTTTAGAAAATAGAGAAAATCCAGGAAAAAATTCACCCCAATGCCCATCATCACTACCAAGTCCAATCAGACATTTTCTACAATTCAAGATAATTTAGATAGTATTTTACCTCAATACTAAGATTAAAAATCTTAAAGTGGAAAAACTCGAAGTCCCTGTCTCTAAGCAGATAATTTAGAAGAAAAAACCCCCACAAACATTTATATAATTTGTCCTTAGCCTCCTAGAGGTAAGGAAGATAGTACCGAGATTCCTTCTCTATGTGTACAGTGTGTATCATATTTTTAAACAGAGGGCTTGAGAAGAGAATAAACTACCACTGAATCATTTCACTCATTTAGATATGTTAAAGTTTTCCAACTGTTTCCCTTAATACTGTTAATGGCCTTCATAATTACAGAGATGGCTATGACTGAATTTCCACCAATTTTTGCCAAAACTACATTTTCATGCTACATATTCTAGATGATGACAGTCCTCTCCATATATCATTCTAACAATGTTACTTATTATATTCCTGAGGGTTTTTTCCTTTAAAGATAACTGTGCCTCTTTTTAGACTCCATCTCAGTCTACATGAGTAATAACTCTCCTGAGCAAGTAAGCCTATTTTCCTGAGGACAGGAAGTATTGCTATAACGATCAGTCTATTTAGAAACAAGGTCAGTAAAAAAAAAAAAAAAAAAAAAAAGCAACAACCAACAGTTAACTCTCTAATGGATTTAACTTTTCTAAATCAACTTAAGTGAGGTAAAATTCACCAATTTTATGTGCATATTCAATAAATATTGACAAATGCATACAGTAGTATCATTACCACCATGACCAAGATAGGGACAGCTCTCCCAAATAGGGAGCTGTGAGAGACAGCAGTGGTGTGCTGCAAGAACTCTGGTGTCTCATAGACTCAAGTTCAAATTCCAGCTTTGTCAGTAGTACAGGCATGTGACTATGAGTAATTTATTCATGCTGAGTCTCTGCTACCTCACAAAGCTATGATGGTCAGATAGGATCTGAAGGTAAATTATGTTATTTCTTTTCTTTAATACACATAAGCACATAGAAACATGACTTCTATTACTTGCAGATATTTCAATGCTAATACTATCCCACATTTCCTTATCGAGAACTATAAGTTATGTAACACTAAACATACATTTACATTTACATAACACATCATGTAAGATAAGTTCACATTATGTTTATGTTATGTTTCTCTGTAAAGAAGGGAATTAGCAATCACAATATTGCTATCTATTAACTGGGTAACTACAAAGTACCAGATGCAGTTTGAGATGCTTCATATATATTATCGCTAATTCTTAGAATAAGTCTCTCAAAGATAATTCTCATTAATCCTCATTAGTAATTCTATTATTCCCATTTCATAGTTCTTTAAAACCCTGCTAATGAAAGTGTGCTGAATGGACCAGAAGCAGCATTGATTATCACTTGGGAGCTCTTAGAAATACAGAATCTGGGCTCCTTCCTTGCAGTTTAACAGTATCTCCAGAACATTCATATGCATATTAAAGTTTGAGAAAGCACTGCCCTACGGTTCCTTCCAATTCTGCAGTTCAGTGAGTCAAAAAGCATTTGCTTAAAGAAGTCAACATAATTCCCTTGAAATGAAGATGAGAAAAAAATATCTTAGATCTTTAAAGATTTATTATAGCAAAGCACATTTGTGTCATTACACTAAAAAACATATATCTTAAGAATAATCTTCTACTCTAGATATATTTGCTACTCCTAGTAAAAATATGAAAGTAGACATTTTAAACATAACAGATGAAGATGTAAACAAAAAAGCATGAATGTGAACCTTAATAATTCAAAAGCAAATCTTAGGACTAATTCCACTTGAGCCTAACTGCAACATAATCTGTGTTATTGTGTTGTCTTATGACACTATCATTGTATATCCTTCAATAAATTAAACTAGAGAAATACCATCCACTCACCAACAACATATAAGCAACCATGGAGCTCACTAACTCCATTGCCTGCTCTTCGTTGACCCATTTCTTTAACTTCTATCCACTTATCCAGATGTGGATCATACCTCTCCACACTAGATAAAGAAGCAACTCCATCATTGCCACCTACTGCATAAACATGGTTCTAAATAAAGAAAAAATAAAAACACATGACATTAGATTTTTAAATGATTTACATATGGTCTTAATGGTAGACTGGACTGTGCAAGAAAGCAGTGTTTCATGACATAATATGGTGTGCAATCAATCTCTGCATCCTGGAGAAATGAATATAGCAGACTTTTCCTTATTTGGTTAGGGATGTGACATGATGCAATCCAATAAGCAAACTGCCACATAACTTACTATAAGAGCCACAGAGCCAACTCCTCCACGGGGAGTATTCATTGGTGCCACTGTACTCCACTGATCAGATTCTATATCGTATCTCTCTACATCATTGAAGCAAGTGTTGTCATCTAACCCTCCAATTGCATAAACTGGACCTCCCAAGGAGGCCAAGGCTATGCCTCGCCTGCAAAGACAATAAAAACACACTTTAGCATCCAGTTGTGTTTCCAGGAAAAAAGTAGTGAAAATATCATGCTAACGGGAAGTCATTTACTTTGTTAAACCTCAGTGTTTTTTCCCCATTATTTTTAGATTTATCAAAGCTTCTAAACAGATGACTACAAGGCTACCAAACTGTGTGACTCTATATGAACAGTGCCCTCTGGAGTTTTATAATATGCAGCCTACACAGGTTACTTTAAACTCAAATGAAATAAAGTAAAACCCAACAAAATACCATAAGTGGAGTCCAAAACATTCAATTAGCAAAACACACAGCTGCATAATAAGAGATTAATGAACTGACACAGATATTTTGCTATGGAGGTCAGAAGTCCATCTCAATTCTAAATTAATGTAATTGCAGAGCACGTGTTATTGGTTTTTTTTTTTAATTTTTTAATGTTTATTTACTTTTGAGAGAGAGAGAGAAACAAAGCGTGAGCAGGTGAGGGGCAGAGAGAGAGGGAAACACAGAATCTGAAGCAGGCTCCAGGCTCTGAGCTGTCAGCACAGAGCCTGACGCAGGGCTCCAACTCACAAAGTGTGAGATCATGACCTGAGCGAAGTCTGACGCTTAACCAACTGAGCCACCCAGGTGCCCATCAGAGCACGTGTTTTGATGCAGGGTTTCACTGTACCACACAAAAGAATCAATTTTTATATTACATGATTTATATCACATTGGTTTACTTCTGATGGACATTTATTTCTCTTTTTGAAAAGAAGGAGACAGCCCTTGTTAAAAGCTAACTCACTGTAATGGTGATCAGAAAAAAAATTCCATCAATTTCTTAAAAAACACATTCAAAGCAATCAAAATTTAAACTCTTCTAAAACTGGGGCGCCTAGGTGGCTCAGACGGTTAAGCGGCCAACTTTGGCTCAGGTCATGATCTTGAGGTCCGTGAGTTCGAGCCCCGCATCAGGCTCTGTGCTGACAGCTCAGAGCCTGAAGCCTGTTTCAGATTCTGTGTCTCCCTCTCTCTGACCCTCCCCCATTCATGCTCTGTCTCTCTCTGTTCAAAAATAAATAAATGTTAAAAAAAAAAAAAGATTTAAACGATTCTAAAACTATAATCCGTCCCTGAGTTGGTATGTACTTTGGATAAAGCAGTATATTTTATAAACATCTACTACCTTGCTTCTTCATCTGTAACCCATTTGAGAAAGGAGCAGACATGGGTGGTATTGAGTTAATATAGGTAAAGCACTTAGAATGGCAACTGGCCCATATTTAGTGCTATGTATTAGCTATATTACTGGAGAGTACAGCTGTTTAACTGAGATTCTAACTCTTTAATTAAAGAGAATCCTAGGAAGAATTCTTAAAGATAATGTTGTTACTCATTTTCAGTCCCCTTAACCTCGTTTCTCTTGAGTATCAAGCAATGACTTACAAAATACTGTGGCAATAAAAACTCACAGGTGTGTGAATATGTGTGTGCATGCTAGGACATACAGGTGTTATATCGTGGCAGATGTGTGCCAGATAAATCTCCCTCCCCACCACCATCCCAAACCACAAGAGCATATGACATTATTGGCTATTTCCTACTACTCAAAACTGTTGATCTTCATGAAATCACACGTGTGAATTCCCTCCTAAATCTCTGGCTGGTACTATTCTGTTTCCTTTATCAGCACCTTCTTTTCTACTTCATTGTCAAATTCTGAAGTTCCCTAAGGCCTCTTATCACTTTTACTTTCTCTCCCAAGGTAATTTCATTCCTTCCATGGATCTATGGTAACATTTATTTATATTTCTAATAAATGTAGTGGAGCATTCTGTAATTCCTCCCAGTGAATTACATGAATTATATGTGTATTTGTTAAAATAATATCTATTTTGCACCACATGGGAGATTAAATTAGATTACCTTTTCCTTTTTCAAATTCACAATTCAGCAAATAGAGTGAGGATGTCAAAGACAGCTCAATAATTCACATAAACCTAGATATGAGAATAATTCTGCCTTCTTGATTCAGAGTGAAAACGTAATGGAAGAAAAAGAGTTATCTGGATAAATACTGAAAATCTTGCCTAAGAGCAGCTTTGTACAGAGAATAAAATTCAAAACACCTTAATTTTATCTTGCAATTTTATTTAAAGAAACAAACCCAAACTAATAAAACCTAACTTCAAATATTGAGGTTTATATCAAGGTTTGCAAACTGTAGCAACATTCTGTAAGAGTTAAAAATGGCTAATATGAAAATGAACAATTTTATTATTTTTTTTAATGTTTTTGTTTTTTTGAGTGAGTAAGGGGCAGAGAGAAAGGGAGACAGAGGATCCACAGCAGGCTGTGCACTGATGGTGGGACTTGAACCCACAAACCATGAGATCACGACCTGAGCCAAAGTCAGACACTTAACCAACTGAGCTACCCAGGCGCCTCGTGATGAGCAATTTTAAACTGAACTGCACATGAGGATCACACTGTGATCTAATTTTCTATTTTTAATTAATTTAACATAAAATGTTTTTAACTGGGTTTTCTTCTCATGTTATAGTATGAGATATTAGATGGAAATGTGAAGAGAGTTCTGCTGAAAAGAGATTTTTAGCTTTTCTTTTTTCTTCACAAGGAGAAAGAATCCTAGGGAAGAAAAAAACTGGTCTTAAAATACACTATTACTTGTCACTTACCTAGAAATAACATTTTAATACTTTAATAGAACTGAATTTATGCTACATAGTAACTACCAATAGCTTAAATTATAATGCGTAGATTAAAACATGGGAGAAAATTCTAAAGTACACTTTTAATTTTTATACCCTTGCCTTTTTATCATGATGCTAAGCTGGTTTTTAGCCAAGACTTGGACCAACATGTGAGGCCTGAAACCATAAAAATCCTACAAGAGAGCAAAGGCAGTATTTTCTCTAACGTTGATCATAGCAACATCTTTATACTTATGTCTCCTGAGGCAAGGGAAACAAAAGCAAAAATAACCTACTGGGATTACATCAAAATAAAAAGCTTCTGCACAGCAAAGGAAACAACCAACAAAACAACCAACAATATACTGAATGGGAGAAGATACCTGCAAATGACATATCCAATAAAGGGCTAGTATCCAAAATATATGAAGAACTTACACAACACCAAAATAATAATAATAATAATAATAATAATAATCCAATTTAAAAATGGGCAGAAGACACACACAGACATTTCTCCAAAGAAGACATCCAGATGACCAAAAGACACATGGAAAGATGCTCAACATCAATGATCATCAGGGAAATGCAAATCAAAACCACAATGAGATACCACTTCACGCCTCTCAGAATGGCTGAAAATCAAAAACAGAAGAAACAACAATGTTGGCAAGGATACGGAATAAAAGAAATCCTTGTGCATTGATGGGAATGCAAACTGGTGCAACCACTATGGAAGACAGTATGGAGGTTCCTCAAAACATTACAAATAGAACTACCCTAATATCCAGTACTGGGTATTTACCCAAAGGATATAAAAACACTAATTTGAAGGAAAATATGCATCCCTATGTTTACTGCAGCATTATTTATAATAGCCAAGCTATGGAACCTGACCAAGTATCCATCAATAGATGAATGGATAAAGAAGATGTGGTATATACATACAAAAAATATTACTCAACCATAAAAAGGAATGAAATCTTGCTATCTGCAACAACACAGATGGAACTAGAGAGTACAGTGCTAAGCAAAATAAGCCAGCCAGAGAAAGATAAATACCGTATGATTTCACTCATATGTGGAATTTAAGAAAATAAAACAAAGGAACAAAGGAACAAAAAAAAAGGAGAAACAAACCAAAAAACAGACTCTTAAATATAGAGAACAAACAGATGGTACCAATGGGGAGGTGGGTAGGGAACGGGTGAAACTGTTAAATCATTATATTGTACACCTGAAACTAACATAACACAGTATGGTAACTACACTGGAAGTAAAATAAAATTAAAAAATCCTCTCTCCAAACCAAAAATCTTCAACAATTTTTTATATGACACAGTTTTCAGGTTTCTTACTAACCTGCTAGTCTTTGCATGCATCCCAGGTTATAACTCTCACATTTACAATAATTTTTGTGTGCGCCCATTTACCATAATTATTTTCAAATGATAAACATATATTACTGTATTAGCAGGTTAAATTCATTAAAAAAAATCCAATCACAATAAATTTAAAAGGATGCAATAAAAAAGTATAGAGTCTAACTTTTATTACCATCTCCCAAATGATACTGTATATCCCACTGAGACCCCAGCTATAGATACAGACAGATCAGCATAAAGAATACCACTACAATCTTCCTTGATATAAAGACTCCACTTCTCAAGACAGGCAACTACACTGTATTCATTTTCCTTTTCTTTCTTTTTTTTTTTTTTAAGAGCTGTGCTTCATATTGGTTCATGTACTTTTCTCCATAAGAAACATAAATTAATTGCAAACCTGGTTTTCCACCATGTTGTACTGGTATATTTCATATTTCATAATATCTAAAGCAGGCTTTTAACCTGTAACCTTAATATTTTTAGGTATTACTGCCTATCAATTTAGAGTATGTTTGGTCTACTATGCTTTTGAACCTTGATACCACCTTAAGATACCTGAAAATTCGGTAGAATAGTCATTAAAAAAAATCTAAACAGGCTAGTCAACATCCACTAAGTCATGCTACTGCAAATCTTTCTCCTCTTTAGACTGATCCACTTAGCAACATATATTTCAATTTACTGTAGATGAAAAGTTTAAATATTAATGCTAATAAAAAATAAGTAAAAAATGAGAGAGATTTTCTTAACATGTTGAAATACTATGCCTTAGTCCTAAAGCCAGTATCTCATTTACTAGGGAAACAACAGAGACATTTCTACTAAGATCAAGAATAAGATAGAAATGCCTATCTCTGCTACTATTCACGCTGAATTAGATTAATAGCCAATATAACTAGATAAGAAAAACCAATTCAAAGCATAGGAATATGTGGAAAAACTGGCAAAAGTTGAATAAGGTCTACGGATTAATTAATATCTTTGTATTAATGTTAGTTACCTGGTTCAAATAATTGTACCACAATGGTGTAAGATGTCAACATTATAGGTACTGGGTAAAGAGTATATACAGCAGGATTTCTCTATCTCAGCACTATTGACATTTGGGGCTAGAAAATTCTTTGCTGTGGGGAGCTTTCTTGTGCATTACAGGATTTTTAGCAGCATCCTTAGCCTCTCTCAACTAGATGCCAGCAACAACTCCCCCAACATCCCCGACCCCAAACTATGACAACCAAAAATGTCTCCAGGTATTGCCAAGCATTCCAAAATGGGAGTGAAATCATCTTTAGTTGAGAACCACTGGTATACAGGAACTCTACTATTTTTGCAACTTTTCTGAAAACCTAAAATTATTTCAGAGTTAAAAGTAAAAAAAAAAAAAAAAAGTCAATGCTCAGGTTTACATGGAAACTGTATCAATTGTTACTATATTCTAAAATATAAAAATATAAAATATATTCTCAATGGATGCTTTAACAAAATGTGTTTAAGAAGGTATTTTAAGTTTCTAAAAGTGTAAAAAGCAGAAAATTAGCCCTTTAAATTATTGGGAGCTTTATTTTCCAACAAATCAAAAAAAATTTCCATGCTGATTCACCTCTTTGTGTTCATTGAAGCCTTCATCATCCATTTATTAGTGAGAGGATCAAACATCTCCATGCTACCTAAATGTTCATTTCCATCATGTCCACCTACTGCATACACTTTACCTG
Source organism: Prionailurus viverrinus (assembly GCF_022837055.1). Lineage (NCBI taxonomy): Eukaryota > Metazoa > Chordata > Mammalia > Carnivora > Felidae > Prionailurus > Prionailurus viverrinus. The sequence goes on along the minus strand of NC_062564.1, from coordinate 134,182,279 downwards.
TCAAATAGAGAAGCATTTTCATTTGATTCCAAGTAAACTGTTATATAGATTTATACTCAACATATAATTAGAATAGCATGAGAATTTCAAACTATTCTTCTGTTCAACATCATGAATTAATGTCAGTTAAATAGTCAAATTAAAATAATTACAAGCTTCTACTTAATAAAATGCCTGGAATGTGCTGCTGTATATGAAGTTACTTAAATGCTCAAACACTATCCTACCTTAGGTTTCCCAACTTATTACTTAGTAGATGAAATCACTAATCATGCTCTCAAAGAATGTTTGATAAAATTTTTAAAATGCTCAGTATGTTATATAAAGAAAATATAAAATTCAATACATATGATCAAACTTCTTCTAAATGAAATTATTAAAAATACACATACAATAACTGTAAAAGATTATATACAAAAATGTCAACTAGGATTATTTCTGGGTGTTTAGATTATAGATGATTTTTACTTATTAGAATGTTTTCAAATTTCCCCCAAAAAAGCTTCTATAATCAGAAAAAAAGTTAATTTTTCAAGTCTCCTAACAATTTATCCATGTTTCTGTAATTATTTCATTTTCAGTAACCAGTAAAAATATATATATAATTTCAATAATAAATATATAGAAAAAAGCTGATATATATTTATTTGAGTTCAATAAACACTATTCCTTGGTTTATTTTGCAAATATAACTCAAAAGAGTTTAACTCTTTATTTTAACTCCCTTCTCCCTACTACTCATCTCCCACTGAAGCATCTACATGCAAGAGATTGTTCGCTGAGCATCTATGGGCATAAGGCAAGTAAATAATCACCACCCAAATATTTTATTGATAACACTGAAACATTTTATAATTTAGCAATTTTCTTACAGAAAGAAATTGTCAAAGTTTACATATTTATAAAGAGTGTTATCATCATGTGCTATGACTTAAGACAATAATGGACCTACCTTCCACAGAGATTACACCGACGTGTCGCCTTCGACTATTCATTTCTGGCCCAAAAAACCAACTATTTTTGTTGATAGAATAGCATTCAATACTGCGAAAGGGGTCACCAGATCCACCTCTACCACCTACACAAAATAGCACACCTGAAGGTAAAGCCACAAAATAGAGATCAAAATTATAGCTCCCTAATTTTTTAAAAATTAGTGTGGAAAAAATACTTAGAAAGTCAAAATTTTGATGAAATGCTAAAAAAATGAGTTACTTGGATAACTTCAATGTCATTGTTACTAAAAAATCTGATTTTCTTTTTTCCCAATTTGAATGTCTCAAATAGGATACATCAGCTATCTCTGTTTGCAAACATCTCATGATAGTATGGTTTAGATCTTCACCCACTCTGTAAAATTTCTGTTGCTAAGGTCATAACTATATCCAGTAAACTCCTAAGTTAATTTCTTATTGAATACAACTGCCACATTTGATATGTTGATCACCCTGTTTTGGGGGAAACTCCTTAACTCTCCTGATTTCCATAATATCAAGGTTTCCTTTTGTCTCCAATAATTTCTCTTTCACATGTTTCCCATATTTCATCCTTAGTCTACTTCTCACATACTTCATTATCACACAGGAAAAGTACATTCATTCCTTGATTTTAAATTCCATCTGTATCATAATGCCTTCTAAGCTAGATATCTAAGCCACATTTCTACTTGATGTCCCATGTAGTAGTCTTTTGGCTTTCAGACTGTCAACAGAGTAAACTAATTACAAGACTCTTTCAACAGCTTTCCATTACCTACATCAGTAGTTCTTAAAAACTTTAGCGAATGTCACTAAACTATATGCATTTAAAAATGGTTAAGGGTGCCTGGATGGCTCAATAGATTAAGTGTCTGGCTCTTGATTTCGGCTCAAATCGTGATCTCACAGTTCGTGGGATGGAGCCCCGTCTCCAGCTCTGGCTCTGCATTGACAGTGGAGAGCCTGCTTGGGATTCTCTCCTCTTTCTGCCCCTTTCCTGCTTCACACACTCACTCTCTCTCCCTCTTTCTCTCTCTCTCTCTAAATGGATAAACACTTTTTTTAAATGGTTAAAATGGCAATTTTTATTTTATACATATTTCACTGCAATCTAACAAATATCAAACCTTCAGTGAAGTTTACAGAATCATCTGGAAGGCATAAACCAGATTTATGGGCCTGACCCCCAGAGTTTCTGATTCCATAGGTGTGGAGTAGATCCAAGAATTTGTATTCCTAACAAGTTCCCAAGTGAATGCTGATGCTGCTGGGCCAGGGGCCACCACTTCCTTTATACTTTGAGAACCAATGCCCTACAGGATAAAGCCAGCACAGCATAAAGGCCTTGTTGCACTGTCTAACCTGATCTTCTCCCTCTCTTTCTCTTAAATTTCATGTTTCTGCAACATGCATACAGTGCTCATCCTCAATGGTTCCAATGCAATTTTTGGTAATATCATTCACTTAACACAGTTTAGAAATGATTATGCTGATATCTGTCTCCAGAGTCCAAGATAGGTTAGGACTATATGTTAACTTATATTTTGTACTAATCAGGGCTATCACAGTGCCTGGTATGTACTAGACATTCAAGAGATGCAAAAGGAACCGAATACCCCTTTCCTTAACTGGCACCTAGGAAAATGTCTGTTTATTATTCAAAACTAAGGTTTACTTTCTCTATAAAACCCTTTCTGACCCTTCCAAGGTAAAAATAACCACTCTTTCGTGTTTCCCATTATACTTATGAATATATCAACGTCCCTTTAATACTTCAGTGCATTTTTTTTTATTTTTTTTTCAACGTTTATTTATTTTTGGGACAGAGAGAGACAGAGCATGAACGGGGGAGGGGCAGAGAGAGAGGGAGACACAGAATCGGAAACAGGCTCCAGGCTCTGAGCCATCAGCCCAGAGCCTGACGCGGGGCTCGAACTCACGGACAGCGAGATCGTGACCTGGCTGAAGTCGGACGCCCAACCGACTGTGTCACCCAGGCGCCCTTCAGTGCATTTTTTTATTCACATGTCTATTTCCCTAGATCAGACTGCATGTTCTCTCAAAATAGGGCTGGCTATGTGTATCTGCATTTCTGATGCCTGCCCCAGAACTTGGCATGTGGTAGGCACTAGATAAATATTTGCCAAATGACTACATTAAAAAAATGTCTAAAACTGCTTTGCCATCTTTTCCAATTCAATATTTTTTTAATTTTTTAAAATTTATTTTACTTTTGAGAGAGAGAGACAGAGTGTGAGCAGGGGAGAGGCAGAGAGAGTGGGAGACACAGAATCCAAAGCAGGCTCCAGGCTCTGAACTGTCAGCACAGAGCCCAATATGGGGCTTGAACTCATGAACCGTGAGATCATGACCTGAGCCAAAGTCAGACGCTTCACCGACTGAGCCACCCAAGCGCCCCACTAATTCAATATTTTTATTTGTTTAAGTTTATTTTTGAGAGAGAGTGAGCATGGGGAAGGGGCAGAAAGAGAGGGAAAAAGAGAATCCCAAGCAGGCTCTGCACCGTCAGCACAGAGCCCAACACAGGGCTCGAACCCACAAACCATGAGATCATGACCCGAGCCAAAACCAAGAGTCGGACAACCAACTGACTGAACCACCCAGGTGCCCCCTTAGAATTAAGTTTGGGCATACATAACCAATATTCAGATACCATAAAGATCCTTCAAGTAGGTGATAAAATGAATAACTTCATTACCAGCAGTATGTTTCCTTGGAGTAGTCCGAATGGAATATTCAAAGTCAGGTACTGCTCTGCTACTCAGATGAAGATGGTAATTTCTTGCTTCATCCAATAAATCTCTACATTTTAGATTTTGCTTGACAATCTGCTCTTTTGCCACAACACCCATAAGAAAATCAACTGGCAACAGCGGCAGACGAACCTAAGATCATGAATAGTTGTGAATATGAAGTTTAAGTTGTAATTAGAGAGCTCATTCTCTACTTCAACTGTAGTATGTTTATGTCCTCTTTTTAAAACTCATTTACCTCACAAAGCCTTTCTAACATGTGAGTGAAGTTCAATGAGCCAAGTTCTATAGTGATTTTTCAGTACGGTGCACTGATGAAATCAGATTATATGTTAAATGCATCTTCTCCTCTTTAAAAACAGATTTAAGTAGACTGGATAAAATAATTCAATGTCTTCATTCAAGTTACTTACTTCCAAAAATGGTTGTGTCAGAATCACAAGGCCACACTGCTGCTAGAGAAAAGGTGCAATCAAAACAAAATCGCTATGATTTGTTCTTTTGCCTTTTAAAGCTAAGACTGAACAAATGGAAATGTGATTTCTTTCTAAAACAGAAACAGTCATAATATTAAACAAGCATTGTTTTCTTCAAATCAATGACCTTGTAAGGTTATATACTAAATCAGGGATGCATCCCTTCTTTCAGTAGAGGCACTCACCATTCTTCCCTTAAAGATGCACTGATTTTCTAGCGAATAAAGGGGATGATCAAACCAGGTAATATGATTTTGAGTTAAAAGTACATAAGCATTCACACAAATAAGATAAAGCTTCAAGATAATAAAACTTTTTGTTTTTGTTAACAAACATATTCAAAGCATTTCTAAGGCCTATTATCTCCCGATCCAAGTTACCCTGTTGACAATAAGTAAATAAACAAATAAATAAAAAACAGCCATGTTTCTGAGGTTACAAAAGTAAAACTGTGGTGAGAAAACAAAATGGAAAGTGATGTCTTGTGGTTCTTTCCAAATAAGAAATTCACTAAAATTTAGAAACTTCATCATAAACAATAGTTATTTAGAGCTGTTTCCTCAGAACCATTTTCTATCAACATAAATAAAATATTCAGTACTGCAATCTCAAAGGGCTATTTTAAACATTCATGTTAGGGGTGCCTGGGTGGCTCAGTGGGTTAAAACTGCGACTTCAGCTCAGGTCATGATCTCACGACTCGTGAGTTCAAACCCTGCGTCAGACTCTGTGCTGACAGTCAGAGCCTGGGGCCTGCTTCAGATTCCGTGTTTCCCTCTCTCTCTGACCCTCCCCAACTTGTGCTCACTCTCCCTCGAAAGAAAAGAAAAGAAAAGAAAAGAAAAGAAAAGAAAAGAAAAGAAAAGAAAAGAAAAGAAAAGAGAAGAGAAGAGACGAGACGAGACGAGACGAGACGAGGAGAGGAGAAGAGAAGAGAGAAGAGAAAAGAAAAGAAAAGAAAAAAGAAAAGGAAGAGAAGAGAAGAAAAGGAAGGGAAAGAAAGAAAGAAAGAAAGAAAGAAAGAAAGAAAGAAAGAAAGAAAAAGAAAGAAAGAAAGAAAGAAAATGAAAGGACGAAAGAAAGGAAGAAACAAAGAAAGAAAAGAAAGGAAGGAAGAAACTTTAAAAACAAGAAACCCATTCAGGTTAAAAAGCAAAGAATGATATTTCTAATTAAATGCAATTCAGACTTATCCTTAAATAGCATAGTGAATAAACAGAAAAGTAAACAGAAAGCCATTTTCACATCATATTACACAATGATTTCTACATTCCTTCGGGTAGTCTGCACTTTTCTTGATAAATGACACATGTTAATTTGCTTCCATATCATTTCATTTCTATACACAATCCAATTTCAGTCCCTACCTGTGCAAGTGTTTCATCCAACCATTTGGAATGATGCTGAGGATTGGCAAGAAGCCACTTGATGGCTGCACTATAGACCTGCTTTTCATTCTCAATATTTAGATCACTGGAGGACAAAAGCTTATGGAGATGCTGGGGTGACACACTCACAAAGTCTTCACACTCCACTACTTCAGTAAAATGCTCACAGGCATACTGATCCGCCATGTCCATTAAGTCTATTCGATTGTGACTTTCTGCAAAGGCTCTTACCGCCAGGCAGTTGGAGGGATGAAAATGTAACTTCATGTATTCACAACAAGCTCTAGCCACCAGTTCAACCTGTAGAATACAGGCTGCATATAAAAGAGGTTGGACATTGTCAACAGTCAAAGTGAGCCTTGAAGAATAGACAAACTTTACCAAGTCTTCTATTGCATCACCATCAAAATCTCTGATCTCAATCAGTGTTTGCTTGGCTTCAGCCATTTCAGAGAGAAACATGGCTCTGAAGTAAGGGATAACACAAGCCAATACTAGTTTGTGACAAGAGATTAGCTTTGAGCCAACCTGTTCAAAACAAACAAACAAAAGGAGACAGTTTAATATCAAAATCAGTTTTACATCAGCATTGAGCATCTGTTGTAGCAGGAACAAAAACTTCACACAAATTTAGTGTATTTGTTTAACAGTGTAATCCTTTGGTCACTTATTTTAATGTAGGGCAATTTCTTAAAGTCAGGCAACTTTCTTCTTCCAGATTAGCCCCTTATCTTCTACACTTCTATCCACAATGTATATTTGGTAAGCTGAATTTCTGTATTAATCTCAAATTTCAGAAGCATTCTGTGAATGAAGAAGAACAGCATACATCATCTAGCACTACTTGGGCACTATTCTTGTTTTTGGTCTGTGAGTCCCTTTTCTAAAAAAAGCTTTCCAGTTTTGTGGATATAATTGACATCTAACATTATGTAAGTTTAAGTTAAACAACATAATGATTTGATGTATGTACATATTATGGAATGATTACAATGTTTAGTAAACATCTAACACCTCACATAATTCTGAATTTTATCTTTCCCTGTAACAAGAACTTTTAAGATTTCCTCTCTTAGCAACTTCCAAATATACAACACAGTATTATCAACTGCAGTCGTCATGTCAGGCACTGTTCTAAGTGCTTTTCACATATTACTTAACTCACTTAATTGTCCCAATGCCCCTATGAGTAGGCACTATTATATAACCACAGTTTGTCAGTGAGAAAATTGAAGCACAAAGTAAACAGACCACTATTTAGTAGTATTTACTATGAGCTTAAATAAAGTTTTTTTCATTCCTTATTATTTTGAAATAATATAAAAAACAGAATAATAATGAAGGGACACCTGGATGGATCAGCTGGTTAAGCGTCCAACTCTTGATTTCAGCTCAGGTCATGATCTCACAGTTCGTGAGTTTGAGCCATGAATTGGCTCCACGCTGACAGTGTAGAGCCTGCTTGGGATGCTCTTCCCCCTCTCTTTCTCTGTCCCTCCTCTGCTCTAAATAAATAAACAAACTTAAACACTAAAATTTTACCTTATTTCCTAAAAAATTACACTACTGTCAATAGTTTGCTATTGTAAGTGACACTGTAGTAAGTTTTGCTGTAATTGAAACTTTATTCCCACTCTATTTAATTTCCTACAGATAAAATCCTAAAAAGAAATGGTATTTCAAAGGATAGGCACAGTTTGGGATACAGACTGCTAAATTGTCCATCTCTGATCTCCCTACAATATTTGTGCCATATTCTGAGTACTAACTTATTAAAAAGTATTTGTTAATTTAATGCATGAAAATATTATCTATTTTAGTTTATCTTATACTAATATCATCGAATCATTCATTAATTTTGGGCTATTTTTACCTCTTCTATAAACTTATTCTATGATTTTTTTCTTATGTTTTTGTAAGAACTCCTCATATATTTAGAGTGAGTCGTTTGCCATATATTAGTTCAAAATTTTCTCTTTTATGGTGTGCTTTTTTAGTCACCCCCTCTAGATTTTTACACAATCAAACCAATCTTTGTCTTTATAATTTCTGCCTTAGATGCTATGCTTAATATTAAACACATTAACTTCAGGTATTCTAGTATTTTTAGGGTTTTATGTTTTATACATACACCTTTATTTCCATCTGGAAGTTCTGGTACTGAGTACCAGTTATCTCCTTATTAACACAGCAGTAGTTACCCAGTTTTCTTAGCACTCTGTGTTAGGTAATCTTTAAATACAGTAGGCTACAGGACACCTGGGTGGCTTAGTCGGTTGAGTGTCCAACTTCAGCTCAGGTCATGATCTTAAAGTTTGTGAGTTCGAGCCCCATGTCAGGCTCTGTGCTGACAGTTCAGAGCCTGGAGCCTGCTTCGGATTCTGTGTCTCCCTCTCTCCTTCCACCCCTCCCCTGCTCATGCTCTGTCTCCCTCTCAAAAATAAACAAACATTAAAAAAGAAAATTAAATACAGTAGGCTAGTGTTTTACCAATATTCCTGTTTTCATGTAGCATTTTGACTATGTAATACACTTACAGTTGTGTCTCATTATTTGGGAATGAATTTTAAAATGAGAACTTCTAAAGAAAAAGGCCTGAGGAGTATTACAATGTATAATAAATGCTTTTGTTTATAAATGTTCCTCTTGACCTTTTCTCACTAATGTGGAGGAAGAATGAATATCCCTTCAACAAATACAAGATTATGGGGCATCTGGGTGGCTCAGTCAGTTGGGCGGCTGACTTCAGCTTAGGTCATGATCTCGTGGTTCGTGAGTTTGAGCCCGGCGTCAGGCTCTGTGCTGGCAGCTCAGAGCCTGGAGCATGCTTTGGATTTTGTGTCTCCCTCTCTCTGCCCCTTGCCTGCTCACGCTCTGTCTCTGACTTTCAAAAATAAATAAACATTATAAAAACAAAACAAACAAAAAAACAAATACAAGATTATCATCTCTGTTGGTTATATTGTATTTAATTTTTTAAAAGAATCCACAGGTAAGATTCAGATTTTACTGAGACTCAAGTTGCACCCTATACTAAAGCAGAAAGTTTGGCATGTTTTCAAATTTACTTAAGCCCTAAAATGGGATCTGAAATCTGATATTAAGCATTTTAAAAACAGTCTGAAAATATCCTTTTTTAAAATTTTCTGCACATGCCACCATTGAGATTTAGTTTCTATGCAAATATCTGTAAACCTCACATGGCATAAATCTGCTTAAATTTGCCAACATGCCATTACATAAAACATAATTCTACAATTTCCAGATAAACATTATTTTAACACTACCTTCTCACCCCAACTGTTCAAATCAATGGTCCACAAATTATTTTCATACTGTTCATAAGACTTTGTTCCTCAACAACTCTATTTTAATTTCTTGATTCAATAAACTAAAACTTGAATATTTAATACACACACAATCACACCCCCAAAGTGATTAAAGATAATACACCCACTCTTTTTTTTTTTTTTTTTTGAGAGAGAGAGAGAGAGAGAGAGAGGGAGAGAGGTGCAGAGAGAGAATCTCAAGCAGGCTCTGCACTGTCAGCACAGAGCCCAATGTGGGGCTCAAACCCACAAACTGTGAGATCATAACCTGAGCTGAAATCAAGAGTCAGATGCTTAACCAACTGAGCCACCCAGGTGCCCCCTTAATACTTAATACTTTTTTAACATTTGGTCATTCTGGTAACTATTCTTTTGTGAACTAGTTGTTATTACATAGGTTCACTTTACTTCTAAGTATTAATTGTAAAATCCCATTAATACAGACTGTTAAAAATCATTTACAAATACACTAAACTTGTTTTTAAATCATTGAAACAAAAACTAAAGTGTATTAGTTTGAAATGTTCATAATTATGCCATTTAATTAAAACTAAGTGTTTGAGAACTACACTGAAATAAAAATGCAGAAGACAAACAGTGAGACAGAAATAGAGTGGAAGAAAAAAATCCAAATGCTCGTCTTTTATGTTTGTTTAGAAGCTATATTCTAATTTCTCAGTTTTAATCCCTTGTTAATTTTGTCCTTTTAACCTCTTAGCTACTCTTTTCGATAATCCACCAATTTTAATCAGTTTGAATAGTCAAAATAGCATTTTACAGCCAAGGTCAAGAAGGGGTTAGATATACAAAACCAAGATAGTTTGGCTTACATGTAGTGAATTATCACATTATAATGTCTAGCCACATTCACTATGCTACAATCTTGGTTAATCTTACTACATTCATTAGAAAAACCTGCACAATGGAAACGATGGATAACATTTTAGGGGTCAAATAAACAAGAATCTACTAATACAAGTATTTAAATACACCTTCTGAGCAACATGAAAAAAGTTAAAATATCAATTTATTACTTGAATGTCAGAAAGATGAACATTCATTAGACAGCTTAACATAGAATGCTTAAGTGTTAAAGACAGAATCACCTTCTCATTTATCATTTCATTAAATTATGTCTGCCTTCCCATCAGGAGTTAACTGTTACATTTATAAGGATAATAATTTTATCATTTCTACCTATTGGAAGTATGGTACTATAATGCAGCTCACATATTTTGTTTCCCTGCAATCTTTCAGAGTACTTATTCTTACCTGGTCATTTGGAAGTTTGACACCAAAAAATTATAACACAATCTTGAAAATATTTATCCAAATCCTATAAATGTTTATTTTAAAAACTCAAAGAAACATGTATTTTCAAAAAAAGAAGAAGCAGCCAAATAATATGAATAAAACTATTCAGTGGAAGCATCAACAAGTTAGGGGGTTTCCTTCCTATAATAATCTCTGTTAATCTCTTCAAGTAAAATTTAACTATGATCTTTAACAAAAACAGTTACATTTCCTCAAACTATCATAAAGAAGTAGAAGCATCTTTGTAAACGTTACTTTTGTTGACCTAGAACACATGGTTTAAGCATGAGTGCTATGCAACCTCTGCAAGACAAATTCCCGTCTTTTATCACCAAACTGCTGCCCTTAAGAAAGCTTTCCCCCTATATAATTTTAGACCTGCTACTGGATATATTCTTTTTTTTTTTTTAATTTTTTTTTTTTAACGTTTATTTATTTTTGAGACAGAGAGAGACAGAGCATGAACGGGGCAGGGGCAGAGAGAGAGGGAGACACAGAATCCGAAGCAGGCTCCAGGCTCTGAGCTGGCAGCACAGAGCCCGACACGGGGCCCGAACTCACGGACCGCGAGATCATGACCTGAGCCGAAGTCGGCCGCTTAACCGACTGAGCCACCCAGGCGCCCCTGGATATATTCTTTAAAATGTTTCCACTGGGGCACCTGGGTGGCTCAGTCAGTTAAGCATCGAACTCCTGATTTCAGCTCAGGTCATGATCCCAGGGTCATGTGATCGAGTTCCATGTCAGACTCCGTGCTGGGAGTGGGGCCTGCTTAGGATTCTCTCTTTCCCTCTCTCTCTCTCTGCCCCTCCCCTGCTCGTGCTCTCTCTCTTAAAATAAACATCTAAGAAATAAATTAAAAAATAAAATTTTTCCCTAATAAACAAAGAAAATATATAAGCAAATTTCACCTCTCCCTGGAATGACCTCAAGATAATAATCTCTTATGTGAAGCCTTTCCAATCACCTTTCAGGCATAATTCATAGATCTCTCCTATGCTGCCATAAAAATAACACAAAAATGATAATCACTAAATTATATTATAGTTAGGTGTGTATGTGCCTTTCTCTGGATAAATTTCAAATACCCTCAAGGCAAGAACAGAATATTACTCAAATTTATTTATACTTTTCATATACTAGGGTAAGACCTTAGTAAGTATCTGCTAAATTAACTTTTTTTTTGTTTCCAATATAAGTGCTCATTTTGGAATTTTAAAATTGGCTAATGACCTTATATATGGACAATAAAATATATTTGGATAACTGTTTGTTTTTTTTAAAAGATTTTCTTTTTAAGTAATTTCTACATACAAAGGCTCAAACTTACAACTCTGAGATCAAGAGTTGCACACTCCACTGACTGAGCCAGCTGGGTGCCCCAATGACTGTCTTTCTAAAATGTTTGCCTTAAAAGCAATAATGGTCAAAGGAAACATACTAATTAAAAAAAAAAATAGGAGATGACTTTATATCAGAGAATAATCCTTAAGATTAGATGAATATAAAAAGTGAAATTTATGTTGAACAGGGCATTATGAATTATCTGTAATCCTATTTGACTTAATTGTTCTATGACAGTTAAATTCTGACAGTTGAAGAAATGTTGAATTAGAATTAAGAAACAAATCCACAGGGCGCCTGGGTGGCTCAGTCGGTTGAGTGTCCGACTTCAGCTCAGGTCATGAACTCACGGTTCGTAAGTTTGAGCCCCGTGTTGGGCTCTGTGCTGACAGTTCAGAGCCTGGAGCCTGCTTGTGATTCTGTGTGTGTGTGTGTCTCTCTCTCTCTGCCCCTTCCCCACTCATTCTCTGTCTCTCTCGGTCTCTCAAAAATGAATAAATGCTAAAAAAAAAAAAGAATTAAGAAACAAATCCAGTAAGAGACCTGTTAAGAGGTTAAGTTGTAACACTTTCTAATGAATAGGAACAGAATACACGATAGGTAGAATTATCTGATACTCTTGGAACTATTATAGTAGTATACATAATGATCCAAAGAGCTAACACTTATTATTATGTACCAAGCACTGCCATAAGGACGTTACTTGTACCAATTCACTTATTCCTCACAAAAACTTAATCATCACTCTAATTTTACAGATGAAAAAATAAAAATGATGATCCCTTTAAATTACTGAAGTGATTCTCATGCCTAATGAAGTGTTTCTCATGTCACTGTTTATTTTTTTTTTTAATTTTTTTCATGTTTATTTATTTTGAGAGAGGGAGAATGCGCAGGGAAAGGGAAGAAAGAGAGGGATAGAAAGAATCCCACACAGACCCTGCACTGCCAGGGCAGAGCCCAATGTGGGACTAGATCCCATGAACCACGAGCTCATGACCTGAGCAGAAATCAAGAGTTGGACACTTAACCAACTGAGCCACCTATGCGCCCCTGTCAGTGTTTAAAACATAGTATTTTAATTTTCAACCACTGACTCTTTGGGAGTTTTTATTTCAATCTATTGCTAAAGTTACACAATAAACAAAGTTATGAGTTGTCTTTAAGTGACTATATCCCTATTTTTCACTTAATATCTATATGCAGTATGTTATATGTTATATAAATTATTCTAAAATTCAGTTATAAAATTTATAAAATCAATACTCTAATTATTTTCCATTTGCTGAATGATAACTGAATTCCAACAATCTATTTTACATTTTTATTTTTGCTAAAGCCAGTGTGGGTCACTGAATTTCACACCACGGTTAAAAATTAGAGCAATGGCATAAAATTAAACAATATACATACAGAACAAAAGAACTTAAGTGTTCCACATTAAAATATATATACATAGCTAAATTTCACACAGAGCTAGAATTATATAATGGTTTTCTTCTCAAAATCTTAGGGCCTAGAAATACATAAAACCAGTAACAGTTTAAGGAAAGAGAATATAGCTCATTTATCCACAGTATAATACTATACCCCTGGACATTCTGGATCTAAAATTCAAAGCTTATGCTTTCAGTTTATAGACTCCTGTTGAGTATTCTCTCGTCTGATTCTTCAAGTATGCTTTCCATCCCTATGACTCAGCTTTAAAAAGCTGTCTGATCAAAAGCAAAAGCAAAAGCAAAATTTAAGAGATCCCAAAGTGGCAAATCAAATGTGGAAAATGCTTCATGGATGCATATGAATCATCAAAAAAAAATTTAATATTACACTGAGATATAAGAATAGTAAAAGTACTTTAAACAAGTAATGAGGAACAATTAGACTTCCACACTGTTTTATCACTTTTCCAATTTTACTAAAACTGTCTTTTGCAGCAGAATAACACAACATGTGGTCTATAGACCACAGACTTAAAACTTACTACACTTTTCATCCAAGTCTAAATAGATTCTACTTCATTATCAGGTATAGAGAATCTCACTTAAGAGACCATTGTTTTAAAGTAGAGATTAAAGGGGCGCCTGGGTGGCGCAGTCGGTTAAGCGTCCGACTTCAGCCAGGTCACGATCTCACGGTCCGGGAGTTCGAGCCCCGCGTCAGGCTCTGGGCTGATGGCTCGGGGCCTGGAGCCTGTTTCCGATTCTGTGTCTCCCTCTCTCTCTGCCCCTCCCCTGTTCATGCTCTGTCTCTCTCTGTCCCAAAAATAAAAATAAAAAACGTTGAAAAAAAAAATTAAAAAAAAAAAGATGTATATTAAAGTAGAGATTAAATTACCAGAATAGGAACATGTACTAAAATACTACTGCAGCTGAGTAAACAACCAAGAATTCCTAACTTTTAACTTACATTAAGAGTAAGTGAGTATACTAGGATTTTTAAATACACAAGTTAAAAGCTTACTGGTCGACAGCAATTTATTAATTTCAGTAACAATAACTATTTGTTGTTGTAAGGTCCAGAACTCTCAGAAGTTAAATTAACTATGAAATAATGAATATTAATACTTAATAAGTACAAGTTTACCTTGTGCTAATCCTCCTTTACTCACCTTCCTTTATATCCTTTCACCTTCAATAAAAAAGGATTGAGACTAAAATCATTTTGACTATAACAAGTATGATACCAAAAATTCACCCTCTATGGTTATAGAAACCTTCATTTTTCATAATACAATAAAGAGTTTGAAAAAGAAGAAAAGTCTTACCTTTAGTGTGACATCACACAGTTCTCCATTTTCATAAAACCGAAGAAGGGAACCATGAAAATCTTTCCAAGCTTCATTTGCTTCAAAGATAAAAGAGTCTTCTCCATCACCATCACTAATTGAAGACCTATTCTTTATTTGCTGGTGCTGTTGCCTTTTCCCCTTTGTGCAGTGATTCCTAGCTTGTTTTGCATTCACAGATTCTGAAGCCATTTGCAACACTCTTCTTTTAATATAGCTCTCTTCTCAAATATTCCATTTATTCTCTTAAAAGGGGTGTGGAGGAAGCAGAAGGTAGATGCAGCCCACTAACCTTCAGACATTTTTCAAAACCCAAACTGCCATTGTCCAATTGGCTGAGACTGAAAAATAAACAGTAAAACACGTAAAAACAAACCAAAAGAAAAGTATCATTAATAATTATAGTTTACAAAACTAGATATAAAATGACCACATAAATTATTACTTAAGAACAAGTAACTTTGCAGCTCTATGCTAAATGTCATAATAATTACCTCAGCTAATTATATCAGTGAAGGAATGCCTTTAAAATCTAATTTGAAAATTCTGGAAAGATGGTGGAATAGAAGCAGCAGGAATCTATCTCCCATACCTAGGCAAAAATTGTACTGGCAGAATCAAACTGTAGAGTCTGTGGAAGGCTTACAACTTCAGAGAAAGACTGAAATGTTTAATTTTGTCAACCTCAGCTATTAAGTACAACAGCACCTGTCCATCCCCACATCCTCAGTCAGATCGCAAGTAAGCAGCTGGGTACATGTTCCTAGAGCAGCTTACACAATTTTCAGGAGTTGGGGTGGACAAAAAGGACCTAGTCCTCCAAATATCAGTGATCTCTGCTGAGTGCTGACTACTGCTTCTGATCACAGAAGTGCAGGTAAAGAGGTGGACAGTCATTGGTAATACACCTCCACCTACTGTTATAAGTCCCTCCCTCTCAGCTGACATGCCTTGCAGGGAATTTAAAAGGCTCGTGCCCTTCCTTTCCATTCTTACTGTTTGTTCCCCCCTCCTCCTTTTCACAGTCAAGACAATAAAAAACAAGAGCATATATAAGGAAAATTAGAAAGTGACAATGCATGCCAAGGGAAATGCTCAGAAAAGATGTGAGAAGACCTTAAATTATATACCTCAGGCTGATCATTAGCACAGAGATGGCTTACAACAAACATAAAGAACAATAACAAAAACAAAAAATAGCAGACCTTAAAGAAGAATTAATCTGAACAATGATTTCCAGAATTACTACATTATTAGATTCAAATACTCAGTGTTCAACAACAACAACAAAAATTACAAGGGATACAATGAAACAGAAATATGGCCCATTCAAGGGGTGGGGTGGGGAGAGGGACAACAAACTGTACTAAAAAAGAACTAATGGAGTATTTTATAGTAAAGACTTAAAAAAAACTCTTTTAAAGATGCTCAAAGAACTAAAGATATAAAGAAAATCAGGAAAATAACCAATACATTCAAAAAAGAAAAAGAAAAACTAAATAGAGACCGAAAAGAGTTTCTGGAAGTGACAAGTGCAATAATTGAAATGAAAAAGTCACTAGAGACACTCAGTGACAGATATGAACAGGCAAAAAAAAAAAAAAAAAAAAAGAATTATCAAACTTGAAGACAAGACAATGGGAAATATCAACTCTCAGGTAAATACAGAAGAAAAAAAGAAAAAGACTGAAAAAACACGAACAAAACCTAAAAGACCTATGAACCAGCAAACAGACCAACATGCACATTATGAGAATCCTAGAAGAGTAAGACAGACAAAGGGGAAGAGAAAATATTTAAAGCAATAATAACTGAAAACTTCCCAAATTTGATTAAAAGCATCAATATAAGCATTCAATAAGTTCTAAGAAAGAGGAACTCAAAGGAAACTACATCAAGACATAATCAAACCTTCAAAACCCAAAGATAAAAAGAGATTCCTGAAAACAACAAGAGAAAAGTGAATTGTCAGACACAGGAATCCTCAATAAGAGTTTTAGCAGATTTTTTTATCAGAAACTTCAGAAGCCAGATAGAATAGGCAGATATGTTCAAGGTATTAAAAGACAAATCGAAGATATTATATCTGGCAATACTGACCTTCAAAAGTGAAGGAGAAAATAAGACATTCCTAGATAAACAAAAGCTGGGAGAGTTTGTGACCATTAGACCTGTCATGCAAGAAATATTCAAGAGAGTCCTACAAGGTGAAATGAAAGAACACTTAACAGTAACTCAAAGCCATATGGAAAAACAAAGAGCTCAAGAAAGTAAACACATGTATGACTACAAAACCTAGTATTACTGTAGCAGTGGTTGGTAACTACACTTTTTGTTTCCAACAGGTTTAAGAGACTACTACATTTAAAGAAGAAAAAGCAATTATTAATGTAAAAGCTGCTATTACTATAACTTTGGTTTCCAACACCAGATCTTGTTTCCTCTACAATTCAAGGGAATAATTTAAAATAAATTTAAAAAATAAAATTAGGAGTGCCTGTGTGACTCAGTCGATTAAGCATCTGACTTTGGCTCAGGTCACAATCTCCCGGTTCATGACTTTGAGTCCTGCATTAGGCTCTGTGCTGACACCCTGGAGCCTGGGGCCTGCTTCAGATTCTGTCTCCCTCTCTCTCTGCCCCTCTCATGCTAGCACTCTGTCTCTCTCTCCTTCAAAAATAAGTAAACATTAAAAAACCCTTTAATTAAAATTTAAAAATTTAAACCAAAATTTAATAATTACTAACTGTGTCCAAAGACACAAGTTAAAATGGAAAGGATGGAAAAAAAGATTTTCCATGCCAAAAGTAACCAAAAGAGAGTATGGCATATCAGATAAAACAGACTAAGTCAAAAAATGTTACAAAAACAAAAGGATATTATGTATTAACAAAAGGATCAATACAGCAAGAACATTTATGCATATAATGACAGATCATGAAAATATACAAAGCAAAAACTAACAGAACTCAAGTGAAAAATAAATAGTTCCATAATAATAATTGGAGACTTCATACTCCATTGACAATAAAGGATAAACAGACAGAAGACATAGAGGACTTAAATAACACAGTAAGCCAACTAGATCTAAGCCATATAAAGAACAGTCCACCAACAACATAATACATATTCTTCTCAAGTGCATGTGGAATATTTTTCAGGATAGACAATACATTAGGCCACTATTTAAGTCTCACAGATTTAAAAAAATACACAGCATACCAAGTATACTTTTTAAAAAATTTTTTTGATGTTTATTTTTTAATATAATTTATTCTCAAACCAGCTTCCATACAACACCCAGTGCTTGTCCCAACAAGTGCCCTCCTTAATGGCTATCACCCACTTTCCCCTCTCCCCAACCCCCCATCAACCCTCAGTTTGTTCTCTGTACTTAAGAGTCTTTTATGGTTTGCCTCCCTCCCTCTCTGTTTTTAACTATTTTTTCCCCTTCTTTTCCCCATGGTCATCTATTAAGTTTCTCAAGATCCACATATGGGTGAAAACCTATGATATCTGTCTTTCTCTGAATTATTTCACTTAGCATAATACCTTCCAGTTCCATCCACGTTGCTGCAAACAGCCAGATTTCATTCCTTCTCATTGCCAAGTAGTAGCCCACTGTATATATAAACCAAATCTTCTTTATCTACTCATCAGTTGTTGGACATTTAGTCTCTTTCCAAATTTGACTATTGTTGAAAGCGCTGCTATAAACATTGGGGTACATGTGCCCCTATGAATCAGCACTCCTGTATTCCTTGGGTAATTCCTAGCAGTGCTATTGCTGGATCACAGGGTAGTTCTATTTTTAATTTTTTGAAGAACCTCCACACTGTTTTTCAGAGCGGCTGCACCAGTTTGCATTCCCACCAACAGTGCAAGAGGGTTCCCATTTCTCCACATACTCTCCAGCATCTATAGTCTCCTGATTTGTTCACTTTAGCCACTCTGACCATCATGAGGTGATATCTCAGTGTGGTTTTGATTTGTATTTCCCTGATGAGTGATGTTGAGCAACGTTTCATGTGTCCATTGGCCATCTGGATGTCTTCTTTAGAAAAGTGTCTATTCATGTCTTCTACCCATTTCTTCACTGGATTATTTGTTTTTCAGGTGTGGAGTTTGGTGAGTTCTTTATAGATTTTGGATACTAGCCCTTTATCCAATATGTCATTTGCAAATATCTTTTTCCAGTCCATTGGTTGCCTTTTAGTTTTGCTGATTGTTTCCTTTGCAGTACAGAAGCTTTTTATCTTCATGAGGTTCCAATAGTTCATTTTTGCTTTTAATTCCCTTGCCTTTGAAGATGTGTCAAGTAAGAAATTGCTGCGGCTGAGGTCAGAGAGGTTTTTTCCTGCTTTCTCCTCTAGGGTTTTGATGGTTTCCTGTCTCACATGCAGGTTCTTCATCCATTTTGAGTTTATTTTTGTGAATGGTGTAAGAAAGTGATCTAGTTTCATTCTTCTGCATGTTGCTGTCCAGTTCTCCCAGCACCATTTGTTAAAGAGACTGTCTTTTTTCCATCGGATACTCTTTCTTGCTTTGTCAAAGATTAGTTGGCCATATATTTGTGGGTCCAATTCTGGGTTCTCTATTCTATCCCATTGGTCTGTGTGTCTGTTTTTGTGCCAATACCATACTGTCTTGATGATTACAGCTTTGTAGTAGAGACTAAAGTCTGGGATTGTGATGCCTCCTGCTTTAGTTTTCTTCTTCAGTATTACCTTAGCTATTCAGGGTCCTTTGTGGTTCTATACAAATTTTAGAATTGTTTGTTTTAGCTTTGAGAAGAATGCTGGTGCAATTTTGATAGGTATTGCATTGAATGTGTAGACTGCTTTAGGTAGTATTGACATTTTAACAATATTTATTCTTCCAATCCATGAGCACAGAATGTTTTACCATTTCTTTGTATCTTCTTCAATTTCCTTCATAAGCTTTCTATAGTTTTCAGCATACAGATCTTTCACATCTTTGGTAAGTTTATTCCTAGTTGTTTTATGGTTCTTGGTGCAACTATAAATGGGATCAATTTCTTGATACCTCTTTCTGTTGCTTCATAATTGGTGTATAAAAATGCAACCAATTTCTGTACCTGGATTTTGTACTTTGAGACTTTGCTGAGTTCATGTATCAGTTCTAGCAGACTTTTGGTGGAGTCTGTCGGGTTTTCCATGTAGAGTATCATGTTGTCTGCAAAAAGTGAAAGTTTGACATCATCTTTGCCAATTTTGATGCCTCTTAATTCATTTTGTTGTCTGACTGCTGATGCTAGACTTCCAACACTATGTTAAACAACAGTGGTGAGAGTGGACATCCTGTTGTGTTCCTGATCTCAGGGGGAAAGCTCTCAGTTTTTCCCCATTGAGGATATTAGCTGTGGGCTTTTCATAAATGGATTTTACGATGTTTAAGTATGTTCCTTCTATCCCAACTTTCCTGAGGGTCTTTATTAAAAAAGGATGCTGAGGGGCGCCTGGGTGGCTCCATCAGTTGGGCAACCGACTTCAGCTCGGGTCATGATCTCGCAGTTTGTGAGTTCGAGCCCTGCATCGGGCTCTGTGCTGACAACTCAGAGCCTGCGGTCTGCTTCAGATTCTGTGTCTCCCCCTCTCTCTGCCCTTCCCCTGCTCATGCTCTGTGTCTCTCTGGCCCTCAATAATAAATATTAAAAAATAAAAAATAAAAAGAATTATAAGAAAGGATGCTGAATTTTGTCAAATGCTTTTATGCATCAATCGACAGGATCATATGGTTCTTATCTAATTAATGTGATGTATCACATTGATTGATTTGTGAATATTGAACCAGCCCTGCAGCCCAGGAATGAATCCCACTTGATCATAGTTCTTTTTATATGCTGTTGAATATGACTTGCTCAAATCTTGTTGAGAATTTTTGCATCCATATTCATCAGGGATATTGGCCTGTAGTTCTCTTTTTTTTGCTGGGTCTCTGGTTTGGGAATCAAAATAATGCTGGCTTCGTAGAATGAGTCTGGAAGTTTTCCTTCCATTTCTATTTTTTGGAACAGCTTGAGAAGGATAAGTATTATCTCGCTTTAATGTCTGGTAGAATTCCCCAGGGAAGCCATCTGGTCCTGGACTCTTTATTTGTTGGGAGATTTTTGATAACTGATTCAATTTCTTCACTAGTTATGGGTCTGTTCAGATTTTCTATTTCTTCCTGTTTGAGTTTTGGTTGTGTGTGGGTGTTTAGAAATTTGTCCATTTCTTCCAGGTTGTCCAGTTTGTTGACATATAATTTTTCACAGTATTCACTGATAATTGCTTGTATTTCTGAGGGATTGATTGTAATAAATCCATTTTCATGCGTGATTTTATCTATTTGGGTCCTCTCATCTCTCTTTTTGAGAAACCTAGCTAGAGGTTTATCAATTTTATTTTTTCAAAAAACCAACTCTTAGTTTCATTAATCTGTTATCCTGATTTTTTTTTATTTTGTATTGTTTATTTCTTCTATGATCTTTATTTCTTTTCTTCTACTGGGTTTGGGTTTCTTTGTTGTTCTGCTTCTAGTTCCTTTAGGTGTGCTGTTAGATTTTGTATTGGGGATTTCTCTTGTTTCTTGAGACAGGCCTGACAATACAATTGCAATGTATTTTCCACGTAGAACTGTCTTTGCTGCATTCCAAAGGGTTTGGACTGTTGTGTTTTCATTTTCATTTGTTTCTGTATATTTTTTTAACTTCTTTAATTGCCTGGTTGACCCATTCGTTCTTTACAAAAATGTCCTTTAACCTCCATGTATTTGGAGGTTTTCCAAGCTTTATCCTGTGGTGGATTTCAAGTTTCATAGCACTGTGATCTGAAAGTGTGCATGGTATGATCTCAATTCTTTTATATTTATTGAGTGCTGTTTTGTGACCCAGTATGTGATATTGGAGAATGTTCCATGTGTACTCAAGAAGAAAGTATATTCTGCTGCTTAAGGATGAATAGTTCTAAATATATGTCAAGTCCATCTGGTCCAGTGTATCATTCAGGCCCTTGTTTCTTTACTGATTTTGTCTAGATGATCTGTCCATTATTGTAAGTGGAGTATTAAAGCCCCCTACAATTACCACATTCTAACCAATAAGATTGCTTATGTCTGTGATTGTTTTATGTATTTGGGTGCTTCCAAATTCAGTGCATAGACATTTATAACTGTTAGCTCTTCCTGATAGATAGACCCCCACAATTATTATATAATGCCCTTCTTCATCTTTTGTTACAGCCTTAAGTTTAAAATCTAGTTTGTCTGATGTAAGTATGGCTACTCCAGCTTTCTTTTGACTTCCAGTAGCCTGAGAGATGGTTCTCCATCCACTCACTTTCAATCTGAAGGTGTCCTCAGGTCTAAAATGGGTCTCTTGTAGACAGCAAATAGATGGGTCTTGTTTTTTTATCCATTCTGATACCCTATGTCTTTTGATTGGAGCATTTAGTCCACTTACATTCAGTGTTATTATTGAAAGATAGGGATTTAGAGTCATTGTGCCATCTGTAGGTTTCATGCTTGTAGTGATATCTCTGGTACGCTGTGGTCCTTGCAACGTTTCACTCACAGAATCCCCCTTAGGATCTCTTGTAGGACTGGTTTAGTGGTGACGAATTCCTTCAGTTTTTTTTGTTGTTGTTTTTTTTTTTTTTTTTTTTTTTTTTTTTTTGTCTGGGAAAACCTTTATCTCTCCTATTCTGAATGACAGGCTTGCTGGATAAAGGATTCTTGGCTGCATATTTTTCCTGTTCATCACATTGAAGGTCGCCCACCATTCTTTTCTGCCCCGCCAAGTTTCAGTAGATAGGTCTGCTACTACCCTTATGTATGTTAAGGCCCGTTTATCCCTAACTGCTTTCAGAATTCTCTATCTTTGCATTTTGCCAGTTTCACTATGATATGTCATACAGAAGATCGATTCAAGTTACACCTGAAGGGAGTTCTCTGTGCCCCCTGGACGTGAATGTCTGTTTGGGGAAGTTCTCAGCTATGATATGTTCAAGTACACCTTTGGCCCCTTTCTATCTCTTTTCTTCTTCTTCTGGAACTCCTATGATATGGCTATTGTTCCCTTTCATTGAATCACTTAGTTCTCTAATTCTCCCCTTGTGATCCAGAATTTTTTTATATTTTTCTCAGCTTCCTCTTTTTCCATAATTTTATCTTCTAATTCACCTATTGTCCCCTCTGCCTCTTCAATCCCTGCTGTTACCGCCTCTATTTTATTTTGCACCTCATTTATAGCACTTTTTAATTCAACATTACTATTTTCTAGTTCCTTGATCTCTGCAGCAATAGATTCTCTAGTGTCTTCTATGCTTTTTTCAAGCCCAATTAATCTTATATCTGTTTTGATCAATACTTTAGCTGTCATTTCTTCCTGGAATATCTTTTGAGGAGAATTCTTCTGTTTCATCATTTTGGCTAGTTTTCTGTACCTTATGTGTTTTATAAGTTTGTTATGTGCTCTGCACCTGTGAGCACTGTTATATTAAAGAGGGGTCATACACTGTCCAGGGCCTGGCCCTTCAGGAGGTGTTTTTTGGAGAGTGTTACTTGCTTTGTGTTGTTGTGACTTTGGTTATTATATTTCCCTACTCGTAGTGATGCTTTGGACCCTCCACCAGATGTGCTTTGATTTGTTCCTTGAAGTAGCCCTGGAAAGGAAAACAAACAGAAAACAAAACACAGAAACACACAAATAAGAAAAGAAAAGGAAAGGAAAAAAACAACCCAAAAGCAAAAAACCAGAAACACCAGCTGCAAGTAAAGAACAGGGTAGAGGTGGTACTGATGGAAGAGCACATACAAAGAGAGAAATGACAAGGGTAGGGAAAAAGAAAAACACTGACGAGGCAGAGAGACTAAATGGCTTAATCCAGAAGGACAGAAAGGAAAGTAAAGGAGCAGGCCAGGGGAAAAATAAAAGAAGGTAAGGTTGTCCAGACGGAGAAACTATACAGCTTAATTATTCCAGAGAGAAAGCAAAGATAGAGGTACAGAACATGTATCAAGAGAATGGATTAAGTATGTCTGCTTAAACAAACCAACAACCAGCGTACCCAGACTACAGGAGGGAAGAGATAAGGAGAAAAGGAAGGAAAAATATATCTATATAATAAGAATTGTCTGCAAATTAATCCAGGCAATGCAGCAGCGCTGGTCTGAAGGAGGGGCCATCTAGTTCCTCAGCATCTATGCCGCTCTAGTAGATATGCAGTTACCAGGCGCAGAGTGGTGTGGTTTGATGTAGGGGGGTCCCGCCTCCAGTGTGGGCCCTACTGTCTGATTCCTGAGGTCCCACCTTGGTGGTGGTGGGGAGAAAAATGACGACACCCTCCTCCCCACCAGTCTCTCCTCCACAGACCAGTGACCCAAACTACTCTGTAAAAGCCGTCCTCACTGTGCCACAGGCACAAACGAGGCAGTTCGTTTCATTCCACCGACTCCCATGCCCCAGCACTTGGCTGGGATTCAAACTCCCGCTCCATGCTCCCTGGTATTGGGGAAGCACAGCTCTTCGCCACCCCATATGTGGTCCCCCGACAGGCTTTGTCCTGTCCCACAGCACTCCAAGGGAGGGGATCACTTTCTCCTACTGCAGACTGCACCCCTGACCTAGCCACCGAGCCCAGGGCTGGCTCCCCTCCTCCCCAGGTGCACAAACAGGGCAGCTGGCCCCAATCCGGAGAAAGGCCCACAATTAGAGATTGGATCTTTCTCCATCCCCGTCATGGTTCTTCTCTTGTCCAGATACAGTCTTATGCTTCCCCAGCTGCTCTTTCTTTCCCTTTGTCTCTCCACAGAAGGGGATCCCTCCCCTCCATTTGTTTTATCTCTGCCAGTTCACAATCACACACCTATGGCCCGGCAGGTTGTCCCGGTGTACTCCTGGTAGCAACCCAGTCTCTTTTCCTCCCAAACTCTTGGGGCTCAAAGTCCTTTGGCTTCAACACTTCTTTGTTTGAGAGACGCAGGAAGTTCAGATCCCCTTACTTCTCTGCCATGTTGGCCCCTCCCCCAAGTATCCTCTTGAATCACATCAGGATGAAGTTAGAAATCAATGATAAAAGAACAATGGAAAATTGGAAGAAATGGGAAAATTAATACCCTTTCAAAAACAACCAATGCATCAAAGAGGTAATCACAAGGGAAATTAGAAAACACTTAGAAGCATGGGACACCTGTGTGGCTCAGTTGGTTAAGCATCTGGCTTCGGCTCAGGTCATGGTCCCATGGTTTGTGAGTTCGAGCCCCACATCAGGCTGTCTGTTGTCAACACAGAGCCTGCTTTGGATCCTCTGTTCCCCTCTTTCTCTGTCCCTCCCCTGCTTGCACCCTCTCTCTCTCTCTCTCAAAAATAAACATTAGGGGAAAAAAAACAAAGAAAATACTTAGAAGCAAAGGAAAATAAAAACACAATATACCAAAACTTACAGGAGCCACAGTGAAAGCAGTGCTAAATAGGAAACTTATGATTATAAACACATTTTTTAAAAATCTCAAATCAATAACCTAGCTTTACAAATTAAGAAACCAGAAAAGGAAAACTAAACCCAAACTAGCAGAAGAAATGAAATATAGAGTAAAAAATAAATAAAACAGAAAACAGATAAACGGCAGAAGAAAACAACCCAAAAGTTGGTTCTTTGAAGAAATCAATACAATTGACAAAATTTCAGGTAAATCAACTAAGACAAAAAGAGAGAAGGCTCAAATTAGTAAAATTAGAAATGAAAATGGGGACATTACTTCTGACTCTACAAAAATAAAAATAATTATAAAAGAATACTATGAACAATTAGACATCAACAAATTGAATATGAAATAGACAAGTTCCTAGGAAATAAAACCTAAATCACAAAGAAATAGAAAATATAAATAGAGACTTACAACTACTAAGAATCAATTATTGGGGTGTCTCAGAGGCTTAATTGGTTGAGTGATCGACTCTTGATTTCAGCTCAGGTCCATGATCTCACAGTTTGTGAGACTGAGCCCCACATTGGGCTCTGCACTGAGACTGTGGGGCCTGCTTGGGATTCTCTCTCCTCTCCCTCTGCTCCTCCCCACTCATGCTCTCTCTCTCAAAATAAATTAATAAACTTAAAAAAAAGAATCAATTATTACATCAATAATCAAAAATCTCCCCCAAAATTAAAGACCTGGACCTAACGGCTTCACTGGTGAATTCTACCAAGCATTTTATTTAAAGAACTAATATTATTCCTTCATAACATTTCCCAAAAATTGACAAGGACAGAATATTTCCCATCTCATTCTGTGAGGTCAGCATTACCTTGATATCAGAGACAAACAAAGACTATGAAAAAACTACAAACCTATAAATCTTAATGAACAGTAACGCAAAATCCTCAACAAAATAATAGCAAACAAAATCAGTGACATATTAAAAGGATTATACACAATGACCAAGTGGGATTTATTTCTGGAATGCAAGGTGGTTCAACATATAAAAATGAATAAATATAGTACACTATATCAAAATGAAAGAAAAAAAACCACATGATCATCTCAACTGATGCAGAAAAATAGTTTCATAATACTCAACACACTTTCAAGATAAAAAACACTGAACAAACTACAAACAGAAGGAAACTACCTCAACATAATAAAAGCCATTCATGAAAAACTCACAGTGAACATCATACTCAATGGTGAAAGAACACATTTTTGCTAAAATCAGAAACAAGGCAAGGATGCCCATCCTTCACCACTTCTATTCAAGAGTACTGCAAGTTCTAGCCAGAGCACTTAGTCAAGAAGAAATAAAAGGCATGCAAATTAGAGAGATTACCTCTACTCATAGATGATATGATCTTATAGGCAGAATATCCCAAAGACTCCACAAAAAAACCTGCAGAATTAATGAATTCAGCAAAGTAGACTACAAAGTCAACACACAAAAATCAACTGCATGTCCATACACATCTCTAATTCTCAGTTTCTTCATTTATAAAAGAACAAGATTGGTCTAGGACAGGGTCAGCAATCTTTGTCTGTAAATGACCCAAAAAGTAAATACTTTAGCCTCAATGGGACATGAGGTTTCTATCACAACTACTCAACTTTGCCACTGAAACACCATAGCAACCACAGTCAACAGTAAATAACTGAGCATAATTGTGTTCCAATAAAAATTTATAAAAACAACTGGTAGGCATGATTTAGCCCCAGGGCCATAGTTGTAATAATCTGAGAAGGATGACTGATTTAAACCCAACTATATCAAATCATGTTAAATATAAACGGCCTAAACACCAACAAACAAAAAAGGCACAGATTATGGAATACTACTCAGCAATTTTTTAAAAAGTTAGCCACTAAAACATGTAACATGCTGAATGAAGAAAAAAAAAGCCAACCTCAAAGGGTTACATGCTTTTGGAATATATGATTCCATTTATGTAACATTTTCAAAATGACCAAAGTATAGAGATGGAGAACATATTAGTGGTTTAGGGGTTAGGGAAAGATGAGAAGTGAGGAATGCCTGGGTTTGTAAAAGGTATTTGTGATGGAACTGGAAAAAAAGATACTTGTGATGGAACTAGACCTTGACTATGATGTGGTCACATGAATCAGTGTCAATTTGCAGGTTGTGATATTGTACTAAAGCTATGTCAGATATTACCATTGAGGAAAACTGGATGAAGGGTATACAAGATTATTTCTTACAACTGCAAATAAACCTAAAATTATCTCAAATAAAGGCATTAAAAAAAAAAGATTGTCAGACTGCATAAGAAGTGTGACTCAACATTAAATTGCCTATGAAACAACACCAACTTTTAAGTATAAAAATACAAATAAATTAATGTAAAGGATAGAAACAGATATACCATGCTAACAGTACTTAAAAGTAAACTGAAGGAGACACATTATCTCATAACACAGACATCAAAGCCAAGAAAATTACCACTTATAAAAAGACATTACCTAAAAAGCAGATAACCAACACACAAAAGAATGAAGTTAGACTCTTTATACCATATGCATAAATTAACTCAAAATGCATTAAGGATCTAAATTTAAAGCCCGAAACTATAAAACTGTTAGAAGAAAACAGAGGAAAAGCTTCATGACATTGGATATGGCAATGATTTCTTGAATATAACACCAAAAGTACAGACAACAAAAGAATTATGTCCATACAATACCCACCCATATCAGGCATCGGGACTTGCACTGGAAAGACAAATTTCCATAACATTTGGCTTTGAAAACCAGTAGGGATTAACTACATGAGTTTTTACAACTGGTGGGGCTTAACTCCAGGTATTTAAAATCAGCAGGCTTGACTCTGGGAAAGCCAGAAGGTATTAGGAAATTGAGTCCTTGCCCTGAAAGACCCAATATAAAAGCAGCAATTTGAAAAGCACCTGGGATACGTAGGAAGAAGTGTTATTTAATCTCAGAACATGTGCTGGACAGGCAGGAATCTTTAGGAGACTTAAGAACAAAAGATCTGGCCGGTGCCATTTCTCCTCCCACCCCCAAGCCTAGGTAGCTGGACATTTCTAGGAACATGCTCCACTGCACTAGCTAACACCACATACCCTGCCCGTGTTCTCCTGTGGATCTGCCCCATCCAACCCTGTCCAACTTGGCAAGCATCCCTCCAAAGCAGCTCCTGCTACAACACATCCTATAAGAAGCCCAATCAGGGAACAGCACCACTCCCTGTGCCTGGGGAGAGGGGAAGAGAACTACACACACCAGTGCAACTGCAGCCTCAGCAGACTTACTGGGGGCAGGCACCTGGTCTGATATCAGACCTGCCAACGAACAAAAGCCTCTCAGGGGACAACACAGGAAAAGTGTCCCGCAGTTCAGTGTTACCACAGCTGCAGCACACAAGCTGAGGGCAGGCATTTGATCTGACTGCTGACACCACCCAACTACAAGCCCACAGCAGCCCCAGACTAGCAACTTAACGGCATGGCAACCAAACCCTGCAAACAACAGAGAAGCTGGGCCACTCCAACCAACTGGACTTGAAGCAAACACAGCTCAGCCACAACACACATAGGAGGGTGCACGCAACACACATAGGGGACACCCCTGAAGTGCCTGGTTCTCGTGAACAGGAGACGCTGTACTACAGGGCACCACTGGAACTCTTCTTCATAAAGCCACACTTTCAAGAACAGGAGACACAGCTGATTTTCCTAATACATAGAAACAAAGACACAGACTTAGATAAAATGAGGAGACATAGGAATATGTCCCAAATGAAAGAATACGAAATCACAGCAAAAGAGCTAAATGAAATGGAGATAAGCAATGTATCTGATAACGCATTCAAAGGGTCACAAAGATTCTTATGGAACTTGAGAAAAGACTGAAAGACCTCCGTGAGACTATCACAAAAGGGAAAGAAAAAAGAACCAGAGATGAAGAACTCAATATCTGAAATTAAAAATGTATACACTAGAGGGAATCAACATCAGACTAGAAAACACAAAAGAACGGATACAGAAATTGGAAGAGAGAGTAAAGAAAGCAACCAAGCTGAACAGAAAAAGAGAATGATGAAAATTGGAATAGGTTAAAAGAACTGAGTGACATCATCAAGTGCAATAACATTCTCATGATAGGGATCCCAGAAGGAGAAGAGAGAGAAGAGGGAAAACAAAACTGATGTGAAGAAAGAATAGCTGAAAACTTCCCAATTCTGGGGAAAGAAAGAGACACCCATATCTAGGAGGCACAATGAACTGCCAATAAAATCACCACAAGGAGGTCCACACCATGATACATAACACAGTGGAAAAAGGAGTAATAACAAGAGAATTTTAAAAACAGCAAGAGAGGGGCGCCTGGGTGGCTCAGTCGGTTAAGCGTCCGACTTCGCTCAGGTCATGATCTCACAGTTCGTGAGTTCGAGCCCCGCGTCGGGCTCTGGGCTGACAGCTCAGAGTCTGGAGCCTGCTTCGGATTCTGTGTCTCCCTCTCTCTCTGACCCTCCCCGGCTCGTGCTCTGTCTCTGTCTGTCTCTCCAACACAAATAAACATTTAAAAAAAAAAAAAACTTTTAAAAAAAAAACAGCAAGAGAAAAGAAAACAGTTACATACAAGGGAAAATTTATAAGGCTATCAGCTGAGTTTTCAGCAGAAACACTGCAGGCAAAAGGGAGTGGCATGATATACTCAGGGTGCTTAAAGGAAAAAAACCTGCAGCCAAGAATACTCTATCCAACAGGACTATCATTCAAACTACAAGGAGAGATAAACAGTTTCCCATACCAACAAAACTAAAGGGAATTTTCTGAGTGGAAAGAAAAGGCTGTAGTCAAGAGTAAGAAAATTAAAAAACGAAAAAATTTCACAGGTAAATACAAACATAATAAAAGCAGTAGATCAAGGGGCGCCTGGGTGGTTCAGTCAGTTAAGCGTCCTACATCAGCTCAGGTCATGATCTCATGGTTCATGGGTTTGAGCCCTGCATCGGGCTCTCTGCTGAGCTGTCAGATTCTGTGTCTCCCTCTCTCTCTGCCCCTCCCCCACTTACGCTGTGTCTCTCTCTCTCAAAAATAAACATTAAAAAAAAAAAGAAGAATGGGTTTATGGGTTTAAAGTAAATGACCTTCAACTTAACAAAGATGGTTATATGCATACGATGTTGTATGTGAACTTAACGGTAACAACAAATTAAACATCTGTAATTCATATGCAAAAAATGAACAGAAAGGAATCCCTAAGAATATCACTAAAGAAATCCATCAAACAGCAAGGGAAGAAAGCAAGAGAAAAAAGGAACAGAGAACTACAAAAACAACTATAAAGTAGGTAACAAAATGACAAGAAGTACATACCTACTGATAATTACTTTTTTTGATGTATGTCTATGAGAGAGAGAGAGAAAGAGAGAGAGAGAGAGAGAGAGAGAGAGAGAGAGCAAGCAGGGAAGAGGCAGAGAGAGAGGGGGGAAAAAGGATCCAAAGCAGGCTCTGCACTGACAGTAGAGAGCCTGATGTGGAGCTCGAACTCACAAACCTCAAGATCACAAACTGAAGTCAGAAGCTTAACCAACTGAGCCACCCAGGCACCCCCACCTAGAATCACTCTGTACGTAAATGAACTAAATGATGCAATCAAAAGACATATGGTGACTGAATACATAAAAAAGATCCATCTATATGCTGCCTACAAGTCACTCACTTCATACCTAAATACACACAGACTGAAAGTGAAGGGATGACAAAACATTAATCATACAAAATAGAAGTGAAAAGAAAGCTGGGGTAGCAATAGTTATATTGAACAAAATAAATTTTAAAACAATGACTGTGACAAGAGACAAAGAAAACTACATAATGATAAAGGGCACAATCCAACAAGAGAATGTATAACAATGATAAATATTTATGCACCCAACATGAAAGCACTTAAATAGAGTAACTGTTAAAAGACAAAGGAAAGAATTTCAGTAATACAATAATAGTAGGGGACTTTAACCCCTCACTTAATGGGATAGATAATACAGATAGAAGATCAACAAGGCAACAGTGGCTTTGAATGAATGAGTCACTTGTCCAGACAGATGTATTTAGAACACTGTATCTCAAAACATTCAGATGTATTCAGAACATCCCACCATCCCAAAACAGTGAACACACATTCTTTTTTTTTTTAAGTTTATTTATTTTAAGAGAGAACGTGTGCAAATATGAGTTGGGAAGAGCAGAAAGAGAGGGAGAGAGAGAATCCCAAACAGGCTCCATGCTGTCAGTGCAGAGCCTGACACAGGGCTCCATCTCATGAATGATGTGATCATGACCTAAGCAAAAATCAAGAGTTGGACGCTTAACAGACTGAGCCATCCAGGCACCTCAGAATATGCATTCCTTTCAAGTGTACATGGAACATTCCCCAGAATGGATTACATGTTAGACCATAAAACAAGTCTCAATAAATTCAAAAAGACTGAAATCATATCATGCATCCGTTCTAATCACACAGTATGAAACTAGAAAGCAATGACAAGAAAAATCCTAGAAAGAACACAAACACATGAAGGCTAAATAACATGCTAGTAAACAATGAATGAGCTAACCCAGAAATCAAAGAGGAAATCACAAAATACATAGAGACAGACTAGACAGCAGCAGCTGGCATGGAGCTCCTTAGATGCTAGGGCTTGGATAGCACATTAGCTCCCACCAGGTCGCCAGCCTCTACCCCAGGAGACCATTGCAATTGGCCACCCCCTACTCCTCTGTAACCACGTGCTACTAAAAGGTCTTGATCAAAACTGCCAATATGTTGGAGGAGATGCAAAAGAACTCAGTGGAGTGTGCTACTCAAGTGTTGAAGAAATACAGTCATCAAAAACAAGAAAAATCTGGGGCGCCTGGGTGGCGCAGTCGGTTAAGCATCCGACTTCAGCCAGGTCACGATCTCGCGGTCCGGGAGTTCGAGCCCCGCATCAGGCTCTGGGCTGATGGCTCGGAGCCTGGAGCCTGTTTCCAATTCTGTGTCTCCCTCTCTCTCTCTGCCCCTCCCCCGTTCATGCTCTGTCTCTCTCTGTCCCAAAAATAAATAAATGTTGAAAAAAAAAATTAAAAAAAAAAAAACAAGAAAAATCTGAGATATTATGACAGCCAAGAGGAGCTTAAGAAGACATGACAACTAACTGTTATGTGGTATCCTGAATGGGATCCTCTAACAGAAATAGGACATTAGTTAACACTAAGGAAATATGGGTGGCTCGGTCAGTGAAGCATCCAACTCTTGACCTCAGCTCAGGTCTTGGTCTCAGGGTTACGAGCTGGGGTCCTGTGTTGGGCTCTCTGCTGGGCATGGAGCTTATTTATTTTTTTCAAATTTTTTTTTAACGTTTTATTTATTTTTGAGACAGAGAGAGACAGAGCAATGAACAGGGGAGGGTCAGCGACAGAGAGACACAGAATCTGAAACAGGCTCCAGGCTCTGAGCTGTCAGCACAGAGCCTGACGCGGGGCTCGAACTCACGGACTGCGAGATCATGACCTGAGCCAAAGTCGGCAGCCCAACCAACTGAGCCACCCAGGCGCCCCACAGGGAGCTTATTTAAAAAATAAAAAAACAAACAAAAACATATGAGAAAATCTGAATTAAGTATGGGGCTTTCATTAATAATGTATCATACTGGTTCATTAACTTTCACAAATGTACCAATTTAATGAAAAATGTTAAAGGAAAGTGGATGGTGGTATACAGGAATTATCTGTACTATCTTCACAATTTTCTGAGAAATCTAAAACTATTTTAAATGTAAAAGCTTAAATAAACAATGACAATGTGATAATAATGGACAGACATATATATCAATAGAACACAGTTCAGAAACAGACTCACACAAATATGGCCAATTGATTTTTTTAATCTTTATTTTTTAAGTGATATCTCCACCAAATGTGGGGCTCAAACTCATGACCCCAAGATCTAGAATCACATGCTCTACCAACTGAGCCAGCCAGGCACCCCTGATTTTTTTTATTTATTTATTTAAGTACAATTGAAATACAACGCTGTACTGGTTTCAGGTGTATAACACAGTGACTTAACAATTCTACACATTATGCAATGCTCACCACAACAAGGGTAGTTACCATACATCACCATAGACTGCTGCCATAATATTATTTTTTTATTTATTTTTTTATTTTTTTTTTATGAAATTTATTGACAAATTGGTTTCCACACAACACCCAGTACTCATCCCAAAAGGTGCCCTCCTCAATACCCATCACCCACCCTCTCATCCCTCCCACCCCCCATCAACCCTCAGTTTGTTCTCAGTTTTTAACAGTCTCTTATGCTTTGGCTCTCTCCCATTCTAACCTCTTTTTTTTTTTTTCCTTCCCCTCCCCCTTGGGTTCCTGTTAAGTTTCTCAGGATCCACATAAGAGTGAAACCATATGGTATCTGTCTTTCTCTGTATGGCTTATTTCACTTAGCATCACACTCTCCAGTTCCATCCACGTTGCTACAAAAGGCCATATTTCATTTTTTTCTCATTGCCACGTAATATTCCATTGTGTATATAAACCACAATTTCTTTATCCATTCATCAGTTGATGGACATTTAAGCTCTTTCCATAATTTGGCTATTGTTGAGAGTGCTGCTATGAACACTGGGGTACAAGTGGCCCTATGCATCAGTACTCTTGTATCCCTTGGATAAATTCCTAGCAGTGCTATTGCTGGGTCATACGGTAGGTCTATTTTTAATTTTCTGAGGAACCTCTACACTGCTTTCCAAGCAGCTGCACCAATTTGCATTCCCACCAACAGTGCAAGAGGGTTCCCGTTTCTCCACATCCTCTCCAGCATCTATAGTCTCCTGATTTGTTCATTTTGGCCACTCTGACCGGCGTGAGGTGATACCTGAGTGTGGTTTTGATTTGTATTTCCCTGATAAGGAGCAACGCTGAACATCTTTTCATGTGCCTGTTGGCCATCCGGATGTCTTCTTTAGAAAAGTGTCTATTCATGTTTTCTGCCCATTTCTTCACTGGGTTATTTGTTTTTCGGGTGTGGAGTTTGGTGAGCTCTTTATAGATTTTGGATACTAGCCCTTTGTCCGATATGTCATTTGCGAATATCTTTTCCCATTCCATTGGTTGCCTTTTAGTTTTGTTGGTTGTTTCCTTTGCTGTACAGAAGCTTTTTATCTTCATGAGGTCCCAGTAATTCACTTTTGCTTTTAATTCCCTTGCCTTTGGTGATGTGTCGAGGAAGAGATTGCTACGGCTGAGGTCAGAGAGGTCTTTTCCTGCTTTCTCCTCTAAGGTTTTGATGGTTTCCTGTCTCACATTTAGGTCCTTTATCCATTTTGAGTTTATTTTTGTGAATGGTGTGAGAAAGTGGTCTAGTTTCAACCTTCTGCATGTTGCTGTCCAGTTCTCCCAGCACCATTTGTTAAAGAGGCTGTCTTTTTTCCATTGGATGTTCTTTCCTGCTTTGTCAAAGATGAGTTGGCCATACGTTTGTGGGTCTAGTTCTGGGGTTTCTATTCTATTCCATTGGTCTATGTGTCTGTTTTGGTGCCAATACCATGCTGTCTTGATGATGACAGCTTTGTAGTAGAGGCTAAAGTCTGGGATTGTGATGCCTCCTGCTTTGGTCTTCTTCTTCAAAATTCCTTTGGCTATTCGGGGCCTTTTGTGGTTCCATATGAATTTTAGGATTGCTTGTTCTAGTTTTGAGAAGAATGCTGGTGCAATTTTGATTGGGATTGCATTGAATGTGTAGATAGCTTTGGGTAGTATTGACATTTTGACTATATTTATTTTTCCAATCCATGAGCAGGGAATGTCTTTCCATTTCTTTAAATCTTCTTCAATTTCCTTCATAAGCTTTCTATAGTTTTCAGCATACAGATCCTTTACATCTTTGGTGAGATTTATTCCTAGGTATTTTATGCTTCTTGGTGCAATTGTGAATGGGATCAGTTTCTTTATTTGTCTTTCTGTTGCTTCATTGTTAGTGTATAAGAATGCAACTGATTTCTGTACATTGATTTTGTATCCTGCAACTTTGCTGAATTCATGTATCAGTTCTAGCAGACTTTTGGTGGAGTCTATCGGATTTTCCATGTATAATATCATGTCATCTGCAAAAAGCGAAAGCTTGACTTCATCTTTGCCAATTTTGATGCCTTTGATTTCCTTTTGTTGTCTGATTGCTGATGCTAGAACTTCCAGCACTATGTTAAACAACAGCGGTGAGAGTGGGCATCCCTGTCGTGTTCTGATCTCAGGGAAAAAGCTCTCAGTTTTTCCCCGTTGAGGATGATGTTAGCTGTGGGCTTTTCATAAATGGCTTTTATGATGTGTAAGTATGTTCCTTCTATCCCGACTTTCTCAAGGGTTTTTATTAAGAAAGGGTGCTGGATTTTGTCAAAGGCCTTTTCTGCATCGATTGACAGGATCATATGGTTCTTCTCTTTTTTTTTTGTTAATGTGATGTATCACGTTGATTGATTTGCGAATGTTGAACCAGCCCTGCATCCCAGGAATGAATCCCACTTGATCATGGTGAATAATTCTTTTTATATGCCGTTGAATTTGATTTGCTAGTATCTTATTGAGAATTTTTGCATCCATATTCATCAGGGATATTGGCCTGTAGTTCTCTTTTTTTACTAGGTCTCTGTCTGGTTTAGGAATCAAAGTACTACTGGCTTCATAGAATGAGTGTTGAAGTTTTCCTTCCCTTTCTATTTCTTGGAATAGCTTGAGAAGGATAGGTATTATCTCTGCTTTAAACGTCTGGTAGAACTCCCCTGGGAAGCCATCTGGTCCTGGACTCTTATTTGTTGGGAGATTTTTGATAACAGATTCAATTTCTTCGCTGGTTATGGGTCTGTTCAAGCTTTCTATTTCCTCCTGATTGAGTTTTAGAAGTGTGTGGGTGTTTAGGAATTTGTCCATTTCTTCCAGGTTGTCCAATTTGTTGGCATATAATTTTTCATAGTATTCCCTGATAATTGTTTGTATCTCTGAGGGATTGGTTGTCATAATTCCATTTTCATTCATGATTTTATCTATTTGGGTCATCTCCCTTTTCTTTTTGAGAAGCCTGGCTAGAGGTTTGTCAATTTTGTTTATTTTTTCAAAAAACCAACTCTTGGTTTCGTTGATCTGCTCTACAGTTTTCTTAGATTCTATATTGTTTATTTCTGCTCTGATCTTTATTATTTCTCTTCTTCTGCTGGGTTTAGGCTGCCTTTGCTGTTCTGCTTCTAGTTCCTTTAGGTGTGCTGTTAGATTTTGTATTTGGGATTTTTCTTGTTTCTTGAGATAGGCCTGGATGGCAATGTATTTTCCTCTCAGGACTGCCTTTGCTGCGTCCCAAAGCGTTTGGATTGTTGTATTTTCATTTTCGTTTGTTTCCATATTTTTTAATTTCTTCTCTAATTGCCTGGTTGACCCACTCATTCGTTAGTAGGGTGTTCTTTAACCTCCATGCTTTTGGAGGTTTTCCAGACTTTTTTCTGTGGTTGATTTCAAGCTTCATAGCATTGTGGTCTGAAAGTAAGCATGGTATAATTTCAATTCTTGTAAACTTATGAAGGGCTGTTTTGTGACCCAGTATATGATCTATCTTGGAGAATGTTCCATGTGCACTCGAGAAGAAAGTATATTCTGTTGCTTTGGGATGCAGAGTTCTAAATATATCTGTCAAGTCCATCTGATCCAATGTCTCATTCAGGGCCCTTGTTTCTTTATTGACCGTGTGTCTAGATGATCTATCCATTTCTGTAAGTGGGGTGTTAAAGTCCCCTGCAATTACCACATTCTTATCAATAAGGTTGCTTATGTTTATGAGTAATTGTTTTATATATTTGGGGGCTCCGGTATTCGGTGCATAGACATTGATAATTGTTAGCTCTTCCTGATGGATAGACCCTGTAACTATTATATAATGTCCTTCTTCATCTCTTGTTACAGCCTTTAATTTAAAGTCTAGTTTGTCTGATAGAAGTATGGCTACTCCAGCTTTCTTTTGGCTTCCAGTCGCATGATAAATAGTTCTCCATCCCCTCACTCTCAATCTAAAGGTGTCCTCAGGTCTAAAATGAGTCTCTTGTAGACAGCAAATAGATGGGTCTTGTTTTTTTACCCATTCTGATACCCTATGTCTTTTGGTTGGCGCATTTAATCCATTTACATTCAGTGTTATTATAGAAAGATACGGGTTTAGAGTCATTGTGATGTCTGTATGTTTTATGCTTGTAGTGATGTCTCTGGGACTTTGTCTCACAGGGTCCCCCTTAGGATCTCTTGTAGGGCTGGTTTAGTGGTGACAAATTCCTTCAGTTTTTGTTTGTTTGGAAAGACCTTTATCTCTCCTTCTGTTCTAAATGACAGACTTGCTGGATAAAGGATTCTTGGCTGCATATTTTTTCTGTCTAGCACCCTGAAAATCTCGTGCCAATTCTTTCTGGCCTGCCAAGTTTCAAAAGAGAGATCAGTCACGAGTCTTATAGGTCTCCCTTTATATGTGAGGGCACGTTTACCCCTTGCTGCTTTCAGAATTTTCTCTTTATCCTTGTATTTTGCCAGTTTCACTATGATATGTCGTGCAGAAGATCGATTCAAGTTACGTCTGAAGGGAGTTCTCTGTTCCTCTTGGATTTCAATGTCTTTTTTCTTCCCCAGTTCAGGGAAGTTCTCAGCTATTATTTCTTCAAGTACCCCTTCAGCACCTCTCCCTCTCTCTTCCTCCTCTGGGATACCAATTATGCGTATATTATTTCTTTTTAGTGTATCACTTAGTTCTCTAATTTTCCCCTCATACTCCTGGATTTTTTTATCTCTCTTTTTCTCAGCTTCCTCTTTTTCCATAACTTTATCTTCTAGTTCACCTATTCTCTCCTCTGCCTCTTCAAGCCGAGCTGTGGTGGTTTCCATTTTGTTATGCATTTCGTTTAAAGCGTTTTTCAGCTCCTCGTGACTGTTCCTTAGTCCCTTGATCTCTGTAGTAAGAGATTCTCTGCTGTCCTGTATACTGTTTTCAAGCCCAGCGATTAATTTTATGACTATTATTCTAAATTCACTTTCTGTTATATTATTTAAATCCTTTTTGATCAGCTCATTAGCTGTTGTTATTTCCTGGAGATTCTTCTGAGGGGAATTCTTCCGCTTGGTCATTTTGGATAGTCCCTGGTGTGGTGAGGACCTGCAGGGCACTTCCCCTGTGCTGTGGTGTATAACTGGAGTTGGTGGGCAGGGCCGCAGTCAGACCTGATGTCTGCCCCCAGCCCACCGCTGGGGCCACAGTCAGACTGGTGTGTGCCTTCTCTTCCCCTCTCCTAGGGGCGGGATTCACTGTGCGGTGGTGTGGCTCGTCTGGGCTACTTGCACCCTGCCAGGCTTGTGATGCTAGGGATCTGGCGTATTAGCTGGGGTGGGTAGGCAAGGTGCACGGGGGCAGGAGGGGCAGGCTTAGATCGCTTCTCCTTAGGTGATCCACTTCAGGAGGGGCCCTGTGGCAGCGGGAGGGAGTCAGATCCGGTTCCGGAGGTTTGGCTCCGCCGAAGCGCAGAGTTGGGTGTTTGCGCGGAGCGAGCAAGTGCCCTGGCAGGAACTGGTTCTCTTTGGGGTTTTGGCTGGGGGATGGGCGGGGGAGAGGGTGCTGGCGAGCGCCTTTGTTCCCCACCAAACTGAGCTCTGTTGTCAGGGGGCTCAGCAGCTCTCCCTCCCTTTGTCCTCCAGCCTTCCCGCTTTCCGAGCAGAGCTGTTAACTTATGACCTCCCAGACGCTAAGTCGCGCTTGTTGTGGGAACACAGTCCGTCACGCCCCTCCGCTTTTGCAAGCCAGACTCGGGGGCTCTGCTTGGCCGGCGAGCCGCCCCTCTGCCCCGGCTCCCTCCTGCCAGTCCGTGGAGCCCGCACCGCCTCGCCGCCCTTCCTACCCTCTTCCGTGGGCCTCTCGTCTGCGTTTGGCTCCGGCAACTCCGTTCTGCTAATCCTCTGGCGGTTTTCTGGGTTATTTAGGCAGGTGTAGATGGAATCTAAGTGATCAGCAGGACGTGCGGTGAGCCCAGCGTCCTCCTAAGCCGCCATCTTGCAAAACCTTGTCATAATATTATTAACTATATTCCCTATGCTGCATTTTTCATCCCTATGACTTATTTATTTTATAACTGGAAGTTTGTACCTCTTGATCCCCTTCACCCATTTTACCCACTCCCAACCTCCTCCCCTGTGGTAATTACCAGTTTGTTCTCTGTATTTATCAGAATGTTTGTTTTTTGTTTGTTCATTTGTTGTTGTTTTTTAGATTCCACATATTAGTGAAATCATATGGCATTTCTCTTTCTCTGTCTCACTTATTTCACTTGGTATAATACCCTTTTGGCCCATCCATATTGTCACAAATGGTAAGATTTCATTCTTTTTTATGGCTAATATTCCATTGTGTGTATATATAACGCCCTTATTCTTTCATCTGTCAATTAGCCAATTGATCTGAAAAGGTACAAAAGCAATTCAATGGAGAAGAGATGGTCTTTTCAACAAATGCTTTTGAAACAATTGGATATCCATGTATAAAATAATGAACCTTGACCTAAGCCTCACACCTCACATAAAAATTAACTAAAAATGGATCAGAGACTACACATATATATAAGTTTTAGACTAAAACTTCACAAACACCAAAAATATAAAAATTTACTGTATGACAAGAAATAAAATGGAAAAATAAAATCTGATTAAAATAAAATAGAAAAAAGACAGTTACATTCCAACATATTCATGATAAGGACACAAAAGGCAATATAATCACAAGCCAGTCTATTTCCTAAAGGGATAAATCAGCCCACTAGATTAAGATATAAAGGCAGACATCATCACCATCACCATCATTCGAAATACTACCATCATCAACCTCACGATCCAAAACCCTATCTGCCTACCACTATTTTCAGTATTTTATGTCTAGTAAATCATTTAGCTCCCACTATGGCTCTGGGAGGCAGCAATTTTTGTCTTGCCCCTTTCACAGATGAGGAAACTGAGGCACAATGAGATGGAATGCAGCCCAAGTAAGTGGGAGAGCCAATATTCAAACCTAGGCAGCACAGCTCCAAGAGTCTGTGCTATCATCCACTATACTACTGTTCAGAGCACTTAGCAAGTGAAATAGAAAAAAACAACAAAGACATGAAAAATCAAGGTCCCTCTCTTCTCCCCTCTAAAACCAGCCATTCTAATTCCCTGACTTTTGCATGTGGCAATGTCATTTTTTTTTAAGTTTATTTATTTAGAGAGAGTGCAAGTGGGGAGGGGCAGAGAGAGAGAGGAGAGGGAGAATTCCAAGCAGGCTCTGTGCTATCAACACAGCGCCAAATGCAGGACTTGAACTCGTGAACCTCTGAGATCATGACCTGAGCTAAAAACCAAGAGTCAGACACTTAAACAACAGCTACCCAGGTGCCCCTGCAATGTCATTTTTTAGGTTGCCCTAGTTCATAACCTGAGCCATACCTAACTCCTCTGACTTTCATAACCTATCACTTTCAATTCCCCTGAACCTGCTTGGGAAAATCTCTCCTATTCCTGAATTCACTGAATTCAACTCTCTTTCACTGTACAGTGACCCCCTTATCTGCAATTTGCCACATCTATGGAGATATCCATGTGGTTTTTTTTCTTTCCTCTTGTTAATGTGATATATCACATTGAATTATGACTTCTGAACCATTCTCACATCCCTGGAATAATCCCACTTAATAGTGGTGAATGTCCTTTTTATGTATTATTGAATTTCATTTACTAATAATATTTTGTTGAGGACTTTTACATCTACGCTCACCAGGGATAATGGTTTATATGTAATTTTCCTTTTTTTTTTTTTTTTTGGTGTCTTTGGTTTTGGTATCAGAGTAATGCTGGCTTGGTAAAATAAATTTGGAAGCACTCCTTCCTCTCCTGTTTTTTGGAATAATTAATAAGAATAGGTACTAATTCTTCTCCAAATGCATGGTAGAATTCACCTGGGAAACCAGTGGGTCCTGGACTTTTGTTTGTTGGGAGTTTGATTATCAATTCAAGTTCATTACTAGCAGTCTATTCAGATTTTCTATTTCTTTTTTTAATTTTTTTTTAATGTTTATTTATTTTGGAGACAGAGACAGAGCACGAATTGGGGAGGGGCAGAGAGAGAGGGAGACACAGAATCGGAAGCAGACTCCAGGCTCTGAGCCATCAGCCCAGAGCCTGACGCGGGGCTCGAACTCACGAACCTTGAGATCGTGACCTGAGCTGAAGTCGGACGCTGAACCGACTGAGCCACCCAAGCGCCCCTATTTCTTCTTAATTCAGTCTTGGAAGACTATGTTTCTAGAAATTTATCCATTTCATCTAAGTTGTCCAATTTGTTGGCATATCATTTTTCACAGTAGTCTATTATAATCCTTTATATTTCTGTGGTATTGATAGTAACTCTCTTTCATTTCTAATTTTATATATTTAAGTCCTTTTTTTCTTCTTGATAAGCCTGGCTAAAGGTTTATCAATTTTGTTTTCAAACAACCAGTTCTCAGTTTCATTGTTCATTTCTGCCATTTTTTAAGAGCATTTTATTTCTGCTCCAATCTTTGTTACCTTTTTCCTTCCACTAATTTTGGGCTTTGTTCTTTTTCTAGTTCCTTTAGAGCATAAGGTTAAATTGTTTGAGATTTTTCTTGTTTCTTGAGGTAAGCCTTTGCCACACACCAGAGTGTTTCCATTCTCATTTGTTTCCACGTATTTATTTCCTCTTTGATTTCTTCATTGACCCACTAGTTGTTCAGTAGCATGTTGTTCAACTTCCATATTTGTGTTTTTTTCCAGGTTTTTTTTTCTTGTATTGATTTCTAGTTTCATACCGTTGTGATGAGAAAAGATGCTTGCTTCTTAAATGTACTGAGACTTGTTTTGTAGCCTAACATGATCTATCCT
Organism: Prionailurus viverrinus; assembly: GCF_022837055.1. Taxonomy (NCBI): domain Eukaryota; kingdom Metazoa; phylum Chordata; class Mammalia; order Carnivora; family Felidae; genus Prionailurus; species Prionailurus viverrinus. Next base: position 134,140,425 of record NC_062564.1, on the reverse strand, counting down.
GGAAAATGTTCCATGTGCACTCTACTCTTTTTGGATAGAATGTTGTATATAGATCTGTTAAGACCATCTGATTTATAGTTCAAACCCATTGTTTCCTGATCTGGATGATCTGTCCACTGATATGAGTGGGGTTTTAAAGTTCCCTACTATTACTGTATTACTGTCAACTTCTCCATTTATGTCTGTTAATATTTGCTTTATATATTGGGTGCATAGATATTTAAATTGTTATATCTTCTTACTAGATTGATCTCTATCATTTTGTAATGCCCTTCTGTCTTTTGTTATACTCTTTGTTTTAAAATCTATTTTGTCTAATATAAGAATTGCTACACCAGCTTTTCTTTCACTTCCATTTACAGGTAATGTCTTTTTTTTTTACATGTAGTATCTTTTTGCATCCTTTCACTTTCAGTCTATATGTGTCTTTAGGTCTGAGTCTAAGCAAGATGGGTCTTGATTCATTAAGCATTCAGTCACCCTATGTCTTTTTATGGGACATTTATTTCATTCACATTTAAAGTAACTACTGATATGGTAGGTACTTGTTTCGTTGTTTTCTGGTTGTTTTTATAGTTCTTCTCTGTTCTAGTCTTCTTTTGCTCTCTTCCCTTGTGATATGATGACTTTCTCTAGTTGTATGACTGGAATCCCTTATCTTTTGTGTAACCATTATAGGGCTTTGATTTTGTGGTTACCATGAAGTTCATATATAACATTCTCTGTATATGGCAGTATATTTTGTCACTTAAGTTTTAATCCATTCTAAAAGCACTACATTTTTACTCCTCCTTCCATATTTTATGCTCATGTTATATTTTACATCTTTTAATTTTGTGTTATCTCTTGATTACTGTAGATACAACTAATTTTAATACTTTTATCTTTTAACCTTCATACTAGCATTTTAAGTGATTGGTCTACTACCTTTACTGTATGTTTGCCTTTACCAGTGAAATTTTTCCCTTTCATGATCTTCTAATTTCTAATTTGGCCTTTTCTTTTCCACTTGAAGTCCCTTTAAAATTTCCTGTAAATTCTATTTAATGATGATGAATTCCAACTTTTGTTTTTCTGAGAAATTCTTTTAACTCTCCTTCAACTCTGAATGATCTTGCTGGGTAGAGTATTCTTGGTTGTAGGTTTTTTCCTTTCAGCACTTTGAATATATCATGCCTCTCCCTTAAAGTCATCAAAGTTTCTGCTGAAAACTCAACTAATGGCCTTAGGAGGTTTCCCCTGTATATAACTAGTTGCTTTTCTTTTGCTACTTTTAAGAATCTCCAATTTTTAACATTTTATAATTTTTTAAAGTTTGTTTATTTTTGAGAGACAGAGAGCACACAAGCAGAAAAAGGGCAGAGAGAGAGACACAGAATCCAAAGCAGGCTCCAGGCTCTGAGCTGTCAGCACAGAGCCCAACACAGGGCTCAAACCCATGAACTACAAGATCATGACCTGAGCCAAAGTCACAGGCTTAACCGAGCCAGCCAGGCACCTCTAATTTCTAGCATTTTAATTAGTATGTATCTTGGTGTAGATTTCTTTGGATTCATCGAGTCTAGGAACTTCCTGGACCTGGATGTCTGTTTCCTTCTTTAGGTTAGGGAAGTTTTCAGCCATCATTTCTACAAATAAATTCTCTGCCCCTTTTTCCCTTTGCTTTCTGGGGTCCCTATAATGCAAATGTTAGTATGTATGATATTGTTCCAGAAGTCTCTTAACCAATCCTGATTTTTGTAAACGTTTTTTTCCTTTTGCTGTTCAGCTTGATTTCCACTCTCTCACCTTCCAGATCACTGATCCATTCTTCTGCATCTTCTAATCTGCTATTGATTCCCTTTAATGTATTCTTCATTTCAGTTATTATATACTTCAGGTCTGATTTTTTTTTTAATTTTCTCTTTGTGGAAATTCTCACTCAGTTCATCTATTCTCTCAAGTCTTGCAAACATGTTTATGACGATTACTTTGAACTCTGTATCGAGTAAGTTGCTTATCTGTTTCATTTACTTCTTTCACTGAGGTTTTATCATATTCTTTTATTTGGAACACAGTCTTCTCTCTCCTCCTGTCATTTGACTCTGTTTCTATGTCAAATGGGTCAGATAAGTCTCCTGGTCTTGAAAGTAGCAGCCTTGTGTAGAGGACTTCCTATGCAGCCCAGCAGCACAATACTTCCCTGGTCACCAGAACCAGGTGCTCCAGGGAAATCCCCTGTGTGGACTGCATGTGCCCTCTTACTGTAACTGGGCCATGACTGCAGCAAGTACACTGGTTGATGGGGCTGGCACCCACCCAGGATGACTGCAATGACCAGCCTCAACTACCATGGGCACACTGATGGCAGGGCTGGCCCCTAGCACAGCTGGCTAAATGACCCAGATGCAGCTATTATGGGCATGCTGGTGGGTGGGATTAACCCCTGGTGCAGCTGGCTGAGAGGCCTAGCCGTAACTGTTGCAGGAGTGCTGATGGGCAAGGTTGCTCCCACCTGGGGCAGGAGTCACTGGGAGGAGCTGCCTGCTGGGTATGATGGGGTAGCAATTGCTTTAGAGGGAAAGGGGACACCAAGGCTGTCTGTTGGGTATGGCAGGATAAGAGTTGCTTTGAGGTCCGATCCACGAAAGAATGCTGGGTGGGGGAGCAGTACTAACAGGGTAGATGGAGAGTATCAGAACTGGCTCCCATCAGCTTTGGGCCAGTTAGGCTGAAGAAGGGCAAGAAAAATGATGCCTGCCAGCACTTATTCCTAGAGAAAGTTCCTACAGGTCTCAGCCTCTCTAGCATGTGCTCTAAAATTAGTCAACAAATCTCTTCCACATATAAGCCAGGTACTTTTCAAGGTGCTGCCTCTGTGCTGGGTCTCAGAGAGAGTGATATAGTGTGGGGGCCCTTTAAGCAGAGTCTCCATTTCCTATATCACTCTAACTCTCCTAGAGTTAAGCTGTGGTTATTTTCAAAGCCAGATGTTATTGAGGCTCATTTTCCCAGCACAGGTCTCCTGTGGGGTACCCAATATGGGGCTTGATCCCTTCACTTCCCAGGGAGGACCTCCAGACCTGTGAGATCCCTCTCCCTGTACAGGGGTTTTGTTCCCAGCCACATCTCTGTCCCTCCCTACCTTAGTCAATGGGGCTTTTTCTATATGTCTTCAGCTGTGAAACAGCTCTTCTGTTAGTCTTCAGGTCATTTTCAGAGTAAGTTGCACATTATTTAGTTGTACCTTGGTGTGTCCATTGGAGGAGGTGCACTTAGAATCCTCCTACCCGGGCATCTTCACAAGCTCCTGTTCTAGAAAGCCTAGACTCATTCTTCTTTAAAGTAACTTTGTACTTTGTACTCTTTATAATTCAGTTATGTGAAGATTTTAGATGATACAAAATATTACATCCTAGGCTATATTCATTATTTCCTTTTTATTTACAAAAACAATAGAGGGGTTTTTTAATTTTTTTTAATTTTTATTTATTTTTGAGAGAGAGACAGAGCGTGAGCAGGGCAGGGGGAAGGACAGAGAAATAGGGAGACACAGAATCCAAAGCAGGTTCCAGGCGCTGAGCTGTTAAGTACAGAGCCTGACGTGGGGCTCAAACTCACGAGCCATGAGATCATGACCTGAGCTGAAGTCAGATGCTTAACCAATTGAGCCACCCAGGCGCCCCGCAAAGAATAGAGATTTTAAATTTTGAATCAAACAGTCCAAAAGAAAGAAAGAATATTCTTAAAATGTCAATACTACCCAAAGCAATCTACACATTCAATGCAATACCTATCAAAATTGCACCAGCATTCTTCTCAAAGCTAGAACAAGCAATCCTAAAATTTGTATGGAACCACAAAGGACCCTAAATAGCCAAAGTAATACTGAAGAAGAAAACCAAAGTGGGAGGCCTCATAATCCCAGACTTTAGCCTCTATTACAAAGCTGTAATCATCAAGACAATATGGTATTGGCACAAAAACAGACACACAGACCAATGGGATAGAATAGAGAACCCAGAATTGGACCCACAAATGTATGGCCAACTAATCTTTGACAAAGCAGGAAGGAGTATCCAATGGAAAAAAGACAGTCTCTTTAACAAATGGTGCTGGGAGAACTGGACAGCAACATGCAGAAGAATGAAACTAGATCACTTTCTTACACCATTCACAAAAATAAATTCAAAATGGATGAAGAACCTGAATGTGAGATAGGAAACCATCAAAACCCTAGAGGAGAAAGCAGGAAAAAAACCTCTCTGACCTCAGCCACAGCAATTTCTTACTTGACACATCTCCAAAGGCAAGGGAATGAAAAGCAAAAATGAACTATTGGGACCTCATCAAGACAAAAAGCTTCTGCACTGCAGAATCAACAAAACTAAAAAGCAACTAATGAAATGGGAAAAGACATTTGCAAATGACTGGATAAAGGGCTAGTATCCAAAATCTATAAAGAACTCACCAAACTCCACATCCAAAAAACAAATAATCCAGTGAAGAAATGGGTAGAAGACATGAATAGACACTTTTCTAAAGAAGACATCCAGATGGCCAACAGACACATGAAACATTGCTCAATGTCACTCCTCATTAGGGAAATACAAATCAAAACCACACTCAGATATCACCTCACGCCAGTCAGAGTGGCTAAAATGAACAAATCAGAAGACTACAGATGCTGGTGAGGATGTGGAGAAACAGGAACCCTCTTGCACTCTTGGTGGGAATGCAAACTGGTGCAGCCGCTCTGGAAAGCAGTGTGGAGGTTCTTCAAAAAATTAAAAATGTATCTACCCTATGACCCAGCAATAGCACTGTTAGGACTTTACCCAAAGGATACAGGAGTGCTGATGCATAGGGGCACTTGTACCCCAATGTTTATAGCAGCACTTTCAACAACAGCCAAATTATGGAAAGAACCTAAATGTCCATCAGCTGACAAATGGATAAAGAAGATGTGGTTTATATATACAATGGAATACTACTTGGCAATGAGAAAGCATGAAATCTGACCATTTGTAGCAACGAGGATGGAACTGGAACGTATTATGCTAAGTGAAATAGTCAGGCAGAGAAAGATAGATACCATATGTTTTCACTCATATGTGGATCCTGAGAAACTTAACAGAAGACCAGAGGGGAGGGGAAGCGGAGGGAAAAAGTTACAGAGAGGGAGGGAGGCAAACCATAAGAGACTCTTAAGTACAAAGAACAAACTGAGGGTTGATGCGGGTGGGGGAGAGGGGAAAGTGGGTGATGGGCATTGAGGTAGGCACCTGTTTGGGATGAGCACTGGGTGTTGTATGGAAACCAATTTGACAATAAATTATATTTAATAAAAAAAAACAGTCCAAAAGAAAATATATTGAACCAATAATTAAAAGAGAAGCCCCTGCTTTGACAAACTGGATTACAGTTTCAATAGTTACTACTTGGTCAAGATACACATGACTCCTAACAATTAACTACTGTGACTTAAAAAAATGTTTTTCTTTAAAAAATGCTTTTCTTAGCATTACCACATATTAGGTACAATTGTTATCAAAGTCTGCTCGTTAAATACTAATGTCATTTCCAGAGTCTATGATCAACATTTTTACTACACTGAATACTTTGTAAGATGTTCCTATTTTGGGGTCTGTTTTATTAAGAAAGCTATCTAGTATTGTTTCACTATCATAATCATTCCCCCCCTTATTTGAACTGGCTAACAAAATTTATTATAGTCATAATAGTCAGAAAGTCTAATATAAAGTAGTAAAAGAAACAAAAATATTTTTTAAAAACTTGAATTTTTACCTAAGCATGTGAGTAATGTGTATGAACTCTCTCAAGTAGGGACTCTATTACTAGTTTTGTTTAAGAATGTCACAGGAGTGGGGCGCCTGGGTGGCTCAGTCAGTTGAGCATCCGACTCTCGGTTTACACTAAGGTCAAGATCTCGTGGTTCATGAGTTTGAGCCCCACATCAAATGCTGCCAGCACAGAGCATGCTTGGGATTCTCTCTCTCTCTCTCTCTCTCTCTGCCCCTCTCCTGCTCATAGTCTCTGTCTCTCTTAAAATAAATAAATAAACTTTAAAAGAAATTGTTTTAAGAAGGTCATAGGGGTCACAGGGTTGTACTTAAATTAATAAATGACAATCTGAATAAAAATATAAAGCCTACCAAAAAATAAATTTACCAATAATTTGTTTCTGACTGTGAAAAGATGTTTCTCACTCAATAGCCAATCAAAATAAAGAACACAAAGCTACATAATAATTACTTACTTAGGGAGAGCTATGTTGGTCAGGCACAGACCTGAGTAGAGCAGATTGCTAATCTTATATAGGGTTTAGGAGGAAATCTGGAGTTCAGGGATTGGTGGATTTTTAGAGGTTTAGAAGCAGTGCTACTAAAAGGGCTACCACTGACTAGCTGGCTTGCAAAATCCTGTTCAGTAAGGTAGGTTGTTATTGATTGATCACAGTGACTTAAAAACAACAATTCCAAAGAACTGTCATGTATTCAGTAAGCAGGTTTAAAACTGGTTCAAGTGACTAATTGTTACCATGGCTATACAAGAATCAGTCTTCTAGGAGTTTGGAAACTTCCTTTTACTTTCACAAGGTGAGCACAGGAACCAACATACATACACATATATATATATACATACTGTGTATGCAAGTCACATGGTTTTAAAATCACATTTCAAGGAATTCCAATAAAAATAGAAATATTATCAGTGTTAAGGGGAAACACCATGTATTTGCCTTGAAACCTATTCATTTCGTCAACCAGTCACATGTTATATTGCAGGTTATGGAAATTCAAAGATGAATATGAAAAGCAACAACCAAGTGCTTTACAGCAGTGCTATTCAAGGTGAGCCTGGCAGCACCTGGGTGGCTCAGTCGCTTAAGCACCTGACTCTTGATTTCAGCTCAGGTCATGATCTCACAGTTGTGAGATAGAGCCCCACATTGGGCTCCCATGCTGAGCTGGATGCAGAGCCTGCTTGCAATTCTCGCTCTCTCCATCTTCCTCTCTGCCCCTCCCTGCTCATACTCTCACACATGCTCTTTCTCAAACTAAATAAAAAACTTTTAAAAAACATATGCACAAAAGTAATCTAACCTTTTAAAAAGTTATCTAAAATAAGTCCCCCTTGGGGCGCCTGGGTGGCGCAGTTGGTTAAGCGTCCGACTTCAGCCAGGTCATGATCTCGTGGTCTGTGAGTTCGAGCCCCGCGTCAGGCTCTGGGCTGATGGCTCAGAGCCTGGAGCCTGTTTCCGATTCTGTGTCTCCCTCTCTCTGCCCCTCCCCCGTTCATGCTCTGTCTCTCTCTGTCCCAAAAATAAATAAAAACGTTGAAAAAAAAAATTTTTAAATAAGTCCCCCTTGAAAAAGGATAAGACATGACATAATTCCTACCATTAATGAGCCTGAATTACCCAGATGGGACAAAAACAGATGATAAAAATAATGTAGTAAAGTCAACAGTAAAGAGATGTACTGGATATTAAGGGAGAACACAAACTATCCCAGATGATCAAGGTTCCCCACTGAATGCAAAAGCTCCCATGCATTCAAAGTTCCCACTCCACTCTACCTAATTATAACCAAGTTTCATACATTATGTTTCCTCAATTTCTCTCATATAATGTTGGCCCTTCTTCTCTGGCAACACCACTTTAGTCACAGGCCCCATCATCTCACAGCTATGATGACAACCTCCCAAAGCCTCTTCTCTCACCAGTGCATCCTTCCTACTGCTGCGTTATCATTCCTTAATTCAAATCTGATCATATCAACTCAATGCTTAAAAAATTCCATGAAGGGGAGCCTGGGTGGCTCAGTTAGTTAAATCTATCTTCAGCTCAGGACATGATCTCGTTGTTTGTGGGTTCAAGCCCCATATTGGGCTGTCTGCTATCAGCAGAGCCTGATTCGGATCCTCTGTCCCTGTCTCTGCCCCTCCCCAGCTCACACTCTCTTTCTCAAAAATAAATAAACATTAAAAAAAGAAAAATTCCAGGGGCATCTTGGTGACTCAGTCAGTTGGGCGTTCAACCTCAGCTCAGGTCATGATCTCATGGTTCATGAGTTCGAGCCCTGCGTGGGGCTTTGTGGTGACAGCTCAGAGCCTGGAATCTGCTTTAGATTCTGTGTCCCCCTCTCTCCCTACCCCTCCCCCGCTCACACTCTGTCTCCCCCCCCCCCAAAAAATAAATAAAGATTTTACAAAATGTATTTTTTTAATTCCATGGATACGGGTGCTCAGGTGGCTCAGTCAGTTAAACATCCAACTCTTGATCTCAACTCAGGTCTTGACCTCAGGGTCATGAGTTCAAGCTTTGCACTGCGCTATGTGCTGGACACGAAGAAGGAAGGAAGGAAGGAAGGAAGGAAGGAAGGAAGGAAGGAAGGAAGGAAGGTTCCATGGATAATGTAAAGGTAAATGGAAAGAAAACTGTATGCAAGATGTACAATCTCTATTTTGTAAATATGGACATGTGATAGATTTCCAACTACAAGATAGGTTCCAACTGCAATTGCTGTTTCGGAATCAATTAAGGAATGATTACAAAAATTTCTATTTACTATAGAAAAATCTGTGAAGGAAAATAAGGAAACATAGGTTGAAAGTGGGCCACAGAAATTTATGGCATGGGACATACAAAGCATATTCCCAAAATTTCTTCAAATTTTAAGAATAAAAAAGAAATGACTAAATACTTACTATCATAGCTAGCATGCCTGTTTTAACTGGGTTAAATATTCTTATGGGTCAGGGCACCTGGGTGGCTCAGCTGGTTAAATATCCAACTCTTGATTTCAGCTCAGATCATATCTCACAGTTTGTGGGTTCGAGCCCTGCATCAGGCTCCACACTGACAGTGTGGAGTCTGCCTGAGATTCTCTCTCTCCCTCTCTCTCTGTCCCTTCCCTGCACTCTCTCTCTCAATCTCAAAAATAAATAAATTTTAAAAAGAAATATTCTTATAGGTCATAAACATTTTACAATGCTTTAGAGTCCCTCATATAATGACCATAAGGTACAGTTGTTTTTAGAACTTAAAAAGAGGTAGCATGGGGCACCTGGCTGGCTCAGTCAGAAGAACATGTGATTCCTGATCTCAGGGTTGTGAGTTCCAGCCCCATGTTGGGTAGAGAGATTACTTAAATGAATAAATAAGTTAAAACTTTAAAAAACAAAAAGAAAAAGAGGCAGCATGATATAGCAGAAGTAACAGTGAGTTAATCAGTATAATTGGATTTTAACTAGCTACATTTTGGGTAAGTTACCTAATCTCCCCAAGTCTCAGTTTCTTCATTTATAAAAAGAACAGGATTGGGCAGGTCACAGATCATCAATCTTTTTCCATAAAGGACCAAACGGTCAATATTTTAGGCTTTGTGGCCCATACGGTCTCTTTCATGACCACTCAAGTATGCCATTACAGTATGAAAGCATCAAGAGACAATACATAAGGGAACTAAGTGTGGCTGTGTTCCAATAAAAACTTTATTTACAAAAGTGAGAATAAGCTGAGTTTGGCCTCTAAGACCCTAGTTTTAGGTAATCACTGTTTATTTCTAAACTATGAGAGTACTTTTCTTGTATTTGAAATTCCTTAAGCTCTTGCTTAGATTTTTAGAAAAAATCTGTTAGCAATAGCTAACACAAGGCACATAAACTAATGATTAATAGCAGACCTTATGATCAGTTTGGGATTCTCTGTTAGCTGTTAGCCTTGGGCACATCACTTAAAATCACTCTGGGGGTGCCTGGGTGGCTCAGTGGGTTGAGCATCCGACTTCGGCTCAGGTCATGATCTCGCAGTCTGTGAGTTCAAGCCCTGCGTCAGACTCTGTGCTGACAGCTCAGAGCCTGGAGCCTGCTTCAGATTCTGTGTCCTCCTCTCTCTCTGCCCCTCCCCACTCGTGCTCTGTCTCTCTCTGTCTCAGAAATAAACATTAAAAACAATTTTTTTTAAATAAAATAAAATCATTCTGAACCTCAGCTTTAAGTTTGTTGTGAAGTTTAAATGAAGTAATAATATATAAAATGTTTAACCCTGTATCTAGTTTACAATAGGCATTCAATAAATGAACATTATTGCTTTTATAAATTATGTGATCCCGAGTCCTTAGTCAGGAACACAATACTCCAATCAACATCTTTTCCAACAAATAAAACATGCTTTATAATAATCTACATGCAGATGCATTTTTCATTACAGAAAAAGATAAGGACTGGTTATATTAGCCTAAGTCTTCCTTATTGTTGTTGTTCTTTCAATGACAATAGTCAGCTTTGAGTGCTTACTATCTACTTACTAGCTGTATGGCCTTGGTTTAGTTATATAACTTTTCATTAGCCTCAGTTTCTTCATCTGTAAAAAGGTGGAAAACAACAGTACCAACTTTACAGGACTGTTATAAGAATTAAATGAGTTAATAAACTGTCTAGCACATAAACTATACAAGTAACTGCTATTATTTGAGCTAGATATGTAACATTTGTTCATTTCAATCCTTGGGACAACCCAAAGAGGTATTATTCCTACCTGACAGTTGTGGATAAAGAAGTTCAGAGAAGCTAAGAAAGCTACCCAAGGTCACAAAGCTATTAAGTGGCAATGCCAAGGACTCAACATAGGCTTGCCTGACACAAAGCCAAAAGTCTTACCACAAGGCCAAAGATGACGTTAACTATATCTTTGTATGGTATATATAAATTATAAGAACTAAAATGGGGTATTAATAATTATCTCCGGGGGCGCCTGGGTGGCTCAGTAGGTTAAGCGTCCAACTTTAAGCGTCCAACTTCAGCTCAGGTCATGATCTCACGGTCTGTGAGTTCGAGCCCCGCGTCGGGCTCTGAGCTGATGGCTCAGAGCCTGGAGCCTGCTTCTGATTCTGTGTCTCCCTCTCTCTACCCCTCCCCTGTTCATGCTCAGTCTCTCTCTGTCTCAAAAATAAATAAATGTTAAAAAAAAAATTAATAATTATCTCCCCATACAGGAAATGTTTTTCAATTTTTTAAAGTTCAAAGATAATACACATAAAATCACTGATCTTAAAATGATAGTTTTTCCATAGGTAAAATTTTTACTGAAATGATCCCCCTTTGTTTTAGATCCAATTAATTTAACTCAAACTTTCATTATTAAATAAGCAATCCTCTGCATTAAAATAACTAAAGATGCAGCATAGTGACTTACCTTGTACATGCAAAGTACTATGCAAATGCTAGTATCCACCTCTAATTGATCTTTGAGATTTATCTAAACCTCTCAGATTAATTTTATTAAGAAGCAAACCTGGTGAGTCAAACACAGTTCTGTTACACTACTCTATAAATTCCCAAGAATTGACTTAGAATCTGAACTTCGAAAAGCTTTCCAGTTCATATGAAAATACCAATATCAACAGGAAAAGTAAAAAATATCTCAAGGAAAAAGAGAAAAAGATATTACTCTGCTGCATACATTTGTTATTAAGTTTGTGCTGCAACACTTAACTCACTTCCTACTCTTCAGGCCTTGTGAATGCTACTCGAAACTGATCCAGAAACAAGTTGGCTTCACACGGTAAAGCCTCAGAGCCCAGCAACCTAATACTAAAAAGAAAAATAGGGCAGTTTGATATAGCTTACTTCCAAACTCTATTATAAGAATGAACCCAAACTTAGAACTCTAACCTAACTCTAAAATTCCCCAAATGCAAATAAGATTAATTTTAAATGTTATAAACTAAAATTATAAATTATAATCTAATTTATATAAGCAGGTGGTCAATTTCTTGAAAAATCATACCCAAATTCTTTCCAAACCAGCAACACTGTAAGTCAAAATAACCATCAATTAGGATTTAATAAAACTTTACACTCCGTGCTATACAAGAAGAAATATCACATAACAACAAATATCTAGTTTGGAAAACAAAATACTTAATTTTCTTTAGCATTTGGTGTTCTGTAGAGAAAAGAAAAAATGTTCAAATTTTAAAATAAGGAAACCAAATTATCTTTAAGCATTTCAAAATAAGATTCTAACATGCTGGATTGTATTTGGGTGTCATTCCTTGGGACCTATTCTATTGCCCATCAAGAGTGGAGGGGAGGGGCGCCTAGGCGGCTCAGTCCATTAAGGTTCCAACTTCAGCTTAAATCATGATCTCACGGTTCATGGATTCCAAGCCCTGTGTCTGGCTCTGTGCTGACAGCTCAGAGCCTAGAGCCTGGAGCCTGCTTTGGATTCTGTGTCTCCCTCTCTCTCTGCCTCTCCCCTGCTCGTGCTGTCTCTCTCTCTCTCTTTTTTTTTTTTTAATTTTTTTTTTTTACATTTATTTATTTTTGAGAAACAGAGTGAGACAAAGCGTGAGTGGGGGAGGGGCAGAGAGAGAAGGAGACACGGAATCTGAAGCAGGCTCCAGGCTTTTAGCAAGCAGTCAGCACAGAGCCTGATGCAGGGCTCGATCCCATGAACTGTGAGATCATGACCTGAGCCGAAGCTGGACACTCAACCCACTGAGCCACCCAGGCACCCCCCTCTCTCTCTCTTTCAAAAATAAATAATAAACATTAAGGGAAGAGAGGAATGGGCAGTATCTGCCTAACAACAATGGACCAATCAGTGGTGTCATCTCCATATATAAGCAGCAGCACTATTATTTATTTGAACATAGTATATCATTAATATCAACTACTAGTTCTGGAAGAAAAACAGGCACTCATGGTGCTTCAAAGATTACCTTTCTTAAAAAAAATTTTAAAAACCTAATATTAAAAATAATCTACAAAATGTTTAGCAAACAAGCCTGCCTAGATAACCGATCCTAATAGTTCTTAAAACCTTTGGTTGGCGGGGGAGGGGGGGGGGCATGAACACCTTTTGAACATCTACTGAAAGCTAGGGGTCTTTTCCCCAGAAAGTACAGATACACAGAGTTCACAGACTCTGGGAAGACTATTTATGGACACCCTCATAGATCTAGGTTAAGAACCAGAGAGATGAAGTAGAAATTTTCCCAAGGCATTTTTGACTCTCTTCCATAATTTTATCTCTGACTCATCAAACTAAATCATTCATAACCAGACAATAAACTCTCATGTTCTGCCAAACAAACAAAAAAAAAAGTTTGATGGTATTAAGCCGTATTCACCTGAAAATATGATGAATTGGCAGAATTTTAAAATACAGCATCTAACTAATGATATCAATAAACATTATAGTGTATTATGACAGTTTATAAAATGATTTCACATTATAACAATATTTTATACCCCTTTTACAGCTAAGAAAATAATTATTTTTGTTATTCTATGAAGAATTTCTTCTCATTCATCTCTTTAATTCTTAATATACAAAAACAAATAACTTTGTTGAAAATTTAAACATAAGAAACCAAAAGTTTAAACACCCAATTTTTTTAAAACACAAAAACTAACTGAAATTAATTTTTAGGATGTTCAAAATATCTTGTAATCTTTTTGGGGGGGGGGGATTATTTATTTAGAGAGAGTGTGTGTGTAAGCAGGGGAGGAGCAGAGACATGGGGAGAAAATCCCAAGCAGACTTCTTCAAAGTCAACTCTGAGCCCCATGTTGGGGTCCATCCCACCAAGATCGAGATCAAGAGAGTCCCACGTTTAACCCACAAGCCACCCAGGGGCCCACCCTTGTAATCTTTTTTCAATAACAATACTCATTTCCATTCTCTACAACTCTTAATTAAAAGTTCTCTAAAAAAAAAAAAGTGTTATTTGTCTAAACCCCATAGAATATACAACATCAAGAGTGAATCCTATTTAAACTACAGACTTTGGGTGATAATGATCTGTTAATGTAGATTCATCTTTTCTAACAAAACTACCATTCCCACGTGGCAATTTTGATAGTGAGGGAGGCTGTGCATATGTGGAGCAGGGCAGGAGGCATATGGAGGCAGAAGGTATATGAGAAATCTGTACCTTACTTAATTTTGCTATGAACCTAAAACTGCCCTAAATATAAACTCTGTTTTGAAAAAGGAGTCAGTGGGTGTGTCAAAATTTACCTGGCTTTCTTAACAAATGAGGAAATACTGTTTTGTAAAAATTACCCCGACTGTGAATTAAGTTTCCTGCCAGAATACAGAATGTGCAATTATTACAGAATATATTATCATTAAAAAAACCCCACAGTAATAGTAATCTTATCAAATACTAAAAGAATGTTTTAAATGTTAATACGAAACAGTGCATATGTGAGTACAGTTATCTTAAGATTCCTTTTTATATTTATGTTCCTATTATTTGATATTTTAAAAGGCAATATACAAAGGGACTGAAAGTTGTAGTTCAGGAAGGAAAAGGAAAAGCAGCAGCCAATGAAAAAAGCCACCGCCAAGCAGAGGTCCTCCTGTTCTCCCAAGACCACCCTCTGCCAGAGTCAGGATTCAAGGGAGATGGAGAAAGGGTTTCCTCATAAACTGAGAATAAAGAACAGCAAACGTCAATTATCAACTTACAGAAAACAAAAATAATGAAAAAATGCAACCAGCAGATAAACTACTTTCGTCAACCCAGGTTTTTCGAGACGCTTTCCCGAAAGTATCCTCCCAAGGCGGTAACATTAGCATAGGGTAAAGGGCCAAAAACAGTTATGCTATTAAAACGGATAAAAGGGAATTACTGAGAAAGGTTCAACTTCCTACGTAAAGTCATCGGATTCAACACTGCCAAGTGGGAAAATACGTAAAATGCTTTTCACACCCAGGAGCGCAAACGCTACGACTGTGCAAATCCAGTAAAGGGTAAACCCCGGACTAGAAAACTCCCAACTATGTAGACAAATCGCCCTCCCTGAAGAAATCAGCAAGTTAACTAAGCCCAGAAGTGAGTGGAAGGAAGAAAGAGCTGGTTGTGGAGCAGTAAAACAAACTCCACGGAGCGGCTGCGTGTTCGGAAAGAGGCTTTGGTTACTGGTGTCACACCAGGAGGCACTCTTCCATTAGGATCTATACTCCCGCGGAAGGGACATCTGACGCGAGCAGCAAACCCCCGGTACCAGCAAGTCCCAACGGGCAGCGAGCCCCTCCGGCGAGCCAGTCCCCGGCGGGCTGCGAGTCCCCACGCCGCAGGGCCAGGAGACAGCACACCTGCCGCGCACCCACAGGCCGGCCGCCCTCCCTGGGCCCCGAACCCGGCCGGCCGCCCCGCTACTGTTCATTCCTTGCACGCCACCAAGCACCTGCCTGTCCGTCTCTTCTTCGAAAGACCGAGAGGAGACAGCCAAGGGGCCACCGACGGGGATGACAGAGCCAGAGGCTGAGGATCTCCTCGAGGAAATGCGACCCCGTTCCTCCCGCCAACCAGAGCGACAGAAAACGTGCAGAGGTTTAATGGGCCCCAAGCCCTCTCAGCTGTGGAGTTTTAGTTACTGCTTGGTAGGGCTGGAGTATCCCGGAGCCAGAAGCGAAAGCTCGAGCGGCGTAACGATATTTAGCGTTGGGTTAAAGGAGGGCTCGGCGTGAACCCACAGCACCGCACAAAGGAAGAAAGGAATGAAGGGGGAAGAAGAGCAGTTACCTCGGTCCTCCGCTTGTCCCTCCGCTCGGTTCCTCCCGGCCTCGCTAAAGCAGCAGACGCGCAACCACGCTACCGCAACCCAGCGTCTCTCCGCAGCACCTAGCGGCGCCGCACTAGACCCGCGCGAGCACCCGACGGACGCGCGCCCTCCTGCGCGGCCCCGTAGAGCCCTGGCGGGCGCCGGGCTTCCTCTCGGCTCAGCCCCGAGAACGGCGGCCTCCGGCGCGGCGAGAGAAGCGCGCGCCGAGGCCCGCGCACAGCACTCTGGGAGGTGTGGTTTATGGTTACCTCCGCCGGGTGCCCGCCCCCCACCGCGTCCTCCCCGCCCCCTCTCGCTCAGGAGAGGCTGGAGGCTTTAGGAGACTGTTGATGCGGTGCTGCCGGGGGGCGGGGGAAGGTTGACCAGGGCCTAAGGGACGTCCTCAAAACAGATCGAGACAGGACACCGCATAAATAATTCTGGAGTTATCCATTGCTTACATTTCCATGGCCGTGCAAAATTCAGTTTCTTTTTACATCCACCAACTTCCCTCCTGTGCGTTGGGTATTCCTGGGGTTTAAACCTCTTTTTTAAAAAAGGTGGGGGAGCGGGAGGACTTCCGTTTTTATTCCTATGACAGTTTCTCCACGCTTTCTGCAGAGGATATACACAGCAGCTTGTGTTTATAAATATAGACCCACAGTTTGTAAACTTAAGCAAGCAGTTAACTGACCTAAGCACACGCTGCCAAAAACCATTGAAAGAAAAATGATGTTGAAAGAAACCAATTTTTCCATAAAGTCAATGGAATGTAGAGGTGGGAGATTAAGAGAGAGCAAAGAAAAAAATTTTTAAGTATATTTTCCTAATATGTCTTTTGTTAGACAACCTCAAGCTTTTACAATCCCAGAAATATATTTCAGAATAAATTTAACTCTCGGTACATTTATGAATATTAACACATAGGTTTATATTGACACATAGGTTTGCTAGAAAAAGAGCTTTTTAAAAAAATATCATTTTAGATAAAAACCCAAAAATGACTACTTGAATCTGAAATTTCATTTCCAGAAAAAAAATCACTTTTTTTTACATAACAGAAATTGAAATAAATAATCCTTAAGATTTCAAAATATTTCTCTTCAGAGCATTGTATTTTACAAATTTAATGTCAATGCCCTTAGAAAAATAGAGCAAGACCCGTTTTAAAGTGTACACACACAGAGCTCCAGCTCAGTGAGTTAAGCAAACCACATTTGATGTCATGCCTGAGGCTCTGTGTTGACAGTGTGGAACCTGACTGGGATTCTCTCTGCTCCCTCCCTGCTCACACACAGAGTCTCTCTCTCTCTCTCTCTCTCTCTCTCTCTCTCTCTCTCACGCATACACATGAATAAATAAATAAATGCATAAATACATAAAAAAACAAAGTGTGCACACACACACAATTATAAAATTTGTCTGGAAGCATGATGTAATACAATATATATTTAATAAAACCGGGACATCTGGGTGGGTCAATGGGTTAAGCGTCTCACTTCCACTCAGGTCATAATCTCATGGTTCATGGGTTCCAACCTTGCACTGGGCTCTGTGCTGATAGCTGGGAGCCTAGAGCCTGCTTCGGTTTCTGTGTCTCCCTCTGTCTCTGCCCCTCCACTGCTGGCTCTTGCTCTCTCACTCTCTCTCTCTCTCTCAAAAATAAACATTAAAAAATGTTTTTAATAAATAAATAAAACTGTGTTCTAATAGAATTTTTTTCTGTAATTAGAACTTTTTTTTTTTTAATCGGGTGTACTATGTCTCCTAAAAAAATCTCATAGAGGGGGGCCTGGCTGGCTTAGTTGGTAGAGCATGTGACTCTTGATCGCAGGATCATGAGTTCAAGACCCCTGTTAGACTTAGAGCTTACTTAAAAGAAAAATGAAATAAAAAATGCTTATACAGCAGAGCTGCTTTTTTCTCTGCTGAATATACAAAGCAATATACTACCTATAGTCTCTAACTACATCAAAGAAATATACACAAAATTTCAATACTCATCATTTATTTATTCAAAAATATTTATTGAGCATTTACTATTTGCCAGGCACTGAGCCAGGAAATGGGAAATACACAGTGAACAAAACTAAATAGTCCCTGCACTCCTGGAGACCTAAGATCTAGTGGAGGAAACAGAAAATGAACAGAGAAATAAAAAGGTATGCATAGAGTGACAAGGGGAGTGGGGAACACATAAAGTAGACCAGTCTAGAATTTTTCATTGGGAGAGGAGGATCACACAAAAAACCTGAAAATTAAATTCTCAAATCAAATGTCAATAAACTAGGAGTAGGGGGGGAGAGAGTCGTTCCCTAAAAAATAATATAGCCACAGCAGTGCTCTCAATTATTTTAAAAATATATATATATCTCACAAAACAAGATATACCTTTGAGGGGGTTCAAGACATGCTACCCCAGAATATGGCACGTTAGCATATGGAATAAAGCTAAAGGAATTTGAGAAAAATGGCAGAAGGAGGAAGGTCACTCTGCGCTTCACCCTCTCACCTTTCTTCCCTGAAAGAGTTCATAAAACTACCATGTGAAAGGTGCCTTCCCTGTACCAGGAGGAAAGAAGACATTTTAATCACAAGAAATGGAATTTAGGATGGAGAAAGCTATATGAACGAACCTTGTTAGGGGCGACTGGGTGGCTCAGTCATTAAGTATCTTGGCTTCGGCTCAGATAATGATCTCTGATTTCCTGAATTCAAGGACCCAGGTCAGGCTCCACACTGGTAGCCTGAGCACCACTATGCAGCATCACCTCGCCCGTCCAAGTCCTACAGAGTCGCTGGACTGCACTTTCTTACCATTCCTCCACCCCATCTTATCACCTCTTTCACAGCCAAACTCTACTGTGGTGCTTTAACTTCCCTTAACAACTGTCATTTCCTGACTTCTCCCCCACAACACACTGATGGCTACATTTTCTGGCCTTCACCCTGCAGCCCAGTTTATGCTATTTTAATTTATGACCTTCGTTACCCTTGCCAATAATCAGACATGGGTATCTCTAAACCTTGGCTAACCTTTTTCCATTCTAGTCTCTGAAATATTTGCATTTCCTTAATTTCTCTCTGGGCCTTTGTAATTGCTGTGCCTTCTCCCTCTTTGCCTGGCTAACTTCCACTCATCATCCAATATCAACTTAGATACTATTTTCATTGAGGAAGTCTTCCCTGGTTACAGTCCCCTCTCCTCAATTCTGGGTTAGTTTCTTACATATATGCTCACATTGTAACCTATTTTTGCCCCAAATGTAGCACTTACTGGTGAGAAATTTAATTAGTTATCTACCCCTTTCATTCATCCGAAGGATGCTTAAATAGAAAGTAGGAGCATAGTACTTGATTTATGGTAGCTGTTTAATAAACACTCAGACAATAAATGAATCCATATCAACTTTGTGAAATAAAGGAGAATTGAGTAAATATATTCAGAAAAGGGCCAAATAGTAAATATTTAAGGCTTGCAGACTCTAAGGCCTTGTCTCAACTATTCAACTCTGCTTTCTAAAGGATGATAGTTAATTCCCACTGGTGGCTTCAGAATATCTCTGTAAGACAGAATTTGAGTTAAAAAAAATGAGTGAAAGGAGTGGGGGAAACTCTGGGCTAGAGAACATTACTTGAGGATATATTTACACAGTAGATACATAGTTCTTGTTTACAGTAATAAATTTTTTGGGTAGTCTGGGTCAATGGATGGAGCTAAAACAGAAAGCATCTTTGGTATGGCCATTGCTGGTTCAATTTGTGCGCTATTTTTTTCTTTTGAAAATCACTTGTGTTTGTGAGTTTTTACAATTTATAATTTAACCCACGTTCCCCTCATTTTTAACATTTCACTTTTGCTACTCCATCCTGCCCAAGTCAATTTCCTGTGAACTTGCCTAGACATGTTTGAGCTTTCAGGCTATATATTTGGCTCTCTAGAGCAATCCATGAAGTAAGAGGATGAGAGCAATTTGCCTCCATCCCTACCCCCTCTATAAGTATTGTGACTTCAGTCATCAGAAAAACAAATTTAGAGAAATTCTGTTTTCCAATATCTATGTTTGAAATATGTGCAATACACTCCTGAGCAAAATTGTATCCATATACACGGTAGAAACTGACACAGTGTAACAAATGCAATTGTGTTTCAATTCCAACATGTATTCCAAATGTCTGATCTGTATACAAAGTACTTGTTTCAGGGCACCTGGTGGGCTCAATGGAAGGAACATTTGCCTCTTGATCTTGGGGTCATGAGTTTGAGCCCCACGTTAGGTGTAGAGATAAGTAAAAAAAAAATTAATGAATAAAAACTTTAAAAAAAGGAAAAGTACTCGTTTCATTAAGATTTAGATCTATATTACATTAGGTTTCTGATAACATCTTCATATTAGTTTAATTAAATTAAATGCAGCATGGCAGATACTGCTAGTTGCTTAAAAAATATCTTCCTGGGGCGCCTGGGTGGCCCAGTGGGTTAAGCGTCTGACTTCAGCCAGGTCACGATCTCGCGGTCCGGGAGTTCGAGCCCCGCGTCGGGCTCTGGGCTGATGGCTCGGAGCCTGGAGCCTGTTTCCGATTCTGTGTCTCCCTCTCTCTCTGCCCCTCCCCCGTTCATGCTCTGTCTCTCTCTGTCCCAATAAACGTTGAAAAAAAAAAATATCTTCTTGCCTTCTTTGTTAATAAAAGAACCCCAGTTTCTTGAGGGGTGGCTATGTACCTAGCTAACAAATTATCTTTCAGCCTCTCTGAAAATGTAAGTTCTAAGCATTAGATAAAAGCATTGCATGGAGGTTTGGGGATGGCTGCTTAAAGGGAATTGATTCAGCTGGGAGGATCCTCTCATCTTCTCTCTTCCTGGAAGTAATACCTTCTCGGCCTTTTGGGTAAGATCAAGTGTAGTAATAGCTTGAGTTCTAGCAGCCGTCTTGGACCTAGAGGTTATTTGAGTTATGAATAGGATGACAAATGACAGAGGAGCCTGAGTCCTTGATGACCGTTGAACCACCAAACAGTCTCACTATAGGCCTTGAGGAGTGTGAATTTCCAATTGCAAAAAGAATAATATCTGTATGTGATAAACAAAATGTAGCTGCTTACAAGTTTTGGAACTGCCACAGAGGCCTGCCCAGGCTTGCAGGCTTTCTTTCCTGTTAATTAGCAATTTAAGACTGCTTTTTCAATGGGTCAGTAGAGAAAGATGGTTCAACAGTCAGGAGCCAAGAAGAGATGAGCAGATGAAAACCACTGATGAAAAGCGGTAAGCCAAGATTGAGTAATCAGACAGAGGATGTATAATGGATGTGAATTTACTTCACTAGCCAGTGACCATTTCTCATAGAAACTTTAAGACAATACTTTGAGGCTATCACGTTGCAACCTTTTGTAGATGCTGTAATTCTTTCCCTTCAATAGTTGCTGGCTGTCCTGTAACCATCCTGCACCCATAATATCCTTACACAAGATGGTCCAGAAAGAAGTTCAAATTTCAGATCCTTTCTGTAAGTAATTGTCTTCGGGAGTTTACAAGCCAACATTAAACAAGAGAAATTGTTATAAGTTCATTTATTTTTTAAGGAAGCAGAACCAGAAGTGAAACTTTCAGCCAATTTCCTCAGAGGCAAACTGGATTACTAGTAGAATAGCATGTTGTTCAGCCTAGTTGCAAGGTTTCAGTTGCTAATTTTATCATCAGCTGAAAACTTGTATCATAGAAGACCAGCGGGTAATTGGATATGTGCCTACCTCGTGGAGGTACCCACAAAAAGACTTCCTTTATGCTCCCAGCCGTTGAGTAGAAAACAAATGAGGCCAAAGAGAGCTCAGGATAGAGAATATGAGATGACCTTTGCTGCATGCTCATTGGCAAACAGCCATTTGCATGTCAGTCAAGAATGTTTAAATTTCGGGGCGCCTGGGTGGCGCAGTCGGTTGAGCGTCCGACTTCAGCCAGGTCACGATCTCGCGGTCCGTGGGTTCCAGCCCCGCGTCGGGCTCTGGGCTGATGGCTCAGAGCCTGGAGCCTGTTTCCGATTCTGTGTCTCCCTCTCTCTCTCTGCCCCTCCCCTGTTCATGCTCTGTCTCTCTCTGTCCCAAAAATAAATAAACGTTGAAAAAAAAAAAAAAAAGAATGTTTAAATTTCAATAAAAAAAAAGAATGCTTAAACTTCACTCAGAATATTATCTTCATATTTGTAGTATCATTTTTCTTTAAAGGGGTACCTGGGTGGCTCAGTCGGTTAAGCGTCTGACTCTTGATCTTGGCTCAGATCCCGCATTTTGTGAGTTTGGGCCTCGTGTTGGGCTCTAAGCTGATGGTACTTGGGATTTTCTCTCTCTCTCTCTCTCTCTCAAAATAAGTAAATAAACTTAAAAAATTTCAAAAGAAAATGTCCATCTTACCTGCCTCTACTCTGCAACATGAACCCTTTCATCAGGTTCTGTCAAACATTTCACCCTTCTCTCAACAGAGCCTCCTCCCATCCTTTCAATCAGGCAGCTGACAGAAAACTCACGGTGTATTTGAGGAGCAATTTGAAATTTAATAAAGGTATGAAAAGGTTCTAGATTCTAGGAAAAGCTCCTAGGAACAATGCGGTATTCCTGAGCGAGCAAGAGAGTAGTTGCTAGAAGGTGGAGAGGAGAGAAAGCTGTGTGTACAGGCCCTCCTGACTACAGTAAAGACTTGCTAAAGGAAAGCAGCTAACTTGTAGTGACCCTGAGAGAAGGAAGTTGGGATAGATACCTCCTTGTCCTTCTCTTTCACCTCAAGCACAGCCCCTGCCAAAGGTGGCTGCTGGGAGCCAGAGGACAAGGAAGTCTGTTAATTTTGTCCAAAAGGTCAGATTTTCTGGCACCAATCAGGATAGAGACAACAGGAAGATGTTCAGCATACCTGCTATTACACCTTTGTTGGTGCTGGGCTTATCACCTAGAATGCCATTATTGTCAATTGTAATATAATCCTCTGGTCTGGCCTATGATTCAGTGTATGACCTACTTTTAAGTATGGAAAGGCCTCTCCTCAATATTTTATCTGTATCACTGGCACTGACACTTGACTATATACATCCTTATTATCACTTTAAAGTTTCACATGTGTATACATTCCATTCTATTGTAAGCTCTGTGGACCAGAATTTATGAATTACACTTCTTTTATTTTTTTTAATGTTTATTTTTGAGAGGGGGGAGGGGCAGAGGCCATGGGGGATGGGGTGGGGGGGGAGGTACGGTGGCAGGGGAGACAGAGGATCTGAAGCAGGCTCTGCGCTGACAGCAGTGAGCCCAATGCAGGGCTTGAATTCACAAACTGTGAGATCATGACCTGAGCCGAAGTCAGTCGGATGCTCAACCAACTGAGCCACCCAGGCACCCTGAATTACACTTCCTTTCTAGTTCCACAGCATCTAACAGTGTTCAGCACAGACCACTTAAAACACACTGTAGACTTCTTAATCCTCTCCCTCTTTTTATCATCATCACAACCTACCTACCCCTTCATATTGTACCTTCATATTATTATGTAGGCATTCAGTGGGGAAAAAATCATTCAAAGTCAGTATTGGAAAGCGGGAGATATCCAGATGTTAGGACTTTTACACACTGTGTCAGTAGGGGTTTTCCTGAAGTTGGGCAGGTGGAACCTAGGCTTCCCTGTGCAGACATCTGTGACTCTTTACCTGAGGATTTTTGTTTTTGTTTTTGTTTTTGTTTTTGTTTTTGTTTTTGTGGTTTTTTTGTTTGTTTGTTTTGTTTTTGGCTTCCTGAGTACCCAAAGGCAAAGGAGGCCAGAAGCTGGGAAGTTAGCTGTCTTCCCTCTCTCTTACAAGCATCTCTCAACCAGTGACTGAGGGAGTTGACTAAAAATCAAAGCAAACTCACTTACATGGCAGGGGTGGGGGGTAACTCTGAGGTACCTTCCACACAGTTTCCCAGAATTCCTCAGGGAACTGAACTCAATTGCCCACAGAGGTAATCTACATGATAATGCACCTTTAATAGCTTCCTTCTCTTTCTCATTCTGCATCTCTGCTGCCCCTGCTTCTGGGAATCACCTCCCAAATGAAATAATTCTAACTTAAATTCTTATCTTCAGCTTTACTTCTAGGGTAGAATGATGAGATATACCACAGATAGCTTACTTGTGGCAGGAATATATAAAGGATGTGCTTTGCTGGATATAACCTCTCTATCCTGATGTTTTCCTCCTTCTTTGCTTTCATGATATCTAAACATATTTTTGAACCACTGCAGAAAAATTATAAAGACATTTTTAAAACTAGAAGTAAATGTTAGTGTAATTTCATCTTATTATAAAAGCACCATGTATTTATTGTTGAAACAGCATCATCATTCTAAAATAGCAACAGTTAATATCTTGCTGTGTATCCTTTGGACCATTTTCTTTACATGAATTAACATTCTTTTTTTTTCTCACTTGAGAATATATACTGAATAAATTGTCAAGTTAAAAAATATTTATGTTTGACAACATTGAAAAATTGTAGCCTGTTTCACTGTATGGATTTACCATTACCATCCCTTTAATCAAGCTTTGATTTTTGGTTATTTTGAGTTTTTTGGTTTTCAAAAAAGGCTGTGTAACTTGTAGCTAAATCATCAAGATATTTCCCCAAATGTGAAACTACAACATCAGAGGGCACATAAATTCAAAAGATTTGTGATATCTTAACCTAAGCGGCCCCTAGGAAGGTTCATCCTCTTACCAGTAATGATAAAATTGTTTATTTCCTGACAACTCTATCAATTCTATTTTCTTTTTAAAGTCTTTGCCAATATTTATTTCTTTGATTAATAATAAGGATGAACTTTTAATATTCCCATTGGTAATTCTTTTCCTTTTTTTATGAATTGCCTTCTTTCTTTTTATTTTTAAGTTTATTTATTTATATTGAGAGGGAGAGAGAGAGAGAGAGAGAGAGAGAGAGAGAGAATCCTAAACAGTATCCACCCAGAGCCGGATGAGAGGCTCAAACTCACGAGCCATGAGATGATGACCTGAGCCAAAATGGAGTTGGACGCTTAACCCAGGCGCCCCTGAATTGCCTTATTCCTATACATAAGGACAGTTATAGGAAGATGCTGCTGTAGTACTAGCTGAAGGTCATGCTGTATTGCTCTTTGTTACTCAGTTATTCTTCTTGCAGAACAGACCTGTCTAATAGAGTCCTCTGACATCTTCTGGCTTCAGGTATCGAATTCACATTTAAGTTTTACCTTGACCCCTGTACCAGTGACCCCTCACATGAAGGTTTTTTGTTTTTTGGTTTTTTTGTTTGTTTGTTTGTTTTGTTTTGTTTTTAGTAAGCTCTATATCCAACACGGGGCTTGAACCCATAACTCCAAGATCATGAGTCATAAGCTCACTGACTGAGCCATCCAGGCACCCCTCACATGAGTCTTTCTAAAAACCTAGTGGATCCCTCCACTGGATGTCCTATCAATATTATCAGCATGTTGAGTCCTGACTTCCAATCAGTTACTATTCCCAACTTCCTCAGTGACACCCAAATTCTCTCGGCCTCCAAAATTTGAAATAGAGGAACTTCTTTTTAATCTCTTTTCTTTTTTGTACCCCAATCCAAATATGATTTTGCAGTTTCTTTGTTCACAATATCTCATTTTCTCCTTACAGCAGGATTCTCGCACAATCATGACACCGAGGTTTTTCTTTCCAGGAAGCAACTTTATTTGTGCTGGCACGAGCTCAGTTGGGTCTGTACCCAAAAAAAACCTGAGCCCTGAACACCACAGGGGCTTTTTATGCGTTTTCTACTTCTTTGTCCCCCATATATGGATAATGTATAGACATACAGTCTGATTGGATAGTCTCATGTTACAAGGGCTTGAGGGATGTCACATAGGCATGGCACATAACATAAGGAAGGTTGCCTTCCCCTATCTTGAGGTCTTTTCTTACCATATTCCTTAGGGAGGAGACCCTACCACACTCCTAACACTTTATCTCTACATTCGTGACTCAAATTTAAACCTATCACATTCTGGGGGCACCTGGGTGGCTCAGTCGGTTAAGCGCCTGACTTTCGCTCAGGTCATTATTTCATGGTTCATGAATTCGAGCCCCATGTTGGGCTCCGTGCTGACAGCTCAGAGCCTGGAGCCTGCTTCAGATTCTGTGACTCCCTCTCTCTCTGCCCCTCCCCTGATCACACTCACTCTTTCTCTCTCTCAAAAATAAATAAACATTAAAAAATTTTTTTCTGGGGCACCTGGGTGGCTCAGTTGGTTAAGCGGCCAACTTCGGCTCAGGTCATGATCTCGCGGTCCGTGAGTTCGAGCCCCCCGTCGGGCTCTGTGCTGACAGCTCAGAGCCTGGAGCCTGTTTCAGATTCTGTGTCTCCCTCTCTCTGACCCTCCCCCTTCATGCTCTGTCTCTCTCTGTCTCAAAAATAAATAAATGTTAAAAAAATTTTTTTTTTCTTTAAATCTAACACATTCTATCAGAATGACTTATCTCAATTCAGAGCTAATTATATGTTTAATACAAAATTTTTAAATGTTCTAAAATAATTACATTTATTTGGCACTTAATGGTATATGTGCATGTACCACTTAAATAAAGGTAGAAAGAAAAAAAATAAAGGTAGAAAGGGTAATTAAATAAACTGTGTACTTACCCTGGTGGGGTGCTTTCCAAACACATCCCTCTCTCTCTTCCACAGATAAACACTATCCCGAAAGTAGTATTTATCATTCCCACATATTTATTTGTAGTTTTATCATATTTGCATTTATTTTTCATGTTTTTGAACTTTAAATTAATGGTAACATATGTATCTTTCTGCAACTTACTTTCTTTGCTCACTATTGTATTTGAGATATTTGTCCTTGTTAATGTATTTGGTTATGGTTTATTCATTTTTTATTGTTGTATGGTATTGCATTGAATGCATATACCATACTTTTCTCATCTTTTCTGTTGATGGGTAATTGAGTCATTCCTAGTTTTTTATGATTACAGACAACACTGCTATGAACATTTGTGACATGTATAAGTTTACATAGAAAATTAAGAGTTTCTCGGGGCGCCTGGGTGGCTCGTCGGTTAAGCATCCGACTTCAGCTCAGGTCAGATCTCACACTCCGTGAGTTCAAGCCCCGCATCAGCCTCTGTGCTGACAGCTCAGAGCCTGGAGCCTGCTTCAGATTCTGTGTCTCCCTCTCTCTGCCCCTCCCCCATTCGTGCTCTGTCTCTGTCTCAAAAATAAACATTAAAAATAATAATAATAAAAAAAGAGCAAATTTTAAAAAAAAATTAAGAGTTTCTCAAGAAGTAGAATTACTGATTTCATAGTGTTGGTGACTTTCATGTCACTAAATAGTGCCAAATTGTCTTCCAAGATGGTTATATCACTTACAGTTTTGAGAAAACTTTCTGAGGATTTCAGTTGTTCCACATTCTGGCCAACACCTAGTTTTCCCAGACTTTTTCATTTTTGTCAATCTGGTAGATAAAAATAGTATCTCCTAGGGGCCCTAGCTGACTCAGTTGGTGGAGCATGTGACTCTTGACCTTGAGGTTGTGAGTTCAAATTCCACATTGGGTGTGGAGCCTACTTAAAAAAATAGTATTTCCTGGTTCTAATTTGCATTTATCTAGTTATAAATGAGTTTTAATATTACATATTCAGATTTCCTTTTCTGCAAAATTTTTGTTTAATTTTTCCTCCATTTTAAATTTGATTTTCATTCTTTTCAGATTTTTTTAAATTAAAAAAAATTCAAGATAGGTTTTTAGGAGTAATTTTTTATAGTCTAAATAGTAATTCTCTGTTTATTATATGAATACTAAATATCTTCTCTGGCTTATGGCTTGTCTTCTTGCCTTTTTTTTTTTTTTTTTTTGAGAGAGAATGAGTGTGTACAAGTAGGGGAGGGGCGGGGGAAGAGGGAGAGATAGAATCTTAAGCAGGCTCTGCTGTGAGTGCAAAACTCAATACAGGGCTGGATCTCATGATGGTGAGATCATGACCTCAGCTGAAATCAAGAGTTGGATGCTTAATGGACTGAGCTACCCAGGTGCCCTCTTCTTACTTTCTAATAGTAACATTTGATAATCAGAAATTCTTAATTAGAATGATAATAAAATGTATCAAGCTTTATCTAATGGGTTGAGCTTTTCATAACTTAAAAAAACTTTCCTATTCATGAAACATAAAGTTGTTTTTTTTTTCTAAAGCTTTTGAGGTTTACATTTTATATGTAAATCCTTAGTCTGCCTGGAAGTGATTTTTACAAATGAAATTTTTTAGCATCATAGCCAGCCTATAGAAGATACTCAATATTTTCCATCTCTTTTTTCATTGTTTGATTTATTATTTTATCATTTTTTTAAAACTTTTAAAAAAAATTTTATTCATTTTTGAGAGAGAGAGAGAGAGAGAAAGACAGTGCGATCCGGGGAGGGGAAGAGAGGGAGGGAGACACAGAATCTGAAGTAGGCTCTGAGCTGTCAGCACAGAGCTGGATGAGGGGCTTGAACTCATGAGTTGTGAGAACATGACCTGAGCCAAAGTCAGATGCTTAACCCACTGAGCCACCCAGGTGTCCCTAAAGGTTTTTTAAATTTTATTTTTGAGAAGGGGCACCTGGGTGGCTCTGTGGGTTAAGCATCTGATTTTGGCTCAGGTCATGATCTCATGGTTCATGAGTTCCAGCCCTACATTGAGCTCTGTGCTGACAGCCTGCTTCAGATTCTGTGTCTCCCTCTCTTTTTCCCCTCCCCCACTTGGGCCCTGTCTGTCTGTCTTTCTCTCTTTCTCTCTCAAAAATAAACATTAAAAAAATTTATTTTTTGAGAAAAGAGCATGAGCAGGGAAGGGACAGCAAGAGAGGAAGACAGAGAATCTGAAGCGGGCTCTGCACTGACAGCAGCAAGCCTGATGTGGGACTTGAACTAATGAACTGTGAGACCATGACCTCAGCCAAAGTGCACACTCAACCAACTGAGCCACCCAGGTATCCCTTGATTTACTATTTTAAATAAATATTTTTAAGTGTTTATTTCAAACTAAATGTATCTTTTAGAAGCATTCCACAATGCATTCTTTGTCATTGTTTAGACATTGCTTAAACTATCAAAAACACAGGCCAACTAACAATTTGCTATAATCAACGTTCAATTATTGGATGGATCAGTACATTTAGAGTAGGATGAATTTTGGGTCCATATTGTAGGTATAAAGATATTTTTAAGGATTTGACCTGCTAAACTAAGAAAATAGAAAAATATTCTTCTATTTACAATAGCCAAATGGTGGAAGCAGCCCAAGTGTCCATCAATAGGTGAATGGATAAAGAAGAAGTTTTATACACACACACACACACACGCACACACACACACTCACACTGGAATATTACTCAGCGAGAAAAAGAATGAAATCTTGCCATTTGCAACAAGGATGGGTCTACAGGGTATAATGCTAAGTGAAATAAGTCAGTCCAAGAAACACAAATATCTTATAATTTCACTGACATGTGGAATTTAAGAAACAAAACAAACTAACAAAGAAGAAAGAGACACACCAAAAACAAGACTTTTGAATACAGAGAACAAACTGCTGGTTACCAGAGGGGAGGTAGAGGAGAGATGGGTGAAATAGGTGAAGGGAATTAAGAGGACACTTACTGTGATGAGCATTGAGTAATGTATAGAATTGTTGAATCCCTATATTGTAATATAAGTAATATAATTATACTGGGCTTAAAAAATTACACAAACAAACAAACAAACAAATAAATAGATATAAAGGTATAGAGTCCAATCCCTGCTTTATAAAAATAAACACATTTGTATATGCATAGGAATGTTAGTTATGTGGCACACTGAACAGTGGTCATCTCTAGTGATGAGATTGTGAAGCATAGAGCATATTGTCGTTAAAAAGTACTGTTCCTCCAGGAAAAAAATTTTGTGTGTCATCCTTTGAGACAACTGGACAAGCTACACCTTTGTTGGGGGTGGGGGGCAGGGGAGCATGGTTGTTATCATTTAATCATCATCTGTTATGATCTTTAACTATAACAAATCAAGTGTTAAAAATGTTCTGTACTTCATATTGAATATTTAAATACAACCTTAATTGAATATGGAGATTTATGATATAATACAGTCTTTCTCTTCAAGTTGTTCAAACCCTACCAGCTCCTAATGTAGGAGCCAGGGAAAAGCCAGACCCATTCAATGATTCGGCACCAGAATTAGATTAAAATTTGTCTTTTGGATATGTGGAGTGGGAGGAAGTGAGACTCCCTAATAGTTGTAAAGCCCTTGGAGCGCCCTCTGCTGGAGCATGTTGGTAAAGGAGCAGTAGTGAAGGAAGCACTCTACTTTCAAGGTGGAAGGAATGGAAACAAAAGGAAACAACTCTCTAAAAGTTAAATTTGATAGCTTTGATACAAGTTAAAGAGAAAGTTTAAAAAAAAAACCAACAGTAGTCTCTCTCCTAGGGATTTTGGTAAAATTTGCCATGTTTCCTTCTATTTTAGGAATATTTGCCTTATACTAGGAAAAAAACGCCATGAACTTGATTTGTTAATAGATAGATACCTTATGGGAGGCAGCCTCAGAGAAGCACGTGGCATCATTTTAGCAGGCTGATGATAGAGAATTTATTCCAAATAAATTTAAATAAAAATTAATATTTACATAAAAGCTTAGACTTTTATTCATTGTGTAACTTTTGGGAAGTCATTTAATTTCTCCATACTATGTCTCTCTAATTTTAAACTGAAGATGACAAAATCAATCCCAACCACTTTGATAATGAGAGAATAAATGAGAAGACAACAGATGTGAAATGAACTTCCAAAGTGTCACATATTCTCATGGCTAAAATCCCAGAACTGGCTGGTAGCCATGTTCCCAGATGAATATAATGTTGAGTCTCAGGCACGGTACCAGGCCCTGGTGACACAGTGATGAATAAAGCATGCTCCTCACCCTCCCAGAACTCACAGTGTACCAGTCTACTAGGGAAGACACCATAACACAAATAATAACAATAAAACATGGAAAATCCTATAAAACAAAAATATATTGGAAAATTATGGGAACACATAATTTTTCCAGAAGATCAGAAAAGTCTTCAAAGAAAAGTTGTATTTGCACTGGGACTTGAGGGATGAGGTACTTGCCAGTACATTTTTCTTTCTTAAAATTGTTTATTTAGCTGTTCCCAGTAGAAACTCTCTTCCAAGAAATTTTTTTTAAAGTATAATTAGAAGAACAGAGAGTTAGGCTAGTTCTAGTTTCTTTCATCAGAAGGCTTAACAAACAACATAGAGATTCAACCATTGGTTAAATAAATAAACAATTAGTTTGAGATAGATATATCAGCGTGGACATAAGGAAAATATTGGCTGATTGACAGGGAGAAATTAATGGAGTGTTAGTTTCTAAGTTTTACAGTTATTATTTATAGCCTATTTCTGAAAATAATATTAGGCTTGATAGCTTTTAGTTGGTATATTGAAGATAATAATACAAATTTAACATTGATAATGAGTTCTGCTCTTGCTCTTCTTGCAGAAAAACAAATCTGTGTCCTGTTAATACCTTTAGGTCTTCGGATGCTAGGCATTACAACTGATATTCCATGCATTTAGTCCTGAATGACTTATCAACAAGCATATTCTTAGAGCAGGATGAAAAAGTGTATAGCTGCAATTGCCTATATCAGAAAAAAAAAAACAATAAAGAGTTTAAATCAAGTAAACTGAAAGCAAATAGAAGTTAGGAAATAATAAATGAGTGGAATTATATAAAAATTTTTTTAATGTTCATTTATTTTTGAAAGGGAGAAAGAGAAAGACAGTGTGCAAGCAGGGAAGAGGCAGAGAGAGAGGGAGACAGAATCCAAAGCAGGCGCCAAGCTGTCTGTATGGAGCCAGATGAAGGGCTCAAACTCACAAACCGCAAAATCAGGACCTGAACTGAAATCAGAGGCTTAACCAACTGAGCCATCCAGAGGCCCCAATGAGTGGAATTATATAAACTGGAGAATGTAAAAACAAAAGAGAAAATTAAGGAAACCTAAAGGGTTTTTTTTGAAAAATAGTAGCAAAAGGGTAGATTTAGCAAGACTGATGAAGAAGAAAAGAAGGAAGACTGAAATTACTAAAATCACAAGTGGAAATAGGGTAATTACTACTAACTTAAAGAAACAAAAAGGATTACAATGGAATACTGTAAACAATTAAATGTCAACTGAAGGTCTAGATAACCTACATGAGTGAACAGATTCTTATAGCTGTCCCAATTTCCCAGCTCATTCTGTGAAGTTAGCATTATTCCATTACCAACAAAGACATCACAAGAAAACTATAGATCAATATTCTTTATGAACACAGATGCAAAAATCTGCAACAAAGTACTGGTGAACTGAATCTAGCATCACATTTAAAAGATCGTACACCACAACTGAGTCGGATTTATCTCAGGAATGCAAGTACAGTTCAACCTATGAAAACCAATCAATTTAATATATCATATTAAAGACTGAAAGGGGGAAAAACCTACATGATCATTTCAATAGATGCAGAAAAAAACACTTGAGAGAACCCAGCAACATTTTATAATAAAAAACACACAACAAACTGGAAATAGAAGAGAACCTCCTCATCCTGACAAAGAATATCTGTGAAAAACTCACAGCTAAACATCATACTTAACTGTGAAAGACTAAAAACTTTCCCCTAAGATCATGAACAAGACAAGGATGCTCCCTCCTGCCATTTCTATTCAACACTGTACTGGAGGTTTACCAGGGTAATTAACCAAGAAAAAGAAATAAAATGCACTCAAATTGGAAAGCTAGAAGTAAAAGTCACTTTATCCATGGATAACAGAATTTTATATATAGAATATCCAAAGGAATCCACACACACACAAAACTATTAGAGCTAATACATGAGTTCAGTAAGTTTGCAGGGTATAAGATCAATACACAAAAATTAGCTGTATTTCTATACACTAGCAATGAATAATCTGAAAATGAAATTAAGAAAACAATTCCATTTATAATAACATCAAAAGAAATATAAGACTTGTACACTGAAAACCATAAAACATTGTTGAATAAAACAAAAGGAGACCTAAATAAATAGAAAGTCATCTCATGGTCATAGGTTGGAAGATTTAATATCATTAATATGTCAATACTTCCCAAATTAATCCAGAAATTCAACATAATCCGAACTGTTCTTTTTTTTTTTTTGCAGAAATTAACAAGCTGATCCTAAAATTCACATGGAAATACAAAGCACACAGAGTAGCCAAAACAATCTTAAAAAGAAGAACAAAGTTGAAGGATTTATACTTCCCAATTTCAAACTTACTATAAAGGTGTGGTAATCAAGACAGTGTAGTACTGCTAGATGGATAGACATACTAGCCAGGATGCGAAAGAATGAGTTTGGATCCCTCTCTTACACCATATACAAAAATTAACTCAAAATGGATCAAAGACCTAAATGTAAAAGCTAAACTATAAAACTCTTAGAAGAAAACCGAGGCATAAACCTTTGTGGCTTTGGATTGGGCGATGGTTTCTAAATATGGTATCAAAAGCACAAGTAATAAAATATTAAAATTAAAAATTCTTTTTTTTTTTTTTAATTTTTTTTTTCAACGTTTATTTATTTTTGGGACAGAGAGAGACAGAGCATGAACGGGGGAGGGGCAGAGAGAGAGGGAGACACAGAATCGGAAACAGGCTCCAGGCTCTGAGCCATCAGCCCAGAGCCTGACGCGGGGCTCGAACTCACGGACGGCGAGATCGTGACCTGGCTGAAGTCGGACGCTTAACCGACTGCGCCACCCAGGCGCCCCTAAAATTAAAAATTCTTAAGTGGGCTTCCTCAACAATAAGAACTTTTGTGCTTCAAAGGACACTATCAAGAAAGTGAAGTGACAACTCATAGAATGGGAGAAATATATGCAAAGTATATACTTGATTAGATACTTGTAACCAGAATGTATAAAGAATATTTACATCTCAATTTTAAAATGGGCAAAGGACTTGAGTAAGCATTTCTCTAAAGAAGATACACAAATGGCCAATAAGCACATGAAAAGATGTTTAACATGATTAGTCATTAGTAGAATTGCAAATCAAGACCAAAGTGAGATACCACTTCACACCCATTAGGATGACTATGCTAAAAAAGGCAAACAATAATGAGTGCTGATGAGGAAGAGGAGAAATTGGAATCCTCATATACTGTTGGTGGGAATATAGAATGATGTGCTCACCTTGGAAAACATTTTGGCAGTTCCTCAAAAAAGTTAAAAGTAGACTTATTACATGACACAGCTATTTCATTCCTAAGTATCTACCAAAGAGAACCGAAAACTTATGTCCATACAAAAACTTGTGTATGAATATCCATAACAGCATTATTCATAATAGCCCCGAAGTGGAAACAATGTAAATGTCCATCCACTGATGAAAGGATAAACAAAATGTGGTATGTCCATACAATGGAGTATTATTCAACCACAAAAAGAAATGAAGTACTGGTGATACATGCTACAACATGGATGACCCTTGAAAATACTATAGTAAGTGAAAGAAGTCAGACCTTAGGGCACCTGGGTAGCTCAGTCAGTTGAGCCTCCATCTCTTGAATTCAGCTTGGGTCATGATCCCCAGGTCATGGGAACCCCGACATCAGGCTCCGCACTGAGTGTGGAGGCTACTTATTATTGTCTCTCTCTCTCTTCCTCTGCCCCTCTCCCCCACTGGCACACTCTTTCTCTCTCTCAAAAAATTTTAAAAATTAAAAAAAAATCTTTAAAATTTTAAAAAAAGCAGAAATCAGACACAAAAGGCCATGTAGTCTATGATTCCATTTATGTATAATATCCATAACAGGCAAACCCATAGTATCCAAAAGTAGATGAGCAGTTGCCAGAGAGTGGGGAGTGACTGGTAATGTACAAATCTATTTTTGCAATGATGAAAATGCTCTGGAATTATAGTGGTGACGGCTGTACAATTTTATGAATATACCAAAATCCATTGAACTATGTACTTAAAAAATTAAACACAAAAAAAGAAAGAAAGAAAGAATCATAACCTCAACAACATTTTAAATCTTTGGAGGTAGCTAATAATAATAATATAGCACTAAATATTATAGCACTATTTTTAGTATTCAAAATCCATTATAGATATTAACCCATTTGTCCTCAGTACAAGCCTATGACACATTCCTATTACCATCTCCACTTTTTAGAGGAGAAAACCTGAACTCAGAGAGATTAAGTATCTCGGGAAGGTTACACAATTAAGAGGCAGAGCTGGGATTCAAACCCAAGCAGTCTGACATGGAAGTACGTTCAACCAGGACACTCCTTTGGGTTGTCACTGTGACTATGCAACAGAGTTCCAAAGGAACTGGTAAACAGGAAGTAACTTATAAAAAACAATTCATAGTGACAAAAATTATTGTGCCTTCTAGAGAATATTGGGAAATTTAATCCTTAAAATTTTTTTAATGTTTATTTATTATTTTTAGAGAGAGAGAGAGAGAGAGAGAGAGTCAGAGTATGAGTGGGGAAGGGGCAGAGAGAGGGAGACACAGAATCTGAAGCAGGCTCCAGGCCCCAAGGTGCCAGTACAGAGCCTGAAGCGGGGCTCTAACCGTTGGATCATGACCTGAGCTGAAGTCGGAAGCTTAACAGTCTAAGCCACCCAGGGGCCCCTAATCTTTTTTTTTTAAGGTTTATTTATTTTTGAGAGAGAAAGAGCATGCGAGTGGGGGAGGGACTGAGAGAGTGGGGAACAGAGGATCCCAAGCAGGCACCATGCTGACAGCAGTCAGCCCCGTGCAGGGCTTGAACTCACCAACTACAGATCATGACCTGAGCCAAAGTCAGATGCCCAACTGACTGAGCCAACCAGGTGCCCTGAGGAAATTTAATCTTTTAAAAGAGAAGAATAAAATAATTTATTATTAATTAGCCCGGTTTAGGAAAGGTCCGTTCCTGGCACTTACATTTCAATATTATTGGCAGCATGCAAACCCAAAAGCTTTCATATTAATTCTTTCTGAAAGGTGTGTTTTTTTAAATCTTTGAGAATTAGAAATATTCACTTTATTTTGAAGTAGAAGCTGGAAAAACCCGAATGGGGCATTTAGCTCTGATAATTAACAAGGGCCGAGTTTCTTTTAATGCTGCCAACTCCAGCAGGCTCAGTGAGGCTTGTGCTACAAGCTGCTGCTAACAGTGGGGTTTAGTTCATACTGGCAAGTCTCGCCAAGGTCCACTTTGTCTCTGCACAGAGGGGAGCACTTCAGAGCAAGTGAGGGCTTATTCTCTGCCATGCCAAGATTAATCTGCTGTATGTTCATTCATGTTAATTATCAAGAATCCCCAAAAGAAAGTTGTCCCCTGTCCCAAATAGAACTGTTTGGAAGGAAATGTCTACATCCAGTGTAGTCACTGATAATCTTGAAAACAGGAAAATCTTCATGTGAAGTCATAGCTGAGGGACACAAGATTAAGGGCAGTATCTAATGCTGGAGATGGCAATGACTCTGCCTGTTTCTACTCCTGCCCACTACATAATCCATTGTCCACATGAGAATGAGGCTAGAAAAAATTGAGATCACATTTTATTTTCCTAATGACCTTCCATTGCACTTAAAACCTGAAGTTCTCACAATGGCCTATAAAACCCTTTAGATGCTTGCATATCTGAGCCTGTCTCCTACTTTCGGTTTTTTCAATAACAGACTACCAAGAAAGAAAGTGTTCAAGGGAGAACTCTAAGTTTCAAGAAACTTAAGAGACCTAGAAGTCACATGCAATGTGTGAATTCTAGTTGGATTCTGAATTGAACTAAACAACCATAAAAAAATTATGAGGCAAGAGGAGTAACTTGAACATGTATTGGATATTTGGATTAAGAATTCTTGTTAATTAAGGGGTGCCTGGGTGGCTCAGTTGGTTGGGTGTCCAACTTCATGCTCTGTCTCTCTCCCCCCCACAAAAAAGAAAGAATTCTAGTTAATTTTTTAGGTGTAATAATGGTATTGTGATTATAGATTTTTAAAAATTTTTTTCATGTTTATTTTTGAGAGAGAGGCAGCGTGAGCAGGGGAGGGGCGGAGAGAGAAGGAGACATAGAATCTGAAGTAGGTTCCGGGCTCTGGGCTTTTGCACAGAGCCCAACGCAGGGTTAGAACCCATGGACCATGAGATCATGCATGACCTGAAACAAAGTTGGGCACTTAACCAACTGAGCCACCCAGGTGCCCCTATAGATTTTTCTTTACAAAAGCCCTTGTCTTTGGAGATACACTAAAATCCAGGTGAAATAACATGGTATCTGGGGTGCCTGCATGGCTCAGTTGTTTACATGTCTGACTCTTGGTTTTGGCTCAGGTTATGATTTCATGGTTCATGGGTTCAAGCCCCAAGTCGGGCTCTGTGCTGACAGTGTGAAGCCTGTTTAGGATTCTCTCTCTCTCTCTCTCTCTCTCTCTCTCTCTCCCCGCCCCTCTCCTGCTCGCATGCACTCTCTCTCTCTCAAAATAAATAAATAAACATTTTAAAAAATTTTAAAAAAGAAATAACATGGTATCTGGGATTTCTTCAAAATAATGTAATGAGTAGGGTGAGGGGTGTGCAAGTATATATAAAACAGGATTGGCTACAAGGAGATAGTTACTGATGATGGACGATGAGTACATGGCAATTTATTATACCATTCCTAAATACCTCTGTAGCTCTGAGAAGGGGCACAAATGTACTTTATAAGTTTTAAAAATAGGAGACAGCATGACATCTTGGAAAGGTATAATCTTTGAGGTAAGACATCTGGAATCCTAAACTCCGTGTTTTACTATTACCTTGAGTAATCTCTCTGAGTATCTATTTTCTTTTCTATAAAACTAGGGATTATAAAACCTACTCTGAAGCAAAGCAGTGAGAACTCAATGAAATCACATAGGTACGTGGCTTACTACAGTGTCTAGCATGCAGAAGATATTTAATAAATGGCATAAGAAACGGTAAGAGAGGAGAACGTGGGTGGCTCAGTTAAATGTCTGACTTCAGCTCAGGTCAAAGATGATAAGGTAATTTAATGGTGTAAAAGGTAAATTTTCAAAAAATGTGCTGGGGCCTCTGGGTGGCTCAGTCAGTTGAACATCCGACTTTGACTCAGGTCACCATCTCACGGTTCATGGGTTTGAGCCCCACGTTGGGCTCTGTGCTGACAGCTTGGAGCCTGCTTTGGATTCTATGTCTCCCTCTTTCTCTGTCCCTCCTCACTCACACTCTGTCTGTCTGTCTGTCTCTCTCTAAAATAAATAAACATGAAAAAAATTTTTTAAAAAAGGAACAGTAAGAGAAATATAGCAGTTTACTCCTGGTTATGAGTCACTCAGTTCTTATTTCTCTGTACTGTTATTTAACTTTTCCTATTTGTGCATTTTTTTCTTGCAGACCGAAAAAGCTTAAGGAAGGTTTAAATTAAAAAAAAAATTTTTTTAGAGTAGTCTTCGCATCCAGTGTGGAGCCCAACATGGGATTTGAAATCACAACCCTGAGATCAGGACACGAGCTGAGATCAAGAGTCAGATGCTTAAGTAACTGAGCTAACCAGATGCCTTGGAAGTTTTAATTAAAAAAAAAATATATATATATATATATATATATTTATTTGAGAGAAAGAGAGAGACTGTGTGTGTATGTATGAGAGAGAGTGGGGGAGGGGCAGAGAGGGAGAGAGAGAATCCCAACCAGGCTCCATGCTGACAGGGGCTTGATCCCATGAACTCTGAGATCATGACCTGAGCTGAAATCAAGAGCTAGACACTTAACCAACTAAGCCACCCAGGTGCCCCTGGAAGCTTTAATTTTTTTTTTTTTAAATATTGTTTATTGTGCCTGGAACAGTGATGGGCATAATGATTAGTGATTGAACAAAGCAAAACAAGATGTTTGGCTTCTGAGTTTGGACATCAAGAACTAACACTGCATCACTAACATTAACAATGTCTGTGAAACATCAACAGGTGTATGATTTTTTACTAGAGTTCTTAAATACATATTCACATGTACCAAGCTCTGTTCTAGGCATAAGAGAGCGCTGAAAGTTGGAAAGAAGAAAATTTTCTTTTTTTTAAAAAATTTTTTTTAATGTTTATTTTATTTATTTTTGAGACAGAGAGAGACAGAGCATGAATGGAGGAGGGTCAGAGAGAGTGGGAGACACAGAATCCGAAACAGGCTCCGGGCTCTGAGCTGTCAGCACAGAGCCCGACGCGGGGCTCGGACTCACAGACTGTGAGATCATGACCCGAGCCGAAGTCGGAAGCTCAACCGACTGAGCCACCCAGGCGCCCCAAGAAGAAAATTTTCAAATACTGGGTAACATTATGAGATTATATATATTTTTTCTATTATTTTTGTTAATGTAAATAGTAGTGCTTTCATGCACTCGCTGCAGTTCTGTCATGTTTTGTATTGAGACCAATTTACTTGACATTGTATGTGCTTGGCATTAAAAACAGGGTAAGAATTCTGTTTTCAAAAGGGGCATAGTTAACTGTTAGACTCTGCCAAAGCCATTTTCCCCTCCCTTCCTTTAACCTCCCAAGGAGACAATTGGTTACATTCTAACCAGATGCTTGCTCAGAGAGTGGGCAGCAAGCCGTGGGCAGCCTGCTAGCTTAATTTTAAGCAAGATCTTTGTGTGTTTTATTATATTAATTAGTGTATTGGCAAGGTCGAATGGGATTTTTAAACCAGCAGGGGTTTTGCTGATCCCTTAATTTGCAGTTTGTGATGGCTCTTTTGTTTTTGTTTTTGTTTAATTCTTCCACCCATTAAACAGTTCAATCTAGCATTAGCAGAAACTCCCTGTAATGCTAGAGCTTTAGGGAGTGATGCATGAAGACGGATGGCGGCTGTAATAAAGACGGCAAAGTGCACTTTTTCTTTGGTACTGGTTACAAAGGGGGCAGCTGCTTTCCTTTTATGCACGTGGGCATTTCACTATAGGAATGAGCTCTGAGAAGGATGATACCACATTGTATGTGCTTTTTAGAGATGTGTAGAAAAATTCTTCAACCTTTCATTCTACTTTTAGATTATGCAAGCAAAAACACCTGATTCAGACACCCTAGGCCAGCGAAGGCTGGAGGAAATGCATCGGAAAGGGCTGTTATGAGGGCGCCTGGGTAGCTCAGTCGGTTAAGCCTCTGACTGCAGCTCAGGTCATGATCTCACCGTTTGTGAGTTCGAGCCCTGCATCGGGCTGTGTGCTGACAGCTCGGAGCTGGAAGCCTGCTTTGCATTCTGTGTCTCTGTTGCTCTCTGCCCCTCCGGGACTTGCATTCCGTCTCTCTCTCTCTCTATCTGAAGAATAAATAAAAATACAAAAAAAAGAAAGGGATGTTATCTGTGGCTTTGTGTAAATGAATGCTGACGGAGACTTTCCTGTTGCCTTCTCACTGCTGTGTGAGGGCAAAGAAGCTTCCTGTGTTACCTCATCTAGTCTCTACCTATTCTAGTTAATAGTACTCAGTTCACTCCAGCTTAATGCTTCATTCTTAAATTCTATATGAATCTTGCTTCTTTCTCTATCCTCCTTGCAGGCTTGACCCATGGCTTTGAAGGGGAAAATTACGTGCTTAGCTCTTACACCCCTCTGTCTTCAGGCAGAAAGAGTTAGGGATTCCCAGAAAAAGAAAGATGAGACATAGCTTTCTGACATAAGAAAAGTCATGTTAGGCCCATAGCCATCTTGTGACCTATGCCCGACTGGCACTACTTGTCCAAAGCACACTTCTTGCAGAACTTGCTGGGGTATGATGAAATTGCAGAATAGATCTCAGTAGTCAATGATTTTAAAAGAACAAAAGAATGTAAGAGCAAACAGCCATTATCATGCCAGGAGATAACCTGAGACAATAAATCAGTGGTAAAACTCTCAGTGCTTATTCAAAAGTAAAGATTGAGCTGACTCACATTCTTGTGCTAACTTTGCAGGGCTGAACCCCCATTGAGCACTTAGATACCGAACTAACTGGAGCCAGAGAACTGATGATGCCTCAATTCCGTGCTGAGCTCCCCATTGCTCAAGCCCAGTCATGAATATGTATGCACCCGTAGCCTAAAATTTACCCAGTTTTGTTGTTCAAACAGACACTGCTTTGGGAAACATCCCTAACACTCTCCTTACCTTTTATATTCTTTGGCCTGGTTGCGTTTTTTGGCTAGATCATAAGAGGTGAATCCAGTTTCGGGTAATATGTCCAACACCTAAAAAATGGAGGAAATTCCTTATTACTTAAAAACATATTTTATTGAATATTCAAAAAATTTTTAAATGGGACCAAGGTGGGGTTACGGGAGAAATGAAAAGGAGTTATCCCAGAGGAAAATTTGAGAATTAAGGATTGATTAATTAGTAAATAGATGCCTTATGGTTAATTTGAAATATAATAAAACATCCCATTTTAAATCAGGTTTCTTTTATATTTTCTTAAATGTATTTTGATAGATTCCCAATGGAACAGGTAAAGTTCATGTAAAAAGATCATAACTGAACACATTCTTCCAAAATGAATGGGGCTTTT
Organism: Prionailurus viverrinus; assembly: GCF_022837055.1. Taxonomy (NCBI): domain Eukaryota; kingdom Metazoa; phylum Chordata; class Mammalia; order Carnivora; family Felidae; genus Prionailurus; species Prionailurus viverrinus. Next base: position 134,099,211 of record NC_062564.1, on the reverse strand, counting down.
ACTTTTCTGTGTGTGTGTGTGTGTGTGTATGTGTGTGTGTGTTTGGTAGGAAGAGGGGCATTTGTAACTGAAGAGGGAATAAAGTGAAATGGCAACTCTTATCCTCCTCCGCCTGCCATTAAATCATGGTAATTGCTCGGGAACACTAGGATCCTGAAAAAAATAAAATAAGATAACTTAGAAAAAGAAAGATATCAATATGAGAGTCATTTAAATTATTTATAGAGGCGCCTGGGTGGCTCAGTCAGTTAAGTGTCTGACTTCGGCTCAAGGCATGATCTTGCAGTTCACGAGTTCAAGCCCCACGTTGGGCTCTGTGCTGACAGCTCAGAGCCTGGAGCCTGCTTCAGATTCTGTGTCTCCCTCTCTCTGTGCCCTTCCTCTGCTCACACTCTGTCTCTCTCTCTCTCTCTCTCAAAAATAAATAAAAACATAAAAATAAATAAATAAATATTAAATAAATAATTTACAATAAAATAGCCAAGTTGTAAATAAGCATGTAGAATGGTCTCCAAATTATAAGTTAATCCATCTTGGAAAACATCAGGTATTGGGTCTAAAATCAATTTAGCACACACTGTTTCCTGTTGCTTTCTCTTTATATTTCTTTTTCAAGGAAATGGTGCTTGAAAGGATATGTGCCATATTTTAAAGTGTTCTCTTTCTTCACTGATAATAGGAAATAGAGAAAGACAGAGACAATGAAAAAACTGTGGTAGGAACATTGGCTGGGATTGTTGAACACCGTGAAGGCTGTCTAGGTTCTGAAAAATAATTATTTTGAATTTTTTTAATGTTTATTTTTGAGAGAAAGAAAAAGAGAGAGAGAGAGAGAGAGAGAGACAGAGCATGAGTGGGGTGTGGGGGCACTGAGAGAGAGGGAGATACAGAATCTGAGGCAAGCTTTAGGCTCTGAGCTGTCAGCACAGAGCCCAACACGGGGCTAGAACCCACGAACTGTGAGTTCATGACCTGAGCAGAAGTTGGATGCTTAACCGACTGAGCCACCCAGGCACTTTGAAAAATAGTTATTTTGGAAAAGTCAGCACTATTAGGGGTTTTCAGGAAGACTCGGGCAAGGTGTTTGTAAAGTGTTATGTTTTTTTCTGAGAAATGTTCTGGATTAGGTAAGAGATATTAATTACAATTATGCCTTAGAAGGGAGTCTTCATTATAGTTAAAACTTCCATTTAAATTTTGTTTTGTAAAAAAATAAATAAATAAAATAAATTTTGTTTTGTAGTATTTATTCATCAATGACTTGTTGATTGTAAAAGGTTAGTCACTGGTTATCTGTGTGGCTTCTCATTTTTCAGAGGAAGAATTTTATTTGTAAACCATATCTGGCTTCTGCTTTTCCTTAAACTCTTTGAATATTCTTGTAAGAAAACATCCACCTTGGAAAATGACACAGAATGATATAAGGTTGTAGACAAAGCAGGGATCTTCAGAGTCAGATGAACTTGGCTTGAGTCCAGGCTCCACAACTACTGACTGTGATGCTTTGAACAAGTTACTTATAACCTTTGTGTGTGTGTGTGTGTGTGTGTGTGTGTGTGTGTTCCCCAAAAAACTTCATTTACAGATACTGAAATTTCAGTTTCATATCATTTTCACATGTCACATTTTTTTCTCAGTCATTAAAAAATTTAAAAACCTTTCAGGTGGACCAGATTTGGCCTGTAGGTCAGTCATAGTCTGTCAACCCCTGATCTAAGGAGTCAATTCTTCAACCTAATACTCTCCTCAGTCCCTTCGCAGAAAGATTCTCCCAGGCCAAGCTGAAACAGATCAGGCCCTGAGACAGGAAACAGGTACTTCCCACTCAGCCCTTAGTCTTAGGGAAAGGTTCTATTCAAAATGTCACTGTGTTACTTTTATAATTTAGAAAGGTAAGTAGATAAAGGAACAGAATGTCACTTTGTTGCTCCTCCTCTCAGATGAATGGTGGAGGCTTTAGGAATGCTGAGAACCACACTTTGGGTTCAAGTCCTAAACTCTTACCTTACAGCTCAGAAACGTCGGGACCCAAAGAAGGAAAGCCATGGGCCCAGGTGAGTGGCTATGGGAACCCAGGTTCACTCCTCCTCAGGTCTAAGGACTCCTTACTTCCAAACGTAGCTTCTGTAAAGTCAGGACTCAGACGTGAGGGTCCTTAATTCTGGTCAAGAGGTAGATGAGCAGGGCCCTCCTTAGCTCCATCCAAAGTGATTACACACCTGCCCTTCCGGGCTGTGCTCCGAACCAGGATGATCCCTGAACCCTCTGCTGGTCTCAGCCACCCATGGGTGAAAATTAAGGCGAGGGGCTCTGCCTGCAGACTGTGACTTCTGAAGAGCTTTCGTGCCTTTATAACCACCACCTGTTTTGGAAGGAAGGGCATGGAGAACGGTGGCCATTTCCTGAAATAGAAAACTGAAGCCGACAGCAGCAAAGTGAGGTAGTAATGGAGCCAGGACTCCAGCCCAGGTCCCTGAACTCCTGTCCTGCTCTTCCTCACTACCCAGTACACAGGCCTGAGCTGGAATCAGGGACTCTCGTGCACCCACCCAGGTGGCACCCTAGAACCTTACTTAACTTCTTTAACCTTGTTTTCTGATCTATAAAATAGACATTATACGGGTGCTTACCTCTAGAGTTATTATGTAATGCACAGGAGGAACTGTGCATAAATGTGCTTAGCTCGTTGCCTGATACATATTAACACTAGAGCTGAGTAGCTATAACTATTTATTCAAAGACTATCACTTTATAAAAATAGTCCTGCCTTTGTTTAAGAAACAGAGGCACATGTCTGCTCTATGTAGAATCTGATCTCATTGAAAGTTCACAGAATGAAAATCATAGATCCCAAATCAGGTACAAGTTCCTATACATGGGTAAAGAGGATAATGCTTTCCAAGTTTCCGCAGAACAAGCAGAAGTCAATAGGAGGGATCTGAAAAGTAAAATAAAAACACAGCAAACTAAACTTCTGGGTGGAAAGCATTGATATGTCTGCCATAGTACAGTGAAAAACAGCACAGACTGTTTGACCGGTCTGCCTGGTTTCAAATTCCAGCTTTGCTGGAATATTGGGCAAATTACTTAGCCTCTCTGTACCTTAGTTTCTTTCTCTAAAGTGGGATAATTCTGAGTGAATATTCATAAGGTGCATAGGACAGTGCCTGGCACACAGTAGGCACTTGTTCAATAAATAAATATGGCCGTTTTCTTAATACCTTAAAACAAATGCATGTTTAGATTGCTAGGGTAATTTAGTATGAAGAGAGTCTCGGAAGAAATACCTGTAACTTACCCACGGCCCATGTTTGCGTTTTCCCTGTCTCTTCTTCCTTTTCTCAAAAGCGATATGTATTTTTATCCATTTTATTGTGGAGGGAAGAGAGCTATGATTTAAACATTTATCTTTTTAAAACCTTTTTTGGTGCATGAACTTGGTTTGTTGGACACACAATTTGGTGTTCACCCTTAATGCTTTCACAACTGGCATTTTGGGACCAGACAGACCATAAGGGTATAGGAAAGCAATGGAAGAATTGGCTTTTGAGGTGTTTTTGTTTATTCCTCTAGCTCAGATGATCAGAGGGACCAATACAGAGTATGCTGTTCCCAAGATTGGTAGTAAGCCCCCAGCCCCCCAAACACTGGCAGCTTTCAAAGAATTGGAGGCTTTCATTTTTGATGACGTTGTAACAGATTTTTATTTTGAAACAGAAAGCTTTTATTCTTTTTTTTTTTTTTTTTCTTTTTGAGAGAGAGAGAGTAAGAGATTGTGGGCAAGTCGGGAAGGGGAAAAGAAGAGGGAGAGAGAGAATCTTCAGCAGGCTCCATGCCCAGTGCCCAATGCAGGGTTCCACCTCACCACTGTGACATCTGTACCTGAGATGAAATCAAGAGTCAGATGCTTACCCGACTGATCCACCCAGGCACCCCAGAAAGCTTTTATTCTTGATAAAGGTCTACTTGCTGTTCATCATGCATCATTATTGCTGTCTCTGAAGTAATGTTTAGGGAAAAACATATCCCCAGTTTTCCTTCTGAAGTAGTTCACTAGATCTTAAAGCAGTGTAATCTTTTTTTTTAAGCCATCGTATTAGTTCTAATTAAAAATATTTTTGCTGATTAAAACTCAATTTGTTTCCCTAACAACTAATGTTTTATTTGCTTATTAATTACAGAGTTGCTACTCCCAAAGCAATTCCAAACCAGGTAACTATAAATAACAATCTCATTGCCTGATTTGAAAGTTTCCCGTACAGGCGGTCCTCTATTTACACACTACTATGGGACCATAAAAATGACTATGCAAACTGGAACCATGCCAAGCAATCTTAATAATCAATGGGAAGAATTACAGTTGTCCTGCGACCCTTTGTCAAAACGTTAAAAACTGTCTTATTGTTGGTTATAAATGTATAAGAAAAAGAAAAAAGAATAGTAAAACTAATATTTGTTTAGTAATAAATAATTAAATAATTATCGTTGGTTATAAATGTATAACAAAAAGAAAAAAGAATAGTAAAAGTAATATTTGTTTAATAATAAATAATTAAATAATTTAAAACATTCGATTGAGAATTAAAATGTTTATTTGTAAAACAATTATCCCAAGTAGTTTGAATAACACTTGCCTTCTCATCGTATAATTTATGATGTGGGGCTAGCATCCTTTTTCTGCTTTGGCTAATTCTCATACTCCTTTTTTTTTTTAATTTCTTTTTTGTTTGTCTTTATTTATTTTTGAGAAAGAGACAGAGGGTGAGCAGAGGAAGACACAGAATCTAAAGCAGGCTCCAGGCTCTGAGCTGTCAGCACAGAGCCTGACTCAGAACTTGAACTCATGGACTGCAAGATCATGACCTGAGCTGAAGTCGGATGCCTAACCTACTGAGCCACCCAGGCGCCCCATTATACTCCTAAGTTTGAATCAGTTTCTAACATTTTATCCCTTGTGCTTTTAGTGTTGTAAAATAGCTCTGAGAGTTGCTTTATTTTATTTATTTAAAATTTTTTTTAATTTATTTTTGAGAGACACACACACACACACACACATGCACACACACACAAAGAGAGAGAGAGAGAGAACAGGTGGGAGAGGGGCAGAGAGAAAGGGGGACAGAGGTTTTGAAGCAGGCTCCTTACACTCAGCAGAGAGCCCCATGTGGGTTCAAACTCACAAACCATGAGATCACGACCTTGAGGCAAAGTTGGATGTTTAACTAAGCTAGCCACGCGCCCCAAGAGTTGCTTTAATGCAAAGTTTTTTTTGCTGTTGCCATCCCCTGGGACATTTTTATCCTTTTAGTCACTACTTTCCTGCTTTATGTTCATAAGTTTGCCTTTGTTAAGTTCTTCTGGCTGCATATGTAATGTCACCAGTCCCATGGTCAGCTATTTCATCTAGTGTTACTATGTTACATCTAGTGTTACTACTTTTTGTTTCTTTCCTGTACTTCCATTTTTCTTGGCCAATTCCCTCTTTCAATGATCTGTTTTCATAAAATGTCACGTGGGTTTATCACTGAGAGACAAGAAGCATCTGCAACTACATCCTTTGTTATCTGTGAATTGAATTACAGATGTGCAGTGATCAATCACTAACAGACTTTGAAAACAGTGATGTGATTAGTCACTGATCATGATATGCAGCTGTTATTTACACAGTGATTTGTGGACCGAGGAAAAGCAGGGAAGTTGATACTTTATATAATCATGCAGTTACTATAACCTGATAACAGAGATTTCAACTGCATCCTTGAGGGATAGTGCTATTTAACTTAAACTTATGATAACTGAATTTTGTGCATATCAGAACCATGCAAAGTGATGACTGTATATAACTTGTGTGTTTTCTGTAGTATAATTTGAGGGATTAAAGCAATGCCTCTCAATACACTGTTAGGGTGATCATTCTAGAATGTCCATTTGATTACATTATTCCTCTGCTAAACATCCTTGAGTAACTTTCTGTACAAGATAGCAAAGAGGACAACAATCCTTCATTCCTCCCTGTACCTCAGCCCTTTCCAATATGACTTTTTTTTAATTAAAAAAATTTTTTTAACGTTTATTTATTTTTGAGACAGAGAGAGACAGAGCATGAACGGGGGAGGGTCAGTGAGAGAGGGAGACACAGAATCTGAAACAGGCTCCAGGCTCTGAGCAGTCAGCACAGAGCAGGGCTCGAACTCATGGACTGCGAGATCGTGACCTGAGCCGAAGTCGGCTGCTTAACCGACTGAGCCACCCAGGTGCCCCAGAGATTCTTTTTTTTTTAATGTTTATTTATTTATTTTGAGAGAGACAGAGAGATCAAGAGCAGATGAGGGGAAGAGAGAGAGAGAGAGAGGGAGAGAGAGAATCCCAAGCAGCTTGCACTCTGTCAGTGCAGAGCCTGATGCAGGGCTCCAACCACTGACGATGAGATCATGAGCTGAGCTGAAATCAAAAGTTGGCTGCTTAACTGACTGAGCCACCCAGGCACCCCTCTCCTGAGATTCTAGTCATTTCCACTTCACCAGCAAAGGCTTGTTTACTGGTTAGACTTTGCCACAGAGTAGCAATTCCCCTAGTCACTTCCTCTATATGATAAAACTGTCAGGCAAATCAGGACATTTTCAGATCATTGCTCTTCAGCTGATTCAAATATAGCAATTTTGTAATTTGCATTAAGAAGGCAGCTTCCTTATTCTTTTTTTTTTTTTTTTCATCTGGCCTGCCATAGCAGGGCCCTTTTGGAAATGATCTTGAAACTGTTTCAAGGACAGAAAAAAAATTAGAAGAGGCTGGGATTCAAGTAATTGCACTTGCCAGACACAGGTTGAGAATATTCTAGAATATTTTGTAGCTAGTGTTTTTGTTTTAGGTGTATTCCTTGGATTTTTATTTTTTCAGGTGTTGGAACCTTGGAGAAAGACTTGTTATACTTTGCATATTGCTTATGTTTATTTAATGTTGTTATTTGGGGCTTTAAGGCCATAAATATTGATTTTCATCTGGACGCCCTCTCTTTATATCTTGGGTCCAGGGGCAAGGGTGTGGAATCCCCACCTAAGATAATAATTGCTGCTTCTTCCAGGGAACTGTACAAATTAAGCAAGATCCTGGTGCTAGCACAGAGTGCCAGAGGAGATACCAGGAGTAAGAACATATGCAGTTTGCTGAATATGCAGAGAGAGCCAAGAATCAAAGCTGGGAAGATGTGGGGTTTCTTAGGTGAATGGCTTGTATATGGGAACACCATTTCCTGATTAGAGAGAGTATAATATGTGGATGTATAATCAGCTATTTAAGGGACCAGAGTGAACAAAGGGGACTAAGTTACCTCTATAGCACTCCCGAATCTGAAGTGGTATACCTTTTCACCCTGGGTGAAGGAGAGAAGGAGATCCTTGAACTTGACTTTTTATAATATTTTTTTGCTTAAATCACTATTGGAGCAATGTCTTCCAACTGGTCCTGTTTTCCAAATTGTGTTCCCTGCCACCTTGTTGCATCTTTCATGCAAAAGTCCTTTGAATATTCACATATATAGAGAGATCTTTCCAAATTTGCATTTTGCAATAGCCTCAAAATTGGCATATGACTTGTAGCAATTTTTTCTTGAGGTCTGGCAAGCATTTTGTCACCAATATAAATGCAATATAAATGCCTTTGCCCAGTGCTGGACCCTGCCCATTTTACATTAATAGCCATTTTTCCTTTGTGTCAGTGGTATGTTTGGCTTATAACTCCAAGTCCTCCTGTCCTATCCTTGCCCTCTTTCCAATTGTCTCTAATAACTGGAGTCTAGAGGAGGGTTCCCTGTATCTGCTTGATCACCGTCTCCACAGAAGCCATTCAGTCTTTTGAAAATCCTTTTTAGGTAGGTAAAGTAGGATAAGGGCTAGGGTGGGGGATATCAACATCCAGCCCCCCAGGTCATCAAGACTTTCTTGGATTTTTGCATTCCAGGAAGCTCATCCTTCACTGGGTACGCCTGGGCCTCTGTCTGAAATATTCTCTCTTAAATTGCACCTCCCGTAACTCTCAATACCCCCCATCCCAGTCTGTAATCACTACCCCAGCAGTCTCCTTAATTCCCCTGTGACACAGTTTGAATTCCAAAGGCTCTTACAGCTCATGCCCCCTTCCTCCACACGAGTCTAACAGTTTGGCAGTAACTGTGAGGGGCGTGCCTGGTTCTAAAATGATTTCATCTGAGATCAAACTGGACTTTCTGCCTTCATTCAAAGCAGCCTGGAAAAGTTGAAAAACAAAAACCACAAAATAAAACTGTGAAAGGTAAAATGAAATGGAGTCACTTATGTCAAGGGGTTTTAAAATGGAGCTCCCCAGGAGACCATCAAGGAAGTGGGCCTTGTGCATGTCCTGAGCAGATGGAACCATGAATTTTTGAACTGGGCCACGCTGCAAATATTCCAAAGACTCTGCAAAAGCACCTGCAACTTGCTGCTTTGCTTAATGATAGCCTTACCAACCGATTATATTCAGCCAAGGTTAGTTTTTCTGCTGACAACATCAGTCAAAATTCTTTGTAAACAATTGTACGAGCATTCCCTTTCATCTTTTAAAACCCTTGATTTTTGTTCCCTATGGGGACACAATTTGGGTTTATACTCATGTTTATGCTCCCTGAATTGCAATTCTGATATGCAGTAAGTATTGATGCAAATAAATGCTTTTGTTTAATCTGCTCTGTCTCTTTTCTCAGTTCACAAACAAATAACTGGTTACCTGTATGTCCTTTGGGCACATGGTCCTTCAAAGAGTTGGCTAAACTTGATTCAAAACCCTAATATCATGGCTTGTGAGGGTCTGATGTCCTCTTGATTCCTCATGCTTTCCTCTGCCTTTACTAATTCCTCTTTCCTTCGGATACATCTCTGATCAGCCCCCACGACACCCTGGAGATGAAATCTGTACATTCACCATTTCCTACTCACTAACCTCAAGCCTGCCATGATTTTTTTCCTGTAGATCTGCAAGAAGAATGGGTTGGTAGTCTTAAAGAGCTGTCACATTGTGGCTTCTATTATCCACCTTCTACCACCTCTCTGCCTCTCTCTCTTCCTTTCCTGAAACCACCACAAAATTCATCCCCTTGTCCTCCATAGGGCATTCTACCCACACTCAGACACTCTCAATTTCTCAGCTTCCAACATACGCAGGTTTGACAAAGCTTGTCTTCTGTACTAATACAGCCCTCTCCCTGAAGGGAATTCTGGTGAATTCAATTTTTCCACTTCAATGCACTAGGAAAATGGATTTGGAAAGGTCATGCTATGGCCAGAACTACTTAGTGCCACATTTGGAGGAGGAGGTAATATTTCATCTTTACTTTTGTGGTCTATTTTTTTTTTTTTTTTTTTTAGTTTGTTTTGCCAAATAGCTTCAAGTAGCACCAGCTGGAATAATTTTTACAGGCTCCATAGATAGAGGAATACTTCACCTTTGACCCAGATATCGTTGATTTGATAATGCTTTCTATTTTATCACTTTTCCTTAAGACTCTAATGTGATGTAGAATCGCTGCTATTGTAATTACCCGATTTCTCTATATTGCTGCCAAAAGTAAAGCTGAGATCCTCTGTACCCTTGTCCCTTGCCATTCATCTTATTCTGCTTATCTGCTTGTCCCTATTTAAACAGACTGTTTGAAAAGTAGAAGGAAAAGTTAGAGGAAGAATGAAAGGAAGAAGGGAGGTGAAGGGCTACTTAATCATTGTTGCTGTTTTCCCTTATGTGCTATACAGTCTCCAGTCCATTTGATATACATTATTAAGCATGATATTAGTAGGTGATGGGGAGAACAAACTATTAATGGAGTATTTGACCAAGAATGGATTATAAGGAAATGCCTTTTTTCATCTTTATAGTATCATCAATCATTGAGGGGAGGATAGGAGGTTTCATCCTTTTGTTTATTCCATTATTTCTCTTTCTTGGGGGAATCTCTGCATTTTACTTATTTAGTCAAAACTTACATGAAGGAATTTAAAGAATACTTTTTAAAAATTTTTAATTTTTTAAATGTTTATTTAAAAATATTTTTTAATGTTTATGTATTTTTGAGAGAGAGAGAGGGAGACACAGAATCTGAAGCAGGCTCTAGGTTCTGAGCTGTCAGCACAGAACCCGACGTGGGGCTCAAACTCACAGACTATAAGATCATGACCTGAGCTGAAGTCGGAAGCTTAACCCACTGAGCCACCCAGGTGCCCCAACTTTTTAAAAATTTTAAGTGCTTGGAGAATTTACAGAGCTATTTTCCTGGTTCAGTATTAAATCCATCCCAGCTGAGACTTCAGAGTCTTTGTCCAAGGTTTATATAATAATAAAAATTGCCAAGTTATAAAATTTCATTCAATGCACTTGTGCTCTCCCTTTCTTTCCCAGTTTTATTCTGTTTATAATACTTTACAAATATTTAACATTGTTCCCTCTTTCTTCTTTTGACACTGAGAATTGTATACCACTTCCCTTTTCAGAAGAAAGGAGAATATGCATATAATCAGGCTGCAAAATGACTCAGTGTTCCTTACAAACATGGCTTCTATGAAAAATGAGAAATGGTGAATGGAAGGCAGATCAGAAGCTTGTGCCTATTTAATGATCCATTGTTGACCCACTGCCTAAATTGCTTTAGGCCTTTCCTGATTAAAAATATTTTTTTTTACTATTGAACTATAGTTGACCTATAATGTTATATTAGGTTCAGGAGCACAGCACAGTGAGTGATTCAATAATTCTATACATTATGCAATGCTCACACGATAGGTGTAGTTACCTAATTTCTCTTTGTTCCAGGGTCATGGACCAGGACTTATTTTCATGGATGACTAATTACTTTGCTCTTTCTTCAGATTCAGAGAGGACCTGCACTAGCCAGAATAGACCACTCTTTAAAAATATGTTAAATAAAACAGATTTATAAAGTCATCATTTTTCATTTTATTATATACTGTTTGATACTGCTCCAAGTAGTGTCAATTTTTAACCATCTGCCTTTCTTATAATTTAATTTAAATACATGTACTCAGATTTTTTTCTAAGTTTATTCATTTATTTTGGGAGAGAGAGAGATAGAGACTGAGCATGGGCCAGGGAGGGGCAGAGAGAGAGAGGGAGAAAGAGAATCCTAAGTAGGCTCCATACTGTCAGCACAGAGCCTGACACAGGGCTCAATCTCATGAACCATGAGATCATGACCTGAGCTGAAATTTAAGAGTCAGATGCTTAACCGACTGAGCCACCCAGGTGCCCCCAGATTTTAGCAAGGCTTGTAATGAAAAGCGTCATCCTCTGCCACACCCATCCAACCATCACCCTTCTCACCAGAAGAAACATTTACTTATTTAAAAAATTTTATACAGTGTGTTATTCACAATGTTCTACACAAAATAAAAAGATTTCTAGACATGCCAAGAAGTGGAAAAGAGTGAACACAAAATCAAGAAAAACGGGAATTAATAGAAACTGACCCCAAGATGTGTAACCTGTTGGAATTACCAGAAAAACAAAACGAAACAAAACAAACAAACAAACAAAAAGCCCAAGTCTGCCTCCTCTCCTGTCCTCACTACCATAACCATCCCTACTGATCTATGTGAATCTATGAAGATGCTTTTTTGTTTGTTTCTTTTATTTGACTTTTAACTTCAGTAGTTAACATACTGTGTTATATTAGTTTCAGGTATACAATATAGTGATTCAACAATTCCATATAGTACTCAGTGCTCATCAAGATAAATGTACTCTTAGGGGCCCCTGGGTGGCTCAGTCGGTTAAGCACCTGACTTCGGCTCAGGTCATGATCTCACAGTTTGTGAGTTCAAGCCCTGCATTGGGCTCTGTGCTGACAGCTCAGAGCCTGGAGCCTGCTTTGGATTCTGTGTTTTCCTCTCTCTCTGCCTAAGCTGCTCACACTCTGTTGCTCTCAAAAATAAAAATAATGTTTCTAAACATTGAAAAAAATTAAAAAAAGGTAAGTGCACTCTTAATCCTTGTGATATGTATATCTATATATCTATATCTCAATCTCTATATCTATATCTGTATCTATATCTATCTATATCTATCTCACATCTTCCTTATCCATTCATCAGTCGATGGACACTTAGGCTGCTTCCATGTTAGCTACTGTAAATAAAGCTGCTATAAACATAGGGGTGCATTTATCCCTTTGAATTAATGTTTTTGTATTTTTTTGGTAAATATCCAGTAATGTAATTACTGAATCTTAGGGTAGTTATATTTTTAATTTTTTTAAGGAAACTTCATACTCCCTTCCAGAGTTGCCTGTACTAGTTGGTATTCCCACTAACAGAGTACAAGTGTTCCTTTTTCTCCACATCCTTACCAACACTTGTTGTTTCTTATGTTTTTTATTTTAGCCATTCTGAGAGGTGTGAGGTGATATAACATTGTAGTTTTGATTTGCATTTCCCTGATGGTTAGTGATGTCAAGCATCCTTTCATGTGTCTGTTAGCCATCTTTGTCTTCTTTGGAGAGATACATATTCATGTCTTCTGCCCATTTTTTAACTGGATTATTTGTTTTTTGGGTGTTGAGTTGTAAGTTCTTTATTTATTTTGGATGCTAACCCTTTATTGGGTATGTTGTTTGTAAATATCTTCTCCCATTTTGTAGGTCATCTTTTAGTTTTGTTGACAATTTCATTTGCTGTGCAGAAGCTTTTTATTTTGATGTAGTCCCAATACAGAACAGGCAAGGATATGCAATGGGAAAAAGACAGTCCCTTCAACAAATGGAGTTAGGAATACTGAACAGCCACATGCAAAAGAATGAAACTGGACCACTTTCTTACACCATGCACAAAAATAAACTCAAAATGGATTAAGGATTTAAAGGTAAGACCTGAAACCATAAAAATCCTAGAAAAGAGCAGAGCCAGTAATGTCTCTGACAATGGCCATCACAACATTTTTCTAGATATGTCTCCTGAGGCAATGGAAACAAAGAAAAAAAATCATTTACTTATTTTTAACTGGCTGTCAGGTATTTATTTCCTGATAAATATCAAGTTCACCCTAATATTTTTTCTCCAATTTAACATACTTTTTTTTAATGTTTTAAAATTTATTTTTGAGAGAGAGAGGGACAGAGCATAAGCAGGGGAGGAGCAGAGAGAGAGGGAAACACAAAATCCGAAGCAGGCTCCAGGCTCTGAGCTGTCAATTTTACCTATTCTTAATTGCTTTCTACAAATTAGTTATCTTACACCTCAACAACTTACCTTTTTTGTTTTTAGCTTATTCTTTTTTAAAAGTTTTTAAATTTATTTTGAGAGAGAGAGGGAGAGAGCACACACATGGGCAGGGGAGGGGCAGAGAGAGACAGAGGGAGAGAATCCCAAGCAGACTCCTCGATGTCAGCGCTTAACCACCAAGGCGCCCCTGGTTTATTCTTTTTTTATTCACCCATTCTTTATTCATTTATTCATAATGTTTGATAACAGGATAAATGTCCTCTTTTTTTTTTATTTTTATTTATTTATTTTTCAACGTTTATTTATTTTTGGGACAGAGAGAGACAGAGCATGAACGGGGGAGGGGCAGAGAGAGAGGGAGACACAGAATCGTTAACAGGCTCCAGGCTCCGAGCCATCAGCCCAGAGCCCGACGCGGGGCTCGAACTCATGTACCACAAGATCGTGACCTGGCTGAAGTCGGACGCTTAACCGACTGCACCACCCAGGCGCCCCTGTCCTCTTTTTTTTTTTTTAATTTTTTTGTAATGTTTATTTATTTTTGAGACAGAGAGAGACAGAGCATGAACAAGGGAGGGTCAGAGAGAGAGGGAGACACAGAATCCGAAGCAGGCTCCAGGCTCTGAGCTGTCAGCACAGAGCCCAACGCGGGCTTGAACTCACGGACCGCGAGATCATGACCTGAGCCGAAGTCTGCCGCTTAACCGACTGAGCCATCCAGGCGACCCTAGGATAAATGTCCTCTTAAGTCACACATATGTATCAGGTAAGCTATCTGTGCCCCACAAGCCCTTTCTCTCTTGCTCTTTCTGCAAACAGCCACCCCTTGGATCTCCCTGGTCTTTTGTTCCAATTGGGATTGGTTTCTCTCTAGGTCTGATGCACAATTGTCATTCTGGAACTTCCTTTGCCTCTCTTGTATTGGACTCCCTGTTTCCTAGATCCTTCATCTTCTTTAGTTAACTTTCCATTGTGTAGAGAATCTCTTCTAAGTAGCTTCCCAATAAGAGATACATGATAAAGATAAAAGTTTTGAAAACTTGGAATGTTTGAAGATGACTATATTCTATCCTCACGTTGATTAATAGTTTGGCTGGGAATTTAATTCTTGGTAGAAAATAATTTCTTCTGGGATTGTGAAGACATCATCCCATCATCTTCTAGCTTCTTGTATGAATTAATAAACCTATTTTTTTCATTCACAAGATTTTTTAAATATAAACTCTTCTCTTTCTGGAAGATTTTAGGAGGTTTTCGTCACCCTGGTGTTCTGAAACTTCATGACGATGTGCTTTATTGCCAATATTTTTAAATTTATTGCCAATGGTATTCAGTGGGCTCTTTTTATCTAAAGAGTTATAACCTTCATTTCCGAGAAAGTTCCATGATGTCAGGAAATTAACTGCTTTATTGTTTACTGCTGAATTCTCATCACTTAGTACAGGGTCTGGCACATATTAGGTACTCACTAAAAAGTGAATAAGTGAATTCATGACTAAATGAATAGGAGAATTTTTTGGTGATAGTTCTTTGTTAATTTTCTTCCTCTCTTTCTTCTATCCTCTAGAACTCCTCTGGTTTTCTTGTTTTCTTTCTTTCTTTTCTTTTTTTAAATGTTTATTTTTGAGAGAAAGCGAGACACAGAGTATGAGTGGGGGAGGGGCATAGAGAGAGGAAGACACAGAATCCAAAGCAGGCTATAGGCTCTGAGCTGTCAGCACAAAGCGTGACGCAGGGCTCTAACTCACAAACTGGAGATCATGACCTGAGCTGAAGTCAGATGCTTAATCGACTGAGCCACCCAGGTGCATGGGTTTTCTTATCTGTCTTTCCTTTTATTTTAAATCTCTTTGTATTTATTTTAATTTCTGTGAAATTTCCTTCACTTTATCTTCTAACCTGACCCCCCCACTTTTTTTGGCATTTCTAATGTCCATAATATATTTAACTTCCAAGTTACCCCTTTTGTTTTCAAAATGTTCCTTTTATAAAATAGCACATTTTTCTTGTTCTAGAAATATCTGATATCTTTTTTTTTTTAATTTTTTTTTTCAACGTTTATTTATTTTTGGGACAGAGAGAGACAGAGCATGAATGGGGCAGGGGCAGAGAGAGAGGGAGACACAGAATCGTTAACAGGCTCCAGGCTCCGAGCCATCAGCCCAGAGCCCGACGCGGGGCTCGAACTCACGGACTGCGAGATGGTGACCTGGCTGAAGTTGGACGCTTAACTGACTGCGCCACCCAGGCACCCCATATCTGATATCTTATATGTATCTTAAATCTTGAGGATATCATGCTTGTTTGCTTTTTTTACTTTAATTTACTTAAAACTTAGGTGCCAAGAAGATTAGTTTGCTTCTTTTTGGTTTATCCCTCTGGGGGGTTAGGCTTCAGCTTTCTCTGTTCTCCTAAGTTATTTACCACTCCTCCATCTGCTTTCTACATTCTCTTCTCTGTTGTAGTCTTTAAAAAAAATCCTGTCACTTTATACTTTTTAAAGATTCCCTAATTGCCATTTTTGAGAAATTATGAAAAGGAATAGTTGTAAGTTTATGTTTCAATCTCTTAATTTAACTAGAACTCCCCACTACATTTTCAGTGAAAACTTAAAGGATTAGGCTTAGGTAATGTTTTTATAAAGACTTGAGCAAAGCATGGGAAAATAATCTTTATCCCCAAAACGGTGAGTGGAGTTATTATTATTTTTAGATAATAAAATATAATGTTTTAATAAATTGTCCTGGCATATAAAATATTTTTTTGTAAGTGTAAAATTACTCTCCTGGATTTTATTTAAAAGTTCTAGTGAAATTTTTGAGGATGCATGCTACTTTTGATGACATTTGTAAAAATCCCAAAGCAAGGTAATACTAAACATTTGTCTACCCAAAATAGGGAGGAGAAGAGGGAAAAAATAACATCTCTAAAAATTATTCTTCCATATATATTAAACCTAGAAACAACAACTCAAGGACATTGTCAATATGCTTGCATTCCAGCATAGGCCTTTAGATGGCAGCTTCATTTGCTCCCTTTTGGTGGAGCTGTCTGCAAGGAGTTTAATGAATCAACCGGAAACCACTGATGTCCAAAGGAAAGTGAAAGGAGTCCGTGTAAAGACTGATCATCTCCTGGAAGTACAGATTATAAAGTCAAGATAAAATCTTGGTTTCTCTCAATAATCTAAAGCACCCAATGTCTACAGTAGTAGTTTGTCATTTTAAAAACAGTTTACTTAAGGGGTGCCTGGGTGGCTCAGTGGGTTCAGGGTCTGACTCTTGATTTCAGCTCAGGTCATGATCTCATGGTTTCTGGGATTGAGCCCTGAGTGGAGACTGCTTGGGATTCTCTCTCTCTGCCCCTCCCTCACTCTCTCTCTCTTTCTCAAAATAAACAAATGTTTAAAGACAATTTACTTAAAAATAATTGATATATACACATATACTAAAAGCCAAGTAGTGCTAAAGATGACTAAAAATGTATGCCCCTTGGAGGAGAGGTTCAGAAGATGGCGGTGTAGGAGGACGCTGGGCTCACCTCGCCCTGCTGATCACTTAGATTCTACCCACATCTGCCTAAATAACCCAGAAAACTGCCAGAAGACTAGCAGAACGGACTTTCTAGAGCCAAGTATAGACAAGAGGCCCATGGAAGACGATAGGAAGGGCAGAGAGGTGGTGAGCACTACACGGACTGGCAGGAGGGAGTCAGGGCGGTGGAGGGGCAGCCTGTCCTGCAAGGCAGAGCCCCCGAGTCTGGCTTACAAAAGCGGAGAGGCTGCACTGCGTGAGTTCTGACAGCCAGCAGGACTTAACATCTGGAATGTTATAAGTCAACAGCTCTGCTTGGAGAGTGGGAGGGGGAGAGGACACCAGGAGGGAGAGGTGTTGAGCCCTAGAAGACAGAGCTCAGCACGGCGGGGAACAAAGGCGCTGGGAAGTGCCATCTCCCTCTCCCATTCCCCAGCCAAAATCCCAAAGGGATTCACCATCACTGAACTTGCTTGCACCGTGCAAACACCCAAAGCTGTGCTTCTGTGGATCCATCCCTCCGGCAGGCCTGCGTCCCTCCCGGTGCTGCAGGATCCCTCCCACGGGGGACCACGGCAAAGTGGGCTAAGCCTGCCCCTCCCGCCCCCCCTGCACCTTGTGGATCCACCCCGGCCACTACGCCAGATCCCACTGAAGCAGCACCACAAGCCTGGCAGTGTGCAAATAGCCCAGACAGGGGCCACACCACTCCACAGTGAGTCCTGCCCCTGGAAGAGGGCAAGATAAGGTACACACTAGTCTGACTGTGGCCCCAGTGGTGGGCTGGGGACAGACATCGGGTGGCCCCGCCCACCAACACAAGTTACTCCAAATAGCACAGGAGAAGTACCCTGCAGTTCCGCGCCACCCCAGGGACAATCCAAAATGATGAAATGGAAGAATTCTCCTCAAAACAAACTCCAATAAGTAGCAACAGGTAATGAATTGATCAAAAACGATTTAAGCAGTATAACATAACAAGAATTTAGAGTAATAGTCATAAAATTAATCGCTGGGCTTGAAAAAAGTATAAAGGACAGCAGAGAATCTATTGCTACAGAGATCAAGGGACTAAGAAATAGTCATGAGGAACTAAAAAATGCTATAAATGAGGTGCAAAATAAAATGGAGGTGACCACTGCTTGATTGAAGAGGCAGAGGAGAGAATAGGAAAATTAGAAGATAAAATTATGGAAAAAGAGGAAGCTGAGAAAAAGAGAGATAAAAATATCCATAAGTAGGAGGGGAGAATTAGAGAACTAAGTGTTGTAATCAAACGCAACAATATCCATATAATAGGAATTCCAGAAGAGGAAGAGAGAGAGAAAGGGGCTGAACAAATCATAGCTGAGAACTTCCCTGATCCGGGGAAGGAAAAAGGCATTGAAATCCAAGAGTCACAGAGAACTCCCTTCAGACATAACTTGAATCCATCTTCTGCATGACATATCATAGTGAAACTGGCAAAATACAAGGATAAAGAGAAACTTCTGAAAGCAGCTAGGGATAAACACGCTTTAACATATAAAGGGAGACAAATAAGACTAGTGACAGACCTATGTACTGAAACTTGGCAGGCCAGAAAGGAGTGGCAGGAAATCTTCAATGTGATGAACAGAAAAAAATATGCAGCCAAGAATCCTTTATCCAGCAAGTCTGTCATTCAGAATAGAAGGAGAGATAAAGGTCTTCCCAAACAAAAACTGAAGGAATTCATCACCACTAAACCAGCCCTACAAGAGATCCTAAGGGGGATTCTGTGAGTGAAATGTTGCAAGGACCACAAAGTACCAGAGACACTACTACAAGCATGAAACCTACAGACAGCACAACGACTCTAAACCCATATCTTTCAATAATAACACTGAATGTCAGTGGACTAAATGCTCCAACCTAAAGACATAGGGTTTCAGAATGGATAAAAAAACAAGACCCATCTATTTGCTGTCTACAAGAGACTCATTTTAGACCTCAGGACACCTTCAGATTGAAAGTGAGGGGATCGAGAACTATCTATCATGCTACTGAAGTCAAAAGAAAGCTGGAGTAGCCATACTTTTATCAGGCAAACTAGACTTTAAATTAAAGGCTGTAACAAGAGGTGAAGAAGGCCATTATATAATGATTACAGGGTCTATCCATCAGGAAGAGATAACAATTATATATGTCTATGCGCCGAATACGGGAGCCCCCAAATATATAAAACAATTACTCACGAATATAAGCAACCTTATTGATAAGAATGTGGTAATTGCAGGGGACTTTATTATTTTATTTATTTAAAAAAATTTTTTTTTTTCAACGTTTATTTTATTTTTGGGACAGAGAGAGACAGAGCATGAACGGGGGAGGGGCAGAGAGAGAGGGAGACACAGAATCAGAAACAGGCTCCAGGCTCTGAGCCATCAGCCCAGAGCCTGACGCGGGGCTCGAACTCACGGACCATGAGATCGTGACCTGGCTGAAGTCAGACGCTTAACCGACTGCGCCACCCAGGTGCCCCAATTGCAGGGGACTTTAATACCACACTTACAACAATGGATAGATCATGTAGCATCAATAAAGAAACAAGACCCTGAATGATACATTGGATCAGATGGACTTGACAGATATTTAGAACTCTGCATCCCAAAGCAACAGAATATACTTTCTTCTCGAATGCATGTGGAACATTCCCCAAGATAAATCACATACTGGGTCACAAAACAGCCCTTCATAAGTATACAAGAATTGAGATCATACAATGAATACTTTCAGACCACAGTGCTATGAAACTTGAAATCAACCACAGGAAAATGTCTGGAAAACCTCCAAAAGCATGGAGGTTAAAGAACACCCTACTAAAGAATGAATGGGTCAACCAGGCAATTAGAGAAGAAATTTAAAAATGTATGGAAACAAATGAAAATGAATATACAACAATCCAAATGCTTTGGGATGCAGCAAAGGCAGTCCTAAGAGGAAAATACATTGCAATCCAGGCCTATCTCAAGAAACAAGAAAAAACCCAAATACAAAATCTAATGGCACACCTAAAGGACATAGAAGCAGAACAGCAAAGACACCCCAAACCCAGCAGCAGAAGAGAAATAATAAAGATCAGAGCAGAAATAACAATATATAATCTAAAAATCTGTAGAGCAGATCAATGAAACCAAGAGTTGGTTTTTTGAAAAAATAAACAAGATTGATAAACCTCTAGCCAGGCTTCTCAAAAAGAAAAGGGAGATGACCCAAATAGAGAAAATCATGAATGAAAATGGAATTATGACAACTAATCTCTCAGAAATACAAGCAATTATCAGGGAATACTATGAAAAATTATATGCCAACAAACTGGACAACCTGGAAGAAATGAACAAATTCCTAAGCACCCACACACTTCCAAAACTCAAACAGAAAGAAATAGAAAACTGGAACAGACCCATAACTAGCGAAGAAATGGAATCAGTTATCAAAAATCTCCCAACAAATAAGAGTCCAGGACCAGATGGCTTCCCTGGGGAATTCTATCAGACACTTAAAGCAGAGTTAATACCTACCCTTCTCAAGCTGTTTCAAAAAATAGAAATGGAAGGAAAACTTCCAGACTCATTCTATGAAGCCAGCATTACTTTGATTCCCAAACCAGACAGAGACCCAGCAAAAAAAAAAAAAAAAGAGAACTACAGGCTAATATCCCTGATGAATATGGATGCAAAAATTCTCAACAAGATACTAGCAAATTGAATTCAACAGCACATAAAAAGAATTATTTACCGTGATCAAGTGGGATTCATTCCTGGGCTGCAGGGCTGGTTCAACATTTGCAAATCAATCAATGTGATACATCACAATAATAAAAGAAAAGATAAGAACCATATCATCCTGTCAATCGATGCATAAAAGCATTTAACAAAACTCAGCATCCTTTCTTAATAAAAACCCTCGAAAAAGTCGGGATAGAAGGAATGTACTTAAACATCATAAAAGCCATTTATGAAAAGCCCACAGCTAATATCCTCCTCCATCGGGAAAAACTGAGAGCTTTCCCCCCTGAGATCAGGAACACGACAGGGATGTCCACTCTCACCGCTGTTGTTTAACATAGTATTAGAAGTTCTAGCATCAGCAATCAGACAACAAAAGGAAATCAAAGGCACCAAAATTGGCAAAGATGAAGTCAAGCTTTCACTTTTTGCAGATAATGTGATATTATACATGGAAAACCTGGCAGACTCCACCAAAAGTCTGCTAGAACTGATACATGAATTCAGCAAAGTCGCAGGATACAAAATCAATGTACAGAAATCATTTGCATTCTTATACACTAATAATGAAGCAACAGAAAGAGAAATAAAGAAACTGATCCCATCCACAATTGCACCAAGAAGCATAAAATACCTAGGAATAAACCTAACCAAAAATGTAAAAGATCTGAATGCTGAAAACTATAGAAAGCTTATGAAGGAAATTGAAGAAGATATAAAGAGATGGAAAAACATTCTGTGCTCATGGATTGGAAGAATAAATATTGTTAAAATGTCAATACTACCCAAAGCTATCTGCACATTCGATGCAATCCCAATCAAAATTGCACCAGCATTCTTCTCGAAACTAGAACAACCAATCCTAAAATTTGTATGGAACCACAAAAGACCCCAAATAGCCAAAGCAATATTAAAGAAGACCAAAGAGGGAGGCATCACAATCCCAGACTTTAGCCTTTACTACAAAGCTGTAATCATCAAGACAGCATGGTATTGGCACAAAAACAGACATATAGACCAATGGAATAGAATAGAGACTCCAGAATTGGACTCACAAATGTATGACCAACTAATCTTTGAAAAAGCAGGAAAGAATATCCACTGGAAAAAAGACAGTCTCTAACAAATGGTCCTGGGAGAACTGGACAGCAACATGCAGAAGAATGAAAGTAGACCACTTTCTTACACCATTCACAAAAATAAACTCAAAATGGATAAAGGACCTGAATGTCAGACAGGAAACCATCAAAACCCTAGAGGAGAAAGCAGGAAAAAAACCTCTCTGACCTCAGCCGCAGCAATTTCTTACTTGACACATCTCCAAAGGCAAGGGAATGAAAAGCAAAAATGAACTATTGGGACCTCATCAAGATAAAAAGCTTCTGCACTGCAAAGGAAACAATCAACAAAACTAAAAGGCAACCAATGGAATGGGAAAAGATATTTGCAAATGACATATCAGACAAAGGGCTAGTATCCAAAATCTATAAAGAGCTCACCAAACTCCACACCCAAAAAACAAATAACCCAGTGAAGAAATGGGCAGAAAACATGAATAGACACTTCTCTAAAGAAGACCTCCAGATGGCCAACAGGCACATGAAAAGATGCTCAACGCCGCTCCTCATCAGGGAAATACAAATCAAAACCACACTCAGATACCACCTCACCCCAGTCAGAGTGGCTAAAATGAACAAATCAGGAGACTATAGATGCTGGAGAGGATGTGGAGAAACGGGAACCCTCTTGCACTGTTGGTGGGAATGCAAACTGGTGCAGCCACTCTGGAAAACAGTGTGGAGGTTCCTCAAAAAATTAAAAATAGATCTACCCTATGACCCAGCAATAGCACTGCTAGGAATTTACCCAAGGGATACAGGAGTGCTGATTCATAGGAGCACATGTACCCCAATGTTTATAGCAGCACTCTCAACAATAGCCAAATTATGGAAAGAGCCTAAATGTCCATCAACTGATGAATGGATAAAGAAATTGTGTTTTATATACACTATGCAATACTATGTGGCAATGAGAAAGAATGAAATATGGCCCTTTGTAGCAACATGGATGGAACTGGAGAGTGTTATGCTAAGTGCAATAAGTCATATAGAGAAAGACAGATACCATATGGTTTCACTCCTATGTGGATCCTGAGAAACTTAACAGAAGACCATGGGGGAGGGGAAGGAAAAAAAATGGTTAGAGAGGGAGGGAGCCAAAGCATAAGAGACTTTTAAAAACTGAGAACAAACTGAGGGTTGATGAGGGGTGGGAGGGTGGGGAGGGTGGGTGATGGGTATTGAGGAGGGCACCTGTTGGGATGAGCACTGGGTGTTGTATGGAAAACCATTTGACAATAAATTTCATATTTAAAAAAGTAAAATAAAAATGTATGCCCCTTTATCACTCCTTTTAGCTATTTCTTTTGATATTTAAATGTATATTCTAAGAGAAAAAGGTATATACAGCCATCTTTTGATTCATTAATTTTAGGTATTATTAGTTGATATCTATGTTAGTATAGACCCTCCCAGAGACGGACACAAAAGTGGGAAATTTATTAGGAAAATGCCTATAAGGAAAAATGGAGAGGGAACCAAAGGAAAACTGAAATGCTATCAGACTGCTATGTAGTTCTTACTAAGTCAGGAGAGAGGGAAAGGGGGAAGATTGGGTAGAATCACTTTACAGCACAGAGCAGTTCAAAGGAAAGGTCAGCAAGCTCTTGGGGAGTCTTTGAATCATAGTCACCTATTGGAGAAACCCCCTATCTCTAGAAACCAGTCTACCTTAATATCCCTTTCTCTCTCAGTCACCGGTTTGGAGCAGCCCATGGGAAGTATGGCCTCTGCATAAATGTAGTGATAGATTTCAAAGTGCAGCAACAGGGCCCAATGTACAGATATGCTCCCTGCAGTTAGAGATCTGAGAAGGGACATTCTCATGCCTGCCACTGCTTCCAGTATGACAGGTGAAGATTTTAGCTCCCTCTCACAGACCCTTTCCCTTCATTTCTTCCTTCCAGTATAATTATACTCCAATTTTGATGAAATCCCAATTTAGTGCTTTCATTATTATGATTATGTAAAATTTGCTCATCGCTGAGCCAGATAATGCATCATAATTATAGTATATTTATTGTGTACTTTTTGTTTTTCCTAGAGATAATAATTGCTTCATTTTTTCCCATTTGTTTAGTTTTGAAATTATAGCTAATTCCCCACATTCCCAATAGCTCTGTAAAAAATCTCTTGCTACAAATTTCCATATATTCAAATTTAGGAGCAAATCTGCTAAGTTCAGGAGTGGACTGGTAAATGTTTAACAACTAGCCCTCCTTGGGGGGTAGAAGGAACTGAACCCTAAGCTTTTTCCTTTCCATTGTGTAAATATGCCCACCATGATAGATTTCAAAGTACCAGTTGTGATGTCACCAAATGAAAAGTTGGAAAGAGAAGCACACCATCTACTCTTGCGAGCCTGTACAGGTTGGCTCTGTCACATTACTGAGATAGCCCTCTTGGAACTCTTCTTCCTCTTGCTCCAATCTGGACTTGTCATTCTGTAGGCCTGTTGTAACTTCACCTCTCTTGTATTTCCCTGTTTTTCTTCTGATTCTTGCAATAGGTGTTGTCTTAGTTTATCCTGTCATTTTGACAAAGCATATCCTCTGATTACTTCCTGTGAAAGGCTGTAGAGTGGGTTGACAAGCTTCCAGTTCTGCTTGCATTTACATTTGCAAACGTGTGCTTCTGAGAATCTCTCCCTCTACCCTATATTTCTCTGATAATTTTCTTAGATAAAGCATTCTGGTTTTAAAATTATATTTCCCCAGAATTTTGTAGGCATTGCTCCCTAGTCTTTTAGTTTCCCAATGTTGCTGTTGACAAGTGTGATACCATTATCTCTTCAAACTTTTAATGTGAAGTTTTTTTCTTTCCGTGAGCTTTGAGGATCATCTCTATCCTTAGTGGTTTGCAATTTCATGATGATGCACTTTGGTATAAATATTTTCTCATTCACTGTTTGTAGCAATCTTTCAATCTGGACACTCACGTATATATAACTTGCCCTTTCAATTTGAATAATTATTTCCAACATTCCTGGTTACCTTTCTTTTTGGTTTTATTGAAATTTCCTTCCTTTCTTATTTTTAAT
This sequence comes from Prionailurus viverrinus, assembly GCF_022837055.1. Taxonomy (NCBI): domain Eukaryota; kingdom Metazoa; phylum Chordata; class Mammalia; order Carnivora; family Felidae; genus Prionailurus; species Prionailurus viverrinus. Next base: position 134,074,536 of record NC_062564.1, on the reverse strand, counting down.
TAGACATTTGTTTTTCTGGCCTTCCTGTTAGACAGATACTTAGGCATGCCGGATAGCCTTAAAAAACAAACAAAACGAACAAACAAAAAATCAACAAGAAAACCAAAAACCTTTTCCATGGTGCCTTGGTGGTTCAGTCGGTTGAGTATCTGACTCTTCAATTTTGTTTATTCTTTCAAAAAACCAGCTCTTATTCACTGATCTGTTTTACTGTGTTTTTTTTTAATTTTATATTGTTTATTTCTGCTCTAATCTTTATTATTTCTCTTCTTCTGCTGGCTTTGGCCTTTCTTTGCTTCTGCCTTTCTTTCTAGTAAGGTTAGGTTGTGTATTTGGGACCTTTATTGCTTCTGGAGATGGCCCTAAATTGCAATGTATTTTCCTTTTAGGACTGCCCTTGCTGCATCCCAAAGGGTTTTGGACTGTCGTATTTTCATTTTCATTTGCTTCCATATATTCTTAAATTTCTTCTTTAATTTCCTGGTTGACCCATTCATTCTTTAGTAGGGTGTCCCCTCTATGTATCTGGGGACTTTCCAGATTTTTTCTTGTGGTTGATTTTAAGTTTCATAGTGCTGTGATCTGAAAATATGCATGGTATGATCATAATCTTTTTATACTTGTTGAGAGCTGTTTTGTGACCCAGTGATCTGTTTTGGAGAATGTTCCATGTGCACTTGAGAAGAATGTGTATTCTGCTGGTTTTGGATGAACCATTGTGAATGTATCTGTTAAGTCCATCTGGTCCAATGTGTCATTCAGGGCCATTGTTTCCTTATTGACTTTCTGCCTAGATGATCTGTCCATTGCTATAAGTGGAGTATTAAAGTCTCCTACAATTATGGTATTATTATCTATACATTTGTTTATGTTTGTGATTAATTGATTTATATATTTGGGTGCTCTCATGCTGGGGGCATAACATTTACAATTATTAGCTCTTCTTGATGGACAGACCCCTTAATTATGATTAATGCCCTCTTCCATCTCTTTTTACAGTCTTTGTTTTGAAATCTAGTTTGTCTGATATAAGTATGGCTACTCTGGCTTTCTTTTGATGTCCAGTAGCACGATAGATGTTTCTCTGTGCTCTCACTCTCATTCTGCAGGTGTCCTCAGGTCTAAACTGAGTCTCTTATAGGCAGCATATATTAGATCTTATTTTTTTTTTATCCATTCTGATACCCTATGTCTTTTGATTGGGGCATTTTGTTCATTTACATTCAGAGTGATTATTGAAAGATATGGATTTAGTGCCCTTGTGTTATCTGTAGATTTTTGTGTTTGTGGTAATGTCCCTGGTCCTTTGTAGTCATTGCTGCTTTCCACTCGAAGAGTCCCCCTTAGGATTTCCCACAGGGCTGGTTAGTGGTCATGGGCTCCTTTAGTTTTTGTTTGTCTGGGAAAGCCTTTATCTCTCCTTCTATTCTGAATGACAGGCTTGCTGGATAAAGGATACTTGGCTGCATATTTTTCCTGTTCAGCATATTGCATATTTCCTGCCACTCTCTTCTGACGACCAAGGTTCAGTGGACAGGTCTTCTACTGCCCTTATGTGTCAACCTTTGTAGGTTAAGGCCCATTTGTCCCTAGGTGCTTTCACAATTCTCTCTATCTTTGTGTTTTGCCAGTTTCACTGTGATATGTCATGGTGTTGACCTGTTTTTGTTGATTTTGAAGAGAGTTCTCTGTGTCTCTTGGACTTTGACACCTGTTTCCTTCCCCAGATTAGGGAAGTTCTCAGCTATAATTTGTTCAAATAAACCTTCTACCCCTTTCTCTCTCTCTTCTTCTTCTGTAGTTCCTATGATACAGATATTATTTAGTTTCATGGAATCACTTAGCTCTCTAATTCTCCCCTTGTGGTCTAATAATTTCCTTTGCCTCTTTTTTTCAGCTTCATCATTTTCCATAATTTTATTCTTCTATTTCACCTATTCTCTCCTCTGCTTCTTCCATCCTCACTGTCACTGTATCTAATTTATTTTACATCTCATTTATAGCATTTCTTAATTCACTGTAACTATTTCTTAGGTCTTTGATCTCTGCAGCATTAGATTCTCTGCTGTCTTGTATGCTTTTTTCAAGCTCAGCTATTAGTCATATGACTGTTATTTTAAATTCTTGTTCAGATATATTGCTTATATCTGTTTTGAGCAATTTTCTGGCTGTCATTTCTTCCTGGATTTTCTTTTGAAGAGAATTCTTCCATTTCATCATTTTGGCCAGGTTTCTGTCTTTTACATGTTTTAATAGTTTGTTATGTGTCCTGCACTTGCAAGTACTACTATAATAAAAGGGTCATATACTGTTCAGGGCCTGGAACTTCAGGAAATGTTTTTGGAGTGTGTTGCATGCACTCTGTTGCTGCATTTTGGCTGCTCTATTGCACTGGTCAGTCCTCTGCAAAACTCATCCTTGCTTGTAGTAGTGGAGTGTTTGGACCTTCCACTAGGTGTGCTTTGGTTTCTTTGTTGCAGTAACCCTGGAAAAAAGCGAAGGTGGTTGGGTGGGGGGAGCCTTATCTCACACAAAGAGAAAAATGAAAGGGGCGCATAAAAGATCAAACAGAGAATAAAAAAAAAAACCCATAAGGCTTAATCCAGAGAGAGAGAAAGGAAAATAAAGAAGGAGATATAGAAAAGGTGTAAAAAGAATAGAGTAAAAGGGGCACCTGGATGGCTCAGTTGGTTAAGCATCTGACTTTGGCTCAGGTTATGATCTCGTGGTTTGTGAGTTTGAGCCCGATGTGTTCTGTGCTGACAGCTCATATCCTGGAGCCTGCTTCTGATTCTGTGTCTTCCTCTCTCTCTGCCCCCCCTCCCACTCACGGTCTGTCTCTTTCTCTCAAAAATAAATAAATGTTAAAAAATTTTAAAGAATAGAGTAAAAATGCCTGATTAAACAAACAAAACAGAGAATATATATATATATATATATATATATATATATATATATCTGTGGATATATATCTACATATACATATATCTGACCAAAAAAAAAAAGTCAAGAACTATGAGCCTGACACAAAAAGAAAAAGAGGGTGGAAAGAAAAAAAAAAGACAGAGAATAGAAGAGAAGGAAAGGAAAGGAAAGGAAGGAAAAAAAGAAAAGAAAAAGACAGCCTGACAGACAAAAACACAAAACAGCTGGCTGTTGGTGCCTGGGACCAGTAGCTGTGCTGGTCTGGAGGAGAGGTCGTCTGGTTGGCTCAATGTCAGTCTTCTTCCAGTAGATAATCAGTTACCAGGCTCAGAGGAGTGGGGTTTGGTGTAAGCAGGTCCCACCTCCACTGGGGTCTCCTGTCCTGTTCCCTGAAGGCCCACTGTGTTAGTGATGGGGAGAAAAATGGCGACACCCCAGTCTCTCCTTCCTGAACTGGGTGTCTCAAATCACACTGTTCAGGCAGCCCTCACAGAGCAACGCCCACAGTTGACTTGCCTTGCTCCACAGTCTCTCATGTCTCCTAGGTGTTTGACTGGGATTCAAAACCTGATGTCTTAAAGGATCCTGCACCCGCATAGACCCAGTTCTGTGGTGGTGCCACTCTGCCTTGCCAATAAAGGGCCTTTGGCTGGCACCTGCAGGGTCTTTTATCCTTGGGGAGGCAATAAGCCCTCTTTGCACAGTACTTGAGGAAGGGGTCTGTTCTCTCCCAATGTGACCCTGAGATCACTACTGCCACTGGGGCCGGCTCCCTCCCCACAGACATGCACGTGTGGCTGTGGCTTCTGTCTGGAGATAGTCTCGCACTTTTGAAGACTCTGATCTTCAGCTCCTGAGACTTTCACAATAGTAACAGGTATGCTTTGTATTTCTTGTTCCCTAGTCTGTGGTCCGGAGAGGTTTTCCTCCTGTACTAATTCAGTGCCACAATCTCACAGCCTCTCCATCTTTCCCTTTTGTCTCTCCACAGAAGGGCTTCCCTCCCCTCTCTGCCTGCACATTTTATCTCCCTCAATTCACATACACGCACCCGACCCCACCAAGCTGTCTCCCTTGACCTGTGGAGATCCTTCTGCCACTCCATAGATTTCCTGGGTGTTCCAAGTGATCTGACTGCAATATAGCTGTGTTTCAGGGATGAGGGAAAGCCTGGTCCCCCTACTTCACCGCCATCTTAACTCCTCCAAGTGTCTGACTCTTGAATTCGGCTCAGGTCATGATCCAAGGGTTTCAGGATCGAGTCCCACGTCAGGCTCCACCCTGAGCATGGAGCCTCTTAAGATTCTCTGTTTCTCTCCCTCTGCTCCTCTCCTTGCCTTGCACACACACACACACACACACACACACACTCTCTCTCTCTCTCTCTCTCTCAAAACAAACTAGAAAAAAAACTTTTCCTTATTATTTTCCATTTTTTTTCTCATTTGGTTCCTCTTTCTAGATATTTCCTCAGTTTCATCTGTCAACGTTTTCACAGAATTTTTTATGCCTGCTATGTAATTTGTAATTGTCAAGGACTCGATTTTGTTCTGTTGTTTCCTATTAATAATATCCTCTCTTATCTCTCTGATGATATCAATTAAAGAGTAAGTTTTTATTTTCCTTTTTATTGTTTCTTTTTTAGTATTTTAAAAATTGCTTATGACCTTTACCTGCCATGCAGAAAACATATTTTTCAAGTGTCTGGCAATCTTTGTGTCCCCAGATACTAAAAAAAATTAAATTAAATTTAAAAAGTTCTGGAGAAATGGGTCAGTAGGTCTTGTTAGGTCAGCTTCACTGTAGTTTTTTTTTTAATTTTGCAAGACCACTAAATTTTTCCACTTTGGACCCCCAAATGTCAGAATCAATAGATCTTCTCTCTTGAGTGATTCAGTTTCTCAAAGAAATAGCTGCCAGTCTCTTGTCTAGACTGTTGCAATAATCCAAGCAAAGCAAAGATAATGACTTTGGCTGGGACAGCAGCCCAACAAGTGGTGAGAAGGGGTTGAATTATGGATGTGGTTTGAGTGAAGAGTGGACAGGATTTGCTGATGATTTAGATATGAAGATGGAAAATGACAGTCAATGACAACTCCGGGGGCTGTAGTCTGAGAAGTCAGAAGGGTGAGGTTGCCATTTACTGTGACAGAAAAGACAACAAGAAGAGCAGGTTTGAGAAAGAATATTGAGAGCTTGGTTTTGGAAATTAAACTTGACATGTTTTTTAGATATCATAGACATCAACTTATTAATTGCCAAAGTAATTCTGAAAGTAGGTACTGTTGTCAATTTAATTTTACGGATGAGAAAACCAAAGTTGAGAGAAGTTAAGCAAGTTGCCCATGCCTGTACATTAATAAATGGCAAAGGCAAAATAGAACCTGAGTCTTCTGGAATCCAAAATCAGGGTTCATCCCACTACCAATTTGTGCCACCTGTTTCTACAGACTATTTTTTACCTTATTCTCTATGACCTAGAATTTCTTTAAGTTGCTTTCAATACAAATTCTTCTTAGTAACTCTCCATCTCTAGTACCTGGTTACTACATATGGTCTGATGGTTAAGCACAGGATTTTATTTAAAAAAAAATTTTTTTAACGTTTTATGTATTTTTGAGACAGAGACAGAGCATGAACGGGGGAGGGGCAGAGAGAGGGGGAGACACAGAATGGAAGCAGGCTCCAGGCTCTGAGCCATCAGCCCAGAGCCCCACGCGGGGCTCGAACTCATGGACCACGAGATCGTGACCTGAGCTGAAGTTGGACGCTCAACCGACTGAGCCACTCAGGCGCCCCTAAGCACAGGATTTTAATGTGATGACCACGCATGGCAGAGATTGCTAATAATCACATTTCCCCTGAGTTTCCAATGTGTTCATCACTGTCTAGGTAGACACTTAACTCTCAGCTCCCCCTGATAACTAGGTGTGACAATATGACTAAATTGTGGCTGAGCCATAGGAATGGAAGTCTTATGTGACTTCCAGGTCATTCACTTGGAAGGAAGCTGCCTTCCTTTTTCTTCCTCTTTCCCACTTCCTTTGGACTGGAACTAGGATGTGCTAGAGCATAGAGATACACGCTAGGAGAAGATGGAGCAAGAAGAGTCTGGGTCCTTAAATGATATTGTAGAGCAGAGCTCACGAACCCATGAGATCATGACCTGAGCCGAAACCAAGAATCGGATGCTTAACCAACTGAGCCACCCAGGCGCCCTGATAACATTTTAAAAGGTGAGAATGAACTATTAACATTAAAAGCAAATAATGGCTCAGAAATTTTATTGGAATGGAGAGGAGTGAGGATCAGGCAGGGATTATTTTTAAAAAGAATACTTCAGTGCTTTGCCCCTTTCCCTTCCTGGTTATGGCAGAAAGGCTAGCTGTCCATCCAAACTTTGTGCTTCCTCTTACAGTGTGGTGTTCACACTCGCTATTCATTCCTAGACCCTCTTAATTAGTTCTTGGCTGAGGGTTTTGTTATTATTATTGTGGTAAAATATACATAACATAAAATTTACTATTGTAACCATTTTTGAATGGTTCAGTTACAGCCCAGTGGTGTTTAGTACATTCACGTTGTTGTAACAGTTGTCGCCACTACCCATCTCTAGAACTTTTCATCATCCCAAATTAAGCTGTATACATTCTATTTATTTATTTATTTATTTATTTATTTATTATTTTTTAAGCTTTAGAATTTTTTGTATTTTAATTCCAGTATAGTAACATACAGTGTTATATTAGTTTCAGGTGTACAATATAGTGATTCAAGAATTCTAGATATTATCAGTGCTCATCATGGTAAGTATACTCTTTAATCCCCATCACCTATTTCACCTGTCCCCCCACCTCCCCTCTGGTAGCCACCAGTTTGTTCTCTATAGTTAAGAGTCTGTTTCTTGGTTTGTCTCTCTCTTTCTTGTCCCCTATGTTCATTTGTTTTGTTTCTTAAATTCCACATATAAGTGAGATCATATGGTATTTGATCTGACCAACTCCATTCATATTATTGCAAATGGCAAGATTTCATTCTTTTTTATGACCAAGTAATATTCCATTGTATATATATTTCATTGTCTATACATCTATATATCATGTCTTCTTTATCCATTCATTAGATGATGGACACTTGGGCTGTTTACATAATTTGGCTGTTGTAAATCATGCTGCAATGAACATAGGGGTGCATTCATCCTTTTGAATTAGTGTTTTTATAGTTTTGGGTAAATACCCAGTACGGCAATTACTGGATCATAGAGTAGTTCTATTTTTGACTTTTTGAGGAGCCTCCACACTCTTTTCCACAATGGCTGTGCCAGTTTGCATTCCCACCAACAGTGCACAAAGTTTCCTTTTTCTTAACATCTTTGACAATACTTGTTGTTTCTAGTGTTTTTGACATTTGCCATTCTGACAGGTATAAAATAATATGTCATTATGATTTTGATTTGCATTTCTCTGGTGATGAGTGATATTGAAACTCTGTATGTTTGTTTCTTTGTTTCTTTATCTTTGAGAGCAAGATAGAGCATGAGAAGGGAAGGAGCAGAGAGAGAGGGAGACACAGAATCCGAAGCAGGCTCCAGGCTCTGAGCTGTCAGTACAGAGCCCGATGCAGAGCTCAAACTCACGAACCATGAGATTGTGACCTGAGCCGAAGTCAGACACTTAACAGAGCCACCCAGGTGCTCTGAAACTCTGTATGTTTTCAACAATAACTCCCCATTCCTTTCTCCCATCTGTTTCTGACAACCATTGTTCTACTTTCTGTTTACACATATTTGACCAGTTCATATACCTCTTATAACTGTAATTATACAATATTTGTCCTTTCCTCTCTGGCTTACTTACCATGTCTTCAAAGTTCGCTCATATTATAGTTTGTGTCAGAATGTCCTTCCTTTTTTTTTTTTTTTTTTATAAGAATGGAGATCTTCCATTCTTTTTTTTTTTTTTTTTTTTTCAACGTTTATTTATTTTTGGGACAGAGAGAGACAGAGCATGAACGGGGGAGGGGCAGAGAGAGAGGGAGACACAGAATCGGAAACAGGCTCCAGGCTCTGAGCCATCAGCCCAGAGCCCGACGCGGGGCTCGAACTCACGGACCGCAAGATCGTGACCTGGCTGAAGTCGGACGCTTAACCGACTGTGCCACCCAGGCGCCCCTGTCCTTCCTTTTTAATGGTGGAGTGGAATTCTATTGCAGGCTTATGCCACATTTTGTTTATTCATTCATCTATTGGTGGATATTTGAATGGGGCTACAGGATTTTTAGAAGTGGATGCAGCTTCTCCATCTCTCTTACACTATCCAATTTAGAGAGCCTGAGATCTTGGAAAACAAATGAACTACAAGAAGGAAGGATCTTGAGCCCTGGAATAACCACGGAAACTGCCCTCTGACCAGGCATACCTGCAAGGGTCCTTTATCTGAGTAAGAAACACACTTTCATTGTATTAATTAACCACTGGAAATGTGGAGTTTATTTGCTACAATATCTTGTGTTACCACGGGCTACTCATTTTCCATTACTTACTTGACAAAATACTTTTTGGTCACTGACCCACAAAAATAATTTTTTCCCTCTCTCTACCACCACAATGTCTCTGCTAGAAAACCACAGTCCCTCAAAAATCAAGAAAGCAAGCAATATTGAAAGGGGGCTTTGCACTTTGCCCCATCATTAAGACTAAGAATCGTGACTTCTTTTCCAGAACCTACTCAAGATTAGCTTCTCTTTTACCTTGACTGAACTAAGATATTTGTCTGTGTGACCCTGGATCATGTTTCAGTTCAAATACTGAATTTTCTTTTATGAAACTGCGCAAAGCCCTTCATGCCAAAATCATCAGGCCTTCACCTGCCAGGGGCCCTGAAAATCAAGAGTAACTACTGCCGTTTGTGTTGGCACCACCCCCAGATGTGTTTCATTTGTTTTTGTTTAAGCTTTGCTAGACAAAATTTATAATGTTCACCTTTCCCTTATTTAGTAAGGTTCTGCAAACAGAGGGCATCGCCTTTTGTGAAATGTGTACAGATTGATCTTAACAGCATCAGGTGACAGGTTATGTAAGTGTGAATAAAACACAGTAACATTTCCATGCTAAGAGTGACTACAGAGTCAGACTGGACTGTCCAGATTTCCAAGATTCCAGGAGCCCTCCAGGTATCTGGTCTATCTCCTCCCTCAGATCCATTTTTTGGGTTGTTTCAGAGAGATAGCTTGTTTTCTAAGACATCCTTTAACTGAAAGGTGGATTTTCCTTGTATTCAGTCTGGAATAATTAGGAAGCAGGGAATACAAATTTAAAACAATTTTTTTAATTTTTATTTATTTTTGAGAGAGAGGGAGAGAGAGTGCATGAGAGTGCACACCAGTGGGGGAGGGGCAGAGAGAGAGGGAGACATAGAATCCGAAGCAGGCGCCAGGCTCTCAGCTGTCAGCACAGAACCTGACGTGGGGCTTGAATCCACAAACTGTGAGATCATGACCTGAGCTGAAGTCAGACACTCAACCGACTGATTCCCCAGGTGCTTCAGGGAATACAAATTTTAAATGTGTGTTGGAACAGTCAAGGGACAGTAGTTCACCCCATCTCTGCAGGATCAAAAGGACCCGAGAGCATGGTCATTTTAAGACTACAGAGCTGGCATTGGCTGAAAAGCTAAGCCAGGTTGTCTCTGGTCATACTGGCTCCTGGGACACCAGTTCTTGAGGGTCTCACCCTGAATGGGGAATGGGATGGGTGAGGATTAGATAGAAAGGAAAGGAGGAGAGGGGAGTGAGCATTTGAAGCATTAGAAATGGGACAGAGGAGGCCAATGAAGGAGGAAGAATTCGCTAGTTGGTGGGTGAATCAGGAGGGGAAGAAATGAAAGGAGAAAAGGGAAAAGGAGAATGAATGAAGACTGATTGGTATTGGAGGTGCCTTCAGCTAGGAGCAGGTCCACAATTTGCAAGGCCCTGTACAAAATGAAAATGCAGGATCCCTTGTTCCAAAATTAAGAATTTCAAGACAGACAGCAGACACATGAAAAAATGCTCAACATCACTCATCATCAAGAAAATACAAATCAAAACCATATTGAGATACCACCTCACATCAGTCAGAGTGGCCAAAGTTAACAACTCAGGCAACAACAGATGTTGGTGAGGACGTGGAAAAACAGGAACCCTCTTGCACTGTTGGTGGGAATGCAAACTGGTACAGCCACTCTGGAAAACAGTGTGGAGGTTCCTCAAAAAACTAAAAATAGAACTACCCTACGACCCAGCAATAGCACTACTAGGAATTTATCCAAAGGATACAGGAGTGCTGATTCATAGAGGCACATGGACCCCAATGTTTACAGCAGCACTATCAACAATAGCCAAATTATGGAAAGATCCCAAATGTCCATCAACTGATGAATGGATAAAGATGTGGTTTATACATACAATGGAATACTAGTTGGCAATGAGAAAGAATGAAATCCTGCCATTTGCAACAATGTGGATGGAACTCAAGGGTATTATGCTAAGTGAAATAAGTCAGAGAAAGACAGATAACATGTTTTCACTCATATGTAAAATTTGAGAAACTTAACAGAAGACCATGGGGGAAGGGAAGGGGAAAAAAGAGAGGGAGGCAAACCATGAGAGACTCTTAAATACAGAGAACAAACTGAGGTTGATTGAGGGGAGAGGGGGAGAGGGGAAAATTGGTGATGGGCATTGAGGAGGGCACTTGTTGGGAGGAGCACTGGGTGTTGTATGCAAGTGATGAATCACAGGAATCTACTTCCGAAACCAAGAGCACACCGTATACACTGTATGTTAGCTAAGTTGACAAGAAATTATATATATATATATATATATATATATATGAAGAATTTCAAGATGGGGATAGCAGACCATTAAACAATCGTGGGGCCATTCTTAGCACAGGGTTCTGTGCTATTGCGCAGCTTGCATTTCCACGAAGCTGATCTTATCTTCAACATATTGGCAAAACCAGAAAGCTGGAAAAGAATTAACATTTCAGTAGTGTCTATATGATATAAAACCATCTGGTTTACTGAAACTGGATCTTTGGCACCATTGCTTGGTTGCTTTGAATTTTTCTTAGGCCATCTATTTGCCTTGTGTTATATCAATTTAACTCAGTTTTTTTTTTTTTTTCGTACTTGGCTCTGTTGCTAACAGCTTTAAGATAAGACCTGTGCCTGCTTACTGGATAATAACTACTGTGAAGTTAATGGCTATTCATAGTTTTAAATACCAGGCTCAGAGATGTTCTTAATTGCACATTAAAGGGTCAGGCACTAGCTTAAATTTATCGAACATAGAGAGACCTTGTGATAAGTTCATTCAGACGCATAGGAAGAAAGCATGAAGAAGACATTCATGAAAGTGTAATTATGTCCAATTATTAGGAAAACAAAATTAGTTTACTTAACTTGTATATTTTCCTTTATGCTAATGATAATAAATTAAAATGACACTAAGTCCCCTTTCTCCTGTAGTCTGCATGGCTCTAAGTTCCATATTTAGTTTGTCTTTGTGCAGATAAGAATTCCATTTTATATAAAAAGTCAAAGATTAAGAATTTGATGGGTATCTATGCTTAGTTATTAGTATCTGGCTCTCCTTTACACATAAAAAAGGTAGCTGGGTCTCTGGGCAGGAAGCCCTCTGCATGTCTGCTATTTGCTGGGATGTAGGGTAACTAAGACCATCATCCTTTTATTTTTACCTTCTCACAGTGTGCGTTTCTCAATTTCTAAACCATCAAGCTTGGAATTTTAGTTTGTTTTATTTATTTTATATATATATATAAAAAGAGAATATTTATATATATAAATATATATATATTTATATAAATATATTTATGAGAGTGAGAGAGCTAGCAGGGGAGGGGCAGGAAGAGAAAGGGAGAGAGAATCTCAAGCAGGTTCCTCACTGTCAGTGCAGAGCCCGGAGTGAGGCTGGGTCTCACGAACTGTGAAATCTCACGAATCTGAGCTGAAATCAAATTGACTGAGCCACCCAAGCCCCCTGGGTGGACAAATCTAAGTTTTACTCAGAAGATGCCAAACATATATAGAGAAACTAGCACTCAAAACCTTTTTCATTTTGAAATAATTTCAGATTTACAGAACTGTGGTAAAAATAGTGCAGGTATAAGCTTCAACCAGTTTCTCCAAATGTTAATATCTTACATAAACCAAAGTACAATTATTAAAACTGGGAAATTAACATTGTTACAATTTTATTCAAATTTTGCCCTTTATTCTACTAATTTTAAAATGTTTAAGGGGCGCCTGGGTGGCTCAGTCGGTTAAGTGTCTGACTTCGACTCAGGTCATGATCTCACGGTTTGTGAGTTTGAGCCCTGCCTCAGGCTCTGTGCTGAACGATTGCTCAGAGCCTGGAGCTTGCTTCAGATTCTGTGTCTCCTTCTCTCTCTGCCCCTCCCCCACTCATCCTCTGTCTCTCTCTGTCTCTCAAAAATAAACAAATGTAAAAAGTTTTAAAAAAAATGTTTAAACTACAGGGGTGTCTGGCTGGCTCAGTCAGTGGAGCATGTGACACTTGATCTCAGGGTTGTGAGTTCCAATCCTATGTTGCATGTAGAGATAAAGAAAAATAAAATCTTTAAAAAAATAAAATAAAATGTTCAAACTACTTAGAGAACAACCTGGTGGTTGCCAGAGGGGAGGTGGATAGGGGGATGGGTGAAATAGATAAAGAAGATTAAGAGTACATTTATCATGATGAGCACTGAAGTAATGTACAGAATTGTTGAATCACTATATTGTACACCTGAAACTAATATAACACTGTATGTTAATTATACTTGAAAAAAATTAAAATGTTCGAACTGAGTTTTAGTCAGATATAGCTGATAACATGTCGTTTTCTGATTTCAGAATTTTTCCCTAAAATGTGTTTATCATCTGAGTTGTTTGTAGTCTTAGAGCAAACACTGATACTGCTGAAAACCTGAAGTTGTCATATTAAGACAATCTCTATATAAATTATCCAGTTTTAGTGCTTGAATGGGACTTTTGTTGCCTCCTAACTCTGGAAAGATAAACTGGTGAGCTTCAATATCAATGCAACAAGCTCCTAGATTTAAAAAACTTGAACATTTTATTCACTGATAAGCTTTTTCCTCTTTTATTATGCCCTTTGCCCAATTACATATCATTTAACATAATGATTATCCAGATGTATATAGGCTATAATCCTTCCATTTCTAGACTGTGATCTTTTTCAATACTAACTCTAGAGGAAAAAAAGTCTGCACATAAACACATAATTTTGCATATACAATATGTAGTTGCTCATTATGAATCTATTTTGAAAGATTTCAAAATGGATCTATTTCTTTTTTTATCTTAAAGATTTTATTTTATTTTTAAGTAATCTCTATACCTAACATGGGCCTCCAATTCACAATCCTAAGATCAAGTCACATACTCCACTGACTGAGCCAGCCAGGTACCCTGAAAGACTTTCTTGAAAACAAGGAAGGAGTCATTTCCCATATGGTGTAAGTATAGGTTCTTTTTATCTGATAGCAACAAATAATATTTAAAAATAGATTTTTTATGGGGTGCCCTGGGTGGCCCAATGGGCTAAGCGTCTGACTCTTGATTTCAACTCCAGTCATGATCTCGCGATTCGCGAGATTGAGCCCTGTGTCAGGCTCCACGCTGACAGCATGGAGCCTGCTTGGGATTCTCTCTCTCCCTCTCTCTCTCTGCCTCTCTTACTCTCACTCGTGTGTGTACTCTCTCGCTCTCTCTCAAGATAAGCAATCATTAAAAAAATATATGAATATAAATATAAATATAAATATAAATATAAATATAAATATTTAATTCCGGAAGGATATACACTGAAATATTTCCAGTGGATTGTAGGTGGTGATTTTTTATATTTTTTCTATTTTCATCTCTATTTTCAAGGTCTTTTCAGGTATTTATTTATTTGTTTATTTATTTATCTGGGTTAGGGCTTTTTTTTCTCTTTCATTTTGACAGCCAACATTTATTTTTTTTAACACTTATTTATTTATTTTGAGAGAGAGAGATAGAGAGAGAGATGAGAGAGCATGAGTAGAGGAGGGGCAGAGAGACAGAGAGAGAATCCCAAGCACTCTCTACACAGCATGGAGCGCTATGCGGAGCTCAAACCCATGAACTGTAAGATCAAGACCTGAACTGAAGTCTGACACTTAACCAACTGAGCCACACAGATACCCCAACAGTTAACATTTAAAATAAAAAATTTTCATAAGAGAAAAGCTATTTTCATTTTGGATAAAGAGTGCTGTGTGATTAGAAATTATGTTAAGATATTATCCAGGAATTGAAAACCTTTGTATTTTTTTTCTTGGCTCTCTATTATAGAGATTTATAAAATATACATTAAAATAGTATAATGAATCTCTTTACACATCATACAGCTTCTCCAGTTGTCAGTTCTTGACCAACTTGTTTGATCTATATTTCTACCGACTTTTGCCTCCTCTATTAGTTTTTAGATATATGATTTTAGGGGCGCCTGGGTGGCTCAGTCAGTTAAGCATCCGACTTCAGTTCAGGTCACGATCTCGCGGTCCGTGAGTTCGAGCCCCGCGTCGGGCTCTGGCCTGATGGCTCAGAGCCTGGAGCCTGTTTCTGATTCTGTGTCTCCCTCTCTCTCTTCCCCTGCCCCGTTCATGCTCTGTCTCTCTCTGTCTCAAAAATAAATAAAACGTTAAAAAAAAATTAAATATATGATTTTAAAAGCACTAAATTTTCCTTCTTAATCATTTTCAAGTGCACAGTTCAGTAGTGTTAAGTGTATTCACATTGTTGTGTAACACATCTCTAGAACTTCATCTTACAAAACTGAAACTATACTTTCTTAAACTGTTTATCGTTCCCTTTTTCCTCCTGCTCCCAGTCTTTTTATCTCTTGTTTCTATGATTTTGACTACCTTAGATAATTCATATGAGTAGAATAATATGGTATTTGTCCTTTTATGAGTGACTCATTTCACTTAGCACAATGTCCTCAAGGTTCATCCATGTTGCAGCATGTGACAAGATTTCCTTCCTTTTTTAAGGTTGCATAATATTCTATTGCACATACGTACCACATTTTCTTTGTCTATTCGTATGTCAGTGGACATTTGGATTACTTCCACCTCTTTCTTCTATTATTTTTAAGCAAATCCTATATGTTATATTATTAGAAATATTCTTTATTTCATATTAATCCAATCCAAGTTATATCATTTCATATTAAATAAGTCAAGCCCCTAATTCAATATTATATCAAGAGAAGATACAGTTGGAAGATGGTTGTTCCATGCTATGCTATAAGATTCTAAATCACACATTCAACAGGATCAGAAAACAAATTCTTCACATGTTCCTGCACATTCTAGGTCAGATTTGAATTTGTGAGTATTATTTAAGAAGTGCCATAGCAATCTTTGAATGATTGGAAGCCAGTATTTATAGGTAGCACAATGGATAATGCAAAGTGAAAGGTAATGATGCAACTAATATTAATAAATGGTAGTAAGGTATTGTAGAGGCTAGAAGATTCATATTATTTCAATACAAACATGTTACAAATGCCATGGAATTATGAGTAATAACAGCATTGTTACTGTTTCTTGTGGCAAAGCATATGAAATTAGCAATAAATAGCTCATTTGGTAATAAAGGAAAAAAAAAAAAAAAAGGAAAGTGGAAAATGATTCCAGGACCAAACAAGAAGAGATGATAGCTGGATATCAAGAAGAAACTTTACATGTACTGATTGAACAATAAAGAAATCTACCTATTATTTTAAGTCTTCATCAATAAGTCACTATACTTCACATGGACTTATGAATATGTATTTAAAAAAATTTTTAAGTAACCTCTATCCCCAAAATGGAGCTTGAACTTATGACCCTGAGACAGAGAGTTACATTCTCTACCATCTGAGCCAGCCTGGTATCCTTTTATAATATATTTTTAAATCAACTTATTTTTAATTAAAAAAACATTTATTTTCAGGGAGAGTGCAAGCAGGTGAGGGGCAGAGAGGAACAGAGGATCCGAAGCAGGCTCTGCACTGACAGGCTGACAGTGAACCCAATGTGAGGCTTGAACTCACGAACCATGAGATTGTGACCTGAGCTGAAGTTGGCTGCTCAACCAACTGAGCCACCCAGATGCCCCTTAAACTGTTTTTTTTTTTTAATTTTTTTTCAATGTTTATTTATTTTTGGGGGGACAGAGAGAGACAGAGCATGAACGGGGGAGGGGCAGAGAGAGAGGGAGACACAGAATCGGAAACAGGCTCCAGGCTCTGCCCAGAGCCTGACGCAGGGCTCGAACTCACGGACCATGAGATCGTGACCTGGCTGAAGTCGGACGCTTAACCGACTGCGCCACCCAGGCGCCACTGTTTTTTTTTTTTTTTTTTTTTATAAATGTTTTATTTATTTT
This sequence comes from Prionailurus viverrinus, assembly GCF_022837055.1. Classification (NCBI taxonomy): domain Eukaryota; kingdom Metazoa; phylum Chordata; class Mammalia; order Carnivora; family Felidae; genus Prionailurus; species Prionailurus viverrinus. Next base: position 134,058,124 of record NC_062564.1, on the reverse strand, counting down.
TGAGAGAGAAAGACAGAGAGAGAGAGAGAGAGAGAGAGAGAGAGACAGATTCCCAAGCAGGCTTCAGGCTCCCTGCCATCAGCACAGAGCCCAACGTGGGACTTAAACTCACTAACTGCGAGATCATGATCTGAGCCGAAGTTGGACACTTAACTGACTGAGCCATCTAGATGCTCCTAAATCAACTTATTTTTATAGACAGGAGCCCCGAAGAAATATTTGCCCAGGGACCTGCATACCCTAGAGACAGCTGAGAACTTTTTGAGGAACCTCCATTCTCTTTTCCAGGGTGGCTGCACCAGTGGGAGTGGGAACCTGCAGGGAGAATCATGACTGGATGCCTGTCATAGTAAAGCATTTAGAAACTCGGTTGGAACTTATAAGGAAGAAGTCTACACCCAAAATATTTAGGAAAACGGGCAAAAAAGAGCTCAATATTTGTGCTTCCAGGCATTTCTCTGAGTTTCCCTCATAAAGGATTAAAACCAAAAATGGAAATAAAAAGAAATGTTTTCTTTGCAACTAACACAGGATTTTATTTATTCGGGTCAATCCCTAACTCATATTTCTCAGATCCTTCCTCTTACACTCAGAAAAATAAAAACTTTTACTAGTGTCCCATGTGGTCCCCAGTAATCTGGTCCCTGCCTACTTCTCTTAGTGTATTACCTACAATTCTACCCACTTGTGCTGCCACTCTGGCCTCAAACAGTTCTTCACAGTTTATTTTTTGTCAGAGTGTGCATGTTCCTTTCCTTAGGTATTTGCATGAAGGGATGCCATCACTTCACACATATTTCTGCACCCAAATGTTGCTTTCAGAGAGGTCTTCCCTGACTTCACCATTTTAAATATGCTCTCATAATACTTTTCGTTTGTTTATTGTTTACCCCACCTACTAGAATGTGACTTTCACTAAGGCAGGAAACTCATGTTTCCCCCGGGCCTACTACTGTGGCTGATACTCAATTATTTGTTTGTTTGTTTGTTTGTTTAAGTATAATTAACGCACAGTGTTATATTAGCTTCAGGTGTACAATTTAGTGATTCAACAATATACATACTCAGTGCTCTTTATGGTAAGTGTACTCTTAATCCCCTTTATTTCATCCTTCTCCCCATCCTGTCCCCCCCTCTGGTAACCATCAGTTTGTTCTCTGTGTTTAAGAATCTGGGGTGTTTTTTTGGTCTCTTTGTGTCTTTGTTCATTTGTTTTGGTTCTTAAATTCCACGTGTGACTGAAATCATATAGTATTTGTCTTTCCCTGACTTATTTCATTTAGCATTATATCCTCTAGCTTTATCCATGTTGTTGCAAATGGCAAGATTTAATTCTTTTTTATGGCTGAGTAATATTCCATTGTATATGTATACCACATCTTCTTTCTCCATTCATCAGTTGATGGACACTTGGACTGCTTCCATGTTTGCTATTGTAAATAATGCTGCAATAAACATAGGGGTGCATGTGTCATTTGAATTAGTATTTTTGTTTTCTTTAGGTAAATACATAGTAGTGGAATTACTGGATCATATGGCAATTCTGTTTTTAACTTTTTGAGGAACCTCCATTCTCTTTTCCAGGGTGGCTGCACCAGTTTGCATTCCCACAAAGAGTGCACGAGGGTTCATTTTCTCCACATCCTCACTAACACTTACTGTTTCTTGTCTTTTTGATTTTAGTCATTCTGACAGGTATGAGGTGACATCTCATTGTGGTTTTGATTTGCAGTTCCCTGATGATGAGTGATGTTGATCATCCTTTCATGTGTCTGTTGGCCATCTGTATGTCTTCTTTGAAAAAATGTCTATTCATGTTTTTTGCCCATTTTTTCATTGGATTATTTGTGGTTTTTTGGTGTTGAGTTAAAGTTCCTTATACATTTTAGATATGAACCCCTTATTGGATGTATCATTTGCAAATATCTTCTCCCATTTAGTAGGTTGCCTTCTTGTTTTATTGATGATTTCCTTCACTGCACAAAAGTCCCAATAGTTTAATTTTGACTTTGTTTCCCTTGTCTCAGGAGACATGCATAGAAAAATGTCTCTATGGCCAATGTCAAATAAATTACTGCCTAGGTTTTCTTCTAGGAGTTTTATGGTTTTAGGTCTTACATTAGGTCTTTGACCCATTTTGACTTTATTTTTTGTGTATGGTCTAAGAAAACAGCCCAGCTTCATTCTTTTGCATGTAGCTGTCCTGTTTTCTCAACACTGTTTGTTGAAAATACTATCTTTTCCCATTGCATATTCTTGCCTCCGTTGTTGTAGACTGATTGGCCATATAGTTGTGGGGTTATTTCTGGACCCTTTATTGTGTTCTATTGATCTATGCGATCTATTTCCGCACCAATGCCATACTGTTTTGAGTACTGTAGCTTTGTAATGTATTTTGAAATCTGGAATTGTGATACCTCCAGCTTTGTTCTTTTTCAAGATTGTTTTGGTTCTTCTTGGGTCTTTTGTGGTTTCATACAGATTTAAGGATTAATTGTTCTAGTTCTCGGAAAAATGCTTTTGGTATTTTGATAGGGATTACATTAAATGTGTAGATTGTTTTGGGCAGTATGGACATTTTAACAATATTGGTTCTCCCAATCCATGAGCATGGAATATCCTTCCATTTGTTTGTGTCATTTGCATTTCTTCATCAAAGTTTTACAGTTTTCAAAGTATATGTCTTTCACTTCTTAGTTAAGTTTCTTCCTAGGTGTTTTATTCTTTTTGGTGCAATAGTAAATGAGGTTGCTTTTCTTAATTTCTCTTTCTGCTGCTTCAGTTTTAGTTCTAGCAGTTATTTTTGGTGGAGTCTTTAAAGTTTTCTATAAATAGTATCATGTCATCTGCAAATAGTGTCAGTTTAATTTCTTCCTTACCAATTTGGATGCCTTTTATTTATTTATTTATTTATTTATTTTTCTCCTGATTGCTGCAGCTAGGGCTTTGAGTACTATGTTGAATAAAAGTGGTGAGAATGGGGGCGTCTGGGTGGCTCAGTTGGTTAAGCATCTGACTCTCGATCTTGGCTCAAGTCATGATCTCATAGTTTGTGGGGTCGAGCCCTGTGGCAGGCTCTGTGCTGACAGTGTGGGGCCTGCTTGGGATTCTCTCTCTCCCCCTCTCTCAGCCTCTCCCCTGCTTGTGTGCATGCTCTTTCTCTTGTTTCTATGTTTTAGGACAGTTTATTACATCTCCTGATCTTGAAAGTAATGTCCTCATAAAGAAGAGGTCCTAGGCAGTGTCCCCAGTTCATCAGAACCAGATGTTTCAGGGGGTCTCCTGTGTGTATGGCTTGCACTTTATGTTGTGGCTGAGCCATGTCTGTTTTCAGTCCAGTTGGCTGCAATGGCTCCCTTTGCCTGTCGTGGGCAGGATTTGGTGTCTGTCCTGTTAAGGGGCCAATATGGGGGGGCCTTAGGCTTGTAGATGGGTCAGACCACATGCCTGCCCTAAACTTGTTTGCCAGGGCTGTGGTTGCATGGAACTGTAGGGCACCATTCCTATGTTGTCCTTTGAAAGGCTTTTGTTGATGGGCAGTGCCTACAGTTAAACCAGATATCTTCTCCCAGTCTGTTGGGATTTCAGTGACCATGAACTATAGGACTCTCTCCTTATACCACTACCCCTTGTGAGCTTTATGTGGTGGGTGGACTGGCAGGCAGATCAGGTGTCTGCCCCCAGACCCCTGCTGGGGCTGCTGTCAAACTGGCATGTGTGGTTATCTTCCCCTCTCCTTTGGGAAAGAGTGGCATTGGTCACTTTTGAAGCTGCTTGCAGAATGAGCTATGTCAGGAGCCACCCTGGAGTGGGGTGTGCTGCGGTGGATGGGACAAGTCCACAAGAGAACATGGGAGCAGGGCAAGCAGTGTTAGCAAGTTATATGGAGAGTGTTGGAGCTGTTTCCCACCAGCATTGGGCGATCTTGGCTGGGGGTGTGGGGGAAAGGAAGCATGGAAGAGAAATGGCACCTGTCAGATCTTTTGTTCTTTTTGTTTGTTTGTTTAATTTTTTTATTGATTATTTATCTTTTAAAATTTCTTTATTACATTTATTTATTTTTGAGAGACAGAGTGAGACAGAGCATGAGCAGGGGAGGGCCAGAGAGAGAAGGAGACACAGAATCCAAAGCAGGATCCAGGCTCTGAGCTGTCAGCACAGAGCCCAATGTGGGGCTCGAACCCACGAACTGTGAGATCATGACCTGAGCCGAAGTCAGACACTTAACTGACTGAGCCACCCAGGCGCCTCTATTGATTATTTATTTTTGTGAGACAGAGAGAGAGAGAGCGAGTGTGGGAGCGGGGGAAGGGCAGAGAGAGAGAGGGAGACACAGAATCTGAAGCAGGCTGAAGGCTCTGAGCTGTCAGCACAGAGATCGAACTCATGGATCAGGAGATCATGACCTGAGCTGAAGTCAGTCTCTTAACCAACGGAGCCACTCAGGCACCCCCAGGTCTTTTGCTCTTGAAGAAATATCCTAAATGGCTAACAGGCACATGAAAAGATGCTCAATGTCGCTCCTCATCAGGGAAATACAAATCAAAACCACACTCAGATATCACCTCACGCCAGTCAGAGTGGCCAAAATGAACAAATCAGGAGACTATAGATGCTGGAGAGGATGTGGAGAAACGGGAACCCTCTTGCACTGTTGGTGGGAATGCAAATTGGTGCAGCCACTCTGGAAAACAGTGTGGAGGTTCCTCAGAAAATTAAAAATAGACCTACCCTATGACCCAGCAATAGCACTGCTAGGAATTTATCCAAGGGATACAGGAGCACTGATGCATAGGGGCACTTGTACCCCAATGTTTATAGCAGCACTCTCAACAATAGCCAAATTACGGAAAGAGCCTAAATGTCCATCAACTGAGGAATGGATAAAGAAATTGTGGTTTATATACACAATGGAGTACTACAGAGCAATGAGAAAGAATGAAATATGGCCCTTTGTAGCAACGTGGATGGAACTGGAGAGTGTTATGCTAAGTGAAATAAACCATACAGAGAAAGACAGATACCATATGTTTTCACTCTTATGTGGATCCTGAGGAACTTAACAGGAACCCATGGGGGAGGGGAAGGAAAAAAAAAAGAGAGAGAGGTTAGAGTGGGAGAGAGCCAAAGCATAAGAGACTCTTTAAAATGAGAACAAACTGAGGGCTGATGGGGGGTGGGAGGGAGGGGAGGGTGGGTGATGGGTATTGAAGAGGGCATCTTTTGGGATGAGCACTGGGTGTTGTATGGAAACCAATTCGACAATAAATTTCATATATTAAAAAAAAAGATAAAAAAATAAATAAAAAGAAAAAAAGAAATATCCTAAAGATCCCTGCCTCCCCAGGGCATGTTCTGAGTTTAGTAAATAAATCTACTTCCCACATACCTCAGATGCTTCTCAAAGTGCTGTTTCTATGTTGTATCTTGGAGGGATTGTTTGTTATGCTGTCTCTTTAAGGGTGGGGACTATTTCCTATTGCCCTTTGGCTCTCCCAGAGCCTGAACCCACAGATTTTTTTTTTTAAGTTTTTTTTTCAACGTTTTTTATTTATTTTTGGGACAGAGAGAGACAGAGCATGAACGGGGGAGGGGCAGAGAGAGAGAGGGAGACACAGAATCAGAAACAGGCTCCAGGCTCCGAGCGATCAGCCCAGAGCCTGGCGCGGGGCTTGAACTCACGGACCGCGAGATCGTGACCTGGCTGAAGTCGGACGCTTAACTGACTGCGCCACCCAGGCGCCCCTGAACCCACAGATTTTGAAGGTACCTGGAGTTAAGTCCCATTGATTATAAAAACTTGCAAAGTTAAGCCCCACTGACTTTTAAAGCCAAATGTTATGGGAACTTGGGTTCCCAGTGCAGGTCTCCTGTTCTGGGGTACCTGATGTGGGGTCTGTTCCTCTCCCTTCTTCATGCTTGTGGCATCCTTTCCATTTGTGGCTAGTTTCCAGGAGTTTTGTTCCTGACTGTGTCTCCCTTCCTACCCTTTTTTAATGTGGGCTCCTCTCTACGATGAACTATGGAGAGTCTGTTGTGCCAGTCTTTTTCTGGGTTAGTTGTGCCTGTATGGCTGTTATGTAGGTGTGTCCTGGGACAAGGTGAGCTCCTCTTACTCTGGCATCTGCCCAGGCTCTCCAACAGGTATTGGTTAAGCAAAAAAACCAAACAAACAAAAAAACAAAAAAAAAAACAAAAAAAAAACCAAAAAAAAACAAGTGAATGAACTGAGAAAAATTGGAAACATCGTACATGTCTATTACAAAACAATTGTTAATTATAATATCCTTTAGTACTGTTTGCCCAAGAGAAAGCATGAGGTTAAACTCAAATGAAAGAAAAAGCTCTTTGTGATGCACTGGTAAGTTAAAAAAAACAAGTTACAGAATATGATGTATGTTATCAACATATTATGTAACACATACAATAAAAGAATGTAATGTATTTATCATATGTATGCTTGTGTATGTCTTAGAAACTGATCAAAAGATTGTGCATTAGTAGCCTGACCTCTGGGGAATGGGATTGTGGGAGATAGGCTTATGTTTTCTATTTTCCACATTTCTCTTTTGAACCTTTGTAAACACACTTTTATTTATTTTTTTAAGTTTATTTATTTATTTTTTGGAAGAGAGAGAGAGAAAGAGAACCAGCTGGGGAGGGGCAGAGAAAGAGGGAGAGGGAGAATCCCAAGAAGGTTCTGTACTGTCAGTGCAGAACCTGATGTGGGGCTCAATCCCACAAACCATGAGCTGAAATCAAGAGTCAGACACTTAACTGACTGAGCCACCCAGGTGCTCCATGTAATTAACACTTTTTTTTTTAAATATTCATTCATCTTTGAGAAAGAGAGAGATGGAGAATGTGAGTGGGAAAGGGGCAGACAGAGAAGGAGACACAGAATCTGAAGCAGACTCCAGACTCTGAGCTGTCAGCACAGAGCCCAAGGCAGAGCTTGAACCCACGAACCGTGAGATCATGACCTGAGCTGAAGTTGGATGCTTAACCGACTGAGCCACCCAGGCACCCCTAAAATAATACATTTTAAAGCTTCACTTATAAAGTTCTTAGTTTTATTATTTTTAAAAAATTTATTATCTTATTATTTTTAAATTCTAGAGAGAGAGAGAGAGAGGAAGAGAGACAGTACATGCAGGGGAAAGGGGCAGAGAGAGAGAATCCCAAGCAGGCTCCATGCTCAGCATGGAGCCCAGTGTGGGGCTTGATCCCGCAACCCTGGGATCATGTCCTGAGCTGAAATCAACAGTTGGATGCTTAACTGACCGAGCCACCCAGGCATCCCTAAAGTTCTTAGTTTTAAAGCAAAAAATTAAAATGTCATCATGAACAAAAATTATTGCCAAAGTAACAAGGGAAAAAAATATCTCATAACAATCATACTCTCCTCAGTGCCACACATAGAAAGGATTCAGTAAGTCATTTGATCAACCAACACTCTCACTATCAGAGAAGCCAAAGTTGAGAGAACCCCTGCACCCCTTAATATCTGGATGCTATTACTATCTAGACCCTTGCTTCCTAAAGGAGATTCATAGACACTCAGAGATTAGAAATGAAAACTCTATTTTATAAACACAAGAGGTTGTTTTTTAAAAGCACAACATATTTATCATTTATTTTCAATAAGTTGTTTTTATTAATGGTTTATTTTTCATCATTTGTTTTTAATGAAAAACAGGAGGATAGTTGATGTAAAAGCAGTCTCTTACATATGAGAAAAACATAAAAACAAGATTAGTCTTGATGTGGTGGGAATCAGATTTCTTCTCTTTTAAAAAAAGAGACCACTCTTTTTCTCCTGTCAGATCCATCGTCTAGTATTAGGTAGTCAGCCTAATTCCTTTTCCAGCGTTAGTTTTCATTTTGAAGCTCAAAACTATCTAAACATATCTGGTACCAATGATATGTGAAAGCATAAACTATAAAGAAAGAGATATCATGAGGTTAAAATTTCAGATATTCAGAGATTCAAGAGAGGGTCACCTTTTGTAGTGTCATAGTATTTTAAGAGCTTATGAAAAGGACAGAAAGTATGGAGGGCCCACTCTTAGTGGATATATAAGACCTATATAAAGGACAGAATCAAACAAGAAACCATAGAATACCGTTGCACTGTTTTGGGCTGATGAAAAAGGGAGAAGCTAGAGAAAGATTCCAAATGTTGAATTTCATAGAAATAACCTCTCTGTCCTTCGGAGCACAGTCGCCTGCTTAAATTTGTTTCTAACTGCTATCTCACACTGTGTGCATGTTGATAAGGTCTTCAAACTTCCCTGTGTAAATAAGTTCTCTTTGTGTTTACTTTTGGAGAGGTAGCTTTGTTCCCCCGTAAGCAGAAAGAAAAAAAAATAAAATCTCTTAAAGAAAAATTACCTTTTAAGTATGTTTATGTAAGCATAAAAGTTTTTAAGAGGTGTGGAATGAAAAATGGATCTGACTAGTAAAACTACATTAATATTCTTGAGAAAGACAGGTAATTAGTCTTGTTCATTTGACTGCTGATAATGTCAAACCAATGTTTTTATTATTAACATTATTGAAAAATGTGAAATAAAGCTTTGAAGCATTAATTCCAAACTTAGATTTACATCATTAAGCTGCATTTCTGGCTGGAGCTCGTTTATTCATTTCTTTTTGGTTTTGTGGCCAATCACTGCTTCAAATTGAATATTCTGTAAACGATTTATAGCTGCCAAGGCACGTTCAGGAAGAAATCTGTATGGGAAAAAAAGTAGAAAAGTTTTCAATTAAAAATTTTTGACACCGAAGTTCTTTTTTGTCGTCAGTTAGAATACCTTGAGAGTTATCTGGTTTGCATTTAATCTTTCTCTGTTCTTCCTTTCTTCCTTCACAGCAACCTCTCTTTCCTTTGTGTGTGTGTGTGTGTGTGTGTGTGTGTGTGTGTGTGTTAATATTCATCGTTCAAATACTATAGATATATAAGGAAAGCACTGATATATACCACTCTTCAAGCCTTCTTATATTAGTAAAATCTTATATGAGATTATATGTGATAAAGATCTGAAACTGAAGGTCTGGACTTACTGCTGAAACTGTCCATGAACCCTGATATTAAGCATTCACAGAGAGACACCACCAGAACCCACTCCATCCTTCCCTCCACCCCTCCTTAACTATTTACTGAATATCCATTATGTACTTTATAATAAGGTAGACAAAAGTCCTCGAAAAACAGCTCCTGCCTGAGGAGCTTATTGTTGAGCGGAGAGGCTAAAATGAGATGAGAGATCACCTTGAAATAATTATTAAAAAATATTAGCCTTCTCTAATTAAGGACTATCACTGTGAGGAGGATTAATATGGGCTGGAATAGTGAAGGGAAACTTCAAAAGTGTTCAAGGATGGGTAAGATTTGAGCAGGCAGATGAAAGGAAGAGCCGACATGTGAATATAAGAAAGCAGATGTAGTCATCTGCAAAGAAAGTCATATTGAAAAATACTTTGGTATTGTTGACTAATGCAAGATTTACATCCTTGCCTTAGGTAGAGTGGAAGATGGATGAATAAGCAGAGAGGCAGGGAAGTTCTGGCTGAGAGAAAGACAAATATAAGAGAACTTGTACATGCCTTGTAACTATTCTCACAAGGAAACCTCCATGTTAATACTTGCATCTGCTCACAAAATTGTCTATGTCTGTAAAAGGAATTTTATGTGGAGAATATTAACTATATTTCCCAGTTGCTCAGTAACAAACCACCATGACAACTCCACAATAGTACCAAAGATTTTGAGACTCTTGTTTATTGTACAGGGATACTTATTCTCCAACTCTGACAGGATAGGGATGCTCATTCTCTTGTTCATATGCAAATATTCTATGATTTTGATTTTTTCTACATTAATATGACCTGGTTTGAGCCCCAAGAGAGGAGGAATCCCACGAAACTCATTTCCTACAGTTGCTTGGCAACAAAACACTTAGTCAACTCTTGAGATGATGTTGCTACGAGGTCAAGGTTAGGCTAATTTAAGTTAGTCTATTTAAGCTAAAATGGAAGATTGAAATTGACACAGCAATGCAGTTTGTCCACTGTTCTTGAATTGGTCTATTCCAAATTAGCAGTTTATATGAATTTGTTTCAAAATGACCCAAGAGCTTATCAAGTTTGTATAGTTCTCATTGACATAATTTCAATTTATTATAAACTGTCCCTCAGAAGAAAGCTGAGAGATTATCTCTTCTGGGTAAATAATCCTATTTCTTCTTAGCATTTTTTTAAAGGTCTTTTAAAGTAATCACTACACCCAGTGTGAGGCTTGAACTTATATCCCCAATATCAAGAGTTGCATGCTCTACCAACTGATCCAGCCAAGCACCCCCTCTTCCTAGAATTCTATGTAAGTTCTACCTCCTAAACCCTTAACATCTGACTTCTGTGTCTTTTTTTTCAACGTTTATTTATTTTTGGGACAGAGAGAGACAGAGCATGAACAGGGGAGGGGCAGAGAGAGAGGGAGACACGGAATTGGAAACAGGCTCCAGGCTCCGAGCCATCAGCCCAGAGCCTGACGCGGGGCTCGAACTCACGGACCGCGAGATCGTGACCTGGCTGAAGTCGGACGCTTAACCGACTGCGCCACCCAGGCGCCCCTTCTGTGTCTTTTTTAATGGCAGGGGCTTTCCTTGCGTTATGTTATTTTTTTCTTATGGTATGCTTAGACAGGAGGTATTGTCACCATCCCCATTTTATATATGGAAAATATGAGGCCATAGAGGCTAAATAGCTTATCCATGGTCAAAGAACTGGTAAGTGGTAAAGTGGTTTTTGAACTTAGGTGGGACCTTCGTTCCTAATCAACTTTATTATATTGTGTTCCTTTAAAAATGATAGAACAGCCTCTAGCAGAGATAATATGGAAATCATGGAGGTGGTAGAGAATATCATTTAAGTACTGAAAGACAAAAATCTACCATCCTAGATCAGTGAGCGTATCTTTTAAAACTTAAGGCAAAATAAAGAGTGTGTTAAACATACAAAAGGTGCAAGAATTCATAACCAGCAGAACTTCCCTGAGAAACTGTTAAAGGATACCCTTCAGGCAGAGGGGAAATGATACCAGATAGAGGTCTGGATCTATACAAATGAATAAAGAGCACTAGAAATATTAACCACATGGATGAACATTTAAGAATTTTCTTTGGGGGCGCCTGGGTGGCGCAGTCGGTTAAGCATCCGACTTCAGCCAGGTCACGATCTCGAGGTCCGTGAGTTCCAGCCCTGCGTCAGGCTCTGGGCTGATGGCTCGGAGCCTGGAGCCTGTTTCCGATTCTGTGTCTCCCTCTCTCTCTGCCCCTCCCCCGTTCATGCTCTGTCTCTCTCTGTCCCAAAAATAAATTAAAAAAAAAAAAAAAAAAGAATTTTCTTTGTTATTTAAATCTCTTTAAAAAGATATTGGCTGTTTAAACAAACAAAAACTATGTAGTCAAAGTAAAATGTACAACAATCATAGCCTAAAGTAGGAAGGGAGAAATAGAAGTATACCATTGTAAGGTTCTTAGACTGTACATGAAGTTGTATGATATCACTTGGAGACTGGCTGTGATAAGTTAAAGATGCGTACTATGAACCCTAAAGCAATAACTAAAGTAACAAAACAAAGCATTATAGCTAGTAAGCCAACAAAGGAAATAAAATAAAAACATGAAAGTATTCAATCAAACCAAAAGGAGGCAGAGAGAAAAAAAGGAACCAAGATTAAATGGGATAAATAGAAAACAAATAGCAAGCTTTAAAGTAAGTTTTAGAACTATACCAATAATCATATTAAATGTAAAGAGTCTAAATACCCCCTATTAAATTGCCCTGATAGATTGTCAAATTAGAGTAAAAAACAAACAAACAAACAAACAAACAAACACCTATATACTGCTTACAAAAGCACATTTCAGATATAAGGAAACAAATAGGAGTAAAAGAGTAAAAGGACAGAAAAAGATTCAGTAAGATAATATTAATATAAAGAAGCTGAAGTGGTTATATTAATATCAGTAGATTTCATAGCAAGGATAAACAAGGTCACTTCCAACATGACAAAGTAGTTAACTCATTTAGAGGACAAAATAATCCTAATTGCTTATACACATAATAAAAGGGCTTCAAAATACATGAAGCGAGAATGGAAAGAAAAGCAAAGAAGATAGACAAATTCACAATAGCTACAGATTTTGAGCCTCCTTTCAATAATTGATAAAATAAACAGAAAATCAGCGAAAAATACAGAAGATTTGAACAACACTATCAACCAGTTTGACATAAGCTGACATTTATAGAAAACTCAACAATACAGAATACTCATTCTTTTTGGGTGCATGTGGAACACTTACCAAGATAAACCATGTTCTGAACTTAACCATGTCTCAGTAAATTTAAAACATTCAAGTCACACAAAGTTTAATTAAATTAGAAATCAGAAAAATGTCTAGAAAATCTCCAAAAAGTTAGAAACTAAAAAAATCATTTCTAAGTAAACCATGATACCAAAGGGAAATTAGAAAGCATTTTAACAGAATATAAATGAAAACATAGAATGTCACAATTTGAGGGACAGAACTAAAAACAGTACACAGGGGGAAATTTATAGCGCTAAGTGCCTATGCTGGAAAAAAAAAAATCAATGAACTCAGTTTCTACATTGACAAACTAGAAAAGGAAGAGCCAATAAGTGAATAATAGAATAAAAGGAATAATAAAGATCAGAACAGATATTAGTGAAATAGAACACACAAAAAAACAGATAAAAAAATAAAAGAAACCAAATGCTAGTTCTTTGGAAAAAATCACTAAATTGATAAACCTCTAGATAGACTGATGAGAACAGAAAAATAAAAATATAAATTTCCAATATCAGGAATCAGACATTCTAAACATATTACAAGTACAATAAGGGAAGATTTTGAATAAATTTATGCCTATGAATTTGACAACTTAGATGAAATGGACAAATTCTCTGAAGGACACACATTACCAAGAAGAAATAAGCAGCCTGAAAAGCCCTATAGGTTTTAAAGAAATTGTATTTATAGTTAAAAACTTGCCCTTAAAGAAAGCACCAGGCCTAGATGGCTTCACTGGTGAATTCTCCAAATGTTTAAAGAAAAAATAATACCAATACCACACAAGCTATTCTGGAAAAGAGAAGAGGGTGTACTTTCCAACTCATTCTATGAAGTCAATATTATCATGATGCAATATCAGACAAAGACATTACAATGCGAGGGTGGTTTATTCTTTAAAATGAATCCGTGTAGTTCACCATATCAACAAACTAAAATGGAAAGAACATATGATCTTAATATCATCAGCAAAAGCATTTGACAACCAATATTTACTCTTGGTAAATACTCTCATCAAAATAGTAACAGAAGGGAACTTCCTCAACATGATAAAAAGCATCTCTGAAAAAACATCTACAGCTAACATTATACTTAACTGTGAAATACTGAGTACTGTTCTTCTAAGCTCAAGAAGACTACTTGGATGTATGCTCTCACCAATCCTATGTGACATTGCATGCAAAGTTCTAGCCAGTGTCATATAGTAAGAAGAAAAACCAAACAGATTGGAAAAGAAGTAACGGTCTTTATTTGCCGACAATACTATCATCTAAAATAATCTGTAAAAAAAATCTGTTAGAATCTACAAAAAACTGCTAGAGATGAGTTTAGCAAGGTTGCTAAAATACAAGATAAAATGCAAAAATCAAACACACACACCAGCACCAAACAATGGAAAATAGAAAAATTGTTTTAACTGCCTTTTGAAATACCATCAAAAACATGAAATGCTTTGGGATAAACCTGATAAAAGCTGTGTAAGACTTTTACACTGAAAACTATAAAATGTTGTGTGGGGATACTGAAGAAGATAAAAGAACAAAATGGAAAGATATTTTGGGTTCTTTGTTTTCTTGGATTGGAAGCCTCAAAATTGTTAATGTTATTTCTCCCCCAATTGATCAATAGATTCAATGCAATTTCAGTCAAAACTCCAGCAGGCTTTTAAATAGACCCTTTATTTTTAGCGATACTGTGTTCTCTTGCAACTGTGTTTCCTTCACTTGAAATAGTCTCTGGCAAAAATTAAACTGAGATGTTAGAGCAAATGAATCATTCTTTTTTTTATAGATTGAATAAGGCAATAACAGAGACAATGTAACCGTTCTCCTCAGGCACAGAGAGTTTCCACAGCAACTTTCACAACTGAAAGACTCTTCATCACGACAGTAGTTCCACTGGTGTTTTAGCATTTTAGATGTTTTGTGCTGTACTTACCTTCCTAGTATTAGATGTAGATTGATATATGATGGAACAAAAATCATTTTCTTATTGGTAAGTATTCCATCTACCAAGCTTCTTGCAACTGCGTCTGTCTCCAATACAGGCCATAGTCTATGATTAAGAAGAAAAAAGTTTGGTTCTTTTTGTTGTCGTTTTAATTAACAAAGGCAGGAAAATTAACTTATATCACCAAATTAGGATTTAAAAGTTTCCAGGATTCACTGCACAAACGCCACCTGCCCCCACCACCCCCCCCCCCCACATGCCATGGGAATGTTTTGTTATCACAGTCTTAAACTTTCACACCAGGTATGCATGTTTTATGGCTCACTCAGTCAAAATATCAAAAGGGTGGAGAGAAATTAAATGACAGATGTGAAGAGGCAAGGCAGAATGGTGGGTAGGATTACTCATGTGACAGAAAGGAAACATCTGACATCTTTCTTCGGGCTTATTTAATACAAAGCTTTGCTAAGCATACTCTCTTTCTTCTGGAGTTATCCCATAAAGCTGGATTTGAAGGCATTCTGTACTTGAGATCCACCTCTGAATCACCTATACTGCAATTTAATGAGAGTTCCAGATGTGCACAGGGAGTATAGCATTGCTAATGGAGGTGTAGCCTTGCTTATACTGAAGACTGTGTACATGGGCTTTCTTTCTTTCTTTCTTTCTTTCTTTCTTTCTCTCTTTTTTTCTTTTCTTTCTAGAGAGAGCAGGGGAGAGGTGTGGGCAGGGAATCTCAAGCAGGCTCCATGCTTAGCTCCAGCCTGATGCGGGGCTCTATCCCATGACCCTGGGATCTTGAGCCAAAATCAAGAGGTGGACACCCAACCAAATGAGCCACCCAGGTGCCCCTACATGGGTTCTTGAATATTTATTCATAACCACAGGCCCAGTGTAGAATGCCCATTAGTTCAAGATGATGATTAGAGTTTAAAATGTAAATGGATTGGAAGTGTTGCATCAAAATGAAGATGTCCAGGCATGGGCTGAACGGCCAGTGAATAAAAAGGTTGTGTAGGGGCGCCTGGGTGGCTCAGTCGGTTAAGCAGCTGACTTCAGCTCAGGTCATGATCTCACGGTCCGTGAGTTCAAGCCCCGCGTCGGGCTCTGTGCTGACAGCTCAGAGCCTGGAGCCCGTTTCAGATTCTGTGTCTCCCTCTCTCTCTGCCCCTCCCCTGTTCATGCTCTGTCTCTCTCTGTCTCAAAAATAAATAAACGTTAAAAAAAATTAAAAAAAAAAAGGTTGTGTAGAAGAGTTAAGTAAGCAGTTAATGAATTTTATAACTTCCTTCCCTGACATATTCTGTGATATACTACAGGTTATTATGTGATTGAGGTTTCCATGTCATTGAGTAGTAAGCCAGCAGAGAGTAATACAAATCAATACCTCTCTAAATTATTGGGTTCTGCCTTTTGTCTCCCTGTTTTTTCCTAGCTGGTTTCATCAACCCAGCCTCTGAGCCAAAGCTCACTTTATGGACATTTTAGCTTTTGCCGAGGAATATTCAGAATCCAGCAGTCTGGGTGTAATCAATCTCACATCTTCAGCATTGGCTGTCAGACTCTGGGGTTGTCCCCAGGCATCCACACCACCTAGGATCTTATTAGCCTTACTCTTCTCATCTATTGTGCCTTCCCTACCAGTTCATCTGGTTCTCTTGGCATACACTAAGCTTAAATGCTTCCCAGGAGGGTTTTTATTAGGCCCAGTTTGCTTTTTAAGAAAACTGAGCCCAGAGTCCCAATCGTACCATAGTATTTACTTAAATATTGTATTACTGCTAAGTATCTATGGCCTAACACTATTAAGGACTCCCCTGCCAGGGGGTGACCACAGCTCCAGAGACAACCCAGAGACAACCCAGAGTTCAGGGTTGATAGCTTCAAATGAGGCTAAGCTTAAAGGAGAATCTGTTAGCTCTTTTGAATGAATGTATTTAGGACTAATTCCCCTCCAGAAATAAACTGGCTTCAGATTTTATTAACCTGCAGCAGAGAAATACCAGAATTGAGGCAAATTTGTGAAGAAGGTATCTTAATTTTAGCACCCTTCTGCTCACCTTTCTGCCTTTTTACTCTCCTTTCAGGACCAATTTCTCCTCTCTTATGGTCTCAAATCCTCCTTTACCAGAGACAAAGTTGTCATAGAAGTTCACCTTGACTAAAGGATTAGGGACTCAATTTATTGCTGCTTCTAAGAATATTTGCACTTTCACAGAGGACAAGGTGGTAATGGTAATCAAATGGTAATCAAGGTGGTAATCAAATACTGTGATTATATTTAATACATCAATGTTTTCCAAACCTGTCTCCAGACTCACCTGGTAGGTCTGCTTGTAAAGCAAAGCAAAGCAAAACAAAACAACTCATTCTTGGAGCTCATCGCAGCCTACTGAATCAGAATCTCTAAGGAAGACCCTAAGAACATTTATTGTTTATGGAAGCATAGGTGATGATTCTTAGGACAAGACAAGTTTGAAAGATACTGGAGTAGTACTTCATGCTAGCACTGTGGAAAATGGAAAAGGGCATATATCTGTACCTTTCCATACTCTATTTGAGGAGGATGAACCACAAATGGGAGAGGGGGATGTTAGGTATCGCTCATCTTGGGAGTGGGTTTCCAGTAGAGGACATTCTTGACATCCCCTAAGCACATCTATCCAGGGGCGCCTGAGTGGCTTAGTCGGTTGGGTGTCCTACTCTTGATTTTGCCTCAGGTCATGATGTCATGGTTTGTGGGTTTGAGCCTTGCGTCCAGCTGTGTGCTAACAGCACAGCTAGGAGCCTGCTTGGGATTCTCTCTTTCCTCTTGCTCTCTGCGCCTCCCCCTATGCTCTTTCTCTCTGTTTCTCAGAATAAATGCATAAATAAACTTAAAGAAAAAAAAGCACACTGGGGTGCCTGGGTGGATCAGTTGGTTAAGCATCTGACTTTGGCTCAGGTCATGATCTCACGGTTGGTGAGTTCAAGCCCCACGTTATGCTCCATGCTGACAGTTCAGGGCCTGGAACCTGCTTTGGATTCTCTGTCTCCCTCTTTCTCTCTTCCCTTCCCCTGCCTGTGCTCGCTCTTTCTCTCAAAAATAAATAAACATTAAAAAAAAGCAAAAAAAAAAAAAAAAAGCACACCTCTCCAGCCTGCTCCACCCCTTCACTCCCTCTTGGCACCTGAGTGTGTTGAACCTTTAACCTGATCACAAATAAACCCCAATTGCCTAAATCATCGGTAGCTGGTCACTCCTGCCAGTCCTCAATAAATTTTTTCCCTTTGTTCATCTCATTTCAAAGTGAAAAAGGCAATACGACATTAAGAAAAACATTTTGAGGTGCCTGAGTGGCTCAGTCTTTTAAGCATCCAACTTCGGTTCAGGTCATGATCTCACAGTTTGTGAGTTTGAGCCCCGCATCAGACTCTGTGTTGACAGCTTGGAGCCTGGAGCCTGCTTCACATTCTGTGTCTCCCTCTCTCTGCCCCTACCCCACTCCCGATCTGTCTCTCTCTCAAAAAGAAATAAACATTAAAAAACCCACATCTTTCCTTTTTCGCTTTTTTTCTATTTTCTCAGTTGACCCACCTAAAAATCTCCTACAGTTTTCAGGTCAATTTCTCATGCCATATTTTCATCCTGACTTGACTTTGACCTCACCTTGTGCTTGGGTTTTTGGTGAACCCAGTATTCACAAAAACTGGGCAGAGACACGAGGTTTGGATTCCAGTTTTTCCCAAGGCTTCAAGTTCTAATGTCAGAGCTCTGTGGAAGCCAACAGCAGCAAATTTGCTGGAACTGTAAGAGAATTACCCACCATTGTTAGCTAAGGTACAGTGAAACACATTCTCCAGCTTTCTGTAAGAAGGCAATGCTGATTTGGTTCGAGAATAAGTAGAAGCCAATTTTCCAAATCTTCCACTTGGTCAATTTTCATTTACTTTTTCTTAAATGTACCAGTTTCTTACT
Organism: Prionailurus viverrinus; assembly: GCF_022837055.1. Lineage (NCBI taxonomy): Eukaryota > Metazoa > Chordata > Mammalia > Carnivora > Felidae > Prionailurus > Prionailurus viverrinus. The sequence goes on along the minus strand of NC_062564.1, from coordinate 134,039,839 downwards.
TAGCGATGATAGCAATAGAACAAATCCTAGTAATGTATTAACTGGCTTACTGCTTACTTTTCCACCCTACAGGTAAGGTTTTCCATTCAGTCTTCAAACTCTTGCCTAATCAGTCTTAATTGCTGTCTTATTTTGAAAAATATGAGTCAGAAAAGACGTATTTAGAAAAACTACATAACTAATATCTACATTGAAACTTCTGTGGGACCTTATACATTTCTCCTCTCTTGTTAACTTAGTTGCTAGTTTCTCTTTTGACACTGGAGGCCACTTTGCCTTCTTAATTTCATTGTGAAAATCTGGAGTAAAAAGACCTTAGGTGATGTGAGTGTGTTGTGTGTGCAGCCTTCAGCATATCACTTTATTTTCTTTGATTTTCTGATTTCTTTTTTTTTTTTTAATTATTCAGTTTTGAGAGAGAGACACACACAGAGCATGACCGGGGGAGGGGCAGAGAGCAGGGAACACACAGAATCTGAAGCAGGCTCCAGGCCCTGAACTGTCAGCACAGAGCCTGATATGGGGCTGGAACCCACTAGCCGTAAGATCATGACCTGAGCCAAAGTCGGACGCTTAACCGACTGAGTCACCCAGGCACCCCTGATTTTCTCGTTTCTAAATGCAGGTGACATGAGCTGAAATCAAGAGTTGGATGCTCAATTGATAGAGCCACCCAGGTGCCCCTATTCATTGTAGTTTTGACCCAGGTGACAAGAAGAACAGTAAAGTTAAAGACTGGATGCTTTCTTAAGGGAGAAGAGAAAACGGAAAAGTATTATTATATTGGGATTCCACATTTCTAAACATGAAAACAATAGCAAATGTTTAATCTGTGAAATTCTTACTTGTGTTTTAAGATGTGCTGACAGCTCAGAGCCTGGAGCCTGCTTCAGATTGTGTCTCCCTTTCTCTCTGCCCCTCCCCCACTCACTCTCTCTCTCAAAAATAAGTAAACATTAAAAAAAAGATGCTAGAGACAGCTTGAAACACCGTATTCTGTGCAATGACCCCTTAACTTCATTGAAATGTAGCCATGTCTGTGACCACATTCAGTGTCAGAAGTAATTTTGTCCATGACTCAGTTTAACCTTAACCATTATGTATAAGTAAATAATAAATCCATTAATTATGCACCCCTACACCCTCCCACTGATACTCATGTGTTGACTGTTCCAAAAAGAACTGGACCAAATGTTAGCAAGTTAAATTTTTCTATGAAGTTGATATAAAGCAGAAGTAAGGAAATGAGATGCCATTGAAGAAGTTTATAAGGAAAAGATATTTTGCAAATAGTGTATCCTCAGGGCCTCTCAACCTTTTCTCTTTGTGTCCTTGGTAGATCATGGAGTGTACTATCTGCATCTTTTAATCAGGTAGACGGTTTCTCTTAATCTCTCTGTCTCTGTCTCTGTTCCTCTCTCTCTCTCTCTCTCTCTCTCTCTCTCACACACACACACACACACACACACACACACAATCTTTCATGGCACTAGAATACTGGAAAATGTTCTGATTCAGGGGTCACCCTAATTAGCTTATCTTGGGCATGCAGGCTATGGAATACATTTATGTTCATTTGGACTTCTGTATGTTTTGCTTCTTAGTCCGTGGGTTCCCTGTTTCTTTTATCAACATGTACTCATTCCAGGATATGATGGAAACATGGCATTACATTTCATTGCTTTACAGAGGAGTTTTCAGAAATCTTAAAATATTTTAAACAATTACAACCAGTTTCATAGATAACCCTGCTATGAAGATTAGAATCTAAGGTCTAATAAACCCTTAAAAGTATGTGAGTATGTATGTATGTATTATGTATGTATGTATTATGTATCCATCCATCTATCTACATGGCATTGCTGGAAAATAATACTTACCAATATGGAATAAGATACGGAATCACCCCATGGCCACACACTGAAGCCACTGTGACGATGTGGCCATGATTTCTCTTCATCATTGATGGAAGAAGTGCTTTTGTGATCTTAAAGATCATTGAAGAAAGAAAAAAACAATGGCACAGGTGTTAAGTTTCAAAAGTAGGTAGTTTTATTTTTAAGAAAAAAGAGAATTTGAGACTTTTGTGATGAAATGGAATATGTGCCAAGATTTCATGATTACTTCTACAGAAATGAAAAAGATTGAAATGTATTTGTTTAAATTGGCATTGAGGGCTGTGCACTGAATATCACATGCTAAGAACTCTTCTTAATATTCCTCTGTCTTGCCTTCAGAAGCAATCAAATATCTCCTTTATGGATATATCATATGAACAATAATATCAAGGGAAAAATTCAGAGTTTTCAGAACTGAGAAGATTTCCTATGGTAGTCTGGTATCATGTAACTTTTTTTTTTAGTTTAGGGTTTTACCATTCTAATGAGAAGAGTTGAAATCATGTGTAACTATAGCAAGTTAACTAGAAACAGCTGAGTTCTGTCCTGATTTACAATCATTATCCATCATGAATAGATTTAGTATCTCCCTGTTTGTAACATCATGTATTATATATTAATGTTACGGGAAATAAAAAGTCTTTCTTTATTTCCAAAAAGCTTTTACTGTTTTGTGAGAAATATTAATAATATTTTATGAGAATTTTATAAACACACCCTATGGACCCTATGCAAATGCATAGAGCCAGAACTGGGAAACCAAGTCACTCCCAAATTTCTGACCCACAGAAACTGTGAAAGGAAAATAAACACTTATTGTTGCCTCAAGCCGCTAATTTTTAAAATTATTTTTGTTTTAACAAGTAGAAGTTAGTGATTCATCACTTACATATAACACCCAGTGCTCATCCCAACAAGCGCCCTCCTTAATGCCCATCACCCATTTAACCCATCCCCCACCCATCTCCCTCCATCAACCCTTAGTTTGTTCGCTATCATTAAGAGTCTGGGGGCACAGACTCTTGGGTGGTCAGTCAGTTGAGCGTTGGACTCTTGCTTTTAACTCAGCTAACTGTTGTGAGATTGAGCCCTGTGTCAGGCTCCAAGTTGAGCATGGAGCCTACTTGGGATTCTCTCTCTCCCTCTCTCTTTGCCCCTCCCCTGCTCATGCTCTTGCTCTCTCTCTCAAAATAATAACAAAAAAGTCTGTTTTATGGTTTGCTTCTCTCTTTTTTCCCTCTATGTTCACCTGTCTCATTTCTTAAATACCATATATGAGTGAAATCATGTTATTTGTCCTTCTCTATTTTGCTTAGCATAATACATTCTGGCTCCATCCATGTCATTACAAATGCTAAGATTTCATTCTTTTTGATGGCTGAGTAATATTGCATTGTGTATATATACATCACATCCTCTTTATCCATTCAGCAGTCAGTGAACATTTGGGCTCTTTCCATAGTTTGGCAATTGTTGATAATGCTGCTATAAACATCGAGGTTCATGTGCCCCTTTGAATTAGTATTTTTGTATCCTTTGACTAAATACCTAGTAGCACAATTGCTAAATTACAGGGCAGTTCTATTTTTAACTTTTTGAGGAACCTCCTTGCTGTTTTCCAGAGTGGCTGTAACAGTTTGCATTCCCACCAACAGTGCAAGAGGATTCCTGTTTTTCCACATCTTCACCAACATCTGTTGTTTCTTGTATTGTTAATTTTAGCCATTCTGACAGATATGAGGTGGTATATCTTCCTAGTTTTGATTTGCATTTCCCTGATGATGAGTAATGTTGAGCATCTTTTCATGTGTCTGTTGGCCATTTGTATGTCTTCTTTGGAAAGATGTGTATTCATATCTTCTGCCCATTTCTTAACTGGATTATTTGTGTTTTTGGGTGTTGAGTTTGCTAAATTCTTTATAGATTTTGGATACTAAACCTTTATCTGATATGTCACTTGCAAACATCTTCTACCATTCAGTAGGCTGCCTTTTAGTTTTGTTGATTGTGTTCTTTGCTGTACAGAGTTTTTATTTTATTTTATTATTTTTATTTTAAGAGAGAGAGAGAGTAGGCGGGGAAGGGCAGAGGGAGAGAGAGAGAATCTCAAGCAGGCTCCACACTCAGCACAGAGCTTGACCCGTGGCTCAATCCCACAGTCCTGGGATCACGACCTAAGCAGAAATCAAGAGTCAATCAATGTCTTGAGCAATCATGATGCTCAACTGACTGAGCCACCCAGGCACCTCTGTGCAGAAGCTTTTTATCTTGATGAGTCCCAGTAGTTCATTTTTGCTTTTTTCCCCTTGTCTCTGGAAATATGTCTAGTAAGAAGTTGCTACAGCCAAGGTCAAAAAGGTTGCTGCCTATGTTCTCCTCTAGGATTTTGATAGTTTCCTGTCTCATAGTTAGGTCTTTCATCTATTTTGAATTTACTTTTGTGTATGGTGTAAAAAAATGGTCCAGTTCCATTCTTCTGCATGTTGCTGTCTAGTTTTCCCAACACCATTTGCTGAAGAGATTATCTTTTTTCCACTGGACATTCTTAACAGGTTTGTCGAAGTTTAGTTGACCATATAGTTGTAGGTCCATTTCTGGATTTTGTATTGTGTCCCACTGATCTATGTGTCTGTTTTTGTGCCAGTACTATATGGTCTTGATGACTACAGCTTTGTAATATAGCTTGAAATCCATAATTGTGATGGCTCCAGCTTTACTTTTCTATTTCAAGATTGCTTTGGCTGTTCAGGGTCTTTTGTGGTTCCATACAAATTTTAGGATTGTTCTAGCTCTGCAAACAATGCTGGTAGTATTTTGTTAGGGATTCCATTAAACGTGAAGATTGCTTTGGATAGTACAGACATTTTAACAATATTTTTCTTCTAATCCTTGAGCATGGAATGTTTTAACATTTCTTTATGTCTTCTTCAATTTCTTTCAAAAATGTTCTGTAGTTTTCAGAGGACAGATATTTTACCTCATTGGTTAGGTTTATTCCTAGGTATCCTATGGTTTTGGGTGCAATTGTAAATGGAATTGATCCGTTGATTTCTCTTTCTGCTGCTTCATTATTGGTGTATAGAAATGCAACAGATTTCTGTACATTGATTTTGCATCCTGCAACTTTACTGAATTTATGTATCAGTTCTAGCCATTTCTTGGTGGGGTCTTTCGGGTTTTCATCTTTTTTTTTTTTAATGTTTATTTCTTTTTGAGAGAGCACAAGTGGGGGAGGAACAGAGAGAGGGGAACAGAGGATCCCAAAAGGGCTCTGTGCTGACAGCAGCAAGCCCGATGTGGGGCTTGAACTCATGAACTTCAAGATCATGACCTGAACCAAAGTCGGACACTCAATTGACTGAGCCACCCAGGTGCCCCTTGGGTTTTCTACATAGAGTATCATGTCGAATAGTGAAAGATTGACTTCTTCCTTGCTGATTGGGATGTCTTTTATTTCTCTTTGTTGTCTGATCACTGAGGTTAGGACTTCTAGTTCTAAGTTAAATAACAATGGAGAGAGCAGACATCCCTGTCTTGTTCCTGACTCTAAAGGAAAAGCTCTCAGTTTTTCCCCATTGAGGATGATATTAGCTGTGGGTCCCTTTGTGATGTTGAGGTATGTTCCCTCTATCCCTACTTTGTTGAGGTTTTTTATCAAGAATGGATGCTATACTTTGTCAAATGCTTTTTCTGCTTCTATCGAGAGAATAATATGGCTCTTATCGTTTCTTTTATTAATGTGGTGTATCATGTTGATTGATTCATGAATATTGAACCACCTCTGCATCTCAGGTATAAATCCCTCTTGATCATGGTGAATAATTCTTTCAATGTATTGTTGGATTCAGTTTGCTAGTATCTTGTTGAGAATTTTTGCATCCATGTTCATTCGAGATATTGGCCTGTAGTTCTCCTTTCTCATGAGGTCTTCAGTTTTAGAATCAAGGTAATGCTGGCCTTGTAGAATATGTTTGGAAGTTTTCCTTCCATTTCTATTTTTTGGAACACTTTGAGAAGAATAGGTATTAACTCTTCTTTAAGTGTTTGGTAGAATTCCCCTGAGAAGGCATCTGGCCCTGGACTTATGTTTGTTGGGAAATTTTAAAAATCTTTTTATTTATTTATTTTTAAAATAAAATGTATTTATTTATTTATTTAGAGAATAAACAGGGGAGAGGCAGAGGGAGTGGGAGAGAGGGAAACTCAAGCAGGCTCCCCACTGTCAATGCAGAGCCCAATGCAGGGCTCAAATCCACTGACTGTGAGATTATGACCTGCTCTGAAATCAAGATTCGGACGCTTAGGGGCGCCTGGGTGGCGCAGTCGGTTAAGCGTCCGACTTCAGCCAGGTCACGATCTCGCGGTCCGTGAGTTCGAGCCCCGTGTCAGGCTCTGGGCTGATGGCTCAGAGCCTGGAGCCTGTTTCTGATTCTGTGTCTCCCTCTCTCTCTGCCCCTCCCCCGTTCATGCTCTGTCTCTCTCTGTCCCAAAAATAAATAAACGTTCAAAAAAAGAAAATTAAAAAAATATATATTCGGACGCTTAACCAACGGGGCCACCCAGACATCCCTTTTTGTTGGGAGATTTTTGACTACTGATTCAATTTCTTGTCTGGTTATGGGTCTGTTCAAGTTTTCTATTTTTTCCTGTTTCAGCTTCGGTAGTTTATATGTTTCTAGGAATTTCTTCATTTCTTCCAGATTGCCCAATTTGTTGGTATGCAATTTTTCATGATATTCTTCTTTAAATGTTTGTATTTCTGTAGTGTTGGTTGTGATCTCTCCTCTCTCATTCGTGATTTTATTTATTTGGGTCCTTTCTCTTTTCTTTTTGATAATTCTGGCTAGAAGTTTATCAATTTATTAATTCTTTCAAAGAACCAGCTTCTAGTTTCATTGATCTGTTCTACTGTTCTTTTCTGTTGTTTCTATATCATTTATTTCTGCTCTAATTTTTATTATTTCCTTCTTTTAGGCTTCATTCCTTTTCTAGCTCCTTTACAGGTAAGGTTAGGTTGTATATTTGAGATTTTTCTTGCTTTTTAAAAAGATTTTTTTTAATGTTTATTTCTTTTTTTGAGAGAGAGAGAGAGAGCATGAGTAGGAGAGGGGCAGAGAGAAAAGGAGACACAGAATCAGAAGCATGCTCCAGGCTCTGAGCTGTCACCACAGAACCCGATGCGGGGCTTGAACCGTGAGGGGCTTGAACCGATGCGGGGCTTGAACTGTGAGATTATGACCTGAGCTGAAGTCAGACACTTAACCAACTGAGCCACTCAGACACCCAAGATTTTTCTTGCTTCTTGAGATAGACCTGTATTGATATATACTTCCCTCTTATGACTATTGCATCCCAAAGGTTTTGGATCATCATGTTTTCATTTTCATTTGCTTCTATGTATTTTTTTAAATTTCTTTACTTTTCTGGTTAACCCATTTATTCTTTAGTAGGATGTTCTTTAACCTCCATGTATCGTGCTCTTACCAAGTTTTTTCTTGTGGTTGATTTCAGGTTTCATAGTGTTGTGGTCACAAAATATGCATGGTATGATCTCAATCTTTTTGTATTTGTTAAGGCCTGATTTGTGACCCAGCATGTGATCTATTCTGGAAAACATTCCATGTGTGCTCAAAAAGAATGTGTATTCTGATGAAATGTGTATTAGGATGAAATGTTCTGAATATATCTGTTAAGACCATTTTGTCCATTGTGTCATTCAAAGTCATTATTTTCTTACTGATTTTTTTGCTTATATGATCTGTCCATTGTTGTAAGTGGGGTTTAAAGTCCTCTGCTATTATTATATTATTATCAATGAGTTTCTTTATGTCATGTCATGTTATGTTATGTTATGTTATGTTATGTTATGTTATTTATATGTTTGGGTATTTCAATTTGGGGCATAAATATTTATAATTGTTAGATCTTCTTGTTGGCAGTAGACTTATATGATGATACTGTGCTCTTCATCATCTCTTATTACAGTCTTTGGTTTAAAATCTAGTTTGTCCGATATAAGTATGACTACTCTGGCTTTTTTTTTTTTTTTTTTATGTCCATTAGCTTGGTAATTGGTCTCCATTCCTTCACTTTCAATCTGGAAGTATCTTTAGGTTTAAAATGAGTGTCCTGTATGCAGCATATAGATGGGTCTTATTTCCTTATCCATTCTGATACCCTGGATTGGAGCATTTAGTCCATTTACATTCAGAGTGATTATTGATAGATATGAATTTAGTGCCATTGTGTTATCTGTAAAGTCATTCTTTCTGGAGATTTTTTTCTGTTCCTTTCTAGTCTTTGTTGCTTTTGGTCTTTTTTTCCCCACTCAAAGAGTCCTCTTCAATATTTCTTGCAGGGCTGGTTTAGTGGTCACAAACTCTTTTAGTTTTCGTTTGTCTGGGAAACTCTTTATCTTTCCTTCTGTTCTGAATGACAGCCTTGCTGGATAGAGTATTCTTGGCTAAATATTTTTCCCATTCAGCATGTTGAATATACCATGCCATTCCCTCTGGCCTGCCAAGTTTTTATGGCTAGATCTGCTGCTAACCTTATTTGCCTTCCCTTGTAAGTTAGGGATTATCTCCCTTGTTGCTTTTAGAATTTTTTCCTTATCTCAGTCTTTTGCAAATTTTACTATGATATGTCTTGGTGTTGGCTTGCTTTTATTGATTTTGATGGAAGTTCTCTGTGCCTCCTGGATTTGGATATGTTTTTCCTTCCCCAGATTGGGGAAGTTTTCAGATAAAATTTGCTCAAATAAACCTTTTGCCCTTTTCCCTTCTTTCTTCTTCTGTGACTCCTATGAAGCAAATACTATTATGCTTTATGGGGTTGCTGAGTTTGCTAAGTCTACATTTGTGATCCAATATTTTTTTCCCTCTTCTTTTTAGCTTAATTATTTTCCATAATTTTATCTCCTATATCACTTATTCATTCCTCTGCTTCTTCCATCTTTGTAGTCATTACATTCAGTCATGTTTGCATCTCAGTTATAGCATTTTTTTATTTTGGCTTGACTAGCTTTTAGGTCTTTATTTTCTGCAGTAATGGACTCCTGGTGTCTTCTGTGCTTTTCTCAAGCCCAGCTAGTATCCTTTTCATTGTTGTTTTAAATTCTGAGTCAAGCATATTACTTATACCTGTTTCAGATCCCTGGCCATGACCTTTTTTGTTCTTTCTTTTGGAATGAATTTCTCTGTGTTGGCATTTTGTCTAGATCTTTGTTTTCTTCTCTGTGTTAGAAAAGCCTGTTATGTTTCCTACTCCTGAGAGTAATGGCTTTATTAAGAAGAGGTCCAGGTTCTGGTGCTTCATGAAGTGTTTCTAGTGTATGCTATGCACACTCCGCTGTTGTGTTTTGGATGCTCTTTCCCTCAGGTCAGTACACTGCAGAGTTTTTCCTTGCCTTCAGTGGGGAGTATTTGGACCTTGTCCACTGTGTGGTGAGTTTCAACTAATATGGTTTGGTCTTCTTGTTAAAAGAGGACAGAACTTATTTCCACTGTAGCTAAGGCTTTGCAGCACTCTATGGTCAGTAGACTTGGTGCATGTGGGGGTTTGTGCTGGTCTTCTGGGGAGGGGCCCACTGCTGCTCTGGCTCTCAGGTATACTTGCCCTCATATAAAAGTACCTGCAGAGCACAGATGGCCAAGGCTTGGTGTAAGCAGCTCAAACCTCCACTGTGGATGTTGTGCTGCTCACTGAAGTCTGTCCCTATTTCCATGATGTGGCCTCTTTTCTCCCTCTATTTGTGCAGTTTGTTCCCTGAGTTCTCAGGTCAATTTCTTGGGTGTTCAGAATGATTTGATATTTATCTAGCTGAGTTCGAGGGATGAGGCAAGCATAGTGTCCCCGTACTACTCCACCATCTCAACTCAGGCCACTAAATTTTAATAAACTTGTTATGCATCTATAGACAACTAACACAGGAGGTCTCTATGTACTTTTGTGGTCATAACAATCAATCCTCATTACCATGTGTGAGGGGTTGGGGAAGATGGAAAGAACATATCTATTTTCTTCTCTCTTCCAGAATCCAGATTTGCTCTACACTGATATCGGGGCACTGTAAGATTAATCCATAGAAATGTTTTCTACAAAGGTATATTTCAGTCTTCTACTAACCAACTACAAGAGGTTTGTAGAGCCATCTATCTAAGTTCCAGCATGGATCTAGAGCTTATCTGAGTCCCATGCAGAAAATGTCCAACCCCTACATACATAGAAGTAGTGATTTATGTTGTCCTTTCAGTTCTAAAATTTCATGACATGAGGTCACAAGTGACTGTATATTGTATATATTTCCTCTAAAGTACTGAAAAAATGTATACTGACAACCCTTAGCAAAACTCCACAAGTATTTTTGAGTACTTGGTCCATCCATGCCATGTTTTGTGTTAAATTCTGGTGGATATGACAGACCAACTAGCCTACATTCTGGTGAGTTGTGTCTCTGCAAACTCTGTGTCCTTCTCTCAGAGACTCTTCCACTCAAATTAATTTGGTAATTCTTGATTTTAGGCAAATATAAAGGTGAGAACTCAATTACAAACTTCATGTACCTTAAGAGGATGAGTCAGACATGCACAAACCAGAAATGTTTCTCACACTCACCCAGAAATGTCCTAGGATGTTGACCTCAAAAGTTTTGGTAATCTCTTCATCCTTGGTACTAAGAAGGTCAGCTGGATATACTACCCCAGCATTATTCACCAAGATGGTTACATCTCCTACTTCTTTCTTTACCTGTGAAGGGAAAAAAATTACTGGGTATGTTATAGAAACTCAAAGTTTTGGGGCTGATGTCATCCACGAATTAGATTCTTTATTCCACTTGATAAGAAATCTCAGAGTTCAGGCTGGAAAGAGCTTTAGTCCTAAAAATGGATGCAAAGAGAACACTGTCATAAAGTTAGGAGAAACTATGTTTTTTAACATCTGAATTTTCATATTATGTAAATCATAGATTTTTAAACTTTATCTATAAAGTGAATTAATATTCATGTTGATTAATTGATATATTGGTTCTAATCAAACATTTTTATAGTGCTGAGTAGTCTTGTTTGTACCACCTACTAATTATATGATCGTGGACTGGCTTAACTCCTCCTTAGCAGAGCAAAATCTCAGTTTGCTCATCTGTCAAATGAGGTTAATAAAGTTATTGTAGAGATGAAATTAAAGGATGCAGTAGTTTATCAGAGTGCTCGGTTCATTTGATATTTACTCTTTTAAAAATTGTTACAATAATTACTAACATTACATTTTCTATAGAAGACTAGATTACTGGCAACATAAATAAAATACCATAGAGAAAATAAAGAAAAAAAAAAGGAATTACTGCAAAAGTAATAGGATTAAGATAAAACTAAGAAAGTGATTCTTTCTCCTTGTGATGAATCTCTTCTCTGTCACTCTATACCACTGCTCAAACTTCTGATCAGAAATAAATTGGTTAGTAATATGAAATAATAATAATAGGCAGAGTTGAGTGGGTTCTATACAAGGAAAGAAATGTATATCCTTCCTTATTCATACAACCACCTTAGTTAGCAGAGGCTAAAATAGAATTTAAATCAGGCAGCCATAAGGAATCTTTCCACTGTCCATGGAAATAGATACAAAATTATTTGAAGGAATTTGTAGTTTGAAATCTCACCTGCTTTACAGAGTTATAAATGTCTTCTCGGTTACTGCAGTCTACGACAGATACATGCACGGTGGCCCCCAGTTTTCTGCATTCAGCTGCTGTTTCCTCAACACTGTGCTGTAATTGGAAAAAACAAATGTAGAAAGATGTAGGTCAGTTAGGGGACAAGACAAAGGGATAAAGACTTGGAGAAGATATTTCTTTAAAGATTAAAACTCATGGGATGTCTAGGTGGCTCAGGGTAAGTGTCTGACTCTTGTTCTCCTTTTAGGTCTTGATCTCAGGCTTGCAAGTTCAAGCCCCATGTTGGGCTCCACACTGGGCTCTGCACTGGACATGAAGCCTACTTTAAAAATAAACAAACAAACAAACAAAGATTAAAATTCATGTCCAAAATGCCCTCCTTGTTTTTTTGTTTTTTTTTTTTAATTTTTTTTTAACGTTTATTTATTTTTGAGACAGAGAGAGACAGAGCATGAATGGGGCAGGGGCAGAGAGAGAGGTAGACACAGAACTGGAAGCAGGCTCCAGGCTCTGAGCCATCAGCCCAGAGCCCGACGCGGGGCTCGAACTCAGGGACTGTGAGATCGTGACCTGAGCTGAAGTCGGACGCCTAATCGACTGAGCCACCCAGGCGCCCCTTTGCCCTCCTTGTTTGTACAAAAGCTTCGTGAGAGACACCGCCTGCCTAACTTGCAAAGGGAGTGTATGTGGTGTTTCTGCCAGTGAGTGCTCATACTAGATATGGGTTTTTATCTTGTTTGACTACATTCTCAATAGCCATTCTGCATCTAAACAAACCAAACCAAACCAAACACCCTTCATGTTTTTCCAGCTTTTTATCTTGGGTTAGAGGTTCCTCAAGAGGCAGTTTTTTAAAAGCAGACTACTCTCATAGACAGAAGAACATGCTTGAAAGATGTTGCTCTTTGTGGGGTCATGAATGGAGGTGTTGGGGTACACAGAAGAAAAGAAAATTCAGCTTTTCATTTGACAGATTGTCAAATTGTTGCTGAGCACCAACCATATAGTAGCAGTAAAGCACCAGGTAGCAATTCTAAACTAGTGGTAATTTTAAACCATATGCCTCTGCCTGTCATACTTTTCTTGATGATTCTGATTTAAGCCACTAGGAGGGAAGGAGAAAGAAGGATCCTTATTCGAGGAAGCCTTTCCTAGGGAGGCAATGCTACCACTCTTGGTGATACAATATTATGTTCAAGTGTTTTGGAGTGAAAATGGGCAAAGGCCACAGCTAGAGTCTCATCTATGTAACAACTTCATACATGTAATAAGTTTATAGTAACTTTGTATGCAGAAACCCAAGACATGGATAGAGAGCAACTTTTTTTCAGCCTAAATTCAAAGACCTTTTTCCTAAGATAAAACTGTCCTGATGTTTCTTGATCTGTATTTCCGGAAAACTAGAATTCTTTTCAAGTTTTGACATCTGTTGATTTTATAGAGATTATAAGGTTTTAAAAATTACACTTTTTGGGGTGCCTCAGTGGCTCAGTCGGTTAAGCATCTGACTTTAGCTCAGGCCATGATCTCATAGTTCGTGGGTTTGAGCCCCACGTCCGGCTCTGTGGTGACAGTGGGGAGCCTGCTTTGGATTCTGTGTCTCCCTTTGCCTCTCCCCTGCTCATGCTGATGCTCATGCTCATGCTCTGTCTCTCTCTCTGAAAAATAAACATTAAAAAAATTTTTTTAATTACATTTTTTCCTCTCACAATTTGTAGATTCTTCCCTGTGATGAAGAGGCAAGGCCGCCTGAAAGCCCTTTTCTCACACCGGGATGTTCACAGTGTGGCTGTTACTTGAGGCGGTCCCTGAATGAGTGGCAAGTGGTTCCCTTAGCCAGTGCTGCCTCCCTTGGGTCCTTCATATTCCACTACCTCAGGCTCAGCCCCAGAGTAGCAGCCTGAAATCCCAAAGAACAGACCCTCACAGACATTAGGACACAAAGTCACAGAGCCAATATCTCCTCATAGCCTTTTGGGGCTTGCAGAGGAGTAAAGAGGGAGGAAAGGAGCTCTTTCACCAATTTATTTATTTATTTATTTATTTTTAATTTTTTTTTTTTTTTACGTTTTATTTATTTTTGAGAGAGAGAGAGAGAGAGAGAGAGAGACAGAACACAAGTGGAGGAGGGGCAGAGAGAGGGAGACAGAATCCGAAGCAGGCTCTAGGCTCTGAGCTGTCATCACAGAGCCTGATGTGGGCTTGAACCCACGAACTGTGAGATCAAGACCTGAGCCGAAGTCAGTTGCTTAACCGACTGAGCCACCCAGGCGCCCCTTTCTTTCACCAATTTAGACGTAGCTTGCTCATTGTCAGATTACAAGAACCACCATGCATTTTTTTGTCTCTAGACTCATGGTCAGTAGAGAGAATTCATGACAAGAGCTTTCATCAGATGCTTTTTTTTTTTAATTTTTTTTTTAACGTTTATTTATTTTTGAGACAGAGAGAGACAGAGCATAATGGGGGAGGGTCAGAGAGAAAGGGATACACAGAATCTGAAACAGGCTCCAGGCTCTGAGCTGTCAGCACAGAGCCCAACGCGGGGCTCGAACTCACGGACCGCGAGATCATGACCTGAGCCGAAGTCGGCTGCTTAACCAACTGAGCCACCCAGGCGCCCCTTCATCAGATGCTTTGATTAAAGAATTAATAATGTGTCAGTCTTCTACCCGAGCTAGAGAACTACAAAATGTAATGTCTTGTCTTTTTGTAAGCAAAAATACTTGCTTTAACCTCAACCCCAGTTTGCAGTGACTCCACTTTTCAGAGTGTTCCTAAAGCAACAGTTTAGATTGAATGAGGGCACACTGCTAACATGACTCTAAGTAAGGCAAAAGAAGTCAGCCATAACCAAGAGAGCTGGCACCTTCCACAGGTTAAAGGAGATCTGAGTTACATTTATAGCCTTACAGTGAATCATTTAACACCTTGAATGTTTGGTTTTTAAGTTTTTTTTTTTTTTTATTTTGAGAGAGAGAGAGCGAGAGCACACTCACACATGCAAGTGGGGGAGGGGAAGAGAGAATCTTCAGGCAGGCTCCGTCAGCGCAGAGGCTTGGGGCTCAATCCACAAACCAGGATATCATTATTCAAGCTGAAAGCAAGAGTTGGTTGCTTAACCAACTGAGCCATGCAGGTGCCCTTAATACCTTCATTGTTTAACCATAAAATTCAAGGATTCAAAGATACCCTATGAGGTTAGGTGACTCATCCTTCAGGCAGAATCTTAAATAAGTCATTTTTATTCCTTGTCACTGGAATTTAAAAAAATGTAATCAATAGGGGCACCTGCGTGGCTCAGTCAGTTAAGTGTCTATGCTGACATCTCAGAGCCTGGAACCTGCTTTGGATTCTATGTCTCCTTCTCTCTCTGTTCCTCCCCTGCTCACTCTCTCTCTCTCTCTCTCTCTCTCTCTCTTTCTCAAAAATAAATATTAAAATTTTTAAAAATAAAAACATAAAAAAATGTAATAAATATCAGTCATCTCTCCCAAACACATAGCTAGAAAGAGATTAAAAGGTTATATTTTATCAAGACTTTTTCCTGGATTTATACTTCTTTCTTTCTTTTCTTTTTTCTCTTTCTTCTTTCTTTCTTTCTTTCTTTCTTTCTTTCTTTCTTGAATGCCTAAGAACAGCAGACAGCAGTTTTCTCAATTTGTAAATCTTGTCCCCTTCTAGGAAGCTCATTGGAATCTCTTCAAGGACCAACTGATGCCAAATCACTTCCCTGTATATCAACTCATCTATTAAATGCCTGTGTATGTTATACAAAATGTATCAACTTTTCCTTGTACAGTATTCTTTACTGTCTGGAAAGAACCAGAGAAGAACTACTTTTCTAAGATCAAGTGACTTTTTTTTAAAAGATTTTATTTTATTTTATTTTATTTTATTTTATTTTTTATTTAAAAAAATTTTAACATTTATTTATTTTTGAGAGACAGAGACAGAGTGTGAGTGGGGGAGGGGCAGAGAGAGGGAGATGGAATCTGAAGCAGGCTCCAGGCTCTGAGCTGTCAGCACAGAGACTGATGCAGGTCTTGAACCCACAAACCACAAGATCATGACCCGAGCCAAAGTCTAACACCCAACCAACTGAACCACCCATGCATCCCTCGAGTTTATATATCTTTAACACAAAGCTCTTTAATTTAAATATACACCCACATGTTAGATATCTTCACCAGAATGTCCCACAGGCATCTCAGACTCAGGGCAAGCAGTGTTAGAAAGTTATATGGAGAGTGTTGGAGCTGTTTCCCACCAGTGTTGGGCGATCTTGGCTGGGTGGGGGGAGGAGGAAGTAGGGAAGAGAAATGCCACCTGCCAGGTCTTTTGTTCTTTTTTTTGTTGTTGTTTAATTTTTTTAATTGATTATTTAAAAAAAATTTTATCACATTTATTTATTTTTGAGACACAGAGACAGATCACGAACACGGGAGGGGCAGAGAGCGAGGGAGACAGAATCCGAAGCAGGCTCCAGGCTCTGAGCTGTCAGAGCCTGACGTGGAACTTGAACCTATGAGCTGTGAGATCACGACCTGAGCCAAAATTGGACGCTTATCCGACTGAGTCACCCAGGTGCCCCTAAAGATTTTATTTTTAAGTAATCTCTACACCCAACGTGGGGCTTGGACTTACAACCCTGAAATCAAGAGGTACAAGTTACTGACTGATCGGGGCACCAGCCAGGTGCCCCAAAATGACATTTTTGAAGGCTTTAAGAAATAGGACAACTGGACATGACAGCAAAGAACATCAGAGAGTAGTAATATAGTGGCAATTAAAATCTCACTGTGATCTGTGGAAAATCTGATTTTTTTTTCATGTTTATTTTTGAGAGAGTGAGCATGGATGGGGAGAGGGCAGAGAGAGAGTGACAGAGGGTCTCCAGTGGGCTCTGTGCTGACAGCAGAGAGCCCGATGTGGAGCTCAAACCCATGAACCATGAGATCATGACCTGAGCCAAAGTTGGACGCATCATTGACTGAGCCACCCAGGTGCGCTGAAAATCTGATTCTTAAAAAAACTTCACAGTTTTTCCAACCTAAAAATCCTGTCACATTTTTCTGTGTATTATTTTTATGGACTTCCAGAATTCACAAGTGTAGGGGAAATGATACAAAATTTCAGTTTTATTTTTGAGTAGCTAATATAATGTTTACAAAGAAAAATATGAATGCTCAAGAGAAAGCCTGACCCACTGCATGTTGTTGTTGTTGTTTTTAAAATGGCTTATGTTTAGTATGGACAGATATTGTTCTTAGTGCATAAAATTCACTTGTTTAATCCTCTTGCCAAGGAGTCCACAAACTTTTCCTGTAAACTGCGAGAGAGTAAATATTTTAGGATTGTGTGGGTGGGAGTGGAGGCAATAAGAGGTTCTGTCGGATGTTCTTCTTTGTTTCTTATTTGCTTGTTGCTTTGACAACCCTTAAAAAAGGTAAAAAACATTGCTAGCTCAACAGCCTGCCCAAGGACCAGGTTTGTTCCATTAGCCAGAGTTTGCTAACACCTGTTATTACCCATCCTGTGAGGTATTATCTTCATTTCAAAGATAAGGAAACTGGAGGCTTGGAAGTAGCCTGGCTCCTGAATCTGTGTTATCAACTTAAATATCATGGCATAAAAAAATCACTGCTTCGTTCTCAGTTATGTTCCCTCCGTCAAACCACCCCAATGCATGTAGAATAAGGCACCAGGGAAGTTAGCTATTAAACATTAAAAAAGAAAAATACAAAGGCACGCAGATGCTAAGTCAAATAATTTTCGAAACATATGCCTTACTTATGACTTTAAAAGATGGGGCAAATGAATCCATTACCTTATTAATATCCCACAGAACCAGTCTGCTCTTCCGTTTTGCAAATTCATAGGCAGTCGACCTGCCTATTCCATGCCCAGCTCCTGTAATGAGGATAGTCTCCCCAGCCACAGATTTTCTCCTTTGGGGAATGAAAATTTTCACCAATGCCTCCAAATAGGAGTAGATGATGGTGAGCAGAAGAAGGAGGAGATCCAAGATAATATTCATGGCTCTGCTCTGTATTCCTTCTCTGGTTCAATCCTTGTCTACCTGCAGCTAAGAGCCACCTTCTGCACAAAGGTCCAGGGGAGAGCTGTGCTCCAGGTGTTGATAGGACTGGCAGAAGTAAGCCAGATTTCCTCTATGTGTTCTGATAGGCTGGCTACACCTCGAGTTTGGAAATGATGCAATTGCTACTAAAAGCTTGGCGCAGGGACAAAGGAATCCTGGAGAAAGTGCTCTCTGGACTTGCTCACAGAGAAGCAGTTTTGTGCTGTGTTGCACAATTAAGTGCAATTATTCTACAAATAATTCTAGAGATGGTGCATCAGCTAATTGTCTCTTGGTAGTCTCTTGGTATCTTTCTGTAAACGTGTGTATGTTTGTGTGTGTGTGTATGTGTGTGTGTGTGTTTAACTGAAGGAAAAAGAGAAAGTAGAGGTATTGTCCTAAGGAGACTTAAATAAAGTTATGGGCCAACCAAGCTTAGTTTGATTCATTTATTCATGAAAGCTCAGCATCAATATTTCAATTAACTAATTTTTTTTACATGAGATGCACATTTCCCTGAAACCCTCTTAAGTTTGGGGGAGATTGGAGGTTATACAAAGCAATCAAATCCCTTTGTGATACTATGGGAATGAGCATTAAATCTCCTGATTTATGCTCCAAAAGTCTCCACTTAAAAGTGGTGTGACTTCCAATACCCCAAAGTAGAAATAGTCCAAGTGTCTATCAACAGATGAATGGATAAACAAAATGTTATATATACATACAATGCAATATCATTCCTCTTTTAAAATGAATGCAATTCTGATATATGCTACAACATGAATGAACCTTAAAAACATTATGCTAAGTAAAATAAAAGACACAAAACGACAAATATTGTTTGACTCCACTTATATAACCTATATTAGTCAGATACATAGAGATAGAAAGTAGAATGGTGGTTATTGGGAAATACCACTATTTCTTTGGAGACTATAACATGAGACATTTACAGGATTTATGTACATTGCTATAACCCACTGTTTTAGTCTAACTATAGTAGTCTTCCAAGTAGAAGTTGAGGATTATAATCTCTTCAAATAAATAATTTCCCCTTCCTTTCTGGAAGTTTAATTGTCAAAGGTTCTGTGCCCTACCAAACTGATAAAGCAGTATTAGGTAGTCTTAAATGTCTTATAAACTTCTTGAAGCTCCAAAACCTAGTTCCTACCCGAACAAATCCCAAGTTCACATCTTGTAGAGGCCTCTGCATATTTTCTGTTTATGAAACCCATTGCTTCATCTCTGCATATCAATCCTACTTTTTTTCTTATAGTAGCAAAGAAAGGGTCTTGATCGCTATTGTGTACTTCTCAAGATTTCTTTCCTTGTTCCTCCAATTATTCTTTTTTCCCTATTAATTCCAACTTCTTCCAGCCTACAGGCCCTGTCTCTTTTGCTTTCAACTACCTTCTGATCTCTCCAATTATAAACATATTCTGTGAAATCTTTCCCTACCCAATCCCCTTTTACCATCCTGTCTTTCATATCTTACTGTCAAATTATTATATAGCAATTACCTCTGTTCTCTGGCTACCCATTTCCTTGGGAGGATAGAAATCTCTTGTCTCTTTATTCTTCACCTGGTGCATAGTGCCATGGTGGTCCTAAATATAAAGAGCTATGCGAGCATCACCAGTCCTGAAGATGGAAGGTGGGTGGGAGGTGAGCCATAAATGGGACCTAAAGGGCGAGCAGGGGTTGACCACATGGTGAAGAGGATAAGAATGCTCCAGATATAGGAAACCATGTGTAGAGGCACTGGGATGTGAAAGATCATGGCACATTGAAGGACTAGGTCTGTCTTGGATAAGAGAGTGTAGGGCAGAGAGAAGATAATGTATAGGTGCATAGAGGCTCAATCATTGAGGGCCTCAGCATCAAGGAAGGCTAGTGAAATGTTTTGAGCAGAGGACTGCCATAATCAGATTTAGAAATGCCACAGGATGGAGGATGCATTGGAAGAACGGCAAGAATAGATGGAGGGAAACCAGTTGGACAGCTGTTAGGTCACCCAGGCCAGAGATGGTGGTGGCCTGAATGAAAGTGGTGGCAAAGAGATATTTGGGAGAGGGAATAATAGAATAAATGGGCATTAATTTAATAAATATACATCAAACTCTTGATATAGTCTTAGGGACTGTTCCAGGCATTGGGGATACAGCATTGAACAAAATACATCAAAACAAATCACTTCCCTTGGGAAATTTATGCTCTAGGGGCAATGTAGACAATAAAGATGATAAATAAGGAAGATATATAGTATGCTCCACAATGGTAAGTGCCAGGGAGAAAAATCGAGAACAGAGGCAGAAATGGAATCTGGTAGGGCATGGTTGTGTAGGCAGGGTTTTAGGTAAGGAGTGCTAAGTTCTGAAAAGATCTAAGGGAAAAAAGACTTAAAGGGAAGATGGAGCTACCCATGTGGGTATCTGCAGGAAGAACATTCTGGAAAGGGAACAGTGACATACAAAGGTCTTGAGATAGGAATATGTCTGGTGGGTCATGGAACATCAAGGGCGTGAACTGAAAGAAGGTGAGGGTAGTGTAACAGTTTTATGGGTCAACATGGATAGGTTATAGTTTCTAGCTATTCAGTGTAACAGTAATCTAGGTATTCCTGTGAAGGTATTTTGTGCTTAATATCTATGATCAGTAGTCTTTATTTTTTTTAATGTTTATTTATTTGTTTTGGGAGAAAGAGGGGAGGGGAAGAGAGAGAGAAGGAGAGAAAATTTCAAACAGGCTCCAAGTTGCCAGCACAGAGCCCCACTCAGGGCTCTATCTCTCTCTCTCTCAAAGATAAATAAACATTTGGGAAAAAAAAGAGACTGAGAGAGAGATACCAGAGACCTCCCTTGCCCCTTCTGCTATGTAAAGACACAGAAAGAAGGCAGGCTGGCTGGTTGTAAACCAGGAGGCAGGCTTTCACTAGACACCAAATCCTTGATATTGTCAGCCTGAACTAAGATATCCTGAGTTAGAAGAAATTCTGCCTCAAGACTGCAACATCAACTTGTGCCCAAGAGTTTCCAGTCTTCCTGTCTGCCCAACTGTATCTCTTCTTGTATGTATGTATGTATGTATGTATGTGTGTATGTATGTAGGTATATAAAATTTCCTACTGGCTCTGTTTCTCCGGAGAACTCTAATACAGGAAATAAGGTAGTGGGGAAGAAGACTAGATTACATTTGGCCTTCCAGGTCATGGTAAAAACTTTAGCTTTAAGTTTTAGATGAGAAGCTGATGGGATATTGTGAGCTGAAGCATGATGTGAACTCATACTTTAAAGACCCATTCTGGCTGCTGTGCCGGGGGTAACAAGAGGTGATGGTGGCTTGCATCAGGGTGGTGGCAGTAGGGGTGATAAAAGGTGATAGAATTCTGGATATAGATATAGATATGTCTGATGTTTATTTGTCTATTTTTGAGAGAGAGAGAGAGAGAGAGAGAGAGCAAGGGAGGGGCAGAGATGGAGGGAGACAGAGAATCCCAAGCAGGCTCTGCTGTCGGTACGGAGCCTGACACAGCTGGAACTCATGAACCATGAGATCATGACCTAAGTTGAAATCAAGAGTTGAACACTTGACCGACTGAGCAACCCAAGCACCCCCGTATATATTTTCAAGGTAGAACAAACAGAATTGTTTTTGTAATGAATGTGGGGAGTGAGAGAGAGGAATCAAGTATGACACTACATTTTTTGACTTGAGCAACTGGAATAATGGGGTGTGGAACAGTTTTTGGATAACACAAAAATCTCAGTTTCAGAAATATTGCGTTGAAATGCCTGCAGGTCATACAGGCAGAGATATCAAGAAGGTATTTGCATATGTGTGTGGCATTCAGAGGAGAGATTCAGGCTGGAAATATAAGTGTGGGAATGGTGACCAATATTTAACGTGTGTGCCAAGGACTAGAGGATTTTTCTGAGATGAGGGATGAAGGTGAACAAAAGGAGGCAGGTGTAATTCCACGTTTTTAGCTTGGACACTTGTTAGATGTGCCATTTTCTGTTGGGGAACACAGATGGTGTAGAGAAGATGCTAGCTTGAATTACTATACAAGGCCACCCGCAATTATAGGGAAGTCTATGAAAGTAAAAGGCACATCTCTCTCATCCTGAGATTGTCCAGTCATCTCTAGACCAATTAAAAAAAAAAGAGGGAAAGAAAAAGGAAAACAAAACAAAACAAAACAAAAAACAACTGGAGTGGTCAGATTGGCTCTAAAGTGTACCGGGAATTTCTATCTACTTTTGGGAAGGATGTGATGGCCAGTGCAGATTAAGACTATCCCAGTATTTTCAGGCTCAGCTTTTTAATTTCAGGAAACTTTAGACTGTTTCGATATTGGGTCAGTCCAGGCTAGGTTTTTTTGTTTTTTTGTTTTTTTAGGTAGAATACTTGAGCAACTAGGATTTAGGATTTCATTCTACCTTAAAATAATTCCTAGCTGAAACAGCTTCAATTCCCATTGGAGATTTTCATTGGCTAATTATGGAATATTGTCTGAATACCAAGGGGAGCTTGAGTAAAAGGAAGCAGAGGGGGCTTAGGGTGATGGTTCAACTATCCAGGAATTCCACTGAGGTTGTAGGATAATGAGTCAGCAAACTTGGGCTCAAATCCTCAGCTTGACCTCTGAGTAGCAGTGTGATTTCAGGTAAGTTTGGTGAATGCCTTTGGGTTACCTCATCTATGAAATGGGAATAATGATGTCTACCACCCAGAATTCTTCAAGGGAGTAAGTCTATTGCCCAGCCTGGGAGAGGAGGCTCTTAATAATTGCTCCCCTCCCCCACAGTAAAATCCTCATTAGCTATTTACTTGCTAGCCAAGTTGATGTTGACAACCTACTAAGGGTCAATTTTAACCCTTTTCCTTGGCTTGATTCCTTAGTCTTTCTAATCCTTATTTCCATTAAAAAGAATAGATTTCTGGCATGAGAATGGTAGCTTGGGGACAGGGACAGGGAAGAGTTCTTCTGAAGGCAAGAATGGGAATATTCTCAAAGGGAATAGGAGAGGCTAGTGAGTCCTAGTTGTCCCATGGCAGGGCTCCAGGGTGATAGCAAGGGCTCAGGAAGACTTTATGGTGTGTCCAGGGAGTGTTAGTTCCTTACCAACAGTCAGGATTTCTGTACCCCACAAAAGAGAGCCGTCTGTTATCAAGGTCCTATATTAGGACCACAGAGGACCATGATAGTTGACAGAGAAGTCTTTCCTGTTTACCCCAAGGCAATGTAAGCCTCTTTGATTTTGGTGTGACTCTCAGAAGTGGCCCTATTGGTGGTTGAGATGAGTTTTCCCACTAAACTGTTAGGACGTGGGTTCAGAGTTAGAATTCATTCATTCAAATAACGGTTAAAAGCTTTCAGACTTAGAGTCAAAGCAGTAATTGCCTGATGTTAGTGAATCAGAACAAGCTTTTTTTTAACAGCAACAACAAAAAAACAAAAAAAAAAAAAAGAAAAGGAGGGGGGAGGTAGAGAACAAAAACCTAGAACTCCTACAGCATTCATTAACCTTTCAACGGAGTTAGGGCGTCAGCCTCTAAGGTTCTGAGTTACTGCTTGTTACAGGAATTTCAGCAATGCCTTCGACGCCTACTACACGGAATTGCTGGAAGATTAAATGGCCAAGTGTGCCTAGCATATGGTTAACATTCATGAAAAGGACTGATTACCATTCTGTCAGTGTACTATCCAAGAAGTAGTACTTATTTCTCTTAATGGTTAATGCCAGAATCCTTCCAAGTGTTAATTTCAGACAAGTGTGTTAAGAGGTAAACATGTTTTGGGGTGCCTGGGTGGCTCAGTCGGTTGAGGGTCCGACTTCAGCTCAGGTCATGATCTCGCAGTCCGTGAGTTCGGGCCCCACGTCGGGCTCTGTGCTGACAGCTCAGAGCCTAGAGCCTGCTTCGAATTCTGGGTCTCCCTCTGTCTCTGCCCCTCCCCCACCCATGCTCTGGCTCTCTCTCTCTGTCAAAAATAAATAAATACTAACAACAAATTTAAAAAAAGAGGTAAACATGTTTATTGTGAAAAGAGGAAAGTCATCAGTAATCTTGGGGCCTCAGTCACCTTACTGAAGTTTCACTGTGTTTCCTCCTCACCTACTTCATTATTCTTGGCAAGCTGGAGCAGGTATAACTTAATCAAAATAATAAACACTACATGTATTTCAAAATGAGTCCCAAGCTGACTGGAAGAGACTCTCCAACCTTCTAATGTCACTCTCACCTAACAGGACAGGGTTTAGGTAAATCTATAAATTCTGTGGTTATTCACAGGTACTCCAGTAGAGTGCTACCAGAGCATGGCTAATGTTGGAGAAGAATCTAAGTTATGTTATTTAAATGTGACAATGTTTTTGAAGGAGGCATTTTTGACTCAGATATGTATTTACATCAACTGAATGTAGAATGTAGTCTGACAGCAATTGTATTTGGATTCTCTGTATTAGAAGGTAGTTGATGGGCAGGGAGAACATTATTGCAGGAATACCTGCTGTGAAACATTTTCATATATTATAGAATCTACAGTATAACCTTCCTTAAGCTGATTATCTTATGATCCTTATCATCTGCAGTGGCACTGATGACATAACTTAATTGTTCAATAAGCCAACTGTTTAGGAAAGTACCAGACACATATTAAATAAATATAAGTTTTGGGGAGCCTTGGGGACTCAGTCAGTTAGGTGTCTGACTTTTGATTTTGGCTCAAGTCATGATCTCATGGTTCGTGAGTTCGAGCCTCGCGTCGGACTTTGTGCTGGCGATGCAGAGCCTGCTTCGGATTCTCTCTCTCCCTCTCTGCCCCTCCCCTGCTCTCTTTCTCTCTCTCAAAATAAATAAACTTTTTTTAAAAGTTAAAAAAGTAAAAATAAGTAAGTATGTTTCTGTTTAGAAACAGAATCAAGATCTTTTACCATGAAATTTCTGTACCTAAATGTGACTCATTTACCTACATTTCACCAGGGTCAGTGATTCTGAGTTATATGTTTTCTAAGTATGAACCTTCTGATGGAAGGATCAAAGTTCTTTACTTTGTGTATATTAACACAGTCTTGGAAATATTTTTCTTCAATAGAAATCCAACAAACCTGAATATTTTTTCAATTCATATTCTCATCTCACTGAGCCTCACTTGCATCCAAGAAATTTCCAGATATTAAAAAAACAAAAAAAGACCTTTGATTATATAATGCATTTTCCTTTAATTTGAAGGATAAATCAAGCTTTCTTTTCAAGACAAAAAGACAGAGACAAAAGTTTAAGTTTGATTTGTTTATTGTTGCCACTATGGGTACACTCTCTTAATTCTCTGCCTCAAATCCCAATGGTGCTTCCATACCTGCAAGATGTGTCCATCTCTAGTTTCCTTGAGCTGAAATGTTTGGCTTTGAAATGAAACAGTGTGGTAATGTGCAGGATGAAATGTTTGAGCAGTATTTCTTACATCACATGAAACTCACTGTGAAATGCCATTAGATACAGTTCTTCATTAAATTTAGAGAGCCTGAAGTTTCTGTTTTTATGGAGAATAGAAAAGGAAACACGTGAATTATATAAAACTTAAGTGAAATTAGAAATACCACTATATCTTACATATTTATAATACAAATTTTGCAAAGCCTTCACAAGCCACAAACTCTTAGAAATTATTATAAAATTATTTTTGTTCCTTTTCTCCATTTTCTGTGAGGTCAATTCCTAAGATATTCCCCTCTTTGTATTATACGAAATTAGCTTTCAGCTAGAGGAGAGGTGGTAATAAATGTGCACTGCCAGGGCCTCAAAAGAGGATACTGAAGAAAAAAAGATAATTAGGAAAAGCAGAAGTCTAAACGTTAAAATTCTGGTGAGTATTAGATGAAACCCACTGAGACCTGCTAAATCAGTTTTATTTATCTATGGCTAACGTATGAAGAAGAATTTAAGTTATGTTACTTAAATATAATGATGTTTTGGAAAGCAGGCATTTTTAAGGTATATATTTACATCAACTAAATGTAGAATGCAGCCCATGTAGAACTTATTGTCCTTTAGTTTTATATCCAACAACTGCATCAAACCTAATATCGATCTTTCGTTTTAAATATGCCAGGAAACGCTCAGGAAGGATCCTAAAAAAAAGATACATGAAAATAATTATGAAATTAATATTAAATGCACTTGTAAAATATATTCTTTTAAAATACTTATGTCTATCATGTATCATCTTTTTTTTTTGCATGAGAGAAATAACTTTTTAATATATGTTCTATGATCAGGCAGCTATATGCAATGTAGAAATCATACTGGAATACAGTCAGGGAGCCCTGTGATAAAATGAGAGTAAAGTGGAACAGGCACATAAAAGACAGAAACTATTGTGTTGGGCTTCCTCTCTCTCTCTCTCTCTTTTTTCTTTCTCTTCTTCATTTACGAATAAGGAAATTTTTTGGATATTTCTTAAAAAACCAGAGTTTAGCCCCATTGCCCTAGTCCCCACCTAATAATGAACATACTTTTTTTTTTTTTTTTTTTTTGTAGGCTTCATGCCCAATGTGGGGCTTATACTTATGACTCTGAGATCAAGAGTCATATGCTCTACTGACTGAGCCAGCCAGGCACCCCAATAATGAATATTTCTAAAGTCCCCCATTATAATGCTGTTTTCTCATCCACAGCTGGTTATGGAAATACCTTTAGGGTGGAGGCTTCCAAGCCTTGGATAAATATGTGCAAACAAGCCTTGTCTGAAAACTGAAGATATGATTTGTCTCTTACTTCTCTGGACTATTTTCTAGTGAATGTACGTGCTGCTGTGACAGCTAATTTAACAATTAGAAGGAAAGCAGTACCATATTAATAGCAACTTCTTGTCATCAGCAGTTTCATAATCAGTAGAGATAATATACATCTATAATCTGCCAGTATGGGTGTATCCTTCATCATGTATCATCTTAAACAAGATTAAGAACTTTAACTCTGAGTCACTACTATATGTTCTTTTCAATTAAATCCATTTTGGTTTCAAAAGGGAAAGGAAGGAGGTTTAACCACCTTTTAGGGTAGGAGTCACTTGAAATATTTAGTTTTTGAAATAAATATGCTCCTGTATTTTTCAGAAGATCCGGAGAAGAGGTGTGTAGAACTGAAGAGCTGAGATGTTAAAGACTTTTGAAACAAGAAACATCACACTGGGAAGGAAGTGAGAATAGGAACTACTTTTACACTTGTAATCCAAAATATTGCTCAAATGCTCCACTAAGAGACTAAAGAAACAGAACTGCTAAATGAAAATGCAGAGAATGAACTTGGTTTTGAGCATAATGCTGAACAAATTATTTAACTTTTGAGTTTAAACTCCTCACATGAAAATGGAAACAACACCTACTCCACGCTGTTCTTGTGAAAAATCAATGTGTTAATATAAAATACTTTAAATATTCTATTTTGTGCATGATGGATACATGGTAGGTCCAAATTTTTCTTCCCACCCTATATAGGCATACCTCGGAGATATTGCAGATCTTGTTCCAAAATACAGCAATAAAGCGAATATCACAATAAAGCGAGTCAAATGAATTTTTTGGTTTTCTAGTGTATATAAAAATGACGTTTACACTATACTGTGGTCTATTAAGGTGCAATAGCATTATGTCTAAAACAATTTTATACACCTTAATTAAAAAATACTTTATTGCTAAAAAGCACTAACCATCATCTGAGCTTTCAGCAAGTTGAAATCACTGATCACAGATCACTGTAACAAATATAATCTTGAAAAAGTCTGAAATATTGCGAGTGACACAGAGACATGAAGTCAGAAAATGGTGTTGCAAAAATGATGCTGGTAGACTTGCCTGTTGTAGGATTATCACAAACCTTCAATTTGTTAGAAATACATCTGAGAGTACAGTAAAAGGCAATAGAATGAGGTATGCCTGTATTTAAGAATATTGAGGAACTTGTCACAATCCAATGAGTCTGAGGGGATCTAAACAGAATATATGAAACAGTGTAACTATAGTTGACCCTTGAACAACACACATGTATCTTTTGACTCCCCCAAAACTTAACTACTAATAGTCTACTGTTGACTGGAAGCCTTCCTGATAACATAAACAGTCATTTAGCACATGCTTTATATGTTATTTGTATTCTATACTATATTTTTATAATAAAGTAAATCAGGGTAAAGGAAATGTTATTAAGGAAATCATAGGAGAAAATACACTTATAATACTGTACTGTACTTATAAAAAAAATCCACCTATAAGTGGACCCCTAAAGTTCAAACCCATGTTGTTCAGGGTCAACTGTATATACAGACATCTGACCAGATGGCATTAAAATAAAGCTTGGCAATTGAGCACTCAACATTCACAGTCAGAGAAAAATCAGGGCAATGAAAATAATAGTGTTAATTATAATAATAACAGTTGTATATAACTTTTATTGAATACTCCAAATGCATCATTTTATTTATTCCTCACAGTCCTATAAAGCCTTACTGTCTCCATGTGACAGATGACAACACAGCTTCAAAGAAATTAAACAACTCATCTAATGGATAAAGAAATTGTGGTTTATATACACAATGGAGTACTACGTGGCAATGAGCAAGAATGAAATATGGCCTTTTGTGGCAATGTGGATGGAACTGGAGAGTGTGATGCTAAGTGAAATAAGCCATACAGAGAAAGACAGATACCATATGTTTTCACTCTTATGTGGATCCTGAGAAACTTAACAGAAACCCATGGGGGAGGGGAAGAAAAAAAAAAGAGGTTAGAGTGGGAGAGAGCCAAAGCATAAGAGACTCTTAAAAACTGAGAACAAACTGAGGGTTGATGGGGGGTGGAGTGGAGAGGAGGGGAGGTGATGGGTATTGAAGAGGGCATCTTTTGGGATGAGCACTGGGTGTTGTATGGAAACCAATTTGACAATAAATTTCATATATGAAAATAAATAAATAAATAAAAATAAACAACTCATCTGTGTTCGTGTGTGAGCAAGTCACAAACACAGCTTCATCTAACCCCAGAGCACAAACTTTGTGCCTCTATGCTAAAGGTCTAGGAAATAGAATTAATTTATTCAATCAACAAACATTTTGGTGCCCCCTATGTGTGCATCAACTCTCCAAAGTACAGGGGCTACATACAGTGATGAAAAACAGGCAAATTTCCTTCCCTCATAGACTTACATTCTAAAGGACTGTAATCACTGAGTGCTTACTTATGAAATGTAACAAGCAAAACGCTCAACACTTCACAGGTTTTAACTTAGTTACTCACCAAGGAGATCCTTGGTGATCTCCTTGAGTTTCATTATCTAAACCTCTAAGGTATGTTCAACCATAATTCCTTGTAGAAGGGGCTAAAAAGCCTGACATGTGTCGTGTATGCTTTTGATCTCTTGAAATGTTTTCAGTTCCTAGGTCAGTAATTCTCAAAGTATGATCTTTCAACCAACTGCCTGTGGCAGTTGCCTGTTAAAATACAGATGTCTGGGTCCCAACCAAAACATCCAATATTAAAGCCTCTAGGGATGACATCCAAGAATCTATATTTTTAAAATTATCTTCCTAAGTGATCCTGATGCCCCACCATGTTGCAGAAGCCTGACTGTAGGGACAAAGATCAAGAGGCTTCCTCCCTTCCTTCCTCTCTCTTCTCTCTTTCCTCCCTTCCTTCCTCCCCCCCTCTCTTCCTTTAACCTAAGCCATCTCTTCACCTTCCCCTCACTACCTGGATCAGCCTCACTGTCACACAGTGTTAACATATGAATAATGAGGCAATGTGTTATGAGGAAGGTGGTTAAACCAGTGGTTTCCAATGTTGGCTGTACATCAGAATTACTGGGGAAGTTGTATCTCTCAGAGACCAGACCACACTCCAGACCACACTCCAGACCAATGACATCAGTCTTGGGGAGTAGGTCTCAGGCGTTAGTATTTTGAAAACTCCTAAGCGAATTCCAATGTGACCAAAGCTGAGAGCTACTGCTCTAAAGCAGTACTTCTCAAATTTGAATATGTATTCAAATCAACTACATGGCAGATCTTACTAGAATGCAAATTCTAGTTCATGACACCAAGAGAGTCTGTATTTCTTTCTTTCTTTTCTTCCTTTTCTTTCTTTTCTTTCTTTCTTTCTTTCTTTTTTTCTTTTTCATTTTTTTTTGAGAGTCTGTATTTCTAACAAACTCCTAGGTGGTGCTGATGTTGCTGGTCCATGGAAGTAGCAAGGCTCAAGGATCTTTAAAGTTGTAAAAGATTATTTAACAATTTCTATGGTTCGGTATGATTTGTACAAAACAAGAGCTCAATGATTATCTGTTGTATATTTAAATGAATATTTAAAACCTAAATCTCTAATATGGTTGTCCTATGATTCTATTATGTAACAATGCTTAAAAAACTATCCTTCTTTGGGGTGCCTGGGTGGCTCAGTCAGTTCAATGTTGGACTCTGGCTCAGGTCATAATCTCAGGGCTAATGAGTTTGAGCCCCGCTGTTTGGCTCTGTGCTGACAGCTCAGAGCCTGGAGCCTGCTTCAGATTCTGTGTCTCCCTCTCTCTGCCCCTCCCCTGCTTGAGCTCTGTCTCTCTGTCTCTCTCTCTCAAAAATAAACATTAAAAAAAATGTTTTTTTAAAGAAACAAAAAAACACCTATTCTTCTTTATAGTCATTCATTTATGAGACAAGACTTCTAGAAATATACACACTTCTCTAAAAAAAAAAACAAACCAAACTTTAAAACTTGTGGAAATTATTCAGTTCATTTACCCAACTGCTGTATAAACTTTGCTTCAAGGATTAACAAATGTGGTTTTAAAAACTGAGGGACTGGGGTTCAGATAGCTCAGTTGATTAAGCATCTGGCTCTTGGTTTTGGCTCAGGTCATGATCTCACAGTTTCGTGAGCTGGAGCCCCACATCCAGCTCTGCACTGGCTGTGCAGAGCCTGCTTCAGATTCTCTCCCTCGCTCTCTGCCCCCTCCCCCGTTCCCACTCTCTTTAAAAAATAAACTTAAAAAAAAAACACACTGAGGGATTATTTAAGCCTATCATTTTTATTACTTTAATTCCATTTAATTGTACTTTATCAAATGTCTGATTTTAAATCTGAGTGAAAATATATAGCACATAAATCTTTGTTTATAATGCTGATAGACATAACTGTCACTTACCTTTCCAGTACTGTTAATAAGGATATAGAAGATGGAATAAAAATCATTTTCTGTTCAGTCAGGATCCCATCCATCAGCTTGTCTACCACTTCCTCAGGTTCCAGAATGGGTCCCAAACTGAAATCAGAAGCAGTCTTTAGCAACAAAACATTTCCTGAAACTTTAGCTTTAGTTTGGTGCTAAACAAATGATAAATTACCACAGGACTCATAACGTAAAGGACTTTGTAGCATCTGATCCATTATTAGTGCTCAAAAATAGCAGCTGCTTTAGCATTAATAGTAACAACCATTTATTTAGCGCTTATCATGTACTGCACATTGTGCTAAACACTCTTACAGAGGACATCTCACTGAAGTTTTACAACAGCCTGTGAAGGAGACACGACAGTCCCTATTTTGCAAATAAGAATTATAGAAGGAGCCAGGACTCAAAAATAAATCAGCTAGATTAAGACGGACAAATTCACTTCTAAATCTTTAGAAGTCTTGGGGAAAAAGTCAAATACCATTACACAAGTTTTATTACACACTAAGACTCTTAGTTAACAATTTCTAAAGTGTCAGAGAAAATTAAAATACAAAAGTGTGCTCAGCTCAAGGTCCTTGATCTCCATATGGAACCCTTATATTTACTAGCTCTTGATTTAATTTTCAGCTTTGTTACTTAGTTCCATGTTGGATCTTTACTGTCTAAACACCCTGGCATATGCACTATGTGGTCCCTAAAGAGTGGCCTTTGTTAGAACATGTGCACTTAGAATGGTGTTACACAAGGGGTGCCTGGGTCGCTCAGTCGGTTAAGTGTCTGACTCTTGGTTTCAGCTCAGGTTGTGATTTCGTGGTTTCGTGAGTTCGAGCCCTGTGTCAGGCTCTGCACTGACAGTGTGACGCCTGCTTGGGATTCTCTCTCTCCCTTTCTCTCTGCTCCTCCCCTGCATTTGCTTTCTCTGTCTGAAAATAAACAAATAAAAATTTAAAAAGGTGGGGGGGCTTCTGGGTGGCTCAGTCGATTGAGTGTCTGACTCTTGGTTTTGGCTCCGGTCCTGATCTCACGTTTGTGAGTTCAACGCCCACATCAGGCTCTGTGCTTGCAGTGTGGAGCCTACTTGGGATTCTCTTTCTATCTGTCTCTTTCTGCCCCTTCCCTGATTGTGCTCTCTCTCTCTCTCTCTCAAAATAAATAAATAAACTTAAAAAAAAAAGGATGGGTGTTACACAAGAATTGGTTGTCAGTTTTTTATTTATTTATTTTTCAACGTTTATTTATTTTTGGGACAGAGAGAGACAGAGCATGAACAGGCGAGGGGCAGAGAGAGAGGGAGACACAGAATCGGAAACAGGCTCCAGGCTCTGAGCCATCAGCCCAGAGCCCGACGCGGGGCTCGAACTCACGGACCGTGAGATCGTGACCTGGCTGAAGTCGGACGCTTAACTGACTGCGCCACCCAGGCGCCCCGGTTGTCAGTTTTTAACATTTTATTAATGACTTAGAAAAAAAGGTACATAATTGAATACACTCATGAAATTTGCCAACATCACCAAACTGACTAACATTTTGGGGAAGTAGACTTTAAACGTGTGTGACTAGTTAAGAGAAGTGAGACAAAAAGAATTGGATGGGATTCATTAGGAACAAATATAGAATAGTTCATTCAGATAGAAAACATACGCAGTAAAGTAAAATTGGGACAGTTGAGAAGTATAGTAGTATGCTTATAAGTGAGTGTGATCATTGACTACATGAAGGAGGGCAGAGTTTGAAATATATATATAGGATATCATCTTTCATTCTCAGCATAGGTCAGTCATTTATTAGAACACTGTGTTCACCCTGGACTCTGAAGAATTACATAAGAAAAATCTGGAGAGCAACAGGAGAGAAAATATAATAATAAAGGCGATAGCTTTTGGTCCAGAGGAGGCAGTGGAAGCTTGAAGAAGACTAAGCACTCCTTTAGCCTGTGGCAATAGGCAGGGTATTAGGGCAATAGGATGATGAATCTAGGAAGTGAAGGATGCTTGTGCCTTGAAGTATCCAGAAGGAAATTAACTTTCTAGCATATTGCTACCAGACTTCACTATTCCCAACCTCCATGAAAGCTCACAAACACCTGTGTAAACAGTACGGCATACCCCCTCATTCACACTGTGGTCTTGTGAGCCTATCAATCAAATGGTGTTGCACTGACTAAACTTTTCTTAGTGTGTTTGATCTCTTTATCCAAAGTTTTAGCCTCTGCCAGAATAATTTTCATGAAATTTAATGGCTAGCCAATATCATGATTTTTAAAAGACCAAAAGACTTCCAGAAAATCAATTTATTGGCAGAATAAAATCTTAAACATTAAAATATCAGTACATGGAAAAATGTTTTCCTATGACAGTCTAATGTTAACAAGAGTTGTAAATCCTATAAAATAAATGTTCATGACCGATTTTGTAGCAACTATTCAAAAACACTTCAGGCCCATCTGCTGGTGTGGGGTAGGAGAATGCATGTGGGGCATAGGAATACTTAGGGACAAAGGGTATTTTCAGGTGGAAGGACTATGTTTGATTAATCGAACTACCACTTAAGTAGCTGAGTAATTTGGGGGAAGATATTTCAACTCTTTAAAGTTTAGAAGTTTTTGTTTTTGTGTTTAATCTGAAAACTGGAGTTAATGCAGTGGTTTGCTAGTAAATGTTTCATAACTGGCTCTTTAGGGCACAGAATTATCTGTTTTGTACCATTTACTTTCTATGGTGTGAGAACCATGGCTGATTTCAAGCTATTAACATTGTGTCCCCAAATGAGTCTAAGCTGACTTCAGCACTCCACTGGTAATGTGTAGGGAAGTACTTAATACAGTCATATGACACAAATGTTACCCATCACCTTCTTTCATAACATTTTCTTTCTTATGGTGCTAGCCAACAAAAACTAGTATCTTTCTGTAGCACACACAAAAACTAAATTTTTAGAGAAAAATTTTAATGCATATTTTATGTAGGAGGATAGATGTTTTTAAAAGGATATTAAACAAAAATAAATCTTGACTGTCAAAAAACTCCATCAGAATATCCAATTTCACTTAATTCATAAATTCAGATTATGTTACATTCTTTATATCACTAATGGGAAAGAGAGAGATAACTTATTTGAGAGAAAACATTTATTTATTTATTTTTTAAAACAAATGTTAAAATTTTTTTTTTATCTTGGGGAGAGAGTGTGCACACGAGTAGGGGAAAGGCGTAGAGAGAGAGAATCTTGGGGCTCAGTCCCATGACCCTGGGATCATAACCTGAGCTGAAATCAAGTGTTAGATGCTCAACTGATTGAGCCACCAGGTGCCCCAAGGGAAGAACATTTTATGAAAAACTGTTCATATACCTAATGATAGAGCTCCAAAATACATGAATAAAAATTGATGGAATTGAGAAAAAACAGTTTAAAAATAAGAATTGGAGACATTAATTTTACTTTCAAAAATGAATTGAACAACTAGAAAGATTAGCAAAGAAATAGAAGACTTGAACAAAAATATAAATCAACTAGACCTAAGGGCATCTATAGCTTTGAAGGGGCTTTTCTCTACAATATTTAAATTTTGTTTATAATCATTATACATTATCACAAAAGCAATAAATATACCTCCAATGACATATCTAGTACACATTTTAAATATGGTGTTTCTCAGGACAATTGCTCAGAGCCTGGAGCCTGCTTCTGATTCTGTGTCTCCCTCTCTCTGCCCCTCCTCAACTCTCTCTCTCTTTCTCTGTCTCTCTCTCTCTCTCTCAAAATAAAGAAACATTGAAAAAAAATTTTTTTTAATTTATGTGAAGAAATAAAGCTAGGAATAGCAGGGCATTTGGAGTTAGGGAGCTAGTAGGAATTCCAGTCTGCCACTTTCAGGCTGTGTGACCTTGAGCAATCTTCTTAACTTCTCCAACTTACAGTTTCTTTGTTCATAAAATGGGCATTGTAAGACTTATCTTGCAGATAAACATTAGAGCAAGGATAGGCAAACTATGTCCTGGTGCCAAATCTAGTCCTCCTAGATTAGAGATTAGAGGTTATTTATATAAGGTATCTACGCCTAGTCGGGCACCTATTTAGCAGGCTTTCAAAAAATGTTTTTAATAAAATGATTTCTTGATATCCAAGTTTATTTAATGCAAATAACTCTTAGCTGTCAAAAAAAATTACTCAGAACACCTGATTACACTTAATTCCAATTAACTCAGATTATGCTGAATTATAACTGCTATAGTAAACCAGTTTCTTTGCAGTGTGTTAGATGTGTAAATATAAGAATCAATAAACGGTATCTTTGATGTGCTTGAAAAGGGAATGTAAGTCCCAACATTAATATGATACAAATTCTTTGGAATCAATCATTTTGAGGTTTGTTTAGTTTCCTTCTTTCAGAAAGGCCCTCCTCTGTGTAAAAAGGGAAAAGTTTTGGCCTGAGGCTCAGTTCTGTTCCTTACAGGTAAATTACTTAATCTCTACAAGTAAAAGCATTGTCATGAGTTTTAAGAAAATTACAAATTTTGGGGCTCCTGGGTGGCTCAGTCAGTTGAGCGTCCAACTTCGGCTCAGGTCATGATCTCGCAGTCTGTGAGTTCGAGCCCCGCGTCAGGCTCTGGGCTGACAGCTCAGAGCCTGGAGCCTGCTCATATTCTGGGTCTCCCTCTCTATCTCTCTCTGCCCTCTCCCGCTCATGCTGTCTCTCTCTGTCTCTCAAAAATAAATAAACATTAAAAACATTTTTAAAAAATTACAAATTTTATTTAGTGTCCACAATATAGAGTAAGATCTGTCTTCTAATTAGCACTAAGTTTCTAGATTAAAACCAACTTCACCGTTGGTATCTACTCTAGTATCAGTTTATCTTCAAAGGGGTTCATGTGGCAGGGACCAAGACCCAGACCCTTGCTAAACCAGGTTATATTCCTGTGATTGGCCTAGACTCCTGCCAACTTCGATTTATCCTTTTCCCCCCAGAGCAAGCTTCCCAATTATTATTTATTTATTTCCCCCAATTATTTTTTTAATTGTCACTAGTAGAGCTTTGCCAGAGAGGGCACTCTTGCCCACAAGGAACGTTAGTTTATGTAGCCTTGTCCTGGGGGCAAGGTTAAAAAACCCAATTATAATTTTATAAAAATATGGTACCTGTTTTTAACTGCTGAAAGACAGTCTGAGTGAAAAAGTTGACTCAAAATATTATATTAGGATCCAATGAGGGTTTTCCCCCTGAAAATAATTAAATAATGGAGGAAATTGGCAAATCTTACCCTTGGGGATGGTACTCCTCTCTCTGACACTCCCTTTTAATTTTAATGAACTCTTAAAAAAATTTATTTGTTCTATTGAGATATGATTGACACATCACATATCACATGCAAGTTTAAGGTGTACAATGTGTTGATTTGATACAATTATATATTGCAATATGATTATCACTGTGGAATTAGTTAACACCTCTATCATATCACATGGTTATTTTTTTGTGTGTGATGGGAACAATTAAGATCTAGCTTCTTAGCAACTTTGATGTTTATAATACGGTATTGCTGCCTATAATCACTATGCTGCACATTAGAACTCCAGGAGTTAACTTACTGGTTGCAAGCTTATATCCTGAAACAATTATCTCCTCAATTCCCCCACCCCTGGTAACCACCATTTTACTGTGTTTTTATAAGTCCAGCTTTTTTACATTCCACACTTAAGTGAGATCATACAGTACTTGTTTGACAGTTTAATGAAGTTTTATCCTCTTTCTACTTCTGGTCAGTTCCACTCCTCAGGACCCTGAAATAATTCATCTTTTCTCTTCAGAGTCCAATTAGGGTTTATTTGATTAATACAGATGAGTTTAAACACTAGGTCTTCTGAAATAAATATGCTTTTGTTTTCTAACAAAATTGTATCTTAAAAATGGACTTTTAGGACAATTTGATAGATTCTTTGTAGGGCATCAGATCTTTGCACAGCTACCAAATTTCTACTTGATGTTGGCTTTCTACTCTATACCTGTGGGTAGACATATTTACATTAAGATGTATTTAAATAGAACCTGATATTTTCCCAAAGTGTCACATTGAATATTCTTCATTAATTTAAAATATATTTTTGCCAAAGGCAGATGAATTGGGGGAAAGAGGCAAAATGAAATTTAAAAATTGAGGGGCGCCTGGGTGGCTCAGTCGGTTGGGCGTCCGACTTCAGCTCAGGTCACGATCTCGTGGTCCGTGAGTTCGAGCCCCATGTCGGGCTCTGGGCTGGTGGCTCAGAGCCTGGAGCCTGCTTCCAATTCTGTGTCTCCCTCTCTCTCTGCCCCTCCCCTGCTCATGCTCTGTCTCTCTCTGTCTCAAAAATAAATAAACATTAAAAAATTAAAAAAAAAAAAGAAATTTAAAAGTTGAATCTTAGGGGCACCTGGGTGGCTCAGTTGGTTAAGCGTCTGACTTCAGCTCAGGTCATGATCTTGTGGTTTGTGAGTTCAAGCCCCATGTAGGGCTCTATACTGACAGCTCAGAGCCTGGAACCTGCTTCAGATTCTGTGTCTCCCTCTCTTGTTGCCCCTTTCCCACTCACACTCTGTCTCTCTCAAAACTAAACATATATTAAAAAATAAATAAATAAAAATTGAATCTTATCAGCATGATAGATCCCAGTATGTATACAGATTTACTATAAAGATAACATTTCAAAGTAGTGAAGGAAATGATGTATTATTTAATAAATAATGCAAAATAATGCATTAACTATTTGGGAAAAACAAGCTATACGGTGACTTTTTTTTTTTTTTAATTTTAGAAGGAGGGTGAGAACATGCAAGCAGAGGAGACAGGCAGAGAGAGAGAGAAAGAGAGAAAGAGAGAGAGAAAATCCCAAGCAGGGACACAGGGCTCGATCGATCTCATGACCCTGGGATCATGACCTGAGCTGAAATCAAGAGTCAGAGGCTCAACCAACTGAGTCACCCAGGTGCCCCTACCATGACCTTATTTCTTAAAGTAAATTTGTGTGGAGCAAAGCTCCAAATGTGCAAATCCAACCATAAAAGTACTGGAGAAATAAATATAGGTGGGTATTTTTATAAGCTTGGGCTGAAAAAGACCTTTATAAATATCTCACCAAACCTATAGGCCATGATGGAAAATAAACTGAGAAGTTTTAATGTAAAACTAAATAAAAAGAAGTTGAAAGGCAAATAGCAAACTGGGGAAAAATATATGCAATGTGTATGACATATAAGATAGTATCTTGAATGTACAATGAACTTATAGATATTAATTTAAAACTCTATAGCTCAATAGAAAAGGTGAGCAGAGGTCATGAAACAGGCAATTCACAAAAGAAGTCAAACTACTGGGGTGCCTGGGTGGCTCAGTCAGCTGGGTATTCAACTCTAGATTTCGGCTTAAGTCATGATCTCATGGCTTGTGGGATCGAGCCCCGTGTCAGGCTCTGTGCTGACAGTACAAAACCTGCGTGGGATTCTTTCCACCTTCCCCTTTCTGCCCCTCCCTTGCTTGCACAGTCTCTCTCTCAAAATAAATAAATGGACATTTTAAAAAATTTTAAAAAAAAGACGTCAAACTACCAAAAAATTAACATTTAAATAAAATTTAAAAAGGGGCACCTGGGTGGCTCAGTTGGTTAAGCATCCAACTCTTGGTTATGGCTTAGGTCATGATCTCACAGTTCATGGGCTCTGCACTGACAGTGGGGAGCCTGCCTGAGATTCTCTCTCTCTCTCTCTCTCTCTCTCTCTCTCTCTCTCTCTCGCATGCACTCTCTCTCTGCACCCCCCCCTTGTGTGTGTGCTGTGTCTCTCTGAAAATAATAAACCTAAAAAAAAATAAAAAGAAGGAAAGAAGCCCTACTACCAAAAAACATAAGAAAACACTTTAATGTAGCTACTAGGTCATCAGGAAACAGATGATCCTTCCTGTATGGAAAAGGCAGAACATCACCAGAAGGCAGGCTGCTGAGGAAGTAGAAAAGCGGTGGCGCTCTTCCTCCCCCGTGGGTACAGGTGCAGATTGGTGAAACACTTCTGGAGCAGTTTGGCAGCACGTACGAATATTTAAAATGTGTACACCCTTTGACCTAGTAATCCCTCTTCTAAAATCTACCTGAAGGAGACACCACCAAAATGTGAAAATACGTGCGCATTAGTGATGAGGGAGCTTGGGGCAAGCT
Organism: Prionailurus viverrinus; assembly: GCF_022837055.1. Lineage (NCBI taxonomy): Eukaryota > Metazoa > Chordata > Mammalia > Carnivora > Felidae > Prionailurus > Prionailurus viverrinus. Next base: position 134,000,781 of record NC_062564.1, on the reverse strand, counting down.
GAGGGCAAAATACAGGCTGCCACACACATACCCACTCCCCCCCCCACCCCCCAGGTGTGTGATATTCCTCAGACACTCCTGGCTACCGAAGAACAAAGAAAATTGCCATGGTGATGTGGGAAACTAAGACAAATGAAAAACTAAATTCCCTTACTGCCTATAGCCCATTGACAAGTCCTTCAAACCAGCAGAGTGACCTCCCTCTATAGGGGCTCAGCTACCTGAATGATGACAGTTTGCTAGGGGCAAAAGAGAACCTTGGCTTAACACTGTCACAACCTTGAGGATCCTGTAAGTCTACTTTCTTTATCTCAACTGCCCCAAGATATATGTTGTCAATCATCCTCCAAGTTTATGCCCGCCCCATATACATCTGAAGAGTCTCATGACTGGGGTTTTATTAAATGGTAATAAGTGGTGTTTCCCTAGGAACAGCTAGCCACTCAAGGTCCTAAAAACCTTGCTTCCAAAATACCTTAGAGACTTACTCTATCCTTGACTCTGCCAAAACCTGAGTGTATACAATGAGTTACCTGTCACAACCCCATGCAGCTATTCCTGCTCATGGGTCCTGTCCCCATGCTTTAATAAAATCACTAGTTTGGCACCAAAAACGTCTTCAAGAATTCTTTCTTGGCCGTCAACTCTGGACCTTACGAACCCCCCATCACCCCAAAACTTCATCACTAGGGTGTTCATTACAGCTGTGCCAGGGTAAAAATCACTAGTAGATACTAATGTTCAGACTAAGTAACCAACACAATTTATGATAAAGTTCTGTCTTTACTGACATGAAATGACGTCCATGACATAATGTTGAGGGAAATAAGTAGTTTACCTACAGTTTTCAGAACCCCACGTGTAATATATGCCAGTTACATATAATCTAGACATTTAAGCTACACATGGAGAGATGTCTGGAAGGATGTTCATCAAAATGTTGAGTAGTTTGCAGTAGATAGAAGGTTTCAAGGCAATTTAAAAAAGAAACTTTCTTACTTATTCGTATTTTTCTGTATGATGGAATTTTTTAAAGTTATGCATCATGTTACAAAGACATTAAAAAGAGAAACATTAAAAACTAACCTCTGGGGCACCTGGGTGGCTCAAATGGTTAACATCCAACTCTCGGTTTCAGCTCAAGTCATGATCTCACAGCCTCATGGGTTTGAGCCCCACATCAGGCTCTACGATGGCAGCTCAGAGACTGCTTGAGATTCTCTCTCACTCTCTGCCCATCCTCACTTGTGCTGTCTCTGTCTCTCTCAAGATAAATAAATAAACTTAAAAAAAACTAACCTCAGAGCTTATCCTTTATAGTTTTATAAGTTTTTAAAAAATGTTTATTTATTTTTGAGAGAGAGAGAGAGTGCACACAGGGGAGGAGCAGACAGAGAGGTAGAGGATCCAAACAAAGAGGTCTCTGAACTGACAGCAGAGAGCCCAATATATGGGGTTTCAACTCACAAACCATAAGATCATGACCTAAGCTGAAGTCAGATGCTGAGCCATATAGTTTTATTTTTTAACTAAGTAAAGACTAGTGCTCACTATGGAGGATAATCTCTAGATTACCAATGATGCTTGTTAAACAGAGTCCCAAGGCCCCTTCCCCACCACTACCCTCTCCTAGCCAAACGCAAGCCATCAACATCTCTGGGAGTCGGACCTCTACATGGTTCCCAAGCACTCCTGGTGAAAGGTATGTATACTTAAGTCAGAAAACCACTGCTCAGGAAAAGAAAAAAAAGGAGGATTACCAAGTTCACCTGAGTTCCTCATATTTATGTTTACATATATTCTCCCCTTCTCTTTGCCTCACCTGCTTTCCCACAATCTACAGGAGCTGAAATTGAGATGAGCTAAGGGAATTGAATGTCAGGTGTTTTAAGGATTAAAATATTTAAGAAAACCCACGGAATGGCTGATATTCATAGCAATCACCAATCCTTTTGTCGTCTTCATTTCTGTCTCAACTTACCTGGTACTTGCGTTTTTGATGAAGCCAGTATTTATGAAATTAGGGCAGAGACATGTTGTTTTGATTCCGGTTCTTTCTAAGGCAGCCAGTTCTTCAGTCAAAGCTCTATGAAATCCGACAGCAGCAAATTTGCTTGAACTGGAAATAAACAGAGAGGCCAGAAGATAATTAGAGAAAGCTGTGGTATCTATTGAATTCAGATGTCTGTTTTCTTTAGTTAAGTGTGGTCCTCTGCCGAGCCTCATGGCCATCAGCTGAGTCTCAGGGTCCAGCCCAGACCTACCAAATCAGAATGTGCATTACGGATCCTCAGGTAAATTTATAGGCATTAAAGTCTAAGAAGCATTGACACAGAACACTTATTGGAGCGAGAACTGAGTGGGTTTAAAGGTCTTGCTAGGAAAACTGGTAAAGCGTTGGTTTTTGTTGTTGCTGTTTCCATAAGACTTAATGTCTCCATACCCTGTTAATTATTTAATACATCCAGGGAATTCCTGGGTAAATTCTCCTGGACAAGTCCCATTTTCCCTTTCAGACTCTGCTTCACTTCCTCAAAAGGCCTTTCCTGACCCCTAGTCTAAATTATTTCCATTATGTAGTAATCTTCAGTTTTACATGACAGCCTGTTTTGGATTTGTGATTAAATACTTGTTTGGGTGAATTTTTTTTTTTTTTTTAACGTCTGTCCCTCAAACTTGTACTATAAGCTCTGTGACTATTTTGGTTTCCAAGGAATCCCCAGGGCCTACCACAGTGCTTGGCTTATAATAGCTGCTCAAAAAATATTTGTCAAATAAATAAATCAAAATGCAAAGCAAGTCTTACTGTCACAGCTCCTTCATTTGCCAAGAGAGGCAAATTAATAATATTTTAAGCAGACATTAATTTTCCAGTTAGGTTTTTTTTTCTTTTTAAATCAGCTTTATTGAGACATAAATTCATGTATCATATAATTCTCCCACTTGAAGTGTATAATTCAGTGGTTTTTGGAATATTACATTACTGATTTTTAAAAATTATGTGAAAATAGGGGTGCTTGGGTGGTTTAGTCGGTTAAGTGACTGACTCCGGTTCAGGTTATCATCCCATGGTTCGTGGGTTCAAGCCCCACATCAGCCTCTGTGCTGACCGCTTAGAGCCTGGAGCCTGCTTCGGATTCTGTGTCTCCCTCTCTCTCAGCACCCGCCCCACCCCCCCCACTCTCTATTTCTTTCTCTCAAAAAGTGAATAAACATTAAAAAAATTTTTTTAATTGTGTGACAATATACATAACATAAAATTTGCCATTTTAACCATTTTAAAATGTGCAACTCAGTGCCATCAATTACTAGATTATTTTTCTCTAAGTCTGTATTTATTAGCAATTACACAAAGTAGCTGTAAATTCTTGCCAATTAACCTGCGCTTTGGAAAATACAAAGCTATGCAAAGTTCTCTTTCAACTTTTTTTTTCTTTTAAACCTTAGACATATACTGAAGGCTTAAAAGATAGATGGCTAGTTTTACTCATGAAAAATGTAAATCTTGGGGTGCCTGAGAGGCTCAGTCAGTTAAGCGTCCGATTTCGGCTCAGGTCATGAGCTCCCGGCCCTGAGTTCGAGCCCCGCGTCCGGCTCTGTGCTGCCAACTCAGAGCCTGGAGCCTGCTTCGGATTCTGTGTCCCCCTCTCTCTGCCCCTCCCCCACTCATGCTCTGTCTCTCTGTGTCTCAGAAATAAACATTAAAAAAAAATTAAAAAAAAAAAAAAAAAGAAAAATGTAAATCTTAACTTGAAAAACCACACAAAAATAATCGCACGTAAAATTGATTACTACACGTCAGGCACTGTCCTCAGTTTTTCCGATGTATTAACTGCATTTGCTCCTCGCAACAACTCTTTGAAATAGGTATTACTATGATCCCCATTTACCAAAAAGGAAGCTGAAGCACTGTGGGGGTTGTTGGTTTGCAATCTCCTCTGGAGCTCCTTGGGTAGGATCTGAAACTGTCCCCACCCCTCCCCTGCACACAGAGGGCGGGGAGAGAGCAAAGAAAGAGGCAGGCCACTCCAGATTGGCAAGTGGCAGATTTAACAAGTAAGGGAACCTGGAGGTTTGTCTTGGGCAGCCGCAGGGTGAGGTCCTAACACCCACCTGCCAGAATCTTACAAGTTTATATACAGGCCTTTTGGGTTCAGTCATATATACATCCAGACAGTCACAGCACATTTCTATTTCTAGCCCAAAGGGTACATTTGTGTGAGTCAGAAAAACCTACTCCTCTTCTAAAGCTACTTTACTGCCATCTCCTGGAAGATTTTTTAAGTTTAAGGGGACCCGAATATGCACAGTGCCCCCTAGAATTGTGTAGTGTGCAATCTGCGCACAAACTGTGTGTGTCGTTCCTGCTTTGACAACACTTGATGAGAACTTTTACTTCTGCTGAAAGCACTATCAATAGTTTCTCATACAGAACATGTTCTCTCTTGGTTTTCATAGCTAAACATTCAGTGGAGTAGAATCAAATTAGAATCAAGAGAGTTACAGTATTTACCATGGCAAAGAGGAGGAAGCATGACAGGGCATTCACAGCCCTCTTGGATCCTCTGATTCTCTTGGGTTACCTCAATGCCTGGGGACTAAGAATCTGGCAGAGTAGAAGTTCGTGTAGTAGCTGAGTAGCAACACCTGCAGCTAGCTTTCATCAAGGAAAACAATGCCAAATGATGTGAGCCTTTGATGGCCAGGGGACAATCACCTAACCTAAACTGGGTTTGAAAGAGACAATACATGATCTGCATCACACATCTGTTCTGTAACTGCTTCAACAGCTATTTCATCTTAAAAAACAAACAAACCCCCCCCCCAAACCCAAAAACTCAATCCAAGTCTATGTTCATAAAAAAATGTTTTTAAGTTTATTTATTCATTTCAAGGGAGATGGAGAGAGTAAGTGGGGAAGGGGCAGAGAGAGAGAGAGAGAGAGAAAGAGAGAGAGAGAGAGAGAGAGAATCCCAAGCAGGCTTCCCATTACCAGTGCAGGGTCCAATGTAGGGTTTAAACTCATGAAATATAAGATTTTGACCTAAGCCAAAAACAAAAGTCAAACATTCAACCAACCGAGCCACCCAGGCACCCCATTTTAGAAACTATTAGAAAACAAATATATGTTAAGAAAGGAAAGGAAAGGAAAGGAAAGGAAAGGAAAGGAAAGGAAAGGAAAGGAAAGGAAAGGAAAGGAAAGGAAAGGAAAGGAAAGGAAAGGAAAAGGGAGGGAAGGAAAGGAAAGGAAGACAGAAAATATAGATGAACAAAATAAAATTACTTGTCATTACCAAAGAATAACCACTCTCTAGGTGTGGTTCGAGTAAAATGGCTTGGTATATATCCTTGCAAACTTTTATTTATTTTTTTCACATAATTCCAGATTTAATAAGTGTCTATATACTTTTTTGTGCCATATTAGAAAATATAGTTACAGGCTTTTGGGGGTTATAGTACATGCCACAAGGTCACATTAGAAAATAAATTCCATCTTTAACATCACTAAGATATGTAATACACAAATTACAATGCTTAGAATGATTTCTGCCACTGTAGTAAAGTTCAAAGATAATTAGATAACTCTCATTTCAATGGCTTCTGGATAAAGCTACAATGAACTGTTCATGAGAGATCAAATAGTAAAAACAAAACAAAACAGATAAACAGAAGCACAGGAAGCTCATCTTGACTTTTCAAGGAAAATAAACATTCATGAATTACTTACTATACCCACAGTATATGGGACCCTCAGGTAAAAGATAACTGAATTGTTTCTGGACTATTTCCTTTTGGACTGGATGGGAAAGTCTTAACTTATGCATACCATGTGACAGAGGAGTTTTGCAACAGTCTAGGGATGAGGCTGGGAACCACACACCCCTCTTGTTGCTGTTGTTACTTAATAGGTATTGAGGTCCAAGTGCAGTAGAGAACACATAATTAGGTATGGTTTCTGACCAGGATATTAACAACTTTTGTTAAAGGAAAATGTCTAGACACTAAAACAATTTATTCTCCTCATCTTTAGTAACCTTAAGGCTTATCAAATAATGATTTGATTTGGTTTCCTATGGGAGATGAGTTTTGTGGAAAGATTGTAAAGAGTGCAACTTAAGAATCAGACGTCTTAGGGGCGCCTGGGTGGCTCAGTCGGTTAAGCGGCCGACTTCGGCTCAGGTCATGATCTCGCGGTCCGTGAGTTCGAGCCCCGCGTCGGGCTCTGTGCTGACAGCTCAGAGCCTGGAGCCTGTTTCAGATTCTGTGTCTCCCTCTCGCTGACCCTCCCCTGTTCATGCTCTGTCTCTCTCTGTCTCAAAAATAAATAAAACGTTAAAAAAAAATTAAAAATAAAAAATAAGAAAAAGAATCAGACGTCTTAGAATGACCTTGGTCTCCCCTGTCAAATGTCAGTCATTAAGGCTAAATTACTGCATTCTCTGGATAAAAGTTGATTCTATTTTAATTATAGAATATAAGTTTCTTCATTGGTTAACCTACCTAAAAAGTTCAAGCTGTTCCTTGGGCATTTTCAGTAGATATACCTGCCTTTGCCTTAACATATTGGGAAATACTAATATATATGAGTTAATTACTGTGGACCATCTTATCATATTTTTCTTTTTTTTTAATTTTATTTTTTTAAATTCACATCCAAATTAGTTAGCATATAGCACAACAATGATTTCAGGAGTAGATTCCTTAATGCCCCTTACCCATTTAGCCCATCCCCCTCCCACAACCCCTCCAGTAATCCTCTGTTTGTTCACCATATTTAAGAGTCTCTAGGGGTGCCTGGGTAGCTCAGTCAGTTGGGCGGCCGACTTCGGCTCAGGTCATGATCTCGCGGTCAGTGAGTTCAAGCCCCGCGTCGGGCTCTGTGCTGACGGCTCGGAGCCTGGAGCCTGTTTCAGATTCTGTGTCTCCCTCTCTCTGACCCTCCCCCGTTCATGCTCTGTCTCTCTCTGTCTCAAAAATAAATAAATGTTAAAAAAAAAAAATTAAAAAAAAAAAGTCTCTTATGTTTTGTCCCCCTCACTGTTTTTATATTATTTTTGTGTTCCTTTATCTTATGTTCATCTGTTTTATCTCTTAAAGTCCTCATATGAGTGAAGTCATATGATATTTGTCTTTCTCTGACTAATTTCGCTTAGCATCATACCTTCCAGTTCCATCCACGTAGTTACAAATGGCAAGATTTCATTCTTTTTGATTGCTGAGTAATACTCCATTGTATATATATATATACCACTTCTTCTTTATCCATTCATCCATCGATGAACATTTGGGCTCTTTCCATACTTTGGCTTCTGTTGATAGTGCTGCTATAAACATTGGGGTGCATATGTACCTTGGATAAATACCTAGTAGTGCAATTGCTGGGTTGTAGGGTAGTTCTATTTTTAATTTTTTGAGGAACCTCTTTACTGTTTTCAAATGGCTGCACCAACTTGCATTCCCACCTTGCAAACTTTTAAATGCAAGATATATATCTTTTATATATATGCATACATACGTATGTATACACGTGTAGATATTATATAAAAACAAGATACCCACCCATGCCTGTGTTTATATATTTATATGCATACAACTATATCTGTTGTTTCTAGAAATTGGCCAAGCACTGTTGGGGTGTGTGCAACTCGTAGGTTCCTGTTGGCTATGGTGGCCTCACTATATTGCAAAGAATTGTCTTTACAGTATACAGTGGAGCACACCATTACTGTTCCCTGCTTGTGATAGTTAAGTTCTTCAGTTATTACAATGGCAGGGATTTTTAAATGGATAACTATTATAGTTTTTTTTTTTAACAACAATTCCACTATTTAGATGTTTACAACATTTAGAATCCTGGATTATACTTTCTCTTTACACTACTTTGTTCCCACAAAGTTACTTTGTTAAAAATTACTAACTTTTATTCATGGTACAAAAAGATTACTCTTGTTCTATAATTTCTTGCTCCTACAAGGGATGAGAACTGCTTTAAGAGCTGCCTTCTAATTGGACAATTTCCCTGCAGCCACCTCTAGAATGGTCAGCCTGGAGGGGATTAATGATTGATAAAGCTATTGTACAAGAGACTGTGCAACTGACTATTTCGGCAACTTCAAGTTTATCATCATTAACGGTAGTTTTCATCAGGGTAAGAAATCACATACAAGCATAGGAACAAATTAAGGAACCACATCCTGACTTACCAATATGCCAGTAAGAAGGGGACCCCAGTATGCCCAGCTGCTGAAGCCACAGTGACAATATGGCCATGATTATTCTTCATCATCACTGGAAGAAATGCTTTTGTAGTCTAGAAATAGTGTTGATTAAGAGACAATGGTATATTGTTATTTCTGATTTTGTAGACCTATTGGGAAGATTTCCAGACAAAGCTATACTTTATTAACATTTTCCTAGTATAAAAGAAAAAAAAATTTAGATTAACTGCCAAATGTGGCCACATGAGGCAAATGGATAGGATGCCTGGATTAGAAAAACTAATTAAGCAAGGCAATGGATACTGAAAACTTTAAGAATCCATTTCACTTAAATTGTGAACTTCTAATATGCCCTGGTCCTCTCTTTACCTTTTGTCACTGATACTTTCTATCATTTCATATACTGAATAGATATAATAATCTATAGTTATCAAAAGAATTTATATGCAATGTGAAATTGTTAGCAAATAGTTTGGTTATGTCATTTACCAAAATATTGAAGTGAACAGCAATCTTCTAGTAGTCACTGAATGCAATAAATATTTACTGAGCACCTATTATGTGATGAGGATTCAAAAACAATTAAGGCAATGCCCTACATTCTAACAGAGGCAGAAAGACAGGCAAACTTGTAAGTTATAAAAATACAAAGACATAGGTCAATAACTTGGAAATACTGACATAAGATAATACTGCATTTTTACCAACTCCAACATTCTTTTGAGATTATGCTTCCCAAACTGTCCAAGAAAACTTTGAGAGGCCCTTTCAGGAATGGGCTATTTGGGCAATTTTCAGCCTCTTCAAAAATTCTTTTTTTTTTCTCTCTCTATATATAATCTATAGACCTTGAATGGTGAGATTTATAATAAAGTTTGCAGCTTTGGGGCCAGAAAATACTCAAGGCCTGAGTCTCCTGAGAATCTGAAAAGCAAACTGGGCTCACTTTTAACAGAACCACAGAAGAGGACTTGGATTATCTCTAATTCCTTCTTTCATAAATAAGATCACATAGAGATGTGAGAATCTAGTTTATTTTTGTTTTTAATTTTTTTTAAGAATCCAGTTCAAAATTAAAACATATAACAGCTGAAGTTTATTATTAATTAATTATTATTATTAATATTTTTAAGGGGCGGGGAGGGAAAATGGTTGATGAGATTTGACCACAGCATGAAAATTGACTGTTTGGGTGCACCTGTGTGACTCAGTCGGTTGAGCTTCTGACTTTGGCTCAGGTCATACCTCATGGTTCGAGCCCCACGACAGGCTCTGGGCTGACAGCTTGGAGCCTGGAGCCTGCTTTGGAGACTGTGTCTCCCTGTCTCTCTCTGCCCCTCCCCCACTCATGCTCAGTCTCTCTCTCTCTCTCTCAAAAATAAATAAACATTAAAATAAAAGGGAAGAAAGAAAATTGACTTCTTTGGGGGGCACCTGGGTGGCTCAGTTGGTTGAGCGCCCGACTTTGGCTCAGGTCATGATCTCGCCGTTCATGGGTTTAAGCCCCATGTCAGGCTCTGTGCTAATAGCTGGGAGCCTGGGGCCTGGAGCCTGCTTCAGATTCTGTGTCTCCCTCTCTCTCTGTCCCTCCCCCCTTCTCTCTCAAAAATGAAAAAACACTAAAAAATTTTTAAAAAATAAAAGAAAATTGACTCGTTTTTTTTAAAGTTTCTTTATTTTTTTTAGTAATCTCTACATCCAACATGGAGCTGGAACTCATGACCCTGAGATCAAGAGTTGCATGCTCTTCTGATGGCACCAGCCAGGCACCCTCAAAAATGACCTCTTTGTATGATGTTATCCTTAGTGCCTGGAGAAAACTTCAGTATTGATTTGACACATCTTTATGTCTACTGAAAGCTCCACTTTAAACATAGTCTTTGGGTTTTACAAAAGGGAATGTTCTTGTAAAAGAAGTCATACCTACCCAGAAATGTGCAAGTATATTAACTTCAAAAGTCTTTTCAATCTGAGGGTCTTGTGTAGCAAACAAATCCGATGTGTAGACTACACCAGCATTATTTACTAAAATACTAACATCTCCAATTTCTGCTTTCACCTTTAAAAATAAGACAAATATCTGCATCATTAAGAGTTACAAAGGAAGGTTTGCATGCAAGGATCATTAAAGAACTATGTGTTTTTACATCAGATGTGAAAAAAAGAGTAGTTTTGTAATCTATGTGCCAAAATGGAAAAAAGAACTTTTTAATCTTAGCTACTTAATTTCAAAACAGCTAGACCTGGAAGTCTGGCAGGTAGAAATTTTCTTTTGCAATTTAGTCTCTTGACTTTGCTCTATTTATTATACCCGAGAGGCATCTGGCAAATAAAAACAAAACTGGTGACAAAAACCTAGCATTTATTTTTTAAATACTACTTCAAAGGGTAAGCAAAAAAAAATAATAATAATTGGCAAATGCAGGGACTATATAAGAAACTATGTAAAACTGATTATACCATTAAGCTAGTCACACCTTCTATTGCTTTATTTTTGTGGTCTGTCACTCCATTCTATTGTTCACCAACTATCTTCCCCTGGTGGCAGTTGGCCTATGGGCTGGCAACAGAAGAATATCCTATCTGATATTTTTACGGTTCTTTGAGTAACTAAGTTTCTTGGTGGTTGGACCCTAGAGTTACAATGCATTCTGTTATACATTGTGTTCTAAATAAAAGCTAACTTCTGTTAGGAGTTACCATTATTAGATAGTGCTGCAGTGTGCTGGGGGACTGAGGAGGACGTGACAAATAGCCTATTAAAGACTTTTATTGTGCTATGCATTTTGCACGATTTCATTTATCTTATTTAATTCTCACAATAATTCTATGAGCCTGCAACTCCTGGTACACTTACTTTAGAGAGGAAGAACATGAAACACTGAATGCCTGTTTCTTGTCCTAGATCACATGGCTACTAAAGGTCACATGGAGCTGAGACTCCCAGATCTTCTGACCTCAGAGCCCAAGACAATGGAATAGGTTCAAATAATGAAATTATCTTTTCCAGAACAGCTTATTCCAAGATGAGTCTAGAAGTGATTACTGTGCGCCAGGCACTGATATAAAAACTTTATGTCATTAATTCACTTAATTCTCCTAACAACCCTGAGGTAGGTGCTGCTGGGATCCCCATTTTGTAATTGAGAAAACGTAGGCACAGAGGGGTTAAGAAATTTACAGTGATACACCTAGTATTAACCGGAAGCATGTAGGTCTCTATGAAGGAAAACCATTGTTAATTTTAGGTAAAACAGTTATTGTTAAGTGCAGACGTTTCTTACCTACAGGCCCTGCTCTTACTGTACTCCCTTCCAGGAAAGCTATTTCCCACCACTAGCCTGGGTCATTTCTACTTATTGTTTTGTCTAAGCTCAGGCCTCACCAGTAATAGAGGCATCAGTTTGAAATAAAAGATTACAATTCAAGAATAGAAGTTCAAAATGTCCTCAAACTCAAATTCCCTAAACAAAGAGGTTCTCAAGGCTGCTTGAATCAGAATCTTTATACTGTGCTGAAATCAGATTTTCTGGGGGTGAGGTCCAGGAATGTGTATTTTAAGGAATTTGCCCAGGTATTTCTACTGATCTTCTTACTATCGTAGTATTTAGTTAACAAATATATGTACGAATGTGTTCAGAGTGAAACTCCATGATATATATACATAGCACATCTCAGTTATATACAGAAAAAGCAAATAATGCTTTATAGAAATCTATCTATCTATGATCAAAGCCTGATAAGCAATTAAATTTATCCTAACTCCCTGACTCAGTTCTTTGGGTGTCAGAAGACCCTGCCAGTGTTTCGCAGTGTCATCCAAGAATTTACCTGTAGCAGAATTAGATGGGTGAGGTGTGGGTGTGTAAGGCATTATACATGCAGATTCCTGGGCCCAGCCCTTGATTTACTGAAAGAAACCTTTGGGGTGTCTATTTTTTAAAAAGCTCTCTGGAAGACTCCAGAACACACCAAAGTCTGGGAACCTCAGTTCTACATTCTAGTTCTGGGTCTGCCACGAGCTGGCTGCTCAACCTTGGGCAAGTCACAAAACTTCTGCTACTTTGTCTGCATCATGACGAGGTCACCTCCAGAATCCCTCTTAGCTCTGACATGATACGATCCTAACCAAATGTAAAATTTCACCTTCTTTGCAGAGCTGTAAATATCTTCTCGATTACTGCAGTCTACCACAAAGGCATGAGCCTTCGCACCCAGTCTCCTGCATTCCGCAGCTGTGTCCTCAATTCCGTGCTAGGAAAGGCAACAACAAAAAAAAGAGAACAAAATAAATAACATGAACCTATATCAACAACTGAAAATAATGAAGGATAGTCAGGTTGTTTGAACTAGCGTTTGGCAATAATTTAACTGGATGCATTTTTGGCAGGGATGCAGGTACACTTTGCTCTCACTACTTTGACTAGCTCCTTTTATTCTGAACTGAACTTAAAGCAACCTTTTTTAAGGAACATAAAAATCTTGGACACCTGAGTGGCTCAGCCGGTTAAGTGTCCAACTTCATCTTAGGTCATGATCTCATGGTTTATGAGTTCAAGCCCTGCATCTGGCTCTGTGCTGACAGCTCAGAGCCTGTAGCCTGCTTAGGATTCTGTGTGTGTGTGTGTGTCTCTCTCTCTCTCTCCCTCTCTCTCTCTCTCTGTCCCCCCCCCCCCGCTTGCACTAGGTGTCTCTCTCAAAAATAAACAAAAAAAAATCTTAAAATACTAGTTTTGTAGTCATGAATTTTACATACTTTGTGAATATATGCATGTATGTATTTCATTTCAAGATTTTAAAAAATAACATTAAGCTTTTTTTTTATGACACTAAAAAACTATTCACGTACATTTCCAGCTGCAAAATAAATAGATAAAGGGTTAATTACAGTTCATTCATCCATTCATTCATTCATTCCTTTAACATTTTAATTTTTAATCACGGTGCTTGGAAGAACCTGGTGGACACAAATATGAAGGAGACAGAGAATAGACCTTAGCCAGCTCACAGTGTAGTAGAAAGAAACCTAAAATAAGACTTAGGTGGGACATATGAAATTGTTAGTGTCAGAATAAAGGACTGAATAATGGCAGTGTCATATGGTTCACATTAATGCATTGTGGTAAGCATAATAACAGAACAATATACAGAGAGTTATGGGAACACAACAAAGGAGGGACATGCAATACAATTCTAGAAGAGGTACCAGAGTTGGATCTTAAGGGTGAGTAGAACAGCCAGGTAAAGAGAAGGAAAAAGGCATGCCGGGCAGAGTGTAAACAAAGGGATGGATAGGAGAGAGGTCCAGTGGGAAAAAATATCAGCAGACTGGTGTTGCTGAGTCATAAAGTTCAAGGCCAGCAGGAGTCCAGATTAAAGGGCATTGTATGACATACTAAGTTTTATCCAAAAACTCAGTGGGGAGCCACTGATTAAATTATGGACTCAGATTTGTTATAATATAGTTAGTATTACATGTCATATAGTCAGTATTTTACTGATTACTCTTACTAAAGTATGGAAGACAGATTTTAGGGGTCAACACTGCAGGAAGAGAGAAAAATTAGTAGGCAGTTCCAATGATTCAGCCAAGAGATGATACAAGTTTAATTGTGGCACTACTAGAAAGAATGCAGAGAAGAGAATGAGCCTTAAAATATATCTTTAGGAGGTAAAATCAGCAGGACTTGGTGACTGGATGAGGAAGGTGGGAAGAACCAAAGCTGAAGTCCTTGCTTTTTAGTTTATGTAACTCACAACACGGTGTTGCAACAAGTCAGATGGAGGTCACGAGCAGATTTGAGAAACAGAATGATGAGCCCAATTTGGAGCACTGATTTTGTCACTTAAATTCAGGATCAGACCACAGAGTTCTGTTTTGTTTTTCCTTTTTTTTGTTTCCATTTTTGCTTGTTGGTTTGCCTTTACCAATTTTGTAGCTTCTTTTTATTTTAAAGAATGTGTCAAATAATACCTTGGATTGAGTTTTAGTCTGTGAACACTGCAAGCCAAGAAATTATTGTCAGCTAACCCACAAGTGGATGGACTTATTATATTTACCCACAGAAAGAATGGTAGAACAGAATACTAGTGTTGCGAATTTGCTAGTAACCTGCAATTACTCTTGCAGAAAACCCAAATCTGGAGAGCTATGGAAAGAATGTGCAGTTTGCTCACTGAACTTAATTAACTGTAGCAATAAAAGGAAATAGGGTATTTTCCCTTTTACTGAAATCTCTCACACAAACTGTTGTATACTCTGAAGAGGAGCCCTTACTCCCCAAGGGACACTGAAACCTTATGTTGCCCTCCTGTACCTAACAGGCAGCTTTTGGCTCTTTCCTTTAAAAGTAGATTTCATTACTCAGCCATCAAAAAGAATGAAATCTTGCCATTTACAACGAAGTGGATGGAGCTTGAGTGTATTATACTAAGTGAAATAGGTCAGAGAAAGACAAATATCATATGATTTCACTCATATGTGGAATTCAAGAAACAAAACAGATGAATGTAGGGGAAGGGAAAGAAAAAAAAAAAGAGAGTAAGCAAACCAGAAGAGACTCTTTTTTACTCTTAACTACAGAGAACAAATGGAGAGTTGCCTGAGGGAAGGTGGGTGGGGGATGGGCTAACTGGGTGATGGTTAAGGAGGGCACTTGTGTCCAGCACTGGGTGTTATATGTGAGCGATGAATCACTAAATTCTACACCTGAAACCAATTTTACCATAGAAGTAACTGGAATGTAAATTAAAACTTGAAATAAAATTTAAAAAAGTATATTTCATTTATGTAGTATACACACAAAATGGAATGTTACTCAGCCTTCAAAAGTATAAAAATTTGACACATTCTACAGCATAGATGAACCTTGATGATATTAAGCTTAGTGAAACAAGCCAGAAACAAAAGGACAAATATTGCAAAATTCTAGTTATTTGAGATACCCAGCATAGTCAAATACACAGAGACAGGAAGTTGAATGGTGGTTGCCGAAGGCTGGGGGAGAGGAGGCTGGGGGAGAGGAGGCTGGGGAGTAATTGTTTAAGGGGTGCAAAGTTTCAGTTTGCAACGATGAAAAATTTCTGGAGATGGCCAGGAGAGGTCATTTCATAACGACGTGAATGTACTTAACACAACTAAACTCAACACTTAAAAAATGGTTAAAATGGAAATTTTTGTTATACATACTTTCCCACTATAAAAAAAAAGTTTCAGTAAGTATATTGTACTGATTCTTTGGGTGTGTACAAAGTTCGGTTCTTATTTGGAACAGATTTTGCAATTAAACTCCATTTGCCATGTATTCCATTTGCAGAGATTTGCTTAGTACTGGTCGGCTCTGTCAATGCACAGAGTGGGTGCTGGCAAATATGCCCTTCCTTTACACTGGCAGTCACACTTTTCCTACTTCCCTGGTCTTCCTCACTTAGGGCCAAGGTTGGCACTCCACACCTTCTGAACTATGCCAGAAAAGATTGTATGTATGTATGTATGTATGTATGTATTTTGTATGGAATTTATTGTCAAATTGGTTTCCATACGACACCCAGTGCTCATCCCAACAGGTGCCCTCCTTAATGCCCTTCACCCACCCTCCACTCCCTCCCACCCCCCATCAACCCTCAGTTTATTCTCAGTTTTTAAGAGTCTCTTAAGTTTTTTTTTAATGCAAGAAATTTAAGTTTAAAATTCTGCCAGGAAAAATTTTAGACAGGCTCCATATTCATTTGGTGAGAAGTAAAAAATAAGCAGATCCTTAACATTTTTCTCAGCCCAGTGGAACTGCTCATCATTCTTCAAGATTTCCCATGTTAACCTTTTTCCCTAGCATGATGGATGCAGTTCTCAATTTTTAATCCTGGGCTCTCCTTTAAATCCTTATTAATCTTTTGTCCTCTATCCCTACAACTAAAACTCTTTGTTCATTACCTAGACTACTAAACTTCTATAAGTTTTTCTGATTATTTCCATTGCTTTTTCCCATTCATTAATTCACTTTTCCATTCAATAAAGTCTTAGAGTATATACTAACTAGGTGCTCAGCACTTTCTATAAATTTGGCTTCACAAACTTATCTAATGAGGCATGGGGGTGAGAATGGTCAAGAAATGTGAGATTATCTACATTAAGCAATAAGGAATTAATGGCATGAGTCTCAGTAGAATAAGAAAGCTGAAGCCACCACTAATCCCTCCAGAAATTCATGCTCCTTTTTTATGGACCTCAGGACCAGTAGGAAGATGGAAGACTTCTGCCCTGAGTAGGATATCTTTGGACCTGGCTAACCTTGCTGGTTGACTTAATCTGAGAAATTGTCTCTGGGGACAATTTGTCTTTGAACCCTGGAGGAAGAATTTGATCTGGCCCCTCCCTGCTTCCTGCTTATTCTGCAAACAATCTGAAACTCTCTTTTTTCATTCCTTCTCCACTGAGCCACCAGCCCAGAAGTCTCTAGGTTCTGCTGCCTGGATGGACTGCTTGAAATTTCCACTCTACTCTCCTCCCCAGTCAGGTTTAGTGGTTCTCAGACTTTCATAATTTTAAAATATGCAAAATTTCAAGGGAAGTGGACTGTGGTGTATATACTGAACCAGGACTGCCAATCTTTTTTTTTTTTTTTTTTTAATTTTCATGTTTATTTATTCTTGAGAGAGAACAAGCAGGGGTGGGGCAGAGAGGGAGACAAGAATCCGAAGCAGGCTCCAGACTCTGGGCCGGCAGTGAAGAGCCAGACAAGGGGCCTAAACTCAAAAACTGCCAGACCATAACCTGAGCCCAAACCAGACGCTTACCCGACTGAGCCACCCAGGTACCCTGGACTGCCAATCTTTTATGTGGCCAAATAAGGACATTAAAACTAACAAAGTTTTATATATATATATATATATATATATATGAAGGATATAATCTCAAAATTGTTGAAGGCTTATTTAAATGAAATAAATTTAACAAATACTACATTATTCTTGATTTTCTGCCACTTCCCTTACTACCTCTCTGGCCTACAAAACCAGCATTATCTCTTGCTTGGATTACTGCGGGTCTCCTAACCGCTCTCCCTGCCCCCCAGCAGCCTAGAATCTGTCTCAAAATCCTCCATTGGCTCTCCCAGGAAAAGCCAAAGCACAAACAATAGTTTGCAGGAAACTTTATGGTCTGGAGCTGCTGCTACTTAAGTTTCTAGACCAGCGCTGTCTCATAAAAATATAATGTGAGCCACGTACTTAATTTCAATTTTTCTGCTAGCCACACCTGAGAAAATAAAATTTAATTTAGTAATATGTTTTATTTAACTGGAAATAATCCAAAATATTATTTTGGAATATTTATTATTACAATGAAATATTCTATTTCAATATGTAATCCACAGAAAAGCTGTAAGATATTCAACATACTTTTTTTCATACTGTCTTTGAAATCCGGTGTGTATTTACACCTACATCACAATTCAGATGAGTCACATTTCAAATGCTCAACAGCCACAAGTGGCTAGTAGCTATTACTAACCATTGTGTTGGAAAGCACAGATCTAGACTTTTCTTTTACTTCTCTCCTTTCCCTCACTCTGTGCCAGGCTTTGCATTTGCTGATCCCTTTCTGCAGAGACAGGTGAGGGGCTCACTGCACCCTCAGCCTCTTCTGGTCTTGACTCAACTATCTCCATCTCAGTGAGGTTTTGTGTATAAGATCAACACGATCCCTGTCCTCCACCTACCATACAAAGTCCCTCTCCCCTTTCACACTTTTTCTTTATACTTATCACCATCCAGCAATTACATAGTTTATTATACAGCATGTCCTGTTTATTGTCCCTAGTTCATAAGGTTTGTGTTTTTCTCACTGCTGTGTCCTCAGTTCTGCATTAGAACAGTGTCTGGCAGATAGTAGGTGCTCAATAAATACTTGTTGGATAAAAGCACTTGACTCCAAAGCAGAAAAAAATTGTACAAATGGGCACAGGGCATTGGGAGTCATTAACACAGATATGTAACCTAATACTTATACCTGAATTCTTCAATGGTAGCTTAAACTTCACTTTGTGAATAAGAACTAATGTGTGTTTACCATGTGCCAGACACTGCTAAATGCTTTGTGCATGCTATTTGGTATATCTGCTACTTGGTATAATTTAAGGCAAGTACTGTTATTTTATTCCTTTTACAGAAAAGGAACCTAAAGCTCTATGAAGTTAGAAGGTAGCTTGTGAAGAAGTGGAGAGCTCTGCTGAGTCTGACCATACCAACCTGCCAGACATTCACCACCAGTGACCACATCAGATTGGACTGGGCCTCGTTTGTATTTTTCACTGCACATAATTATTTAAAGTCTATTTTCCCTATGAGATTGAAGGCAGAGGACCCTATGTCCTGTTTGGCACTGTGTTCTTAACAATCTATGCAACAGATATTCAAAAAATGCTTGTTGATTGCTATCTCAATCACACACTCATTGGGTGAACTCTCATCTAAATTTGCAATCCCTAAATTCTTGTTACAGCACTGGGTGCTGACTAACGTGCAAGGGATGGCATTTCAGGCCTTCAGGTGCCTTCTGGAAACCTCTCTGCCCATCTACCATTGGCCAAATAAAAGATTAGATTCAAAGTCCTCCTCTCTTCCTTAAGCCTACACCTATTCTTGTAAAACACTGTGTACATTGAAGAGGTTTTTTTTCTTTTCTTTCTTTTAAATTTTTTATTTTGTTTTATTTTTAAAGTAAACTCTATGCCTGATGTGGAGTTTCTGCCACTCCACTCATGATGTGGAGTTTCATGCCTGAACTCAACGACTCCGAGATCAAGAGGCACACGCTCTGCTGACTGAGCCAGCCAGGCACCTCAAAGAGTTTTTTCTTTTATATCGTTTTTAACAAAAAGATAATTTTAAAAATTACTTTTGGCAACTGCTATGATCCAGTAATGTTGCTTTCTGTTGGCTATCTTTTTAAACCCACTTATCTCAGTAATGGCCAGGATTTTTTTTTTCTTAACAGGTGCAAACCTCTTACTTTTAATAGACTAGTTTAAAACGATTACTTTCCCCATCTGATTAAGATAGAAGGGTCAGCGAAATCAGGCTTTGGAGGAGATTACAAATTATTTTCAGGGCAAAAGGAAGTATATGTTTACAATGCCAAATTAGTGATGGGTAGTAACTGGGAATCCTATATTGTCTAAGTCCATTTATCCTGTAATCATAAACACATTAATGAATCTATAAAATACCAATAGTAGTTTTTTCTACCTACTTTATAGAAATGCTGGAAGGGGATGTTGCCTACAGAATGCATCCCTGTCTACAGATCAAAGGTGCCAAAAAGTAAAACAGAGTGAGCACTATTACCTTATTTATATCCCACAGAACCAGTTTGCTTTTAAGTTTCGCAAATTCATAGGCAGTTAGTCTCCCAATTCCGTGTCCAGCTCCAGTAATCAGGACGATTTCTCCAGTAACTGATTTTCTCTTCTTAGGAATGAAAAGCTTCAGAAGCGACTCTAAGCTGAAGATGATCAGTAAGGGCAGAAGCTGAAGACACTGCAGAAAGAATTTCATCCTTTTTGTTGCTGCCAGCTTTTGGTGTGTTTCCTTTCACCAATCACTCTAAATTGCTTCTGGAGGGTTGTTCCGTCCAATACCAGAGAGAATAAAAGCAAAAGCAAGGAAGGGCTCCTTTATCAGGGAGAAACAAACAACTCTGAAACCTTTCCTTCCGCTGGGCTGGGCTTCGTTCAGCCTTTCACAATTGGCTCGGGCTGCAGTGCGGAGCTGCTGCTCGCCAGCTCAGAAATCTGGGAGGGACAAAGTCCGGAGGAGGGCAAGGCTTCCCCTTCTGGTCCTATTTGACCCACTACCTCCGGGTCTCGAGAGCCGAGCATCTACGCTTGGCTGCCGCCTGCTTTCCTCTCAAAGTTACAAAGATAGCTGACAGTGTCCCTGGCCCAGGTCAGACGCTTCTTTGAAACTTGATGCCCATCATTAGCGAAGGGATGCAAATGTAGTTTCCTGTCTTGAAAGGAACGTGGAGAGAGGGGTCAGTTGTTTTATACCCTCCAAACCCGCCCCGAAAAATTATGCTGCCTCACATTTTAGTTTGAACTAAGCTCGATTCCCGGAGAGCAGAGAAAATGTTGTCCTTTCAAGGACAGCAATAATCAAGGTCCAGGAAAAATCAGATCGTATCATAGGGGATTGTTTCCACAAGGAACACCAGTATATTTTTTTTGGATAACCTTTTTCACTCAACCTGTTAGAACTTGTGAAAAAAAAAATGTATATATATATACACACTTTGGTAATTGCATCTTTATCCAGGTTAATAAATCATTGCCTCCAGAATGAATAACAAAATAGAAAGAAAATCACCTTGCATAAAGATTATCTATGTAATTTTTGGTTTAGCAGCCTATTTATATAAGTATTTTTAAAAATCCTAGAGATTGGTTACTGAAAAAAAAGACCCAACTCTGGGTTTCTGTGCAGTAAGAGCTTAATAATTGTCTGTTACATGTAGTTTTTCAGTTCAGTTTTTTTTTTTAATTTTATTTATTTTTTTTCAACGTTTATTTTTGGGACAGAGAGAGACAGAGCGTGAACGGGGGAGGGGCAGAGAGAGAGGGAGACATAGAATCGGAAACAGGCTCCAGCCTCTGAGCCATCAGCCCAGAGCCGGACGCGGGGCTCGAACTCACGGACCGCGAGATCGTGACCTGGCTGAAGTCGGACGCTTAACCGACTGCGCCACCCAGGCGCCCCTCAATTCAGTTTTTGACAGTAATTGAATTTAGGCTTTTTGTGAGACACTATAGTACTTTGAAAAGAGGCTTCAGTCATGTCGGTGACAGATGGTCACTATTTATATTTATTTATATTTATATTTATATTTATATTTATATTTATATTTATATTTATATTTATATTTATATTTATATTTATATTTATATTTATATTTATATTTATATTTATATTTATATTTAAGAAGCTGGAAGGGGTGCCTGGATGGCTCAGTAAGGTAAGTGTGGGGCTTCTGATTTCAGGTCAGGTCATGATGTCACAATTCATGAGATGGCGCCCCGCAAGGGGCTCTGTGCTGACAGTGTGGTCTGCTTGGGATTCTCTGTCTGCCTCTCTCTGCCCCTGTGTTGTTTGTGTGCGAGCTGGAGCACTGTGCTCTCTTTCTCAAAATAAATATTTGGGGCGCCTTGGTGGCGCAGTCGGTTAAGCGTCCGACTTCAGCCAGGTCACGATCTCGCGGTCCGTGAGTTCGAGCCCCGCGTCGGGCTCTGGGCTGATGGCTCAGAGCCTGGAGCCTGTTTCCGATTCTGTGTCTCCCTCTCTCTCTGCCCCTCCCCCCTTCATGCTCTGTCTCTCTCTGTCCCAAAAATAAATAAATGTTGAAAAAAAAAATTAAAAAATAAATAAATAAAAATAAATAAATAAATAAATATTTAAAAATAAATAAATAAGGGGCGCCTGGGTGGCTCAGTCGGTTAAGCGTCTGACTTCAGCTCAGGTCATGATCTTGAGGTTTGTGAGTTTGAGCCCCGTGTGCGGCTGTGTGCTGACAGCTCAGAGCCTGGAGCCTGTTTCCGATTCTGTGTCTCCCTCTCTCTCTGCCCCTCCCCTGTTCATGCTCTGTCTCTCTCTGTCCCAAAAATAAATAAATGTTGAAAAAAAATTTTTTAAAATAAATAAATAAAATAAATAAATATTTAATAATAAATAAATAAGGGGCGCCTGGGTGGCTCAGTCAGTTAAGCGTCTGACTTCGGCTCAGGTCATGATCTTGAGGTTTGTGAGTTTGAGCCCCGTGTGCGGCTGTGTGCTGACAGCTCAGAGCCTGGAGCCTGTTTCCGATTCTGTGTCTCCCTCTCTGTCTGCCCCTCCCCTGTTCACACTCTGTCTCTTAATAATAAACGTTTAAAAAATTACAATAAATAAATAAACATTAAGAAAAAAACAGGCAGGAAGATCACAAAAAATTGAAGTTCACGGGGCACCTGGGTGGCTCACTTGGTTGAGGGTCGGAATTTGGCTCACATGATGATCTCTCTGTTCGTGACTTCGAGCCCCACATCGAGCTTGCTGCTGTCAGTGCAGAGCCCACTTTAGATCCTCTGTCCCCCTCTTTCTACCCCTCCCCTCCTTGCACTCGCTTTCTCTCAAAAATAAACATACATTAAAAAAAAAAAAAGACTAAATTCTCCTTTGGTCCCACCAACATTTCCCTCTTGAGAGCAAAACATTTTCAGCAAGAAGCTAAATGCTTACCTACATATTTGTATAATGTCAAGAAATAATAATAATAAAAAAAAAGTGAAGTTCACAAAGAATTCACACTCCTATCTATCATCTGCAAGTTTTTATTATTGCCCTTAAATCCACATTTATGATAGTATAGAAAGTTTACAGTTTTCAGAACTTTTTTCCACATATATTATCTCATTAGATTTTTTTTAAAGCCTCTTAGGAACTAGAGAAGAAAGCTATTTATTTCCCCATTTTATAAGTAAATAGATCAGTTAGATTAATTTTTTAAAGTTCCCACAGCAAGTAAAAGCATAACTGGGCTAGATGCAGGGTGAGGATTTGTCAAACGTTTTTGCCCAATACCTATAGAAAGAAATCACATTTTACATGTGTGTGTATTTACTTTCATATATGTTGACTTTCATACATATTCAGGCTCTTTCTCTAACATTTTCTATTGAGAAAATTGTATTTAAAGAGAACTGGGTAGTTTTGACTCACAAAGTTGACCAGAGCTTCCCTGGTATAGGGAAAAAACCCAGTGTTTTCAAATAGTCACACCTGAATCCCATATGTGTATGTGACTTTACCTCCCTAAGGATGTTTCCTAATTTGTAAAATTGGGATGTTACTAATACTTAACCCTACAAGATTCTTGTGAAGTTCAAATGAGTTAACATAAAGCACAGTATTCTATCAACTGTATGTAAGTTATAATTTACACTACTATAATTATAATGTGGATGGTTTTGTGAGTGATAATTAGCTACTAATTTGACACAGTGGCAAAGTGTGATTTTATATGTTTGTGGTTTTTAAAAATGCCTTTCATTGGGAGAGTTTAAAATGTTTTCTGTGTGCAGCATCTTAATTTCAGGCTACCCTTCTAGCTGTTGAAATGGCATTTGAAAAAGTGAGAAAAAAAAGGTAAGGATGTGGAGCGCTTCAACAATGTTTTGAGCAACGATGTCTTAAGTAGGCATTATGCAAAGTGATTCACATATGCACACTTCATTTTATCTTCCCAACAGTCTTAAGAAGTAGGTTTGATGAGATGTCTATTATATGCATAAAGAAACAAAGGATGACCTGAGCTCACAGTATGAATGGAAGAGTTGGAATTTAGACCTAGGCCATTATCACTATGTTATATTTCCTTCTTTTTTAGGGCAAAGAAGAAAAGCTAAGCCAACCATAAATCACTTAGAAAATTCAAAAGAATCAAAACTCCTACTACTCATAATACTTCCTATTATTCATAACTCCTACAACATTCATAACACCTCCCTCTCATACCATTAGGTAACTTAATCCCTAATAGGTATTTGAGCGCAGCTATTAAAACAAGGATTTTTTAAAAATATAATTTATTGTCAAATTGGCTTACATACAACACCCAGTATTCATCCCAACAAGTGGCCTCCTCAATGCCCATCACACATGTTCCTCTCTCCCCACCCCCCCTTCAACCCTCAGTTTGTTCTCTGTGTTTAAGAGTCTCTTGTGTTTTGCCTTCCTCCCTCCCTCTCTGTTTGTAACTATTTTTTTCCCCTTCTTTTCCCCCATGGAATTCTTTTAAGTTTCTCAAGATCCACATATGAGTGAAAACATATGCTATCTCTCTTTCTCTGACTTACTTCACTCAGCATAAATCCCTCCAGTTCTATCCATGTTGCCACAAATAGCAGGATTTCATTCTTTCTCATTACCAGGTAGTATTCCATTGTATATATAAATCACATCTTCTTTATCCATTCATCAGGTAATGGGCATTTAGGTTCTTTCCATAATTTGGCTACTGTTGAAAGTGCTGCTACAAACATTGGGGTACACCTGCCCCTATGCATCAGCACTTCTGTATCCCTTGGATAAATTCCTAGTATTGCTGTTGCTGGGTCATAGGGTAGGTCTATTTTCGATTTTTGAGGAACCTCCACACTGTTTTCCACAGCGGCTGCACCAGTTTGCATTCCCACCAACAGTGCAAGAGGGTTCCCGTTTCTCCACATCCTTGCCAGCATCTATAGTCTCCTGATTTGTTCATTTTAGCCACTCTGACCGGTGTGAGGTGGTATCTCAGTGTGGCATTGATTTGTATTTCCCTGATGATGAGTGACGTTGTGTATCTTTGCATGTGTCTGTTGGCTATCTGGATATCTTCTTGGGAAAAGTGTCTAAAAACAAGGATTTTTGGCACAAAAACAGACACATAGACCAATGGAATAGAATAGAAACCCCAGAACTAGACCCACAAACGTATGGCCAACTCATCTTTGACAAAGCAGGAAAGAACATCCAATGGAAAAAAGACAGTCTCTTTAACAAATGGTGCTGGGAGAACTGGACAGCAACATGCAGAAGGTTGAAACTAGACCACTTTCTCACACCATTCACAAAAATAAACTCAAAATGGATAAAGGACCTGAATGTGAGACAGGAAACCATCAAAACCTTAGAGGAGAAAGCAGGAAAAGACCTCTCTGACCTCAGCCGTAGCAATCTCTTACTCGACACATCCCCAAAGGCAAGGGAATTAAAAGCAAAAGTGAATTACTGGGACCTTATGAAGATAAAAAGCTTCTGCACAGCAAAGGAAACAACCAACAAAACTAAAAGGCAACCAACGGAATGGGAAAAGATATTTGCAAATGACATATCAGACAAAGGGCTAGTATCTAAAATCTATAAAGAGCTCACCAAACTCCACACCCGAAAAACAAATAACCCAGTGAAGAAATGGGCAGAAAACATGAATAGACATTTCTCTAAAGAAGACATCCGGATGGCCAACAGGCACATGAAAGATGTTCAGCGTCGCTCCTTATCAGGGAAATACAAATCAAAGCCACACTCAGGTATCACCTCACGCCAGTCAGAGTGGCCAAAATGAACAAATCAGGAGACTATAG
Organism: Prionailurus viverrinus; assembly: GCF_022837055.1. Lineage (NCBI taxonomy): Eukaryota > Metazoa > Chordata > Mammalia > Carnivora > Felidae > Prionailurus > Prionailurus viverrinus. The sequence continues at coordinate 133,975,406 of NC_062564.1, read as the reverse complement.
ATGCTGGAGAGGATGTGGAGAAACGGGAACCCTCTTGCACTGTTGGTGGGAATGCAAATTGGTGCAGCCGCTCTGGAAAGCAGTGTAGAGGTTCCTCACAAAATTAAAAATAGACCTACCCTATGACCCAGCAATAGCACTGCTAGGAATTTATCCAAGGGATACAGGAGTACTGATGCATAGGGCCACTTGTACCCCAATGTTCATAGCAGCACTCTCAACAATAGCCAAATTATGGAAAGAGCCTAAATGTCCATCAACTGATGAATGGATAAAGAAATTGTGGTTTATATACACAATGGAATATTACGTGGCAATGAGAAAAAATGAAATATGGCCCTTTGTAGCAACGTGGATGGAACTGGAGAGTGTGATGCTAAGTGAAATAAGCCATACGGAGAAAGACAGATACCATATGGTTTCACTCTTATGTGGATCCTGAGAAACTTAACAGGAACCCATGGGGGAGGGGGAGGAAAAAAGAAAAAAAAAAAAAAGAGGTTAGAGTGGGAGAGAGCCAAAGCATAAGAGACTGTTAAAAACTGAGAACAAACTGAGGGTTGATGGGGGGTGGGAGGGAGGAGAGGGTGGGTGATGGGTATTGAGGAGGGCACATTTTGGGATGAGCACTGGGTGTTGTATGGAAACCAATTTGACAATAAATTTCATATATTAATAAATAAATAAATAAATAAATAAATAAATAAATAAATAAATAAAATAAAAACAAGGGTTTTGAATTCCTGCCATTTTTTTTTATCAGCTATGTGATACCTGGTTAATTATTTACCCTCCCCTGAGGTCTCAGTTACTTCATCTGTAAAATGGGTATAATAGCAGCTTGGTTGAGTAAATGAGATATTTAAAAAGCATGGAGCATGACACCTTACATACAAATATACTTAATGAATGATAGCTATTACTGTATCTTAACCAGCCATCAATAAGAGGTTTATGTTTGCAAGGCTGGCTCTGTAGAATGCTAGTGGATTCAGAAGGAAAGATCGCTGTACTTATCAATTATATAGGCCAATAAAGAACAGTCACTTTTCTTTTTCCCCGTTATTCTAAAGAACACTGAGGAAGAACACTCAGAAATGATTGCCAGACTGTGCTAAAGGAGGTAATTCCAATAGTTTTTTAGTCATTCTGGGATAGAAGCCTTCATACTTGGTTCTGAGGTCTGAATTTTAGAGCTGGAGGGTGTCAGAAATTAACTTGTCCAAGCATATTTTTTAAAAAAGTCATGAATCTATGAATTCAAAGTAATGACTATATCTGGTTTAAAAATGGTCCAAAGGTGCAGATAATAAAAAGACACAGTTCTGAGTCCCACCCTTGTCTAATTCTTCAGATGAACTTCTTAAAAAAATTTTTTTTTACATTTATTTATTTTTGAGAGACAGAGACAGACAGAGCACAAGTGGGGGAGGGACAGAGAGAGAATGAGACACAGAATCTGAACTAGGTTCCAGGCTCTGAGCTGCCAGCACAGAGCCCAACACAGGGCTTGAACTCACAAAGTGTGAGATCATGACCTAAGCCGAAGTTGAGCCACCCAGGTGTCCCAGATAAACTACTTTTAATCTATTTAACTATCTCTTGCAGAATTGATTCCGTACCTCTACTAAAAGCTTACAGTGTCATTTCTTTGTTAATCAATAGTAGACATTAAAAAAAATTTCTTTTGTATTTATTTATTTATTTTTGAGAGACAGAGAGAGACAGAGCACCAGCGGGGGAGGAACAGAGAGAGGCAGACACAGAATCTGAAACAGGCTCCAGGCTCTGAGCTGTCAGCACAGAGTCCGAAGTTGGGCTTGAACTCACAAATCATGAGATCATGACCTGAGCTGAAGTCAGACATTCAACTGACTGAGCCACCCAGGTGCCCCAATAATAGACATTATTAATTGATTTTCTTCTATGACAGCTGAGGATGTAGCTCACTTATTCTTCCCCTAATACCATTCTCCTTGTATATTCCCAATATAAATTATGTTATTATCCTTATACTTTTGTTTGGTTATATTTAAAACTTTTACACTTGTTATGTCTTATTTATGCCACTGTATGATGAAACTTTCAGTTTCCCATTCTGTAAAAGGAGGGTAAGCCCTATTCTTTTCCTCAGGAGTCCATTCCATTTCTACCTCCCAATTTCTTTTTTTTTTTTTTTTTTTTTTTTTTTAATTTTTTTTTCAACGTTTATTTATTTTTGGGACAGAGAGAGACAGAGCATGAACGGGGGAGGGGCAGAGAGAGAGGGAGACACAGAATCGGAAACAGGCTCCAGGCTCTGAGCCATCAGCCCAGAGCCCGACGCGGGGCTCGAACTCCCGGACCGCGAGATCGTGACCTGGCTGAAGTCGGACGCTTAACCGACTGCGCCACCCAGGCGCCCCTCTACCTCCCAATTTCTAATACCTGGTTTACTTTCATATTCTCAGGACTTATCATGCTGACTTTCTATTTTGTAACTGTAACATTTTCTGTGCTTGGTCTATGGTTGATTCTGAAAGGTAAAAGTCAAAAGATAGTATTTACATTCTTGTGACTAAACAGTGGCCTTCGTTAGCAAAAGGCTCTTACTAGAGTAACTGGGACAGACTGGATCAGAAGAAATCACTGTCATCTTGAAACTATTCACCCTTGGCCTTTATGAACTCTGAGGCAGCATAATGTTAAAGCAAAAACTCTGAAGTTAGGTTGGAATCCAGCTCTGTCACTCTCTAGGTGTGTGATTTTGAACAAATCATTTAAATTCTTTGTTTTAATTTCCTTCAGCATGCATTAACTTATTAAGAGACAGGACTGGTGGGTGTGACGTTTCCACTGATTGAAAGAACACAAATGATATGAAGAAAATTCTTGCCACAAGCAAAGAAAAAGAGGAAAGTAGGCTTCTTCTGACCCAGGGGTTTATGGAAAAGGAGAGATAATAGCAGTGAAGCTAAGTATTAAGAATGTAATAACTTGACTTCGACTCCAACCCCTTCCCCTATATTACAGTTTGTCCAGTTCCAACTTTTATAATACCTATTTCTCTATGTTGTGAGGAATAAAGTTTCGTACAGTATTAATGGCTTTCTGTCGCACTTGGGATAAACTCCTAATTCCTTACCACAGACCATTAAGCCTTATATGATTTGGCTCTTGTGTCAGGATTTTTACATAAAAAAAACCCGACCATTGTAGCTTAGTCAATAGGGGCTTATTTTCCTTATTAACCCAGAACCACGCTATGCAGGACTGGTGCAACTACTTAAGGAAGTCATAAAAAACTCAGTCTCCTTCTTATACCCAATTCTGCCATCTATATGTGTGGCTTTTGTCAATAGGATCTCAAGATGGCTGCTCCTTCTCTAGGAAATGTGCCCTCCCTTCAAGCAGGAATAAAGGAGGGAGGGGAAATTGTGAAGGGTTACTAGTTCCTGCTAAATCAGCCAGTCTCTTTTGCCCAGGAAAATAATGGCCTTCCTAGAAAACCCACACAGTAGGCTACCACATTCTTCTCATTGGCCAGGAAGGGTCCTGTGGCCCCTTTAGCTGCAGAGAGCACAGGGAGGTAAGTTTTTAACCGGACACATTTCTACATAGGACATGGAAGAAGGGAGAATGAATAAATGGGTACTGGGAAGCAGAGAGCTATGTCCAGCATACTGGCCCACCTCTCTGGCTTCACTGCAGATCACACTTTCCCCAGTTTACTACGATGCTTTAGCACATTGACCTTTCTGTTCCTTGATTATGGCCAAGCCCTTTCCTGCCTTAGAGATGTTGCACTTGCAGTCCTCTCTGCCTGGAATGCTCTCTACCCAGCTTTTCCAGTGGCTGGCAGCTTCATGTCCTTAGGTGTCTCTCAAATGTGACCTCCTCAGAAAAGTCTTTGCTGACACACTTCTCCTGTAATATAGTTACTCCAGCCTCAATTATTATTTTACACAGTAAGTTGTCTAATTCCTTCATAATATGCAATTCCTAGTTGGCTTAGTTATTTATAGTTGATTTATCTTCCCTAGAAAGTAAGTTTCATGAGAGCAGGACCTTGTTCATCTTGTTCCCAACTTTATTCCTGCCACCCAGGGCAGTGCTTGGTAAACAGTAATTAATCCATAAATATTTGTTATATAAAGAAATGGATAGAAAAAAGGGGGAAACAGTTGGGATTATTTTTTTTGAAGTTTTAAGCTTATTTGAGACAGAGAGAGAGAGAGAGAGAGAGAGAGAGAGAGAATGTGAGTGAGGGGCAGAGAGAGAGGGAGAGAGAATCCTAAGCAGATTCCACACTGTCAGCATGGAACCCAAAGAGGGGCTCGAACTGTAAGATTATCACCTGAGCCAAGATCAAGAGTCAGACACTTAACTGACTGAGTCCCCCAGGCGCCCCAACAGTTGGAATTAATAATCACTCTTATTTTTAGCATATGTAAAATTGATATCAGTAATTACATACACTGCTTTCCTATTTCAAAACATTCATTAGGTAGCTTAGTTGGTAAAGCTTCTGACTCTTGATTTTGGCTCAGGTAGTGATCGCACAGTTGTGAGATCAAGCCCTGTGTCGGGCTCCACGCTGAGTGTGGAGTCTGCTTGTGATTCTCTCTCTCCCTCTCTCTCTCTCAAAATAAATATTTTAAAACATTCTTTATTGAGGATCTTTTGCCTGTCTAACTATTGTAAGAAGCCCTTAGAGTTGGTATGTGGCTACTACATTAAAAAAAACAACAAAACCTTCACTTCTCTCTACTTAAGTTCTAATGATACCCATTTAATTTGGGATGTGGATAAATGGATGGTAATATAAAACAGTAAATATTCGAGATGGCATTTGGGTTCTACCCAAGAGTGGACTACAGGGCATGATCACTACTCTAGCAGACTCTAGTACATGTCCCTGCAGGAAGGAACCCTGGAGACCCACTATCTGAGCTAATTATGGTACAGTCCTAGTACCAAGAAGTTGGTTTTGCTTGCATAGTTGTATAGTTCTTTAAGCTAAGTCTGCTCCAATCTCTCCTTAAGGAATGTAGAGGTAGAGGGGTGCCTGGGGGGCTCAGTGAAACAACTGACTCTTGATTTCAGCTGAGGTCATGATCTCAAGTTTTGTGAGATCAAGCCCTGCATCGGGCTCTGTGCTGGTAGTGTGGAGCCTGCTTGGGATTCTCTCTCTCCTGTCTCCCTGCCTCTCCCTAAAAAAAAAAAAAAAAAAAAAAAAAAAAAAAAAAAAGGAATGTGGAGTTAGAAAACCAGAGCTTGAAGAACTTTCTATGAGAATTCCTTCCTGTCTCTTGTTCCTGGTCAGAGGTTTTGCAGCGCACTGCCTTCTCTTCTTCTTAATGACATTTCAGAGGGGCTGAATCTTTTAAACAGAGCCTGACTAACTACATTTCCAGTTTAAGCAGAGTTTAATGGCTGTCAATGACAAGAAGGGCAAAATTTATCCGACCAGAGGAAGACATGTCCAGATATTTATTTTTAAAAAAGCAAACACACTTTAATAATAGTACTAGAAGAACTGCCAAAAAATAAACAAACCTAGATACTAGTTAAAGCAATAAGGACACATTTTATTCAGTAATACTATTGCATGAATGAACTCAACTTCCCTGAAATAGAAGGCTGGAGGGTGCTAAGGGAAAGACACTGAGGGGTGTTAAGGGGCTGAGTTGATGATTCATGTGAGTAGGCCACCTGAGATGAAAGAAACTTCTATCTTTACCATAAAGGGCAGCAGTGCAAGTTGAAGAAAGATGCCCACTAAAGTTAGGCCCTTATCCTTTCACAGGCACTGGGAACTAACACAGAGTTATCTCCCTGAATGACTGCATTTCAAAGTGAAGATTTCTCAGGTCCTTGAGGAAACAGTTCTGGCTGGTAGATTTATACATCACAAAGGTCAGGAAAAATATTCCTAACTCCAAGTCTAAAGAAACTGCTCTAAGAGAGGGGTCTAGGTTACTATTTGCCTATTGCAAGGTTTTTTCCTGGAACAGTCAATTCTCCTTAGCTTTTCCATGCAGGCATCTTAAGGGGGTCTCGGATTATCCTGGGGACAAAGCCTTAAACTGCTAGAAGCCATACTGGTTTCGCTGAGTCTCTTAGTGTAGAGGTTGTGATGGAGCTGTTATATGCCAAGAGTTCTGTATTCTGTAGTCATCAGAATACTTGTAAAAGTTTGATTAATCTGGTTTTTCAGACAAAACTTTACAATGTGTGTCTATACCACACCATTGAGATTGTATGTTATGTACTTAAAAGTTGACTATTTGCCACATTAATAAAATAATGAATATAAAAGATGAAAGCCAGATTACAAACTGTTTTAGACAATCTGAATCACCAATTTTCAGCCTGGCAGTTTAATTGTTGCCCCTTGTTTGTGCGGGGTGTTGCCTTGTATTCCTGCTCCAAGCTGCGTTCTTGGCTCACAGCTGGTTTACTCTTCCACAGGTTTGCTAAGGTCACATCCGGCAAAGCCTTGTCAAACTTAGCATTTGCAGTCAACAACTTGGTGAAAAAGGAAGAGAAAGCCTTAGGTGGAGTGCGAATCTCTTAACTACCTCCTTTTCGGGCAACCACTTATTATTCAGATACTAGGTCCCCGATGGTTCACTACAAGAGCTGCTTGTAACTCCTTCCAGCCGATTAAAAAAAAAACACAGGTAAACAACGTTCAATCCCTTTTTTTACTTTCTGCATTCCTCTCCCGCCCCCGCTCCAGCTCCCCATCTTCTTTTGTTTTCTCCTTTTTCTTGAGTTTTCCGGGTACATTTTCCCTCCGCCCAGCCCCAAGTACGCCTGCGCACACTGAGACGTCAAAGATCGCGAGCGCTGCGAGGTCGGCACTGTAGTTGCTTTACGGCGGGGTCGTAAAGTGCTGTTACGCACTTGGGACGCCACTGGGGTCCGCGTCGCTGCTACGCAGCGGCAGGCGCTGGGAGTGACCAAGCGCTCTGCTGGTTTGGTTGCCTGCGTCTCACTTTTGGAAGTGGGGGATTATTTGGGGAGGGATCCTGGTTTTGTGTATTTTTGAGAAGAACGTAGATAGTCCTTTCCTGGAACGGGAGAGCGGCCCGGTCCTAGTGCCCGCTAATACTAGGGGCTGTGGAGCGGACGGAGGTTGTGGCCCTACCTAAGCGTGACCTCGCTCCGCGAAGCCGCCCGCGGGGCGCTGATGGCCGAACGCATTCTGGGAAAGACTTTAGCCACGGTGTCTCTCTCTGTGGCCTTGGCCTCTGTGACTGTCAAGTCCTCGGGCTGTTGCAGCATTCCGGCGTGCAGGTATTCCCCCTCCTAGTGCTGCTGGCTTCTCCTGAGCCCTTGCATTTGGGTGGGAACCAGCGTCCAGTGCTGCGGATTCCATAGGCTTTACTTGCGTCCAGGGTTTTTATAGTTGTATTTACGTTTTCAAGAAGGCTCCAAAATGTTTTATCTGCCTTTTGAGGAAAACTAGTGGTAGTGATATTTCTTGGTGTCTGATATTGAAACTTGCCATCCTGCCTAAGCCACCAACGTTATTGTTCTCCGAGAGTTTGGATGTGGTGGTGTCCCGTGTCACTTTTTTTCGGATTAGTACTTAAAATATTATTAAAATTAATACATGCATAAAGCTTAAAGAAGTGAACAGTAGAAATGGTGTAAAATGAAAAGTATAAGTTGTCATTCCTCCCTTCCACCTCTTATTTCAAATGTAGATATCTTTATCTACCTCTTTTTCTTGTTTTGCCAACTCGATAAATTTAGGGTTTTTTGTATCTCACACTGCCTCCTACGTTTTTCTGTTTTTTTTTTTCTTCTCTTAATTCATTCTTCAGTAAACACGGTGTCCTAGGTATTATATTAGGCACATAGTAATGAACGAGTTTTATGAGGCTGTCCCTCATTAAAAAAAGGAGTGGTTTAAAAAAAAAAATTCCTGTTTGGCATGTCATGTTTCCTTTTGGCACAAAGAAATTCTCTTATATTCTCTCCCCGCCCCATTTTTGTCTTGTCCCTTTTTCTCTGGAACTCCTGTGATAGTTGTTGGACCTTCTGGTTTGAATCTCTTCTCTTTTTCTCTCATTTCACATTCATCTTTTTGTACGATGTTCTTAGCGATTTTACTCAAATTTATCTTCCAGATTACTAATTCAGATTTAAGTCCTGTGCATTGTTAGTCATTTCTTCTATTGAATTGTAAATTTTGACAACCTTTTTTTTCCTGTAATTGCTCTTTTTAATAGCAGCCTTTTCTTATTTTATGGATATAAAAGTTCTTGAATCTATAAAAAGTCATCAAAATTAAAAAAAAGTATCTTCTGTTTCTTGAATTATCTGTTATAGGTCATGGTTCTGTTAATTTTCAGTACTTTTGCCTTCTGTTTTTTCTCAAATATCTGGTGGACACCGGTTTTTCACTTATATTTTGATTCATGTAGGTAATAGATATTATTTTCTCTAAACGGGATGATTGATGGAATATTGGTGTCATGTGCCAGGGCACGTAGACTGGAAGGTTTCAGTTGAAGGTGTGTGAGCAGGTAACAGGTGGACAGGCTGGGAATCCTCCTCTTTCCCGTTTCTTCCAGACTAGCAATTTCTCTGCTGAGCATAGCTGCCTTAACTTTATTTCCTAGTGTGAACTGTAGTCCTATTAAGCCTAAATTGGTGCTATGTTCTCTAACACCAATATTCACAGTAGAGGTCCTAATCTTTCATTTTAACTTTTGGCTTTATCCCAGGGGCAAACGTGACTGTTGCTAACTTGTTATTTGGGGAAGGAGGACTGATTTCCATGTTACTGTCCCGCTGCCCATGACATTTGGGCCCACTTATTTCAAGCCTAAAACCTCTCAGCCCTCCTTTTATAGGAATGGCATCTCTCATTCACCCTCTTGTTCATATTTTCAAATATAATTTGTTTTACTTTGGTTTTTGGTCAGTATGAGTCCATTTACTATCTATCTTCCTGAACAATTTCTTATTCACTGGTGGTATCCTATTCTCTCTCCTACCGTGGGTTTTGTTGCCTTTTATACATCTTTATCACTTTTCAGTAAATTTTGGGGAGGGAAGGAATAAACATCTATGCTTTTTATAATGTAACATGGGTCAACCAAACTCCTATTAAAAAACATAAAATTAAAAAAAATTACAAAATATTCTAGTTAAAGACAAAAAATCAAACTGTAAATTTTTTATAAGACTATTATTTACTTTTGAGAGGGGGGGTGGGAATCCCAGGCATGCTCCATTCTATCATCATCAAGCCCCATGTGGGGCTCAATCCCATGAACTGTGAGAGCATGACCTGAGCTGAAATCAAGAGTCAGACACTCCACTCACCAAGCCACCCAAGTGCCCCCAAACTATATTCTTTGGAAGTGATGAATACTGTTTTTGATAGATGCTGCTAGAACAATGTAAAATTGCTTGGCAATTATTTTGCATTTTTATAATGCTGGGAACCCTAGGTGAACTGGGCTATATCTAAAACTAGTGACTAATTACTGACTTTCAAGAAAAAGCCAAAAGTGAAGCCAACAAGTACGTGTTCAGTGTTGGTATCTTATATTGCAAGGCATTCTGGAAGAGATGTAAGACATTTATCATTGAGAATTTTACCACTCTTAATTTGGGCAAATCCAGAAAGTCAGAATTTTGCAGTTGTTTTTTGTGATTTGCCTCAACGGTTACAAATGTCTATTTTCTAGAAAAAAGTGATAGAACATAAAGATGTAGGGAGTGCTTTCAAATTTTCCAACAGCAGCTATCAGTGACATGTGGAGAACAGTGTGTATTTTATTCCTGTGAAGACTTACAAATGTGTAAGCTAAAAATGCAGTCAGGATACTGTAGCCTAATCTTAGGAGCCTGGAATTCGAAACCAACTTGTTTGGGATTGGATCCTGATTCTGCTATCAGTTGTGTGAGCTTGGTAAATTTATGTAGTCTTTCTGGGCCTTAGGGGTCTTATTTCTAGAATAAGGTTAATAGTATCTAACCTTAGAGTTGTGAGGACAAATGAGTATATATTATAGCACAAGAACAGTAACTTGCACATAGCATGCACTATATACATTTAGTTACTATCATGGCTATTAGTATTATTGTAAATTTGCTTTATTTCAAAGCACCATATCGACATTGTATTTCTTCAAGTTTGACCATTTTGGGAACTTTTTTTTGCTTTGTGAAATTAACTTTATAAGCTACTGAATTCTCACGTGCTTGGTCAGGTGTATTTCTTGCACCAATTCATTTGTATAATAAAAGAACCTAGGCTGTATATGTATATATTACATTTATTCTTGTTCTGTTTACTTTTGGTGTATCATGTTTAAACTGTGGATATAGTAGCAGCTTAGCACTTCTCAATGTGGTAAGATAGAGTCTGAATTTTTACTGTTTTTTACAAGTTTTTAAAATTAAATTTGTTTTGGAAAAGTAAACAATTAGGCATGTAAGTTTCTCTTGTCAGAGTGGGTAGCAGATTTGTGCTTGCTGAACAGAGAGTCTCATACTTGGGAAAGAAATTTGGTACTTGGTTGGCATAGACTGGAACAAAATCAGTGTTTCCTGTTCAGCATCTCATCAGTACTCTTACTTTACCCCTTACTTACCCCTTACTTTACCATGAAAAGTAACTAATTTTATAACAATTCATTAGATACTAGGGCTCCATCTGTAAAATTTTGCCTTTTTTTTTTTAAGTTTATTTATTTTGGGACTGAGAGAGAGAAAGAGCATGTGTGTGCACAGGGGAGGAGCAGAGAGAGGGAGAGAGAATCCTAAGCAGGCTACCCTCAGCATAGATCCCTGAGATCATGACCTGAGCCAAAATCAAGAGTCTGAAGCTCAACTGACTGTGCCACCCAAGCACCCCATATAAAATTTTGCTTTTTAAAGCACACATACCTGAAATCTGTTTGCCATTTTTGGTAAATACATGTGTTCCGTATCTGTTCCCTTTTATTGAGTATGAGTTTAGGGTGGGTGAGGAAGATCTTATTTTGAGAGTTCATTGTTTGGATTTCCAACGCTGTGGCAACTTAGGCATGTACAGGTCATCATAATCTGAAAATAATGATTCTACCACTTTTGTTTTTTTAATTTTCTTTTTAAATGTTTTATTTATTTTTGAGACAGAAAGAGACAGAGCATGAGCAGGGGAGGGGCAGAGAGAGAGGGAGACACAGAATCCGAAGCAAGCTCCAGGCTCTGAGCTGTCAGCACAGAGCCTGACACGGGGCTCGAACTCACAGACTGTGAGATCATGACCTGAGCCGAAGTCAGACGCTCAACCGACTAAGCCACCCAGGGGCCCCATGATTCTACCACTTTTAATAAAATTAGTCACATGTCAAGTATTCTCCCACCTCACACTCATGAATAGACTTTTACTGTTTAAGTTTTCCCTGATTGTTGGCTGTTTGACAGTACTTCACAGATGCAAGGTGAGCGTAAGATGAAATAGCAATTGTTTCAAAGTTTTTAAGTGGGATAAATGGAACAGTTGAATTACATATAAAGCTGTAGACAAACAATATGAAAGAAACCGTTTAGGAAGAAGAAAAGCTTGATAGTTTCTTTAAAAAACTAAATATACTCTTAGCATATGATCCAGCAGTTGCCCTCTTTGGATTTATTCAAATGTGTTGAAAAATTTAGATCCACACAAAAACTTGCATACTTACGTTTACAGCTGCTTCATAATTGCTGAAACTTGGAAACAACCAAGATGTTTTTCAGTAGGTGTGTGGATAAATAAACTGGTATACACAGACAATAGGATATTACTCAGCTCTGAAAGAAATGAGCTCTTAAGCCATGAAAAGATGTGGAGAAACCTTAGATGTACATTGCTAAGTGGAAGAAACCAACGTGAAAGGGCTACATACTGTGTGATTACAACTACATAAGGTCTTGGAAAAGGCAAACCACTGGAGACAGTAAAAATATCCTTGGCTGCCAGGGGTTGGACGGTAGGGGTGAACTGGCAGAGCTCAGGATTTTTAGCACAGTGAAACTATTACACTATAATGGTGGATTCATGTCATTATACATTGTTCAAACTAGTAAATGTACTGAGAGAATGAAACCTAGTGTAAACTGTGGACTTTGGGTGATAATGTGTCATTGTAGGTGAATTGATTGAAACAAATCTCTTCAGTGGGGCATGTTGGTAGTGGGGGAGGCTGTGTGTAGGTGGGGGGTAGGTATAGGGGGTGGGGCTGAGGATATTTAGGTGTACTTTGGGCTCAATTTTGCTGTGAACCTAAAACTATTCTAAAAAAGTCTATTTAAAAAAGGGCAAGTAGGACCCCCTTGGCTACTTCTTCAATTTACAGAGACAGGTAAATGGAAAATAAAACACATACCGCTCTTGTTAAAAAAGGTTGACAGAGTCTGGGCGCCTGGGTGACTCAGTCCTTTAAACATCTGACTCTTGGTTTCGGCTTAGGTCATGATATCACGGTTTATGAATTTGAGCCCCACATTGGGCTCTGTGCTGCCTGTGCGGAGCCTGCTTGAGATTCTCTTTCTCTCTGTTCCGACTTCTCTCTCTCTCTCTCGCTCTCTCAACAAATAAACTTAAAAAAAGTTGACAAAGTCAGTGAAAGGATAGTGTTTCAAACAAGAATGGTGTATCAAAAGATTGATTAAAGGAGGTCTTGGGGAAATTTTGATGAAGGCTTTTAATATTTTTGCCAAAATTATCCCTTATGATTTGACTGTGAAGGTAAAAGCAAAGGTTGCTATATTATGCAGTTACATAAGTTTCTTAATTTTTTTTTAATTTTTTTGTTCTAAGGCTTAGTGTATAGATTTGGTTATAACTTATTGAACTATAATGTTGACATTTTCATAATTTAAAATTTCATTTTAAAAGGTGAAGCTACATATTCAAACTCTTTTTCACTACAGTGAAAATTTGTTTGGTCTCTACTTAAGTGGCCTTCCTCTGTTACTTTCATGTGAGGAAGGACTTCTTGCATCTATGGTTGGCGGGGCATTATGCCAAACAAGGGATATAATGTTTAGCTAAAACAGGTGTGCTCCTTGTTCTCCATTTGTTTACAGTCATGTGGCACCCTAACAAGTGTAAAATCACAATCGTAATTCAATGAAGAAAAAGAAAATAGAGCTCTGATAGCATGTAGCAGGGAGAACTTATTTCTCCTAGTAGTTAACGAGGAAGACTTGCTTGAGGAAGTGAACTTAGAAGTTCACTGAAGGAAGAATGTAGGTTAGTAAGGTAGAGGAGGAAGCTGTTGCTGGTCAGTGTTATGCCCAGAATTCGTGATCCCCAAAGACCACCAGGGAGCCGAGTCCGAAACAAAAGCAAAGAGCCTTTATTCCAGCTAGCTCGAGCTCAATCCCCTACCTGCACCGACGCAGCGGTGAGATACCAGAGAGAGAGAGAGAGAGAGAGAGAGAGAGAGAGAGAGAGAGAGCGAGTTTCAAAAGGACAAAGGTTTTATTGGGGCCTGGGGGCAGTTGGTGAGGTAATGGCTATGGCCTCAGCTGATTGGCTGAGGAAGGGTCCTGGGGAAGGGTCCGAGTCCTGTTAGGCAGGTGAGGGGGGGTTACTCAAGGGGAGGAGGTGTGGTCAAGGTGAAGGACACAGAACAAGATGGAGTCGGCCGGTGTAGGCCCGCCCTTTCAGTCAGGCCATGTATGGAGAGGGAATGTGGGCGTTTTTAGGCACTGACAGGTCATTTGGCAAAAGCACAAAGGAGCAAGGTGGAGGGTGATAGGCAGTCCTTGTAGGTCAAATTAAGAATTTAATTTTTGGGGGGGCACCTGGGTGGCTCAGTCGGTTAAGTATTTGACTTCGGCTCAGGTCATGATCTCACAGTTTGTGAGTTCAAGCCCTGCATCAGGCTCTGTGCTGTCAGTTTAGAGCCTGCAGCTTGCTTCGGATTCTGTGTCTCCCTCTGTCTCTTCCCCTCCCCCACTCTCTCTCTGTCAAAAAATGAATAAATGTTAAAAATTTTTAAAAAAAGAATTTAATTTTTTAAATAATTTTTTTCTATGCAAATATAAATACATAAATTGGCCTAAATGCATAAATGTGATCACTCGTACTTCCTTTTACTGGTATGTTTGGGTAGTTTTCTTTTTCTTTCTTTCTTTTGCTCACTTCCTTTTCTCCTCTCTTTTTCCTGTTGTTAAAAAGCAGAATTCAGCTAAGTAAATTGAGAGATCTAATAGACTTAATGATTTGTGAATTGCGCAGCATGGGGTCTAGCAAGTAGAGGGGAGTGGGGAGGTGTTAAAATGGAAGGTTTTTATAGAAAGGAAGTGGAGGCAAGAAGGTTATTAGCACAAGAAAAGGATTGTTCCTGCCTAGGTTGCTTTTCCTTTGGGGGTAGAGGAGGGGGTGTTACTTTGAGGATTACCTCGTCTACCTTTGGGAGACCGAGAGGGCCCAGGTGTCAGATTACCTCATTAGCTGATTAGACTGGTAAAGACTACATTTTTGGTGGAGGTTGAAGCTGCAATTAGATTAGGTATTAAGACTCAGTTTGAGGATTTGGCCTAAGTGACACCATTTTGGGCCAGTAGTTTTCTTTTTAACACTTTCTTATCCCTTTTTCCAAACCTCTTCCCTTTCAGAAAAAGGGTGAAGGGGAGAGCCACCCCCCTGTTTTCTTCCCTCCACCTTTTCCCTCCTTCCCTTCTTCCTCCCTCCCCTTTACTTGTCTTTCCTTCTACCCACATTCACACCACATTCTCTAACCCATATTAAGAACTTGATGATATGGATCCTTTTATATTATTCCCATGCTCGTGAAACAAATAGTATAGACATTTGCAGTAGGCAAAATAATGGCTCCTAAAGATGTCCACATCGTAATCCCTGAGACCTGTGAATACTTTGCCTTATATAGCAGAGAAGACTTGACACATATGATTAAAGTTAAGGACTTTGAGATGGAAAGGGTATCTTGGCTTTTCCATGTGGGCACAATCTGATCATGAGTTAAAAAAAAATGGAAAAATGTTTCCAGCTGTGGTCAGGGAGGACTATACTGAAAAAGGATCAAAGAAAGATTTGTTGTGTGTTTTGAAGGAGGAGGGAGGGAACTGTGAGCCACAGAATAGGGGTGGTTTCTGGAAGCTGGGAAGGGCAAGCAAACGGATTTTTCTCTAGAGCCTCCAGAAAGGAATCCAGCCTTGACAACTTGTTGATTTAACATTGGGTGCCAAAATGATGCCGTTTTAAGTGTTGGGGTTCCGAGCGTATGGCCAAGAAAGAATTCTTGAGACTTCTGTGCAAAAAGGTGATTTTATTAAAGCACAGGGACAAGATCTATGGGTGGGAAAAGCTGCCCCAGCATTGTGAGGAGAGACTGATTATATACTTGGGAATTGGGGGAGGTAAAGTCAAGGGAAGTTCCCAAAGGGATTTTCAAATGCTCAAAAAGACTCAAAGGATACTGGAGGCCTAGATTGTCCTGCTGAGGTTATTTTTCCCTCTAGCAAAGCCTTAACATTAAGATGTAGGGAGTTCCTGGAGAAATGTTATACTCTGCCTGCCTGCAGTAGTTGTTGATAGGCTGCAGGTTATCAGGAAATTTAATTTTATCTGCCATTTCTTTCTGCCTTTGTTTCCCACATCATTGTGAGACCTGTGTCTGACTTATAACCTGTAGACCTGTAAGATAATAATTTTGCATTGTTTTCAGCTGCTGAGTTTGTGGGAGTCTGTTATGCAGCAATAGAAAACTAATAACATTATGTACATACTCTTAATTAAATATGTACTTATTTTTTGTTACTGCTTTTTAAAAATGGGATCATATTATACATACTATTCTCCGTCTTGCTTTTCCTTTTCAACAATACCTTGTGAAAATACTGACAAATTACTTTATGTCATTATTTTTAATAGCTACTTAATGTTTAATCCATGGTGTGGCTCTTCTAAACCATCCCCATATTATTACGCATTTCTTTTACTTCCCATTGAACACTGATGAAATAAGCATCTTTTATATATATAACTGTTTCGTTGTTGTTGTCGTTTGTGGGATAGATTACCAGGAATGAAATTACTGGGTTGAAGGATATAAATATATTAATCATTGTTGCCAGATTGCTTCTGAGAAAGTCAGTAACAGTTCACATCTCTACCAGCAATATTTGGGAGGTGGTGTTAACCTTTTTGAAGGTTTGTCAGTCTAGTTGGTAAAAAGAATTTAATGTTACTTTAATTTTCATTTTTTCATTGCTAGTAATTATAAATCTTTTTAAAAAATAATCTTTTAATGTTTCTTGGCTCTTGGATCTGCTTTTCTGTAACTGTTTAGTCCTGTAATTTGCCCAATTTTCTATTCCAGTTTAGCCTTTTCTTGCAATTTGTAACAATGCTGTATATTATAGATATTAATCCTTTGAATGTCATCTACATTGCAGTCTATAGTTTGCCTTTCCCCTCTGTTGATTGAGTCATTAGTGCACAGCAGTTCTTAATTTTGATGTAGTCCAATTTATCTTTTTCTTTGTTGCCTGTGCTTTTGGTTATATCCGAGAAATTATTGCCAATTTTAATGTCATGAAAGTTTCCCTGTATGTTTGCTTCTAAGAGTTTTATAGTTTTAGGTTTTATGTTTGGGTCTTTGAACATTTTGAATTAGTGTTTGCATGTGCTATAAAGTAAGGGACAATCTTCATTTGCAGGTGCGTGTCTCATTTTCCCAGCACCATTTGTTGAAAAGACTGTCCTTTCCCGTTGAATAGTCTT
Organism: Prionailurus viverrinus; assembly: GCF_022837055.1. Lineage (NCBI taxonomy): Eukaryota > Metazoa > Chordata > Mammalia > Carnivora > Felidae > Prionailurus > Prionailurus viverrinus. Next base: position 133,958,671 of record NC_062564.1, on the reverse strand, counting down.
GGTGCCCTTGTTGGATATTGTAATGCCCGAAGTTCCGAAACCTCCCACAAAAGTCCACCAGAGTCGTAAGTCAAAGCCAAGCGGCAAGGGTCGTTTATTGCAGGTTCGAACCTGGTCCCCCGCGCACTCGTCGCTGGTGACGCAAGAGGCCACGATCAGGGTTGGTACAGGGCTTTTATAGACAGAGACAAATAGCACAGGGGAGGTTTCAAATTATGAGGGGCCTGATTAGTTGATTTTAAAGTAAGGACATTTGTTGTTCTCTGATTGGGCGTCCTTTGTCCTTTGGCGGGAAGGCTTTGTCCGTTACTTGTGGCAGGAGGAGAAAGGGGGAAGGGGGAAGGGGGAAGGGGGAAGGGGGTAGGGTAGGTGAGGAATGTGCTAAGCAAGCAGGTTTACAGAAGCGAGAAATGCCGGGTTAGTTTATGTACAATCACTCATTCCATTACATATCAGACTACTTAGGAAGGTTTACAACCCATTCTACTACACAGCGGGTTACATTCAGGAAAGGCCTCACAATGCTCGTAGCAAACAGCAAGCAAAACAGACTTCTCAGCAATTGTATTTCTTATCAAAGATCCATAATAAGCAGAAAAGAGAACTTTAGCTTTAAACTAAGGCAGGGCTGTCATTTGGATTTAAAGCTGTTCTTTTCAGATATCATTTGACCGTATGTGTGAGGTTTTATGTGTGAGTTCTCTGTTCTATCCCACTGGTCTCTATGTCTGTCTTTATGCCTGTATGATACTGTTATCATTACTGTAGCTTTGCAGTAAGTTTTGAAATTAGGAAGTATGGCACCTCCATCTTTTTCTTTTTCAGGATTGTTTTGGCTATTTGGGGTCCCTTGTTCCTGATCTTAGAGAAAAAGCTTTCAGTCTTTGACCATCACTTCAAAAAGTTGTGGGCTTTTCATATATGGCCTTTATTATGTTGAAGTAGTTTTCTTCTAGTTTGTTAAATGTTTTTGTGAAAGGGTGTTGAATTAGGACAGACTTTCTGCATTACTTGGGATGATCATGTGTTTTTTTCCTTCATTCTGTTAATGTGTATTACATTGATTGGTTTTTGTATGTTTAAAGATGCTTGTATTCCAGGAATAAATCCCACTTAGTCATAGTGTATAATCCTTTGAATGTGCTATTGAATTCTGTTTGCTACTATTTTGTTGAAGATTTTTGCATTGATATGCATCAAGGATATTGGTCTGTAGTTTTCTGATAGTCTCTTTGTCTAGCTTTGGTGTCATAGAAAATGTTGGCCTCATAGAAAAAACTTGGGAAGTATTCCTTCCTCTTCAGTTTTTTGGAAGAGTTTGAGTTTTAATTCTTTAAATGGTTCATAGAATTCACCGATGAAGCCATTGTCTTTCAAGCTTTTCTTTGTTGGAAATAAATAAGGTTTGGTATCACCTTTTAAAATTATTCATATAACCCTTTCAAGTTTCACCACTTGCCTACACTTTTTTTTTCTTTTTTGGTTCAAGAACCAATCCAAGATCACTGATTGCATTGAGTTTTTCTTTTTCATGTCTTTTTAGTCTGCATCTATTTGGAAGAGTTCCTCTGTCTTTCATGATGTTACCAGTTGAAAGAGTACAGACATTTACTCTGCAAGTTGTCCCTTGACCTGGTTCTGTTCTATATTTCATGATTAGATTCTGGTCATATATTCTTGTGAGGAGTACCTCAGAAATGATCACTGTGTACTTCTCAGTGTATGGTGTCAGGAGGCACAGGATGTTGACTTATTTCACCATCCTATCACATTTTGTTTGTCTTAACCATTTGTCTCAAAGTATAGTGAGAGCAGGGGAAGGGAGCTGTCATCAGTTCACCATGTTCTCAGAATCCTTTTTCCACTTTAGATGTTATCACTTAGGGTCATTAGGGAATTTAGCCTTTATTTTAAGAATAATGAGAAGCCATTTAAGTTTTTAGGCAGGAGAAGACATGAAACATTTTTGTGTATGCTGTGAGGTAGAGGTTCAGTTTGTTTTTGTATATATTTTCTACTTATTTCAGCTCTGTGCCTTTTTTTCTTTTAATGTTTATTTATTTTTGAGACAGAGAGAGACAGAGCATGAGCAGGGGAGGGGCAGAGAGAGAGGGAGACACAGAATCTGAAGCAGGCTTCAGGCTCTGCACTGTCAGCCCAGAGCTGGACCTGGGGCTTGAACCCACGAACCATGAGATCACGACCTCAGCTGAAGTCAGAGGGTTAACCCACTGAGCCACCCAGGCGCCCCTCAGTTCTGTGCCTCCTAATGTTACTTTAAATTTTATTCTGAAGTTTACAATTTGTATATTTATTATAGTCTGACTTCAAGTAATATTACATTACTTCATGTACAATGTAAGAACCTGGCAACCTATATTTTCATTATCTTGTCCTTAGTGCCATCTTTGCCATACATTTTACACGTGTGTTAGACTGTAGACCATTTAAAAAAAATGTATTCCCTCACATCGACTTACAGTTTTCTTTTACATTTGTTTTTATGTAATTTTCATGACAAACTTCTCCAACTTTTGTGCTAACAAAAGTAAACCTGTTCGTGGGGCACCTGGGTGGCGCAGTCGGTTAAGCGTCCGACTTCAGCCAGGTCACGATCTCGCGGTCCGGGAGTTCGAGCCCCGCGTCAGGCTCTGGGCTGATGGCTTGGAGCCTGTTTCCGATTCTGTGTCTCCCTCTCTCTCTGCCCCTCCCCCGTTCAAGCTCTGTCTCTCTCTGTCCCAAAAATAAATAAACGTTGAAAAAAAAAAATTAAAAAAAAAAAAAAAAGTAAACCTGTTCCTTTTTCTCAGCTAAAAGAAATTCAGTGAGTAGATTCAACTAAGATCTAGCAATATTAAAAAAATTTTCATATTTGAAAATAATTTTCTCAGATGTTGGGCTTCTATACTTTGAAGTTCAAAAGTATGTTTTGGGGTCTTTGAATTAGGTTCTTTATTTTTTAATTTTAATTTTAAAAAATGTTTTAATGTTTATTTTTGAGAGAGACAGAGCATGAGTGGGGGAGGGGCAGAGAGCAAGGGAGACACAGAATAAGAAGCAGGATCCAGGCTCTGAGCTGTAGGCACAAAATCCAACATGGGTGTGGACCCGTGAATCATGAGATTGTGACCTGAACCAAAGTTGGATGCTTAACTGACTGAGCCACCCAGGTGCCCCATAGGTTCTTTATTTTTTCTATTTTGGTATGTATGTAAAACATTTTTCTTTTCTTTTCTTTTCTTTTCTTTTCTTTTCTTTTCTTTTCTTTTCTTTGTTTTTTGATTGTTTTTTTTTTTTTTTCTTTCCAGAAACTCATTTTTATCCTGTGGGTTTCATCTTAACTCCAACATCATGTCTAGTTCTAATGGTGCCAAAGAGAATTCGCACAACAAGGCTCGAACATCTCCGTATCCTGGTTCAAAAGTCCAACGCAGCCAGGTTCCAAATGAGAAAGTAGGATGGTTTGTTGAGTGGCAAGACTATAATCCTGTGGAATACACTGCTGTCTCTGTCTTGGCAGGACCCAGGTGGGCCGATCCTCAGATCAGGTGAGCAAACTAGTCAGTGTTAGCTGGTAGCTGGGTGTAAGACGGAGAAGAGAATGATTGTATTTGTAAATTACCATTTTGATAGCTGAAAAATCATTTTCATCTAGTGCTTGACTTTGTTATAAAGCAGTTTCCAACATTTAGCTGGGATTCTTGCTAAAGCTAGACAGTCCATGTTTGCTTATTCTTTTGGGAGTTTTATGATCCTTCCAAAAAAGGTAAATCTATTTTACTATGGAGATTTTTGTTTTATGAGGTGACAAGTAGTGGTATCTGTTTTCATTCGTTCTGTTTAGGTTATCAGTAGAACATCTCTTATTGTTATTTTCCACCATAGCTGGACTTGTATTTGAAGTAGTGAAAATATTTTTCAGAAATTTTTCAGATTACCAAGAACAGCATGATGATAAAATTGGAGTAATGTGATAAAATAGAAAAGGGATAAAGAAGAAAAAAACTCAAGCAAAAATCCTTTGACTAAATTCATAGAAGTACATTGATTCACATTTTCTATTTATGTTCCTTTTAATGAATACGTAGAGTGTTTAAATGTACTGAGTATGAACTAGGTACTGTACTAAACGTTTTATAAACATTATTTTATTCTTACAACTATTCTGGAAGATAGGGTTGTTACTTGTGCTTTATAGAAAAACAAAACACACACAAAAAATGGAAGCACACTAAGTTTGTCCTTTACATATTGTCACAGAGCTGCTAGTAGATGGTATAGTGTGGACTTGAACTCAGTCTGACTCCAGAATTCATGCTCTTAATCACTCTGCTAAGCTGCTACCCTAATTTTAGAACAGCTTTACAAATTTGATTCCATGGGAAAATTTATTATAAATGCCTCGAGGCATAATTTAATCAAGTAAGTAAAAACTGTTGCAAGTTGGATAGATCCAGTATTAGTTCTAGGTTAAACTTTACTATGGACTTATTGCTGTGACTAGATTTTGACATACAGTTTCCCTGTTTTGTTCAAAGATGTGTTTGTCATTTTGTGATACTACTTGGATTTTAATTAATCATGAAGCTAATCTGTAGAGAAATTTGTAGCTTTAATAAGTTGCATTTTCCCCATTTTGAGTATTTACATATTTGCACATACATTATACATATACATTATAAACAAAATTGATGTTGGTAGGGGTGCTATATAGTGTAAATAGAGGAAGATTGCATACATTTTCTTATTTTTCATTCAGTTTAATTTTTAAGAGTTGAATTTATATCACCATCTAAAATCAAGCTTTACAACCAATATTAATATTTCAGTTATGATTATGTTCATGTTTTTTTTTTCCCCCTCTGGTGAATTTCTAGAGTCCCAAGAGCATTGTAACCCTGGCTGTATAATTTCATGATTTTTACCATTTAATTATTTTTTATTTGTGTGTTAGATGGAAGATTGGTTAGAAGTTTTGAGAGAGTTTTTGGATCATTCAAATTGGAAATTATTTCCAAAATAGAGCAGAAATATTTCTATGTTCTCTTAACTGATATTAAAGCAAGGAAAAAAGTGAAACTTCTGTCAGAACCACCTATGAATTATGTAGTGCTATACAACTCTTTATTCACTATCAACACAGTTATATCAGTGATTTTGTAATGGTGAGGAAAGTAGTATGTTTATGTCTACTTTGAAAATAAATATTTTTTAAAGTTTATTTTGAGAGAGAGTATGAGCAGGGGAGGGGCAGAGAGAGAGAGGGAGAGAGAGGATATTAAGCAGGCTCTGCACTGTCAGCACAGAGTCCGACATGGGGCTTAAACTCAGGAACTGTGAGATCATGACTTGAGCTGAGATCAAGAGTTGGATGCTTAACCAACTGAGCCACCCAGGTGCCCCAAAAATATTTTTATTGAGGTATGACAAATGAAATAAAATGCACACTTAAGTGTGCAGCTATAGCTCAGAACAACTTTTTATTTCTATAGCTGTAACTACCATCCAGATTAAAATTCAGAACATTTCTAACATATAACATTGATTTTAATCTAGATCATAGTTATTATGAAGTTTTGGGGTAAATTCACAGTTTTGTGGATTTATTTGATGAAAATATTAACCAGTGTACATTTGAGGAAATTAAAATTACTTTGAGACCATAAAAACATCAAGATATCACAGAGAGTATTATTTCTGGAACCACATAGGAAGCATTAATTGCAATATTGTGCCCACAGACAATTCTTCCATGCTGATAAATGATGTAGACTTTTTTTGTACCGTGTGGGAGGAACTGTGGTTTCTCTGCCTAGTCTTTCCCAGAGGGATTATAATACACATCCTTGTATTGTAAGGTGTTTTGGTTAACTTTTTTCTTTTTTTTCCAGAAACTGTTTTGAAGGACTAAATGGATTTGTAAATGAAAACTAACTCTTAAAAATTTTAGTTTCAGGGATACTTTATTATAAATAACAGGCTGACTGGCGTTAGTAAGCTGTTGGTAGTATTGGGCCATTATTTCTTATTTTGCTTTGGTATTCTTATTACAGTGAAAGTAACTTCTTTCCCAAGTTTAATGAAAAGGATGGGCATGTTGAGAGAAAGAGCCAGAATGGTCTATATGAGATTGAAAATGGAAGACCCAGGTAGGTACTGGGGATGGATATCTTACAATAAATAGGTCTTCGAAAGGTAGAAAATGTAATTAACATTTATTGAGTGTTTGTGTGTGCCAGACAATGTACAAAAGAATTTATATATGTGATCTGATTAAATCATGACAATAACCCTGTGGGTGGATATTCTTAGTTCCATTTACAGATAAGGAGAGAGAATGTAAGCAATTTGCATATAGTAAGTGGCAGAGGCAGTATTTGAGTGCATTTTTTTGTAACTCCACTTTGAAGGTAGAAATAATTAGTTGAATAAATTAACAGAGGAAGGATTGAGAATTGTATGTTTATTAGTTCTTTATTAAATTTATTAAATTAGTGCCTTAAACTAAGAATTTACCCAAACATGTAAGAGTAAAAATAAAAATAACCCAGTAATTTAACATCAAGATTCTTTCTGTACTTTTAAAAATGATTTTTATACACAACTCCAACAATTTCCATTTTCCTTAAGACATTATAAAAGTTAGGAAAAAATGTAAAAATTAGCATGCCCCAAATAAAACAAAGAAGGATCAGATTCTGTAATCATGGTTTTTATCTTGCAAAAATGTTGCAACTTGTATTCTTCCTTCCTCAAGGACAAGGCAATGATCTGTCTTCTCTCACCACAACCTGGTCCTTTAGTTTTGCTAACTCTTTCTTTGGTCATAATTTCACTTTTCTGTCTTTTTAAGTCAGACCTTCTTTGCATTTGACTTATTCCTTAGGTTCTTTTCTGGATAAAAAAATATGTTAAAAGATATTTATCCATGAAAAAGAATAGGCAGCAAAGGCAAGCTAGCATGTTGTTTTAGTCAAGAGTCTAATGGAAACAATTCTAGCTTACCTTAGTAAAAAGTGAACTTTAGGGTTATGGGGTCATCTCAAGCAGTCCGAAGTGTAAATGCAGCTAACTTTAGGTAGAATTGAAAATCTGTCTCTGCTTTTCTTTCTATGTTGCCTTTATTTCTCTTTCACTGCAAACAACTTTCTCTGCTTCTCAGACTGTAGGGTAGTCTATGTGTCTTTTCCATAGTTTCTGATTTACCAGTTATAAGCTTGGTCATCTATAAAAATGAACTTTCACTCTTTAAATATTGGCTTTGATCATTTGTGTTCAGGGATGTATACTTATTTGGAATAAAACATAGTTGCTGGCCACCCTGCCCCTCCTCCTGTGAATTTGAGAAGTAAAATTATTGTCACCTGGGCAGGTGCCTTGTCTTAACTGAAAGTCTTGCTGATATATTTTTGGGTCTAGTACAGTATAAAAATTCATTCAACTTGAATAACAGTCACAAGGAAGACCAGAATAAAAACAGATGGCTGACAGGGAAAATTTTGGCTGTTTGTGTATTTACTTTCATATATTGGGAGGACAAAAGATATAATCTTAAAAAGGTAAGATTGTAGATTAGGGCATTTTACTGGGACATAATGAAAGTTGAACATTTAAGGAATATTCATTGGAAGAAAATTACTCAGGCCTGAGTGTTGCTATGTTCACCTGACAGACTTTTTAACATTGGGTTGTGCTATTGGTTAAATAGTTAGCATTTTTATAAAATTGTTTTCTTTAAAACTTGAATTTTGGTATATTTGAAATCTTGAAATATTGAATAATACTACCTCATTATATGCTACAAAATATATATTATTGGTAATAAACATCCAGAACCCACTGAGAAAACATTTTCTTTAGAAAGTAACAAAAATAATGGGAAGGGTTGTATGAGATGAGAGTAAGAAAAGGGGATGTTGAGAAAGTGAAGAGGAATGTGGGTATCTTGAATGATAAATCATCATTGTTGTAGAGCTAGAGGATCATTAGGTGCAGACCATTCATCTGCCCTGTTGTAAGAGTCCAGTAAAGTGTTAGTTTGTGTTCAGTGAAAACTGAAACAAATTCTCTTGTAGAACAACTTCAGAAATGAGATCTTCCTCCTGGATCAAGCCAAAAGCTTAAGACATGCACAAAAGAAAAGTTAAATAACAGCATAAGGAAATGTGTGATTTTAGTGGCAGATATGTGACAGCGTTGCTGGATTTGGGAGGAGATACTATTTCCCTCTTATTGCACTTACTGCCTTCTTTTGGGCCATGTCAAGTTGGGTTTAAAAAGATGAACATATTCAATTGATTTTCTATATTCTTTTCCCAGAAATCCTGCAGGACGGACAGGACTGATTGGCCGGGGGCTTTTGGGGCGATGGGGCCCAAATCATGCTGCAGATCCCATCATAACCAGGTAAGAATGAAAAAAAACATTGCAATAGCAAAGAGCCAGGTGATTGGAGAAATATGGACTGTAACTATGTGTTTATACACACACACACACACACACACACACAAACGTATGTATGTATATGTACACATGTATAAATATATGCGTTTGTATACATATATGTATATGTGTATGTATATGCTCATAAGTGCAAACACTGGAAATGTATATTAAAAAATTTTTTTAAATGTTTTTATTTATTTTTGAGACAGAGAGAGACAGAGCATGAGCAGGGGAGGGGCAGAGAGAGAGGGAGACACAGAATCTGAAGCAGGCTCCAGGCTCTGACCTGTCAGCACAGAGCCCGACGTGGGGCTCGAACTCATGGACCGTGAGATCATGACCTGAGCTGAAGTCGGACGCTTAACTGACTGAGCCACCCAGGCGCCCCTTGAAATGTATATATATATATTTTTTTTTTTTTAATTTTTTTCAACGTTTTTATTTATTTTGGGACAGAGAGAGACAGAGCATGAACGGGGGAAGGGCAGAGAGAGAGGGAGACACAGAATCGGAATCTGGCTCCAGGCTCCGAGCCATCAGCCCAGAGCCCGACGCGGGGCTCGAACTCACGGACCGCGAGATCCTGACCTGGTTGAAGTCGGACGCTTAACCGACTGCGCCACCCAGGCGCCCCAATTGAAATGTATATTTTAAAGGGTCTTGATGTGAAATCGTACTGATGTGATACAAGTGTAAAGTTGTAGTTTTATATGAGTAGGCTAGGCATTATCTGAACAAAGTTAATTCACATAGTGAATTTTTTTTTTTTTTCAACGTTTATTTATTTTTGGGACAGAGAGAGACAGAGCATGAACGGGGGAGGGGCAGAGAGAGAGGGAGACACAGAATCGGAAACAGGCTCCAGGCTCTGAGCCATCAGCCCAGAGCCTGACGCGGGGCTCGAACTCATGGGCCACGAGATCGTGACCTGGCTGAAGTCGGACGCTTAACCGACTGCGCCACCCAGGCGCCCCTCACATAGTGAATTTACTGAACATCTGTTTGTTCTCAAAATTGAGTAGGTGCTTTGGAATATATAAAAAAAATAAAAGAATTCTACGTTTCAGCTCCCTATCACAGAAGAGCTATGGCTTCATTTGTAAGATGAAAAATATGAACTAAGAAAACGTGTCAAGGTACAATGGGTGAGACAGTCTGATTTAAAAATTAGATTAGATGTGGGTTGTGATGACGGTAAACTGGAACACCGAAGAAAGGCATTATGAAGTGGGCAGACTTGAGCTGAACTTGAAGCTTGGATAGGGGGACAACAGGAGGCCTAAGAAAAAAAGCTTATAGTAATATCTATTTGAGTTTTTTTTTTTAATATGAAATTTATTGTCAAATTGGTTTCCATTCAACACCCAGAGCTCATCCCAAAAGGTGCCCTCCTCAATACCCATCCCCCACCCTCCCCTCCCTCCCACCCCCCATCAACCCTCAGTTTGTTCTCAGTTTTTAAGAATCTCTTATGCTTTGGCTCTCTTCCTCTCTAAACTCTTTTTTTTTTTCCTTCCCCTCCCTCATGGACTTCTGTTAAGTTTCTTAGGATCCACATAAGAATGAAAACATATGGTATCTTTCTCTGTATGACTTATTTCACTTGGCATAACACTCTCCAGTTCCATCTACGTTGCTACAAAAGGCCATATTTCATTCTTTCTCATTGCCATGTAGTACTCCATTGTGTATATAAACCACAATTTCTTTATCCATTCATCAGTTGGTGGACATTTAGGCTCTTTCCATAATTTGGCTATTGTTGAGAATGCTGCTATAAACATTGGGGTACAAGTGCCCCTATGCATCAGCACTCCTGTATCCCTTGGGTACATTCCTAGCAGTGCTACTGCTGGGTCATAGGGTAGGTCTATTTTTAACTTTTTGAGGAACCTCCACACTGTTTTCCAGAGCAGCTGCACCAGTTTGCATTCCCACCAACAGTGCAAGAGGGTTCCCATTACTCCACATCCTCACCAGCATGTATAGTCTCCTGATTTGTTCATTTTGGCCACTCTGACTGGCGTGAGGTGATATCTGAGTGTGGTTTTGATTTGTATTTCCCTGATGAGGAGCGACATTGAGCATCTTTTCATGTGCCTGTTGGCCATCTGGATGTCTTCTTTAGAGAAGTGTCTATTCATGTTTTCTGCCCATTTCTTCACTGGATTATTTTTCAGGTGTGGAGTTTGGTGAGCTCTTTATAGATTTTGGATACTAGCCCTTTGTCGGATATGTCATTTACAAATACCTTTTCCCATTCCATTGGTTGCCTTTTAGTTTTATTGATTGCTTCCTTTGCTGTGCAGAAGGTTTTTATCTTGATGAGGTCCCAATAGTTCATTTTTGCTTTTAATTCCCTTGCCTTTGAGGATGTATCAAGTAAGAAATTGCTGCGGCTGAGGTCAGAGAGGTTTTTTTCCTGCTTTCTCCTCTAGGGTTTTGATGGTTTCCTGTCTCAGATTCAGGTCCTTTATCCATTTTGAGTTTGTTTTTGTGAATGGTGTAAGAAAGTGTTCTAGTTTCATCCTTCTGCATGTTGCTGTCCAGTTCTCCCAGAACCATTTGTTAAAAAGACTTTTTTCCATTGGATATTCTTTCCTGCTTTGTCAAAGATTAGTTGGCCATACTTTTGTGGGTCTAGTTCTGGGGTTTCTATTGTATTAAGTTGGTCTATGTGTCTGTTTTTGTGCCGATACCATGCTATCTTGATGATTACAACTTTGTAGTAGAGACTAAGGTCTGGGATTGTGATGCCTCCTGCTTTGGTCTTGTTCTTCAAAATTACTTTGGCTATTCGGGGCCTTTTGTGGTTCCATACAAATTTTAGGATTGCTTGTTCTAGCTTCAAGAAGAATGCTGGTACAGTTTTGATTGGGATTGCATCGAATGTGCAGATAGCTTTGGGTAGTATTGACATTTTAACATATTTATTCTTCTAGTCCATGAGCACAGAATGTTTTTCCATCTCTTTATAAAATCTTCTTCAATATCCTTCATGAGCTTTCTATAGTTTTCAGCATACGGATCTTTTACATCTTTGGTTAGGTTTATTCCTAGGTATTTTATGCTTCTTGGTGCAGTTGTGAATGGGATCAGTTTCTTTATTTCTCTTTCTGTTGCTTCATTATTAGTGTATAAGAATGCAACTGATTTCTGTACGTTGATTTTGTATCCTGCGACGTTGCTGAATTCATGTATCAGTTCTAGCAGACTTTAGGTGGAGTCTATTGGATTTTCCATGTATAATGTCATGTCATCTGCAAAAGTGAAAGCTTGACTTCATCTTTGCCAATTTTGATGCCTTTGATTTCCTTTTATTGTCTGCTTGCTGATGCTAGGCTTCCAACACTATGTTAAACAACAGCGGTGAGAGTGGACATCCCTGTCGTGTTCCTGATCTCAGGGGGGAAAGCTCTCAGTTTTTCCCCATTGAGGAGGATATTAGCTGTGGTCTTTTCATAAATGGCTTTTATGATGGTTAAGTATGTTCCTTCTATCACAACTTTCTCGAGGGTTTTTATTAAGAAAGGATGCTGAATTTTGTCAAATGCTTTTTGTGCATCGATTGACAGGATCATATGGTTCTTTTCTTTTATTAATGTGATGTATCACATTGATTTGTGAATGTTGAACCAGCCCTGCAGCCCAGGAATGAATCCCACTTGATCATGGTGAATAATTCTTTTTATGTGCTGTTGAATTCGATTTGCTAGTATCTTACTGAGAATTTTTGCATCCATATTCTTCAGGGATATTGGCCTGTAGTTCTCTTTTTTTGCTGGGTCTCTGTCTGGTTTAGGAATCAAATTAATGCTGGCTTCGTAGGATGAGTCTGGAAGTTTTCCTTCCCTTTCTATTTTTTGGAATAGCTTGAGAAGGATAGGTATTATCTCTGCTTTAAATGTCTGGAGAATTCCTCTGGGAAGCCATCTGGTCCAGGACTCTTACTTGTTGGGAGATTTTTGATAACTGATTAAATTTCTTCAGTGGTTATGGGTCTGTTCAAGCTTTCTATTTAATCCTGTTGGAATTTTGGAAGTGTGTGGGTGCTTAGGAATTTGTCCATTTCTTCCAGGTTTTCCAGTTTCTTGGCATATAATTTTTCATAATATGCCCTGATAATTGCTTGTATTTCTGAGGGATTGGTTGTCATAATTCCATTTTCATTCGTGATTTTATCTATTTGGGTCATCTACCTTTTTGAGAAGCCTGGCTAGAGGTTCATCAATTTTGTTTATTTTTTTTCAAAAAAACAACTCTTGGTTTCATTGATCTGCTCTATAGATTTTTAGATTCTATATTATTTCTGCTCTGATCTTTGTTATTTCTCTACTTCTGCTGGGTTTGGGGTGTCTTTGCTATTCTGCTTCTGTTTCCTTTAGGTGTGCTGTTAGATTTTGTATTTGGGTTTTTTCTTATTGAGATAGGATTGCAATGTATTTTCCTCTCAGGACTGCCTTCGCTACATCCCAAAGCGTTTAGATTGTTGTATTTTCATTTTCATTTGTTTCCATATATTTTTAAATTTCTTCTCTAATTGCCTGGTTGACCCATTCATTCTTTTTTTTTTTATTTTTATTTAAAAAAAAATTTTTTTTTTTTCAACGTTTATTTATTTTTGGGACAGAGAGAGACAGAGCATGAACGGGGGAGGGGCAGAGAGAGAGGGAGACACAGAATCGGAAGCAGGCTCCAGGCTCTGAGCCATCAGCCCAGAGCCCGACGCGGGGCTCGAACTCCCGGACCGCGAGATCGTGACCTGGCTGAAGTCGGACGCTTAACCGACTGCGCCACCCAGGCGCCCCGACCCATTCATTCTTTAGTAGGGTGTTCTTTAACCTCCATGCTTTTGGAGGTTTTTTTTTTTAAGTTTTTTTTTTTTAACGTTTATTTGTTTTTAAGACAGAGAGAGACAGAGCATGAACGGGGGAGGGTCAGAGAGAGGGAGACACAGAATCTGAAACAGGCTCCAGGCTCTGAGAGCCCGACACGGGGCTCAAACTCATGGACCTCGAGATCATGACCTGAGCCGAAGTCGGCCGCTCAACCGACTGAGCCACCCAGGTGCCCAGATGCTTTTGGAGGTTTTACAGACTTTTTCCTGTGGTTGATTTGAAGCTTCATCGCATTGTGGTCCGAAAGTATGCATGGTATGATCTCAATTCTTGTATACTTATGAAGGGCTGTTTTGTGACCCAGTATGTGATCTATCTTGTAGAATGTTCCATGTGCACTCAAGAAGAAAATATATTCTGTTGCTTTGGGATGCAGAGTTCTAAGTATATCTGTCAAGTCCATCTGATCCAATGTATCATTCAGGGCCCTTGTGTCTTTATTGATTCTGTGTCTAGATGATCTATCCGTTGTTGTAAGTGGAGTATTAAAGTCCCCTGCAATTACCACATTCTTATCAATAAGGTTGCTTATGTTTGTGAGTAATTGTTTTATATATTTGGGGGCTCCTGTATTCGGCGCATAGACATTTATAATTGTTATCTCTTCCTGATGGATAGACCCTGTAATTATTATATAATGGCCTTCTTCATTTCTTGTTACAGCCTTTAATTAAAGTCTAGTTTGTCTGATATAAGTATGGCTACTCCAGCTTTCTTTTGAGTTCAGTAGCATGATAGATCGTTCTCCATCCCCTCACTTTCAATCTGAAGGTGCCCTCAGGTCTAAAATGAGTCTCTTGTAGACAGCAAATAGATGGGTCTTGTTTTTTTTTTTTTTTTATCCATTCTGATACCCTATGTCTTTAGGTTGGAGCATTTAATCCATTGACATTCAGTGTTATTATAGAAAGATATGGGTTTATTGTCATTGTGATGTCTGTGGGTTTCATGCTTGTAGTGATGTCTCTGGTACTTTGTCTCACAGGATCCCCTTTAGGATCTCTTGTAGGGCTGGTTTAGTGGTGATGAATTCCTTCAGTTTTTGTTTGTTTGGGAAGACCTTTATCTCTCCTTCTATTCTGAATGACAGACTTGCTGGATAAAGGATTCTTGGCTGCATATTTTTTCTGTTCATCACATTGAAGATTTCCTGCCATTCCTTTCTGTCCTGCCAAGTTTCAGTAGATAGATCCGTCACTAGTCTTATTGGTTTCCCTTTATATGTTAAAGCATGTTTTTCCCTAGCTGCTTTCAGAATTTTCTCTTTATCCTTGTATTTTGCCAGTTTGACTATGATATGTCATGCAGAAGATCGATTCAAGTTACGTCTGAAGAGAGTTCTCTGTGCCTCTTGGATTTCAATGCCTTTTTCCTTCCCCAGATCAGGGAAGTTCTCTGCTATGATTTCTTCAAGTACACCTTCAGCACCTTTCTCTCTTCCTCCTCTGGAATCCCAAATATCGTATATTATTGCGTTTTATAGCATCACTTAGTTCTCTAATTCTACCCTCACACTCCTGGATTTTTTTTATCTCTTTTTCTCAGCTTCCTGTTTTTCCATAATTTTATCTTCGAATTCATCTGTTCTCTCCTCTGCCTCTTCAGTCCGCGCTGTGGTCGCCTCCATTTTATTTTGCAGCTCATTTATAGCATTTTTTAGCTCCTCCTGACTGTTCCTTAGTCCCTTGATCTCTGTGGCAATATTCTCTGCTGTCCTCTATACTTTTTTCAAGCCCAGCGATTAATTTTATGACTATTATTCTAAATTCATGGTCCATTATATTGGTTAAATCATTTTTGATCAGTTCGTTAGTTGTTGCTACTTATTGGAGTTTGTTTTCAGGAGAATTCTTCCGTTTTGTCATTTTGGATAGTCCCTGGGGTGGCGTGGAACTGCAGCGCACTTCCCCTGTGCTGTCTGGAGTAACTTGTGTTGGTGGGCTCGACCTCAGTCAGACCTGCTGTCTGCCCCCAGGCCACAGCTGGGGCCACAGTCAGAGTGGTATGTACCTTATCTTCCCCTCTCCCAGGGGCAGGACTCACTGTGGAGTGGTGTGGCCCTTGTCTGGCCTACTTACACACTGCTAGGCTTGTGGTGCTGCTTCGATGGGATCTGGTGCATTAGCCAGGGTGGATCCGCAAGGTGCACAGGGGCGGGAGGGGTAGACTCAGCTCGCTTTGCCTTCGGTGGTCTGCTTTGGGAGGGGCCCTGCGGCACCGGGAGGGAGGCAGACCCATCAGAGGGATGGATCCACAGAAGCACAGCCTTGGGTGTTTGTGTGGTGCAAGCAAGTTCCGTTACAAGAACTGGTTCCCTTTGGGATTTTGGCTGGGGGATGAGAGAGGGAGATGGTGCTTTCCAGCGCCTTTGTTCCTTGGCAAGCTGAGCTCTGTCCTGCGGAGCTCAACAACTTTCCCTCCCATAGTCCTCTAGCTCTCCTGCTGTCCGAGCAGAGCTGTTGACTTATGACATTCCAGATGTTAAGTCCCACTGACTGTCAGAACACACTCTGTCTGGCCCATCTGCTTTTGCAAGCCAGACTCGGGGATTCCACCTTGCCATGCAGGCTGCCCCTCCGCCACCCCGGCTCCCTCCCGCCAGTCCAGGTTGTGTGCACCGCCTCTTCACCCTTCCTACCCTCTTCTGTGGGCCTCTTGTCTACGCTTGGCTCCAGAGAATCCATTCTGCTAGTCTTCTGGCAGTTTTCTGGGTTATTTAGGCCGATGTGGGTGGAATCTAAGGGATCAGCAGGACGTGGTGAGCCTAGTGTCCTCCTATGCCACCATCTTCCCCCTCAAAATCTTCCATTTAAGTATTGAGGGACAATGAAAGGATCAGCTGGTTGAAGCAGAATATTTTGTAGAATAGTGGGTAATCAAACATGTAATTTTTATGCAGTTTTATTGTGGAGAATATTACAATAACAAAGTTCAGGAGTGTTAAGGGGAGCCCTTGAAGATTTCGGAATAGGGGACAGGCATTCTCTTCCTGAGGTAAATCTATCTGGTAAGCCACATCATATTCAGAAGGCCCCTTGGTAAGCATGAATCAGAATAAGGAAGGCAGGTGAATCTTAGGTTTAGATGGACTTGACCATCTTCATAGGAATCATCTTTTTAGCACGTCTGGAATATTCTGTCATCTCTGTCATCCTTTTAATTTTTTTTTTAGGATTTCTTCACTGACCAACTCCGTCTTCACAAATAGTTGTCACTTTGCTTTAAATAATGCAAATACCCTCAATATTTTTATTTTTTAATTTTCATATTTTGAGGGTCTTCCTCTCTTTCAGGAAACTTTTTCTCTGATCTGAGATCCAGTAATGATTTCATAGGTTAACTCTAAGAAAACAGCTTAATTCCCTTATTTTCAAGTTACTGGAAGAGGCACCAATATTTGTCCCATTTTATTCTCCTTGGCCTTTCAATTTCCCTGACAAAAGAGGTCTTTACCCCACAGCTCACTCCAATTTTCTCCTTCCATCCTTTCTTGCTTCCTCCCGCCCAGCCATCTACCTATCTTATGTATAGATGCTTATGTATCTACCTACCAACCCATGTATCTATTTAAAATTCCTTTAGAGGGGCACCTCGGTGGTTCAGTTGGTTAAGTGTCCAGCTCAATTTCGGCTCAGGTCATGATCTCATTGTTTGTGAGAGATCCTGCTTGGGATTCTCTTTGTCTCTCTCTCTCTCTCTCTCTCTCTCTCTCTCTGCCCCTTCCCCCTGTGCATGCATGCTCTCTATTTCAAAATACATAAATAAACTTAAATAAAATTACTTTAGAAACTTTATGGTTTAAATGAAATGGGAAGAGTTAATATACTTTTAATGAATGTAAATAAAAAATATTAATGACAGTATCAGTTTTGTTTCCAACTTTGGTAAGGCTGGCTAAAATCAGGAAGGTGTGAAGCATTTGAAGTAGAAATGCCAGTAAGGGGACAAGAGGCAGAAAAGGGAAGCTAGACACTTGGAAGTTAGCCTTTCATTAGCTTATCTTTATCTCTGGTGGGCCAAATACATGGGAGTGTATGTGTTGATTGGGTGGCATTGTTTTGAAATAATAGACTTTTTGAGCTTAATGCGGCCATTATACAACAGCGTCAGCAATAGGTGAAGACTTTGAGAGGGTCCAAGGCTATGGAAAAGCCCACAGATGGCAGAGTCTAGCTTTCACCTGTACTGTTAGGTTGATGCTCTTTATTACCTCAGTAATGCATATATTTAGCTATGAGTTGGTCTAAATGAGTGAGTGGCAGCGGAAATGGAAGGAAGAGAAGAATGTAAGATGTTAAAAAGGAAGCATCAACAAGGCTAAAGCACATTGTTAAAAAGTATTGCTCTCCTCTGCGAGGTGCTGTCATCAGTTTTTCCATTTGTTTCTCACACAACTCCTCAAAGTAGATATTAACATCTCTATTGTTTTATAGATCTGAAAATGAAGACTCACTGGGGTTAAGTGACTTGCCTAAATGTTTATGTCGATCTGAAATTTGAGTCTGTAGTATTTGGCTCCAGATATTATACTTTTTCTCTTTAAAAATTTTTTTTTCAATGTTTTTTTATTTATTTTTGGGACAGAGAGAGACAGAGCATGAACGGGCGAGGGGCAGAGAGAGAGGGAGACACAGAATCGGAAACAGGCTCCAGGCTCTGAGCCATCAGCCCAGAGCCTGACGCGGGGCTCGGACTCACGGACCGCGAGATCGTGACCTGGCTGAAGTCGGACGCTTAACCGACTGCGCCACCCAGGCGCCCCTACTTTTTCTCTTTTATACCAGTTTTTCACTAATGAGTAATCATAAGAATCATCTAGGCACTTTAAAGATTCCATTCCCTTTTCTTTCAAGTACTTCATGATTCAGAACAGCTCTGTATAGTGTAGTTTAACAAATGCTCCAGGGAAAGTGTTAAATGTTTCCGTTCTCAGGGACCTCTCCTAGGGATTCGGTGGGTACAACTATCTGATGTTCCTTTACATCCTTTAAAGTGAAAATGAGGTGGGAAGTGTTGATACATTACTGTGAGTAAAGTCAGATCCATAGTTAGTGGTATTCTCATTTTCTTTCCAGTTTTGGTGAGACAGGAAGGTGTGAGCCATCAGAAGTAGGGAGGGAAGGGGCACCTGGGTGGCGCAGTCGGTTAAGCGTCTGACTTCAGCCAGGTCACGATCTCGTGGTCCGGGAGTTTGAGCCCCGAGTCTGGCTCTGGGCTGATGGCTCAGAGCCTGGAGCCTGTTTCCGATTCTGTGTCTCCCTCTCTCTGCCCCTCCCCCGTTCATGCTCTGTCTCTCTCTGTCCCAAAAATAAATAAACGTTAAAAAAAAAAAAAAAAAGAAGTGGGGAGGGAATATCAATAGTATTTAGAAATAACATTTGGCATTTAACAAATGTTAATGAGGTTCATTAATTAAAATATACATTATTTCCATTATATCAAGGATTTTGTTTTAAATTCGGTGATAATTTATTTGATGATAAGATTTTGGAGTGATGGGGATTGGAGCTAATGGTCAAGAAAGAATTCTTGAGACTTCTTCAGTGCAAAAAGGTGATTTTATTAACACATGGGGTTAGGACCCGGGGGCAGAAATTGCTGCCTTGGGACCTCTGAGGAGAGACTGGTTATGTACTTGGAAGTTTGGGGAGTAAAGTGGGGGGGGGGGGGAGGAGTTTCCAAAGGGATTTTCATATGCTGAAGAAGACTCACAGGATCCAGGAGGCCTAGCTGTTGTCAGCTAGGTCGTTTTCCCCTCTAGCAAAGAATTCACATTAAGACAGCAGGGAGTTCCTGGAGAAATGTTATACCCTACCTGCCTGAAGTATTTGTCAGTGGGCTGCAGGTTGTAAGGAAATTTAACTTTATCTGCCATTTCCTTCTGCCTTTGTTTCCCTCATCATTTGGTATTTACAATAAGGAACAAAAGAAGAAACTACTCTGCTTGGTAGTTCTTAAATGAGTGCCTTTGGGGTAAAATCTGAGAAGGTAAACAGGTTATGTGACTGTTCATCATCAGTCTGGCCCTCTCTAGCCCGGCAGCGCCTCTCCCCCAGTCCTGCTTCTCCCTGTGCTGCAGCCTCAACTGGCGGCATGTCTGTCTTGGTTTTCCCAGCTTCTCTAATGTGATGTATATATAGTAGGTGCTGGTAAGTGTGTGTGAGTGTACAGAGCATCTTTCACCTTCTCACACCCTCCTCTTACCCAATTAGTGTAAACATTCTGTTTGTTTGATTTAAGTAGACAGTATGGTGATTAAGAGTGCAGATTCCGGAAGCAGATTGTCTGGGTTCAAATTTTGGTTTATACCACTTAGCTCTGCAGTCTTGGACACGTTTAATCTACTCTGTGCTTCATTTTCCACATTTGTAAAATAAAGATAATAATGCAACTACTTTATAGGGTTGTTTTGAGACTTAAATGGATAAATACACGAAAGACTTAACAGTATCAGGTACATAATAAGTGCTATAGAAATGGGCCTTAAGAAGTAAAAGTACCACGTCTACCTTCATTCCTGTTCTCAATCTTGTACCTGGATCATGGTGATGAGGTTTTGGGGTGATGGTGAGGTTCAGAACTCATGGCCAAGAAGGAATTCTTGAAGACATCTTTGGTGCAAAAAGATGATTTTATTAAAGCACAGGGACAGGACCCGTGGGCAGAAAGAGCTGCACTGGGGTTGTGAGGAGTGACTGGTTACATACTGTGGAGCTGGGGGAGGTGAAGACAAAAGGGAGGCCTCCAGAGGGACTTCAGTGTGCTAAAGAGGACTCCTAAGATACCTGAGGCCTTGCTGTTGTCAAGCTAAGTTTGTTTTCCCTCTAGTAAGGCATCAACATTATGTCTGCAGGGGGTTCCTGGAGAAATGTTATATTCTGCATTTGCTTCAAGTATTTGTCAGTGGGCTGCAGGTTGCAGGTTATAAGGAAATTTAATTTTACCTGCCATTTCCTTCTTGCCTTTGTTCCCCACATCACTGTGGAGGGGAGGGTGATATTAGGGGCTCCAGGAAACTGAGTCTAGGTTTCAGAAGATTAGGATATTGATAAGATTGCCTTTTTCTTGTAATTTACTAAGGTATTTGTAAACTGATAGAGACTCCTGTCCTGCATGACTGTGATCTCTAACCATTTGTTTTCTTTCCTTTCTTTTGTTCTTGGGCATCTAGGAGTGCCTGAGGAATACCACACGTATCCCACTTGGGGGGGGGGCGGGGTATGCTAGCTTGTACTTTGCTCTCAGCTTGCCTTATGCTTCCTCATCAGTGGTAACAGTCTTCTAGCCTCCAGTCTTGCTTTCTTCTCAACTAGCCTCCACACTTTTGTCAAAGTGAGTGAGCTTTCTAAATACAAATTGCTTATGGTTTTACCCTGCTTAAAAATATTCTTTGGCTCTCTAAGCAGATGAATTTGATGAATTCTTTGCCTACTCATCTGGCCTCATCATCCTTCTTTCCCTCTGTGGTGCCCATGGTGCCAGACCCCACCTATAGATTCAGTTTCTTGAACATATTATTTTATACCTTTGTTTCTTGCTCATGTCATACCTATGTCTGGCATCCTTAAAAACAGATGCTGTCTTCTTGTACTAATTATTCTTTCATTTCTATTTACTGTCCTCATCAAATTGTCACTCTCTTATAATTTATTCACTTACATGTCTAGCTCCACCCCTAGACTATGAGCTCTTTCAGGGCAGGAATTATGGGTTAGATATGGTAGTCAACCACCATATAAAGAAATTTGGAAACTTATTTATTTATTTATTTATTTATTTATTTATTTATTTATTTGCAGGAGGGGGGAGAACTATTTAAACTCATTTAATTTCATTGATTCTAATTCAAAGCAATGATTAGATCATAGGCTTTCTTTTTTGGTTTAGTACTAGAGGTTCAAAATCTTTTTCTTTGCCTAAGATAGTTTTAGAACAATTCTTAAAATTGGGTGTGGTGGGGGTAGAGAAGGGAAAGGGAGATGTATCAGCATCTCTGGGCAAGAGGCTATGGTTAGAAAAAGTGCATTCTTGGGGCGCCTGCCTGGCTCAGTTGGTAGAACATGTGACTCTTGATCTCAGGGTTGTAAATTTGAGCCCCATGTTGGGTGTAGAGATTACTTAAAAATAAAACCTAAAAAAAAATCTTTAAAAAAAAAGAAAAAGTTCGTTCTAAAATTAACATAACCATGATACTTTTTTTTTTTAAGAGAGCTTGAGTGGGGGAGAGGGACAGAGTGGGGCGGGGGAGAGAGAGAGAGAGAGAGAGAGAGAAAATGAATGAATGAATCCAAAGCAGGCTCCACACTAAGTGTGGAGCCTGATGCAGGGCTTGATCCCATGCCCTGGGATCACGACTTGAGCTGAAATCAAGAGTCAGATGCTCAAACAACTAAGCCCACCCATGTGCCCTACTTTGATACTTTTTTAAAAACTAAAGGATAGAGTGAGGTTTTTGTGTTTTTTTTGTTTTTGTTGTTTTTTAAGAAACGGCATAAAGATTGAGAAGCACTACTGTTGAGACCAGCTGAACTTGTATTGTGTAATCTGCATTGTGTAATCTCTGTTTTGATAACAGAGTGACCCATTAAAAGGAAATATTACCAGATCTCTTATATTAAAGTGATTCTTTTTTTTTTTTTTCAACGTTTATTTATTTTTGGGACAGAGAGAGACAGAGCATGAACGGGGGAGGGGCAGAGAGAGAGGGAGACACAGAGTCGGAAACAGGCTCCAGGCTCTGAGCCATCAGCCCAGAGCCTGACGCGGGGCTCGAACTCACAGACGGCGAGATCGTGACCTGGCTGAAGTCGGACGCTTAACCGACTGCGCCACCCAGGCGCCCCTAAAGTGATTCTTAAAAAGGATCCTTCGACTATGTTTTTAAGTTTTATGACCCATCTCTAGATTCTGTTCTGCTTTTAAACTTTTTTTGACAATTCTTTAATAAAAACTACTTATATCCTGAATTTTTATTACAGAGAATATCTTTTTTGGAAAGTAGACATCTGACTTGGTTTGTAACAGTGCTCAATACAGAATATTTCTTTTTTTTTTTAATGTTTATTTTTCAGAGAGACACACACACACACACACACACACACACACACACGGCATGAGCGAGGGAGGGGCAGAGAGAGAGAGACACAGATCTAAAGCAGGCTTCAGGCTCTGAGCTGTCAGCACAGAGCCCAACGCGGGGCTCAAACTCCCGAACTGTGAGATCATGACTTGAGCCGAAATCGGACGCTTAACCAACTGAGCCACCCAGGTACCCCAGGATATTTCTAATACAAAATAATTTTTTTGGTAAAACTAGCTGAGAGGTGAATTTATAATACTCTTGTTATAAAGAAAAATACATCGTTATAACTTTGTCTCAAGTTTGAGATAGATCCTTATTCTTCAAAATCCATTATGATTTTATATTACTATTTACAGGTGGAAAAGGGATAGAAGTGGAAATAAAATTACCCACCCTGTTTCTGGGAAAAACATCTTACAGTTTGTGGCAATAAAAAGGAAAGACTGTGGAGAATGGGCAATCCCAGGGGTAAGAATTAAAATTAAATTAAAGTTCTTTTTAGCTTCATTTACTGGAAGGTTATTGTATGTAGATCTTTATCCTCCATTTATTTTCCATTCCTTCACACTTCACTTAGTAATTCTTTTGTCATTTATCACTGCAATGAAGTCTGTCAATAGCAAGTGTAGGATAATACATCAAGGCTGTTAGAATTTGAGTCTAATTATAAAGCCATTGGAAAAGAACATGGACTTTGGAGTTAGACCTAGGCTTGTACGTTGGCCTTCCCACTTTGAGCTGAGAATACAGAATTCAGACACTTACCTTAAATTTTTAAAATTTTTATTTTTTAAGTAGTGTCTCCACCCAGTTTGGGGCTCTAAATCACACCACTGAGATTAAGAGTTGCTCTACTGACTGAGACACCCAGGTGCCCCAGAACTTTCTCTTTAAAATTTACATAATTATATCTACTTCATAGGATTAGTAGCGGTAGCATATAAAACACCTGGCATAAAGTAGATATTCATACATGTTGGGTCCCATCTCAGAACTCAACCCCTACTTCCAAGTCCAAGGTAAGACTGTTAGCATTGGTTTATTGAATTCTCATTAACTTTAGACGTAAAAAAGATAATTCTTGTTACTTTTCCTTGTAGTTAAAAAAAATTTTTTTTAATGTGTATTTACTTTTGAGAGAGAGAGAGAGAGAGAGAGAGAGAGAGAGCGCGCGCGCGCGCAAGCTGGGGAGGGGCAGAGAGAGGGTGGGGACAGAGGATCTCAAGTGGAGGTAGAACTCACAAACTGTGAGATCATGATCTGAGCCGAAAGTCAGATGCTTAACCAACTGAGCCACCCAGGCACCCCTCCTTGTAGTTTTTAAAATTTCTGTAGTATCATCAGGAACAGTTGTACCTTTGTTGAGTTCATTTCAGTGGTAAATTTGAAGTGGCTTTTTGAAATGTGTATGTGTGCAACAGAGGGTTTTATATTTTATGCCATATTGTGAAATGAAGATAATTTGAAAAGAGGATGATTCTTATACTGCTATCTGCAAGAATGGTTGTTTTTTTTCTTTGTAAGATAAAAATGGATTGGAAATAAAAAATCCCAGGTGACTGTAATAAAAGCTTAGGTTAATTATTATGAGCCAAATTGTCAAACTTCACCCATGCTTAGTGTAAAACACGGTAATGATTTCATCGTAGGATTTTATATTTTTGTCATCTGAAATTCTGATCAGTAAGGAAGTGGTTGTCCTTGATGTCATATTGAAAACCATTCATCTAATCAGTATATTTTGAGATCTGTTTTTTGTCAGGTGATATATTAGACATTGAGAATATAACAGAGCAACATAAACATCCCTGTTTTCTTGGAGCTCACATACCAGTGGGGGAAACAGATAATATAAAATATGTTATTGTATGTTTAAAGGTATAAATATTAAGGAAAAAACTAAAGCAAAGAAGGAGACTAGGAAATGTTTGAGAGTTTGCAATTTGAGATTAGAGTGGTTATAAAAGGTCTGAGAAAGTAACATTTAAGCAAAGATTCGAAGAAGGTGAATGAGTGATGCATGTGGGTATCTAGGGAAAAGCATGTTGGACACAAGCAATAGCAGGTGCAAAGGCCTTAGGTGGGATTTGCTTGGCATGTCCTAGACACTGATTCAGGAGGTCAGTGTGGCTGGAATGGGATGAACAATGGGGAAATTTCGGCTTGCTATATTCCATCTTGCCTCCAGGCCTTCCTTCCTTAGCTTGAGTGTAGAAGATACCAGGAAAAGAGTCTTATTGGCTCAGTTTACTATTGGCTAACCTTGGACAAATTACTGCAAATACATGAGATACCCTGATTGGCTACTTCTACTAGAATCAAATGGTTTAGAGAAGAACATATCACAGGAGAATGGGAATCATGATTATGGCCAGGTAGAACAATGTGTCTACTGCATCACCCAGGAAATATTTGTTGAATGAATTAAAGCTTATTACTTTTTTTTTTTTTTTTTTAAATAATGTGGCTATTAGGGGATGGTGGACCCAGGAGAGAAGATTAGTGCTACACTGAAAAGAGAATTTGGTGAGGAAGCTCTCAACTCCTTACAGAAATCCAGTGCAGAAAAGAGAGAATTAGAGGAACAGTTGCACAAACTCTTCAGCCAGGAACATCTAGTGGTAAGAAATGGTTCCCATGAAGGATTTTAGCCTCACGGATTAGTGAAAATTCCTTAAAAGTTCACCTGGAAATCTGATAGGTAAAACCTGTATATTTGAAATACATATTCATAGAAACAAATTATAGATCTTCACTGTGAATAGATTTCTGCTTAAACTTTTATAGCCCAACTTTAGGTCAGTTACATTTATTAGAATACACTTTTTTCCTCTTAGTTTTTCTTTAGACTAGATGTGAGCCAACGTGACACTGAACACACCCGTCCATCTGGAAACCTTTTAAAAAAACTTACATAAATTTAGCTCTTTTGAGAGTACGTTTACATTTTAAATTATGTTATTCAGAGTTTTTCTGGTTGATAACCATTTAAGTCTTATGTTTTGTCTACATACCCTTTGTGATTTAAAAAAAAATCACCTTATAAAGTATATGTGTGCTGGTAATAAGGAAAAAGAGTTTCTTTTTTGCTGGCTTTTGTTTGAATTGCTTTGTTTTCTTTCTAGAATTAGGATTTCTTATTTATTTACGTTCAGTCTTTTGGGGTCACGTTTGTGTTAGATGGCTAGATCCAAATCTTTCCCTATATTAATAGCTTAAGTATTAGTCTTTACTAAATTTATTTATAGATCTTCTTTTTTAAACTAAAAAAATCTATCTTTGTATGTCTGAAACTATAATCACAGAAATTATATATATATATATAAAATATATATAATCGCAGAAAAATACTTATAGAGCCTTTAAAAAAGTCATATGGCCCAAATAAGACTATTCTCAAATTATGAAATTAGAGTCTGAAGAGTTGAGGGTTTTGTGAATTTTAAAGCTGACCTTGAGAATACTTATCCTAGGAAATTTAAAACAAGCATGTGGAATGTTACATGAAAGTTTCTATGATACATTTCACTTGTGAAAGGTGAAATAAGGAGTCACTTATTATCAAGGGGTTTTAAAATAGAGCTGAGAGGCCTTTAAGAAGGTGGGACTTCCTCACCAGGTGGAGCCCTGATCTTTTAAACTGGGCTAAACCGCAAATACTCCAAAGACTCTACACAAACACCTGCAACTTGCTACAAAAGGGACTTGCTTAGTGATAGCCTTAGCAACCAATTATATTCACTCAAGATTAGTTTTCTGCAGCAACGCCAGTCAAAATTCTTTGAAAACAACTTATACAAGCATTCTCTTTGCATCTTTTTTTTTTTTTTTTAATTTTTTTTTCAACGTTTATTTATTTTTGGGACAGAGAGAGACAGAGCATGAATGGGGGAGGGGCAGAGAGAGAGGGAGACACAGAATCGGAAACAGGCTCCAGGCTCTGAGCTGTCAGCCCAGAGCCCGACGCGGGGCTCGAACTCCCTGACCGAGAGATCGTGACCTGGCTGAAGTCGCACGCTTAACCGACTGCGCCACCCAGGCGCCCCTCTCTTTGCATCTTAAAAACCTCTGACTTTGCTCCCTAGTGGGACACTGGGTTGCTACCCACATCTCTGTACTCAGATTTGCAGTTCTCTGATCATAAATAAATGCTTAATATTGCCTCCTGACAATTTTAGGTTGGCACTTTTTTCTTATTGTAGTAAAAAAAACATGACATATAATTTACCATCTTAACTTTATAATGTACAGTTAATTATATGCACACTGCTTTGTAATAGGATATTTACATTTCTGATGTAGCAGGCATCTGCTCCGCCCATTCGTTTGACTGTACACTTTGCTTCCTTTTAAAAATAGATATATAAAGGATATGTTGATGATCCTCGAAACACTGATAATGCATGGATGGAGACAGAAGCTGTGAACTACCATGATGAAACAGGTAAACTTGTGTTTATTAAACTGACTTGATAAGAGGCACTCTGGTATTTGTGGAATGAATTCTCATCAAAGAGCAATTTCCTTTTCTTTCTTTCTTTTTTTTTAAAGTTTATTTATTCTGAGAGAGAGCATGAGCAAGCAGGAGAGGGACAGAGAGAGAGGGGGAGAGAGAATCCCAAGCAGGCTCTGTGCTGTCAGCAAACCATGAGATCATGACCAGAGCCAACACCAAGAGTCGGCTGCTTAACTGACTGAGCCACCCAGGTGCCTTTCTTCTTTTAGAAAGAGAGTGCAAGCAGGGGGAGAGACAGAGACAGAGAGAGAGGGGGGGGGGGTGTGGATCTCAAGCAGGCTTCATGCTCAGCATGGAGCCCAATGATGGGCTCAGTCCTTCGACTCTGGGATCATGACCTGAACTGAAATCAAGAGTTGGCTCCTCGACTGAGCCTTCCAGGTGCCGCAGCATTTGCTTTTTTAAAAGCTCTTGATAAGCATTGCCAAATTGTCCTACAGAAATAGTCTATTTACATTCCCAACAGTGATTAAGAGCTTTATTTTTAATTTTTTTGATAATTATAAAGATTTTAATAAACATATTTATTTGTAAATATAAATATTTTCATTTATGATTTCTGGTTTGGTGTCATGGTTATTTATTTGGGGGGGGGGGATGGGGGGAAGGGGCAGAGGGAGAGGGAGAAAGAGATTCCCAAGCAGGCTCCAAGTTATATGCCCAGAGCCTGATGCAGAGCTGGATCCCATGTTGTCTGTGCTATCAGTGAACCATGAGATCATGACCTGAGCTGAAACCAAGAGTCAGACACTTACCTGACTGAGCTGCTCAGGCACCCACATGCTTATTTTAGAAAGGTCCACTTAAGAGTGTGAAATGAATTGCCAATAATTGTTTTTCTTTTTTTTACATTTAAATCTCCAATCTCTCTAGAACTTGTTTTGATGTAAGTTTCATACTCATTTAATATGAACTTTTTTTTTTTTTTTTTTTTAAAGCTAAAGCCAATATTCTTACTTTTTAAAGAGAAAAGCTTCCTTACTGGTGCCTCTACTTAAAATTTAGCAATGTGGTTAAAATTTGGGCATTTGGAAAATTTGGAAGCTTCTAGTTTTTAATTCCCTGGGGCACCTAATACAATAATGATTTAAATTGTTTTCAGTAAGAATACTTGAAGCTACAGAGTTATGTTGAAAAGGACATAAATAAATGAATTACTTTCTCTTGGTGATGTTGTGCTTTGGCAATAGGTGAGATAATGGATAACCTTACCCTAGAAGCTGGAGATGATGCTGGAAAAGTGAAATGGGTGGACATCAGTGATCAACTTCAGCTTTATGCCAGTCACTCTCAATTCATCAAACTTGTGGCAGAGAAACGAGATGCACACTGGAGTGAGAACTCTGATGCTGAGTGTCGCGGGTTGTAGCCTCATCTCTGTGTCAGCCAAGTGCAGAAGAGCACGTGCTGAAAAGAAGGCGGTACCACAGAGCTCATAGGATAGATAAGGGGGGCAGGCACGGTCACTTGGAAATTATTTCATTCACTTTCAAAACTGTTTGCATTTAGAAGGTTTTAATCAGAATAAAATTAGTAAATATGATGAAATGCAACACATAATTTTCTGCTTTCCAGTCAGAAGAAATAAACAACATATTTTTTATGTATTCTATTTAAGCATTGTTTAAACCAAATCGAAACAGCTGATGGTCTGTGAAGAACCATAACCTGAATAAAGATAAATTTAGGGTCAGCCATTACTTCTGCCTTCCATGTTCTTTCTTTTCTTTTTTTCCTGTTGATCTAGGGTCTGAAGGATGTTTCTGGCATAAATATCAGGCTCCTTTAGGAGAACACTGCCAGTGTCTAACCTGTCTTTAAATTATTTGCTTTATGTGATCTTGTTGAAGCTGATTTAAAAAATGAAAACCTTGTTTTGACTTCAGAATTACCAGTTTATTGAGGAAATTTCAGTTTATTGAGGAAATTGATCTTGTTAATAAAGATCAATATCAATGAACAGCTCGTGTTCTCATTTTTTAAAAATTCTGAATTTAAAAATATGTCCTGGAAATTAGTAATTTAAATTGATGTATTTATTTCACTCTACTGTAACAGTATGTATCATAAATAAAGTAAAAATACATGTTCAGGGGCACCTGGGTGGCTCAGTTCGTTGTGTCCAACTCTTAATTTTGGCTCAGGTCATGACCCCAGGGTTGTGAGATCGAGCCCCATGTTGGGCTCCACACTCACCATGGAGCCTGCTTGGGATATTCATTCTCTCTCTCTCTCTCTCTCTCTCTCTTCCTCTGCCTCTCTCCTCCACCCATGCTTTCTCTAAGAAGTAAAATAAAAATAAAAACAGATGTTCAGAAAGGATTGAAATGAGGGAGGGAAGCCTTTGAGAGTTAAACATATTATTTGTTAGGAAGGGAATAAGGATTGGAATAGGTTTTTGAGAGGCCCACCGTTAACATTATAATTCCCAGATAAAGGAAAGAGTTGATGTTCTAGATACTTAGGGAAGAAGAATGAAAATAATACTTGTCTTAGTGGGCATGTGTATCACATCCTGGCTAAGATATTTATTGAGAAAATCCCATGATATTTACTCCTGTAAACCTTGAGTAGGGACCATCATAATTCCATCTTCATTCTAGTTGGGTTACAGATGGGGTATCTGAAGAAAAGGAGGTGTAAGGGATAGAGACATGGTGGTTTCCTTTTCTTCACATATTTGAAAAAGGTATTAGGCTTATTCTGTAGCTTGAGAACAGAACTTGGGCTAATGTAAATCAAAAGTCCCCTCAACCCCTGCTAAATTTAGTGTCAAAGCTACTTTTACTTTGGTGGTAAACCTGAACTGAACTGACAGGAAGCTTTTTCCTCATTAGTGCGACTTGAGGTTTGCTGAGAAACATTAGAATGTTTGATTTCCAGATGCTGTTTCAGACCCCTCTGGAAGAGTTACAAGGTTTAAGTATGGTATTAATTTTCTAAAATCCATAAAATCCTGGTCCCTGGTATGTAATAAGGGACTTGTGCTTGACCAGGATGACCCACTCACTAGCTGAGGGGTAGGATGGTCTTCTCCCAGAATCAGAGTTGGATTCTACTTTTACTGTTTGGCAGGAAGAGACTGCTTTTTCCTGGCACTGAATAGAATTTTTAAAGCTGCTTACAAAAGCTCTTGAGAAAGTTTGAGCAATTCCCTGAAGGTCAACATTTACTTACATCTAATAGTGTTGAAACATTTAAATTGACATTAGAAAAGATAGTAGGTAATATTTTATTTAAAGAATGATTAAAGCACATGGTCTATTGATAATGAATTCTTCATGGCATTTTAGAGTTTTCTCTGGAACATTTCTAAAGTATGCAAAATTATAAAATAGAAGTAATCTTCTGATAAGTGTTATAAATATCCAGCATCATCTATAATAAGAAAAACCATATTAAAATTTTAGTTGAAGACCTTTCTGGAGGAATATTTGCTCCTATATCACTAGGTGATATTGATGCCATATTTGCTTTTCTTATATTTTAGGTATAAGGAAGAATACTCTGAATACTTTTTATCTAAAAATATTTTACTATTTAGTAAAATAGTAATAACAGATACCATTTACTGAGTATCTACATTATATCATGCAATCCTCACAACAATCCTATGAAGTTAGGTGGTATTATTTCCATTTCACAAGTGAAAATGATCCTTCTAAAGATTTTCCCAAGGTTATTCAGTAAGGGACAGAGCTGGGATTTGAATCCTGGTCTGCCAGGTTCCGAAACTTATTCTGTATTGTCTACTAAGGTCATGAAGCTTTGATGATTTGTTGTGTTAAGTCTGCAGTTTGGAAGATTATATATTATTTAAGCAGTACTCACATTAACAGTAACACACTTAATTGTTTATGACTTGACTTTAAGGTCACAACTGATTTAACTAGCATCACTGTAACTGTTTGCATAATTTGAACCCAAAGAGAATTTACTTGATAATATCTGAACCTAAGGATATGTGGTGGCAATTCAGTGTTTGTCTTGCCAGCATTTCAGACTCAAATGGAAGCATATGCTAAACTTGTATAGTAAGAACATAATCTAAAACTTGAATATTTGGCACTTGAAAATTCCAACCACTTTTAGAAGCTAAATGCTATATTTTCTTACAGTGTAAGAAACGGTGGTTGGTATTATTTTCTAACATATTTGTGAGGTTTTAATAAACTGATTTAAAAATACATCATTTGAAGGAAGCATTTATAATTTAAGTAGGCTAATTACTGCTTTCATCAGTATACCTTTCATCATGCTATTAATTTATCAATATGGATGTGACCTGAGACTATTAAACTCCTAAGATAAAAAAAAAATTAAATATATAGTAGTACTTGAAAGATATTTCGAGATTTTACTAACCTTAGTATATAACTTCTGACATAGGAGGGAGAGAATTATCTCTGCCAAAATAAACAATACAGATTACAGTTATTATATGAAGGTATTCTTGCCATAATTTCTTCTTTGCTTCCACTCACATCTCCCATCTTATGGTCATTTTATTGCTGATGGGTTAGTATTCATACAATCATGTGTACTGGCAGATAGAAAATAACATGATCCTGTTACATCTTAAATGGTGATAAATTGAATCCTCAACTGGGTTTTTCTGCAACAAAGCACTTCGCTTCTCCCACTTGGCTTTTGATGGCCTGATAAGAGCATTTGATGTGGTAAGAAATACTAAGTAAGCATTTGGGGACAATGAAATGTATAAGGAGGAAAACGGGTGAAATCCAATTTCTTTCTCAAAATTGGGACTCAGAATATTTTGACTCATTAGCTTCTCTCAAGGTAGATTAACATTAATTTATATATAGTAATTTTGATTGACATTAATTCATATTTAAAAAAGGAATATATCTTTTGTATGTATTTTCAATTAGCAATAATCGTGCCTTGGATAAACCTCATTGGCTATGATATACCCACTGCACAAAGCTTATCTTTTGTATATATTTTAAAGTGAGAACAAACTTGGATGAGAATCAAAGAAGTCTCAAGATTTGTAGCCTCTCCATCCAGCAAGCTGATGCTTTGGTGTTAAGGAGATGTTTTGCCTTGCCTTGAAATGAGGCCATTTCTAGATTTGGTAGTTTCACAGCAGACTTTTCTCACTGCTTACTATGAATTGTCCATAAAACAAAAACAAGCTTGAGGAAAAATTTACTGTTTGAAATTTCTTAACATTGCATATACTTCGTAGGCTGAAATTTTGTCAAATACCATGGCATTATGAAAATACCTTTTTAGACCTGCAGAAATTCTGATCTAAATTGTTTAGAGTTTATAACTCAGGAGCTCTAATTTGGGTAAGTCAGTTGGGTTTGATTCTGCCATATATTTTTATAGTTGAGGAGAGTTATTCTTACCTTTCCTGATATTAAATGTCACTTGTTTTTATCAATATAATCATAGAAATAAAGTCTTACCCCAAAGAAGCCCTAAAAGATTAAAAAAAAAAAAGACATTACCCTCAGTCCATTAAATAGGTTTATACTTTATAATAACTTAAAAATTAATATGAGGGGCGCCTGGGTGGCTCAGTTGGTTAAGCGTCACACTTCCGCTCAGCTCATGATCTCGTGGTTTGTGAGTCTGAGCCCCGCATCCGGCTCTGTGCTGACAGCTCAGAGCCTGGAACCTGCTTCAGATTCTGTGTCTCCCCTCTCTCTGCCCCTCCAGTGCTCATGCTTTGTCTCTCTGTGTCTCTCAATAATAAATAAACATTAAAATTAATATGAACTTACCTCAAGTTCGTTCAGAATAGAAGTGATTAACTGAAAGAAGAAAAATCGATCAATGCTAGTGCTGTTAATGGGTTTATTTTTTAACATATTTGTAACTTAGCACACATATAAGCTAGAAGATTTTCTATATGAAAATTTGTTTTTATTGAAAAATGAGTTCCATTTTATTTAGAGGTTTATTTACATGATATAAGATTTTAAAATGAATGTGCAATATCTAGATTTAAATTCCCTTAATTCACAGAAATATTGTAATTGTATTTACTGTATCTAAAGAATAAAAACTTGAACAGTTAAGAAACTCACCGTGTACATATCCATGCAAGTGCTAGGTTTCTTGAAGCATGAAAATTCCCTATGTGAATGATACTTGACCCAAAATTTTAGGACAACTATAAATACTTGACTTCAAGAGTTTGTTTACATAAGCAGTGTCACTGGAAAAGTATTGCTTTGTAGCTTCCACGGGTCCTTCTGTCGTAACAGACTGGCAGCTTGCTCAAGGAATTGACCAGTGAAAGAAAGTGAATCCCTTCGTATTTGTAGAGCTGTCCATCCCGGTGTGTATGCAAGAATATGTAAGTCAAACACTGTCCCAATGTTTGCTTAGGCAAGAACAATACCTGAGGTGGTGTTTGTTTCTTAAGGTGACTCTTCCTGCTTTCTGACTTAACTAGGATTCCTGGGAGAATCCTGGGCTATGAAGGTATGGCAGTTCTAGAAGTTATTCTGTCAGAATTCTTTCCAGGATATAGGTTGTGGCCAAGAGTACTTCTAAAAATTTTCCAAAAAAGAAAGTATAAATAGGTATTAAGTGTCCAGATCTGGTAATGTGAATGAGTATCTGAGGAGTATATTTGCAGTGGAAGAGACCTGGGAGGTAAACCGATACCTTTACCCAGGGTCACACAGCTAATTTAATTGTAAAAGAGATTTAAATCAAGAGAGAAATTAGAATCTAAGAGAGGTTTGAATCTAGGCTTTCCAACCACAGGTCAGTGCTCTTTCTGCAGGTTTTGATATAAAGGTGAACTTGCCAATTTTGTAATCGTTAATGATTAATCATTGAAGGCAGTTTCCTAAAACATTTTTCGTTAGAAATCTGCTAGAATTTCTATTGTCTGCAATTTGGAAATGGACTATAACATTGCTTAAACAGAGTGGATTATGGGAAGAGCACTAGCACTTGAACTCAAGAGACTTAGGTTCTTATTGATTAGACTCAGAAGCTTGTTTGGTCTCAAGTTTCTGGGACACTTAAATATTCCTCAAGATGGTTGGCTTTAAATAGTCTCAAATCCTGAAAAATTTTATCTCCGGCACACGAATGATTTAGGCCTGAGTTTCTGACATTTTTACAAAATACTGCGATGTCCCTGATTCTAAGATACCACCAATTGTAAAATGTACCATTTTAAGTGATAGTATTTTAAAGAAAAAAGAAATCTTAGAATAAATGTATCTGTTGTGAGATGTGTCTTGATTTCAGAAAATGTTTAAGTATGAAAAATATGTTTTTAGATAAGGAAATGGAATTTTTCAGTGTTATCTTTTGTAACTCCACTCAAGTATTTCTCCTCTGTTTTCATGAACTAATATTCTGAATAACTTACTGTACTAATAAAGGGCCTTATTAAAAAATTGAATTGTGTGCCTTTCATCCAAAAAAAAAAAAGCAGCATTATCTATTGGAACTTAGCTTTGATAATCTTTAATGTATAATGTGTTTATGCTAATGCTTCATTAGTGAAGAAATAATCAAGTCTTTTTCATTTCTCCAAAAGGAATTTATTCTGTAAGTCTAAGTCTTTTGACTCTTCACTTTCACCCTCATCAGTGATGGAAAAGGTTGTTTTGTCAATTTATAGTTTGTATGAATTGAATAATGAATGTAGAACTGTTTGTTTGTAGAATGTAGAAATGAACTGAGATTGTTTTTTGACTTTGAATTTAACAGCTGTGATTTATTTTGTTTCTAAATGAATTAGACTAATAAAGACAGAAATTTTTATGATGAGCTGGCCTATCTTATAAAGGGAGTTGAATGTAATATGTTTATGAACTTTATAGATTAACAGGGCAGATATATTTACCGTTATAAGATCATTAAGTGTCAGGACCTAGAATAAAGGAAACGTAATTAAATAATCAGGGAGTTGTAATTCAGCATTTTAACTCTCTTTTCTATGTTATACATTTTATATTACCTTGATTAATGAACACATGCTTTTTAGAATTCTTAGATTTCTAAAATTATGGCACTAAGATTCATATTCACTAATATAGTACCCATCCTCCCTTCAAACCTATATTTCTGGAAGCATATAGTCCACATTTTCTTTTGTGGTCTCCAAACATAGCAGGGACTTCTCGGAAAGATCATTAAACTTAGGCTCACTGGGTTGGAGCAAAGACTATATTTTAGGATCACTTCCTTATGAAAGAAATACTTTAATGTCATTCCCTATCATTGTAATAGTATCATTTAAAAATTTAGTAACAGTATGCTATAATATATACAACATATTTTTTGGTTTGTGACTAAGTTAATCTCGTCATGTAATTGTCCCTCCATTCAGCAAAATCCTGTAAAAAATGAAATCCTTTTATAACACGACCATAACCTTAAATCTAGTTCAAAGGATTCTAGGACAGATTCCATTTCAATAAGAATGTATTTTTCTCTCATTAATGGCAGATGTAAGCATAAGGGTTTAGAGGTAAAATGGGCTTTATAAATAATTCACTGTTTTATACTTTCTTAAAGGAAACTTTAAGTATAATTACCTGATTTGGATAATAAGGAAAAGGAAAAGGAATCGGAATCTACAAAAAAAGAAGGAAAACAAGTGAAGTGTGAATAAAACAATTTTGTTTTAGCTTTTTTCCTAATTTACTTACCCATCCATCCATCCATCCATCCATCCATACAGTATTGAACAATTATATGCTCTCAACGAGCCCACCTTCTGCTTGGTGAAGCTTAGATTCTAATGGATTTTAAATCTTTTTTTTTTCTCTCTCAAGAGATATGCTTTTGCTTCATTAGTCAAATCTAAAGCCAAAAGGAATCTGTTTGATGTGTTTGATAATTCTTGCAAATTCACCACCAGTTTGTCTACAGTAGTTGATTCTTTGCTTGCTTTTTAATACTACTCTGCCATCTGGTGGAAGGAAGAGTTTCCACTTCAAATGCTAGGGATTCTTTACTGCCACACAGATTTACATAAGATGTTAACAGAGACTCTTATATTCTAATTATAAACCAAAACTTCAAAATTTTTCATTAATTTACAAAAATATTTCTGGATTTCAGCCAAAACAACAACAACAGCAGCAACACCACCACTACCACAAAAGGGAAACAATGCCCCTGCCCCTTGACTAAAACCAAAATGACTAGCAATTAATGATAAATGCAAGTAGTCAGAAATTTAGTGGCTAGGATTCAAGTAGGATACGTGAAAACATTAAAGGGAAAGACTTCCACTGAGGACTTCAACTTTAGTGACAAATTTCCAAAAGCCTACTTAAAGTTGAGAAACAGTTTGAAATTAAATACAAGCAAAAGGAAGGTGCTTATTACATTTAGATATAACACTATGCAAAATCATGTTTATTTTAAAAATAGGTGGTAGACAAGAAGTTAAGCCAGATGCTATTTTAAAATGTGTGTGAATTTTTCACAGCATCATTGCTTAAATACTGTCCAAATTTAACATGTCTCCAATCTGTGTTGTAACCTCATTGTACTGATCATTCTTCTCCCAAACTGCCACGTCCTCAGGTCCCTCAGATACATTTGCTGTTCCCTCTGCCTGCAGTGCGCCCCACCCCCCCCCATGATCTGGCTCAGATAATGTCTCCTCTGTGAATGAAGTCTTTGACCCACAGCCTAAGCCAACTTTGTATTTGCACCTAGAAGTACTTATCAAAATACATTTTTACATTTATGAATCTTTTTCTCATCAGACTGTGAACTTATCTCATAATTTTTGTATTTCTAGCACTCACTATAGACCCTATCGTGCAGTAGACAGTAAATATCAATTGAATGCTATCTGTCTGTACAAATGTAAGTATTACATATAAAGTGAAGGAAATTCTATTTGTATATTTAGCACTGTTCTGGGCTTTATTAAAAGATGGCCAAGAATCCAGACATTAGGAGAGATTGGAGAGGATCCAGCAGAAAGAGCAAAATAATTATACTGTTTGACCTGTGGGAGAAAGCTGAAAAAACAAAAACTTTTTAGAAAAAAGTAAGTAGCAAGATGATTTAGAAAAAGAACAGGTATTATAGAAAGAGTTTAGTATATCCTTCATGAAGTGCAACTAGGCTCATCACAGTCAAAGGAAATTCAGTATAAACACCTTTTTGATGGCAAGTATAGAAGGACATTGAAAGAAGTCACCAAAAATTTTGGGGAAAATTTGCTAGCTCCTTGTCACACTCCACCGCAGGCTATGCGGGGAGAGGGTGTGAACAGCTCGTGCCTGGCAACATGTGAAAGCCCCAAATTTTAAATTTAATAACTATCATCTAACTAATAAGGGTTTTCTAATGTTTGTTTGTTTGTTTGTTTGCAATTTGAGAGTCCCCAAACCCATGTTTACCAAGGGCAGTTGTGGAGGTGGGGGAAACAGGATCTGAGGAAAAAATGACGGTCCTTGTGGCGGGTAAAAACCAAATCTCTGAAAAAAAGAGACATGATGCCAGTCATTTCAGACAACTGTAAACTTTTAAAATGATGAACATGTCATTTGAAAAAAACAACTAGAAGTTTACCTGTCCGCTGGAACTTCCTCCAGATGGTTCAAGCTTGTAAAACAGCACCGGCAACAAGGTAAAGCAACATATGGCAAGACATTATTTATTACAAAGAGATTTGATGAGAATAGGTAACAAGCCACTATTGAGCGTTACGCTGGTCAGTGGTGTACCTTCACTTCTGAAATGAAAAGCAGTTGTGTATCCAATGGGGAAAGGTTGAATTAATTTTGTCCAGTGATTTAGAAGGTGTACTTTTGGCTTTTAAACTTATTTCCAAATGATGTTTTTATTTACATTTCTTAAGAGTAATTACATGTTGCATGCCTCTTTATCTTCGAATCAACAATGATCTCAATTTCATTCTCAGCATTTAGAAGTTCAAAGTGAAGAGCATGTAGAAATGTAAATTTAAATTTCCAAACACAAAGTTTGAAAGCTCCCTCACTTTGAAAGCTCCTTTGTCAAAAAATGTGCAGGAAAGAGGATTTCTTGTCTACTTGGTGCCCTCCGTATTCAGACTGTAATCGACACAGATCACACTCAGAGATCTCATTTGTATAGATGTGGAAGGCACGGCTATAGTCAGCATGAGATGGTTTGGGGTAAAGGCATTATAATGAAACCCAATTTAAACTACATAACTAAGACCCAGGTCACTGTGGAATTTGAGTTCTAGCTTCCTAAATTTATTTGAGAACTTCCTATTTTCCAGTTAGGACTCTTATGTGCTTTAGAAACATTTTTATTATCTTTGCACTACTCTGAGGTAGTTCTTATGACTCATTTTACAGACTGGCAAGTCATGGGTTAGTTCCTTGCTCAAGGTCACGTGGTTTACAGATGCTATGTGGAAATGAGATTTGTGCTGAGAAGACCACTGGGCTGAGGGAACAGTGATAAATTCCTGATTCTATAGCTTCCTTGGACTCTACCTTTCTCTTTTGTGAAAGGAAAAGATACAGGATATGCCTCCTAGCCCAGAAATACTATCTCTAGAATAGAAATGGAGTGGAAAATGGAGGCAATGTACTCACAGGGATGGGCAGAGCAGCGGCAGTGCTCAAAAGGCCAGCCAAGAGGAGAACTTTCATTCTGAAGGAAGAGTCTGGAATTAAAGGGTTAGAAGATTTTTAGTTTTTTCTAAGTCCCATTCCTGTTGTAAATAGGCTGCTTAGTTAGAGGTATTGCAATAGTGGTCAGGCTAAATTATGCCTCAATTCAGGTTTTGTAAGCCTAGAACAGAGTTTTAAAAAAACTTTGGATGCCTTTAGACAAGACATGCATTCTCTGGCTCATAACATTGCATATACTTCATACACTTCCTCATAATCTCATAGTTCAACATACTTGTTTGGCCCCTGAAGTTATCTGAATTTGCAGTCTCTACCCACCAATCTCCACCACCACTGTTGCATCATGCTTAGTATTGGGGACATATCACCAGTGGCTCAAATGAGATTTTTTTTTTATAATATACACATAAATCCACCTTAAGCTTCTACCCCCATGAGACTTACCAGACCTTTGCATAGCCTGGATGCTGTTACAATTATAATTTCTCAAGGAGAAAATGATACGGGAAAAATCTTGTAAGGCAAATGGGTTGGTAGAGAATAGCACAATATGAGTGGATTCAATAAAACAAGTAAATCAGTGTGGTCTTTACTGGTCAGTAGATTCTGAAAGCAAACATTTTTATGGTCTTAAATCACATTTAATTCAAATTAACTTACCGTATGAATTTCAAACCCAACCACTGTACTCTGGAATTAAATTTTGAAAGAAAAATCAAACCCATCATATTCTCATTAAGATTTGTCCCCAGCATCGGAAACAAGGTATATCTCTTTATAAAAGTCACTAATATAAAAGTCAACTAATTTAGATGTATTTTAAACTCAACTATGACTTACCTTCATGCTATTTTACTTTGCCTGAATTTGGGCAACTTACCTCCCTTTTCCTTCTTTTTCACGTTTCTCCTTTATGTTTTTCTTCCTTTTGGATCCAAACCCTTGAATTTTTTTGTGTGATAAGTGGGCCTATTAGAAATCATTAAATTACCCAACACAAGAATATTTTAACAGTCTTCTACTTAGTGCAATAGAATCAGTCCAAATTATATTGTATGTCTTTGTAATTACCTTTGCTTCAAATGGCCCTCGGAGCAATGAATTCAAGGAACAGTGTGATCTTCTAGAACTGTATGCCCATCTAGTATTTAAGCCATATTACTAATACCTTTATGGTCATGGGCCATATGAGTCACAAGGTTTAAAGCTAAACTGAATAACTGGTTGCAGACTAAGAACTCCAACTCCTCAGGTATCTCACACAGAGAGAGGCTTAAAGACTGATTACTGAGAAAATAACTTCGTCTCCTCAGTTGGGATCAGAGCAACATCTTTATCACAAAGAATCCACAATTAAAATTTGTGGCTACCAAGAATATTACAGTGTTTCTACAATATATCATCTAGGGCAGCTATCCACAAGGGAGACTTAATGGACAGAAAAATTAAAGGTTCTAGAACTTTCTATTTTAAATACCATTTATTATTTCAAAATGAACTTACTTTCAAAGAAAACATTTTAAATAAACAGGTAGTGTCTTTAGAATTAAAATCATTTTGGGGCACCTGGATGGCTTAGTCAGTTAAATGTCTAACTTTAGTTCAGGTCATGATCTCACAGTTCCTGAGTTTGAGCCTTGCCATTGGGCTCTGCACTGATAGTGTGGAGCCTGCTTTGGATTCTTCGTCTCCCTCTTTCTCGGCTCTTCCCCTGCTTGTTTGCTCTCTTTCAAAAATAAATATTAAAAAAATAATTAAAATCACTTTTCACTATTCTAAAATGTTTAAAAATGGCAATTTAGGTCTAATCACCTCCAAATATAATTTCACCATTCCTGACAAATTCACAAATTTACAATTGTTATTGGTTAAGACCTCATGACATTTCTTTGCAGCTACACATAAGAACGTTTTGAATTTTGGAATAAGTTCTAAAATTATTTCCCTAGTTGGAAAAATTATAAATACTTATATTTTGATTAATCAAGCTGAACTTAATTATTTTGAAATGACATGGTGTGATATGGTGTAAGAACAAGTGACTCAGAGCTAAGAAAAGACATAAATAAAATTTTGAGGTTAATCAGAGAAAATTTTTCTGATAAAAAGCATACTCTTCCATAAGTTCCTTCAGATGAAATTCCTTGAGGTACCTTGTCTCAGTGACTATCAAGGCTCTTAACAACAACAGCAGCAACACGTTTTTGATTATTTGAAAAAATAACAAAAGGCAATTGCATTGATATCTTTCATTTCAGATAGGAAAATATGTTAAAAAATTAAAAAAAAATAAAACAAAATAATAAAAAATAAAAAATAATTTATTTCCTTATAGATATTGTAAGTAGAATATAGAAGTTGACAGTTTCTTTTACTGCCTTGTTTCAGACCTTAGGAAAAACTCTATTATGGTATCTTTTATTATTTTTGTAATCTAGCCCGTACTGTATTAATAGTTACCAAAAAAGAGTCCTAATGAAAACACAAAGTTTCTCTTATGACACAATTTCTTGCTATAAAATTGCAGTAGTAATATTTATCTCTGACTACACTGAACATTAAGACACTTCAGAGCTTTCTGCCTGTGTTGTCTTTACCCTTATTTTGAGTATATGAGACACGCAAAAAATTTGCAGGACCTCCACTTCCCCTAACACACACAGACAGCTGCACAAGAGCTAGAACCAGATGTACCAAGCAGTGCATAATCATCCACATTTTAAACTGAATTTGGTAAAGAGCACTTGGATTTATTTTTTTCTGTTTGAAGTTACATTATGACAAAGGACATTAATAAGCATCTACCATTTAATAACTGAATATTTGTTTCCCACAGGAAACATCTCTCCCAACCATACTCCTGCCTTTTTTTTTTTTTTTTTTAAGTAGTAGGGTCTAGGGAAACACAATTATAATTTGGTTTGAAGTGTGAGCCTTGAGTTGGTCTTTCACATATAGCTGTTTAAATAAACGACTGGAAATAAACTTGAGTAAGCATTTGGATTTTTATTAGGATATTAAGATACTGAAAATAATGCACATTAATGACAAAAGAGCATTATTCCACTTTCTTGAAGTGTACATGATATTATGAACAAAACGAATGTAGTATTTTCTTCAAGTTTCATAATTAGGAAGTATCTCACAAACAGATGTAGAGAGTGTTCACAAACAGCATACAGGATTTTGCATATGTAGACTTTATTTTAAAGTTTAATTCCAAAGTTAATGTTAAATGCTTAGTGCATACACTGTCAGCAAGCCATTACTCTTATTGTCATCTCACACATGCAAAATATTATAT
This sequence comes from Prionailurus viverrinus, assembly GCF_022837055.1. Lineage (NCBI taxonomy): Eukaryota > Metazoa > Chordata > Mammalia > Carnivora > Felidae > Prionailurus > Prionailurus viverrinus. Next base: position 133,916,823 of record NC_062564.1, on the reverse strand, counting down.
TTTGCTAAATATAAATCTACAAGTATCATGGATGCATATATTTTCAGGAGTGGTCAGGACAGAGAAGGATGCTGGAATGTTAGAATTCTTCCAAATCTTAATTCAAAACAGGAGATTTTCATCTATGTCTTCTGTAAAAAACAAAAACAAAACAAAACACATTTTTAGAAAACAGCCAGAGTTGTAATATAAACAAACAATGATAGAACTCGGGGATTAGAGAAACTATCTAATAAGACTTACAGGATAGTTCTCAAACCTGATAGGGCATCAGTGCCACCTGTGAAGCTTTTATTTATTTATTTATTTATTTATTTTAAAGTTTACTTATTTATTTTGAGAGAGAGAGAGAGAAAGGGAGGGAGGGAGGGAGGGACATAGGGAGGGGCAGAGAGAGAGGGAAAGAGAGAGAGAATCCCAAGCAGGTTTTGCACTGTCAGCACGGAGCCCAACATGGGGCTAGAACCCATGAACTGCGAGATCAGGACCTGAGCCGAAACCAAGAGTCAGACGCTTAACCAAATGAGCCACCCAGGCACCCCATCTGTGAAACTTTTAAAAAGATACCATATGGCTTCACTTACATGTGGAATCTAAAAAACAAAAAGAACAAACAAAAAGCAGAAACTGATGGCTGCCAGAGGGGAGGGCATGGGGAGATGGGCAAAATGGGTGCAGTGGGAGGTACAGGCCTCCAGTTATGGAATAAGACACAAGCATAAAAGGCAGAGCGTAGAGAATATAGTCAGTGGTATTATAATAGCGTTTTATGGTGACAGACAGTAGCTATACTTGTGGTGATTACAACATAACGTATAGACTTGTTGAATCACTATACTGTACACCTAAAATTAATGTAACATTGTGGGTCAACTATACTTCAAGTAAAAAAAGATATACTCTCAGGCCTTACCCCTGGCCTCCTGAATCAGAATCTCCAGGGGTGGGCCAATGGCATGTATACATCTAGAAACTCCACTGGTAGTTCTAAATGCAGGGTTGAGAAGCACCAACAGAGACCTAGCCAAGAAATGCCAAGTATACTAACCTATAAAGGTTGCTAAGATATAAGAGAAATAAATAGAAGTATAGGGTCAGTTAAATCAAATTTCCAACCAAGTAATTGTAAAAGAACTTGTTGCCACACCTTTGGACGAGAGAACAACCTTTAGGGGATATAAGATCACTCTTACCGGTATGGCTCACCCTCACTCAAGCATTGTTGAACAAATAAACAGATTAACTTGAAGCATATGAATGACTACACTGTCTGGGACACCAGGTAATTTTCCTGCTCAGTGTAAGTCTTACACAAGAGTAGGAAAGATTATGAACTTTGGTATATTTCCTTTGAACACTGGCTTCATTTGTAAAATGAATATTTTAGTCTCATTATTTATAAATTTACTTACTGTTGTGCTCACACTTTTTGCCTTCTTTTCATTGTTTGGATAAGAGATGTCCTTCCTTAACTTTAGGCTAATCCTCTGCCTATGCCCAGGATCTCTTCTGGCCTCAGAAATTCTCCCCCTAATTTTACTCTTTTGTTTTTCTTTCTTCTTTTTTTAATTAAAAAATTTTTAAAAATTAGGCTCTGCAACATAGGGCTTGAACTCACAACTCTGAGATAAAGAGTGGCGTGCTCTACTAAGCCAACCAGACAGCCGTGTTTTTCTCATATCCTCAATCTTTCCTTTTTTACTGGACCCTTCCCATGAACATGCAAATATGCTGCATAGCCAGCCTTGAGTGCATGGCACTATGGGGACCATCAGTAAACACTTGTTGAATGAATGAATGAATGAATGAATGAATGAATGAGTGCTCAAGCTTATTTTATTCCCAGAAATGCTTCCCTCAACTTTAAACCCCTTTTTAGTTCTTTCCTGTCTTCAAGCAGCCACTCTTTACCCTTTCTCACCTATTGTTTCTCAACCTATGGAATCTGGCCTCCATCTCTACTGTTCCATCAGAGTTGCTCTTACTAAGGCCACCCAGGATGCCCTTATTTCTATGTAAAAGGAGCATTCTTAGTTTTTTATCTTACTTGACGTCTCAGCAGTATTTGGCACTGTGATCTCTTCTTCCTCTTCAAATACCTCCTTTGAAATGGCACAATCCTGTTTTCTTCCTTCCTTTCAGGAGACTTCTCATTCTCCTTCATGAACTCCTTCTTTCTCCTCTACCCATTATTCTTGGTTCCTTGGTGTTCAACCCTAGACCTTTTCCCACGTGGCTCAACACATTTTTGTGGGGGAATTAATTCCCTTCCATAGCGTTAATTACTTTCTGTATGCTTGTAATCCTCAACTACGTACTTACATTCCAAAATGTTGCCTTGAAAAGCTGACCCATGTATTCATGTATCTACTGTTCATTGTCTCCCAAGTACTTAAAAGTTCACATCACAAATGGAAGTTATCATCTTCCCAAAGTCGGCTTCTGTGCTTGTGTTTTCTGTCTCTGTTCCTCTGTCTCTTTGCCTGGCCTGAGCCCGGAACCTGGGTGTCATATTTCCCTTTGTCTCTATCTCTCAACTGTCTGTTCCCTGCCCCCACATATTTCCTAGCAAATACTTATTATTTCTATATTATATACACCTTGAATATGCTTACGTTCTTGAATATATCATGTTTATATTTTTAAATATTATCTTGAGTGTGTTTCTTTTTCTTTTTCCCCACTGTAACTGCTCTAGTTCAAGTTCTAATCAACCATGCCTGGATTTACCACAGGCAAATCAGCCAGTTCTCTGGCTTCTCCACCATGTAACCAAAAGAATCTTTCTTAAGTACAAATCCAGTGAAACCACTCCCTTGTTTAAAACACTTTGGTGATCCTCCAGTACTTTTAGGATAATGTCTTTAACTGGCTCAGTAGGACCTGCATGATCTGACTCGTTTGCCTATGAGTCTCAGTTGGAGGGTTTTTCTCAAGATTAATGTGGAATGGTATGTCATGAACACCAAATAAATATTACTCCTCTACCTTTCAATTAAACCCCACTTTTACACAGAAGGAAAATGAGACTTGCTGCGGTTAAGTGGTATGCCCTAACTCACATAGCTAACTCATGACAGAGCTGGATATTCGAGCACACCTAGCCCAGATAAAAGGCAGTTAAAATTCAGAATGGCCGTGGCTAAAATTTATCTTGTCCTTTCATGGATTTCCCAGCCATGAGGGAAGGAAGGGCACGCTTACAAATAGAGATTTTGTTGTGTTTTGTTTTCCCTAGCTACAGCCCAAAGCAGTAACTTGTTTGGTTGTTCTGACTGAATATTAAATATCTGCTTTCTTGGTTTACTATGTGATAATTCTTTCCCTCCTTCAAAATAATGTAATCATGGCCAAACCACAGTGAACAAACAAGACCATTAAGAGCTTTTGGAGTCGCTGAACTTCAAGCCCTTCCTGCTCCTCCCAGACAACCACCCAGCACAGAGCCTGAGTGAGCCTACATGCTGAAGAGCTGCCAGAAGTTTCAGAGGAACAGTGAAGCACAACTGGTTTCCTTAAATAAATGGAATCTGTTCAAACTCAATCACTCTGTTAAAATCAAGTGCCATATAAAAGGGCACACACTGGGGCGCCTGGGTGGCTCAGTCGGTTAAGCGTCTGACTTGGGCTCAGGTCATGATCTCACGGTTTGTGAGTTCGAGACCCGCATCGGGCTCTGTGCTGACAGCTCAGGGCCTGATGCCTGCTTCGGATTCTGTGTCTCCCTCTCTCTCTACCCCTTGCCTGCTCACACTCTGTCTCTGTCTTTCTCTCTCAAAAATAAACATTAAAAAAAATTTATAAAGGGCACAATATATCCTGTCCCAGCTACGTTTCCCCCTTTTGATAATGGTGGGGTGGAGGGAGTGGGGCAGCTATACTTGGGTACACTTTGTCTTTTTAACATGGGAATTAGGAAAGTAGTTTTAGCCATTTTGGGGAATATATTTGAATTTATAAGTACTGTACTTATAGAATAGACGTTAGAAGGGAAATTGGTATTATTTATATGGGTTGGGGTCTTAACAGCTTATTCATTTCCTATTAATGCTAATAGGGTATAAACAATATGTCACAGCTTCTAAGACCTCTTCTCACATTATAGCAGGAGTTGGTCTGTGTGACCAAATGAATATGGCAGAAGTATGTCACTTCTGAGATTAGGTTACAAAAGACATTATAACTTAAGTCTTGGGTTCTCTCTCTCTTTTCTCTCACAGATGTCAAGCTGTGAGCAGTCCTATGGAGAGGACCACATGGTGAGGAAATGGAATCTTTCAACAGTAGCCATGTGGGCGAGTTCAGAGGAGATCCTAAGATAGAACTGTCCACATAAACAACTCCTAGATTCCTGATCCTTGGAAACTGTGAACTTGTAAGCTTCTAAGCTTTAGGGTAATTTGTTATGCAGTGATAGGCGACCAATATACAGCACTTGGTGCTTACAAAAATATACATTCTTTGCTCCTTACAGTTGTGCTTATTTCACAGAATAATATTGTAGAGGCAAAGAGCTAACCCTTTATGCTTACCTATTTATCAGTAAGTACTCAATACTCTCAGCTCTTTCTTTATAATTTCAAGGCATTCTACATATCATGAAGAATATATATATACACACACACACATATATAATATATATAAGAATATATATTACATGTATAAGAATATATATAATAAATATATTAATTTTTAAATGTTTATTTAATTTTGAGAGACAGAGTGTGAGTGGGGTAGGGGCAGAGAGAGAGGGGGACACAGAATCCAAAGCAGGTTCCAGGCTCTGAGCTGTCATCAGAATCATGAGATCATGACCTGAGCTAAAGTCGGACGCTTAACTCACTGAGACACCCAGATGCCCCATGAAGAATATTTTTAAAGTGAATGTCATACAAGTTGCTTCCTTTTAAGACATTCTGACCTTTGATAAACTTACTTTTCATGATTGGTTGGCTGCACATTCATCCTACTTGTATGTTGTGAACATAACATATAAAACCTCTGCTTTAGAGGTTGTTTACTGTTGATTTACACTGTGCAAGCAGTTTTGAGTGCTCATTTTTTGAGAATCTTTCAAATCTTGATTATTAAAAACATGCTTGCTAATAAAAATCAGCTTTAACTTAGGAAAACAAAAGGAAGTATGTTAAGACATAGACTGGCAAAACAAATATCTAAATTTAAGTTCCTCCATCACAGGGAGAAAGAAAGAACCCTCTGATTATTATTATTTTTGCCACTGAAGATGCAGTAATAGATTGAAAGCATAATATCTGGACACAACTTGTGATATGAGGCCCTATCTTTAGTGAGTTGGTAACGAATTCTAAGATTTTTCTGACATCTCCCACTGGCAGAATCAGACTTATTGTTTTACTCTTCACATATGACTTTTTAAAGTTTGGACCAATAGTCAGGTTAAGAAATGACATAAAATCCCTCCTTCTTCAGAAGGGTAGCACAGCTCTCTGGATTGACATCATTTTCTCAGGCTTAGCCAACTGCTAAGAACTCAATGTTGTGATCCCCTAAGTATTCCCACTTTTACTCTCTGAAAAAAAGAGTATCATCAAGGGAAGTATGAAGTAACCTTGCAATGACAGCATGTGCCCTGAGGAAGTCCTACCTGGGATGCTGCCACCTTGCTGTCCCTAGGTGTCAATCTGAGCACATAGCAGGACCTCTCCAGGAGGGCTGCAGGCCTTGGTGCTCTCCTGGAGAAGAGGATACCCCTTTCCCTGACTGATGATGAGTTTACCTTCTTTAATTCCAAAGCAGTGGCCCCACTCCTTCAGGGTGATATGCTTATCTTTGTTGGGATCACACTCCTCAAAGAAGCGAGTTATGCAGTGTTCCATGGGCACCAGAGATGCTCGCAAAGGAGCAAGCTCAGAATGTGTTAAGACTCTGCAATGAAATAAACGGTGGTGTATTAATGGCCAGCTTGTATATGAAAGTTAACTCTTAGGATAACTAAGGCATTTTTCTTCCACAAGATTGCTAGGAATGCCAAATAAATAGTACACTCATGAAAAGGTGCAAAATTATGGGTAAGATACACAGCACTTGAGATGTCACAAAGTTTCTTTCCTCACTGGGAAGTACTCTCCTGCCAACTTAAATTTATAGGGATGTGCCTCACCCCCCACCAACAATCATGTTTGTACAGCCTGACTCTTACCCACTGACCATTACCCAATTGTACATATCCAGATGTAAGCACTTGACCTAAGCTGGGCCAATCAGAGCATCTTGGGAATTCAGGATTAAGAATGAGAAGGAATTTAAGGAGTCTCTGCTACAGGCTGGGTCCTAATATCTAAACTTGGGAAACATGGTGTGGCCATATTGTGCTATCTTCAAAGCAGTTTTGTGTTTAGACACCTAACTGCATTTGTTTGGCATGTCAGTGTTCTAAAACAGAGGTGGAAACTTCCTAGATTTGTTTAGAAGTATCTTTGTATAGATAATTAGACATTCTATCAGGGAGATGACCTGTAATGTGAAGGTTAAGAGTTTTTACCTGTCCATAGGATGTTGGTCAAGTTCACCAAACTGCCAGTGCACAGGATACACATACATGTGGTAATTTTTCTTAAAGTCCCGTAAGAGAAGGTCAATGGAATGGTCCCCAGCCAACAGCCTCTTTTCATCCAGGTAAATCTTCTTGACCTGGGATTAGGAAGGGAGAAGATCATCAGAGAATCAGACAAATGTAATGTAATTATCACTGGTAAACTTTACTTGAAGAGTAACAGTGACATGACAGAGGAAAACAAGCCCAGGCCATCATGAGACCGAATGAAATCCTTTCTAGTCAACACTATACAGACTTTCTTATTTCTTTTTTTTTTTTCTTTTTTTTTTTTTTTTTTTAAATTTTTTTTTTCAACGTTTATTTATTTTTGGGACAGAGAGAGACAGAGCATGAACGGGGGAGGGGCAGAGAGAGAGGGACACACAGAATCGGAAACAGGCTCCAGGCTCTGAGCCATCAGCCCAGAGCCCGATGCGGGGCTCGAACTCCCAGACCAGGAGATCGTGACCTGGCTGAAGTCGGACGCTTAACCGACTGGCCACCCAGGCGCCCCAGACTTTCGTATTTCTACATAGAGTAACAGCCAACTAAAAAATACAACCTGTGGTTTTTAGAAGATATTTAAGTATTTTTGATCTTTCTTTTAACCGAGTACTGTTCATCACATTCCTTAAAATTATGAGAAGGTTTTAATGAAAAGGCCTGAAATGACCTAGGCAAAATTGTTGGTTAGTGAAAAGTCCCAATCACCACATTGGCATACTCTTAATTCTCTAAGTATTTCTGTCCAGTGTCTGATCAGAATCAGCTGTGGTGTGACACCATTTGGTCAGCCCCATTAAAATTTCCCTGTTTTGCATCTAATGCTTTCAAGACTTTCACTATGATGTATTAAAAAGAGAGGATAGAAATTATTTCTGGGCAATGCATATAAAACTCTCAGCTTATGATGTTACTCATGAACTAACTGGAAGCATTTAGAACAGAACTACCCATCTCCATGGTCACATCCACCAACTTCTCTCCTTGTTTTCATGGATGAACTTCCTGTGCTCTGAATATAAGCCCAACCCTTCACTGGTGCTCAGAAGCCTACCCCTTTCCATCTCCTCAAAACCACCCTATGGCAGTTGGGTACCTCTTCTATTCCTTATTAGTTTTTACCATCTTTACTGGGGTCCTACCAGAAGCACACAAACATCCTCTACTATCTCCCACTGGTAGATGGGATTCTTGAACTCACATTCCTGTCTGGCTGCCACCCATTTCACTTTTCCTCTTTCTAGCAAAATGCCTTGAATATATTGTCTATACTTGGTGCTTCCGCATCCTTCCTCCTATTCTCTTTTGAACCCTGTCACTCAAGCTTTTCTTCTCTCCAATCTGCAGAAACAGCTTCTGTCAAGGTTAACTCTGTGACCACCACATGCCAAATCAGTGCTCAACTCATTCCTCATTTTACAACCTGTAAGCAGAATTTGACACAGTGAATGCACACCTTCCTTCTTGTTTAATTTTTTCTTCATAGCATGTTTCATTCCACCTGACATACCTTATATATTTGCATATTTATTTACATGTTTATATATTTGCATGTATGCTCATATTTGCAATATGTCTATAAACACACATGTGCGTGCACACACACACACACACACACACACACATTTGTTCAGAGTCTCTTTTCCTAGGATGTTAGCTCATGAAGGCAGAGATTTTTCTTTGCTTCATTGCTGTATCCCCATCATGTAAATCAATTCCAGATACACAGGATGCACTCAATAGCTATTTGATGAGTGCATTTTCCCTGAGAACTTCTGGAATGAATATTCTGCACTTTTAAATCTTAATATATTACTGACATTGCAAATAAGGGATTTCTCTTATATCATAAATCTGTCTGGTCTATGAGGGCAAAAAGATGTATTAAAAATCTTTTAAATTTATTTAAATTTATTATTAGATTTAAATAATATGTTTGGGCCTGAATATATAAGTGCTGAATGGAGGTTCCCTTTGCTCAACCAGGATTTGCTCTGGGGTATGAGGTGAAGAGTCCTTGCTCAGGCCACTGCCCTTTGGACAGGAATGGGGTGGTTTGGCCATGTCTCAAACCTTGTGGCATGAATGGTGACCACTACTGTTCTGTTACTGCATGTGAACTTAGCAGGTGTGGCGAACCAAGTGGGCTCTTGCTGATATGCAGGGGGAGGTAGGCCCCCTCCTCCCCTCAACACACATACCGTTTTTCCTTAGGCTCTGTACATAGACACTTGGGTAGTTGACCTGTGGATAACTTACTTTATTTCTCTGCTTCTCATTTAGATATCCACCGTGTTCAGGGTTTGGCTCATAAAGCTGCATGAGAATATTCTTGAGCCAGTCTCTCATCCTTAGGGGAAACTGAGTCACTTCAAAGTCTGTACAAATAGGAATAGCTGTTCCAAGCAGAAAGAAAATAGATTTTAATCTTTGGATCTTACTCCTATCTTATGGCACGTCCTCATAACAGAAAGCTTAATAACATCTGGTGACTGACGGTACGCTCACTGTCCCACTGTCACAGCAGTGGGTCCTCACACCTGGCGGCAAAACAGAACTGCCTGTGGTGTTTTCAAAACATACCAGATTCCAGCTTTCATTCAAAGACATTCTGATTTGATTGGTCTGGGGTAGAATGTGGGCATCAGGATGATTTAAAAGTTCCAAAAATAATTTATTATTATTATTATTATTTTTTCTTTAAAAAAAATTTTTTTTTAACGTTTATTTATTTTTGAGAGAGAGAGACAGAGCATGAACAGGGGAGGGGCAGAGAGAGAGGGAGACACAGAATCTGAAACAGGCTCCAGGCTCTGAGCAGTCAGCACAGAGTCCGACGCGGGGCTCGAACTCACAGACCGTGAAATCATGACCTGAGCCAAGGTCGGACGCTTAACCGACCAAGCCACCCAGGCGCCCCCCAAAAAATAATTTTGATATGCAGGTTTATTTGATATGCAGGTTTATTTTGATTTTGGTTTATTTGATATGCAGGTTTATTTATTTGATATGCAGGTTTATTTTGATATGCAGGTTATTATTTGATATGCAGATTTATAGGTGGAGGGTAGAGGCTGCAAGAACTATTTATCAGGAGAAAAGAGAAAAAAGTGGAAATTAGATTAACCTGTGGTAACAATGTTAAATCTCAGTGACTTAAAAGAACAAAAACTTTTTAATTTTTTTAGTTTTACTGAAATATAATATACATACAACACTGTTTAAAATGTACAGCATAATAACTTGACATCCATATGTTGTGCAATGACCACCTCACTATCACCTCACTATCTACAAATTTTTTTTTCCTTGTGATGAGAACTTTTAGGATCTACTCTTTTAGTGACTTTCAGATATACTATACAGCAGTGTTAATTACAGTCACTGTGTTGTACATTCAAGGCCAATACAAGTTGACAGGAGGGCTCTGCATACAGGACCATACATATGCTAGCTCTTAAATGCAGCTGCCCAGAACTCACATGGATGATTTTTGCTGAAATTTCACTGGACAAATCAACTCATATGGCCACATCTAAGATCAAGAGGGGGGCGCCTGGGTGGCGCAGTCGGTTAAGCGTCCGACTTCAGCCAGGTCATGATCTCGCGGTCCGTGAGTTCGAGCCCCGCGTCAGGCTCTGGGCTGATGGCTCGGAGCCTGGAGCCTGTTTCTGATTCTGTGTCTCCCTCTCTCTCTGCCCCTCCCCCTTCATGCTCTGTCTCTCTCTGTCCCAAAAATAAATAAACGTTGAAAAAAAAATTTTTAAGATCAAGAGGGCTGAGAAATTTAATACTCTTGTGTGTCAGGAAAGACAGGAGAACTGGAAATATTAGTAAGCACTGCTAATGTGGAGAATCACTTAGTGATAAGGAGATCCAAACACAATTGAGAGTATTTGGGGGGAAGAAGAGCATTAAAAAAAAACTTCTAGAAGAATATATTGTCATAACACTTCTTGGCGGAGACTTAACGTACATTGGAAAAAGGACAAGTAATTTAGCAAAATTCCAATGATTCATTTCAATTATTAAGTGGTAACATTATCATAGTAATTCTGAACCCTGGCTGCTCCTTAGAATTGTCTAGGTTACTTTAAAAACAAATGAAAAAGCAATGTTAAAGCCCCAACCCCGTCCAATTAAATCAGTCTCTTTTAGTTAAGGCTGGGGAATTATTCTTTTTATTTTTTTTAAGTCTCTCTAGAAGATTTTAATGAGCATCCTAGGTTCAGAACTACATTAGCCTTTTTCCATTTGCATGTGGGAGTCTGTATATAGATTATTCAGATATGCATAGATTCACCCCAAATCCTCTCAGCAATGGTGGTTAGCAAGAGTGGCAGAATCTTACATTTGCAGGCTCCAAAATAATCCAGTTGTAGCTGGTGCCCTTTTTTGGTTCCCTCCAGTTTACATTTAGTAGCAAACAGATGACAGGAGCTGGCATAGGTCTGATTGTCAGTGCCACAAACCTAGGAAAGACAAGCATGAGAAAAAGCTCATGTTTCCTTAAAATTTTTTTTTTGAAAAAAATTTTAATGTTTATTTTTGAGAGAGAGAGAGAGAGACAGAGCATGAGCAGGGGAGGGGCAGAGAGAGAGGGAGACACAGAATTTGAAGCAGGCTCCAGGCTCTGAGCTGTCAGCATACAGCCTGACATGGGGCTCGAACCCACGAGCCTTGAGATCATGACCTGAGCCGAAGTAGGATGCTTAACTGACTGAGCCACCCAGGTGCCCCTTGAGCTCATGTTTCTGAATGTACACTAGGAAAATACTCTGCTTCTTAAAGCTCATAGGCAGACTGATCAGTTGTGCTGAGCCAGGTAAGTGAAGTTATTAAAATCATAACTGCCTATTTGCTTAAAAAAATCAACTAAATTATACCAATGGTGATGACAATCTAGCTCTAGATAAGTTCAGTAGAATGCAAACTGCAGACTTTTCAAGGATACAGTGAGTTTTAAAATGAGTTCTGAAGATATCAATGCCATTATTACCTTTTCAAGGTACAGTTGAAATTCCTTATTTTTGCTGGCATTTGTTCCTATTCAGTATTATTTCAAGTATTAGATGATAACTTGGACATTTTTTTTTTGACAAACATTTCAATTGCAAGCCACTTTCCTCCAGATCACTAACTACTTGGGGCCCCTTAGAGACTATTTTGTAGAATACTTACTTGGTCAAGGAGTTTTGCAGGAGGACAAGTCACTGAATCTTGGCAAACACAGTGCGGTTTTCCCTGCTGGTCAGCTTTACAGATGTGTCCTCTTTTACACTGGAAGTTCATGCAAGAATCTGACAGGAAAGATTGAACAGAAAGCATGAGCAAAGCTAAACTGAGTATGTAACCTCAAATTTATCTAGACATGAGCTCCATTTTCACTAATTAAAGAAAATTTGGGAAAATATTAGAAACCATTCTAATGGACATCTTAATGTTCAGATGGGACCCTCTGACATCAAACTGTGTTACACAATAGTCTAGATTTTCTGGGCAGTTTGAATTGGGAATATAAAAAGAACAAACAGCTCTTCTTGGCCTGCCTACAATGGTCATAGTCTGAAGTCTATAATTTAAGTTTGTGCAGGTTGGTCAGAAGTTAATAAGTCATGAAAATTTTGTGTTGAAATTTAAAATCTTTGTGATTGGGGTATGCCATTGGGAATTAGGTCTCAATTAAATACAGGATCTAAATTCACTAGTAAGTTATGGATTTGAGAAAAAATAAAGTAGGAGCACCTGGGTGGCTCAGTCGATTGGGTGTCCGACTTTGACTCAGGTCATGATCTCGCAGTTTGTGAGTTCAAGCCCCACAATGGGCTTGCTGCTGTCAGCACAGAGCCCACTTTAGATCCTCTGTCCCTCTCTCTCCCTGCCCACCAACCCCCCATCTCATGCTTTCTCTCTCAAAAATAAATATGACGTCAAAGAGAAAAAATAAAGTAGAATGAATTCTTCTCAGAAGCATAGGATTTAGGAAAGAAGAATTCTAGCTTTCACACTATTACAAGACTTCCAGTTTGTAAACACATTTGCCCATAGTTGTGTATAAAATGTATGCTAGAGATTGTCAACAGTTTATGAGAACATTTCTGTGGGGAGGATGTAAGAGAGGAAAAATTCTGAGAAGCAGTGACAAATAAATGATGGAATGGGGATAGCCTAATGCGGCCATTCCATTTCTTCCTTGATACAGTCATGAGCAGCTTAGCCTGGACTCACCAGTACCATGTACCATTCTGTTGTCTTCATATGAACTTTCACCTTCATTTGGTAGGCTTTCTGTTTTCTTGGCCTTTATAACAACAAGAGCAGAAGCTGAAGTTTATTTACAGGAAAGCCATTACATAATTTATATTTCCACTGTGTGTACCTTCACAAAGCTTTTCATACCCAAATCATTTCAGATCTCAAAATGATACCAGCCATAACTGTGGAAATAGACAGTAACCCTTTGAGAATAGGAGCCATTTGTTTCTTCCTCAACTGGATTCAGTGCTGTATCTCTGGGGATTATTCAATAAAAGTTGGAACTAACATCAGGAGCAAAGCTGGGACCTCCCCTTTGGATTTTGGAATGGTAGAAATGTAGTATTATCATGTGATTCTATAGTTAAGACACAATTACATCAGTAACCTCTATGGAGTTGTTAATAAAGGTTTCTTACCAGGTTTCTAAAGTGTAATAAAACTCCTACCTTAAAATGGCAGGAGAGTTCTCAGTAATCAAGGTCACTATTGACCTTGGCCACCAAAAGCTGTGTCAAGTCCTCCTAGTGAGTGGCTGCTGGCGTTTTGCCTGAAAGCTCCAAATGATTAAACAACCAATGACGATATGCTTCTTCCCTACTCCCACTCTGTTGCAGTTTCCTGATTATCATTTTGGTGTGTATTTACTTAAAATTGGAGCTGAAGTCTTTATTCTTCACCTTTATAGCTAAATCAACAAACATTCCTGGATTTCTTATTACATTAGAGACATTTTGCTAGACCTTGGTGATCTAACCTGAATATTACATGGCATCTACTCTTAAGACATTAGAGCAGTAGTTGTTAGTGTTTCCCATCCCTCATATCTGTCAGAATTTACCATTTTAGTTAGCTCCAGGCACTTTGAACTGCCTGTATCTGCATCTCTGTGCCTGGAAAACCATGACATCTATTTGGCCTGCTCAAAGGACAGACTGAAAGTGCTGGGGAATTAACACCTCTCTTAGCAATTCTCAGTCTGTACAAATGCCCAGCTCCCTCATTCTCCAAATGGGGTAATTCAGAGGAATGTGCTTTACATGGCTTTAATGATATACCTTTGATTAGCTTCCTTTCCTTCCTGATATCATGTCCCATTCCTCTTTGTTCCCTGAACTTCTCAAATAAACTACTTAAATCCAGGCTCTGCTTCTAGGGGAACCCAAATAAAATAGGCACTTTCAGCCTGGTGATGGAGAGTACAGGAAAATAAATAATTTTAATACATTTTAGTAATGTACTGGTAGAGATAGGCATGGGAGACTGAGAGCACAGAGAAAGGTCATGGCTATTTCTTTATAAAGCTAAGTGCTCTATCAGAAAAGCATCAATGTAAAGAATCTCACCCCTTGGTATTCTCCAGGTTCACTGGCATCTACATTCCCATTTTCACGTGCTCTTTCTTTTTCTCTTTCTCTTTCCTCTTCATATTTGAGGTGATAGGAAATGGACTGAGATCTTTCAGCCTCCAGGAAGGCCTCACTTGGGATGAATTCGTAGTCATCAGTTGCATCGTGTCTGGGATCATCATCACCATCATCATTAGCCCCATGATTTCTGGGCATGGTGTTACCATCACCAGTAGGCTCCACGAGCAAAGCCTCAGAAACAGTCTTTTTATCCATCTCCTCATGGTTGCTGGTAACTTCAGGTTTTTCTTCTTGGCTCTGCCATTCAGCATCTTGGCTGTGCTTAGTAATTTTTGATGCACTTTCCTCTTCCATTTCTGCATTGGAACTGTCCTCTTCATGTTCTTGGTTACCCTGCTCAAATTCAGCTTTCTGCATTTTGCTTACTTCAGTTGGTTCACTGGACTTTTCCAAAACATCATCAGATTTGGTACTATTTTCATCCTCCTTGCTATTAGAATGCTCCTTGGGAAATTCTCTCTCCCTTTCTTCGTTATTGTTGTGGGTACTGACTTCACCTGGCTCTTCTTCCCCTTCCTCTTCTCCATTGGGGATATTTGGATCCTGCTCTTGGTTTCCTTGATCATTTACATCTTGGCTATGTTTGTTGCTCCTGTTCAACTGAGAATGTAATTCATTCATTGGTTGTTCTTGTTTTTTTTCTGTTTTTGTGATGCTTTCTTGTTGGTTAATATCTACAATGGAACTAATATTAGGAGCAAGGAAATCAATGTTCTCTGGGCGTTTTTTCTTTTGAGGCTCATTCGTATCTTCTTTTAGGTCCAATGTACCTTCAGATGGTATGTACTCCACATTCTCACTTAAGTCACTTTCACTCTCCTCTTCATCCTGTAACCCGAGCTCTTGGCTATAACTCTGGTCCTGATCTGCTGACTGGTCCTGGCTTTCCTCCTTTGGCTTTAGTACTGAAGATTTTTCAGCCTTACAAGAAAAAAAGTTTACTCTTGAAACAATTGGTAATGGAATATCTACATCATATTTTAATTCATAAGCTAACCTTTAGTGTTCATTATTTTTTTCACATAATATCAGGTAAACTCATATACAATGTTCCTCACACTTTATAGTTGCAAGTTTATAACCTGAATTTGAATTTTGTGGTATGAAATTATATAGCACCTTGGCCAAAGGCATAAAACTCACTAATTTTCACAGTTCTTTTGATAATTGGAGATCACTGATACGATAATCATCTTTTAAAAATTAAGCTGAGGTGAGAATGAGGTAATATCCTTAACTATGCTTTGAAATTGAGACCTTTGGAAAAATTTTAAATTATAATCGCATAACCATGTTACTTTTACCTTATGGTCGGAATGGTCTTCTACAGGCACTGCAATTTCCTTTTCATTTTCTGCATCTTCAACCCTTAACATGGGGACTGCAGTGTTGTTAGGTGTTACTAACACTTCAGCCTGTTGGATGGAACTCAAGGAATCAGCAGTTGGTTTCGGATGATTAGACAGGAACCTTGCATTTGTCTGAAAAAAAGTAGAAATTGGCTCATGTTATTCACGTCTAGATGCTGATGTCTAAAATCTAGCTACTCCTTTATCGTCATCATTCTTAGTAGCACTATGGTTCATACATAACATCAATTAAAAAATACTCTTTAGAATTTTTAAGAATACAAGCAAATGGCTAGATTATAATCTTAGGTGAAAACAGACTCCCAAACATATTTAAGAAAAAGTTATGTATGCAGAGACTGGGTGAAAATAGAGCAAAGACTATTTCAATAATTGTCACCTTTGAGGTTTGGAATTATTTTCTGTGCTTTTCAAACTTAAAAAACATTCATACTCTATAATTTTAAGAACTGTGGTTAGCAGAAAGTCAAAGTCAAATTAAATTTACCGAAGATATAACTCTGTACATTTTCTTTTTAAATTTTTATTTAAATTCTAGTTAGTTAACATACAGTGCAACATTCATTTCAGGAGAATTTGGTGATTCATCACTTATATACAACACCCATTACTCATCATAAGTGTCCTCCTTAATATCCATCACCCATCTAGCCCATCCCACACCCACCTGCCTCTAGCAATTCTCAGTTTTTTCTCTATAGTTAGGAGTCTCTTATGGTTTTTCTTTCTTTTTTTTCTCTTCCCATATGTTCATCTGTTTTGTTTCTTAAATTCCACATGAGTGAAATCATATGGTATTTGTCTTTCTCTGACTGATTTATTTCGCTTAGCATAATACACCGTAGCTCCATGCATGTTGTTGCAAATGCCAAGATTTTATTTTTTTTGATGGCCGAGTAATATTCCATTGTATCTATAAACCACATCTTCTTTATCCATTTATCAGTCTATGGACATTTGAGCTCTTTCCATAGTTTGGCTATTGTTGATAATGTTGCTATAAACATTGGGGTGCATGTGTCCCTTCGAATCAGTCTTTTTGTATCTTTTGGGTAAATACCTAGTAGTGCAGTTACTGGATCATAGGGTAGTTGTATTTTTAAATTTTTGAGGAACCTCCATATTATTTTCCATAGTGGTTGCATCAGTTTGCATTCCTACCAACAGTGCAAGAGGGTTCCCCTTTCTCCACATCCTTGCCAATACCTGTTGTTTCTTGTGCTGTTAATTTTAGCCATTCTGACAGATGTGAGATGGTATCTCATCATAGTTTTGATTTGTATTTCCCTGTGATGAGTGATATTGAGCATATTTTCATATGTCTGTTAGTCATCTGGATGTCTTCTTTGGACAGATGTCTATTCATGTTTTCTGCCCATTTCTTAACCGGATTATTTGTTTGTTGGGTGTTGAGTTTGAGAAGTTCTTTAACACTGTACATTTTCTTAAGTTAAATTTTAAGTATTCACTGACAAGTAGCAGAAAAGATTTAAACCTTATTCAATATTTATTTTCTTAACACTAGCAGCCTTATATTCATCAAGAAATCTTATGATAAATAATTTAACATAGAACTAATTCAAAAACTGTGTGAAATAGTACACTAAGTCTAGTTAGGAAGAACAGCAATGGAGTATTATTTCAACTAGAAGGATGGCTCTATTTCTAGCAAGACTGAAGGCATAGGTGAAGAACTGGCAGTGATACATGATGGAGAAGTTTAACAACTGACCTAGAGATTAAAGATCTTCCTTCAAGTCTTGACTCTATCAGCTATCTATCTGTCATTTGACGAATTGTGAATCCCACCCTATCATCTGCCAAGGTGAAGTGAGCAGAAATATCAAGATAAGTTTATGTATATTAGTCGTCTGTAAATTATAAAGTAACCAAGTGAAAACTGACTATTGCTAGAAGTAATATCCTACAGTGGTAATACTATGAACTGTCCAATACTGTAAGCAGGTATTCACTACAAATCTTTCTTACAGAGATGCTAAGGATACTCATGTCAGGCAGATCGAGGTATAAGTACAAAACCAGATTTTATTTGCATTGACTTGTCTTTACTCTATTAGCACATTCTGTTGTACCAATTGTATAATATAAGGAAAGGCATGGAGTTCAGGGTTCATTTTAGATGTGGTTTGCGCTCTTGCTTATCACCTTTTCAACTAAAAGGAGTAATAACATTTGAAAAAATTTCCAAAGAAGCCATTTGTAAGGGAGAAAGGATAAAGAATGGTGGCCAGTTTGGCAGGTTTCCAGCAAGGGCATTATGGAAGGCAAGGGATGGAGGAGATTTTTGGCTTATTAGTAGAGAACTGCTCCCCCTCTGCACCCTTCCTCCTCTGCTCTCCCTCTCCAAGCTGAAAGAAATGCAGAAGGACAGCAGCTTATCTTCTTTCAGAAATTTTCTGCAATCAAACTCTCTTTTGTTGTTATTCCCACATCTATAACACCATACCCTCTGGAAATGGGTGGAATCCCTGAACCACACAGAATCCACTTACTTCCGTACAATTCAGTCAATCTGGGAAAATGACACAAGATTTGTAAGAGGTAAACCCTATGGGAAGATATTTAGCTTTTTAGTGTTTGACTGGATCTACATAACAAATTGTCCCCAAAAGAAAACCTTTAAAATGTGTCTATATGTAGATGTGTTATTCAAACATTTGGTTCAAAAGCATTTTTGGTGCCTGTTTATATACTGGGCAACAGCTGCAAGGGAAAACACATTTTTAGGAGAAAACAATGGGTCTGTGGGAGCTTCTTTCTGTGCTGAACATAATTTATCCCACTTTTGTAATTGCAGAGGACATGTATAATTTCAGCTGGAGTAGCTCCAGCTACTAAAGCACAATTCCTAGGAGTGGTCATAAATTCTGTTTTCTAAGAAATGCTTGGTCTGGGTGGCATGATGCTGGTCTTTGCGGACACATCTGTCAACCAAATGTTAGCCACCAGCTATTCAAAAAACAAGGACAGAATCTTAGACATAGTAGAGACGGAGGAAGAGAAGGGATGAGAAAAATTACTTTGTCTACTTAAAGGAGATTGATTCCTCCATTTGGCAAAAAAGAAAAAAAAATGGCATAAATCCTTTAGCTTGATTATGGATGATATGGATCATTTGGGAGACATCTACATGATCATCCAAGCCATTAAAAACAACATTAAAACAACAACAATAATAACTTTCAGGTTATTTTAAGGCTGCTGACATGGTCTCAAATGATTCTGATTTGTGTGTGTCTGATTTACTGCTGTGTGAATGGTGGTGCCAGGATATCTGATCGTGAAGAAAAGAATGTTCTAGTTCTGTCTATTATCAGCATGTTTGCTTGGAAAGTACCCCCTCCCCAACCACCCCCAAGGACGAGTTAGGAGCCAATTTATGATTATCATACCATTTCCTGGCCCTAACCCACTGGTTCTTGTTTTATTACAGACTCAGAATTGATCAGCCAGTATATATTTGATCTTGAAGAAAATGCTGCTAAAGAGTATGGGTGTGCATTCCCAAGACTTCTCATACTAATTTCTTAGGCTTCTCATACTAAGTGATAAACTTACAAAGGAAAATTTATTTCTTCCCATTCTCTTTGGCATTTGGGTCCTGGAAGATCCCCTTTCTAATAAATTATAATCAATATTTTCAGATTTATATTTATTGTATCTTGTAGAATCTGGTAGTTCTGAAGGAAATATTCTTTCAGAAAGTATTTTATATCAATATTTTGAGTCATTCATTCTCTGCTTGGGAAAAAATAATATTAAAACAAAAAAGAGAATTTCAAACCACTATATAAACACATTTTCTTTTAAATGGAGGATTTCTAAATTAAATGTAGGAAGGAGAGATGCAATAACAGAAAAAAGGGTATTTACCGGTATTGCAGTTGCAGTTCCCAAGATGTATAGGAGAAAAACTACAGTCTTCATGCTTTCTAGGCCTGCGAACGAAGAAGATAATTAGCAGTGGTGGGTAAAAGTTTCCTTGTGAAAAATTAAAAGATAATCTTCTTAGCAAATAATGAGCTCGATACTGACCTTTGTATTTAAACGCGATTACTGTCTTTACAGTAATGCCTTTACAGACATGTGAACTGACATATCTGGAAAGATGGATTTAATGACAGTTTTTATCCAGTTGTGTCTGTAAGAATGACTCCTTGATTTTTTGGCCCAGCTGTGTTTGGGCAGCACCTATCTCTGTTTTTGACTGTGTTTCCATGAATAAAGATGCTATGCAGATTTAAGTCTTAAGATTTGTGAGTGCTCACAGTAAAGATAAAATTGACAAAGTGAAGTAATATAGTTTCTCAGGTTGGGATAAAATAGCCTGCCTCTTTGGTGGTGGAGAAACCCATACATTCAATGCAGAGTTTTAGGAATGAGACATTGTACTGCCTAAAGTGGTCGTCAATGTTCAGCTAATTTATAAGTCTCACATTGCAATCTGTGGGTTGGTGGTGGCCTGCAGATGGGTTTGGTTTGGCAGGCACTGTGTATTTTATTTTATTTTAATTTAATTTAATTTAATTTAATTTAATTTAATTTAATTTAATTTAAATTATTATTTTATTTATTTTGAGAGAGAGAGCGAGCGAGCGAGCGAGCAGGAGGGGAGCGGCAGAGAGAGATGAAGACAGAGAATTCCAAGCAGGCTCCATGCTGTCAGCACAGAGCCCGACATGGGGCTCAAACTCACGAACCGTTAGATCATGACCTGAGCCAAAACCAACAGTTGGACACTTAACTGACTGAGCCACTGAAGTGTCCCAAAGCATTGTGTATTTTAAACTAGCATTTTAAAATTCAGAGGTTTCATGCAAAAACTCAGATTTGCAGTTTCTCTTGAACCAGTGGGCCTTTTAGCAACAAAAGGTCTTCATGGCAAAGCCGGCTGGTTCTGAGTAGAGACTGTCCTTTGTAAGGGATGCTGGCATTTGTACCTGGTCTGTTTCACTTGTTATTTGCCTCGAATTTGAGTTTCGTTTGTTCCAAATGAACTTTTTCAGTTTAGAGATGAGGCAAGCAAGGCTCAAAGAGGCTAAGTAAATTGGCCTCCAGGGGAATTTTCTTAAAAGGAGTGAGCTGTATACATTTCTCTGCAGAGTATCTCTAAGCCTAGTAGTCCAACTCCCACTGGTATTAGGAACAGAGTTTTTAGTCTTTAAAAGAGATTCTCTGGATCGCCTAGAAATAGATGTCTCTTTTAAGTTATTTTTTGCAATCATAGTTTTATACATAAATGTATAAATCTATAGAGCTTTAAAAAATAGTTTGAGGTTTATAAAGAAAGTGAGTTCTCCTACTGAAATAGAAATATGTGTATATTTCTAAACAAATACTTAAATGGATATTTAAAATATATATTTAAAAATACATTAATGTCAAACATTCTGTGATTTAATACTGTAACAGCTATCACTTCATACACACACACACACACAAATGCTCCCTTCCTAAAATAATTACATCACAATTGCTATTTAAATCACTATTTAACATTTATGACAATGTGCATACTCTTCATAGCTGAGTCAACTAGTAATTTCCTGTGTTGAATCATACTTACATTTATTTCTTGAACAATATTGTGTTTTGTCTGGCCCTAGAAATTGCCTCCTCTTTTAATGTACTTTTCCAGGTACATTTATTCTTCCCAAATTGTCCAACAAAATTTAAAAGTTCATTTTAATATGCTAACAACAACGACTACCACAACAGAACAACAACAACAAACCCATAGGGGATCCCCAAGCCCCATTTTCCTCAGGGACATGTCCCTCCCAGGTGTTGGCTCTCTTGCTCCATTTGACAGAAGCCCCCCTCCTCCTCCTCCCCAAGCAGCTACCCTGCTTTCCTCCTGGGATCTCTAGTTACCACCACCCTGGGGATCCCCCTTGCTCTTTTCTTATGTTTGAGTTCTTGCTTCCTGGATCCCATATATTTTTCTATCTTGGTGTTCTCCCTCATTTTTATGGAGCACATACTCCAGAAGCTTCCTGAGAAACAGTATATAGGAGACAAAAGTTTTGAGACTCTGCATAGCAAGAAAACATGAGTATTTCATCCTTCACTTGATAGACAGTTTGACCGGATATAGAATTTTAGATTAGAAAAATTATTTTAACGTTTATTTATTTTTGAGAGAGAGAGACAGAGAGTGAGAGCAGGGTAGAGGCAGAGAGGGGGGGGGGGGAACAGAGTTTCCAAAGCAGTCTCTGCTGCTGAGAACAGAGAGCTTCATGAGCAACTTCAACTCATAAACCATGAGACCATGACCTGAGCCAATGCTTAACTGACTGAGCCACCAAGCTGCTTCTAGATCAATTTTTTTTTGTCAGAATTTTAAAACATGATCCATTTTCTTTAGTTTCTGGTGTTGCTAGTAAGAGCACCAATGTTGGTTTTTCCCATTTTTTAAAAATGAGAACTGTTTTTTTTTCTTTCTGTAAGCTTTTAAGTTTTTGTCCCAAGTTTTAATATTTATCTCTAGTATTTTAAAATATTACAAAAACACACACAAAAAAACCAAAAAAATAAAATATTACAATATCTGCCTTAATTTGAATCCTTTTAAATTTTTTTAATTTTTTTTTATTTTTGGGACAGAGAGCATGAACGGGGGAGGGGCAGAGAGAGAGGGAGACACAGAATCGGAAACATGCTCCAGGCTCTGAGCCATCAGCCCAGAGCCCGATGCGGGGCTCGAACTCACGGACCGCGAGATCATGACCTGGCTGAAGTCGGACGCTTAACCGACTGCGCCACCCAGGCGCCCCAATTTGAATCCTTTTAAATTTACTTTAGGCACTCATTAGTCTCTTTGAATTTGGAAATTCAACTGTTCTGAGAGATTTTAATATGTAATTCTTTGATAATTTTTGTCCCTCTAGTTTTTTGTATTTTCTTTCTGGAATTCATAATAGTTAAATGTCGACTTTTGGGATTGGTTTTCTAATTTACTTACAGTTTTTGTTCTTTTTTTCCATGGTTACATTATTTTTGGAAACTTCCTTAATCTTTTTTTTTCCCTTAATCTTTTAAAAAAAAATTTAAACGTTTATTTATTTTTGAGACACAGAGAGAGAGACACAGCATGAGCAGGGGAGGGGCAGAGAGAGAGGGAGACACAGAATCTGAAGCAGGCTCCAGGCTCTGAGCTGTTAGCACAGAGCCCGATCCGGGACTGTGAGATCACGACCTGAGCTGAAGTGGGCTGCTTAATCGACTGAGCCACTCAGGCGCCCTGGAAACGTCCTTAATTTTATCTTTCATCTCTACTATTGGTTTTTTAAACATTTTTTAAACATATTAAAAACATTTCAAACATTTTTAAACTTTCAATTTCTGATTTCCTGATGCTCCCCTCTTTAATATTATCCTCTTCTGTTTTCATTAGTGTGATATACTCTTATCTTTTTGAGGATATTAATTAAATATTTCAAAATTTTCCTTTGAGTCCTGCATTTTCTGTTTCCATATTATCCCAGTTTTTCTTGTATATTTTGTCTTTGATTTTTATGTTAAAAGCTTTTCTCGAATGTCCAATGTCTTTGGTTGTATGGTAATATTTAGTAGCAAGTCACTACACAGCCAGTTAGACATTTCATGGGCAGGGCTTGACACCTTGGAGAGCTACCTTGGAGGGGCTGAGATAGGAACCTAACATTTTTGATGTGGCGCCCTCAATGTCATTGTCAGATTTTTGTTCTTGGAGAGATTTTTTTTCTAGAGAAGATCTCCATACCTCCAACCCCAGGGAGTGGGTAAAGGCTTGGTTGCTACATTCTGTGAGGTGTAGGAGTGAAGGGACTGGAGGTCTCTCAGTGCAATATACTGACTCTCACTCCCCAGATTTCTGTATGGCACCATATCCTCCCCCATCCCCACCGCCTGTCCCTATGGTGCCTATCTAGAGCCCAGGACCAGAGAATAACCTTCCCTTTTCGTTAAGGTTGAAATGGGGAGTCCTCTGGCAGTAGACACAGAAGGAAAGATCTGACATCTGTTTATCTGACAGGCTTTCCATCAGTCCTCCTGGTTTCAACCTCTCCCCATACCTCAACTTTCAAATGACCTGGTACTTCCAATTCTTGAAACTTTTCTGGGTTTTGCAGTGTGAACTGTCTTCTTTGTCTATGGTACCCTTCTCTGAAAATCCTTAGATTTAAGCTTTCCCTATTCTTCCAACTGCTTGCTACCTTCTAAAAATTTGCTGGAATCTTTTATCTTGTCACCTCCTCTTTTTTCTTTGTTATTGTGAGTTTATATTATTATTTCTCTTTTTCTATCATTATACTGGAATTTTAGCAGGGAGTGGCAATATGTTTCATTACCCCATTTCAGTTTTTTAAATCTTTATTTTTGAGAGAGAGAGAGAGAGAGAGAGAGAGAGAGAGAGAGAGAGATAGCAAGTGGAGGAGGGGCAGAGAGAAGAGGGAGATGCAGAATCTGAAGCAAGCTCCAGGCTCTGAGCTGTCAGCACAGAACCTGACGCAGGGCTCAAATGCATGAACCACAAGATCATGACCTGAGCCGAAGTCAGATGCTTAACCAGCTGAGCCACCCAGCACCCCTTCATTACCCCATTTAATCAACAGATTATTTCCATTTCTTCATCAGATTTATATCCCCATTACTACCACTACTACTGTTATTACTGCTGCTGCTGCTGCTTCGGGGACACATAGGAATTACTATGGGTCTTTGTTCTAACTTCGCTAACAAATAAAGATTTTATTGAAGAAAAGGAGCCTACAGGTACTAGCACAGACTTCCTTATCATGTTAGAAAAAATAAAAACACTCTTTCACCTATCCTCCTATTCAAACCCCCGAGGGTGGGCCGCCCAGACTAGGGAACAGTGTGTTGGAAGAACGGAGATTAAGTCTTGGGGGAAAAACTCAAATCACATATAACCTTATAACACCTTAAAAAAACTAATCAATTCCATGTTTAATGAAAGTAACATGTACTCAGCTTGGAGACTTAAATTTAATTCCTCTAATGGACCCCTCTGAAAATGACTGTACCTAATGTCAGAAACTCAGAATACTGACAGTGGCATGTGTGTTCCATTTATATCTTGAAATAAACATTTAGAACTAGTAATGATGTGTAACAAATACTGGAAGTTTATATTACCAAAGTGCCTTGTGTTTATCAAACAGATTTACAAATGAGATATTATCTTATTTGACCTTTGCAACAACCCCATGAAGTGGGAGATGAAGAACAGGACTAGAAAGGCTATGACAGGATAGGCTGGAAGTTGGAAAGATGTTAAGAAGGGAATCAGGCTCAAACTGAGCTTTCCTGGCTCCAGCTCTGGTGCTTTTGTAGCAATTTTGCAAATAAAGACCTCTACTTTACCTCTTACACACAGATGTAGGGAAGGAGGAAAAACAAAAAAAAACAAAAAAACTTCTGAACAGTACTGGGAAAAATTTGGAATTCACTTTGAGTTTTTAAACAAAGCATTCCAAAATGTTAAGGTTTAAGATTTTGCATACTTAGTAAATACATTTTTTTGTGTTGAGGAAAAAAAGTCTTATCATAGAAAGTTGGTTGGGTTATTTGATATCAAAAGTCCCTTTCAATGCTTTTTTAGTTGAAACAAGGCAAAAACATAGAAATTCAATTTCCTTTGAATGAAGAACATGTTTAAATAAAAATATATAGCAACTCCCTCTACCCCACATTCTAACACTTCAGGGATATTGAAAAACACCTTGGAATCAAAAAAAGCATGTAACTGTCAGGAAAGCTGAACTCTGGCTCTAACACTGTTATTAACTGGCTAAGAGGCCTTGGATAGCTTACCCTTTCTTAGATACAATTTCCTTAAGTGATGAACAATGAAGCAGATGACCTTGATGATCCTTTAGCTTTAGTATTTTATAATTCTAAAATTGAAGATAATTCTATGAATTTCATGAACCATAAACTGCTGCTTTTTTCTGTAAACTACTAAATCCACTGAAAATATATTCATGATTTTATTGTATCAAAATTAAATATATTATATTATGGTATTTACTGCTTTGAGCATATAAGTGGTATCTATTTCCTATCTTTATTATTGATGATAATTTAAAATATTTTATTCTCTCAGTGAATGCTAATGTAAAAAGTCATTGAAAAATGCAGTTTCCTTCCTCCATATTCAGAATTTAGCATTCATTCATTTTATCAGATTTATGAAACTAAATCGTTTATATTTTATTAAAAAAATTAAAAAAAATTTTTAAGGTTTATTCATTTTTTAGAGACAGAGACAGAGCATGAGTTGGGGAGGGGTAGAGAGAGAGGGAGACACAGAATCCGAAGCAAGGCTCCAGGCTCTGAGCTGTCAGCACAGAGCCTGATGCGGGCCTCAAACCCACTTGTGAGATCATGACCTGAGCTGAAGTCGGACGCTCAAACAACTGAGCCACCCAGGTGCCCCTATTTAAAAAATTTTTTTAATGTTTATTTATTTTTGAGAGAGAGAGAGACTGGGAGAGGGTAAGAGAGAGAGGGAGACACAGAATCTGAAGCAGGCTCCAGGTTCTGAGCTGTCAGCACAGAGCACGATGTGGGGCTTGGACCCATGAAACGTGAGATCATTATCTGAGCTGAAGTCAAAAGCTTAACTGACTGAACCACCCAGGCGCCCCTATAATCATCTATATTTTAGATCAGCCTATACTGTTTAATAGAATAGTTTTGGAAAACTGTAAAAATATAAAAGAGTACAGTTTAAAAAAATAGTACATTTAGTGCAGGGATTCTTTATCTTGGCACTGTAAACATTTTGGGTGGGTAATTCTTTGTGGTATGTAGGATGTTTACAGCATCCGTAACTTCTACCCACTAGATACCATAGCAAGTCCCCTCTTCTACCCACTAGATATCATAGCAAGTCCCCTACCTGCCACCAGCTATGACAACCAAAAATGTCTCCAGATATTGCCAAGTATCTCCTGACGATAAAATTGCCCTGACTGAGAACTACTAGTTTAGTAGAAGGGGAATGGTGCTTTGGTGCTTTGCCGACTATGTGATCTTTGGCAAATTACTTAAGCCTCTAAGCCTCAGATTCCCCATCTAGAAAGGGGATAATGTCTGTGATGGTTAATTTTATGTGACAACTTGACTGGGCTGCAGGATGTCCAGATATGCCGTTAAACATTATTCCTGGGTATGCCTGTGAGGTTGTTTCCAGGAGATATTGGCATGTCTATAGTATATCTATAGCATATCTATAGCAGATTTATAGCATAGATCTATAGCATATCTATGCTAATACGGCATACGCTATCTAATTCAGTTTTGTGAAGATTAGAAGAAATAATAGTTGTAAAACTGCCTGATACCCAGGACACTCAATACATTTTTATTATTTTTTCTCTCTTCTTTCATAAAAGTCAAATTGTGATTCTTTTTATTTTTGAAGGAAATAAATTGTTTATTAAACCAAGAACCATAAAATACCCAGGAGTAGACCTAACCAAAGATGTGAAAGATCTGTATGCTGAGAACTATAGAAAGCTGATGAAGGAAATTGAAGAAGGTACAAAGAAATGGAAAAACATTCCATGCTCAAAGATTGGAAGAATAAATATTGTTAAAATGCCAATACTGCCCAAAGCAATCTACACATTCAAATTGTGAATCTTGAATAAAAAACTCAGAGCCTCAGAAAATAATATAAGTTTTGCTGTGAGGTCAGAATATTTTTCCAGTGGAATATTTAAAGTCTCTTTTGCCTACACATTTACCAAAGTTCCTTTTAACTTCAGTTTTTCCTACATTCATCACAAATGACAATGAAATTAGGCTAAGAGACTGTTACCACATTTTCTTATAAATAATAGCAACATAAAGAGTAAGTAAGAATCATCAAAAGTGTTGTGGGTTTCAAGACTAATTTCCTTTGATTTTAGTTTTTATAGCAATATGTATAGTTAAATTAGAGAAAACATTGCCCTTTAACTTGATCATAGGATCTCATAAATTCCCTTCACTTTCTTGAATCTAATGCAGCTGAATGAATCAAGAAGAAACACATGTCCAGTTGGCCATAATGTGCATCACTCATTCACTCTTTTATCCATTAAGTGCTTACTAAACACTGCCTAAGCACAAGGCCACATAGTTGTTGTTTTTTTTTTAATGTTTATTTATTTTTGAGAGAGAGAGAGAGAGAGAGAGAGAGAGAGAGCAAGCAGGGGAAGGGCAGAGAGAGAGGGAGACAGAATCCCAAGCAGGCTCCATACCATCAGCACAGTGCCTGATGCAGGGCTTGAACCCACGAACCATGAGATCATGACCTGAGCCCAAACCAAGAGTTGGATGCTTAACCGACAGAGCCAACCAGGCACCTGTTTTTTTTTTTTTTTATGTTTATTTTTGAGAGACAGAGAGAGATAGATATCGAGTGGGAGAGGGGCACAGAGAGAAAAAGAGAGAGAGAGAGAGAGAGAGAGAGAGAGAGAGAGAGAGAGAGAGAGAGAGAGAATCTGAAGCAGAATCCAGGCTCTGAGCTGTCAGCACAGAGCCTGCCGCAGGGCTTGAACCCACAAACCATGAAATCATGACCGGAGCCAAAGTTGGATGCTCAACAGCCTGAGCCACCCAGGTGCCCCTACAAGGCTACAAAGTTTCTGTTTGAAGACTTAAAAAGGAGGAAATCAAGGAAATCAATGATTTAGTATAGTGTGATGTCTACCTAATGCAACAGAAACAGAGATAAGAAGCATTTAAAATTAGATAGTTAATATTACTAACATTTACTAAGTCTTAGGTGCTAAGTTACAGACACTGCTCTGAGGGCTTTGCACATAATACCTCTTTAATCTTCACAATGATCTTATGAAATAGCATTTTGTTTTCATCATGTTTCCATCATAAGGTTAAATAACATGTTCATGGTTACACAAGTGGCAGAGCCATATTTGAGACCTGGCTGTTTTATGTCTGTGTTCTTAACTACTATGCTAATTTGCTCTTCTATAGAAAAAGCTTTCAGAGAAAGTAATTCTTGACCTGATATTTGGAAAACCAATCAGTGGTAGTTTGCTGTCTCAAAGATGGAAAGAACCCGGAGAGTCGAAACAGTATAGATGAAGGTCCAGGGACATAAGATAGCAAACATTTGAGTCACTAGGGTGTTAATAGGGGAAGTAGAAGGAGATAAGGCTCAGAAACAAGGCAAATCTTTGTGCTTTAAACAAGGAATTCCAATTAAAAAGCTATGAAGTCTCAATGGATGACTGTAAGCTGGGGAGTGGTATAATCAGGTTTGTATGTTAAAAAGGGAGACAGACCAATGTGGAGACAGACCAGTACAAAGACTTACTAAAATGAAATTGCAATATCACAGTGAGAAGTGGACAGACCTTTAAATTTTGGCTGTGGTCTTGGAAATGGAGAAGGGATAGATCCAGCTTGTACTGTCTTGTGAGAGCCAACTGTTAAATTTCTAGGAGTACTGGGAACTATTAAACAAAGCCACCACTAAAAATTACATTATATACACTTAATTATATTAAAAACAAAGGAAATAAATATTCAAAACTCATCACTTCATACTCATTTTACTACATTTTGCTGTTACTTACTCTCAAGGTTATTTATGCCTGTTATATCTGTAGGTGGAAATATTTTATAATGTGTGCTACCATGCATCTCTTCCCAGTTCTGTTCAGTGATGTCATGTCTGACATCAGTAGCTTGAAAACAGCCATGGTGGGATGATTACAACATGAAAATCATCAAATGCCACCCAACAACCTCTCTATCCCCACCCCATCCTGCCCAAAGCTGGTTATTAAACATTTACCACTGGAGACTTCTGAGAACTATTTAAAGGCAGAACAGATAAGCATTAATGACCAATTGGACACTGTGGGAAGAAGAGAAGGAAAAGTCTTGGGTTATCACATTTATAATTTGGGTAGCTGGGTAAATTTATCACCAAGCTAAGGGATTATAAGAGAAGGATCTGGTTTTATTTTTGTTTTTTAACTTTTTAATGTTTATTTATTTGAGAGAGAGAGAGAGAGAGAGAGAGAGAGAGCGAGCATGAGTAGGGGAGGGGCAGAGAGAGAGGGAGACACAGAATCCAAAGAAGGCTTTGGGCTCTGAGCTGTCAGCACAGAGCCCAACATGGGACTTGAACGTACAGACTGGGAGATCATGACCTGAGCTGAAGTCAGAGGCTTAACTGACTGAGCCACCCAGATGCCCTGGGGAGGAGAAGGATCTGGCTTTAGAAGAAAGATGATGAATTAGTTTCAGACTCATTGCATTTGAGTAGAGACATACTTGGATAAATAGGTGTGGAGGTAAGCATAGAGCTTGGGGCTAAAGTAGAGTTTTCGATGCTATTACTATCAGAAACCATACAGTGAGTAGAGCAGAGGGCAGGAGCCACAACCCTGGTGAGTAAAGACCATTAGGTAACATTAGAGGATTAGAAAAGGTAAAGGTACAAAGGATGAGGGAAAGGAGAGTCACATAAGAAAAAGAAAGTATTAAATGTCATAGAGAGGTCAAAGTAAACAAGGCCAGTGAATTATCCATTGCCTTTGCAAATACAGAAGTTATTGGAGAGTGGAGGGAGAATAAGTTTGGTGCAATAGTGTTGGTACAGGCCAGTCTGCAGTGACTGGAGACTGTATAGACAGTGATGTGATGAAGACAATGAATGTAGACTACTTGTTTAAGATGGTTGGCTGTGAAAGGAAGGTAAGATGGTAGCTAAGGGGGGACATGTGGTCACAGGAAATTTTTATTTGTATTTAAATGTGGTCGTTAAAGCATTTTCTATGCTGAGGGGAAAGCATAAGTAACGAATGAGAAGAAAAAGGGAGAAAGGAGATTTGCTAAACAATGATAACCCCAGTGAACCACAACTTCTGGGCTTTATGCCCTGTGACTTTGGCCTTGGTCTTGTGACTTGTTTCAGCCAATGGAACATTAGCAAACATGATGTCAGCAGAGGTTTAGTAAGTACTGGCATATTGGGATTTGTCTTTCTATGAAAGTCATTTACCATGCTGTAAGACAGTTTGGGCTAGAGACAAGTTTGGACCACTGCATGATAAGTGGCCACATAGAACCCTGGAAAATGACAGACTATCTGGGATGGTTTGGCCCAGCTGAGCTCCCAGCTTGCTGGAGTCATGTGAATGACTCCAGACAAAAATCACCAGAAGAACCACCAGGGTGAGCCCAGTTCAGATTGCAGAATCATGTACAAATAAGGGGATTGTTTTAAGTCATTTAGTTTTGGGTTGGATTATTACGCATTAATTGATAACTGAAATGGAGAAAACAGAGAAGCTGCTCAAGTCACTGTGAAGACAATATTGCACAGTGATTTAAGACACAGGCCTTCTGGGCTCACTACTTAATTTGCATAATCTTGGTTAAATTATTTAGTTTTGGGGTGCCTGGGTGGCTCGGTCAGTTGAGCATCCAACTTCAGCTCAGGTCATGATTTCAAGCCCCACATCAGGCTTGCTGCTGTCAGTCTGTCAGTGCAGAGCCCACTTTGGATCCTCTGTCCCCCCTCTCTTTTTGCCCCTCTCCTGCTTGTGCGCACATGTGCGTGTGTTCTCTCTCGAAAAATAAATAAAACATTAAAAAAATTTAGCTTTTTTGAGTCTCAGTTCTTCATCTGTACAACGATGAAGTGAGATGACAGAATCTCAGGAAGCCTTTGATAAATATTTGCTGGTCTAATATTAAAGCACAGGTGGAAGGTTTAATTTTGAAGAGAAGAGGGATTCTTTGTTCTTTCAGACAGAAGGGAGGAAGGCTTAACTATAAGGATATATTGAGGCAAGGCCCCAGGAATTCATGAAGTTGGACTTAGCTATACCTTTTTTACATTTATATAACATTTCACGGTGATAAAGTACTTTCTTTATACTCTCTTCATTTGATCCAATAAAGAAAGGAAGTAGACAACATTTAACTATAAAGAACCAGAAGCTTAAAGAATCTGAATTACTTTGCTAAATGCAAGGCTTAAGAGGTGAGCAAGGACATTTGCAATGACACGGGTGGAGCTAGAGTGTATCATGCTAAGCAAAATAAGTCGGAGAAAGAGAAATACCATATGATTTCATTTATGTGGAATTTAAGAAACATGAACATGGGATAAGGGGGCAAAATAGAAGGAAGCAAACCACAAGAGACTCTTAATTATACAGAACTGAGGGTTGATGGGGGGAGGTGGGTAGGGACTGGGCTAAATGGGTGATGGGTACTAAGGGGGGCACATATGAGCACTGGGGTGTTGTATGTAAATGATTAATCACTAAATTCTACGCCTGACACCAAATTTACCATATATGTTAACTAATTAGAATTTAAATAAAACTTCAAAAAAAAAAGAGGTGAACAATTAGAATGCACTGCTTTGGACTCTGAATTCAAGATTCTCAAATGGCTGCGGAACTGGCTGCAGACAAGAAATCAGAGATTCGGGCATTGCGCCCTGGCTCTGCCAAGTACTAAATACTACTTTTGAGCAAATTACTTAATCTCTCCAAACTTCATGTATAGAATGAAAATAACAATTCCCTGCAATGTCAAAGAGAGCCATTGAGGGGCACCTGGGTGGCTCAGTCGGTTAAGCATCTGACTCTTGATTTTGGCTCAGGTCACAATGCCACGGTTTATGAGTTCAAGCTCCGTGTCGGACAGCACGAAGTCTGCTTGAAATTCTCTCTCTCTCTCTCTCTCTCTCTCTCTCTCTCTCTCTCTCAATAAACAAACAACTTAAAAAAATGGGAATCATTGAGGTGGAGAAGCTGTTTGCAAACTCTGAAGTAACAGGCACATGTAAGTAATTATTATTTCCATTGCCCTGCCTTGTGCATCTCATCAATAATATTATAGTCGTTTATGTCTTCTATTAAGTATGACATAAAGGAAATGAATCTTCAGTGTTCCTTTGCTTTTTCCCTCCATTGTTCCCTGTCTTCTTCTCCTTGGTGATCTCAAACTGCCCAGGAGACCTAGTTCCAAACATGTTTATGTTTAGTTCACTCATTAAAAACAAAAACAAACCTGTCCTATATAACACATATTTAAATTCTAGTTTTCGGGGCGCCTGGGTGGCGCAGTCGGTTAAGCGTCCGACTTCAGCCAGGTCACGATCTCCCGGTCCGTGAGTTCGAGCCCCGCGTCAGGCTCTGGGCTGATGGCTCAGAGCCTGGAGCCTGTGTCCGATTCTGTGTCTCCCTCTCTCTCTGCCCCTCCCCCATTCGTGCTCTGTCTCTCTCTGTCCCAAAAATAAATAAAAAACGTTGAAAAAAAAATTAAAAAAAAAAAATTCTAGTTTTCTACATGCTTCTAATCCATACTTAGGAGAAAAGGATATTCCTGAACTAATGTCTTCCTAGCCTCAGGTAAGAGGTATTTTCACATTGGCTTTAGCCCATAGGAGGCTACCACAGTGCTGAAAATCTTGGCATAGCTGTGGGAAGACGTAATAAGACTTGGAGTGAGTATAGAGTTTGTCACATGACCTCTGTCAGCCAACTGTGCAGGTTTTTTGACCATCAACTCAACATCTCCTATGTGATCCCTGATTATTGACTGTGTCCAGGATGGAACTATTTTTTAAGGGTCTCATGTTTATTTCCATCCTGAAAAAACAAAATATGAAGACAGAATATAGCTGTGTCATTTAGAATGACCAAAGTGGGAAATCACCCTGAATTTTCACTTTTTTGTTTTGTTTTGTTTTGTTTTAAAGTAGGCTTCACATCCAGCGTGGAGCCCAATGTGGGGCTTGAACTCACTACCTGAGATCAACAGCACTCAACAGACTGAGCTACCCAGGCACCATTCAAATTTTCACTTACAAAGCAGATAACAGTGTTATCTTCTAAAGACTGGACCTCGTGGAACAATCTAGTATCCAGGATGTAGAAGGCCTCGAGTTCTTGTGCTGTGTCCTATGTTGTCCTTCAGACCAGTCTCTGGGCATTTTTGTCTCACTGAGCTAATTGTATTTGCCACACACTGATCAAAATAATTTCACAGCCTTTAGCTTATTTTAAGAACTGAACAAATGTGCTGATTTGTATAAATAAGACAGAATAGAGAACTTTCCTGGAAAATGAGAGATATTTTGAAAATAACTGTCACACTGAAGACTACAGGGAGGCTTAATTAGCTGATGCTTGCAAAGTACTTTGAAAATGAAATTCATGATGTCCTTGCTAAGTATGATGAATACCATTTAATCTTGGATAAGTAAAAAGTCACATATTTTGAGGCATTCAAATTTGGTGTGCACTGTCTACAAAATGCAGAATGTCCTTTTTGTAGAAAGAACAAATAAAACTCTTGGTGAAAAATGAAGAAATGAGACAAATTTTTGAATACAAAGTTATTAGTCTTGAAGACTTAAATATGGAGTGTTGATGTGAAATTAGATCGTTATTTAGCCCAACTGAATGAGTCTATCCAGAGACATTGGCATGGCTGAAAGAACACTGGTATAGAATTGGAATCTAAGTTCCAGACCTGAACTGCATCTGCCAGCCAAGAGACTTTTTTTATTTTAATTTTTTTAATGTTTTTATTTATTTTTGAGATACAGAGAGACAGAGCATGAGCAGGGGAGGGGCAGAGAGAGAGGGAGACACAGAATCCAAAGCAGGCTCCATGCTCTGAGCTGTCAGCATAGAGCTTGATGTGGAGCTCAAACTCATGGACTGTGAGATCATGACCTGAGCCGAAGTTGGACGCTTAAATGACTGAGCCACCCAGGCGCCCCACCAAGAGACTTTTTGTCAAGTCACTGGTTTCTTCATCTACAAAGTAGGAAAAATTATAGTACCTTTCCTATTTACCTTCTAGGGTTGTTTTGAGACCCAATGTGACCATATAGTCATTTGATGATTTCACCTGTAAAAAATGAAATGAAGGGTATCATTTCTTTACAACATTCATGAGGGAAAAATGGCTTAATAACTCCAATAATTAATGCTTCACCGAGACTTTAACTCATCCCTTTAGAGTTCTTAAGTGTTTTCTTTCTTTCCTTTGTACCACTGTTTCTTTTCATGGGTCTGAAGAGGTTAGAGATGAGAGGTGATAAGGAACTTTGAGGCGAGCCTTTTTCCTCTGTTAGGAGCAGAGTGTCTCATTACCAAACTTTCAGGAGAACCTCATTTGGAATTTTAAAAGATGATAGCTAGACTGCATTTTATAGGAATGGCCTTTCTGGGGAAATGTAGGATTTGACATTTCATATGCCTGAAGTTCTTCTACTGGCCAGCCCATGCAGCATGGAAACAAACAGCCAGATGAAAGAAACATTTAGCACGGCAGAAACAGGTCTCCCCATTAAGAACCAAATATCCATGAATGTCAACAGCTTACATGGGTAGCTGTTTTAAGACCATTTCTACCATTTCTTATTTAATACACATAAACATTACAGTACAGTGAAGATGACTGTAAATTCTTTGCTGTTCCTCCTGTAAAGAGGTGGAATCTAATTCTCTTCCTCTTAAATCTGGACTGACTTTAGTTACTTGACCATATGATTGAGGCAGAAGTGATGTCTGAGGACTCTGGAGTTTGGCTCATAAGAAGCTTTGGCATTTTGACCTAGATCTCTGGGATATTTGTTTTGGGAGGCCTGATCTTCTTTGTAGGAAACTCGATCCACCGAAGACACTGTTCAATGGTGCCTGCAGATTACAGCTTTCCATCTGTCTTTGCAAAGGCATAGCATATGTGAGCACAGCCACCTTGGACCCTCCAGAGTAGTTCATTTGCTATTTCAGTACCTCTGAGTGACCTGCCCAAACTCCACACCCACACAAGCTTGAGACATTATGAAATGGTTATTGTTTTAAGTCACTAAGTGTGCAAGCAGCAATACATAATCGGAATATTAAATATCTTGAGTGAAATAGCACTCAGGTATAGTCAGTAGTAGTAGCATCACTTATCTTCACCCAAATATAGTTTTATTGAAAAAGTAGGCTTTGGGGCATCTGGGTGGCTCAATTGGTTAAGCATCCAATTTCAACTCAGGCCATAATCTCGAGGTTCATGAGTTTGAGCCCCACCATTGTGCTCTGTGCTAATAGCTCAGAGCCTGGAGCCTACTTCAGATTCTGCATCCCCCTCTCTCTGCCCATCCCCTGCTCGCTCTCTCTCAAAAATAAACATTAAAAAAAAAGAAAAAGTAGATTTTTATCATTGACTATTATATATAATAATATACTAGCTTTTATTTTTTGAGATTTTACTATATGCCAGGTACTACACTAAACGTTTCATCTATGAATCATCCATGTATTTGTACCTATTGCTTCACCTCTACCTCAAGGCATATCCATTCAGTGACAGCTTCCTGAGCTCTGGACCACTGTGACCAGTCATGGATGAGGAAGACGGAATTATTTTTCAGGGACATTCTCAAAGATTTCTCTCTCTCTCCAGCTCAGGAGAAATGAGTACATTCTCCCTCTTCTATAATGTGTAACTGAAAGATTACTTTAATTATTATCTAGAGGATCTCACAGGCTTATCTTAGGCAAGGCTGTGCCATAGCCATGTTTCCACACCTCTTCATCATTCCTCTCAGATCTCCTCATCTGATTGTACCACTCATCACTCACTAATCTCACTGGGTCTCATAACTCTGTATAGGATGGAGCCATGGAGGCTGTGCTCTTTTCTTTTCCTCAGGCATTTGCCAGCCCTTCTGAAAGTTTCCACTGTTGCCTATGTTAAAAATGATTCCAACAGGCTAAGAGAGCATGAAGATCTGAGCAAACATGGTGTCTTTTTTTTTTTAAGATTTTATTTTTAGGTAATCTCTACACTCACATGTGGGGCTCAAACTCAACAACCCCAAGATCAAGAGTCACACACTCCACTGACTTGATGCCATTGTAAACATGGTATCTTGAAATCAGTTACAGGTTTTTACTGACCTATAAACAAGGTCAAGTCTTTTTTATTTTTTTGAGAGGCAGAGAATGTGTGCAGGGAAGGGGCAGAGGGAGAAAGAATCTTAAGCAGGCTCCTTGCCCAGCGTGGAGACTAACATGGAGCTTGAGCTGAAATCAAGAGCTGGGTGCTTAACTGACTGCACCCAGGTGCCCCAAGGTCAAGTCTTCTGACTTTAGTAAATCTTAGGCTATGATTCCTCTGGTTCCTATCATATCATATAGATGATATATATAACTGAAGCTGAATCAAGTATAGTAAAAATGCTTTGCTTTTGGAGCTGTTTGAGAATGGTGTAGTGGGAGAAAATATTTTGGCCATATTTATTTTTCTTTGCTCAGATAATATTATGATAAATGTCTTTTTATTTCTTCTCTGTGCATGTAGGGTTTTCTCATACTTATTTTTTTCCTGCCCTCATCTTTTTGTATATCATTTGGGGTAATAGATACTTGAGTGTGGCCAGAGGTGGATATACTACAAAGCTAAGAAGCTTAAGCTTTAGAGCTCCTCACTTGAATGGGCTCCTTACAAAGTCCTACACTTAATTTTGATTTTTCTATTTGGAAAAAGAAGTCCCCACACATACAGCAAACTTTTGGTTCACAAATTCTGAATCTACTCCTGAGTATGACTTACCTGAAGGCTTGGGGCATTTGTCATATTGCAGACTTAATAACATCCGAATGGTTTGCTTCATGTTGTTAATGGCATGACAATTCACCTTTTGAAGCCTAGCCCATGATGTGATCAGACATATTATTCCTATTCTTTTTCTGCCTTTAGTTCTTTTCTCTACCCGTCCCCCCTCCTCCCAGTTTATTTTATTCCCTACGTCCCTGGAATTATTTTCCCCTGAATGCCAGGTTCTTAACTTTCTGCTCTGACTATTCTTATTTGAATTTCCCTTATTAGTTAAACTCTACCAGGATAATATAAAACCTCTTTGGATTCAATGGAAAATGTCTCCCTTTTGTTAATAGAGTAAGTTGGTTGTTAAGCTCTGCTAGTTGGGAGAGGAATTTCAAGTGCTTTCAGCTTTGTGAATGTACCAAGAACTATTCACTGGGGTAGTTCTCTTCCAGGATTAAGAAAAACAGTAAATCATACCTAAGAGCAGTTCCAAGTAGCCTCATTCTCATGGTGTTGGGATCTGCTGGGGAACAATGGTGGGCTTTGATGAGTAGTTCTTGTGTGAACCACTAATGAAAGCACTCACTCCAAGTAGAAGTCCCTCCAGGATTCAGCACATGGTTGAAGCTTCTCATGTGCTTTGGCGAGGTCCAACACATTAAACAGGGAGAACAATTGCTTGCCCCAGTGGTGCAATGTTATTCATTACCTGTCTTCTCTGAAAGAAGCAGATACAATAACCCTAATGAATTTTATGGTTGAGATTTGAGGAATTCTTTGAAAATAGGGTGAAAAACCAAAGCATATTTAGGCCTTAAGAGAGGAAGCTCCAAAAGATTCATTTAAGCAAGGAGAGGACACAGCTGGTCTACAGCTGTTTTCTACCTCTCCCACACTGGGAAAAGATTCTTTCCCCCCAGAATCTAGAAACCTTCCATTTGTTCCTCCAGATGCACACCATCTCCACTCTCCACTCTTCTCCACCCTGAGCTATCCCAGGGCCTGTGAATTGCATCATCAGGTTCTCTTGCCTGATGGTTTCTGTTGGGTACAGCCAGTGGAGTGCACTGCAGGAGAAATTTGGGCGAAGGAGGAGAGCAAAATCAAGGTATACATTTTCTCAGTGCCCTCTCTGTGACTATGTCCCTCTCCTGAAGGTCATAGCCCCTCTCACCTCTCAGTGATCCTCTCCATGCAGCATTTTCTGTCTGGGTTCAGAAAATGCTCTCTCCCATGGTATGAACAAATTTAGTTCTTATCAGTCTGTTCTTAGAACCCCTTGCAGGTTCTCTATACCCTGCCCACACCTTGATAAATAATCCCATTATACATTTTCTCAAGTCCCCAAATTCAATTTTTTTGGCCTGGATCTGTCATTTCCTTCCTGAAACCTTGACCACACAACACTTGATTCAAAATTTAGGATTCATGGGTTTGGATATTTTCAGATCCTTTGCCAACAAAGCTGCCTCCTGCTCCCCAGTGCTGCCCTGTTTCAAGTCTGTCCAACAGTTGCTGTGGGGATCCACTTGGAACTTTTGTTGGTATGAAGATTATTCGATGCAAAGGGCATTTGAGATTAAACAGATGCAGAAAGAAACCTTCTTGGAGCTTCCTTTATCTGACCAAAAGCAGAAACTTCTGAGAAATGAGACATTGCCATGAATTCCCTCTTGAGGGCAGATTGTACTCCCAGGAGAGAGACCAAGAGTAAACCTACCACAAATTCCTCTCCAGGAGAGTTTTGTGGCCACTTATACTTGTATAAACAAACATTTTCACAAAGTTTCTTATCTCCAGTTTGTTCTAAAAACCCTTGTCTTTGCTAAAAAATCTTTTGTCCTTCTCACAGATGCTGTTTCTTCCCCTACTCCTTCCTTTCCCCTTTGAAGTTAGCTATCTATATAAACCTTAAACTTGACCTGCTTAAGGAGCTAGCTACTTTTGTTGGCTTCTGTGTGCATATGAATGAACTTTTTTCTGTTAATCTGTCTTTTGTCAGTTTAATTTGCAGACCCCAAATACTGAATATAAGAGGGTGAGGAAAAGCTTTTTCCTCCTCTACATTGCCTTAGCTGGGGCACATATTTCTTTTTCTTTATGTTTATTATTGTTAATTTTTGAAGTAAGCTTCATGTCCAGTAGGCTTCAATCCAGTCAGCTTCATGCCCAGTGTGGACACTTAACCAACTGAATCACCCAGGAATCGCCATGTTTTTCTCTTTAAATGTAGCATAGCAGTCCTCATCTTTGGAGAGAACCCAAAGCTACAAGGTATTCAAATGTGATCAGCACTCAATAAAGATGATTTTGCTGATAAAATCACAAATTTTGAAGGGTGAATCAAGGAGTTTTAGAAACAAATATGGACAACTAGGTCTGGGAATACCTATGGTTTTTTCACTTTATAGTCCTCTCCCATTTTTCTTGTCATGCAATCTCTAGAACGTTGACACCAGGATTAATCTGAAACCTTAGAAAGTAAGTTAGTCCTTCTGCTCTTTTCCCCTCCATTATGCAGTCTTTTCTATGCCAAAGGAAATCCAACTCATTAGTTCAGTCTGACTAAACATTTTAAACACTGTTCTAAAACCATTGTTTTTGGGTGGTTAGTCCTGGAACATGTAGAAATTTGCCTAATCAAGAGTAGTCTAATTAGCCAAATTGAAACAAAGTTGTATTTTGGATGAATAATACTGTACAAGGGAATCTGTTGTTAATTCTTTTTGGACAATGACTATTTTTGGTTTCATGGCACTAAAAATGTACACACCACATTCAATAACTAGGCTACAGATCTTTAGAGCTATGAGCCCTATTATCATGATGCTGGGAAGTGTGAGGTGAGTCAGCCACCTCCAGCCATGACTATAACCTCAAACCTTACTGTGGCCACCATCCAAACACAGAGGATTTGAGAAAAATAAAACAAAGAACCAAACATATAGTAAACATAGGCTAGATTTTTGCCCGTTACCTTGTGGGAAAGAAAAGAAGTCAATCATACCCAGAACTCAGACTATAGTAACCTTGTATGTTTCTACCCAGAGTATTTTTCAAATTATAAGAAAACATTTGCTTTTGAAATCAATCACTTTAAATTGTTTTCAGATTACAAGGGGACATCAATCAGTTGATTTTATCAGTGAGCTAATGCTGTACTCCTTCCCTGCCCCCATACCTAAGAAGCTACTAAAATGCAAGATCACTGGGAGTACCAAGGTTTAAACCAAAAGCGTTCTTAGTTTAAAACAAAAGCCTGTAGTATGTCCCTTTACCTATATTTTAGGAAATTACTGAAAAGTTTTCCTGGAAAGAGTTTAACTTGCACTCCACTGTGAGGTCCTTGAAGGCTACTATTATGTGTTAAAATTGGGGATCAAAAAAGAAAAAGAGAGGGAAAGAAGACACTTGGGGTTCAGCATTTGTGTTTTGATTCTTCTGAATTCCAACAGAATGATGCATTGATTTAGAGTTAGCTCAAAGTTGTTTGGTCCTCAATGAAAGGTTGAGAAAACCCTCTGAACTAATGGCTTGAGAGTTAAAAATGATCCAGTGGGCTAAGAGAGCATGAAGATCTGAGTAAACATGTGTCTTAAAACCAGTTAGACGTTTTCACTGACCTACAATTACATATATATGTGTATGTATGTGTATGTGTATATATATATATATATATATATACACATACACATACATACACATATAGAGAGAGAGAGTGAGAGCGAGAGTGAGAGAGAGAGAGAGAGAGAGAGGGAATAGATGATTAGGTAACTGAGGTTGAATCAAGTATAGTAAAAATGTTTTGCTTTCAGAGGTATTTGAGAATCTTTAAATGGTGGATTTTATACTTCTTTATGTACTTATATTAACTTTATGGGTGTAGCACTTTATCTGAACCTAGGATGAACTTTATCCTGTTAAAAAAACCCACTACTCCATACATATCTGATTAAAAACCTATTAGATAACTGGATGCTCCTTCTAAATTGCCCATGTTTTTGGATAAGCTGAAAACCTGGATTTTATACATATTCTGTGACTACAGTGATTGTGTAGACTGATAGATATTCGAATGTGGTTAAATTTTATTGTTTCAGCAATTATAGACTTATGCCAGGTACTTGTAAAATAGTATTTTCACAAATGACTATTTTGAGAACTGTCTCTGTTTATCTCATTCAGGTTTCAGGAATTTGGGTGACACTTCTGTAAGCAGCGCTGCAGTTTCTCATTATCCTCAAGTGAGCAGGTGGCTGACAGGGTGGCATAGGAGGTCAAAGATGTCAGGAACAGATTATAGGAGGATATTAGATTAAATAATTCACTACTTTTTTTGTTGTTGTTCATTTAACATATTCCAAATTCAATAAAAAAAAAGTCATCTTGCTGATGATGAGGGACCATAAGGCAAGCAGAGGGCAAAGCACAAGCTAGCACCAATTCCAACCCCTTCCCCCCCACAGGGTGGGATGTATGCTACATTCTTCAGGCACTCCTGGCTGCCCAAGGACAAAGGAAAGGGAAAGAATACCAATGGTTAACTGATAGAGGTCACAATCATGCAGGACAGGAGTCTCTATCAGTTTACAAATATCTTAGTGAATTATAAGAAAAAGGCAATCTTATCAATAGCTTAACTTCCAGAAACCTATAGACTCAGTTTCCTGGAGCCCTTAATATCACCCTCCCCTCTATAGTGACTCGGGGAGCAAAAACAAGAAGGAAATGGCAGGTAAAATGAAATTTCCTCATAACCTGCAGCCCACTGACAAATACTTGAGGCAAATACAGAGTATAACATTTCTCCAGGAACCCCCTACCATCTTAATGATAAAGCTTTGCTAGAGGGAAAACAACCGCAGCTCGACAATAGCAAGGCCTCAGGTATCTTAGGAGTTCTCTTTAGCATATCAAAGTCCCTCTGGAGGCCTCCCTTTTGCCTTTACCTCTCACAACTCCACAGTATATAACCAGTCACTCCTCACAACCCCCGTGCAGCTCTTTCTGCCCATGGGTCCTGTCCCTGTGCTTTAATAAAATCACCTTTTTGTACCAAAGATGTCTCAAGAATTCTTTCTTGGCCATTGGCTCTGAACTCTCATCACTCCAAAACCCCATCACTGAATCAAAAATATGTGTCTGGAGAGAGGCTCAAAATTTGCTTTGGTCAACTAATGGATGCTTGAGAAAATTCCCAGAAACTTCAGCATCAGATATGAAAATATTTTTCCTTCTTATGAGAATGGGAGTAGTAATAGATTATGACCACTGTTCCTACTCAAGCAAGTGAAGGTCACTGCAACCTTTCTGCATAGTTGCCTAAGAGAAAGCAGAACACAGTCATACCCGCTGCTTGAAGCCCCTTTATTTGGCTTCCTTTTGTATCAAAAGGATTGGCTTTCACCATGGGAGAGGTTGTAATTGGATTTTACCATGAAAGGAGGTTGTAATTAGATTTCTCAGCAGGTCTACAAGCTCCCTCCCTGGAAAAACAAGGAAAAGGGCCTGGTTATCCTTTCCTCTAGCTGGGAAGGTAGCCCAGCTAAGCTTGAAGGCATTAGTGAAAGGCACAGGCAAAGTAGGCCATGTGTGTATCATCCAACCCCATATGATGGAGCGAAGACCTGTCTGGCCTCTAAGACCAGTGTTTGGTCCTTTAGATTGAGGGTGGAAAGCAGTGCATGCGACAGGTAAATATTGCTTGGACACTGCATTTGGTGTGGAACATTTCTAAAAGGAACCCTCTGACACTCGGTCTATCTTTTGATGTCCTGCGATTTCTATCTCCCAGAGAAAGGAAGGGCACCTAAAGTCTGGCACTCCCGAGAATATCATCCTCCATCTAGATTTAAGAGTGAACTTACACAAACTTACCAGAATATATTTTGGGTACTCTGATTCGTTTTGAGTTCTTACCTGTAATTGGTTGCATTTCAGTTTCTAGGGTATTTTCTAGAAGTTTAAATTAGAGTAAGATTGGGTCAGAGTAGATTTTTGTATTTGATTTCTTTTTAGTTTCTAAAGTTTTTTAGAACACTAAATAAATTTATTACTTTAAAGCACTAATTTAAATTTAAACTTAAAAAGCTAAGTCTTCTTTTCGAAGTTCTGCTGTCATCTTGCTGCTTAAATCTACCTACTGTAACCATTTTTCTCCACCTGGCACTTCTCGTGTCACTACCTCTTCTTTTTATATCTCTTCTCTTTTCTTTTCTCTTAAGCATTAACAAGCTCTCTGACCAATGAACTAGTGTAAACAGCTATCCATTCCTCTAAAAGGAGGAACAGGCTTGGAGTCTATTCTTTTCTAGCTCTTCTATTGGTTATGTAAATGACTCCTTGGAAATGTTAGTGCTGGGAGTTATTGTTTGAAGTCTTTTTAACTGAACTTCCCTCTTGTTGCCTGGAGTTACCCAGGCAGCTGAACTGCCCCCTTTCTCCCTAGATGTTGGCTTCTTCTTAGGCATTCCCAGCCAAACTTACAAGTCTTCCTCCTTCCCTTCTAGGCCAAGGAAACTAAACAAACGTTGCTTCAACACTTTTGGTTTTCAAGGCAGATTATGATTACTTGATCTGTTCATCTTACCTTGTCTAAAGTCCAACAAACTGAGAAAGACACACCATATACCCTAGAAAAAGGAGAGGTTTGCATTGACCATTTTCCCTATTTTTCTTCTTACTATTGGCATATCATTTCTTAGAGTATGCACATCCATGCTTCTAAATAAGGCTAGGTATATCTTCTGTTGGATTCATTTATATCAGAGGAAGCCTGTAGGCTGCTATTTTTAGTAATTATTTTAACTGTGGAAAAATTTCCTTTCAGGGAAATGTAGTAAACAAAATGATTATCATGGTTATTTCATAATCAATCACAAACAGATCATTTTCCTTCACCCTGTCTTTACATAATAGTCAAAGCTTTTGTTATTAGAGAGCAAACCCTTTAGTCACATTTTGGCTAACATATACATATTGTTACCCGATCCAGAGTTAACACTGATGCTTCAGGGCTTTTAAAGTATTAATGAGTCTCTTAGGAGAGCTCTGTAGCTTGACATTAAAGTCATCTGAAGGATTAAAAAAGATGTTCTTCTATTTTGAGTTCTCTGCTGAGTCACCATCTGACATCAAGGTGACCCAGCCCGGTGAATGATAAAGATTTTCTGGAGCTTTGACCTTCAACTCACCGTCATCCTTCCTAACCAAACCTACTACAGTCATGTGGGGCCAAGTGAGGGATAAACACGGTTTATGTCAGTTGGGGCACTGAGTCCAACCTGGTTTTGACAAGAGTTCAACATGAATCAAGCAGATAATAAAAATGCTTAGTGATCAGGGAAGAGGGTATTGTGGAGAGTTGCTTAGGATTTGCATCTCCCATCACTCTGCTCTTTGCTCTCAGAGGAGCTGGCCTTCTCTGTATTCCTCAAATAGACCATGATCTCACTTGCTGC
The DNA here is from genome assembly GCF_022837055.1 of Prionailurus viverrinus. Taxonomy (NCBI): domain Eukaryota; kingdom Metazoa; phylum Chordata; class Mammalia; order Carnivora; family Felidae; genus Prionailurus; species Prionailurus viverrinus. Next base: position 133,872,095 of record NC_062564.1, on the reverse strand, counting down.
AGGGTCTTTGCACAAGGTGTCACACTGTTAGAATTCTCTTGCCAGCACCCACTTGCCCCAATCACCACACACACACACACACACACACACACACACACACACACACAAGCATACACAAGCACACACAGAGACACCACAGAGTAACATCTATTTAGCCTTCAGATCAAAACAGCCATCAGTGACCTTCGGCAGAGGTCAGGCTCCTTAAACATACTTTCTTAGAACAAAGGTGCTTTACCCTCTTAACACTTATTTCAGCAGATGATTATATACAATACAAATTCAAATATACTGTGACTTTTTCATCCCCCAAATTATGCTATAAGAAAGAGGGATGTGCTTTATATTTTAGTGCTTCCGAGATCTCTCACATTAAAGACCACTGTCTCAATGACTTCATTTTGAACAACAAAGTACTGTTTCAGGAAAACAGCCTGAAATGATCTCAAGCAATGCTTATTTTGGTCATGCTTAAGATGGTCATCTTGACAATAAAAAAGGAGGTAAAGATATTTAAAGCAGATTTAGTAATTATTCGTGAGGTATGACTTCATTATTGCAAGTGTTAAAATCGCAGTTTTAGAAAACCACACTTTACAAACTCAAGTGTTTTCAAATAAGCCTTGAAAGAGGGCTGGAAAAAACAAAGAAGTAATAAATAGAATGAGAATTTATGCTTAGGGATCCAATTTGCAGCATCCACAGATTTTTAAGAAGTGTGTTATAAACAACTTGCGGAGGACTGATGATGCATTAGTCTGTACTAGATAATTACAGAGTGGATTCAGTGAGTAGATCTTAGGTATCCTCTAAGTACATATTACAATTTACTACCCGTTTGTGCATTTAGGTTGGCCAAGGACTTTGGCTGAGAGTCTTGTCATTAGAAAAATAAAGATGGCTTTGTATTCAAGGTCACCTTATGTTTGCGCATAAGCACTTTTTATTAATGTGATGATTTACTTAATGACAGTCTCCCTAACTACACAGTAAGTGCCACTAGAGCACAGCCCTCTCTATATTTACTCCTGCAGCATCTCTGGCATTTCTCATGGTATAGAACATTGAAATGCATGAGTCGTTCAAGACATAAGATTATTTATTGACATAATTGCATGGTCTGGAAAACACTGGAGAGACTAAAACACTAAGATGCTTTAATGCAAAGCATCTTAATAAAAGATGTTTTAATAACCTTTTACTGTAAATCAAGATGAGAATTTTCTTTATAAATGTAAAAACTCTTATTTATTTTTCTTTAGAAATTCAATGGTTCACATTTATACAATGATAATTCTGACACCTATATTCATTACAGTTTACTCATTGGGAAATTCCAAGTTCAAAACAGCTAGCTCTGGGGCACGTGGGTGGCTCAGTCAGTTGAGCTGACTCTGATTTCAGCTAAGGGTCTTGGGATCAAGCCCTGCATTGGGCTCCATGCTGAGCGGGAAGCAGAGCCTGCACTCCCTCTCCCCTCTCTTTGCCCAAGCTCTCTCTTAAAAAAAAAAAAAGCTATTTCCATCAAAGGTGGACATAGCGATGACAAGTATTAAAAGACTATTAAAAGTATTACAGAGTATGAAAAGAACTACTACTTATTGAGCACTTACACATCATTTCAGTTAATCTGACAATGAATTAGCTGTTACCCCCATTTAACAAATAAGGGATATAGGGGCCTGGCAAGCCTAATAGCTAACCTTGACCACTGGTCACATACTGTAATGAGAGCCTTACACTATCTCATTCAATCTCCACAACAATTTCATGACTATTCTTATCTCTGTTTGCAGATGAGAAGACAGAGGCAAAGAGTGTGTAAGGTAAAACACTAGAGAGTGCCCGGATGCAAGTCCTGGTAGACGCCCCAGAATCCCCCTGGATAACCACTGTACTGTGGTGCATTGCGAAGATGGGAGGAGCCGGCAGGAACTCGGAAAATGGATTTATTCTGGGCTGTGCAGTATGTGCTTTGAAGTGAGGTTATTTCTATCTCTCTTCCTTTGCCTTCCCAGTAGTTCTCCCCCCCGCACTCCAGAGTAAACTGGTCACTGTTTTAGTAGCTTTCTTGTTCATTTTCTTAACACCTATTCATCGAATCTCTAAAGAAAACATTTAGCTACTCCAATTGGTGTACATAGTTGGTTGCATAATAGGAAGGAAACAAGCCAAGACTGGAGACTTCATTTCTAAAGAAGGATTTTAGAGCAGACTAAGAGTTATTTCACAGAGTGGGTCATGAAACTCAGTCTCTCTATACCCTTTCATCGCTATGACGACAGGCTGCTCCTGCTACATGTAGCCAGAAAAAGCAGCTGACATTTCAATGCTAGGAGCACAGGGGGAGAGGTTTACAAAAACAAAAAACAAAACCCAAACCCTTTCGTTTGAATTTCAGTTAGAAAGGACAAAATACCCCTGGAGCAAGTCAAAACCCCTATTCTTGCCTTTAGAAAAGATAAGAAAGGAGAAATGTTGGGGGCCTTCTCCCCTGTCCAACTAGGCCAATAAAACAGAATCAACTGCAAAGCAGCATTTCATCTCACTCTCTTAATGGCAATCTGAAACAGAAAACTCCCTTTGGTTTCATTTGACTTGGTCCTTAAGAAGAAACTAATTGATGAAGCAGTAAAGACTCACAGTAATAAATACTTCATGTTGAGCACCGCCCCCCCCCCCCAGGGGAGTACAGTAGATTCAGATTTATTTTTCCATTCCTTTGGATAAAAAAAAAAGACAATTCAAAGAATATTTCCTTCTCAATCCCCAATTCTGTTATCAGAAAAATCATTTCAAGTGTATAACTGAATACTTTCTCACGCTGTGCCACTCTGCCAGGTGCTACACTTGGTATTTTAAAAACATCTCATTTAACTCCTACAACAACTGCATTTGTGGGTATTATTATCACTGCTTGCTTAATAGATGGGTAAACTAAGAAACTTGAGGGAAAACCGAGAGTAAATTCCTTTTTACAGAGTTCCAGTTGGGACACCTAGGTAGGGTGGTGTTTTCATTATTAGCTATGATTAACTGATTGCTTCATATGCACCAGGCATAGGGGTTTTCTTGACTTAATTATCATAACAAATCTCTGAAATGGCAAATAATTTTATGATCCTCATTTCCACAGATGAGGGGACTGAGGCTCAAAGACCCATTTGTCCAAAGTCACAGATCCTGGTAAAGCCCAGGTATAAGCCACGTCTGTGTGTTTCCAGAATTCATGATCTTACTTTATTACACCATCTCCTACAATTATTAGAGACCGCACATTCTGTCCCCCAGAGTTCTGTGTACCTTTTGATGCCCAACACAAAAACCAGGCCCAGGTGGTATTACCAGTGCAAGCTCAGCCTTTGGCAGAAGATGCCCTGTGGGCCTTGTGTGAACCAGAGCCCAGCTTAGCTGGGCATCTCTTGGGCAGCCAGGTCTACTGGGGAAGTTCTCCTGGATTTATGGGGCCCCTTTCCCCTTCACTGAAGGCTGTTCCAGAAGGAAATGTAAAGGAAAAGGGCATCTGAAGTCTTTTAACAGCAGTTGTTTATGTTTTTCTTGGTGGAAAAAGCATAAACAAACAAATGTTTGTATACTGTTATTAAATGGAATAAAAATAATAGTCAAGAGAAAATGAAATAAATAGTGTTCTGGAGTTGTCTAGAGACATCACTGTTCATTTCATTCTTGTCATCACTATTTTTATGTAGTTGATAGTGAAGTTGCACATGAGAAAGTACTGGGGATTGAACCCCAAAAGACCTGGAGAAGAAACCTCAGGAATTGCTAAATAGGTGCACAGAAATTCCATAAAAGGAAAAAGGCAAGATTCATGAATAACATGTACGCATTCTTTTTAAAAACTTGGGAAGTAGCATTAGTTGATTGGATGGTAAGTAGATGAAACAGACTGATTGCTCTTCTTTGCTAGATCTGGTTGAATGAATAGAAATATAAACTTAAATCTTTCCTAAGAGGGGTGTCCTTTTTTTAAACAGTCATGGTTAACAATAGTCACTACCACCAAAGTTTAGATGAATAAGCTCCGAACTCAAAAAAAGTTGGTATCCAAGAGAGAGGGGAGAATTTATTAAAAAGATTTTTGCTGAGTTGGATCGAGTGAACATTTCTATTCAGTGCAGTCAGGCAGTGGGCCAGAGGAAAGCTCAGACACAATGCCAAGGTGACATATTTAACCTCTTTGCAGATTAAAGGCAGTGCAAAAGAGACAGTCTTTCCTCAGTACCGCTTGGTTATAGTATCAACAGCACCCATCTACAGTTGAAAGGATGGTTTTCTCCTGCAGGGGGACCTCTAATACCTAGGAGGAATGAGTGAGCACGACGTACATTATTGTTTTATTCTAGTAGAGCCAGAATGATAATACCGTATGATATAGGATTTGCCATAATCTCCTCAGCTCTCTGGTTTCCCTACCTCCTTCCCTCCCCAAGTAGGACATCATCAGGAATTAGAGAAATTTTATGTGTGTGCACCTTAAAAAACAATGGAGGGAGACAAGAGACAGCTAGTCATAAAAGTATAAAAGGGAATTAGGAAAGGAATAATAGTCATAATAACTAAAAAACAATAAAAGAAGATTATAGTAGTGCAGCAATTTTCCTGCCTTTTGGAAAAGCAAAATGTTCCATGTCTATATTGCTGGTAGGTACACACTGGGACAGTGGTGGTGATGAAATAATTTCAGATAATTTAAACATGGAAAACATACATGTTACTTTGATTTGAAAGTTCTTTTTTAAACTACTTCCCTTATGATTTACTTAATATACTCAGTAAAATATTTTTATAAAACACATTTCCAGATTCAGACTTCACCAAGATCTGAATGCTAATCTGGCCAACAACAGTTCTACATTTGTGCTCTTGCTCTTCATTAAAACCATCATTTATTACTACTAACTATATAATCTTGAAGAAGAAAAGGAAACATGAATACAAGAGTTAAAATTTCTTACTAAGTAGCTTTTCTGTAAATCACACAAAAGTTTGTTTGTTTTTTTTTTGTAAATAAATGGCTTTGTCCTAGGAAAAAAATATTAGACATCTTCATTGGATCATGCAGCGTAGTATAACAAATGCCATTAGATGATACAGTAAACTTATTAAAATTTACCTTCAGGTAGGTGGCTGGACCCAGAGCCTCGATACAAAATTGCAGTTGAATCCTCTCTTTGCACACAGCCAAGAAATAAAAGTTTGACAAATACCCAATACACTTTAAAAAATCTCTTCCCTCATTAGCTCTGCTTCTCTGCCCAGACACACATTCGAGTCTGTTGGAGTTGAAATTCTGCTGCTCTGTCAACTAGTCAGGGTCTGAGGTGACAGACAAATGTGGAGGTTGGCACTGGGGGTATTTCAGGCTGTCATCGTTTTTGTTGCAGATTCCTGCAGTTCTCCGGCAGGCTGGCCTCTCCGAGGGCGCGAGGAGCTTTCCAGGCAGTGCAAGCCAACAGGGAAAGAGCTCATTCTGCCAGAGAGACTATGGGGTTAACAGTCCTCCCCTCAAGCTCTTGTTCTCAGAAGCTAATAACTTGGCCAGAAGAGAAGCACGTGGCTCTTCATGCTTTTTTTTCTCCCCCTTTTTCAAACAACTCTAAAAGCAAGCAGGATCCCTTTTTTGGGGATTTTTTATTTTAAGACTTTGAAAAGAAACTCTACTGTTGTTTCTTAAAGGAAATTGAGGGGGGGTTAAGGAAGGGGAGAAGAATAATTGCAGCAGATGCATTTTTAAATTTTTTAATTGGAAACTGTCTCACGAATATACTCTTGATTTTAATCAAAGCAGGGTACTTCAGATACTTCAAACTTTCTTTAAATGACCTTCAGGGATTTATGTATATATGAAGCATCACTCATTCATATTATAGATCACTTGTATGCTGATTCAGAAACCTTTGCGGTTCACAGATTATTATTCTCCCCACACAACTCCCTACTAACCGCCCCCCCCCCCCATATAATGACTGATCTGTTAAGAAACTTTCTCATGAAATAGCCTGGCGTTATGCATTTATTTTTGACTTGGCATTCTGGTTGTTTGTTTGTGTCTAATCTGTTCTACTGCTACTCTCACATTTATTGTACATTTATTATGTGTCAGACACTGTGCTAACAGTTTGTTATGTGCATTATTTCAGTTGAGTCTCACACGTTTATATGAGGTGAGTATGCTCCCATTTGAGGGTGGTGTAGTATTAAGTGGTAAAGTCTGCATGTTTTGAGGGCACACAGCTTGAGTTTACATCCTGGCTTCACCACTTCCCAACTATATGACCTGGGACAAATTATGTAACCTCTCAAAGCTTCAGTATCCTTATCTATAAGATGGGGGATACAAATATGGGGATGAGAATAATATCTATCTCAGGCAGTTGTTCTGAGTTTTAGGTAAATACAAATGCACAGAACACCTCCTGTCACCCAGCAGATGCTCAAATGTTAACTATTGTGGTTTATAGGAGGAAACCTAGGCTTAGTAGCTGAGTGATTTTTCCAGAGTCTCCAGCTCGTAAAGGTAAAGAGTGGGATTCCAACCCAGCTACCTTGGCCAACTGCTATGCTTGTGTTACTCAAACTATAGGCTATAATACCTCCTTCTGAGTGAGCTGTGAGTTCCTTGAGGGTAGAGATGTGCTCCTTCTTCCTGGCACAGTGCTTTGCAGACTGTAAATGCTCCATTAACTTCAAATGAATGGTTATAATTTAATTTAGATTTTCTACATTTATGCCAAAGTCAGGCCAAAAGCAAAACAATGACAACAAAACTAAACAAACACCCCACCTACAGTTGTAGGCAAATATGTCCTCAGACAACTGTCTCTAGCCGCTTTAGGAACATTTGCCCTATTTATTTGTCAGAACACCACCAAAGAAAGGTAACAATAATTATCTCTGTTTTGCAGTTGGGGAAATTTGGAAGCAGAGGAAACTGGGCAATTTGCCTAGGAACCGAAAACAAGTCACCGCGCAGCTGGGAAGTGTCTCACGACTCTACCATCAGGATTACTTGTTCCTAACGGCCTTTGCAGGCACAGGATGAAATGACGTGATGTCCTTTTGCCTCAGACAATGGGATGTTTTTCCTTAGCCAAGGTCTAGGGTGTAAGCAGTCTCCTCAGAGGCAGGATCAAAGGAGTGGTCTGTGTTCAACTTTGTTTCTCTGCCTCTGTGCACATCTGGGTCTGAGAGGTGGAGGAGACAGAGGCACCATTTTTCCAACAGTTCCCGAGGGCCACGGGGATGAGGTACTATTGCAGGGTATGTAGGATAAGCATTTCTGAAGATTTTCCCTGGTTTGGCTATGGAAATTTTCTCTGGAACCCAAATATTGACTTCTTATTCTAACCACATTCCCTATTTATTTGAGATAGCTTTATGAGATTGATTTCAGGTAATTACATCAATTCACTGAGAATGTAGGGAAAGTTTGAGCTAGAAGACAATGGAAAAAAATGTGCTCAACAAAAATACTTTTTTCTAATACTAAAATTGATATTTTACATTTCTATGAAATGATCGAAGTGAAATTTCTTAAGGAATCTGTATGAACACAAAAATAATTTGCTTAATGCAAACTAGATCTCTTAAATGAAAATATGTGATTTATCTCTTAAGTGTAAATATATAGCTACAGAGTTCATTTGTAGGTGGCAAATCTTGAGAATTTTGACTGTGTTTCTTATAACTAGATAACAGAGTATTATTTTTTTTAATAAAAAAACTTTGAATTTACAATGTCTTTTAAGTATGGCTTTATTTTAGTAATGTTCATGGGCAGATATCCAAACTCTTATTGTTTCTAAGGCTGTCATTTCTAAAATAGTTTACAGTGCATGAAGCTGAAGACAATAAACCGATAATATCCACCTAACAGATGGAGCTGTAGATCAGATTTAGAAACTCACCCAGCATCTTGGGGTCCTTGGGTGGCTCAGTCCATTAAGCATCCGAGTCTTGAGTTCGGCTCACATCATGGTCTCGGAGTTTGTGAGTTCGGGCTCTGTGCTGACATAGAGCTCTGCGCTGACAGTGTGGAGCCTGCTTGGGATTCTCTGTCTCCCTCTCTCTCTGCCCCACCCCCCTCAAACAAAACAAAACAAAACAAAACAAAACAAAACAAAACAAAACAAAACAAAACAAAAGCCAGAGAAACTTACCCAGTGCCTAAATGTGAACTTTGACAAATAAAGAGCATATCAATTACTACATATGAACTGATCCATATAACATCAGCATTGGTCAAAAGGGTCTCACAAAAGCCAACATGAAAGTTTTTTTGTTTTTTTTTTAACTAAGTGCTAAGTGCTAAGATTCCTTTTGAGAATCTGACAAAAGCTGTGGGCAGGCTCCTAAAATACATTTATGAATTACCCACCCCCCCAGGGGTTCCATGAACTTAAGAACCTCTGATTTAGGTAAACAGAGAACACATTAATCAATCCTTAAGCACTGAATAAGCTTTTTTGGTTTCTGGGTGATGTGAGAGAAATACAGTTCCTGACTATTAGCAGTCTAAGACACAGGACATGCATTCATTGTCAGAAAGGAGCATGATTCCTGTGGAGTAGTGGAGAGCTCCAGGTAGGAAGTGAGTATGGATGAAGGTAGGAAGTGCAGTGAAAGCAGAGTTTCAATAATTATTTTGCCCAGGACCTGGCCTGTAGGACTTTCCTCCTTCCATGTATTAGTTTGCTAAGGCTATCGTAACAAAATGGCACAGACTGGGTGGCTTACTTGGCTAACAAAAATTTATTTTCTCACAGTTCTGGAGGCTGCCAAGTCCAGGATCAAGGTGCTCACTGGGGTGGTTTCTTCTGAGGCTTCTCTCTTTGGCTTATTGATGGCTATCTTCTCATTGGTGTCCTCACATGGATTTTTCTTTATGCTCACACAATCCTGGTGACTCTTCCTTTTTTTAAAAGGACATCAAGGGGGCGCCTGGGTGGCTCAATTGGTTAAGTGTCCGACTTCAGCTCAGGTCATGATCTCACGGTCTGTGGGTTCGAGGCCTGCGTAGGGCTCTTTGCTGGCACTTCAGAGCCTGGAGCCTGCTTCCGATTCTGTGTCTCCCTCTCTCTCTGCCCCTTTTCTGCTTGCTCTCTGTCTCTCTCTCTCTGTCTCTCTCAAATAATAAACATTAAACAAATTAAAAAAAAAAAAGGACACCAGGGGCTCCTGGGTGGCTCAGTTGGTTAAGGACTCTTGATTTTGGCTCAGGTCATGGTCTCACAATTCATGGGATTGAGCCCCATATCAGGCTCCACATTGACAGCTTGGGATTCTCTCTCTCCCTCTCTCTCTGCAACCCCCTCTCCCAAATAAATAAAAAATATTTAAAAGGATACCAGTCATATTAGATTAGAGCTCCATCTTTAAAACCTCATTTACCTGAATTACCTCTTTAAAGGCTCTATCTCCAAATTCAATCACATTAGGGATTAGGGCTTCAACATGTAAATTTTGGGGAAGACACAATTCAGTCCATTAACACCCCGTTATCTTTCATACCTTTATATTTAATTCCCTAAGGTTTTACTTCTGGGACCCATACTCATTTCTCAGTTCTGGCTTAGCTACTGACTTCTTGTGACATTCCCCTACCTCCCAGCACTACCATCATATCCTGGCCCTGAACCATTTCAGATTTCTCAGCTGTCTTGGTCATCAACCTATTGGGTCAATTTCTGACCATGGGTTTTTGCAGGACGTTAGCCATCCTTTCTCAGCCTGGCTCTTCTATGGGCTTAGTCATACTCTCCATCTGGCCTTCAGCAGAGGCGTGACTTACGGAAACAATAAGCAAGAGAATAGCAAAATATGCATAGTATTTTGCTAAATATAATGCAGTTAATGTGATTAACTGCTATTTTTCTCATAATAACTTTCAAAGCAAAAGGAATAAAAATAAAAGGAGAAAGACTGGCTAGGATGAGGTGAATTTTATGTCAGTCTAAGCAGTTTGGCTTTTATTCATTAGGTAAAAGGGAGCTCTGGAAGACTTGACCCATTTAAGGTTAGGAAGAAGAGGATGGAACAAACATAACATACTGTATCTAGCAGGCACTTGACTGGCTTAGTTGGTGGAACATGCGACTGTTGATCTTGGGGTTGTGAGTTCGAGCCCCATGTTGTTTGTAGAGATTACCTAAAAATGAAATCTTAAAAAAAAAATAGTATCTATCAGGATAGGTTGAGCCACAATAACAAATATCCCCAAAACATCAGGGACTTGCAACAAAGGTTTATTTTTCATTCATGCTACATGTTTACCGTAGGTCTATTGGAATTGCGTTATACATTGCCTTCATTCTGGGATCCAGGCTGATCAATCAGTTCCCTTTGACGAAGAAAAAGAAATATGGCAAACTACGCTTAGTTTTAAAGCTTTTGCCTGAGTGTGATACATATCACTTCTGACTACATCTCATTGACCAAAGCAGGTCATGTGGCCACACCTGAGCTTAACAGCGTGGGGAAGTATATTCTTCCTACAGAGAAGAGGAACTATAGTCAAGAAAACCAGAACGTAAATTTTAATCAGAATGGAAAAATAGGATAGCCCACTGAAAAAAGTATTAGGAGAAAGGAAGAAAAGAAAATAAAGGGGCAGAAGTTAGAAAAAAAGGGGAGAGGATAAAAAGGGCAAGGGAGGAAGAAGAGAGGGGAAAATAAGAGGCATCTCTACAGAAGACACAAATAAATAACCAAGAAAACTGAGACAACAGAAATAAAAGGGGTTAGATTAGGTTAGAGAAATACCAATCAGATGGTTCTATGAAGTTTTAAGAGTTATATATTAGTTTTCTAGCTCTGTCATAACAAATTACCACAGATTGGGTGGCTTTAAATAGCAGAACTTTATTTTCTCAAAGTTCTCGAGATAAAAGTCTGAAATCAAGGTGTCAACAGGCATATGCTCCTTAAGATGGCTTTAAGGAAGAGTCCTTCCTTGCCTCTTCCTAGCTTCTAATGGCTCCCAGAAATCCTTGGCATACGTAGGTTTGTAGCAGCATTTTATCAATCTCTGCATCCATCCTCACATGACTTTGGTCCCTGAGTGTCTCTTCTGAATCTCTGTGTGTCCTATTTTCTTTCTTTCTTTCCTTTTTAAAATGTTTATTTATTTTTTAGAGTGAGAGAGAGAGGCAGGAGGAGAGGGGCAGAGAGAGAGAAGAGGCACAGAATCTCAAGCAGGCTCCAGGCTCTGAGCTGTTAGCACAGAGCCCGACGTGGGGCTCAAGCTCATGAACTGTGAGCTTATGACCTGAGCTGGAGTTAGACGCTCAAACGACTGAGCCACCCAGGTGCCCCTGTCCTATTTTAAGTATACCAGTCATTGGATCTAAGGTCAGTTCAAATCCAGTATGACTTCATCTTAACTTAATTACATCTGCAAAGACCCTATTTCCAGGGGTGCCTGGGGGCTCAGTCAGTTAAGAGTCTGACTTTGGCTCAGGTCATGATCTTGTGGTCTGTGAGTTCAAGCCCTGCATCAGGCTCTGTGCTGACAGCTCAGAGTGTGGAGCCTGCTTCAGATTCTGTGTCTCCCTCTCACTCTCTGCCCCTCACCCACTCATACTCTGTCTCTCAAAAATGAATAAATGTTAAAAAAAAATTAAGGGGCGCCTGGGTGGCTCAGTCAGTTGAGCATCCGACTTTGGCTCAGGTCATGATCTCACGGTTTCTGGGTTCAAGCCCCATGACGGGCTCTGTGCTGACAGCTCAGAACCTGGAGCCTGCTTCAGATTCTTGTGTCCCCCTCTCTCTCTGCCCCTAATTCACTTGCCTCTTCCTCTCTCCCAAAAATAAATAAACATAAAAGAATTTTAATAAAAAAAATAAAGACGCTATTTCCAAATAATGCCCCATTCACAGGAGCCAGATGTTGAGACTCAAACATATTTTTTTGGAGGGAACACAATTCAAGCCACTACCAGGTGGGTTGCAGATGTGACTCTAAACTGGGTGACCAAAGGAAGGAGGAAAATATGATTAGCGGTAAAATTCATAATGTAAAATAATTTCAGAAAGAATATATGAGACATTATGTAAAGCAGAAAATGGTGCCCTAACAGCATCCTCATACTTTTGCAATATCACATTTCATTTTATTACTTCCTACAACATCCCTGGGTGGACAGGTAATAGAAAATGGCTAAAGTCCGATTAAGTAAAATAAATTCTATGAGACAAGTAACAAATGATCTGTGATTGTTTGGTTTTTATTCTTCCCTGCTGACATTAACAAACCTGCAAAAACACATGTAACTCCTATTTGTGATTAAATTCTAATCTCTGTTCTGTAGGTTCAGTTTGAACTTAGTTTCATGCACTACTGAAAAATCTGGACATGTACTGAGGGATGAATGGGGTGGGCCCTTTAGGAGGAGCCAAGGATTTTTTGGGAAAGACTCATTCTAAGGGAATAGGAAGCTAGGCAGACAAGATTAGCTCAATTATATAGCCAGGGGAGTGGTGGAATACAAGAAGATACTGGGGGTTTGGTTCTAGACCACTGCAATAAAGCAAATATTACAGAGTAAAGCAAGTCAAATACTTTTTTTTGTTTCCCAGTGCACATAAAAGTTATATTTACCTTATGCTATAGTCTATTAAGTATGTGATAACATGCCTTAAAAAATTCATATACAGGGGCGCCTGGGTGGCGCAGTCGGTTAAGCGTCCGACTTCAGCCAGGTCACGATCTCGCGGTCCGTGAGTTCGAGCCCCGCGTCGGGCTCTGGGCTGATGGCTCAGAGCCTGGAGCCTGTTTCTGATTCTGTGTCTCCCTCTCTCTCTGCCCCTCCCCGTTCATGCTCTGTCTCTCTCTGTCCCAAAAATAAATAAACGTTGAAAAAAAAAATTAAAAAAAAAATTCATATACATTAATTAAAAAATACTTTATGGTTAAAAAATGCTAACCATCACCTGACATTTGGTGAGTTGTAATCTTTTTGCTGGTAGAGGGTCTTGTCTCAGTGTTGATGGCTGCTGACTGATTAGGGTGGTCATTGCTGAGAGCTGGGGTGGCTGTGACAATTTCTTAAAATAAGACAATGATGAAGTTTGCTGTGATTAATTCCTCCTTTGATGAACAATTTTTCTGTAGCATGTGATGCTGTTTGATAACATTTTACCACAGTAGAGATTCTTTCAAAACTGGAATCAATTCTCTGAACGCTGACACTGATTTATCAACTAGGATTACGTAATATCCTAAATCCTTTGTTGTCATTTGAATAATCTTCACAGTAGATTCTTTTTTAAAAAAAATGTTTAAGGGTTATTCATTTTCCAGAGACAGAGACAGAAAGTGAGGGGGAGAGGGGCAGAGAGAGACAGAGACACAGAATCTGAAGCAGGCTCCAGGCTCTGAGCTGTTAGCACAGAGCCCTACGCGGGGCTCGAATTCATGAGCTGTGAGATAATGACCTGAGCTGAAGTCGGATGCTTAACTGACTAAGCCACCCAGGTGCCCCAGTAATCTTCACAGTAGATTCTATCTCAAGAAAACACTTGTGGGGCACCTGGGTGGCTCAGCTGGTTAAGCGCCCAACTTCAGCTCAGGTCATGATCTCATGGTTTGTGAGTTTGAATCCCACCTCCGGCTCTCTGTTAGCACAGAGCTGGCTTCAGATTCTCTGTCCTCCTCTCTTTCTGCCTCTCCATCGCTTGTGCTCTCTCTCAAATAAACATTAAAAAAAAAATAAAAAAATAAACCACTTGCTGTGCTCATCTATAAGAAGCAACTCCTTGTTCATTAAAGATTTACCTTGAGAGTGCAGCGGTTCAAAAAAAAAGGTTTGTGAAAATAAGAAAAATTTTATGAGAATTACCAAAATGTGACACAGAGACAGAAAGTTGTTGGAAAAATGTTGCTGATGTGATAAATGGTAGCTTTGACTTGTGGTCAAGCATGGTACAATGTATAGACTTGTGGAATCACTATGATGTACACCTGAAACTAATGTAACATTGTGTGTCAATTATACTTCAATTAGGGGCGCCTGAGTGGCGCAGTCGGTTAAGCGTCCGACTTCAGCCAGGTCACAATCTCGCGGTCCGTGAGTTCGAGCCCCGCGTCGGGCTCTGGGCTGATGGCTCAGAGCCTGGAGCATGTTTCCGATTCTGTGTCTGCCTCTCTTTCTGCCCCTCCCCCGCTCATGCTCTGTCTCTCTCTGTCCCAAAAATAAATAAACGTTGAAAAAAAAAATTAAGAAAATTATACTTCAATTAAAAAAATGGTGCTGACAGACTTGCTCAACACAGGGTTGCCACAACCCGTCAATTTGTAAAAAAATGCAGTATCTGCAAAGTGCAATAAAGTGAAGTGCAATAAAATAAGGTAGGCCTGTATTTTATTTCCCTTAGTTTGTGTGTGTGTGAGTGTGTGTGTCTTCAATGTTCTATTTTCTATTTATTTATTTATTTATTTATTTATTTATTTATTTATTTTATTAAATTTATATCCAAATTAGTTAGCATATAGTGCAACAATGATTTCAGGAGTAGATTCCTTAGTGCCCCTTACCCATTTAGCCCACCCCCCCCTCTCTCCAGTAACCCTCAGTTTGTTCTCCATATTTGTGAGTCTCTTCTGTTTTGTCCCCCTCCCTGTTTTTATATTATTTTTGTTTCCCTTCTCTTATGTTCATCTGTTTTGTCTCTTAAAGTCCTCATATGAGTGAAGTCATATGATTTTTGTCTTTCTCTCACTGACTAATTTCACTTAGCATAATACCCTCCAGTTCCATCCACGTAGTTGCAAATGGCAAGGTTTCATTCTTTTTGATTGCCGAGTAATACTGTATTGTATATATATGCCACATTTGCTTTATCCATTCATCCATCGATAGACATTTGGGCTCTTTCCATACTTTGGCTATTGTTGATAGTGCTGCTATAAACACGGGGGTGCATGTGTCCCTTCGAAACAGCACACTTGTATCCCTCGGATAAATGCCTAGTAGTGCAATTGCTGGGTCACAGGGTAATTCTATTTTTAGTTTTTTTGAGGAACCTTCATACTGTTTTCCAGAGTGGCTGCACCAGCTTGCATTCCCACCAACAATGCAAAAGAGATCTTCTTTCTCTGCATCCTCACCAACATCTGTTGTTGCCTGAGTTGTTAATGTTAGCCATTCTGACAGGTGTAAGGTGGTATCCCATTGTGGTTTTGATTTGTATTTCCCTGATGATGAGTGATGTTGAGCATTTTTTCATGTGTCGGTTGGCCATCTGGACGTCTTCTTTGGACAAGTGTCTATTCATGTCTTTTGCCCATTTCTTCACTGGATTATTTGTTTTTTTGGTGTTGAGTTTGATAAGTTCTTTGTAGATTTTGGATACTAACCGTTTATCTGATATGTCATTTACAAATATGTTCTCCCATTCCATTGGTGGCCTTTTAGTTTTGCTGATTGTTTCCTTCGCTGTGCAGAAGCTTTTTATTTTGATGAGGTCCCAGTAATTCATTTGAATTCATTCAAATTCCCCAGAGGGATTTTGCCTCTGGAGACGTGTTGAGTAAGAAGTTGCTGTGGGCAAGATCAAAGAGGTTTTTGCCTGCTTTCTCCTCACCCAGCTTTCAATGAATGCAAGTGCATCCTGGAAAGAGGGTGAGGCTCTGGGTTTAAATGGAACAAGCCATTTAATCAAATCTCTTGAAAATCCAGGGCATAAGCAGCTTTGCTTTCATACCCATGTGACTCAGTGCAATGCAAGCCCAGTAGGCTTCAGTGTATGGATGACTCCAGAGCACACAGAGTTACTCTGGCATCTCAGTGGCACCAGCCACAAGTAATAGTACACAGTGTAGACCCTCAGGGGGATGGTGGTAGTGATGCTGACTTGTGGTGACAGTGCTCAGCAGAGGCAGAGTCCTGATAAGGTCGGATCAATGATAGTGATGCCCTTTAGAGGTTGTGGTGTCTGGAAAACATAGTGGAACCCAATGGGGGTAGAGGACATGGCTGGTGAGAGGTGGCTCAATCATGGGCCTCAGAGCAGGGCTTCTGATCTCATACAGCTTTCCAGGCAGTGACTAACCCCCGAGGAGCCATGGCAAGAGATTATGGAAATGGGAGACATTATGTGATTAACTGGGAATCTAGGAACAGATGAGAAATCTGGGAGATAATGATTAAGCATAACTTAGTGATGAAAAGCTGAGTTTAAAAAGTGAAGTTGAAAGTCAAAGAAGTAAAGCTGCAGTGGCTTGAGAAAGGAAACAGGAGATTTCTTCTGAAATTGTTTCAGATTATTCTCAGGTTAATAAAAATCTATACCTGTTTTTATGTGGCCCAGTTCATGATATTCTTGCACCTGTTTAGCAGATTTTCATTTAATGGTTATGAGTTCTGTCTTTTTGTATTCTTGAAGTCCTTCATCATAATAACAAGAAATATTTTTTCTTTACTCTTTCCTCCCTCCCTTCCTTCCCTCCTCTCTCTTCCTTTCTTCCCCGTGTCTTCCTTCCTTTTCCTTCTTCCCTTCCCCTTCCTTCCTTCCTTCCTTCCTTCCTTCCTTCCTTCCTTCCTTTCCTTCCATTCCTTCCTTCCCTCTGAGAAGTTGTTAATCAACATTGAAAGATTCCCAAAGAACCTAGTCTAATGGTACTTGGCTAAGAATATGGAATGTCAAATGCATTATCAAGGTGCAAGATACATATATCTGAGTTCCAGCCCAAAGAGTTACATTTAGGTACATATATCCATAGCTTTGATTCAGAATTGGTAAATTCTAAAATGCCTGCTGTCTTCTCGTACCTCCAATCTTTTTTTTTTTTAATTTTTTTTTTAACGTTTATTTATTTTTGAGACAGAGAGAGACAGAGCATGAACGGGGGAGGGGCAGAGAGAGAGGGAGACACAGAATCGGAAGCAGGCTCCAGGCTCCGAGCCATCAACCCAGAGCCTGACGTGGGGCTCGAACTCACGGACCGCGAGATTGTGACCTGAGCTGAAGTCGGACGCTTAACCGACTGCGCCACCCAGGCGCCCCTCGTACCTCCAATCTTTTGTGCCCACTTCCTCATCAGGTGCTAGATTATCAAAGGACATCAGAAAGACTTGATAGGATCTTGCTAATCACTGATGCCATTGAATACTACTAGAAATAAATTCGACTACCTCTCAATCTAGATGACACCAATCAAGCCCTCAGAAGATGGAACACATGTTCAAAATCCTTCTTCTCTCTGGAGGAAGTAGTAGAGAATTGATGAGTCAGACAGACCTGAATTCAAGCCCTCGCTCTGATGCTTCCTACTTGTGTGACCTTGGACAAGTTACTTAGCCTCTCTGTGTTTCCATGTCCTCTTTCATCTTTCAAATGAGGATAATAATAATGCCTACTTCACAGGGTAATTTCAAGGAAAAGAGATGATGTTTACATAGTGCTTTGTCTAATGCATGACTGGACTAGGGCTCAGTAAATAATAATAATAAAAAGATAATGATGATGATGATTAAGGCCACCAATAAGAAAGCCAAACACTGCTAGAGATTGTCATGGAGCCTCCTACAAAAAGAATTAGAATGCCTCCTCTTTTCACATGAACTGCTAATATCCTCTGTGAGGGATGAAACACATCCTTTTAGTCAAGCACTGCAAACACAGCAGCTGCTCACATCAATCCCTGGAGTCCTGTGCTGTTGTCTTTTCTCAGACAGAACACTCATTGAGTTCGGGGGAATTTGGGCTGGCCATGCACGAGCAACGTGAGCTAGGTTAGCCGCACTCTCACTCTGACCTCACACTGGGAGAGACACAGAGCCCAGGCTATCGAAGCACCTGGTGTTCAGATCTCTTGTCTAAGTTGAGGGGCAGCTGGATGTCTTCATGCTTCTGTGCATTTGACTTGCAGGATGTGTCTTGTTCACCAACACTGAAGTTTGCACTCAGGCCTTCTCATGGGTGAGGTCACTTTGCTGGTATTAGCCAAAAACCACCCTCTTCCAAATCTGTCTGATGTTTTTTTGGCTGCAGTGGTAAGTTCCCAGAGCAAGATGGTTTAGACTAAGAAGCACGGCTTGTGTAATGAAGTAAGTGATCCTATTCTGGAAATTTGTTCTGGTGGTTGTGTTTTCTTCATGGTTTTGAGCAAGGACATCTGTATTTTTGTCAATATTTTGGCTATGAAAAGTACTGGGTTTGTTACAGAGCTTTCGTGTGGTCTGTACACATGAGCATTGGTGATGCTGTGACTGAGGCTCAATCTCTCACAAATGATAAGCAAGCAGATTAGAAATGGTTAGAGTCTACACTGGCATTAACTGGTTGGCAATTCAGATGGAGACAAAACAAATGATTTGTTCAATGTCCATTCTCTCTAGTATTTCTCAAATATTCTTTTCAATATCACTCTCCCAAGGGGTCCTTTGAACTTTTTTCCTGTGTCCCCTCTCCATGCAATTGTAATACCACAGATATTCTGTATATCCGGTTATGTACTATACCCATAGCTATGTTTTATATATTAAAAAAAGGATGCTTTTGTCCCTCTAATGAGCCAATTTTGCCCCCTTGACTAATGAGCCTCACTAACTGACTGAAACACATCTCATGCGTGTAATCAATTGACTATCAGAACTTATGATTGGAGAAACTGAGTCATTCCTATTTTTCTGTTGAACTCTATATAGTATTTATAACAGAATTCATTACTCTAAAAACTTTTGTGGAAGAACACACACAGAATAACTTTGGAGACATTATAGTTGACTTTCTGAGGAAATCTAGTCAAAATTTTCATAATTATAATTTTTTTCCATCCAATTCAGCACTTCTCATATTGTATGTTAATAGTTGGTGAGATTCAGAAAAAATAGCAGGGGAAAGATCTCTTGCAAATGTCCTTCTTCTTATCCTGTGATCATATTCCTGATGAAAGTTCTGGTCTCCTCACATCCAACTGTTGTCTTCCTCTGGACAATGCAAATTTCATTGCCATAAATGCAATTGCCCTCATGGATCAGGAAGGTCACATATACTAAGAAAGAAGGTCAGAAGTAGGAAAACCACACACCCCAGACAATGATGACTGGCACCTGACACCAGGCCTTTGTGTTAGGAAGACAAGAAGGAGTCCTTGGGACTTGGGAGCGGGAAAATATTTGGTCCACGGAAAGATGGTAGTTGTTACTCAACTCCTGTAGTCTTACTGTCATGGGGAAATGACAGTCTGCTGTTGCCAGATCATTTTAGCATTTTAAAAAGAAGCCAGAAATCTGAAACTTTCTGTGATTATTAAATATTGCTCAACACTTTTTAAGCCAAATAAAACAGGTCTATGAGCTGGATTGAGCCACAGAACACTAATTTTTGACCTCAGTTCCAGATACGTCCTCCCTTACCAATCCAATCCATCTTGAAGAGAATTTTAAAAATTTAATCATCTCAAAGCGTAATTCACATCACATCCCTTTCCTACTTAAAAGCTCTCAATAACTTCTCACTGCCCACCAAGTCAATTCTAAACTCACGAGCCAGTTGTTTAAAGCCAACTGCCATGTTATACATTATCTTGCCATTTACTTAACTGAACACCAACATTTTCTTTTCTGCCTCTATACTTTTCCTTACGTGGTTTCCTCTGCTGGAAATTTCCATGCTTAAACCCTACCAATGCTTAAAGGTCCAACTTAGATGCTTCCTTTCCAAGAAGATTTCTCTGCTATTTCTGATAGAAGTTATTCTTTATCAGGGTGCCTGGGTGGCTCAGTAGGTTAAGCATCTGACTTCTGTTCAGGTCATGATCTCATGGCTCATGGGTTCCAACCCCGCATTGGGCTCTGTGCTGACAGCTCAGAGTCTGGAGCCTGCTTCGGATTCTGTGTCTCCCTCTCTCTCTGCCCCCTCCCCTGCTCATGCTGTGTCTCTCTCTCTCTCTCTCTCAAAAAATAAACATTAGAAAAATTAAAAAAAAAGTTATTCTTTCTCTGAACTTCAATAGCATTTTTTAAAAGAATCTCTTATTGTGGTAAAATATACACAAGATGAAATTTACCTACTTAACCATTTTTAAACCTACAGTTCAGTGATATTAACTGTGTTTATAATGAGCAACCTTACTACCATCTGTTTCAAGAACTCTTTTCATCTTGTAAGGCTGAAACTCTGTACCCATTAAACAATAACTCCCATTCCTTCCTGCCCCCACCCCTGGCAACCACCATTCTACTTTCTGTCTTTATGATTTTGACTATTCTAAGTACCTCATCTGAATGGATCATACAGTAATCGTCTTTTTGTGACTGCTTATTTCACTTAGCATAATGTCTTCAAGGTTAACCCATACCATAGTATGTGTCAGAATTTCCTTCTTTTTCACAGCTGAATAATATTCTGTTGTATGTATATACCACATTTTGCTTATCCATTCATCTGTCAATGGACTCTTGGGTTGCTTCTATGTTTTACTTATTGTAACTAATGCTGCTGTGAACATGGGTGAACAAATATCTCTTTGAGATCCTGCTTTCAATTTTTCAGTATATACCCAGAAGTGGAGTTGCTGGACCACAGGGTAATTTTACTTAATTTTTTTTGAGAAATATACTGTTTTCTACAGTAGCTGTACCCTTTTACATTCCCAATAACAGTGCACAAGGATTCCAATTTCCCCACATCCTTGACAACATTTGTTATTTTCTTTTTCCATAGTAGCTATCCTAATGGGTGTGTGGTAAATAGTATATTATCTGAAAAGGTGCTTGGAATACCTGATGCAGAATAAGTGCTATATCCATATCTGTCCTGCAGTAGAATGTGTTGGTTCCGAAGAAGCAGCTTATCAACAGCAAATTAAAGTTTTTTTCTTTGGCATTTATCACTCTTCATCACATAATATAGATATGTATATAAGTCCCTTCTCCCCTCCCAGGTAATATTTTAAGACAGGGATTATTTTTTATATCACTATGATTCCCTACAGTGGCAAGTACTCAATAAATATTTGTAAAGTGAGCATTTGTGATGTTATTGATTGCTTCATCCACCAGATCATTCCTCCTCACACTTCCCCAAAGTTCCAAATCTACAAAAGTGCTACTTGAGGGGGACCAAATTGAGATAAGGCATATATAATTAAGGAAAGGTAATGTGCAAGAAATGATCGGGTCTCTCATATATTTGCATTAAATCCTCTATCATTTCAGATGTTGAGCCTTTAAAACCTTTTTAAATGTTAATCATTAAAGATTTAATACAAAGTCTAATGACTCTTGTTTGGAGATGTTGCTAAACATCCTGACAATTTTTAAAAACTGGTCTGACATTGAGAAGGATTAAAGAATGACTGATTCTCAGGTTCCTGACTTGAATAAAGGAATTTGATTTCTCATTTGCCTTTCTACACTCCTATGTATGAGCCGGTATACTTCCAAGTGGCCACAAGAGGGGAGTATCAACCACTGTCATCTTTCACAAATGAGTGACCTGATGAATCATTCTTTCTCCAGCTGAATGCATGCTTGATTCTGAACAACAGTCAATTAAATAATCATACTCCTTTCAGCTGATTGTCAAAGAATGAATGGGGGTTTGCTCTTTATGTGTTCACAGAGCATATAACCTTCAACTTCCAGCTGTCTAAGCAAACCATACTAATTAAAAGAAATATTTCTGGAAAGGGTCTGAAGGACATACAGTCCCTCTCTCTCTCAATTCCACTAATGTTATTTCACCTTTGCATTAAACCAGACTCTGAGAAAATTGTGTTCTTTAATTACCTTGTTTTGCCCCATTTAGAACTGTTTATATGACGAGGGGCACCTTGGGTGGCTCAGTTGGTTAAACAACTCTTGCTTTTGGCTCAGGTCATGATCTCCCTGTTTCAAGTTCAAGCCCCATGTCAGGCTCCACACTGACAGTGTGAAACCTGCTTGGAATTGTCTCTCTCCCTGCCTCTCCCCCCATTCACATGCTTTCTCTCTCAAAATAAGTAAAAAACTTTTAAAAAAAGGAATGTTTATAATGAATTGTGATAAGCCTAGGATAACATGCCAAATCACAATTTGATATAATCACTCGAAGAACGTATAAACTACACACTGAAAAGTATTATGAAGGAGAGTAAGCTTCATAGCATGAAAGTGTGTAACAGGAATACTGAATTTAATTGGGAAGAAGTGCTCTTTGAACATGAGGATGAATATAAGTTACCTGAATGAAAGGGGATGGGGCACAGACATTCCTGCTCAGAAGGGCACAGTGTGCATTCGGCAGCTGGAAGAATTCCAGGGGGCCTCAAGTACAGGTAAAGATGAGGAAGGTATAGAGCAAGGCTTGAGAGGGAAGTGAGATTTTGGTGGCTTTACCGAGGCTTCTGTGTTACCCTCTATCTCTTGTCTATGTTATCCTTTCCTAATAAACATATTTTTGTGGAACAAAATGGGGTATAAATTAAAAGTTATTATTCTAGGTTGCATTACAAGCTGGCTCCATCAAACATTACATGAAAACATTTTCCCACATATATTACCACCAAGGCTTGCTCAGGTCCACTGAGGCTCATTACAGACACAGGTGTGCTGGCCCACTCTGAGTGAGCCCGTGGACTTGAGAACACAGACTGGCTTTGCTCTCATGGCATCTGGAGGCTCATGCTATTCGTGCTTTGCAGCACATCCAGATCAAGAGTTAGAATCTTCTTTAGACATTAGGTTTACTGACAATTTAGAAAGAACAAGCCTGCTTTCTGGTTCTGTAAATACTACCATTAGTTAGTTCTTAAAAACACTTCAGGAATAAACAGGCCGAGTGAATAAAAAGGCGGTATTTTATGTCGCTTTTTGATTATAAACCTTCATTCTGTGAACTTTGCTGAGGATTAGAATGTGTTGGTTAAAGATTCCTAGAGGAAACCTCTATGGTTAGGCAATTTTGCCTTCATCTGTTGCTTTTGTTATCAGTATTAAGTTGAAACAAGGCCTTAATGAGGACAACACAAAACATATCAATGCTGCTTATCTTTTCTATGCCCGAAAAAGGCCGATTTCTGGGCCCTTACTAGTTGTAGTAAAACACGTTCCATTAAGTGAGAGTGGTTACAAGTAGGGTCACTTATTCATTGTGCCTTAACCAGACAGAGCTCTTTCTCGATGCTTCGAATCACACCAGACACACTATTGCCACAGGACTTTAGCACTGGCTGCTCCCTCCACTTGGAATGCTCTTCCTCTCTGTAACCACAAGTCCGACTTGTTCACCTCCTTCTAGTTTTGTACTGAATGTTACCTTCTCAACGAAGCTCACTTGATCATCCATCCTATTTAAAACTGGTGGCCCCTTGGGGCGCCTGGGTGGCTCAGTTGGTTAAGCCTCTGACTTCAGCCCAGGTCATGATCTCACCATTGGTGAGTTTGAACCCCGCATTGGGCTCTGTGCTGACGGCTCAGAGCCTGGAGCCTGCTTAGGATTCTGTGTCTCCTTCTCTCTCTGACCCTCCCCCACTCACATTCTGTCCTCTCGCCCAAAAATAAGTAAACATTAAAACTGGTGGCCCCCTTGAACTCCTGATTCTTTTTTCTCTATTTTAGGGGTTGACAAACTGTGGCCCATTGGCACACAACCATCTTCATTTTTTAATATCTTGATTGTGGCCAATTCTGCCCTATAACAGCAGAGTTGAGAGACAATGTAGACTGCAAATTGCATGGTAGGTTTTTAATAACTGTTGAATGAATGAATGAATGAATGAATATAAAGTACTCCAAAAAGATTAATTATGGTCATTATTATTTCAGTATATCCACAACTTTTCAAAAGGGAAGGATATATATTACCCCAGCATATATTCCCAACCTAACATGTAGACAGTTGTGACTACCACAAGACTTCCTCACCTATGGTGGGAAGCGTGCTTTTACGGGTTTGTCTCTAAGCCTTATATACCTGCCTACTTCCACTAGAACACCTACATGATCCTAAAATAAACACCAGAGGAAAAGGCTTTTTTATAAAAGTAAACATCTTTTGCAGCTCTAAGACATTTGGCTTTTGTTGGGGAAGTACTATTTTCAGGTTCAGACAGAAGAAGGTCTATTTTTACACTATAGCCAGACAAGACTTAACTATTGAGCCAAATGGGTAGGTGCATTTTCAAACTATGTCTTTATTTCACTTAAAAGAAGAAGGGAAGGGATAAGCTCACCTTTTGATCAAGGAAATAAAAGATTCAACCTTCCAGTTCCTTCAGTAATTGATAAAATTTTTTTCCATGTGGGTTACAGTTCTTGAGCACATTAACAAACACCAATTTATATAGTCTCTTGTCTATGCAAAATATTCACAAAGTTACTGCAAAGGCATTAAGGTTGGAACCCATGTAATCAGAATTCTGAAAATCTATTTTTTATTTCTGCTTTTTAATTGCTACTTCAGTTGTAGTTTCCAAAAGCACAGGTGTATCAGCCTCCTTATTGTTTTTAGATAGTTTTGGCGGGGGGATGGTAAACATGAACTAAGAGTTAGGTGTGGCAGAAGTGGATCTTCCATGATAGCCAGCCTCAACTGGGGATGATTTTGCATTTAGCAAAATCTGGAGATATTTTTAATTGCCATGACTGAGAAGGTGTTACTGGCATGTTAGTGTAACAGCATCAGACAGGGGTGCTTCTAAACATTCTACAATGCCCAGAACAGGTACCCCTGACTTCCCAACAAGGAATTATCTTGTTCAAAATGTGAGCAGTGCCAAGGTTGAAAAACCCTGTCCTATAACATAGTTAATACTTTTCCTTTCCCTTTCTAAGCCATTTGCTTTCTTGCTGCCTTAGTGATGTCATCCTATGCAACCTAGGATTAATAACAGGTGTCTATTTCCTCTATCACTGGGAGAAGATAATGACTGTCCAATACTGCAAATCATTCAAGCATTAAAAATCCCTAAGGAAGGGAATTATTACTACTTATTAAGATTAAATAGTATCTCTAGATTTCATGGCTATATTGATTCAGGGCTGCTTTTTTAAAATTTAAATAATTTAGAGAAGCTTAAAATGTCTAGTTAGTGATCCCCTGTGGGGTCATAGAGAGAAGGTCACAGAACAAAGGGTGCAGAAATCCCTGTAAAAAAATCCATAGCCAATGTGTTTCCTCTTCTAGGTCTCTTTGTGGCTGTTCTATTCCAGACTGTCTCCCCTCTCTGGATCCCTGCCTCTGACCTCTCTGGCTTCTTCCTCTTCCTAAAGGATAGTTTTGCTCCAACCTCTTATTCATTTCCCCTTAATTTGCTGAGTATTTCATCAACGATCTCGTTTTACTCAAGCATTCCCTTGGGGTCTCACCCTTCACTCAAGTAGCTTACTGCGTTTTTCCTGAACAAATATAGTGTCTTAACAAGATAAATTTGGATGAAAAAAATATTCTCTTCTAAATAAATATAAATCTAAATATAAATATTTCCCCTTGAATACTTAATAATTTTATCTCATATAGCCCTTCTTAATTAGGAAATGGATAAATAGTAATTAACATAAAAAAGAAAACCAGAGCAAAGAATTACTTCATTTATTTTAATTTGGGGCTAAAAAGAGAACACTGTGGCTTTAAACAAGGTTCCTAATGTCTAAGGCACCTAAATCCTTAAATTGTTATTGGAAGAAACTGTGTTTGTTTTTTAATTTTATAAAAGTCTTGGGTTCATGGTGACAGAGGGCTGGCATAGTGGTAGTGGTTGCTATGTAAATGGAGGACCCAAGTGGTAATCTTGAAGGGTCAGAATACCCTATCTTCAACACAGATTATCTTCTCACAAGAGTTTATGCAAACTAAAAGAATATTATGTGCACTTCTACATAAATGTCTAATAGATTTTTAAGGGGAGGTTAGTGATTAGGATATAACACAAGGCTCTTCTACTCAGCAAGTTGGAAACATGTTAGATGTAGAAGATTGAGTTGACTAGGCCACTGGTCCACCCACCCCATTATGTTATTTCTTAGGTTTCTATATGTTTTCTTAGAAGAGGAGAAATATTTTGTCTATATCAATTAAATTTAAGAGAAAATGTAACTTATTTTCCATTTGCACCCAATTTAACATCCAAAATCCTTGTATTGGTTTATAAGGTCTAGAGGATATGGCTACCTCCATCTTGCTAACCTCATCTCCTACTCTCCCCTCACTCACTTACTCTGTTCTAGAACTCTGCCTCCTTGCACTTCCTCAAACTCTTCAGACACTCTCTGTCTCAGGACCTTTGTACTTGTTCCTTATGCCTGGAATGTTCTTTCCTAGTTTATCCACTTGTTTCTTCCAAACTCAAGTCTTTGCTCTACTTTTTTCTCATTGATCACACTATTTCATATTTCAAAACACACCTTTGCCTTCTCCCCTCAGCTTTGTTGATCCTTCTTCCCTACTCAACTTTTCTCTGGTTTTACACAGTATTAATAACAAACTAACAAACGAAATAATGTACTCATTTATAATGTGACTTGTTTATTTCCTACTTGCCTCTGTTAGAATATTTCTCAAGGGCAAGGACTTTTGTCTGTTTTGCTCCCCAAAATATCTCAAGAGCCTAGAACAGTGTCTGGCTCATAGTAGCCATTCCATACATATTTATTGAATAAATGAATGGGTTGGTCAAACATAAGCAGGGACAGAGAGCTCTAGTTATGGCAGTGGTCTCTGTGAGGAGGTTGCAACTCTCAAGAGGGCAGCTTGTAGACACCCTAAAACAAGGACAGAAGGAAGACAGAGGTAGGGGAGAGGGGGTAATGTGTATTGTATTTTACAATCTTTTTCTAGGGTTGGCCTTGCTGATGGATATCTGAGGAATAGGAAAATTCTTGGATATAGGTGCTCATAGGCAGCTGTTTCCAGTGTATGTAAGTGTTGTGTGCGTGTGCGTGTGCGTGTGTGTGAGAGAGAGAGAGAGAGAGAGAGAGAGAGAGAGAGAGAAAGGCATTGCAATAGTATGGCTAAGAAACTTCCTGTCACTCACTTGACCTCTCATACCTTCCACCTCCATGCACTCAACCAGCATGCTGATACCTGCAGCATGCCATCTGGTTTTATTTTTATAGTCAGACAAAGATGACAAACTCAAGACATCTTTGGATATAACCTTAAATACCTCTCAGGGCCACAGTGAGACAAAACAACTTCATTTTTACCAGACACAAGACAAAGATGACTCATCAGACAAAACAAATCTAGTTTTACAAACCCACCTGCTCACTCCTGGGAAGCTGTTTTAATGTGATATTCCAGTGTGCTCCAGCTGAATTAGAAGGCAAAATGGAAAGTTTATTAGAAGACTAAAAGGTCACGTTAGTTTACACTTTCTTCCCCAGTATGAGGATTCTGCTAGTGAGCACAGCTCTGAGCATGAGCTCTGAATTACGAATCAGACTGCCTGGGTCTAAATCTCATTCCATTACTTAAATGGCTATGACTAAAGTTATTTAGTCTCTTCATCCTCAGTTTTTCCCATTTGTTAATAGTATTGTGAGATTATCGTGAGAATAAAATGAGCTGATATATATGTAAAGTGTCCAGCAAGGCTGAGCAAAGGGTATCTCTTAGGCATACTGTATAATATAGGCAGTCAGATTGCCTATATTAAAATCCTGGCTTTACTACTTTCTTGCCTTGCAACTTGGGGCAAGATACTTCACATCACTTTGCTTCAGCTTCACTTTTAAGGGAAAAATTACTGCAAAGGAGAATTCAACAAAACAGTTTAGGAAAATAACTTCTGAAACACCTGACACACAGCAAGTGTGCAATAAAAGGCAACGGTTATTACTCTTACCACTACAATTACTACCACTACTATTACTGTTACTGCAACCACAGCTGATGCTGCTACTACCATATTAGCAATGTGAGAAGGCTGGAAAAAAACCCATAAACTTTTACTCTCATAGAGACTTTGGTTTACAGATTTTGAAGACATTTTCTCTCACCTTCCTATCCATATTCCTTTGTTTATCCCTGCAGTGCATTTATCAAAAGAAATTGGTGAATGTTATCAAGATACCAGAATAAGGGGATGCACTTCAGATTCTAGACTCTAGAAGTAGGCGTGGAGTTCCTTGGATTATAATTTGAACAGCATCTTTGAGGGCAAAAGTCCCTGTTTTCCGGTTCATTTTATTTGGAACTTAACATCCTGAAAATAATGGAAGGAACAAGGAGCTGGCTGTAACTGAGGAATAACTGGTCACTCTGGGAGAGGCAGAAAGTTCTCTATGAATATCTGTTTTGTCTTTCTCTAATATTAAAATTCCTGAGTCATAGTTGGGCACTCTGATTTTTAGTTGGAGACTCTATTTCCCAGATTTATTTGTAGCTAGCTGTGCCCTTATGACTAAGTTCTTGAAATAGAATGGCAATAGAAGTGATATATACGACTTCCAGGTTACACCTTAAAAGAAACGAGTAATACACATGTCTTCTCCTTTATTTCCTCTCACTACCTGGGATGTACACATGATGGGGGGTGTTAGAGCATCTGCTTTAGATCCAGAGATGGAAGGTTCTTAATGAGGATGGCACAGGTACCCTCCCAACATTGGATTGTCTTATCTCTGAACTTTCACATGAGAGACAACGATAAACTTCTATATTGTATTAGCTGCTAGACTTCAAGATCTCTTAGCCTGTAACTAATACAGCCAAAATAACTCAATAAAAATGGCACTCAACACAACCACAATCATAAAGGAAGACAATGTCATACTGCTTGAATGTAATGAAAACATTTTCAGAAAGGAAATACCTCAGTCTTTGAGGTAGATCATTTTATTTTATTTTTTTTATTTATTATGTTTATTTATTTTTGAGAGAAAGAGAGTGCGAGTTGGGGAAGGGCAGGGAGATGGAGACATAGAATCTGAGGCAGCTCCTGGCTCTAAGCTGTCAGCACAGAGCCTGATGTGGGGCTCAAACCCATGGGTGGCGAGATCATGACCTGAGTCGAAGTCAGATGCTAAACTGACTGAGCCACCCAGGTGCCCCATAGGTAGATCATTTTAAATCTAAGAGACTACAGTAAGTTTTGAACTTCAAAGCATTCTCCAAGTCTTTTTCTCATAACAGTTATGTCTGCAATGGTACCAATTACCAGTGCTCTTTGGGTTTGTGGTTAGATACTCTTTTGTATGGTTAGAATTCAAACAAATGCTAATGTTATTATCTACATCGCCTTTATTTAGGGTTTTAATGTATTCAGTTCATGGATTAGAGTGATGCAGACACCAAAGTAAAATAGACCCTAAAATTTAGGATAAAAGACAACTATATTAAAATGCCAGTAAGAAGTTGATACAATCACATCAGGGAATGACATGCTCAAGACTTACAAGCCTGAATCATTTACTGTATGTACTGCTTTTATGTTTAACAAAATCTTTAAAGAAAATTACATGCTAAGGTTGTGACTGATTGTTTACAAGTTTAGAATTATCCTCTGATTTAGTAGTTTACTGCTCTATGAGAGTGAGTTTAAGCATCCTTAGGAAGTCAGTATTTTAATTTATATATATATATAAATAAATTATATACAAATATATATATAAATGTGTATATATATATACACACACACACACACACACACATATATATACACACACATTCAATAAATATTAAAGTATATTTGACACAAAATGCTACATTAGTTTCAGTTTCAGGTATACAGCATAATGATTTGACAACTCTATACATTACGTTATGCTCACCACAAGTGTAGCTACCCTCTGTCACCATATAGCACTATTATAATACCGTTGACTGTAAGGAAGTCAATTGTAAAATGTAATAACCGAAAATTAGTACAATTGGGAATTGGCATGTTAATGGAAATTGAAAGAAGCAGGCTCATGTTGCAGTGTGAAATCCAAAAAAAGGTAAGTGACTCTGCGGTAGAAAGGAGATTAAAAGTAGACCTTTTTCTTCCACACAGTCATGGCCAAAGGATGATTTCATCTCACATACTGTGATTATGATTCATCAGGGAATATCTAAAGCGAAGGCAGCCTTTCATCAGGCTAGCATAGCTTAATAAAAATGCCTGTAAGAACATCCACATCCTGTCCTTTCCTTCTGTAAACATTTGCTCTGAGGTTTGCGCTCTTGGATCGACCCACCATGCCAGAGGAAATGGGTACCCTCTCTCTAGGCCAGGTTTGCCTGATATCGTTACAACTAATTTTCTAGCCTGCAGATAGATCTTTTAGAAGTTCTTTTGACATGGCTCAATGCCTATGTATCTTTTTACTTCTAAGTCAATGAGTAAATGAAAGTTTCTGAATATTTAGATCTGGGACCAGATCATTAATCTCATCCATTAGATTCAGTCTGGAGTAGCTATCCTTGGGTTCGTACATCACATGTATTTTTATGCTAATTTTATTTCTGGGTGAGTAGTATTCTTAATAATTTAAACAGTACTCAATTTTAAATCAGACAAAGGAAAGACAGGTAATATTGATCTTAAAAATAAATGATTACCCCACTACGCACTAAGTAGCCTGAGGGAAAATACTGATTTAACACCAAATGCTGACAAGAATACAGAGAAACTGGATCTTTCACACACAGTTGGTCAAATACAAAGGCAGACAATTACTCCAGAGAACGTTTTGCAGTTTCTTAGAGAATTAAACATATACTTAACAATCTAGCAATTGCCCTCTTAGACATTTATCCTAGGAAAATTAAAACTTACTCTCATAAAAATCTGTATACAAATTTTTTTTAGCAACTTTAACTGTGATAGCCCTAATTAAAAACAACCCAGATGTCCTTCAAAAGGTGAATGAATAAACAAACTGAGGTAAATCTATACAACGGAGTACTATTCTGAAACACAAAGATATTATTTATATACACATCAACTTGGATAAATCTCAAGCCATTATGCTCAATGAAAAAAGCCTAACTCAAAATATTAGTTACTACATGATTCCACTCTTAAAATAGCAAAATTATAGGAATCAGATCAGTGGAGAATAGATCAATGGGGTTAGGGATGGGGGAAGAGGGAGGTATGACTAGGCATTGTGAAGGAGTTCAGTGGTGATTAAATCTATATGCTGATAATATTTCATAGAACCATACAATGGGAGTGTATGTGAAAACTAGTGAAATTTGAGTAAATTCTATAGTAAGAGTATTCCTGGTTTTGATAATGTACTACAGTTAAGCAAAATGTTAGTTTTGGAGAAGCTGGGTAAAGGGTTCATGGGACCTCTCTATACTATTTTTGCAACTTCTTGTCAATTTATAATTATTGCAAATAAAAAAATTTAAATTGATTATATTAACTCACCAAGTACTACAGTTTACTTTTTAATCTACTTATTTTATTTTATGGGAAGTAATGCAAGGAGGAGCAAGAATGTCAAACTGCTTTAATCAGAACAGTTCTGCTTTTTATCTGTTTATTCCTATGGGAAGATTTCTTATGTAGACACAGTTCTTGGGATACAGTCTGAAAACCACTTCTAAAAAGTTATAGACATTTCTTGAGACAAAACCAAATCATGTACAATAATTTAGTTTTTAATCAAGAAAAGTAGGTATGCTTTAGAAGGCATTTTGATTATTATTTATGGTAACAAAGAGTTATAGCTTCCAAGGGAAGCTATTATAAATAGCCACATATTTTAGACATGGTATGAGACCTGGTTTGTTTGTTATGAAATTACAGATGCTGACGTTAACCAGAGCTAACATGCTGCTTGTTGCATTGCAGGGAAATGAAATTGTTGGTGGACTTTTCCTAGAAGTCATTTAAAACTGGCAGTTAGCTGGTAGAGCAGTGATTTTTCAATCTGAGATCCAGTTAGGCAAGACAAGAACGGCTACAAAACTACTCAGCGTGGCCTAATGTAGGATTTGTTGCCAATATAAACTGCACCTCTAAATATTCACAAAAATCTTTATTTGCTCCCATGAAATGTTGCCCTCATGCAGGTATTTTGGACAGCAGAGCAGTTTGAGGTGGTTGACAGCTGCCTCATACAGAGATGTTTTCTTGCGGCACCTGTAGAGGCAAAGCTTTCCTGGTAGGATCTGACCAGATGTGGTTTGGACCCTTCACTCTACATGCCCAACATACCTACCTAGAGCCCCAGTAAGTTTCTTACCCCAGTGACCAAAGCCTGATTACAGCTGTGGTGCTTAGACACGGCCTCTGGGGTAATTATAGAGTTGGCCTTGTGGTTGTCTTCCAGGAAATGGCAAATACCACTTGCCTTAGTTGGTCCCGGCAGACTTCACTCGGGGACAACAGGAAACAAACTCCATGTAAGGGCATCCTGTAGCAGCTGCTACTTTTTGGCAGCTGGAAGGTAGACATGTTCTCTTTCACCATCTCCGTTTCCCCTTCCTAAATCAATTTGAGGCTTGTACGTATACAGTGATCCTTAAAAGGACCTACACTGGATAATTGCTTTTGACCTTCCTCCACTTACTCTGACTCTGAGAATGTTTTTGCAGCTAACTTTTTCAACTCTATTATCTTACTGCCAAGTGTCCTGGAAAGTTCTTCAAAGAGTTTTCTCTGCTTTCATCATTTAAGAGAATAGTAGCTTTATTAGCTTGGGGCCAAAAACGGATTTAAAAAATATAATTAGTTCCCAAAATTAAACTTACCAGCTGCAGAAACTCAACTCTTCTCTGAACTGTTAAATTTGGATGCGAACTGTGAAACTGGAGCAGGAGCATGCTGTTTGATGGGGGTGGGAGGGGACAGGTCACATAGGGTCTTCTCAGGTGTCCTCACCATCTCTTGTCCTTGGGTACTTGTCCCATTTCCCTACAGCAAGAGGAATTTGATAGGGTGTCGTATGTGAAAGGAAGCCATAGCAGGAAAAGTTTTGGAATGCCATGGAGTATTACATGGCCACTAAAAATAATTAATTTCCAGCTAATCCAAATGATTTTCTGCAATTCCCACAATAATTCAATTATTGTTGCGCGAGGAAAACAAGATACAGAAGAGTGTGATACTATATGTGGTACACAGAATTGGTCTCTCTTGCTTGCAGGTTATACATTTGGCAGGTGCAATAGTTAAATTAGCCGTGGTGAACGGGAGCATGTATTGGGCATATGCATAGTCTCTCTCCCTGAGACAAAGGTATTTCATCCATTTTCCCATTGTGCTAGCAATGGGTGGCTGATGAGAGGATAAATAATGTCACCTGGCTGAGTCATTTTTGTCTACTTGGCTGTTTGGTACCCCTTCCATGTTGGTTGATCTTGGGTAGGTGTTACATGTTTTCAGGCTCTTTATACTTCGTGATCATTCTCTAATGTTCAACTATCTGCCTACTTCCCAGGTTTCCTTTTTCCTGATATTCCAGTCTTTCTCCTTATAGGCCCATATAGTGGGTTTAAGTGTTTCCCCCAAATTCATGCCTACCTGGAAACTCAGATTGTGACCTTCCTTGGAATTAGCATCTTTGTAAATATAATTAGTTAAAAATCTTGAGATAAAATCATACCAGATTTAGAGTGGGCCCGAAGTCCAATGACTGGGGCTCTTATAAGAAGAAGGGAGGATACTGAGAGGTGCATGGAGAAGAAGGCATTATTGACAATAAAGGCAGAGATTGGAATAAGTCTACAAGCCAAGGAATGCCAAGGATGGCTGGTGATTACTGGAAGCTAGGAGAGAGGCTTGGTATGGTTTTGTCCTTAGAGCCTCCAGAAGAACTAACCCTATTAACACCTTGATTTCAGATTTCGGGCTTCCTTGAACTATGACGGAATAAATTTAAGCTGTTAAATCTGCGTGGCAGCTCCAGGAAATGAGCATAGTCCCTGACCAGCTGGCCAAGCATCTGCTACTATCCAAGAGTCCATGTATATTCTGACCTTTGGTGGTTTCTTCACACAAAATGGATAATTAGGTATACAGCCCTGAAGCTCTGCCTACTGGGTGATTTCCCTTATCACTATGTTTCAAGGGTATTGCTTAAACATTTATGATAGCTAATTTCTATCATACAATAAATTTGACATATTAAACTAAAGACTTCTGACATGAAAAGGTATCCTTAAGAAAGCAAAAAGATAAATGAAGACAAAATATTTGTAACACCTTGGCAAAGAACTGATAGCCAGAATATATACAAGATATCTATAAGGTAATAAGAAGACCACAATGAGATACCATTTAAAACCCAATTAGTTAACTGAAGAAGTCTAATATAATCAAACACTGAAGATGATGTGGATAAGTAGACTGGCTTATACTTTGCTGGTGGGAGTACAAATTGGATGAACTACTTTGGAAAATAATCTGGCATTATCTTTTAAAATTGGAGATTCGTGGGGCACCCAGGTGGCTCAGTTGGTTGAGCGGCCTACACTTGATCTTGGCTCAGGTCATGATCTCACGGTTTTGTGGGTTTGAGCCCCATGTTGGAAAAAGGTAGAAATGCCCATGCTCCCCATGTACTGCTCCTCTAAAGTAAGAACCACTGATACAAAAGAATTTAGAGAAACAACTTAATAGTTGAAGTGTTGGAAGTATAATGGAAGCATTCCCAAGTTCTCCAACCTCTGGAATTAACTTTTTCTTTAATTTACAAACCAAGTGATCTAAGTCACATTCCGCATACAATGGGAAATCCAGAACCTTCTCCAATGATCCTGTGATTTGCTGTAAAAGAGATTAATGTTCTTCCAGACATTTGTTACTGAAGTTTCCTGCTTATGCAGAATTCTGGATCCCCACTCACTTGTATTCTCACTCTACTGTGTGAGTAGCCCTCTCTGTGCTTACTTTCTCTTCATTCACTCAAGTACCACTAATATATTTCACCTCCACTCCTGGCTCTCCCTCTCCTTTACTCTATCTCATTTTTTGCCCTAGAATTTATCATCATCTGGAAAATTAATTTCATGGGGACAGAGACATGGTCCGTTCTATTTGTTCCTACATCCCTAAGTGCTATTCCACATGCAGAAGGAACTCAATAAATATGTGTGTGATGAATGAATGATTGAAAACTTTATTATTATTAATGATATTTATTTATTTAATCTATATAGCAGACTTTTACTGTGAGCTTTGGATAACGGAGGTTACTTAAATCAGATCTCAGAATAGGAAAACAATTTAAAATGAAACGCTACACATCTCTTTTTTCCTAGCTCCCAGATCATTCTCAACAGGGAATTTCTCACAAGCCTTTCTCTTTAGGCCATGTTTGTGACCTTCTTAGGCCTTCTTTCCCTTGGCCTTTTAGGCCTTATCTTGTCCCTCCTCCCATCTCAGGTCCAGAGCTCTTCTTGCTTCCAATGCTGATTCAATCAGCAATGTACCTACACAATCAAAAGTCCAGTTGTTGTCTTTCCAATACTTGGTGCGTAAAATTTGATTAATCATAATCCTTGGCCCTTGACACAGTCTCAACCTTGGTCCAGGCCTGGACTTTATTTATTTATTTTTTTGTTTAGTTACACATTTGTTTATTAAATAAATACCTGTATATGCACCACGCGGCATGAAAATGAGAACATTCATAATTTCTAACATGTACCTATATTTTCCTCCCTATTTTATACCCTGCCTCTCTACAGAAGTTTTCCAAGTACCTCTGATTCCTGACAATCCCCTCCTCCAATCCCTCCTACCTCTGTTGGTGAACATTTCTTACATACAACTGTGCCTCCTAGTTTGGTCATCCCAGGGTAGCCCAAATAATCTCAGGTTATACAATTGTAACAAAGTAATAAATTTTTTTATTGACAACATATTTAATTTAAAAAACCCAGAATTTGTTTAAAAACAATAGTGTTGTTAAATGAAATGTGAGAATCCTCAATGCCTTAATTTGAAAATCATTCCATTAGAGTCTTTTTTAAAAATCAATTTTTGTTCCTCTTTAATAACAGCTCCATTTTTCCTGACATTGCTTGTTTCCAATATATTGGAACTGAAACTGGACAAAACAGTTAGATGAATGTTGAATTAAAAGTCTCTTCTTTGATCTTTCTCTGTGTGTGTTTAATTTACTGAATGTTTACCACATGCCAAGAATCATCTTAAGCACATTGTATGTATTATTTCATTTAATGTTCACAATATCCCCATGAGTTACATGCATTAGTATCCTTACTTACAAATGCTCACCCAACTAAGTACAGTAGTTTCACCACCAAGGTTGTCTGACTCCTGAGCCCATGTCTTCAATTCATTTACAATACTATCTTCAGTAAATACCAATATATTTAATAGAAAAATGTCCTAACATCACTCAACAGGAATCAAACTAAAACACATGAAATACTTTTTCTCATAGGAAAGTGTAGTTCCTATTGATTCATCATTTTAAACTTTCTTGTTAAAATGCTTCAAAAAAACACTACCTTTAATTTTCAAGATCTTCCAAGTTTATGATGATCAGCTCATGAATGCTAGAAGAAAAGATGATTCATTGCTGCCCACATTAAAGTGCAGCAGGTTCTTAGTGAAAACCTAAGTCCCGGGTTAGTTAAGGACTAAATCTAAATGCCACATAGAATATGTCCTTTTATTTTTAGGGCTCCAGGAAGCAAAGATATCCAGGTACTAGAACATTACAAACACTCAGTAGGTTTTGCCAGACAGCATAACTTAAGCATCTTATTTTTAGTAAAAAGAACTCAGTCTTCGTGCCCTACAAATGTCATATAGTTTGCTTTCATACCATGTTCTTTCGTCTATGGTTATTACTTACTTCTTAGGTACACAGATAGAAACTTTTGCTAACATGGAATGAAACTTTTCCAAACTCCTATTTCCTTTCCTTACCACATTCCATAGTAAAACAATAATTTTTTTAAAAAAAAATATCTCAAGTTGCTTTTCCTCTTTCTACAGCTATTTTAGTATTTCCAGGATTTCAAAGCATGTGTTCACACACACCCCACCCCCTACAATCCCTATATTAAAAAAAAAAGTTCTGTGAGCTCATAATTTCTCTATTCTGAAGTTTTCCCCGTAAGTCTTGTAACAGAGTTATCCTTAAGGACATAAATAAGATAGGCTGTTTACAATTAGTTAAATCCAGGTAGTTCTCTTTCGTCATTAACAGTCTCTAGTATCCCTGACATCGATGCTATGAAACTTCTAATCACCAAGACATTAAGAATTGGGTCCCCCAAGGCAATGTAGATCTTGTAGATTTTATTTCATTTTGAAACAAAACAAAAATTTGACAAAAACCACTAACCCTGTGATGCATGCTAACTTAATTCCATTCTGTTAAAACAATGCTGATTGGGGCCCACTGAATTGATTTCACAACCCATAATGAGTGATGACCCACCCTTTGTAAGTCAAGTGTCCCAAAGCATGGCATCCCAGGCATCACGGGACTGTGGCTTTCAGAACCTGGACCATACGTCAGAACTACTTGTAAAACTGCAAAAGTATGAATACCCAGGTCTCACATAGGACTTATTAAATCAGAATAGCCAGGGAATTAAGAGGGAAGTTTCTGAAACTTTTCACTTGACAGATTTGGGAGTACAGTTGGACTGGGGGAGTGACAAGAATGAGTTCACTTGTCACTAAGAAGTGAGATCAGTGAACTGCAGGGGTAGATCCAGGTTTGGTAGAGCATGAAGGTTGTACAATTTTGGAGTCCTTTTTAAGAAACAATACAAATTAAGTAGGAAAATAAACATTTCTGTAGAATGACAAAATAAAGCACAATAAATTACAAATAGTATTTTATCTATTTATTAAGTTTTTATTTAAATTCCAGTTAACATACAGTGCAATATTAATTTCAGGTGTAAAATTTAGTGATTCATCACTTCCATACATCACCCAGTCTCATCACAACAAGTACACTCCTTAATACCCATCACCCATTTAACCTATCTCCCCATCCACCTCCCCTCCAGCAACCCTCAGTTTGTCTCTGTATTTAAGAGTTTGCTTCTTGGTTTCTTTTTTCCCCCCTATGTTCACCTGTTTTATTTCTTAAATTCCACATATGAGTGAAATTATATGGTATCTGTCTTTCTCTACTTGACTTATTTGGCTTAGTATCATACTCTCTAGCTCCATCCATGTCATTGTAAATGGCAAGATTCCATTCTTTTTGATAGCTGAGTAATATTCCATTGCATATACATACCAAATCTTCTTATCCATTCATCAGTCAATGAACACTTGGTCTCTTTTCATAATTAATAAAATTGACAAAACCCTAGCCAGACTTATCAAAGAGAAAAGGAAAAGGGCCCAACTAAATAAAAATCACAAATGAGAGCAGGGAAATAACACCCAGTACCACAGAAATACAATTACAGTAAAACCTTGGATTGTGAGTAACTTGTTCTGTGAGTGTTTCACAAGATGAACAAATATTTCTAATAAATTTTAACTTGATAAATGAGCCATGTCTTGCAATACAAATAGCACATGATGCCAAACATGACATGATCACAACTGAGCCAATGGTTCTTGAAATTCGCTTTGATATATGAGTGCTTTGGATTACAAGTATATTTCCAGATTGAATTATGCTCACAAATCAAGGTTTTACTGTATAAGAGAATATTATGAAAAATTATCTGCCAACAAATTGAACAATTTGGAAGAAATGGATAAATTCCTAGAAATATATAAACTACCAAAACTGAAACAGGAATAGAAAACTTGAACAGACTCATAAGCAGCAAATAAATGGAATCAGTAATCAAAAATCTCCCAATAAACAAAAGGCCAGGGTCAGATGGCTTCCCAGGGGAATTCTACTACATTTAAAGAAGAATTAATACTTATTTTTCTCAAACTATCCTAAAAATACAAATGGAAGGAAAACTTACGAACTTATTCTCTGAGGCTGTCATTACCCTGATTTCAAAACCAGACAAAGGACTCCACTAAAAAACAGAACTATAGGCCAATATCCCTAATGAACATAGAAGCAAAAATTCTCAACAAAATACTAGCAAATCAAATCCAAAAGTACATTAAAAGAAGCATTCACTATGATCAAGAGGGATTTATCCCTGGGCTACAGGGGTAGTTCAATATTTGCAAATCAATGTGATACACCACATTAATAAAAGAAATTATAAGAACCGTATAATCCTCTCAATAGATGGAGAGAAAGCATTTGACAAAGCACAACATTCATTAATGATAAAAACCCTCAAAAAGGAGGGATAGAGGGAACATATCTTAACATCATAAAGGCCATATACAAAAAATCCACAGCCAATATCATCTTCAATGAGGAGAGACTGCAAGCTTTTCCTCTATGGTCAGGAATGAGACAAGTATTTTCACTCTCACCTCTATTATTTAACATACATAGTACTGGAAGTCTTAGCCTCAGCAATCAGACAACTAAAAGAATTAAAAGGCATCCAAATCAGCAAGGAAGAAATCAAACTTTCACTATTTGTAGATAACATGATACTCTATATAGAAAACTCAAAAGTCTCCACCAAAAAATTGCTAGAACTGATACATAAATTCAGTAAAATCACTACATGCAAAATCAATGTATAGAAATATGTTGCATTTCTATACACCAATAATGAAGTAGCAGAAAGAGAAATCAAGGAATCAATCCCACTTAAAACTCCACCAAAACTAATAAGATACCTAGGAATAAACCTAAAGAGGTGAAAGACCTGTCCTCTGAAAACTATAAAACACTGATGAAAGAAACTGAAGATGCCACAAATAAATGAAAAAACACTCCATGCTCATGGATTGGAAGAACAAATATTGTTAAAATGCCTATAATACCCAAAGCAATCTACACATTTAATGCAATCCCTATCAAAATACCACAAGCATTTTTCACAGGGCTAGAACAAACAATCCTAAAATTTGTATGGAACCACAAAAGACCCCAAACAGCCAAAGCAATATTGAAAAAGAAAAGCAAAGCTGGAGGCATCACAATTCCCGACTTCAAGTTATATTATAAATCTTATTTTTTTAAAGTTTATTCATTTATTTTGAGACAGAGAGAGAGAGAGAGAGGAAGAGAGAGAGAATGCATGCATATGAGTGGGGTAGCGGCATAGAGAAAGGGAGAGAGAGAATCCCAAGCAGGATCCAGGCTGTCAGTGTGGAGCATGATGAGGGGCTTGATCTCATGAACCATGAAATCATCGCCTGAGCCAAAATCAAGAGTCAGACACTTGGGACGCCTGGATGGCTCAGTCAGTTGAGCATCTGACTTTGCCTCAGGTCTTGATCTCACCATTCTTGAGTTCAGGCACCACATCAGGCTCACTGATGTCAGCCTGTCTGCGCAAAGTCCACTTCTGATCCTCTGTCCCCCTCTCTCTGCCCTCCCCCCTCTTATGCTCTCCCCAAAACAAGTAAATATTAAACAAACAACAAAAGAGTCAGACACTTAACTGACTGAACCACCCAGTTGCCCCAATATATTACAAATTTTAAAAGGCTGACAAATCTCATGAACATAAACAAATCCATAAAAATATTTTTACTAATTAACTGTATTACATAGCCTCTTTAATACTTTCTACATTATATTTATTAGATTCATAATATAACTTATGTTTAGAGAGAATAAAACAACTGTTTGGCCTTTCCTTCAATATTGTTGGATTGAAG
This sequence comes from Prionailurus viverrinus, assembly GCF_022837055.1. NCBI lineage: Eukaryota > Metazoa > Chordata > Mammalia > Carnivora > Felidae > Prionailurus > Prionailurus viverrinus. The sequence goes on along the minus strand of NC_062564.1, from coordinate 133,831,495 downwards.
TTTATTATTTATTAAAATTTTTTTTAATGTTTATTTATTTTTGAGAGAGAGAGAGAGAGAGAGAGAGAGAGAGAGAGAGAGAGAGAACACAAGCAGAGGAGAGGCAGAGAGAGAGGGAGACACAGAATCTGAAGCAGGCTCCAGTTCTGAGCTGTCAGCACAGGGCCAGATGCAGGGTTCGAACCCATGAACTGTGAGGTCATGACCTGAGCCAAAGTCTGATGCTTAAGTAACTGAGCCACCCAGGTGCCCAAGTTTATTTTTTATTGATGATAGCTGAGAAAAGTTTCTTCCAGCTTTGCAACTTGTTATTGAAAAATGTCACATAAAACTGTTAGATTGTTGTATTAATTTGCTAGGGCTGCCATAGCAAAATACCACATAACAAAAACAACAATATGTTTTCACACAATTCTGAGGCTAGAAGTCCAAGATCAAGGTGTTGGTAGGTTTGGTTGCTTCTGAGACCTCTCTCCTTGGCTCACAGATGGCCTCCTTCTCTCTGTGTGCTCATGTGGTTGCCCCTCTTTGTTGTTTGCATCCTAATGTCTTCTTATAAGGGCACCAGTCATACTGGATTAGGGCCCACCCTAATGACTCCATTTCAACTTAATTACCTCATCAAAGGCCCTATGTCCAAATATAGTCACATTCCGAGGCACTGGGGATTAGGGACTCAATATATGAATGTTGAGGGACTACAATTCTGCCTGTAACATTGTGAAATTTGAGGAAATATCTCTCAACTTTCTTTCATTTATGAGCTGAAAGATTTCAGTACATTATATTTTTTCCTGTGCAGTGATTGATTGTTAATACTTTGAATTGGTGATACATTAACTGGTTTGGTGTCTATGTCTTCATTATATTGATTTGTTGTCATTATCTTTGTAGATGTCAAATCAGGAAAAAGAAAATTGAAAACATTTTCCAATGATTCACATCTCTTCATTATTTAGATTTTCAAACAATCTAGGCAACTACATATTACTACTATTTGAAATTTATTACTTTCCTTTAATTAATTATTGCTTTTGGTATATTCTAAAAAAGATTTTACAATTTCCTTCTCAACACCAAACTAATTTTAATTTATTTCATTCTCATCTTTACTGCTTTTCTTTTAAAATCCACTAGTTTTTATTTAACCTTTTAAAATTTATTAAATAAACTTAAATTACAAAAGAAGCTATACTTTATATAAAACTAAATCAGGAGTTTACAATTTCATACTGTTTTTAAAAAACTAAACTTTTTGCCAGATTGAAATTGAGCTTTATCAAGTATGCCATTTTCATAAAAAAGAAAAAAATAATGTATGGTGTTTTAGCAGCTGTACATGCTGCATCACTGAGTATATAATTTTGACAGGCAAGAGCTTCCGTTTTGACAAGATATACATGATAACGGAATCCTCCACTACCATTTTGCAAAACTAACTTTTGCCTCCATACATTTCAGTTCTGGTTCTCACTGACAACCCAGATGCTTCCGGTGCCAATTGCAATATGAGAGGCCCATTTCTTAAACTGGCTCTGTTCATGATGCTGGGTGAGTTGGCACAGAAGGTGGTAGGGGTATTCCTGGAAGCCATTTCTACAATGGGACAGCTAGCAATAACTTTACTATATATGGAAATGACTGTAAACCACATAAATATATCCCACTTAAACTGAATGCATCTCCATTTCACATTTCACTTTAACTAGATTTGAAAAGTGCCTGCATCAGTGGACATAAGGAGAAGCTGGAGTGGAAAGAGATAGAAGTATTTATGGATTGTGGTTAAAATTTCTTACTTTTTCAGATTTTATGAAATCATCTGACCATGTAAATATGGTCAGGGTTCTGGAAGGGGTTGTACAGGTGAGGGCTCTGAACCTTATGCTTCTTTTTTTGTCTTCGTGAAATCTAACCTTGGCGAAATGTGTAGGAGCTCTGTTGTCCCCATACCATAAATGTCATGTGAGGTTTCTACCTAGTACAGTGGTTCCCCAGGACTTGCCTTCAGGTTAGTGTTATTCCTGACAAAGTTTTCAATATTATAAAATGAAAGGAAAAGGAAAGACAGTGTGATATATATATATATATATATATATATATATATATATATATAATGTAGAGTTGCCCATGGTTCTCTCTTAAGAAAGACTGTCATCTTTTTTTAAAAAAATTTTTTTTTTCCAACGTTTTTATTTATTTTTGGGACAGAGAGAGACAGAGCATGAACGGGGGAGGGGCAGAGAGAGAGGGAGACACAGAATCGGAAACAGGCTCCAGGCTCCGAGCCATCAGCCCAGAGCCTGACGCGGGGCTCGAACTCACGGACCGCGAGATCGTGACCTGGCTGAAGTCGGACGCTTAACCGACTGCGCCACCCAGGCGCCCCAAGACTGTCATCTTTTAATGAGAGTACATCCCTTCTATTCAGTGTTAAAAATATCCTTCCTTATTTGAAATACTGGTGACAATAGAGAGTTAATTTTAAGTTTGCCAACTTAGGTCAGTCTCTGTATGTTCTGGCTCTGCTATCACAGATTCCTTTGCTTTCAGCATGTATAGACAGGAGGAAAAAAACAAAAGATTGCATGGGCATGGAAGAGCATTTGCCTGTTTTGCCCACATTCCTTTGATCAGCATTCAGTCCTATGGTCTCACTCTAGATGCATGAATAACTAGAAAATGTGTGTGCAGGAAGGGAATGCATCAGTGAACCACAGCATTTTCTGGATTCTGATAAAGTTTTAAGCAGTAGGAGTAAGACATGATTATGTTTTTAGGCCTTTAGTCTAACTATGTCATTATCTTTTATCATATAAGACGACAACCTCAGTATCTAGTGTATTAGTTTTCTATTGTATGACAAATATCACAAACTTAATGGCTTAAAATAACACCCAGTTTTTATCTCAAGTTCTATGGCCACGGCTGAATTCTCTGCTTAGGGTGTTACAAGCCAAAATCAAGGTGTTGGCAGGAATGCATGCTTTTCTGAAGGTTCTGAGGAATTATAACTTTCAAACTTATTCAGGTTGTTGGCAGAAGTCAGTTGCTTGCAGGTGTAAGACTGAGGTTCTGACTTCCTTGCCTTGGTGGCTGCCTTCAACTTCAAGTCAGCAATGGTGCATCAAATGCTTCTCTTGCTTTAAATCTCTCTCCATGTCTTCTGCTTTCAAGGTCTCCGTGGTTGCCTTGGGCCCACCCAAGTCATCCAAGATAATCTCCCTATTTTAAAGTCAACTGATTCATAACCTCAATTATACATACAGTCCCTTTTGCCATGTAAGGTAATATATTCATGTGTGTAACACCAGGGGACAGAGGTCACAGGAGTCAACATTTTGCTTCCCACACTGAGGGTATCCTGCAAGCTTAGTCTTCCTTCTTCTTTTATTTATTTTCTAAGTACACTAGGTCCTAAGAGACCTCCAGTACCTTGTCAACCTTTCAGCCTGAAATACCAAATGTCATCAGGTTTTTTCCTCTGCGCAATTTCAGGTGTATGCGGAGGAGTTGGATAGTGTGTCTAACTATTGTATGGCTGGGTGTAGAGGGGACTGGAGGGGGTGGGAGAGGTCTGGTGCTATCATCGATGGGGCACTAATGAACTTGATTCTTCCCTATTCTAAAAAGCAAACACATTGTGCTGTGGAGCTGGTACATTTTCAATTCCACTCTCACTCTTATCCTTATCCATGGGGCTGTGAAAGTAACAAAAAATAAAATAATCCAAAAATAAAGACCCTTTTGCTAATACTAGAAAAGACTATTCCAGGAATTCTTTTTTTAAAAACTCATGTTCCACATACATTCAGATCCTGAGGTTTGCAGTAACTTGCAAACCTCATAGTCCAAGGTATTGAATATCACTGATTTTTCTCCTCTGTCCAAGTCCAGTTCTATGCAGAAAGAGTACTAGGTACACATTTCTGGCATATTTCCAAGCAAGTTGATTAACCAATTTGCAGTTCTCATAGGCAAAGATGTGTTACACACTTCTTTGTAATTCTCAAGGAGCTTTCCAAGTTGCCATTAACATGCTAGCAATTCACTGAATTATTGTTGGGTGAAAGGATGAGTGAATGAGTGAAAAAATAAAACTAAGTAAAGCGTAGTTCAACCATTGCAACATTATAAGCTAAGATGGTGATGTAGGAAGACTCTAAACTCCCCTTCTCCACAGAAAATACCAGATTACACCTATTAATAGAACAATTCCTTCTAAAAAAAGAACTGAGGGCTGATTGAACAGCTACCGAACAACCAAAGACAAAGAAAGGCAACAGAACACCAAGAGACACAGAGTCATGGTAACAAAAAGAACCCCCATCTCTAATGCTTCAAATGGTAGTGGGGAAGGATGGTACTGAGGGACCAAGAACAGATCCCTCTGTCCTTGGGCAAGAAAAAACCCATGGTTTAAAAGAGCAACTGGCATATAAAAGAGACAACCCTAGAACTCTGCCAAATAGTGGAGGACCTACAGGAAAGGTCTCCAGGTTACAGGCACTAAAGAATGCCATGGTTTATGTTCCTACCCCACTTTAAAAGCCTGGGGCACCTGGGTGACCCAGTCAGTTAATTGTCCCACTCTTGGTTTTGGCTCAGGTCATGACCTCACAGTTCATGAGTTTGAGCCCTGCATTGGGCTCTGCACTGCAAGCATGAAGCCTGCTTGATATTTCTCTCTCTGCCCCTCCCTGCTTGCTCTCTGTCTCTCTCTCTCAAAATAAATAAATAAACTTAAAAAAAATTTTTTTTTTCCTCAACGTTTATTTTTATTTTTGGGACAGAGAGAGACAGAGCATGAACGGGGCAGGGGCAGAGAGAGAGGGAGACACAGAATCGGAAACAGGCTCCAGGCTCTGAGCCATCAGCCCAGAGCCCGACGCGGGGCTCGAACTCACGGACCGCGAGATCGTGACCTGGCTGAAGTCGGACGCTTAACCGACTGTGCCACCCAGGCGCCCCTAAAAAAATTTTTTGAAGAATTTTATGTTTATTTATTTTGAGAAAGACAGAGAGAGACAGAGAGAAGATGGGAAGGGGGTGGGGGTGGGGGGGGAGGGGCAGAGAGAGGAGACACAGAATCCAAAGCAGGCTCCAGGCTCTGACCTATCAGTACAGAGCCTGACATGGGGCTCAAACTCACAAACCATGAGATCCTGACCTGAGTCAAAGTCAGACACTTAACCAACTGAGCCACTCAGGTGCCCCAATAAACATAAAAAAATTTAACAACCCAGAATGGAGCAGGGTCCAGACACCATAACAGGCCAGTCCAGCGTCTGGCTGTTGCAGGGAGCTCATGACTTCAATGAGCCCAGGGTCCATAAGCCCACACCAGCTCTACATGCACTGGGGCACACACATACAAAACCGACACAGTTTAAAAGGGCAGAGGAATGCTTTCCCTCTACTTCAAAAGCCCAGACTGAAGCAGGGTCTGGCTGCCATAATGGGTGGGTTTGGGTGCCATAATTGGAGGGAGGGTCCAGACACCATAACTGGTGAATCAGATTACCACAGGGAGCTTGTGACCTTAGCAAGCTCAGGATCCTGAGGTCCACACCAGCCTTGGTCTCATTGAAGCACAGAAAAAAAAGCCACAGTTTAACAGAGTCAACGAACTGTGGGAAATGTTTCCTCTCTTCCCACCTTAAAAGCCCAGACCAAATCAAGACCAGACCAAGGTCTGGCTCATCATAAGCTTGTGACCTCAGTGAGCTTAGGGTCCATGAGCCCATATCAGCTGCCTTGTGGTGCTGTGGTACAAAAAATAATATGTGGTTTTGTGTGTGTATATATGTTTAAATTTTTACTGTTTTATTTTTTTACTTATATATGTTTTTTCTTTATATATGCTGAGTAACTAGCATATATAACCAAGGGTCCAGCCAGCCAGCAGTCACCAAGCACTCAGAGTCTGCACAAAGGTCAACATACACAAGACCATTCTTTCAACTTTAGGAGAAGTGGCAGTTTCGCCTAATCCATAGAAACAAACAGAAAATCAAGCAAAATGGGGGGAGAGAGAGAGAGACTATGAGCCAAAATAAAGAATAAGAAAAAAAGCCTCAGTAAAAGAATGAAATGAAATAGAGATAAGCAATATGTCTGGTAAAGAATTTAAAGTAATGATTGTAAACATACTCACTGGGCTGGAGAAAAGAATGGGAGAACTCAGTGAGACCTTTAATAAAGAGATAGAAAAGGGGCACCTGGGTGACTCAGTCAGTTGAGCGTCTGACTTCGTCTCATAGTTTGTGGGTTCAAGCCCCACATCGGACTCTGTGCTGACAACTCAGAGCCTGGAGCCTACTTCAGATTCTGTGTCTCCCTCTCTCTGCCCCTCCCCCTTCTCATGGTCTGTGTCTTGCTCTCTCTCAAAAATAAATAAACATTAAAAATAGAGATGGAAAATATTAAAAAGAACCAATCAGAGCTAAAGACTATAATAACTAAAATAAAAAACACACTAGAGGCAATCAACAGGTTGAGGATGCAGAAGAACACATCAGCGATCTGGAAGACAGGGTAATGGAAAGCACACAAGATGAACAGCAAAAAGAGAAAAAAATTTTTTTTTAATGGGAAAAAATATCTCTTGGACAACATTAAGCAAACAAACATTCACATTACAGGAGTCCCAGAAAAAGAAGAAAAATTATTTCAAGAAATAATACCTGAAAATTTCCCTTACCTAAGAAGGGAAATAAACATCCAAATCTAAGAAGCACAGAAAGTCCGAAACAAAAGGAACTCAAGGCCAGATCATGGCACATAATATTCAAAATGCTGAAGGTTAAAGATAGAGAATCCTAAAAGCAGCAAGAGAGAAACAAAAATTACCTACAAGAGAAAACCTATAAAGCTATCAGATGATTTTTTAGCAGAAATTTTGCAAGCCAGAAGGGAGTGGCATGATATATTTATAGTGTTGAAAGGAAAAATTTACAACCAAGAATATTCTACCTAGCAAGGTTATCATTCAGATTTGAAGGAGAGATAAAGAGTTTCCCAGACAAACAAAAGATAAAGGAGTGTATCACCACTAAAGCAACCTTACAAGAATGTTAATGATATCTCTTTAAGTGAAAAGAAATGGCCATAATTAGACATAATTATAAGAAAAATGTGAATAAAAAGACATAAAATAAAATATGACAACATACACATAAAATGTGGAAAAGAGAGTAAAAAGGGAAGAGAAGGGGGAAAGAAAAAGAAAAAAATCTTTTTAAAATTTTGTTGTTGTTTTGTTTGTTTTTAAAATGTGTTTGAATTTAAATGACCATCAAATTAATATGGACTGCTTTTTACTTAGGATGTTATATAGAACCTCACGGTAACCACAAAACCAAACTCATGATAGACCCACAAAAAATAAAGAGAAAGACAAATAGAACACTATAGATACCTACTGATCACAAAGAAAGAGAACAAGAGAAGAAAGGAACAAAGAAGAATTGCAAAACAACCAGAAAACAAATTTTTAAAATAGCATTATGTACAAACCTATCAATAATTACTTTAAATGTAAATGACCTGAGGATCCTGGGAAGATGGCGGCGTAGGAGGATGCTAGGCTCACCAAGCGTCCTGCTGATCACTTAGATTCTACCTACACCTGCCTAAATAACCCAGAAAACCGCCAGAAGACTAGCAGAACGGGGTCTCCGGAGCCAAGTGCAGATGAGAGGCCCACGGAAGAGGGTAGAAAGGGTGGCGAGGTGATGCGCGATACCCGGACTGGCAGGAGGGAGCTGGGGTGGAGGGGCAGCCCGCTGGCCAAGCAGAGCCCTCGAGTCTGGCTTGCAAAAGTGGAGGGGCCAGACGGAATATGTTTGGACAGTAAGCGGGACTTAACATCTGGAAGGTTATAAGCTAACAGCTCTCCTTGGAGAACGGAAGGGCTGGAGGACAACGGGAGGGAGAGTTGTTGAGCCCCAGGAGGACAGAGCTCAGCTTGGTGGGGAACAAAGGCGCTCGCCAGGGCCATCTCCCTTGCCCATCCCCCAGGCAAAATCCCAAAGGGAACCAGTTCCTGCCAGGGTACTTGCTTGCACCACACAAACACCCAACGCTGTGCTTCTGTGGATCCATCCCTCCGGCGGGTCTGACTCCCTCCCGGTGCCACAGGGCCCTTCCCAAAGCGGATCTCCGAAGGAAAAGCAAGCTGAGCCTGCCCCTCCTGCCCCTGTGCACCTTGCTGATACACCCCAGCTAACATGCCAGATCCCCAGCACCATAAGCCTCGCAGTGTGCAAGTAGCCCAGAAGGTGAATCCTGCCCCTAGGAGAGGGGAAGAGAAGGCATACACCAGTCTGACTGTGGCCCCAGTGGTGGGCTGTGGGCAGACATCAGGTCTGACTGTGGCGGCCCCACCCACCAACGCAAGTTATTCGAGACAGCACAGGGGAAGTGCCCCGCAGTTCCGTACCACTCCAGGGACTATCCAAAATGATGAAATGGAAGAATTCCCCTCAAAAAAACATCCAGGAAATAACAACAGCTAATGAACTGATCAAAAACAATTTAAAGGGGCGCCTGGGTGGCTCAGTCGGTTAAGCGTCCAACGTCCGACTTCAGCTCAGGTCACGATCTCGCTGTCCACGAGTTCGAGCCCTGCGTCGGGCTCTGGGGTGATGGCTCAGAGCCTGGAGCCTGCTTCCGATTCTTTGTCTCCCTCTCTCTCTGCCCCTCCCCCGTTCATGCTGTATCTCTCTCTGTCTCAAAAATAAATAAACATTAAAAAAAAAACAATTTAAACAATATAATAGAAAGTGAATTTAGAATAATAGTTATAAAATTAATCACTGGGCTTGAAAACAGTATAAATGACAGCAGAGAATCTATTGCTACAGAGATCAAGGGACTAAGGAACAGCCAGGAGCTAAAAAATGCTATCAATGAGCTACAAAATAAAATGGAGACAACCACGTCTCGGATTGAAGAGGCAGAGGAGAGAAAAGCTGAACGAGAAGATACAATTATGGAAAAGGAAGAAGCTGAGAAAAAGATAAAAAAATCCAGGAGAATGAGGGGAAAATTAGAGAACTAAGTGATGCACTAAAGAGAAATAATCTACGCATAATTGGTATTCCAGAGCAGGAAGAGAGAGGGAAAGGTGCTGAAGGTGTACTTGAAGAAATCATAGCTGAGAACTTCCCTGATCTGGGGAAGGAAAAAGGCAGTGAAATCCAAGAGGCACAGAGAACTCCCTTCGACGTAACTTGAATCAATCTTCTGCACGACATATCATAGTGAAACTGGCAAAATACAAGGATAAAGAGAAAATTCTGAAAGCAGCTAGAGATAACCGTGCTCTAATATATAAAGGGAGACCTATAAGACTCGTGACCGATCTCTCTACTGAAACTTGGCAGGACAGAAAGGAATGGCAGGATATCTTCAATGTGATGAACAGAAAAAATATGCAGCCAAGAATCCTGTATCTAGCAAGTCTGTCATTTAGAATAGAAGGAAGATAAAGGTCTTCCCAAACAAACAAAAACTGAAGGAATTCGTCACCACTACACCAGCCCTACAAGAGATCCTAAGGGGGATCCTGTGAGACAAAGTACCAGAGACATCGCTATAAGCATGAAATCTACGGACATCACAATGACTCTAAACCCATATCTTTCTATAATAACACTGAATGTAAATGGATTAAATGCTCCAACCAAAAGACATAGGGTATCAGAATGGATAAAAAAACAAGACCCATCTATTTGCTGTCTACAAGAGACTCATTTTAGACCTCAGGACACCTTCAGATTGAGAGTGAGGGGATGGAGAACTATTTATCATGCCACTGGAAGTCAAAAGAAAGCTGGAGTAGCCATACTTATATCAGACAAACTAGACTTTAAATTAAAGGCTGTAACAAGAGATGAAAAAGGGTATTATATAATAATCACAAGGTCTATCCATCAGGAAGAACTAACAATTATAAATGTCTATGTGCCGAATACCGGAGCCCCCAAATATATAAAACAATTACTCACAAACATAAGCAACCTTAGATAAGATGTGGTAATTGCAGGGGGCTTTAACACTCCACTTACAGAAATGGATAGATCATCTAGACACACGGTCAATAAAGAAACAAGGGCCCTGAATGATACATTGGATCAGATGGACTTGACAGATATATTTAGAACTCTGCATCCCAAAGCAACAGAATATACTTTCTTCTTGAGTGCACATGGAACCTTCTCCAAGATAGATCACATACTGGGTCACAAAACAGCCCTTCATAAGAATACAAGAATTGAGATCATACCATACATACTTTCAGACCACAATGCTATGAAGCTTGAAATCAACCACAGGAAAAAGTCTGGAAAACCTCCAAAAGCATGGAGGTTTAAGAACACCCTACTAAAGAATGAATGGGTCAACCAGGCAATTAGAGAAGAAATTTAAAAAAATATGGAAACAAACAAAAATGAAAATACAACAGTCCATACGCTTTGGGATGTAGCAAAGGCAGTCCTGAGAGGAAAATACGTTGCAATCCAGGCCTATCTCAAGAAACAAAAAAAATCCCAAATACAAAATCTAACAGCACACCTAAAGGAAATAGAAGCAGAACAGCAAAGGCAGCCTAAACCCAGCAGAAGAAGAGAAATAATAAAGATCAGAGCAGAAATAAACAATATAGAATCTAAAAAAACTGTAGAGCAGATCAACGAAACCCAGAGTTGGTTTTTTGAAAAAATAAACAAAATTGACAAACCTCTAGCCAGGCTTCTCAAAAAGAAAAGGGAGATGACCCAAATAGATAAAATCATGAATGAAAATGGAATTATTACAACCAATCCCTCAGAGATACAAACAATTATCAGGGAATACTATGAAAACTTATATGCCAACAAACTGGACAACCTGGAAGAAATGGACAAATTCCTAAACACCCACACACTTCTAAAACTCAATCAGGAGGAAATAGAAAGCTTAAACAGACCCATAACCAGCAAAGAAATTGAATCAGTCATCAAAAATCTCCCAACAAATAAGAGTCCAGGACCAGATGGCTTCCCAGGGGAGTTCTACCAGACGTTTAAAGCAGAGATAATACCTATCCTTCTCAAGCTATTCCAAAAAATAGAAAGGGAAGGAAAACTTCCAGACTCATTCTATGAAGCCACTATTACTTTGATTCCCAAACCATACAGAGACCCAGTAAAAAAAGAGAACTAATACTAATATCCCTGATGAATATGGATGCACAAATTCTCAATAAGATACTAGCAAATCAAATTCAACAGCATATAAAAAGAATTATTCACCATGATCAAGTGGGATTCATTCCTGGGATGCAGGGCTGGTTCAACATTCACAGATCAATCAATGTGATACATCACATTAATAAAAGAAAAGATAAGAACCATATGATCCTGTCAATCGAGGCAGAAAAGGCCTTTGACAAAATTCAGCAACCTTTCTTAATAAAACCCTCGAGAAAGTCGGGATAGAAGGAACATACTTAAAGATCATAAAAGCCATTTATGAAAAGCCCACAGCTAACATCATCCTCAATGGGGAAAAACTGAGAGCTTTTTCCCTGAGATCAGGAACACGACAGGGATGTCCACTCTCACCGCTGTTGTTTAACACAGTGTTGGAAGTCCTAGCATCAGCAATCATACAACAAAAGGAAATCAAAGGCAGCAAAATTGGCAAAGATGAAGTTAAGCTTTCACTTTTTGCAGATGACATGATATTATACATGGAAAATCCGATAGACTCCACCAAAACTCTGCTAGAACTGATACATGAACTCAGCAACGTCGCAGGATACAAAATCAATGTACAGAAATCAGTTGCATCCTTATACACTAATAATGAAGCAACAGAAAGACAAAGAAACTGATCCCATTCACAATTGCACCAAGAAGCATAAAATACCTAGGAATAAATCTCACCAAAGATGTAAAAGATCTGTATGCTGAAAACTATAGAAAGCTTATGAAGGAAATTGAAGAAGATATAAAGAAACAGAAAAAAAAATTCCATGCTCATGGGTTGGAAGAATAAATATTGTCAAAATGTCAATACTACCCAAAGCTATCTACACATTCAATGCAATCCCAATCAAATTTGCACCAGCATTCTTCTAGAAACTAGAACAAGCAATCCTAAAATTCATATGGAACCACAAAAGGCCCCGAATAGCCAAAGTAATTTTGAAGAAGACCAAAGCAGGAGGCATCACAATCCCAGACTTTAGCCTCTACTACAAAGCTGTAATCATCAAGACAGCATGGTAATGGCACAAAAACAGACACATAGACCAATGGAATAGAATGGAAACCCCAGAACTAGACCCACAAACGTATGGCCAACTCATCTTTGACAAAGCAGGAAAGAACATCCAATGGAAAAAAGACAGTCTCTTTAACAAATGGTGCTGGGAGAACTAGACAGCAACATGCAGAAGGTTGAAACTAGACCCCTTTCTCACACCATTCACAAAAATAAACTCAAAATGGATAAAGGACCTGAATGTGAGACAGGAAACCATCAAAACCCTAGAGGAGAAATCAGGAAAAGACCTCTCTGACCTCAGCCGTAGGAATTTCTTACTTGACACATCCCCAAAGGCAAGGGAATTAAAAGCAAAAATGAATTACTGGGACCTTATGAAGATAAGCTTCTGCACAGCAAAGGAAACAACCAACAAAACTAAAAGGCAACCAACACACTGGGAAAAGATATTTGCAAATGACATATCCGACAAAGGGCTAGTATCCAAAATCTATAAAGAACTCACCAAACTCCACACCCAGAAAACAAATAACCCAGTGAAGAAATGGGCAGAAAACATGAATAGACACTTCTCTAAAGAAGACATCCGGATGGCCAACAGACACATGAAAAGATCCTCAACGTCGCTCCTCATCAGGGAAATACAAATCAAAACCACACTCAGGTATCACCTCACGCCAGTCAGAGTGGCCAAAATGAATAAATCAGGAGACTATAGATGCTGGAGAGGATGTAGAGAAACGGGAACCCTCTTGCACTGTTAGTGGGAATGTAAATTGGTGCAGCCACTCTGGAAAACAGTGTGGAGGTTCCTCAAAAAATTAAAAATAGACCTACCCTATGATCCAGCAATAGCACTGCTAGGAATTTACCCAAGGGATACAGGAGTGCTGATGCATAGGGGCACTTGTACCCCAATGTTTATAACAGCACTCTCAACAATAGCCAAATTATGGAAAGAGCCTAAATGTCCATCAACTGATGAATGGATAAAGAAATTGTGGTTTATATACAGAATGGAGTACTACGTGGCAATGAGAAAGAATGAAATATGGCCCTTTGTAGCAACGTGCATGGAACTGGAGAGTGTGATGCTAAGTGAATTGAGCCATAGAGAGAAAGAAAGATACCATATGTTTTCACTCTTATGTGGATCCTGAGAAACATAACAGAAACCCATGGGGGAGGGTAAGGAAAAAAAAAAAAAGGTTAGAGTGGGAGATAGCCAAAGCATAAGATACTCTTAAAAACTGAGAACAAACTGAGGGTTGATGGGGGGTGGGGTGGGAGGGAGGGGAGGGTGGGTGATGGGTATTGAGGAGGGCACCTTTTGGGATGAGCACTGGGTGTTGCATGGAAACCAATTTGACAATAAACTTCATATTGAAAAAAAGATGTAAATGACCTAAATGGACACAGAGTGGTGGGATAGATCAAAAACCAAGAACTATCTACATGCTGCCTACAAGAGATTTGCCTCAGATCTAAAGATGCATAAAGATAGAAAGTGAAGGGATAAAAAAAAAATATTCACCTAGCAAATGGAAGTGAAAAAAAAAAAGGCCAGGGTAGCAATACTTACATCAAACAAAATAGATTTTATTTATTTACTTTTTTTAATTTTTTTTTCAACGTTTATTTTTATATTTGGGACAGAGAGAGACAGAGCATGAACGGGGGAGGGGCAGAGAGAGAGGGACACACAGAATCGGAAACAGGCTCCAGGCTCTGAGCCATCAGCTCAGAGCCCGACGCGGGGCTCGAACTCACAGACCGCAAGATCGTGACCTGGCTGAAGTCGGATGCTTAACCGACTGCGCCACCCAGGCGCCCCAAACAAAATAGATTTTAAAACAAAGACTGTAACAAGAAGCAAAGAAGGGCATTACATAATGATAAGGGGATCACTCCAACAGGATGATATAACACTGAACCCAATACTGCAGCACCTAAATACATAAAGCAAATATAAATAGACATAAAGAGAGAAACTTGTGGCAATACAATAATAGTGGAGGAGTTTAACACTCTACTTAAATCTAAGGATAGAGCATCTATACAGAAAAATCAATTAGAAAACAATTTGGTTGAATGACGCTTTGGACCAGATGGAAGTAACAGACATATACAGAACATTCTACCCCAAAACAATAAAATCCACAGTCTTTCCAAGGGTACATGGAATATTCTCCGGAACAAATCCCATAGTAGGCCATAAAACAAGCTTCAGTATGTTTAAGAAGATTAAAATCATAACATGCATCTTTTATAACCACAATGATCTAAAGCTACAAATAAATCACAAGAAAAAAACTGGAGAAAATGCAAACATGTGGAGACTAAACAACATGATACTAAATAACCAATGGGTTAATGAAGCAAATAAAAAATCCAAAAAATACATGGAGACCAATGAAGATGAAAACACAATGGTCCAAAATCTCTGGGACACAGCAAAAGCAATTCTAAGTGGGAAGTATAAAGTAATACAGGCTTTCCTCAAGAGATAAGAAAAAATTCAAACAATCTAACTCTATGCCTAAAATTACTAGAAAACGAATAAAGTCCAAGGTGAGTAAAATAAAGGAAATAATAAAAATATGAGCAGAAATAAACGATGCAGAGAGTAGAAGAGGAGGAAGACGAGGAGGAGGAGGAGGAGGAAAATGAAGGAAGGAAGGAGGGTTGGTCAATGAAACCAAGAGCTGGTTCTTTGAAAAGATAAACAAAATTGACAAACTTTCAGCCAGACCCACCAAAGAAAAAAGTGAAAGGACCCAAATAAAATCAGAAACGAGAGAAGAAGCAAAAATTTATACCACAGAAATTCAAAGGATTATAAGAGAATACTATGAAAAATTATATGTCAACAAACTGGACAATCTAGAAGAAATGGACAATTCCTAGAAACATACAATCTTCCAAAAATGACCAGGAAGAAATAGAAAATCTGAATGGACTGATAACAAGTAATGAAAATGAATCAAAAAACTACCAAAAAATAAAAGTCTAGAACCAGATAGATTTACAAGTGAATTCTATCAGACTTCTAAAGAAGAGCTAACCTATTCTCCTCAAACTATTCCAAAAAATAGAAGAGGAAGGAAAACTACCATATGCATTTTATAAGGCCACAATTACCCTGATACCACAACCAGGCAAAGACACCACACACAAAAAACTACAGGCCAATATTCCTGATGAACATAGATGCAAAAGTCCTCAACAAAATATTAGCACACCACACTTCAACAATACATTAAAAAGATCAAGTGGGATTCATTCCTGGGATGCACATGTGGTTCAATACTCCACATCAACAAAACTAAGAATAGGAATCACATGATCAACTCAATAGAAGCAGAAAAAGCATTTCACAAGATTTAACATCATTCAGGATGAAAACTCTCAGCAAATGGGGCTAGAAGGAACATACCTCACCATAATAAAGGCCATATATGAAAAAAACACAGCTAACATCATCCTCAATGGTGAGAAACTGAGAGCTTTCCCTCTAAGGTCAGGAACAAGACAAGGATGTCCACTCTTGCCACTTTTATTCAATGTAGTACTAGAAGTCCTAGCCACATCAGTCAGACAAGAAAAAGAAATAAGAGGCATATGTATTGGTAAAGAAGTTGAATTGTCACTATTTGCAGACAACATGATACTATACATATAAAATCCTAAATATTCCACCAAAAAACTACTAGAAGCAAAAAACAAATCCAGTAAAGTGGCAAAATACAAAATTAACAACCAGAAATTAGTAGCATTTCTATACACTAACAATGAAGTTTCAGAAAGAGAAATTAAGACAACACCATTTACAACTGCACCAAAAAAGAATAAAATACCTAGGAATAAACTTAACCAAACAGTTGAAACGCTTGTACTCTGAAAACTATAAAACACTGATGAAAGAAATTGAAGATTACAGAAACAAATGGAAAGATATTCCATGCTTATGGACTGAAAGAATTAATATTATCAAAAGCAAATCTATTTTTGCTTATTTTGCATATTACTCAAAGCAATCTATAGATTCAATGCAATCTCTATTAAAATACCAACAGCATTTTCCACAAAACTAGAAGAAATAATACTAAAATTTGTATGGCACTACAGAAGATCCTGAATGGCCAATGCAATCCTAAGAAAGAAGAACAAAGCTGGAGGTATCACAATTCCAGATTTCAAGCTATACTTCAAAGCTATAGTAATCAAAACGGTATGGTACCAGCACAAAAAACAGACACACTGATCAATAGAACAGGATAGAGGTCCCACATTTATATGATCAATTAATCTATGACAAAGGAGGCAGGAATACACAAGGAAAAGATGGTCTTTTCAATAAATAGTGCAGGGAAAACTGGATAGCTACATGTAAAAAAAAATGACACTGGAGTACTTTCTTACCCCATATACAAAAACAAACTCAAAACTCATTAAAGACCTAAATGTGAGACCTGAAGCCATAAAAATCCGGGAGGAGAACATAGGCAGTATTCTCTGACACCAGGCACAGGACAATTTTCCTAGATATGTCTCCTAAGGCAAGGGAAACAAAAGCAAAAATAAACAATTGAGACTAAAAAGCTTTTGCACAGCAAATGAAACCATCAACAAACAGACAACCTACCAAATGGGAGATATTTGTAAATTATATGTCCAATAAGGGGTTAATATCCAAAAGATAAAAAGAACTCATACAATTCAACCACCCAAAATACAAACAATTGGATTAAAAAATGGATTGGATTTTAGATTTGGATCATACAAAAAAATTGGATTAAAAAACAAAAAATTAAAAAATGTTCGCGAGGACTCGAACAGACATTTTTCCAAAGAAGACATACTGATGGTCAACAGACACACGGAAAGATGTTCAATATCACTAATCATTAGGTAAATGCAAATCAAAACCACAAAGAGAGGGGCACCTAGGTGGCTCAGCAGGTTAAGCCTCTGACTTCAGCTCAAGTCATGATCTCATGGTTAGTGAATTTGAGCCCCGCATTGGGCTCTGTGCTGACAGCTCAGGGCCTGGTTCAAGTTCTGTTTCTCTCTTCCTCTGCCCCGCCCTTGCTCATGCTTTGTCTCTCTGTCTCTTTCTCATTCTCAAAAGTAAAAAAAAATTAAAAAAATATATACATACAAACCATAATGAGATATCACCCTACGTATCACCCTATACCTGTTACAATGGCTAATACCAGAAGACAGAAACAAGTGTTGGGGAGAATGTGAAGAAAAAGGAACCCTTGTGCAGTATTGGTGGGAATGTAAATTGGTACAGTACTGTATGAAGGTTCCTTGAAAACTTAAAAATTAGAAATACTATATTATTTAATAATTCCACTATTGGGTATTTACTCAGGAAAAACAAAAACACTAATTTGAAAAGATATATGTACCCCTATGTTTACTGTAGCATTATTTACAATATCCAAGACATGGAAGCAAAATAACTGTTCATCAATAGACAAATGGATAAGGAAAATGTGGCATATATACACAATGGACAATTAGTCATAAGAAAGGATGAGATTGTGCCATTTGAGATAACATGGATGCACCTAGAGGGTATTATGCTGAGTGAAATAAGTCAGACTAAGAAGACAAATACTGTATGATTCATAAATGGAATCCAAAAAAAATGAATAAAGAAATAAAAAGTAGAATCAGAACTATAAATACAGAGAACAAACTAATGGTTGCCAGAGGGGAAGGGGTTGGGGGTTGGGCAAAATGGATAAAGGGGAGAGGAAGATACAGCCTCTAGTTATGTAATAAGTCACAGGAATAAAAAGCAGAGCATAAGGAATACAGTTAAAGATATTGTAATAGTTATGAAATGGGATAGGTAATAGCTATACTTGTGGTGAACATAGTACAATGTATAAACTTGTCAAGTCACTAAGTTGTACACCTGAAAGTAATGTAACACTATATGTCAACTATACTGAAATAATAAATACACACATACACATTAGAAAGAGATCATATATTGTGGCCAATGTGGGTCATAAAGGTATCGCTACTAGAAGAAAGAACAGGTTCACATCATGTATTTTGACAATACTTTCTCTTGTTATGTCTAAACTCCAGAATCACTTTCTGTTTAAGGGCCTTTTTTGTGTTTTATGCCACTAGTTTATAAGTTTTAAGATGGCATCACATAAACTGCTTTCCAAAGAATAGTATTTTCATAGAAAAACAGTGTTTTCATAGACAGATAATTATAATTTTTGCATCTGTGTTTCAAAACTAGACACACAATTTGACTCAAAGTTAGAGATTTATGTCAAGAGGTAATCACACAAAACTAAATCTAACCTGCTGTTACTTTCTGTGGCAGGGAATAAGTATCTATGCACTACTGATCATTTCAGTCAAAAAACATTTGTTAAAATAATGTGTATGGCAATATAAGTGGCTGGGTTTTTTTGCCTTTTATCAAATTGCCTTACAAGTCTATCAATATAATATACTTACTTTTACATTTTTAAATAATTTATTGTGAAAGAATCCCAAAACTTATAGGACAGTTGCCAGAATAAAGAACTGAAGGGTCTCTTTCACCTACATTCTTCAAATGTTTCTATTTTATTGCATAATATTACTGTACAATATTTGCTGCCATCACTCACACTCCATTATCATTAATCTGTTTCTGAATATTTGGAGAGAAAGATTCAGAAATGCTCCATTACCTCCAGACACTCTGGTGTGTATTTCCTAAAATTAATGACACTCATATAAATATGTCAGTATTGGTACAACACAACTGTCTAATCAAAAGACATCATCCAAATTTTGCCAAATATCTCTTTTTCCTTTTTGACTCCAGATGCTACCAGGAAAATGAGTTGCATTTAGCTGTCTTGTCTGTTAAGACATCTTCCATTTGTTCCTACTCTTTATCTGCCTTTCACATGCTTGACAGTTTTAGAGTAGAAGGCTTGAATTTTATAGGATAATCTTCAATGGGGTCCATGTGATGCTTTCATGACCAGACTCAGGCCACGCATTGTTAGCAGGGTTACTGCTGAAATGACTCTGTGCTCTTCTCAGCACGTCACATCCAGGGGACATGATATTAACTCATCCTACTGCTGGTGGTGTTAATCCTGATTACTTGCCATGTTGCTCTCTACCAGATTTCTTGACCTTAAAGTCATTATTTCCCCCTTTGCAACAGATTAGTATTTGGGGTATATCTTGTACCTCATCCAATTTCTGCCCACCAGTTTAATTATCCACTGACAGTTTGTTTCAATCAACCTTTATAATGGTTGCAAAAACAGTTATTATCTATTTTCTACATTTAATAGTTGACATGTTTTAAGAAAAACATTCTCTTCTCTTTTATTTATTTATTTATTTATTTATGTATTCCTTTATACCTGTATTGACTCATGGATTCCTATTTTATTACTGATTGTAATCAGTTACTACTATTATTTATTTTGATGTTCAAATTGTCCCCAGATTGGCCGGGGGGGGGGGGGTCCCAGGCTCCTGTGCCCCTTTGACATATCCTCATCATTCTATGAGTATTTACACACTTTCTGATATAAAAAGATATTCCAGGGTCATTCTGTATTTTATTTGCCTCATTGTTAGAACCAATGATTTTTCCAAAGTGCTCTGATTCTTTGTGGAGAACGGTATTTAGAAACCAAAATGTAGGTTCCTGGTGTGCTCATTACTCCTGGAGTATCATTGCTTCCAGGTTTTCTTAGTAGACAGAACTAGGCTATATAAGTGTGTGTGTGTGTGTGTGTGTGTGTGTGTGTGTGTGTGTGTATCCATAAATATTTCTATTTCCATGTGTATATATGTATTATAAAACAGTAAGTTCACATTGTTACCTCTGACTCTAATCCCATACGTCAAGGTTTTTCCTAACATTTCCCCCTTCCTTTGGTTCAAATACCTTTTCTGGCAGTAAGAAACTTGGCTCTTATTTTCCCCAATATGCTTACTCATTTTTTCAGTGTAATCAATTCCCAACTAAATCAGTCATTTCCTCCTCCTGCTACCTCAGTCTCCTTACTCCCTATTGTCTTATGCCCTTGACCAATACACCTGTTGGCCTATGCCTCCCCATGATGCCCCAAACTCTTTGCTGCACTAACCCTTTCAGCCATCTTGCTGACTTCTTCACAGTGGGAAAGGGAAGGGGAAGGGACAAGACATTGCCTTTTAAATTTCATTTCACAGATTTTACATGGTACCAATCTGGCCAAATCCCATTCACTTTCTATTGACTAAATTTTGATATTTTTCAGTTAAGGGTCCAGGATATTTTGAACAAATATACATGTTTCATATTATTGATAATGATGGTTATGGTTAATCATAGATAACAATACTTTGGAATAAAAGTCATAATTGGCATTTTATTTATGAACAACCTTGATTAAGGAGAAAAAACCCAAGGGAACATACAAAAGTTAATACAATCAAGATGTTGGAAATAGATGATGAAGGAAGGAAAAACAAGAATAGGAATATAAAATTGAGCCAAAAAATGAGTTACAAAAATGTTTCACAGACTTCTTTGGATTGAGCCAGAAAAGTGACTCTAGGTTTTCTTACCCATTCCACCAACTGTTTGGATCTTGAGTCCACTATTCACTACTCAGGTTCTGAATAAAGCACTTAACCTCTCTGTGCCTCAGTTTCCTCATTTGTGAAGTGGGGATTGTTGTGAGAAATAAATTAATTCATGTAAAGCTCTTATTGCTTAGCACATATTTAAATCCTCAAAAGATCTAGCAATTGTTATTAGTTGGGATAGGGTTACTATCTCCAGTTTATACAAGGATAAAGCAATCTAGAGGCCTAGAAATTTAATGTGCTCCTCACAATTTCTCAATATCACTTCCTCAACCAGACAGCAGGTACCTGGTCATAGTTACTTCTAAATTGAAGCTTCTGTCCTCAATTTTGAAGTGTACCTATTGAGTATAACTGATTAAAGATATATACCGTTTAGTTATCAAGCAAAAAGGGGCAAAGTTAAAAAATTCTTAATAAAATTAAGAATCTGGACAATTCTCTTGCTTTATGTCAGCAGATATAGCAGGAAGCCTCTTTCCTCAGAAGAGAACCTATGGCTATCTGAAAGTGTCTGCATAAAAACTTGATGGAGACCTCAAAGCCCTATGTCCTAATGTGACAGATCCACAAGACAGAGTCTGAAGAATAATTACACCAATTGTCTGCCTCATCCATGAAAGAAACAATGGCTCAGAATCTGAGGAGAAGAGCATCTGAATGAAGACCTACTTGGATTTTCTACAGGATGTATCCAAGTAGTAGACCCCAGGGTAGGGTCTCTTGGTATCATTCACTTGTACCTTGGATGATGTCTATCAAAATTTTACCTGTTTATCTGTTTACCTTTTCATCTAGATAGTAACTAATCAAGAAATCTGGTCCTACCTTAAAATTGCTCTTACTTCATTATATAATATTGAACATATAATACACATAATATATACAGAAAAGCTTATTTTCTTATTTTTATGAAGCTATTTTCTTTTCTTAATTTTTTAATGTTTATTTTTGAGAGAGAGAGAGAGACAGTGTGAGCAGGGGAGGGGCAGAGAGAGAGGGAGACACAGAATCCAAAGCAGGCTCCAGGCTCTGAGCTGTTAACACAGAGCCCAACATGGGGCTTGAACCCACGAACCGTGAAATCATGACCTGAGCCAAAGTTGGACACTCAACCAACTGAGCCACCCAGGCACCCCTTTATGAAGCTATTTTTTGTGATTAAAACGTGTAATTCAAACTTAAAGTTTAAAAAATTATGTATGAAGAATATTCTTTTCTGCTATTTTGTAGTATGCCTGCTTAAAAGTCTGATTTGCTGCGGTGCCTGGATGGCTCAATTGGTTAAGTGTCCAACTCTTGATTGTGGCTCAGGTCATAATCTCATGGTTCATGGGATCAGGCCCTACATCAGACTTCATGCTGATGCCTGCTTGGGATTTTCTCTCTCTCTCTCTCTCTCTCTCTCTCTCTCTCTCTCTCTCTCTGTCCCTCCTCTCCTCATGCTCTCTCTCAAAATAAATAAATAAAGTTAAAAAATTGATTTGCCAGCATTAGTGCAAATCAGAATTATTTTAGAGATGTGATTTTATGTTGTGCTGATTAAGTCAAACTGTACACTGTGATCTCGTGTCCTTTTACTATTTCCATCCTCTGACATGATTTTAGATACTGATGAAATACAGCCCTGATGAAAACAGCATCCACATTTCTGAATAATGAATCAATCCTGTCCTGATTTGCAACTTGGGCATGTTGGTGACATTAATTATCATACATCTTCAAACTCTGAGGATGACTGTGGTATAGCTTCCTGCCTTTTCAAACATAGAAGCCATCAATTTAGACAAAATACAGACATAATTATGGCCCTGAAAACCAGAAAGTTTGGTAAATTTCCCTTATGACTGAGCACTGTGACAATACTCCAAGTGAAGACCTAGGTCCACCAAACTTAAATAGCTTTCTCTTGTGGGGACTGATCCTCACCCCAGCCTGTCTCTCACAGAGGACACATCCTTTGATATCAGGGAGGGGGTATTCTATAGCAAAAGAACTAAGCATTAACTTAAGCTTGTATAAAATAATACCTTCCTTGAATACATGTATCGCTGAGATATTGGTTTATATTTTCTAACTTTGACAGTGTTTTAAATTTAAATGGGAATAATTTACTTTGCAATGTTCTTTGGTATAGTCTCTTCTAAACATTTTGTGCATGTGATGTCAATTTGCTATAATTTTCCCTGTCCACTGATTAGGTGTCTACATCTATCCTCTCTCTGCCAACTTTTTCCTGTTACCACCTCCACACCAGAACAGAGGAAGGCTGCTGTCCCAGTAGAGGTATACAAATCACTAATTTTTTTTTTAATATTTATTTTTGAGAGAGACAGAACATGAGTGGGGGAGGAGCAGAGAGAGAGGAAGACATAGAATTCAAAGAAGTTTCCAGGCTCTGAGCTGTCAGCACAGAGCCTGATACGGGGCTCAAACCCATGAACTGTGAGATCATGGACCTGAGGCAAAGTCTGATGCCCAACTGACTGAGCCATCCAGATGCCCCCAGCTCCTGTTCTGTAGGTTGTAGCAGTAGGAGTAGCAGCAGGAAGTGGGGGTTTAAAGAAGAACATGGAGTCAGCAGACTGGAAAATACTACCATATTCTTTTACTTAGCAGTATCTACCATGTGAACCATATCAGAACTAGGCTATAGAATACTTATGTATAATTACCTTTTTCATAGCAAAAGGGAAAATATTATATCCACAATAATAACTAATGCACTTATAGTCCTTTTCTGTTTACAAAGTATTTTCACGAGCACAGTCTTGTTTGATTCTTACAATAATCCTGTGAGGTAGGCATAAAAAGCATTATTATTATTCACCCTTTTGCCAGTGAAATTGCTGAGGCTCAGAAAAGTTAAATGAAGTTAGCATCAGATCTCACAAGTACAGGGCTCAGTTCCATAAGACCACCCCCATTTTGAGATTCCAACTACAAGTTCCACGCTTCCCACACTTCTAGCTGACTGGCTATAAATCAGGGGTTCCCATAACCTTCTCTTCAGGTTTGATAATTTGCTAGAACTGTTCATAGAACTTTAGGAAGGTGCTTTACTTACTGGTTTATTGTAAAGACACAACACAAGAATGGCCAAATGGAAGAGATGTGTAGGGGAAGGTATAGAGGGGAGAGGTGTTGGAGTTTCCATGTCCTCTCTGGGTTCACCATCCTCCCAGCACCTCAACTTTTTTTTTACTAACCTGGAATGTCTCTGAACCCTGTCATTAGTGGTATGTATGGAGGTTCTATTATGTGGGAATTATTAATTAAATCATTGGCCATTGGTGACTGAATCAATCTCTAGCCTCTCTCCCCTCCTTGGAGGTCAGGGGGCAGGAATGGTTTATAATAAACCAGTAAGTAAAGTGCCTTCCTAAAGTTCTGTGAAAGGTTCTAGCAAATTATCAGACTTGAGGAGGAGGGCATGGGAAATAGTATAAGAACACTTATTTGAAGGGAGATAGGCACCCCCATATTTATAGCAGAATCATGCAAGTGTCTATCAATAGATGAATGGATGAAGAAGATATGTATATGTATGTACACACACACACACACACACACACACACCATAATGTTATTCAGCTAGGAAAAAAAATCTTGCCATTTGCAATGATGTGGATGGAGCTAGAGAGTATAATGGTAAGTGAAATAAGTCAGTCAGAGAAAGACAAATACCATGATTTCACTCATGTGTGGAATTTGAGAAACAAAACAAATGAGTAAAGGGAAAAAAATGAGAGAGAAACAATCCAGGAAATATTCTTAACTAGAGAGAACTGATGGTTACCAGAGAAGAGGTGGGTAGGGGATGGGTTAAATAGGTGATAGGGATTCAGGATGAGCACAGGATGATGTATGAAATTGTTGATTACTTTACTGTACACCTGAAACAAATGTAATGATATATGTTAACTAGCTGGAATTAAAATAAAAACTTAAAATAAGTTTCAACCCTCTGATCATGCTTTGGTCTTTCTGATGACCAGCATCCATCCTGAATGTACCTAGGAGCTCTGGTCACCAGCCATCTCATTAGTATACAAAAGGCACTCCTGTCATTCTGGAGATGCCAAAGGTTTCAGCAGCTGTGTGCCAGGAACCAAGGACAAAGACCAAATGTATATTCTTATTATTACAGGTATACAAAGTTTCTCTATTATTTCTTACAACCTCATGTGAATCTATTTATATCCAAACAAAAAGTTTACTTAAAAAAATCCATTTGTCATTTGCGATTTGTAATACATTTCAATGAGAATCTTTCTGATGTAATAATAGAATGACCTTTTTTAATTAAATTGGACAATTATAGAGCAGGCAAAGCTCTACATTATTTCAGAATGAAGAAACTGAGGCCAAGGGAAAATTAAATAATTGCTGCTTTGGTACCTGAATATACCTATATACAAAATACTTTAAGTGGATAGAAGGAAACTGACATTTATTGGGTGACTATTTTGTGGCAGACACTGTGCTAAAGGGTTTTATATACAAGATCCTATTTACTTCCCAAGAATTCTTATAGACATTATTCCCATTTTACATCTGAAGAAATTGAGGCTTGTTGCAAGTCATAAAATTAAAAAGCAATAGAGCCTGCATTCAAACTCCCTGTGATTCCAGAGAAAGTGGCTTTTTGCTACACATTTTCAAACTTTTCTTACTATAATCCACTATTAAAAATAAATATTATAGTATAGCCCAAATACATACACAAACAGAAATAAACCTTTGTCAAATATCTTCACTATGTATGATGTCCTGTTCTATTTTTTCCATTAAAAATACACTAAAATTGATTTTATGATTCATTAATGGGTTGTGACCCACAGTTTAAAAAACACAGCAAGCTATTTTCCCTTTCTTACGACCATTCCATTAATATTTTGGAAGAATCCTTCTTTTTCAATGTTAAACAACAGTCTTCTTTTCAGCTTTGCTTAGATCTCACATACCCAAATTAAAGGGGATGTTGTCTTAGCCTTTGCTTCTTTAAATTCGTAATAGCTCATGTAAAACACTGTAGCATGATTCTTCTTGTGGTCTTAGGCACTTTGGACTCCCCTCCCCCTTCCTCTCTCTTTCTCTTCCTGACCACATCCCTGTGAGGGGGCAGAGAGACCCATTAAAATCGAACCCTGTCATTTTCTGAACTGATGGTTGGTTTGTTGTTTGAGGAGACTCCAAGGACATGTCTATAAGAGGCAAATGTAGGCAAGTTATCCACTGATTTACATTTGGCTTAAAACCTTCTCTGAGTGGGTGGGTTGGGTGGTGGTAGAGGTGGGGTTGGGCTATGTATCATTTACCCTGGCAATACTCCATGGGACAGGGTGTACTTGGGTGGTCTGACATTCCTAACTCATTTTCTGGTGGATGTCATGATGTATCCATCGGGTCATCTGTATCAACCATTCACAACTCTTCCTTGGGAAATGGTCTGTCAGAACTTTCAATTTCTTGGCTCACCGGAAACACCACTGGTCTGTCAGTGGTTATGTCAGATTTTTATAATCGCTGTCATTTATTTAGCCTTCTAGGTCAGGAACTGAGTTAAATACTTCACACACATTCTCTTATTGAATCTTCAGAGCAGCCTTGTGATGAGAATGTTATTATTACAACATTTAGTATTAGCAGAAAGGCTAGGTTGGCAGGTGGCTTTTGCTCAGTAGACACTTTGAAGGGGAAGGGACATTGACTTAGAAAATGTGATGAGAAAGGAAGTAGTAGAGATGATGCTTACACACATGCACACATCAAATAAAGATTTGAGGGGTTTTGGTGTCTAAGCTAGGTCTGTCCTGCTTTCCTCTTTTTCTGGCCTTGATTATCTGGGCTCTGTTACCATCTGTTTCAGCCAAAATTGCGACAATTTAAATCCTAGAATTTTCTGTCCTTGGCTTTTCTCATTTAGAAAAGAAGATTGAAATTGGCTCTCAGATCTGAGGTTATTTTGTAATCACAGAAAGCTTAAGCTTTCAAGCAGAAGAGATTTCTGTTTGTTGGGCACTGGTTCTCAGATACCAGTGCACACAGGAATAATCAAAGAAGTATCTTAAAATTCATATTCCTGAGCTCTACGAAGACACATTCTGATTTAATAGGTCAGAAGTGGTTCCCTGAAATCTACATTAAAAAAATTAGATTTAACAATTTTAATCAAGGTGATTCAGACTCAAGTTATCTAGGAGCCACATTTGGAAAAATGCAAATTTTAGATACTATAAAATATATGTAGGAGTAATCTACTTTGTAGGCCTGCCTCTTTCTTAGTCCCATCTTTACAATAGTCATAGATGTCTTCAAATGTTTTTATTAAAGACAATAATATTTATTAATAACCATGAACACAGAGAGTTAAAGTATCCTCAGCCACATAATCAACCAAGATTCAAGTTTCCTGCACAAATGCGAGGATCAGCATGGAGGCTGGAAAAACTGCTGTCTGTGGCAAAGACTATTAGTGTTCTTCCATATCTGAATGCTCCGCCACATTTCCTAGCTTCCCTTGGAGTTTGGTTGGCCCTGTGACTGACTCCTGGCCAGCAGAACATGGACAAAAGTAAAGAACCACTTCTAGACTTGATGTCTAAAATATCCAGAACAGTCTTTTATGTTCTTTGTCTTCTCTTCCCCATCTTCAGAAAAGTAATGCCAGGGTGACCTTGAAGCTGCATATTGGTAGAACAAAATGGAAACAGCCTAGGGACATCTGGATGGCTCAGTCGGTTAAGTGTCCAACTTTAGTTTAGGTTATGATCTTACGGTTCGTGGGTTCGAGCCCCGTGTTGGGCTCTGTGCTGACAGCTTGGAGCCTGGAGCCTGCTTCAGACTCTGTGTCTCCCTCTCTCTCTACTCCTCCCCAACTCACCCACTCTCTCTCAAAAATTAACATTAAAAAATTAAAAAACACAGGAAACAGCCTTGGTTCATGAGTCTTTTGCCCACAGGAGAGCTATCTGGCCTGCACTGAATTGAGACATGAACAAACATAAGCCTCTAAGTTCTAAGCTGCTTATTTATTGGAACTTATTCATTCCGGCAGCATACTCTACTATATCCTGACTAATACACTGCTATGTTATTAAAAACTAATTAATAATCATGATAGAAATTCTTCCTTTATTATATCAGAACAGACTAATTTGGACTAAATTGGGCTAATAACCTAGCAGAACAAAGCTGGGACAATCTTGCCATTGCCCCTTCAAACCAATATCCCACACAGAACTGTTCCAACCAAATATTTGCTGAAAGATATTAGCCAGTCTTATTTAGCATGCAAAGAATAACTGTCCACTTTTCCACCTATGAAGTTTCTGGCCTTCTGCCTTAAACTTGATCACAAACCATTCTTTTCTTTACTGCTTCATTTATAAAAGGTTATGAACTCCCTCAAATTCAAAAGAAAAATAGTGTCTATGAATTAAACAGTTCTTATATTCAATGGCTGCTATATATCCAATGGGAAAATAGAAACTAACATGTATCTGAAAGGATGAAAAATAATAAAAAACATGCAGTACTGCTACCACTTTTCAGATTTCATCAGAATGCAATCATTTAACTTGTCCCATTATTTTTCCCATAAACACTGAATACCACCTTTATTTACAATCTTAGAAAAAACTGCTGTTCTTTCTGTGCTAGAACAGTGCTAATCATAATCTATTAATGGGTTATAAATTAATGCAGGGAGTTCAGACATTTGTAAGCATTAAAAGGAAATATGAGAGATTATCAAAGTGTGTCACACATAGT
Source organism: Prionailurus viverrinus (assembly GCF_022837055.1). NCBI lineage: Eukaryota > Metazoa > Chordata > Mammalia > Carnivora > Felidae > Prionailurus > Prionailurus viverrinus. The sequence continues at coordinate 133,802,809 of NC_062564.1, read as the reverse complement.
AGAGGTAAGTAATATATTTCAGGAAAACTGATTCTGATATAAATACACACACACACACACACACAGTTGATTCTTCTTATCAAGGTAGTTATGTTCTGTTCAGTTGCCTTAAACACTGAACCATTGCTTCTAGTGGATATACTGGGTTAGATTCCTATGAACCATGGGTCACAACATTTTCATTCACTGATCAATACATATCCTTGTTTTCTGTGTGTTTCTATTTCAAGACACTCTACTAATATATATTGATTAATTAACATTGAATTAATGGATGACAGCACTATACCTCATGCCTTAATGAAGTTCACTGAACATGTATTTTCTCCATGTGACACATCACATCCCTCTTATATTTTGGAACACTAGATACCATTTCAGTACTGTGGTTGGGGACAATTTTAAACAGCAAAATCATAAACAGAAAGTACAAAATACTAAAGTGTGGCATTAAATAGACCACAGAAAGGACACTTATTTACAGTATGACAGCTGAAACAAGAACTCTAAGCATTACATTTTTTGACCTCAGCTAGGAACTTACATGTAAGACAACTCAATTTTTTTGTTTCTCTGTGCATGCTCATGTCCTCAATTGACCATAAAATGACTGTAATATTGATTTGGGTGTTATAAATAAACATCAGTGAGTTGGTGAATTACCAAATATGGAATCTTTCAATAATCAGGATTGACTATCAAAGCTGTTATATACTGAAGCTTTTGCATAGAAGGGAAATAATTAACAAAACAAAAAGGCAACCGACTGAATAGGACAAGATATTTGCAAATGATATATTAGATAAGGAATTAATATCTCAAATATATGAAGAACTTACAAACGTAACACCAAAGAACCCAAACAATCTGATTAAAAAATGAGCCAAGGACCTGAACAGACATTTCTCCAAAAAAGACATACAGATGGTCAACAAACATGAAAAGATGCTCAACATCACTAATCATCAGAGAAATGCAAATCAAAACCACAATGAGATACTACCTCACACCTGTCTGAATGTCTAGTATCAAGACAAGAAATAACAAGTATTAGCGAGGATGTGGAGAAAAGGAACCCTCGGGCACTGTTGGTAGGAGTGTAAGCTGGTGCAACCATTGTGGAAAACAGTACAGAGATTCCTCAAAGAATTAAAGACAGAATTACCACATGCTCTAGTAATTCCACTAGTGGGTATTTACCCAAATAAAACAAAAGCACTAATTCAAATGACATATGCACCCCTATGTTTACTGCAGCATTATTTACAATAGCTTATGGAAGCAACCCAAGTGTCCATCAATAGATGAATGGATAAAGAAGATGTGGTATACGTATAAAATGGAATATTTCTCATCCAGAAAAAAGAATGGAATCTTGCCATTTGCAATGACATAGATGGAGCTAGACAGTATTATCCTAAGTGAAATAAGTCACTCAGAGAAAGACAAATACCCTATGATTTCACTCCTATGAGGAATTTAAGAAACAAATGAGCAAAGGGAAAAAAAGGAAAAAGAGAGAGGTAAATGAAGAAACAGACTCTTAAATATAGAGAACAAACTGATAAACTGATGGTTACCAGAGGGGAGGTAGGTGGGGAGGATAGGTTAAATAGATGATGGTGGTTAAGGAGTGCACCAGGTGTTGTACAGAAGTGTTGAATAACTGTATTGCATACCTGAAACTAATATTATCCTGTATGTTAACTAACTGGAATTTAAATAAAAATACTTATACCTTAAAAAAAGTCATAATAATGTTGTATGATGACAGATAGTTACTACACTTATTGTGGTGAGTGCTGAGTAATGTATAGAACTGTGGAATCAGTATGTTATACCCCTGAAACTAATATAACATTGTATGCCAATTATACTTAAAAAAAAGCTGTTGGATAGTAAAAGTTTGCTTTAACTAAAATAATTTATGAATATATTTATATTAATTCCACAAAGTTTATATATAAATACTAATACAATAAAAATACTATAGGTAAGACATGCAAAGTATGTAACATAATAGGTAACTGACAGAAAACCACTGATGATATGAAAAATGGAGACTCCTTAGGAGCAAATCACCTGTGTCCTTCATGGAGCCTTAGCCCAATGCCTTTCTCTACAAATTTGCTATATATGAATGGTAGCCAAAGGTGGTACAACTAGTCTTGGAAGAGTTCTATTTCAGACTGAAGTAGCTGTTCATATTCAGAAAAGTTCAGTTATGGCAGCTTTATCTAAACAATTCTATAGCATAGTCCTTCCTAGTTTGTTTTTCTCCTCTGAATTGGTCTGGGAGGTGATGGGATATGAGATTGGGAATTCCCTGCAACCTACTAAGGCTTATGAATGCTTGTGCCAGAGTGTGAGACTACTGATTCTCCTCAGATTTCTGACTGTCATTTTTTGAAAAGAAAAAAATAAAATCACAAAATGACCACTTGGAGAGCAGACTCTATCTTCTTACTGAATCCAACCTAGGGTTGCCAGATTTAGCAAATGAAAATACAGAATGCCCAGTTAAATTTGAGTGATTTCTAATCACCTATGCTAACATAAATTGAGATAAAAGACAAAATATTGCATGGGACAGAATTATACTAAAGTATTTGTTGTTTATCCGAAACAAATTTTAAAAATATCTAAACTACATACCTCTTTCTTTAATCATATTTCCCTCATGATTTGATTGTCTTTAACAGTTATTTACCTTGCAAAATTTACTTACAAAATTTTGCATTACAGTCTATGTTTAATTTGCATTGTGACATAGTTTCTACAGTGGTCCGTGGAAAATTTTTAGTTTCTTCTTGTCCACTGAACATTCATTAATGGAAAAACACATTCAATATTAGTATTATTAACTGGTATGTATTGTCATAAACTTTTAGAATCACTTTTTAAATTTAGTGATTTTTAGTGATTTAGTAAATTTTATATTGAAGCACATAATACCATCTTCTACCATATAACTTAGTTTTTTAATCTTCAGGATTATATTCCATTGATTGATAAATGACTTTTGAAAATGTTGTCCACTGACAAAAGCATTGTTGTCAATGTTTGTTCCTTTCTTCAACATTGCACATGATAATTCCACTTGCTCCCATGCTAGAAGAGTATTTAGAAACATCCATATAAAAGAATAAAATCCTTCAAGGGATTAAATCATATAACAAAACAGTAATGACAAATGTCATAATAATAATCCATTTCAAGTCAGAACTTCTTATCTTGTTCATAAGTAATATCCCTTTTAAGAACAGTCTTGACACTTGAAGGGATAAATTTTTCTGTAATTCTTTAACATATTCCACAATTTTCTTTAAGGGTTGGAGGACTTCAGTAACACTGTTCTTCTTTCAATTTGCATAATCCTATTACTAAAGAGATATTGAAAGTATGATCAAGGGGCGCCTGGGTGGCGCAGTCGGTTAAGCGTCCGACTTCAGCCAGGTCACGATCTCGCGGTCAGTGAGTTCAAGCCCCGCGTCAGGCTCTGGGCTGATGGCTCGGAGCCTGGAGCCTGTTTCTGATTCTGTGTCTCCCTCTCTCTCTGCCCCTCCCCCATTCATGCTCTGTCTCTCTCTGTCCCAAAAATAAAATAAAAACGTTGAAAAAAAATATTAAAAAAAAAAAGAATGATCAAGAAATAAGTAGGCTTCACTCAATGGATTATTTTAATTTGGGAGTCTTTTCTTTAAAATTAAAGTATGATTTAAGTGCTTCAAATAAACTGAGGATTTTCTCAAATGACTTTGTTCAAAATAGCCAATGGATTCTAATCTAAATCCAAGAGAACTGAAGATTTCTGAATATCAATAATATCACAAAAAAAATTTTTATTAAAAAAGCCTTCCTAAGATTTTATATTTTAGAGCAGTGTTACATAGGAAACAGTTCAATAAAAAATTGGGCAAAATATTTGAACAGTAAGGAACTACTGCTATCTAAAACAATATGGATGAATCTCAAATGTATAAGCTAAGTGAAAGAAGCCAGAAAGAAGGCTATATATTGTATGTTTTCATTCATACAACATTTTGTATAAGGCAAAACTGTAAAGACAGAAAACATATCAGTGACTATACTGTTTTTCTTAACTATTTATTTTTCATCTATCCATGTTGAGATGTAGAGTTCTAGTTCATTTCTTTTTAACTGCTATATAGTTATATAATTATATATTTTAGATTTAAAAAAATGTTTATTTATTTTGAAACAGAAAGAGAGAGAGAAAGAGAGAGGGAGAGAGGGGGAGAGAGAGAAGGATGGGAGGGGCAAAAGAGAGGGAGAGAGAATCCCAAGCAGGCTCTGTGCTATAGGCATGGAGCCCAACATGGGGCTTGATCTCATGAACCATCAGATCATGACCAGCCCAAAATCCAGAGTCAGCTGCTCAACCGACTGAGCCACTCAGGCACCCCAGTTATGTTATGCATTTAAAAATATATCATTCTTCATTCATCTAGTCCCCTAGTGATGGACATTTAGGTTGTTTCTGGGTTTTTTTGCTAATATAAGAAACAGCAATGAATATCACTGATCACATTTATTTTTAATTTATATTTTAGTTAGTATACAGTGCAATACTGGTTTTAAAAGCAGAATTCGGTGATTCATCACTTACATACAACACCTAGTGCTCATCACAAGTGCCCTTCTTAATACCCATCTAACTCATCTCCTACCCACCTCCCTCCATCAACCTTCAGTTTGTTCTCCATCATTAATAGTCTCTTATATGTTCATGTTTTGTTTCTTAAATTCATCATGAGTGAAATCATGATATTTGTCTTCTCTGACTTATTTCGCTTAGCATAATACATTCTTAGCTCCATCCATGTCACTGCAAATGGCAAGATTTCATTTTTTTGATGGCTCATATTCCATTGTATATGTAAACTACATCTTCTTTATCCACTTGTCAGTCGACGGACATTTGCGCTCTCTCCATAGTTTGGCTATTGTTGATAATGCTGCTATAAGCATTGGGGTGCATATACCTCTTCGAATCTGTATTTTTATATGATTTGGGTAAATACAATAGGGAAACTGCTGGATTGTAAGGTAGTTCTATTTTTAGTTTTCTGAGGAACCTCTATATTGTTCTCCAGAGTGGCTGCACCAGTATGTATTCCCACCAGCAGTGTAAGAGCATTCCCCTTTCTCTACATCTTCACCAACACCTGTTATTTCTTGTGTCGTTGATTTTACTTATTTTTCTTTTTTTAAGTTTATTTATTTATTTTGAGAGAGAGAGAGAGAGAGAGCGAGAGCGAGAGAGAAAGAGAATCCCAAGCAGGTTCCACACTGCCAGTGCAGAACCCAATGTGGGGCTTGAACTCACAAATTGGGAGACCATGACCTGAGCCAAAACCAAGAGAATGACATTCAACTGACTGATTCACCCAAATGCCTTCTCTTGTGTTTTTAACTTTAGCCATTCTCACAGGTATGAGATCATATCTCATTGTGGTTTTGATTTGTATTTCCCTGACGATGAGCAATGCTGAGTATCTTTCATGTGTCTGTTAACCATCTGGATATCTTCTTTGGAAAAGTATCTATTCATGTCTTTTGCCCATTTCTTAGTTGGGTTGTTTTTTGAGTGTTGAGTTTGAGTGATAAGTTCTTTGTAGATTTTAGATACTAACCCTTAGATATGTCATTCGCAAATATCTTCTCCTATTCCACTGGTTGCTTTTTAGTTTTGTTGATTGGTTCCTTTGCTGTGCAGAAGCTTTTTATCTTGACATCCCAATAGTTCATGTTTGCTTCAGTTTCCCTTGCCTTTGGTGCTTGTCCACATTTTTTTTTAAAAAATGAGAACTTTTTTTTTAAATGTTTATTAAACATTAAATGTCAGCACAGAGCCCGATGTGGGGCTCGAACTCACAGACTGTGAGACGACGACCTGAAGTCAGACGCTTAACCGAGTCACCCAGGTGCACCAAAAAAATGAGAACTTTTAAGATCTACTCTCTTAGTAAATTTCAAATATGCAATACATTATATACTGTAGTCACCATGCTATATATTACATCTAGAAGTTTGTACTTTTTGATCCCCCTTCACTCATTTTGCCTATCTCCCCTGCCCTCTGCCTCTGGCAACCACCTATCTCTTCTCTGCATTTATGAGCTAATTTTGTGTGTTTGTTTGTTTTTGTGTTTTTTAATTCCACATAAGATCATATGTTATTTATCTTTCTCTGTCTGACTTATTTCACTTAGCATAATGCCCTCAAGGTCCATTCATGTTGTCACAAATGGTGATATTTCTTCCTTTTTTTATGATTGAATAATATTCCATTGTATATACATACCACACTTTCTTTATCCATTAATCCATCAATTATGATTACTAGATTAGGACACTTAGGTTGTTTCCATATTTTGGCTAAGTAATGCTGCAATGAACATGGGAGTGCATACACCTTTTTGAGTTAATGTTTTTGTTTTCTTCAGATAAATACACAGAAGTGGAAGTGCTGGATCATATGGTAGTTTTATTTTTAATTAAAAAAAATTTTTAATGTTTACTTATTTTTGAGAAAGAGACAGAGCGTGAGTGGGGGAGGGGCAGAGAGAGAGGGAGACAAAGAATCTGAAGCAGGCTCCAGGCTCTGAGTTGTCAGCACAGAGCCTGACACAGAGGTCAAACCCACAAACCGTGAGATCATGACCTAAGCTGAAGTCAGATGCTTAACTGACTGAGCGACACAGGTGCCCCTATTTTTAGTTTTTTGAGAACCTTCCATACCGTTTTCAACAGGGGCTGCAGAAGGTTCCTTTTCTCCACTTCCTCACAAGCATCTGTGTGAGAGATTTGGGAGTAGGACCGAGAGACTGGGAAGCAAACCTGTTAGAAGACTTAGCACTCAGTAGGAGAGAGAGAATGAGGGCCATTAGACTTTTGTTTTCCCCAAATACTAGTAATTATAGTACTGAATAAAATAAGTGCCAAAGTTTTGGGGTCTTATTTAAAAGGAATCACGGTGCAAATAATCCTAGGAACATTTGGGCAGTGACAAGGAAAGGGCTCAGACTTCATAAATAATCATGAAATTCATAACAGCTCCCCTTATTAGGATTTATGTGTGTGTGCTGGACACTGAGCAGTTTTCCATACATTACTTCCACAAAGTCATCATGAAGTAGGCAATTAATTCAGTGCAGTGGCTAAAAGCCAAGTTCAAAGGTCAGAAAATCTTGGCTCTGTCACTTACTGGTTGTGCCAACTTAGGACCCACTTTCTTAATCCCTATGATGTGGATAAACAGTGTTACCATGTATGATCATTTCAAGGACTACATGAGATAATGGGCTTAGATTATTGTGTATAGGGCATATCGTGTTCTAAGTGCTCAGTGTTAGTTATTATAACATAATTTTGCAGATGAGGAAACTGAATCTTAGAGAAACTAGGTTTCTTTTCCAAAGTCACATAGTAGGTAACAGGCAGCAGTTTGACCTAGATATATCTGACTTCAAAGTCTCTGATCTTAATCATTACTTTTTACTAGTTCTCAATATCTGAGACACAGGTCTGGAGGTGATAACATATATACCCATGAAAAGAGAAAAACTGATTTTTTTTTCACGACAAGAAAAGATTATGTGATGTAGCAATTGTTGTATTCTCAGTCATAATAAGACAGTGGATGCTAAGACTAACCAACAGACATGTCTGTTACTTGAGGTTCGATTATAATACTCTCATTAATTAAGGTATTTGAGAGAACGTTATGCCAATTGTGGACTTGGTGGAAATGGAATAAGGAATCCAGAAGAAATGGTTACCACTTTTCAAAAAGCTATTTTTTAAACTCAAAGTATAATTAACATACAGTGTTATATTAATTTCAAGTGTACAATATGATGATTCAATAATTCTACTATTGAGCACATTACTCAATGCTCATCATGGTAAGTGTACTCTTAATTCCTTTATCTATTTTACCTATTCCTCCCACCCGCCTCTCTCTGGCAATCACCCATTTGTTCTCTGTATTTAAGTCTATTCTTTTGTCTCTTTTTGTTTGTTCATTTGTTTTGTTTCTTAAATTCTGCATATGAATGAAATCATATAATATTTGTCTTTCTCTGATTTGATTTACTTAGGATTGTATCCTCTAGGTCCATCCATGTCATCACAAATGGCAAGATTTCATTCTTTTTTATGGCTGAGTAATATTCCATTGTGTAGTGTGTGTGTGTGTGTGTGTGTGTGTGTGTGTGTGTATGTATACATATATGCGTGTGTATATGTATGTGTGTGTATATATTACATCTTCTTTATCCATTCACCTATTAAAAAATTTTTTTTGTTAATGCTTATTTATTTTTGAGGGAGAGACAGAGCAGAGAGGGGGAGGGGCAGAGAAAGAGGGAGACACAGAATCTGAAGCAGGTTCCTGGCTCCGAGCTGTCAACACAGAGCGTGATGTGGGGCCAAACCCACAGACCACGAGATCATGACCTCAGCAGGAGTCGGATGGTTAATTGACTGAGCCACCCAGGCACCCTCCATTCATCTAAGATGGACACTTGGGTTGCTTCTATATTTTAGCTATTATTATTATTATTATTATTAGCTATTATTATTAGCATTGTTGCTGCAATAAACACAGGGCTGCATATATCTTTTTGAATTACTGTTTTCATTTTCTTTCAGTAAATACCCAGTAATGTGGAATTACTAGGATCATGTGGTGATTCTATTTTTAATTTTTTGAGGAACCTCCACACTGTTTTCCCCAGAAGTTGCACCAGTTTACATTCCCACCAACAGTGCAAGAGGGCTCCTTTGCTCCACATACTCACCAACACTTGTTGTTTCTTGTCTTCTCAATACTAGCCTTTCAGACAGGTGTGAGGTAACATCTCACTATGGTCTTGATTTGCATTTCCCTGATGATTAGTGACTTGGAACATCTTTTCATGTGTCTGTTGGCCATCTGAATATCTTTTCTTGAGAAATGTCTATTGTTTCTCTGCCTATTTTAAAATTGGATTATTTGCATTGTGTAAGTTCTTCATATTTTGGATATTAACCCCTTACCCACTATATAATTTGCAAATATCTTCTCCCATTCAGTAGGTTGCCTTTTCGTTTTGTTGATGGTTTCCTTTGATGTGCAAAAGCATTTTATTTTGTTGCAGTCCTAGTAGTTTAATTTCGCTTTTTTCCCCTTGCTAGAAGAGACGTATCTAAAAAAATGTTTCTATAGCTGAAAACTATAGTTGTTTCTTAAAAAATAATATTGTACCAATTTCCAACTGCACTGGCATTAATTCAATATTGGGCAGTTGAACTGGACATTTTGCCTTTTAAGTTTCTACTAATCAAAAATGCCTGGTAGTGATGTTGTATACCTGCCCATATAGACAGAACCCCTATTCAAGTCCCTTATGATACTGTTTATCCAAATTTAGGCAGATAGTTCAGAGTTGTAGAGTAGCAACTAGGTTAAGGGTTTCATTTCAAACTCTTAGGAACAGAATAACAATTCTAATTAAGGTATTTAGATAACTTGCTTAGTTACTAAACTGATGTAGATTTCTGAGTTTAGATCTTAACTTTTAGTTAATTGTTTGGTTTTCACAATAAATTGGGGTTTATGTTTCCCTTTGGGATGCCCTTATTAACACCACAGTTTTAACTCCTCAATTTACAAGATTTGAAATATGTTAATTACTTTTTCCCCAATAGCTTTACTGAGGTATAATTGACACATAATAAACTGCATATATTTAAAGTGTATATTTTGATAAGTTCTGATATATGTATATAACTGTGAAACCATTACCACAATTAAGATAGTAAAAAGTATCTATTAAAATTTCTGGGGCGCCTGGGTGGCTCAGTGGGTTGAGCGTCCGACTTCGGCTCAGGTCATGATCTCACGGCTCGTGAGTCTGAGCCCTGCGTCGGGCTCTGTGCTGGCAGCTCAGAGCCTGGAGCCTGCTTCAAATTCTATGTCTCCCTCTCTCTCCTTCAAAAATAAATAAAAACATTAAAAAAAAATTTCATCATGATCCTTTACCATCCCTTCTTTCTACCTTTCCCCCAGCCCATGAAGACACTGATCTATTTCCTTTGCTATAGATTAAAATGTATGGTAGACAGAGTTTTAAGATGACCCCTAATGATCCTTCTGCTTATATAATCCCCACTCCTTTGAGTGTGAGGAGAATGTGTAAATATGATGATGCATCATTTCTATGACTATGTCTCATTATGTGGCAAAAGGGATTTGACAAATATAATTGAGTTTAGTAATCAGCTGACCTTAAGGCAAAGAGATTATTTGGATAAAGCTAACCCAGCCAAATGAGATCTCTAAGAGCAGAGGTATTTTTGGCAACTTGTTAGGCAGCAATAGAAAACTAGTACAGATTTCTGAACATGGAAGTGGGGTGCTGCTATAATTCCTAAAACGTGGGAGTGGCTTTAGAATTTGCCAGTGGGTGGAGGCTGGAAGACTGTTAGTAGAAATATAGATGTTAAAGTCACAGCTGGTGTGGTCTCAGAAGGAAGTAAGCAAAGCATTACTGGAATCTGGAGGAATGAGAATTTTTGTTATCTTCATGGAAGATATCTTAGCAGAATTGTGTCCTGCAGTTATGTGGCAGACTTGTAAGCAATGAACTTGGATATACAGTTAAGGAGATTTGTAACCAAAGTGTTGAAGATGGGGCCTGGCTCCTTCTTGCTGCTTATAGTAATATGCAAGAGGAGATAAATACATTGAGAACTGTTAAAGAAAAATGAACTAGCACCTGACAGTAACTGAAAAATCTCTGCCACCCCAATAGCAAAAGATGCTAAAATTAAGAGATTCACTGCCGGGAAGGCATGATCTAGAAAAAAGACTGAGGGTATGACTCTACAACCCTTTGCTGAAACCCAGGAAAGTTATCCAAAGATCAGAATATTTGCAAGAGTTTAAGAGTGTTCTTTGTGGATCTTTTAACTCAAACCAGAGGTCCTCTAAGAAGTTTCAGGGCATTGTCCTTTAGTCATCTTAGCAAATGCCAAAGGTACAGAAGGGATTATGTGGAAAGGTCTGTGGATATGACATTTGTATGACTGAGTGAAATTCATGGAAGGCTTCCTGAAAAATTTGTATCAGTGGAGACACTGACAGCTTAGATTAAAAGGGACAGAGAGAGTATGAAATGAAAAGAGGCTGCTTGGGGAAGGTGTTTAGCTATGAATTTAACTTCTTTAATAGATGTAGAGTTATTTATCTATTTCTTCTTGGGTGAGCTCTGGTGGTTTCAAGGAATCTATCCATTTCTATAAATTGTTGGATTTACTGGCATAAAGTTGTTCTTAGTATTCCCTTTTTGTCTTTTGATGTCTATAGAATCTGTAGTATTTTCATCTCTCTCATTCCTTATATTGATAATTATGTCTTCTCTCATATTTCTCTGATTAGTCTGATCAGAGTCTGATAAATCTTATTAAGCTTCTTAAAAATCCAGCTCTTGGTTTCACTGATTTTCCTCTATTATTATTATTATTATTATATTTTTATTTTGCTGATTGTAGTTCTGATTTTTTATTTCCTTTTACTTAATTTGAATTTAATTTTTTTAAGTTACTTAAGGCAGAAGCCATAGTCATTGTTTTGAGACCTTTTTCTTTTCTTCTTTTTTTAAATGTTAATTTATTTGAGAGAGAGAGAGAGAGAGAGAGAGAGAGAGAGAGCTAGAGAGAGCACATGAGAGCAGGGGAGGGACAGAGAGAGAGAGGGAGAAACCCAAGCAGGCTGTACATTCAGCACAGAGCTGGACAGGGGGCTCAATCCTACAACCGTGAGATCATGACCCGAGCTGAAATCAAGAGTCAGATGTTTAACCAACTGAGCTACCCAGGCACCCTGAGACCTTTTTCTATCCTAACACAGGAATTTAGTGCTATAAATTTCCCCCTAAGAAGTGCTTCAGTGACATCCTGAAAATTTTGATCAATTGTTCTGTTTTCATTTTTATTTAATTCAATATATTTTGGGGGCGCCTGGGTGGCGCAGTTGGTTAAGCGTCCGACTTCAGCCAGGTCACGATTTCGCGGTCCGTGAGTTTGAGCCCCGCGTCAGGCTCTGGGCTGATGGCTCAGAGCCTGGAGCCTGTTTCTGATTCTGTGTCTCCCTCTCTCTCTGCCCCTCCCCCACTCATGCTCTGTCTCTCTCTGTCCCAAAAATAAATAAACGTTGGAAAAAAAAATTAATTCAATATATTTTGAATTTCTCTTTGGTTTCCTCTTTTACTGATTGGTTACTTAGAAGTATGTAATTTGATTTCCAAATATTCAGATTTTCCAGAGATCCGTTACTGACTTCTTTCTCTTTCTTTTGTTACTGACTTCTAATTTAATTCTTTTTGGGTCAGTAACCATACTTTGCATGGCTCAAATCCTTTTAAATTTATTGAGACTTTTTGGGGGGGCCTAGAATACGGTCTATCTTGGTAAATCTTCCACCTGCATTTGAAAAGAATGTTTATTCTGCTATAGTTGGATGAAGTGTTCAATGGATGTCAATTAGATCAAGCTGGTTGATATTTCTCTTTAAATCTTATCAGCAATGATTTTTCTGTACTAGTTCTATCAGTTATTGAGATCATGTTAATTCAAGTCAAAGGACAAGAAGAGAGGTTTAGTTCACTAATCTCCACTGGTGTCTCTGTGTGAGAGAAGATATTGAGTTGCTCCCAGGAGTGACTCAGGACTCCTTAAAATTTGGTTAAGCCCTTTAAGCTATCCATATAAACATGCTGTCTAAATAAAAACAAAGTGCTTGTTATGAAGACACAACATCATGGCAAATCCTTTTTCCATTCCCTTCATTCTCTTTCAACATTATTGTTTTCCCTGTAATAGTTCTATATATAAATCCTGAACTCACCACTGTTAGGTAGTGGTATATTAGTGCTTTTATGTGGTTCACATCCTTTGGTATTATAACATAAAGAAAAGATTGGAATATTCCTGAAAGTTCTGAAGAAATATACGAAGAGACATAGATTGTCAAGTTTTTGAACACACAGACGAGATAAATGGTTTAGGGATACCTGCATTATGGTATACATATGGGGTTCAATAGAATGGCGAGTTCAGAGTAGCAAAACTTTCTGCTAAAAATAGTATCTGGTTTTCTATTTTGTCCTTCACAGCTAACACAAATAACTGAGAGATAACTGAGAGCTGAATATATTGTCTGTATGCACTTTTGCATATCCAGGTATCTTACAATAATTTTGGTATTTTGAATATCTATTTTTAAAATTTAGTTTGAATACTAAACTGATCCATTCTTAAACCTCACATAAGTATTTCTTTAGGTCAGAGAGATTGCATGACAGTTACTATTTATATATGCTAAAGACCCCTCAGGCAATGTCAGGCTGTTGCATGTGGACAGTTTCTTGAATTATAGCACAGAAACTTTAATACCTACCTCAGGAATGATAGGAGTCTTAAATAGGTAGTCATATTTACTAAAGAAACCTAGAGTTTTCTTAGATTGCCAACCTTAGTAAGACAAGAAATGCCAGGGTGACAGAGTTTAAGTGGCTCTTTTCAGATATGTTACACTGATTCTCTATATTTAAGATGCAAAACAGCCTTCCAGGAGCTATTTAATTAAGTGAAAGTAAGTCTGGTCCCTTTGGAACCGAATGGTTCAGTAAGCAAATACATATCAGTATGTGAAGGAAGTGGGGGAAGTTATTATGTACTTCATAGACACGGTGACACTTTATAACCCCATATCAGGGATCCTAAACAGTGATTGGCTGAGAAAATTATCAAACTGAGTTTAAATTTCAGCAGGTACAAAATTGTCACGCAAAAGTCCAAGACAGTGAGCCACTTTCAGTCTTCAAAGAGAAAGATAAGAAATCCTGGATTTTCAAAGTCCCTTTGAAGGCTTTTAAGGTAAGATGAAACATCCTCTTTACTCAGAACCAACAGATTCCTGTAGAAATTTGAATTTCAGAGAAGAAGCAGACTTGACTTTAAGAAGTGAATAATCCTTATGATTAGATTTTTCCCCTTCTCTTTTGATTTGACAAATCAAGACTATGTATTAAAAGATAGCAGAAAATTATGTGGTAGGGATGGTAATTCCATCTAGAAAAGTATTGCATCACTGAAAAACAGGAATTTTTTTTTACAGCCACTGTGTTAAAAGTATCAGTTGCTGATAGTCAGAAAAGGTATATAGAAAATGAAGCAAATATTTTAAATCTAAAATATTAACAACAGAATGAGTGATTAGAATACTTTATGCACACTTCACAAAAGCTCCATTACTGTTATTTTTATCTAGACAAGCCATCTTTAAGAATCTTGAATCTAAACACATTCTTTTTTAGTCTCACCAATGCAATATAAGATGTGATGAGATTTAATAAAAAAGGAAAGAAACAATCTCTTCCTCTCAAATAGTAACAATAGTGACATTTAAACACTGATTCTGTTGGGAAATAAACGTCGATTTAGGAATTTTATTCAACACTTTACGGTACATTTACTTCAAAGTCTGGCTAATCCACTCAGTGATAAGCCCCATGAGGGTAGGGCTCATATCTATTTCCAGGGCTGAGTATCTGGCCCACATTAGGTCTTCAAATGTTGAATGAATGAATGAATGAATGAATGAATGAATGAACGAATCTCAGTTTACATTTAATTTTTTGGTCCCTAAAAAAATCAACTTTCCGCCTAAAAGATTAGTTTTTTTTTTTTTTGCCAATTGACATTAGGGTTTTCAAAGCTAGATTAGAATACTTCTACTTAGGATATCTGGAGATTCCGACCTCTATCACATACTTTTTTTGTTTCACGGTATCATAATAGGTTTGGAAAATGAAAGAGGTTTCAAGCTGACAAAACTAGGGCCATTTCTATAGCAGTCTTTTGAGCTATTCACTCACCTGTGGATACAGTGGCAAGCATCATGGTACACTGTGCAATTGTTCTGGCATGGACCTGAAAGAGACCCAAAGTAGTCAGGTTGCTGGACTGCAGTTTAGAAATGGGATGCGCATAACCCTGATCTTCAC
This sequence comes from Prionailurus viverrinus, assembly GCF_022837055.1. Taxonomy (NCBI): domain Eukaryota; kingdom Metazoa; phylum Chordata; class Mammalia; order Carnivora; family Felidae; genus Prionailurus; species Prionailurus viverrinus. The sequence continues at coordinate 133,787,732 of NC_062564.1, read as the reverse complement.
TACAGGTACCTTTCTAGGACACCATGGTTCCTCCAAATCACAGTGTATACCAACCTTCTGCAGTCTATGTAATAATTAGGTTTGGTACTGCAAAGTACAGTGTAACCCCTGCTTACTAAACAGCTGCCCTTTAACATCTATGCCCTAGAACTCTGTATTATACTTGTCCTGAGGTCACCTCAGCTTCATTTTTAATCCACAGTATTTTAAAGGAGGTCTAGCTATTCTTGGCTTTCTACTGAACGGCTATAAGAGTAAGCCTTTTTTTTCTCCCCGAAACCATGTCCTCTCTCCTGTGAGGAATTGCCAATAATTCTATGACGGTTGACATTCACTGAGGTTTTATTATGTTTCCACTATCAACATTAAATTCAATCAAAGCTATCTTATGACATGTATTACCATAGTCTATAAACCCAGTGGGAGTTCATGAAATAGGAGTAAAACTTTTTCCCTTTCTATATAGCATCATTACATCAAAAAATATAATTTTCAGTAATAGCAATTTAAATTTTTGATTCACATGTACTACACAATGTCTATTCCAATCTATCTATCTATTGATTATACCATTTCTGAATGTTAATTCTAACATGAATAGAGGATCATGTTGTTAGAAGTTCCACATAATAACTGCTATCATTTATTAAGGGATTGCTAACTACCCAGAACGGTACTAGGCTGTGCTTATACCAGTAAGTATTTATTCACCAACAATTTTTAAAAACCATCTTTTTCTGTACTGAGTGTTGGAATACAGTGATCACCAAAACATTCTCCTAGACCTCAGGAGCTCTCAGTAGATCAGGGGAACATATATATAACCAGACTATGCTCAAATAGTACAATATGCTACCAGTGAAGTTTGCAGAAGCTACTAGGCGTAAAGAGGATAGAGATATCAAATGCCCTTTGACTTTGAGTCAGAGAATGCTTCTCAGAGAAGATTCTTCTGCTAAGGTAATTGGGATAATCCTAAAGCACAGGTATTATTATCCCAGATGGAGGAAATAAAGGTTTAATAAAACTATTTAAATTTCTCAAGCTCACACATCAAGTAGCAAAGGGAGAACTTGAACCCAGGTCCCTAAATCCAAACTCCATGTTCCTTCCACTAGCCAAGGCTCCTTGATGCTACGAAGTTCTTTCCTTTACAGTCTACTATTGCCACTTGTATGGATTTGGTGTGGGGATGATAAATAATTCATCCTTTAAGAATAATCTTAGATTTAGTTAATACTTAAATAAAACTATTCAGAAGAAATGTTATTACCATCAAGAAAAGCAAGACAAAGTTATGGTTATGCCCTTTGCAACTACACAGCTCTGTCCCTTCATTGGCACAGGCAGAAAAAATCTAGTTAGCGACCACAGTGCTAAGCCTGATGATGCTCCCTGTATGACTCTGTGAACATTCCAGATATGTTCTGGAACACTGAGTTGTCATAGCCTTCTTCTTGCCCAGGAAAAAGTCAAATGCTTTTTGACCAAAATAATACCTTATTATTAGTGGTTATCACCTTTTGCTTTATAAGTAATTTCATGTTGTTATTTTTTTTCTTTAAAAACAGGTTAATATTCCTAAAGAAAATGAAGATAATTATATATTTTTGCATTTGGTCAGCAGCATGGGCCATTCCAGTAAGTATGTGTTCCTCAGAAAACTCTCCTTACTTTGCTATCTCTTTTAACCTAACATCAAATAATATATATTTAAGATTTTGCAGATAAGTTGTGTCTAAATATCTAGATTTGCATGGAAGTCTTTAACAAGATATTTTTGGGGGTCTCCACAAACCCAAATATGCACTCCAATTCATGCTCCCATTACTCAAATTGAAACTCATGTCTTGTCAGATGGATTATTACTTTTAATTGTTTTTTTTTTTAACGTTTATTTATTATTGAGAGACATGAGAGAGACAGAGCATAGGCACTGGAGGGGCAGAGAGGGGGAGACAGAATCAGAAGCAGGCTCCAGGGTCTGAGCAAGGTGTCAGCATAGAGCCTGACATGGGGCTCGAACTCACAAACCATGAGATCATGACTTGAGCTGAAGTTGGACACTTAACTGACTGAGCCACCCAGGTACCCCGGATTATTACTTTTAAAATTCATTCAAATTAGGGGCACCTGGGTGGCTCAGTCAGTTGAACATCCAGTTTCGGCTCAGGTGATGATCTTGCCATTCTGAGTTCCGGCCCTGTGTCAGGCTCTGGGCTGATAGCTCAGAGCCTGGAGCCTGCTTCAGATTCTGTATCTCCCTCTCTCTCTGCCCCTCCCCCACTCAAGCTCTGTTTCTCTGTCTCTCAAAAATGAATAAATGTTAAAAAAATTAGAATAAAATTCATTCAGATTGTAATCCCTTCAGTAGCACGTATAGTAAAATTGGAACAGGGGCGCCTGGGTGGCGCAGTCGGTTAAGCGTCTGACTTCAGCCAGGTCACGATCTCGCGGTCTGTGAGTTCGAGCCCCACGTCGGGCTCTGGGCTGATGGCTCAGAGCCTGGAGCCTGTTTCCGATTCTGTGTCTCCCTCTCTCTCTGCCCCTCGCCCGTTCATGCTCTGTCTCTCTCTGTCCCAAAAATAAATAAACGTTGAAAAAAAAAGTTTAAAAAAAAAATTGGAACAATAAAGAGAAGATTAGCATGGACCCTGTACAACGATAACACACAAATTTGTAAAATTCATTCAGATTAATTTACATTTAATGCCCAAAAGTCATGGAGACTTTAGCCATCTTTGCTCATGCCCTATCAATTTCATTCTAATATCAATGAGGCCTGCATTTTTTAGGAAATTTTCAAGAAATGAAAACAGGAAAAATTCTGATTTTTTTCAACATAGGAGAAAATGTTTCACTCATATACTTTTTTTAATGCTCCTTGGGGAAAATTTGGAATATACAGATAAACACCAAGAAGGAAAAAGTTACGAAAATTAAACCATTTGTAATTGTATTAGCCAGCTGCTAAGGGTAACATTTTGGTATGTTTTCATAATATCCAGCACATTGGTATTTATGTAGTTGAGAATTTTCTCAACTATTTCAAATGTACTCCTGAAGGACATAGAAGTAGCATATTACTAGCTTTTGTTTCTGCCCTGGCTCTTGTCAGACCTGATATTTTCTTGGAGGTTTTGGCCAGGTTATACTTAAGGTGGGTCTTGTGCTAGTGTGGGAGGCTTGTACAGAAACACCACAGGTCTATCTCCTCATTTTTATAAAAGACAATTCTCCTGAGATAAGTAGTCTGGTTAGTACTTCAATAAAATTGGTAATACCATTGTGAAAATTATCTGTAGGCCCAGTTAAAATTCTACATAAACTATGAAACAAACCACTTTTGTTTTCTACCTGATTAGATCACACTTTGGCCTTTGTGTTCTATATTTTTTTCTTTATTTAGGGGAAAATGTGTGTCTGTGTGTGTGCACACATGCATGTGTGCATGCATGCATGGACACAAAATCAGAATGTTTTAAGTTTCCAATATTTTCATTTTGGTAGGTTCCTCAAATCAAGCCACTGGAGAGACATGCTGTTGACAAATCTGTGAATGTAAAACTTCTAGAGAGAGCAAAAGTGCCAATACAGGTATAAGATATAAAATATGTTTCTAAGCTGTTCTTAAAATTCTATTAACTTCCAGAAAACTGATGCTCATCTTTTCAGTTCGTTGTGCTTCAAGATGATATCTACAACTTACTTTGAATTGTTTCTCTTCTCCAGGATGAGTTAAATGCCAATGACACCAACAAAGAAGGTAGTGTCCCCCATGAAAATGAAAGAGGAAGGCAACAGTATGCTGAAGATGGTTACAAAGGAGAAAAAAATGGCTCTGAGTGGGGAGAAGTAGGAGGGAAAAGTTCCTCTACACATTCCATGTTAGTAAATGAAGAGGGGAATACTGAAGATCAAAACGGGGTCACAGGAAAACCAGAAACATATGGTTATGATGGGATACATGGAAAAGAAGGTAGCACCACAGCAAATGGCATTAGGGGACAAGTAAGCATTCTCGACAATGCTGGAATTGTAAATGGGACCAATGTTAATAGAAAAACTGATAAGAATTCAAACAATGGAGATGTTGGAGATCCAAGTCAGAGTGAGGATGCCACTGTTGTCCAAGAAGATGGACATCAAATAGATGGAAGCAATAACAGTACAGGCCATGAGGATGAAATAAATAGGAATTCCTGTGGAAATGAAGGTAATACAAGTGAAATAACACCTCAGAGAGAAGGTGAGAGAAATGGGAATCAGGAAGGAGTAACACCAGGGGGAAGTGGAGCTGGCAATGGAGAAGATGCTGGTCTGGATAATTCTGAAGGGAGTCCTAGTGGGAATGGAGCAGAGGAGGATGAAGACAAAGGCTCTGGTGATGATGAAGGTGAAGAAACCGGGAATGGAAAAGAGGACACTGGTAACAACAGCAAAGGCCAAGAGGGTCAGCCTCATGGAAAAGAAGATAATGATAATAGCTTAGGGCAAAATTCAATTAGTAGTGAAGATGATGACCCTGAAGACAAAGAAGATCCCCATGACATCGATGGAGACAACACTTCCAAGAGTGAGGAGGATTCTGATGGTATTCCCAAAAATAAAGATAGCCAAATAATAGAAGACATGCAAACACCCAATCACAGAGAAAACAAAGCTGTGGAAAAGAAAATCACTGATGAATCAGAGCCAAGTGCTATTGGGAAGAGCCAAGATAAGGTTAGTTTGTGAAACTCATTTCTTTCAATGGCAGTTTAAATTCTCCCTCTCCATTCATTGATGGTAACATAAAAATAAATCGTAATAGGCGTTCATCTCTTTTTGCACCTAAGCTACGTGAATATTTAATGGGAAAGTTAGAGTTCTTACTAGACTTTGATACACAACAATTTTTAAAAGCAGATACTTCTGAAAATTTGACTGCAATTTTACAAGTCTAATACTAAATAACTGATTCACCATGTAACTGTTCACACAAGTTCCTACTGAGTAAAAATGCAAATGGGTTGTTTTATAATCTAAATACCAGAGTTCTCTCACGTGAATAAAGCACATTTTCACAAATAGAAGTTTATGAAGTATTGGAAGCTGAACTTCTGTTCCTCTGGTTACCTTCCCCAGTCAGTCTTCCTCAGACCAATGCAGTTTGGCAGCATAACACCAACTAACCAATCATTCTTTTCTCCATATTTCCACAGGGAATAGAAATTGAAGGTCCCAATAGTGGCAACAGAAACAATATTACCAAAGAAGCTGGGAAAGTTAGTGAAGATAAAGAGGGTAAAAGACAACATGTAATGGTCATGGGCAAAGGAAATGTCAAGACACCAGGAGAGATTGACAACATACAAGGACCTGGTCAGAAATCAGAACCCGGAAATAAGGTTGCACACAGCAAAACAGGTAGTGAGAGTACTAGTGATGGATATGACAGTTATGAGTTTGATGATGAATCCATGCAAGGAGACGATCCCAACAGCAGTGATGAGTCTAATGATAATGATGATGTCAATTCTGAAGGTGACAATAACAGTGATAGCCGAGGAGATCCTGGTTATGACTCTGATGAATCAAAAGATAATGGCAATGACAGTGACTCAAATGGAGGAGATGATGATGACAGTGACAGCACATCAGATGCTAATGATAGTGACAGTAATGGCAACGGTAACAATGGGAGCAATGACAATGGCAAACCAGACAGTAGCAAAGATAAATCAGACAGTAGTGACAGCAGTGACAGTAGTGACAGCAGCGACAGCAGTGACAGTAGTGACAGCAGCGACAGCAGTGATAGTAGTGACAGTAGTGATAGCAACAGCAGTGATAGCAGCGACAGCAGTGATAGTGACAGCAGTGACAGTAGTGACAGCAGTGACAGCAAGTCAGACAGTAGTGATAGCAGTGACAGCAAGTCAGACAGTAGTGATAGCAGTGACAGTAGTGACAGCAGCGACAGCAGTGATAGTAGTGACAGCAGTGACAGCGAGTCAGACAGCAGTGATAGCAGTGACAGTAGTGACAGCAGCGACAGCAGTGATAGTAGTGACAGCAATGATAGCAAGTCAGACAGCAGTGACAGCAGCGACAGCAGTGACAGTAGTGACAGCAAATCAGATAGCAGTGACAGCAGTGACAGTAGTGACAGCAGTGACAGCAAGTCAGACAGCAGTGATAGCAGTGACAGTAGTGACAGCAGCGACAGCAGTGATAGTAGTGACAGCAGTGACAGCAAGTCAGACAGCAGTGACAGCAGCGACAGCAGTGACAGTAAATCAGATAGCAGCGACAGCAGTGACAGCAGTGACAGCAAGTCAGACAGCAGCGACAGTAGTGACAGTAGTAATAGTAGTGACAGCAGTGACAGTAGCGACAGCAGTGACAGCAAATCAGACAGCAGCGACAGCAGTGATAGCAGTGACAGTAGTGACAGCAGTGACAGCAAGTCAGACAGCAGTGACAGCAGTGACAGCAGTGACAGCAGTGACAGCAAGTCAGACAGCAGTGACAGCAGTGACAGTAGCGACAGCAAATCAGATAGCAGCGACAGCAGTGACAGCAGTGACAGTAGTGATAGCAGTGACAGTAGTGACAGCAGTAATAGCAGTGACAGTAGTGACAGCAGTGACAGCAAGTCAGACAGCAGTGACAGCAGTGACAGTAGCAACAGCAAATCAGATGGCAGTGACAGTAGCGACAGCAGTGACAGCAAATCAGACAGCAGTGACAGTAGTGACAGCAGTGACAGTAGTGACAGTAGTGATAGCAGTGACAGTAGTGACAGCAGTGATAGCAGTGACAGTAGTGACAGTAAATCAGCTGGTAGTGACAGCAGTGACAGTGATAGTAAATCAGACAGTAGTGACAGCGGCAATAGCAAATCAGATAGTAGTGACAGCAGTGATAGTGACAGTAAATCAGACAGCAGTGACAGCAGCAATAGCAAATCAGATAGTGACAGCAGTGATAGTGACAGTAAATCAGACAGCAGTGACAGCAGCAACAGCAAATCAGATAGTGATAGCAGTGACAGCAGCAACAGCGACAGCAGTGACAGCAGTGATAGTAGTGACAGTGACAACAGTGATAGCAGCGATAGCAGCAACAGCAGTGACAATGACAGCAGCGACAGTAGTGATAGTGACAGTGACAACAGTGATAGCAGCGACAGCAGTGACAGTGACAGCAGTGACAGTGACAGCAGTGACAGCAGTGACAGCAGTGACAGCAGCGACAGCAGCGACAGCAACAGCAGTGATAGCAGTGACAGTGACAGCAGTGATAGCAGTGACAGTGACAGCAGTGACAGTGCATCTGATAGTAGTGATGAGAGTCACAGCAAGAGCAAGGCTGGTAATGGCAACAATGGAGGTGACAGTGATAGTGACAGTGAAGGCAGTGACAGTAATCACTCAACCAGTGATGATTAGAACAAAATAAAAACCCACAAGATTTTTTTTTGAAAAGTCTAGTGAGTAATTTACAGGAAATGAAGATTTCTAAGGAAGGAAAGAAAGGGGAGACATAAACAAAAGATGTAAACATTCACAGAAACAGTGAGAGAAATAGTCAAATTGTCAGATTTGGAACCAAGTTCCCACACCCTCAGGAGAGCATCTGAATGCATGATCTTTGGTACATGCATGTTAAAACACATCCTGAAAAGATTCTGTTAAAAGTACATATCTAAACATAAAAGAACAATTAAAATATTCTTTAATACTTTACATAGAAACCTCAAGTAATCACGTACTACATGATAACTTTAATTTAAATGCCAAGTGCTTCAGGGAATGTAGCAAGTAAACACATCTTAAAAACAACCTGTGGCATTGCTTTAATCTTTCAGTAATTATACATTCTGGATAGATGGTCTGCTTACTGCTGAGTAAAAGATGCTGTTACCATGATATTCAGCTTGGCTACGCATTCATTTGCTTGTTCTAAGGAAGAAATAAACTTGTAACATGAATAAGAAATGCAGCAACAACTGAACCTATCTGGACCATGGGAATAATCTATCTCATTATTGAATGGAATAATTACAAATTAGAAAAAATTTAAAGAGTGCTAGTCAGAAAATAATTCAGAGGCTGGTTTACATAACAAAATCTGATGTACAGTATTTCATTCCTGCAAAGCACTGGAAATTTAGCATAATGTTCCTTAAACTATTGACAAAATTGATGCAGTACTTAGAACAGTGTCTTGCCTCCAGTAGCACTCTCCAACTATTAATAAATAAATGATACATGAATGAAGGACTCTTAAGAGCGGGTTCACTTTTTGAACTCTATGTTCAGAGCTCTGTTAAGTGGAATTAGCATTTTTCTACTTCAGTCTCACCAAGTCAAACTTGGTTCACATTTCCCTTTTAAACCCCTACATGTCCAAACTCTCAGATCAGACCCTGAGACTCCCTTCTCACTGTTAATCTCTTTAATAAAGCCAACAGTTGCTGGTAATGCTTTGGAAATTACTCTTCTTTGAGAGTCATATATGCAACTATAATCTGAGCATGGATTGTTCTACTTTTGCATGAATGAGGGTAATTCTTAGTTTCGAGGTAAAGCCCAAACCCTGCAACATGAGGATCTCAAAGATGTATGCAACTAAAAGTGTGCTATTTAAGAGGGTGGAGACAGAATTTATCACCCAAGCTAGGAAATGTTTGAAAGTGAAGGGGGTGCTATCAATTGTCACTTGGCAACAGGAGGTGTAAATTGAGATTGTTCAGGAATACTGGGAAATGCAATAAACACAGCCATAGACCTTTAAGGTATTCTTCAAGATTTAGTACCGATGATTTGTAACTTCCCTCTTTTTCCATTTAGGCAATTATTTTTAGATTTGTCTAATCAAAGGTAAAAATCTAGTAGCGAAGTTCTGAATGAAACTTCTTTGATGCTAATTTTCAACCAGTCATCATTTGACAATTTATTTCCTAATATTACGCATATTTTATAGAGTTTCAGTAGGTTTTGTTTCTACCTTCTTTCTTCTTTAATGTAAGAGTTTCTTAGGTGAGATCAGCATTACAAGGAATACTGCTGAAGGATTTAAAAATACTACTATTCATAAACTATTCATACTCATAGTACTGTAACATTTCAAGTCCCTACTATATTATAATCATGTAAATGACTCCAAACTTCTTTCCTTAAAACATGTTCTAGATTTTTAATTCCTTTAGGCTTCAGCTTTTTGTCTTTTTTTAATTTGTAAAGTGTGGCTTCTAGTACCTGTCTCACCTATTTTTAAAGGTTGTTATGAGCATTAAGTCAGGCAATGGATGTGAAACTCTTTGTAAATTATACAAGATATGTAAATTAAAGAGAATTAATTTTGGTGTTACAATAAACCTCTATTTATGTGACTATTCACAAGGAAAACTTCCTTAATCTTAATGGGTTTACAAGTCCTTACTCCTTACATCACATTTTGAAGATTTAGCTATTTTTAATTGAAAAAATAACAAGTATATGCACAAAATAAAAATTTCAAACGCTATGAAAAGGTATAAATATATTAATTCTTCCTCATCCCAGATTCCTAGTCCTCTACTTCTCTTCCTTGAGGCAATTCCCATTACTAATAACTTGTGAAACTTTCCAGAAATATTCTATGTACATATAAACACCCATGTTCCCTCCCCCCCCCTTTTTTTTTGAGAGAGAGAGAGAGAGAGAGAGAGAGAGAGCGAGCATGTGAGTGGGGAAGATGGGCAGAGGGAGATAGAGAATCTTAAGCAGGCTCAACACTCAGTCTGATACTGAGCTCCATCCCATGACCCTGGGATCAGGACCTGCGTTGAAATCAAGAGTTAGCTGCTCACTCGATTGAGCCACCCAGGTGTGCCATGTATGTTTCCCTTTTAAAAACACATGGAAGTGGGGCGCCGGGGTGGCTCAGTCGGTTAAGCGGCCGACTTCGGCTCAGGTCACTATCTCACAGTCCGTGAGTTCGAGCCCCGCGTGGGGCTCTGGGCTGATGGCTCAGAGCCTGGAGCCTGCTTCCGATTCTGTGTCTCCCTCTCTCTCTGCCCCTCCCCCATTCGTGCTCTGTCTCTTTCTGTCTCAAAAATAAAACGTTAAAAAAAATAAAAAATAAATAAAAACACATGGAAGTCTATTATACACAGTGTGCTTGTATTACTCTTTTTAACCTAAGAGTATGCCTTGAATATTGGCTCACAGCACAGAGATTGACAACTTTTTTTCCCCATAGTTGTGTTGTATTTCATTTTTTGAACTGCCATAGATATTTAATCTGTGTCTTTTTTTGAATCACGTCCTAAGCATTTCTGGTACGAGAGTCCCTGCAGGTAAACAGCCTAGGTTAATAGCTCAAGCTGGATAAATTCCCAACCAGTTCTTATAAAGACTTCACCTTGAGAAGTATATGGGGGATAAAGGAGATGCTCAGAATCTAGGGCTGATGTCAAAAGTAGTGAAGGAAGACTATGATCCTGATTTTCTTATATAATATCTACATTGACCTCTGGAACTTTGAGGCAAAAATAAAGGTGACCCTCTAAAAGGATGTCTCAAGAGTAGATCTTTCGAATATAAGAAGTCTGATATTAGAAAACAATATCTGTTTTGTGTTATTTTCTGGAATAAGATTAGTAAGCTATCTGCTAATATTGCCCATGGGAGCAATATTTTTTAAATTACTTTTCACTTAGTAGGTCATGAAATCAATTTAGTGACTCATGCCTTACATTTGTAAAATGAAAGAATAAAAAGGAAAAATTTAAGAGCATTATAGGTAGTGTTTTATGAAACCTAACAATATTTGCCTCTACATGCATACACACACAATACGTCTAAGTATGCATATACTAAGACATGATTTAAAATATCATTCTGACTCGCTGTAGTAAAAAAAAAAGATTTGAAAGCCATTGGTTTACAGAGGCATTATAAAACATTATTCCTGCTAGAAGTCATTTCATATTCACTTTTCACATTCACTTTTCTCTTTACAAACCTGTAAGTTTCTTCCCCACTTTTTAAGCAGTGGTCTAATAAGAAAGAAAGAAATAGTGGTATATGTATAGGGGGGTGGGAAGAATGGTGGTAGGGGGATAGGTTTTTGGATTTATTTGTGCTACAGTAAAAGACCCGAGGTAACACTGTCATCTTTTCAACAAGAGGCTATCAGAGAAGTGATGGTGACTTTGCTGAGGATTCAAGATTTCTTTTTGGTGGCACGGGTTACTTTGTATCTGACTGAAGATGAACGACCTTAAAATTGGCTCTCAGCAATCATTTTATCCTCTCCACTTAACCTAGGAATTCCTTCCACACCTGCTCATACCACAAATCAGGGAATGCAATAAGGGTTTTGTTTGTTTATAAAATATAACCTTAAAAAAGATTATAAAAAGATAACCTTTAGAGAGTCATACCTACCCATATAAATACATTTTAAATTATTAACTGAAAAGGGATTTCCCAGAAGTCAAAATTGCTTTATGGTTTGTAATGGAAGTTCTGAAAAACTTTGGACCAAAATAGCTAGGAACAATTTTCCTCTCCCTAAAAGGAGCAGGAACAGAATAGAATAGTTCAGTCATAGATGAAAATATCATTGTGTTCTCACAGTGGTCCATTCACTGCTGCTTGCAAGCAAATCCTCTAGAGGACGAAACAAGTCAACAAGATGTTCCCAACCTCCTCCCTCTGCACAGGGACCTTGGGTTCATATGCTAAAAAATAGAAGTCAATTCCTACAGGGCTCTCATATAGCTCAGAAAAACAGTCTAAAGTGTAAAGATCACAATATGTTGGACTCTGTGTGTTTTCTAGTAGTTAGCACAGTCCCAGCTCTGCTGAAACACTGTATTTACAGAGAGCTTTCTCAGAAGGTGCTTCTCTTACTCCCAAGTCCATTATTTTGGGCTTTGCCACTGGCTATATGCCTTCTTCTTTTACCCTTTCCTTCTTTTCCTCCCTAGTAGTTTTCTCTTCAAAGAGATGAAGAAATTGTGGCAAAGAAATGCTTTGTCATTTGCAGAATTTAGTTCCTGGGTGTCTCCCTGTGTGAGGCCCCAGGCAAACCCCACAGTCAGGGACTTCCAGGCTTGAGCTTATATCATGGCCCTTTCCCCCTGCTCCCCCCTTTCAGTTGCAACTAGCTGGGACCCAGCTCCGATTCCCTGGTACTTTCCTCACTTGAATCCACTGACTTTCCTTGCTATCCCAACTTCATCTCCCTATCTTCAGACCAATCTGAACTGAAGGCAGAAAATACTTAGGCTGTAACAGACCAATACTTGGCACCAAAGCACATTTACTTCTTGTCAATATTATCCGAATATCCCAATTCCAGTAAGCAGACTCTTTCGTCGTCCCCAAATGGCAATCCCCTTTAATCCTTCTAACTGGGCTTCTGCATAGCTTTCTCCTCACATTCTAGTATACTGACCAGAACTGTCCTAGCCCAATCAGCCTAAGATCACCAGCGAACCTGCTGTCTGACACAATGAGGCTTACTGACCCCATGTGAGGAAGGACGCTGTATATAAGAGCAACCTCCAGTATCTTGGCAAACAAAGAAAAAGAACGAACTATTACAGGATCTTGGGAAAGGGTGAAATTTAGGTGATATTTAAATGAAACAGTGTTTAAGAGGCTCAAAGCAAAGCAGGATTGTGGCTAAAGGATTCATCATCAGGTCGGGAGTGTGAAGTAGACCCAGGCTCTGGTGTCCTTGGAACGTGCAGGTAAGATGGATGTGGACTGCTGTATTCAGAAACCTCTTATCTGAACCTCCGCATCTAGGCTGTAAATTGAGAATGATTCTCTGTGTCCAAGGGCCTCAGACCCTTCAGACAAGAGTGTTTTTTTTTTTTTAATTTTATTGATATAATTTTAAACACCAGAGTCTCTAATAATCTATAATTTTAGGGAACAAAGTTTCTCAGAGATTAATAAAGCAGAAGTAACTCACAGTAGAGGGTTGTTATGTCATTTTACAGTGTCCTTGAGAGTGAGATTTTTTTTTTAAGTTTTCAGCTGGCTTTATTTGTGTCTACTCTTTCCAGCCCAAGCTAATTTTTACCTTCTTAGAAGGTATATTTCTGCTAAAACCAAGACTCTGCTTATCTTGCTAGCCTTTTCCCTACTCTCAATGGCTGACTGCTCTTTAAATATTCCCATTCTGCATCACCACCTTTGAATAAAAAAAATTTTTTTAGTGTTTTATTTATTTTTGAGAGAGAGAGACAGAGACAGAGTACAAGTGGGGGAGTGGCAGAGAGAGAGGGAGACATAGAACTCAAAGTAGGCTCTAGGCTCTGAGCTGTCAGCATGGAGACCAATGCGGGGCTTGAACTCATGAACCCTGAGATCATGACCTGAGCCAAAGTCAGACACTTAACTGACTTGGAGCCACCCAGGCACCCCTAAATCACCACCTTTGGACTTTACATCACTCCTATGATTTCTGCTTCTTTTTTGCTGATTACTCTTTGTACCCTGAACACACACTGTTATTTCCTCTTAGTCCCAGTGTTTTGCACACAAATTGCCCCGTTTAAACCCTGCAACATGGCACTTCTCCACTGCCATTTCTCACTGCCTCATGGAGACAGGGAGATCTACGCTCTGTTTCCTCCATTTAGCTATTAGAGGCCTTCAATTGTTTGAGTTCTGGTAGTTAACAGTTCTCATCTCTAACTGAACTTGAGGCCTCTTCTGGAGGTCAAATTGTTGTGCATTAACTTTGTAGATGTTTTCTTCTCAGAAATCTAACTCTAGGTTTCTGAGGTTTGAGTCTTAATTTTTTACGTATGTCTCCTCGCCTTTTTTGGTTTGTCTGAAGAACAGTTAAAAGACTGATGTTTATAACTGGTTCTGGCTTTTATCTTTTGGTACTCAAATTGTCATCAGTCATTATCTGCCAGTTGTTAGGATTGAATTTCATTTTCAAGAAAGTAGTTAAAGAAATGCAGCCATTTTGTTCAGCCAGAGAATCTTATAGTCCTCTTTTCCATTCTGACTAGACCCAGGATAAACAAGATAGGAAAACTCCTACAAAAACAATCAGAAAAAAAAATCCACATTATGCTTCATGGCTCTACGCTTCAGAAAAAGACTGCCACCTTGAAACAAAATGGCTGTTGATAAGTAAATTTACTCTCAACTTATCAGATAGGTAAGGAATAGCTCAGTAATATTACTGTTGTGAATACATAAATTTAGTTAAATGTCTTCTTCCTTACCTCTTTTACTTATCTTCAGAGGAGTGTTTGATGGAGAAATGTCCCAATCCAGGATGTCTATAGCTAGAGCTTTGGCAACACCATTGACAACTTTAACTTTTTAGAACTTTGAAATAATCTTATCCACTTATAGGTGTTTACAGTATCCACATCAATGCTAATCAAAACCTGGCCAGTGGAGTAGTTACAACGTGTAAACTGTTTTGTTAGACTTTAGAAGGACAGGAATTGAGAATAAGCAATTTATAGCAACGTGACATTGCCATGAAATCCAAGTGTGATCATTTTTCTAGTAATTCATTTTCATTGTATTTATATAAGCATAAATCCAGGAAATATTTGGGAATGGATATTAAGGATGTGGGATAATAGCAGAAGGAACATAAAGTTGAATCAGGCCGAAGTTATTGATATAGGCTAAGCAGAGATTCTACATTTAATATTGCAGTTCAATGAGTTAGAAAGTGCTCTAAGAGTCTGACTTGTTGGTTGATTGAAACATGGACCAAAAGGTGGCAAACCGTGAGTGAATTGGAAATGCCTGACCTCTCTTGATTTGATGTAGAGGAAGGGATTTCAGGGAGATTGAAATTTTAGAGTGGATTTGTCATTTAAGATCTACTTGCCTATACTTGGAGAATCTGGAAGACATAACTCTCATCAATACTTTGAGAAATACATTTTTTAGGGAAGCCCCAGTATCACTGAAAAGCTCCACAATTGCTCTTATCTATAAACCAGACCTTACAGTGGGAATCTCAGCTATTCAATTTGAAGCCTAAATGCAATGAAGATAACTGGATCCCTAAGGTGGCAGGGGCCAAATGGTGGCACTCAACTGCCAAAGGTAAGGTGGGTATGTTTACTGTATTGGATAGCAAAGTCAAAATAGCAACTGAAATTGTCTGACTTGTATAGATGTATGGTATTGGCTAGTTAATCATGGTGCTCCTAGAAGTGAAACTGATGGTGAGCCTAATAAATTCTTTGTCTGTATAAGCAGAAAAATTCTATGTGAAAAGTCTAATTCAAATAATAAAAAAAAAGATTTACAGCCCCTCAATCAATTCCCAGACTTGAAACTGTTTATAGATCTAGAACTCCTTGAGGAAAGACCTTAAATACACTACCAGAAACTTATACTGTTGATCTTTCTTCTAACCTTCCCCAAAGGGGCCTATGGCCTTTTACCAGGCCTGTACATCACAGGGGAAAATAAAGCAATGAGATATTGTGGGGACTACAGGACACTGGCTCTAAACTGACACTAATTCTAGGAGACTCAAAATGCCACTGTGGCCCTCCAGTCAGAGAAGGGGCTAATGGAGGTCAGGTGAACAATTAGCTCCGGTCCATCTCATAGTGGGTCCACTAGGTCCTCAAACTCATTCTCTGATTATATTCCCAGTTGCAAAATGAGTAACTGGAGTAAACATACTAACAGATGGCAGAATCCCCACACTGGTTTCCTGACCTGTAGAGTGAGGGCTTTTATAGTGAGAAAGTCCAGTGGAAGCATTAGAACTGACTCTACTTAGGAAAATAGTAAATCAAAAGTGATACTGAATCTCTGGAAGATTACAGAGGTTAGTGCCACCATCACAGACTTGAAAGATGCAAGGGTGGTGATTCCCACCACATCCCTATGCAACTATGAAGTTGGTGGTGACTCCAACTTCAGCTGCTATACCAGATGTGGTTTTATACCAGATGCGGTTTCATTGCTTGTGCAGATTAACACATCTGCTGGTACTTGGTATGCAGCACCAATCTGGCAAATGCCTTTATCTCCATCTCTATCCATAAAAACCACCAGAAGCAGTTTACTTTCAGCTTGCAAAGCAGTAATACACCTTCACTTTTTATCTTCACTATACCTATCAACTTTCCAGCCCTATGTCATAATTTACTTTGTAGGAATTTTTATTGCTTATGCCTTCTAGAAGACTTCACATTGGTCTATTATGCTGATGCAACTCATGAGATTCTGCTGACTGGACCGAGTAAGTAGAAACGACTCTAGATTTACTGGTAATATATTTGCATGTTAGAAAGTGAGACATAAATCTTACTAAAATTCAGGGGCCTTTTACTTCTGTGGACTTTCTGGGGGTTCAGTGGTATGAGGCATGTTGAGATATCCCTTCTAAGATGAAAGGTAAACTGTTGAATCTGGCCTTCCTACAACTAAGAAAGAGGCACAAGGTGCAATGGGCCTTTTTGGATTTTGGAGACAATATATTTATTTTTTGGGAGTGTTACACTTGTCCATTTATTGAGTGACCCAAAAGCTGCTTGTTTTGACTGTGGTCCAAAAGAAGAGAAGGCTCTGCAACAGGTCCAGGTGCTGTGCAAGATGCTCTGCCACTTGGTCCAAATGATCCAGCAGATCCAAAGGTATGTGAAGTTTCAATGGCAGATAGGGATGATGTTTGGAGACTTTGGGAGGCCCCTACAGGTGAGTTGCATCATAGACCTTTAGGATTTTGAAGCAAAGTCCTGACATCATCTGCAGGTAAGTACTCTCCTGTTGAGAAACAGCTCCTGGCCTGCTACTGAGCCTTTGTAGAGATTGAACACTTGACCATGCGTTACCATGTTACCACATGACATTAGCTTCCTATCATGAACTAGGTGTTACCTGACTCATGAAGCTATAAAGTTAGGCATGCACAGTGATATTTCATCATCAAATGAAAGTGGTATATATGTGACTGGCTTGATAGAGTGGTAAAATGGTCTTCTGAAGACTTAGTACAATCCAGCCAGGTGGCAATAATTTGCACTGGGCAAAGTTCCACAGAAAGCTGCATGTGCTCTGAATCAGTATCCAATATATGGTGCTGTTTCTACTGTAGGATTCATGAGTCTAGGAATCATGGAAGTAGAAATTGGAGTGGCACCATTCACTATTGTCTCTAGTGATCCACTGGCAAAATTTTTGCTTCCTGTAACTGTGACTTTATGCTTTGCTGATCTGGAGGTCTTAGTTCTAGAGGGAGGAATGTTTCCACCAAAGAGACACAACAATTATTCCATTGGACTGGAAGTTAATATTTCTGCCTGGCCTCTTAGAGCTTCTCATGCCTCTGAAACAGCAGGTAACAAGAGAGTTATGGTATTGGCTGGGTGACTGATTATGATACCAAGGTGAAATTGAACTACTACTCCATAATGGAGGTAAGGAAGACTATGTCTGGAATACAGGAGATCTGTTAGGGTGTCTCTTAGTATTACCATGCTCTGTGATTAAGGTCAATGGAGAACTAGAACTACCCAATCGAGACAAACTATAAAAGACAAGTATCAGATCTTTCTTTCTCTGACATATCTCGCTTAGCATAATGTGCTCAAAGTCTATCTATGTTCTCAAAAATGGGAGGACAAACCAGTCACATTCCTTTTTCATGGCTGAATAATATTTCATTGTGTATATGGAATCTTTTCCACATCTTTTTTATCCATTCATTCACGATGGGCATTTGGGTTGTTTCCATACCTTAGCTATTATGAATAATGCTGTGATAAACATGGAAGTGCATATATCTTTTCAAAATCCTGTTTTGAATTCCTC